>NW_025334990.1:11135000-15935000 GCF_018152115.1 Drosophila rhopaloa
TTCAGAAAACAACTAATGTACAGAGCGTGGTTCGGGAGCTCTCGGGACATGCCATCGATGCTCAGGACCTAAAAACAATTGGCTACGAAGTCATCTCCTGGGGTCCAACGTAGTGTAAGAACTCCTCCTGCGTTTAAGTCTAATAAAATCAAAACTCAATGGTAGTGTTAGCCAAAGTCGAATTCTATTGCCTTGTGAAAATATGTGGCTAATGAAAATTTCAGATGGGCTCCATTCATGCTAAAAGGCCAGCCGATAAGCGATGGCCGGAAAGTGCGGTAAAAAACCTAAGCAAATAATTCAATGTGACAAAGGGGAAACCGACACAATGCCGGGTTGCATTTCATTTTCCGTATTGATAAATGGAATGGAATATCATGCTTTCGCTCAGACGCACACCTGTCAAAGCCAGACGCACACACACCCACACCCACTCACCCACACACACACACCCGTGCACACTCGTGCAATTTAATTTGTCTGCATTTTTGCTGTGGCTGTGTTTCCTACCATTTCATGGTGGTTGTTTCAATTATTTTATTGTCGTACGGCGATAGTTTCGAGTGCAGTCACTGGAGAATTGAGTACTGAACCAGCCAAAACACCACCCGAGTATTCGCATGTACATATATGGCCACACACAGCATGAGTTGACACATGAAAATTGCATGCAATTAATTGCCCGCCGGCGTTCTTGTACTCCGACTTTGGTTCGAATCGAAATCAATATGCAGACTGGGCAAACAACTGTTATTAGACATGATACGCCATGCAATTTGCCCCCAGTTAGTGGCCCCTTAATCCCAGCTCTCTGGTTCACTCCATTTAATAATGGCCCCAAAGTAAGTACAGGTCCTAGATGTTAAGCTGGTAGTATTTGTGGGATTCGGTGGTGGCGATACTACGGTTTTGCATGCAGTAAACGTCCACGATATTCATGCGGTACTGCGAGTCGTACATCGAGCTCTTGATGAACTCCATGGGGTTTTCCGGCTGTGGCCACAGCGTGGCCAATCCCCGGCGAAAGGCGTACGTGAAGATGGCCTCGGCCATTTGCAGGCTGATGCACTGGATCTTCCTCATCGGCGGATAGACGTTCCGCATCTCCAGGTCACAGGGCCACACCAGACTGGCCAGACGCTCGGCCGCGACGCAGAAGGCCTCATCCGGAATGGTCGAGAATCCAGCCAACATCACGCCGCAACTTATTCCGGCCACTAGGTAACTACTGGTGCAATGACCCGGCTGATACCACTTGTTGCCATACTTCAGCGGCGGCAGCTTCGATCCGGAGATGAAGATGCAACGTCCCTTGGTGTAGGAGTATGCCGCTTCAGCGGTGCACTCCGCCTGTTCCTGAGGTCTTGATAGAGCAAAAATGACCGGTTGACAGGCGCTCTTCTCCATCGCCCGCAGGACATCCGGCGTAAAGCTGTTCGGCTGCGAGGATCCTCCCACCAGGACATTGGGTTTTAGCTCTTGAATGGCCTCAACTAGGCTGAAGATGGGCTCATGAATCTGGGCAAACTCAAGCAGCTCCTCGGGAATGTCCTGCCTGTCCATCACTATCAATCCGTTGGCATCGCAAAACCAAATCCGCTCCCGGGCCTTCATCTCACTGAAGCCCTCCCTTCGCAGCAAAGCCTTGCACAATCGAGCCATGCCAATGTTGATGGCATCGCCACCGTAGAACAAGAACACATTGGCCGAAAAGAAGACCCTTTTCAATTTATCGCATACAATGACTCCGGCCAGAGCAACTGCAGCCATGCACTGGAAATCCACGTCCACGATGCACTGGCGGGCGCGGTACAACTCCACCTGCTTCTTGGCGTTCTGCGCCTCGAAGTCCTTGCACAGGATCAGGGCATGTGAGCCGTATTGCTGGATGACCGCCAGAGTGAATTCCTCGAACAACTTGTGGTACAGTTCGTCCGAGGCACGATGCTCCTTCAAACCCGAATAGGCGGGATCCTCCAGCAGCTGCTCGTTGTTCGTGCCCACGTCTATCATCACGGCCAGACAGAAATCCGGATGAATGCCACCAAAGACCACATTATGATGAATGTTCGAGAAGAGGACGGGCATCTCGTCCACACCCAAGTCACCGAGACTCAGCACAGAGGCTCCATTGCTCACCAGCAAGCAGCGAACACAGCGGATCGGCCAATTGGCCAGGATTTGGGCCACATGACCCAGATCCTTGCTGGTTATGAACAATCCCTGGCCCACGGAGTGCAGCATCCTGTGGATCGTGAGCAACTCCACCGAACCAGTGGAGTCCGTCAAGGGCATAAAGCGATCGGTATCGCTGAGCAATATATAGTAGAACAGTCTCCTATTTCTGCGCGACAGGTAGACCAGATACAAGTACCTCTGCATGTCGGTGGTGAACTGATCGAGGACCTGCGAACAGGCGGCCACCTGGTGATCAATGGTCCGCACTGCCACCGGCAGCAGTCCGTGGATGGACAGCACCCGCCTTTCATTTAGTGAAAAGGCGAGTCCCTTGTTGAAGTTGCAGTGGTGCAGCATCCAAGGACCACTCAGCCTGGACGCACTCAGCCTGGTGTCCGTCTTCCAGAAGGTGTCCATCCGGCGGGGCATCGTGTCCAGGAGCAAGGTCCTCTCAAAGTCGCTCACGCACTTCAACTCGTTCTCCACCTTCTGTTTCTGCTCGGCCTTCGCCCGACTCGTCCTCGGCGATTTCTTCATGGTGTCCTTGGGAAAGTGTGTTAGGTGGGGATATGTTAGGTATAACAATGTCGAGGTGGCGACTGCGTGTGGGATACAACAGTCCGAACAAGACCTGAACCAATACTGACGAGGATAAGACCGCCTGCTTGTTCATCTCGTACTCATTTGCATGCACTGGCAAAGAAAATAGTTTTCATTTTAAACGCTAGCAGACTAAAGTTATAATACCCTTGCAGTCACACCAGATTGTGCCTATATATACGACATGTATAGGTTGTAGTCAACTTAAGGGATAAGATCCTTGAATCGATTGTTTAGGTCCTTAGCTGAACAAAATCTAAATTTTCGTTCGCTGTACGAAGAACATTTTGGAATGTCATATACCGTTGAACTCGTTATAAAATTGGCAATAAGTTGGAATTCTCAGTTAAAAAATTTAATTTTGAGACAGTTTTGGCAAAAAATCATGAAGTAACCCTTTATAAAAAATATCAAAAATGCAATGTCCCGAAAAAATGAATTCTATTTTAGGTGTTTTTGATCAAAACGCTGGAAAAGAAGGCTCAAAGGGTGGAATGTCATATACCATTGAATTCGTTATAAAATTTCCAATCGATTGGTATTCACAGTTATAAAAATAAATTTTGAGCCGATTTTCGCAAGAAATCATAATTTATAAAAAATGCAAAAACCATTAAAGAAAAATTTTTTTTTAAATCAACTTGGAATCTATTGATTGGTTTTCAGCTGGACAAATAAGTTTTCTTGTGGCTTTTCGTCGTATATTGGCTAAGTTAGCGCAACAAATCCGCTTTTTAGTTCAATGCCTACCTACATATACCTGCATATTAGCATTTAGCATTTTACAGAATGTCAGCTTGAAATGAATACATGTTCGTAATGGAGATGTTGTCATCTGAATTTAATTGAATTAATTTTCCCTCAGTGCAGCAACAGAAGACCGAAACGTAGACCAAATTCGGGACCGCATTCAGCATCTCCGCCCGCTCCCCCCTCTCCACTCCCCACTCCCCGCTCTCCAGTCCCCGCCACATCCTCATCCGCAGCCACATTCATCCGTCCCACCGGGCATTATGCAAATTGTGTTGCGCACTTTGCGGCGACCTCAAACTCGGAGTGACATCCTAAAATGTCGCCACTTCCGCTTCGGATCTATCCACCACCACCAACCCCCCACCCCTTTTTCGCTGAACAAGTTTGTCAGAATTTTGATGCAAAATATCAACATTGTCGGCAGGGTTTGGGGGGTGGGGGGCTAGAGGGGGGACATCAAAAGCCCGGCGAAGTCTTGGCCGCACCTTTTATGCTAAATACGCGCGACAGACAACACAGCCATTGCCATTTGTGGCCAGCACAAGTGCACTTGGCCGGCGGAATCTTAAGTGGAATGGCAGCCGAGTAATATTTTTTGGCCCAAAAAGAGGATGGGAATCGGTGAAGGGGGGATGGGGGATGGGGGGGTTGGCAGGATGGGAGCCTGGCTGAGCATTAAAAAACAAAAGGGAACGAATGACCCAGCCATAAGCGGCTTAATTTCCTGGGACTGTGTTCTGGAAATGGGGGGCATTTGGCCCACCCACAATCTTCCCTTCTCAACTTACACATTCCGATAAGTCTAACTGGGGGATACAAAAATTTAAATACAGCAAAAATTCCATAACTAATTGGAAGTGGAAATGCACAATACACTACGGACACAACGGACTTGGCAACCTTCCGAAATCCAATTATCTACTGAGATGCACAAAACTCTGTGGGAATGCCGGGTGGTGTTGAAGGATATGTGGTTGGATGGTTGGGTGGTGGGGTGGTTCTGTGGATGGGTGGTTGGGGGTGGCTAGGTGGTTGGGCGAATATGCATCACAAGTTCATAATGAAATCAATTTTCAATCAATCGTTCGCATAGCAAAGTAGCAGCAGCAGCAGTCAGGCAGTGTTTTTCTCAGCTCTCAAGGGGCGACTTTTGCTCCTATTTTGTTTCGGTTTGTTTGGGTCCTTGTTCCCTGCTTCCTGCTCCTTGTTCCTTGGTCCTTGGCCAGTCGGACATTTGCACTTTTTTCGCATTTGCAGTTCCCTCCGCTGGCTGTTTTTTACCTTTTCCTTTTCGGCCACGGATGTGCTACAAATTGAATTTCTGCCGCGGGACACATTAAGCGATCGCCTGCCTACGGCCTTTGGCATTTGAACATAAAAATTTATGCGATTCGGGGCGGGATCGAAATGGAATGGAATGGAATGGAGCTGGTGCTGGTGCTGCAGGTGCCCTGCACAAAGAATGTTTATGCGTCGTTTATACAGAACAATTTGAATATTTTATGGACCAAATTCGATTTTGGGCTCCCTTCTCGTCGTCCAGTACGTGCACTAAAAAAGTTTTGCATATGGAAATTGATTTCCTTTGACCACACATAGTCGAACATGTGTGAGTCTGCTATAAATACTTGTGCGTCCATGTCCAGTTTTTGGTCATTCACACGCACGCTTAGGCAATGCCAAAAGTCTGGTCAATTCGATGCTCGACAGTTGTCAGGCGAAGGGAAAAATGGAGCAAAAAATACGCCGATGGCAAACAGAAAAGAACAAAAGTAATTTGCACCTCTACAGAAAAGTTTCCAAACCTGGCAATTTATATGCACCACGTGACGCTTTTTTTTAGGACCCCACAAACTGACATATTACACACAGAAAAATGTATAAATGAATTAGAAAAATTTTTACAATTATTGTATTCATCGAAAAAATTAAAAGGTTTTGAAGATAGGTTCGTTTTAAACCAACTATAAATGTAGAACAACCAACTCCAAAATATGGCCAACATCAGTTATACAAACTCGACAGAGGTTTCAATATATAAATACATATAATTCTATTATTTAATTGTAAATTGATAGGCCCACTTATTAATTATTGCAGAAAATATCATCATTTCCAATCATTTTAAAATCAATAAAAGCGTCACATGAAATAGTATGTTGCAATCTATAAATCAATATTTTTTAAGCCTTTGCCTAAAGTCAATTATTATTATTAAATAGCTCATTATTTTGTTTCTGTGTAGGCAAACACAAATAAACGTTACCAGCATCTTATTATCAAAATGGTCGAAATTGGTAAAATTTTTACTTTGAAAACTTTAGCAGGCCACAAATCAAATCGGATAAACTCCATATGGATTTAGTCGCATTTCCAGCGAATATATTCGCAAAACTAATACTGGCAGGCAGTTGGCATAAAAAAGTGGTCAGCCCTTGGGGAAATTGTTGCAGTTTATCAAATATTTTCGCATCGCATGTCGTGGCCAGTGCATTTTGGCATTTTTATTGAAATTCTCCATTTATTCAGCGCTCCCGCTTTGGGCATTTAATGAAAGTGTCACACTATTTCACAATTTTGGCATTAACTATTTGGATAATTTATGGGTACAACGGGTTTAGCGAATGCAATGGAGTGGGTCCGTTTGTTAAATGTGAAATTGAAATGCTCCTGGCGCAACTCGAATAAATGTCACATGACTGTCGGTGTGGCTGCTGTTTGCCATTTGGCCCCGAGGCTTTCGCAAAACTGCTCAAAGTGAAAAGTCTTAAATAAAAAATTTATAAGCTTAATAAAAGCGTTGCAGCAAACGCAGAAGTGGGATCTGGAGTTTCTGTCGATTCCTTGTTGTTCATATATATATATATAAACTTGTATGTGTAAACACATATATATATATGAATATATATACAGAGCACACACGACAAACTTTCAAATCGGGAGCTACGTGCGTCAAAGCCAAAAAGCCCCAACTTTATATCGCGCTGTTTGCCTGCATTTCCCATTTCCCACCCTCCCCCTACCACCTCCTTCATTTTCCCCCCCCTGCTTTTACTTTGGCAACTTCAAAAGACTTTTAGCTTATTTTTTAAGTCTCCTTTTTTCGATGCTGCTGATGCTTCTTATGCTCCTTTTGCTATTTTATTTAATTTTATTTTATTTTATATTTCTTTTGACCAAGTTTCTGGTGCTGCTGCTGGTGTCGCTGCCTATTTAACTGGAATTTAGTGTTTATTTGGTTTATATATATCGGAAGTGCCCCGCGCAGACATTAATATCAAAGGCGAGTGCAGGCGTGGGTTGGCTGAATTATGTAATTAACTTGTTGCACGCTTGCAAAATGGAGAGCAAAAACTATTCGCAATCTGAGCAAAACTAATCGCATGTATCCGGCAAATAATTCCGCCGCAAACGGACCCGTATTAGTGGCGAATTAAAGGACCCATAAACACGAAATCAGCGCATGCCAAGCGCTCCCAAGGAGCCAAGTCCGCATAAAAATTGTTAACGGAAGCGAAAATTAATTAAGCCACAGGCCAAGGGCAAAGCACGCACTGCCACGCGATTTGTGATGGGGCAAGGTGGGGGCAACGGAGGGGGCGGGGAGCCTAAGGCGGAAAAGTGGGCGGGAAAAGCAGTGAAAATCGGTCATCTGAGGCTGCTGCGCTCACTCTGAAAATATTGAACGCCAGCTGGAGACCGTAACGCGCTTTTAGACGTGCTCAAATATTTGCCAAACGTGTCAAAAGCGATGGAACACTCTGCTCTTCAGTTTGAAGGACGGGGAATCCCCTCTCCGCCCCGAAAATACCAAAAACCCCAATTGATTGAAGGTTGTGCAGGGCAGTCGGCGATGACCTGTGTGTAAGGACATAATTTCTGTTTTTGTTACGGCTTACTGACATCCTTCGCCGGGGCAGTGGATGGAAATCAAAGCCAAACCCGAAAAACTGATTGACAACTGACAGGGACAAGTCCGCGTGGATAAAGTACATATCGATTGATCTGTCCATCTATAAATAACCCATATCGAAATCAACCGTCACTGTGAAGGGAAAAACGTTATCTGTAAATAGGTATCTATTAAAGGCTGCTTCGGTCTTTAAAATAAAGAGGACTATTTATAGGACATAATTTTGTCATTTTTGAATTCTTTACATTGGGTAGAATCAATAAAATGGTTTTAACTATTGAAAAATAAATGTCATAAATTGTTTTGTATTGCATTCTTTGTTTAAATTATGAGTTATTGACATGTAAAAGAAGAAATTTTTGAATATGTTTAGGAACTATTTAAATTGGGCAATTTTGTTGATTGTCAATTACCACTTATACAATAAATAGGTAAATAAATGGAAGAAAAATATAAAACTAATACTAACCAAAAGTTGTTAGGCATTGAATTTAATATCTTTTCATTTTATTCTAGGTCAAGGCATATCTTTCTAGTTTTAAGTAGCTTACTAATCTGCTGACATTTCGATTTTAGAAATATGTACCCAATTAAACAACAATTTTTCGTACGTGCTGGTAAAGTGAAAACCGAACTGAGAAAACAGTGAGTGAAAACATTAAGTGTGAAACAGATTACAAGAGGAAAAAGGAGCTGGCGCAGGAGGAGATCCAGCTGGTGAATCTGGCAAGAAGTTTTTGGGGACAGGCCGCCTGGCAAGGAATCGGGCCTAGACAAGTTAATTTATGGCAGTCAGTGAACCATCCCAGATACTACAGGCAACGTCTGCTGATGCCACAACTCAAAGGGCTCCCCGCATGCCCCCTGTTTTCCCAGCATTTCCCAGGCTTTCCCACCATGCAATCCCTGCAATCGGATTTACTGCTCCTCCTCTCCTCACTGCTCCCCTCTCCACTCATCTTTTTTTTTTTTTTTTTCCTGCGCTGCGGCTGTTTGTGCGAAAACTTTTGCTAATTTGCGGTAATGTTAATGCTGAACTTTGCACAAAATTAGTCAAGTTCTTGGCGCGGCTCGACTTGGCGCTGCGGATTAAGCGCCATGTTACGCCAAAAGTGTTAAGTTGGAAATAAATGTTGACACTTGCGGTAAAGCGGAGCTCTTATGCCGCAACATAAACAAAAGGCGCCTGGCCAAGAAAATCACTTTAAAACACATGGCACACAGAGGGGCGGGGAGGGGAAGGAGTAGGTCCAAAGCCAGGCAGCATGAAATTAACTGCCTCTTTTTCCCTTCAAGGATGCAGTCCGTCGTCCTTCGTCCTTCATCCTCTGCTTTCGGTCTCGGTCTCAGGTGCGTGTGTACCGCTGACTTCGCCGGACTGCAGTTAATTAAGTCGCCGCCAACTTGGGCCGCCGCCACCTTTATGGCAGCTGAGGTATGCCACCAGCTCGCTGAAGTGTTCTGGTGGGGCAAAATTAATTTATAAGCTCGGCCCGCTCGATACACTTGAAGAAAGAGTGTCCCTGATTTTCTACAAAATATTTCAACAGCAAATAGAGGCTTTAAATGATTTTTATAATTGATTTTCAACTCCATTTACTTCAAAATTGAAATACTTACAAATTTATTAGCCATCAAAAGTTCGTGATCAATTTTAAAGTATTTGTATAAATTAATGGTCGCACATAACTGTTTTAAAAATAACAATAAAATGTATCTAAAAAAATAAATGTAAGGTGGTTCTAAATATTTGATTTAATGATTAAAAAAAATATCATTGGAACTTTCAATTTAAACTTCTCGTTTCTACCCCTCTAAATGTACATAATTCAACCTTTGTTTTCCTTGTTATTTTATTTTCATTGTAAGAAAAAGTAGATAAATGAACGGTTTTTTTAAAAATAAACTTTTATTATTATTTAGGTACCCAGCTAAAACAATTATTTTGTCCATGTTGATATTATAGTGGATAATAACAAATTAGCTAGTAATTGGTAACTTAGCAAACTTCACCCGATTTAGGTGAAATTTGTTTGAGTGCAGGATAACTTGCCCGGCCGATTGTTTACGGCACCAAACCGACACCGGCAAAAGTTTGCACCCTCAAAACTTTGCTCGCCAAATTCATAAAGTGTCATACGTTACGGAAAAACCCGGAGTCTCCAGGAGTCTAGGCCAAGTTTTAATCAAGTTGGGGGCTTAGTCAAATAATTTATGTAAAAAATTGCGGTGCAACTAAAGTTCGGTCGACTGGCTGGCTGGCTGACTGGCTGACGTTGACGACGATACAATTATTATTGGTTTGTAGGCAGAACAATTTACAGGCTGCGGCCGTGTGGGCATGTAATAAATCAAGCCAAGTGAATAAATCATATCCGAAAACACACAGCGACGCGAGTGGAGAGTGTCACAGTTGACACATGGGAAAGTGAGCGGCAAGCGGCAAACGGCGACGACGACATGAAATAATGACATGAAAATTGACAATTTTATTCCTACTTAACTTGCTGAATGAGCAAATGAATATATCAGCCGGAGTGCGGGTGGAAATGTGTGTGCCGGGACATATGCATGTACATATTTTATGCACAGTTTGACAAGCGAGCGAGCTGGAAACGAGACCTGAATGGGCGCCTGAGCGATTGACTGACTGGCTGACTGACTAAATGACTGAATGACTGAATGACTGGATGACTGAGTGACACACACATATAGTGACTAACCGGGTGACATTCCCGCCAGCTGTCAAAGTGTGAATTTCACCCGCAAAGAGGGGCAAAATGGGTGTGATTTTCTTTGATTTGCATCGGCGGAAATGCAGTTGTCCAAATCGCCCACAGGAAAGTCGCCCATTTGGATAATTTACGAGAACGAGGCGGTGATGGTGGCTGCCATGGCCCGAAGTTATGTTTTATGGCCTAATCGCCAGCCACCAATAAGTCTATAAATCAATATTTTATAAACTACAGCTTTAAGCTGCACTTAAAAAAAAGCACAGTCAATTCCAGCTGAAGAAATCATAAAGTATTCACTTAAATAAAACGTACATTTTATAAATTGACATTTAGTACCAAAAATTATATTATAAAATCAGAAAATATAATTTCCTTAATATAATATATTTAGATAATTTGTCAAAAATGTTGACCGATTGCTAAAATGTATTTTTTATAGTATGCCTCCTAGCGATGTAACAATAATATAGTTTTATAATTTTATTTGTTAAATGAAAGCTTTCAGCTAAATTTAAAGCAACTTCCCCATTTGTGAAAACCCTTTGAATTTGGTTTCAAATTTCGAAACTATTCCAACAAACCTTCTGTGTTGTTTTTGAAAGTGTAGTGACCTCTGTCATGAATTCCCCCCCCATAAGTGTGTGTTTTTGTTGAATGCTGCTGATTAAATTAAATAATCGTTGGGACAAAACGATTGTCGTAGTCTAGAATGGTCTCCAAAGTCTACACAAGCTGGCGGACGTGGAATACTGTGAGAAGAGTCGGTCAGAAGTTGAGATTCTGTGCAGGAGATCACATCGCCAGTATGAATCGCGGTTACCTGTTACTTTTGATCGTCTGTGCCGCTGGAATTTCAGATTCGATGGGCTTTCCACAGGACGAATTAATTAAGCCGGATAGTGACGAATCGGAATCGAGCGGTGTTGGATTCGTCACTCTCGACGGAACCACCAGCGAAGAGAGTGACGAAAGCGGCCAAAGGAATGCCTCCGATGATCTGATTTTCCTTACTCACAAGAAACCAAGTCCTTCCAACAATTCCATCGATTTGAGCGCCTTTGTGGCTCTGATTCCAGTGCGAAGAGTCCAAATCATAGCTAAGCAGTACTACTTCAGTGATGAGGAGTTCCAAAGAGCCTACACATTTCTCAGCAGCAGCTATTTTGCGACCATCAAGCGGAAGATCCTTCAGCTGCCGGAAGTCCTTGCGTTCACCAACTACATGAGCGATCAAGGATTGGATGTGGTCAAGGTGGTGCATTCGGTGGCAGAGGTGTTCACAGTTTCCGCTATGAGCTCTATTGAAATGAAAGGTGCGTATGTTGCTTATTAAGGGGAAAATGGTTCATTTAGTAGTAGTATTTCTTGAATTTCATTTTTAAAAATTAATTTATGAAATACTTAAGTGGAAATTAATTTTGTACGGCCTTATATACATATGTTATATTGATACGAACAGACAATCTATTGGCTTTTAATTTGTTAACCTCCTTTGATGAAATAAATATTATTTTCTTTACTGACGTGATAAATTAATAAGAAGTTAATATTTACCTCATATCATATCAGTATGGCGACCTTTTTAGAACATTTATTTCTAACATTTTTAAAATTCCTAACATTTTTAAAATGTTTGTTTAAAATGTTTTTAAAATTCCTAACATTTTTAAAATGTTTGATTTAACAATAAATATTTATTTTAATTTAAAGTGCTATTGCCATATAATCAAAATAAACATTTTGTATAAGCAACTAAAAAGAAAATACATTTTTAGAACTACAATACACCGGAAAACTACCAAAAGGCCTGCATGGAATGGTGGAGAGGGTTCTGGAGATCCTGCCACAGGACCAACTGAATGCCCTATTTTTCGACTACTTTTTAAACTTTTTCGAAAACATTAGCAGTCCAAAGTTTGCCAAGATAATGAACGATCTAAAGGTGAGTGGGAAAACCTAAAGACCCCATGTGGTAATTGTATTTCAGTTGGGGACACGCTTTGTTTGCTCGAGTTCCCCATCTCCAGGTGGCAGTATATGTGTGGGCTTGGGGAAAATTGTTTAAAGAATTCCATTTGAAACGGCCGTCCTCTACTGCCAGCTCCATAATAATTTCCTAGAGAGACGTGAGAAAAATTTCCAATTGCTTTATTGAATTTTGGCCAAAAAGGTGCAGGTTAAAAGTGGGCAACTTTTATATGCGATTCCGTATACAAATCAACTTCCGTTGATGCCTCAGAATTTTCAAGTGCCACCGCCTTTTCTTTTTATGTTTTTTTCCTGCCGCCTTTGCCACTGCTTTTTCCTTTCGCCTCGCTTCTAATTGGCAATTGAGCTGGGCTACGTGAGGCACATATTTATGAAATCAAATCGCCAGCCAGCAGGCAATTTATATTTATTTTCCCCAGTCCCGAAACCCATATATATTTATCAGCCATTCGATGGAGAGTGTTTGTGATAATTGATTTCGCCGCACTGATTCACATTTCATCTTCTGCATTTCAGAACTCATTGCCGCTGCGAAATTTCCTATTTGTCCTGCACAACAATAGCATTTTTGTGCCGAAGATTGTGGAGTCCGTGAAATCGTATCTATCCATCGCCAGTTATTAATTTGCTTAAGACTTCGGGGAAATGTTAAATGTGGTAGGCAAATGAGGGGATGTAACTAGGTATTTTTATTGGTCGTTTATTCCTCTTAAAATAAATAAACACTTCAATAATGGTCCAGAAATGTAGTTTCATAGCCTAATTATTAACGACGAAGGGCCCTTTAAAACTCATCTTACCATTTACCTGAACTTTAAAATTGATAATATGGTAACTTTCCTATCACTGCATATCCTGTTTATCTGTCACTGTGGCATATGAAAATGGGCCCTCATTTGGTGTGTAATAAACGAAGAGAATCCTTTAAACACATTTGTTTTGTCCTGGAGGCGGGAAATCGATGGCAACTGGAATTATTTAGCAGGAAGCGCCTCCGGGGAATTGACAACGCCAAAAGAAACTTGAGCATATTAATAACATTGCAGGCACCCCCCGAAAAAAGCCTGGCAAAAAAAAAGAGGGTTAAATGACGTCAAAAGTTTATCTGGGGAAAAAGTTGCCACGGCTGTTGGGCTCTGATTTATGCCGCCGAATGCCAGGAGACGCCTCCCGGCGACGCAACGCAACAGTTGCAACTCTCTTAATGTCGGCGTTTATTTGAATAAACTCCAACTTTGATTTCACAGGCAGCGAGCACGGCAAAAAGTTGCAAACTTTTTCGGTTAACTGATTTCCACACAGACCCACACCTGCAGCCTCCTTTCATGGGGCAAAAAAGAGTGGGGAAAACAAAAAATTATTTCCTTCTCGCGCCCCCCAGGAGACTCATAATTTAGCGGGAGTATATCAATAAATTACGCATGCAGCAGCAGGTGGAGAGACCCAGTGGCCGGGGGTTGCTGCCGTAGATAAAAGTATTGAAAAAGTATCCAATTAACTGCGTAGCTATGATGCAACTTTGACCATTCCACCCGCTCCTGGTGGTGGCTTCATCTCATCTCGGGGTCCTGGGCCAAGTCACCCCCGACATAAGGTGAGCGTCAGCCATCAACCGGCAGACAGCAGGCATCAGGCATTCGACATCAGGCTCCATTAATCAATTACAGCACAACCAGGCCCAACCCAACCAAAACCCATCCGGAGATCACACTTGGCAACTGTTACTAGGAATGCACTCGAAGAAACTTTCAGAAATGGTAAGGCAAAACAACATTTAAAATTTATTTAATCATTTCATATTACTTAAGTGTTGAAGAATTAAATTTATTATTTGCTTATATTATTATTTTAATTTCTTCCTAAAATAAAACAAAACATAGATCTTAGATTTAAACATGTTTTTTTGAAACTTTGGATATATTCAACAATGTTTTACAAAATAATTCGCAAAATATATATAATATATATATAATATATTTAAAAATATTCTCAGACAATAGAAAACATAAGAAACATTTTATATTAAGAAGATTAAAATCAAAAATATTTATTATAATATAGAATACGGTAATTGGTTAACATTTCGTGGTTGACTTTTAAGAACCGAATTTTTTAACTGCCCATTATTTTCGGCTTAAAAGTTTTACAACAAAGTATGTGTATAGTGTCAAGACTTACTGTCAATAAAAAAGCAGCTTGATTGGAATATTAGGAAAAATTATTACAGTTTAACGCAAATCCATGAGTAATTTTTTTCTTAGTGCATTCCGGGACGAAATTCAATCTCCTGCAACGAGGACGACCTGCCACCTGGGCGACACACTTCATTCGATTGTCGAGATTGTCGGAGGAATAGATTGATGCCCGACGGCTTGGCGAAAACTCTGCAAAACAATTTCAAAATTTCAGTCTCTGAAGGGAAATCAAAATCAAAATCCACATAGACCATATTCAGAGCCAGTGAAAATGACTCTGCTTTCGGGTGCCTCAGCCACGGGATTTTATGGTCACAGGCCATCGAAGCGGATCAGCTGGCGGCGATTGGTGGCCCTACTGCCGCAGTCCATAGTCCTGCCATTAAATCGCAGGACCCCCACATCGTATCTGGATATGAGGGCCCTGAATCTCGTCCAGCGACGTCTTCAGGAGGATTTCATGGGCTGTGAGGCGTTGTGGACCATTTTCGTGGCTGCCGCCTGGAGCCATCGTTACAGGACAAGATTGAGACCACTGCCCAGCCACTGGAGCACCATCGATCTGGTGTGTAATACCCTGGGTGATGCCCCCCGACTGGAGGCACTGCAGCACCAGCTCATGCACAGCGACTACCAGGCCTGCTCTCCCAATGTGGTGCGTTTGCTAACGGACATCTTGGTGGATCAAGCCGATCGCGTGTCCTTGAGCTCCCTGCGACCTTGTGAGTTTGCGGAGCTGTACGCTCACCTCGGGATGCCCACTCCCCATCGTCCACCCACCCAGATCTTCGAGGTGCGAACGGGCAAGGGAAATCGCAGAGGTGAGGCCTATGCTCGTCTGCGGCAGGAAAAAAAGGAATCCGTTCGCCTTGGTTTCTATGGCTGCAAATTGGAGAAGCTATACTCGCTGCTCAACCAAAATTCCCTATCGGATGGAAAGTGTCTGGAACTCACCAGCGATGTCAATGAAGCTCTGGCCAAGAGTAAACCCCAGGCTGGTTTGGGTGGCTCCCGATGCGGTTCCATTCTCCGTTGCGTGGCCATAGTTGAATTCGTTTTCCAGGACAATGAAACCAGTGCGGATAAAAAGCATGTGATCATCAAGGAGGCGGAAACCATGCAGGTATCCTATCTACTGTTTTATGGCCAGAGTTGTTATGAACATGCGGTCGAGAAGCAAATGCAACTGATGGCGCATCCTTGTCGGAAGATTTTCAACTGGCTGGAAGGACACCAGGATGAAGCCATTTCCCTGGGCGTTGGAGTGCTGATCGTTTCCTCGATGGCTAACTTTGGCTGCAGTTTCTTTCGATTTTTTGCCCGCACTGGCTTACACGTTCTCAAGCGAGGACTGCTGTGAAAATTGATAATCGTAAACTTTTATTTTTACCCATTGTAATATCCTGTGACCTTGAACTCCGGCAGGGTTTTGTTACGGTCTGGACTTTGATTCCCCATCAAAGACGGCAACAAAACTCCGTGGGGCAGTGACAGGCATCAAGTGATGTGCGAAATGAAATCGATTTGTGTCTTTAAATCTTCTCCGTAGTAGTAGTATCTTCTTTCGAGGGGGATAAACTGGCGGGGACCTTGGCTTTACAGTGCCAACATAAATAACAACAATTTAGCATTCACAAGTGACGCAGTAAAAATTTATGCGCTCTCGCACATTTTCAATTTTCTGCAATTTTTCTAGCAATTGTGTGAAATTCCTTGCGGCCATTGGGCAACAGCAGAAGCAGCAACTCCGGCAGACGTTGCATGTGGCAAGGACACAGACAGCTTTGTGTGTGTGCGTGTGAGTGGGTATGCACTTAAATAAAATACAAGTATATTGTTTGAACTTATTAAATACATAGACAAACCGGAAACTATAGCTTAAAACAGTACAACACGGAAAGACTTTTACAAAAAATATAATTAACTAATATAATTAACTAATAAGTATATTATTACTTTTTCTTTGAGTTGTGTTTCACTAAAAAGATTTTTAAATGTTAGGTACATTTTTTTAAATGGAAAAAAAAACGAAAAAGCACAAGCTATGTTTTCAACATATTCACATAATATTTTGATATCGCTATAAATTTTTTTGATTAACTAAAAAATTTTTGACGTTTTTGAAATAACCTTAGAAATGATTTTAGTAAAACCACCCAAAAGGTTAGTCCATATATTAAACCGTTTTTGAATATTCGTATTATGTAGTTAGTTCAAATAATTCCAAATATTTTATTATGCAAATATTGTTGGGATTTCGGAAAATTCTGATATCAAAAAAAATATTTATTTATTCATTTTTTCTTGGGAACTAGTTTCTAAATTCAAGGGCAAAGCTATGGCTTTATTTTAAGTGCACACTCTTTGAGCATTATGTGCCGCTGGACACTTTTAGGGCCACACAATTTAGAGACTTGGCCAGGCTAGATTTTCCATTCCATTTTTTTCAGCACGCTTTTCTTTTTGATGTCATGGAAACCCGCCAGCAATGTGTGTTCGTGTGTCGTGTGTACTTATGTGTCGCTGGCTGGCTCCGCTTTTTACATATGCTCGTCTGCTCGTTGCTCCCAGAAGTTATGCCTGGAATGCCAAGCTGCTGCTCGATGGCCACATGGCCACATGGTCGGATGTTCGGATATTCAGATGGCCACCGGGACGACTGGACATCGCATTGCTGGCATTTTGAGGCGTTGCTTGTGCGAGACATTTTTGCAAGCCATATTTCATTGAATTTACATGCCCGGTTCAGAGTTTTCGCCCCTGTTTTGGCCTGCAATTACCGTAAACTCTCCGCCGACGCTCTATCAGTGCTGATTTAGACCCAATTTTCCCCCTACCGGCTCATTTTTTGCAACCGGCTGACACTTCCCAGCAACCATTAATAAAGGCACACATCAAAGTTGGCATTCGCCACATAAAATTCAATTTAGTGGCAGCGACACCAAGTAAAAAGGCCATCCCTGGGGTGAAAAGCTAAGCCAAGATGCACATTAGCATGGGTGCACAGAAAGAAAATAAAGCCTTATCAAATATCTAGCTAAAAAAAAAAATTGCATTAAAGTTTTATCAGGTATTTAGTTATCAAAAAATTGATTAAAGTTTTATTAGGTATTTAGTTATAAAAAAATTCATTTAAGTTTTAAGATATAATATTAAAAAAATATATCCAAACTGTAATTGCAATTCGCCTACATGATAATTAATAGTTTAAGATTTTAATTACACATTCTCAAAAGAAAATATTTGGCTTATATCGAAGAAAACTCAACTGTGTTCTTAAAATATTCATAATCGTTTTATTTTTCTGTTTTTTTAATTGCTTTTATGAAAATTTATCTTATTAAGCTAAAAAAAGGAAAATGTCTTTATATTAAAACTTTTGAAATATAGAAAGAATGTTGTTGCTATTTTGTTTTCAGTGCATGAAAGGGCAGGGGGTGCTAAACAGGTTGGAGTGGATAACAGATGAAGGGAAATAGAAAGTTCACCCACTTAGGGCTTGCACTCGAAACTGAAATCAAAATAAATGTCAACGCTGCTGTCACACAAAGCCAAACCGATTTCTCCCTCGCTTTCTCCATTTCTCCGACTTTTCCGGAGAGTGACATGGGGGGGGGAAACATCCCCTGCTTTTCCTCAGACCCCAACCTCCCCCCTCTTGGGGTCGAAGTTTTTGACTTCCTTAATGACAAAGTGTGGCGACGGCGGCTTCCCTGCATCCAGAGCACGATGACGATGACGATGATGATGTCGATCACAATGTGGCAAGGACGTTGATGTTGCAATTTCCCAGCCAGGTGTGGGTGGTGGAGGAAGGGCCCACCACCCCATTGTTCGTTTTGTTAATCTAGCAAAATTGATAAGGTGTGAAATTCTTGATTTTATTTTCTGCGTCGTGCACACCAAAATGCTTTTCTTTCCCCAGTCCCACCTTTTTTTTCGTTTCCTTTCCTTTTCTTTTCTTTACGTTTTTGATTTTTCTCCCCTCCTGGTTATTGTTGTTGGGGTTTTCCTGTTCTTATTTTTTGGGGCGGCCTTTGATGTTCTTTGATGAGGTGTTTGTTTAGTTTTTGCCTGCGTTCGGTGCCTCTCGCATTTTTTGATGTTTCGCCGTTGTAAACGCAATTTGGATACGATTCAGGCGGAAAGCCGAACCTGTCTATCACGCTTTTTTCCATTTACATTTTAAACGAAATTTAATCCAGTTTGCGGCAGCACAACAACACCTTCTGTCATTTGCTTTGAAATTTAAATAAGCAAGGATATTGACTTTGCAACGTCAGCAGAGTCATAAGAACGTGCCACATGACCGGCCCAGTCAGATGCCACAAGGAAAGGAGGTACATTTGGTTTTCCATGCGTTTTCCGATCGCTTTCCCTGGACTCCGGCTTAATTATTGGCCCGTCAATTGCACAAAGCGAAACAGAAACGGAAACCGGAACAGAAACCGAAACAGAAACCGAAACAGAAACAGAAATTGTTCAAACGTTGGCCGGGCATAAATTGATTTGCAACGACACGGGAAAAAAGTGTGGCCACCGATAGTGAGTGGGTGGCGGAAAACCCCTGCCGGCAAAATCCAGTTAAAGAGTGCAACATGCCACTCACTTGAAGTTCCCCATCGTTCTGCCGAATTCTCCATTGAATTCGATTCAATTCAATGCAATTCGGTGCGGTTCAATGGATTCAAGTGGGGGAGTCTACACTCCACCAGTTGGGGATTGTTTAATTATTGGAAATACTCGCACCGAACTCAAAGGATGCCCATGCTCCCGTCTCTGTGTGTGTGTGTGTGTGTGTGTGTGTCTAAACCTGGCTAATCAGTGCATTAGCTGCATCCGCCATTATGGCCAAATGCAAACTTCAAGTGCTTCGCCCTCAATCAGGTGTCCATATCCATTGCTTAGTGACCACAACATGAAGAGCCTGATGGCCGAAGGCAATCAAGATTGCACTGCAATAAAGCTCTGCAAATATAAATGCATAATAATTAATGCCCTAAAGACTAATTGGAGAGATTACATAATTCAAGAAATGTTAAATAGTTTACACAAAACTATTAATTTAAATCCCAATTTGTTGAGCTGCTTATAAATATATTTTAATGCGAATCATTAGAGATAACCACATAAACTTGAAAGTTGCATAGCTCATAATTTGATTACAAATATTTTTAAGAAGATTTTCTTTCTGAAAGTCATGTTGTATTTTATATTTAATAAAATAATAATAAATAGTTTAAAGTGACCAACAAGTGTAGGAAAGCCTTAATTGCCAATCGCAAAGGTGAACTAAACAATTTTAGACTAAAACATTAATAACATAAATAATAGGTTGAATTTAAATCATAAATTATTATAAATAATTATCTTTGAAAATAAACCTATTTTTTATTAATTATTTATTAACTGTTATGCAATCCGATAATATCCATTTCGAAGGGTCTTGTTCTAACTTTGACCAACTTAAATAACCTCTTTAAGGTGTCCAAATTTTTCGTCCAGTGTTGGATTGAAGCTGAGATTGGTTCAATCTCAGGTGGTTGGTGGGTGGGTGGTAGTGGGATGGGTGGTCGAGATCAAAGTGCCCCTTTGACTCGCTCAAGTAGCCACGCAGATAATGCCCCACACAAAGGGTCGTGGTCGTGTGACGTTCAGGGCGACCTAATCGCTTTGGCTGCTCAGTAGCAGCGTGTGGGGCAGCTGCCACAGCTTCCACTGCTGCAGATTGCGCATACGCAGTGTGGTCGTTCCGCTTAGGTTTATTTGTCACGCAGCCTCGCCGCCAATTGATTTAAAATCCGCCTGATGGCAGCATAATTTGATGGCAGGGAGACATTTTGGCAAATTTCATTTGCGCTGCAAACCCAGTTAGTTGGCAAAGTCGCGTCGAAAGTTTCGCTCTCGTTGCATGCACGTTAATGCTGACAGTTAACTTGATTTTGTCGCATTTACCCACACATTAAAGAGGCGGTGGCAAATGAGGCGACTGCCTCGCGAATGTAGAGCCAACTCGCAAGACAAACAATGCCACGCGAGACAAATAACTGATGGGCGGCGTCCGTGGCAGGTTGAAAAGTCTGCGCCACGAAGTATGCAATGCACAGAGCTCATCAGCGCAGCCCGCTCGCAAACGCAATTTGCGGCACACTCAGGAAATTGCATTACTTAGTCTCAATCCTTTGAAAATATGGTTGTCCGTCCAAGAATTTAAAAAAAAATCAGTGGAATCGAGCACAAGTTTAAAATTTAAGGGAAGAAAGGATACAAAAAATATAGTTTCTTTCATTCAATAAAATGATACAATAATTTGTTTATTAAAAATATCGACAATTTTTATTTAGTTTTAAGTCTCATTTTAAAACTATCCTAACAAAAAATATATCAAACATAATAAAGAATTCTCAATAAATGGACTGACATCCTAAAGAAAGTATACAAAAATAAAGTTTTTTACAAATATTTCTTGAGTTTCTCATAATTTTGCTGAGTGAAAAGAAAGGTCATGAAGAGGGAGGAACGGGGTGCTAAGTGAGTGAGTGATGCATACCGTAGACGATGCAAGTTGAAGGAAAAATGTTAAATTACGTTGACAACACGGGCAGAAGGACGAGAAAATTCTGTTGTGACGGGTTTTGGTTCATGGCCCCCTATTTACATGCAAGTATTCTAGATGCGTGCTGTTTATTTATGATTGCATTCAGTGCCATGTGCCCTTTGCCTTTCCCCATTTCCGCCTGTATAATTTAACCCCCTCGCTGATGGCATTATGTGCATCCGCAGTCATCGCTGCACTTGAAACCGATTAAATATAAATTAATAGAAAAAATTTGCATATTGATTGCGCTTTTTAACTAGGAGCCAGAACATTTCCCCACAGGTGGAATTGAATTTTAAAGTTAAGTCTTTAAATGCATTTTATTTTGGGGTTTCTTTTTATAATAACTTAAACTTATAACTTAAATTGCCAGCTATTACTTTATTATATTTAACAATTTTTGAAAATCTAAAATGTATTGTTGATAAGCTTAATTTGTATTTTGTGTATCTTTAAGCTTATAAAATCATACCTTTAGGACTTTTTCGAACCTAGTTGCATTTTTAAAAATCAACTTTTGAAACTTATCTTAAACTTTTCTGCTTAAATTCTTTTCTTATACTTTATGAAAAAAAAATTTAATGAAAAATTTAAAGCACGTAAAGATTCTATTGATACACCTCTCTAAAATGAACCATTTAAGGGTCTTTTTTGGTGATATTTTTCCCCGTGTGCCGTGCAACATGTTTCGGCAATTGAAAACTTGAACGACCACCGAGGCTGTCATCGAGCACGTCAAAACAAACATTATAATCCATAAATTCCGCCCGACCCCATCCACCATCCCATTTTAAACTAAACAGAGCTCATGTGTGCCGCTTTGGGGGTGGCATATTTTTAATGCGTTTATGCTAATCGTGCGGATTTCGATGCGGCTTGCCTTGTTAAATGTGCCAAGGCTGGACGTGTCGGGAGAATAGGCAACTCTGAGGGGAACGGAATCGGGTTTAGACCCGGCTGTCAACACACACATTCTGCTGATTGCCATGTGCGTTGTCTTCCCCAACAAATTTGCATAAATTGCGTTCAAGTCGAATTTTGGAGTCTCGGGCAGCGGAATGGGGATTCGAAAGTGATGAGTAAGGAGCCACAAAAACGAAGCGTCATCCCAGAGAACCCTCGTCCTCGACAATTACAGGGCCTCAGGTAATTACGTGGCAGTCGCACCTCGAGTGGCCTTCACACTCATCCAAAACGCCCAAAATTATGCACCGACATTGAAATTGAATGACTCTGCTGAATTTGACATCAAGTTTAAATTACTTTGGCAACACACACACACACACAGAAACAGCGACTCACCAAAGTTACTGGGGTATAATCAAGTGCCATGTCAATGGTCAAACAAAATTTTCGCAATCAACGTGGCTTTTGCCCCTTTTTGTGGACCACCAAAAATTTTCAATTATGCGAAATTTGGTTTCTTTTGTTGCACCCGCTCCTCTGTGCCGAATTAGGCAGGAAAATTCTCAATTGAATTGGCCCTGATAATGACAACTTCATGCATTATGCCTGCCCTCGGGCGCCGGGGAATACGGACATATGGACGAAGGACCTCGTCCACAGTTTGAACGACAGCGACAGCCGCTGCTGAGCCACTGAGGCATTCAAAAACTTGACAATTTCGTTCACCGTCCTCCTGCCACAAATATGCGATTGCCTTGTTCTGGTGCAAATGAATGGACCCCGAATCTCCGGGTCCAGGGCCCCGAAAAACCGAGGCCCAGAGCCAACGAAACGCGCCAGTTTGTGCAGTTCCCTTTTTTTTTTTGGGTGGCTTCCTCTGGGGTTGGATGAGGTGTGGGGGGGGGGAGAGGGCTGTGAGGGGGGCTGATGGCGCTATGTGGTGCAAATTTTCACAAAAATGTACCAAACATTTCGCTGTACATGGAGCATGATGCTCCCCATCCTGCTGCCTTGCCCCCATTTTCCCAGCCCGTTTCTGTGGCAAGTGTGCAGGCGTTGCTGCTGACGCATCCAGCCTAGGCATCCCCTTTCACCATTTCACCCCAGCGCCAACCCCCTGCACAAAATGCAAGTCGAAAGGCTTTCGCTTGCACACTCAAAATGTTTTAATAGAAAGTGGATATAAATTATGATTCAATTAATTAAAATTTATTCTGATAATTCTTTATTTAAATCTGTAATATTAATTAGGCATTGAAGTTAATTTTTTGTTTGTATCCTTATTTAAAAAAAGGATAATCAGGTTCATACTCAAGGGTCCTAAGCAGATCTCTTCTTTTAAACTAATTATTTCAGACTATCAATTGGATCATATTGATATTGGGAAATTAAACACAGATTTATATTATTGTTTTTGGATTGCTTTGTTTTTTTCCATTATTTTCTCTGAGTGTACTTACCCCTTTACCCCCGGCACTCGTGAGCGGCTGACTTATGCATTCATCCATCCAGTCAGCCGCCAGGATGCCCGGCAAGCGAGTGAACGAGTGAGCGGGCGAGTGTGTGTGGTTCACTTTTAATAAATTCATAAATATTTATGTATGCAAAATTCGGGCCAAAATGCTGCCAGCAAGCGACTGCGACTGCGGCTGGTCCACCTAGCAATCTATTCAATTTGTCGGCAGGAGCAGAGACAGCGGCAGGAGCAGGCACATCGCAGGCTACACGGCAGGGAAAAGATCGAACAGGACTATATCCTGCCGCATCGACAAGCCCAACAAACAGGAGAGACGGAAAATGGCGATAGATTGATGCGGCATGTCACAAAAACCGCAACAGCAACTGCAGGTGAGAAGCGAGGGGGGTTGGGGGGGGGATATGGTGACATGTCCTAGGCTGAGACATGAGCAATTTCCATATTTTGTGACTGAGCGAGTGAATCATGGGGCTATGCAGACTCTAGCCCCAAACTTTAGCGTCGAACTATGCAAAATGGTAAAATGCCTCTTGCCAAAGATTACGAGAATGTAACTGGGTTGAGCGCAGCTCAGTTCCCTTCCCGAGTTGCGAATCAATTTTGGGCCAAGAGTGTGCAGCAACATGTTAATAATATTTTGAGCTACCCTGTCCAGCGATCCAAGGGGAATCCCCCGGAAAAAAATTGAATACTTCCCGGCAACTGATGCGACATCATGAGGATGGTAAGTGGGAATGAGGCGTATAAATCACAGCAGGCGACGGCACTCACAGAGCACTCCTATTTTAATCTCGTTTTTGAATACTCGTTAACTTGCCTTTTGTTATTTTTACTTTATTTTTTTTTTATTTTTTTTTCACGCGTATTTGCATACAAATGCGGCGGGGCGGAGTACTGATGGAGCTTGGCAACCCTGGTCATGGCGTTTGCTCGCTGCCTACACACTGTTGAAATGATTTAAAATCAATTTATTTTTGTCCTATTATCCCTATGTAAATCATTTCACGACAGACAGACCGAGAGTGAAGAAAGTTTCCATGCAAATAAATCAACTTGATGCGTGGCCATAGAAAAAGAAGCAGAGCAGAGCTAGAAAAAAGTCGAGTGAATGAATTTGGAATTATTTACAAATTCGCAAACAAATTTGCACATGACAAGCGATTGCGATAAGTGGGGATGGATTATGGTTGGGGAAGACAGCTTTAAAAGGACTTGATTTCGAGAATCTTGGATTGACTGGCACACATTGAAATATTAAATTAACAGAGGAACTCAAGTACAAGATAAATGAAATCTATGTTTCTTAGTAATGTGGGTTGAACAGCTCAATTCGTATATTTCGCTTTCAAATACTTTTACTTTCTTTTAAAGGTTTTGGGTTTTATATCATTTTGCTTTGTTTATCAAATTTTTATACCTTTATTTATGCTGTTTCTTGTGCTAGGACGACCATAATCCCTGGTACTTTGGCTTACCACTATTAATACTGACCAACATAGGTCTCTATTAAGCCCATGTCCGGATTAATAGCTTTATAAGTACTTCAAAATTCATATAATTTCGAATCAGTGAAGCAAAATATGATAATGGTTGACATTATGCCATTACTGCACCCAACATAGCAGACATGACATCCAGCTAATGACATTTAAATGAGCACTAAGTTTAAACAGACCAAGCGAAACTCATTAATATTTATGCGTAGAAATAATGCCATTCGGGTCAATGTGTGACAAATGGGCAATCAAATATTTATTTGCCACAGACAAAATGCAAAAAATCACAAATGCAGTACAAATTTTTAATATGTATAACTGCATTTAATGGCCACTGAATATTTATAGAAAAAATTACGCACAAATGCAATAATATGAAAACCCAAATTAAAGGAGTAAAAACAACTAAACAAGTGCGCCAAAAAATAAAAAAAAAATTTCCACTCAATATGAATAACAAATCGTGATGAAATTTACATTGAAATGGCCGCAGAGTGCAAACAAATAGAAAACAGCCTGCGAAAATATCAAATTGCATAAATAACTAATTAAATTTAAATTTGCAATTTAATGAGCGCATTTTACGAACGTGCGAAGACTACAAAATGCTTTTTCGGTGGTGTTTTGTGACGCTAATTATGCATAACGGTGAAAACGAGTACAAACAATCCCTATATGAAGCCCTGTGATCCGTTTGACATTTTTCATTCGCCGCTCGCCGGGAAACTTTCCTTTCGAACAAGTTTTTCTTTGGCGCAAAGTTTGGCGTAATTAAAAATTTTCGCATTTTATTCAAGATCAGGCTAATTAAAAAGTTTTTGACCAAACCAAAGGGGATTGAGAGCAAGGTATTTAAAACTTATAAGAAGCTTGCCAAGGCACTCGAAACCAAGGATATGAAATTCCAAGGCGACAACAAAATAAACAAATAAAATGAAATAGAAATGGAAATGGAAAATTATTGTATATAGTACCTTTTCCCAGGGAGAAAGAGGGCTTGAGCAGAATGGACGCTGGGTAAATATCACAGCAAGTGCAATTTTCATGAACAAATAAGACGCTCAGAAGAGGGCTGCAAACTGGAGTATCTCGGCTGAACACAAAAATTAAATAAAAATAGCTCCGAGCTCCGTATGCCAGCAAACTACTTGCCGACTCTCGAGATTTGCTAACCCTCAACTAGCTAAACTCAGTCATCAGGGGTTGACGACGACCACGACGACACTGCATCATTTCCAAATGAAATAAATCAAAATAGACAAACAGGCAAATAAATAAACAAACAAACAAAAGCCAGCCAAGCGAACAAAGGGGAGTACAGTCAGAGCTGGACAGGCGGGAAAACTCAATTGGGGGACAGCAAACAGGCAGCATTTAACTAGAGCGCACTGTAAACTCAAACAAATGCAACCCACCCACTCAATCGATTAACTCATTCATTGCAATAGTATATCTGGCCATCTATCTTTATTCTCAAATGGTACAAAAGTTATTTTATCAAGTGAAAATTGGTTGCTTTTTATATCAAAAGCTCGATTAAACATTTTATTTAAATCAATAATAAATATGTTTATCTATTTCTATTAAATTAATTGAAAAGTGATTTGACCTAGTTTAAAAGAAAGACATCAAATAAATTAAAAAGAAAACTCCCCTTCAATTTTAAGTTTAACTTGAAATTAAATTCTCAAATACTTAAAAACACAATTAACAATTGAATGGCAGCGGAATGTAATTTAAAAGCATTTATGTTTCATTTTAGGAGCAAGTTTAAATGAATGCTTACTTTTAGATCCAATTTAGCCCCATGTAATACAAAATCTATATAACTTGTAATAAACATTTTTTTCCCGCAATTAATTTTTTTTTATTAGATATGATTTTTTGTGTCCCTTTGCCAAGACATAAAGCTGTTACACAGCATCCCAAAAGCATAATCCCAGACACATCCACTCTTGTGGGTCTGCAAAGACCAAAAAGTTGAGCATTTTTATGGCTAGCAGCATTATGATAATGAAAGGCAACAAAGAAGCGGCGCCATTGACACTTAAAATTTAATGTGTGGCATTATGTTAAGCACCTGGCTGCGAATGCAACCCTTCGGACGCGACGACTCACACTCAAAAACATACAAGTATATGCTGCAGCGATCCGCAGCGCATAAGCATATTAATAACGCCTTTATGCCACAACAAAGGCTGCTGGGAGCTGGGTCAAAGTTGCCATGATGAGATGATGGGATGATGGGCTGATGGGCTGATGGGCGGACGTGTGGCGCCGTGGCGGTTTAATTTAATTAAACAACATCAATCCGCTGTATGCGGACGGCCACCTTTGGCCCCTCTAATAATGTGGGTGGTTAAACGTCACACTTGAAAAAAACTAGGTGTTTATATCTCAACTCATACTTCTATCATAAAGATCTCAGTAAAAAATTTTTGTTTGAAGAGTGAAACTCAAGAATTTATAAGAAATTCTTTGATGAAGTCCCCAAACTTGCTTTGTTTGTAGAAAAACACGCAATATTTAATTTAACATAAATTTTTAGACAACAAAGTTATTATATTCTTAAGTATTATTAAACAAATATATTTTCGAGATATTAAGATAATATTGTTTTATTTGTGATTGCTATAATCTAAAAAATATTTTCAATTTACCAACAAGAAACCTTTTAGGGAACTTCAAAGCCAATTTTTTTTAAATCTTACCCTTTCTTAAATCTTATTTCTGCGAGACCTCCCCCCATTAAGTACTATTTATTTACAGTGCATGTTCACCATGCCTCCCACATCATCCACAGCGCTTAATAAGAGGGATTTACAACTTTTCCGTAATAATTTTCAATTAAAAAACGCACTTCAACCCCGGGCAACAACAGCGAGTTTTGTTACTCATTTTTCGGGTTTTGTGATGTGGCACTTGACAAACAAGATTTGCATGTCACACACATACGCACGCTTGAGCATGGTGTTCCTGTCATATTAACGGTACTCTGCACACACACACGTGCCTAAAAGGATTTGAGTCCTTCACCGTACTCCGCACGAATGCCTTCTGTCATCGGTATGCCCCTTCTGCCAGAGTTGCCCCCTCTTCCATCGCTCGCTGGCTGCAAATATTTGATTAGCTAGACAAAAGTTGCCAACTTTTTCCCACTCTTCGGAGCTACATTTTTTTTTCTGTCCTTTCATGACAGATCCTTCCCGCCAGAGTTGCCACTTTTTGGCAGACATTTGATGAAGCAACTGCCGCCTGGATCCCAAAATGTTTACTCAGATATCTGAGACACTCGGTGCGAGTTGCTGGCAAATTATTTTCACAAACTTGGATTCCTAAGCTGAGTTTGAGAGTTGGCTGTTGGGCGAACTAATGTGTAGTAGGCCGTGGCTCACAAAGATCTCGAGTTGCAGTTACCAAATCATTTCAAAAGTTTTCTTAAGCCAACTTTTCAAGCGTTAAAGCCGCAATAAGTCTCCTGACCCTCACTCTGAACACATTTCAGAAAGAAATCCTCATCCTTCCATCCACGAGTTTAATTTAAGTCCAACTGAGATTGTATGCAGAATATTATGAGAGTAGAAAAAATTATTAAAACGAGTTAGGTAGGGGTACAGTGAAGACTCGCTTAGAGAGTTTCCAAACCATCTCTACTTATTTAAACCACATGAAATAAAACTGTATGCAGAAGTGTTTAAGTCCTTAAAACTTGAAAATGGAATATAGTAAAAAATACTGCAAATTATGAAGTACAAAAACTTTAATAACATGTTTGTAATTAAATAAATGTTTAATTGCATTTATGCTAGCAAGCTTTTAAGTTTATTTCAAACCTTTATAAATTAAGAAATTAGTTTAACTCGTTATGAATTTTCAAGTGACCTTGAATTTGTAATGTAATTCTGAGTTTTTAAATCAATTATATTTGCAAAAGGCCTTACTGTACGTGAAGCCAGGCTTCACATGCCACAGCCTTTGCCACAGCAGCCGCAGCACTTTTAATTTTCGCCTTTTTTATATTTTTTGCCTGTTTTTCCATAAAGTGCTACAAAGTTGCTGCTGACGTTGACGCCACAGCAAATGCGTGTAACTTTTTAATCAAATTATGTGCAAATTTTCTTTGGCAGTAATTTTTAGTAAAATTTTGCACAAAATTACTGGCGAGACAGTAACGGGAACAGCCGCAGCTATAGCTGCAAGTTTGCGAGTCTTTTTAATGCTCGTCTCTGGCTTGTATTTCATTTTGCATGCGGCCAGTCAGCTTATGCCATATGCCCCACCACCACATTTCCCTGCCACCCCCCGCCCCCTCTGGAAATCCCCCCCTCGATCTGCCAGAGAGCCCGCATTATTTTTAATTGAATTTTAAAGTTTTTCGCCAAGCCAAAGACGAAATATATTTTTGTTTTTCCGCCAAAGTTTCTTCTGGTTGGAGCTCTGGCAATTTAATTAGAAAATCATTTTGACTGCCGCTGTCTTTGCCACTTTGCCGGAAATTTATAAAGTAAATTTTGCCAGGCACAAATCACATTGGCCTGGCTGCAGATTTAGTTTGGGGTGTTGCCACATTAGTAGCCAAGTTGATTTCATTTTGTGGCGCCCAACGGGGGGCCTCCATCCGATCCGGTGGCAGAAAGTGCGGATGCGGATGCGAATGCGAATGGGTTTGCATTCGGTAGCACGTATTGTCTGCCGTTCTGGTCGTTTTTTGTAATTTGTGGCAGACACATTAATCAAAAAACTGCTACTCTCCACGAGGTCTCCTGGTCATAGTCAGTCACACATGCCAAATGGCATTGGTCAACTGCCGTTGGCCAGGCTTTGTCCTCCAAATCCAACCAACTCCCCCTCTCTCTCCATTCCTGGGTTATTAAGTGGTGGAGGTAATTGAAATGTCAGCGAAAGTGTTGCTGGCCGCACACACAGCCTGCGGTTCCAGGGGATTCAGTTGAGATGGGCCCAGCCGTCGACAGGGGACACTCTCTGAAAAAGTGATTCCACATCCACATGCCGGAGTGTTTCCATGGGGCCACCGGATATAGGAGACCGTAACGAGCATTAACGAGCCCCGTAGTGGTTAATTATGTTGGAATTGGGGCCGCTGCGGTCGGGCAATCGCCAGTTGACCTGACCGGACCTTAGAATCGATTATGGAATTGATTTTTAGGGAAAGGTAACAATACTAATGTTAAAAAAAAAAAATAGTACTGATGTAATCTCTCAGTGCCTTTCATTCCCTTTTATTATTTTATTTCTTCAACATGGGTTTCTTCCATCTATGGTTTTACTAAAATGATAAAGCAATATCACAACAAATAAATATATCGCAGATGACTGTTTGTTCGCCAAATGGTTTATCATTACTAGCTCTTACGTTTATTTTATATTTATATTTTTCTACATATATAAACTCTCAAAACTAGTCATTTTCAATCAATAAATTTGTAATGGATTTGTAAATATTTTATCTTAAGTTTAGCTAAACTTGTTAACTTAAATGCTTGTTACACTTTTAACTGAACAATAAACTAAGCATTGTCTTCTCTCTTTAAATTTCAAATATTTTAGGCTTGCGTTTTGTCTTCAAATTTTTAATTTTCATCTGATTCAAAGCAACTTTCTTTCAAGAAACTTTAAACTCGTACTTCCTTCAGTAATCACCGCCTCAATTTGCGACCTGCCACCTTTTCCATCCAATTTCAATTTGATAATTTCCGTGCCAGTTATTTTTTGTACTAACGATGCACGAATTATCAAATCCATATACACCCTGAGCTACTTTTTCTCCATCGCTATATATATATCCCTATATATATAGCATATACATATATATCGGATGAAGGTGTGGGCGCTGCGGAACTTTTTCGGAAGGACAGGCGACAGGTTTTTGCGCCGTTTTCAGCTTACCTTCAAATTTCCTCGAACTTTTTTCGCTGCCAGAACTTTTTCATTACATTTTGACTTGTACAATTCTCTATCTGCTGTTGTTTCTCTTGAATGTTTTTTTTTTTCGGGGCTGCAATTGCTGGACCTGCTTCTATGTTGTTTATGAGCTAATTACATAAGCTCGTTATTAGGCGAATTACTTGTTTCTTCATTTGCAGCAGTAGCAGTAGCAGCAGCAACTCGGCTACAGCAACAGCAAATAAGAAAACTTTTTTAATTATAACCTCATTTAGATTTGACGTTGCCAACTCGCCTTGGCTTCCCTTTTTGGCCAAGTTTTCTGTACTGATTCTGTGCTGCTGTTCTACTTTTCCATCGTCTCGGCAATCTAATCAGCGAGCATATTTAATTTGATCTGATTTGGCCATGTTCGGTAACCGAAACCAGTGCAGTGAGGCCTGGCTAACATGGCTGCACCTTAATCGCTTCCTTTTTGGGATCAGTGGAATACCTTACTTTCCTGCTCAGCGGAAATCGTTGTCAATGCATCCGCATATCCGTGTGCCGGCTCACTCCACTCAGCAGAATTTATATATTTTTTATTCCAATGAAGCGTAAAAATACGTTTTACCTCGCTCACTCTCCTCAGAAATAAATATGCTGAATTTTGTTTATGCTGCATTTGCATACATCTTTGTGAGTTCAATTTTCTCGGCGGGAGGGGGAGTGGGCGGGGGAAGGGGAATCTCAGACGGAAGGCAAATAAGGAGGCGAAATGCTTCTTTAGTTGTTGACTGCAATTTCCTTGGCATGATTTCCACATTTTTTTTCCCTACATTTTCTTACCCCACAAACTCCTTTTTCTTAGCTATTTGTGCATCTGTCTGTGTGTGTCTTTCAGAGTGTGTGTTGGGAAAATATTTGATTTACGTCAAATTGACACGCATGAGTTAATCAAAAAATGATTTGTTATTGCTCACAAATGCATCCGTAATTTCCATATTTTTGCAAAACCAAAAGCAAGTTGCATTAAGTGTATATTTCAAGTGGCTTAGATTGGGGGGTTTATAAAATCGTTATAAAAGTTTTACAGCTTAAGTGATTTTTTTGTCTCAATAAATTTGTTTTAATGCGATATGCTAAGGATAAGAAGATAAGTTCAATAGCTTTAGCATTTTTTATCTAGTAAAGGTGCTAACTATTTTATTCAAATGAAAAACTCAAGAGTTATCTTAATTTTTGTCCCATAATAAAACACCCTGCAATTTTTTGAATAAAGCTTTCCTAATTGTGTTATATTCACAAATTACACCACAAATATCGGATTAAATTTCATTTTGCAAAGGTGAGAAACATTAAAACCAAGAGTCCATGTTTATTGAAAGTATTTAAGCCTCCAGAGGTTTTAGGAACATTCCACTTGGGTCCGGAATAAGCCGGAGAAGGCTACCCATTTCAGATGTACGTCATTTGTACATTTTGCCAGGCATCTTGCGCCACCTTGAGGCGTCTTCTCGGTTAAACAAGATAAATGGGAAATGTGAAAATGAAACATCACCTTGCCCGTCCTTCGCCCCCAGTGCCTAAAGGACCACAGGACAGGGCCAGGACTGAGCTCAAGATATATTCAGTATTTATATTTCATCCTGTTACCCAACTACCCAAGTAGAAGATAACATTTTAATAGGGCACCGCCACCTATTGGCCAATGGTTTTGGTTTAGGGAGCTCCTTGGAGATACCGCCCCCTGCCACGCCCCCCCTCCCAGGATGTCTGTCCATTAGGTTAATGTGCACTTCAAACGAAATTAAGATGAATTGATTAAAATTACAAGAGTGCAGAGTGTTTGCTTTGGCTTCGGTTTGAGTTGAACCAAGTCGAGTTGAGTCGAGCTGAGTTGAGTTGAGTCGAGTTTGTGGCAAAGTTCAGGGAGCAAGATTAAGTGCTTTCATTTGCCTTCGCTTGAAAAATGATGCAACGCTATAGTACTGAAGTCCTGAAGTCCTGCAGCCCAAGAGAAACGGAAAACCGATGGCAAATAATGAAAGTTTTTGGTCGGCAAGTGCAGGTTGCAAAATAATGAATGGGGCCTGCATTTATTAATGTTTTCGGAAAGCGTTCGCAAATTAATTGCCATTTAATTTGTTATGCTAACTACACTCACACACCGAAAGACTAATTGGTTTAGCTGGCAACATTTTGCGTAGCTTTAATTAAATTGTAAATTTTCCGTTTAGCCAGCAGGAAGTCGAGTCGAGTCGAGAGAGCAGCGAAAATTGCAATTAAGATAATTATCTGGCAAAAGCAAAAGTGTAAATCCTTTGCGCTCCAAGGATTATGCAACTGCAGTCGCTCTGCGTCGCGCTGCTGCTGTGTGCCACACTTAATTTGCATAAATTTCAAATGAATCCAATGGCCAAAAAAGCGCAGCTAAACAATTGCCACTGATGAAGCAGCAACAGAGAGGCAAAATTACACTGCGAAAAAAAAAGTGCACAATTTTAAGCTGGCCCAAGCTATGTTCAATATTTATTATTGTTTGATAGTAAGGAAAGCTAGTTTCTGAAAACTTTATGATTAATGTAAGTCAAAAGTCCCGATTAGTAAAGAAGTTATAATTTTATAATTGTAAAAGTAAAATGTTTAATCTTTGCCCTGCTAAAAATATTAAAAAATTAAAAATAAATCAACACATTTGATTTTGTTATTTAACTCGCAATAAATAGCCAGAGTTCTGATAGTAGAGAATAGAATCTTCTAATCAATAATGTTCTACCGTATTTTAGATCGTTTAAATTATGGTTTATTTGTTATCAAAGTCCCGGCAAAAAAAAGTTTGTTTGAACCATGATTTCAAACAGGACTAGACTCTAAAGTTTCTTCATAATTCACTTAGTTCATAATTGTTATTCTTTTAAATATTTTACATATAATTATTTATGTATATTTTTGGTAATTCCAGCTATTCTTAAATTTAAAAATTAAGGTATAATTTTCTGAGTGCAACGGCTGCTGCAAACTGCAGCTTGGGGCGCTTACTTTGTCTGTGCCACATGGTGCCCCTGCATTCCCTTCGCTCGCAGGTGCCACAATCACCAGGAAAGACGTCGCAGGATAATCGAAGAACAGGGAGCGGGACCAAGGATACAGGGAGAGCCGAGAATTTTGTGTTATTCTTACGGATTTTCTACTTTGTTGGCAATGTAAGCAAAGCGGCGACTGGCCTCCCTTCGCCCCTCCGCTTTCATTTGCTCTGTGCAAAGTTGACGCTTTTGTTTGATTCGTGTCACACAGCTGACCAGCGCCACGCCCCTGCTGCCCCATCAAACCAAACCCTCCCCCCCCCAAGACCCCACTCCCCATCAAGGCTCTATCGTTCCACTCTGTTGGAGTTACTTTGCTTGGAATTATGCAAAACACAAAACGGGCAAGGGAAGAAACACAAAACAAATAGAAAGACGGAATTGTCAAATGAGATTCAATGTTCTGCTCAAGTGGCTCTCGTCTCCGGTTTGCCGGGAGTGGAGTGAATTTTAATAATAAATATTCGTGTGACCACTGAGGAAAGTTGCAGCAGCAGCAGCAGCAGCTCACATGCAATTTTCCAGAATTTACTGCTGCGTGAAAACTTTTGCAATTCGGTGCCGAATGCCCAATGCCCAATGCCGAATGGCGAATGGCGAATGGGCCAACAAAGTGGCGGAGCAAGTCTTGGCCAACTGGGATCGCCTTGCGTGTCCAGGCACAAGCTGAAGGCAAATGAAGCTACAATTACGTCTACAAATACACATAAAAGGGGAAGTAATTTGCAATTAAATTACGACGAAATGGGCAATAGAAAAGGAATTAATTGTCCACGAAATGCAATTATGCTTTGCTCGCCCGCTTCCCTTCTTTATTTTTTTTTTCGCCTTCCATTCGCTGCAAACTGAATGAGCGAATAAATGAACGAATGAATGGCATCGCAAAGTGGGACAGTTGAGCAGTTCAACTTTGGTTGCAGCTTAATGGAATTGCATATTAAGAACTTGTCAAAATGATAACTTTTCATCGGTGCCATCAAACTGAAACGAGCAACATGGCAGTTCGCACTCGCTAAGTAAGTGCGTTTGCTGCCGAAACTTTAATGTTGAATGGACCAAACGGAGGACGTTGGCTACCAACTGGTTTACCCTAATAAATTACGAATGCTCCCTTTTATTGAACTTAATTTCCTTTTTTTGACCATCCCAAGCAAAGCAAAGTAAAAGCCGCTGCAAAGGAGATATATGGCCGCAGTCAAAGATTACATTTAGTGCAGACACTGGAAAAATTTTAATAAGTTTAAAACAATAAAAACTATTTAAAAAATGTTGAATTAATTTTGTATGCTAATGACAATATATGTTATTTTATTTTTAATAAAATTACATCACATACTATTTCTCTTATTAAATAAAAACAATTTTTGATTCAATCTTTCAATGCAGGGTACATTTATTTAATTATTTTTGTTGTTGAAAGCCTTATGTCAAATAATGAATTAGGGAATAGTGTTGGTTTATATTTATTTTATTATAAACTTACTTTAAAATGTACTCATGAATTAATATAAGAATAAGATCAGAATATTTATCACATTTCATAAAGATACTAAAATTCGTGAGTCTTCTTTTGTAGTATTAAGAAATATATTAAATCTAAGCACATATAAATAGTATATTTATTGATATTTATACATTCAAACTACTATAAACTATATATAAATACGACCACCTTATATATAGATCCTTTGGTACCTTCAAACTTTTATAAAATCCCAAAAGAACTCAAATTTTTTCCATAACCAAAAAAATATTTTATTTTTTCTGAGTGGACACACACTCAGTGATTTTTGTGTGCACTCGGAGCTGCAGCCCAAGGTTGAGTGCCTCAAGCAAGCCGCAAGCAGCCAAATGCGATGCCTTTCAAAGCTGGCTAACGATCGGCAAACAGACGAGGGGCGGGGTAGGGGTAGGGGGGGTCTCAGGACGAATGGGGGTCCTTCGGCAGGATGTAGCATTGTAGCAATGGAGATGGGATGGTCAACATTTTCGGGTTCCATCGGCTTTGGCTTTGAGCGTGGCACGCAGCAAATGCGTTTGCATTTCGGTCAGATGTTTGCGGCAAGCCCCAGTCCGCAAACTTACAAGCAAACACAAACAAGGCCGGCAGCCCGTAGAGTTGTTTGCGCCTTTATGGCAGCCAAAGTTTGACCACATTTTACTAACAAAAATATTACAACAATGGCAGCCTTGAAGTCTGCCTGTGGTCAAGGGACCACAGCTCCGCAGAATCCGCCCACCACCCACTGTCCACCTCCCACCGCCCACCACTCACCGCCCAACGCCCACAAAAAGGATGCAATTAATTTTGCAAAAGGACAACTTCATCTGACAGCAATAATGTATTGCAAATACCAGAAGCGCACAATGGCCAAGGAATTGCATAAATTGCCGAAATGAGTGCGGAAATTGGTAGGGGATTAAATGGCCTAAACAGTTGCCGCGGCATTAGGCTGATCGGTCGACAAACCGAGTCGAGGGAACTGAGTCCTGCGAACCCTTTCCCAAAATCAAAACACCAGCAAACCCCCATTGGGTTCGATGTCGTCCGGCAAACTTTTCACTTTGCATGAATACATACCAAATAAAGCAACAACACCAACCATGCTGCAGCAGAAACAACAACACCAAGCACAAAAACAAAAAAAAAACAAAAAAATGGGAAAACTTTTTAATTTATATTTAAACTTTTTCAAAGTGTTGAGAAAGGGGCGTTATCTACTGCTGGTGCGACTTGCTGGCTCGAATGCCAAATAGTTATAAAACACCAAATGTGCCTTGCCATGCAGAAGTGTGTAAAACGAGGCTAACAAGCTCTGCAACCCGCTTAAAGCCCAGCGGTTGGTAGTTGAGGTCAGTCGGGGATTACCTTACATAAGTTAGCAAGGGCTCCCCGGAGTGATGAGTGGCCAACATTCTTTTACGGTAATCATTTATTGATAGTTGAATAAGTTAATAGAGCCCACAACGCTGAAAACTTTCAAATGAAATTTAGCTAACATTTTAAAAATGTAAATAGATGTAATCCTCTTCTAATATGTTGTATACCATAATTAAATTCGAATATCGATAGCTGAAACTCTCTCATCTGTTAAAAATAAGTTGATTAAACTTACAGCCCTGAGTTAATTGAAAAATAAAACTTTCATATAAAATTTAGCTTACGTTTTAAATATAGATATAAATAGATATAATCCTCTTCTAATATACCATTATTAAATTTCAAAGCTGAAACTCTCTCATCTGCTAAAAATAAACTTTAGTTAAACTTACAGCGCTGATTTAGTTGAAAAATTAAATTTGCATGTGAAATTTAGCTTTCATTTACATTGCCTAAAGATATATTTATATATATTATTCTAAATCGGTTAGTAATATTTAAATATCAATGCTGAATCTCTCACATTACATAAAATTTTTAACTAATTATCAGTACTCTCAATTCCGTGTTGCAAAATACATAGATTTATTAGCAATATTAAAAGCCTAATCAACTGTAAACTAACAAAGTTATAAACCAACCTAAACTATAAAAAATTACGAGCAATTCTAATTTTTTATAAAAGAGCTTAAAACAAAATAATTCTAAATGATTTTTTATTAGAGCTATGACTATTGCACATTGTTTTGCCTTTATATCAATCTACAAATTATACGTTGGTTTCTTTTTCATCCGGAAAAGGCGTTTAATCTAAATTTGTAATCTGTGTTGTAATACATTAATAAAATGTTTGACATAAAAGCAGATCCATTCCAAAACGCAAGTTCATTCTCAGCCCAAGATAGAGATGAATTGTTGCGGATTCTGGATATGGGAGCTCTTGATCCTATTCGAAGTGGTTAACTTATCAATACAAGTAAAATTCGAATTTGTTCTAGATGACGATTCAGTATATAGCGACTGCAGCGATGCACCGCCTGGAATCCTCAACATAGACGCTTTTTTTGACCGGTCTAATCTGAGCACAATTATGGTCCCTCAAGGAATCCAAATGTCGGGGAATATAACTTCAGTGTTTAATTCCCAAGCATCGGATCGCGTTGAGGTTTCTCCACATGGCAAGTTTAAAACAGAAGACGTTCTTAATCATGTTTATATTTCAGATGACTGCAAGCTTACTTCACTACGAACGAGGTTTTTGGCAACCAACCACTTTAAATATAAAAGTAAAGGACTTCTGTGCGGTTATGTATGATGAAAAGCAACTGTGGTACAAACCCTGGAGTTCGCATATAACAAATAGGAAGGAAATTGAAGACAAATGTTTTTCGTTTGGTGTAAGTCAGTAATGAATTTTCATCTGGAATTTTTTACATATATTTTGTTGGTTCCAGACCGTCTATGTAATGGAAAATTATACCATGGAGTTGGGATTTGGAAGTGGTATACCACTGCCTGTTGGGCGTTACAGCGTTCGCGTTGAGGTTTACTCAATTGACAAATCAGAACAAAGACGTCCACATGGTATCTGCTATGAACTCATTGGTAACTTTTATAAAATCTGAAAATATTGTTTGATTGTTTATTGTGTTGTAATAAAAATTGTTTGATTACTGACAAAAATATATCTTTTCGCAGTTATACCAAATATGTATTTAATAACATACCTATTTTAATAGTTTATATAGCAAATATATGCTACCTTTTAAGGATGCTTTTACTTTTATTAAGCATACATATGCCTTCCAAAAAGGTCTTGCTATTAATTTTATTTTCTTGCTGTGAGTTAATTAAAAACAAGAAAGGAAAGCTAACTTCGGGCGGAGCCGAAGTTGATATACCCTTGCAGAATACTCTATAAATTATATTCTCCAAAATTATTCATATGATGCATTCTTAATACTCATAAAAAATCCGAACTTCCTAACTTTAACAACAACAAAGTTATGGCATTTCCAATCGTTCAGTTATGTATATGGCAGCTATAGAATATAGTCGGCCGATCCTTATGAAATTTGATATGTCGGATTGATTGGGCAAAAATAAAACCCATAGAAAATCCCAACTTCCTAACTTAACAAACACTAAAGTTATGGCATTTCCGATCAATCAGTTATATGGCAGCTATAAGATATAGTCGGCCGATCCTTATGAAATTTGGTAGGTCGGATTAATTGGCCAAATATAATACCCATAGAGAGTCCCAACTTCCTAACTTTACAAACACCAAAGTTGTGGCATTTCCGATCAATCAGTTATATGGCAGCTATAGGATATAGTCGGCCGATCCTTATGAAATTTGGTAGGTCGGATTGATTGGCCAAATATAAAACCCATAGAAAATCCCAACTTCCTAACTTTACAAACACGAAAGTTATGGCATTTCCGATCAATCAGTTATATGGCAGCTATAGGATATAGTCGGCCGATCCCGTTCCGACTTATATACTGCGTGCAAAGGAAAGAAGGGTGTGTGCAAAGTTTCAATCCGATAGCTTTAAAACTGAGAGACTAGTTTGCGTAGAAACAGACAGACGGACAGACAGACGGACAGACGGACAGACGGACAGACGGACAGACGGACATGGCTATATCAACTCAGGAGGTGATCCTGATCAAGAATATATATACTTTATAGGGTCGGAGATGTCTCCTTCACTGCGTTGCACACTTTTGACCAAAATTATAATACCCTCCGACTTATATACTGCGTGCAAAGGAAAGAAGGGTGTGTGCAAAGTTTCAATCCGATAGCTTTAAAACTGAGAGACTAGTTTGCGTAGAAACAGACAGACGGACAGACAGACGGACAGACGGACAGACGGACAGACGGACAGACGGACAGACGGACAGACGGACATGGCTATATCAACTCAGGAGGTGATCCTGATCAAGAATATATATACTTTATAGGGTCGGAGATGTCTCCTTCACTGCGTTGCACACTTTTGACCAAAATTATAATACCCTCTGCAAGGGTATAAAAAGAAAGGCTAACAGGAGCAAGAGTTTAAGCAGATGGATATGGAAAAATCCAATACTAGTTAATAAAAACGTATTTTCAATTATTTACCATGTTATTTTGCACATAAAATAGTTGTTATTTTTTAAACATTATAATCTGCATTGTTTGGACATTTTCTTGGAGTTCAACCAACAACTTTTTTAAATCCTTTTTAAATACACGTTTCACGCCCACAGCGTTAGCTTATCACAATTTGCCTATCAAAATATTTTTATTTGCAAATAAGGTGTCCGTATACATTTATAAAACGTAATAATACGTCTTTCGTTTACACAACTGAAATTGACATATCCGAATTCGATTGAAATCTTGGTTCCGCCCTTATGATGTTTTGCTTATTAGAGCAGACGCAATAATAATAATTAGCTATGTGAAATGATATATAAATTGCTTGAAAACCAGATTCAATTAATAGTACAGCTTACTCGATGACCACACTAAAGATGTCTCTCGGTCTATTTGGAATTCTGCAGCTTGTGATCCTGTTGAATCTGGTCAAAAATTCCATGGAATCTAAATACGATTTTCTGTTGGAGGATGAGAAGATATTCAGTGCCTGCAGGGACCAGCCAAAGGAAACTCTCGATATCACAAGCTTGTTCGATTTTACAAATACCAACTTTATTATGAGTGAAGAGGGAGTAACGCTTTCGGGCAACCATTCAGTTATTTGGGATATACAGGCATCAGACCGAATTGAGGTACCAATTAATAGTGTTTCAGTCTCCAAATAAACAAGTTCCATTTTCAGGTTCATTTTAGTGCGCTGCAATTCGATCGCGGTACTTGGCAACCGACCACGCTTAATATGTTTATCAAGGACATTTGCGAAATCCTTTTTGACAAAAATCAACTGTGGTATAATGTTTATAGTAAACACATACAAAATACCGAGGAGATGCAAAATGAATGTTATGTTAAAGGGGTAAACAATTTGAACAAACTTTTTTTACAAGTTACAATAAATATTTTTTTTGCAGACCACAATTTTATTAGAAACCTATACGATTAATTTTGAGCTTTCTAGTGCCTATCCAATAAAAAATGGTCGCTATGCACTTCATAGTTTGGTAACTCCATACGACAAAAATGGAGTGAAGCGTCCTCAACAAGTCTGTTTTGAAGTCAAAGGCGAGTTTTTAAAGAAAAAATAGTGAAGTTGGAATATTATCTTATGCCTGTTTTTTTTATGGATGTAAATATAAAATTTGTTTTAAGCCTGCTGCTGAAAAAAACATATATATTATTTACACTTTCAAAAAAAAACGTTCAGAACAAGAATAAAGTCAAAACTTTAAGCATCATATAATCAAACTATAATATAATACATTTTAAAAAGTTTATTAAAATTTACCTATGGAAATAATATTAATTAAAAAGTATTCATCTGAAATCTAAAATATTTATTTATTAATTTCTTAAAAATAATTACAAATTCATTTGGCAAACGTTTTATTTGCGCTCTGTTTGCTCTTTTTCGCTGGCATTCCCGCGAATGGTTGCATTGCATTTATCAATATTTATAGCATTTAATGTGCAATTTGCATTTCTTAATGAAATTACACAGAAATTATATATAAATCAGCATAATTTGAGCAACGTGCAGCGCGGCACGCTCAACTGGCAGCCAGGCTACGAGTATCGATATCTGGACGGCCATGTAATTTCCGCTTAATTTGCTGCCATTACCACAAAAATGCATTAAATGCGTGTGCAAAGAGGCGCAGCGATAGCCTTTAAATGTGCTGCAATTATTTGCATTGCAATTTTAATTGAGTGTTAAAATATTTGCGGCCACCTGGTGTCGCGGCCATTGATATGTGAAATCGCCAACGGGCCGCAACCTATCTAAGCTGTGATCTCTGGCGAAAATCTCCAAGGAGCAGCAAAATTGCAGGACCCCCTCATTGCCTTTTCACTGTGATCAGCCGTCATTTGCTCCCATGGTGATGGCTGTCCCCTCCTCCTCATCCACCTCCTCTGCAATCCCACTGACTCCGGCCTGTGCATCAGGATTCCGGCTGTGGGGTGCATTAATAAATTGAGTTGGGCCCATAGTGCAACTCGCAACTGCAACAGATTTCGCCTAAGCATACACGCAAAACAATTGCAGCACAAGGGTTTTTATTAGAGAAAAAGCACTCTTTACTTTCAACAAATTACAGGGAAATTAATAAATCCTTATACATTTACCACTTGTATAATAATTCTTGTTCTAAAATTCTTTGTCAAGTTCTAAAAAATGTTTAAACGCTTTAAAAAATATATGCGAATAAGGTACTCTCACTTTTCTTTTTTTTGTTTTTTCAATTTACAGTCAAAAAAGTAAAAAATATTTTAGATAATTAAGGCCCTTTAGTACTTTTTTACGATCACTTTTAAAAATGTTATAATGAACTAATATTGAAAAACATTTGTTGCACAATTTTAAAACTGTAATAACCTTATTTAGTTTTTGCATTTTTTTTCAGTGCACCTATGCACACATACAATAGCTGGGGACGGGCCTGTCGATTTCATTTGATATGCGCCTTTGGCCATAAAATTTGACACAAACGCAGGACACACACATTGGACCCGATGTCCGGATTTGGAGAGGACGAGGACGAGGACGAGAGGTCCTGGCCAAAGCGTTGCTCATTTGCAGTCGTTATTAAATTGCGTTTTTCAAATGGGACAAAGCGGAGGCAGGAGCCGGGACTTTGGCAGGGGGGGGGGTGCATTGGCATTTTAATGAACTGATCCTGATGCATTTGGCCAGGCCAACTGCATTCGGGCCGCCTGCCCCTTTGTGCATTTATTTGTTTGCTTTGGCACTGATTGTATTTGCATTCGTGCGTGTGTGTGCCATTGGCAAACGTTCGATTTGGTGTAATGAAATTTTCTAATCAAAGCGTTTTGTTTATTTGCATTTGGTCATGGGCAGCTGCCACTCCATCGGCTCCTGCTGTTAGTTTGGTTTTGTTTGGCTTGTTGACTGCCCGCCGCACTGCGTTGTTGCCGCTGTCGCCCGCCTTTGTTTACATTGGGTCAAAGGTTGTCACTTGTGCAAATACTAATTAGTTGTAATTAGGTTTTACATATGCACACCGACCGCAAAACAATTGCTCAGAAAGGGACTAAGCGTAGCTTAAGGCTTTGTTAATTAATCGATGCATTAATCTCGGGGGAAATTCATTATCACCTTTAAGATATGTCTCTATCTTAAAGACAATTCGGAACAACTTAAAACCGTTAAAAATATTTTATTATATTTATATTTAATAGTTTAAGACCATAAAGAAATATGATGTGGTGGCAAAGAAGCTTCTCAAATTTGCATAACCAACTGAAAGCCGAGTTATTTGGCTCTCTAAATATAATTTAAAACGTATAATTTAAGAAATCCTCCTGAACTTCTTTACAATTTTAAAGAAATTTTCTTGAGGAATAAATCATTTTAAAGTCCTCCAAAATGTCAAAATTTTGATGTGATTACATGTGTGAATTTATTATAAATCTTCCTCATACCTTGTACATTAAATACTTGAATTAATTTGAGCGTTAATTGATGAGAGTTTCCTAAGGTAAAAGAAAGAAAGATCAAAATATGTTTCTCAGATTAATATTAAGAAGAATTCTTGATTATAATTGAATATAAGCCAGCAAAAGCCCTTCCTTGCTTTTTTAGCTAGCTTTTCTTGGGTTTTTAATTTAATCTATGCATTGCTTTTCATCCTGCTCAGCTTTAATCGCTTTGATCTGGTCTCAAATTAAATGGCATTTTTTGCGGCCAATTTACATATTTTGGGCAAGGCAGAAATGGAAACAATAAGCCATAATTTTTATATAATTAACTCTATTCCCCGTTTGGCGCCACACAAAGTCTTTGAAATCTCATTTGAATATGAAATTCATATTCAAATTCAAATTTTCGCAGCTCTAGCTTTTCCCCTTGGCATCCTCGCAGCAGCGAGTTCAATGAGGTGTTAAACCATAATTTGCACAAACGCTTGGCTGAACCAAAAGCCCAACCGCCCACCGCCACCCACTGCCCCAGCTACCACGCCCCCAACCGCCTCTTTTACCGCACATTTGCATTTCGCGCGCTTTAATTTTTACTTTATTTCTTTTCGCGCATTTTTTTTTAACTTCTTTTAAAATATTTTCGAGCTCCATTGTTCTTTTGCCGCAAAGTGTTTGGCCACAATTACGCAATGAAGTCGAACCGGTGGAATGGGGTTTTGATGCATGCCCCGCCATCACAGTTAATCGCCATGAAATTTGTGGACCCATAAAATGGACACTGGCCAAGCGTAATAGCCGAATTTTATTAGCTTCAATTTAACAATTTGTGGCTAAGGCCACTTCACTAAGGCCACTTTATTAATATTTAAACAAGGCAAACATTAGACTTATGACCGCTGTGCCCCGCAAAAAAAGAAAAGAACCTCATTTCACCTGGCGCTGCTGTTACTGATGAGTATTCCGCTGCGAACAATGGAGCCACACCATTTTAATTTTTCACTTGGCTGAGTGCAAAATTAAGACATTAAACGAATGCGTCGCACTGTCCCCCGCCCCTTTCCTTATAATGAAGTTGGAGCGGGCACAGCTGTGCCAAATCCTCCATCCGCCATCCGCCATCCTCCATCCTCATCCGCCATCCTGGCTGTCTGTCTGCACGAAAGAAGACTGTACCCCCGAACAACTGATTTTAATAACAGTCATCCGCTGCCGCTGTGCATAACGATGCGTAACCTTCGGGCAAGGGGAGGGGGCGTGGCAGGGCGTTCGGGCCACGTTATGACTTTGATTCATCAGGAGGGAAAGTGGCTAGAAACCAGCGACAGCCGCTGACCTGCACTGTCAAAAACATCTGGCGAATTGAAGGCAGGAATATGACAAGTCATAAACTCTAAAGGTAAAATAAGGCGATTCGGAATTAAATAACATTTTTAAAAGAATATTTGTAAGCTCCAACCATTGAAAATAATATTTTAAAAGCAAAAGTATATAACATATTCATCCGTTGATATTTTAAAGCCTTTTAATTAAGTAATCATTTAAAATGTATTAAACACAAACTATTTATTAAATGTTGCAGCTAGGAAAGAACGGGCCAAAGTTTAAGAGCAAAAAAATGTCACTAATTTATTAAAAAATTATTCAATGAAGTCTTAATCTTATTGATTAAAAAATGTAGAATAACAAATCAAATCTCTTTTTTCAACCCACTTTTATTTCCCCATAAAGCCAAGTAAAGAGTATAATGAATGATTTATTTCTATATTTTTAAATTAATGAAAACTGATATGCCTGTCAAAAATTAAGAATTCTTCGATCAATTATTTTAGCCATTATGCAAATATTTTTTGCCAAGTGTTTCCTCGCCATTTGCATACAAATGGGCGTTGGACTTTGACGCATAAGTTCGCTGGCAATTTGCTTATAAAACGTATTCTAATTGCCAGCAATTGCGACGCGGCGACACCGGCAGGTGGTGGACTCTTCTTCTTTTCGCCGGCAGTCGTGGGTTAAGCGCTCAGCAGATTTAACCCAAGCAATACCACGAGCGTGCCACACTCACTGGATTCTGCGGAAAAATAAAAGAGGCAGCTCGCCACCCTTGTCAGCGTCAGTAATAAAACTTTATTGAATTGTATTGATTTTAAAATTATTACCATTGAGGCGGAAGTAATGCAATGTAGCCGCGTGCATATGTATGAGTGTGTGTGTGTGTGATTGGGTGGGTGCTTTGCGTGTGTATCAGTATGTGTGTGGGGGCGCTCAAGTGTGTTCTAGCAACGGCTGTTGGAATTTAACAAACAACAACATTTTCATTATTGTGTGCAGCTCAGTGCAGAAAAAAATGGAAAAAAAAGGAATAAACCGAACCCAAACAAAGGGCTCACTCGAAAGGGGGGCTTGTATTGTATTATTTGGCAAAGGGGTGTCGGGGATATTCACCCCTTGGAAAATCTCCTTTGTCGTCGTCTCAAGTGCTTAACTTTCCATTTCGCTGTGTGCGCTGCAAAGTAGGCAACGTTTTCTTGGAACGCAACACTTACACACACACACACACACACACACACGCATGCACGGCCAGGATTCCGTTTGGTTTTAATGAAAATCTAACGTTTATTGTAATTTTCCCTCTATTTTTCTTTCGCATTTTTTTTTTGTTTTATTTTCCCCGGCTTGCCGTTGTTGTTGTTGTGTATTATTCGAGTTTGGTTTGGCACGTGCACAAATGCAGCTAATCGAGTGTGAAAATTGCTATGGGTTGCCCCAGGAATTTTCTCTTTAAAATTCAGCTCGAAACGGCGCTTTAATGTGGCACAAAAGCTGCATTACATGTTTTTAAATCTAATGGAAAATAAGCACAAATGTTAGCAGTTGACAGGAATCAAAAGGTAGACCCACAAAATGTAATTAAAATTACTCAAAATTTCTGATTCAAAATAATCTAACTTTTATTTGGTAACATTTAAAATAGCCTAATTATGCCAATTATTTTCTTAAGACCTACGTTTTCAATTTGAAAGTATTATTAGCTTTTTACTTAACAAAAGGTTTCTGTTATAGTTTTTCTTGTTCAATTAATTACTAAATTGGTAAAAATATGATAAGAATAAGATGTTTTTAAGTTATCTATTAAGTAATTATAATATAAAACTCTGAATTTCAGTTTAATAATAAAATTAGAATGGGATTAGAATGTCCACACTTTCTGACATATGGTGAAGAACTGTAATTTATATTGTTATAAAATGACAACTAAAGGTATCTAATAAACAATTTTTGGGACATATTTGCACAGTGCAGTGCACTCTTGACCTCCGGATATGCAAATCCATTGTGGAACTAGTTCCGTTGGGCAGCCGCAAAAGCCTGCTCTCGGTTCCAGAGCCTGCCAATTCATTTCTATTCATGTTATGCAATTCAATTGCCCAAGTTGCCCTCGCAGGGCTGCGCTTAAGCTTTTCTTTCCCGCTTATGCATATGCAGGGGACAACCTGGCCTGCGTTTTCCCCCTTTTTTTTCCACCTGCTCACCTGTTACAGCCAGCTATTCGTACCTGTGGTCGCCTGCCGCCGCCTCCAGCTGCTGCCTGTGGCCAAAACTCTGTTTGCTGGCTCCTAACTGGGAGCTAAGCCACACTTTCGGATAGTTGCATCCCTTTGCACCGGCTTTTCCTCTAGCTTTTCCCCTAGCCACTCCCCCCCAGCTTTTCCCCCGGATTTTCCTGCAGTCTTTCCCTCCAGCTTTTACCCTATTTGGCCCTTGTCGTGTAAAGACAGCACTTGCGGTTGAGTTGATCTGACCGCTTGTCCGGGCAAGCCATAATTATGCAATTTCTTGTCAACATGCTCTGGACGGGAAATGCAACTGTGTTTAAGTGTGTGTGTGTGTGGGGGCCAAAACAAAGACTTGAATGTTTTAGCTTCTTGAAATTGCCAGACATTTAAAGGCAATTATGCAGAGTGAGTGACGACTCTCTATCTCACAACTTTTTGCGGTGTTTTCGAATGGACACAGAGGCATAAGCAAGGACATAAATTATTCATGGCTGCATTTTCGGGTCCCCAATCAGAAGCCTAATTTGCCATGCTTAGTCCAAAACGAAATGCTCCAAAGAATCCTACACTCAGTTTGGCACACTGAAGGAAATCTAAGATTGTTGATCCAAGATGTTTTCACCGACCAAATTGAATTTTCATTTCACTGTTCTAAAAACTTAACATTTTTTGAAGAATTTATGAATTTATTCTGAGATTTTTCATACCAATGTCAATATTCCCTTTTGCACTATATTTAAGGCAAGTTATTGTAAACGAGAGTTTTATAAAATTAAAGACTATTTTAACAGCTTACCAAGGTATAAAAGAGATTACAAAAGTAAGATTAGAATTTATACATTGTATAATTTAATGGCACACATTATTTTATATAATCTTAAGCTATTTTACAGCCCCTATAAGCTCACACTTTAAAATCGTTTTTCCATTGATTTGGGGAGTATAATCTTGATTTCAGAGCGATTTATTTTCTCAGTGAAGTGAGCAACATGCATGTATTTATATTCCTGCGACTCTGATGTCTGTGTGAGTAAACATTGTAGGAAATTCCCTCTTTTTATGCTCATGAAACCTAATCACACACACCCGCCCACATATAAAAGCCCATTAAGAGGCTGGCTAAGCCAGTGCGTTTGAGTGTATTGGAGAGAGTGCCGTGGTGTGGGTGTGTGGCAAGTGTCTTATCTACTTCCTGCTGATATGTTTATGATGCCAATGCCACTGATTATCAACTGCACAAGCCAGATGAAGATTCAGACCGGGAAGAAGCTCTAAAAGCAGCGCCAGCAACATCCAAGAAAACGAAAAGTTATTGCAATGCGTTCGTTGCCTCAGCGGAAAGTTGTCATGACAACGTCGTTCTCGCAAGTAGGGGAGTGCCATTGGCCACAGATTATGATTGAGTTTGTTGCACACACAATACACTTGGCAAAAAAATGATAAAGGATTTAATACTACTAAGGGGAACCTTTTAAACAAAAACATCCCCACTATTTGTCCAACCAAAAGCTGAAAGTTATACTTCTGTTTAGGAATTTAAACATTATTGCATATAAGCTCTTCAAATGTTATATTTTTTCCAAAAATCTTATTTTATTAAGAGCTTAAAGTTATTGCATACCACTCTATCTATTTGAAAGATCTTCTTTTAGAGCCGTAAGTATTAACCTTGAATTTATATTATTATTAGTATTTAATGAGGAGGTCCTAGAAAATAAAATTACTTAAGTAATTAAAAATAGTATAAGGATTTCTTCAAAACTTATTTTCAAATTTACACGTACATATCTAAAAATCACAATAAAAACTTGATTTAACTTATAACTAAATACATTTATACTAACTTATAACTACATCTTCACTTTTTCTAAGTGTATGGAGGACTCCTTCGCTGAATAGCGTCATTTGTTTCCCTGCAATGTCCTGGAACAGGGAGACATGCAAAGTTATGGCGGAGAGGAAGGTTCCTCTGTTGTCGTCAAGCCATAACGCGCATCATTATTAGGCGAAAATTATTATGGCACCCGCTGGATATCAAACAGCATCTACATCGACATCCATCCCATCCCATCCCATCCTATTCCATCCCATTCCAGCTCCTCGTCACTCCTCAAGTTTGATGGCATAACGACTTTGGCCAACGGGGCGTTTGGATGGGGGTACAAAATGCAAATCTCATCAGTTGGATTTATGACACGCATAATTTTTATTGTGTTTGAACTGGCAGCGTTGAACACATCAGAAATTGGCACATGTCCCGGCATTTTGGCCGCGCTAATTCAGGGCCCAAGATTTTGTAATTTTATGTTCCCAAGCAAACACTGCAAATTCTGCATTTGCTCAGTGTCGCTGCTTAATAGCGCCATAAACAGAGATGCCTAAAGGCAGTCTTTGATTATATGGGCAAATGGCTGGTTGATAATGGGTGAGGGGGTGGAGTGGGTGGTTGTGGGTGGTGTGGGAAAGCAGTAGCCTTGAGCATTCTGCAAGTGTAATTAACAGGCCTCCGACACAACGTGTTCTAATGCGAATCCAAGTGCATATTGTATTTATGCCGCCGCCTGAGGCCTTCACCTGCTCCTGTTCCTACTGCTCTTGCTGCATTCCTAATTAAGCCGCTTATTGTCACAGTGTGCAAAAATATAGCTACCTATGAAGTCTTTATTTGTGAAATAAGCCAATCATTTCTTATAAGATCCTTAGGAAAACTTTCTTGTCTTCGTTGTAAGCTTAAAGTAGGCTTTAAATTGAATAATATTAAAAAAGTTGTTAAGTTTAAATCGTCCTTAAGCGTTATTTTAAAAGTTTTAAAAAGAGGGAAAGGAAAGGATCAAAATTTTAAGATTTTACTATTTATTTCTTGTCCTAAATAATCAGCGCATTTATTTACAATATTTATGCTGGATATATTTTAATATAAATATTAGTTATCGCTATTTAATACAGTTTATTTTTGACAAATGGTTTTTTTTAGCATTATGTTACCTTTAAGATTAAGCAAATTAAAATTTATATTTTAATGATAATTCCCCACTCAATTGATTAGGAACATAATGCACATTCTCAACGACAAAAATTTAAGAAAATATATACATTTCATCAAAAGAAATGGATATTGGTTACAGTCCCTTTGTAAGAATAGTTATTTTTAGCATGAAGTCAATTAAAAGATTACGTAAATAAAAATATTTTATTATGCAAAAATCCCCCACTTAACATATTAAGAATTTAAAGCTATGTTATTAGTGCCAGTGTATCGTCCAGTTGAACACCTCGAGAGCAGAGACAATGGCAGCCGCAGGCTCACCGAAAGACATTCACCGAACTGGGTGATGTTTGTGGAGTGGAGGGGGGTGGCCACTATAGGTGGGTATGGTAATTATATTCGATAAAAAAGCAACGGACACTTCCGGACATTCCACTCGAGGAGGTGACAGCTCCGGATGCAGTGACGCAGCAGCTGATCGAACCGAGAGCCTTTTTCATGGCCGGCTAATAAGTTAACAGCGGCATAATGGCCTGTTTCCTGCATGAATTGCCAATTATAGTTGTACCAGTAGTCCACCCTCCAAAGTTTCCCCGTTCCCTTGTCCAATTTCTGACCCCCCTCCCCACTCCCCTTCCCCATGGGGATTCAATGAAAAAAGTGCACTGTCAGCCGGACTGGGTTTTCTGGTTCGCGTGCCACAGTGATTGATGATCATCAGGATATAGGAAATAGGATATTGTGTGTGAGCTAGTCTATGTGTGTGTGTGTGTGTGTGTTTGCCATCTAATAGAACAAGTGGCAATTGCCATATCAATGATGTTGCCATGCAAAACCAATTTGGTGTAGGCTAGCTTAACGAAATTTAGTTGTGAATTATTTAACAATGAAACCGGCCTCAATTAAATTCCCAGATAATTGGATTGGACAGAGAAACAATTCGCTGGTAGAATGAAACTAGCTAAACTATACGTTATAAACTAAATACAGAAATCAATAATACTGAAATTAAAACAGCTTAAATAGGTGTTTCAAATATGCAAACACCTCTCAATTAGATTTAACTATGAACGAAGCATTTTAACACAATAAAACAATTTATTTAACCAGCTCTTTCAAAACATTATAATTAACTAATCCTTTAAACGTTCTGAAAGGAAAAAAAGATTTAAAGTTGTTGGAGGAAACAAGGAAATATTTCAGCTTTTTAAAGCCCAAAAATTGTGTAAATGACAATCGATTTTATTACCTTAAAACATAATTTTTGATTTAATTTTTTTAATTATATTTATTTTTTAAGAAAATATAATAATGTTTTCAACTAGCATTGAGTCACTACTACTACGTCCATTACAATTATCTATTCACTTGTTCACTAAAATCATTCAGGCTTGCGGAAAGAATTTCTAAAATAAAACCAATATATTACATTGACCGAAACACGTAGCCATGGAAATAAATCACCCCTATACCTTTCCCCTAGTTGTGAAACATTTAAAAATGTTTTAAGCATGCAACTAAGCCTGTAAATACCGATTGAATTGAATTAGTTACAGCTAAAAGCCCCCGCAGCACGCACAAATGCTGCCACCCCGCGGCAACATCCACTCGAAGCACAGCAGCAACAGCAACAGCAGCAGCAGCAGCAGCAACAACGGTGGCAGCAACAACATCAGCAACACCAGCAACACTGGCAACAGCAACAACCCGCAGGCAAAGCCAGTAAAATCCATTAACAGCCTCCAAACTGGCCGCAGTGTTAATGATTACCGCTTATCTGTTTCTCGAAAACGTTTTCGGGGGGGCAGATGGCACGCCCCACCGCCCACTACACGCTGGTGTTATTTATTAATTACAAGGTTTTAAATTAATTACGCAGCTTAAAATATTAACATCGCTGCCATGGGAAACTTGGAGGTTTTTTTGGAGTGGAGAGAGTGGGTAAAACTGTGGCAGATTGATTTGGCAGCACAACGTCTGCAGACTGAATACCAAACGAATTTCGCTGCCAGAACTTGTGGGTAACCATTAATCAGCGGAGCAAAGAAAGAACATCGAGAATACACGAGCATCTCCCTCGGAATTTTGCTACATTTTCACACATCAACTGACACAAGTAAACTTTTAAAACTGTCAAATTGCTGTGTGATTTGCTGGCAAATAATAAACATGTTTAGCGAATAAATTCATCAAAACTAGCTCCCGAAAGGAGCGGGTTGGGGAAAAATCAACCGACAGGACTAACGAGGAGCCAACAGCACACAACATCGCATACGGAATGCAAACAAATGGAAAACGTCGACAGCACACGCAGGTGGCGCACGCAAGTCCCAGTGGGGTAAATTTGGGTGGATTGGGTGGATTTGGTGGTGGGTGGTGTTACTTGGCGGTGCTGAGCAGCAGTGGGTGGCTCCACAACAAACAGAACTAACGAAGAGTTGACTTCAATCGCTGCCGCCGCTGCTGTCACCTAAAATGCAGCGATTTCCGCTTTTGATTTTTTTTTGAATAAATATTACTGCACAGCAAAAAATCAAAAACAATAAACTTTATTCGTAAAAGCAAAAACAACACAAAAAATATTTACTGGGAAAAATACCTATGAAATCTATGAAATGTTACAATAAAAACATACCGACACCGTTATCCTTGTAACTTTGATCGAATATTTGAAAAGATATATTTATGTTATTACATACAGAGTGGAAAAAGAAATCATTAGTTTAAGAATAATTAACAAGTTGAAAACAAAACAAAGAAAAACAATTTTTTACATTTAATAAAACTATACATATAAGGCTTAAAAAATATTACTAGCTTTAAATATCACGAATATACACAACAGTAATTATTAAAGAAAATATGCAAACCATTTTTATTTCTATCAACATATTATTGAAAATATTATCAAAACATTATTAAAAACAAAACTTTTTAAATTGAAAATTAAAGAGACTTTATACTTGGAATATGAATTCTTTCAGTTTAATTACAATTTTTTCTCTGTGTGCCATTGTTTTTCGTTATGGATTAGCCAGCAGTTTGTTATTGTGTAGTTTGCACTGCAGATGGGGTGATTAGTACTCCTGTTGGGTTTGTTTCTCTTGTTGGCCTTTTACACAGCTACTTGGGTGTGTTCTTTTTCATCGGCTGATAACTTTGCCAGTTGGTTTGCCTTTAGTTTTCTCCTTGATTTTCTTTTTACCGGGATTTTTCCCCTCCGCATTTCGTGGCCTACAGATTGAGCGCTTAATTTGTTAAGCCCGAAAAGTAGAAACTCAAACAAATCAGAATATCTGACCGAGAGTCAAGGCGTGTTTGCCTTTCTACCTATGTCCATTGGGATGTGTGTTCTTTTGCCTTTTGGTGGTTTGGGTTGGATTTTGTGGGTGCCCAAAAGTCTGGTGGCGTCCATCAGAGGCGCAGCTTCAATCAAACCCACACCCAAACGGGCACCCACTTGCAGAGAGAGATGGAATTTGTGTGGCTGACATCGGGGGCACGTTGTTTGTTCGTTACGTTTTTACCCATTTTGAATCCTTTTTTGGGGCCCGCCCCACCTGTTCGACCCGGTGGCCTTTTCCGGGCGCTTTCGTTGCTCTATTTTTGGCTTTTGATGTGCAGGAAGCTCATCATCAAAGGATCTCCCAGCGGACGTCGTGATAATTGTGCTTGTGTTTGTATTTTTTTTTTACCCATTTATGCTACCTGCATGTCGCATTTTCTTGGATTCCCTGTCGCTCGATTTTCCTGATTCTTTTTTTTTCCCCTGTTGTTTGCACTTGACTTTTTGCCGGTTTCTTTTGCCTTTTGGCCCTCAGTATGTGTGATTTTTTACCATTTTTTTCTGGTGGTGTTTCTGTTTACAACTGGCAAATATTGACCCGCATTGATTGTCGTTTTTCCGCTTGTAAATTACTGAACTGAGATGGGCATGGATGATGATGATGAGTTGAGGATCAGGTGAGGATTTTCCTTACGCTAGACTTTCACTTTTTTTAAGCCGGGAAAATCACAGTTTTGAGTGGGGATGAATGGGGATAGTAATACCAATAAAGATTCTTAAAGAATTAGTTTTCTCTGTACAAATCAGATGGTAAAACTTTCCGAGTTAATTATCAGGCAAACACTTTTACTTTTATTTGCGACAAATCAGAAATAAAGGTGGGAAAGTATAACAATACGTTAAGAATACACCTTGAACTAAGTTCTGCGCAGACTTTTACTTTTCGGACTAAAAAGAAAGTAATTGGCTGACGGTGGAAGTTCGGTAGCCCATTAAGACCATTTAACAGTTACAGTTATGACTGGCACTGCCACAATATTGAGCCATTTTATGTATATTTTTCGTACAATTCCTCTTTATTTCATTTTTGGCGTCATCGTTAAAATGGTTTTTATTATTTCCGTTGGCAGTGTTATTAATGTTGTTGTTCTGCTTTTGACTTTACTTCCGGCTTCTGCACACACACACACACAAGCACACTCATTTACCCACGCATATATGTAGTAGTGTGTGTGTGTGCCAACAATTTATATTTTTCAATTAAGCAGCAAAAATTTTACGCTTTGTTTCGTACAACTGTAATAAATTTCAACTACCCTTATTGCCCCCCTTTTTGCTCATGTTTCACTTCATTTGGCCGCATATGTACTGGCATTTCGATTCGGCGTTTTTGTTGCCATTGTAGCCGTAGTTATTTCGCCGCTTTCCATCTTGTTCTTATTGTTGCTGCAACATTTCGCGTTATGGTTTAATTTCGTAGCACGCGTGTAATTGATAGCCGCCCTCGGCGTAATTAATAATTTCATGAATTCGAAAATGACTCTACGGGAAAGTTGCAGTTTTAGGAAATGGTAAAGCATTTAGCTGATTTCAGTTCTGAAAGTTTGATTGGATGGGAGTTGGCCAGCGAGGTGGAAATGGATATTGATTCGGTTAACAGCACACTCAGCAAGAATTATTCCCTCGAATGGTGATCGATTGTGTTTTAATTAGCTTAAATTAATACGTAATCAACGGCTGTTCTAAGAAATATTAATTAAAATTTAATTATTTAAAGTGAACAAGGTAATAATTTAATAAAGCTTAAAGTATTTTGAAAGGGTTAAAGCCATCATGGTGTCTAGATCAATCTTTCCTATGTCTGATATATGATATAAATAAAAGTAGATAAAATCTTGTTTCATGTCTGATGTAAATATTACTTTTTGTAAGCTTCATAAATAATTCAAGGAAAAGGGTAAAGGAAAGTTCTATAATAAATGCGATACCTTCATAAAATCTTAAAGTTATTAAAAGGTAAGAAGTCGAAAATAAATACCCATAGCCAGGACTACAGGACCTTCGCGATTCATCCTGGACGAGCAGAGCAAAGTGCGGAATGTCTCTCATATGTGCGATGTCCACACACAACCCAGACAACTTAACCCTCCATCAACCAGTACCATTAAACAGCTCTTGTTGGCTGTAAAGTGCTCGTTTAGCACAACGCTGCTGTTTTTGTTTTTGTTGTACAATCATCAAACGGTTTAGCTGTAAAACTAATTGCATTACATCAATTTTTCTGTTAAAAGTCAATAACCAATCAAACCCCGACCCCGCAAACCCGTAACCCCAGCACACGGATGGAAGTTCCGGAATGGAGCGCGGGGTCAAAGTTTGAAAACGTGCAGTTAAATGCACACAGACACGCACACGTACGTATGTGTTTGTATGTATATGTATATAGATATATGGGGGGAGGGGGGACAACCAGTCAGTGGTCAATTTAATGGCAGCGGGCTGGGGTTTCACGGGGGTGCGGATCCATTGAAGAGACGGATGTAGCGACGAAATAATGACAGGAGTAATCACATTAGCCCCCAACAAATACTTTTGCAGGCGGCGCAGGGTTGCCATCACCCCCAAATAATTGTTTCAAATGGAAGTGGCTCGCAGGCAATCAAGAATGAGATTGCCATTTGCAGATTATCGAATTTCGCTGGGGGTTTCGCACACTTCGCCCGTTGTCGAAAATGGAAGAGCTAAGAGGATCTTTCAGCGAGATGACAGCCCTGTCGGTGCTGGCACATGCGATGGACTGAGAAAAATTATTTTTAGATCCAATTTAAAATGCATTTGTTATTTTTAAGATTTTTTATAAAGAATACCAACAAATCCTTATATTGTTGCAAAAAATGCAACGAGAGTCTAAACGTATGAAGAATATAAAAACATAAAAAATAGTAACAATGAAGAGACTTAAATTTACAACAACTTACAACGAGTAGCATTGAAAGCATTTGATGGATCCCAAAATCTTTTTAGAACTGATAAGAAATTCCGATTGATTCCATTCATATTTCTTATTGTTTTTTTTCAGTGCAGTTGCACACACAAAGACATTCGCGCCTTCCCCAAAACGCAGCCACGATGACGTGTCCATGCAGCCCTTGTCAACATGACCCCCGACCTTCGACCCCAAACGCATACACAAACAAAAACCCATTGCAGGCGGGTGGGGGTGATAGGATAAATGGGGGGGTGTGGGTGGAAAGGGGGTGGTGATGCGGCGCCAAATGCTGACGGCGCACAGTGACCAGTTGACCAGCCCTAGACGAACGTTAAATCGTTAATTGATTACGGGACAACATTGATTGTTGTTGTTGATTTTTATTCGCCTTTTTTCTCGATCTGGCAGCATGTTTTTTCACTGGGTTTTCGGGAGGTGGAAGTGGAAATGGTAGCTTTATTTGCTCGAAGGATTACGCAGTGGGTTTTACTGGAAAAACACCCCAGCTCTAATGAGTTCGAGAGGACGAGCTGGAGAGTACAAGAACTGGATATGTCCTGGAGCATTTTAAAACTAATTGTTAAGCAAGCAGGCAAGCCAGTCGAACGAACATCCATGTCACGTACGCACAAACCGCAAATACAGACAATCTGGTCGAAATATAACCGGCAGCCAGTGAACAGGATGGAATCGTGGTATCGGTGGTATCAGGGGCATCAGGGGTATCAGGGGTGGCCAAAAGGATGCTTTGAAATAGAGAGCGGCAGCAGTCACTCCTGTAACTGATATTGCAGTTAAGGCGGTAACGAGTCTGCCGCCCAAGGAGCAAAAAACAAATCGACCCATCAGGACGAAACTCCTGCTGGTGCTGCTGCTGTTGCTGCCACTGCCACTCAAAATTCTGGCCACCCGAAAAAAGGGCCAACGGGCTGTTGGCCAAGCATGAAAATAAAATACGAATGAGGTAGCAGTACGAGTGCATGGCCAAACTCCTGACGAGCATTTTAAGCAGCAATTATTTACTTTTACTTGATGCCGAATGACAACAACAGCGGCAGCAGCAGCAGCAACATGGGAGTTGGCATAACAAGTGCCTTCATGGCATAAAATTCAATTTAACTATTTTGCAAAATTCATTACCAAAATTCGTAGCATAAATTCCAGCTGTATGAATGCACTTCAAGGAAACCGACGAAGGGTGGCAAATCAGAGGTTCCCAAAAAGCCAAGAAGCAGAAATGGAGCAACGTTGTCTGGGTTACTAATTGATGAACTAGAGGGTACGGTAAAACACGTGTAGAACAACTTTCCCAACAAAAGTTAGAACAGTAACTAAGCCAGTAAGTACACTCACCAAAAATTATGGGTCAGTACAGAATAAATAGTTTAAAATATGTTTTGGGGGATAAAACACTTTCTAACCTAACCTAATTTAATATGCGAAATAATGAGCTTTCAGGTCTTTCGTATTTAGCTCTAAAACCAGTTGGGAATTTTAGGGCAGTATTTAATTTATAAAATTCTTAAAAAATACAAAGTCTGCTAGTCTTATTTTTCGGTCATAAACAAACAGTTAAAATTTTCAATGGATTAAGGCGATTAAAATATTCTTCTTTACTTATATTTGATAATTCTTTTTAGCCATGCCTTGACAAAAATCTATCAAGGAATTAAGCCTATATAATAAAAATAAAATTATAAAAATTCTAGTAACCTACAGACCGTTTTTTCTGCGAGTGCAGCAGCCACCACGTAGCGCTTGTTATTTTAATTTCCGCCTAAAAGTATGCAACAAATTGAAAGGATTACACAAAAGTTTATGCAATGCAGCAGGAGCAACAGCAACTTAAAACGGCAAGACAAATGCGACAATTTAAGCGCGTTTTGGCCCGCTGGCACGCCAGCAACATGGCATAAAATTAATGTCAAGCAAAATGGGGCAACAGCAGAGGCAGCAGGGCGAATGGGAGCGGCAGTAGCAAAAGGAGCCGCAGGGGGCCAAACTGCCAGCTGAGGCATCCCATTCGTTCCCATTCGCCGCCTCTGCATCTCTGTCAGCCGAAAACTGCTGCAAAATGATGTGGGCCGGGCTGGATCGGCTTGGCTTGGCTTGGCTTGGCTTTCCAACTAGCCATGTGTGTTGTGGGCGTTGCAAGTGCAACAACTTTTGTTGCATATTCAGCAGCAATGGCAATGGCTGCAACATCACAGCAGCAGCACCAGCAGCAGCAACTGAAACAGCATTCAAAATAAACTTGGCAACGCTTATATGGCCGCATTTTGTGGCAAATAAACTTGCAACTGCCAGCCATAAAAACTATGTCGATGTCGACAAATTATGCACCGAGCTCGACAGAATAAAGTCCTTTATGCAGCTGACATTTAGCACTGACTTGTCGGAGTGACTTTTAGGCGCCCGATATCGCTCTATATATAGCTGGGCGCAAAATCCGAATCAATGAAGCATTCTGCGAAATTGCGTCAGCAAGATGCATTGCTCTCTTCCCCCAGTTTTTGTCATCCCAAAACGACCTGGTTTCGTATTGCACTAATGATGGCATATTGTGCGTGTGCGCCAGCTTATGCCGATGTGGATTTTCCTTTTTTGCTGATTTTCCACATTGTACTGCCGGCACATCAGGTGAAAAGGTGACAACCAAGCCTCTAATGTAATACTCTTGGGATGCAGGGGCAATGCAAATCCTTCAAAATGAACAATAGCAATAATTAATGAATCTTAGTTTTCTAATCAAATAAGTTACAATTATGGAAATGAGAGAATCATATACATATAATTTTCCATTAGTTTATATAAATTATTGTGAGCATTTGTGGCTTTTTCTAGGCTCAAAAATATTCTTACAAACATCGTATTTTAAACTGGCATATCTCTAAATGATTGTGCTTTAATTCTCTAAATGTCTGTGTTTTTGACTTGGTTTGTATTTTTGGGTCGATTTTTCGTCATTTTTTATGATGTTACCTCTTTCGAAATATTCAAAAAATGGATTTGTCGAAAAGACACCTAAAACCTGCACTTCTAAGCCCATAACTTTTCTTACAGACATCCGATTTCAAAATGGCATACCTCAAAATGTTTGTGGTTGAATTCTCTAAAGATCTGTGTTTTGAGTTTGTTTTGTATAATGGGGTCGATTTTCCGTCATTTTAATGATGTTACCCCTTTCCAAATTTTCGAAAAACGTCTTTGCAGAAATGTGGTCCAATACCTGCACTTCTAAGCCCATAACTTTTCTTACAGACATCCGATTTCAAAGTGGCATACGTCAAAATGATTGTGATTCAATTCTCCAAAAATCTGTGTTTTCAGTTTGTTTTGTATTTTGGGGTCGATTTTCCGTCATTTTAATTTCCGAAAAACGGCTTTGCGGAAAATCTAAACTTCTAAGCTCATAACTTTTCTTACAGACATCGGATTTTAATGTGACATAGCTCTAAATGATTGTGGTTTAATTCTCTAAACATTATTTCTAACTTGGTTTGTATTTTTGGGTCAATTATTCGTCATGTTTTAGTGTAACCACTTTCCAAATTTTCGAAAAATTGCTTTCAACAAACTATTTTATCGACTTTTAATGTATAAGATAACTCTGTGCAAAACAAATAGTTTTCTTTTCAGTTTTATTATAAATTTTAAATACAACTAAAATGTTGTTCTTTCAACTAAAGTTTTGATGAGTTTTCATATGTTTATGAAATAAATATAGGTATCCAATTTCTTAGGATGGGTATTAGCTCACTATCAGCTAAGATATTTGGGGACCCCAACTGATGACCTCAAACAGAATTTGGAGAAGTTCATCGACATTAATGCTTTTTTGTTTTAATTTTTTTATAGGTGCTTGCAGCTGTCCGGAACGCTAGAATTAGGAATATTTATTAAAACAAGATAATAATTTAAAAGAGTTTCTGCAGATCTTACCCTGGCACTCTGCACCAGCTCCTTGAACTCTTTATCCCTGAGAGCCTTGTAGAGTTTTGCAAATTCGCTACTCTGTCGCTTTTTCTGGGAAATCAAAGAGTAGATTCTGGTCCGGGGAAGACTTTGAACAATATCCCAAAGGAAAGTCGTCAAATCGCGTCTTAACATCAACTCCACGGGTACAGTGCGCGACAGCTGATACGCACGCAAACGATTCAACAAACTGTCCACAAGAGTAGTGATATCATAGCCCGAACCGTTTTCGGTCAAATAGTTAATGATATTCACAAAATCTGGAGCAGCTCGAACTTGCTGCCAGGTCGTTAGAAACTCATCGCTGCGGATGAACTCAACAGCCTGTCGGAACTTGGGATCGAAGATATAGTATCTGGCGGCGATAAAACCAATTCGACGGCGTGGAACTAATGCCGCGAAATCTTTTAGATCGGCTCGCAAATCTCCAGAAACCGAATTTAAACAGGTGATCGCTGAGATCACAAGAAAAAGCGAAACTGAGGCGGAGAAAGCCATTATGCGACTATTAGAGTTTTGAAGGCATATTATGCTTATATACTGATGTGGGTACAATATTTGTCTTTGTCTTTTACATTGGGGGTGTGCCAGGTGTTAATTGAAGACTGTCACCAACAGCCTCATCAACTATTTGGACCGTACAAACTATTACACTGCAGAAAATATTTAAGATTTAATCAAATATATTTAACCGAATTTATGATTGCTTATTTCAATTCCATTTTTTATTAATCTGTGCGTAATAATTAATCTTGCAAACAAAGAATTTTAATGCTTAAACAAAAATTAATTTATTAAATAATTATTTTTAAATAAGTCTAAGCCGTTATTCAAATTAAAAAGAAAGATACAGTTAGCTTGATTAAAAAAATTAATGAAAGAAATTCAAAGCCCTAAATTTCAGATGGATCATACATGTATATTCAAAGAATTTATTTATTCATCTAGTAAACTAATAATAATAATTTAATAATAATAATTTTTTCACTGTACACTTTTACTTTCAGGCGAACTGGGAATAATTTAACTGGCCACTGTTTGTACCCAGTATTCAAAGCAGCCACTTCGCACATGATAAACAAGATGCATGGTTAACAAACATTTGCTAAACCTCGATAAATCAAGTGAGACATTCTTTTGTCTGGCCCAAACTGACTGTAATTGCTCCCATTTGTGCATTAAAAATAATGATTGATTCAGACTCGAAATGCATTTCCTTTCCCAGTCCCAGACAAGCCGAGCTACATTGTTCTGTTGTCTGCAGAAGCCGAAAAATTAGAATTCAATTGCGTGATTTATGCATTTGGCAATTTACGAGCCTTCTGAGAATTCCATGCCTATACACCCACCACCTCCAACCGAAGAAATCTGCACTTCATTCAACAAACCACGAAACATTTGTCTGTGCACACAGTTTATTAAAGGCAAAGCCAAATGAGATTATGAATAAATCTAACAAAATAAGTTAGAATTTTTAAACAGCTGGGGAAAAAGGTAAAAAAAATTAAAATTATTAATTTATAGGTTTTAAAAAAACTAAATAAACACTAAATAACAAATTTGTTGAAGAAAAACCGTAAACTAAAAATGTAATTTTAAACTTAGATGGGGAATTACATTTAGTAGAACTTATAAAAAAGTTATAAGTGTATTAATAAATTTCACAGGAAAAGCGTTTGTTTTTAAGAGCAAAAAATCATTCTTATTCTTCGAATCCATTGACTTACAATCAGCGCTTATACATATGTAAGTATTTTCCTGATAAGAAAATTATTCTCTTTACAGAATGTTATTTTCAGAAATTAACCTTTTTCAGTTGCATTTAAAAGCTTCAAGATGAAGCATACGCTAAACATTGTCTTTTTACTTTGTTTTATCAATAAAATGCGTGATTCTATAGGATTAGCTTACCTTCTGGATAATAAGTGCGGCGTATCGAAATATACATATCGAATAACTGGAGGCATAAATGCTGACTTAAATGCTGTGCCATGGATGGCATATTTTCATGCAAAAGGAACATTTTTTTGCGGTGGCTCGCTTGTCAATCATTGTTTGTACTCGTATATTTAAATTGTTAATTTCGAGAAAGCAAAACAAAATTTCTAAATTGCAAACAAATTAAAATTAGATATGTGAAATTAATTTAAATATTATAAGTTTATTTCAACTCTTTTTTAGGGTTTGTCCTGACAGCTGCCCATTGCTTTAAACATAATGATGCCACAATGTAAGTAATATTTCAAAATCGAAAATCTTATAATAATCATGTGTCTTTAAAGATATGTTCGATTGGGAGAGAACGATGCGAGTCGATTATATGATTGCGATGAATATGAATGTGCTCCACAGCACTCAGAATATTGGGTGGTGAAAAAGTTCACGTACCCGTATTTTAAAACAGCACGCTATTATGATATAGCCCTGGTAAAACTTAACCAGAATGTTGTATACTCAAGTAATAATTGGTTTAAGTCCCAATCAGTCAAATCAATAATTAATATGTATATTTTACATAGAAAGCATCCAGCCGATTTGCGTGATATTGGACAGGCGATGGCAAGGATATGTAGACTCCATTCAAAACTTTATGGTAACCGGTTGGGGCGCAAAGGATTACACTGAGAAAAGCGAGAGGCTTCAGCTTGCGAAAGTTCCTCAGGTCGACCGTTGGACATGTCGCTCCCGATTCGGATATAATGTCGATCGTACCCATATTTGTGCAGGCGATGGTAGCCATTATGTGGGAAAGGGCGACTCTGGAGGTCCTTTGGGCGCAATGGTGAACATTGGTCAGTACAGGGTATTCGTTCAGTTCGGAATTGTTAGCCATCTGCGACAACCCTTCTTTGGGGTGTCAGTATTTACGAATGTTCTGAGTTACTCAAGTTGGATTAATCACACCATTGTAAACAATAACAATTCTTAATATATACTATTAAATAAATAGTATTTTGTATTTTATTTATATTTTTGTTTCTTTCTATTGTCTATTATTGTCATAAAAATTCAAAATATTGACTTCTCGCAAAATGATAACGATAACCTTATAAATGGGGTCAGAGAAGCTGATAAGTATGTAGCGTATTAATTTGCAAAAACCGATTATTCTGGTCAGTTTCATTTCAAAGCTTTACCATGAAGTACATTCTATGCTTGCTTGTCTATTTGATGTTTGGAAACCGGGTTTTTCCAACTTCGGCATCATTACTGGAGCCAAATTGCGGATTGAGTCCAATAGGAAAGCGAATATCAGGTGGCAGAAATGCCAAATTAAATTCAACCCCATGGATGGCATTTTTACATGCGGATTGGAAATTTATCTGCGGCGGTTCCCTTATAAATAGTGGTTTGTACATTATTGGTATTTTTAAAAACATAACAACAAAATTCAGATTGATTATTAAACAATTTGTAATTAATATGATCTAAAATGATTTAAAAACAGAGTTAAATAGAAACAAAATGTGATAAGCATTATTTATATTTATAAATATAAATATATTAAGATATATAATTATTTTAATCAAGCTAACTTTATTTAAATATTCTTTCAGCCTTCGTCGTAACCGCTGCACATTGTGTTTTTCCTGTTGCCAAACAATTGTATGTATTTTGTTGAGTTAAAGAACAAATAATGTTTGTTGTTAACGATTTATGACCATAGAATGGCTCGATTAGGGGAATATGATTGGACCAGCGAACAGGACTGCGTGGACGGCTTTGGATGTGTTCCCCCTTATAGGGATTATATGGTTATTAAAATATATACGCATCCGCGATATAGGTCGATTCGTGCTTTCGATATAGCTTTGCTGAAACTGGACCAACCAGTGCAATATACAGGTAGGCTATTAGTTCACTCAAAACTCTCCTAGTTAAGTTCTAAAAATCTTTCTTTTTACAGAGAACATTCGTCCCATATGTGTGATCATGCATGAAAACATGTTCCAATGGTATTGGGATGTGGATGCAGCCAGGGAACTAACGCTCACCGGCTGGGGAGCGACAAAAACCAGGTCATCAAGCCCTATTCTACAAACCGTGAAGCTAACCCAAGTCCCTCGTGAAATCTGTCACGATCAACACGGCTTTAACGTCGATCATACCCACATCTGTGCCGGAGATTTCCATCACTACGCCTGCACTGGGGATTCTGGAAGCCCACTCGGATTGACGGTGAAATATAAACGCAAGGATGTCTATGCTCTGGTCGGGATTGTCAGCAAAGGATCGAATCCTTGCAGTGGAGTCACCGCTTTTACAAACGTCGTTAGTTTCACGGATTGGATTGCGAACACCATATCATACGACAAGAAATATATGACACCCAACGGTACCCAAATAAATGTTTGAAATGAATACCCCCAATGACTTTGCGTTGTAAAAATATCTTGTCAAATTCTGTTAATTCTTAAAATTGTTTAGTATTTATATTCCTTGTAGGTAAAATCCCAGTCTGTGACTCATTAAAATAAATATATAATCAGTGATTAAATAAGCTTTCAGAACAACACCGCATAATAATTTCTTGATTATAAATACAAATAAAAACAAAAACAATAATACAAAAAAAAGATTGTATTATATATAGAGAGAATACTTATATTTTAACAGCCTATATTAAAAATTGAATCTTAATAAGTAATGACCGAATTAATAAGCATCTGAGACATCTCAGCATAATAATTTAATCAATGTTTTTTTTTCAAAATTTTACAATAAACAATTTAAAGAATTTAGCAAATTAAAATAAAAAATGAATCATTGTGAATGTAGAGCGAATAAGCATCTGAGACATCTCAGCATAATAATTTAATCAATGTTTTTTTTTCAAAATTTTACAATAAACAATTTAAAGAATTTAGCAAATTAAAATAAAAAATGAATCATTGTGAATGTACCATCGCACTTTGACACCCCTTTAAGCACAATTCAGTCGAAAAAAAACTGGTTAATTGTAATGAAATAACGAACTAGAAATCATTTCATACCCTGATTTAATGCTTAAGCCCCAAATCAGTTTTGGGATCTCTTTTAATCTGCAAAGGCGCACAAAAGGCAGACGGCAGGCAATAAATTTGCATCAATGCTGCAACAATTGGCAATATTCTGTGGCAAAAGCAAACAAATAGCCGAGCAGAAGGTGAGGGTTCGATTGTGAAAGGATCTTCCGTCGCCCGGCCATTTCCCCAAAGAGCCGGCCAAGTTTAGGTGTGTTATGTGGGACATTTGGTGTTTCTGAGGACAAAAAACGGAAATGGAAACGAACGCGTTACGTGTGTTTTTGTGGGTGGGGGGTGTTTGGAAACCAACTAGGCCTCCGTCCGTAACACATATAGAAGCACCACCCACGGAGCCATCAGATCCAGGACCTCTGAATTGTTGCGGTTGCTGGGGCAGGTTATCCAGTTTACTGGTTACCGTGCGTAATAAGCTGCAAAACGCTTTGCGTCCTGCCTTTTTGGCCATTGTCCTCTTTGAAGTTTGTTTATGATTTTCGGATGCTGCCACGCACCCCGCACAAAAAAGCGTTAACCGCATTAGATTTAGATTTGGCGTTTCGTTGTGCGTATTAGTGAGATTTATGCATTTAGGAAATTAAACATCCTGTGCGAGGTGGACATTTTAAATTTTCGCTATCCCCAATGTTGTTGTACTGGCTTAAAGGTGTACTGTGTGCTCGGCTGTCATTAATTTGAAATCATGCGTGAAATCGCGTAATGTCGCCAACACGCCCAGACCCACATCCACAGATCCAGATTCACATTCACATTCACCGCCATGGCTACATATTACCATGGCAATGTCCATGTCCCTGGCCTCAACATCCTTCGTGCACACTCATTTGTATACAAAAAATGAATGTTTTTGCTTGTTTTTATGCACCGCCTACTTGCCTGTGTGTTCAGGCACTGAGCAAAAATATGTTGGTTAATTAACGACTTTTAAAAATAAAAATTGTTAAAATGTATTTAAAAATTTGTATGGTTTTCAACTGAAAATACGAGTCTGGCTACCTGAATTTGCCTTTTACCGCAAATGTTGTATAATTCCCAACCTTTTTTTTCAAGCACAAATACTACAATTTTAATATTTTTATACTGGCGCCATTTAATATCTGATAATCACAAGCGATAGTTTAAATATTTTAAAACCGTAAGTATTATTTATATTATTTTAAAAGTGTATTTCACTGCCTACTTGACTGTGTGTTGAAGCACTGAAAAAAAATATTATGGTTAATTACCGAATTTTACAAATTAAATCTAAAATGTATTGCATTTTTGAGCAAAAATTGGTTATGGTGTCTAATAGTGATAGTTCTCATCTGAAAATACAAATCTGGGTCAAACCTGAATTGGGCTTTTAACTAAAATTCTTTATAATTCCCAATCATTTTTCTCCGCAAAGCCCATATGCTAAAATATCAATATTTTTATATTGACATCAGTTATTAGATATCCGATTATATTAGTGATATATACTTATGGCATTATTAAAAATTTAAAAACAGATTTATTCATATTTTTTAACAATGTATTTCTGCGACTGGCCTGACTGTTTTTTATTTGGCCCCATCAGCACGTCGGTTGGCCCGCTCGGCTCGGCGGAAATGCGTTCTACCACATCAATCACGCGACATTGACAAATGTGAATATTTTTGTTGAAAATTATATGTGGTGGGTGGTTGGGGGAGGTAGTGGGTGGTGGGCGATTGGTTGGTTTTTCGGCTGCAAGATGGGGTTGGGCTGGTTGGCAGAAGGATTTCTGCACCAGAAACCGGCCAAGTGGCTGTGCAAATTATTGGCTACAATAGTGCTTCAAATTGGGCAATTTATTGCTTTATTGCTTTTACGTGTTTCGTCTGCGGCTTGGTTGCAATTTTTATATATTTATCCCCCGCTGCAATTCGCTTTTTCATTATGTCGCATGCAGCAATGCACTTGTTGTTGTTGCCACTGTGTTGTTGCAGATAATTGCAAATTTAATCATCACATAAAGTTTCAAGTGCGGCCAGGTTGTTCGCGGGTATTATGGGTAAATAAATTCCTTTGATGGCAACCAAATAGTATTATCACGTTTGGTTAAGTGCCATAGATATGTTATGCCAGCAAAAATATTTTTGTGATCCTAGTAAACTGTCGGTCGATATGGACAATATGTCATCTGGTGAGTTGGTCCGTTCAGTTCAGTTTCTCGATTCCAGCTCAACAGAGCTAAACACTGCGTTCCTTTTTTTATTAAAAACACACAGTTTTTTTTTATTACACTTTTCATTATTCCTGTGTTAAGCAATTGATCTGGTTATCTCGGTCGTGATACTAAATTGTTGTATAGTATAGTCTGCAACTCTCTGTGAATTCGTGCAAATCTTCAGCGAAGTTTATCCAAATTGCAACAGAAAAATGACTCGAACTCAGGTTGCCTCCTGTCTGCGCCGGACCACGCTGGGATTATTCAGGTGCCAAAAGGCACTCATTTTCGCCAAGGGACCAAGCTTCCAACAGGTAATTTTTACAGTAGCTGAAAGTATTAAGGATAGGTATAAAACATTCTTGTAATTTTCTTTTGTGCATTGGATAAAAATCGTTTCATAAAATCCTTTTTTAGGCTTTTCAATTAATAGGTGTACATTTTTATATATTTTCCCTCCCATATTTTAAAAATCCAGGTGAGATGCAAAAGCGAAGATGGTGGCTGCAACACCTGCAACTTGCAGGGCGTGGTGGTGGGTCTGTATGCCAAGGAAGGTGATAAGGGACTAAAGCTATCGCCAGGTGGCGAAAAGTTCGATGATCGTGTGAGCGGCAAAATCACCGAGTTAATCAAGGAGTCTGGACTCAACGGGGAGCTCGGAGTGGGTCGACTGTATCAGAATATAGACAAGGAGTTCTGGGCCGTGGCCGTTGTGGGTCTGGGCAAAGAGGGTGCTGGCTACAATGCCGAGGAGGTCCTTGACGAAGGAATGGAGAACGTGCGGGTGTGTGCCGCCGTAGGAGCCCGTGCCCTCCAAATGCAGGGATGCACCACTTGCCACGTGGACGGCATGGAGTATCCGGAGCAGGCCGCCGAAGGAGCCGCCATGGCTGTGTGGCGATACAATGTGAATAAGCGCAAGAACAACCGCGTGGCCATACCGAAACTAGAGCTCTACGGCTCCACGGATCAGGATGCTTGGACTAGGGGCTTGTTCAAGGCCGAGTCCCAGAATTTGGCCCGTCGTCTGGCCGACACGCCCGCCAACCAGATGACCCCCTCGATCTTTGCCCAGGCCACCGTGGATGCCCTATGCCCGTGTGGCGTCTCCGTTGAAGTGCGCTCCATGGACTGGATCGAGACGCAGAATCTCAACTCCTTTCTCATGGTGGCGAAGGGTTCTTGCGAACCGCCCATTATCCTGGAGGTCAGCTATTGCGGCACTTCGCCGGAGGAGCGGCCCATCCTGATGCTCGGCAAGGGGTTGACCTTCAACAGCGGTGGGCTGTGCCTGCACCCAAAGAAGGGAATGGACGAGTACCGGGGAGCAGTTTCCGGAGCCGCTGTTTGTGTGGCTGCCATTCGAGCCGCAGCTGCCCTTTCGCTGCCCATCAATGTGTCGGCGGTGCTGCCTTTGTGTGAGAATATGCCATCGGGAATGGCCACCAAACCGGGAGATGTGGTCACCCTGCTCAACGGCAAGACCATGCGCATCAAGGACATTTCCCTGGCCGGCACTGTACTGCTGGCCGATCCCCTGCTCTACGCCCAGTCGACATTCAAGCCCAAGTTGGTGGTGGAAGTGGGTTCGATGGCCAGTGGAATTCGCAAGGGACTGGGAGCCTCGGCAACTGGTCTGTGGACCAATAACTCCTTCCTGTGGAAGAACTTCCAGAAGGCCGGAGCTCTCACTGGCGATCGGTTGTGGCGCATGCCCCTGTGGAAGTACTTCCGCAGTCTAGTCGCCCCCCTCTCCTCCTACGACATCTGCAACAGGGGCACTGGACATGCTACATCCTGCCTGGCAGCTGCCATCCTGTTCGAACTGGTGCCCTGCTCGGATTGGGTCCACCTGGACACCCACGGCACTGGAATGCTGGCCAAGCACGGAGTGCCTCCGTATTTGCTCAAGGACAGCATGACGGGACGTCCGACCCGGTCCATCATCCAGTTCCTCTACCAAATGGCCTGCAAGTGATGCATCTTCGTCCTTCCGAGTTCTTGACGACGGATCCGGAGCGATCCCGATATACTTGTCTGTAAATTCAGTGTCCTTAATGTGTGCTGCGTCACTTGTTATTTATTATCCATATGACGTCCCAATTTGTGGGTTAATTCGTAGTCGGTATGGTGTTAAGCCTCTGTTTAAGAGAGACTTATTCTGTGATCAGTATGGTTGTAAACTGAAATAAATTGTCAATATTCGTGAAGTAATCTTTGTCTTAATATCAGAACTTTAAAAATAACTAAGGAACAGTTGCTTTAGTCCTCCATTAACTAGGTCTAAGTGCTGACCAACAAGGCTCGTTTACATATGCCTAATTAGTGCCAGAAAAGACAGCATATTCGGGTATTTCTGTACTATGGCCTAATTGCTCCAAGAAAACGCTGGATGTGTACGTGCTGAAAAAAAGAGATGTGAGGCCCAGCGCACATTCCTTATTAATGCGCACATGTTTTGCATAGGTAATGACCTGCACAGGGACAACTTTCAGTCCTTTTCAGAGTCGAATATGTGTGCGTGACGAAGGTATTTTCCTACATATTCCGCACATCATGCCGAGCTAATATATTCGCTTCAAAGTTTTCAATGCCAACATCACTTATTTTTACAAATTTTTTAAAGATATGCTAGGGTAAACTTATTTATCTTGAGGTAGAACAAATTTCAGAGGTAAAGAGATGTATCAAATTATACAAAATAGTGAAGTTTCTTAATTTAAACTATTTATTTATTTATTGGATGTAATCTATTATATATATCTATATATTTGTATATCAAATGTCCAGTGTAAATGTAGAATAAAATTGCCATCACTCTGTTTCTTGTCTGATAAAATGGCCTTCCAAAATTACATAAAATACCAAAAAAAAACCACCACAAATAGAATAGCTTTTTTAATGAATTTTCCAGCATGGTCTTTGGAATTGATTTAATTTTACCTCTGGTGTCTTCCTCTCGTTTTTCTTTTTCGTCGCTGATTCGTGCGCGTTTTTATCGCAGCGACTGTGCTCGGGACCGAGTCTCAGTTTCGTTTTCGGTATCTTGTTTGTTGCTTAATTGGAAGGAAATTAAAAAATAAACAAGCAGCGCCAAAAGCAAATACTACACGCTGGCGATTACCTGGACAGCAACGGCACCACCACCCACCGAAACCACCACCACTTTTGGACGGGGGAAATATGTAGAGCCCACCTGCCGAAAGAGGGCCACCGGCTGTTTGGAATTTAATTTTCATTTCCCCCAAACTCCGCCGAGAAGAGCGTTAATTTTATCTTGGAAATAGATTTTCAGGCTGTTTGTTATTTTAGGACCTGCTTGCGTAAGAATTCCGAGCGAGGAAAACTTTACAACTGCTGACTGGCCTCAGTATTTGCCTTGATTTAATTAAAACCCATCGATGCCCACCAATTTGGCAGCAGGCGTACACAAGACGTACAAGGAGGACAGCCAACAATTGGCTAATTGAAGCGAATTGCGAGCATGAGGAATATTCCTCTGGCACAGCCACATAAACATATCAGTGCACACACGCGGTAAGCAAACAACAAATTGAAATTCAGGGCAACAGTTGAGCCAAGCAAACAGAATTTGGCCATTGATGAGACGCCAGTCGGGAGACCAAGTTTCGACTTGCCCCTGGCCATGGAAAGTGTCTCCTAGTTTAGTGGTGCGTGTCCCAAAACTGGGCTTGCCTTTGGCTACGGGTTGCCTGTCCAGGATCCCGCAGCTACACTGGGAAAAAAGAGACGAAGAGGGAGGAAGAAGACATTTAAGAAAAGACTTTTCTTGGATTTAAAATTCTACTAGAAGAAAAGCACATACATTTAATTTTGGATTTATTTTAAATAGATTTAAGAAAGGTTTCGAATAAGGGGTACAACAAGTAACACAATATTGCAATGATTTGAAATAATATTTTTTAGTTTTATACCTTCCTCTTTTGAGTTGGTTATGGCTATTATTATAATTATAATCTGCACTTAATGCTTCTAGGTTCTTAACTTCGTTCAATAGTGAGTAAAAGTATTGAAAAATTAAAGATTTTTAGAATCATAGAAAACTATGTATCCCAATGTTATTTTTTACAGACTTTGATCTAGTTTTTGGGAGTAACACCGTTTTCCTTAGTGTACAGTGTACACCGGCATAACTAATAAGACACTTATTATGCGATGGCGGTCTGGTAACGTTAGACCAAGTTTAACGATATCACGTACATACGTTAACTAACGCTAACTACGTCGTTAAGTGGGGGAACGAGAGCGGGTGCGTTTGCCGGTGTTTGTGGAGGGACACGCGCCACGACCAGGACACGGATACGGATAGGGATACGGGTTACGGGATACGGGATGCCGGAGAATAAGACCCGGAGTCGGTGGCATTCACTAATCAAGCTCGCCAGCAAAAGCTTTCCCGCTGTGCGCCAGCTAGCACAAAATTTACATATTCAATGTACCGACTCGTGGGCACTCAGGTGGAGTTCGGGTCCTTTATGGAGGACCGCCCTGGCTGTTGTTGCTGTAATAATCAGGATCACGTCGCCAAAACATGAGGCTTAGTTAAATGCCGCTAATTAGGCCCCTTTGTGCGCATTCCTGGCCGGGCTATTAAAAACTGAGCTAACCATAAAAGCCAACCGTTAATCAGCTGCACATACCAAAAAAAGGGGGGGCAATAAAAACACTCGTAATGCCCGTAAGGAAAAGTTATTGCCCAGCTTTTTCGTGGAAAAATCGCGACTGGGCGCGGAGGGATTTCTAATTATGTTTGGGTCAGTGCCAGTTGAACTTGCATGCGATCACGCTTGCCAAAAGAATCTATTTGGATTGGAAATTGCCAGAGACAGAAAACAATAAACATAATCGCAATATTTTATATTTCCGCAACAAGAAACAGCGGGAAATTGTCAACGAGCACATGAAACTAGTCAGTAAAAGTTTATCTGGATGGGGAAGAAATAAGGGAAGATGTCCAGAGAACCCTGCCAAATGGCCAATTCCATTGAACTTGGCTGTTGGCTTGGCTTTGCTGTTGGCTTTAAGCAATGCCACGGCCGGCACTTTGTAGCTCATGAATAATCCTTTTCAGCCTAATCGACTAACCTTACCAAGGGGCTTAAAATCAGTTTGAAAATCCAAATAAATATGCAAATTCCGCAAGGGGCCAGAAAAGGTGTCCCAAAGGGTACATTAGACCCGGAATATCCCGCCTTCACCCCCGCTTTCGCCCTGCGAAATGGTTTTTGTCACCTACGTAATCGATTAAGCGATAAGGTGGATACAATGAGAGCTCACAAAGAGCGGCAGACAAAGCGCTTTCAAATTGAATTTATATGGCTTGTTTAACGCCGCTTAAGTTAACAAATATATATATAGAAATAAATTTATATAGGTATACACACAAGTGTACACCGATGAATACACATAAATTAAAGCCGGATTTCAACGGCAATGTTTACATTGTCCGCCAAAGAGCAGACCGAATCATTGTTATGTGCGAACAAAAGGAATGTTTCAGCTTAAAGCTTATAACAAACTATCAAACTGGAATTAAACACGCTCACCCAGGAGCACACGCACACGCAGGACTAGCTAATTATGCAAATGTGTTTGATTGCGAAAATGGTGCGCCAAAAAGTAGGCAACACTTTTCGAAAGGCTGCTTTGAATGCCAAACAAAAAGGAGAAACTTTAAAGTGGACTATCTTGACTGGTTTATACCCTATTTTATACGATAGAGTAGCCTACAGAAGCAATACAAAAAATCAGAATGGTAAATTTAAATGCATTTAGTCACCATTTAGTTATCAATTTCTTACTTTAAATATTTTAAGGGCATTAAATAATAAATAACAATAAAGTGAAAATATAAGTAGTCAAAAATTTAGAATACTCCTTGATAGAACCACTTCACTGCATATAAAATCGTAACCAAATTTATAAACATGTTTAATAATTCCATCAAATGCTTTTCCCATTTCCACACATCATACCCTTTTACACTTACCAAGTAGCGGGTGGAAAAACAACAAAATTAGCATAATTATGCAATCTACGAGCGCCTCACACTCACACACACGCAAACATGTTGCCGGCTAATTCCAAATAGAAAACTTTTCAGCGGCAACGGCAAAGCAAAGCTGGTGGAAAAGAAAAAATTTATTGCCAAGTGCCAACTTTTGGTCAGCAAAGCTGGCTGTGAAAATTTGCATAGAAACAACAAACGAAACGTTTCGAAATCAAATGAAAGCGAAACTTTTGAACGTGAAAAATGCAACAGAAAATTTAATACGAAAAAGAACAACTAACAAAATGAGGTACAAAATCGTTTAAAAAGTGTGTGTGTTCTGGGGCTTATTGTTTCTTTTTCAGGTCGTTAAGGACACGGGCGATCTCGTCCTTCAAGGCCACCGCACGACTGGCCAGCATTTTGGCCAAGATAGCATGCTTTTCGGCCATGTCCAAAGCCTCCTGATCGCGGCTGCTTATTTCGCCTGTTTGTTCGGCAGCTCTCTGGGCCAACTTGTTGGCAGCTTCCACGGCCTTGGAGGCTTCGGCAAGTGCTCCTTGGGCCTGCCTTTGAGCGGATGTGTAGGCCTGTTCCAGGGCCTCCAGTCGCTCCTCCTTCTTTTTCTTCAAGTCCTCCAGTGTGTTGGCTGCCTCGGTCAAAAGAGAAGCAGCTCCTGTGGCCATATTAAACACCTGCTTGGCCATATCCTTAGGTGACTCCTTGATGTCGTCTGTGTGTTCGGGTTTCGGTTTGGCTGATATCTCCAGCTTAGGATATATAGTAACTGGCTTACCATCTGCGGGCTTTTTGGCCTCTTGGATTTTAGCCGATTCCTCTCTTTCCTTGAGTTCTTTGGCTTCCTTGTCCTTCTCGAGCAATTCTACAATTTGCTTGGGATCTGTGTACACAGGACCCACTTCACTGGCTCCTTCGATTTTGCCCTTCTGATCTTTCTTGGCATCTTTTGATTCGGAATGATGCAAGCCGATTATGGGTTTTTGACCAGTGCCCTCTACTGTCTCTGTTAGGGAAGCCTTTTCCTTGGGTTTTCCTGGTTCACCAGATTTCTTTTCTTCCTTCCTGGCTAGTTCCTTGCTGCATTCGGCTATGTTTATAAAGATCTGTTCCTGCTCCTTGGAGCTTTCTGAACCACTTTCCGATTCCATATCGGATCCCCAGTCGTTTTCGTCTTTCGGTTTTTTCTTGCAGGGATCTTCCTCATCCTCGCAGATGGTTTCTTCATCTTTTGGCTTGCAAGGATCGGGCTTGCAAACGTCTTCGTATTTTGGCTTACAAGGATCTGGCTTGCAAGGATCTGGCTTGCAAGGATCTGGTTTGCAAAGATCTGTTTTGCAAGGATCTGGCTTGCAAGGATCGGGTTCGCAGACTTCTCCAAGCTTGCAAGGATCGGGCTCGCAGACGTCCTCTTCCTCTTTTTGCTTGCAAGGATCGGGCTCGTAGACGTCTTCTTCCTCTTTGCAGGGATCCGGTTTGGGCTTACAGGGATCCTTTTTCCTGCCACCCCACTCCTCCGCCTCTTGCAACTGACGTTTGCGCTCCAGTGTCCTGGCAATCTCCCTGGCTCTCTCCTCCTGGGCATCGCAAGGTTCTGCCTCGATGGATAGATTAGCATGTCTGGCCTTCACTTCCGGATTGGCTTCTCCTTCTTCACTGCGAATAATGGTCTGGTTGCAGATATTTGATCCGGATTCGCGCTCCCTAATGCTATCTAGTGACTTTGTGGGTGTGGCTGTGGATGTGGAAGTTTCGGTTTCGGTTTTGGACTTGCCGGCAGCTTCGGCACGGGCTGCCTTGGCGGCCTCGGCTTTCTTCTGGACATTCTTGGCCAAGCCCGACAATTTCTCCTTGAGAGTGTTGAAAAGAACGATTGCCTTGGCCACCAAATCTTTGGCCAACCCACTGGCCTTTTCAGCCAACTGAGTTGTGTCTACGACGGGTTCGGCTGGTTTCTTTGTAGCCACTGCAGTTGCGGTTTTTCCATCTCCAGAACCCTTTTCTGGAGGCTTATCCAGAGATGGAGTTGGCTTCTTGGGCGGCTCAGGCTCGTGGTCTTCATGTAAAGCTGCTGCTGCCGCCGGATCCGAAGGTCCTGGCGTTTGCTCTTCGGGAGTGTGCGGCCAGAAAGTGGGTTTGTTTATGAAATCCGGTGCCAAATGTGGCCTGGCAAAGCAAAATTCCTCCATAGTCATATTATTGTATGGGTGCATTCCCTTCGCAAATTCCATCTGTTCGCTGAGCTTCTTGATCCTCTCATTGGATGCCGCCTTGTAGGCACTGATTTCCTTCTTAACCTCCTCCGCCTCGGCATCCACTTGGTCGAAATAGCGCTTGTGGTCCACCATTGCGTGTCGATTCTCAAACAGGGAGTGCATCTTATCATACTTCGTCTCGTAACCCTTCACCCAATCCACAAACTCTTCACGAACATTCTGCCGATAGTAATCCCAGTCGATTGTGGGCATCGATTCGGGATACTTGCGAACGCGACTATAAAGAATATGTTTTACTTATAATAATGATTAAATAAAAGAATTATTAGTAAAATAAAATGCCCAATTCTTAGTCGTCTTGGACAGTAAAAAATAAACAAGAGCGAAATTATAAAAGTAAGGCCATCAAGAGCAGCTTTGAAGAATTTATATATATTAAGGATAAGGATGATTCCCTTTTATATGAAGATTTTGTTAATCTTTATGTATGAGCATCAATAAATTCTTGCATAGTGACTTAGCATTGAATCCCTTACAGTTTTAGATGGGAAAAATACACTTTGGTGGTACAATTTTATGAAAAACTACTCACAAAAGGCATATTTTCTTAGAAACAAAATGTACCCCAGAAAGATTTTTGCACCTATAAGCCCCATTTCCCATTTTAATGACCCATATCTTACTCCTTATACTCCTCGTGCTTCTTGGAAAACATTTGGAACATCTTCATCTGGTTCGGTGGCACCTGTTTCACCAAATCGGCCAGTTGAATTACCTGACAGCTTTTCTTTTGGGCCCCGCCATTACCCTTCATGCAGTTTACCAGCTTTTCCCACATCCTTCGATTTCGTTGGCTGTCTTTCTTGTCTGAATATTTTGATATTTTTATATATGTGCAGGTGTTTACATTGGCCTCCAGTCTGTTCTATAACTTATACAAAAGTGTATGTGTTTGTGTGTTGAAAACTCCCAAGGAGCCAACTGAGAGCCATTAAAAGTGAAAATTCCAAAAAAGGCTATAAAAAAGGGGGGTCGGCGAAGAACTCGAGATTTCAATTTATAGCCCGAAATTGCATATTCATGCAGTTTCAAATTAATCAGAGTCAGGCGCAGCGACAGCTAAGCAAGTGGGTTTGACTAACTGACAATAAAATCGAAAATTAATTCCGAGCGAGCAGACTGCTCAAGGAAAGTTAAATGTAATTGCATGTGTGTGTGGGAGGGGGGTTCTTATTGGGTGGGTGCTTAGGTTGGAAATGTAAAATCACACCCTCGAAAATGCGTGTGTGTTTGGGCCCTGAAGTTGGAGAATGCTCCAAAGTGACAAACGCAATTTATAACGCAACGAAAATGGGCTAATGCCAATTCTCCAGGTAATTGTCGGCTGCTTTCTCTCTCTCTCTCTCTCTGCCCATATATGTCTCTCTTTTTGGAGAGGAAGGGTGTGCGAATAGCAACCCCTGCTAAAATCCCAGGATATGCTCCTTGAAACAAAATGGCAAAGGAACGAAACAAGCGCCTGCGCTCTGCGAATCCTACGCTGTCACTTTGACAGTTGCGAAAACCCTCTCACCCCCCAAAAGGTCCTTTACTTAAAGGACTCGAACAGCTGCCTCTCTCCCGCAGGACGAAACGAAATGGAAGAGAAACAGTGAGAGAGAGAGCAAGAGATTGTCTGCTCCGTTTGTCAGCAAATTTCGAGCGTCTGTAAATTGTTTCGCCTATTTTTGTGTTTTTTAGCCTTTAAAAACATTAAAAACTCTGGTGAAAGTAAACATTTAACCATCTAAATAGTGAACAATGGTTGTGATTGTGTTGAAATCGTTTAAGAAACCCAAATAAACACAAAATAAACACCTTTTTCTGTGTCTGTGTTCCTTTTCGCGTGTTTGTGTGTACCATACAAAAGTGTGTTTACATTTTTTCAATTCATCCTAACCAAGAACTAAAACAATATAATCCATGGTTTAACAAAGATTTTCTTAAGAATTGTGACATTAATTAAATAAGGTGAGTAAGTGGTTATTAATTTCCTTTCAAAATTATTAATATATTCCGTTGTGTATGTGTTTGTTTGCGTGTGTATATGTACACAGTCGCACGTATGTAAGAATGTGGGGAAAAGGACATACCTGTGCAAGCTGGGCCAAGGATTTTATGTGGGCTGCCCTGAATAAGATGAAGAAAAGAAAATACAAACAGTGGATTTTTGCAGGATAAATAAACATTATAAATGTATTTTAAAAGCTTATTTGAAATAATAAATAAATAAAAGCGCTTAAGACCTGTTGTGCTTGAAGATTATCTAGGTAGTCACTGTATTATTTATTTTTTGATACAATTTGTTTTATTTAACTTAAAAATATATTTATATTAATATTAGAAAAATATTATTTAATAAAAAAAAAGGATTTCATTTAGAGCAACTTATGAAAGCATTTGCAATCAGAAAAAATATATTTATAACATGGTATTTATCTATCGACCTAATTTTCACAAAATGGGCTTAAGAAGGTTTTAAAAAAAAATATAAGCTCAAATAATTCCTAGAAATTTATTATCCTAAAAATGTTTTTGGTTAGCAATGAAGTTTAGAATCGTAAAACAATTTTCCACTCTTAGCTTTTATTCACAAAAAAAGTTTAACGAAATCACATAAATAAATTAAGCTCAAAATAATAGCTTTAGCACAGTGGTCATAGTAACAATAAAACACTTTTCGGCTCAAATTTATTTCAAAACTTAATGAAACTCATCAAAATTCTCTTGGACCGAAATTAAATTCTGCAAATGAACTAATTGACTCGAATGATACTTTACAACTTTGCCGAGGCTAAGCCCGGATCCCAACTCTTAACCCCTCGAAGAAAATAGAGTTTTGCGGCAAGCGGCGAATAATGTGGAAAAATAAATTTCCAAAGCTAGCTGGCTGATGGCTTAGAATTTTAATGTAATTTATTTTTGGTAGTAAGGGGGTGTGGGAAAATGTGGAGAAGGCAGAAAACCAAACGGAGGCCAGAAACAAATAAAGTATGGACCAACATAAAAATTTATATGCAGCGTAATGGCAAAATATATATACATATATATATATATACAGCCTGCCGTAGGCCATGTCGGTGCTTTGTTAAGCCCTTCTCCTCCTGCCCCCCTTCTTTCCCCTCTCCCCTGGCCAAACTTTTAAAGTGTGCAATTTAAATGAAAATTTCCCGAGCTGAGGCCCGCATTTTCCGTAGAGCGTGTCAAGCCACGCAGGCTGACTAGCAAGTAGTTACACACACCCGAACACACCCAAAACTACTTATTTATGGAGGGACTTGGGGGGAGGGGGGTTCGGTTGGCAACGGTGCAGGTTAGGTTCTTCCCCCTTTTCCAGTGTGCCAAGTGATTTTATGCTAATATTATGGGTCATTGGGATTTGCGCAGAGCAAAGTGCTTGTTAAACATTTCATTAGACTTAGTGTAAATACCCGCGGTTAACAGGACCTCGTAAAACCTTGCCAATCCGCCAGCCACTCCCCCCGAAAAACACCACCCACTCGCCCCCCTTTTGTTCAAGCCCCTGTGTTTCGTGGGTGTGTGCGAGTATGTGTGTGTGTGTGTGTGTGCGGTCGGTGGCCCAAAAGTTTCCTTTTGAAATTGAAAGTGTTGATGGGAGCCACTGAGCCGCGTCTTCGGTCATATGCCAGCATATGGTGCCTATATACAGTCCGTTTCGGAACTCTAAGTCCGCTTAAATAAATCAATCATCTGGAAAAACGAGTTAAAAATCCTTCTTCAAAAATACTTATCAGTTTTTCTGGCAACACTTCACTTAAGAATACTTGTTGGTTATTTTAATGTCAATTGATTTTAATAGGATTCTTCCTTTGTTGAAACCAAATACATAGATTTCCGATTTAAGAGATATTTAAAATCTTTAGGATCGGCATTGCAGTCTGGCTAAACTTATGTCCCGCACTGTACACCTAACCCTAGCCTGTCCGCGACCTTTTGTGTATACGTAATTATTCAGCAGCTGCTGTCAGTCTAAAATAAAAGTGAATTTTGCCAACCAAAAATTGTACAGACTCAAAGTAAGCCGAAAACTGAAAGGTCTCGCACAGAAGCCACCCAAAAGTGACTTTCGTTTTAATGCCAAAATCATGTCAGCCCCAGATGTGACCACATTACATATTGCACTACTTAGAATATATATATTTTTGCCCTAACGTTGGCGTTCTTTATTGGATTCGTGTCCACATGCGGCTGACAGAATGAGTTTTTGATCAACTGACGACGTCACTCAAAATTTTGCAATTAGTTATTGATGATTCGGAGAATCTCGGTACCCGAGTGCCATGAATGAAATATGGCCATTGTCGCACTTTAAAGCGTTAAATGTTCTTTTTTTGTTAACGATGCCATGGCTGCTACTGCTGTTGCCGGCGGCAATAATTGGAAAAATTTCCATTTGTCCTTTTTGCCCTTGCTATGCCCGTCGGATGTCATGGCCAAACTGGACCAAGGATTCCTGGCCAGAAGCGGCGGACAAACGAGGCCGTAGGCGCATTTGCCATCTGTCACTCTGGCACTCGTGATGAATGTGTTTGACGTGTGGCTCAGGGCACGCCCCCCAATCGGAGGGCTTCGCCTTCAGCGGCGCCTTTCCGCATCCGTAGTCTGTAGCCCGTGGTCCGTAGTCGGTAGTCTGTACTCTATAGTCCTTGTTCCGTACTTTCCACCCATTTCCCAAGCTCCGCCGTCATCGTCATCTCACTGCCACACCGCATGACGTTGCATACTTTGCGGCGCGAGCGCCCAGTGAATAATGTGCGTCGGAAATGCCGCCTGTCGATGGTGGAAATCTTAATGGCAAATTGCGCAGATGTATCTACATTGCCACCTGCTGTACAAGTAATTACACAGAGCAGAATTGTTAAAATTAAAGGCCAATGAAAGAAGTAAACGATTTGATTTAAAATCTTCATTTAGTTTTAAATTTATAACCCTTTTTCCCAGAAATCTTATTTTCAGTAACCATTAACTCCGATCTAAGCATTGTAAATCAGAGAATATAATTAAATTTTTTACTAAGTCATACAGAAGATGGGCTAAATCAATAAAATTGGTAATACAGAATAATAATCTAACAATATGGCTAAACAATTTATTTACCTTTAAGGCATTTAATTTCTTGGCTTTGGATTTATCATATCATTTAAAAGAAACGTTAAAAGAAGCATTGCTTACAGACGTTTTCAGCTCCTCTTATATTTATTTAGGTATTTCTATTGATTACTAGCTTGAATGTGATAGTTCAAGAATCACTAATCCAAAACCTTTTCTAAATAAGCGATCTATTATAAATGACTTCTTTAACAAAGTTTTTTTTAATTACCTAACTCTTTTGAGAGACAAGGATATAATGTCTTGTCTAAACCATCCCTGTTCAATCAGATTTATCTTGCTTAGCAAATCAAAAGCTCATTATTAATTGAATATTCTACCTTTTGTAACCATTCCAGATCCAATTTAACAAAAAGAAAGAAGCTCTCCTCACAATGAGCAGAGTACAATGGCTGCTGCTAGGCAGTTGCCTCATGCTAATTTCACAAATACAGGCAGTCACCGAAGAACTTTCACCAGGTGAGTTTACCAACAGAAAAAAAGAATATTTCAATGTTTCCGTTTACCCGAGGAGCTGATTGAACCAGCTTTGCCGTCTGAGCACAAGTTGAACAGTCCCTTGCATTATGCAAAAAGAAATTGCAGCACGAATGTTGCATGCAGATGTACAGTAGGTCAAAACAACAAGACCCTCTTCTTCGTATATATCTACACAAACAGAAATGGTTTTTAGTATCAGGAATTCATTTTAATTACTTGAATATGAAAATAAGTGAACTTTATACGTTATATACAACTAATCATATATTTATTTTCGATTCTCAGTTGAGATTGAATACAATTAAACTGTTATTTGAAGTGTTTTAAGAAGAGTTCTATGAGAATAATTCTTGAAACTTGCTTAAGGTAAAATAAAATATGATATTGCACACATATCTTAAAACCAAGCCATTTTTAAATGATTTTTTCAAATATTGAAGGTGTTAAAACTTTATAAAAACTAATAAATTTCTAAAGTTAGAGCTTAATTTGTTTTGATTTCCATGCACGAATCAACAAGTTCAGACTAGATTTGCTATCATGTTTTTCCATCAGTGTAGTCCTTCATTCCAGTGTGTCGATCTATAATGCAAATTTATGCGCTCCTCAACTTGGGCAACTCAATCAGCGTACTAGTTGCTGGGATTATAAATAAACAATGGACAAGACGGGTGGCGGCCCTTTCGATGGAACTGCAAGTACACAAGTACGGTCGGCACTGGCAGCATGAACATCAATTTTAATTATGCAAATGTCCGAGGCGTCGTCTCCTGACTTTGACTTCGGCTTTGGCCCAACCCAAATCAGGGACATCCAATCCAATTGGCTTAGAGCTCATTATAACTGCATTAGCATTAGGCAAAAGTGTCAGTTGTTGTTGGCCAGCAACTCCATTATGAGTGGAGGGACTACCGAAAAATACAAAAACAACAAAAAAAAAAACACAAAATAATAAACGAACGACAGAGAGAAATTTTCAATTTCCCCGTGGCCCGATGGAAATCCTCTTGCAAATGATGATGAATGTGCCCTGCCTGTGACCCAAATAAATTTGTCAATTTATCATTTGCCTAAAATAAGATGACATTGGTCTGGCTCTGTCATTGGATTTGTGTACCCCGCCCCCTCACAGTTTTCCCGGGGTGGAGCAACAATTGTGTAGATATGAATTTGGATCTGAAGATGCAGATGAAGGCTTTCAAATATTTGCCAAAAATTTTCCTTACTCACAGGGCTTCTTGTATCAACAATAACAGCCAGCTTGGGCGGGTGTATGTGAGTGGGGATAAGTGTCGGCTTATGCTTCTTGTTAAACAATAATAATTGCAAATCAAGTTAGGTTCCTTCTCGTCTGGCACTTGATATTTTGTGGTTTTTGGTTTTGATTTGAATGGAGCCAACTTGTTCTAACCCGAAAGCTAATCGAATCACAAGCACACACGCACACTGAACTCTGAACTTTCGCATTTTGTTTAGGTTTTCGGCAAGCACTTTTTGTCTTCGCCAGCAAAGGCCTGGAACTCTCCTTAACAAGCTGACAACTTCAAGTTCCACCTTTGTCTTCGGCTCACAGCCAAAAACCCACACACTCCACAAGAAATTGAACAATGAAAGTTGCTTTTAAAGTTTCTCTCGCCTTCTGAGGCAAGCCGAGCGCTTCTTTGGTTCAGAAGTTTTGCGGTTATCTATCAAATTAGTAAATAACTCACTTGACTGCATTAATATTACTTTGCCAGCATTTCTGGAATTTTTTACTCCTTATTAATGATCTATTACAAAGCGAACCGCAACGAGCAAATACTTAAGATTATTTGCCTGCAAAAAGAGGGATGCACACTGCTCGCAGCAACACCAGAAACAACAGATGAAAATTAATGACTTGAAGAGAGCAAGTGGAGGGCCATGCACTGAAAAAAAATATATATTACAAGAAATTACGTAATTGATTGATGGTGGTTTGGTTTTTGAATAAATATATCCGTATTAGAGATAACTGAATGAGTCGTTCAATGGAATTGGATATCAAGAAGAGAGTCATTTCACTTTAACGTACACTAATACTAGTTATCTAATTGTTTAAGACTTAAAACTTTAATATTAAACTTTTAATATTTTATTAATTACGCAGTATTAAGTAATTATTGCAAATTAAAAAATGAATTAAGTATTTGGGAATTATATATGCACAAGTCAAAATGTAACCTTTTTTATAGTTACTTTTCAATTACAAGTATGAGAAGTTATATTATGAAAAATAACAACTAAATACAAAATATGCATAGACAATAAGCTAAATACAAGTAAGAATATTTGTGGTTAATTAAACAGTCAATACAGTACAAAATCTAAATGTTCGTTGATTCATTAGACATTTGTTCTGTGCAAATGAGCCAAAAGGAGTATGTAAGCCTAAAAAAAATAATATTTTCTAAGTGTAAAAAAAAAGGGACAGAGGTTTGGTTCCAGTGGACAATGCTGCACTCGAACATCTCCCAATTGGGCAAGGGTACGCATCCCCCAGCCAGTTGCCTTATATTATTATTAATGAGCGGAGCAAAAAAGGTGAACGCGCACCTTTTTGCTGCGATGGGAAATTATAAAAGTCGGGGATAATGGAAAATGTTTCGGGATGATGGGGATGTTCGAGTGGAGCGGTCATAGCAGACAGCTTATTATCATGGTGGCAATAATGAAAGGGAATTATTAATATGACAAAAGACAAATGACTGAAATCGAGTTTGAAATGACTCTGGAATGGTTTTGGGCGATGGTGGGGTTTCTCCTTTTGGATGGGTGGTTATGGCCATGGTTTTGGGGAGGAAAGGGGGTTGACAAACAAGCGCCAAGGGGGGATACACACACACACAAACCCCCCCACACAACACACACACACTCACATGGACAGGCCGCAAAGACAAACGAAATGGGTCCTGGCCTTTGTGACTCTTCCTTGGCTCCTTTTACTTCTGACCCTGGTGGCAAAATTGAAAATGTGGTCTCTGCTTGTGGGCTGGGCTGTGCTGTACAAAGGATATAACCCTCTGGAGCAGAATGACAAAAGGTCAAAAATACATTATGTGCTAATGCAAAGTCCATGTTAATAAATGTTGATTGAAATAATGATGATTAATATTTAGCATTTTGACATTTTGGCTTGCGGCTTTTTGCTGCCGCAAAAAAACACTTGGCCAACAATAGTTGGCAGGTCGGGCTATTATCATTTATTTTGTGTGTTGTTTCGTTAGCAAATTGAAAAAATCCTTTTGTTTGCCAGTTTGCCGCTGCTCAAGTTGATTTATTGTGTGCACAATTATTCCCGGGAGGAAGTCTTCTATACACTGCCCTCTTTTATTTTGCGACAACAATTTATAGCTTCAAATTCTTTGCGAGCAAGATTGAGAGGGTGAAATGTGATGGGAGGGGGTGTGTGGGGGAGGGGCAAGGCACCTGACATCCTTGTGCCGCTCACATGGTCGAATTTTTTTGCAATTTCATGTTTTATTTAGTGCATTTTCCGACACCAGCCCCCCCTGTTACACCTTTACCCCTCCATCTGAGCCAATAATTCCCAGGCTATCCGCTCTTTCAACATTTTTTTTTTTGCGCTTTCTGTGTGTACGCTGCATTGGCATTTTTCGATTATTGGTTTTCTTTCATTTGATTGCACATTTACACATTTTTGTTGTTTGCTTTTTATTTGCCATCGGTCCAGCTTTCCCCCACTTTTTGCACTCAGGTTTGCTTGCACCACAAAATTTCGAACGTGTCGATACCCTGTCGCTTTGCAAAGTATATTGGGATTATTGTTAGTTTATAAAATTTAAGAAGATTGAAATTACAAATCTCGAAAAGGATTTAGGGTACTAAAAAACAATAAAAACAAGAATCAATATTTTTTTTCTCTTATTCTTATTTAAGTGTTTTTAACTGGTTTAAATTTTTTTTATCAATTAAAATATTATTATTTATTTTGGTAAATTTGAAATCGAAAGCACATTCAATACAAGTATTAAAATATATTTTAATATTATTAATTATCTATATAACTTATGAAACTTAAGTGTCAAATATCATCTTAATTTAATTTGATGGAGTTCTTTAATAACAAAAACTAACATTTGCTGTTCATTTCTCAAAGTTTTTGAAGAATTTTTAAAGTTTAAGCCATAAATTCTTTTTGAGGGGGTATTAAAGTTTTGATCAGCAAAAACTTTCTTGGCTTGTTTAACTTTTGTTTCGTTTTAACTTCTTTTGGTGTTCTTGCCGCTAGAAGCTGTGATTTTATTTGTTTTTGCCATTTTCTAGCCCACCTTTTCCCCAATTTTCAACCTTTTTTCCCCCATTTTCTACCACATTTTTTTTTTTTGGCACTGCTGACGCTGTCAAGTGTTTTGTCGCTTGTCAACGATTTTTCGCCGAACTTCCGCAAAAGCCAAAAATGCTTGCCAAATCGTTCGTATCCGTGTATGTGTGTTTGGCAATTGCAATTTTGGATATTTATTGCAAAATGCAGTGACTGTGAAAAAGCCAGGGGAGGTGAGGGGGGGGAAGGCAGTCTGTGAACACTGTCAACCCACAGAACCCCAAACTCCGCCCTCTAATTGGGCACTTTGTAGCCCAACTCAGGACCTGATCCTGGCAAAATGCTACATGTTATTAAATTAACGGCAGACGTACAGTGCTTTGCATATGAAAAGTGACAGTAAGTGCAGCAGTTTTCCACAGGAAAAACGAGAGCATGTTAGTCTACCACACAGATGAAAATGGTAGGGGACTTTGGTGGGTAGCTCCATAAACTTAAAAGCCTTGTCATGTTTGCTTAACATTCATTTTTACCCCGGCAAAGCCCGTTTAATTGTGTTAGTGAGCGTTTTATTATGGCACGGAGTCCCTGGACCACCGTAACCCCTGACCCCTGACCCCCATCCCCCTGGTTTTTCCATCCCCCCACCACTTTCGGCTTTTCCGGAGCCCACAGTCCTGTAAATTGTCGCTGGCATCTGTCCTGTGTAGGGAAATAAATTGAAAGCGAAGTAAAGTGAAAATTTTTGCATAGAGAAAAGTGTTTCGGAAAAATTCCCAAAAAAAAATTTATATAAGGAGGGCGAAAACAAGAATTTAATGAGTCATTTGAGCTACGCCCGGCGGCCTAAAATTTCCGGTGGAAACGAGCGAGTAAAAACTTTTTCCCAGCTCCTCAGGCTTTGCCTCGCACTTCAAAGCGAACCCTGGCTGGATTTCAATTTGAACTTTCGGAATGCTTCAGGCCGGGCCAAAATAATAATTATTTTGATTTTGGTTTTTCCCCATTGCGTCTCATAATTATGCATAGTTGATAATGAACTGCCTTATGCAGTGTTCTACATAAACTGAGGCTAATTGATCGATTTTAAAAATACGGTCTTCTAATCCTCAACATTTATTTTAATAAATGATAAATAAACCATTTAAGAAACTAGGTACTTTCTTTTAATGATATGTATTGAACCATTGATAACTATTGGCTTTAAAGAATAGTTATTTTAGCAAACACAGTATAAGATTCGAATTTTTTCAAATACTATTTTTGATAAAAGTTGCTAAAAATGAAATGCTATTTGCCGGACACATTTTTCTTTTGATCCATCCAAAAACTGAAGCAGAAGTGTGCCCTTTTACCCAAAATGTTCTATGCTGGTAACAAATACTCCAAATAAACAAAAGCCACTCGGGAAGGGGTACATACGGGGAAAAAGGGAAGGGGAAAAGGGAAAGAGACACAGCACAGACAGTTTGATGGAAATTGTTAGGCAAGAACAAGCCAACAACAATGGAAAATACAAAATACTTTTGGGAATCAACACCAAAGCAAACAACATACAGATACAGCCGACAAGTGCATATGTCTTTTCGTTTGAGAGACATCCGAAAAAGGGAAGAAGTATGTACTATAGCTTTGCAAAATTAGAGGAGCAGAGAGAGCGAAGGCAAATGAGCCAGAGACACGTAAAGGATATTCAGGATACAATGGAAGGAGGTGGCAACCGGGTGGCATAGACACAGTTACTTAGCACGTCAATTGCATGTGGCATGTGGCATGTGGATATACGCTCCCAAGTGGCCTTGCCTGCCGGAAGAGAAAAAGCCAAAAACCCGGGCTCGAACTTCAACTTGAAGCTTGGAATTCGTGCACAGAGAATAACATCACAACATGGATATCTATCAATCTTTATAAAATAATGCTAAACAATATATTTATATAGATTATATGGTTCGTATTTGTAATTTCAAGGCATTGAAATTATCCCATAGAACTATGATTTTATTATATTGAAATTTAAACCAAATAAGGCTTAAATTATTTGAATATAAAAAGGTATGTATACCATAAAATACTAAGACTTTCTACTGATATTGTGCGTTTCTTACTCATAGTATAATACTTTTTCTCTGTGTTTCTGGAAGCTGGAATTATATGAAAAATGCACAGCACACAGCCAAACAACTGAACAAACAGACGTTGGTCACAAACGTATATGCGAATGCAATGAGCCGTAAAAAAGCTCCTGGCAAACGGCAACTCAAGTGGCCAATTGGACCAAGTGTGTCCTTCCCAGGGAGTTGAGTTCCCTTTTTCGATTCAGGTTTTACCTTACCTCGCCTCACCTTTTGTGTGCCGTTCTGCAATCAGGCGATGTTAGCTGTAAATTGATAATACTTAACGTACAGCAGTTTTTCCACCTCATCCTGGTGACTTGTTGCCACCTTCCACATGCTTATTTGCACTTGACTTTGGAGAGTGCATTTCCTACCAGGCAGTACCAAGTAGTGTCAAGCAGAGCAGCCACTTCAAGCACGCAACAGCGCTTAAAATTGCATTTTTTACTTAATGTGATATAAGGAACTCCATTAATGCTACGACGATTGAGGGTTCTTAACTCGCTTTTTTCTCAGGTTACCAATCGGGGAATTTTTTAAATACTGATATTTTCCACTAGCTTTATTTGATTGATGGATTGGCAAATATAACTGATTCATTTAATTTATCTATATCATTATTTCACAAATTTTTACACCTTTTTTCGATGTGATTTGCGATCGCTAAGCAGTTACAGTTCCTCAGATTTCTGGCATAAGAAAATTTATTTCTGGCGAGCATCTTAATAGTAGTTTTTGGAGAATTTGTATTACTACAAACAATATAAATCAATTTACTTAATAATTTCTTACCGCTAAATATTAAAAATAAAATATAATGACCACTTGTCATAGAATAATATCTAGCAAGACGAATTTCCAGAACTATAAAACTTTATTTGCACTCATACCAAAATTAACCCTAAAAACAAGAAATTCGCCTTATTTTTGACTTCAAAGGCATCGCACCATAAATTGTAGGGTAAATTTTTCTAAAATTAAGGGCGTTCCTTTCTAAAATTTAAGGCAAAGAGCCCTAAAAACAAGAAAAACTTTTCTAAAAAATAGAAAAATATTTCTTAAAAGTAGGATATTTTTTCTAAAAATTAGAAAAAATGTGCCTCATGATGTAATTATTCATTCAGGATTTATGGACTTATGTATATGTATATATATATGTACATATATGATTTAAGCACTTTGCTTTTCATTCAGAAAAGTTTGTATTAGTATTGCTCTAATGAATTGCCAATATCGATTTCAACTGTAATTCTGTGGGAAAGAGAGAGAGAAATTAGTACAATTATGACTTATTTCAGTTCTTACAAGTAAAATCCGATATGTATCTTATCCGAAAAAACTTTTAATTTTATTGGTCCGTCGGTGGGATTCGAACCCAGGTCTCCCGCGCGTGAGTTCAAAGACATTGAATATAGCCACGGTCGCGCGCGAAGAGCGCATGGCAAACCAAAGACTATATGATGGGGCGTTTGCGAAGAATATTAGGTTAAAAAAGTTTTTAGAACTCGTTAAGTCGCAACTGTGAAAGTCCAAATATTTAAAATAAATTTTCTAAGATGATATTTCATATGACAAAAAATATTTTAATTTCTTTTCCATAAAGGGTAAAACCTTTAGTCGTTCTAAGCATTACTTCTCATCTGTGTTTATAACACAAGTAAAAAAAAAGAAAAAAGAAAGATGTCGGCAGCTGAAATTGAACTTGCGGTGCTTAGATTTCTGGTCAGACGTTCTAACCCCTAGGCTACTCAGACAGGGTTAGAACAATTTTATGGTCATTTTAGAAAATGTTTCCTATGTTATAGAAAATATTTCTATATTTTGGGATTAATTTCTATTTTTTAGAAAATATTTCTATATTTAAGAAAATATTTCTATATTCAAGAAAATATTTCTATATTTAAGAAAATATTTCTATATTTAAGAAAGCGTTTCTATTTTTTAGGGTTATCGTATTTTTAAGGTTAATTTGAGAAAATTTTTCTATTTTTTAGGGTAAATAATTTTTTAGGGCAGAATTTCTAATTTGAAGAAAAAAATTTATAAAAATAAGTACCATTTTTACTAAAATATAGAAATTCTTTCTTGGATTTAGGGTGAGTTCAGTTTATGGCGACAATTTCTACATTTGAGAAACACTTTCTTGATTTAAGAAAAGTTTTCTTGTTTTGAGAAAAAAATTTCTTGAAAATAGAAATCTTTTCTTGGATTTAGAAAAAATAAAGTTTTAGGGCGAATTTCTAAAATTTAGGGTTAATTTTGCTATGAGTGTGCTTTTGTGTGAAACTCTGACTCTGCACTGGAGGATGAAAATGCGTTTCTGCTTTTTCCAGCCAAATTCCCACCTTCACATCGAACCAATTTTAATGCGCTTAATTTTGAACAAAGAGCCAACTGCTACGAGATGGCAGCGGCTGCAACTTAGTAAGCCTACTTACTTAATGGCAACAAAGGAGCAATCCTTTGTTTGTTCAAAGGCGCAATCAGACAGGGAAAAGGGGCGTGGGGCGTGGCGCCAGCAGTCAGTCTAACGGTAACAATAACAATCGCTGGGGGAAAACTCCTCCGAGTCTGAATCTGAATATCTGTTTGTACTTTGTATTTGTGTTTGTGCAATTAATAATGCCGAGTCTGAAAGGAAAAGCCACTGCCTCTGCCCCTCATAAGTATGCGAAGTCATTTCATAATTTTCCGACTTTTTCCTAATGAGGTGGGGGAAATATTGCAGGCGGCTAAAACAACCTCAGACAATGGTCAGTTATCTCGTTGAGAGCATCTCAAATATGCAAAACTAAATTCAATTCTTGGCTAATACAAATATGCAGCTCGTAGCTCAAAATGTTTAACTTTTGCTCTAATCTGACATAATGAAAATGAAGTGGGTGAGGGATTTCAAACAGGAGAAGACTACGCAGAAATACTAAATTCATCTCAATCAATTAGGGATTAGGAATGAGTGTGTTGCACAGAGAAAAAAAGCTGATCGATTTTTTATTTTTTTTAAATGCAATTCGGTCTACTGTTAAATAATTTAATGTATATAATATATCTTAAATAGTGCGACAGTCTAATGAAAATCACCTTAACTACTTATTAACCTAACTAAAAAATAATAATCAAATCAACATTTCAATTTTTCCCTGTGTATAGAAAATGTAATAAACTTAAGTATGCATGCTGGAATATATATTCCGAATATATTTGCATAAATGCAACTACTGCACATGCAAGCCAAGCAAACATCAACAACAAAGGCTGAGCGGAAACAGGAAATGCAAATGTCTCACAAGGGCGGAAATCTATTTCAATAAACTTGCGACATTGATAAATTATTAATCTGACATTTTCCAGTTGTTTCCCAATGTTTCGGCTTCTGCACCGGCAGATGCATCTTTTGAAATTCAATTATCCCGATCCTGACAAACACATTTGCCCAGCTTTTTCCTGAGGTCAGCAGCCTAAAAGACGAAAAAAGAATGAAAGAAAGCCCTTTGACAAACGAGTGGCAATCGGAAAAATGTTGCCATAACTGCCGATTCATACGTCTGTGTGGCATCGACAGAGCTTTGTGATGTTTCCGCCTGACAGCTGGAATTAAAATTCTTCCTCAACGAGCCTCAACGATTTATGCCCCCCGAATCCTTTGAAAGGAGGCGAAAATCTGCTCCTGCCGAATCAAAAGCTAGTTCCCCATCGGAAAGTCTGTTAATTGTTGTGTGGCTCTGCACCTGATGTCGCCAACGAGAAAGGGCGGTGGAAAATTCTGTGCCAAAAGAGTTGACAGCGAGTGCGTTGCGGTGCTGGGGAAAACTTCGAGCCGGATTTTCCCAGACTTTGCTGACATGCGGCTTGAAGTTGCGGCTTCTGACCCATCAGAAAACTCAGCTTTGCTGCGGTCTCACCGTAGCTAAGCGATAAAATTATCCACCTTTTTTAAACATTTACCCCGGCAAATGGCAAGTGACAACGTTGGGCACTTAAAAAAAACAAATTGTTGAAGGTTGCTTTTTTTCTGATTTAAAGAAGCAATTGAAATTTTATTAGTAAGTCATAAAAACAAGCTTTACTATTAAGGAAATATATTTAATTTGAAGTTCCAATTTTAATTGTACATTAATCATTATTTTTTTTTTTATTTTTTATAGACAGTATGTAAAATTCTCCATAAGTAAAAAATTAAAATATAGGTACATATGTATATTGGTTGGTTTATGTTGATTTTTAAAAAATCCATGAGACATATTTGTTGATGTAAAAATATTTTTGACTTTAAAACAAATTTTTTTGTGTGTACTAGCTGTGTGGGAGGGTCAAAATGTAGGTGTGGCCACACTTTAAAGTGCTTAATTTTGTCCCCAGTTTGGTGAGCACTTCTTCTAGTCTGTTGCACGCGTTCAAAAGGTTTCTGCTGCAAACGCGCCGTCCGCTTTGTTTCCCCAATTCAAAATGCAACGAATTCTGCACCGTCTGCTGCATTCGCATTTGCATTTCGCAGTCGTATTTCGCAGTCGCATTGAGTGACACAATATAAATCCGAAAGTAGTTGAACCCCGTCTCGCTGGCGTCCAAAATGCTTTTTTAATTATGCACATGGAAGGGAGACAAAACAAAACGAAGGAGGAAAAACTGCCGGCAAGTTTTGTTTGCTGACGAGTTAGACTTTGAAGCTGCCAAGCCAACTTCCTGACTAGTCTGAAGTCTGTCTCTGGGTCTCGTCCTCCATCCGAGTATCTCCAAACCCAAACCCTCTGGCTTTCTCCGGCTAGACAAGATTTGTTTATCTGGCTCTTTCGCCGCGTGTTTTGCGACTCTTGTTGTTATCGCTGCGTAGCTCTAGTTTTTCTGCAATCTGCTAGCTTGATGTGACACTAATCCAGAATGCCCTGACATTTACTAGCTATGTCTATAAGATCTGATCTAAAGAATCTACATTAATCTTAAGCCAATCTGATATCTGTCACTCAAAAAACTTATCTAAAAAACACTTTTATTCGCAAAACATTACTATATCTAGAGATTTTAAAGTCCAGAGGCTTACATCGTTCCAAAGTCCATAAATTCTTAAAAATTCAAAAAATAAATTAAAATTTTCAGACTAAAAAAAATCTTTTCAAATTCGGCAGAACAATTTTGGCTACGATCAGAAATATATGTCAATTTTTTTAATTTTGCATTCATTAAAATAAGTGCTTTTATCTGATGCTTATTTATACATCCTGAACCCTCTTTTTAATCCAACAAAATAAAATATTCCTTCAGATAAGGTAAACCGGTAAATTTTTCTAGTACTGAATAACTTCAGGATCAAAAGGGTAACAAAACCTTTTCCTCCATACTTAAGGTGACGTAATCTAGTATGCATTACAAATACATGCAATTATGTTTGTGTGCGATAACTTGTCATTATGCAAAATATGCTGCATTATTTATAGCATAAACACAGGCGCTGACATTGCATGTCAGGCCAAAAGTTGAATCCTGTAAAAAGGCAAAAACTGCAACTTGGGCCGGGCAGGAAAAACACACAGAGTCGTTGTAAACAAACGAGTAGAGGAACAACAATGTGCAACACAATTGCTGCCGCACTTAAAATTAATTGAACTTGAAACAAGTGCAGCCGCAGCCGCAGCGCCAACTCATGAGAAATTCTGTGGTCGAGCCAAAAGGCAAAAACTTTTAGCCCGCACACACACACACACACACACCTCACACTCGCAGAAAGCTTTCATTAGTTCTGGCCGGCCAAGTTTTCGTCGTAGTTTACTTTTTCTGGTCAAGTTCCAACGGCAAACTTAATATTTAGTGCCATTTGCTTGCTCTGACAGTTTCCAGAAGTCAAATCGTTCTTGTTCTTGTTCGCCGCTGATTCTACTGCTTTTGTACAGTCAAAACTCTATAAATTGAACCAGTTTGTTTTTTGTATATAGAATAAATTTGAGTAAAAAAAACATTCCAAAAACATAACAGTCAATTTTGCATCGTTTAAAATGATATATTCAAACTAGAATTTTCCTTACTTAATTCTCAAATTAATTAAAAGCTAAAATTGTTTATTTATTTACACTACACAAAAGACCAAACCTACATACAGAAATCTATGATAAATATTTGTTTATTAAAAGAAAAGAGAGGGATTTGGTAATATAGTTTTTGTTGATCAATTACTCCTTTAAGCCTATTAACCTTTAGAAATTGCCAAGTCAAGTTTAGGAGTAACGATTTGTAAGGCACACAAAATTTTGGATAGGCATGTTCTACTGTAGTTGTTGTTATTTTTCTTGTCGGTCAGTCCGACTTCTCTTTTTATTTTGCTTTTTGGCTTTCTGTGCGAACAAGTTGGTAGGAAGAAAGTGCATTGAAATCTTTGTAAGTAACTTGAGTAAGCCAACTTGGGACAACAACAAAACAACAAAGGAGAGGCAGCCAAACAACAAATAACAAAACAGGACATTCACAACAAATGGTTTTTATCGCTTTTCCAAACTGTGTGGGTGTGTGTTGTTTGCTGCTGGTTATTTGGCCAACTTTTTATATAATGCATGGAAAGTTGCTGGCCGCTGACAAGTTGAGCGACCAACAATGTTTGGCGAGACAAGTTTTCATGTTTTATTTGGCATAATCAAAATGCTATTTAAGCTTTCTCCCACGCTGTCTACCCATCCCCCTTGCACCCGCAGGTTAAGGTATTAAGCAATAAATAGCAATTACAAATGCGGTCAAATTAATAGCATAAAGGATGTAAATGATTATCCTAATCTGTTGGTCAAAAAAATATTAACCATACTCCAGTAGGGTAGATTTAAGTGTGAGAAAAAAGTATTAAAAGTGCAAAAAATTGTATTTTAGGGTTTGACACAATAATAAAAAAACGTATTGTTTACTTTATTTTATCTATTTTAACAAAGTCAACAGTGCGTATGGGTAATTTTTTCCAACCAACTTCTTATGGTAGGAAAGGCCTTAAATGCATCAAATAAAGTTAGAACCCGACAATTATTATATAGTTTTCGACCCCCTCAATGTAAATATTTTAATATCAAAAATTATTTTAAGATGTTAATTATTCACTTGTCATATACGTATTTGTGTATTATTTGCTATTATTTGTCTAGTATCAAATGTACACTTAAAATATCCGTTACTATTCACTTGACCACAACTTAATGTTCAAAAGATAATGAAAGAGCGAGAAAAACTAAGCAGGACTTACACCCATTCCCCCAAATGTAAGTTAGAGCGGAACGGACTGCGTGTGTGTGCGTTGCCCCTTTGTTTGTGTACGTGTTGGGGCATACGCGCTGTACAAAGTGCGCTAAATTAAGCTGTCATTAAGGACTTAATTAAAGTCCTTTGTTGAAAGTTGACATTGTGTGAAAGAAACGTTTGCGAAAACAAATGACAATGGCGACGTTGTCGCTGCTGCACTTGAAAGGCTATCCCCCGAAAAAAGAAAAAAACCCCAAAAATGGCACCCAACATCAAAGCAATTACAAAGGCAGCAACAACAATGCGGGATAGAGTAAGAGAGAGAGTGAGAGATAGTGGGGGATAGAGTGGGTGTACATGTGTCAAAAATTTTCAACAGTATCATGATGCAAGTGTTCTTTTGGGGGTGTGCGACGGGAACGACTAGTTTGCTGATGTTGCGAAAACTCATTAGCAGGCAAACAGAGCGAATGGGATAGACAGACAATGCAAAAGAAGGCAAACACACACACGCGCACAGGTGCCACCCACACTCACAATTGCAAATATCAAGGATAAACGAAACATAACCGACTTGCTTTTTAATTAAATATTTTGCCAAGCAGACACTCAAATGCCAGAGACACTGCCAAAACTGTGTTTAATTGCCGCCCAAGGCATCTAAATGCAAGAGTTTACCCTGCATACCTGCCATCCTGATCCTGCCATCCATCCATCCATCCGTTTTGTTTGTCTGGCTCGGCAAATGTTTGCTCACTGCCAAAATTGTCGTTGTCCTTGCTAAAAATCACTTCGACGCTTCCGCACGGCAAATTACGAAAATTGAATGACGACATTTTGCAGCGCGACTTTGCGGCGAGGAGCAAGGATAATTTCGCCAACTTATATTGCGAGACTATATCAGAATATTCAACGAATATTTATATCAAAAGTTTTTACCACTTTAGTATTTTGTTTTGCAGTTTCACGAAAATGTTCTATAAGCTTTTCGTGATTAATCTGACTCAAGAGAGTAACGGATAATATATAATAAATTACTAAAAAAACAAATGGTTTATAAAAATTAAATTAAATCAAATTATGAAAATAAAGTAAATTTTGGGATATGTAAAAAAAAATTGTCAGTGAAAAGTAAGATATGAAATTTCAGATAAGTTTGTTCCTAATGTTATTTTTGTGACTCTAATTTCACTTTTTATGTTTTCTGATTTTTATAAATTTATTAATCTCTTAGACCTCTTATCTTTGAAAATCATTTGTTTTTGTACAAATATAAATAAATACAATCATAAATGTTTCAAACGCAATTTTATTTTTTTATTTTGAAAAATTTGTCTTTAGCTGGTTTTTTACTTACCTTCTAAATCCTTTTAATTGACAAACATAAATTAATTAGTTAGCTTATTTAATTTCTCAACCGCCAAAGTATTTAAATTGACGCGTTAGATCTTCACAGTTGGTATATACCAAAACCGATGGACGATATTTCCCCGAGAAAAACGCTTTAGTATATTTCTCACACCTGCGTTGCCAAGTGATCGTGGAGTTGTTGTTTTCTTTTTGTTGTCGGTTGTTCTTTTGTGTTTGGTGTTTCCGCTCGGAATTCTCGGGCATTTTACAATTGTTAACTTTCGTGGGCGGTACTCAATTTGCAGTGGTAAATCACACGAACTGCGTTCAGTTCACTCTTAACTAATTGGCATATATCGGTTCATTCAATTTGCAGTTCGATTTTCGAAATTCCAATAAACCAAAACTCCCAACAACACTCAAGTGTGTATCTCTATTTGCGTGTGTGTATGTGAGAATGTTTGTGTGGAAGTTAAAGGCAAAGTTAAAATTGAAACCAAGGAAATATTTGCAGATTAATCATTTATTTATTGAGGCAGTGCCTTTTGAATTGTTTAAACTTTAAAGTACGCGTTTATTTATCTCTGTATCTTTCTCTGAGAAACTATTGTTGTTTCCCCTCTTCATTTTGTTTTTCCGAGCGTGGGCATATATAACCAGTTTCCTTTTGCCTTTATCTTTATATCGCACATGCTTTGCGAGTGCTAAATGCGTTGAAATCGAATTGAAAACCGAATTGAACACAGAACTGTGTAAAATGCATTACGCCTTTATGCGCCTGCAACGCATACATAATTAATCCGAAACGAAATTGGCACTGCGGCCCCAAAAAAGGGGCGCTATAAATCGCCTGCGGGAAGAAGTTTATTTTAAAATCCATTTGCCAGTGAAATCAATTCCATTGCAATTGCCACAAAAGTGTGTAAAAATAATACAAGTTAAATGTGTTAACAGTTATTCGTGGGAAAAAACGCGCCGGTTTTTCATCGCACATCGGTAAAATCAACAAGCAATCGCCCTCTCTCGCTTCCTCTCGCTCTGTAATCCAATTGAGGTATGAGGGCCGCTTTCGCCCCCTCTCTCCCTCGCACCGCCCCCGCAATGCCGCTTCTCCAGCTATCGCCTCTCCTCGCACTCCTGCTACTGCTATCCAGCAGTGTGAGCGAGACGGCTGCGGACTATGAAAACACCTGGAACTTCTACTACGAGCGTCCTTGTTGCACTGGAAACGATCAGGGCAACAACAACTTCGGAAAGCACGGCGCAGGTAACTAACTAACGAGAAAAAATGGAAGAACACGGATTAAAATACATTTGTTAAATAAATGTAAAGTTCGTGTGCACTGGGTTTTTTATAGGCTTTTGAACAGGGTACTTTAATTTCCTGCTAAAACTATCGATGGTCCAAGCATTTTCGACCAGAAAGATTTGGACTCAAAAACTGCCGGTTGAAGTACTATAATTAATAATATTTATGTCAAAAAACGTTACCAAGTTTGAATTATGTTTAATTAAATGGCCTTAGACTGGCAAAATCAATCAATCAATCCAAAAAATCTTGCCTAGAGGGTATTGGCAACTTCTGTACTCTATGATTTCATTTCATCCGTTTTTTAACATTTGCCAATATTATTTTTCAATCTTTCAGGCAACAACAAATTTGTAATTTATTTGCCATAATATTCGCACATGTTCTTTGTGCCTTTATTATTTATCTCGTTTGGTTCGATTTCAATTGCACCTATTTTTTTATGTCGGTTTGGGCCATTTTGCATTGCTGGCTTGAAGCATTGTTATTGTTGTTGTTATTTATAATTTGCATTTTAATGCGTTCCATTTATACTGAATATTGCTGGGCCGTGCAATTGTGAATTGTTGCTATTCATATGCATATTTCATGTTTAAACAAATACCAATAATGTAATCATATTTTTACCATATGCAGCCCCATAATCCACAGAGATAAATCCTGAATGATATATAATTGACTGGGTCCCCTTAATACCCGCCCCCGAAGGAATGTGAATACTTTTCCATTTAAATGCGAAATCAAAGTCGATTTCCCTATAGATTTCTTTCCCAAGCTTTGTTCGTTTCGAAGTTTGACCAGTTTTATTGAGTCATTAAGGCCTAAAAGTTATTTAAAATTCAACTATGAAAGGTAAGAAACAGGTTTTTAACTACTTTATGGCTGAAGCATGTTGGATTTTGCTTAATAATTTTGGACAACATTAATTTATCATCTTGAAGTTGATTAAAAAGTTCCCCAGAATTCAATGAATGTGCTAGTATAAGAACAGCAAAAAGCCATTAAAAAAATAGCGTATAAAATGTTGTATAAAAAAATTTAAATCTCATTTTGCCCGACAAACAACAACTTCGGGTCAAGACTAGTAAACATTTTCTAATAGTTCACGTTCCGGAATGCCGGTCATGTACCCCCTTGTCTCTATATCTTTAACTATAAGCCATAAGTGCAGCATAAAACTTCACGTGCCGACACCAACTTTTGGTCCTTGCCGCATGCTGCGCTGTAAACTCAATAGCTAAGCACTTGGCCCAAAGGAAAACGTGAGGCGATTAGAGAATCGTTCAAGCTGTTTGCGCATACTTTTCCCAAAGTTGTATAGGAAAATACATATAGAAAGGTCAAAAAATATATACTAAAGAGCTACAAAGTTGGAAAGCTGAACACTGCACCAGATGCACCATTTTAAACCGATCGGCTAGCCATAAATTAAAACACTTAAACCACAAAAGCCACCGAACTGAATAACAACAAAACTCTAAAATGTCAACCATAAATTCCCCTGTTGATGCGGCAAATTTATTACATGTTTTTTTTCTCGTCTGTAAATGAAAAAGCACTATTTTTATTGATTTAAATGAAATTAATTGCACTTTATTTTCGGGGAATACTAAATTTATGCCTCTCTATGGTATTTCCCCATCCTCATTGCCTCGCCCTCCTCTTTCACCACCTCCACCACTTCAATTGGTTGACTCAGCGGTTTGACAGATGTTTCTTCGACTCTTTTTCCCTAAATTCTATTTTTATATGGCTTTGTGTCCGCCAGCCAGCTCTTCCCCTTGTTCTTTCTTCTTTGGGCACTCACATGAGATACAAAGTCAGCCTGTTGTTTGACACAAGGTGTAATGACTTCATTATAAAGGCCAAACCCATGATTATTGACTTATTTGATCGGCAGGTAGCTAAGGTTAAGGCTCCTAAGACTATAGGGTTTGAACAGAAACAACAGGGGTTCCACTGACCAGAAAAAAGGAGAGAAATAATTAACTCTGCTGATAATATGCACACATTTCATACCAGTTATTCATACAACAATTCACAATTCGTGGAATTCGCAGAATGATTTTTAATTTTTAAGTCCCAAAATATAGAGTAAAACAATTGGAATTTGCTCATGTGCCATTGGGCAAACGAAATCTTTATACTCTTTATTTGAGTGTAATAAACTCTTATGTTCTAAGCTAGTATTCTAAAAAGAGACAGTAAATAATACTTTACAGAAAGCTACCAAGAGATAGTTACAGCTTAGAGTTATAGCAGTCATTACTTATTTATTTTCAACTCTTGCTTTAAGTTTTTATTGCCACAAATAGAGCTAGAGCATGGGATTAATGGCTTTGAGTTGTCTGATTTCTTTCTAAATGCAACAGCTTTAAGAGCTTTGCACTCGCTTGTGGTCTTTGTCAAACTGTAGGCGCACTGCTGACCCATTAAAACGACAAAAGCGATAAAGGGGATAGCACAGTTCTTGCCCTGGGGCTTTTATATATATATTTTTTTAGAGGGAGTAGATGGGGTGGGACTTCAGCTGTGAGTTCCACTTCATCAGGACAATGTCAAAAGCTGTTCACACAGTAGCTCTCATTGAGCCCACCCCTTTGCTGTTGAGCTGGGTGGTTCGGGAGGGGATTTACCTGGCTTTGAGCCTGGAATTGGGCCCAGAACCTGGGGAACCACCCAAAGCATGTCAGCACGGAGCTGCGTGGAGCTGCTCACAATGGAAAGTTTGCCGCGAAATTGAATTTCAATGCAATGCCCGACACCTCCAGCTGCAAGTGGGGCTTAATATTGCTTCCCAGCGAGTCGGAGCGAGCAAGTGCCGAGGCAACAAGCAACAAGCGGCGGCAACATCATTAAAAGTGTGTTTAAAGCGGACCCTTTGCCCAAGTTTTAGTTGGCCAGCGAGAACGGAAGGAAAATCACGTTCCACCTCGAACAACTTGGCTAAGTTCATTCGGAGAAAACGGCTTTCTAGTACTCAAATCTGGAGGATAAAGTTTTTAGAGTCAGCAAAGGAATCAGGAAGATTGTTCTAGCGTTAACGATTAGTATTGGTTTTCGATTTAAAATGAAGATCTGTTTTGAGATTATTGTTTATTTATTTATTGCAAATTATAAAATACAGTAAAAGATAATGTAATCTTTTGTACGTTTACGAATTTTTGACCCAACTTGAATATCTGAACACTCCTACAAATTTTATTGAATTATAGAGGAGTAAAAATTGATGATCATTTTAAATTTCTTTATTAATTATTTAACAGAAAAAAATTTAAAAATACTTTATTGCGGTAATAAAATTTTGTTTTTCTAAAAAACTAAATTTTTGCATTTATATTATAGAAATTTTTAACTCATAAAAACAAAATTAAGTTTAATTAATAAAAAAATTTAATTTAATTTGGCCTGTATTTTATTTTTCAGTGCCCTCGCAAATGTGTAGTTATATAACATTCGATTGACAGACCCCACTTAATGTAGGCGTTGCTGATTACAGCAGAGGAAGTCCGCTTATCGCTCGCTGGGTGAAGAAAAAAAAATCCGAAAGTATAGAGGACAGACAGAGGGAAATGGAGAGGAAGCGGTGGCCGATAGCAAAGTGTCGCAAAATGTTGCAAAAGCAATTAGCACAGGCAACAGGCCAAATGCAATCAATCAACTGCAAATGCAGTTAGGCCACAGATTTTGTCGTTTGCCATAATTCAATCATTTTAAATTGATGCAAACAACTCGCTTAACGTTAATTTCAATTTGCCCATCATTTTAAGGTGAAATTTAATTAAATTTTCATTCAGTGCCAGCTCGCCTGCGTGTGTGCATTTCTGCTGGCTTAATTGACTTAGGCTAAGCATGCTAAAGACCAGAATTTGCATTCTCTTTTGTCTAGCCAAAATATGTTGCATATGGCAAGCAACTTGCGGCTTTGTGCGCACTTAAGTGGCAACAAGACTTGCAGCTGGACGCTCTGAATTCATGGCAAATTAAGCGAGCCGCAGAATGTTTTAGTTGTCGAGCAAATTTGCCATAAAGGTGCTGGGGCCAAAAACTACAAAAAAAAACATCAATGGAAAAATAGCTAAGGGCTTACGAAGTGGAAATACACTTACTATTTTTGGGGACCTTTAATTTAATATGAAGTAAATATTTAAGGGAATATATCAAGCAACTATTGAGAGTAACCTTGTGTAATTAGTTGGGCGAAAATATTGAAAATATATAACCAAAAAATATAAAAGATAAATCTTAAAATCATCTTACATCTAACCAAAATAGTATGGATAAATAAATTACTTGTTAACTACTGAATAAAGTGATTTTTGCTTTCGATTAAAAACTAATATTTATCCAACTGTTTAATATTTATTAATACAATTTTTTTGTTCATTATTCCTTAAACATTTTATTTCAGCATTTACACAGCAATTTCGCTTCCCAACGACTTTTTCACAATTTTCGTGCTCATTAAATATCAGTTAATATTTAAAATACACTTAGCAAGGGTATAAAAACAGGGGTTTAAAAACTATTTAAACCGTTTATGTGGCGCACTCACACATGGAGCTCATCAAATGAAGTTGCACCGAGAACTACCTCTACCTCCACCTCGTTTTAACCAAAAATGAAACAGTTACCGCATCCGTATTTTGTTGCGTTTTTGTTGGCAGCTTTTGGGCGATGTCCAGGCCATATACTAGGATACTAGGGTGCTGTTGCCATTGCAGTTGCTGCTGGTCTGTCTAGTGGTGTTTTGACTGCTCTTTTGATGCTTTTTTATGAGTGCGCTCTCCGGGTTTTTTGCATTTTTGCTATTTTGCAACAAAATGAACTTGCACTGCGCATTGCTGCTGCCATAAAATGAACTAAATTGAGTTGAAAATGTTTCGCACACCACCCCCTCTGAAACTTCCTGACCCCTTGCGCTTTTCATGGCTGCAGTATAATATTAAAGCTGCAGCCCGAATGCCTTTGGGCATTCAGACATCGTACAGTGCTGACAATAAGTATATTTACCATGCATACGCGTTTTAATTATATACACAGACAATCAAAAGGAGACAACGCAGGAGTGTGGTGCTGTTCCTTGTTGTTCTGTGCAAATGAAATGGCAACCACTTTGGGTAAGCATTTCGGTTTACCCCCCGTCCTTCTGCCCGGAAAATCCTATTCTTCTTTGGCTTTTCTCAACCACACCCCTGCCGCCTCTTTTCAGTTTCAGTTTGCACCACAGGTGCAGACGTCTAGACGGCTTTTCGAGTGCTTAGAGCCGACGTGAATTTCTCATAATTAACAAGAGCACCGAAATAAGGGGGAATTTTCACCTGGGATATTCTGGCTTGGCATTGCAAAGCAGGGAAATTAATAAAATGGTTTGTTCACCATTGCAAAATGTTGTCTATATTTCCCTTTTCCGAGATATAATTTATTATCTATATATAAGATTATTTTGAGATTAGATATTTATAGTTCTATCATATCATATGGATGGATTATCTAAAGATATTATAACGTGAACTAAAATTCTAGTTACACAATATTCACTGTATTAGGCATATATTTTATATCCATCTTGGCCGATTAACCTTTTTTCCCCCTTTTTTTCTTTATTGTCTAGATTTTTTTTTTGGTATGCTGAGTTGAAAAGAGAACATTTTCAAAGGAAATTTTGGTTTTTAGCCAGTTAGGATAAACTTAAAAGTGGCTCTAGGGTATTGATTCGACATAAAAGCCTTGAGTACCGGTTACAGTTTGTGTGTCATGTTTTGCGACAAGTTTGGAATTTACCTTAACATTTCAAAGGTAAATGTCAGCCGGGGTCCGTGCACCTGCAACTGACAAGGGCGTATAAATGTATATATGTATATGGTACCTATATCTGCCTTGGGACACGGTCAAATGGGCGGGTTGAGTGGGTGGCACTACATTAAATTTACAATATGCTCATTGCAATCCCCTCTTCCCTTCCCCTTCTGGCCACCACTCGCATTTGATTTGATAATAACGTTTTCGGAAATGTCATTTTCTCCCTTCAAGAAATTGATTTGACTGCCTCATCTTGGCTCTTTTCGCTCCGTTTTGCCACGTGGGGTTGGTCGTAAAAGGCAAACGCATATTTATGAAGAGCATAAAAATTATTGACATATATGGCGGAGTCATAAATGCTCATACACATAAGCACTCTCCTACTCCTTCCAGTGAAAATCCCAAAAGAAAATTGCCAAGCCAAAAAAAATGAATATAAAATTTGTCGTTTGTTGTTTTTTTTTTACGTTACTCAAAGGCAGCTCGTAAATGCAATTTGATTTTGATTGGACTTGGATTAAAAGCAAATAAAGTTCACATCTTAAATGTCAAATTTTGAAAGGATTTTTACAGTTGCCTTTGGGCAAACTTTAGAGGCACGTTGGGGGATTTGGATTGGATTTTGAAAGGGGGTCTTGGATAACGCCGATAAGCTAACAGATATTAAAACACGAAGTGGGAAAAATCGGTTCCAAATTAACTTATGGAAAACTTTTTTAAAAGTTCACTAATGATGAGTTGCAGTTTTGTTTTGTTTTGCAAAAGATTTTATAACTGGGTCATTAAAAATTAAAATTGTTTACCAGAAATCTCAAAAAATTTCCATCGACAAACTTTTTAACATTTTAAAACCAGCTTAATAAAAACAAAACATATAAAAAACTTTTATATAAAAACAAATAAAAGGCCTGCTTAAAAACTAAGTAGCAGTCCAATCCATTTATATATATAAATATTTTATCAAAGCAAAAGACCAACCTCGTTGATTTTACTTGTCTCACACCACTCATTTGGAAGCCTTTTTTCACTCCGTCCCATAAAGTGCCACAAAACGATTGGATAACCTCGATTCGCTAGAGTTCACGTTCTTTAGTGCCATCAATTTTATGTTAATATTTGCCATATTTTTATTGGCTTAATCCAGTCATGAAATCGTGGCAATATGTTTTTACTGGCTGCCGATGACAATTGGCCCCCATAAACAATTTCGCAAATCGTTGTGCGCCAGAGAGATTTAACCATTTCCGCAGTCTCCATGAAACATTTATAGTTTTCTGGCTCAAAGGCCAAAGGCGATATTGACTCGCAGAGCTCGCAACTCAATGTGGTCAATTAAATTGCGTAAATGCAAATTATTTATTAGTTTATGTATGCTTCGTTTGCTGCCTTTAAGAGTATGATTTGCTCGCTTTAAGATGCGAAAATAAAACTCTGAAAAAGTTGTACCAAAAATAAAAAAAAGGGCAAAGGGAAAAATTCGAAGAAAAAGCAGGAAAGTTCGACAGGCATTCACAATAAAAATATGTACAAAAGCATTTCAAGCGTACACAAGTCGACTTCCTGTTTGGCAAGGACATTCTATCCGAATTGTGCATGCAAACAAGCATACGAGTGAATGTATATGTGCGCACTTCTATTGTAGTTGGCCAATAGGTTGCTCGTTGTTTTCCCCTTGCCCAAAAAATATTCACTCGAAATCGGAAATCAAAAATAGCTACATTTCTGCCGGTGGGGTCTTGGGTGTTTCCTTTCCGTATTTACATATTCCATTGTTGAGCAGAAGCATAAATCGGATGCCTGTTTGGGTTATGTTTGGTTTGGTGTAGTCGGGTGGGGTTTTTGGGTTGGGTTCGGCTTGGTTTTGGTTTGGGGTCCTGCCCTTTGTTTGCTCCTTTGCTGACCTCTGTCATACTTTTGGCCATTGTCCGGCGTCAACTGAGGGGGATAATGCCTCGGTCATCCATATTACTTGAACGACATTTGACACTTTTGGCTGCCGCAGCATCCCGTCGCCCTTCCCATCTCATAACTCCCATCATCAGCTCCTTGGCGGCAAAATTAATTGCTGATGATATTGAAGTAGCGATGAGTGACAGGCGGGCAAATACAAATTAGTTTAATTAAAGAACTGTGTGCTCAGCATTTAGCAATAACCACATAACCACACATATACACATCATCCCGATGGGCAAACAATTTGCAGACAAAGCGACGTCACTGAAATTAACATAATACAATACTTATAATTAATGACTGTTGTTCGGTGGGAGTTTTGGAATGGCGTTTTGTGCCCTAAACTCTGCTTATTTTATGCTTTGCTCTGCGGAAAACTTCAATGTAAATAAACAAGACCATTTTCAAGCTCCTCTGTTTGCAAGGGAAAAAATGTTCACGAAAATGTCATTTGATTGAAATGGGATATCTATCTGTATCTTTGGCCCCCAACCGGGCTTCCTGCTCCTGTTTGTCTGTGGCCAGGACAGTCCGCCGTACTGTTTGGAAATGAAAACTTTGTTGACACTATCTAGACGCTGTGTCCGGCGTCTGCAACTCGGTTCACTTAGGGAAAATTTCTTTAGCAAATATTGAGCTTACTTAACGAAAATATTTTCCTTTTTTCTTCCTATTTCAGATCATGTGCGGGAGTTCAACTGCGGCAAGCTTTACTATCGGACATTCCATATGAACGAGGATCGGGATACGCTTTATGTGGGAGCTATGTAAGTACACGTTTTTTTATTCAATTAAAACATAGTTAATAATAAATCAGGGCTACTAATGTAAAAACCTTGCCCACAAAACATGAACAAGTCAGTTTTAGATTTAATCAATAAGTAACAGATTTAAATAGCATATCCTATTAGCCATAAAACCTTCCAACGAATTAAAATTAAATATATATTTACCTTTTCCAGGGATCGCGTATTCCGTGTGAACCTGCAGAACATCTCGTCGTCCAATTGTAATGTAAGTACCGCTGCCATGACTTCGCCACTGATAATACTAAATGCCTCAAATATGATAATCCTAGAGAACGCTTTTAGGCTAAGTCCTCTTGTCGCCATAGGTCGCCAAAAAGGGGATGTGGCAGGTTGTCCAGGGTCGAGCCACAAATCTAACTGACAGCGGGACAAAAAAAAAAGTCGTGAAAAGCTTTTGGGTAAAGCAACTTTGCTTGCGGCTGTTGCTGCTCTGTGGCATATTGTTAAAAATTCATTATACGCCACGTTGGCGGTGGGAGGGTTGTGTGTTTCTGTGTGTTTGCCATAGTTTCCAAATGGCCGCTAAGCTTCTTGCAGCTTTTTGTGGTCATAAAGCGCCATCTAAACGTTGTCAGCACAATACACCGGCTTAGCAGCCTTTTAGGCGCACTTCAAATGGCAACAACGACGACGACAGCCACAAATCTTCGATTCCCCCAGCGCAGCAGCAGAAAAAAATGTTTATTTTAGTTAACCCAAAGGCGCCTGCCCATTCCCCACGAAACTTCAACGAAAAAAAAGGGCCAAAAAACATATTTAATATGCACTCTCTTGTCCGGACATTATGTTCCTGGCGTATTCCCCGAACTGGTTCCGTTCCGCAGGCTCAGGTTTATGCGTTGCCCAGATATTTTGGGAAAGCGCCACATACGCGAACTTGCCACAACATTTGCGAGGCAATTCGATTACAGGAAGTGCTACCTCGTGTCCTGGGTTTGGGCATGGGCTTGGGTTTGGGCATGGGCTTGGGCTTGGTCTTGGGCTGTTTATGAATTTATGACTTGCAAAAGTTTGTTTTATGAGCGGCGCACACCTGACTTGCTCCTGCTGCTCCTTGGCTCCCGTCCTCTATTCCGTTCCATGCCATACCAATTCAAGCCATACAACGCATCTCCGAGCCGAATCGTAAAAGTCTAAGAGGTTATATTTCCTTGTAGCATGTTCGCCAGCCAGGATACGTCAATATATTTTATGCGGTTAAGTGCGAATACATTCGCCGTGGGCATCATTTGGTTCTGGCCTAATACACAGGGCGTTACACTGAGGAAATAAGGAAGAACCATTGCAGTTAAACTTTCAAGAAATAAGAATTCTTTTGTAGGCCTTTTTTGTGTAGGCCTTACCTAATGCATTTTCAGTCGCTAAAAACAACATGATTAGTTTTTAAACTATTTAACCTTAACTCAGACTTTTTACTCAAGATACATGTTTCCTTAGGCTAGAGAGATGGATCCCAATTCAAGGCTTTAGTTAATATTACAAGTTGTTTCCCTATGTTAAAGAGATAGACACCATAACTCTAGAATCTCATTAAAACCTGATTCTTTTCATAAGTTTTTAGCTCATGTCCTTTTCATTTTATTGTTTCATTTTATACACTACTTGTTAAACTTTTCAACTTTGTTCAATTCTTTTAAATATAGTTTTTCAATTTGTAAAGATGCGCTCAACACTTCTGCCTATTTGTGCTCAGTGCACCCGTATGCCCGCCTCTATGTTTTCTTCCAACTCCTGCACCTGTTTCCCTCTCGCGCCTTTGCTCCTCATCACACTTCTCCCGCTGCTTTATGCGCCAAATGCAAATTCAACTAAATAATACATGATTTTGGTTTTATATGAACGCTCTGCTGCGACGGCCTGCCTCCCAAGTGGGCGGATGGGTGGATGGGTGGTTGGGTGGTTGTCAGGCCGTTGCCGCTGGGTGGGTGGCCCTGTGGGTGGCTGCTGCGACGGCAATGGAGGTTGGTGCGTGAAAATATTTCGTGTGTGCTTGGGTAACATTACGTGATTTATAAATAAATTTAGTTGAAAGCATTCTGAAGGTGCCACGGACGACTGCTAGTTGTAGTTTATGCCGCATGCGGCAGACGCAGTCGCCCCTTAACATTTGCAATATACAATTTTTTCATTTTTGCTTTTTTCAGTAAATTGAATTTTTGAATTGATAGAACCCACACGGCACGTGAGCTTTTAACGTAATAGTTAATGGCTACAATCGTTGGGTCAGGAGAACTCGATTCGAATCGGTATATATTTAGCTAATTTATCTTTGGTTTACTTTTCTTTTCAGCGGGATGTGATCAACTTGGAGCCAACTCGCGATGATGTGGTTAGCTGTGTTTCCAAAGGAAAAAGTCAGGTGAGTTAAAGAAAAAAAGGCATTGTATTTAACTGCTCCTCTTTTGTTTCATACAAATCTTGTATTATATTCACCTTTAAATTTGTTGTGCAGGTAACCGCTGTTGTTTAAACTCCGAAATGCGAATAGATTACAAAAATGCAGACAATGTATAAAAATATAAAAACATTTTCCATATTGAAATGTAATCCATTTCAACCCATTTTTTCTTGATTTTAATCTGCTATCGAGTTCGTAAGAATTTTATACATATTTTCCAGGAATATTTAAACCACAATTGTTTTACCTTTTCCTCGTAAATTCCTGTGCGCTGCTGTAGCTCCTTTATGTACACTCATATATATACTCACAAATAAATCACATCCCTGCGGAGGTATTTCAGTAACTCGATTGCAGTTTAAAGCCAAGGAAATCCCATCCACTGGCAATGTGGCAGACGCTTCTGTTGCAACTCGTTTATAATGTGACAGCAAATCCTTTCATTCGAAATCAATTTCAAGTTATTCGTGGCAGGAGCAGCAGCATGTTGCATGTTGCACACACACGAGCAACTTGGGGGCCACATGGGCATCCTGCTTAAGTCATCATAAAGCTGCTTGTGTGCCACTGGCGCTGGTAGTAATTTTTGCAGCGTTTCGTTGCATTGTTGCCAATTGATTTAGCTTCGGCAGCGACGCGTGCTATTGCAATTTGTCCACATTTCTGCCACAAATTCGCTGTAGCATTACGGAACACACTTGAAACTATTTCGATATCGGCGCTATTGGGTGACAACACAGATGATGTCCCGTATCCACAATAAATTGGAAAAACCGACCCACAACATTGTCATTGCTTCTTTTTTCGTCCTTTGTGCTTATGTATCTCTATAATCGATATGTATTTTACAGATCTTCGACTGCAAGAACCATGTGCGTGTCATCCAGTCAATGGAGCAGGGCGATAGGCTCTATGTGTGCGGCACCAACGCCCACAATCCCAAGGATTATGTTATATATGTAAGTCGCCCAGATTGGGAAGCCATTCGCCATACGCCATATGCCATTTGCCATCTTTCATTCATGTTGCCATGAAAAGATTGCCACCGACAGTTGACTTTAGATGGCAATCAACAGTTGCTCACTCAGCCCTTGACATTTGTTCGTAGATAAAGCAACTAAACTAAAGTCAAACACTCGAAGGCAAATCTTTTGTGCCGCATCTCACTTATTCACCCTTTTCCATCTGCAGGCCAATCTGACTCACCTGCCGCGCTCCGAATATGTGATTGGCGTGGGCTTGGGCATCGCCAAGTGCCCCTACGATCCCCTGGACAACTCGACGGCGATTTATGTGGAGAATGGCAATCCGGGTGGTTTGCCCGGCCTGGTAAGCAAATTGCTCGCATAAACTAAAACTTTCTTGGACCCTAACTGAGGCTGTAAATTGCTTTTCTCCAGTACTCCGGCACCAATGCGGAGTTCACCAAGGCGGACACGGTTATTTTCCGCACTGATCTGTATAACACTTCGGCTAAACGCTTGGAATATAAATTCAAGAGGACTCTGAAATACGACTCCAAATGGTTGGACAGTAAGTATGAACTAGGGGTAAAAAGAAACAAATCATGGAGTGCAAAATTGAATCTGTTAAAGTGGGTTTAGGGTTTTTCAAAAGTAAATTTTTTAACCATGTGGTATTTTAAACTCGTTAATATTGATTATAACTGAATTCCTAGACTATTATTATTATTAACTTATTCTATTGTTCTTTCTCTTATTTTCAGAACCAAACTTTGTTGGGTCCTTTGACATCGGGGAGTACGTGTACTTCTTCTTCCGTGAAACAGCCGTGGAATATATCAACTGTGGCAAGGCTGTCTATTCACGCATCGCTCGCGTGTGCAAGAAGGATGTGGGTGGCAAGAACCTGCTGGCCCACAACTGGGCCACGTACCTTAAGGCCCGCCTCAACTGCAGCATCTCCGGCGAATTTCCATTCTATTTCAACGAGATCCAGTCGGTCTACCAACTGCCCTCCGACAAGAGCAGATTCTTCGCCACTTTCACGACGAGCACTAATGGCCTGATTGGATCTGCCGTATGCAGTTTCCACATTAACGAGATTCAGGCTGCCTTCAATGGTAAGCCCACCGCCTTTCGGGGCGATCCACACATCGCGATGACATGCAATTTTCTCCGCTTGTCCATTGTCCCCCAAGTGGATTGCAATTGGGATTGGGTGGCACGGACTTGAAATTGGAAACAGAAATGGAAATGGCACATGCAACTTATTGGCAAATTTTATTTGCAATCTACACATTTGTTTTATCCATTCGAGAGCACTCCCCCAACTGTGTGTTGAGTGTTTTGTAATTTCAGTTCAGTTCAGCGCAGTTCAGTTAGACTCGTTGCCGTGCGCAACATAAATCGTATTAGAAAATCCATTTGAATGGATTATGGCCACACACATGGATGGTATTTTTTATTCTCAACCGGCTGACAGCTTAGAGGAGAACCAGCTGACACCTTCGGTCGCAGATTTAAATCTTCAATTGCAGCTCAGCATCAGAGCTTGACAAACTTTTTATCCGTTCCCTCCCATCTCATCTAAGCAATTGTTTTTTGCTCTTTTCCTTTTCATCCCGCGCACAGGTAAATTCAAGGAGCAATCTTCATCGAATTCCGCATGGCTGCCGGTGCTTAACTCACGGGTGCCGGAACCACGGCCGGGTACATGTGTCAACGATACATCAAACCTGCCCGATACCGTCCTGAATTTCATCAGATCCCATCCACTTATGGACAAAGCCGTAAATCACGAGCACAACAATCCAGTCTATTATAAGAGGGATTTGGTCTTCACCAAGCTCGTCGTTGACAAGTGAGTTGAAAAAAATATTCCTTTCCTATTTGCAGGTTTGATATTTGAACGTTTATTTTATCAGTTAAACCCTTTTGGATTTCGGTAAATTTAAATAAAGAAAAACTAGATGCTTTTTTGGTAAATAAATATTCGTTGCTGTTTATACAAGGAAAATCAAAACAAACTTTGGTTTTCCCGTTTTTTATTAAATCAATAGATGTTTGGTTTAATTTGATTAAACTAAATTTGAAAATAAAGAATTAAAATTACATAAAAAAACCCTCAAATTAGAATATTAAGAATGATTAACTTTGTAAATACTTAATTTATAATGAAAGCGCTTTAGCTTTCCTTTTCCAAGCTCAACAATTAAGGGCTCACGAGTAAATCCAATAATCCGCTTTAAAAGTAAAAGGTGTAAATGTGAATTCAATGTTATTCACATACATATTTGTACATTTTTTTCAGAATCCGCATTGACATCCTCAATCAGGAATACATTGTGTACTATGTGGGAACCAATCTGGGTCGCATTTACAAAATCGTGCAATACTACCGCAACGGCGAGTCGCTGTCCAAGCTGCTGGATATCTTCGAGGTGGCTCCAAACGAGGCCATCCAGGTGATGGAAATCAGCCAGACACGTAAGAGCCTCTACATTGGCACCGATCATCGCATCAAGCAAATCGACCTGGCCATGTGCAATCGCCGCTACGACAACTGCTTCCGCTGCGTCCGTGATCCCTACTGCGGCTGGGATAAGGAGGCCAATACGTGCCGACCATACGAGCTGGATTTACTGCAGGTGGGTGGTGTTAAGATAGACCTAAATAGTTAGAGCGTTGAATATTTTATTAGTAAGATATGAACCCAAGTTTTTAATTTTTTAAATTGGCCTAAAGTAAAAAATAAAACCGTATATTCAATGTTACTTTTTCTCTACAGGATGTGGCCAACGAGACGAGCGACATATGCGATTCGAGTGTGCTGAAAAAGAAAATTGTGGTGACCTACGGGCAGAGTGTTCATCTGGGTTGTTTTGTTAAAATCCCCGAAGTGCTGAAGAACGAGCAGGTGACCTGGTATCATCACTCCAAGGACAAGGGACGGTGAGTGGAATTTATTTGGTTTCGATGACAGATAACCAATCGTATGGTTTTCTTTCTAGCTACGAGATTCGTTATTCACCAACCAAATACATTGAGACCACTGAACGTGGCCTGGTTGTGGTTTCAGTGAACGAAGCTGATGGTGGTCGTTACGATTGCCATTTGGGCGGTTCGCTTTTGTGCAGCTACAACATCACGGTGGATGCCCACAGGTAAGCTAATAGTTTCTTTCAACATTAAAGCTCTCTAGATAAAATAATTTATAAAGAAACTTTTCTAAATCCCACATTAAATATAAAATATGTCAAAATAAATAGACGTAATATGACGTTGGTAAACAAAATGATTTACGTTTAGAAAAATAGTTTGTTAGTCCATAAAACAAATGAAAACATAAACGAAAACAAAAGCAATTGGAGCAAGTAGTCTTAAAAATTATTAATTAAAATTAAAATAATTAATTATTAAAATAAGTTATATTCAATTATACCCAGATAATAATCTCTCCAAAACATTGTTTATTTTGGAACAGATGCACTCCCCCGAACAAGAGTAATGACTATCAGAAAATCTACTCGGACTGGTGCCACGAGTTCGAGAAGTACAAGACAGCAATGAAGTCCTGGGAAAAGAAGCAAGCGGTAAGTGATAATGAGGACCAACCCCCCGGGGGTGGATTTGTGGTGAAATGGGGTTGGCGGAATGGTGGTGTTGGTGGTGCTGGTGGGTCGAAGGCAGACACACACCATAATAAACGATTTGACTGGCAATTATTTTAATAGCCTTCGAGCCGGGCGGCTGTCCAAACTGACACCGCAACGTCAAATCAAAAGGAAAATAATAATAAAAGCGGTGTAAGGTAGTTAAGCTGTCATTATCCGGGCACCCCACCTGTGGTATGACCCAAATGCAAGGTAATTGCCCACCTGGGTGGGAGATGCAATGGAAATGTAATTAAAATGCAATCACTTTAGGGCTTATATGTACCTCCACAGTCATATTTACTAATTGTGTGTTTCTTATGTCCTTTTTTTATCGTTCACAGCAATGCTCGACACGGCAGAACTTTAGTAGCAATCAGCATCCGAATGAGATTTTCCGCAAGCCCAATGTCTGATATCACGAACAGAGTTTCGCCCTCAATATGCCGTCATCGTCCAATCAGTTTTAGTAAATCGAATGCGAAGAGGATAATGCCAACGCAGAAAACAAGACACAAGAAGAAAAACGGACAAGAACTCATTATAATCATTATTATCACCGACATCATCATAGACATACTTTCTTCAGAAATGAACAGAAAACTCTTCCTAAAGGATTATGCATTTACCGAGGCATTTACAATGCATTCATTGACTTAGACTTAGACTTAGGGTATTATCGCATGACACAGCTCCTCCCATATTGGTGCATTTCATCCACTTGAATCGATTTAAATGTAATGCTATAGATACGCCACCAACCATAGTTAGATACGACAATTGAACAATGGAGATACATATAAAACTGCCGCAGAACCGCACATTCATATCGTTATTTAAATCTAGACTTGATCAGTTTCAGCGTAACAACATATATAGACATATATCCAAACTTTGAACTTTCAAGGCTTAATTATAAATATGGCAACCTAATTGTAATCGAAGAAGCAATGTGATGTTAAGTTTTGATAAATTTATTAACAGCCTAACTACATAATCGCGATCAACACAATATAAATGTACTATAACGACACATAAATCGAGTTTGTACACATGCTAGCATACGAAACGGATATTTGAATCAGCCCTAATCGAATACAATTCTAAACTTATAGGAGCGATCCTTAGATACACCTCAATCACAAGCAATACTCGCCTAACGTGCATCGACATAATTAACTCGAATCGGTCCATAGCTTATATACTACACGATATCTAAAAAAGAAATATCCATTCAGCGTGTTATGTCTGCAATATATATGTGTACTTTAAAAGCCAGTTTATTTTGTAATCCCTAATTCCATCTTGCCCACAGAACAATTTAGTAGAAAGTATTTCGATTATGATTTTTAGTGTCTTGCACTCTCTTCAGACTTAATGTACTTAAGGTAATTTGCAAAAAATCTTTAGTTATTAGGCGTTTAGTTATAATAAAGTGAGACAAAAAACATTTTAATAAAAAATATCTAAAATTAAAAACAACTTGGCTGGTTATTTAATTGTGTTCGTGAGCTAAACTTATGAAAACATAAAGCTTGTGAATTCATTGAATGTTTATTTAAGCTTTAACCATTGGGGCTTGATGGTTTAAGGAAACCATGGGAACGTTTAAGCCAGACAAATCTGCAAACATTTAACAATAATAGAAGGTGAATTGGGTGTGTGAGAATCCTATCCAAATAATAATAATTTCAATTTCATTGCAACTTTGCTTATCTCTGAACACATTGCACAATTCCAACCGAGTGCGCAAAGACAAATGTTAATTTTAAATCAAATACTTTGAACTATTCAACTTGGGCAAATATTTTATAACGAGGAAACCCAAGCACAGTTAGCCACCCCCGAATTGCAGTGGTGTGTGTGTGTGTGTGGGTGTTAGCCAGGTTGTTGGAGACAAAGTTTGTCGTTTGTCGTGCTCGGGACTCGGCCTTTCGGCCAGGTCAAGCGCAAAGGCGAGAAATAACCAAATTTCCAATTTAGTTTTCGGGCTGCCTGTGATTTTGTGGCCCCCTGCCGACCCTTCGGTTCACCTTGTTCAAAGCCAAAAGGCAAACATTTGAGCTGGGTGTGCGGGTGTGTGTGTGTGTTGCGAGGTAAAAGATTTGCATATTTCTGCGCTCGGGCAACATTAAATTGAATTCCATATTCAAATAGTCGAGAGATAAGCATGAGCATACTTTCCAATTATAGATTGTCCAACCCGCAGACAAATAGAATTAAAGTGAAACATTTTTGCATAATACGAGTATCTTCCTTGTAAATTGCGCCTGCTGCCGCTGACTGTTCCCACCTTAATTAGTTATGCAACACCAAAAATTAAGCTTAATTAGCGTTGACTCACTGGTTTGGAAAATTAATTATTTCCACTCGCCGTTATTATTATCGCTGTGCACTTGGCCGGAGCATCAGGGCCCAGCTTCCGGACCCGGTTGTTGACTACTTAATTGAAATTCATATGATTTTTTTTTCCCTTGCACTCTCCACTTTTGTCATTATCATTTAAATAGCGTGGAGGGGCATTATAATCCTGGAAAGGGACTTGCCCGTTGACAGAATCCCGTCTAAAGCTCAGTCTCTCCGTTGCTCAAATGGAAATAATGATATTAGTGGGCAACTAGCTTTGGTTTCAAATTGTAAAGTGTAAGAAAGGTAAATGAAAAAATATTCAAAATAAGAAGTATTAAGAAAGAACTATTTCCATGTAGTAATACTTTGTTTTTAAACGAAACCTTAACGAATAATAAACTACTTAAAAACATTTTAAAACTCGCAAAACCCAGTGAATCTTTAAACATAAAAAAAACCTATCCATGCTGAAATGGAAATAATGATATTAGTGGACAACTAGCTTTGGTTTGAAATTATAAAGTGAAAGATAGGTAAATGTAAAAATATTAACAATAAGAAGGATTAAGAAATAACTATGTCCACCTAGTAATACTTTGTTTTTAACGAAACCTTAACAAATAATAAACTACTTAAAAACAAAAACAAACAAAACCTCCTCAAAACCCATATAACCCCTAAACATAAAAAAACCTATCCAAGGAATCCATGATATCGACCAAAGGGCTGTCAAGCCGAATAACAGGCTCGAGCCCTGGAAAAGTTCAGTTTATTTTAGATTGTCGTACGGGTCACAGATGAGCTGGCGATAGAAAATCCACACAAAATTCTCAGTGTTAATTTACAAAAAAAACGCTTTACAAACCAATATTTTGCGTTTACCGAGCTCATTGACCTACTTATTTATATTCTAGTATAAAACACGCGTTGCCCAAAATTCTTAGTGTTACAACAAAGTTGATTATATCTTTTGCTACTGGAAAATGCCGTCATACAAGGATGTGTCTTTGATGCGCGCCGGTCTGCGGTTGATGGGTGGACACAATCTAAGGAAGACTGTGGCCCCCGTCCTTCGCTGCTATGCGACATCCTGCAAGGATCCCAAGGGCGTGGTGGTGGGCCTCTACTCCACGGATGGCGACAAGCCAGCCAAGGCCACGGTGAATGCCGTGACTCTGGACGATGCACTGGGCGGCAAGCTGCTGACCCTGATCCGGGAACGGGGTATGGATGGCACCGTGGGCAAGGGATTGCTTTTCAGCGGCTTCGAGGGCGAGTACCAGGCGGTGGCCGTCGTCGGAGTGGGCAAACATGGTGCCTCCTACAACGAGAACGAGGAGCTGGACGAGGGCATGGAGAATGTGCGCGTGGCGGCGGGCACTGGTGCTCGGGCCCTGCAGCTCCAGGGGATGTACGAGGTGCATGTGGACGCCATGGAGTATCCAGAGCAGGCGGCCGAGGGTGCCGCTTTGGCCGTGTGGCGGTACAATGCCAACAAGAGGAAGAAGAACCGCCTGCAGACCCCCAAGTTGGACATGTACGGAAAGGGCGATCGCGATGCCTGGGTGCGGGGTCTCTTCAAGGCCGAATCCCAGAATCTGGCCCGTCGTCTCTCCGATACCCCGGCCAACATGATGACCCCCTCCATCTTCGCCCAGGCCGCCGTGGATGCCTTGTGCCCTTGCGGTGTCTCCGTGGAGGTGCGCTCCATGGACTGGATCGAGGACATGAACCTGAACTCCTTCCTGATGATCGCCAAGGGCTCCTGTGAGCCGCCCCTGTTGCTGGAGTGCAGCTACTGCGGCACCTCGCCCGAGGATCGTCCCGTCTTGCTGCTCGGCCAAGGGCTGACCTTCCACAGTGGCGGTCTGTGCCTGAAGCCCAAGAAGGGAATGGACATGTACCGCGGTGCCATGGCCGGAGCAGCCGTCTGTGTGGGCGTGCTCCGTGCGGCTGCCGCCCTTTCGCTGCCCATGAACATCACGGCCGTGATGCCGCTGTGCGAACACATGCCCTCCGGCATGGCCGTAAAGTGCGGCGATGTGGTGACCCTTCTAAACGGCACCACCATGGGCATCAAGAACGTGGACAAGGCACCGGTGGTGCTCATGGCCGATCCCCTGCTCTACGCCCAGGCCACCTTCAAGCCCAAGCTGGTCATCGACATCGGAACTGTGGCCATGGGTGTGAACTATGCGGTTGGCGGTGGAGCCAGTGGCTTGTGGACCACCTCCAAGTCGGTGTGGCAGAACTTCCGCAAGTCTGGAGGACTGACTGGTGACCGCATCTGGCGTTTCCCGCTGTTCAAGTACTACAAGCAGATCGTGAACAAGAACATCACCTATGACCTGTGCAACACCGGCAGAGGTCCAGCCAGTTCCTGCCTGGCCGCCGCCATCCTCCACTCCCTGGTGCCCTGCGTGGACTGGGCCCATCTGGACATCCGCGGCACCGGCATGACCACCAAGATTAACCCCAGGCCCTATCTGCTGAAGGACTCGATGACCGGGCGTCCGACGCGCACTGTTATCCAGTTCATGTACCAGATGGCCTGCGCCGGCCAGTAGTAATCTTTCTATGGGTATCTCTCATGTATTCGATATTTCACTTTTTGGTACGGTGTTTGCACAGACGAATAATCTCTGGTTTGGCCTGGAACAACAATGATAGTAAATGTGCGCTGTTATATCGTTAACAATAAATTGTATAAATTATGAGAAAATAAAATGAGTGACTTTTGGATAAATTTAAGGATAAAAAAATAATCACGTATCTAAAAGTCCGATCTTGGGAAATTAAGAAATTTCCAAATTTTTAGAGAATCAAACCACGAGTCTTAAGCGGTATGCCACTTTGGTATCGGACTAAATTTGGTAAAGTTATGGAATCTAGAAGTCCAATCTTGGGACATCATTTTTTAAGTCATTGGAAATTAAGAAATAACCAACATGAAAATGGGTCAAAATTTCGACCAACGTTAAAATGAAAATTTAAAATGCAGATTTTTAGAGAATCAAATCAGGAGTCTTAAGAGGTATGCCACTTTGGAATCGGACTAAATTTGGTAAAGTTATGGGATCTAGAAGTCTAATTTTGGGACATATTTTTTTAAGTCATTGAAAATTAAGAAATAACCAACATGAAAATTTGTCAAAATTTCGACCAACGTTAAAATGAAAATTTTAAATGCAGATTTTTAGAGAATCGAATCACGAGTCTTAAGAGGTATGCCACTTTGGAATCGGACTAAATTTGGTAAAGTGATGGGATCTAGAAGTCCAATCTTGGGACATCAATTTTTAAGTCATTGGAAATTAAGAAATAACCAACATGAAAATGGGTCAAAATTTTGACCAACGTTAAAATGAAAATTTTAGATGCAGATTTTTAGAGAATCAAATCACGAGTCTTAAGAGGTATGCCACTTTGGAATCGGACTAAATTTGGTTAAGTTATGGGATCTAGAAGTCCAATTTTGGGACATATTTTTTTAAGTCATTGAAAATTAAGAATAACCAACATGAAAATGGGTCAAAATTTTGACCAACGTTAAAATGAAAATTTTAAATGCAGATTTTTAGAAAATCAAATCAGGAGTCTTAAGAGGTATGCCACGTTGGAATCGAATTAAATTTGGTAAAGTTACGGAATCTAGAAATCTTCGAAAACTAACATTAAAGAGGGTAAAAAAATTGATTAACTTCTATTACTATATTTTAAATATTATGTGGGTCATCGCGTACCACTGAGTAATTCATAATCTAAAAACCTTCATATTGTTATCAAATATTTACAAAGCCAAAATGTCTAGTAAATTTATTACTGACAAGGAAAGGAAGTAAATAAAAAATTAAAATTACCCAAATGTACGTTTGAAAGCGTTCAATCAGGCTAAACTAAGACCAACACACCTACTTAAGCTTGAGTAATTTTACATCAGTTTAGAGACGCCACCTCGGAAACCCACCTGGCAAATCAAAATTTGATTTCCAATCGTATAAATATGGCCTGATTTACCAACTCGATTGATGGCAGCAGTGCGGATTTTGGGGCTTTGATGTGTGATGTGATTATGTTGACTATAAAATATTTACCTTTTGGCTGGAGTGACGGGAAAATTGCTTTGAAGTCTGAGGTCGGGGGGTGATTGGGTGCCAATCAATGGAATTCGGCAAATGGCATTATGAGGTTGACTTGATTGTCCACATATACTTATTCATACGTTTGTATGTATGTTTGTACTTACGTGCGAGCATTTATCCGGCAGAATGTTATGGCTAATTGCAAACGGAGCACGAAATGGCAAATGTGTCTCTCTCAATATTTAATTGGTTCCTGCCAGACTCAGATGCTCAGCTGCCTAGCTGCTCGGCCAGATCCTTTTGGTCCTTTTGGACCTGGCCAGGACCAGGTGAACCTGAGCATTTGACTGCAAGCCATGTTGCCATGCAGTTGGCAAATGTTGGCAAAACGCTGCTTGTGTGCTTTCGACTCGGTTTGTTTGCGGGCGTTTGGCCAGTCAAATTTAATTTTGCCTTCGAATGCGAAATGGCATACTTCTCGATTATATATTATACACATAGCCCCTGGGACCTCGGGTCAGGCCCTTAACATTGCACTTAACGCACACAGCTGCGCACAATGTCCTATTTGCCTAAAGATTTTCCGCCCACTTGCCCCTCTTGTCCCTTCTGCCATTTGTTACCTTGATTAGCTAATGCTAATTTGGGGATTTGCAATTTCCTCTGCTTGTTTATTTATGCCTCGGTTTGTGTTTGAAGTGCTGATTGTGTTGTGGGGCCAAATGTAATACAGCAATGACTTTGCAATTCATTGGCAGTTAAGTTGGCAGATATTTTATAAAATCTGTGTGTAAGTACTAAATACCATTTCTCAAATGCCAAATCAATTATTGTATTTGCAGGCTCTGTTTGATTAACTATATTCCTTGTGGCCCCTTCTCTTTTGACAGTTAAATATGATTGATTAAATTTCAAATTAAATTCTAAAATTTGCTTTTACAATTTAACATCAAGTGTCAAGTGCCTAATTTGTCTTTAATTTTGATACCTAAAGCATAAGCATATAATTTGAGCTAATAAAAAGACATTCTATTGGGTAACTTCCCATACAAAACAAAAATCCATTCACAGCTCTCCACATCCAAATCCCTGATGCCCAGATTGCCCTCAGCTGAACCCATTGACATTGGCCATTACCAGGAACAAGAAAAAAATTAAAAAACATAAACGTCTCATTTGAACACAAAATGGCAATTTGCTCAAGACAACACAGAAAAAGGCAGCCCCCATTGGCGGCAGGGGGTTAAATGGTTGAAAGGGGGAGGGGGGGTGGAGGTCCCGACTTGGACACGGACTAAGGAAATGCACGGATTTTATTGCTTATTTGTTAAATGGCTCGAAAAAGTTAATCAAGCGTGATTTTGATACGCCCCAGAGATAACGAATTATACTAGGTAGAGTTTTCTTGGGGAAATGATTTTTCCCCTGCATACATATGCAAGTAGCTCTGTGTATTATTGTGTGTATGTGGGAGCTGCTACTCTGCTATTGTTTTTATTGGTAATTTGGGCAAAACTTCCAAATTTGCGTTGTTTGACTTTTAAGAACATAAAAAAATCCAAAAGCTCAGACATATCGTCAACGACACCTGGCGTTTGTCGTTTTATGAATTAATAAAGACGTCAGGTCGGTTGGAAGACCCCATATCGCTACTCCTTATACCCCTGAAACTCAAAAAAAAAAAAAAACATAATGCGAGTGGGATAATACAAGCCGTCTTGTAGCTTATTAAACGTATTTTTACAGCATGCTTTACAGGAATTCTCACTTTATATGCAAACATGTGAAACACTATAAACAAAAGACCCCAATTTGCACGCACACACATACGCACTGTTGCCCCCAGAAACACACACACACACCTACACACACGCAGCTGCTTTGGGGGAAAATTCGCTTTCTATTAAATTTTACAGTAAACTGAATTTACACCCGCTCAACATCAGGCCATGGGTGGTGCGGAAAAGCCGGAAAAGCAGCAGCACTTTTCTCATATAAACACAAAATTGCAGAAAATGGCGACACCTGCTGTTGCAAATTAGAAAAATAAGATGTTTCATAAAAATGAAATGTCAGTTTTGGGGAAAGCAAAGGAAAAAAGAGGAGGGAAAGCAGAGGCACAGCAGGAAAAGTAGCAAAACAACAGGTGACAGGTTGGGGAAAGTAGGTTGGCAAAACCCACACAAATATGCCGTATTCAAATTGAACACCTGAAAAAAAGAATATCTAAACCTAGAATATTATCATAAATAAACCAAATATTTTAGAAACGAAAAAAAATAATAGCGTATTTATTTAAAGAGCAGAAAGGCAAGAAAGAAAGCATTCTTTTGATGGCAATTATAAAAATTCATGTTTTTAACGACCCCCTTAAACAAAATTTTTGTAGAGGTTTGAAAGACCTTAAAAAAAAATGCTGTGAAAATCATTAGAATTACGGAAGTAATAAAGTATAAAAACATTTCTTATGGATGTTATTTCGAAACTGTAGAGATTTCTGTTTGACAATTTGTTTTTAATCTGAAATTTATAGATTCTGGTGGATTGTATCATGCCGTTTCCTCCAGTGCAATTGAAATAAAAAAATGAGAAATTTCCAAAAACCAAATTTACGCTTCACCGTGATGATGGGACAAGAGTTTCTCCGGCCTATTCTTATATATGTTTTGGGGACCTTTCCCTTCCAAAAGGTAACACGTCTCTTATCAAACATTTTGCTCACACCGATTGGGCACAAAAGTCATTTAAAGTTTACTGAACAGTTCGATGCTGCAACAGTGGCAGGAAAATACCGGAGAAACAGCAGCAGCAGAAGCCGTAAACAAACACAGGGCAAAAGGAAACAAATCTAATAAAATCAGCAGATGATGGTCATTAGACCGAAAAGTAATTTCATTTATTCGCAAACTCGATTTGTTGCTTTGTAGCACGAAGTGCGCACGAGTGCTGCTCCTGTTTCTGCCTCTGTTTCAGTTTCAGTTTGCTTTCTGTCCCATCCAAGGACTTTGGCTTTGGCCGGAGTATCCTGCACTGGCCGAGATAAAGGTCAGGGGCTCCCGTCCCAGCCGGGAGGCAGGGGAGTCTTAGCCGGGCTAAGCAAGGCAAATCAAAGCAGCGAAGCGTTCAACCAGCGTCGCGCATAAAAACCAAAAGAAACAGCGGCAAACGGGCAACAAGCAATACAAACAATGGCTGCAGCCAAAAGCAGACAAAGTGAAAAATCATGTACTGAAAAAAATATTAAGTCCAGGTGATCAGATAAATATTACACACTAATTCTAAGACCGTATATGAATTCTATGATTATCCGTTGAGTATTAAATAAAGATGCATTATAAACTTATTTGTTATTGGTGACTTCAAAACATTTCCAAAAATATAAAAGAATTTTGCAACAATATTGCAGAGTTACTGTTCCAATACGATATTTTTCTGAAGGTACATTTTTAAAACAATTATTTTTATATATTGTGACTAATAATTATGGAATTGCAAATAATATCATATTAAATTGTCCCCTGCAACCGATTTAGAAATAGGAATATTGCACCCAAATAAAAGAGTTCTTATTACAATTAATTTAATATTAATATTTTACAAAGCTTTACAAATAATATTAGGAGAGCTAATGAATATTTAGGGTGCCCCTTGTCATCTTTTACCGATCTAGAAATATAATTTATGCTCCCAAATAAACGAGTTATCATTACAATTAATTTAATATTAATATTTAAATATTTATGCTAATTTTTTCTCTGGGTGCAGTCGAATGGCCGAAAAGGGGAGCCCAACAGCAATAACGAAATGTGCTGCGCTCTTATAGATTTCTTAAACAAATTCCGAAGATGCGTCGTTAAAATTTGGCCGCCACTAAAAGCACAAACGGATTAGGGAGCCCATCAGGATGCGGAGATCCTGCGCGGAGTGCCTTACCGTTGGGGTCATAAAACTGTTTTCGGGCCCGCACACAGACACTCTCACCTGTAATAATGGTGAAACAATAAAATTTCGCTGGCGGAAAAGTTTTTCGCTTCGAAATTTCAATGGCAAAATCAAATGGACAAAATGTAAATGAAAATGCTTTTAAAATGAAATTTAGCGTTACCCAAGCGCTTCATTGTTGCGCAGTATGGACCGCGTTTCCTGGCCCTGTCTTTCCTCGTTTTTTCCCTTTCCCACCAGTGCAGAGAAATGGCATTTGGAGCGGCACCTAAACGGAAATGAAATTAAGCACAAAATGTGCCATTTGCCAGCTGGCAGTTGTTGTTGCTCGCCCCTGTTTCAGTTTCAGCCATTACTTTCGCCCGGGCAGCAGTAATTGAAAAGTTGGTAGGAGCCACTTGGAAAAGGAGGCCGAAATCCAAAGGACTCCCCATGTTTGCTTTTTCACTAGCAGGTTCCGGTATTTTTCGGTACGGGGATCTCTCCAGCAAAAGCTGATTTGTGGATTGCTATTAAGCCTTTAGTCGGCCTGTTTAGGAGATAGTGTCAGCAATCAGGAAGCTGGAAATTAGTCCAATTAAATGATATCTTCAAGACAACATTTTATGTTTTTCCTTGGTGTAAAATGCATTTATGAACCGCTCTTGTAAATCTAGTTTACCTTTGTCGCAAAGTCACTTCACACCCTGAAAAAAATAAATTGTAAATAAAATGTTCCTAACATTATGTTAAAAATTCTAGATTTTAGTTTTAATAAACCTACTTTGAAAATAAAAAGCTTTTAAAAATAGGAATCATTTTTGGCAAATGAAAATAAAAGGTACCTATTTAAATTTGCTTCTTTTGTCCTAAATATTTTATGTGGAGTGCAATAATTAAGGTATCAACTTTCCCAAAACCAAATTATTAAAAAAGAAGACAGATTAAAATCTGTAAAAAACAAGTAAATATTTTCCTGACATTTTTATTTCCCTTTTCATGTGCATTTAGAAAAAACTTGCATTTTAATTTAAATACAGTATATATTTAAAATACATTTATCCTTCCAATATAACATATGTATATATGTTTTTCATTCCTTTGGACAAATAAAGCACTCTGGTGAAGTGTCTGTGTTATCTCGCACTTTCAGTTATTACGAATGCGGCAAATAGTCGACACTCAGGTTGATGTACGAGTGCGGTGGCCAAAAAGATCGCTCACAGCCTGCCACGCCCACTCAGGCAGCTGGTGCCTCCGCCCCCGTAAAAGTTGCAATTCCCACTACGATGTTCGTACATCTCCGGGCATATGGTACTTTTGGTACTTCATAATTTTGATGGTCCAACGAAAAAGTTAGTTTTCCATCTTCACACAAACACACACGTCCACTTTTCCTGCGGTCAGTGGAAAAACTTTGCTGCTATAAAATATGGTGAAGTGAACTTCTATTTGTCATAGTTTTTATGCACTTAGACGACCGACTGGTGCTTCCCTTTGCTTACATTATTTGATTAGTAATATTTAATGAAATTGTCATAGTTAGACATACATATGTCCCTCGGACTGTGGCATCATAATTCCTGGGTTAAACTTATGAGGAAGTTGGATAATGAGGGAATCCCGGACAATAAATGGAACTTTATGCTAACTTTAACAAACTCTGGGGCATGAGCATGCCATCAATTCATTGGTGCGATGGGGAAAAGTACGTAATTGCATTGGCCGCATGAAAGGAAATCATTAATGACATACCGCCGCGGTGGCCGAGGGGGTGGTGAAAATGGGCAGGGGGAGCTTGGGTGGTGCAGGGGGGCAGGGGGGCAGGGGGGCAGGTTGTCCTTGGTCCGCATTTTATGAACAATTCACGCTTTTCCTGCCAAGACGACGAACAAAGTTTAGCCGGGTGGAAGTGCAAGTGCGAGGAAGAAATTAAGCTGAACAATATATTTTCTTCGGCAAGTGCAGCGCCAGCATCCGCCCCCTCTCCCCCTTCTCCTCCTCTTTACCAACGCCCACGCTCTTATTAGCAGCGTTCTTGTTTGCCTTTTCTCATTTTTTGCTAGGTCCTTTTTCGCGTTCTTGTTGTGGTTATGCTTGGTTTTGCCAAGTACACGGACAAAAAACTTTATACATTTCCCATGAACTACAATTTTGGCCAAATATAAAATCTTAGCTTATAATGCATATATATTAATGTATATATTTTGAATGTAAGAAAGTTAAGCTTACAAATTTAGAAAGTTATGTCCTAACAATGCCATGTTTTTTTCACTGTAAATCAGCCATTGAAGCGCAGCAACAAAGCGCGAATTACCGCCATTTTGTGCACTTTGAACGCCATGTTGCCGTTTTTATCGCTCTGCTCCTTCTCATCCTTCCTCGTCCTTCGCGCACCCACTTCGACCCGCAGGACCTCTTGTCATTGCAGCTGCCAAGTAATTTTCCCAGCGCCAAAGAGTGCAGCGCTTCTCATTGAGGCGGGTAATTGATTTATGTATTTATACTGATTTTTTAATTAATTTATAAGCTTTGCTCTGGAGTGGCGGGAAGCCCAAAATGCTATTTAATGGCAAAGTGCGTAAATCAATTGGCGATGGATGCCTGCTGCAATAATAACCTTTTTCAGTGCTTATTACAGCAACTATTTCTATAGATCGTAAATCAGCGCAAGTGGCTATGTAAGTGGGCATATTCAATTAATACCTCACAAGATAAATGCACTGGTAATTGAATTATCACTCCTTTGACTTATTATGATGACGCTACTGGAATAGATTCGTTAAAGGATCAATGTGGCTTACACTAATTCCTTTAATAAAAGAGATAGAAATTTTTCTAATGAAAATGCTAAAAGAAAATAGTAAAAAAGATTTTTATTTGGAGTGCATCACCGCAGAAAAAGCTTACAGATGGAATTTTAATGAAGTATTGTCTATATTTAAAGTTTATATATCAAAAAAAGAGTATTGCTAAATCGTCATCAGTGTTTTATAAATGTAAGCAAAATTCAAATATCTTCCATGAGCAAGTCTTGACAATATTTCGACCGCCAGTGTGCGGTGGGCGTGGCGTAGGCTGTCCACTCTTTATTAGCAATACAGATGCAAACAAACTGCACAAATACCAAAACTGCACTCTATTCGTGCTTGTGTGTGTGTGTGTGTGTGTGGGTGCATTTCCGGTGGGGGCAGTTGTATTTTAATCCTTGTTGCTCCTGTCGTTGTAGTTGTAGTTGTCCTTGTTGCGTTTGCGTGCATATGAAAATTAAAATTGTTGACAATTGTCATTTTTTTCATTGCTTCGCTGTTGTTGTCATTGTGTTGTCAGCGTTGTTACCGCGGTTGTTGTGGCACAACCGCCCACTGCCGTATTTTCCCGCTTTTTCCCCGGCTTTTCACAAACCCTCTCGATGTTGCTGCTGCCACACGCAACTAACCGCATTTTGATTGCCATGCATTCGACCGAATCGTGCTCGTTGCTAAATTGAAAGCATTTTCCGTGCCGTGAATCTCGGTTGGCAGAGAAAAAAAATACATATTCGCAGAAACCGGAGAAAGAACGGAAGTTGTCGCTGGCGTGTTGCATGCGTGGTCTGCATCCTCAGTGCCTCTGCCACGGCCCCTTCTCCTCTACAACCCCCCTCCCAATCCTCAGCCTCCTTATCCTTATCGCCAGCAGGCTGTGCGATTTGTTTGCTTGCTCAGCTCATCCCATCGCTGTGAAGCGTGTGAAACTGCATTAAAATTGGTTATCCTGTAGGTGACAACCGTCCAATCAAACGGTATATACATGCCATTTATGCATACACCTGGCAAAAACTATAACAATAATTATATTTCTTATAAATAAGATTTGAAGATAACTTTTCTACCATAGAAACAGTCCATCGCTTTTACTTTAATTTTCATTGTAAATAAACGAATAACAAATCATATAAATTTCCAATTCTAACATGAGATTTTTTTAACAGATTTAACAGATGATTTTTGAAAAGCATATATTTAAAATTAGATATATTTTATTAGGACCAATTACCAAGGAAATTAAATACAATAGATAAATCATTTTCTCACTAAAATAAAATAATAATATTAAACATCCACTTTATGTGATTTCTTAATTTGGGAAAAAATAAATTAAATTTTAAATAAAAGATTCCTAGGACCTACAAATAAGAAATTATTAATTATCATAATGAGAAAATGAAGGTATTCCTAATAGTTTTACTGGATTAATCACCAATTTGAGCAGTATTTTTTTTCCGTGCAGATATGATGGGGAGGGGACCTCGCCTATGCTCTAACTCAATTGATTTGCTAATGTTCCGGAGGTGCTAAGACCAGAATCAGGCTTAATTAAGTTTTTGTGTTGCTGCCGGGAGAGCAACTCGTCTGGTGTGTGTGTGTGTGTGTGTGTGTGTATCCTGGAGGCGATGGAAAGCGCGCACATCTTGTATCTGTATCTTGTATCTTGCAGATGAGAAGCTGAATCTAGCTAGTCGTGGCAGCTGTCAGACGGAAATCTCACAGGTTCATTCAGCCACACAATAACATAATTATTCAATTACACGATGTTGCTTGTTGATTTGGCTTGAGTTTAAAAAATTCCCCTACAACGTCTAAGACCGTAATCGCTTCGACCAAAATCAACAAGCGAACGGCTAATGCAATTACAGGAATCCAGGCGGATATGCGGAGCGGATGGGGCAAACTCTTGGCGAAATTGTGAATGGTAGACCAACATTTGCACAGGCCATAAATTCCCAACATTCGCCAATGCCAATAAGTTGGGGCCGGGGTCTAAAGTTTTACATTGGTAACCGAAAAATATGCAAAGCAGTCATAATTTTACTTTAGAACCGAAATATTTTCGAACGAAATTGTTAGCAAACAAACTTTTTTATGCATCAACTAATTTCAATCAGCTAACAAAAATGTGCTTGCTGCCCTTTTCTTGCAACCGCAGAGCGAGTGAGATGGAGAGTGGGGAAAAGCGCCGAAAACAAACGGAAAACTTTTGTCAATAATGCCGACGATGTTGTTGTGGCTTCTGCTGTTCTTGCTGTTGTTGTTGTTGTTGTTGTCCTGGCTGCTTTTCTTATTGTAGTTGCCATCACCGCCAATGTCTTAAATCCCAACTGATTGCGTTGAGTGGCAGTGACAATCGGGGGTTCGGTGGTCGAGGGTTAAAACGGATTCCGGGCAACTGCGAATGATCCGATGCACCTGCTCCACCTTCCTCAAGTGAAAACAGTTGCGCCATCAACTTCTCAGACTGTAAACAGAGGCAAGAATATACCAGAAGTTAGCCAAGCAATCGCTTAATCGGAGAGGTCTTGACTTTGTTGCATTTACAAGATTATTTGATCTAGTTTCATACCAAAAATAAAATAATAGTCCTCAGAAATATTATTACAAACGTAATATTCAGCAAGTTTTTAAGTATAAGTTAAAAAAAAAAAATATTCTAAAATCTCATTTAATATTAATAGGTAACAAAGAATTTTAATAATTATAATCTAACATTTGTATAATTAACAATTCTGCTTAGATCGTTTATTTAGTAGGTTTTCTACTTTAACACAAATCAACCATGTAACAATTATTTTCAAAAATAACTATTTTGCAGCTTATTCTTAAAATATCTATATGAAAATATGCAATTCACTTTGTCTTTGTGCGTATGTATCCTTGAGATATCCAGAGGCAATCCTTGGCCCAACATTTGCATAGTAATATCTAAATGGTATTGAATGTATTAGAATACATTTAGTTAACCTGAAGGACGAATGCAAATGTAAGGATATTCGCTAGGCTGAGAGTTTTAAGAATTAGCTAGGTTACCTGCTGACCTGCCAAAGTGTGAGCCACTGGGCTTCACCTGGGCTAATACATTAATTAACTTTGCCTCCGACCATTGTGTTCGAATGCCACTTATTCGAGGGCTTATCATTGAGCCAAGCGAAGGGTCGGGCCAAAAACAAATACACAAATGTTGCCCTGGCCCTATTCTGGTTAACAATCACAACAAAAATGGGCGCGCAAAACTTTTAATGAGCTAACGCCGCTGATTCAGCGTTCTAATTAACATTTAACGAGCACTTCGAACAACTCGGGAATATAGGACTCAATATGGACACCTTAAGGCATATTATTTGCAGGTGGAGCAACAGATTCCTGTGCTGAATGTGCTCCTCCTGGGAATTATTCAATTTCGGCATCCATTTCTTGAAATTTATGAGATTCTTTTCGGCTAAATTATTTATTTCACGCCTAATGATCCATATCCTTTCTATTTGATAGACTGAACTCCTTGGAAACCACAAAGTGTAGTGTTGAGACATTTTTATAAAACATTATTTTTAAAAAATTTGTCAAAAAACATATAATTGTTTTATTTTGTTTTCCGACTTGCAAATTAACAATGTATTAGTGAAACCACTGTCTTTGGGACTTCGAAACCGGAAATTCAAAGTCACGGAAGGTCGATGTTGATATACCTATATTTCTACAATAATAAATATTAATATTAAGTATTGTTGTTTATTATTTCTATAAATTGTTTTTCAAATTGAAGCGTCCTAATATTTATCTATTGAAATAATGCAATATCTTTAAATTTCTGTTATACGTAATTTTACAAACATTCTACAGTAATTTAGCGCCACACATCAAGTATACGTCTGTTGTGAGAACCATAAGAAATCATCCCCCCTTTTTGATGGCGCCATCTAGAAGTCAGTGAGATGAATAGCTTTCTCTACAAGAAAGTTCTCCAAAGCTGTGGTGGATAACTTTGAGAGTTGAAGAGCCGGCTAAAGCCTGAAATCGGGGCAACTCTACGACCCGAAACATATGGCCTAGCAGGCTGCACAAAGCTGCGCTGCTGAGAGCGTACCGCTCCGTCCGCTGGCGATGTGTTTATAACGGAACTTCTCAGTTCGCTCGCGCTCAGGCTCTGGGAACGTTGTGCTCTGGACCGCCGAAGGACCAGCTCCACGCTGGGTGTACAGCCATCCAGTTTATATATATACATTTGTCCTGAAGTGGACAAAAGTGTGACAAACAGAACGGAAAGTTAGCATACTTTTGTGAGTGGTGATTTTGGCCAAATCGCGGGTTCAAGCCCCTCATTCCAGAAAATCGAAGATGTGAAAATGTGACCCAATTGAAAACGCGAAAACGGGTCGCAGCTACACACAAAGTACACATATATGTGTGAAGGAGCATAAGTACATCTGTCAATACAAGGAGGTAATCCCCATGCCGATATTGTGGGTGCGGTGGAGTTGTTTAGCAAACACACATAAATTAATAATCAACGCTTTAGGCCTCGGGCAAAAAGTATCGGTTATGCGAGGGTGTGCGTGTGTTTGTTTTACTTTTCTGGCAGAGCTGCAAAAAAAAAAAGTTCAATCGCTGTAACTTCAGGCAAACAGGCCGAAAGGGCTGCTCTTTTTCCGAAGCACAGCTGATTGCCAAAGCCCTCATGGCGAACATGTTGGCTTGTTTGGTTTGAAGCTCAGGACCTCCACTTCGTCACATCCCCAAACTCCGTTTCTCTGGGCCCAGCTTTACGGTTTTATGGCTCTGGAGCACGCAGGCGAAAGGGCAGCGCAGCGTGCACACGTAATAATATAGCCATAATCAAAGGTAACCCGGGACAACGGAGCGTATGCGTGTTCCCCTAGGTCGGTGGCCTGACCACCAGTTCGTCGCTACGACACTCGGAATGCCAAGGATTCAGGGAAATTAATGGAACGTCTACTTGACTGTTATTGCACTCAGAGAAATTCTTGGAAAGAAAATGTTCCATAAAGCAGATGTTAAATATCTTATTAACGTATGCGAATTGTTTGTAGAAACAAAACGATTTACTAAAAACAATTTAAACTTATTTGCAATATAGTAAAACTATTTTAAAATATATATTTTTTTATACATATAATAAGAGGGTATTCGATTGGTATAATTGAAAGAATAGTAATAATAATTTTATTTAAATAATTATCTTTTATAACATTTCTAAACTGTTCCATATTTTTATATATTTAATTATAATATAATTAACCACATTTTATCCATGTTTTATTTACATTTTTTTTATATTTTCGGTTTTTATTAATCCTATTACTTTTTCAAAATACCCTTATCCCAATTGTTTTCTTAAGTTATTCGTCTTACCATAAAAAAATCTATTACATTTTTCATTAAAATTTATTTTAACCATGAAGCAGTTCGCAGTAATCGAATAAAGTGAAAGTGTTTCCCCTCGCCATTCAAATTTCTCAATCTCAGATGGCATTGCGGCTGGCACCATATGCACATATTTGGCGCTCAAATCGCGCCCCTTTCCCCCAAAAGGAAACTATCAACCCCCCAAGCGAAACACCTATTTATGGAGCACAAGTGGTTATCCGAAATACTTATTCTGGCTTCCCATTCCTGACGAACAGTTGCGGCCACACTTCGGCACTCAGCACCACCAGCAATAACAACAACCTCTGCAGATGGGGCACACTTCAATGTGTTTTCACTCATATCTAGTTTTCCGGTAGCATATTTATTTTCCACTTTAATGGAAAACATATGCCGACGCATGCCTTTCCCAGAACACGCACTTGGCATAGGTATTGCCATGGATCGCTTCAAACTAGATGCATTCTATTACATTTCGCCGCTGACTGATTGCGCTTAATTGTTTCTAATTGCATGTGTAATTAAATTAAGGCAATTGCACAGTTCACCTTGAACTATCGGCTCATCTAGTGGCCCAGTGGGTAAATGTAATTCAATATGCGATGATTGCAATTGCGTTGCTTTGTTTTACTTGGTGTCTGTTACGTGTAAAATGGCAATCGATAAAGGCCACTGGAGCCGGCTTCCCGATTTGATTGCAATTGTTTCACAGTCCATTGCCATGGCCACGATTATGCTAACAAAAAACGGCGGAAAGTTCTCAGAATTGGCCCGTTCGTCTGGGCCAACTTGATTGACGGCCAGCGGATCAGTTAACAAGGGTAGTCGTGCCATTATTGCCACAAGTCAGGCAACAGTTCAACCTTTTGTAGACCTTTCGCAGTGAATTTATTATTCCTGGAAATCAATCCAGCCAACAAATCTAAAGTTCTAAAAATATTGACATCCGACTGTAATCTTTTACATAATTGATGAAGTGTTTTAAAAAGGAAATAAGGGGGTTTCATGGCACTCAAGTACTTAGAATTATTACTTTTAAATCTCCAGGGCTGTTTGATTACTGTATTATTATTTTATTTCACATTTTCTCTAAAGGGTAACAAATCATTTTTAAGTCCCATATTGCGTATAAACATAAAAGCCATCTGACACCATTCCTGTTTAAGTTCATAAATCACATTTAAAATCCCTCTTCTCTAAATGATTTTAGGAATTATGAAGCTCTCTGACACCATGGCCACGCCAATAGAAGAAAAACTCGATCAAAACCTGAAGGTACCCCCAAATCTATGTTTATTAATATGGATCACTACAAGTTCATTTATGTTCTACAGGTGCGAACTGGCATGGTCCATGTGAGCGATGGCAAGAGCAGACCAGAACCCCTGAGACTTAATCTTACAATGGAATTACTTTCGCTGCAAAAGCTGGAAGTAGTTACCCCCAGTAGTTGTCATCCCAATGGACCGCCCATGGAATCGAAGGTTAGATTTGGTATATAATATATGTTACTTGTTTGGATTTAAAAGAACTTTCCTTTCAGGAGCGTATGGTTCAAATTACGCGCCAAAAACAAGGCGGTTTAGGACTGAGCATAAAAGGTGGAGCCGAGCACAAATTACCCATCTTGATATCGCGCATCTATAAAGATCAAGCGGCGGACATTACGGGCCAGCTTTTTGTGGGCGATGCCATCATCAAGGTTAATGGAGAATACATCACGGCATGTCCCCACGACGATGCTGTCAATATTTTAAGAAATGCCGGAGATATTGTAGTACTCACGGTGAAGCACTATCGCGCTGCCACGCCTTTCCTTCAGAAGCAATGTGAGTAGTGGGAGTAACTTTCACATTAGTAACTAGTAATTAAACCTTATTAAATCCTTTTCAACATTATTAGTAACCAAGGACACGCCCGACTCCGATAACGATGCCACTTGTGCCGAACTGAAGGCAGACGAGGGCTACAAGTCCTCCGTGAATAGTGGAACCATCAGTCGCAGCTGTAGTCGCCCCATGTCCATTTGCTCGGAGCCCGAAAAACGATGGACCGATGTGGTGGCAGGTGAATTATTAGTAAAATAAAAAATAAACCTATAATTAATTTGCTAAAAACTACCAAATTAAAAATCAGGCTGAGCATAACGTGTTCTCAAATTCCCAATGAGTGAATTTTAAAGTACTTAACAAAATATATAAACAAATATCGATAGAATTTTATATTTGGATAAAGATCATGGAAATACGGATTTATGTTCTATAATTTGTACTCTTTATAAAACTTTCCATCCCAGTCTTTTTCTCTGTTGCTACCTACCATTCATTGTAAACCTTTTCTAGTTCTATTATAATTATAATCAATCCAATATCTATAATATTTTATATCACAGTACCTCTAATGATGGCCTATGTGACGAGATATATTTATGGCACCGACAAGCTGCGCCAGAACGCCTTTGAAGTACGTGGTCTGAATGGAATTACAACTGGTGTTATACACTGCGATGAACTAGCCATACTTAGTCAATGGCTAAAACTGATCACAGATAATGTGGTGGGCCTAACGCATTTACAGGTAAAATAGTACCTAAATGACTAGATTTTTGCTTACTAAATAATTTATTTTACCGAGCAGATGAAGCTATATAATAGGAACTTTGCTGTGGGCGAACGCATCGAATATATGGGTTGGGTAAATGAGGGTGTCATAAACAACAATATATCGTGGCAGAGCTACAAGCCCAGATTTCTACTACTCAAAGGCACTGAAGTTATGCTATTCGAAACGCCACCAGTAAGTCATCCACTCACTAATAATTGTGATAGTATATAACTGATTTATTATTTTGTTTAATTATTAGTTAAATGTGACTGGCATCAGCAAGGCTTTGGTGGTCTACAAGGTCTACCAGACCATGTTCCGAATTGTCAAGGAATCTGAGACTGTGGATAGTCGTCAGCATTGTTTTTTGCTACAAAGTTCGGGCCATGAACCCCGCTATTTGAGCGTGGAAACGCGACAGGAGCTTTTAAGGATCGAAAATAGCTGGAATGCCGCCATTGTAACCAGTGTCATTAAGTTGGGGGTAAGTTTAATTTGTTAATTATTACTGCAATTGCAATAAATTTAACTTTTCCTTAGCGAAAAACCTTTGCTGTTTCGCATCATGGAAAGAGTGGTGGACTTACTTTAGACTGGCAAGCTGGATTTTCACTAACTGAAGGAGCCGATTCTGCCATAGTCTGGCAGTATAAATTCTCCCAGCTAAGAGGCTCCAGTGATGATGGAAAATCCAAGCTGAAGTTGCATTTTCAGGATCACGATAGTCGTGCAATCGAAACAAAGGTAGGTTTCACTACAAATTAATACATATCATAGCATATTTTTATACATTATCAACAAACTCAAGCTATAGTTCATTTCTGCTGCAAACAGTTTATAAATTTTAGAAATCGTGAGGGATTTTGCAGTTTATAAGCTGTTTTAAGCATAAAATAGAGATCAGAAAACGGACCTTAAAAGGTTTAAGCACAATAATATGATTACTTACTAATACTACCAATTATTATATTAATTTTCCTCCAGGAACTGGAATGTCAGGTCCTGCAAAGTCTGCTATTTTGCATGCACGCGTTTCTCACGGCAAAAGTGGCCTCTGTGGATCCAGCATTTTTGAGCTCAATCCAGCAGACCTAAATAAATCAAAATAAGGACAAGGATTTCCGGACTCACTCTGAAATGATATATATAATATTCGTAAAGTGCATAGCAAATAATTCGAATATGAATGTTGGACTAGGTATCTCAAACATGATGTCTGCTTGTACTTATTATAAACAAGTACGCGTATATATGTATGTTGATCTGAATGATTGTAATTGGATACTGATATGGATATATTTATAGCGCTGACAAAACTGAAAGTGAAATCTCTTGGTGCATTACAGTAAATTTTAAGCATACATAAGGCAATTACTTTAGGCATTTTTCCTATTACGTAGACTTGGTACTTAATAATTGACAACAAATTTGTATTGTTTATAATCGATTGTTTCCCAATGTAGCCTTTATAGTTAAATTACTTACCTTACTAACGGAAAGATGAAACCACATAGGTCAGAAACTTGTCGCTTTTGCTATGAACCGAAAGGATTATAAATGAGGGGCCTCAAAGGCTTTATTCCGTGCTGTATCCTCTAGAAATATTTCTCCGAAAGTTTAACGAAAAAAATTAATCGAAATATAAAACATGTTTTGTGTGCGCTCTAATGAAAATTTAATTTTCGAAAAACAAAAAAACGAATGCTTTAAGGTCGGATTAACTGTTATTTTCTACCGAAGTAATAGCTGATTGTCATAATAGATATATACCTTATAAAAATATATATATATAACATCCACCGAACAAATCTCAATGCACAGACGTAATATGAACTAGATTTTATAACTGTTATACATTTAACCAGAGCCAGTTAAGTGATTCCATCAGACACTCACTTAGGTCATTTGTCAATTCAGAAAGTGTCTTTCAGTGGCAAGATTGTATTTGTTGCTTATGCATATTGCATTGTATGTATTGATTTTAGGCGTTATTGCACAACATACATCTACATATTAACGACTTAGTTAGCGAATCATCGACGAGCACAAGAAACCACATAACATATGTAAACACACAAATATCAAGTTGGCGCATTCGCAAGACTCCCTTCACCCGCAAAAAGTCGTAACCGCATGAACAGAATATCTCTAAAGCTATGAACAAATATATATATAGACCGTATACCACAGCAGAAAGATCAGAATCAAAAGTATTTACTGTACATATGCTTAGCTCAATTGGGTTAGAATCCGCTCTATAGCACCAGAAAAGTATACCATAACCGAAGTAACAATATTTGCATACAGCTCACTCACACAAACCAAACTAGATGCACCCTAATCGCAACCTTAACCCAAACCCGACCAACATACGTAATCTGCATACACCGCAACATGTTATACGAGTATCAATTACCAGGGAGTTAGACCTCCCTCATCCGAACTAATCACACATAACATATATATTTTTAATGCAAAGCTTACATAGTGCTGTATGAAGTACACGACATACAAATATATCGTATATGCCATATGTACCCCGAACTAAGAATACTACTCAAAAGCTGCGATTCTGTGAGAGAGTTCAATATTTATCTGGAACTGCGCTACTTGATACAAGTCATCGATATGGAAACCATTTCATTTGGTTTGGTTACGGTTCTCTCCTTACTTTTATACGTTACTAATTGAAATTATTGTACAAGAAAACAAAAGCAAACAAATTGGAATAAAAACCCCGAATATCTAATCAAGAATCTAATCATGTCTTTGATTTAATGTTTTAAATTTTCGGAAAGTTTCTACAGGAAGATTTCTCAAAGGACTTCGTTTAGTTAACTAATAAATTGCTGTATGAGAGCCAATAACTTAATGATCTATTACCGTGTATGTGAAAATAATACATTGACCCAACCCCAACAAAGTAATAAAAACACACTCCATTTTCCGTAACTAAAAGTATAATAATTTATTTCAACAAATTGAAACAGAACTCATGGCTGTTAGTTCTGCTTCAGTGTGAAAAAAACCCTTAAATCAATTGTAAAATATCAAAAACCTATATACAGAAACGATTTTTGAATTGGGAATGTTTCATAACTCCCAATTGATTGCTTAAAATGGCTGTTTTAAACAAACAATCGTAGTTGCGTGGACGGGGGGAATATTAGTCTAGAACAAACCTTTGCATATGACAAAATCCCCTCATGGCTGTTTGAGGGGATTTTGTTGTTCAACTGTGGCAGCTTTTGCTTCAGTTCCATGAGATGTCCTATAACGTGTTTAAAGCTTTTACATCATCTTTGCTTGTGTATGTACAGATTCTATGCCCGATTTGAGCCACGATCGTGTCTTTAATTCCATTGGCATATGCAAACTTTCTTTTCGAGGATTCAGGTGGATTAACTGACGAGTGTATCGTACTTTCGGATTTGGTATTATCTACACAGCATTGTATGTATTTATGTGTATGCTATATCTGGCATTAACCATACGAACTACAAGCTAATCTTAACTTAGGACTAATGGTTTGAAGCTGCTCCCGCTTGCTGGTTTTCACTTTCGGTGCCGAAACCTAAGTACGTTGTTTGCGAAAATGGCCGATCCTGACCAGACCTGCTCCTAATGTCAAAACAAAAAACACTAACTTTCCTGCAATGCCACAAGTACGTGAACGTGAGTTGTTGGTAAATTTCCAAATCTAAACGTAGTAAATTTGAAAACGAGCCATTGGTCGAACTCAGACATCGACGGGTTCCTTGGCGGTTTCCGTATCGGTTAAACGCACCACGGTGACCTCAGTGGTGACCCCGTTCAGCACCATTGCCATCGACTGCTGATCCCGCCAGGGTGTGGTCAATATGGTGAGCCTCTGTCGCAGGCTGCCCGGCGTGGAAAGTAGTTTGAATATCGCTATCGCCGGAATCATCACCACCGATGAACCGGCTATACACCATCCCAGTGCATTGGCCCATCTGGGGTACACGTAGTCGCCATAGGTCAATGGTTCGTAGCCAATCAAGCCGTACACCGTGATGAAGAGTAGGAAAATCGGAGCCACAAAACGCCAGCACACCTGCCAGTACATCCCCGGTGGAAAACCAATCATATCCCTGATGTCCTCGCTAAACCGATTGGTTCCATAGATCCAGGAAACGGCAATGGCTTCGAAGAACACGGCCACCAGAATCGAATATCCAGCGGCATAACGATCCAGCAGGTGGAAGAAGTAGAAGCCACCTTGGGTGCAACTGGCTAGTCCAACCACAAAGTACAGTGAAAACAGGCCAGCAACGAACAGCTCCCGGTTTCTCTTGATCTTCGGGAACTCATCGCTCAAGGCGGTTATAATAGCCTCAGAGCCACCAAACTAAAGTGAATGTAAATTTGAAGTTTATACAAAATAAGATGTATAAAGGACACTTACCGAACTATCCAAACCCAAGGTAAGCAGCATCATAAAGAATATGAGAGCCCAGAAAGTGCTGGCCGGCATGGTGGCGATGGCAGCTGGATAGACCACAAAAACCAGACCAGGTCCTTCAGTGGCCACATCCTCAATCCTCACACCCAAAGTGTGGGCCATGTAACCCAGCACGGAGAATATCACAAAGCCAGCTATAAAACTGGTAGCCGAATTGATGAAACTGGTTAACAAGGCATCTCTGTAAATAAATAAGAAATTTAACACATTGCCAATCTTTGACCCATCATAAAACCTACTTGTAAACATTATTGTGGTATTTATTATAGGATGCATAGGCTAAGAGCACTCCGAATCCTGGACCCAAGGAGAAAAACACCTGGGTGGCAGCATCCACCCACACCTCAGCCTTATAGATGGCACTGAAGTTGGGCGTAAGATAATACTGAATGCCCAGAAAAGATCCAGGCAGTGTGAGACCCCTGATCAGTAGAATCAATAGCACCGCATAGGGGAAGAGGGCCGTAAACCACACAACCTTGCCCGAAGTGCTGATGCCCTTCCACAGAGAGAAATAACAGATTAAATAGACAATCAAAAGGCACAGCGCCATGTCCCATTTAATGGCGCCCAAATCGTGGATCCCCTCGCTCTGGTTTAGCTCCAGAATGTAGCGGCTATATATGGATATAAATATATTAGAAGTATATTTAGAAGGGAAAATACAAATCCTACGCACTTAAAATACTCTGAGGCAGCGGACTGAAAGCCCTCCATGTGGCCACTCGAAGGCGTCTCCAAACTAGTTATTGAACCATTTACATAAGACTCATTGTAGAGCAGGGTTTGATTTCCCAGGACATAGTAGTCACTGTAATTGCCTATCACAGGAACACGGGAAATATTTTGGCTCTCGAACTGATAAAAGAGATTTAGTTATACGATTGGGTATAGTACTTAGTTAAAACTTCGCTTACCGGTCTACAATTTGGTGTGTTCCAAACATTATTGCATGACGTCCAAGGCAATGAGTTGGTGAAGGATGCAAAAAAGAAACGCAACGACCAGGCAATAATCACATTATAGTAGAAGTCCACATAGAAGGCTATCAGCACCACGGCATAGCCAATTCCTGGAAAAATATTTTAATAGCTTGTGGATTTAATTTTATATTTTTAAATTCTTACCTTTAAAGAGTGGCACTAGGCGTCCCCAACAAGTGATGGCTCCCTTACGATTGTGCTGCCCCAGGGCCAATTCCATATAAAATAGAGGAATACCACCGACCACCAACATAATGCCGTAGGGCACAAGAAAAGCGCCTGGAATTGGATTTGGATAATTTTAATGTTTTTATATGCCGCTTTAAGACATATTTTCTTTTGAATAAGAGCTCATATATTTTTAAGACTAGATAACCACTTAGTGACTTTATAAGTAGAAAACTAAAATTAAGTTTTAATTTGTTTGTATTTCATAAAATCTTTGACTAGGCTTTGGTTGACAAACTACTTGTATATATATATATATTATTATATTATTATATTATATATATTATTATATTATTATAAACCACAACAATTTCAAAGAGCATTAAAACACATTCTGAAGGGCCTAAATAAAGAAATAAAAATTGATTTAAGTTACATGTAAAACCGTAAAACAAATCATATTTACATTTCCCTCCCCATACATTATCTATTAACAGTCACTAACTTTTTCATGATAATGATTGCATAACCGTCGCATATTAAGACTGACCCGTGTCACAATCTCTGCATTGTTCGCTCTGCTCCTGTCGACAAACATAATTACACACATATTTCCTACATAGACACCCGACTTTTATGTATGTTCGATGGTACACAAAATCAAATTGTTCTACAAGTGCCACTCTAAGGACATTTTAAAAACATTAACAGCAGCCTGCCGGGAGAAAGGCGGGGGAAGAGCGGGGGAAAAGCTGGGTGAAAAGCGGGGGAAAGCGAAGCTCGGCTGTCTCCTGCAGTCATCTCCGTCACCTCCGGAAAACCCAAGTCAACGTTACACCCCCTTTTTGGCCTGACAATTGGTAGAGTGCCATCGATACTTTGTCGAGTGGCAGGGGATGATGTTTTGATGATTTGATTATGTCTATTAGCAGGCAAAGTGGCCGACAAAGTCGACGACGGCCATTACATACATACATATTCTATATGCAGGGGCATTTTACTATATATGTAGGTAGCTACAAAGGATATGGCAGCTCCGGTGCTTCCTTCTGTCAATTATGTTGAAAATGTTGGAAGTGTAAAACAAAACCGTCTAAAATAAAGACAAGGCATCTATGACGCCCGTCGCTGTTGTTGAAGCCATAATTTCCGTTGCTTCAAGTGCATTTCCCCCATTTTCCAGCAGCTCGTCAGGGACACTGTGGAAATATGTGTCTCTAATTCGATTCCCAGGCCATAATTCGCTCTAAACTTGGACATTTTTGGATGGACATTTCGAACTAGTTATGGTCTGAATAGCAGATTGATCTTATATTAAATAAGTGTTGAAAGTTAAGACTTTTAAAATTAAACTATAATTTAATTCTGAATTTTCAACTCAATTTAATTTTTGTAATATTTTATCAGATGTCCAAATTGTTAAAAACCTATAACCAGCTTGAATACAAAAATAAAATGCATATTTAACTTATGTGCAAACACTTGCGGTACGTATACGCGATCTAAGACTGATTCAAGGGCCTGCTCCTTGGGTTTTAGCCATAATCCAGGACAATGTGGATGGCCCAGCCTGTTGCTGCCACCAAAGCTTCCACTTGCGACTTGCAGGCAGCAAGAAAATGGGAAACAGAATAAATAATACCGACTAAGCTGTGGTAATAATCGCAACCTGAGCGAGTTGGTGGCCCTGGCAACGGACATAAAGTGGAACTTAAGCTGGAGCCGGAGCCACTGATTGAACGCAATGAAGCGTATAAATATAACAATTTATTATTATGATTTTAAAGGCAGCAGGAGCGTGTTGGAGGAGAGAAAAAAAAAAAGAAACTCATAAAATAGTAATAACTATATCGAAGGGCCTGTGAGCCACATCCATTCACAACGCATCAGCGGGAAAGTGCCGCAATCAGGGGAAAATGGGGGGGTGATGAAGACATGTTTCGCACATGAATTTCCCACAATGCGATGGTGGAAAGTGCTCCAGCAACAAAAGCCTAGAGAACTCCACATAAGCAGGCTGACATATTGCCCTGAAATGGGGTGAAAAAGAGTGAATGAGGGTAAGCAGGCCAAATGCGATTATGACTGCCAGATTTAGTTGTCATACAGAAGCACTTAACTTTTGGAATTGTTTTGAATGATGGCGTCGTCGACGAGGATCAGGAAGCGAAGTAAGTGTTCGACTGTATGTCCTTTGCCGCTCTTCCAGCGGGGGAAACCCTGCAATTTGACAAAGGAAGCTGCCCCGCCCCCCCCGGACAGCACTTCGCACCACTTTGACAAAGTGTTAACAAGGCCGAAAGGGAAATGCAGAAGGCGGAAAGCGACGGGTTCCGTGGCGAGCCCAATGATGTGTAATGCCATATAAATTATTTTCACTCAGCCGAAGCGATTCACGAAATGTCTTTATTCCCTAATTGGCCAGCTCACACGGAGAAAAAATCACTTACATTGGTCAATCAGGTTATTGAATTTGGTCTTAAATTTTTAATACATTTTTAGATGGAAAATGTATTTACATTATGATTAAATCCCTTTTAAAGTTAGGCTCCTTTTAGTGTGTATATTTTTGTTTAATAAGGAAAATCAATGCCCAAATAAGTTTCACTTTTAAATTTGTATAAATATTATAATTTACTGGTTCCAATTGTATCTAAAAATAAATTCCCTTTTGTGTACATTGGATGTAAACACAACAATTTATGTTCAAATGCAAAAAACCTTTACATATTCAGATATTTTTATATTTTTAGCACCAATCGAATTTGCCATAATTTCAAACCGCAAAAATGTATATTGTGTTCAGCATTTTTAATGAAATAATTAACATTTATTTGTGCATTTAAGCGTAGAATATATTGACTTACCACCGCCATTTTTGTAGCACAAATAGGGAAATCTCCAGACGTTTGCTAAATCGACGGCGAATCCAATAACCGATAATAAAAAATCCACTTTGCCGCTCCATGTTTCGCGCTCGTCGCTTATGCTATTGTTATCGTTATCGTGTGGCGTGGGCGTCTTTGATTTGGATATATGTCCGGTTGGTGACATCTGCGACTATATAACCCGTCGTGTCCTTGACCCAAAACGTAGAGTTCCCGCCGCCGCACTTTGAAATCTGTGAAATTCAGAAATCAGAGCACTTCAATGGGTAAGTTTTTGCAGAAATGTCAGAAATATCAACCCGCTCGAACCATTTAAGTCCCCCAATCCCAATCCCAAACCCCAACTCTTCAGCAATCCATGGACTTCAATGAGTGTGTTCTGGGCACTTGAAACCTGTTTGGCAACGACATGTGCTCACCCAGCCCTTGAAGAGCTCGTTGGCACATTACGCATACGACAGGTGGCATGTTCAAACACACTGGCCAGCAAACACTTGACCATCCACACCACAGAACAGGCTCATATATCTGTCTATATATGTATGTACTCTGAACTCTCGGGAATCTTTGCGTGTAATGAAACCACAAACACGTCAAACAATTAATCTGATCTACTTAATTCCTCCCCGCTGACTTTAATTGCCCAGAGTTGTGATCAATTAAGCGAATCCAGATTGAGTGTTTAAAGTGCTCTGAGCTGCTCTGGTTTTATTTATGAGCAGCTAGAATTCATCAAGTTTTTGATGAATAGAACAGATAGCTATATTTGCTGGTCAGACCTTAACAGTTTTCAAATCGAAATGTAGGTAATGCATTTTTGTTTTAGCTAAGACCAATTTGTTTTTTTCTAGCACTTATAAGTGCAACAAACTAATTTTGAAGAGAACCCATACCTTGAGTATTTTTTAATGATTGTGATTCTGCAAATAAAAATATTGTACGATAAATGCTTAGTTTCTTGAATTCATAAAGTTTTTGATTTTTCAATAAATCTGGGCTGGTCAGATCTCAACCGTAATAGAATTGGAATAAAAACACTATACTTTAAAATATAATATCGATTTAAAAACACTAATGTTGAAATGTACTGATATTTTAACTATTTTAAATCATTGCACACATATAAATATTGTCTTACAATAAACACTAAACAATTTCTACCAAGACATCAATATAAAATATCTATTTGTATTTTAATTCACAATTTAGGCTGAGGGTATGTTTTTCTGTCTCTTTAGTATTGGAATTTATTTTAATTTTAAATTATATGCCTAACTTAATTTGCATTGTGCTTCTTCATATGCACTGCATTGTATATCTCTTTAAATTGGTTGCATTTACATTTTTTTTGAAGAATTCACATGTGTATTTCGTTTTAAGGAACAAATTTTTATTTTAAAGCAGAATAAACAGTCTTCAGGCTTTAAGATTTTTCTAAAATATGAATCCTTTACTTACCTAATTAATACCAAGCTCAAATCATGAAGTGGCACCAATCCATTGTTAAATAATCCTTGACACTTTTAAAAAATATCCAGAAAACTTAGAAAAAAGCTCCACACAACCAATGCCGAATGCCAAAAACCGAACTTCACTTCACATACATTGGCGGATATGTATGATTTTTGGAAAATGTTCAACTTTCAGGGCCGATGGGAAATTCAAAATCGGAGCTGTTGCGCCTTCGGTGACATGCGAGCGTTTGCAAATGGCTGCTGGCCAGCGGCGCCTTTTATAGTCCGCGACAAGTGGCTGCATCTCTTATCACACCAACACACACCCCCGAGACACACACACACACAGTTTCACACACAGTGCCACTTATGTGCGGAAAAGTTTTGTGTGTGTGTCAAGCGCAGCGGTGAAGTTGAACCTCTAGAGCTGAAATCCGAAATATGAAAGCCAGAAGTCGCATGCGCCAAGGAAACGTCGACGGAACCGGAACGGAAGTGACCAATTAGAGTTGCCTTACATATACAACGAAAACGGTGCGTATACGTTATGTCTGTGTGTACATGCTGTCGCCGCTGTATTGGTGCCGACGGTGTTTGTGTGCGTGAGCGAATGCTATACGTGTGCCCTGTTAACTGAAGATGCTGCTGTTAACTCGAGAGGCTTTTAGCAGGGCCATGTTAACCCGTTGGGGGCCAACTATTTATTCAAATGGACGGGAAACTTTGCAAAGTATCTTTTATATATAATTTGTTAGCTGTTTCTTATTGAAAAATGTATTTGGTTATTTATATCCCATATTTAACGAGACTGATAAAATGGCTAGTGTCTATCAAAAGATAACATTATTAACAATAAAGAAAAATTCAGTCAAATGTAAAATTGCCAAACATGACTAGAAGACTAAGAAACTTAATTGGCATCGAAAAGTACATTTGTTTTTGGTTGCTAATAGAGGTTCAAATTTTGAAGGTTTTGTAAAACAAAAACTGAGTAGCTATATTTACTCATTTATCTTTTTACTTATTTATACTCAACCTTCAATAGCTTAGATGTTTGTCTATGTATCTTGATGAATAACTAAACCTTTTTTTAAGTTTCCCTAGAAGGGCAAACCGAGGGTTAAGCACTGTTAAGGCCACTGGTGCTGGCCCTACTCTATTTTGGCTTTCATCTTGTGCAACGGAACGAACGCTCTCAGTCTCCTTCTCTATTTCACACTCTTTCCCAATATATTCCCACATCTGTCTCGCAAACATATTTCGAAAACTTATTCGAAAACGCTCGCGTGCAGTGCTCAGAATATCTTTTTTTAAATCCCAACCGAGAGCAGTTGGCAACGGACGGTCGTGTACTTCGGATGCGTTAAAGACCAATCCTTGGGATTTTTGAACTGAAAGTGCAGCGGTATTAACACATACAACCAACTGTGTATGTAGAAATCCAGGGCACTTAACGTTTTTGCGACAGTGCGTGTAAATAAAGTGCGTTCTCCTGGACAAAATCAACGCGAATTCTCGCTGGCAAAAAGTGCCACACTATCGCAGAGGTTTTTATATAAGAGGCAAGCGGGCATTATTTTTAATTTAGCTGTTGATATTATGCATAAAGCGAAGAGAGAAAACAAACATCAAAACAGAATAGAATCGGCGAAGCCGGGAGAGTGGCGAGAATAATTCTACGGCCTGGTTCTAAAATCTGAAATCTTTTTCTTTCGAATTCCCCTCGTGTGTGTACGTGTCAAAATATTTATATGTGCACACGCTCGGCGGATTATTTGTTTGGTGAAATTCCACCAGACACGCAGTGCAGCAGTCCCATGTTGTCCGTTTACCAGGAAGCGAAAACACAAATCCCGGCCAGCCGATTGATTCATCTTTTAATTTACTTCAGCCGCGTGCAGGAACAGCAACAAAAGATATGTACATAAATCGAGATACTAGCGCGTATAAAGGAATCCAACAGATATAGAAACGTTCTCCTTTGGTGCTTCTGTTTTTGTTGCTGCTTCTGCCGCTGCTGTCGCTATAAATATTTACAACGCCCGTCTTGTACATAAAGTGTAAATATGTAGATACATTCTGGTAGATACATTCGCGTACATAAACTCTTTCAATTGCTCATGGACAAAAAAGCTACGCAGAATTGAGAGTGAATCAAGTGATATGAACTGACTACCAGTAAACACAAAAGTTAGCTGGAACAACATTTTCAAACGGAAATCACACATGTAAACAGCCCAAAATGTCGAAGAAACCACGTGGACACATTCACAAGATCCGAGAGTTCGAATTGGAGAAGGTGAGTGAAATCATCTGGTCATAATTGGTTCTATCCGAAACAGGATCGGTTCGAATCCAATATTTCCAAATGTAAATAAAACTCGCATTTATTTCCGCACGTATTTGTCCACATTATTATTTTATGATTTATCCCGTTATAAACAAATAGATATAGAAAGGTATTAAGAGTTCGACTTGGCCCAGTCGCGTCTTGATCGGTATGATGGGCAATCTGCCAATAATCTCTTCCCCGGGAAATCGTCTACAATACAATACAACTGGGAAAATGCCATGTTAACGATTAGATTTCTGATCATTAAACACAAAACAGCATTGGGCAGCGTCTCGGTCGCGAATTCAGTAATGTTTAATAGGTCTAGGTAACGCATACTATATACACATGTCTCTCTGTGCATTTGTACATTTAATTGTTCAGATATAGTTGAGGTGGGTCTTTAACGAGGCGTTACATTTTACATAAAGCTCTCTTTGATTTTTCCGCATAGGAAGCAATTAATATGCTATTAATGGAAGCTGTTTTTGTAACACATTTGCAGTCTAAATAGCTCAATTTATAACTGTAGCAATTTGCTTTGAAAAATGTTTATTTGTACTTGGTTTTAGCTCAGTTAAAATATGAACATATGAAGGTATATTCCCTGTTTCTTAAAGCATTATCTGGGTCATTAGTATTTTAGTTTTATTTTCATTTACAAAATGGTTTTTAAAGCACTTGATAATTAATTGAAAATGACAGGTTTCACAAAATTATTATGGTTCCAAAAAGTCTCTTCAAAAAACACACCGAATACATTGATGTATAGTTTCTGTAGCAATCGCATCTATATTAATATGTCATCTATATATAGATCCAGCTTGTGGATGAGTTTGATATCATACAGATCGTCGGCGAAGGATGGTTCGGGAAGATACTACTGGTGGAGCATCGAGGATCACAAACCGAGATGGTCCTCAAAGCCGTACCCAAGCCATATGTAACCCTTCGAGACTTTTACCGGGAATTCCACTACGGACTCCATTTGGGCGTTCACCGGCACATTGTAACAACATACGACGTGGCCTTTGAGACAGCGGGATTCTACGTTTTTACCCAGGAATATGCTCCATTAGGTGAGTTGCTCTAGTATAATTTTGAATTATACAAATACTGACTTTATATTTTCAACAATTGTAGGGGATCTCACATCGAACGTGACCGATTCGGGTGTGGGCGAAGTTTACAGCAAGCGTGTAGCAAAACAATTGGCCTCGGCCATTGACTATATGCATTCAAAGTAAGTTTTACTATATTCACTAGAAAATGCAAGCCATTCAAAAGTGCAGTAAAAGTAAATATATTTTAAGAAAATGTATTAGGCAGAACACAAAATATAAACCACTTTCCTTATAAAGATAATAAATTGTTATTATATATTTGTTAGACTAATTATTTTTTATATTTTATTGGTTTTACTTCTGCATTATAGAGTATACATATACTTAAAAGGGATTAAGTTTACGTTTTTTAAAATAAACCATTTGGGCATACAAAACGTATATTATCTTTTAAAAAAATTAGTCAAGATCCAGAAACTTTTTATACAATTTCAAATTTATGTTTGCTATTTGACTTTTAACATGTGTGATCATTCGAATTCAAATCGACGAAGTCCATCTGTGTTTAAAAACTATTAATATAATAAATGGAAAATAGATTTAACATTTTGTTAAAGCTAAACTTTTTTATATGAATAATCATATTATTTTCCCACAGAGACATTGTGCATCGCGATATAAAGTTAGACAACGTGCTTATCTATCGCTCGGACTTCCAGCGCATCAAGCTCTGCGATTTCGGCGAGTCCTTTCCCACAGGATCCACTGTGGAGCGGCGCAACGAGTGGCTGCCCTACAGTCCGCCTGAAGTATTAGAAATCAAACCGGAGGGCAGTTACAAGTAAGTAACTATAGCTAATAAGGAATCACACAATAAGTTAACCCACTTAACCCCATTTTAGAGCCGATCCCAGTCACGATGTGTGGCAGTTTGGCATTGTGATTTTTGTGTGTTTAACAGGATGTTTGCCCTGGCAGAAGGCTGCCTCCGATGATCCGCGATATGTGCGTTATGTGGCCTGGCAGGGCGGCCTAATGATGATGCCACTGCGGCGCACTCCGCGCCTCTTCAAACTCCTCACCTCGAATGCCCAGCGCATGTTCAAGCGCTTCTTCGCCAGGATCTCCAACCGACCGAAGAGCCTGGCGGATGTGACCAAGTTCCTAGACGACCGCTGGCTGGCCAAGACCGCCCAAAAAGAGATGGCTGAGTACGAGACCGATGAGCTCTGCCCCTCCATGTACTCCTTCCACAGCAGCCCCGACGAGAAGAACAAGCTGCTCTACACCCTCGCCGACTGCGGGATCGAGACCAATGTGGACCGGCAGCAGAAGAAGAACCGGATCAAAGACTGGATAGAGTCGTCCATCATCACGGAGGAGGATGAGGTGAGAGCTAGCAAGTAAAGGGGGCAAATGGATTTACTAGATCACTCTCGAAAAATAATATTATTGACATCCACGATCTGATAGGTATTCAGAATAGTTGGCCACGATGTCGTATCTTTATTCCTTAGGATAAGGACAAAAATTCATATGATTAATTTATGAATTTGAGAAAACGGACCTTAATGGTACAGTTTTATGATTCACCCATTTAGTTTACTCCGTTAAGTCACTTTAGATTGCAGAACACCGAATAAAAATAGATTTACCAACGGATCGTTTAATCGATCATTCCTATCAAAAGTAATATATATTCCTAACTTAGGTCAACATTTTAATTGTTTATTGTTGTGTTGTATAGTGAAAGAAAATAACTTTCGGGAGTTTTACTTTGAAAGTTCAGGTAATATTCCTAAAAAGTGAAATGTTTAAATAACAAAATGAAAAATATCCGATTGTTTTAACCGAGATTGTTAGTGTCTGCTTTAGAGAACCTTATAGATAATTATTTTGAGATCAGAACTGGTACTTTCACTTTCGATGCTTCGCTTTTAATGCACTTGAATGCTAAAGGGAACTGATCTTGAAGTCTTGACAAGAACACCTAATTTAGTATTGAATAACAATAGAATGGGCAACTTGCCAAGTAAAATGTAATTGTCTTAAAAATATCCAATTCCTACAATCCCTATACGTACCAAAAGATAATTCTTTTTTTCCACTTTTATTACAGGAGGAGAACGAGGAGACCAATTCGGCGTCCCCATCCTCGTCGGTCTCCCGGGAGCCACTGCCCGGTCACATCTCATCGCTGCGCAAGCCGGCGGCTCTGACGGAGAGCGCCAAGGAGATCAACAGCACGCTGAAGGACGCCACCCAGAAGCACTTCGATCCGCGAACGGGGGCACTGCAGCAGGGACCCAGCGAGATGGGCCAGGTGGCCATGTCGTATTCCAAGTCCGCCAGTCCCTCCTCCAACTACAGCACCACGGCGTCCACGTTGAACAACGCGGATAGCCTGTTGACCCTGGGCTCGCGGCAGGATCTGCTGGCCAGCAACATGACCATGTACACCTCCATGGAGACCGAACTGAATCGTCTAGGTGAGGCTGATCCTCGGCTGAACCAGCGCTCCCTGAGCAACAATCCCCTGCTAACCACCTTCGATGTGAACACCTCTCCCGCCGCCAAGAACTCAATTGGAGTGGGCACCCGCGGCTCCAGCCGAAGCATCCTCAAGTCCTCCATCGCCACCGCCGCTTATCCCGCTTTGGGCGCCTTTAACCATGGCCAGAGCCACAGCCTTCAGCAGCTTAGCCAGCACCTCCAGACATCCACGGGCTTCACCACCCCCACCAACAAGAGCTCCTTCTTTCGGCGATGACAACCGCCGGCTTCTACTAGTCACTAATCCTCCTTGCCGCACTTTCAGAGCTTTGCGATGCCCGGCACTCGAGCTATGCTAATCTCCCATATGCTTCTCAAGTTAAAGACAGTGCCTACGGATCGGCCGATGTCAGCGAGATGGCGGCGGCCAACAGGAGTCCCCCGCTCATGAAGGACACGGCCTACGACCGCACCAGCGCCAACAGCCACAACATCGCCCGGCGCCAGCGCAGATAGCTCCCAGAGGGATAGCAGCCACTGATTTACAAGTTCCAATAAATAGATATCGTACATTTCTTAAGTGTCGACCACTCCTTTACTTGGACATAGGGAAACGCAACCGGGGGTTCTTATAAAAGTACGTTTCATTTATTACGCATCATCAACAGCCCAGAAAACGAGCACCGCTCACTTCAGAGGAATGAAACGGGAGCTGTGGGTGGCACCGATACCGGGACGACCGTGCTTAACGGGCTTGTAGGTCAGAGCGAACTCGCCCAGATAGTGGCCGATCATCTCGGGCTTGACCTCCACCTGTGGGTTAGAAAATAGAAGTTAGTTATCTAGATCGAAAAGGGAAATTATACAGAGGCTTATTTTCAAGACCTTATTAGTCAGTGTCTCTTTTTTAAAAGCTATTTGTCTAGTATTTTAGCTGGGATCTTTTATTAACTTTGTTGAGTTCTAAGTGTATATATAAAAAAAAAGGAACAAGAATAAACTAAATTACTGTTTAAAAGTTGAGAAACATTTAGAATCTGATTTCCCTAGGAAAACAATTTAGAGTATACTTGAAAATTAAAATAGTTTAGTTAAAAGCATTAAATTTACTTGAAATTGAATATTGATTTCTCAACGTGTGCGAAAGCATGACAATATTAAAAGGTCTATTTCTCTTCTAAACTAACCATCAGATAGAAATATATGTTTGATTCATGAGAACCTCAAGCACTATCCGATTCCGGCAGAATGGACATACACTAATTCGAGTCTATTGTATACAGCGTGGACGTGTGGGTTATAAACTAATCTGATGAAGACACATGAGACGGTCCCGAAAATAACCACTTCATCGTTCTCACCTGGCCGAAGTCCTTGCCGTTGTAGACGCCAATGATGGAGCCGGTCATCTCGGGGACGATGATCATGTTCCTCAGGTGGGTCTTGACAATCTCGGGCTTCTCATTTGGGGGAGCCTCCTTCTTGGCCTTGCGCAGCTTCTTGATCAGGGCCATTGGCTTGCGCTTCAGTCCGCGGGAGAAACGCCTGCGGGCGCGGCTGTGCATCAGCTCCACCAACTGGTTGCTGTGCGTCGAAAAAACCGAAATTAAGGTTTACTCTTGAGGAGTCCTCGGTTCAACTCACTTGGGCATGTCCAGAAGCTGGTCCAAGTCCACACCGCGGTAGGTGAACTTCTTGAAGGTACGCTTCTTCTTCAGATTCTCATCGACTTGCTGCATAAAAGAAAAACACCGACATTAGTTTCCATTTTGCCGGCGTATCACACTGGGAATCCAAAAAATAACATTGGCCATCGCTTGCGGAATGCCGCCGGTTGAGTTTGACACAGCATTTTGGCAAATTCCCGCACGGATGCCAAGTTTTTTATTGGATTTTTAAAAAAATATTTACATCGGCCATCTTTTTTGATTGCGCACAAAAACGGAAAGAGATTTTCTAGAGGAGGTGGGGAAACATCGATGCCAAAATCGACGTCATCGATGTTCTTATCGATATATCGATGTTTAGCGAGGGGGCATCTAGGCTTTTCCATCTCTAGATGGAAAAGTGGTCACACCAATGAATCCCATTCCAGTTTTGGCGCACTTAGTTTTCACTGCTATTTTCTCATGCACCGTTAACCCTATACAGAATGCACTTGAACAATAGAACTGTTTTCTAATCTAAATGCCAAAATATTTAAAATGAAAATTAAGAACACTTTTAAAAATTCAAACTATCGGTGCAGTTTGAAACTTGGTCACATTGGTGTTTCAGCTTTCAAAATACCAAGCGACTTGACAATTTAAAACCAAAAACTATGATTTTTTATTTTATACTTATTTATATGACATAAATTTAAACAAGCGAAAATGAGTATTAGTAACAAATTCAGATATAATGCTAAAAATCTACTCTTTTCATAAAAGCCCTAAATATTTTTAATCAGGGCACCAAGATACATGGATTCCGAAAATTAGAAAAATATCGGACCCCGGGGATTTTCAGAATATTTTTATTTTGTACTGTATTGACTTCAAGCAGTTCCTTACAAAAGAAGAATTTAATTTTAATTTTTATTTAAAACTTTTACGTTGAATGATGTTAGGATCCCGTAAATTCAGCAGAAGCAATTGTTTTTGCTACTTATGTATATTTAAGCTTTGCAGAAAACTATTACTAGATGGCAGCAAACTACTCTAGAGTGCAACATCCTTGATTATGCTACATATTTGGAAAGTACTATTTTCACAGCTCAGCTTGTGTTTTTAACTGCCTTAAGGGTATATTTAAATTTTATTCTGCCTTGACATGTTTGGCTGTGGATTCGGAATCCGCCTTATTTTGGCGTTCCCTTCGAACTCGTTCCTTCAGCTGGGCTGTTTTCAAAGTCACCATCAGTTGCGTGGAGCTGTAGAGCCAAGTGCCCTGAAAAGTGTGAAATATATGTACTGTCAGTACTTAAAATGATTTATTTTTACTTACGATCAGTAGCATACAGTTCAGTAAAATAGGAATTGAAAAAACTGTCGAGATAAAAAGGCCGTTGCTGTCGAAATATTGTTGTTTTGAGAAGGAACTCCAGTTTTGGGCCGCATATTCGTTTATGCTCTCGGTAAAATAAACCGCCAGCACTGAAAGATAAAGCACATGCAAAAGTTGCAATCATTCGAGAATATATCGGGATTCCCTGAGGTTACACGTACGCAGCACTAGGAATAGGAAAACCTGAAAATTTGAGTTGTTTCTGCTGAGAAGAGCAGTTGTGGTGGTCATGATATGCACCAGAATAAGGCCAATAAGCCACGGATCCTTCCAATCGATCTGAAAAATATATAGCCAAGTCAGCGATATCAAATTTGACACTGCAAGTCAAACCACTCACGCTGAGCAGAAAGGTCCAATAGCCAGTGATCTCATTGACATCGATTTGCCCAGGATGCATCGTGTGTAAGGTAATTTAATGTATATTTTTATCTGTATTTGTTTTTATTTCACAAAAAAGTTCAAAAGCCGAGTCAAAACAAATATCAGAGCCATTCACCGCGAACAGCTGTCATTCACCACAAACAGCTGTTATTCACACGGCTACGCCTTCAAGGCGGCCTATGCACGTTAGGGCGGTCGTGCAAATTATTTCACCAGGAAAAGTAATTACTAATAACTGTTACTACCGTAAATAATCCTACTACTTGTGTCATTTAATATTAGCAGTAATATATAAATTTAACTTATATCAAACATTTGTTTAGGCTCATTCGCACCCCAAAAACTTACGTGCAGAGTCCCCTTGCACGTCATGCTGTCTGAACGTGTCGATAACGCTTTCACTGACTCAGTAGACAACATTAACAAATCCGAAAAATATCACAAAGAATTAGTTGAAAAGCAGTCAAAATTGTAGTTATTAGGGTGAATTGACTCAATCCGGGCTATCCCATTGTACGGGCAACGTGTGAATCGACGAATCGGTCGAAGAGCCAGGCAGGATAATCCGGAAAAAGGGGTGATAAATGTGGCACGGGCCACCGACCTTCCCGTGCACCATTCGCACATTCGCTAAGGATTCGGTGGAGTGAAGGTGCCCCAACTTCTGGCCGGGATCGGGCAGCGATCAAAAGTGAACACGGAAGACAACAAAAGGTCATCGTAACATCGTAACGACGACACGTAACGGAGCGCGGCTCAAGGACACGCGGCTCAGACTCCTCGCTCAGAGTCGCAGGCATCGGAAAAGCCGCAGTGTTCGGGCGCTAGGCAAGCCGAAGCCTCCGTCTCCTGGTAGCTGGAAGCTCCAGTCGGCCCAGTGGTGCAACAGCCTTCGCGCCCCCCACGTCCACGCCCACACCCGGCGGCTGCTGCGCAGGATGGCCGTCAAGCAGAACAACAGTGAGGCGGGCGACGCCTCGGAAAACGCCGGCGGCGCCGGTAATGGCATGCCACCCAACGCCAAGCCCATGTCCTCCACCGGGCTGAAGCTGCCCGTCGAGAACGGACCAGCCGAGGGCATGGACACGGGCTCGTCCGCCGGCGAGAGCCTGAACTCCAACCGAACTGGCAAGCGGGACATTAAGACCCTGCTGGCCCACCTCCAGAGCATCGATCTGCCGGAGCAGAGCCACAATGCGATGGCCATCTGCGAGCGCGCCATCGTGGATCTCGCCCGCCTGCAGATCCCACGGGCTAGGGGCTACTGTCCACGCTTCAAGGAGGACGTGATGCAGGTGGGCGACTTTCTGGCCACGCGCAACGAGAAGTTCCACCAGATGTTCTACCTGCGCGTCGTCTACGAGCTGATCACCAAGTCGCCGTTCGAGCCGCCGCCTTCGTGTGCCGTGGCCATTGTGTTCCAACTGTTCGACTCCAATCAGATCCTCGAGGCGGTGCACTCGCTGCTGGAGCAGAATGTGCAGGACACGAGCATCCGGAAGACAGTGAATTTGCTGTGCGACTGGATCACCTACTGCACCTTCTGCAGCAACCTGAATCTCTGGGTGCTGGCTCTGCTCACGGGCCTGCGGGACCAGGGCAAGCGGGTGCTGCTGGACGAGATTGCGTTGGACAACATCGAGAAGCTGTTCCAAGTGATGATCTTCCCGGCGCTGCGACAGAAGGCCGCTCCGGTGGTGTTCCACATGCTATCGACGATTAACCAGACGCCCGAGGTTTTTCACAAGGTTAATTCAGCTCGATTATTAGAATGAACTTCTTAATTGACTTATTGAACTGTCTTCAGATCTTGCCAAGAATGCCTCTGGTGTTGCAGCACATGAAGAACCAGTCGGCCACCATGGATGAGATTGGTCTGGAAGCCAGAAATTGTCTGCAGCAACTGGTGGACCTCACAAGCGCCCTTATGCTGCGATTCTACGATCAGGATGACCTCTATGTCGCCGCCAAAAAGGCTCTGCAAACGTTCGAGCCCTCTCTGAATTGTGTGGCTTTGGCGCGAGCGATGCATGAGAATGCTCAGCCATGGGGTCGGCGGAATGCGAGGGTCGGGCTGGTGAACCTGGGAAACACCTGCTATATGAACAGCGTACTCCAGGCACTGGCCATGACCAGCGAGTAAGTACAGCTAAATACCCTTTTAACGACTTTTAGGATCAGAATATTTAAACAGTGCTTTACTTGTAAGAACTATTAAGGGGTTATCCGGGTCTTGACACTTCAAAAAATTCATTTTTTTCAAACTTTTTTATATAATAGTACAAAGTTTCAGGAATGTTGTCTGAAAATTTCAAGTCGATCGAAGCAAAACTGTAGGAATGGGAGAAATTTAAAGCCCAGCGCGTCGAACGTCACAACGGGCCATTCGGGCTCTGGCGTCGGGCAGATGCGGCACTTTAAACGCGTTTTTCTCAAAACCACTTTTTTGAAGTCGGTAGTCACGATTTCTCAAAAACTATTGCACCGATCAACTTCTGCTTTTGCACACTTCTTTTAGACATAATTCTCTTGTCCTTAACGGAGGGATTTTTTTAATTTTTAATTACAACTCATTTTATAAGCCAAAATATGGCCAAAATTTACGTAAAAAATGACACTTTTTATGAAAAGCGCTACAAAAATTCAATTTTTAATTTTTAAAAAAAATGGCTCGTAGAGGACAAGCGAGACACATACACTATCAGAATAATTTTAGTTTTTTAATTTCAGACAAAAATTGGCGGAGATATTTTGCCTACCGCAAGGACACAATTTTTTATGAGGTCAAGTTCAAGCCTGCCTCAACGGCTCAATTTTAAAAATATTTGGATCAAATTTTTACACAATGTTGGTCAAACCATAAACATTAATGTACAATAAATGAAATTTGTGAAATTGTCATAAGATCTTTAAAAAAAATTTACGAAAATAGGCTTTTTTTCGTGCTCCAAGACCCGGATAACCCCTTAAAGCAATGATAAAATTGTATTGCCATTGGTAGTCCTTGGTTTAATATATATCTTGTTTACAAAAGTTATATTAAATGTATATTTCGCTTGGCGAAAATAATAAGCAAGGTTATCTATTTTTAGGAAGAACGCATGTAATTATTACATTGCCTGATATACCTTACCTAATTCTCTACTTATACTCACTTTTGTCTTCCAGTTTCAGCAGGCAGATCCTGCTCATCGAGTGCGATTCACTGCTGCTTATGAAGGTTCAGCAGCAGATCGCCCTGATGCACCACTCGCTGCGCTACGAGCTGACGCCTTCGCGAGTGCTGAATGCCACCCGACCGCCTAGCTTTACGCCCGGCCTTCAACAGGACAGCTCCGAGTTCCTAGGATATCTGCTCGACCTGCTGCACGAGCACGAGATCAACAGCCCATCAGCCGCTGGCCGCAGTGTCGCTCCTCCGAAGAACAGCTCGGAGGTCGAGGACGTGCCCGCCCTGCTGAGCGAGGAGATAGTGACCAGCGGCGTGATTCCGTACAACAGCAAGGATCGCGAGCTCTGCAGCGGAAGCAGCAGTGGCGATGGTAGTCACAAGCCCACTCCCACTCCCCCTGCGACACCCACCAAAGGCACAAACGGCTCGCAGCCCCAGGTACAGCCGGTGAATCCTCCGAAGCCACCATCCACCATTGACAAGACGTTCGCCGGCAAGTTGTCCACTACCTACCGATGTCTGAGCTGCGGCTGGGAGAGCCGGAACGAGGATAGCTTCCGGGAGCTTCAGCTGTCTTTTCCCGATGACAAGGACGACTGCGGAGCCACCAACTACTCGGTGCAGGACCTGATCGAGTACTACTGCTCGCCGGAGAAGCTGGATGGTGACAATCAGTACTTCTGTCCGCGCTGCAAGAAACTCTGCGACGCGGAGCGGCACATCGGGGTCACCCAAGCGCCCAGGAACCTCATACTCACGCTCAAGCAGTTCAAGTACGATCAGAAGTACCACTTCCGCACCAAGCTGATGCATAAGGTGTTCCACGATGAGAGCGTAAGTAACTGCGAGTGCTCTTCTACTTGATCGAATAACAAACCATTTCATTCCGCATCGCAGGTCACTGTAAAGATGTGCGCCACGGACTCGCTGCAAGAAATGTCCACGGTGCACTACGATCTGTATGCCGGAGTTGTGCACGCCGGCTACAGCATGGATTCCGGCCACTACTTTACATTCGCGGCGGATCAAGCGAAGAACTGGTACAAGTTCAATGACAACTTGGTTACCCACTCGCAGCCGGAGGAGATGCACAACCTCACCTCGCCCAACACGCCGTACATCCTGTTCTACAAGATGTGCGGCCGCTCCAACGAGTCTAATGGAGCGTCGGCCAGCTGCAGTTCGAGCATGGGCTCGGGCTCGAGCCACCAAGTGGTCTCGGTGCCACTTTCATTGCCTCTTACGCTGGAGGAATTGCCGCGTCAGCTGCGCGACTACGTAAAGAAGGACAACCATGTTTACAACGAGGAGTTGAAGATGCAGCGCTTTAAGCGCGGCGGCGGTGGGCACAGCGGCATCGGGTTCGTCAGCCGGCATAGCTTCGATGGCGATGGCGACGAGGACGACCAGGCGCCACCGCCCTCAGGAGGATGCGGTGGCAATGGGCTTGGCATGAACATCAACCGCTTTGTCTTTTGAGGAAGTAGGAGCGAGGACGGCGAGCACTCCGGAGGCCACTAGAACATATATTTGTCTACTTTATAAAACACGCGCATACTAATCTAAATGTTACATATATATATAGCCAGTGCATAACCAATCGAGAAATATACGGCTACGTATATCGAGTGTGTGAGAATCGATGGCTGCTGCGCTTTCCGTTCGCTCGTTCGCTAGCTCTTCCCGTTGCTGTCCATGTTTTCTGTCCTATTTCCTCATCCTTATCGATCCTTCCCCCCGAGAAATCATCCTACTCAACCACTCATACACACGCAAACTATCAATGTATTTCCATTTACAAAATTGTTATGATTTTTTGTTTTTGTTAACACAAACCTAGTTGTAGAACGAGCAAATATGCGTACACATACATATATAATTATAACGATTAAAAGCATCTGAATTAGCCAGAGAAGGGAGCGACATACTCGAATCCGAATCAGCCGATCTAAGAAGACCACTTACTTCCAAAGCAGTAAATCAGAAATGTATGCACCTTAGTTTTTAACACTCGAAGTAAAATCATATCTCGAGTTGCAATCGAACTAGCAAGAAGCTACGCATGGTGATCGTCGCGACAATGACTTTTATAAATAGTTGGCGAGAGCGAGATCGAAATCGTATTATTAGTTTCCCTGTTAATTTTTGTGAATTTTAAAAAAATTGCTAATATGCGACACGAATTTGTAATTGATATATATAAATGTATCTCTTTGGATCTGGTGAGCAGAGGTTGCGATGATTTTTGAATGTTATTGCAATTAAATTGGAATAATTTCAAAGAAATTTGTATATGGTGTATGTCTATTGATAACCAAAATCTATACTATGCTATGCTATAAGTGTATCAATAAAGAAAAGAACAAGCCCAAATACTTGAACTCATTCGAAGTAGAATTAGATGTGGTAAACGAATATTACTAAGGACCTTTTTATACCCTTGCAGAGGGTATTATAATTTTGGTCAAAAGTGTGCAACGCAGTGAAGGAGACATCTCCGACCCTATAAAGTATATATATTCTTGATCAGGATCACCTCCTGAGTTGATATAGCCATGTCCGTCTGTCCGTCTGTCCGTCTGTCCGTCTGTCTGTCCGTCTGTCTGTCCGTCTGTCTGTCCGTCTGTCTGTTTCTACGCGAACTAGTCTCTCAGTTTTAAAGATATCGAATTGAAACTTTGCACACACCCTTCTTTCCTTTGCACGCAGTATATAAGTCGGAACGGCCGGGATCGGCCGACTATATCCTATAGCTGCCATATAACTGATTGATCGGAAATGCCATAACTCTGCTGTTTGTTAAGTTAGGAAGTTGGGACTCTCTATGGGTATTATATTTGGCCAATCAATCCGACATACCAAATTTCATAAGGATCGGCCGACTATATCCTATAGCTGCTATATAACTGATTGATCGGAAATGCCATAACTTTGGTGTTTGTAAAGTTGGGAAGTTGGGATTTTCTATGGGTTTTATATTTGGCCAATTAATCCGACCTACCAAATTTCATAAGGATCGGCCGACTATATCTTATAGCTGCCATATAACTGATTGATCGGAAATGCCATAACTTTGGTGTTTGTTAAGTTAGGAAGTTGGGATTTTCTATGGGTTTTATTTTTGCCCAATCAATCCGACATATTAAATTTCATAAGGATCGGCCGACTATATTCTATAGCTGCCATATACATAACTGAATGATTGAAAATGCCATAACTTTGGTGTTTTTAAAGTTAGGAAGTTGGGATTTTTTATGAGTATTAAGAATGCATCATATGAATAATTTTGGAGAATATAATTTACAGAGTATTCTGCAAGGGTATATCAACTTCGGCTCCGCCCGAATTTAGCTTTCCTTTCTTGTTTTAGTTACATTAGAATATGACGGTAATATAAGTTTTAAATCAGTATTCCATTTCCATAAATACAGTTCAATCCAAGTCTTTATAATTTGCAATCAATAACATTGTCGAATAATCCTTAAAAATCCCTGTCTTGGATCTAAAACTGCTCATTTTTAGTCCACGCTTGTATTTTTACTATCTTTTAGAGAAAGAAAAAGAATGGAATACAAGTATCGGTTTTTTAAATTAATTTCGTTTCCCTATTGAGCGGCAAAATTGGAAAAAAAAGATAAACACCGTGTGTATGCTGCGGAATTTTATTTGCGACTGATGCCGCGATCTGTACTTATATGTACTGGCGTGCATTGCCTTATAAGGAAAATATACAGGGTCTTTATTTTCTACAATCCCCTCATTTGCGTGCCACATTTAACATTTCCACATGTCTTAAGCAAGTACACAAATACGGTGCTAAGGTCTCCAAAATCTTCGGCAGATCAACGTTATTGTTGCGCAGGTCACATGCAAAAGTTTGCCACGCTAATGAGTTCTGAAATGCAGAAGATTAAACGTGAATCAGTGCGGCGAAATCAATTATCACAAACACTCTCCATCGAATGGCTGATAAATATATATCGGTTTCGGGACTGGGGAAAATAAATATAAATTGCCTGTTGGCTGGCGATTTGATTTCATAAATACATACATACACTCACTCGCATATCTCTGCGTACACCCCAAAAAAATTTCAAAATCTAACTTTAAACCCTAGCTGTTCGGCCATTTATGCATATATTCAACCCATTTTTTTTTAAACATAATTATAATTTATTGTCTTCATTGACGTATTTTTTTTTTAATTATTCAACTGTGTCTTATATTTTATTTTTAATTTTAAACTTAACTCTACCAAAAAATATACCCGCAAAAGTCTGAGTACACCTGTTTAAAACACAAATAATATTATTTTTAGTAACTGGTAGGGTATCCTTTTCTCTGCAAAACTTCCGTAAGGCGTCTCGGGATGGAATCCACTTTTTTTTTTGTCTCATTTGCAGTAATTTTCCCCTACTCCTCGAGAATCACATTCTTGAGCATTTTTTTGATGTTATCGTGTGTCTTCGGATTTTCCTTTCAAGAAGATCCCAAAAATGCTCATTTGGGCTTAGATCAGGACTTTGGGGAGGTGTTCGCAGCTCGTTGTCTTGTTGGAACCAACATTCACTTTAAAGCCCTAATTTTTCAGCACTTTCTTTTAAATTGTTTTTTAATATGTCAATATAGATTTTCTGATCCATTATTAACTCGATAAATACCAATTTTCCAACGCCACTTGCTGCCATACACAACCACACCATTATTCCGCTTCCTCCTTGCTTTACTGTGCCAACCAAATTTTCTTAATTTGAGGCTTCTCCGCTTTTCCTCTATACCAAAACCTTTCCCTTGATTCCAAATATGCAGAATTTAGTTTCGTCGGGAAATATAATCTTATTCCAGTAGTCTTGGTTTTTGGAAATATACTCATTAGTAAAGGTTAGGCGCTTTTGTCTATTGACTTCCGATATGAGAGGTTTTTTGCGGGCGACTCTGCTATGGTAGTCAGCCTTTTTTATGGTCCGGCGTACAGTATCTTCGGAAACTCTTTTGGAAAATCTATCCTCGACCTTCAGCTTTGCCTGGTGAGCTGTCGTCCTTGGGTTGAGCTGAATAGATTTGATAATATTCCTCTGCTCGCGGTTTATAAGCAAAGGCGGACGGCCAGAACGAGCCTTTGGCAAGATACTTCCAGCCGAGTTGTAGTTATTTATCACTCTTTGGATGGATGAGTGGGTTCTACCAACTAAAGCACCAATTTCTCTATAAGATTTTCCATCCAAAAAACCTTTTAATATAGTTTTCCACTCCTCAACAGAAATTTCCTTACCTTTTTGTTCCATGTTGCAATATGCTCGTTATTATAATGAAAGAGTTTCATTTTAACTGCGTAATGTCTATTTTTAGACATTCTAAAGTAGATCGGCGACAACAAAATTAACGGAAATCGCACAATCCTGCATTCCTCGAAGTTGAAAACTGCTGTACGCAGACTTTTGCGCGTACACTTTTTCGTAGTGTTAGGTTTAAAATTAAAAATAAAATATAACCCCCTGTTGAATATTTATAATATTTCTACGTCAATGAAGACAATAAACCATAGTTTTGTTTAAAAAAAGAATGAATAAAATACATGCATAAATGGCCGAACAATTAATGTTCAAAGTTAGATTTTAAAATTTTTTTGGGGTGTACGCAGAGATATGCGAGTGAGTGTATGTGCCTCACGTAGCCCAGCTCAATTGCCAATTAGAAGCGAGGCGAAAGGAAAAAGCACTGGCAAAGGCGGCAGGAAAAAACATAAAAAGAAAAGGCGGTGGCACTTGAAAATTCTGAGACATCAACGGAAGTTGATTTGTATACGGAATCGCATATAAAAGTTGCCCACTTTTAACCTGCACCTTTTTGGCCAAAATTCAATAAAGCAATTGGAAATTTTTCTCACGTCTCTCTAGGAAATTATTATGGAGCTGGCTGTAGAGGACGGCCGTTTCAAATGGAATTCTTTAAACAATTTTCCCCAAGCCCACACATATACTGCTCGAGCAAACAAAGCGTGTCCCCAACTGAAATACAATTACCACATGGGGTCTTCAGGTTTTCCCACTCACCAATAGATCGTTAATTTGCTTAGAAAACTTTGGACCATCGTTTTCAAAGTTTGACAAGAAGTTGGAAAATTGGGCAATCAGTTGGTCTTTGGGCGGGATCTCCAGAACCTTCTTCACCATTCCATGCAGGCCTTCGAAAGTTGTTAGGTTTTCTAAAAATGTATTTACTTTTTAGTTTCTTGTACAAAATGTTTAGTGTGATTATATGGCAATAGCACTTCAATTGTTAGGAATGGATATTCAACACATATTAACTTATTATTATTTTATTACGTCAGTAAAGAAAATAATATTAATATGATTAGAGGAGGTTAACAAATTAAAAACCAAATGATTGCATGTTTGTATCAATATATGTATAGATAGGCATAAAAACTTAATTTCCTCTTAAGTATTTCATAAATTAATTTATAAAATTGAAATTTAAGAAATACTTACATAAATTAATTTATAAAATTGAAATTTAAGAAATACTTATAATGCAATTGAACTATTTTCCTCATAAAAGGCAACATACGCACCTTTCGCTTCAAAAGAGCTCACAGGGAAAACTGTGAACACCTCCGCCACCGTACGCACCACCTTGGCCACATCAAATCCTTGATCGCTCAAATAGTTGGCGATCTCAAGGATTTCCGGCTGCTGAATCAACTTCTGCTTAATGGTCGTGAAATTGCTGCTTCTGAGAAACGAGTAGCCTTTTTTAAACTCCTCATCATTGAAGTAGTACTGCCCAGCTATGGTCTGGACTCTTCGCTCTGGAAACAGAGCCACAAAGCCGCTCAAATCGATGGAATTTTTGGAAGGCATTCCTTTCGCTGGTGGTTCCATCGAGAGTGACGGATCCAAACCAACACCAACAATCATTTTTCTGCGTTTGTCCTGTGGAAAGCCCATCGAATGGGAAATTCCAGCGGCACAGACGACCAAAAGTAACAGGTAACCGCGATTCATACTGGCGATGTGATCTCCTGCACAGAATCTCAACTTCTGACCGACTCTTCTCATGGTTTTTATGACTTTGGAGACCATTCTAGACTACGACAATCGTTTTAATTTAATTAATTAATTTAATCAGCAGAATTCAACAAAAACACCCACTTGTGGGGGGAATTCATGACAGAGGTCACTAGAGGTCACTTTCAAAAATAACTGAAGGTTTGTAGGAATAGTTGCGGAATTTAAAACCAAATTCAAAGGGATTTTATAAATGGGGAACTGGCTTTCAATTTTGCTTTAACATTTATTCAATTAACAAATAAAATTATAAAACAAGAGAGAACGCTATAGTCGAGTGCCTCGACTATTAGATACCCGTTACTCAGCTAAACAACTTAATATAAATATCTTCCGTCTCTCTCTAGCGCAGGTGAATGCACTTGTGAGAAACGAATAGGAGCAAAAAGAGCAAAATGCGCGCCCCATTTCAAATGATTTAGATTTTGCATTAACATAATGTGAATTAGAGTGACCACAGGAAAAAAGGACAAAAAGCAGAGGTCGCAAATATCGAAGACTTAAGCCATTTGCCTAAAATCATTTTTTTGGTATATTTAAGCGGTTGAGCTACGGGCACACTAAAACACTTTCCTCAAAAAGCGCCAAAATTTTACGTTTATTAGAATTAAGACCTATTTTTATTAATTTAAACCGAGATTTATTAACAAGGCCTCTAGGGAAGGCAACCCCACTGCATCGGCAACTCATCGTCCTTGAGAATTCCGCATCATGTCCTTCTTCGGAGCCAACACATCGCTGGGAGCAACAAGCACGCCGACCAAAAGTGAGTTTCCGTAAACAAGACCTCATGCCCTCTTCTCCAGGTATTTGTGAGGTCCATTCCCGCTTGGTGGTGGCTGCAGCAGCTTCTTTGCGTCCTGCAGGCTTTGTATGCGGATGTCCTTCGGGTCGATGCTGGAGACGGGAAATTTAAGTTTTACAAAATCATAAGCCAATGGACAAAGGCCCTTACCCCTTTTTGTGAACCACATAAGCCACATATCCCACGAAACTCAGCACGAGGATCAGTAAAATAATGACCACAGCCATTTCTCACGACCAGTAGGCGTTCAGTTCTCGAGTCAAACTAAAACTAGCTTAGAGTTTCCGAACCCAAAATTATAGCAGATAAGATTTCAAGTCGGAAGCCTAGTTTCCCAATCGCTGACCCATTTTTCCGTCTTCTTATCTCCCCGCTCAGCAACTGGTGGCCTCTTCGGATCACCGTTTGGAGCACCAGCAACCAGTCAGCCGGCACCCGCATTCGGAACTCAGGCCTCAGCGACGACGGCCTTTGGTTCCCAACCGGCTACCTCTGCCTTTGGAGCTGGTTCCGCCTTTGGAGCGCCAGCTGCTGCTCCGGCCTTTGGTGCCCAAGCTGCTGCCCCGGCTTTTGGCGCCCAGGCCGGTGCTCCGGCTTTTGGAGCCGCCACATCAACAGCTGGCTTTGGTGGCTCCGCCTTTGGAAGTGCCCCGGCGTTTGGTGCAGCAACGACAACAGCGGGCACCGGACTTGGTGGAGGCGGTTTCACCGGATTTGGGGCAGCTCCAGCAACAAGTCAGGCGAGTTTGTTCGGTGCTCCAGCGACCAGTGCAGCGCCGCCGGCTTTTAGTGGATTCGGCCAGCCGGCAGCGGCGAATACAGCGCCAGCAAGTGGATTTGCAGGCTTTGGGACAACAACCACATCGGCACCTGCTTTCGGCGGCTTCGGAACCAGCCAGTCCACTGGCTTTGGAGGCGGAGCCTTTGGATCCAGTGAGTTTCAGTTTGCCCAATTAGCTCTTGTTTGGTATTCCTAACCTGGTTCATGTTTCAGCCTTTGGAAAGCCTGCGAATTCAACAGTAACGCCGGGATTTGGTGGTTTCGGTGGCACCAACTTCATGCTTGGACAGCCGCAACAGCAACCGGCGGCCATTTCGGCTGATGAGGCCTTTGCCCAGTCCATTCTAAATGTGTCCATTTTCGGCGATGACCGGGATAAGATAGTGGCGAAATGGAACTACTTGCAGGCCACTTGGGGCACGGGAAAGATGTTTTACTCGCAGAGTGCGGCGCCGGTGGACATTACGCCGGAAAACCTAATGTGCCGCTTTAAGGCCATTGGCTATAGTCGCATGCCGGGCAAGGATAACAAACTGGGGCTGGTGGCCTTAAACTTCTGCAGAGAACTCTCTGCCGTTAAGTAAGTAATCTCAATCTAGCTTTCCACAACATATAACTTATACCCCTTAAATTTAGGCCACACCAGCAGCAAGTGGTGCAAACTCTGCATAGCCTATTCGGCAGCAAACCAAACATGTTGGTTCACATTGATTCCATTAAGGAGCTGGAGAACAAGAAGTGCCAGATGGTTATCTACGTGGAGGAGAAGCTGCAGCATGCACCCAACGAAAGCAAGCGTGTATTGGCCACCGAACTATCGAATTACCTGAATCAGGCATCGCTGAAACCCCAACTGAGCAATCTTGGCATTGTGGAGGCCTTGGCTCATGTATTGCCCGACGAGGATCAGTTGAAGGAGTACCTCGAAAATCCCCCCAGAGGCGTAGATCCGCGCATGTGGCGCCAAGCGAATTCGGACAATCCGGATGCCAGCAAATTAATACCAGTGCCCATGGTCGGATTCAACGACCTGAAGTGGCGCGTCAAGTGCCAGGAACAGGAAACGGACACTCATGCGTTGTACATGAAGAAAGTGGAGGGCGAACTAACGGAACTAAGACAGCGGCACGCAACGGCCACAGCCAAGATTATAGAACATAAACGGAAATTAGCCGAGCTAGGACATCGCATACTCAGGGTAGGATAAAGATATCTGCATAGTTCATCCTTTTGTTAACCATCAATTATGTCATCTACAGATAATTGTGAAGCAAGAGTGTACTCGCAAGGTGGGCACCTCCCTGACGCCCGAGGAAGAGGCAATGCGCACCAAGCTCCAGAACATGCAGGCAGTCGTGTCCGCTCCCACCCAATTTAAGGGCCGTCTCAGCGAGCTGCTCTCTCAGATGCGCATGCAGCGCAATCAGTTTGCCGGAAACGGAGGAGCCGAGTATTCCATCGACAAGGAGGCCGAGGACGAGATGAAGACCTTCCTGACCATGCAGCAGCGCGCCATGGAAGTACTCAGTGAAACCGTCAACAAGGACATGAAGGCACTGGACGTTATCCTTAAGGGACTGCCCGAGCTGCGGCAATCGTGATAGTAGGAGGGTGGCTGATATGTTTAATAAATCCCACACATGTTGAATACACCCTGAAGATTTTCCATGATCGATTTTCGAGTCAACGAACAAGTTATGGCCGTTACACTTTTGCCATTATGTCGTCGTTTATTGTTTCCTGCAGCTTTGAACTTGCACTTTTACGGCAATGAGAGTCGAAACAATCGAAACGGGTTCACACATTCGTCCCCATTGCTGCGGAAATAATTGTGTGGGTCATTGCACTTGCACTCCACAGCTCACGAAGCGCCCGACTTTTCCCTGGCCACTGCCTGAAATTGGACAATTTCGATAGCGAGGCTCGGACTCATTATGAGTGACAAACGGTTCGTCTCTGGCGGTTCCAGTTTGTTCAACTCCAGCATTGGCATCGGCATCGCTGTTACATTAACATTATTATGCGCTCTGGCGTGCAGGCATACATGTGCAGATCTAGTTTGTCTCGTTACATATTTATTTCTCGTGTGGGAAACTAGTTTTCTCCCAGCCAACCAGGCTCCCGGGGCTGGTTTGTTGTTGGCCATTTATGGCGGAGACTTCCGAGCTTCCGTTTGGAGCACGGAGCGCCAGTATAAATGAATTGGCCAGCTCCAAGGAGGCCTCACTTCGTGTGATATCTTTGAAAGTGAAGGTGGTTAAACTGGAGCACTGCCTATGAGTAGACGAAAGTGACTCGATCAGAGCTATTGGAATTTAAATGGAAATGAATGGTTTTCTAGTTGTGAGTCTAGGGGATCACGGATCATGATAAAAATCGGACTAAGTTCCCCCCTTCTTGCAGCTCCTGTTGTGCGCCTTTTGCTGCAGTGTGGCCGCCAAGCCTCCGGCGGCTCGGCGAGCACAGCTGCATGACGATGTTCAGCTCATCCATCCACACATCATCACGATAGAGCGTTTGGAGAACCTGCTCCGGCGTGCTGGCGAAATCTTCGGACCCGCCCTAGAGGAAGATTCCATGGCGGAGGCCAGTAGCCAGGTGCAGGAGCAGGTGCAGCCACAGCAGCGCTTGCTGCCGCCCACGGAGCAGCCCTATAACTTCTATCTGCCACTCTTCGACTACGTGGAACCCAAGCTGGACGCCAAGAGCCGGATGATGGAGAAGATCGCTCCACCGCCTCAGAAGTCCGAGCATAACTACTATGCGGACAAGCCAAAGAAGAAGCCAAAGAAGTTCAACGCGGCCAACAAGCACATCAACCTCAACCTCAAGTGGCTAAACACCTACGAGAAGGCCATGGGCGGAGCAACTGCCCCCAAAGCCATGTATCTGGAGCAGGACGAGCGCAATCGGATCAACTTCGATGATTCCTTCTTTGCGGTGGACATGCAGGTGAAGATGCCGGACAACCAGCCGCACAAAGAGTTGGTCTCACCTACAAAGCTCCTGCAGCACGGCGAGGAGCAGGCTGAGGAGGATCTAATGGCAGCTCCTGCGCAGTTAGACTTCGACTTCAAATCGCCCGTCCAGGTAAAGCATCGCACATAGATGGGATTTTTTGTTTATAGGTTTTAGTCAGTTGTATAAAAATGCTACAATAAATGCACTCCCTGCGATTAAAGGCTAGGATGAAGCGCCGTCTACTGGGTCTCTTTCTTCTTGCGCAGCTCCTTGCAGAAGGTCTCGGCGGCAGCTGCCTCCCGAGACACGGGAAGGTTCTTTAGGGCCTCCTCCTCCTCTAGTTTTTTAACGCCTTCGCGCACCACGCGCTCAATATCGTCTAGCAGTCCGGAGGCACCGAAACGGAACCTCTCGGGACGGAGCCAGCGAATACCGAGGGTCTCGTTGACCATCGTCATCCATGCGATGGCATCCCGCACTGTCTTCACTCCGCCGGCTGGCTTTAAACCAACAATCTGGCAGGTGCGCCGCTTGAACTCCTGGATGGCGAATATCATGACTAGGCCCACGGGCAGGGTGGCATTCACGGTCTCCTTTCCCGTGGAGGTCTTAATGAAGTCGGCTCCGGCCAGCATGCAAACCATCGCTGCTTTGTAGACCTAATGGTGGGTGTCATAATATATTACTTGGTGTAGTTAAGAGAATATTAAGAGAATTGCTTCATACATTCTCCATGGTGCCAAGCTCCCCGATGGCCAGGATAGTCTTCAAATGAGCTCTCTGTCCGCAGGCACTGCGCATAAGGACCACCTCGTTGTACAGGGCCTCCCAATCGCCCACCAGGGCCAACTGTCGGTTGATCACAATGTCGATCTCTGTGGCGCCGGCCAGAATGGCATGGCTTATCTCCTGCAGGCGAGTCTGTAGACCGTACTGGCCTGTGGGAAAGCCGGTAGCCACCGCGGCAATGGCCACCTTGTCGAGTTTGTCGTATTGCTGGAGCGTATGGTAGGCATCCTTTACCCTGGCAGGATAAACACAAACTGCGGCCGTGTGCATCTCCGGGATGAGGGCACGATCGAAGAACTTGTCGAAGAACTGCGGCTCGAAGGGATAGCAGGCGCGGAGGCACAGCCTCCGGACATTGGCCGCCGTATCATCACCTGCTAGGGTGGTCAGATCCGTGAGCATCAAAGCTCGCAGTGCCCAGGCGATCTCGTTGGCCCCGGTAACATGGCAGCGCTGGGACACCGTCATGGCGATCTCCTCAATCTGGCGCAGCGAGATGTTGACCGACAGCAGCGAGGGATCTTTAAATTTACATATATTACATTTATGAACTTTGGAATTCTCAATATCTCACCAAAGGGCAGGGTTTTGTTTACTTCCAGTTCCTTGACATCCATTGCTGATTACTATTAAGCCTGTAAATTTGGTTGATTACTGCCCACTTGCAGATAAAATCGATCACTCGTTCTTGACCCCTAATCTTCTCCCAAACCTCAACCGAGAAACATGAGAAAAATCTTATCAATTTGTTTGCTGAACAGCTGATTGCAGCGTTGCCAGACCGCGTGGATTAACTGATAATTTTACAGCTCGAGACCGTTACAAGATCACCGATCACAAATAAATGATGTTGAAATACAAACGAAGAGTTAAAAAATACAAATAACACTTGGGTAACTTTGTTTATTGCTTTTTAATACTTGCGAAAGGCACCTATTGTAAATATTGCATTTTTGATGGGGATTTAGTAAGTACAAGAATTTGTTGTTTTTAAAAATTTCACGACACCGAGGTAGAAAACAAATAATTTAATTGCGCTAATTGAACTACTGCTTTGTGATATGGAGTTTTAGCGATGCTTGGCCCACTGCTCCCAGTACTCCCGCTTTTGCATTTCGTAGAGCCGTGAAATCGTGCGATCGAAAGCGAACAGTTCCTCTTCACCGGTGAAAAAACTGGATTTCGATTCGTTCTGCAATGTATAATAGGTTATTATAAGATAATAAATCGAATCAATTTGTGGTGCTCACCATTTTTAAGTCATCCATTAAAGTCCGTTCGGAATCGGAAAGACTTTTAGAACCTCCTGTAAAACTAAACAGATTTTCAAGCGGGACATCGGCCGATATAACCACGCGCACTCGATTATTGTACAGGGTATCTATTAGCGTTATAAAGCGTCGCATTTGCGCCTTGACATCCAGGGTCAGTTGGGGCACATCTCGTATGAGGACGGTATGAAAGAACTGGGATACCTGCAGGAAATCGCTGCCAGCTAGAGGCTAATGGTTGGGTGTGTCATTAGTTTTCGTCAAATATCACATTTCTTATTTGCTTACTCGATCACAGAGTTCTCCAAAGGTGCTGTCCAGCACCTGACCACAGGTGCGATTGAAAGTTAGATCCCTTCCGAAGTGAGTCAAGGTCCGCGGTCGGATAATATCGTTCTCCTCGGCGCACAGGATCTTGAACATGCGATTCATGCTACCGTCTGCATCCGCTTGGCCTTTGACGAAGTAGTTGGTGTCCCCGGACTGGGCTATCCGCCGGTAGTCAATTGAATCCAGTTGGGACACTTTGCAGCGCCGCTGGAGCAGCCCGATGAAGGGCAGGAAGTTCGTGCGCTGCAGACCGTTCTTGTACAGATCCTCGGGATGACGATTGCTGGTGGCCACAACCACAATTCCGTGTCGAAAGAGGTGGGTAAACAGGCGCTTCAGCACCATGGCGTCGGCAATGTCCGTCACCTGAAACTCGTCGAAGCAAATCAGCCAAGATTCGCGGGCAATCAGGTCAGCCACCGGTTTTGTCGGATCAAAGGGCGCGGGCTTCTCCGAGTTGAAAGCCCGGTCCACTGGTCCCTGTTCCTGCTTGGCCTCGTGGATGCGTGTGTGCACCGTGTTCATGAAGGAGGTGAAGTGGACACGCTGCTTCCTATCGATCTGAAAGCGAAACAGTTGGTATTCTGCTCTTGAGGACCTAGTTCAGGTTATCACCTTAGTGCAGCAGTCGAAGAAGAGGTCCATCAGCGTGGTCTTGCCAACGCCCACGCTGCCGTAGAGGTATAGTCCCTGGGGTGCGTGGCTACCAGCGTTGGGGTCATCCTGATCATCCTCGGACGAGGATTTCCGTCCGAAAAGGGAACTGAAGAAGCCACCGCCACCGCCGCTCGTTTTGTAGCTTGGTCTATAGCCCTGAATCTTGTGGTACAGTGCGTCCAGCTCCTTCATCGTCTGGAACTGCCTGTCATCGGTCTTCAGTTGGCCGGCTTTCACCCGCTCCTCATATTCCTTCAGCGGACTGAGGGAACTCTTGTGGCAGACGGGCGCCCACAATAACAGCGGCTTATGGCGCGCGAAGCGGACCACGACCCCGAGGTGGTAGTTAAGCATTGCGGAGCAGGTCAATTAGCGCACAGATCGGAAATTTCTCCTCGTCAACTAAACATTACATAAAACTAGAGACTTCCGCGTTTCTGACCGCGAATTTTGGCTGTTGGCCGTGAAATTTTTAGAACCAGGGCTGCCCGCATTATCAGCTGAGCTGACAGCTGTACGCCGAGCTGCCGGACCGTTCGGAGTGCTGCCAGATCATTTCAATGTAACCGCTGCTTAAAATTCAAATAACAATGTGCAACGCCAAAAATGTACACTTTTAAATTAAACTTTTATAATCTATTTCGTTGTCCAAAATCCGAATGTGACCGTAAAAATGTTTCTGTACTCACCGTTTTTAGAAAATTAAACTCAAAAATATAAAAATTACATGTTGAAATAAATAATTTTAACGTTTTTTAAAAAATCAACACTTAAAAACATTTTATTAAAAGAGGCATAAGAAAGTTTTTTTAAAACATTGGCGGTCCTAGAGAATTGACAATAATGCGACTAAAAGGTTAAGTATTTAACAAGGGACCTGACATTTTGGTTAATACAAAGACATATAAAATATATAGACATTAAAGATGTTTGTGGTTATTAAGTAAAGACCGCTAGGTGACAATAACAAGACTTAATCTAAGTAAACCTCGACAAGGAATGCGAGGTAGCGAAAGGATTAATAAGCCCATAAAACTTGTTATGACAGCGTTCAAATCTCATGATTAATAAAAATGGGTAATGATCGCATTACTGTGTCACTTCCTGAACAATAGTGCAATTTGCGTGATTTGAATCAGAGATAGTCAGGTGTTTTACTTGATCAGGTTTTTCCTATTTATAACGGTACTTAGGGTATGTTTGTCTGGGATTTTCTTTTGCTTCGATTTAGCATTGAATGAGAAAGATTAGATACAGATAACAACCTTTCTGAAAACCACTTAAATATGAACTCTACTATTAAGTATACATAAATTCCCTGCAAATGTAATTGAGTGGACTTAGTTTGTGGTATTAGCAAGATTTACAGCAAAAAGGTGGAGTATTAGCGAGAATTTTTGTTCAAGAAGTAGTATTAACTCACTGTATTTTTTCGTAGACGTTTAAAACAACGTAACGGATTAACGTACCTAGATTAAAGACTCAAGTCTTGAGACTTTGGAGCAGGGTATTAAATAGTCATGGCCCAGGTCGAAATCTATTGCTGCACTATCTTCTGCAGGCATAGATAAGATGGTACAGGTGTTAGCCACTTGCAGTGGATCCACTCAAGGTGTCTATCGGGACTGGATTTCCAGAGCTCTGGATCCCTTATAAATGGAGCTGCATTCACCCGCGTTCACCATAGTCCACTAATTTTTGGACGGCGAGCAAGTTCTTCGAGGAAACCACAATATGGCTATGATACCTACCACCTACAGTGAAAAGGATAATGTCTGGAGCGGAGCCAAGCGCAACTCCATGTACAACTATGATTCCTCCGTGGGCAAAATCATTTTCAACAACATGAGGAACTGGCCCAAAAACGTTTGTCAGGTGAGTAGGACTCTCCACAGAAATCCGATATCTCAAGCTAAACAATCCTCTTTAGATTTGTGATATTGATGGAGTAACAGTCACCTTCGAGCAGGGATTAACGTGGGCTATTCGGATTGCCCAGTACCTTAAAAAGAGAGGTCTTAACCACAAGGATGTTATTGGCATTGCGGCCAAGAACTCAACATATGTAATGCCCCTTGGAGTGGCCTGCCTGATGAACGCCACTCCTTTCCACTCGGTTAATCCTATGCTAGATGATGGTTGGTATATAGTCTTGGGAAAATCTAAGCATTTATAAACATATCTCTCTCATTTCAATCAGGATCTTTAACCCATGTCTTCTCGATCACCAAGCCAACTCTGGTTTTCGTCGATGGACACGAATACGATAAGATTCATAAGGCAACTATTGGATGGCATCCGGAAATCTTTACCCTATCCGATCATGTTGAAGGAGTCCAGAGCATTGAGACCCTGCTGGATCCAACAACCACTGAAAGGATGTACCAGTAAGTAAGACTTGTTAGTCCTAGATTTGTTTACTAACTATGGGTACTTTTAGACCAGAAGTTCTAAAGGAAGGTGGCGATCAAACCGTAGCCATCCTGTGCTCCTCTGGAACTACTGGACTGCCTAAGGCCGTCTGCATTTCCAACAGCATCCTGATACAGGACAGCATGTGAGTCTATTTTCTTTAACCCCGAGTGCAATCGTTAATATGTAATTAAATCCTATATCAGGCTAATCACGAGCCAATCCGTGGTTTATGTTGGAAGCTGCCTGGACTGGATCACCGGTTTGTGGGCCTTTGTCTTCAGCACTGTTTTTGGATGCACAAGGATCATTAGCAACAAAGCCTTTACCCCCGAGTATTTCGTAGGTCTGGTGAAGAAGTACAAGATCAACTATGCCGTGCTCCCACCTCGTCATCTATCCGCGCTAATCGCTTGCCCAGATGCCAAGCCGGAAGCCCTGGCATCAATTTCGAACCTTAACTACGGCGGTGGATCGCTTTCCCTAGCCACTCTGCAGCGATCGCAGGAAATCTGCAAGGCTGCCATGTTTAACTCGGGATACGGAATGACAGAGGTGGGCGCCATCACGATCAATATTGGAATCAGCAACGTCTCCTCGGCGGGCAGACCAGTGCCGGGACTAAAGATTCGGATCGTGGACGAGGATGGCAAGAACCTGGGATACAACGATGTGGGCGAGATCTATGTGCACACGGGTCAGGCCTGGAATGGGTACTACGGCAATCCCGTGGAGTCTCGGCGCATGCAGGACTTCGAAGGATGGTTTCACACCGGCGATCTAGGCTACTTCGATGAGCAGAACTTCCTCTACATAGTGGACCGCAAGAAGGAGATCCTCAAGTACCAGGGCCTCCACTACTGGCCCACCGAGATCGAGGGTGTCATCTCGGAGCTGCCCCAGGTGCAGGACGTCTGTGTTGTGGGCATCTACGACGAGCGGGAGGGCGATGCGGCCGGGGCTCTGGTGGTCAAGAGCAAGGGAGCCACCATTTCTGGCAAGGAGATAGCTGACCACGTGGCCAAGCGACTTCCCGCCTTGCAGAAGCAGCTGAGAGCCGGAGTCCAGTTCACCAACAAACTGCCCGCCAATGTCAATGGCAAGACGATGCGCAAGACGGCACGCGACGTATTCATCGCCCAGAGCGGAACGGGAAAGTGAGGTCTCAACGATCCACCCAATAGTGTATAGTTTTAATCACAAGTGCTGGGAGATACTTCAGAATTATGGCTGAAGTGCTCTGGTTGAAGGGGGCTTTCGACTGTGAGGTGACCTTTGGATCCCAATAAATTGAGTTGTACCTACAAAGACAACTAATCCCTTTTAATTTCTTTCTGGTTGGAATCCAAACAAAAAGGTTTAGACTTTGATCTGGTCTAGTCACGAGACTTGCAATAATAAAGTGTATTTTTTGCTTAAGGGCTTTATCAAAATGGTTAAAACGATTAGAAAAGATCAATCATATTACTGCTGGTTATGAATGAGTATCTTACCATGATGTCTCGCAAGATTCCTATATGGCAAATCTCTTAAAAAAATCTATATAATCTTAAATTTTGCGCGTTTGATAAACTATTAGTCATTACCCAGATGGTACAATTTCAAACTTTTTATGATTACGTTTAGTTTGTTTTAATGTTCTTTTAGCACGATTGATAAGATAAAAATAAGTGCTGCATAAGAATTATTTTGCTGATTGTTAATATCAACAAACCAGAACTTGAAATATTGAACTATTTAATTGGTGTTTTGATAATAATAAGGAAAGCAGAGATTTTTAATTTTGGCGTAAGCCCTTCTTATCACTATTCCTTAGTTTTCCGTATTGAATCCGTCTAGGGAGGCAGTCTACAATTTAATCAGATAAGATAAGACGCGTTGAGCAGTTGGTGCAGGTCATCTACTACTTGCAGTTTTTTAAAGCTTTGGCCCACTATAAATACAGTCTTAGCTGGACAAGAGCGTTAGTAGTACTTTTGATTTTGATTGCGAAGGACCATCTACAGAATGGAGTTACCAACAACTTACGACGCTAAGGTTCGGGTATGGAGTGGAGCCGAACGGATTCTCACATACACCGATGAGACGTCTCTTGGCAAGATAATTTGCAATGTCATGAGGACTTGGCCGAAGAACGTGTGCCAGGTAAGTGCAATCGCGTGATAATAATGAGTTATTCCCAAAGATGGCACTCTATATCAGATAGATGATTCGGACGGCACGGAAGTCACCTTTGAACAAGCCATATCCTGGGCCATTCGGATGGCCCAGATCTTTAAGAAAAACGGGCTGAGCCATTTGGACGTAATTGGCATTGCGGCCAGGAACTCCACATATGTGATGCCTGTGGGTGTGGCCTGCCTGCTGAATACAACCCCCTTTCACGCGGTGAATCCGGTGGCGGACGAAGGTAAGTCATTTAAAGTTTTCAACCGATATTAACTAATATTTTAAATAATATACTTCAGCTACCTTATCACACGTTTTCTCAATAACCAAACCTACTATAATTTTCTGCGATGGAAAGGAGTACGAAAAGGTCCGGGCCGCCACTAAAGAATGGCAGCCGGAGATCTTTACAGTAACCGATCCTGTTGAAGGAGTGCCCCATGTTGACACGCTTTTGCAACCCACCAAAACGGAAATGTTTTTCCAGTAAGTGCTTGAAATTAAAAGTTCCATAAACAGGGAAATCATAAAATTGTTATTTCAGACCAGAACCATTGAAGGAAGGAGGCGAACAGACTGCGGTCATTCTGTGCTCCTCGGGAACCACTGGCTTGCCTAAGGCTGTTTGCATTTCGAATCAGTCGCTTTTCCTCGATTTCTTGTGAGTCTTTGTGATACAGCTTCCTAAGAAAATAATCTATTATTTACTTTCCTGGCAGTATGATGAACAGCGAATTGGTCGTTTATTCAGCTAGTGGTATGGATTGGTATAGCGGTCTGTCTTCATTTCTTTTAAGCACTGTGGTCGGTTCCACCCGGATTATAACCAACAAACCCTTTGCTCCGGACTACTTTGTAAAGCTCGTTGAGAAGTACAAAATCAACTCTGTCATATTGCCTCCTCGCCATATGTCTGCCCTGATAAATTTCCCAGGAGCCACAAAGGAGGCCTTGACCTCCATTCGGATGGTTTCCTACGGAGGTGGATTCACGTCCATGACCACACTGAAGAAAATGCAGGAGCTGTGTCCGACTGCGATCCTAACCTCGGGTTATGGATTGACTGAGGTGGGTGCAGTGTCCATCAATATGGGACTTAGAAATGGCAACACTGCAGGCAAACCAATGACAGGAGTAAAAATACGCATCGTGGACGAGGAGGGCAACAACCAGGGTTACAACGAGGTGGGAGAGATCTATGTCCACACAGGTCTGCCCTGGAAGGGCTACTATGGAAATCCCGTGGAGTCACAACGCACGCGGGATCACGAAGGATGGGTTCACACCGGCGATCTGGGCTACTTTGATGAACAGAACTTGCTCTATGTGGTGGATCGCAAAAAGGAGATCCTCAAGTACCAGGGCAATCACTACTGGCCCTCTGAGATTGAAGGCGTTATCGCAGAGCTGTCACAGGTCGAGGAAGTGTGTGTCATAGGCATCTACGATGAGCAACAAGGAGATGCAGCTGGTGCACTTGTGGTCAAGAGTAAGGGATCCTCCATAACCGAAAAGGAAATTTCAGATCATGTGGCGAAGAGACTACCCTCGGTTCAAAAACAACTTCACGCGGGCGTGCAGTTTACGGACAAGCTGCCCACCAACCCAAATGGAAAGACGTTACGCCGTATCGCGCGAGTGGAATTCGTTGCTAAAAAAGAGGCTGGAAAATAAGATTTCATAAAAATTTTTATGTTACATTATTTTAAATTAAATCTATTGTCTCACTGTACAAAGAAAAAATTATTTTTAATATTAATGGCTAATCCCATTATATATTTTTGTTAGATATGCTGTAGAATATACTTGTTACTTTAAAATTGGTTTTGCAAATATTATTTATATTATAAGTTTACCAGGTTAGTTTAGCATCGAATTAGAAGCAAGAATGCGAAGCAAGGTTTAAATTACCTTCTGAATATCAGCACTGTATGTCAAGATAAAATTTCAGAAAGCATATTGTAAATAATCTTTGTACTGAAAACATACCTTGAATTTTGTTACAAATAAAGATAAGGATATCTGCTTAATTGTTTGCTTTGATTTGGTCTAGCGCTGGACTTGATAAAGTACAAAAAACTGCTGGGTTTCCTACGCAGCGCAAGTTTGTTTCAAAATGGTGCCACGCCCCCTCTGACGCCCACAAGCCACAAGCTGTGGCCACAGTTTTGATGCTATTATGAAAATTTTAATTGATATGTATTTGTTTCGTCAATACCTATCGATTGGCTGAATAAAAATTTGCCACGCCCACTCTAACCTAGCGCCTACATTTCCGCCTTTCATGGCGCCATCTAACGGTTGACTTTGGAACAGCTGGCCAAGGTGCTCAACAGAGTCAACGTTAATTCTCGATTAAGATTTCTATTAAAGGAAATTGCGATGGTTTTCATTTGTCAATACCAAACTATATCCCAAGAACTATGCAAATCAAATCAAGTTAGTCAAGTTGGAGGTCTGAGTCAAACAATGGCGTATGTGTGTATGTATGTAAGCATATACATATATGTATGTATTTACATTGTACACAGTTGCAATTGTTTAGCTGAGTAACGGGTATCTAATAGTCGAGGCACTCGACTATAGCGTTCTTTCTTGTTATACCCTTGCAGAGGGTATTATAATTTTGGTCAAAAGTGTGCAACGCAGTGAAGGAGACATCTCCGACCATATAAAGTATATATATTCTTGATCAGGATCACCTCCTGAGTTGATATAGCCATGTCCGTCTGTCCGTCTGTCCGTCTGTCCGTCTGTCTGTCCGTCTGTCCGTCTGTCTGTTTCTACGCAAACTAGTCTCTCAGTTTTAAAGCTATCGAATTGAAACTTTGCACACACCCTTCTTTCCTTTGCACGCAGTATATAAGTCGGAACGGCCGGGATCGGCCGACTATATCCTATAGCTGCCATATAACTGAACGATCGGAAATGCCATAACTTTGGTGTTTTTAAAGTTAGGAAGTTGGGATTTTCTATGGGTTTTACATTTGGCCAATCAATTTGACGTACCAAATTTTTTAAGGATCGGCCGACTATATAGTATAGCTGCCATATAACTGAACGATCGGAAATGCCACAACTTTGGTGTTTGTAAAGTTAGGAAGTTGGGATTTTCTATGTGTTTTGTATTTGGCCAATCAATTTGACGTACCAAATTTTATAAGGATCGGCCGACTATATCCTATAGCTGCCATATAACTGATTGATCGGAAATGCCATAACTTTGGTGTTTGTAAAGTTAGGAAGTTGGGATTTTCTATGGGTTTTATTTTTGGCCAATCAATCCGACCTACCAAACTTCATAAGGATCGACCGACTATATCCTATAGCTGCCATATAACTGATTGATCGGAAATGCCATAACTTTGGTGTTTTTAAAGTTACGAAGTTGGGATTTTTTATGAGTATTAAGAATGCATCATATGAATAATTTTGGAAAATATAATTTACAGAGTATTCTGCAAGGGTATATCAACTTCGGCTCCGCCCGAAGTTAGCTTTCCTTTCTTGTTTTTACTCAAAATAGTCAAAACGATTAGAAGATCAATTGCCTTGAAAGTTCAAATTACTGTTAGTTAATTTATAGTTTTGCCTCGAAAGATTTCTAGATGGCAAGCACTCCATATAAACTAAAATTTTGTTCGTATGATAAAGAGCTAATCATTACCCAGATCTAATAAAACTTTTATCTAGATATTTAATCTTAATCTCTTTAAGCACTCCATATAATCTCAAATTCAGTGCGTGTGATAAGACGCTAGTCATTACCCATATCTAACGATTTCACACTTTTATGATAATTGTCATAAATACATATTAGATTTTACGAGCTCTGGTTCTGTCAATATGTAAATCTATCTAGAGCCGTAAATAAGGATATGCAGAATAAGAAATTTTCATTTTTAAATAGTTTTTTGATAATAAATATTTCTGGACTTTTAAAGATAAATTTTACTTGAAATAAAAAGAAATGCAGAGATTTTAAATTTACACTGAATATGAAAACTATTCCCTAGTTTTCACCATTGGATTCGTCAAGGGAGGCAGTCTATAATTTGTTCAGATTAGATAAGACGCGTTAAGCAGTTGGTACTGTACTACTTGCTGTATTTTAGGGCGCTGTCTCACTATAATACAGTCTTAGCTGGACCTGAGCGTTAGTAGTACACTTGATTTTGACTGCGAAGGACCACCTAAAGAATGGAGATACCAACAACTTTTGACGCGAATGTTAGGGTATGGAGTGGAGCCAAACGGGTTCCCACATACACCGATGAGACGTCTCTTGGCAAGATAATTTGCAACGTTATGAGGACTTGGCCGAAGAACGTGTGCCAGGTAAGTCCAATCGCGTGATAATGATGAGTTATTCCCAAAGATAGCACTCTATATCAGATAGATGATGCGGATGGCAAGGAAGTAACCTTTGAACAGGCAATATCCTGGGCCATTCGGATGGCCCAGATCTTTAAGAAAAAGGGGCTGAGCCATTTGGACGTAATTGGAATTGCGGCCAGGAACTCCACATATGTGATGCCTGTGGGTGTGGCCTGCCTGCTGAATACAACTCCCTTTCACGCGGTGAATCCGGTGGCGGACGAAGGTAAGTCATTTAAAGTTTTCAACCGATATTAACTAATATTTTAAATAATATACTTCAGCTACCTTATCACACGTTTTCTCAATAACCAAACCTACTATAATTTTCTGCGATGGAAAGGAGTACGAAAAGGTCCGGGCCGCCACTAAAGGATGGCAGCCGGAGATCTTTACGGTAACTGATCCTGTTGAAGGAGTGCCCCATGTTGATACCCTTCTACAACCCACCAAAACGGAAATGTTTTACCAGTGAGTGCTTGAAATTAAATGTTCCAGAAATAGGAAAAGTATTAAATTGTTATTGCAGACCAGAACCTCTGAAGGAAGGAGGCGACCAGACTGCGGTTATTCAGTGCTCATCGGGAACCACTGGCTTGCCTAAGGCTGTTTGCATTTCAAATCGGACGCTTTTCAGAGATTTCTTGTGAGTCTTTGTTATACATCTTGCTAAGAAAATAAGCTATTTTTAACTTGGCAGTGCGATGACCAGCGAATGGAACATTTATTGTGCTAGTGGTCTGGATTGGTATAGCGGTCTACTTAGTTTTCTTAAGAGCACTCTGGACGGTTCCACCCGGATTATAACCAACAAACCATTTGCTCCGGACCACTTTGTAAAGCTCGTTGAGAAGTACAAAATTAGCTCTGTCCTTTTGCCTTCTCGCTATATATCTGCCCTGATAAATTTCCCAGGAGTCACAAAGGAGGCCTTGGCCTCCATTCGGATGGTTTTCTACGGAGGTGGGTTCACGTCCATGACCACATTGAAAAAAATGCAGCAGCTGTGTCCCACTGCGATACTGATCTCGGTTTACGCAATGACTGAGGTGGGATCAGTGTCCATCAATATAGGGCTTGGAAATGGCAACACTGTAGGCAAACCAATGACAGGAGTAAAAATGCGCATCGTGGACGAGGAGGGCAACAACCAGGGTTACAACGAAGTGGGAGAGATCTATGTCCACATAGGTCTTCCTTGGAAGGGTTACTATGGAAATCCCGTGGAGTCTCAACGCACGCTGGATCACGAAGGATGGTTCCACACCGGCGATCTGGGCTACTTTGATGAGCAGAACTTGCTCTATGTGGTGGATCGCAAAAAGGAGATCCTCAAGTACCAGGGCAATCAGTACTGGCCCTCTGAGATTGAAGGTGTTATCGCAGAGCTTCCGCAGGTCGAGGAAGTGTGTGTCATAGGCATCTACGATGAGCAACAAGGAGATGCAGCTGGTGCACTTGTGGTCAAGAGTAAGGGATCCTCCATAACCGAAAAGGACATTTCAGATCATGTGGCGAAGAGACTACCCTCGGTTCAAAAACAACTTCACGCGGGCGTCCAGTTTACGGACAAGCTGCCCGCCAACCCAAATGGAAAGACGTTACGCCGTATCGCGCGAGTGGAATTCGTTGCGAAAAAAGAGGCTGGAAAATAAAATTTCATAAAAATTGTTATGTTACATTATTTTATATTAAATTTATTGCCTCACTGTTCAAAAGAAGAAATTATTTTTAATATTACAAATGGCTAATCACATTAAAATAAACTTGTTACTTTAAAATTGGTTTTGCAATATTATTTATATTAAAAGTTTACCATGATAGTTTAGCATCGAACTAGAAGCAAAAAGGCGAAGTAAGGCTAAAATTAGCTTCTGTATTTCATCTCGGAGCTGTCCCAGCTGGGAAGAGGCGGAGGACGATGCGGCCGGGGCTCTGGTGGTCAGGAGAAAGAGAGCCCCCATTTCTGGCAAGGAAACTTTGATCTAGTCAAGTCACGAGAAAGCTAGAACCTCAAAATGGTCAAAACGATTGGAGGATAATTTGCCTTGAAAATTCATATTACTTGCAGTTAATTTAATGAATGGACTATTTCTAGATGGCAAGCACTCCAAAAAGGCTCAAATTTTGTGCGTATGATAAAGCGCTAGTCATTACCCAGATCTAACGATTTTAAACTTTAATGATGACGTTAAATTTTTTTTAATATTCTTTTAAGATGATTGATAAGATAACAAGGGTTGCATAAGAAGTATTTCGCTAATTGTTAATATCAACTTACCAGAACTAGATATTTAATCTTAATCTCTTTAAGCACTCCATATAATCTCGAATTTTGTGCGTGTGGTAGTCATTAACACATTTCTAGCGATTTCACACTTTTATGATGTTTAGCTTGTTAAATATTCTTTTAAACTGATTGATAAGATAAAAATAAGGCTTGGACAAGAATTACTTTGTTAATTGTTTATATCAACTAACCAGATTTAAAAATTTTTAATTGCACTGAATACGAAAACTGTTCCCTAGCTTTCACCATGGGATCCGACAAGGGAGACAATTTATTTAGATTAGATAAGACGCGTTGAACAGTTGGTGCTGTACTACTACTTTAAGGCTCTGTCTTATTATAATACAGTCTTAGCTGGACCAGAGCGTTAGTAGTACTCTTGATTTTGACTGCGAAGGACCACCTAAAGAATGGAGATACCAACAACTTTCGACGCAAATGTTCGGGTATGGAGTGGAGCCGAACGGATTCTCACATACACCGATGAGACGTCTCTTGGCAAGATAATTTGCAATGTCATGAGGACTTGGCCGAAGAACGTGTGCCAGGTAAGTGCAATCGCGTGATAATAATGAGTTATTCCCAAAGATGGCACTCTATATCAGATAGATGATGCGGATGGCAAGGAAGTCACCTTTGAACAGGCCATATCCTGGGCCATTCGGATGGCCCAGATCTTTAAGAAAAAGGGGCTGAGGCATTTGGACGTAATTGGCATTGCGGCCAGGAACTCCACATATGTGATGCCTGTGGGAGTGGCCTGCCTGCTGAATACAACTCCCTTTCACGCGGTGAATCCGGTGGCGGACGAAGGTAAGTCATTTAAAGTTTTCAACCGATATTAACTAATATTTTAAATAATATACTTCAGCTACCTTATCACACGTTTTCTCAATAACCAAACCTACTGTAATTTTCTGCGATGGAAAGGAGTACGAAAAGGTCCGGGCCGCCACTAAAGGATGGCAGCCGGAGATCTTTACAGTAACTGATCCAGTTGAAGGCGTGCCTCATGTTGACACGCTTTTGCAACCCACCAAAACGGAAATGTTTTACCAGTGAGTGCTTGAAATTAAAAGTTCTATAAATAGGGATATTATAAACTTGTTATTTCAGACCAGAACCATTGAAAGAAGGAGGCGAACAGACTGCGGTTATTCAGTGCTCATCGGGAACCACTGGCTTGCCTAAGGCCGTTTGCATTTCGAATCAGACGCTTCTCATACATTCCTTGTGAGTCTTTGTTATACATCTTGCTAAGAAAATAATCAATTTTTTACTTTGCAGTACGATGACCAGCGAATGGATCATTTATTCTGCTAGTGGTGTGGATTGGTATACAGGTCTGCTTTTTTTTCTTAAGAGCACTCTGGACGGTTCCACCCGGATTATAACCAACAAACCATTTGCTCCGGACCACTTTGTAAAGCTTGTTGAGAAGTACAAAATTGCCTCTGTCATTTTGCCTCCTCGCCATTTATCTGCCCTGATAAATTTCCCAGGAGCCACAAAGGAAGCCTTGCTCTCCATTCGGATGGTTTGCTACGCAGGTGGGTTCACATCCATGACCACACTGAAAAAAATGCAGGAGCTGTGTCCCACTGCGACACTGATCTCGGTTTACGCAATGACTGAGGTGCGAGCAGTGTCCGTCAATATAGGGCTTGGAAATGGCACCTCTGTAGGCAAACCAATGACAGGAGTAAAAATGCGCATCGTGGACGAGGAGGGCAACAACCAGGGTTACAACGAGGTGGGAGAGATCTATGTCCACACAGGTCTTCCCTGGAAGGGCTACTATGGAAATCCCGAGGAGTCACAACGCACGCTGGATCACGAAGGATGGTTCCACACCGGCGATCTGGGCTACTTTGATGAACAGAACTTGCTCTATGTGGTGGATCGCAAAAAGGAAATCCTCAAGTACCAGGGCAATCAGTACTGGCCCTCTGAGATTGAAGGTGTTATCGCAGAGCTTCCGCAGGTCGAGGAAGTGTGTGTCATAGGCATCTACGATGAGCAACAAGGAGATGCAGCTGGTGCACTTGTGGTCAAGAGTAAGGGATCCTCGATAACTGAAAAGGAAATTTCAGATCATGTGGCGAAGAGACTGCCCTCGGTTCAAAAACAACTTCACGCGGGCGTGCAGTTTACGGACAAGCTGCCCACCAACCCAAATGGAAAGACGCTACGCCGTACCGCACGATTGGAATTCGTTGCTAAAAAAGAGGCTGGAAAATAAGGATTCATTAAAATTGGTATATTAAATTACTTTAGATTAAAAATGTTATCTTACAGTACAAATAAAAATAAGTTTTGTAAATAATACAAATGGCTAATCACGAGATGTTGAAGAATTTACTTGTAACATTAAATTTGGTTTTTAAAATATTACTTACAATTATGTCCATCGATATCAATTGTTTAGCATCGAATTAGAAGCAACAAGGCGAGGTATGGTTTAAATAACCCTCTGCAAGGGTATATCAGTACTATCTGTCAAGATAAAACTTCTGAAAAAAAATCTTAGTGCTGAAAACATACCATGTTAAATATAAAGATAAGGATATTTGCTTAATTGTTTGCTTCGATTTGGTCTCGCGCTGGATTTGATAAGGCACAAAAAACTGCTGGGTAATCATGATGTGAATTTGATTAGATTTAGACAATAGCTAATTCACCATGATTTGAGCTTTTAATTAGTTTCTTAAAACACTATCTGCGATAAAATTTAATGTACGCTACATTTTTTATTATTATTAGAAAGTCCAACATGGTTTGCTAAACTTTCGAATGCTTCTGATAAGCTGGTTCACACTCAAAGGTGTTTCGGTATTCTGGCCTACTATAAATACACTTCGCTTGTTCACAGCTCCGCAGTCGTCCTCAATTTGTGATTGGGAACAAGTGGCTAAGCATTAACAAATATGTTTGAACAATCCGTGACATATAGTGAGCAGAAGAGGGTCTGGAGCGGGGCAAAAAGGACATCAGTCTATAATCCTGACGCATCTGTGGGCAGAATAATATTCAATACCATGAGGACTTGGCCCAAGAATGTGTGCCAGGTAAGTTTGACTCGGAAGGTGATATGAGGGATAGTTGTTCCAATGGATGCTCGTAAATCTATAACCAGATAAACGATGTTGACGACTCGACGGTTACCAACGAACAAGCGCTTACTTGGGCAGTAAGGATTGCCCAGTTTTGCAAAAGACGAGGCTTGGGGCACAAGGATATTATTGGTATTGCTATGCAAAACTCTACATATGCAATGCCCTTGGGAGTTGCCTGTCTGATGAATGGAACGCCCTTCCACTCCATCAGTACCTTGCTAGACGAAGGTTTGTGTTGCCATTCCTAGGTTAAACACTTAAAGTAAATCCTCCCATGCAGCTACTACTACTTATGTATTATCAATAACTAAACCAAGCGTAATTTTCTGCGATGGGAGCGATATTTAAAAGATTCAAGCTGCCACTACGGATTGGAGCACAGATATCTTTACCCTTACCGATCAAGTTGCTGGAGTGCCGAGCATCGAAACCCTTCTTGATCCCACAGACACGGAAGGGATCAAGAAGGTTAAGCATGTACAGATAATATCCTTTTAGGCCTGAACCCTTAAAGGAAAGAAGTGGTCAGACCGTGGCAATTCTGTGCTCTTCGGGGACAGCTGGCTTGTCCAAGGCTGTCTGCATTTCTAATGGTGGCCTTATAATTGATAACATGTAGGATAGCATAAAACTCATAGCTTGATAGGGTCCGATAAAATAAATCGTTTTATTCTTTTGCAGGATGGGGATAAGTGGAAACATCATATTTACGCCCAGTTGTCTGGATTGGTTTTCCGGTCTAGTGACCTTCATTTACAACACACTTTTCGGCTTCACTCGAATCGTAACCAACAAACCCTTCACACCCGAGTATTTTGTCCAGATGGTACAGAAGTACAAGATCAACAAATTCCAGGCTGGTATCACACAGATAGTGAACCGCAAAAAGGAGATCCTCAAGCACCAAGGTCTCCACTACTGGCACACCGAGATCGAGGCAGTCATCTCGGAGCTGTCCCAGCTGCAGGACGTCTGCGCAAGGGAGCCACCATTTCTGGCAGGGAGATATCTGACCACGTGGCCAAGCGACTACTCGCCTTGCAGAAGACTTTGATCTAGTCTAGTCACGAGACTTTCACAAATATATGTATTTTTACTCAAAGCCTAGAACCTCAAAATGGTTAAAACGATTAGGAGATCAATTGCCTTGAAAGTTTATATTACTGTTAGTTAATTTAACGATCTCATACTTTTATGATGACGTTTAGTTTGTTAAATATTATTTTAAGCCGATTGAAAAGATATGAATAATATGTTAATATCAGCTAAACAGCCGAACAATTGTAATCTTAAGTACAGGCCACTTAAGCCTGACTATAAATATAGTTCTCACACTGCACAAACGGTCGCCTTGCGGGAGACCGTTAAAAAGGGTCCCACTCAGGAAAACAGATGTGGTCTCTGCGTAGACCATAAATAAGTATATTATAAGAATTTCAAGTTAGTTACGTAAGCGAAGACTTAGTAAGATAAAATCATTTTTTATACGGAACTCAAACCTGAAGGTTGTTTTTCCTTATTACAGGAATCCCTTTCAACTAACCAGATTTGGAAATTTTCATTTTTAAATACTTTTTGATAATAAATAGTTCTGGACTTTCAAAGATAAATTTTACTTGGAATAAAAAAAAAAGCAGAGATTTTAAATTTTGGTGTAAAATTACACTGAATACGAAAACTATTCCCTAGCTTTCACCATTGGATCCGTCGAGGGAGACAGTCTACAATTTGTTCGGGTTAGATAAGACGCGTTGAACAGTTGGTGCTGTAATACTTGCTGTATTTTAGGGCTCTGTCTCACTATAATACAGTCTTAGCTGGACCAGAACGTTAGGTTTACTCTTGATTTTGACTGCGAAGGACCACCTACAGAATGGAATTATCAACAACTTACGACGCGAGGCTTCGGGTATGGAGTGGAGCCGAACGGATTCCCACATACACCGATGAGAAGTCTCTTGGCAAGATAATTTGCAACGTCATGAGGACTTGGCCGAAGAACGTGTGCCAGGTAAGTCCAATCGCGTGATAATGATGAGTTATTCCCAAAGATAGCACTCTATATCAGATAGATGATGTGGATGGCACGAAAGTCACCTTTGAACAGGCAATATCCTGGGCCATTCGAATGGCCCAGATCTTTAAGAAAAAGGGGCTAAGGCATTTGGACGTAATTGGCATTGCGGCCAGGAACTCCACATATGTGATGCCTGTGGGAGTGGCCTGCCTGCTGAATACAACTCCCTTTCACGCGGTGAATCCGGTGGCGGACGAAGGTAAGTCATTTAAAGTTTTTTACTGATATTAACTAATATTTTAAATGATATACTTCAGCTACCTTGACACACGTTTTCTCAATAACCAAACCTACTATAATATTCTGCGATGGAAAGGAGTACGAAAAGGTTAGGGCCGCCACTAAAGGATGGCAGCCGGAGATCTTTACAGTAACTGATCCTGTTGAAGGAGTGCCCCATGTTGATTCGCTTTTGCAATCCACCAAAACGGAAATGTTTTACCAGTAAGTGCTTAAAATTAAAAGTTAAAACAAGAGAGAACGCTATAGTCGGGTGCCCCGACTATCAGATACCCGTTACTCAGGTAAAGGGATTGCGAGGGAGATGGAGATAGAAACTTTGATCACGCGTAACTTTTTAACGAATGGTCCGATTTGAAAAATTTCTTCTACATTTCGATAGGTATTGATAAACACAATAAAACTGCATTTTTACTTTTCCGAAATATTTAAATTTTTAAAATCGTACATAAGCGATTGTGGGCGTTAAAGGGGGCGTGGCACCTTTTTGAAACAAACTTGCGCTGCGTAGGAACTCCTAAAATCTGCATGTAAAATGCCAATCTTCTAGCTTTTGTAGTTTCCGAGATGTCAGCGTTCATACGGACAGACAGACGGACAGACGGACATGGCTAGATCGACTCGGCTAGTGATCCTGAACAAGAATATATATACTTTATAGGGTCGGAAACGCTTCCTTCTACCTGTTACATACTTTTGCACGAATACAATATACCCTTTTACTCTACGAGTAACGGGTATAAAAATAGAGAAATTATTAAATTGTTATTGCAGACCAGAACCTCTGAAGGAAGGAGGCGACCAGACTGCGGCCATTCAGTGCTCATCGGGAACCACTGGCTTGCCTAAGGCTGTTTGCATTTCGAATCGGACGCTTCTCAGAGAATTCTTGTGAGTCTTTGTTATACATCTTGATAAGATAATAAATAATCTACTTTTAACTTGGCAGTACGATGACCAGCGAATGGATTATTTATTCTGCTAGTGGTCTGGATTGGCATGGCGGTCTGATTAGTTTTCTTAAGAGCACTGTGGACGGTTCCACCCGGATTATAGCCAACACACCCTTTGCTCCGGACTACTTTGTAAAGCTCGTTGAAAGGTACAAAATTAACTGTGTCCTTTTGCCTCATTGCCAACTGTCTGCTCTGATAAATTTTCCGGGGGTTACAAAGACGGCCTTGGCCTCCATTCGGAGGGTTTTCTACGGAGGTGGGTTTACGTCCATGACCACACTGAAAAAAATGCAGGAGCTGTGTCCGACTGCGATACTGATCTCGGTTTACGCAATGACTGAGGTGCGAGGAGTGTCTATCAATATAGGGCTTAGAAATGGCACAACTGTAGGCAAACCAATGACAGGTGTAAAAATACGCATCGTGGACGAGGAGGGCAACAACCAGGGTTACAACGAAGTGGGAGAGATCTATGTCCACACAGGTCTGCCCTGGAAGGGCTACTATGGAAATCCCGAGGAGTCACAACGCACGCTGGATCACGAAGGATGGTTCCACACCGGCGATCTGGGCTACTTTGATGAACAGAACTTGCTCTATGTGGTGGATCGCAAAAAGGAGATCCTCAAGTACCAGGGCAACCACTACTGGCCCTCTGAGATTGAGGGCGTTATCGCAGAGCTTCCGCAGGTCGAGGAAGTGTGTGTCATAGGCATCTACGATGAGCAACAAGGAGATGCAGCTGGTGCATTGGTGGTCAAGAGTAAGGGATCCTCGATAACCGAAAAGGACATTTCAGATCATGTGGCGAAGAGACTACCCTCGGTTCAAAAACAACTTCACGCGGGCGTCCAGTTTACGGACAAGCTGCCCACCAACCCAAATGGAAAGACGCTACGCCGTATCGCGCGACTGGAATTCGTTGCTAAAAAAGAGGCTGGAAAATAAGGATTCATTAAAATTGGTATATAAAATTACTGTAGATTAAAAATGTTGTCTTACCGTACAAATAAAAAAAATTTTAAAAATAATACAAATGGCTAATCACTGTCGACGTTGAATATTTTTGTTAGAAATGCTGAAGAACATACTTGTAACATTAAATTTGGTTTTTTATATATTATTTATAATTGTGTCCATCGATATCAATTCATTTTACCAGGACTGTTTAGCATCGAACTAAAAGCAAAAATAACCCTCTGAAAGAGTGCTGAAAACATACCTTGTTACAAATAAAGTTTAGGATATTTTCTTAATTGTTTGCTTCGATTTGGTCTCGCGCTGGATTTGATAAGGTACAAAAAACTGCTGACTAATCGTGAAGTGAATTAGTTAGATTTAGACAATAGCTAATTAAGCATGATTTAAGCTTTTAACAAGAGAGAACGCTATAGTCAGGTGCCCCGACTATCAGATACCCGTTACTCAGGTAAAGGGAGTGCGAGGGAGATGGAGATAGAAACTTTGATCACGCGTAACTTTTTAACGAATGGTCCGATTTGAAAAATTTCTTCTACATTTCGATAGGTATTGATAAACACAATAAAACTGCATTTTTACTTTTCCGAAATATTTAAATTTTTAAAATCGTACATAAGCGATTGTGGGCGTTAAAGGGGGCGTGGCACCTTTTTGAAACAAACTTGCGCTGCGTAGGAACTCCTAGAATCTGCATGCAAAATGCCAATCTTCTAGCTTTTATAGTTTCCGAGATCTCAGCGTTCATACGGACAGACAGACAGACAGACAGACGGACAGACGGACAGACGGACATGGCTAGATCGACTCGGCTAGTGATCCTGAACAAGAATATATATACTTTATAGGGTCGGAAACGCTTCCTTCTACCTGTTACATACTTTTGCACGAATACAATATACCCTTTTACTCTACGAGTAACGGGTATAAATAGTTTTTTGAAACACTGTCTGTGACATATAGTGAGCAGGAGAGGGTATGGAGCGGGGCAAAAAGGACATCAGTCTATAATCCTGACGCATCTGTGGGCAAAATAATATTCAACACCGTGAGGATTTGGCCCAAGAACGAGTGCCGGATAAGATTGACTCGGAAGGTGATATAAGGAATAGTTGTTCTCATGGATGCTCGTAAATCTAAAACCAGATAAACGATATTGACGACTCGACGGTTCCTTGGTTAAACACCTACAGTAAATCAAGAACCTGACCTACAACCAGGTTGGAGGGTTGTATGTGCTCACGGATCTTCTCTGGAATGGTTACTACGGAAATCCAGACGAGACCCTGAAATTGGATCTGGTCTACCTCGATGAGCAGAACTTCCTCTATATGGTCGATAGTATTCGTTACGAATAACTCAGCTATTGGCCCGCTGAGATCGAGAGCGTTATTTCGCAGATTCCCCAAGTGCAGGACGTCTGTGTTGTGGGCATCTACGATGAGCGGGTGGGGGATGAGGCGGGTGACCTGATGGTCAAGGTCCCGGTATCCGAAATAAGTGCCCAGGAGATTGTTGACTATGTGGCCAAGCACCTGTCCGCCAAGGAAAAACAGCTTATTCCGGTGTCCAGTTCATAGACAAACTATCTAGTAATTCCAATGGAAAAACCTTGCGAAAGGCATCACGTGAGTCATTTCTTGGCAAAAAAGGGGCATAAAAAGAACTAATTGATACCGACATACTCTTATCAGCCCAATGCAAAGTACTACGCATTCAATAGTATAAAGTCAGTTCTTATGAATTAAAAGATAAGCAAAGATGTATTGATTAAACGCTGTGAGAGCATTCCAGCAAAAATTTAATTATAACTAGATTCATGTTACAACTTTGAATCATAGTTAATCACAAATGTAATAATGAAGGGAAATAAATAAAATGGTGTTCTAGTTTTGTTTCCTATCACTGGCTTTTAATGGGAACTAATCTGGTATTTGGGAATAATAATAATGTGATATACAATTAAAATTACTTACTTAATTTTTCTTTTGCCAAATAAAATAGAAACACTATTTGAACTTAATATTTTTGCTTAGCTTTAATATTTAAATAAATGTAGATAGCGAATAGATTCCCTGAGTTGTTTTAAGGTCAAGCGATCCTAATTCTAAGTTCTAAGTCCTGGCCTGAAGCTCCAACCAATAATAAGGAGTAGTGTGAGGAGGCCAAGTGATCTTCGACTAGCTCCCGCAGTGGAATCACTGGGCATTGGCGACTCCGTTGGTTCCATATCCATATCGGTTTCAAAGATTTCCTGATCCCTCGTCACCTGCTCCACCTGCGGACGAACATGGCCAGGACGCACCTCCACCTTGGGCAGTGGGAAGCAGTAGACCCGCTCCACCTCCACCACCTGGGGCACTATGCTGTCGGAGGAAAGGGATGTCTCCGAGACGGTGAGGGGCACACATATGGTCGGCTCCTCGGAGGCATTGCGATCTTCGTAGGGAATGCCCACCCGGGTTATATTCAGTGGCATCGTTTCCGGCACACTCAGTTCGCTGTGCATTTGGGCTGAGTTCAGCGAGTCCTCGTAGTATTTGTACTCATCCGCAGGATCGGAGACGCTTTCATCACGCCTGTCGATGTTGACTTGGAGATTCCCATCTATTCTTTCGGTGCTCGCCGTGTTGGAGGAACTGTCGATGAAATCAGTGGGCCAGTTGAGTAGTCCCTCCGTGGATCGAGTGGCCTGTGTGGGTGCCGGTGGATGCACCACTGAGGATTGCATGAATCCCGGAATCGCCGAGCTGGTTGCCGGAGGTGCTGGAACTGTGGTGTCGTAGGGATATGGATACGGCAATGGCATCCAGCTGTCGTCGGCGGAATGCTGAGAGTTCCTCTGAGTATTCGTCGTCGTCGTTTCCACGGACTCGTTTATTTGCTTGCCCATGGTCTTCAGCCGTGAATCCGTATTGTTCACCACCTCGAACTGGTGTGGTGCCTGCTGGCTGGTAATACGCCGCCGTCCGTGTTTCTCCGGCGATCGCTCGAAGCTGGCTGAATGGACAAATGAGGGATTCTGATAGCCACCAGGCGCAATGGGAGCCGTTTCCTCTTCACTGGAACTCGATGACTTGGCATCAATGGCTGTGGGAACAATTAAGTTGAGTTAAATGGGAAAACTAAACTTAAATCGTGCTAGATAAAATATGCAAACTTTCCATTCCTATAAACTATTTATAGGTATATCTAGACATTTATTAGCGTGATATTGATAATCTGTAAGATTACTTGGATGGATGGATTTTAAAAATACTTGAAATACGAGGAGAAAACAGAAGAGGATTTAAAAGTGATTAAAAAAGGCATTACAAAAGAATGATACAATCCGCAAGTCTCATAACGACATCAAAATCCTGATACCTCCTTGTTACGGAACAATAAATGAAAACTAACAAAGTTGATATTTATTCAGCCTTTAAAAGGATTTCGATCGCATAAAATTTTAAAAATTATTTAAATATAGTATAAAACATTTTCTGTTGAATTTAAAGACAATCCAAATACGTTTTGTTAAGTAAAACCGCTTTTAATTTTAACATCATAGCTTTCGCAAGAAATATACATAAAAGATCGACTGATAAAAGATTGATTGCCCAAATCTTACCATCCGCTGGCATTCCCATGAGCATGGCCTCCAGTCGCCCGTAGACGCGCTCCTTGGGCTGCTGATCCGCGTCGAGTACCCCCTCCATCTCCTCGGGCTTCTCCGGATGCTCTGGCTTCCAGTTCCCGTACACCACCGCCTCCTGACTGGGCGTGGCTGGAAGAGGGGGAGCGTTCCCCTCGCGCAACAATGGAATGTGGGTGTGGACGGTGGAGCTGATGGGACCTGCTGCTGGCAAACTTGGCCAGTTTCCCAAGGCCGGAGCCGATGCTCCACCGGCAGAGGCGGGAATTTGCATATCCGCAATACGTATACGCCCCCTGGGACGCGGTGGCCCCTGCAGTTGCTGAGCTGCAATTAGCTGGCAACCACTAATGGCGATCAGCAGCCACAGTAGGCACTCTTTCCGATGACTAACCATATTTAAATGAAATGCTAAAAATCTCTTTCTGTTTTTTGTACTTGATGGCCGATGCTGTGCCACTTTTCAAGTTTACTGTTAGTTTTCAAAGGTTTTATTGATTCATTCTCGTTTTCAGCAGCCACAATAACAATCTATTGTTTGTTTTCTATTTTGTTTTTGGTTTTTGCTATTTCGCTTTATTTTTTTCTTTAACGGAACTTCGATGTCAATTCAATATTCGCACGCACTTGTTGTTGGATTCATCTATAACTCTTTACATCGTCACATTTCTGGCGTTCAACCTCTCCACTTGCCCATTTCTTTTCACTCCCCACACACACTTTTCAGTACTACCGCTACCTCTTCGCGGTTTAACGCTCCCGCGAATTCGATTTCAGCTTGTGGAGATCTTTTTCCCCAGTCTTCGTAATGTTTCCCGGTTGTTGGGCGATTTGCGATCTGCACGCGACGGCTTCTAAACGGCAACTGACTTGGCCAAATCAATTCCAGCGTCCGCGCAGGCCCACAAGAAAGATTCTTTCTAATCACGGGCCATAGAAATTTTCTTTTGTTCGGCTTGGTTATTATATGGTTTTTTTTTCGTCTTAATTATGCGCAAGAGCGTTGAAACTTAATGGCGAATAAACATTCTTCGGGGCCCTGCTTTTGGGCTCTGTTTCTGCGGTGGTGAAAATGCAGCGGAATTGATTTATCTATGCTTAGACTTAAGCATGTAGTTTAGGTATGTGTGTTTACGTTTTATGCAAATAAGTGGCCAAATCGTTTGCCGTTTTGTGGCCCAAAAGGTTTTGCGGCTGTTTGGTCTTTCAGCTTGATGACAGTGTTTGGTCTTTTTTTTCTGGTTTAGCTTGTTTCTATATTTACGTAGCTAAGGGCTAGTTTTCACAAAAGACCAAACGGTAACCTGTGAAATAATTGATAGAATGAAGAGGTATCTCGGCGGGAATCGAGGCTGAGCCAGTAACCCATTCACGGACCACTTCAACCGGCTCCTCCGCTTGCCACATACTGGCAGACTCCCGCAAGTCAAGTCGAATGGCACTCTGGCAAATCTGTCGTAATTATGCAACCAACAACCGACAACCAGTCGACGAGGAGGCGCTCTCGAAAGAAAATTTCCATGCAGGCGATGTAGAAATATGGAAAATTGGAAAAACCCAACCTGCATGGAATGGGATCAACAAACTGACGTATGGGGTAATTCGATCTGCGAAGTAAACAATAAAGCAACGAAAGATGCACGGTAAATGGGGAAACACAGTAGGAGAAAATAATGAGGACCCATAAACGCTTTGTCACGTCTGTCTGAACATCGTGGATATGGTCAGCTGTAAAACGGAAAAAGGTAGAAAATATGGTAAATCCATCATTGAGTCGGTTCGGCATAATGGAAACGTTAGTTTTTCTTTTATTGTTTCAAAGCAGCGAAACTTTCACACTCGTTAATAAAATATTATTATTTCGATTGAGCGCCCCGTGTGTGTTTGTGTATGGAACTTAATTGAAAATTAAGGGAGTTATTAAAGTTTTATCAATCAGAGTGGTACAGCGATTTGGAATAACTTGCAGAGTGAAATCACAGTCTTGTTGTTGTTGATATAGAATGCGAATGAGTCACGTTTCCAGGATCATCGGTTCGGTGGGGGAATGGGATGGGCGGAGCTCGTCTACTGGTTCTCCAGCAGGCCAATGTACTGGCCATTCTGGTTGGCCACCCGTCGCTCCTCCAGCTTCCTGGCAAAGTCCGGATCCGTCTTGGCCCGCTGCTCCAGGCGTTCCTGTTGCAACTTAATGCCGGCGTAGATCTGGTCAAGTCCCTTCTGGATCTCCTCGGGAATGGCCGGCGGAGTGGGTATATGATCCCCCGTGGCCCGGAAGCCATTCTCGTCGGCCGTGTATTGCACATTCACCAGAGTTCCCTCAGGAGATTGGTACGAGTACTGGCCATGCTGGACCAACACACCATTCGGATTCGTGTCGAAGTCCTTGAGGAAACCCGTCTCCTCGTGAACGATGCTATTGCCCGTCTCGTACTCCGTCTTGTAGCTTCCATCCTCGCTCTGCTCCTTGTTGTACTTGATTATGGGTATCCAGGTGCTGGTTTCTCGGTGATCTTCGTGGCGATGGTGATCCGGCTTGTCATCGCGCGGAATATTATTTACACTTTGATGCTGGTGCGGATGGTGGTGTTGTCCTTGGCACGAAAGGACCAACAGCGCAAGAAGTATCTGCAATAGGTAGTTGCAAATTTTACTTACAAGCACATACAATAATATACTATTGTGAAGGATATTATAAATAAATAGCTTACAAAAACAAATTTTTAAAAATTTTGAATGGGCATAAAAAAATATAGAAATAATAAAAAAGCTTTTCTGGCTTGTTAACTAAAACGGGAAATTCTCAAAAAATTATCATTTAAGAAGAAATTTTAAGCAACTATTATTTTTAAATGTCTTATGTCATTTCTTTAAAGCATGGAGGAAGCACAAATTATTGCACAATTTTTATACAACGGTTTCTCTGAATACCATTAGACTTGCTAAAAGTTTTTCTGGATTCTGAATGCACTTCACAAAAATTACAAAATCCGACAGTTTGAAAATCTTGGGTTGCGGGGACCACTTACGAGCACTTTCATTTCGCAAGGAGTTTCTGCTGCTTATCCACTGTATTCCACTGAATTAACCCGCTTTGTCGCCCGTTTGGCTGGCACTGATTGCACTGGCTAGTGAAAGCAGCTCCGTTAGACACTGTGCCAAGCGCGGCCCTATTTAGGCCTTATATAGGCGATTCGCTCCGACCGACCCGATCCGATCCTCCTGCTGCACTCGTGTCCATGCCCACATACCCACACGGGTGAGCCGCCATGGGAGAGCGTGCATTTGCAGTTTCTGTTTCAGTTTCGGATGCCGATGCCGATGCAGATGGAGATGCAGATGCAGGTGAAGATGGGGAAGATGGAAGTGGAGAGGTTGCCTAGTTGAATTCGCCATAGTAGCTCTTGTTTTTGTTGTAGCTGTCTGATCCAACCGATTGGTAATTGTTGTTTGTAGGCTCGTCGACGCTTAAATGCTAAAATAGAAAAAAACAATTCACTGTCGCTCTCGTTTGAGGCTGTTCCAGAGTCTTGGGGGTTTTTGTTTGTCTTCCTTATATCTAAATATATTAAAGATGAACTAAATTAATAGTTTTGTAGGATTAACAAACATAACTTAATTAAAACTCAAGTTCGTTTCCTAAGTCTTTTGATTTTAGAGTATAAAAATTTTCTATGAGAAGCTTCTCAACATAAAAGGAAATTATTATAAAGTTAAAAAAAATATTGTTTAAATATTCATGATAATATAATTTGTTTAGACCCCTTTTATCTGGCACCCACCTTAGCCCGGCTTATTGTCGCTGTTCGTATTTGGCCTGCTTATAGGCCCGGCTCAAATGTCTGCGAAATGTCCGTCCGCTGCTAACGCGTCCGGTCGTTCATCTTCGCAATGCCGTTATTTAGAAACAAGCCAGAACGAGTTTTTTTGCTTTCGTTGTTGACTTGGCCAAAAGCGCCACTCGGTTCGGATCGTTTGGGCTCTCTCTCTCTCTCTCTCTGGCTCTGCAGAAGTGCATTTGAATTTGGATGCACCAAGATGCTGCTCCCATCTTCGGTTTCGGATTCATTTTCAGATTCGCACTCGGACTCAGATTCGAATTCGCATTCTTGTAATTGCGGCAGTTTGGCGGAATGGAACCCCAAACACCAACACCAGCGAAGCGCAAATTGTTGTAATAGCCAAAGTGCCGGGCAGATGAGGCAAGCGATAATTGAGTTCAAAGCGAGCCCGTGTCTTGGCAAATGTTAATTAGTTGCCAAACAATTGGGTTAATCTGCAACGCGTTTTGGGCCAAAGAGAACACACACACAAATCATTCGTTGGCAAATATAAAGAAAAAAGGCGAATTCAATCAGAGAGGTGTACCGGAGACAAAGCAGCAAGTTGAACAACCGCCGAAGAGCCGGCGAAAAAGCCCGAAATGCTGCAAAACTCCAACGCCTATTGCAACAAACGACCTCTCCCCTCCTCCCCTCCCTATACCATCATGTTTTGGCCACGTCTTCGTCTTCCGCACCCACAACTCCAAGCCAAACGCCCGCCAAGCCTCCAGATTGCCAATGTTGCTGCTGTGTCTGTTGATGTTGCTGCTGTGCCTGTTGTTGCTGTTGCTGTTGCCGCTGTTGCTGGTGATTCATTGCAGGTTGTGCAACTTTTTGAGATGCAGCTCCACGCACAGGCGAAAATGAAAATAAAAAAAACGAAAGCTGGGCAAGGTTAGCTTTCGAGTGCACCACCACAGATCCACAAATCCGCAGATCCGCCAAAACCAATATCCCACCATCCAATTTTTGCCCCACTCACACACTGACCTGTTGCTGCTGGCAAAAGGGGAAATTGCAGCATCTGCAAATGTCAAGCGATTTCACCCTTACATTCTTAGCATTTGTCGAGCTGCTGCCGTTCTTATGAACAACATTTGACATTTCGGTTGCGGCTCTAACGCTGAGAGCCAACTTGGCTCACAGAACCCCGTTGCTGGCCATAAATATTCAGGCTGTTGTGAAATGAAATGCCTTGTCGATGCGGCCAATCTTGAGCTTGACTCGTAAATAATGCTCTAGTGGCGATTTTGAGGCAATCGTCAACGGAACTTGACATAAAGATCACGTACTGTTGCGTTGACAAGTGGCCCGGCCATAAAGTATTTGATTAATTCTTAAGCGCTCCAAATTGCCTTAACGACTCTTTTCATCTGGATTTAATCCTTGAAATCCATCTGGTAGCCGCTTTTAATACCCATTTTATTTCGCTTTCGACACTTAAACAATCTTTGCCTTCTTTTTCAGCGGATCGTACAAGAATCCAGTGAGACTGGTATTAAATACATGCGTTTCAGGTGTTAGGAAATTCATTTCGATTTTGAAATCGTTCTCTGGCATAAAGGCTGGCAAACTTTCACCAATGTTAATTTTCGGGTACGAGTAGAGGCCCTGAAAAAACTGTATCAAACGGGTTTAGGAATCAAAAAGGGATATCTACCTTGGGATGAGGACACTTTAGCTGAGATACTTGCTTTCCAAAAGCTTTAAGGACAAACGTCATGAATCTGTGACCACTGTTTCCCCTTGCAAACTCGCATATATCCACATTAACATCGATTACTTTTTGAAATGGCTTGGAAGGCCTGCGAGGCATCAACAGTTTAAAGGTGGCATTGTATTTGGCAATATCCTTTATGTACATCACCTCGGTTGTTATCAAAGATTTGTCTGTCTCCAAGATGAAACACTTGAATGAGGAAATGTAATCCGGGTTCGAGACGCAGCTAAAAGTTTTCCACATCAGTTTTAGGCGTGCCTTGGAAAAAATCTAAAGACGATTTAATAGAAAGACTCAACCTATGTATATATATTTATATGTTAGCGTACCTGCGCCGATTCGCTATGGCTAGCCATAAAAATGAGCAGAAATATCAATTGAAATTGAGCCATAATATTGTAATTGCAGCTCTGTTAAATTAATACTGTCTGGCTCGAAAGCCTAAGCACGGTCTATAAGTGAAAACAATAGCGGATAATGCTTTTTATAATTATACCCCAATAATTGATTTTTTTCGTGATTGCATTTTAAGTGGGCTTAAATATGAATCTAGAACACACTACTGAGATTAAACGTTAATGTCTTTGTTTATGGCCACTAAAAGCGGCCAATCCGGTAAAGCAGTCTATAAAATATATAAACGAATAAAGTTGGTATCTGTATGTTTATTTTTCAGTTATTTCTCCTCTTAAACTAACGTTTAAGTACAATTCCCGGCGAGAGTAAAAGTCTACTTGGATAAATAGCTGGGCGGAGGGAACAAACATAGGTAAAGACTCTTCAATACTTATGTTATTATAGTAAATTACGCCCTGCAAAGATAAAACTTTACATTAAAATTAATGATTTTTGATTAATAAATCTATAAGTAAACCTTTTTTATGGGACACTTTCGGGGTTGATTGCTCGACTTGACGACTGCATTAAACATGTTCGATACCATGGTCCCTTGAACCATATCGGCTATTACTCGACATCCATTGAAGTTAATGTCAAAAAACTTTCGATACGTAATTGTTGGCTTGAATCTTGTCGAAATTTTGACATACACCTTAATTGCGTCCAGTTCCTCCAATAAATTAAGTTCGACATTTAAAAGGGACCGCCTTATGCCTCCAACATGGCAGTTCATTTGATCTGCATACTGAGTTCCCATCTGACAATCGAAGCAATCCCATCTAATGCGTCTCTGAAAATATATTCGATGATGAATTTATAACTTTATTTCTAAACGATGCTTTACCTTAGCTCCAGTGTAATGGATCAAGTGGATGAGCAACCAAATCATCCGCCAGTAGCTCAACCAAAGGCGGAACATTGCTGTCGATCAGATGGCGGCTAACTGGCCATTGGTGTTCGCTGTCATTGTTGTTCATTGATTGAAATTATATTGAAGTTGAAATAATTACTAATCATAACATAATTGTTTATATTCATAATTTAGCTTGTCAATTAAGCGTGAAGAATTGTTTGAAAGCGACAGTAGCTGTCGCTATGCTAACAGTTAACCATTCAACTCACTGTTTTGTTTAGTTTTTAAGTAGAAATTTTCCATTCGGCATTCTCAGAAAAAAGGTTACTGCCCCAAAGTATGCAAAGATTTGCAGCAAGAGTAGTGTATGAAAATTGTAAAGGAGGTAAGTAAAATTCATTCGCTGACAACATTACTATCCATAAATTCAAAAAATAGGTAGATATCATTTTTTTCTACAACACTTTTTAAATTTATTTAAGGATAAGTACCAATAAAAACTTTACAAATATTTCCTTCTTCTGTTCTTTTCCTTGGCAATCTCATAAAGATGCCCATGAAGAGTTACATTCATGCCAATGGCCACCTTGGGTATAAAGAAGTCCAAGTTGACGTAAAATTCCGATTCGGTTAACATAGGCGGCAAGTCGGTAACGGAGATGTTTCTAGACTCAAAAGATCCCTGCAAGAAGCCCAAAAAATTCAAAATGTATAACTCTATATTAAAACCATTTTCTACCTTTTGAAAAGGACATTTCCAAGCCTTAGCATTGCTGTTCCTGGCCAAAGTGTTGACCAATAGGTCAATCAGCACCTTTCGCTTGCGTTCACGCAAAACTTTGCACACATCGAAGGTGATATCGAATATCTGGGTTATGACCTTTTTGGCATTCGGAATGGATACCCTGAGCGAACCACTTAGGGCGGTCAACTTTTGCATAATTACCACGGATGCCTCCATGGTCCTATTATTGGGTGGAAGGATTTTGCAGTACATGCTGTTGAAATAGTTGGGATTGCCCACGCAATCAATCTGCCTCATCTCCACATAGTAGCCCAAGTTCTGGTCCAAAAAATACTATATTTTAAGATCTTGTCTTAAAAGATATTTTGGTACTCACTGGAATTAGCTTGACTGAATCGGCAGGATTTGCTTGCAGCAAACTGCCAACCAAAAGGCCAAATCCCCAGAGTAAAGGCAACATTTCGGTGTCTCAATGGTCGATCAACTGATCCCACATTAGCTGATGAAGTGGCACAATCCACACCTAACGACAATTTAATAATAATTGCTCTATAATGGTAATTAAACGTCCGGCATTCTGGTATGCACCATTGAGTTGGCCAAACACACGATACCCAATTCCTAGCCCTATCCATATCAGCATCAATGTCATCTGGTGCCGAGGGCTTTTACCACCGGTGCGGCAGTGTAAACAAATCCGGCAGTTGGCTCATGATCACCATCCCATCTCCACTTCGCAGATCATCAGTGTTAACCGCAAGCGTGAAGGGCAATTCGGTAATGTAATGTTATAGGCCATGCGAGGCTGAGAAGTAACTTCACTTCAGTTGTCGTTTTCATTATCGTTACCAATATTTATTTCTCTCTTTGCAGGCGATTCGGTGTGTTTTTTGTTTGCTTAAAACTAACTACGGCATGTAGACATTTCAATTTCGTATGGCATTCAGGCAGTGCATAATACTTTCAAGCGAAATATTATAAGGAGGGTTTACTATGTATGGATGAAATAAAACTATTGCGGGGCCACGGGCAGATGGTCACCCTCCGGCTGGAATCCGTTCTCATCGGCCACGTAGCGCAGGGTGATGAGGTTGCCATCGGGATCGCTGTAGCTGTAGGATCCGGTCTGGACCAGAACCAGCTCCTCGTGCTCATCGATCACCTGGCCATCGGTGGTCTCGGTCTTCGGAATGATGATCTTCTTCAGGTAGCCAATGTTCTCCACGCGTATTCCGTTCGAGGTCTCGTAGCTGAGGAGCAGATGGAGGTAGAGATGTTAGGGTATTCCTTTCTTATATCTGCATATCTAAACTATAGCTAACCTGCTGTTAAAGCTTCCGTCGGCATTATTCACATTATCCTGCTTCACAATGGTGGCCGCTGTGGTCGTGGACGTGGGACTGGCTGCTCCTGCCCGCTGATCCTGGGGCCTGGCCAGGACATAGCTGAGCAGCATGGCGGAGCAGACGAGGAAGATGAACTTGTACATGTTGGAGGGGGATATATCCTTGGACCTGGAATTGGACTTGGACTCAAGTGTGGGCGGTATCCAGCAGGTTGGCGAGCGACTGTTGACTGCCCGAACGAAAGCCGGGCTTTTTATACTCTGGTCTCGTGGCTTCGGCTGCTTACGATTGCCATTACGATGGGCGCACTAGATAAGCTTCGAAGTACTGGCAGAAATTACGAGCGGGCGCTGCCAGGGGTTTTTTTTTTCAGATTTCGGATTTTGGTTTCGGTTTTATTGCCCCGCGATGAGTAAACATCAGATCGCACCGCCAAAAGAGATGAAGATGGAGCGACGATGTCAGCAGGTGACAGTTTTCTGTCGTCCACCCCCCTCCCCCAACCACATATCATGGTGCAGATCTTGACAGGCTACGTGATTTGTCTGAGCAGAATATAATTCTTATTCAAGCAGGGAGTCGGGTCTCAAGTTAGTTCCGCTGGCTCCACAGCCAGTTCCTGGGGATTCCGTTAAGGATTTGAGTTGAGGGAGTGCTGGCATGCTCCCAAAAGTTATTAGCCAAAAGTTCTAAAATATTTCTATAAGTCATTTTGTTTGCCTGATTTACCATTCCGATCACGTTTCAATTAGGGAAATATTTGCTGGTCGAAAAGCTAACGGTGAACGGTGGAGACAAACAGGCAATAAAAAATGTAGAGTATTGTTGGCCATAAATCGAATTGATAACGCTGCGAACTTATACCCATATGTCGGCTATATGCCGCGAATATTAACCACAATTGTGTCATAGAGCCTAGAATTCTGCGGGAACGGAATGGTCAATGAACTTGACTGGCTAGAAACAAAAGAGCCAAGCGACAATAATGGAAATTACCTCCGATACATATCTGATTAATTTTCGGGTTAGAGAAATGCCGTTCAGCTCATTCCCGGAATTCTCAATGTTCTTCATCGGTTTAATTTTAAAATTAACATATTATTGTAAATTAAAACGAGGGAAAGAAAAAAATCGAATCACACTTTCAGTTTCTGTTTGGCTTACATAATTCCTATTGATTGATTTTGTTTAGTTTAATTCGCAGTTCTAATGCTGCTCAATCTCTTTAAACTGATTGCGGATTCGGCCTTGAGACTTTTGCCACTCTGCTTCGGCTTCAATTGCTTATTTAACAATTTAGCTTTCAATTAGTAATTGTTTAGCGAGATGGCCAGCAGAGCCAAAAACTGCTAAGTAAGGCAAATTTAACACACATTTTGGCACACATGAGGCAGTGGCTCTTTGAAGAGGGAACCTCGTCTACACTCCAACCCTAAATAAACAGTGAACCGAACTATTTGAACACTTTTGTTTCCGGTTACCCAATCTCTTGTTTTGTTGTTTTTAAATATCGGTTTTAATTTGTCTCAGTTCTTTTGGTTCCAATCACATTTTGGCTCAGTTCTATTAGGATGTTTAGTGCTTCTTCTCGGGAGTTGTGTAGGGATGCAGCCGGATGTATTCCAGAGCCTTCAGGACGGACTCGGGAGTGGGTGGTGGAGTGGGCAGGTGGTCTCCCACCGCCCGGTATCCATTCTCGTCGGCCGTGTAGGACACCACATAAGTCTGGCCATCGTCGCCCACGAAGGAGTATTTGCCATGAACCGCTTCGCCGTTGTGTTCGGCATTCACCGACTTCAAAACACCATCCTGAGTGGCCTTGGAGCCATCTTTGAGCTCATAACTGGGTAATTAGTGATATTAGTCAGTGAAGTGATTCAACTAGTCAACAAAACTCACTGGTAATGGTATTTGCCATTGAACTCCACATTGGATTCCTGGGAAATCGGGTCATTGTTGTCCGTCGCCGAAGCAGCAACCACAAGAAGAGCAATCAGTAGTAGGAATTTCATTTCGGGATCTCTGTTCCGCTCTATCAATATCACTTAATACAATCCAAGCTAAAGTCTCGAGGCGACTGGCGATCCCCATCCGTAAACAAAGACTCTTATATAGGCAAACAAAATTAGCAATAGACTATGACAAAATTCCTGTACTAAAATATTTAACATGAAATTAAAATGTGGCCAATAAATAATATTGAACTTGTTTCGCCGTGTTCCGTTCGTAGCTGGCCTTTCAAAAAATTGGGTGTGAAATTTGGTGCAGACGACTTCGACTCTGGCCAGCCTCCACATTGTTTTTTTTAAATAAATAAATAATAATAATGTTGTGCCATCCTCTATGGGCACTCGTCATCGGCATCACTCCGAATTCTGGTTCTCGGCGTTTTTGGAGCCAACATGACAGCATTTTTGCCAGCCTGCGTCTGGCCACTTTGCATAAAATGAATTTATCAACTCTCGCCTTGAAGTGCAAAACAGAATGGAACAATAAAGAACGGACGTTTGTTTTGGACAGTATCTATGAATAAACAGCGAATTAAGCTATGAGTTACTTCCCATGTAAACTGTATCCTCAATATTTGTGCATCTGGCCAACAAGTTTTGTGCATTTATAAACTTTTTCAGTCTCTTTCATCGAGGTTATTTGAGGAATGATGATTTATGGCTACGACAGAAGCTCGAAACATTGGGTAGAAATTCAATCCGCGAGATTATCAGTGGCAGTGGGAGTGGAATTTTTAGCAAAAGCTGCTTTAAAACCAGATTTAAGCTATATATACTTTGACTATTAAGGATTATTAGAGGTCATTTGATTCTTCTTTTTAGGCTATCCCATAAAATAAAAACACTTGACTTGCTTACTTTTCGAAAGAATATTTAATTCTTTATTTGCAGCTAAGGCTAAAGAATATCATCATAGTTCTTTACAAGTGTTTATATAATTTTCGAAGCAACGACAAATCGATGGCTTCGCTTAGACTACGTGTAAATGTATCTAATTTACAGACTATTTACACAAAGTTTGCTGTGGATAATATTCCTTGTATATTATTTAAGTAATTTCTTGTTTGTCCTTTTTTTTTACATTTTCTTTGTTGATTTCATTGATAAATCGACGATATCACATGAGTCCGAAAATGGCAAAGTTCCGGCGACTAAAAGATCTGAAGAAATTCGCGTAGAAGAGAGTTCGTGGAAGAAAGCAAGAAAGTAGACTGGGCATCTGTATTGTATCATCGTGTGTTTCGGTGTTGTGTGGTGTTGTCCCTCAAATCCGTTTGAGTTTGTGTTCTTCAGTCAGTGGATTTGGCCGACCTTTGACCTCCCAAGTGGAAGAAGGTGGAGGCGAAGAAGGTGGCTCCAGCCCTTGGCTTGTGTCTTATGTGTGATTGTCTAGGAATCGGGGATTGGGGATTGGGGAATTTGCAGCAATCAACTTGTAGCAACAGCGCAGCATCTACACATCAGAATCGAAGGTTGGTCAGAATCGTTGGTCAAAATCTAAAGTGGTAGTCCTTTCCTAACGACGCTTTGCCGGGGGAAGGCTGAGCAGATAGTCGAGCGCCTTCTGGATCGCTGGTGGGATTGGTGGCGGAGTGGGCAGATGATCGCCCTGCGGCTGGAAGCCGTTCTCATCATCGGCCGAGTAGCTCAGGGTGATCAGGTTGCCCTCGGGCGAGGTGTACGATACCGATCCCCGGGCGATGATCACGTCACTGGAGTCCGGGGAGGTGGCCTTCTTCAGGGTTCCGGTCTCCTCGGCCTTGATTCCGTTGGCCGTCTCGTAGCTGCAAGTACCAAGCGATCGAAAAAAATCAAACATTACTCATGGGGTTTAACCAAATTCACCTTGAATTGAAGATTTTGTTTGCTATTTTCGGTCACCTTGTTTTTATGCATCAGCCAACTGGCGCCAGGCAAATTAAATTAATATTCAATAAACTTTTAGCATTTCTGCTCGGAAAGCTTGCTTCCATTTAAATATGGTTCATTAATCCATATTTCTTAAGCTTCATTAGCATATTCTTTTCGAATAGCTGGTTTTGTTAATGAGTCATGGGAAAGGGGTGTTGGGGGCTAACTAAAACAAATCTGTCGCTTAAAGACAATTTATAGTTTCATTTTGGGGATTTTTTCATAATATGAATTTTTATACTTTATTCTTTTAGGCCATAAAGTATGCTATAAAATTTCAGTTTTTACTCACGGACAGTATTTAATGACTATAACACTTGGATCTTTTGAGCGCGGCTTTAAACTACTTTGAATTTTAGAGGCATGAGGTAATTAAAGGTTGAAGTTCAATTGACGTGTAAAGATAATAAGCTCGTTAACACTTGTTATAATGACTGTTTATTATCTCAACTGTTTGGGATACAAATGCTTACCAAAGAACAGCAAATTACTTAGACCATTTTGGTCTTCAGGAATGATGACCAATTTTTCTCTTAATTATTTGAATGGATATTTTGAGTACTCACGCATAATTGTATGATCCATCCGGCTCTATGTTGGACTCCTGGCTGATGATGGCGATGGGCTCCTCCGCTTTTTGGGGGGCAGCCTGGCAGCAGCTCATCAGGGCGGCGACCAGCAGACAGAGAGCAAACTGTCAAAGGGAAAATGAAATGGAAAGTGCCGCAATGTTAACCGAGCTAATAAACATCTTGAAATCGTGAACGATGCTATTATGCAACGTCCCCGGGTCCGAGAGCCGAGATTTATTGCCTTAGCTATTTTATTTGCTGTTCTCACATACCGAGCTTTTTAGACACCTTTTGAGGTCGGCAAATAGATGCCAATTAAATATTTTCCACATTTCCACACACACGATGTCGACTGACTCAATTAACTTGTACACAAAAGAGCATGGAAATCGCGGGGCGTGGTCCTCTGTCCCATCGGTGTCTTCGGTTTTAATGTGCTTTTATTTTTTTTTGGCAACACAGAGTTCACTCCAAATCGACTCTTGGGCAATTGTCGCTGAGCTAAACTGAACTGAACTGAACTGAGCTGAATGGGTTTCATGTTCCATTTGGGATTCCAATTTCGTGTCTGAACTTTTCAGGCCGATGGACAGCTGCCAGGTGTTGGTCCGTGGGTCTGACTCTGACCTTTGCGTGGCATTCCATACACCTCGCATCTGCGCCTGTGCTGCATCTGAATCCGTTAATTGCCTTTGGCTTTTAAGCCATTCAAATGGCAAGACGTGTCTGCCCCCGTTGGCAATATAGCATATGCTATATGCTTTTGCACCCGCCTTTACTGCCGGCGGGCCACGTAATTGCGGAAGATTTGCCCAAACACAAAAATACGCTAAAGGGCTTTGGGTTTTTTTGTATGAGTCGTAATAAATGCCTAAAAAGCTATGGGCTCACCTCAGGCGATTGATTTACGAGTACTTTTACTACCTCAGCATGGCCGCCCATATATTTTATGAGCACATTTGAGAGATGTGGATTGCCCAGGAAGTATACCTTTGGCACATTTATGAGCACCAACTAATTGCTAAACAGATTTCAGTATTCTAGAGCAGATTTAAATTGTAGATTACTTGGGATCATTTTTCTCTAATATAGCCAAATAAAATTATTTTACCTTATGCATTTTATTGAAAGACAAATATAAGGGACGCCTAAAAACAAAAATGTATTGAACAGCATAAATAAGTTTCGTTGTTAAAGTCAAAAACTATTTTTCAAAGTGTCCTTTCAATTTAAGATCTTGAAATGTTGTGACAAATGTGTTGTTACCAAAATATATAAATAAAATACTTCAGGCCCTATAATTATATTATAATAAATTATCCTGGCAACTATTTGGTTTTTTTTTTTAATTACACTTTTTAGAACAATTTAAAAATTAAAAATCTAAATAGCAGCCTTTTTTTTTATTTTGCTATATTTTTCACTCTCAAACTTTTGGTTGAATTAGCTATGTTTCGAATATACACTTTTTCGCTAAACTATATATCCCAAAGATTGTTCATCGAATCCCATCCTTGTTTTACACTTTTTTTATGTATTGCATACCGCTTGGAATCACTACCTTTCCTTGGGTCACTTACGTTCTTCATCTTGTTTGAAGCTCAGAAGTGTAATCCAAAAGGCAGTATTATCCTTTCGACTGGGGACCTCAGCACTGCAGTTGTTAATTGAACGAACGTTGTTATTTAATGATGCCCAATGCCGGCAGGTGAGTCTATTTATACGAAAATTGCACTGACGAGGTTGCAAACAATTCAGTTTCAGTTGGCAAAGCGTCGCACACACAGACAAGATGCAAAGCTGCGACACGAGTACGGCCAAAACCAACAACGAACAACTAACAACCAACAACTAACTAACAACTTGGTTACTGGGGGGAGGGGGGCTGGTGGGTGGGTGTTGAGGTGCCCAACTGAAGAGAGAAGAAAAACTAAACTAAAGATTCAACGCCTAAGTCGCAGTCGCAGTCGGCGTCACTTTTTGCAAAGAGCAGCAGAAGCGGAGGCTCAGCTGTTCTGGGCTGGAAATAAAGAACTAACTTTGTACTAAGTACACTTAATTTATGCAATTGTTTCAGGTTTTTTCTGCAGAGCATCTACACACATTTAAATATATTGCTTGGTAATTGCATCAGCCGGCGGAAATAGATACACCTAGATAAAATAGTTTGTTAATTCTTAACATAGATTTTATTTTTGTAAGAAAGGTATTATTCCTTATTCTAGTCCAAACTTCTCTAATCAAACTTGTACGCAAACGATCTAATATTTTCATAAAAAGGTTTCATTAGACTGAATATTTAAAATTCAAAAATTGAAGCATTCAAAATTGATACACAGAGAAAAGCTTAAAGCAAATAAAAAAGTTATAAGTTATTTTAATTTCAGAAAGTTAACCTAGAGCATATATAAATTCCACAATTTATCGGAAACCCTAATCATTATTAGTTAGCAATAACAACTATTTCAAATAATTTCAAGACTGTAATGTTAAGACATTTGTGTGCTTAGGTAAACATTTTTTCACTTGAGAGGTATTTCTAAGACACCCAGATCCTATACCCGTAGTTGTGGAATCTATTTCTCTCAGTGTAAGTACCCTGCAAGCGGCAAAAGCAAAACGGTCGATAAATACGCCCCATTTAAATGATAAAGATAATGAAGATACCTATCTCGGCCGCCGGCGTTGCCACCTGACTCGAAATGGGGCAGACCCACTGCTTTTTTTTGGTGAGGGGGGATGCTGAACCGTTGCATTTAAATGCACTGAATTAATCGGGCATCGCAATCAAAGTCAGGCAGCCATCTGAGCGGTGGCGTTACTGGTGGCCATACCATGCCCATTCCCTGGTACTATCCGTACCCAAGCCCATGGGCAGACCTCAAACTGAAGCCGTGCACGGGGTCAAAATGCCAGAAATTGCTAAACGCCAAGTTGGGGCTGTTGTTGTCGTCGCTGCCAAAGTGTAGGCGCGTCTAATGAATAGCTTTGGGCCAGCAGATGGGGCCAGACTTTAAGACTTTTAGTCTTTGGCTGCCACACCGACCCGAGCCCCATCCCCGATCCCCCATCCACCACGCTTCATCCTCCAACTTCCATCTCCACTTTAACTGCAACTCCGACACAGACGGCGACAGAATTTCGTGACAAGATTGTCCCAAAGATTGTGGCCGTATTGTATTGTTATTGTCTTTGGCAACCAGAAGAGATCGGAAAAAAGAAGAAAACCCATATAGTACCAGTACATACTATTGCCGAACTTAGTATTTGGGGCCTGAACTGAGCAAGTTAAAGGCGAAGCCGTCGAGGTGGAAGTCAAAGTCTGATTATTGTTCCCTCGCTCTTTTCGGCTGGGTCGCAATAATTATGAAGACATTCGACTGCATTAATTTTAATATTTATTGTATTGCTTTTAAATGTTTAATTCCACTTAACTTGCTGTCTGCCTACTGAGATTTATGTTCTCACTTGGCCATTTCCCATCTGGGCTTATTATTAGGCGTCGGAACCTTGAAATGTTACGCATGGCTTCGGCGATTATGATCCCCAGCCGGCGAACCCGATGCCACCAAATGTCAGTTGGCTATCCGACGTCTGGCTACATGGTTATATAGCTATATGGTTATATGGTTATATGGTCACATTCTGGTTGCCCAACCAGTTCTCGCCCGCTGTCCACTTTGAAGGTCGCGGCGCGTTCTTTACGGCATACAACGTAATTTGTTTTAAAGACGTTTTGAGTACTGTCTGCAATTTGATACCCAGCAGGGGGACGGGTATGATGGCCACCAGTTGCGAGGCGACGAACCGAGGTGCAACTTTCGTCTACTTTGTCACAGAGCATCTTTTTAATAATAGAAACCTATATATATTTTAGAAAAAGAACTTCGTAATCTAGGTTTTAAATCAGCTTTAAGCTTAGCCATAATAAAAATAGCAATGATCTTTAAGAACCCAATAAACAAATAATTTATCTGGAAATACTGAATTTTCGGGCTGTAATATTAAATTGTTTAAAATAAATTAATTTTCGTGGTTACTATTATTAAATATATCGAAGACTATTTTTTTAGACTTTGTTATTATGAAATCTGGCAATGAAATATGAAGATTTTAAATGGGGTGTTTTAATAAATAGTTATAAAATGTATTGTAGAAGCAACCTATGTAGTCTTTTGAATATTTTTCGAAGCCTTCTTCTCAGTTAAACTTAAATTCTGTAGCCAAAGTTCAAGAGATTTCTGTGACACCGAGATCGGCTTAAGCTCTTAAAATCCTAACCAAAATCCTTTCGAGCTCAAGATCAAATGTTAATAGCCAAACGACAACTCCCAGCTGCCCAGATATTCGCGGTGGCATCTCTGTAAATCGGTTGTCCGCATTGATTTAGCTGTTGCGTAAGAAGCTAGAGCCGCCTTTTGGCCAATTCGTAGCTGGGTCTGCGGACCAGCCTGGCATACTTTGCACTGCCTAATGCTAATGTCAATGCGGGCATAAATAAATAATTGCACACCGCAGCAGAAGTCACAAGCAATGGACGAGGCGGCGAACCAGTTGCTGCGGTTAAATGTCAGTGGTTCTGGTCATGTCGCGATCCCAGCTACTGCAATTTGGTGGAATACTGTGGCTGGGAGTGGGAAATGCTAGCTGGCGCTGGCGCTGGTATGAGCTGCCCATTTCATGGTCAAGGATAGCCAACACTGTGCTCCGGTTTGCCGGCCTAAACTGGTTCGAGTGGTCAGGAAGGTGCAACGCTTAACTGGAGCACATGGCATCGAGCAATGAATCATGGGCTGACCTTAAGCTTAAGCCAACACCAGTACACCAGTTCTAAGTTGCCGCATCTATGCTAATCCGTCTGGGCATCCGAGTATCGTTGGGCTCAGTTTATTAATGTAATTTATGCAAATTGACAAACATCTCAAATGGCAGAGGGATCGATCTGCAGCACGTGGGCGTCGTCGATTACGGCTCATGGCTAATTAATGCAAATCGCGGCCAAGACATTTTTTATGCGGGAGTGGGTCTTCGGTAACTCCCCCCATAAGCGAATTTGTCACGCCAATGCTCTGACATCAAGTTAAACTTCCCTCTTTACCTTTATTGCCAAGTAATTACCAACATTTCTCAGTTATTTCCCATGGTAATCGCTAGGTAATGCCGTTAATTAACAAGCTATTTTATTGATTTTATTTATAAATAGCTATTAGCCACATTTCAAGCTCACCACTGTAAATAATATTTGCAGAATCAAATCCACCAACCAGCTGACGATGGTTAGTATAACCAAATCTTTGTAATTTAAAAACTTGGATCGGAGTAATTGTAAACTTTGGGTTGTTGTCAATCCGAAATATGTAGCACACAATGTGTAGGAAACTAGTAGTTTGCTGATGAAGACACAGAATCTTTTAGCTCGGGACATTCGTGGAAATCTAGGCGATTCCCTCCAATTTCCGGTCACAGGTTGCCACAGTGAGTAATTGATCCAAAGCAGCTCAAAGTGCGCTTTGAATCGAGTCTTCCAACTGTCGAGGAACCTTACGTCTCCAGAACGATAGATCAAGGATGATGACAATAAAAACATATTATTTTGTATCCATTTATTGACCATAAAGACCTGCGTTTCGCCGGCTTGAACATCGGTCACCTCTATGCGGCGCAGATACCAACTTGAAAAACGTCCCGCATTGTTATGGTAAACCAAAACTTTTGTGGGTATACGGATGTCTCGCGTTCGTATGCATATATTTAATGTGATATTTTGCTTAAGAATTATATGCTCAGGATCTTGTAAGATCGTAATCTTCCGCTGGGTTTCAAATGGGCTATATAATAACAGCGTAACCGATGCGGTGGTCCCGGAATTCAAGCGACCTCCGACTTTAAGACAGACTGTCAAGTCATGTAGCTCTCCTGTAGTCTCATCCTCCGTCTCAAAATTCTGATATAAAACCGTTCTACTGGGAAGAACATTTCGGTATAAATAGAACAAAAGTATCCACAGTAGTATAAAAACCAGTGTAATGGCATAAAATATCACAATTTTAACATTGAGATGTGGTTCTGTATAGACACCAACTGGAACCTCAATGGGAGGAATATAGTACAAATGGTTGGTGTATGTTCCCAGGATATCGCAAGTGCAGCGAATTCCCTTCTTGCAACTCAGGTCCATTGTGGGGTAACATCCAAAGTGTAACCATTTTTGCTTGTCCGGTGGAAAGCTATATGGCCAAACATCACAGCTACGAATTTGAAAGGAAAACGAAAAAGTGGCCGGTCCATCGGCTATTGGTGTATTGGGGCTATGTTTAACCGAAATATTAGAGGCAATTCGTATTGCAATATAGGCCCGCCTTCCTGAATGGCAATTATTTCGCATAAGCAGTACTTTAATTTTATCTAACGCCGGGATCAGGCAAGTTGAAGTTTCAATTTCATGAAACAAAGGTTTATACCTCGTTTTTAGCACTATCTGTAGATCGTGAGTGGTCTTAGTGAAATGTACAGCCAGTAATGAGTGTTCCATCAGCATTATGCGGTACATACGAACTTCATGAAGAGTCCAAATGGTTCCCGTTTTCATGCAATTTACATATATTCCAGCATGGGAAATATGATCCGAACGCTTCTTTCTCGACTGATTTAGAACAATCGGTTCGGCGTGATATGTCACCTTCGTTTTAAAGGAAATTTTAGTTTTGTTGAGCGGTACTTGAACGGTAAAGTTATCTTCTTTTTCATAAATGCGAACAGAAACTACAAGAGCACTTGGTTGTTTCTCTAGTGGGTACCACCAATTTAGTTTCTGTTTAATAGATACCACCTTAAGACAGCCATGACCATGATTTTTGCGCAAAACTTCTTCAAAAACGCCTGGCGTAAAAGTAACAACTTGAATTTTATCCCTTGTCCTTACAATGATGTTTTTTTTTGGAAATTTGTCAAAGCATTGAACTTCCACTACAACTTCCTCTTTCCTATAACCAGGATTTAATTGGAATTGATTGCGTTGAAAATGTCTAAAACTTCGCTGAAGGCGCTCCGTTTCCGATGTAGAGTTGAATATTACCCATGGAAATATGGTTTTTCCGATGCCCAATGTTTGGACGGATCTTTCGATAAGGTCAATTTGCTGATTATAAATTGACCATGGAGGTTGGTAGGTCATTTTGTGTAATCTTTTCATCATTTCATAGATCTTTAAGCAAGCTAAAGAAATGTCAATAAATGGCTTTTCCGTTAGAAAAGATATATTATCGTTGAGGTGTATTTCCTGTAAGTTATTATTTATATTCATAGCCACCATGGATAGTAAAGCTTTTGTCTTTTGATCTACGGGATATAAACGGTGTGCTAATGTTAAACTCAGATTAACCAATCTTGCGAGTGAACTCCACGATTGAGGATGGATCGATGTGAAGTTATTTAAAAGAAGTGTTCCAGAATCCGCATTGGTTAGGTGAGACGCTAAGGATTGTATGGTTTGTAAATACCGATGCAGAGGTCCTTCTTCCAGAAGGCTTTGAACTTTATGGGGAACTTTGTTCAGGGCATTGACTTTAACCTTTATCCAACTGGTGTGACAAGACCAGAAAACATCGCATACCAGCACTTTTATGAAATCGGTGACAGGTAAGTAAACTTCGCAGTTGCAATCTAGACAGCTATTGAGAAGTACTGGACCGGCATAATACCAATACTCTATTGGGTTGTTCAATGACACAAAGTTTCGGCAACAGGGATAAAATGGTGTGAGTGCCTCGTAGCCTTCTTTTGGATTCACCGAACATGTCCCACCAGTGGGACTCAAATTTTTTACCAGTGTCTTACTTTTTCGACCGTAGCGCCCATCTTCCGATGAAATGAGAAGCTTTACGCGAATCTCATTTAATGATGTTCGTAAATCCATAACCAGCTCCTTGGAAGTAAGTACCAACTGACCGTCGATAAACCATTGGTATCTTACATTTTGATTTCCGCAATTGGTGCATATTGAATCGAGATGCACCTTCGAGTTCGGAATGAAGAAATCCATTCTACAATTCTTTACACATTCTATCATTATTTCTAGGATATTATAATTTATCATTTTAATAATTTGCTCTGTTTGCGAGGAAATATTAGGATTGTCATCTCTAGACACTTGCAAGCGAAAAATATATCTACAACCAGTTTTTAAGGAATTGGCTGGAATAGAAAACTCAGCAACTAATAAAAAATAACATTTTTAAAATATAAATAAAGGTTTTCATGGTAATCTCTCACCCGACGATATGTTTTGATGGCAAAATGGATTACGACTATCGTCAAATGAGTAGCAGTTCCAATTATAGTAAGAAAACTGAATTTCCTTACTTCTCTTAGAGAAGTCGTAACTCGTGGAGCCGTTCATCCAAAGTATTTCACTTTGCTGGGCCCTTCTAGTTTTACCACCTAGAATTACAGCTTCCACCTGACCCATAACCAGTTTTAGATAGCAGCGGGCAGAGAAATTCAGTCCATTAAGGTTTCCCTCGACTTCAAAAACATACAAATTCCGCCACAGTTCATAGGAAGTGGGAAACCGCAATGTAAATGGCCGAATATCAAGGACTGGACTATGTGTATTATATGATGCAAACTGTGCTGTGGAAATGATGAATGGAAAAGGTATCTTAGTAATCTGGACTACTCACTTAACCCAATCGCATCCTTCAGTCTCCAATTATATGTAGTCCTGGTAGTTAAATTGCAGTTTTCCAGAAATAAGCCAGTAATAAAAAGTTCTCGACTGACCAGTATTTTTCTTGGGGATCGGGGATTAGAGCACTTTGGCATTGTCAAACGCGGGGAGCAATGTTCAATGAGATATACATTAATGGGAACGATTTCTTCTATTTCATATAGCAATGGCGTTGGTTTCATTCGACCAAATAGCCTAAGATTCTCATCACTTATCGTCCAAAAACTTGCGGTTAAATTTGCAAAATATCCCTTTTCATAAACAGGTTTTACTTTCGTCTTAATTCCAAAATACGACAGTTTCCTACTGATTGATAAGGTTTTCTTGAACTTGGGCGGCATCACTTTCGTCACGTTTCCAATCTCAAAAAAGGCCAACAGGTAACTGGGAGTACTAAGATGTACTGTAATTGTGCAATTCACTGGAAGTTTTTCCATGGTTATAAGGACATTTGTTTGTATTCCGTAGGGCACATATTCATTGCAATACACCTTCATATTGGCTTCTTTTAGTTCATTGGATTTAGCAAACTGATGAGTCAAATAAACTAATAAAAGTATAAGTATTTTTTTATTTATAGACATATATTCATTTTTACTAAAGGAACTGATAGAAATCTCAATGGATCATTTTTCCCAACATTTAACAAAAATCTTTTTGAGTGACTAAACTTCTTGCAGGCAGATCTAATTTCTATGTAAACTAACGATTAAATCTTTTATGTTTACTTCTCCACAGTTTGACGTATAACCATAAAGAATTGATATGTAATCCTTATCAACTGTGAATAATGTAAAATAATTATTTTAATAAGACATAATAGTGCTGAACTTACTGTCTTAAAGGTTTCCAGGGAAATAATAATAATTCCCTTTGCAGATATCTCCGCAGGACGTTGGGCCTGCGCCATAATAAAGAGTATTTCCTTTTTATATCGCAAGGATCCTTCATACCATTTGTGTTCATATGCAGCCAGAGCTACATTGGTACTCTATAAAGATACTTTAGTAGTCGTCCAATAACTTTTATCCTACTTACCCAATCTTGGAGCATTTGTCCATGTAGACTGACCATATAAAACTGAGCTGTAACGCTAACAAAAAGCATCATATAGGAAATGCCTTCCATGTTAAAACCCTGTACGACGGTATAGTAAGCTGTACAGCAAAGTAAACTAGCAGTGGTGAACAAGTTAGAAGCCAATAAAAGTCCAAATACAGTATTCACGTCCTCGTGATAGCTATCAAAAATAAAAAGTTAAATTAATGCAATAAAGTTACCAGTTGTATTTACTTACCGGAGCATTAGTTGATGTTTTTTGACTAGATTTACCAAAAAATCACAATCCTCTCGTTCTCGTTTCCGATTTGGAATGTGTGAAGATAAAACCTTGGCCAAATAGGCAAAGTGCATAGAGATTTGACTCGTGGTGCACATCATCCAGAGATCTGTGCCCAAACTCACATTCACTATAAATTGACTGTAGGTAAGATCGATAACATATGTCACCACATAACCGAATGGGTTTTCCGAATCAAAGCCAAGACGTGTGGGATAAATTCTTAGATAGGAAAATTCGGCTTTTCCGAACCCTATTAAGTACATAATACACGATTGAAACAGAGGTCCCAGTGCCATGAGGAGCATCAAAGCATAATAGAAATACACAATATATCGAGGGGTTCGTGATAAGTAAAATGTATTGACATCGTATTTCTTTTGGCACTGTTCTTCGTGGGGATATACATCTTTCAGGTTATTACATAGCACTCTTAGGTGTTTTCTATATATCATGAAGGTGACAAACTTTGCCTGGGCACTGAACATGTAAAAGAATTGCAGGGCCTGTCGCATGATTTTCGAGGCACTTCCTTCCACGGAGTCCCATTGAATAAGTCTTAAGGTCACCATGGAAGCCTCGTAAAAATTGCTCACCATGCACAGAATAAAATAGCCACGCATGAGGATTTTCTGCCATCTGGGCCTGGGTGAGTCCATTAAATCGTATCCCAAGGTCTTGAACATAATGCCAGCCATGTAGGTGTAATTCTCGAAGGAACGGTGTTCTCCCATTTTCTCTTTGACTGCTGACATTTTCCACTTCCAACTTTAACTGGCTTTTGGAATTCAACGACCTCTTGTTATATAACCAGTAAAGGGACGTACCGGTTTATATAATTTGCCCACTGAATAATTTATGTTCTAATTGTTTTGTCACTCAATTGCTAAGCAATTTGTGGTTTAAGCTGACACCTTTTTTAAGTGTCATTAGCTGATTTATAATTTAAGGTGTGGTTTAATTTTACCTACCCGGTGTCATCGGTTGCAACATATTATAGGATATAGCTAATCTAATATTATATTCAAATTATCGCATCCCACGCGCCGATACAAACGGAACTCCACATTTGGTCTTGATTACATGTTAAGTCTGTTGTTTAATAATTTATCAAAGCACAGACAACAGAACTCAAAACCTAGCTTATTAAAAGCTAACACAAAAACTCAATGAATATTTAAATACAAAAGTTAAATAAATTCGAGCCAATTAATTAGATGACAAATATTCAGCGGCTCGTTTATGTAAATGAGCTAATAAAGATCTTTTGTCTAACCTATAGGCAGATCTTATTTAACGCATTCCGCAAAGCCGCGACTTTAAAATCGGAACCATAAAAAATACGAATTGCCAACATTTGGACATTTATAGTTCAAGATGTGGGCAAAGTCGGGTTCTGTTTTGAATAGAAATCCAATTTGTTTGGGCTAAGCGTGGATTGCCTATTGATCTCAATTTGCTTTGTTCTCATCCATCGCAGCCATAAGAATGCTAATTTGGGCAGTTAAATAAATAGTATTCTCGTTTTAAGGTGCACATAAAAGGTTCCAATTAATAAAACGAAAACCTGTGTTAGCTGGCACGTGACTTTTGCTGACTAGTGTAGACACAATTACATAGCTATTGTTGCACTCGTTGACTGCTGTCAAATCGCACGCGAAATGTGAAGGCCGGCGATGCAATCGAGATGACTTCCCCCCAATCCTCCGGCTACTGCCCTCCACCTCCCAGATATCTTCTCCACAGCCAACTCCAACTTCATTCATATTTATTCATGTGCCCGGGTCTCAGTCGCCCATTCATGCTTTATTCACCTCGATTTCTGATGGAAACAATAAATTATATTCGACACAAATGAGTTGAGGTAAACAGAAATGTATGCAAGGTTCGTTAGCTTTTTTTATTGATTACCTAAATGAGAAAAATCTTAAAATATAATTAATCATTTTCGTGCTAGCTTGGTTAGTCAATTGCCTATAGAAAGTTAATTAATCCGTAATTTTGTAGTAGTGATGTAAGCCTAAGTGGGTGGAAAATAATGGAAACTGTAAATCCCAATTAATTTATTCACTGGCTCCTCGAATTTCACTACTGAATACAAAATATTTCTATAATCGAAATTAGCATTTATATCTTCATATGGTTAAACACGAATAAACACTTAACGCCCCCCAGCTGTGTTTTTGCATGTTTAGCCAATCGTTTTGACTGCTACTCTCGGCTCACCTCAGAAGTTGCTACTAATTTTAATTATACAAACAAAAGATACGCGAATTATAATAAAAACCAATCTAAATTCTAAACGGAAATTGTCAAACTCTCTGGCCCGAAAGTTTTTAGCTGCCCGCCGACCAAATACAATAAATTTTATGGACTGAAATTTGATGCTTATGCAAAATGGGCTGGTTGAGACTCAAAGTTGGTTATAAAACGATCTGTTTGCCGCGGAAGCTGTTACAGTTCTGTCGGACAGATCATCGTTGAAAGTTGCCAAAAAACCAAAATGTCTTTGAAGCTGGTAAATTTGTTTGAACGCCAAAGAAAGTGTTTTGATCTAATGTTGAGTGTGCTTCCAGTTATCCTGCCTTTTTGTGCTCACCCTGGCTACGATTGCCTGTGAGGGTCAGACCCAGTACAATCCCTACCTGAGGAACCCATACTACAGGGATCTGTACTATAGGAATCGCGATTTGTACAACCTGCGGCGCTACTACGATGGCTTCTACAAGAAGTACAATCCCTACATTGCCGCAGCCCAGGCCAGAATTGTGCAGCAGAAGAACGATGTGAACTATGGAGCGGGATCCTATGCCTACAACTATGAGACCGAGAACGGCATCCATGGCGAGGAGCGAGGTGTCCCGGTGAACATCGGTAACCAGCAGCAGGAGGAGCAAGTGGAGGGAGCCTACTCGTTCATCACACCCGAGGGTCTTCGAGTGGGAGTCAAATACCTGGCCGATGCGAACGGTTTCCGTCCCGTGATTACATGTGAGTATCTTTAGAGGAATACATATAAGAACACTGATTTATTATTATATATTACTCTTTAGATGACGGCGTGAACTCCGCCTTTTACGCAAGTCAGCCAGCTCCGGCCAATGTGGTATACACCAAGCATTGAGATTGATATTATAAACTGCTTAGTTTAGTGAAAAAACGTGTGTTCAGCCTTCCTAAATTAATATAAATAAATACTCAAAATATAAAACATAAGGTTTACTCAAGTTTTTCATTTAAATGAAGGCAGCCATTTTTTCTTTTATTTATTGATTATAGACCACTAAGCTCTTTTTTGCTTGTTAACGCCTTAAAAGCTCTTTCTATTTATTATTCAGCGTAAAAGTGTGCTTTGATTAGTATCTAAAAGTTTAAAACAATTAACTAGAATGCGTAATGTGAAATGAAATGACTTAGATTTTGATTTGAATTATGCACGATTAAGTGGCTTCTGGCAGAGTCATGAAATACTCATAAAACCACAAACATTAATTTTTTTTTGGAAAGAATGGAAACTAGGGATTTGGTAATCTAATGTAGTGCCAGCCCTAATCTCTTAAAACATATTTCTATATAATCATTGTTTGCAAGGTCAGACTTAAATTCAGCTCGAAAAAATTGGGTCAATTCCCGCTTATCGGAATTGTGTATACCAAATGTATTCGGCGCCTACAGAGAACACGTACTTAGATTGAGACTTGTTTTTGTTCGCCTTAGTAGGTTCAACAAACCCATTAATTTTTTTAAACACTGCCCGTATATTGTGTATTGAAAATGTTGAATTAAATTTGGCAAAATGTCAGACACTTTCATTATCAACTGCGTTTTGGCCTTTGAAACGAAATATGCCGTTCAACCCAAGGGCCTTAGGTGATCTTGAAATTCCACAAAATCAAAATTCTTGGTAATTTATAACAAATATTTAGTAGGTTTTATTTCGATATACCATATAACAAATTAGTTATCTTATGCATAGCAACATCGTCAAATTCGACAAGTTCGACAGATAAATAAATACGAAATAACATAGAAGCGGACTATATGTACGAATATTCTCCGGTAGCAATTCGATGCTGATATTAATCACCTTCCTTTTCCTTTTCCTTTTTTTGTTGATTTTTTTTGCGTTATTGCGATGGCTTGTTATAGTGTTTGCCCGTTGATCAAATCACGGCAAATGCATGGGGAATGGAGTTGGGTGTTGGATTTTGGATTTTGGATTCTGGATGGACTAGGACTGTTTCTGGGGCTTGGGTAGCGGGAACATATGGCTGTGGATGAGGCGAGCTCGCAACTCGCACTTAGTGGGATCTGTGTGCCTTTCGCAGGCGCTCCATCTCGACCTGCTCCAAGCGCTCCTCCTCCTCGGCGAGTTCCACCTCGTGCTCCAGCATGCGGATCTGGTCGCTCAGCTCCTTGGGCATTGTCTCCAAATGGATCTGCTTGATCTGGGCCTTAATCTCCTTGGTCATGTGATTGATGCGGAAGCCGCGATGGTCGAACTGAGCTCCGCCATTGGCCTTGTGCTGCTCCTCCACGTACTTGAGAGCGCGGGCGATGGCCTCGGGAATCGGATGGATGTGGTCGCCTTCGGGCATGAAGCCACCATCGTTGGAGGCGTAGTTCACGCGGTACAGCTTGCCATCGTCGCCGGTGTACTCGTAGTAGCCCTTGGCATGGGTTCCTCCGGTGTGGTGAAGCTTGGCCTGCTCCTCGCCATATATTCCGTTCTCGGTCAGGTAACTATTTGGTAAAAGATAAGTATTTAAATGGTAAGTTGGTTTCAGGATCGTTTGCTCTCGATTTTTTATAAGCAGAATAACAACTTGGGAATTATAATATTAAATGTAATTAGATCCTAAGTAGTGGGAAATGTTATTAAAATAAGATCTTGAAAATTCTAAGACGCAATATTGCAAAAAAACATTTTGAGAAATATAAGATGCAAAATCACCGTGAAAGTTTTGGATTTTTACATGCTGCATGACAACTTGATAATTCTAAAAGTATTTTTTTTCAATTACCAAATAAAGAAATCCCGAAATGATTCTTCTAAAAAATTAATTATCTTTCTTCAGCTAAAAACTTACGAATGATCGTATTTGTCCTGCTTGCGGACCTCTTCCTTATGCAGAATCTTGTGGCGACCCTCGTCATCGTAGTTGAACAGGATATTCCGGGGCGTGGTGGTGGTCGTAGTGGTTGAAGTCGTCGTCCTTTTGGTGGTTGTGGTGGGTTTCTTTGTGGTCGTGGTCTGCGAGTGTTGTTTTGGGTGTTGTGATCATTTGCTTGTATTCGGATCTGGCGTGTGGGCATGCGTGTTGTGTGGCATGGTTTTTGGTGGTAAAGGATTTGGGGGACATGCAGGATACCGTGTGGTGGGGGTGTCATGTAGCGCGGAATGTTTGATTTAATTGCAGAGCCGAAAAACGTTCGCATTTTTGCTTGGGCTGATTATGAAAGCAGTGGGTGTTTCGGGAATTTTGGGTTTTGGGGGAAGTGTCGCTGTGTTTGCCGGATGTTGGAATTCGGGGGGATCTTGGGGGATCTTAGTACTGTGTGCTCGGTTGGTGATGGGGTTCATGATCGGGAAAGCCGTACTCCAAGGGAATTGCTGGCACATTAAACTCGGCGTTACTTACTGTGTACAGGTCGTGGCTAAATAAGGAGGAAATATATAAAATAAATCACAATACCCATACGAATTCAATTGAGCTACTCACTTGTAGGGCCTGTCGTCATGGACATAGGGAAGATTCAATCCGGCATAGGGTCCATAGCCACCGTCATAGGGATTGGGAATGTGGTGGTAGACTCCGAGCTCACGCTGATCGTCCACATGTCTATAAGGCTGTGGCATGTGGTGATAGCGACCTTCAGGGAAACAAAACACATCAATGGTTAGTGGACTGACCAATAATTAATGTTCCGTTTTGTTTAAGTGTTTTTGGTGAGTGACTTGCGTTTAAGTTTTGAAACTATTCAAGTTATACATATCCAACATTAGATATTTACAGAATTAATTAGTTTCTCATTAAGTGTTTGTACAAAGGAGGCAGTTGAGTTTTAAAATCTTTCAATTTAGTGCTAAACTACAGTCGTTAAACTACAGTTAAGGCAAAATACACAACAGTGCAATAACCTTAGGGGTATTTTTCAAAAAGGGATTTTTGACTGCTTTTTGTGTGGAATGAGTTCGGATTTGTGTGATTCTGTGTGAGTAATGTGACTTTCTTTCAGTTGTTTACCTAAACTTTCTTGCGAACCACTCCGTCCTATAGTACGAGTATAAAAGATTAAATGTTTAATATTAGAGTGCTCAAATAAGAATTGCTTTTTGGTTAGTGTTGGAAGCTCATCTCAAGGCCTGCATATTTTCATTTTTGTTTACAATTTCGCTAATTTAAAACGTCAGCCTTGAGCTTGAACTTATTAGACAGTCAAGAGATTATTCGTATAAGTGAGTGTGTGTGTTATCGATATCATCGGGTATACAAATATACATGTGTGGTATAGTATGCATGTTAGTATCTGGGCAAGTCTGACTTGCTTTTCGATCGATTCACAGTGCTGGGGGGGTTAGTGGGCGGCGGCAGCGGCATGCAGTCAGTGGGCGTGGCAGTAGGCACGATATTTTTTAGGATGGGGCTCACGAAACAATACCTTCGTTCTGAGTATTCCCATGGTACCGTCCATCGTCGCTGGGGCGATACTTTCCATCGCTAGAGGATTGCTGTGGAACAGTATACTTGCCATTATCGTCCGGAACTGGACTGGTGTGGCAGACAGCAAAGAGGGCCTGCGGAAGAAGAGGATGTGATTTGTATTATTTCATTAAATGCGACAGGAAGTGGCATCAATAACTTTGAACATTTGAATGTACTTGATCACTAAGCATTTGAGTTTTTAATTTATCTGCGGATCCTGCTAATGATTCAACGGCTGAGAAAAGGTGCAGCAGCCAAAAAATTTAATTGTGCTAAAACTTGCTCGGAAACAAAAACTCAAGAGGTAATTAAATTAGGTTGGATTCTACTTTTTTTTCTGACACACATGAGTTACACTTGGCGACACAACACACTTTTGGCACTGATCAGGATACACATCCTTTTTCGCTACTCACCACAACCAGGGCGAAGCTCAGCATAGACTTGGTGAACATGATGGCTTTGATTATCCTTTTTGGGGGGAAATATCCTTTGACTTGTTGTCCGGCTGACTGGGTAATCCTGCTCGAAAGGCGACTGCAACAGGAATGTTTGGTTTCCCTTCCAGTACACCGGGTTTATATAGAAATAAGCCAGGTTCGCAGTCGCAGCGCTGCTCTCAACGCATCGACGCGCCTAAAATTCTCCGAGAGAAGATTCGTCGGTTCATTTCGGTTCATCAGCTAAATTTCTTGAAGAGAAATACCCCGAGCTGCTCCCTTTTGATTTTTAGACAGATGATGATGCCGAATTCTTCTTGTCTCACCTTTTTGCTGGCTTCTCTCGCCCTCTCCAACTTAATCGCTCTCCGTAACAATAATTTAAATAGCGTATCAATGCCACAAGTAAATGTAATTACACACATTACCAATTAAGCAATTTGTATTATTTGGCAAATGTCGCTTTATCGAGTTCATCGCCCACTACATTGATCTTTTTGGAGCTAAGGATACTGGGCTTTGGATGACTCGTCATCAAGTTGTTTACTAGTGGTTAAAAGAAATTCCCAGGTTTTTTCAACAAAATTGTCATCGAAATTCGGCTGAACAATAAGAGCGAATCATGTTGGCATCCATTTTAATTAGCTGATAACTGAAGGTGAAGTTCAGGTCAGCGCAGACGTCACTAAACAAAGATTAACATTCTTAAACAATATATACATAGGTGAAACGTATTTAGTAATTTGGTTTTTCTGTGTCATCGATGTGGGAACAATATTTCAGTTTGAGCAAGAAAGAAAACAAATTGAATTATACGAAAACAAATAAAACATGAAATTCATAGTGCAAAAGTCATGGCGTATACTTGATATTTAAAAACATGCTAGAATCCATATCAACAATCTGTGTGTACGAAATAAGGTAATTTATATTTTTTAATAAAATCTTTTAATATATTTATTTTATGTTTAGATTTGCAGATAAAATCCATAGAACACAAATACTTTTGTATAATACCAAGAGTCTGCGGGTCGTATACTTAATATTTTATTTTCTTAATCAATTTTATTGACGATATATTGCAAGGAAGCAATATTCAAAGTAACCCTATATATAACTTCCCCAATCCCAATCCCAATTCACAGCTGGAGCCTGAAGTTAACTAGTTGTGGCAACCGATGACAACATCGCATCGCAGATTCGTATCCCCAACTACCTGGAGGCACTCGGAAGCGCCATAAAAGTGCCGTAATGAAATCATAAATTACGCACCAGCGGAAATACAGCAAAAAACTGTACAAACAATATAAATAAAATAAGAAACAATTCAGACAATGCGCACGCCAGCCGCAATGCGAAATGCATTAATATCGGAGCTAAAGATCGAGATGGAGATGAGGATGAGGATGGGCTTCGGTCTGAGTTTCAATTTCGGGGCTCACAGCATACAGCCAGTCGTGCATATAACCGGAATCGGATGGAACCGGCAAAAAGAAAAATGTTGTCAAAAACGAATTTAATTGTTTGTGGCAAACGTTGACACCGAGGCGCTGACAGTGATGGCTTGGGGATCGGCTTGGAATGAGTCCTTAACGGTTAGCATCTATAGATGCTGCCAAGCGAAGAAAGACATATAAATCTGATCATAAGTTGTTTAAAAAAAAGACAGCATTTTATATTTTATATCGATATATTTAATTTTATCTCCCATATATTTTAGTATTGTTGTGGATCAACCAGAAGTCGGAAAGGTTTCATAGCATTGTAAGGAAGTGCTGATTTTTCTGCCATATGGAAAACCAGAAACTATAATCTTAAGTTTGTAACCACCCTGACTCCACAAAGACTTTAATTAAAATCCCAAATTCTACATTTAATAATTACTATTATTAATATTATTTTTATTATTATTAATGCCTATATATAAATAGCTAATCTAGCCTTTGTTTTAAATTTTAAGTAAAAGCCCGGAAAGAAATTTATCGGTAAGTCTAATATTTGATATCTATAAAACAGGTATTTCATTTGTATCCCTTCATTCCTTATTTTAATTATACAGATCAACATATCTATACCATGGGCGAATGAAGGTAGAAAAAGGCGCTTGAAGGTCAATCTAATGTGTTATTTGTAATATTTAAATATAAAATGAAAGCTAAGTTTAAACTCTAGTCCGATTGCTTTCCGTGTATGGCCGCATGGAGAATGATTGTCAGTGCACATTGGCGGGCATATGGCGATTAATAATAGCCATGCACATAAACTGTGATTAAAACGCCGCATCTTGGGACTGCCGAGTATCCAAGCACCGATGCTGGATACCGAGTGCCGAGTTCGAGTTCGAGTATCGATACTGCGTCACAGTCACTGCACTCCAAAGGTCGTACGCTGAACCCAGATCCGATCTGGAGACCAAGACGAGATCCCAGTGCAGATCGGGGCGGAGGCGATCCCGACGATCACCCGGAGCAGAGCAGATTGGTGGGTGAATCACGGCGCGTGCTGTTATTGTTACTTTGCGAGGTGGCTCTCGGATTCGGCTTTTGGCGATATCTATATGGGGGCATTCATTAAAGTCACAAGTACTTAATAAATATTTAAATAAGACGACTTTTTAATCAATTACAAGTTCGATTTGTGATGTTCAGATGCCTGCCTCTTGATTTGCATGCTATTCCAAATCACACCGCAGGAGTGCTGCTGGTGTTATTTTATTAATCCAACGCAACATATACTTGGTATACTTGACATTGACCTTGAGCCGCAAGCTGGCCAAATCTGGCACTTTCTTCGATGCGTCACATTCCATATCTCAGGGTCCAGGTAGGATCGTTTCGGTTAGATTTTAATCTGGCCGGCCGCTCAAGTATTTACGATCCATATCCAATGTCAGAACGAGTTTGTTTGGGTTTATTTGGTATCAGTGACTTTATTGACAAGGCGTCACCTTTGAGAAGTGTCGCATATAAATCATTAATCTGCTTAAAACTATTTCTGCGGCCTAGAGCGTTCCAGGAAGTGGTAAATTGCTATTACTGAACACGAGAACACACCCCAAAAAGTGTCGTCGACTAGACGGGAAGAAGGATTTTCCCACAGACGAGGGCCAAGAAGATCAGCAGTGTTGGCAGCCGGAAGTTCGATGAGGGAAAGCTGGCTGAATTGCACAGTGATCCACGGCAATTACAGTATTCTGCTTTATCCGTCTTGGTGCAGCCCTCCGGCAAATCCATTACGACATATACATCAACCCACTCTTTCACGACATAATCTTGGGTCTTGTTAACCTGTCTTGCACACCCTCTCCGCGTTGTTTTCCACTGCTTTCCATTTAACTCATGAATCCTGGTGATCTTCGAGCACATCGTTGAGTTTGGACATTCCTGCACCCGTCCTATGGAATTCAATGGAGGACCGCACGAGGTGTCCGACTCCTTGCACTCGTAGCATTTAACCACTTCGCCAGAGGCCAGACCCAGCATCAGACAGACGACGCTGATCCAGCATAGCCCCAGTGGGAGCTTAGTTCCGCTTCGCATGATATCCGGACGCACACTGCCCAGCGGTCTTCCGAAGTTGAGTCTCGTGGAAGAGTATTTTCAAAACAAAGTGATTAAGCCGAGGGAATCAGCATGTGTCACTAAGTCAAACCCTTGGTACACAGCTTACAGCTGATATGCAAGCGAATGTGGAATTTATCTCAACCGACAATGTTTTGTGTTGCTTTTGGCGGGCGTTCCCATATCTTTCAGGGCTGTGAATTGGAGCATTATGCTAGTAGAGCATATTTGTAATATTCAGCGGTTATTGACGTAATCTTTGGGGCAAGCCCTGATCTTTTGCTTAAATGCATACTGTAATTGTAGTCTGCTTATTGTAGTATGCTTAAATACTTTTACATTATTACCAATTAAACCACTCTAAATAATAGGACCAATAGAAATACTAAACTGTGCTAACAATGCAGATATAGATGTTAATGTATCTTTACAGATCTCCGTTTTTTGTGCATTGAAGCTCTGAAAACGCATTCTTGAAAAATGTCGGCTTCTAAAATATAAATATTTAAATATGATTTTAATTGAAGCGCAGTCAAAATCTTAAAGCTGCCTACTAAAATCACCAAATACCCAAACCTCTAGTCTTTATACCCGTTACTCGTAGAGTAAAAGGGTATATTGTATTCGTGCAAAAGTATGTAACAGCTAGAAGGAAGCGTTTCCGACCCTATAAAGTATATATATTCTTGATCAGGATCACTAGCCGAGTCGATCTAGCCATGTCCGTCTGTCCGTCTGTCTGTCCGTCTGTCCGTCTGTCCGTCTGTCCGTCTGTCTGTCCGTCTGTCTGTCCGTATGAACGCTGAGATCTCGGAAACTATAAAAGCTAGAAGATTGGCATTTTGCATGTAGATTTTAGAAGTTCCTACGCAGCGCAAGTTTGTTTCAAAATGGTGCCACGCCCCCTTTAACGCCCACAATGGCTTATATACGATTTTAAAAATTTAAATATTTCGGAAAAGTAAAAATGCAGTTTTATTGTGTTTATCAATACCTATCGAAATGTAGAAGAAAATTTTCAAATCGGACCATTCGTTAAAAAGTTATGCGTGATCAAAGTTTCTATCTCCATCTCCCTCGCACTCCCTTTACCTGAGTAACGGGTATCTGATAGTTGGGGCACCCGACTATAGCGTTCTCTCTTGTTTTTGTTGAATTCATTGAGTTAAAATTAACAAACATTTCCAAACCGATTACAATAAGAAATTACGTTATTTCCAAGGCATTCCTGTTTGGGATCAGGAGACCTCTCCGCCCGGCTCCGCATATGATTTACAGGTATCTTCACCTCCCAATTCTTTTCAGAGTCTTTAGCATTTAGCGCAAAACAAATGAAACCTTTATAGGCTGTGTATTCCGACAATGCCTATAAATTAGTCTCATTTCGCGTGGGCATTCATATTTCTCCTCTGAACTTGGTTTTTTTGATTTTTTTGTTGAGAACTTTTAAGTCAGAAATTGTTCACCCGGTTTAGCAGCCAGAGATTTGTTTAATTATCATTCGCTCTCTTTTTGGTTTAATTAGTACACTTTGTGGCATCGCATTGTCATCGGATGTGAGTGAATAAATCAGAGTTGCACGCCTATAAATATTGGTAACTGCTGAAGCCAGTTTAGCCACCGAATGCCAAAATAGATGGATTGCTTTTGGTAGCAAACGGTGCATTCACATTTTAATCGACTCCATTAACTACAAGCGATTTATGCCAGCAATTGCTGGCATTTGTTTTACCCAACAAATTCATTTACAAAACGAAATTTAGCTGTGAGGCCAAAGTAACTTGGCAACTGGAGCAGGGCCCAAAAAACAATGAAACAAATTACCACTCACAATGACTTGTAATTAGATTCGAGTTGACCGAATGACATCTGATTACCCAAACGTGGTATTCGACACCTGGACTTGGAATGGGGAGCCCTAAATAACCCGAGTTCAAAGCTCCCAAATTATTGATCAATCCCGTATCTCACCCTCTCTTGGAGGTGCTAAATAAAATAAATTTCAAAGCAATTTCATTTCGGCTCTTGTAAGGAGAAGATAAAATAAATTTTAATAAAAAGGAAAAATCACGTATAAATAAATTTTGCAGCCTGACAAGTGCGAATAAGAGAAATGTGTTTTTATATTTCACCAGTGCCTCTGGATGAGATCAGCGCAATGGAATTTAAATATTATTATGCAAAGCGAACTTCCACAGAACTCCCTAGGTCCAGCAGATAAATCGAGTCGGATGGAGCCCGGAATTATCGTTAAATATTTTACTGCAGGCGCCGTCTGGTGGCAACAAAGTCTGCGGTTAAAATCAATTTATACGACCATATTGTATAGTTGCCAATTGTCAGTTGTAAGTGGTGATAATTTGCGCACACGCATAAATTTCGACGCGAAGGACGATTTGTAAAAAAACTGCTGGTTGGTTGGGGAATATTCAAACAAGATTAATTAATTGGCCGCAAAACACCAAATTACGCACCATATTGTTGACTACCCACTGCCAGGGGCAGTCTCTCTTTATTTATTTCAGATGAATAATTTAAAATCTGGATACAATTGGCGATTTCACAAACCAGACTCACCGAGTCAACGAGAGAGGGGAGAAATGTGAACCTGTTGGCTTATCAACAAGTTGCAATTATAATAGAATTTTTAATTGCCCACCGATGATCCATCGATTGTCTGGAATCGATTAAGTGAGAAACCTGGGTTTCTTAACCCCATGAATCATGGGATAACTATTTTCGTTAAGTCACTTCCTCACCATGATCGAATAATCCAAATATGCACAAGGTTCGAGTCAAGAGTTCAAGCCAAAGAACCTTGTTTTGGGGGCGTGGTTGCTTTCGATTTCTCACATCTTTTAAATATTCTAGAGTTTGGGATCCACCACGATGTTGTGATTTCCAAAATCATCGGCTCTGACTTTTTGATTAATGAATATCGAATCGGCTGCGTTGACCGATCTGCCAGCTTGATTGATTGACAGCTATTATTGTTATTAATGCTCATTAAAACAAAACGGGCGTTTCATTGTTTATGATGCGTTTTAAATTTGATTTAAACGACACTAATTACCTTTGATCCTTTCGGATTTGCTGAAATGTAAACAAATTGAAACTCGTCTCACCAATCGATCTTCGATGAATGGAGCGGTTGAATGTCTTTTTTTTCGGGGGTTATCTCTTCTGGGTTCTGGAAGCTGATTCATAAATCGTTAAATAAAAAGGTGAACGACTGCCAAACAATCATTTAAGGCCGGTTTCTAAACAAGGAGTTATGGATAAATTTATGGATATTTATTTATTTTTTTATTTGATCATAAATTTTAGATTAAGACATATCAGCCTCAGTTATCACTTAGAATTTGGTAAACGACTTGTTAACACTGTAGTTTGTCTTAACAACGAATATTATTGATTTTGAAATGGACTGTTGGTCAAACAGGTTAAACCAAATACTTACCAATCAAAGTTTAATTGTAAACATAACTAATTATGATATTTTAACATTTTTTTAGAGGTGCCATCTGCCTCCTGCCGTTGTCGCCCCCAATTTTGATCCGGCTTGCCCCGACTTGCATCTCAGAAAGGTTAAAAGCGACACGTTGTTGCCAATGCAAACGAGTTGCTAACTAAGTTGCTTCTGTCTGAATGACTTGTTAGTATGCAAAGAATTTCTATACGGATGAGCTGATATCGATTCACCGGCCACCGAATCAGCTCGCGTCCCGCCCATATTAAAGATATATAAACGATGTCGTCTTGGACATAAACCCCGCGATTTATTAGCTAAACGACAATCGGCTATGGGGATCAAAACTAAAATGGACAGCGGGTGCATTGGGGTCGAGTCAGACGTAATCAGGTAGTCGACATGGACACACGTTTGCTAGTTGCACTGTTGCTGATCGCGGCTGCCAGGGCAGAGGATCAGGACGAAGATCTGCGAAAGCGATTGAAGCCCGGCCGATATGTTCCCCAGCTGCACGGAGCTACGGGTTGGTATATGCCGGATAATAGTGGAAAGTACCAGCACGATCCCCGACCCTACGACGGTGGTTACGGGGATCGTGGTCAGCCGTACTCCACCGATCTGCGGGGCATTTTCCGGAATGCCCAGGAACAACTGGAGGCCAGGGTGCAGGAGGCTGGTGATAACCTATCGCTCGGTCCCCGGGATCATCTGCGATTCATGATCGACTTCAACTTCAACGGCACCGGCTGGCAGATAATCCAGTTCCAGTGGGTGCGAGATGGCGATGAATCCAATCCCGATGCAAAGCAGTACAGCTATGTGAATGAGAACAAACTGTGGGAATCGGATCAGGCCTATGAATACGGGGAGCCCAACGATGGTTGCGATGTGGACTGTCAGCCGGATACCGCAGAGTACCAGGAGTCAAAGGAGCCTGTCCAGGAGCCAGTTGGAGAGCCAGTTGAGGAACAGAAGCAGCCAAAAGATGGCATCAATGCAGAAAAAGATGTAAGTATTTGAAAAATCTTTTAAATAAAACAAAACTTCACACTTTTGTCTAATTTACTTTCAGCCCGTCCGGATTCACGACACCATCAATGAGGTCCTGGAGTACATACAACAGCGAATCCTGCCTACATTGAGATAAAACTATTACCTAAATAAATAAAGAATCACCCGAAATACACACTGAATCATTATAAAAATGTAGAGTTAGTTGTTTATCTCAGAGGGAGGTTAAAAAAAATGTTTTAAGAAATTAAAAATCTAATCACAAAACCACTTGTGAAACTAATATGTGCTTGAATCATTAAATGAATCATTAATGAAACACTAACAAGCATTTCAGTTGACCATACTACAAATGTAAAATAATCAAGGCCCCCAAAAAAGAGAATCGTAAACCCCATAATGCAAATTATATCCAAGACTTATGGCACAACAGTTTATTAGCCCGCAACTTTTGACATTTGCACACCACATTTACTTCTTCTTCAGCTTGCCATTTTCCTCGAGATAAGCCAACAACTTGGCCACATAGGGCGGTGGGGGCGGGGCCGTGGGCAGGTGGGCGGCACTGGGCACAAAGCCATTGTCGTCCGCCACGTAGTCCACGCGGTATAGGATGCCATCGGGTCCGGTATATTCGTAGAAGCCCTTCGATCGCAGGCCATCCTCCTCGGTCAACTTTTCGATGCGTCCACTCTCTTCGCCCAGGATGCCGTTCTCCGTTTCCCAACTAGTAGAGAAAGTGTTTAGTAGGCACTATTTTCGAAGATCAATACCCACAGATAGTGATAGCCATCCTGCTCCACGTCGTCCTCCTGGCGGATGATGGCCCAGCCGTTGCCTCCTTCGCCGGTGCCACGTCCCTTGGGCAAATTGGCCGTCGGATCGATCACTGCCGGTGGTGCTGCCGTGGTGGGTCGTGGCGCTGGTCTGGCTGTGGTTCTTGGCACTGTGACGGGCGCACCACCACCTCCTGCTCCGGCTCCACCGCCACCACCACCTCCTCCTCCTCCTCCGCCTGTGTTCTTGTCACCCACGTAGCGTCCATTGTCGCCCTTATAATCCCCGCCAGGACGATCGTCGTGCTGGTACTTGTTGTCGTCGTGGACATAGCGTCCATCGTTGCCGCCGGAGTATCGACCATCGCCGCCTCCGCGATAGCGTCCATCATTGCCACCACGATAGCGTCCATCTCCGGCATTTGCCTTCGTGGGCGGAGGACGATACCGACCATCCGCCTGGGCGAGAACCACCGCCACGTAGGCCAATAGAAGAGCGATCTGCGAAGTCCTGGTTATGTTAATCCACTAACGTGTATGGTATTTCAATCCCGCCGACTCACCGTTACGCGCAGCCACATCGTCGAAGATGAGCAATGAAAAGATCTAGCCGTCGGCCCCCAGCTTTATATCTTTCGGATGCACCCCCATCCGCCCACATGGAATGGAGACACTCGGAGTGGCTTGTTGTGTCTAATTGCCACTGCTCCGACCGGTGACTTGATCAATTAAGCGTTTTGGTTTACGAGGCGATTAATTCATAATTTGTGGGAAAGCAGCTTTCCGATCTGATGGCTCTGCGGGTGATGCGATTTAATGGAGATGAATTGCTAACTGGGATTACTATTAACTCTCGTTGTTTTTTCTTGGTGGTACCTTCAAGATATTCGGACATCGTCTAACCAGCTTCCAAAAGTGGCTGTGTCTTTTAGGACCATGAGATCATTTTTATGGAACTGCCTAAAACTAGGCAATACTATTTTGAATTGCTGAGAAAAATCATCATAATATTCCCCTTATACAAATTATAATCTAATCTATGCTTTATATATTTTTCACTTCAAAGTTAATAGCCTATTTAAGTACTTGTCTCAAATTAATTGCAACATAAGCTGTAATCGAAGTAGCTTTCAAAATTATACTTATCTCGAAATATGTATAAACGTTAATTGTTTTGACTCACTTCTAAAATGCCAATCGATTGGACATAGAACTTTGGAAATCTTATCTAGTAAAATCAGGCGTTTTTTACTATTCACATAATTGTGGGATATTAAAAAATCGGGTTTTTTGTAAATTCATGTGCCTTAACGATAAAACCTAAATATTCAGGGCATATTCTGATTCACACTGTTCAGTTTAATTAACTATTTCCAAGGGGGTTATTTGACTGAAGTCTATTTTTAGCATTTCTATAGAATAAAAAGGCTATACCTATTTAAAAAAATGTACACAATTTATAAATCAAATTGTTTTATAACATTTGTTTTCCGAAAACAACCAAATTAATTACTTAGAAATAAAAGGCAAGTAGGGCAAATTTAACAATTTTGACACGAATTTCGTTATGGTAGACGTCCGATCACCGCAGTTTTCAAACTTGTTATGCGTTTAACACTTACCAAATACAAATACGATAATAAAAGTTACAAGTTTCTAGCTTGTAAACACAGCTCGCAAACTGTATAAAAAACAAACGTCAAACGGACATTGCTATATCAACTAGTTAAGAATATATATACTTTATAGGGTTGTAAATGCCTTCTTTCTGGGTTACAAACAAAATTATTATGATTACCTTTTCATAAGTTGATTAGTACGAGTATAAATTTCGCAGCTAAATCATTTGCTAATCATTGAAAAGCTTTTCAACATTTTGTTGTTGTATGGCCAGTTTTATTGTTAATTCGCACACGTTTTGTAAATGAGTAGAACCGGGTAATTTGAGTGGAGGTGGGCCCCTAGCCCCGTCGGTTGTTGAACCCACCCGGCTGATCTTGCGGCGGCGGTGGAGCGGTGGCCAAGTAGGCCAGTGCCTTCTGGATCGCAGGCGGGATGGGTGGCGGTGTGGGCAGGTGGTCGCCCTGCGGCTGGAACCCATTCTCGTCCGCCAGATAGGTTATCCGAATCGGGATGCCCTCGGGTGAGGTGTAGGAGAAGGAGCCCTGCGCGACCTTTTGCGCCAAAGAGCAGATGAGATTTAAATGTGGGTTAGTTGTACAATGGGTTCATTTGGCAAATTGGTAGCCGGCAAATGCCAAGCACGATTTTCAATTCACCGCCTTCCTTCCCAACTCACCTGTCCCGCATTGTCGGTGCCTGGGTTCTTGAGATAGCCCTCCTCCTCGGCGTTGATCCCGTTGCCCGTCTCATACAGATACTTGTAGGAGCCATCGAAGTTCACCTCCTGCTCCTGCCTGATGATGGGAATGGGCTCTCCTTGGGCCTGGGGTCTGCCTTGGGGTCTGGCCTGGGCCAAGCTGAGCAGCAGGGCTGCTACTACAAGCATCTGCAAAGAGTTGGGGCCGATTTTAGTAGGGTGCATCCCATGGAGCCCTCTTCCACCTTACTGGGTACTGCATGTTGCTGTATCGTATATCCTTTGATCCTCGCTGGTCGTCTGCACCGGGTCCGTCTCGAGCCGTTACTGTGGCCAACAGAGGCGGCTCTTTGCATATTTATACCAATTCGCGTGAACTTTACACACAGACACACTCGTGCAGCTGGAGATTTACGAGTGAGTGTCTAGCATTTTGAAGACCCGCCGATCGGAAGCCTGCCCGGTGGCTGATGCCATCTTCCCATGGAGCGTTCATGAACCGAATCATGAATCGAATCCACCCACAAGTGCACGACCCATCCGATTTGTGTTCGCCGCTGTTGCTGCAATTTGTCGAATGAGTTGTTCACATGACAACCTGTCGATGTCACAGTATGAATTGATGCTTGAGTTCTTTAAACATCTGTATCAAAATATCTTAAATAAATAAAAATCAATTTAAAAAGGGTTCATTTTAAATTTGAATATATTTACAGAAATTAAATTGTCAGGCATTTATTTTAATTAGATTTAAAATTAATTAATAAATTCATACTATAATATTAAGAGGCCGATGAAGCAATAATGAATTTCGAATTGGCATTATTTAAAACAAGAGAGAACGCTATAGTCGGGTGCCCCGACTATCAGATACCCGTTACTCAGGTAAAGGGAGTGCGAGGGAGATGGAGATAGAAACTTTGATCACGCATTTCGATAGGTATTGATAAACACAATAAAACTGCATTTTTACTTTTCCGAAATATTTAAATTTTTAAAATCGTATATAAGCTATTGTGGGCGTTAAAGGGGGCGTGGCACCAGTTTGAAACAAACTTGCGCTGCGTAGGAACTCCTAGAATCTGCATGCAAAATGCCAATCTTCTAGCTTTTATAGTTTCCGAGATCTCAGCGTTCATACGGACAGACAGACAGACAGACAGACAGACGGACAGACAGACGGACAGACGGACAGACGGACATGGCTAGATCGACTCGGCTAGTGATCCTGAACAAGAATATATATACTTTATAGGGTCGGAAACGCTTCCTTCTACCTGTTACATACTTTTGCACGAATACAATATACCCTTTTACTCTACGAGTAACGGGTATAAAAACCAATCCAATATACTTTCCTCACTTTACTCTTATTAAATTAAAATTTAACTAAGTACACACAGACTAAATTGTTGGTTCCTGGTTAAAATTACATTAAATTTTTATTGAATACTTAACCTAAAAAAATATTTTTTTAAGTTATTGTGAAAACTTAACAATACAAAATGTTACAATTCAAATGTGAGAAGTATTCAATTTAAAATTGTACTTGTTTTCAAGGTATTATCTCGGCACCTCTTTAACTGACTTTTCATCTCGTCATTGCCAAGAAAGCATCCCACTTAGGCAATGCCCACTGTGCACCTGCATTTAGTGGGGCGTTGGTGGTTCGATCATCTCGAGTCGTGTTGTACATGGCCGGCTTGTGGCATTCATAACTCTTCCTCGATTGCATGCGACGGACAGAGACAGCCTGCTGCATTCCTACATCAATTTGTCAGCTCGATCATTAGACATTTAACTCGGCTCTTGGATGATCATCACGCCGGGGATTATGATTGCCACCTGACCATGATCATGTCTGGCCAACTGACTTACCCACCGACTGAGTGTGGCAAGTGCCGCTTGACCTTTGCGGCAGGCGGGCAGATGTTTTTGGGAACAGGTCCGGCCAAAAGGCGGTAATGAATGGGGCGTTCGGTTGGGCAAATGCCAGTTACCCCAGAAATAGAACCCCAGCTGCCCAATGCTACGTGAGATAGTTAACATCGATTTCGTATTGAGTATGCAAGAGGCGGTTTTTGTTTGTTTTGGTGTTTTTTATTTTTAGGCTATTCAGGTGATACGGATCGTTTGAAGTGGCGGCATCGTGGTTCGGAGTGATGGTTCTATCCGCTCTTCTTGTTGAACAGCAGGGACAGAAGCTGCTGCTTGAAGGGCTTCGCGGTGGTGGTTGTAGTGTCAGTGTAAGTGGGCGATGTGTACGAGGGGCTGGTCGTGTAGGTGTACGTGGTTGTCGTAGGCGATGACGGAGTGGTAGTAGTCGAATAAGGAGGCGTGGAAGTAGGCGGGGAACCTCCTTGTGCGATGGCCACAACAGCAGACAAGATGACGAGGACGGCGAAGAACTTCATGTTGATTGGTTTTGGTGGGTTTTGGAAATGCTAGCTGTTGCTGGAAGAGCTGGTGAACTCTGAGTGTGCCTTTCGATGGGCCAGGGCTCACTTTTTATACGCATCTTGCGGCTGCACACGTTGTGCCACCGAATGTTTGCACAAATGGCATCTGTACCGTTTGGAACATTGCTTGCTCTTCCCCCACCAAATGTTTGTCTAGCGGCGCATTGTGAAATGCAGCATCCAATGTTTGATCCCCATTCATTTCCCCATTCATACACACCTGAAAAAAAAAACTTAAACTTTTCGATTCGGGAGTGTCAATGACTTGGTATTTTAATCAGCCAACTTTCCTAGAATATATGGCGTTCGTAGCTACTGGGCCACTGCATGGAGAAGGCAAAGTCGGGAAGTGTGGCCAGGAACTCTTCGCTCAGCGCATCCCGCTTGTCATGGGGACTCACATAGTGTCCGGAAACGCCCATCTCAAAAACAGGCTCATCAAAGTTGCCGTTGTCCTTCTAGAAAGTCAGTTAATTAACAATATAATAGAAGAGATTAGAGGATTAGAGCACCAACCGAAAGTTCCACGAAGAACTCGATGGGCGTGTTGTCGATGCCGTAGGTAATCATGACCTCCAGAGGGGGCCTGTAAGTGGCCGGATTGTCCAACATGCCCGGGGCAAATGTCCATCGAAGCAATCTCACGCCATCCAGCGGCTTGAAGAAGAGGCCCATGTTTGGGGGTCCAGTCAGGCGGAACTCGAAGCGCACCTGATAGCCACCGGGAAGAACTGTCTTGTTGAGAAACTCCAAAACAGTGGGATATGGCAGATCCACGAGCTCCTCTCGTGCCAACCAAAGTGCATTTTTGCGGGCACTACAATATCGGTAGCAGGGAATCCCGCACATCAACTCCGAGTCGCAGTCCTCGCCCAGGAGAACTAGGTCGGTCAGATTCATGGAATCCCGCAGAGGGGCCTCTTTATTACGATCGCCCAGGTGGAAATAGTAGCCAGAGTCCTCGAGGCTCAGAGAACCATTGTACTCGAAGAACTTACGATGCACTTGCTGCTCCAACGAAAAAATACAATTAGTAATCATGATATAAATATTATAAAATATTCCACTCACCATAAAGTCCGCTCGCATCACATTCGTCTTGGCGCGGTAGGGGAATCCCACATCCGAGACGGAAATCATGCAGAAAATAAACATGACGACTGCCAAACCACCCAGCATGCAATTGGGTCGACGGAAAATATTAATTAGGGGAGCCTAAAAATGATCTAATATTTTGTAAGGTTCAAGAAAAGAAGAAACTTATCTTACCGCAAAGGACAGGGCCAGAATAGTGCCAAAGGCACACAAAGCACCAATCAGTAAATCCGGATTGGTGGACACACCGAAACGACCTACCATCGGAATGAGGATGAGTATGAACATGTGAAACAAGTAGGCGTGATATATGAAGGGTAGTATCTGGAAGACAATCAGCACCAGAGACCAAAGATAGCCTGTAATTGTATAGTTTTTAAGAAAAGCTCTTTACATTCAATAAAAAAAAATAAAAATTACCTCGACAATGCAGCCGGGTCAGCAGATTAATGATCAGAGCTGCGACATAGAAGATGAGGGAGATCAGGAATAGGTATGCACTACGGTATTTAAGGGCTGTTGTGGCCAAGCACAAGATGGCCAAAAGGACACAGTTGGCATGTCCGACTATATGTAAGTAGTAGGTGTGAGGGATCTTCTCCTGCAGTTCAAAATTATAACAAGTATTTAAGTTTCCAGAAAGATTAAACTTACAGTTTTCTTATACGTCAGATATAGAGTCATAGGTAGAACTAGCCCAATGACCGAAGGGCAAATGTACAAGCCAATCACTAGCCAACTATTACTGAAGTAAGTCAACGTGCGATTTCCCGCATCGTAGAAGACTGCCATGAGCAGGGGGAAACCTACAGCAAGAAGGACTCCTGCGAGGGCCAGTAGAAACAGAAGGCCAAACACCCCAGCATAGGTGCCCATTGACTGGCCCGTGACTCTTGACATGCGCCACAATGAGACACAAACGAGGATGATGGCTCCAAAGGAGAAGCAGAGATTCAGGGCCAAGCTCGTCGACTCCTGATAGTGGACAAAGAACAGGCCAATAAAGTCGAAAAACACAGCATGTCCCAAAGCATGTGCCTGTTTGGAAAAAGATTAAATCAGATGACTAATAACATTCGAAAGATGAAACCCACCTCAGTGTCATACATTTCCTCAGCATTCGATATACTCCACACCAGGGCCAACAAATTGTCACCGGAATTCTGCAGAGAGTCGCGGCTTATCACCGTGTAGCGATCGAATTTCGTGTGGTATACGAAGCCATTGTAGACGCCAGCCATATCCAAGCCTGGAAGAGAAGACCCCTTAAGTCCTATTCAAGGAGGAACTCCTGGTCCTAGATACCAACCTGGCACCACTCCAAAGTCACGAAAGACCCTAAAGTCGGTATCCGATGGTATAATCCCGGCCTCGAACATCTCCTCCGCCGTAGTGGTAGCGAACGGGTGTGGGGCACTGTTTCTGTAATGCTAAGATAAGGCAATCGATTAGATTAATTGATCAGCAGCCAGACGGGTGATATCGTCCATATCGGAAATGCGATCAAGGCAATGCTTTCCAAAGTAAACATTAATCTTCAAATACTTTGCAGACTTTCAGGGGGTTTATAGGAGAACTAAAAATAACCTACTTCCATCAGCCACGGGTGATTGGGACCGCCCTGGAATAGCAGATCGCGTCCACCAGCACCGGCCGAGTCCAAGTTGAGAAGTGCCCTGTTCATACGAACAATTATATGATTATACAGAGATTTTCAAAAGATAAATTTACTCACTTGCAATTGGCAGCCCACCTGTGCTGAGTGACAAACCCATGTGAGCCCTGCATCGGTTGCTCCTCGGCTCCGTTGAATAGGAATATGATGGGGTGCAGGAAGGGATCCCCTGAACTGGCCACCAGACGAAGCACTTCAAGCATTACGACAACCATAGCGGCATCATCACCGGCCCCTGAAAGGAATACAAAAATTATTAAAAATTATTATTGAATCACCGGAAATATCAATTTATATTAAACTTACCAGGTGACCCCGGCTTGGTGTCGTAGTGACTGTTCACTAGAAGGTAATTGCTGCTGTTTGAACTCTTCGTACTCAGTCTCACGATCACATTTTGCACACCTTGATAGTGATTGGTGAGGCCCTTAATCAAATAGGAACCGGATGCGCGTTGCACCTCCACCTCCATTTCGTAGATATCATCACGTAATACCTGGCGCACTTTTTCAATTTCGTCGAGGAGAAGATTTACAACGGTGACTTCATTGTTAACATCACCCACCACTCGGGGTCCCAGCTGGCTTATTTTCAACAGTATATTCTGTGCTCTTTCGGCCACAAACTGTCCTGGTTTATCCGCCTCCTCGGAGATCCTGATTCCGGTGGGCAGAGCCTGGAAAAGTGGGTAGATGACGGCGAAGAAGAGCCCCACCCAGAAGAGAAGATAGGTGGGGGCAAAGTACCAGGAAAACTGCTTGGGCCACTTCTTCACTTCCTCCACCTCGACGTTCACGTTATCAGATTCTAAAAGAGTCTGGGGAAACACCAGAATTTCACAAATTATGTTCTGAGGAATTTAGCCGGAATTTATGGGGATTGAGTCACACACCTTGCCGTCCTTTGTAGCACCCATTGTTGACTTGCTAGAGATTCGAGAACCGTCCAAGCAAGAGCACCTTCCACGACTCTCGACGCACGACTAACCTTTCCGACATCTCAATCCGCAATTTAAAATTGTGGTTTGGGTTTATGATGCGATATGGTTGATATCTTCAGCATAGTATAAAGATATTCGATATTTATGGCTATATGGCGCGTGTTATTTACGCTTTCCTATCGGAATGCGTACATACCAACCAAAACTTTCGAGTATGCCATCGATAAAATCCCAACCTTTCGATCTTTTGCGGCCCTCGAGGGACTGACGAGTTGATTACCCAAACCAAAATCATTACCGCTGACTTTGCCCCATATCGTAATCACAATTGTTGGCTATGGCGGATTTATGTATTTATTGAGTCGCATCTGGTCGGCAGTCCCATGATGGGCCCAAAGTCAAGGCCGTAATTTCCACCCAATTTAGTAGTTTTAACCAAACCAAAACCAACAAATCTTCCACTTTAAAGGATGGAAAGTCCAATAAGCACGATTTACTCATGCCAATATCATAAAACCTTGACTTGCTGTTTTTTGGATTTTTAATGGCACTTCTTGGCAATTGTGGATTTATAGCATCGCATCTGGTCGGATGTTTATTGCGCCTCGTTTACCAGTACACTTTGATCAATGATCATTTGAGTATCTTTATGACATTCTTTCATAAACTTGATCGAAAAAGTAAAATAGTTCGCTCCCAAAATTGAGAAATATGGTTTTTCATAAGTTCTTAACTTAACTTTTTATTTTTGTACCAAATATTAATACTAATTTACAAAGTCTCAGAAAATGTAACGTTCATAGGAACTAGGCCACTCCATGGGGTGAGCAAAGTCCGGTAGATCCTCAATGAACTTCAGAGTCGTCGCATCACGCTTACTCAGATGGCTCATATAGTGCCCAGAGATACCCAACTCAACCAGCGGCACTTCGAAGTTGCCGTCGTTCTTCTGCAGAATGAAAATACAAATTTTTAAGTTAAATAAAGTCACTTAAATAACATTATTAACTACCCACCGTCATTTCAAAATGGAATTCGACTGGCGAGTTGTCGCTTCCGTAGCCAAAGAAGATGTGATATGGAGGCTTGTAGACTGATGGGCTGTCCAGCATTCCCTGGAGGAATGACCAGCTCAGCATTTTTACTCCTTCCCGGGGTTGCACAAAGAAACTCATCCTCGGCGGACCTGATGACACTATGAAGTCAAGGCGAACCCTCGGATCGGACTCAGTTCCCGAAACCGTCTTATTCAGAAGCTGCAAAATCGGAGAACCAGGTAGATCGACGGGCTCATCACGGGGCAGCCAACGGGCATCTTTCACGGCGGTACACCAACGATGGTTAAAGCACGGCATGCCACACTTCATCTCCGTTTCGCATTGCTCGTCGAGGCGCGTAAGTCCAGTAAGATTGATTTTGTCCAGCAGCGGAGCCTCTAGACGCCTATCCTGCAAGTCGAAGTAGTATCCACTGTCCTCTAGACTGAGGGATCCATCATACTCGTAGAACTTACGATGCACCTCCTAAAACCCATGCAAGATATTTAATTAAGAAATGTTCGTTAATTATACTTAATAACGCTTAGCTCACCAGAAAGTGAAGACGCATCACATTTGTCTCGGCCCGATATGGAAATCCGACGTTCGACACAGAGATCATACAAAAGATAAACATCACTAGAGCCAAACCACCAACCATGCTCTTTGGACGCCTAAAGATATTCAGCAAAGGTGCCTAGGGAGAATCTTCAATCAACTGATAATTTCTTTAACCAAAAGACAATCTCTACCAGAAAGACCATGGCCAGAATTGAACCCAGGGCGCACTCCAGGGAGATCAGCAAGTCGGGGTTGGCATCCATGCCCTTGCGGCTAGTCATCGGAATGGTGATGACCAGAAGAGCATGGAACAGATAGGTGAAGTACAGATAGGGGAGAATCTGGCAAACGCCAAGCACCACAGCCCAGAGATAACCTAAATTAGACGAGAAGGTGTCATTAAACTCACATTTCTATCTCATTCTGGTCTCTTACCCTTGTCATGAAGTCGACTAGCCAGGTTAATGATTAAAGCTCCCAGGTAGAAGAACACACACATCATAAAGAGATAGGCCGTTCGAATGCCAACAGCCGTAAGTAGAATGCAAAGTACTGCCAGCAGAACACAGAAGGCATGTCCCACGATCTGAAGATGGTAGGTGTGCGGAATCTTCTCCTACGGATCAAGAAAATGTTTGTATAAATATTGAAACAATAAGACATTCTGCACACTTACATTGGGTCGCAGAGACAAGTAAAGAGTCGATGGTAAGACTAGTCCAATAATTGAGGGGCAGATGAAGAGGCCTATGACCAACCAGCTGTTGCTGAAATAGGTCATCGTGCGATCTCCGGCATCGTAGAACACCGACATTAGCAATGGAAATGCAAGGGCCAGCAGAAAACCCAGAATTGCCAGGAGGAACTGCATCCCAAAGGCTCGGGCATAGGTGCCCACTCTCCGATCCGTTACCTTGGCCATTCGCCATAAAGAAATACAAATAACAAGGATGACTCCCAGGGAGAAGGAGATGTTAAGGGCCGTCCCCGTAGACTCCGTGTAGTAAACGAAGAAAAGCCCCAGATAGTCAAAGAAAACCGAGTGACCCTCTGAGTGAGCCTGATTCAAATAGAAATACATATGAAAAGAGGGTAAAGTAATCACCATTTTCATGACCTACCTCCGTATCATACATTTCCTCGGCATTGGAAATACTTCGAACCAGAGAAAACACATTATCGCCAGTGTTCTGTATCGAACTTCGGGAAATCACTTTGATGCGATCGAACTTTGTGTGGTACACAAAGCCGTTGTAGCAACCAGCCATGTCCAGACCTGGATTAAGATATATATGGCTATTGATACATCAGTCTTAGATATAGAATAAACCCACCTGGCACCGGTCCAAAGTCTCGGAAGATCCGGAAATCCGTGTCGGAGGGTATCAAATCGGCCTGAAAAATTTCCTCGGCCATGGTCGTGGCAAACGGATGCTTGGCACTCTTTTTGTATTGCTGCAGTGCAAAAAAACGATTTTTATTGGATATCGTACAATAAATGCAGATAAGATAAGCGTGCCAGTAAAGCAACACTTTTGAAGTTTTACGGCCCGGTCATTAAGATAAATTTCAAGTGAAATACACGAATTTGACTTGCCTTCATTAGCCAGGGATGGTTGGGACCCCCCTGGAAGAGGATTTCACGTCCGCCGGCACCGGCCGAGTCCAGGTTGACTAGCGCTCTGATTTAAAGACAACAAATTTAAAAAGAGAGTTCCCTAAAAGATATAATAATGTACTTACTTGCAGTTGGCAGACCAACGGTGGTTGGTTATAAACGAATGCGATCCGTGGAAGGGCTGCTCTTCGGCGCCATTGAATAAGAACACAATGGGGTGCAGGAAGGTCTCCTCAGATGTGGCCATTAAACGAAGAGTTTCCAGCATGGTGACAACCATAAGTTCGGCATCGCCAGTGCCTGCAAAGATATTAATAATCAATCCCCTTTTATGGTACAAAGCAATAATATTCACTTACCCACACTGCTGGGCTTTGAGTCGTAATGACTGTTTACCAATAGATAGGAAGTGCTGTTGGAACTTTTGGTACTCAGCTTCACCACTACGTTTTGAATGCCCTGGTACATATTTATCATTTGCCAGTGGAGAAAGGCACCACTGGAGTGCTGTACGTCCACCTCCATCTCATAGAGATCGTCTCGCATCTCCTCACGCACTTTTGATATCTCGCTTAGTAGAAAATCCACCATAACCACTTCGGTCACGTAATCCCCGGCTATCTTCGGACCCATTAAATCGAGCTTGATCAGTATGCTTTCCGCGCGTTGTGCCACAAAAGTGTTTGGCAAGTCGGATTCCTCATCTATCTTAACACCAGTTGGCAGGTAATTAAAAAGCGTGTAGCTCACTGCGAAGAATAGTCCGACCCAGAAGAGCAAGTACACAGGAGAATAGTACCAAGGCAGTTGCTTTGAAAAACTTTTCTTCTCCCTCAAATCCATCAAAGTTTCATTGCTGCAGCCCTCTTCAGGATCCACTGTACCAGTAACCAATTGCAAGGTATTCTTTTCATTATATTCTGTTGACGGTTCCGAATGTTCTAAAGACGTATCCTCTTTAAAACCTCCATTGTTGTGCTCCATAATGATAATTCAGTACTCCAACCAGCATCAAATCACAACGAACAATCGCACGCGACTGAGCAAACCTCCGGTAAGTTTATCAATTTTAAGCCTTTTTAAGGCCGGAGAGAGATTGCTATCCAACTCGGAACCCCCAAGTCCCAGTATATTTATGGTGCATATATATAATTTACAATCTTTCTAGAGTCAAAGTCTTCGGCAATCTTCATAAAGTGATTTTTTTTTATCGTGACATCTGAATATCGCTCCTTAGATATGTGAAACGAGAAAAAATGTCTGACATAATATATCGACCAAAATATCACATTAAGAAAAAAAACATCAAATCTAATTAAAATGAAAACACTATTTTAAGATATCAAAAAACAAAAGTTTTTAACACCTTGATTATATTGATACAATATTGGAAACAATTTGAACGATATTATTAATTCAATTTTTTAAAGAGCTTCATTACTATAAAGGATCAATTTTCAAAATAAGTTTTATTCTTTATTTTAAAAGCCAATTTAAACAGTTTTGGAAAAATTAAAGTTAGTGCGTTAAAAATAACAATATCAAGATCGTTCGATATTAGTTTGCTAAAGATTTCCCTTTAAGACCCAACCATGTCGAGTAAGGGCCCATGAATATTAGCAACATTATTGCTATATAAAGATATCAAAATGGCGCCATAAGCTTTGTATCGATTTTATAAACCCTAAATCAAATACGATAAAAAGATAAGAATTAGATAACATACTAATCAGTATGTCATTTGGCAACACTTAAATCACAAAGGCAGTTTCTTTTCGGGCAGGTAATGGATGAATTTCTTTAACTAGTTCTGATAAAATATTTGGTAACAAATTCGATGTCACGTAAACTAAACACTGTTGAAAAATTAGTTTAAACTTAAATGAGATCGCTAAAGCCAATGTTGTAAGAATATACAACAATTTTGTAACTTCTATCTCCTTAATGCGTAAATTTTAGTAGAACTTTAAATAATATTGATTTACAACCATAAAAGTTATAGATAATATATGCCTTAAATATCGAGGGCCATCCATGGCATCAATATAGTCTTGTTAAGTCCATCACAAATGAAAAACGAATATTATTGCAAAGAAAGTGCAACAACCTCACAAGACTGCTATTATTAGATCCGGTCTTGAACCTATTCCATTTATTTATATGATAGAAAAGAAGACTACGAGCACGAACAAATAAAAGAAGTAACAAAATGGTAACACCTGAAGAGACATTACCATCAAACACCAATAGTAGCCAATAGTAGGAAAAATGTCACGGCTAACAAAAACTTGTTTATTAATGCTTAGAAAGTCAATTATCAAGAAGGGGCAAAAGTTTTCTATTTACTTAAAAACCTATTTATTGCATGTAATAGGCTTGCATTGGGCTTTAGTTCAGTTCTGTAAAAAAATAGTATTGAAATTAATGTGGGTATAGCACTAAAACTTCTACCTCTGACATATACTTTAGTGGTATTTTACACGCCGATTTCGAAGGCATATTCATTATAAGCCTTGGCGATATTTACTATAAATTAAATATATTAAATGACTTAATGTTCAATCCAAGTACATTCCAAGAACATTAAGTCATTAAATCTATTCGATTTATCTAGTCGAGCCAACTGACATGACTCTTTGTTTCCAAGCCGGAAGCAACAAAATTTTCATCGAATATCTGAAACTCATAAAAATCGACGGTATCGCTCGCTACTCGTGTATCGACATTTTTTTTATTAAACTGTTCTATATTAACTTTGATATAAACAAAATTTTCTTATCTGAAATCTTAAAGGCTGAAGTCATAAATTCACATATTTTTATGGATCCCTTCGGGCAGATAATGAATGAAATTTATTGTACAATTGTTAATGGTATGCCTAAAGCTAAATACTACTTAAAATATATATCGGTTAAATATAGATGGCCATTCCATGACATGGACAAAGTCAGGAAAGGCGGCAACAAATGCCGTAGCCTCTGGATCCCTATCAAATTCATAGCTGACCCAGTGACCCACAGCTGCGATTTCCACAGTGGGGTCATTAAAACTACCATCGCTCTTCTCCATATCGATGAAGAATTTTAAAGAGGAATTATCTGTTCCATAGGAATGGAAGATCTGGTAGGGCGGCTGGAACTCTTCAGGTTCGTCCAGCATTTTCCTCACAAATGACCAGTCTTCCACCTTTGCCGAACCCACCGGCTGAATAAACAGATTCATGTGCGGTGGTCCGGACAGCTCGAACTGGAATCTTGCCGTTGTGCCAGACTCCAATACCGTCTTGCCCAGAAACTCAAGGGTGAGTTCTCCGGGAATGATGACCTCCGATTCGCGAGGCAGCCATCCATCCCACTGGCGCCACTTGCACCAACTGTAATAGAAGCAAGGAATGCCGCACATCACATAATTGTCGCAGTTATTCGCAACGGGCTCTAATCCTGTCAGATCGAGAGCAGAGTCCTGGAGCGGATCAAAGGACCTCCTGTCCTGATAGTTGAAATAATAGCCGGAATCGCTTCGACTCACGGAGCCATCGTACTCGTAGATAACTCGACGAGTGTGCTTTAAAGGACATAAAGAACATCAATATATTGGACATCTTAATCGAAAGTGCAAGCTTACCAAGCAGTTTGCCCGCATCACATTAGTTTTGGGACGATAAGGAAAGCCCACATCTGAGACCGCAATCATGCAGAAGATAAAGGTGACTACTCCAAGTCCAAGGAGTATGAGCTTTGGCCAGCGGAACATATTAATAAATTGTGCCTGTGGAATCAGCGTTATATATAAATGAAAAAACCATTCCTGAATAAGTCTTACCGCATATCCGAGGGCAAAGAAGACGCACACACCACACACCAGGGCAATAATAAGGTCGGGATTTGTATTGGCACCATTCCTTCCCAATACCGGAACAAATATCACAAAGAACATGTAGAAAATGTAGCAGAAGTAAGAAAAGGGTAACACCTGAAGACACATCACAATCAAAGCCCAATAGTAGCCTGAAAAATAGCAGTGTTTAAAAATCTTTAAAATTAATGGTCATAACAAATCATACCACGATCGTGCAGCGTGCTCACTAGGTTAATCAGAAGTGCACCCCCATAAAAGATCATCGAAATCAGGCACAGATACTGAGATCGAATACCCATGGCAGTCAAAATAAGAGCCAGCAGAGCTTGGACAACCAAGTGGGCGTGCAGGCTCAACTGGAGATGGTAGGCGTGGCTAAGTTGATCCTGTAATTCATTAAAAAGCTGTAGAAAGGATAAAAGTTATCGAATTGGGTAGACTTACATTGGGCTTCAGGGTATAGTACAGGGTCAATGGGAGTACGAGACCGATAATTGCGGGAACAACGAAGAGACCAAATACTAGCCAGGTGCTAGTGAAGTAAGTCAAGGACCTATCTCCAGCATCGAAAATGACAGCCATCAAGAGAGGCAGGCATATGCTCAGCAAAAATCCCACCACGTGCAGTCCCAGGATACTGAGGAACCAAATCGATAGCTGAGGAAGCGTTACCTCCTCCGACTGGCGAGACATTCTCCAAAGAGAACTACCAACCAAAACCAGACATATCACTCCAATCAGGCAGTTCAGAATAATAGCAGTGGTCTCGGTGTAGTACACAAAGAACAAGCCCAGAAAGTCAAAGAACACTGCGTGGCCATCATCACTCTAAAAGTTACTTTTTTCACAGTATTGTTTTAGTTTATTGATATGGTTTAACTCACCTCTGTTCCGTACAACTCACTGGCATTGCTGTATGCACGCACTAGAGCAAGGACATTGTTTCCAGAGTTCTGTATGGATCGTCCAGGAACCGCCTCGACAGTATCGAATACCGTGTGGTATACATAACCGTTCTCAATCTGGGCAATGTCGAGCCCTAAGAAACAATAAATTGTTGTCAAAGATTAGGGCAAGTGATTCATCAACTTACCAGGTATATTCCCGAAATCCCGGAAAATTCGAAAGTCTGAGTCAGAGGGTAAAATTCCACTCTGAAAGATCTCCTCGGCCATTGTGGTGGCAAACGGGTGCTTCGCGTGCTGCCTATAATACTATAAAGATTCGGTTTAGTATTTCAGCAGTAAAAGAAATGACCATAAATTGGTCATAAAGTTCATAAGGTGCATAGTAACTTAAGCCATAAGCTTCTTTTTTTGCTAAAAAAGTATGATTCTTACTTTCATGAGCCAAGGATTATTGGGACCACTCTGAAACAATAAGTCACGTCCTCCGCTTCCGCCCACTTCTAGGTTGATAAAGGCCCTAAAAACAATTATAGTTGCAAATAAAAGTGGCAGTAAAACGTTTTCTCGTCTCACTTGCAGTTGGCTGCCCATTTATGTTGCGTAATGAATCCATGGGAGCCCTGAAGCGGATTTTCCTCGGCACCATTAAACAAAAAGACAAGGGGATGTTCGAAAGGCGTCGACGATATAGCCATTTGGCGAAGGACCTCCAGCATAACCACAACCATAGTGCCATCGTCACCGGAACCTGAAGACCTCTATCAGTGCCTAAAATTTCTATTGATATCCGGAAAATGCTCACCTGGACTGCTTGGCTTGGAGTCGAAGTGGCTATTGAGCAACAGGTAGGACTCACTATCTGAACTCTTTGTACTCAGTTTGACGATCACATTGTGAATACCCTGATACATGTTTACCATATCGTTGAACACGTATCCGCCCGTTGGTGACTGGACATCTATTTCGAGATCGTAGAGATCACTGCGCATCTCGGCACGGATCTTTTCTATTTCATTCACTAGAAACGCAACAGTGGTCACCTCATTCGCATAACTGCCGGTTACTTTGGGTCCAATCCGATCGTAGGTATATAGCTGTTGCTGTGCCCGTTCCGCCACGAATGTTCCAGGATTGAGAGATTCCCGGGAGACGGTCAACCTGTCCGGGAGTCTGTAGTAAAGCGGTATCACGATGGCGTAGAAGAGCGCCAACCAGAGGAGCAGGAAGGAGGGGGCATAGTACCAGGACCATCTCCGGTTGCGGACATGTCCCTTTCTCACCGACAAGGACTCGATGAGAGCAGTGTCGAGGGGATTCTCCTGATAAGCGGGCGGTCAATAAGTTCCTTTTCCTGCATTTTGCAAATCAAAACTCACTTTATCAGTCTTCTCCTCCATTATAAGATTGCTAGCGGCAGCCAATTCAAACCCTTCCGATGCCCGATCCACGCCTAACTGAACGTCTGCACCCCGAGCATATCGACTCGAAGCCTTCCGCCCCGTTAAGGCCCATAAAGATAATGCCGTGTGCCGCTTGATACCCGCCGGTTAGCCGGCGGGGGAACTGCTTTGTCTTGAGGCGCACCAGGGCGGCTGGGACTGAACCATGGCCACGGCCATGGTATCTAAATTGGACGGGTTTACGACTTAATATAAATATACATAAGTGGCGATTCCGACGCACGCGAGGGGCAGCTGCAAATTAAAGCTTATTCATTCGCACGGATGTCTGGCAGATTAAGGTGACGCTTGATGTGGGTATAGAGATTAATATATTTTTCTACTTTATCGCTTGCACTATCGCAGCGCTTGGAATGTCCCGAAAATATAATGAATGCAAAACTAAATTGCTTTTGGAATAAGATCTTAAAAGATATATCGCTTAAACAAAGACGGCCATTCCATGGTGTAAGCAAACTCTGGTAAATCCGCTATGAACTTTAGGGTAGTTGCATCCCTCTCAAAATCCTTGCTTACATAATGTCCGACAACACCTAGCTCAAAAATAGGTTCATCAAAATCTCCATCGGATTTCTGAAAGATAAATAGTAATTAATAAACCTGGTTAACAATTTTAGCAAACGTGACCTACTGCAAAATCAATGTGAAATTTAAATGGAGAATTATCCACACCATAGGAAAGGTATATTTGATAGGGCGCCGAGTATTTTTCCGGTTTGTCCAGCATTGTCCTTATAAAGGACCAATCCTCCACTGCTACTCCTTCCAGTGGCCGTATATACAGGCCCATATGCGGAGGGCCAGCTAGTTCAAATTCGAATCTCTTGGATTTGCCCGATTCTAGGAGGGATGTATTTAAGAGGTTTAATTCCAATATTCCGGGTATGTCCACTTCCTGTTCACGAGGCAGCCAAGCAGCACTGGAGAGCCCTCTACACCAGCTACTCCAGAAACAAGGAATTCCGCACATCACGTACTCATCGCAAGGAGTTTTTATGGAGCTAAGTCCAGTCAAGTTTACGGAATAATCCTGAAGTGGGCGAAGAGCTCGTCTATCCTGGTAGTCAAAATAGTACCCCGAATCGTCGACGCTAAGAGAACCATCATGTTCGTAAAACATTCGGCGAGTTTGCTATAAATCAAATCAACTTTATAATCAATCTAAAACAAGAAAGGAAAGCTAACTTCGGGCGGAGCCGAAGTTGATATACCCTTGCAGAATACTCTGTAAATTATATTCTCCAAAATTATTCATATGATGCATTCTTAATACTCATAAAAAATCCGAACTTCCTAACTTTAACAACAACAAAGTTATGGCATTTCCAATCGTTCAGTTATATGGCAGCTATAGGATATAGTCGGCCGATCCTTATGAAATTTGATAGGTCGGATTGATTGGCCAAAAATAAAATCCATAGAAAATCCCAACTTCCTAACTTTACAAACACCAAAGTTATGGCATTTCCGATCAATCAGTTATATGGCAGCTATAGGATATAGTCGGCCGATCCTTATGAAATTTGGTAGGTCGTATTGATTGGCCAAAAATAAAATCCATAGAAAATCCCAACTTCCTAACTTAACAAACACCAAAGTTATGGCATTTCCTATCAATCAGTTATATGGCAGCTATAGGATATAGTCGGCCGATCCTTATGAAATTTGGTGGGTCGGATTGATTGGCCAAATATAAAACCCATAGAAAATCCCAACTTTCTAACTTTACAAACACCAAAGTTATGGCATTTCCGATCAATCAGTTATATGGCAGCTATAGGATATAGTCGGCTGATCCTTATGAAATTTGGTATGTCGGATTGATTGGCCAAATATAAAACCCATAGAAAATCCCAACTTTCTAACTTTACAAACACCAAAGTTATGGCATTTCCGATCAATCAGTTATATGGCGGCTATAGGATATAGTCGGCCGATCCTTATGAAATTTGGTAGGTCGGATTGATTGGCCAAATATAAAACCCATAGAAAATCCCAACTTTCTAACTTTACAAACACCAAAGTTATGGCATTTCCGATCAATCAGTTATATGGCAGCTATAGGATATAGTCGGCCGATCCTTATGAAATTTGGTATGTCGGATTGATTGGCCAAATATAAAACCCATAGAAAATTCCAACTTCCTAACTTTACAAACACGAAAGTTATGGCATTTCCGATCAATCAGTTATATGGCAGCTATAGGATATAGTCGGCCGATCCCGGCCGTTCCGACTTATATACTGCGTGCAAAGGAAAGAAGGGTGTGTGCAAAGTTTCAATCCGATAGCTTTAAAACTGAGAGACTAGTTTGCGTAGAAACAGACAGACGGACAGACGGACAGACGGACATGGCTATATCAACTCAGGAGGTGATCCTGATCAAGAATATATATACTTTATAGGGTCGGAGATGTCTCCTTCACTGCGTTGCACACTTTTGACCAAAATTATAATACCCTCTGCAAGGGTATAATTAGTTATCAAAAATATTTACTTACTAGAAAGTTAACCCGCATCACACTGGTCTTTGCACGATAGGGAAAACCCACTTCCGAAATAGAGATCATGCTGAATATAAAGGTCACCACTCCTAGGCCAATCAATATAATGGTGGACCATCGAAACATGTTAATTAAAGGAACCTATTAAATAGGCTTATCGAGTTAATGATTATAACGTCTGGTTGAATATTACCACAAATCCGAGTGCGAAAAAGGTTCCCACAGCGCATATCAGGGCTATCAGCATATCAGGATTTACCGAATCTCGATTTCTTCCCATCGCGGGAAAGAAAATCACAAGGAATATGTAGAAAAGGTAGCAGAAGTACACGTATTGAAAAAGTTGAATAAGCTGAACCGTTAATACCCAGTAGTATCCTAAAAATGTAAAATAATAAGAACAAACACATATTATCTTTAGCTATTGCAATCTTACCGCGATCATGTAGGGTACTTATAAGATTTATGAGCAGAGAGCCGATATAGAGAACCAACGATATTATACACATATAGGGAATTCGAAGACCAATGGCTGTCAAAAAAATGGCCAGGAATGCCAGGACCACACAATGGGCATGCAAGCCGATGTAGATCTGGTACGAGTGACTTAACTTTTTCTGTAATTAAATAAATAATACTAAATTCATTTAACTGTATGATTTTACTTTATCTACTCTTACATTTGGCTTGAACGAGTGATATAGAGTCGAAGGCAGTACTAATCCAATGATCGCCGGACAGATGTATAGACCGATCACCAACCAGTTGTTACTGTAATAGTTCAGAGTTCGATCTCCGATATCGTACAGAAGAGCCATTATTAGAGGCAAACTAATGCATAGAAGGCAGCCCAAAAGATGTAGTCCAAAAATGATGACAAAAGCTATAGATATCCTTCCTACGGAAATCTCTGACACATATCCCATTCTCCACAAGGAACAACCAACGAGAAGAATACTTAGTACTGCAAAGCAATAGTTCAGGATTATTCCAGTCTTCTCCGTGTAAGTCACAAAGAAAAGTCCTAGAAAATCAAAGAAGACAGCATGTCCTGCACTGTGTTCCTGTAATATTATAAAATTTATATGTGAATTATTTGAAAAATTATTGGAAAAATATTTTACCCACCTTAGTGTTATACAATTCACTGGCATTGGCAAAAGCTCGAACTAGTGAAAGGACATTTTCTCCTGTGCTCTGAACCGAACGTCCTGGAACAACATCAAAGCTGTCAAATTTTGTGTGATAAACGTATCCGTTGCTGAATTGTGCAATGTCAAGACCTATAACATTAAATAAATATTAATTCGTGATCTCACATTTGTATTTCATCTTTTACCGGGAATATTTCCATAATCTCGAAAGATGCGGAAATCAGTGTCGGAGGGCAGTATTCCAAATTGAAAGATCTCTTCCGCCAATGTGGAGGCAAACGGATGCTTCGAGTGCTGTTTGTAGTACTGCAATAATGTTAATATACATATTAGTTTATATTTTTAATTTTTATTATATTCTCATACCTTTACTAACCAGGGATTATTTGGGCCACTCTGAAATAAGATATCTCGACCACCACTACCACCGACTTCTAAATTGATAACTGCTCTGGGAAATGCAGTTTAGGTAGGTTCTTTAAAAGAGATCTTAAACTTACTTGCAGTTTGCTGCCCATTTATGCTGAGTAATAAAACCATGGGAGGCTTGTAGAGGATTCTCCTCCGCCCCATTAAACAAAAAAACTAATGGATGCTCGAATTTGTCTTCGGAAATTGACATTAGACGCAAAACCTCTAGCATTACTACAACCATGGTACCATCATCCCCAGTTCCTATTTTAAGGGATAATTACAACGATCCTTGAATTATGTATTAAAACTATTTACCTGGACTTCCTGGCTTTGAGTCGAAATGGCTGTTAATCAGAAGGTAGGATGAGCTATTAGAACTCTTAGTGCTCAACTTAGCAACCACATTCTGGATGCCCTGATAAATGCTAGTCATTGTTCCCACCACATAGGTACCTGTTGGCTGCTGGACATCTACCTCCAAATCAAAGAGATCGCTGCGCATTTCTCCCCTAATCTTTTCCACCTCATTTAAGAGAAATGCAACGGTGGTCACCTCATTCGCTATACTCCCGACCACTTTGGGTCCGATACGATCGAATTCGTAGAGCACTTTCTGTGCTCTCTCGGCCACAAATTCCCCGGGCTTAAGTGGCTCGTCGGCTATCGTGATTCGGTCTGGAAGCCGATAGAAAAGCGGAAGTACGATCGCGTAGAATAGCACCACCCAGAGGAGGAGAAAGGAGGGGGCATAGTACCAGGGCAGTCTCCTTCTCAACTTTTTTTCCTTCGACAAAACATTGTAGAGAACAGTGTCCGAGTAGCTTGCCTAAAATGTAAAGTGATTAATATTCCTAGATGAAGTGGTTATTAATAAGTACTCACTTTATCGCCGTCAGCCATATTTCCAGCCAAATTCTCCGGGGAGAGAACCTTTCTGATGCCCAATTGTTTCGCTACTGAATGTTTGTCGTCCGATTGCTTCGGATTCAACCGATACTTCTCAACATATAAAGATAACAGCCCAAAGGCAACAACAAACAACATGGAAAACCAATCATTCTATGATAGCGCCGATTTGGATTTATAATTTAAAATCCACTTGCAGGTCTGTTGGGATCTATGCACTCAAATCTTATCGGCCAATCTACACACGCGAGGTCTTGATTAATTACTTTATATGGTGACTACGAAAATTTCCATTTCTTAAAGCAGTGCGTTTATTAATAATCTTAGTGTAACGAATTATAAATAACAGAGGCGTTGTTTGGTGCAAACAATATTTAGCGAGAGCTTCTATGAACACACCAACTTAAAATATATAACGTTCGTATAACGTCGGCCATTCCATGACGTGAGCGAAATCGGGGAAATCGGAAATAAACTTCAAGCCAGCAGCGTCACGATCATAGTCATAACTGACAAAGCTGGCGGCAAATCCCAGCTGGCAAGTTGGAGTGCTAAAATCTCCCGAGGATTTCTAAAAATAAATATATTTTTACAAGGAATAAGGGAAATATTTAATTAACTCACTGCAAAGTCAATGTGAAACTTCAAGGGAGAATTATCCTTTCCATAGGCAAAGAATATTTGATAGGGCGCTGAGTATGTCTCGGGCTCATCCAGCATATTTCGAATAAAAGACCAATCCTCCACGTCAACCCCCTCAAGAGGTTGAATGTATAGGCTCATGTGTGGTGGCCCAGAGATCTCGAATTCGAAGCGAGCCACTTTTCCAGAGTCCAGGACAGTCTTGCTCAGGAGCTTCAGAGACGTTGCCCCTGGAATGGCCACCTCCTGCTCCCGAGGTAACCAATGACTCTTTGTGCGGGTCTTACACCAACGGTGATTAAAGCAGGGAACACCACACATCAGATACTTATCGCAATCGGTCGATGTACTAACCAACCCAGTTAGATTAACAGTGGTATCCTCCAGGGGATAATAGAGACGGCGATCCTGGAAGTCGAAGTAGTAGCCGGAATCACTGAGACTCACAGAGCCATCGTACTCATAGAAAATACGTCGAACATGCTAAGAGATTTGGAATGCTATTAAGACTTCATCAATTGTTAGAATCACTTTACTTACCAGGAAATGAATCCTCATTACGCTGGTTTTGGCGCGATAAGGAAAGCCCACATCGGAAACCGCAATCATGCTGAATATAAAGGTCACTACTCCCAAACCGAGCAAAGCTGACTTCGGCCAACGGAACATATTGATTAAGGGAGCCTAAAACAACATGATATTATATACGATCTCTAAAGAAGTCCTCTCGTATTACCACAAATCCCAGGGCAAAGAATGTTCCCGCAGCGCAGATTAGGGCAACCAGGAGATCTGGATTAGTGCCATGTCCAAAACGTCCCAACATGGGGAAAAATACCTGGAGGAAAGTGAAGAAGAGGTAGCAGAAGTACAGGAAGGGCATCAGTTGCAGAATTTGCACGATCAACACCCAATAGAATCCTACAAAAAGGTATAAATTTGTTAGAGCAAAAAACAAAAATGTTATAAGGCTACTTACCACGATCATGGAGAGTACTTAAAAGATTAATCAACAGAGCTGCCGCATAAAAAAGCAGCGACATCATACACAGATAAGGGGTCCTCAGACTTATAGCAGTTAGAATAATAGCAATTAAAGCCAATAGAACACAGTGCGCATGTAGACTCATGTGTATGTGATTGGGGAGGCTAATTTTGTCCTGGAATTTGAATACTTATTAACTGATAATTAAACTCATGTAATCAGTTCAATTGTAACTCACATTCGGCTTGAGGGTGTAGTAGAGGGTTAAGGGCAGAACCTGTCCAATAATTGCTGGGACGATGAAGAGTCCAATCACCAACCAGTTGTTACTGAAATAAGTCATCGAACGATCTCCGGCATCGAAAAGAACTGCCATTAACAAAGGCAATCCAAGGCTAAGGACCATTCCCAACACATGGAGTCCGAGGATTATGGTGAACCATATGGATATTTGACACATGGAGGCATTTGATTCACGACCCATTCTCAGCAATGAGCAGCTCACAAGAACCAAGCTGATCACAGCCACACAACAGTTCAGAATTACGCCAGTGGTCTGAGTGTAGTACACAAAAAATAAACCCAGATAGTCAAAGAAGACAGCATGTCCTTCACTGTAATCCTGTGATAAAATATTAAGTTAAAAGAGCTTTGACTTGGGTTTTCCAATATTACAAGGGACTCACCTCTGGATTGTTCATTTCACTGGCATTGGCAAAACCCCGAACTAGAGATAAAGCATTTTCACCAGAACTTTGAAGGGAATCAATAGGAATCGCCTGAACATTATCAAAAATTGTGTGGTATACATAGCCATTGCTGATTTGTGCCATATCGAGGCCTAAAAAAGTCGTTTTAGTACATCATAAAAAAAGGGAAAGGCAACCTACTCACCTGGCAGCTCTCCGTAATCCCTGAATATCCGGAAATCCGTGTCAGATGGTAAAATCCCAGACTGAAAGATCTCCTCGGCCATTGTGGTGGCGAAGGGATGTTTGGCATTTTGATAGTAGTACTGCAAAGAGAAAATAAAATAAATATCAATGTAGCAAAACGTGTCGCTTTCATCAAAGGTAAACAGAATTCACGAAATCAAATTGCCGCAATTAGCAATTCGATAAACAAATACAATTATAAGGCCTATAAACTGCAAATAGGCACGAGTCTAGCCAACTGTTTCCTGGTAACCAATTGTGATTCGTCATAGGTACCTTTATGAGCCAGGGATTATTTGGGCCAGTCTGGAACAACAGATCACGACCTCCGCTGCCGGCCACTTCCAGATTTACGAGGGCCCTGTTTAAAGATTCTTTTATTATTTTCTTTAATTATAAGAGAAATCTCCACTCACTTGCAATTACCCGCCCATTTGTGCAGGGTGATAAAACCATGTGACGCCTCCAAGGGATTTTCCTCGGCTCCGTTGAACAAAAACACAATGGGATGCTCAAATGGGGTATCCGATATAGCCACTTGGCGAAGTACCTCCAGCATAACCACAACCATAGTGCCATCATCACCGGAACCTTTAAACAGGAGTTATTGCACATCATTTAAAAAAAAATATCGTTAAACATACCAGGACTGCTGGGCTTGGAATCGAAGTGGCTATTGACCAGGAGATAGGACGAACTATTAGAGCTCTTGGAACTAATTTTCACAACCACATTCTGAACGCCTTGGTACATGTTCACCATTTGCCAATGCATGTAGGCCCCTGATGGCTGTTGAATATCCAACTCGAGTTCGTAGAGATCACTGCGCATTGCCGCCCGGATATTCTCCACCTCCTCGACGAGAAAAGCCACCGTGGTCACCTCATTAGCCACACTGCCCACCACCTTGGGTCCGATCCGGTCGTATTTGTAGAGCAGCCTTTGTGCTCTCTCCGCCACAAATTGGCCAGGTTTAGAAGATTCATCAGCTATCAAGACACTATCCGGCAGTCGATTGTAGAGGGGAAATACCACTGCGTAAAATAGGACGACCCACAGGAGAAGAAACGATGGTGCATAATACCAGGGCAATCTATATTTCATATGCTTTTGCTGCGACAAAACATTGACCAGCGCCATGTCCGACTTGCTTTCAGCGGAACCCTGTAAAAAGTTTATTGATTAATGACTTTAAATTGATTTTAAAAATCAAATCTCACATTCTCGTCCCTTGACTTCATGTCGTTTGATTCTGGTCGGTCGCGAAAATCGAACAGTTCTTTTGGCCAGTCGGGACTGAACTGAAAAAGCCATGGACTTGCGGCACCTAAAGTTGAAGGTAGACGGATATTATCAGCAGTGATTCGCACTTTGAAGCCCATAAAGATAAATCGCTTTATGCATGCAATATAGCGTTCGATGCTAACGAGAATGTAGTGAAAAACCCCGACTATTCTCCAGTTGCTTCCCAGTTAAGTTTACCTATTTGGTATCTAAATAATAGAAGATTTATGGACTCCTATCTTTATATCGCTTTAAAAAAGCAAAGAAATTGTTTTTCGCACGCTTGTTTACCCAGTGACAGCCTGTCGCCCAACCCAGAAATCTTATCTTTATGTCCATAAGCGGTTGCTGCTTATATATACATCTTTGACTTCTTCAGTACCACATCTTATTGAGACCACAAAAAGTTCAATTCGCAAATTGTTAAAGTAGTTTAATGATACATCGATCGATTTGCTGCTCAGAAACCTGATTAGAGAGGTGTACAGTGTTTAAATATTTATTTTCATTATTTAAGGACATCATGTGGACTTAGAATTCTTGTAGACTTCTTACAACAGAGGTGTCTGCTTTACATAATAGTTTAATTTTAAAAGTACATTAAAAGTCCATTTACAAAATACACATTCTATAAAAAAAACAATTTTGTTATATCTACCCTATTTATTTGTACTTGGTCAGTTTGTGTTAATTGTCTACGTCTTCTGTCGCATCGAATCCGCAAGACCATCGAGCAACTCGTCGACTTCTTTTGCATAGGGAACGTCTGTGAATTTATGCGGATTATCCGAATATATCACCGTCAATTCTACTCGGAGGCCGGTGAGCACTTTGTACAGCTTGGTGCCGCGCAACATGGCCTTGTATTTGGCCCCGAAGCCGAAAAGTTTCCACAGCATTAGTACAACTAATCGATGCTCTTCGAATGAGTCCAAGACTTTTTCAGTGGACTCTGGTCCTTTTTTAACTGGTTGGTCCACAATATCATATAGCATGTTAATGAAGCCGGAATGTTCTACCAACTGGCTCCGATTGCTATTAAAAAAGCACATGTTTCGTAGGATACGAAGGCACAGAATCCTCTTTTTGTTCAATGGCGGTGTGCGTCGAATGGTCTCGATGAGGGCATGAAGATGGCAAACTTTGGATCCGACATCATATCGGGAAAATACCTCCCAAAATCCAAGCCAAGCGTTTAGAACCAGTGGTTTCACTTTGGTAGCATGAGATGAAGATGGATTTGCTGGGAGGATCGTATCAAACATGTCGAGCACATGCATTTTGGATAGACTCAGTCGACCCTCGGCACAGGAGCAACAGTTTACCATTGCCCTCAGGGCGGGCACCATACTGTGATTGGGCTCCTTGTTTGGGGTCTCCTTCCTGGTCGTCTCGAAGTCAGCCACGCGAACCATCAGCTGAAGCAGGGAATGCGATTGTCCAGAAGGAACCAGCGAAGTCTGTTTGCACATCTCGAAGGAGTGCTCCGTAAGAAACATGGTCAGCTGGACGGTGATCTTTTTTAAGTGCTGCGAGTGTGACAGCCAAGGCCAGATGCGGATAAGAATTCGAACAACAGTGGCAGCCATAGTGGGCTGGGTGATCACAGCATGATGCGAACTGTGCCACTGCCCCAACATGTTGATCAGAAGCAAGAGATTGCTCAGGATGTCGCGTGACTTGTGGGCTCCCACGCGCTTCACATAGACGCAGGCGTTCCCGATGTTAACATCGTTAAGAAAGGTTTCCAGAAGGCTAATCACTCGATCTAGCAGTTTCAGTTGCCCAGCCGCATGGACAGCCCAAGGTGAGATCTTCAGCAATCCGCCGAGAGTCTCACATATCTGCACATGACCTGCTCCAGGCGTTTTCAGGAAATGGAAGGTCTTGGGCGGATAATGGTGATCAAAGAGCCGATCCAGGCGGTGGTAGAGGAGCACAGCTGCATTGGTGGTTTTGGTCCCAGCTTTTGGGCTCTGGCCATCACTCTCCTTTGGCTGTTGACCCTGCATGCATATAGATATCAGTTGCTTATGTGTAGAAGCTATTTCGTCTTTGCCATTTACCAATAGCTTTTCTCCTTCAGACGGCAAAATATCATCAAGTTGCAATGTGTACTGTTCCAGTTCTCTCAGCAAGCTCTCCTTCTCTGGTGCACATTGCGCCTTGATGAACACCATGGATAGAGATGAGAGGGTGTAGCGCTGAAAGGAAGTGTTCATGTATGAAGAATGCAATCCGTACAGGAAAAAATCCAAGAAAAGGGCTGGCTGACTCTTCAGTTGCTCGATAAGGACAGCATTCGAATTGGAGTCCTTGCAGAATATCAGAAAGAGCTTGAAGAGTTGAACCAGCAGCCGTTCGGGACAGTCCAAGTCCAGCACATCGTTCGTCAGCGACAGGAAGCTCTGCAGCAGGACGGAATCCCGGCAGATGGTCCTCTGAAGGAACTCAAAGTTATCACTATAGCACAAGGCGTACAACTGGCATATTTGTCCTGCACACAGTTGCAGGAAGGGTATCGAGAAGGACACTGCAGGCGGTGGCGTCTTCATCACATCACTGAGACCGTTCATAAAGCTGTGCTCGCACAGTGTGGCGCACCACTCCGGCTTGATGGACACCATCTGGTTGCAGATGGCAACATAGCAGCTGATTATCTCACACGAATGCTGCTCTCCCGCCAGGTCCTTTGATAGCCAGGGAGTCACATGCATGACTTTCAGAGCATTGTTGGCGTCCTTCAGAAAGTCATGATTGCGCATCAACTCTATGCTAGCTTCGGCACCAATGGTCGGCATCAGCAGGATAAAAACGCGTCCGGCCAACTCCCTAACCAACATCTGCTCGTGGACATCCAATAGCGTGGTTAAACAGCAAGCTGGCAATCCACCAGGAAGAAAGTCCAAGCTCGGCAGAACGCTGGCCATGTTCGAGCCACAGCTAGTTATCCAATTGGCCATTGAAACCCATGCCAAGGCACGCACTTCGCCATCGCTGTGCCCGCACAAGCCAAGCAAATAGCGCAGAACTTTCTTCGCAACTCCTGTATCGATTGTAGTTTTGTCCTTGGCAGGAAGCCGAGTTTGGTGCATATGTAGCTGACAGATAATATGCAGGCAGTCGCGTTGCCACTGCGCTCCGGTCTGCGTCGATGTCCTCAAATCGCTAGACAGCTGTATGAAGTGCTGGCAATAGTGCTGCGGTTAGAAAGGCAATGTTAAAAGTGAACAATTAAATTCAATCGATAACTTTCAATACTCACTATTAGCTGAACATCGTTAAGCTTCAGCTCCCGCTCGCTTAAATGGCGCAGGATGCGGAGCATACATCGCACGTGCTGGAGCTGACGCAGCTCAAAGTGTGTTTTGGCCAAAACACTCAGCTGCATGAACAGCTTCCCATGCCAGTTCATCGAGATCGAACTGCGCTCGGCGGACAGGAGTTGCATCAGGCACTGAGTAATTAGGTGCAGAATTTCCAGCGGAACAAGGCGGTCGTGCAAAAGCAGATGGAAGCTGTGATGATGATCAGTATCGAGGGCTTTGCTCAGTCCACTCATCACCTGCGGCTGGGAGAAACGCAGACAATTGAGGCACAATTCCAGCAGGGATTTGTAAAGCTCACGATCCGCGTCGTTGCCCGGCGCCAAGCGGACAAACTTGTGGATGAGCTTCCACATGCCTTCGCCCACCTTCTGAGGTATCGAGCTGCGCAGAAGCACGAGGAATAGTTGAATGAGGGTCACGATCTGGTGCAGATCCTGGTGGTTGCAGCAGTTACTGGCCGCGGTGATCTGTCGCCCTAGTTGTAGCTCCAAGTGTGACGCCTGCACCAATGCCAAATCGGCAACTTTTATCTTGAGAGAGTCCCTAATATCCAGATCCCCAACAGACTCCAAAGTCATGCTCGATGGAGTCTGGCAAACGCGATGTGCCGTATACAGTCGCCAGTGCTGGGCAGCTCTGGCCTTATCTCCTCCGAAATGGGTTTCCTCCAAGTCTTCCTGCAATTGCATTCCCTCCATAATAGCAGGTTCTCGCGGTGTATTATCAACATCGTATGTCACAGGCAGAATCATGGGACTCAGTTCTATGTCCAGCACTAACTCGTCCAAAGTGGAGTTGACGTAGTTGTGGAATAGCATCAGAAACAGGCAGATGCTGACATCCTGGCGCAACTGCTTCTCATGCGGCAGCATGAACAAAGCGCGGAGCAGACACACATACACTTCAAAAGTGTTCGAGATCTCTTCACGGAATCCAGCATTATGTAGCAGCAGCTTCATCAAGATACTCACTGTGGGCAGTAGAATATCTACGGGCTCGTTGGCACTCTCCTTCTTCAAAGCATTGTGCAGCGACTCCAGAATCAGTCGATATCCATCGTCCTTCGTGGAGAAGTCGTCGCAAGCTTTCCAGTTTTGAAGCATGACGTTTAACTGAGTCATTGTGGACTTCCTGATAGAAGGCCTCAAGTCTTTGGTCTCCAGCAATCGGAGCAAGGCATCCAAGCTGCGCTGTCCTTGAAACGGTTCTTTGATATATTCATCAAAAATGGTAATGTAATCAACTGGTGGTTGGATCAGGCAGAAATCGTTCGGGAGCATCTCAATCGGAACCTGGTTCATGGTTGGCCTATACTTGTTCGTGTAGTCCTGACATTGCAGCACGTAAGCGATCCTAGTGGTGGCATCGCTTCTCATCTGAGAAAACGGATGGAACATGTAGTAAACGTAGCCACGCAGCATCAATTGCGGTTCCAGTGGACTGGTGTCCGGCTCGAACAACTGCCAAACCACTCCGTGCAATTGCTTGTGTGTAACCGACCTGCGGATCAGCTGGGCCAGCACGGGAATAACCAGTTCGAACACTTTGTTAAAGTCCTTTGCACTGAGCACGCAGTTCAGTTTTAGTAGCATTGAAGGATAATCAATACACCACTGGCGCACCTGCTCCGGAGCATCAGCGTCCAAACTCTGAAGGATCAGCCCTTCCAGTATCTTGGTGTTCAGTGGCAAACCAAGAATGTGATGGCGGACCAGGTCCAAATTGCTGCATCCCGTCCTGTAGACCGTCTTGTTCATAAAGGCATGAAAATGGGACACCACAGGTCGCGGCATTAAACGGTACACAAATCCACGGAGCTTTTGGTCCTCTAAATTCATCAGCATTAAAATCAGCGATTCTGCATTTTCTCTTAGCTTCGGATCACCAACGTAAAGTGGTGTGCATTCCACGACAGCGTCGAAGAGCTGTTTCACCAGAGTCTCACTTCCCAGTTGTTCGACCACCAGGCACACCTCCCTGTGCATTCGGACTAGCTGCTCCGCAGCCATTCTGGTTTTCGGCTGGAATTGGTTTAGGGCCAGGCTGTAGGCCCGCTTCAACTTGATCAAACGCTCCTCATCCCTCGAGGGCTCCGAGGGCATCGAGGACAGGGCGCAGATTAGGTTGGTCAGTGACTTCATGCGATCGGGCACGCAAGACAGGTAGGAGCTGTCCAAAATTAAGGGTTTGATGAGCCTTTGGGCGTTTGCTCGGTCCAGGTGCTTGTCATAGGTGAGGTTCAGGGCTACTGTATCCTGTAGCAGGCCGTTAAAGATCAGTGATTGCAGACGGGGAATAATCATTGAGTCCACCAGCTTGGCCAGGTCACTGCCCTCCAGACTGTTGCAGTATGTGAGTAGCTTGCTTACTACGTGTGAAAAACGTACGGTGCCCAGGGGTGAGACTCGGCAGTGGATGACATCATAGGTTCGGATGGTTTCCACGCTGAGCTCCAGGATGTGCCAGTTGTCGTTCGTCGCGCGGAACAGCAGCGGGTGGATTAGCTTGGTGCAGTTGGCCAGCAGCACCCCCAAGATGCACTCCACCTTCAGTTGCTTGGGACGCGTTCCAGGAGGATCAATGCTGGCCGAATAACTAAGGGTATTACTGCGCACCTGAATGCGGCGCTGTAACTGTTTCAAGAAAGCGATTAGTGCCCGGTTTACGTACAGCAGACTGCCATCTGTCCGCTTTTGAAGCTGCACAAGATGGAGGAATACATATGGCGGCTGCAGAAAATACTCAGCCGGGTAGTCGCTCATCCGGATGATCAGATGGGTAAGCTGCACTTGCACCTCAAGGACATTAGTGGCACCATCGCGCGGCATGTCGATCATGTTCGTCATGCTCGCTACATCGTCCACGCCCGGACGCGTCCAGGCGGTCTCGTAGTCCTCGGGCGTGAGATTGACAAGCAAATGGTCGATGGTGCTGGTCACGAATTCAGATCCCTGGCTCTGACTGGTCACATCAATCGAACTAAAACTGGAGGCAGACGGCGTGGCCAGGACCATTTTGTACTTCTGAAGCAGCAGCAGTTGCAGTTCGTCCAGAAGTTCGTTGATTCGCTTGGACTCCAGACTACGAAGAACGCGACGCACCTTCTCTAGCTCCGTCTTCAGTCGAACGTAGGGAATCTTGCGGATTACCGCCTCGCCGTACTCCGAGCGCAACAGCTCCAGGATCATGGCCAGCACGCGGTCGGGGGCCAGTGGAGGAGTGTACCCGAACCAGCGGATGAGCTGCTTGAGGAGCAGCACCGGCTTGAACTGGATGCGCTCGTCCAACTGAAGGCACCGGATGAACCGCGTCTCAACCTGCTCGAGGGCGCGCAATCGGATCTCCTCCGAATCGCTGGTCAGCTTGGCCAGCTGTGGATCCGCCAGCTGCAGGACCAGACTCTCTTTCGCGCTCATTTCTAAAACCTTATATTACCCTATTTTCACTTCGTGTTCAGTTTCCTTTCCAGCAGCAAATGTTCCAAAATGACATTTTTGAAAGCGTCAACTCGAAATGTGCCGGCCTTGCCAGACTTACCCAGCTTTGTGTATATTCAAAAGGGGTTAAATAATCCTATAGGTGTATTTAACTGAATCTAGTATTTTTATTAGGTCTATAGCGTCACGGACTTCAATTATATTACAAATGTTATGTTACTAAAATCCCTTCTACTTTTTCTGTGTTCTGGTTTCCTTACTGGTTCATTTAATTGCAATAAACCTAATAATGTTTAAAATAATATAAATGGCCTAATTATTTGTTCTGAAATACTTCAAGATAAAAACCACCATTGGTTTAAAAAAATTAAATTTTTTCGGTATATTTTCTGCAGTTAACTAGTTTTTTGAGTCACTCCATCCACGGTCACACTAGTTCTTTATGTTTTAAAAAAATCGCCCATCTGATCGGACTTACTTTGTCGCGGGTAAATAATAGTTTTTGTTTGGCATGTCTGCGAAGTACTCGACTGTTCTGTGTATGTATATCTGATTATCTCGGATTTCGTGCCATTCCGCGAACTTTACAGTGTATAAAGTGCAATTATGTGATTGCAAATACACCCACACGCACAGTAACCGCTAATAATCAGTTGACAACCGGTTTTTTGTGAAATAGAACAAAAGTCACTTTTGCATTGTCCTTATTTTATCTCTTGTGCCTTATTTTATTAAATTCTGGTTCCATTGTTACGGACTCTTGTGACGTCAGCTGGGGTGTATTTGTCTGTTTTATTATTTTGTTTTTTCGCGCGCCATCAAGTAAACAAAGCTTAATACATACATATATACATATATGTTTGTATGTATAGTGCCAAATAACACTTAATGAATTTGTAAACCAAACAAAGCATATGCTGGAAATGGAAATGGCGAAATGATGTCACTTGGCACACGTCCGGGGTATTCCCCTGGCCCTCCCACTTTACCTCCCCCTTTCTCACAAACTTATTCGCCGGTCGTGGCCTTTGCTATTCCACCTTTTGTGTACATATGTATGTAATATATCACACCCTCTACTTGGAAATCAATAGCCCCCCCTCTATTTCCTAATTGGAAATGGCATGCCATTAAGAGCGAGTGCTCTCTTCCCCTCTCTAGTTTCCAATTGAATGCAACAGGTCTCGTACAATCGTAAATGACAGTTAAGTATTTTGGCCACTGTGCCAAATTCAAACTCAGCGACAAGTATTTATGGCTAATCTTATCGGATTGTCCACTTAAATCCCCGATTACGGCGCGATTATCGTTTTGCATCAGAGCCCATTGACCTTTGAACAAATCAATTGCTAGGCGATTGAAATAAAAATATGATTTATTAAGCACCAAGGAAATGTTGTCTTAAATTGTTATAATGACATCCAATCAATCTACATGAAAACATTTCAAAATTTCTTCCTAATAAAACTCATTTAAAAGAGTGTTGTGAACTCTGTATGGCGTGCTCTGTATAATTTGTAAAGGCTATATGCGGTGTTACTCCTATATTGTTCCCGTAGTCAAAGTCAGGGTCTGACAAACTGTCACCTCCCCCTGTGCAATCACCTCCCTCTCCCGATTTGCGAGTGCGAAATTGATTATAATGCACTCTTTGCATTCGAATGTCTGGCAATTCAATTAGCAGGCCGAGCAAACTGCGATATGTTAAAAGGCGCTTTCATTAAAATAATATAACTCGGGAAACATGTTTGCGATAAGCACAATGTGATAAGCAATGGGAACTTTGAATTGCCACTAATCACATACGGAACACTATTTGGATTGTACAATGTTAGTTTAATGATTGTTTTTTATCGCCAACGCCTGGCATAAACAAACGGCTGCGACCTATGTACGTATGACTCACTTTACTTATCACATCACATGGGATTTTTTCTTCAGAACAATTTGGAGTTCTAATGGGGATAATAGTTTACTCACCACGGTCCGCTGTACTCTGTGCCATTATCTTCTTATATTTAAGCAGTGAATTAGCTGTCTGCAGCACACTCATGATAAGATAATAAAGAAAATCCTTATTCTGGCCAAACATATGGCTACAGAATATTAAATTGCCTCGTTTCAATATTTATTCTGAGCCTCTGTGCTCGTATCTTTTCGCTTCAAAAGTTTCCGTTGTTGTGTTCTGTAAATAACGAATATTTACGACTCAAACAGGTAAAGTCGTTTGTTTAAACAACCTTTTCCGAAAAGCGCGCTAGTAAGTTTGCTTTAGCTTTTCTTTGCCATAGAGAAAAACACGTTTTCCTCCATATTTTATCTGATCTGTCTGTCGTTATTTGCCAACTTTTAGCACACGTTTGAGTTAATTTGTTTATGGAAAGCACTTTTGCAATTATATGAGGGAATAAATGCGGTTTCTTACTTATAAATACATTGTACATGGAATTTGGAAAATAATTCTCTGGTACAATTTTTCCATGTTTTTACGAGTTCATATTCACCTATGAGTCAGCCACAGGTGTGGACTATCTGGGACACCCCATTAAGTGGCGGGTCTATTTAATTATGGTCGGCCCAGACACGAGTAAATGATTGCCCATATCTCAAATAAATGACACGCTACCTAGGAGAAGTGATATACAGAACTGATAAACAAATATAATTCTGAATTTATACTTTTTTTCAAGTTATTATTTTCCTATTTATTCTAGAGTATATAAACGTTCACATGAGTGGATATGCTTTCGTTAATATTGCAATATTCCATGGAATTTTCTCACAGGCTAAATTCGTTATTAGGAACCATTATATTCATAAAAGTTTTTATCAACTTTAATGACTGAATTGCTAACCATAAATCCGAGAGATTTTTGAAGGCCATTCCGAATACCTAGTTACCCCTATTTATTCCCACCCAGCTGGCAAATTACATATTGTTTTTTTTTTCGCAGTACAAATATTTACATTTTTTCGATATTAAACCGCTTAAAAATGTCGACACAACGCAATTTATTTATACAGATATATGTTGCATGTTTTTAAAGAATTTTTAATCCATGTATTTTAATTTTTGCACACGTTAAAATTTTCTAGAGCAATAACACATGGGCCACAGCAAAGAGATCAAACATAAACACCCACAATTCCGATTCTGATTCCAAGTAGTTGCAGTTCTTCAGCCGTACATTCCTTAAATCCGGCGAAATGGAGAACCGTGTTCCATTGGCTCGGGCCATCGGCGGCTACATCTTTGGCCTTCTACAGGCCGTCATTCGTTTTATCTTCCGGCTGATCTATGGCCACAAAGGTGAGAGTGTTCCCCCGATCACGGACCCCATTCTGTTGGAGTCGGCCACATCGCTGGCCAGGAAGATCCGCAATCAAGAGGTGAGTGAATTAAGTAATTATATACAAAATATACCTAAATAATTCCATTATTTCAGCTAAGCAGTGTCCAGGTTCTGGAATCCTTTATCCGGCGCATTAAGGAGGTGAACCCCGTTCTAAACTGTGTGGTGGATGAGCGGTACGATCAAGCTTTAAGGGAAGCAGCTGAAGCGGATGCCTTGATCAAATCTGGTCAATACAGCGTAGAGGAGCTGGCCAAACAGAAACCCTTCCTGGGAGTGCCCATCACAACCAAGGATTGCATATCGGTCAAGGGTGCGTAGAGCACTTTAACTTCTTATAATCGCGCTAATGAAAAGTTTACTTTTCCTTTAGGCATGCTTCACACAGCTGGACTCTACGAACGTCGGGATGTGCGCGGTTCGCAGGATGCGGATGCCATGGCTTTGATGCGCAAGGCTGGAGCCATTCCCTTCGCCCTCACCAATGTTTCCGAGGTGTGCATGTGGTGGGAGAGCAACAACACAGTGCACGGAAGGACGAGGAATGCCTATGACACGAACCGCATTGTAGGCGGATCCAGCGGTGGCGAAGGCTGCATCCAGTCGGCGGCTGCCTCCGCCTTTGGCTTGGGCTCGGACATTGGCGGCTCTATTCGAATGCCGGCTTTTTTCAATGGCATTTTTGGTCACAAGCCCAGCAAGCTGGTGGTGTCCAATGTGGGTCAGTTCCCAGCTCCCTTCAGTGAGGAGCAAAACTCTTTCCTGGGCCTGGGGCCCATGTCACGATTTGCCGAGGATTTGCGACCCATGCTGAGGATTATGGCGGGCGAGAAGGCTGCACTGCTCAATCTGGACGAGGATGTGGACCTGAAAAAAATGAATTTCTTTTATCAAGAGTCTGATGGCGGTGGCCGTTTGATTTCCCCCGTTGATCCTGATTTGAGACAGGTAAAGTAATCTGTTATTTGTATATTTGAGAACTCTTATGAATAATCTTCCCTACTATAGGCCATGAAACTCGTGGTGCAGCATCTGAGCGAGAAGTTTGGCAGTCAGAAAGTCGAGCGCATCCAGTTGCCACAATTCCGCCAGTCGGCTGCCATCTGGTTCGCCAATATGCGCGACGACAGCGGCCATGGATTCGCCTACCAGCTGGGCAACCTGACGCACGATATCAACACGTACCTGGAGTTGTTCAAGTGGCTGTTTGGTGCTTCCAAACACACATTTATTGGCCTGTCAACGGCTATCATGGATAGTGCCCAGTGCAAGCACGGGTCGCCCAAGTACGACCACCTAGTGCGAAAGCGTAATGAGCTGAGGTCGGAGCTTCAGAGCTTGCTGGGCGATAACGGAGTCCTGATCTACCCCACGCATCCGACGGTGGCTCCTTATCACAATGAGCCCATTACGCGACCCATTAACTTTGCGTATACGGGTATTGTGAATGTGCTGGGCTTCCCGGCTACTGCTGTGCCGTTGGGCAAATTGGGAAGTGAGGGCCTGCCGCTGGGCGTACAAATTATCGCCAACTTCAACCAGGATCGGCTGTGTTTGGCTGTGGCAGAGGAACTAGAGCGAGCCTTCGGCGGCTGGGCCAAGCCCGAAGTTCGCCTGTAAGGCAAGTCTCAACTATTTGCGTACCCGTTAGTATGCAGCTTAGCTAGATGTTAGATAGTAGTGATCAGGGCATACTTTTGGACTCCACCCTTAACCCACTCTCCCGTTCAAAATCCCACCCACCAAAGCATTCGCCTGGTGATAAAAGGTATTCCTTGTAATATCACTTTTCGATGTGGTTTTATCTATTTTGTATGTGTTTTTAATCGTAAACTAATCAATGATCGTAAGGATCTGTTCCCGTTTAGCATTTATAATAAATAATTGCAACCTAAGATGCGGTGTTTTTTGTGAAATTTAAGTTATACGGCGACAGAAGCCGCTTGGCCAAACAAACGGAAATAAGAATGCTGAATTCGAATCCAACGCGCTATGCGTGTAAACAATTTTTATTTGAAAGACCATACATAGAGATATGCCGACGCACCCCTCCATTGGTGGACTTGTATTGTTTTCTTTTTTCAGTGCCTGGCACTGCTTTTCAAATAAACATTCTTATTCGTCAAGGGGAACTAAGGAAATTAAAATTAGCAATATCAAGGATATCGTATTCACATGAGCCTCCTCCGGTGGCTGCCCTCCCTCATTCTCAAGCAACACCTAGGTGCGAGTTACATTCGTAATTTGGTCTCTTAAAACTACTGGCTGTCGGCGGGAATCCAGGAATCCGTGAATCCCCCCGCATGCTCTAACCCTTGCCGCCAAGCGAGAGGATTAGCTTGAGCAGCTCGGTGCGCTTGGCCTTGACGGTGTCGATGTGCAGTGAGGGCAGTCCGTCGATCACCTCGTACCTGTTCAGGTAGTCGGCTATGTGGTCTGTCATGCAGATGACGTGGATGCCGCAGTCGTAGCCGTTGGCTTGTTGGAGGCAGCGCATGGGCCGGAATTTGGCCAGACGGACGCCCAGCAGCTCCTTGATCTTGTTCATCAGCTCCACGGAATTGCCCGTATTGTTGTTTCCATAGGAATCAAAGTGATAGAATGTCTTTTCCGGCCGCGAGAAGACCAGCAGTGACCAGTGGGTGCCACCGGCCTCGGTGGTCTCGTTGTCATTCAGGGCAAAGAAAATGAAGGGTTTGCCAGTGGCCTGGCTCTGGTCGAGGAGCTGCTCCAGCTCCTGGTTGTCCATGTACTTCATGCACTGCGTCACCTCCGGGGCGATAAAGTGCAGGTCCGAGTTCGTCTTGTACTTCATGTGCGACAGGTACTCATAGTAGAAGCTCAGGATCTGATCGTTCAGCCAGTGGGGTCCATGGAGCAGCTGGACATCAGACATTCGCAGGCAGGAGTCGTGGAAGGTCAGCGAGATGGGATCCGCTTTGGAGTTGCTGCCCATCTTGGCGTGGTAATTGTTATTGAACCTGGAGCGCCGAGGATTCGGATTTTGGTTCTGATTCTGGCGTGTATGTTGCCTATGAGAAATATAAATTAAATTACATTAAATCACGTAATTTTGACTAGATTTGTGTGTATTTCCGGCCGGTGACTGTCACCTCAGAATTTTCCTATCTTGGGGCATCATTTTTCCGTCTGTTCTGCGCAAAAACTCCGCTGAAAAGAACTTTTTTCCCGGGAATAATTCAGACACAACTCTAGCTTTTCAAAGTCAACGCACGAATGACATTTTCTTGGTTTCCCTTTTGCTTGCTCTTTCGTTTACCGGCCGGCAAATTGGGTTTCATAGCTATCGGAAATTGGTCATGCAACTCGCTTTTCAAGTGCATTATTATTTTATTCACTTTAATCGAAAATAAACAATAATGGACTTGAATTTCATAGAGAACGCTTTTGTTTTTGTGTTGGGCGGCGAAAGTGCGTAGCAAAACAAAACTAAGAGGAGGGGCAGTGGGTGGTGGCGGCGGGGGCGGGTTTTGGGGAGACACTCACCACGCAAAATGGCTTCCCCTCTATTTCGTGACCTCGCAATCTGTCCTTGATTTGGACACTCCTGACGTATTTTCATTTATTTGGCTGTTTGGTGGCAAGTAACTTGAATATATCAACTGTTTTTTACTGCTTATCAAATTACACAACACTCAAAAATGTTTTTTTCCGCGCAAAAAAAGTAATCTTTTCGCCTTCTTTGGGTCTCATTTTCACAGCGGGGCTGCCAGACTGGAAGTTTGTGTAGTCTGGCACCTCTATCTTGTCAAGTTGTATTCCTAGTGCTGGTAAATTTCATTTTCATTTTAAAATATCTGAAATTAGGATATTTTAAATACAATTTTTAATAAACTCAAATATTTTTAATTAGATCCTATATATATATACGTATATATTAGAATTTAATTAAATTGCTTAACATGTTTTTTCTTTACAATTCGCTTATAAATTTTTAAAATGCCAAAATATGTAGCTTATTTCCTGCCATCAATTTACATTTTTTCAAGTTTAAATGCTTCAACATTTTTTACAGCTAGGCTTAAAATTTTCAGGACAAACTAATTTTTCGGTCTCATCCAATTCTTTAGAAGTTTCAAAAACAGTTTCGCAATGATTTTCCGAAGACGTTTCGCTGGATTCTGGAAAGGGAATATCTCCATCTGCAGGATTCCATGTGCCTCCTCTCAACTGCTCGTTAACCCACTTCAGTTGCTTGTTGATCTAGAAAAAGGAAATCGTTATTACTATTTTCAAATGTCACTAAAGAGTATTATAATTAATACCTTTTCAACGAACTCTTCATAGTTATCGTTAGAAAATAAATGTGCTGTAAATTGGAATATATTTGATGGCTTCGCTTTGATCGCCTCGGCTGTAATCACCCGAATTATGGCTCGGATCTCCGGATGGCGTTGCAAGTACGTCCAATCATCCTTGCGCATGTTTCGGGAAACATTTCCTATGGTCTCGTAAAATTTCGATACATTTTTGTGCAAGTTTTTAGCATGCGTTATATTCTCGGTATTTTCACTTTCCTCAACGCTGGACGTTTTGGTAAAATCCATTTTAGACTTCGCCAGAAATATTTTTGAAGCTTACAAAAGTTTATAACACTTTAATGAATTAAAGGTCTTAAAACTCTATGAGCTATCGATTTTTGAATTTCGAACTAGCATAACATATGATTTCATGTGAAGAACTTTTGTTCATGCAAAAAAAGGCTAGGCACACAGAGATTTTTAGAGAATTGACCCACAATTCTTAAGAGGTATGGATGGTAGGATTAAATTTTTTAAAGTTATGGACTCTAGAATCCAGTTGTTAACTATCTTCTGTTGGTTAACAATCTTCAAGTCATCGGCAACTTAAAAACTCAAAAAATGCATTAACGTTAAAATGTTAAATTTGAATGCAGATTTTAAGAGAATCAGAAAAGAAGTGTTAAGAGGTATATGTCACTTTGAAATCGGATTAAATTTGCTAAAGTTATGGAATCTAGAAGTCGAGTTTTGGGACCCCTTTTTTGAAGTCATCAAAAACTTAGTAATAACTGACATGAAAATGGGTCCAAATTTTTCACCAACGTTAAAATGAAAATTTTAAATGCAGATTTTTAGAGAATCAAATCACGAGTCTTAAGAGGTATGCCACTTTGGAATCGGATTAAATTTGCAAAGTTTTGGAATCTAGAATTCCAATTTTGGGACATATTTTTTTAAGTCATTGAAAATTAAGAAATAACCAACATGAAAATGGCTCAAAATTTTGACCAACGTTAAAATGAAAATTTTAAATGCAGATTTTAAGGGAATCAATTCACGAGTCTTAAGAGGTATGCCACTTTGGAATCGGGCTGAATTTGATAAAGTTATGGAATCTAGAAGTCCAGTCTTGGGACATCATTTTTTAAGTCATTGGAAATTAAGAAATAACCAACATGAAAATGGGTCAAAATTTAAGAAATAACCAACATGAAAATGGTTCAAAATTTTGACCAACGTTAAAATGAAAATTTTAAATGCAGATTTTTAGAGAATCAATTCACGAGTCTTAAGAGGTATGCCACTTTGGAATCGGACTAAATTTGGTAAAGTTATGGAATCTAGAAGTCGAATTTTGGGACCCCTTTTTTCAAGTCATCGAAAACTTAGAAATATCTAACATGAAAATGGGTCAACATTTTGATCAACGTTAAATGAAAAATTTTGAATGCTGTTTTTTAGAGAATTAAAATACAAGTCTTAAAAGGTATGTCACTTTGGAATCGGATTAAATTTAGTAAAGTTATGGAATCCAGAAGTCCAATTAGAGGACCCATTTTTTGAAGTAATCAAAAACTTAACTAATAACTAACATGAAAATGGGTAAAAAAAATTGATTAACGACAAAATGAAATATTGAAATGCAGATTTAGAGAATTAAGCAAGTTTGCCATAAATTGATCCTAAGCCAACGGATTTGTGTTGATTGGCTGAAAACTCAACAGGTTTTATGTAAGAAAAAAAAAAATATTGGTTAAAAAATTTCCCGACTCCGTGACAATGCATGTTGAAGCATTGCCGTGACCAGGATTCGAACCTGGGTTACCACGGCCACAACGTGGGGTCCTAACCACTAGACGATCACGGCTACGTCGGGTTGTGGGACAAGGCCTTCCAAAATCGCAGCTGGTCACCTGATGGTCCACAATAATTAGCAAAAGAAAATGAAAGAAAATGTAAGATCTTTGTTTAACAATTAGCAGAAATGTAATTGATATATGTATCTTCAGGGTTTGTCCAAAATCAGACCAAACTTTTAAAAGTATAACTAACGCCGAGATGACCGTTTCAACGTTAGCGTTAGAAAATCAAGATCTTTGAGACATGGACTTGAAAAAAACGATGTATATAATAAGGGACCGAGCGGTAATATAACAATTATCTTAAGCCCAAAAAAAAAATGTTAACAAAAATTAAAACAAATACAAAAAAAAATCCCGACTCCGTGACAATGTTTGTTTCAACATTGCCGTGACCAGGATTCGAACCTGGGTTACCACGGCCACAACGTGGGGTCCTAACCACTAGACGATCACGGCTACGCCGGGTGATGACGGACGGCGGTCAAATGACTGCCTTCACCGCCGTGCGCAAAAAATTACAACAAACCCAAGTTTGCGCATACTTTATATACTATGTTAGGAACAACAAAGCCACAATATCTATTAACATTACATTAATATATATCAATTTTTGATATCTCTTCATCTGGTGATTAAATCTGAACATTCAAAAAATAAAAATAAATTGGTATGGACTTTTAAATTTATTACAAAATGTTTTTATTTATTGACATAATCTTGAGCGCATACTGTTCTCGTTCCCTACAAAAAATTAGTTTATTTTCGAGTTTAATTTTACTATTTCATTTGTGTTTTTAGTACAGAATGTCATAATTTTTGTAGTTTCATATTTGTACAAACTTCTTAAAGTGCTATTGACTTAAATAAAAGAGTTGTTTTTAATCTATTCAGTATTAATAATTTTACATTATTTTTCAATTTTAATACCAACCATGAGATATAAAGCTGATTTAAGTCTGAGGCTTTCCTTTCAAAGCTCCCTTGCCGGATCCTTTTTGGCTGCTGACGGATGCGGTTGGAACAGCAGTGGATGAAGTGGGGTTCCCGCGATCCCGACGCTGCTTGACGCGCTCACGGAACTGGACTCGGAGCGTATCCATGGGAGTGTTGAGAGCGAAGTTCATGTCCGGAAGCTGGTAGGTGGCCAGCAGGAAGTTGCAGCGCACTCGTTCGTTGGCGATCTGTTTTATGAGCTCCTGCATCTCCTCGCTCTGCACCAGATTCCTAATGGCCGTGCTCACCTTGTCCTGCGAGTTCGACGAGTCCGTCTCCAACTTGGGTTGCTTGGGGGCTTTAGAGTCTCCTCTCTCACCCGCCTCCAGAGCAACCGACTCGAACTGGAGGTCAGGACTTATGCGTCTGGCGCCATGCTGGCTCTTCCTGGCCCTGTGGCGTCCGGCTTTACCGCTCACATCTGCCGAGGTGCTTGGTGATGTGCCCGTCTTATCCGAGGAGGAAGGGGATGTTGAATCCGGACCAAAAATCGAGATTTTAGGACTACCCGCCGAATCCGGTTCCGTTCTGTCAACGATTGTTGTTTTAGGGGTGTGTTCCTTGCATATTTTGGTTTTGGCGCTGGAACCTCTGGGGGGTGTCTTACACCGTTTCGGACCCATCTTCTCGTCAACTTCACTCGACGATTCCTCGTCGGAATCTGGGATTTCTATAGCTTTATAGTTGCTCATTGTTTTTTCTCTTTTTGCAAAAACAGCTGTTTAAAGGCAGTGCTTAATAACAATCGAAAAGTGTTGGGTAACGTGTGTTAAGTTTGTCGCCACCTGGCGTTCGATTTATCAATAAAACTGTTTACGTTTTTTGAGCAAAAATTATTACATTGTTATTGAAACTCTTCTTTTTTTGCTTGTACATACTATTTCTTTTACAATTTGCGTTCTTATAAGGTCAATCTATACTTTCAATGAGGGGATCTCCAACACTGGAGCTTAGATTTGGTTTCTGGCCGCAAACAATCAACAGCCTGTCGTAGCCGTGATCGTCTAGTGGTTAGGACCCCACGTTGTGGCCGTGGTAACCCAGGTTCGAATCCTGGTCACGGCAATGTTGAAACAAACATTGTCACGGAGATGGGCTTTTTTTTCTAGAAAAAAATAAAGTAATTAATATTATAATAGACAATGTTTAAAACATAATAGTCTAACTTTTTATTTCTGATCAATATAACTAGTTGACAAAGCCATGCCCTTATGTTTATTTGCCGTATGCAAGCTCAGTTTAAAAGCAAGAGACATGTTATTTTTGCAATTATCGAGAAAGTTTATATTTAGTATATTTATTATATTCAAGGTTATAATAAAAGTTAAATTTTGACTCCCAACACTTAGGAATAAATAATCTTTAGTACAATCTGACTTTTTAACGTTAATATACTTGTCAAATTAACATTGGTGAAAAGGTCTTACTATGCACAGTGGGACAGAAAGTTAAATTTTTGTCACAAATTTTGTAATTTTTTTCCTAAGAGCGGAAACTATGCGTATGGATTTTAAAGGATATAGCTTTTTAACGAACTACAAATAATAAAGTCAAAATAGATATTGTATATCTAAAAATAGGAACAAGATTCAATCCATTTCAATACACAATTAAGTGTAAGAAATATAACCTAAGATAAGTAAAATGGTTAAAAAATAATTTATAAAAATTCAGAAACGTTGTATTTTGGTGCCTGCAATTTTTAAAGATAATATAAATGGCTTCCAAATTCCGCACGTTTCTACTATAATTAAAAATAATTCTTCTAAAGTAGTTTTGTTCGAGTCGTGACAAAATTCGTGTCTTGGGTGTTTGACTATAGCTTAAAAAGTGAACGGCCGAATGAAACGCCCAGTGAAAGGCATCTGACCATGGCATTTTGCAATAATTAACCGGACTTTATAATTTAATTGCATACCATTTTTTTTCTTTTATAAGTAAACCATTTCTCGAAAAATACTTATAAATTTAAGGTCGTCATAATTTTTAAAATAAATAATAAATAAAAACAATCTTCTGTTACAATCTACGTTTTTTATAGCTTTTTAAGATTGTTGGGATTGAAGTCGCGACTGATTTCTTTGAAAGCTGTCATTTGACCGCCGTCCTTCATCACCCGGCGTAGCCGTGATCGTCTAGTGGTTAGGACCCCACGTTGTGGCCGTGGTAACCCAGGTTCGAATCCTGGTCACGGCAATGTTGAAACAAACATTGTCACGGAGTCGGGTATTTTTTTTATTTGCTTTAATATTTGTTGAAGTTTTTTTTGGGGTTTAAGCCCTAAAGATATATTTGTCCGCCCATCGTCTTAATGTTAAACATTGACTATTTTGTAATCTTCCATAAAGCGATCTTTGAATTTGCTTTTTTTTTTGCTAATTATTGTAGACCACCAAGTGAGCAGCTGCGATTTTGGAATGCCATTTTCTTTTGCTAATTATTATAGACCATCAGGTGACCAGCTGCGATTTTGGAAGACCTGATCCAACAACCCGACGTAGCCGTGATCGTCTAGTGGTTAGGACCCCACGTTGTGGCCGTGGTAACCCAGGTTCGAATCCTGGTCACGGCAATGCTATAATACGCATTGTCACGGAGTCGGGAAATTTTTTTTTACCAGTTTTTGAAAACTTTTCACCCATGAACATTAAAATTTCTTTGCTGAATTTAAAGATCTATTTCACTTGTCTCACCGATACAGGATATATATTTTATTTCTTTTAAACTTAGATTTTTAACAGTAACCCAGGTTTGATCCTTGATATTGCCATTCTATTTTCCCCAAAACTTCAAAAAAGTACGTTATAGCATTATTTGATACATCTGTGCATATTTTGGTTTATATATTTTTAATTTTGATTATTTACAGTTTGCCTCTTTGCATAACATACAGAAGATATAATTATTTAATTATCATAAATTAAACTATTTGAATTACTAAAGCTTATACGGGTTCTGCTGGAAATTGCATCTGGATTTGTGATTTAATGTTATTCTTCAGATAGCATAATAAACACGCGCTCGGGCGGAATGTGAATCCACTTTACTTGGGGCGACATAAATAACAAGAAACAAATTGACACAATTTTGTATTAATAATTACGAAGCTAGCCATTTTCTACAACAAAGGATACAAAATAAAAAGGTCAGGTTAAATTATCTTTTCACACTCCTCTTCACTGCTGGCCGTAGAGCAGCTCCGATCCGGGTGGTATGCTACTGGGATCCACATTTACATTAAAGTAGTTGGCTGGCGTGGCAACGGCGGGAAATGCGGTGGCCATTCCTGGGCCCTGCTGGTGTTGTTGCTGCTGCTGTTGCTGCTGGGGATTTTGTTGCAACGTTAGGTTGTAGGGATTTTGCACATATTCCTGATAGATGTCTGCTGCCGGTCCGGCTCCACCGGTCGTGGCCTGAGCCTCGAATACGGGTGCAAAGCTGTGGACAAGGGATGCCTGTGGCATTTTAGGCAGCGAGGGATAAGCATTTCCGGCCAGCAGATGACTAATTGGCACATTGATGGCAGGATCGCTGGTTTGAGCTGTCAACTGTTGCTGTTGAGCCTGAAGCTGCTGGTAGTACTGTTGGTAGAACAGTTGCTGCTGTTGCTCCAACTGTTCCGCAGCAGTTTCCGATGCCATGGGCACCTCAATGGCGTAACTATTATACGTATTGTTGGTGGTCACGATATTCGTCTGGTGCACAATTGGAACGGGCGGGTCCGCCTCTTGAGGGCTCTGCATGGGCGAGGTGGTAGTGGCCTGCACTACAGCAGCAGTTGCCTCATTCACCAGATCCGGCAGCAATGTGCTGGGTTGCGGGTCCGTCGCCACCGGCTGATGCGGAGGAACAATCAGGGGCTGTCAAATAAATAAAAAATATTAAATAATATACTTAATTTATTTCCTCGAAACCCACCTGGGCGAATACAAAACTAGGCGGCTGCTGTAGTGCATCTGCCATAGGTGGCTGCAGAATAATACTCCGCCTCGGCGATTCCACGGGAGACACCAGGTTGGGGGTAGCTGCCGCCGTACTAGATGCACTCGTTATTAACTCGTTGGAGTAAGCCTCGACTTGGTTGGTCAAGATGGGCGCAGCTGGCACCAAATAGGGTGCACTCGTTACCGACTCGTTACCCAAAGTCTGGACTTGGCTGGGCAAAATTGCCACCGCTGGTACCTGCTGCTGGGGAACGGGAACCACAGCTGCCACAGGAGCTGGGTTCGTTAGGGTCTGTGCACGTTTGCCTGCAAGATGGAGCATATAAATGGGTACCATAACTATTTAATTTGTATACAAATATAAAGAGCGCGTTTGCCTGCAAGATGGAGCATATACATGGGTACCATAACTATTTAATTTGTATAAAAATATAAAGACAAAAAGAGGAAGTCTAAATAAAAAAAAAACTATTCAATTCTTTTTGCCAAATCCCTTGAGGACCTTCAGCTTGGATCTGAACTTAGCCCAGGGTTTCTTGCGCTGCTTGGCTGGAAGGGTCTCACTTTTGGCTGTTACCGTGGGGGAAATCTTGAGACAATGGCTATAAAGCGGCAGGGTTAAGGACTGCTCGATTGTGCCCAGGGAAGGGGCGTATCTAATCTGCGTAAAGTCCAGCGAGATCGCTGGAGAAATTAAGTCTGCTGGTAGGGTAAAAGGTTAAGAGTATTCTACTACGACCGTGTAACACACCTTCATCGCGGAAGAGTTCCTCCTTAAGATTTGGCAGGAATTCACCGATTCGCCGCCAGGTTAGCTCCCAAAGAGCCTGCTGCAGACTGCCATCCTGATTGTGGAAAACTCGCACCGAATGCATCACCAGCAGCATGTTCTTCAGTATTTCTTGCATCTGCTCTGACAGCGTATCCGATCCCACCTTCATAAAGCGCTCAATGTAGTCCAATATATCCAGCCAGAGCTCATTGAAGGCATTTCCTAGTTCGATTAGCGTGGTTAGATGCTGCAGGAACACCTTGGACATGATGGTAGCCGTCCGAATGCGTGACTCCTCTAGAAGAGAGGCATCCAGTTGCCCAGATGCACTGCTCTCTGGCAGCAGTTCGTTCAACAGGGGAAACAGCACCTGGTGGAAACAGGAGCACCATTCTGTGCCGGACAACGTCTGCAGATCGTGCACCAACAATGCCCGCTGCTGCAGGCACGAAATGGCATGGGTGCGCACCTCTCGCCGCCGATCCATGGCCAGTCTGGCAATGCCCTGCAGCAATGGGCACCAGCCAGGTGACCACAAAGCTGCCGATTGTGGGACTGTGCATCCTTCCTCCGCCCACCAGCGGAATATCTGTGCCGTCCGCGTGTACAACGTATACATCAGGTCTAGCAGTTGAATGGACAACTGCTCGTAGCGCTGGGCTAGATCCTCTTGCTCTGCCGCACTCCCATGTCCCTGGTTGTCGGCTGTGTCGCCGGTCAGAAGCAAAAGATTACTGCTCGAGGCGGAGGAAGCCATGCCACCTGGCTTGCGATCGCTGCGCTTCTTAGCACTTCGCTGTTTGGCCGCCGTCTCCAGCTTTCGGCGCTGTCGAATCCCTCCATCCCGGCAGGCCTCCACAAAGATGCGGATGCAGCGAACGCAGGCCTCAAAGTTGTAGGGCGTGATGTGGGCCACACTCCGTACAATGAAGGCAAGCGAGTCCCAGCACTTGAACAAAGCAAACGGTGCGTGGTCTAGTAACTGACAACTGAAGATTAGCGTGTTAACCGGGGGAGAACTGGAACTTGGTGGAGACTGGGGTCTGCAAAAAATATTTAATCTGATTAAAGACATTTCTAACAGTCTTTTGTTAGATCAGTAAAACTCACCGGGAGGCCGTGGTCAGTTCACTGTCCTTGTTGTTGACCAGAATCCAGTTCTCGGCACTTGGACTGGAGGCACCGGGTGCTGCTGATGCCTTGGTGAGCTCGGAATCCGAGGTGTATCCACGCTCCGGTGCAGTAGATGCGTCTTCCTCGCCACTTAAGGCGCCATCAGACTTAGCGCTACCGTTGGGCGGTAGTGGCAGCTGGGCATCATCATAGCTGGGTGGGACAGCTCCGGCTCCCACGCACTCCAGGAGATTGAAGATAATCTGCCAATCCTGCTCGGAATGGATATTCTGGGCCGAGGTCTTGAGCAGTTCGTAGATTCCAATTGAAATTTGTTTAGAGATGCGCAACAGCAATGCAGGCTTCAGCATCAGCAGCATTTTCAAGGACTGGAGGACAATTGGGCACAGCTCCTCGTTTCGCATCAAATAGATAGCTAATTTAAGAACCGCTACAATGCAACGGTTTAGCAGGTAATCGTAGCCACAGGAAGCACTTCCCATGAGAAGGAGATACATCTGATCTCGCACCGCTGGCCACAACGGGATCATGCGGTCCCGGTTGTGAACAACAATCTTCACCAGAAACTCCATCCAAAAGACAGTTTGATCTTCGGCGTACGTTAGACCAATTGATTTGTGTCCTTGGGGTGCTTTCAGCAGACTAAGAACACATTTAAGCAACTCCTGCAGGGACTCTAGTTGCACAAACTTTGATTCCTGAAGCATTTGATCCAGCTGGCACTCTTTAATGCACTTGCGTCCAAGCTTAATAAAGTCCTGCTCTTCGTACGTTGGTTCTCGCTGACCCTCTGAACTAATGAAAGAGTACAGGCTGGAGAACAGCCCTGATTCTTGCTTCTCGCGAGGCTTTTCCAGGATCAACAAGGCCTTTCCGTTTGCCTCGCAGAAGTCTTCGACTTCAATCAGGGTTTTTGGGAGTAGTTTCAGACGGAAAAGCTGCAGATATAGGTCCAGAATGTGCTTCCAGCTCTCCCTCAAACAGTCGCCATAGTCATGAACCAATAAGAACACCGTTCTCATTGCCGCCTGAGCTTTTCCATTCAATCCAAAGTTTACAGCTTGCTGAATCTCATTGATTGCCGGTGCGGGCTCATGCTGTTCGACGCTGCTTAGTAGCGTCGTGAACTTGCAGAGAGTCAAAACTAGGGCATCGAAGTCCGAATGAAGATTATAGTGAGCTGATATAGCAGCGGACTTACTGAAACCTACAATTAATATTTTAAGTAAAAAAGGAAAGATGGAATACTATAACTTCACTCACCTGCAAGCGTTTTTTGGGAGCCTGATTCAGTGTTCTTGTCAAACATAAAGCTTAAAGCGCTAAGGGAGGCGCCCCATACAATATTGAAGATCTCAACGTCGTAGGACGCATCGTGGACATAGTGGAAATGACCATCATGGGTGTCGCCTCGACGAAGCAAGACTTTCCATTGATAATTTTCACGCACCAAGCCCGTTTGCTCGGCTGGCATTACGATCTCTTCAGTCCTGAAATATATTAAAGCAAAAAGTGAATTAGAAAATGATCTATAATAATAATTATTATAACTATATATTTAATAACAATAATATATATTATTATAGCAATATATAATAAAACTTACTTAATGGCATTGAAGACTTGCGCCAACATATTCTGATCAAAATCTTCGCCGCCATTGAGACCCCGCAAATTCTTGGTGAAATCCTCCAGTGTCATTGGAACATTTAGACGCTTGGCATTTGAATTGTGTTGATCCATGTTTAGCATGATGATGGCATAGGCCAAGCGAAAGGCTGCATCAACGTTGGCAAATGGCTCCTTGTTTTGGGTCTAAGTTAGAGAAAAATAAATAATTAATATGATAGCCTCCAAGCAGTTTTTAGTAATTATACTTACATGCCAATGATCAGAGAAGTGTTCCAGCACCAGGAAGATCAACGGAGCCTCTCCAGGCAATCTAAAAGTCTCCAGATAAAGCCGAAGTGCTTGATCTACTCGAAGGCCGGTGAAATCGAAGGAGTCTACAAAGTTAATCAGGATTTTCGAGTCAACGTTCTTTTTCTTTGAGATATATTCGCCAATCATTTTCTTATCCAGGCCGGGATTCTCACGAAGGAATAGGGCCACCTGCATGGGATCAAGCTCGGCATTAAGTATGCCATGCTCCTGCAGGTATTGGACACCCTTCTCGGGACGCTGATTAAAGCGCTCAGTACCCTGTGATAGCAAACGCTTTTTCTGTTTGACATTTGCAAGCTGTTCAGTGGTTATGCCCACTCCATCACCTGATTGCAATCGCAAACGCTGTGAACTAGTGTTTATAAAGTTGGCTATATTTTCCACTTGCTCCTCTACAACGACGCCATTTCCAGAATCGATTACTATTCCCTCCAATCCGCTGTTGTGCCGTGAATGACGACTTCCGCCAGTTGCTGGAGCAGGCTCTGGCAAGGATTCCCTGTTGTTGCTGTTCTTGGCTGCTGCACAGTTCCGCTCGATGCTATCGATTACACTAATAAGCGTATCCATCGAGATGATGTGGGTGCTATAAACGGCATTGGTTGCTGACAGTGTGTACTTGCTCAGCAAGTTGGTCAGACTCTCAAACATATCCGTGCAATACAAGTCGCAATCGTAGTTGATATACAGTTCGGTAACAAAGCCGGGAATACGCCACAACTGCAGTAGATTGTCAAGAGCTAACTCTCGCATTTCGTAGGGCGTCTTGGGATTATCGCTGGCAATGATTTCACTTAGCTTCCGGAGGTAGCCCTCTAGCTGAAACTTGAGATGTCCACGAAGCGACTCAAAAAGCAGGAAGCAGAGCTGTAGATTAGCAGCAAAAATGCTTAGGCGCTCTGAGCTGAGAAGCTGTTGAAAAAAAAGAGTTTTAGTTGGTTTAATCATTGTAGAGAAGAATAGTTACTTACAGATATTAGATTCCTACACAAATCATCCTTAACCAGCTCCAGCAAGCCTTCATACTTTCCAATATTATCGGCAGCCACTTCAAAAGCAACTGTGAGCAGGCTCAAGCCCGTGTGTGTCATGCTGTCCGAGTTGTGCTCGTCCTTGGGTTTGCAGATTATTATGAGGAAACGAAACAGCTCCTGGATGAAGGGAAGGCCGTAGGGCGAGAGTGTAGCGGCATCCTGATCGGTGGATTGTTGTGTAAAACGAACGCCCACCGAGTTGATGTACTCGCTGCTGTTTGCCTCGGTCAGGGTGCTGGATCTTTCACCCGCTTCGCCAACCAACAAAGGATCCGTATCGGCAGGATCTACTTGAATGACAGGTGCATCTGAAGCAGCGGTTTCTTCTACCTCCAAACTCGCAGTTGTGGTCGGTGTCTGCGTGATCTTGCCCTGCATGTCCAGAATATTTCCCGCTGGACTGGCGGGCGTGGTGGCCAGTATGGGTGCCTTTAGATGGCCTGGAACTGCCAGGTTGGCAGATTGCGGTGTCTGTGGAGGATCCTCTACTGTCGAGGATTTTCTGGGGGCAGCTGGTGCAGGTTGCACAGCCTTTCGCTTCAGCTTTTCTTGAGTAGCTCCACTGGCAGCATCGCCAATGTTTAATCGCTTCTGAAGCATGGTGTCACTTCGCTCCTCGGCGAATTGCGGCAAACGCATAAAGAAAAGCAACACCATATCCTTGAGCGACTGTTCCGCTGAGCGACGCAACAACTCACTCAGCCTTGCCTCGAAACAGATCTTGAAGCAACTGAGCATCACCTCGCACATCGTCTCATTGCTAACGGCAGCTCCCTCGGGACTCCGGATGAGGGTGTGCAGCACTTCAATAACCCGCATGAAGGTGACGCTATCCGAGGACTGATCGGTGCCCATAAACCGGGCATGTGTCACAGCATCGGCAATGCGTTCCACGATGTCGGCCAGATTTGGAGATGTGGGATCTGTGGATTAGCAATGAATGAAAAAAATGAGCGAGGAATGTTATCATCTTACCTATGAGCCCATATGACAAGAATTTATTAACCGAGGCCAGGGCCAGACTAGTTAGCGGACCCGTGGTGTCCGCCGTGCGAATCACTTCCAGAAATGGAGCCAGGAACACTTGCGGCTCGATCAGGCGCAGATCCTCGATGCGATTCAGATCCTGTTTGAGGTCAATGAACATCTTCAGTAACGAGTCCTTCTCGTCGTCCTGTGGGTAGGAATTAAAGGGTATTACTACTGGCGACCAGGGGCCATTAGATCCATTAGTTACCACGTAGGCTGTGGCATTCCAACGGGTTCCACGTCGCATGGCGGTCATCAGGGTGGCCATCTCGCCCCGCACCACATAGATGCCATTGCCCGGAAGCGCCATTGTGTCCGGGTCTTTCTCTACGGATCTTCGACGGCAGCTAGTTGGCTTCCAGCGCTAGCGCAGAAAATTGCAATTTTGTGGGGCAGGGCAGCTCCTCCTCCTCGCCTTCGACCTTCGCATATGTTTTGGCACTCGCAACTTGCCCACTCGCACTCTCTCGCAGCCACGGATGAAGCTCGGAACACTTTCTAGTTACACATGTCCCCTAAACTTAATTAAACGAACTTGTTGGCTGCTAATTTTTGGTGACGTTTACGTGTCGTTTGTTCTTGTGTGCAGTCCGAATATTTTGCACGAACGTCTTCCAACACCGGCAGTCGCTCCCTTCGCAACACTGGCACTGCCGGCGATGCCAACTCGATGCGTAATTTTCGAAAGCTTAGCGATAGTGATTATTATACATATGCAATCACATTTTAAACATTTAATTCTAAGCGATCTTAAATTAAAATTTAGTTCTTAATCAAAGATTTCAAAGACTCAAAAGTTAAAAAATGTTGAACCATATAGTCCGACGTCTATTGATTAAATATATTTAATACAGTCACGCACTCATCTCTATTCGTGAGTTCTTAGCCCATCTCCAAGTTACACTGGCGATTGCTTGGCAGTGCGTAGGCGAATTTCTAATTTCTTCGATTTTCTAAACAGAAACGTATTAAATTAAATGCCAAGGGCTCTTGTTTCAGACCACTGCGTACACTTCTGAGGGACCGAGCACGGGGCAGGTGGATTTAAGGGATACCAAAGCAGCCGAAACCCGAACAATATGGGAAACACGGACTCAAAGTTAAACTTTCGCAAAGCGATTGTGCAGCTGACGCAGAAGAATCAGAAGATAGACCCCAGCGACGAGCAGTTTTGGGAGCAGTTTTGGCAGGGTCACCAGACGACGCTGGAGGATGTTTTCGCGCTGGTCACCTCAAACGAGATTCGTCAGATTCGGAACGAAAATCCGGCTAACCTGGCCACTTTGTGCTACAAGGCGGTGGAAAAGTTAGCCCAGGCAGTGGACAGCAGCTGTCGCACGCAGGCGGAACAGCAGTGCGTCCTGAATTGCGTTCGTCTGCTCGTCCGGTGCCTGCCCTACATCTTCGAGGACGACAAGTGGCGCGACTTTTTCTGGAGCAGCCTGCCATCGCAGGAAAAGACCATGCCGTTGGCACAATCGCTGCTGAATGCCACCTGTGATTTGCTATTCTGTCCGGACTTTACGGTCACGGCCACCCGGCGGACGGGTCCGGAGAAGGCAGAGGAGCTGGCCAACATTGATAGCTGTGAGTACATCTGGGAGGCGGGCGTGGGATTTGCCCAATCGCCGCCCCACAACGCCCAAATGGAGCGGAGGCGAACGGAGCTGCTAAAGCTATTGCTCACCTGCTTCTCAGAGCCCATGTACCGATCACCGCAGCAGTCCGAGGAGCCCAACAAGTGGATAGCCTATTTCACCTCCGCCGACAATCGACACGCCCTGCCATTGTTTACCTCGTTCCTGAACACAGTGTGCTCTTATGATCCGGTGGGATTCGGTGTGCCCTACAATCACCTTTTGTTTGCGGATACCACGGAGCCACTGGTAGAAGCCTGTCTGCAGCTACTTATTGTCACCTTAGATCACGACATGGTGGTGCAGCAGCAACTTACCCAACCCGGTCAGGCTTCCTATGACGAGGGAAACTCCGGCGACAACTTGTTTATCAACTACCTATCTCGTGTTCACCGGGACGAGGACTTTCATTTTGTGCTTAAGGGCATCACTCGCCTTCTAAACAACCCTCTAGTGCAGAACTACTTGCCCAACTCCACGAAGCGGTTGCATTGTCACCAGGAGCTGCTTATTCTATTTTGGAAAATATGCGACTATAACAAAAAGTTTCTTTATTTCGTGCTGAAGAGCTCTGATGTCCTGGATATACTTATTCCTATACTGTATCATCTAAACTACTCTCGCGCGGACCAATCTCGAGTGGGTCTGATGCACATTGGTGTTTTCATACTGTTGCTGCTATCGGGTGAGTCATTTTCACATTGTGGTGGACTTAATGAATTGAATTCAAATTTATTCATAGGTGAACGAAACTTTGGAGTTCGCCTGAACAAAGCTTACTCCGCCACCGTACCCATGGATATACCTGTGTTTACTGGAACCCATGCCGATTTACTTATCACGGTGTTCCATAAAATTATTGCCACTGGCCATCAACGATTGCAGCCCCTTTTTGATTGCCTGCTGACCATTCTGGTTAATGTGTCGCCCTATCTGAAAACCCTGTCAATGGTAGCCAGTGTAAAGCTACTACATCTCCTGGAGGCCTTCAGCACACCTTGGTTTTTGCTATCGGCACCCAGCAATCATCATTTGGTGTTTTTCTTGCTGGAGATATTCAACAACATTATACAGTACCAGTTCGATGGCAACTCGAATCTAGTCTACACCATCATCCGCAAACGTCATGTGTTTCATGCCATGGCGAATCTCCCAACCGATATGGCTGGAATAGCTAAGTGCCTGAGTGGTCGCAAAACATGTGGAAAGTTCAATTTGCCGCGGGTTCCGCAAAGGAGAACTGCAGCTGTTTCGCAGGAGCTGCCCTCGGCCCATGTGCCGGAGGAGTACAACGAAGAAGATGAGGATGAGGACGAGGAGGACATCATAAATGAAGAGCCCAAGGCGGAAGAGGACCTTGAATCGGAGACAGAGTCCCATGAGCGGTCTCAGACGGGAGAGCCACAGTCGGACGTTCTCACGGCCCAGCCAGCTGAACCGGGAACCCTTAAGGCCTCCTTGTTGGACACACCAGGAATCAGCCAGATGACGGAGCGAGAGCAGGCCCATCCAAATGACAAGCCGAAGGCAGAGGATTCCACAGAAATTGTGCCCTACGACAGGTCTGCTGCATCGACACCAACTGGCGAACGCAAGTCCAACTCCCCCACGGAGTTGTCACGTCTGTCGGTGGCACACAGAGGCAGCATTCGCATGGTGCCGGGAGAGGGCGATCGGTGGACACCTACGCCTGAGTGGATCGTCTCCTGGCGTTCAAAACTGCCGCTGCAGACCATCATGCGACTGCTGCAGGTCCTAGTGCCGCAGGTTGAGAAGATCTGCATTGATAAGGGACTGACCGACGAATCGGAGATCCTAAAGTTTTTGCAGCACGGAACGTTGGTGGGATTGCTACCTGTTCCGCATCCCATTCTCATCCGGAAGTACCAGGCCAATGCGGGGACCACGGCCTGGTTCCGGACCTACATCTGGGGAGTCATCTACCTGCGCAACGTGGATCCGGCCATTTGGTACGATACGGAGGTGAAGCTCTTCGAGATTCAACGCGTCTAGGTTAGTATGTGGAGACCAAACCAAACAGCAGCGAACCCGTAGCTCACACGCTTTGGCATTTATTGTAGTTAATTTATTTAGTGCATATTTCATTCCAAAAGTCTTTGTGAAAAAAATCAATGTATAATGAATTACCTTTATGTCTGCTTATCGGTCCCCATGTCTTTCGATTTTGTGTCGACGCGAACCACCCAAAATGAGGCTTATCAGTTGTAACGATATAGCGTGAGTTCTTTTTAACTGATTTGTTATCGGCTTTTAGCATTGATATTTAATTGCTTTTCCTAGTTTATTAATTTATAGAGCTCTCCAAAATAGTGTAAGCACAAAGTGCTTGTATTTTAGTTGAAGACTAAATTACTTAAAAGTTATTATATTTTATTTTCTAATATTTGAAACATAATGTTCCTTGTGCCGTATTTTTTAATAATTTATTATTTTAATTTAACATTCGTTAACATACTATTGTATTTTAAATGCAAAACTGAGAAATTTACTGCTATAATCGTGCAAATGCTTCTGATAACCGTTGAACTTAAAAATAAACATAATAAATATAACTTCCCACACATTCATGATTCAAGATGTTGATTTTTTTCAGAATTCGAATACAAAAATTCTGTAATTTTGTAGTTGCTATAATTGACACCAAAAAAAGCTTTAGCGGCTTTTGTAATTAATAGAAAACTTTAGTTGAGTCATATGATCTGCTTTTTAAACCTAATTAAACTTAGAATTTAATAAAAATGTAATAATTTAATGTCTAGGTGTGCTTAAACTATGTATACAAATATAAATGATATATCTTTAAACAAAATACGAACTAAACCAATAGCACCTATACAAGACAGTTCATAAAAATCAATAAAGGAAATAAATCAGAATCCAAACAAATAAATAGAAGTTTTTGATTTGATAATATGGATTGAAAAAGCCAATACAATTTTATTTCATGGTGTTTTATTTATTAGGATTGTAAAATTTTGAGGTAAGAAGGTAACTTAAGTTATTTAAGCTCTAATCATGATCGTGTTCATGCAGATTATGTTCATGGTGGTGACTATGTCGATTCTTCTTTTTTTTCTTTTCTTGTTCCTCCTTTAGTTTTATTAAATGTTGATGCCAGTAGAAATATTTGAAAAAAAATAAGAGAAACAGTGTCACAATGGTGAAAATGGAAGAGATATTGACCTTGACGGGCTGTTTTTTCTTTCTCAAAACGAAGTGGCGGGCAGACATTGTGAAGGCTAAGTTCTGTGGGTTTGCCATTACCGTGCAGTGATTATGGCACATCCGAGGCAACGGCGATAGTTGTCAGGACTGGATGGCAGTAGGATTGGCTGGGGAAACAGGCGGCGGAGCTAATGGCATGATGCTGAACTTGATAAAGGATCCCTTGCTGCGCTTTTGCACTATTCTGCCTATCAATTGTGGCTCCTTGATGGTCTGTTCGATGGCTTTTACTATGCGGTCGGCGCTGCTCTCATCAGATCCGCTGGCATTGCCCTGAATGAGGATGCGAACTTCGTGCCTCTTGGCCAGCCACTTGGCAATGTTTTTGAGCCTCGAGGAGAGATCATGCTCCGTTATGCGGGCACCAATGGTTAGAGACTTTTCCGACTTTTTCTCCTTGGCCTTTTCGCTGGAGGATTTCGATTGCTCCGCATCATCCGACAGCATTTCGGAAGCGGTGACTAGTCTGTAAAGTATATGAACTTAATAATGATTGAAATCTGGGGTTATGATACCCACTTGAACATGGCTCTTCCTGTTTTGGCATCCGTTTGCTCGAGGCGCAACAGGTGCAGCTCCCGTCGTTTAGCCAGTTTCTGGGCCTCCTCCAATGTTGTTATGCTCATCGACTGATTCTGCTGGACGAGGGTTATCTTCTGGGCGGCTGTTCTGGGACTCCGGTTGTCTCTCGTCCTGGGTGCTCCGGGGTTTCCATTTCCACCTGCCGGCTTATGTGTTTGGGCCAAATTCCAGTAAATGGACAACGGGCGCAGATTTTGCGGATGCGTTGCTGCTGCCGTAGCATGTCTTATCATAAATCCCAAACGTTGCATGTTTGTTTTTCAATATTTACTCCTCCTATACTTTTGCTTTATTTTGTTTTTTCGCTTGTGCAATTTTTTTTGCCCAAGAGTTGCCAAGTTATGAAAAGTTAACAACAAAGAATTTTTATTTGGATCTAAATTAGTTTAATTTAAACCTTAATAATTTTGATTGTTGTGGGTTTGAAGTGCATAAAGTTTGCACTCTTTTTGACAGCTGTTCTCCCATGTAAAAATCAGCTGACACCAGAATGTGGTGTTTATGGCTGGAGTTATCGATAAGTCGAACTTACAACGACTGCGTCTATCGAATTTAAAAAATATGAATGTTTTATCTTTAGATTCAGAATTAACATATATACATGTTTATGTATTTATTGGGATTAAATTTGAAGCTTTATTTCTAGCCTGCAAACAGCAATGATTGAGATTATAAAGGTTTTAAGCCTTCCTTTCATATTTAAAATATATTTAAGTAATGGCTAATTATTAAAAGTAAGACTAATTTCTAGTGCGTTGCCTGTAACCGCCATAATTGCGTCTCCGACTCGAGCCACGTTTCATTTCCCTTTCCCGCTTCTCCTCTTGCCAAATCTCCCGAAGATTCACGCACTCGGGCGAACTGGTATGCTGCTGCTGCAGTGCAGCCATTTCCGGCTGGCGGCACTTCTCACAATCCTCCCATCGACTGAACTTGTTCACATTCTGGTCGCACGGATCCGCGGCATACAGCATGCACTCATCGGCACAGAAATTGTAGAACCAGAACTGGCCGGTAATCGTTTGATCCCGGCAACGTGGCTGCATCGTTCGCAACATCTGGAAGCAGCGATTGGATAGCGAGGAGTCCACTTCTCCTCCAACCATATCCTGGTTGCCATAATTGTTTGTCTTTTGCCATGGTTGCCTTGGTGAATAATCTTCAGGATCATCTAAGTTCGAGCCATACTTGTTGGCGGGCCTCTGTCGCTGCCAGGGAGATCGTTCCACATCCTCCAAGCGCGGATCACCGGGTCGTGGTTGCCCTGGCCAAGTGGGTCGCTCTGTCCTTGCTGGTGGATTGTAGGTTCCTTCGTTATCCGACTGCCTGTAGGGCGGAAGATCTCTTCCTGAATTCACCTGACGCTCTGGCTGCCTGTTTGTTGCCCAGTTTCCGGTGTTGCCTTTAAGGTTACCCACCTCAAAGCCATCAATATCTCCATTTCTTGGCTCATCGTATAGTCCAAAAGGATCTCTGTCCGGTTCGGGTTGTGGTCTATACATGTTACCTCCAGTGCGATCAGGAGAAGACTCTCCATAAGGAGTATCCCTGTCGCCATTGTAGGATCCGGGTATGTTACCAAGGCATGCTGTTCCGGAACATTTGCGTGTTTCCTGCAACTCCATGCGATGGACACTCTGGCACTGTTGTTCCACTTGGGGATTTAGGTACTGCCGCTGGCGCATCTCGTAACCTTCGCCACAGGTGACGCTGCAGGGGCTCCAGCTGCCCCACAAACTCAGCCGGCACTCTGCCGGCCGCTGTTGGCCTGCATTAAAGCCCCCGATTGCCGGCTCCAGATCCTCAAACTCTTCTGGGATTCGCATTGGACTATTTTGACCACATATTTCGCCCTGGCACTCCCGTTCCTCATACTGTGGCACATTGCAATCATAGACCTTGGCCAACTCCGGCTGCTTGTAGACACGTCTCCGGTACTGCATACCATCGCCACATTTGGAGGAGCAGTCGCTCCAGCTGGACCAAGGATGGGTGAGGCACTCGCGTGGAACATCTGGATCATTGTTAGCTGGAATTGTCATATGGTTAGTTAGGGTTTCCCAGCTTAAGACCCCACCTACAATCCTCATCCGCACATCTTCTCTCATAGATGCGAAGGCGCTTCACCGTGAGAATGGCCATTGGTTTCATGGGAGCTCCGGAGTCATCGTAGAAAGGTGAACGCGGGTCATTGGGAAAGTCGGAACGCATTCGTCTAATAACATCTGGCGGGACCTGTGGCTGATCTGCTGACTATTAAATCAAAACCAAATATTAATTTCCTATCAAGTACTATCAATATCATCCTACCGTATAGCTAGGACCCGCATCTGTGCCCACATCCCAGGGATACAGATTGATAACCTTCTCCTCCAACCATGTACAATTGCGCAGGCACAGCTCCAGACCAGTAACGCCCACTATCCAATCCGGAGAGGGTTCAATCTTGGAGGCGAAGGACACCATGTGATGAGTGGGATCCACTCGCACCGAGGCCATGGACTTGGTGCTCATGTTGGGATACGATGGTCCTCGTGCCTTGATAATGGTGCGTATTTTCTGATCCTGTGAAAGATTATCGATAACTTAGAGTCCTCCTCCGTAGGTATATGTATTATAGAGTCACCCGAAAATTAATGCTAAACTCCCGTTCCAGAAGACGAGAACTGCAGTGCTCAGCGTATTGCTTCATTGCCAAGCTGGCCAGTGCTCCGGACTCCCAGAACCGATAGTCGGAACTGTGCGAAGATCCTACAAGTTCACAGAAACGTGTCTCCCAATTCCGTGCAGGAAAGTATCTCGGATGCAGATTTCTGGACCAGACCCCTTCAAATGTAAGCTGTAAGACCGTAAAACAAGAAGGTAACTGGAACTTTTGTAAGTCTTTAAACAGCTTACTTCATAACGCGCCTCGTCGCAGGCGCAGCAGGGTACATCCACCGCAGGACTCGTTGGCTGGCTCTCCACATCATCGGTGACCTCCTCGCAGATGCGTCGCGTTAATCCTCCATCGTCCATGTGCCACACTTCGCGATGTTGCTGCACCGTGGCCCGGATCAGGATGCAGCCACTGCCTGGCTCACTGGGTGCCACCCAGGTCAAGTGTATGTGAGTCTTCGAATTGGTATTGGTGTTCTCCACCATGTTGATGCAGTTGGGACTGTAACGGGTCTCTATAAGATCGCTCAGCTCAAAGCGACCCAAGTCGTCCTGGTAGCTAAAGTCCCCATTTTCATTCTCCAGGGCAATGATGAAGCTAATGTAGCGGTGTCCATTGAATGCATTTAGAGAGACTGTAAGAAAAACACTCTGAGTTCCACAATACAAAACAAACCAAGCCGGGCCCTTATCGTCGACCTTGAATTTCAACGAATTCGCAAAGGTCCCAGATAAGCGCCACTTTTGTTTACTAAACAAAAAACATTGCGAAACTTGTGGAGACGCCTTGATAGGCCTTTCAAGAGATTCCAGCGGCAATCTCCCACGAAGTTCAAGCGCAAGGCCAATGAACTCGTTCTCACCGTTGTATTCCTGGCCGAGAATGTACGTTTCCGGATTGCCCGACACGCTTATCACGAAGTTCTCATCCACCGGGGATTTGGGCGAGGCCGTATTGGCCGGGCGGCGCGTGCAGATCAGGCTGTCGACTCTGCCGATCACCAGCGCCGCCAGAAGAAGCCCCACGAGAGGAGCAGGACCTGACCGCCACATGTGCTTTTGATTTGGGACCTCTCTAATCGTATAAATGAACCATTCGACGCGAGCGACTGTTGCAAACTGAGCAAAGCTTCCTCAAAATTACTTTGCCAAAAGCCGAGAAGAGAGACTTGGAAGCTGACTAAGCCCTCCGATAAGCTAGGAGCGCCTTATTTTTCTGACCCACTGATACAAATAGAGCGCGTCGGAGCTGTTATCAGCCCACATTGCCGGAAAGCCGGAAAAATATGAAATGGGGCTCTTAAGCCGAAGTCGAGACGTTCTCTTTGGCTTTCTGTTAAGAGATTTTGGATCGCCAAAATATATTTTAAAATAAATAAAAATAAATAAATAAAAAAGGTATGTATTTAATAAAAAAACTGAACTTTTAGCCCATATCTGTAATAATTATTTCAATGTTTTACCGGCTACCGTAACGACCGCGTCTTGATGAGTCGTATCTACTTCTGGTCTGAGACATGGGTTCTCCAATTTCGCCTGCTGATTCGGCGTAAGCTTTTCCAGTCTCCTGGTCATAAGATCCACCTGCATCTTGCCCATAAGTACTACCTCTTCCTCGACCAAGGGATCTATCACCGTTTTTATGATACTTTCTTCCTATCGACATATCGTACGATCTATCTTCCGATTGATCATTTGCTTGACCATAAGATCCACGTCCAATTTGATCATAGGATCTACTTCCCGCTTGACCATAAGATCCACCTGCCGCTTGGCCATAAGATCCAGCTCCTGGTTGACCATAAGATCCACCTCCTCCTTGGCCATAAGATCCAGCTCCTGCTTGACCATAAGATCCACCTCCGTAGATATCCATAGCGTCGTTTTCGTAGCGCTCCATATTGATCTGTGTTTGCAGACAGGTGGCTTCGCAGGCCATCAAGGTTCGGAAGCGGTTCCTATTCTCATCGCAGTTATCCGTCGTGAAGATCTTGCACTCGTGATCCTCGTGGTCGTAGAACCAGAAGTTGTTCACCACCACCGGAGTGGCGAAACAGGGTCGGGTGGAGGCATAGGGCTTCTCAAAACAGTAATCTTGAACCACATTATAATTGTTGTCGATGGTGGTTTCCTCTACATCCTCTTGCCGACTGGGATACCGCCCCCCATAGGGAGCTCGTGTGGTGAATCCAGGTCTGTAGCTAGGAGTAGTATACTCATTATAGGTGTTCCTATTGTTGTAATCACTATAGCCGGGTCTATTGCCCACCAGTTTATCATTGCTGTAGCTGTTTGCAGAAGAAAATCCCTTATCATAACCACCTGCATTGTCCGATGGATTGTAAACAGGACGCTGCGGTTTTTCTATCTGACCAAAGGGTGAATTTGGTGACTCCTGCTGGTTGTCCATGGGACTGTAAGGTGTTCTGTCATTTCCGGAATTAAAACCCTTTCTATTCCACACCTGGTTACCAGAGCCTATATTGTTGACATCCTGTCTGCCACTCCACGAGGGTCTCCTTCCATCATACCCGCCCTGATCTGACTCCCCAAATAAATCTGGATCCGGTAATGCATCGAGCTCGCCGTTATCCGGAATGGTTCCACCACAATCGGATCCAATGCACTGCCTCGTTTCCTCCATCGGCAGTCGCATGACGGACAAACAACGTTGCCTTGCCTGCGAATTGATGTAGTCGCGGCTGCGAGTGGAGGATCCTCTGCCACAAGTCTTGGAACACGGCGACCATTCGCTCCAGTTGCTCAGCTGGCATTCGGCTGTTGAGCCACCGCCTTGTGGACTCTCCATGCCCAGGCCAGGCTCCTCGGCCTCAAGTTCCTCCTCCCCTGCTCCACATTGGGTTCCCTGGCACTGACGCATCTCCTCCAAGCGAAGATTGCAGTTGAAGCTGACTGCTAGGCTGGGATTCTTATAGCTACGCTGGCGCTGGGAGTAGCCCTGACCACAACGAGTGCTGCAGTTGGACCACTCATTCCATGGATGCACAGCGCACTCAAGGGGACCCTCCTGCGGAACTAATTTCAGAGATAACCAAGGGTATGTTATATAAACTAAAGAGTGACTCACCCTCTTCACACTCCCGGATGTAAAGCTTCTTCCTGGTCAAATAAAGAGTGGCCAAGGGCTTCATAGAGGCGCCAGTGTCATCGTAAAATGGAGATCGATAGTCGCTGGGATACGAGGATGTAATGCGGCGTACCACATCCGGTGGCACCTGTGGCTGATCTGCTGACTTCAAAGGGGATATACTAAATTCATACTGACAACTCTATCACCTACCATATAAGATGGACCCGAATCGGTGCCTATGTCCCAAGGATACAGATTCAACACCTTCCTTTCCAGCCATGTGCAGTTACTTAGGCAAAGCTCCAATCCTGCCACCCCCAGTATCCAATCGGGCGAAGGATCGATCTTGGCTGCCAGCGAGATCTGATGATGAACAGGATCTACACGAGCATTAGCCAGTGTGGTTCCAAAGGCATTCAAACGGTGCGCAATGCCAGGAGCTTTAATAATAGTCCGCACTTCTCCATTCTATTGGAAAAACTGGATTAAAAAGATCTAAAGATTGAGAAACCACGTAACCCACTTGAGTATTCTCCCTGATCTCGTTTTCCAGTGTGCGGGTGGCTCCATGCTCAGCCATCTCCTTCATTCCCTGGCTAGCTCTTCCTCCGTAGGCCCAGTAGCGATAGCTATAGCTGTGGGAAGCTCCGATCACCTCACCCAAACGAGTACGCCAGGCCTCGGCCGGAAAATCCTTGGAATGGGTGTTCCTCGCCCACTTGCGCTCCAGAACGATCTTGGAGAGAAACGAATTCTAGTATCATCAAAGACTTTTATGTCTGATCGCACCTCATATTTAGCTTCATCACAGGCGCAGCAGTTTTCCAAAGCTGGCGTCAAGCTATTCAGCTCGTCGATCTCCTCGGGACAAATCCGCTTGGTCAGAAAGCCATCATCCAGGAACCACACATCACGATGTTCCACCACGCCCGCCTTGATCAGCACACATCCACTGTCGGGATGACGTGGTGCAATCCAGGACACCGCGATGTGGATCTTGGCGTTTGTGTTTGTGCTCTCCACCATGTTCTCGCATCCTGTACTGAATCGGGTATCCGTGGTGCCCAGCAGTTCAAAGTGACCTGTCATATCCTCACCACCAAGGGTCCGATCTTCCGCCTCGATAACCAAAGTGAAGCTCACAAACTTCATGTTGATTGGACAGGATAACGAAACTAAAGGGGAAAAGTAAAGTAGCAATTTCTCCTGAATTTGCCGGACCTCTCACCATTGTACTGATGCTCTGGCACATAAGTCTCTGGATTGCCATCGATCAGGATCTTGAAGTTATCATCCACAGCCGATCGTTCACCGGATGCTCCTTGAGGAATCCGATTGCAGTCTCCTCTTACCCCAGAAACGAGCAGAATGAGGAGAAGAAAAAGGCAGAACATTTTTGTTCCGATCTCAGCGATACGTACTTGTCCGCAGCTCAACGACGACTGACCAACAAACTGGCAGCTGCAGTGCCAAAATTGAGCGAGTCGCCTCTTCCATTAATCGATGAGCATTTCAATTTATCAATTATCCCCATTAAACGGCGCTTTCGTATCTTGATTGAGTTGCTTTCAATTAGGAATGGTTTGTTTTATGGCACGCTCTTCAATAAACGCTCTGAGCTTGAGTTCTTTGAACTTGGAACCCGGCGAAAATCACTCGGAAACTGCTCAAAGTTATACAACAGATCTGGGTCAAGGACAAACTGATCGGATTCGGAATTACATCGCTTTGGTGGAAGTGGCTGTCGCGAATACAGCTCAATTTTTAGGTTTGGCTTGTGAAAACTGGAAACATGTTCATTCCATAAGAAGGGGGCTTTTAATAAAAACACCAAAAACCATAAGTTATTTAAGGCTTTTTATTTTGGGACAGATAATTTTTCGGAATGAAAAATTCAATGATATCCCTCGATAATGATTACATGGTTTGTGTATATATAATACTTGCCAAAGCTGTAGATTTCTCACCACCGCTCCGGCTCATCGTTGCTGTTTAGCAGGCACGGCATCATCACACACTTCTCCATGCGGACACGATCCTTGCACTTGAAGCTCAAATCCGTGTTTAGAAGGGTGCGAGTCCGTTGGCGAACGGCATTGTCGCCACAGGTGGCGGTGCAGGGCGTCCAGGCAGACCACTCCGAGTAGCGGCATTCGTCTCGTAACTCCGGCTGTGGAGCCTTCACCACGTGCCTCCGTTCCCCGAATCCCCGACCACTGATGGAGTACATGTCATCACACCGCTGATAGCAACGATCGACGCGCACCAGGTGCTTGGGACAGGGTTTCCCTCCGTACTTGGGAGTCTTCACCACACGGCGCGTGCGCAACTGGAAGCCATCGCCGCAGGAGGCGTTGCAACTGTGGGATATCCAGTCGGAGACCATGCAATCGATGGCAGGAACCCCATCATGCTGGAGCTCCTGTTTGTGGCGAGGCAAGCGACAGGTCTCCTCGCACTCCTCCTTCGACTTGAACTTGTTGCGATTGATGTCGCACCGATCCGACCAGTAGATGGAACACTGGTCACTCACATGGTCATAGTACCAGAAGTTGGCCACATCGCTGTCACGACATGGACTGTCCACCAGCTCATCGTAACAGAAAACGGGAACAATGGTGTCGCAAGTGGGATTCGTGCAGTTTACCTCCTCGTGCAGCTTAATGTGCGCGCAGGGATCCTGGCCATCGTCGTTGGGATCAGTCACTCCGTACACCTCGTTGTTGTTCCACACCTTGCGGATGCGTTGTCGCTTGCCATGTCCACCGCAGGGTCCCGTGCAGGGCGAGAAATCCGACCACGGAGTAACCCCGCAAACGGGTGGTATATAATCCTCCGTGTGCTGGCTGTAGCTCTCGAAGTTCCGGAAGAGTGATCGCTTCTCGGCTGATCCACCCTCGCCGCCAGCCTGCTCCTCCTCGGGTTCGCCAGCACCACCTGCGTTCTCGATGTCCCCACCACATTCCATGGCCTCGCAGATCTTGGTCTCGTGCAGTCGCGCCTTACTCGCCTTCTGGCACTTCTTCTTGGCCTTCTTGTTGAGATAGTGCCGGGATCGGGTCATCTCGCCTGTTCCACAGGTCACCGTGCAGGAGGACCACTCCGACCATTCGGATATGCCACACTGCGGATCGTCGTGGCTGCCAGGAACAGGTCCAGCGTCCGGTTCTCCGGCTCCCTCGGCTGCCTCCTCATTGAAGCTGGCGCACTTGTTTCCCACGCAGTTCTTCTCCTCACGCAGGGCATTATTGCAACGATGACGCTAATGTGTAATAAAAAGTTCAATTAAAGGTATTGTAACTATAAATCCATTAAGCCCTATTTCTCACCGAAGCCAGCGTGGGATTCTTGAACTCACGGATCCTGTACTGCTTTCCAGGTCCACACTTAGTGGTGCACTCATCCCACCTGGACCACGAATTTGTGGCACACTCCGCCGGCAGTTGTTCCGCTACAGGATAAGAGATTAAGGATTCATTTATATATCAATTATTTATATTATATTCACTTACAATCGGTTGACTCGCAGTTCTTCTCGTAGAGACGTCGTCGATTGATGTGCAAGGTGGCCAGTGGTTTCATCTGAGCGCCAGTTGGGTCATAAAACGGTGAGCGGGGATCATTGGGAAAGTTGGACTTGATGCGACGTACCACGTCTGGTGGCACCTGCGGCTGGTCAGCAGACTAAAATAAAAACAAGTGAGAACGCTATAGTCGGGTCCCCGACTATCAGATACCCGTTACTCAGGTAAAGGGAGTGCGAGGGAGATGGAGATAGAAACTTTGATCACGCATAACTTTTTAACGAATAGTCCGATTTGAAAAATTTCTTCTACATTTCGATAGGTATTGATAAACACAATAATACTGCATTTTTACTTTTCCGAAATATTTAAATTTTTAAAATATAAGCGATTGTGGGCGTTAAAGGGGGCGTGGCACCTTTTTGAAACAAACTTGCGCTGCGTAGGAACTCCTAGAATCTGCATGCAAAATGCCAATCTTCTAGCTTTTATAGTTTCCGTGATCTCAGCGTTCATACGGACAGACAGACGGACAGACAGACGGACAGACAGACGGACAGACAGACGGACAGACGGACAGACGGACATGGCTATATCGACTCGGCTAGTGACCCTGATCAAGAATATATATACTTTATAGGGTCGGAAACGCTTCCTTCTAGCTGTTACATACTTTTGCACGAATACAATATACCCTTTTACTCTACGAGTAACGGGTATAAATATCTCAAAGTTAGTCTGATAGATTGACTCAATGAGATCATTTTACCATATAAGATGGACCGCTGTCTGTGCCCGCATCCCAGGGATAGAGATTGTGAACCTTGCTTTCCACCCAGGAACAGTTGGGCAGGCACAACTCCAGACCAGAGACGCCAACGATCCAATCCGGTGAGGGATCCACCATGGAGACCAACGATATTAAATGATGATTGGAGTCCACGCGAAAAACAGCGAAAGTTTTGCCCGTCACATTTGGATAGGCTATGCCCCTGGCTTTGATAATAGTGCGGATGTGCTCGCTCTGATCCTTAAGCTCACTCTCCAAGGTTCTCGTGGATCCATGTTCTGCCACCTCACGCAAACCTTCGCTGGCCAACTCCCCGTATTGCCAGAATCTATAGTCTAAGGTGTGCGAGGCGCCAATAATATCGCTGAACCTGGTGCGCCAACTGTTTGCAGGAAAGTCCTTGGGATGTGTGTGCCGCGACCACTTGCCCTCGAAGGTAAGCTGTGAAAAGAAATGATTTTAATCCATTCCCATCCACTTTAAGATCAGAACCCACCTCATATTTGGCCTCGTCACAGGCACAACAAGGATCCACGATGCTGGGCTGTGTGTCAATGTCATCCACCTCCTCCTCACACATTCGCTTGGTGAGGAAGCCATCGTCCATGAACCACACATCGCGATGCTGCATCACCGTTGCCCGCACCAGGATACATCCTTGTCCTGGAGTCGATGGAGCCACCCAGACCACATCCACGCGGGTCTTCACATTCGTGTTGGTGTTTTCCACCAGATTTGCGCAGCGCGGACTGAAACGGGTCTCCGCCAGGTCAGGGATCTCCCAGGTGCCCAAAGTATTGGGGTCACCTTCGTTATCGCCACTCTCCAGATCCAGCGATAGCATAAAGCTGATGAAGGATAAACCCGAAAATGCACTGAGGGATACTTAAATAACAAAGAGGAAGAGGGTTTTAGAATCAGATAAGTGAATTAGTTAATTTAGTTATACTTTAAAGTAAACAAAATACATACATATGTGACTAGACTAATTTTAAGTAGCATTACCATCACAATATTTTGATTACTCACCATTATACCTCTGACCGGGCACATAACTCTGGGTATTTCCGTTTACGGAGAGCACGTAATTATCATCCACCGGTGACTTGGCTGCCGTGGCTCCCAGTGGAACCCTATTGCAGCCCTCGATCCAGGGGAAAACCCTCGCTAAAGCCAGCACCAGTATAAAACATTCCAGGGCTTTCATTGTGTAGAGCTGCAATGTGAAATTAGGTCGGAATACAATTTTTAGATTCGTTTAATGCAGCCACGTGGTTGGGGAAAACTATTTCTGGTCACCATATGCAAAGCACTTAATTGTCTTAATTATCCGCATTCGTATTGAATGTCAATGGCAGCCAATGGGTCCCAGTTCTGAATTGAACTTGAATTCGTAGAAAAAGCCTTCAATTAGATAACTTTGTGCGATGTCAATGGCAGTGCAGTATTCTTCTTCTTTTTCAGACACTTTCCATTTCCTTTGAGATCCGAACCACAGTGGCTCAATTGCCATGCGGAACTTGAACTAGGCGGCTATGTTGTTTACCCCTTGAAAATCGGATCGCATTGCGTATATATGTACTATACGGACCGTCTACGTCACTGATTAAATTCAATTGAAAAACGCGCCGACTGTCTAAAGCTAAATAACAGCCCCTAGAGGGTGACAAAAAGCACTGTCGATAGATTTAATCACTATTAGGGCTTCTCTTCAGTACTGCACTTATATTGTAAGCCCCATTTTCAATTGCACATTTAATAAATTACCGCAGTTGAACTTATAAAATCTAGTTTTTGATTATTTCAGATATTTTTTTGGCACTTTTACTTCTTAGTATTGATGGATCATGTCTGAAATAATATCTAAAAACCCCTTTTGGAAAGGGAAATTCCAAATGTGAACTTACTCGGAAGGCTCACGAACGGCAACTGAATGCAAATTTTCCCGAGCCGTTTGTTGGACAGACGATGTGCATCATTTCGGGTCCCACGAATGGATTACCGAGAGCACAGAGAGCGAACCGATACTCTACTTTTGGCCCCTCATTTAGCATGCCTTCCATTTCACCATAAGTTTCGCATTTGTTGATAGAGCTCATTTGTTTTCATATTTCCATCCTAAACAAAGTCACCGGGTACAGTGGAAAAGTTATCTTTATAGTGGGCCATGCCTTTGTATTCAGTATACTTCAAAAGTTGAACACGTTTAGAACAAAGTATTTTTGTACCATTTCCATTAGATCATACAACTTGAATTGTTTATCGAAATTTTTTATATATTTTTTTGTTTTGTTGATCAAAATAATCTGTTACAAAACTCTCATAATTTCACCACATATTCCACATATAAATAACAACATGTCGTCTAAAGTTCGTGGTAAGTAAGATGTAAAGGCAAGGATTATATAGATGTCTTAGTCCATCTGATCCTTAATAGGTAATAAGGCTTCCATGCTGAGGGCTAAGGGAAACGTTGAAAAACCCACTCCCACAACTTTGTCTTGGGTGAGTAAGGAGGATGCATTTTATTTATAGAGGTTCGGTGTTTAATATTTTGTCACAGGCTCCTGCTTCCACCCGGTGCGCAGAATTTGCTCCAGCTCCCTCCATTAATCCTGGCTCGAGATCCACCAGTCGCAGCCGAAGTCAAGTCCCGACCATCCGCGTCCCGACCAGCCGCATCCCGATCCGTCGTGGTTTGGGTACCAGCTCGCGAAACACTTCCCCAGTTCGGGCATCTCCATTGAAAGGTCCATCCAGTGTCAGTGCGTGCTCCTTGCCCAATCGACTTCCCTTCGAAAGTAAACTGGGCGATCACGATCGTGAAACTGATGTGGACAAGGAAACTTGCAAGCGGGATTCTCCGTCGCGTCGCACAAAGGTCCTGGTTCATGAAAGGAAGGAGAATTTAGATGATACTGGTTAGTTTTTAGTGGCACAATTCCTGATTGAAAAAAAAATCCTTATCCTTACTCTCAGGAAAATCCCATCGCCGGGTAATCGAACTGAACAAGGTGCGGGCTCTCGAATCGGAGAAAAAGAAGCTGGAATACATGCAATCAGAGTTTATGCACAAACTGCGCTCCTTGGGTTCCCAAAAACTTGAGGGAGTCTACAAGTTCGTGGCCTTCGTATTTAACGAGGAGTGTAAGATCGTGGTCCACGAGGAAGACCTGCTGCGATTGCCCAAGAATCTGCGTGAGTTTATATCTACTATCTACCACCCGTCTAAAAGTAAGCAATGAATTCTAAATTTAACTGACCAATACTTGATTGCATACCTTAAGGCCTAAAATAATCTGTTTACTTTAGAGAGCAATAATCAATTGTTTTACTATAATCAATAGCTATTGAGTTCTAACTAGAAATTATATATGCTTACGCCTCTACCTTTTACTTTTAGCCGCTGAGAGTGTCCGTGATTTGAAGGATCGTTGTCGTTCCGTGGTCGATATGGGCTTTATGGTACTCTACGATCACCTGCAGTTCATTCATAGGGCAAAGGATGAGTTCGAGGCTCGTGCCAAACGCGAGGACATTCGAAACAAGTTGAAGAATTTGGTGGTAGGTCAAAATATAAATCTGTTACCTGACGTTAGACAAACATATTATAACTTTTCTTAAAGAACCGCAAAATGAAAAGCATTACCGAAGAAATCGAACAATTGTGCAATCCCAACCCAAAAACCGAGTGTGCTAACCCAAGTTTGTATCGCGAGATGGCGGATCTGCGGCTGGAGAAGAAGCACATGGAAGGTCGGTACTTTGATATCAGGAAGGAGCACTGTGACCAGATGAACCAACTGAAGGCCGAGCACGAGGCTAAGCTGGCTTCCGAACTGGCCAATCGGGATCAGGTCATCAGTGAGCTGAAGAAGAGCCTGCGGCGCACCGAGGAGGTGGTCAGTGAACAGTCCATTCGGCTGGCCGAGAAGAAGGCTTCGTTGATAGACGAGGATGGAACCATCGAAGAACTGCGATCCGAACTGGCCAAGCTGAAGTCTGTGTAAGTGAACTGGTCCGGTCATTTCAAAGGATCTTTACTGATATATACCACCCCTATATACCTCGTATAGCAATCAGCGAATGTTCCAACGCTTGGAGGAGGCGGACGTTGGTCTGGAACGAGCCCGCCAATCCATCGATAAGCATTTGGGAAGGATCACCTACTTGGAGGGCGAACTGAAGGAGGCGCGCGAGCTCATCGTCAATCTGCAGAAGCGTCCGGATGTCATGGACAGTGGCGTCATGGAGAAGGATCTGATCATTGCCGATCTGAAGTTGCAACTGCACAATCTCGAGCAACATAAAAATGTTCTAAACAATCAAGTTAGCAATGCATTGAAGCAGCACGCGGACTATGACGATTTGAGTGGAAAATATAGAAAAGCTGTGATGCAGATAAGGTGGGTTAAATATCATTTATGGAAAAATCCATCTTACTGTAACTTCCTTTGTATACTTTTTTCTTAAAACCCAGTGAGCTTAAAGAAGCCTTAAAGGTCAAGTCCGATGAATCAGAGAGCCATGTCCAGGCCGAGGAGCAGTTAAACAAGGAGATGGTCAAGATGCGGGAGAAGATAAATCTCGACCAGCAGATGCTCAATGCTCGGAGTGACCTGATCAACAGCCTGCAGAAGAACGAGCAGGAGAACCGCACCAAGATGGACAAAATGTACTATCAAGTTAGCGAGAAAGACACACTGATCAATCAGGTCCGCCGGCCGGGTATTGATAGCCCTGCTTATGCTTATTCCCTTACTCCTTGCAGGTAAACATCGAGCTGGCCTCCAAGGAGGAGGAGTCCCGCAATCTCTTCGGAACTTTGACATTCAAACAAAAGGAGGTGAGGAGGCAGGAGCATGTCATCCAGTTGCTGAAGGAGCAAAAAGCACGGGGTTCTATGGCGCGAGTCGAACAGGAGGAGCGGAATGTCATTATGCAGGAAGAGATTAAGCGTTTGAAGCAGACCCTGTAAGTAAGGCTTCTTCTATCTGTATGTGAAACAACAAAAAGTTCGCCAGCTTGCTATTACTTTAAATGTCCACCGGCAGATCCTCAATATTGTTAGGGCACTATCACGTGGAGGCGGAGAGTAATAGGATTGTACACTTAAATTGAAGCTGGCCCAATTTCCAAACTTATTGAGTAAGTAATGGCAATGCAGCGAACTTTTCCTTAACCATATAATTATAATTCATAATTTTCTACAGTCAAGGTTATGCCAGAATTATTATTGGCAATAGTGGTCAACATTTTTTTGAAGTTGTGCCAGCTGACGAAGTTCCGCGCAACAGGAGCAGTGGCAATCGGGATCGAGGGGAGACCCCCATTAGCAACGGCATGAACTGCGATTGGACCAATCCACAAGAGCAGGAAGTGTCTCCACCGCATGGTAGATTCTTTGAGCCACTGCAGCACCAACTGTTGCAACACCAGCGATCCGTCAGCCCTCGTCATTCGCATGTCGATCTTCAGCATTCAACCAGGCATTCCCTCCGTTCGCGTTTGCATCATCCCCGCAATCATCATCAAAATTCGCAACATACCATGCATCATCTGCCTTCCCTACAATTGCGTCGTCATCAGCAATCCCGAGATCGTCGATAAAATCAAATGGAACACCAATTCCCAACAGATAACACTGAGCATGAAAATTCCGCAGACAAACAAACCAAATTTATTGTAATTGTTGGCCAATGGCGTTCAGTTTTTGTACCCATAAATAATAAGTATTTGTAAATTCTGGTTAAGTCTCGTTTAGGGCGGCGGCTTGATGAATCGATAAGCCTCGATTGGTTTAGGAGTCGGAATCTGGCACAGTTAATTGAAATGATTTGCCATTTTTGAGGACAGGGTCGCAGAGCTACCGAGATTAAGATACGAAACACTTTCCCAATTGCTTTATCAGTTTGTTAAGTAGATTATTATAGATTTTGTATTATCTCTTAGGATTTATTTTGAGTACTGGCTTACCAGAAAATGTGCTGGCTTCGTTAAAAATGAGAGAGCAGTTGACGATCATCTCGGCGTTTATCAAACGCTGATTTTGCCGCTGCTGCGTGGGTTCCATAGGTTTCCTAGTAGATTATCTGTTATATGCCAGTTAGTCGCATCAAGCTGCTTGTTAAGAACGGTTGACAATTTACTCTTGGGAACTCGAAGTGTATGTCTAAGAAATACTCGTTGTTAAAAAATGTGTGGTGCTGGTTGCAGATTAAATAGTGCGTTTTTGATAGAGATAAAAAAAGAGAAATTGGTCCCACAAACTTTGGGTTTATAGCTTAATCCCAGCATACTGTGATAAGACCACCATTCAAATCTTTAGAGCTAATGTCAACAACTTTCGTCTAGCTGTTAGATTTCATTTGGGATTGCTAACACTTCTGATTAGACAGACATGCTTTCTGATAAGAGATTCTTTGGACAATTCTTAAGATTCCAAAAATTTTTGGTCATACCTTGGTGCAACAATTGCAAAACATGTAAAACAATTCAGTTTCTGTGATTAATGGTCGCGTTGAACCTTTAATGATTGCAATTTTGCCTATCAGTAAACAGCCGAAAGACTCATAAATTATTTTTGAGATAAGTAGAATGAATTCTTATTAGCAGATTTGTGAATTTCATATTAATCAATTAATAACCAGCTGGGAGTGATTTGCAAAAATTATTGAGCCGCGAAATTGCACACAATAGAAACAACAGAAAAGCCTGACTTAATTTTAGATATGCAAATTTTCACCGGTATTGGTCAACATTCACAGGGATTAAGTTCGAGTTTCTATTGTTGAGCAAGCTAAACGATCAAGAGCTATAAAATTCGAAGTAAACAAATTCATAAACTAACGAATTAACAAAATCAAATGACGTTTGCTGCCTGTTTGATATTTTTAGCTGACTAGTTTTGCTGAAATTTGATCTAGAAATAAGTAGATCGCGTGATTTGGTCGAGCCCTTTTTTCATATGACCTTTGTACTTAAGATTCTGATCTATATAAACTAAGCTATTGTTTTTCAGCCATTTGTTTTGTGGCCGTCCATCTAGATGCACCTGAGCTTCTGTGTTGTCTACTGCCTGCATTTCATTTATTGTCTTGTACCCTAAATTAGCCCTAATTCACAAATATGGATGACGCTGCAGAATACCAAAAACTTCGGCGGGGAATGGAGGAAGCCCAAGGATCCAGAGAAGGACATCCACAGTCCAATGATGGCATCAGTACAGTTGTCTACAGTTCCGAAGGAGATGATGTGAGTGTTTTCAAATCCAATACGTATATGGAATTTGCATAACAGATCCTGTAATCTAAGCAGCTCACCATAAACTGCGACGTGGAGGTGGAGTCAAAGTCCTCTTTCCAGCGAGAGCAGTGGGGCAAGGGAGTGGAGTTCCTCTTCTCCTGCATCGCTTTGTCCGTGGGTCTTGGAAATGTCTGGCGGTTTCCCTTCATTGCTCTGGAGAACGGAGGTGGTGCCTTTTTGATACCCTATGTGATAGTACTCCTCCTAATCGGCCGACCTGTTTACTATCTGGAGGTCATCATTGGCCAGTTCTCGAGTCGTGGTTGCATCAAGGCTTTTGATATGGTGCCTATTATGAAGGGTGAGTTCTAATATTCTTAAAGGTACATTCTAAAAACACTGTTAAACACAACAAATGAACATGAGTTAGAAGTATACTCTAATATAATGCGGTGTCCTTATTCTCAACCTTACCTCAAAATTAAAAAAAATACAATTTTGTTTTTATTGATGTAGTAGCAAACTTTTGCATATAGCTCCCTTATTCAATAGTTTTTAAGTATTTTGAAAACCGTATGTGCACAAAATTGTTGCACTGGGCCATTTTATATAAAAAATTTTAATTACATACATATCTTCTCGTTCGCTTGTGATTCAAATTTAAAATTTGAATTTTTAAAACTCTAATGCGGTATAAATTATAGTGCCAGATTCGAAATATGCACACCAAAATCTAATAAAATAGTACATTCTTTAATGTAAAAAATTAATGGTAAAATTTAGTAACTTAGTGAAATCATTACCACAATTACATTTTCCTCAGGCATTGCTTATGGCCAGGTGTATTCCACCGCGTTGGCTACCACGTACTATGCCTGCATTATGGCATTGACCATCCGGTATTTGGTGGCCAGTTTTAGTGAAGTCCTGCCCTGGACTTACTGCCTGGTGGAATGGGGCAGCAGCTGTGTGGCCACAGGAGCCTCGGCCGCCAATGATACATCTATTGTGCAGGGTGTGTCCTCCGCAGAGTTGTTTTTCACGTAAGTTTAAAGGAATAAAGTCCCTTATTTAAATCATAACTATTCGTTCATTTCATACAGGCAAACAGTTCTCCGGGAGCCCGAAACTTTGGATGATAGTGGCCTGGGAACTCCCAGCTGGGATCTGGTATTGTGTCTTTTGGCCACTTGGGTTATTATTGGCACCGTTTTGTCAAAGGGTATTAGAAGTTCGGGGAAAGCTTCCTATTTCCTGGCCCTTTTTCCCTATGTGATTATGTTCGTCCTGCTGATCCGGGCGGTCACGTTGCCTGGAGCCTGGCAGGGAATTGTGTACTTCTTAAAGCCACAATGGTCAGAGCTACTGAATCCACATGTCTGGTATGCGGCCATCACCCAAATGTTCTTCTCATTGGCCATTTGTTTTGGCACCCTGGTCATGTACGCCTCCTTCAATGATTTTAACAAGAATGTGCACAAGTAAGATATGCAAATATCATATAAATCCCTCTTTTATTATATCTTAAACCTTGCAGAGACGTGATCATAATCACCACCATAGATTCCCTAACATCCATCTTGGCTGGCTGCATAATCTTTGGAATTTTGGGCAACCTTGCGCATGAGACCAACACCACGGATATTTCGCAGGTGGTGAAGGGTGGAGCTGGTCTGGCATTCATTTCCTATCCAGAGGCGATTGCCAAGTTCAAGTATCTGCCCCAACTATTCGCCGTGCTGTTCTTCTTCATGCTGCTGGTTTTGGGCATAGGATCGAATATCGGAATGGCCAGTGCTGTGGTGAATGTCGTCAAGGATCGATTCACCCATCTGCCCCATTGGCTGCTGGCTGTGGGTGCATCGGTGATTGGATTCCTTTGTGGCCTGGTTTACATGACGCCCGGTGGACAATTTGTGCTGAATCTCGTCGACTTTTATGGCTGCACTTTTATAGCCCTGGTCTTGGCCATTGCGGAGTTATTGGCAGTGGGCTGGATTTATGGTGTCAAGCGCATCTGCAGCGACATTGAGTTTATGCTGAATGTGAAGACCAGCTTCTACTGGCGAATCTGCTGGGCCATTGTGGCACCTGGCTTGATGTTCCTTGTGCTGGTCTATATGCTCTTCAGCTATGAGCCACTGACTTATAGAGGAGTTCAGTATCCACCGGCTTACTATATGGCCGGGTGGATTATCTGGGGACTGGGCGTACTGCAGTTGCCCTTCTGGGCTTTGGTCACGATTTTCCAGCAGCCAGGCAAGACTTTTGGCAGTGTAAGTACTGAATATGTCTTTGTGGTTATATAATACTAATGTTTAACCCTGCAGAAGCTGAGAATGGCCATGCAACCCACTGCCAACTGGGGTCCACTGCAAACCCAAAAGCTGGAAGCCTATATCCTGCACCGAAAACGTGAGGCAGACTTTAAGAGACCACGGGGCGGATACTTGTTCGATAATATCTTTGGTTAAAAAACTATTTAAATGTATTTTTAATGTTACGCTTTATTATTAATGCTAAGCGCGCCAAACGTTTGTTTGCTCCAAGCTTATAGCTTAAGATGTGACAAAAAATTTCGAACATTTGGTAATTATTATTTCCTTAGGCTTTAGGCTTAGCATAAGCATTGAAAGTTGTCTGTTTCTAGTTTATCTAAGTAATTGGATTAATTTTGGAAAAAAATAAGCCAGAGTCCTGTGAATTTTCAATGGCAGCTAAATGATATTGTCTTTGACTGTGTGAAATAAAGTTCTATGGTTTATCCTTATACATTGGTTTTATTTAGTTTTGCTTTTTTTGTGGCTCTGCTCTGCTTTAGTTTAATTATCACAGCACTTTTTGATTCTGTTTTTATTGTGCAAAATTATATATTTCTCAAATAGAAGCCAGGAACCTGGCGTTTTCGTGTGTTCGGAGCAAGTGCCTTAAAGTTCATCAAACTATTTACAATTGTTATAAATGTATGTTAATATGTATGGTATATTTCCTAAATTGTAAGTGGCAAGCTATAGCCAAGCATTAAATAATCAAATTTTTGATTGAAAATCTTATTTGGCTTACTCATTTGCTTAGATTAAAAAAATGTTAAATTTTAAACAATTTGTTAATTTAAATTAAGATTAGATTTGCTTTTCTCTTTGGCAGATTTCTGTTAGATTTGGGCAAAGTTAGCTAGATCCCCCATCCCTCTGATGAAACCCGTTCAATTTTATTCACCCCCCAGCTCGACAATCTATATTAGTTTTATGCTATGCTAAGAATTGACTTTTGGTTTGCAGATTTCATAGCCTACTTTTCAGCGAAAAATTCAGCTTTAAATTTGTGATTAACTACTGGGATTACTACTATGATAAATTAGTTCCCACCGAATCTATACTTGTTGTGGCTAAAATGGAAGTTTTCTTCGCTACCAACTCACACTAGATATGGTCCTATTAATTGGGCTTGCCTCTATATGATTTATAGAAAAATCTAGCACACGATATGGATTACCTTGAGTATATTGTCTACTACTTAAGTTAGATGCCTAAAAGATGGTTCTCTAGCACAACTCCCCTTCCACATTTGCTTTTATCAGAGCTGGGAGTTCGACTGGAGAGAGTGTAAAAATTGGTTTAGGCCTAGTAAATATCGAATTATAATCACTTAACAGGTGCAGTTTCTTTCATATTGCAGTGTTTGTTTCGCATTAGTTCAGCCAGCTACCCATCGCTAGATCCACTATTTACAGATACAGATACAGATACAGAGATAGAAAACTACGTGGTTCCGGCGACTAGAAGGCCTGTATTGGTCGATAGAGTCCCGTATATCCGCAGAGTCGGGCTCGGAGTGCCGGAATCAGGAAGGCGGCCAGCGAGATGTCCTTGAGCAGGTCGGCACACTCGCACACCAGCAGGTACATCTTGTCGCCCTTTTGCGAGGTGCTCTTGTGCAGCGCGATGCGCCTCAGGCCGGCGGCACGTGGCAAGTACCTGAAAAGGAGCAAAAATCAGACGGGTTACCCGGAAGTCGGACAGGAAGTTACCATCTCGCAAGCTATCATCTTCAAACACTGCAAAACTCTACTTTCCGATATTAGAAATTAAAAAAATATGTTTCTTATTTACAGTCTTGTAAAGATAACAACTAGTGCAGAAACAATTACTCAAAAGAAAAATCATTCAGTTTTCATCTTCAAAAATATTGCAGAATTTCTAATTACAAAATTATAAAAGTAGTTAAAGATGAAATTACAATCAATATTTTGGAAAATATAATGTCTAGGGTTTTAAATCAAAAAAAAATCATTTATATTTTACCCTACATAATATTGTGGAATGATTAAACCTAACATACCCATTTTAGTATGAATCTAGGTGTGCAAAAATAAATATGCAAAATCATGTCTCACATGAAAAGTCAAATATGAAAAAATGTATAAAATGTATTTGAAACTTCAAAATGGAAAATGGAAAAAATATCTTAAGCATAAAAAAGTAAAGATGTTAAGATGTCAAAAACCTAGCACATTAATTATATTAATTCGCTGCTTGCTATTTAAATTCCTTGAAAAATTATCTAAGAAATATATTTTTAATTGGGATGCTTATGACAACTATTTTTCTAAGTGTACCTGTACAGCATCCGGGCGCCAGTCCAGTAAAGCCAATTCTTTTCGAATCGTTCGCCATCGTCGCCCTCGAAAACCTGCGGAATTAAAATTGAATTTTTCATGAAAACGCCCCATTCCGCTTGGAATGCTCAGGAATACTCCACCTTGAACACGCTAATAATGTAGCCGGTGGCCGCGGTCTGCGATTTCTTGAAGCTGCCGGCCTCGTTGGAGGGCAGGACCAAAGGCGGGCGGCAAATGGCGGCCACCTCGCTGTATAAATCCAGGGTGTGGGCGGCAGTGTATCTGGCAATGAATTGGATTGGAGATTGGACAATAAATGGAAGCCCGGCCAATCAGGCCTGGAGCACTCACTTGAGGGCCTTTGGCTCGAACTTGGACAGCGAGGAGACGCGCAGGCCGGCATAGAAACTGGAAGGATCCGTTTGCAGCGTATTGATCAGGTAGTACGAGATGAAGGGGAACTCGGCTGGGGAAAGGGGGAAAACCCGATTATTTATATCTTGGCAATATACTGGCACCACCCACAGCTCTTCTCCATGTTGGCCAGCAGCATTCCGCCCACAGCCGTGTTGGCCTGCTGCACCTCGGTCACCAGTTCGGCGGCAATGGAGCGCTGCTTGAGCAGCGGATGCGACAGCGGCGACTCCATCACCGGATCGATGGCCTCCAGGGGACTCATCAAATGCACCAGGATGCACAGCTTCGGATCGGACACTTCCAACACGCTCAGCGGACTGGTGGCCTTACCCTCGGCATTCAAAGCGGGCAGCTGAATAATGAAATTCAATTTTAATTAAATGTTATGCAAGTCAAGAAGAAAGGCTGAGAAATACAAGAGAATATGGTAGTCATTTATTTTAATTTATTTCCATTCCTTTAAAATATATTCAGGAGTCTTCTTTAAGCCAATATTTAAACATATAAAAGTAAATTAATTCATGAAAATTTCATGAAATAAAGCTGTTAAAATAACTATACTAGAAACCTTGATTAAAGAGATTTTCAATAAAGGCGACCATAAAAATTATGATAAGTTATCCAAAAGAAACATCTGTATTAAGTTCAAGAAAAGAATAATGCTGACAGATTTATATTTTTTATTGTTTGGGCTTAAATTAAAAAGAACCCCCAAGAATGAAATAATTTAACCAATTGTTAATAATTTTAGATAGGTATACGTACCGGAATGCCAGCTGGCAGGAATCGATCCACACTGTGCACGGGAATGATGAAGCAGTCGCGATCCAAGGTGGCCAATGAGATGGGTTCCGCCCGTGTGACTCCCGAGTTGGCGCCACCACCAAAGTTCACTGTAAAGTACAGTGAAACAGTATTAGTATAGTCTCGAAGAACTCAGAAACTATAAAGTTAGCCATTTAGTTGTAAAAGTACATAAAACGTATTAGCCTTTGGCAAAGCTAATGATGATCGCTTTAAAGCTTCGCCTTAAGATCCTTTTGTGAGCAGAGATTAATAGGCATTTTTGCTAGAGTTATAGGAGATCGATCCCAGAGCTTTTTTTTTTGTAGTGCATGTGGTTCCCCTGAAGCTTGCCGCAAAATACTGAAAGCGAGGCAAAGCTGTTTAGCGTATCCGAGAACATGTCTAGCTTTCAGTATTTTCACTAGTATTCACCAACAATCAGATCAGATATAGAAAAGGAAACAAAAATTGGAAACAAGACAGAACTTGCAAGTAGTCACATTGAAGTATTGTAGAAGAACTCTTGAGGTTAGCAACGTACAACATCGTGCAACAAACATTAATTGGGGTAAACTTTTGAGTGGGATTAGGAGGGTGTTTGTTTTGGGAAGGAGGATGGTGCAACATATAGGTTTTTATTTGTGTTTAAGTGTTTTTTTTTTGGTGAGCTGGCTGGCAAATGACATTAGTGTTGTTCGAGTTTTGGGCAGCAACAACAACAACTATAGTTGAGATATCGCAGATCAGAATCAGATCGGTTCTCATAATTTTTTGTTTTTTTTTTTTTTTTTGTTGAGGGGGGAATCAAACCTTGCCGCGTGGCTGCAGCTGCGGCCGCTAGCAATGTTGTTGTTGCCGTGGCCACCGTTGCATCAGCGTACCCCAGTGTTGTTGCTGTTGCTGTTGCCAATAGATGCTGCTGCTGCTGCCGCTGCAGTTGCTGCTGTATTTGCTGCTGTAGTTGCTGCTGTAGTTGCTGCTGCTGCTGCAGGCGGATCAGGCTGTTGCTAGCACTGTTGCTGCTGCTGTTCTCCGTGGCCGTACCCGTACCCGTTCCCGGTCCGCTGCTGCTGCTCCAGCGCATGAGGGAGACGGACGGCCGGCGGTCGACCAGCGGCTGCGGAATGTCCAGCTCGTAGGGCAGGTTGCCGGGCAGGGCCAGCGAGGGGGCGGTGCTCGACAGCGGGGTGCTCGGGATGCCCGACAGGGCGCTACATCGTTCTGAAAATTGGAGGCTCTCGATACTTTATATGCACACAAAAAACACAAAACAACGTAACACACACAGCAAACAGAACAACAAAACTTGGAGGGGGGCAATGAGGATGTGGTAAAGTCTTAAACTCTGTGCTTCGGTTGCTGGACTGGTTGGGTGGATTCTCTTTGAAAGGGTATTAATTATAGGGGCAATTGAAGTTATAAGAATAATTTTGGTTTGTCTTTTTATTCCTCTCAAAAATCAATTATTTTTTTTTTAACCAATTATTGTATTCAACTTTAAAGTTATTTAATTATTTATATAAAAATTGGTCTTAATTCGCCCAACTTTAAAAAATGTATTTTTAAGACCAATGGGTTTTCTAATATTTGTATAAACATGTGAAAAGGATTTCCGCTTGTGCAACTTCAAAATATAGATATTATTATAAATTTATAAAATTATAATTAATTTAAATATTTATTTGTAAACCCTATTGGTTCCTATTTATTCGCTTTAATACCTAATAAATATTAGAAAAAAACATTTTTATATGAAAAGTGGGCTAAGTAGCTTATTAAATCTTACAAACAAATTTAAATTATTCCATCGTTGTCCTTATAACCATTATTGCCCTTATAACCATAACGCTTTTGTTAATTTTTAAACCACTAAAATCTACCCAAAATTGTGCTATATGATGTGTAAAGTGCGGAGCAGGAGACGGGGACTGAGTTCCTTTTCGTTGGCTGATTTTATTAACAGTGTGGGCCAAAACTAGACACATTCATCAGTTTCGTGGGTTAGTAGGCTTTGCTGCCGATGCTGATGCTGCTGGAAAAACTCCTTAGACCTTGGTTTCCGGCTCAGACTCAAGGCCATTGCCACAGGCGGTGGGTGTGGAAATATATTTAAACGGGAAATCAAATGGTAACTTACATACGCTCTCGCTTTTGCTTAGCTTTCTGTGTGTGCTCTATGTGCCCCTTAAGCCAAGCCAACTGGAAACTGGAAGATTAGCTGATGCTGGCACTCACACACTAACCCACTCACCACTTCATACACATTTTTCCAGATACACAGTAGCACAGTTTAGAAGGCAGAAGCAATGCCTCGATGGCAACTAATATTCACTAAAAGGTGAATTCCTGACGGGGTTAGTAACTCGAGAAAGGTGGAATATCAAATAATACCTCTATTAACCAAAAACAATTTAAAAAAAAAATTTTATAATATTTTATATTAGATATGGTTTAGTAATTAAAAAAAATTGTAAGTTTAAAATATATTTTAACATATTTTTAGGGTCTTTTAAAATTATTCTACATTATCAGAAGCCTGTTTTTTAAAATGTTCAGTTGATGAGGTATGTATTATTATTTGTTGTATTAACATATTTTAAATTTTTTAAAAAAATATCCAATATTTGTACATGCCCTTGTACTTTTGTACTTTTAATCCATTTTTAGACTTTACTTTGTGGTACGCTCAAACTAAACTAAATTGAAACTTTTTTCCATCCTACAATTATAGTTACATTCTACTTGTTACAAACAGTTGCCATTCATAAATAATAAAGCCTCTATTAAACTAAGCCTCAATTAGGCCGCCATAAATGGCACCACCTGCCAGTTGGCCATTTGTAAAATTGATGGAAACATTTCAATTGAATGCCCTGCAAATGGCTGAAATGCAAATGTCAGGTTAATGGAGCACAAGTAACTGAGGGCCAGGCTCAAGCGACTACAAAGGAACCAAAGTAATCAGGAGAGACAGAGAGAGGTGGAGAGAGAGAATGAGACAGAGAATGAGCCAGAGAATGAGCCATGTTTGTGGATGATTGAAATGAAAGCTAGGCTAAAATGTCTACAGTTTACCATCGAAAGAGTGAATACAGGCATTCATTTTATTCATTATTCTTTAATTGCCTGACACAACTTAGATTTTGGAGTTTATAAAATTATATTGCTGAAAAATTACAAAATTAAAAAGCATTCCTTCAACTTATCTAATTGTTTAATTATATGTCTATTTTTTGAGAAGTTTATTATTAATAATGTAAGGAAAATATAGTTATTTTTTACATTTGAAAGATTTTGAAATATAATAAACTTTAAGTTTAATCTTTTGCTTAATGGATGAGTATCTACTATGTTTCCTGCTATGTTTTCTGGATTTAAAATATATATTTAAAAAATCTTCCTTTTTTAAATATTTAGTTCACTTTTTCGATGGTTCACTGTGATGCTGTGGCTATGTTGTTGCTGCTGCTGTGGTTGCTTTTGCAAGGCGAACGACAATTTACCTTCGCCCACATCGTAGCCGGGTCGGTTGGGCGAGAAGAACAGGTGTGTCCTGTAGTGGATCTCCTCCGGCTGCTGGACGAGCCCCATGTCCCTGGAGCGCTTCGTCCTGTTCGCCTTCGACTGCAGCTTGCCACCCCCGCCGCCCGATTTGCTAGCCCCCTCGCGGAAATTCTTGCGAAACATTAAATTCATCGTGAGTTCGGTGGTTCGAGTGCGTCTGGTGGGGTGAACTTGTTGATAATGGCGGTGGTTGTAGTGCTGTTGGTGGTTTGTTGTGGTTTCTCCTAATTGTTGACCGCTCTCAGGATGGCCTCTGTGTTTTTGTCTGTGTTTTTTTGTCTGTGTGGCGGTGCGTGTGCCTGCCCTCTTTGTTATCTGATTTGTCGTTACTGTGGTTTCATTTGAATAACTTTCAGTTCTCGCCGACCCGACCGCTTTTTGTTTGCTTTGTTATTTGGGCCTGCATTAAATTTAATTTCTGTTTTAAAGGACCAGCAATTTATTTGCATTTACCGAGGTCGCACAGCCGCCCGAATGAAGATAATGGTAATTATTAATTTTGGCTTCTCGCGACTGCCGTTTATGGTTATTGTCACGCAGAAAAAATATAATCACAATTTTGGTTGTCTATTTTTTAATTACTTCTTTTAATTAGAAACGTTTTTGAATGTATAGTCAGTTTTAAGATGTGGAAACAAATTAAGTTAATATTATTTTATGAAATATATTTAAATAAATTAATATTTGGTAGCTTGAATATTGATTTTTGATTTATTCATATTTATTTCCAATTGTTGAGATGACCATCATTAACTAAAGTCGTAATGACCATTTGGCCACCCTTCAAAAACGTCATATTTTTAGTTTAACTCAAGCACGCGAATATTTTTTTAGCCCGCTCAGTTCGTTGACTTGTACATTTGGCCAACAAAAGTGGCAGTAAAGGCTTTCGGGGCTAAGTGAACGTACACAAGTACATGAAAGTGTGTGCAAGTGGGCGCGAGTGTGGCAACGGCAACGGAAATTGCCAGTTTCCGGCTCAAAATTACTTAGCCCGAACCGAACCGAACTCACTTGCAGGATATGCGAACGCGGTGGCTCAAGTTACCCTACAACACGTAAGGAGCGTAAAAAAAAGGGGAAAAAACAGACTAAATAAAATTCCAAATGCTCGGCAATTACCAATGTGTGTTTGTGCGAGTTTAATTAGTTGAAGACACGGCGCAATTAGTTTTATGGTCGCTTATTGATTGCCTTGGTGCGATAAATTTAGACAGCTGTTCGCTGGAACAGCGAGTGGGCGTGGCCGTATACGTGGGCGGGCACAAATTGAAAAGTGCTTAGCTAACACATTTCCAGGGCCATTTATAAACAGCTTGCTTGATTAAATGAAGCATTAACAACAGAAAACTCAATTAAAATTTTCCAAAAGTCAGCAAAGGAAATCGAAGCGAAATTAATGGTAATTTGTTTATTTCTACAGCAAACTTTAAGCAAGATTACTCTTTTTAAATAATGAAATTTTGAACAGCTTGCAATAATTCAATAAAATGATTAAACCATTAACTTAAGTGGAAATTTCAAAATATGATTTCATTAGGTAATAATCATAACACTTTTAATACGAGAACAAACTTTGTGACAAATGGCTCTCATAACTTGAATCTACTCTGGCAGCAAAGGAATTAAATGAAAATTAAACATAAATACATGGTCTCCCAAGCTAATAAACGGATTCCAAATATACATCGAAATTTTCAAGAATCATCCAATTATAAATATTTTCTTTCTTAAACACACTGAACGCCAGATTGCACTGAAATTCTTAATGAAATCTTGAATAGCTAGCAATAATTCAAAAATTGATTAGCCCATAAAGTTTAAGGCTAATCGTTTTGATGAAAAGATTTTCCCAAGCCAATCATCAGAATGTCTAAACTGCCCAAAATGCATTACTTAAGCATAATTCCTTTCGCAGCCACTTGGGCATTTCCGTCGACACTCAATCCCCTTCATTTGATGCCCCTCCAAAATCCATCAACTAAGTCAATCACGCGAGCCATCAACTAAAGCGAGAATCGAATGGTGAACAACAATGAAATGGATCGTAAATATTTTTACAACACTTTCAAGTGGCTGGGGCTAACTATAATTAATTCTTTTACGAGCCCGGTTACAGCAATAATGAGGACCATCGTTATATGAGGACCACAGAAACACCCATATAATGCAATAAGCGAACGAGCGAAACAATTAAGAAGCCAAGACAAGTGTGAGAGAGATAATAACCCGACCAAAAGGAAAATGTCGCTTCATTTTCTGGCCAAAAATAAACAAGCTAATGACATAAAAATTTTGCGTTCTGTGCTTTGCCAAAATAAAAACCAAACAAGAGGAAGAGCCACGACAAATTATAAAATTAGATTTTCATGTAGAGAGGGAGCTGCGCGTGCTGGGTTTTTCTTTTGTTTTCTTTGTTTTTGTACTAGGTCATGGGATATACGGCCCTTGACCTTGGCTGTAATTCTATTCTACTTGATGCTTGTGTTTTGTGTATTTATCTGTGGTCTTATTTTCGAGAATGATTTGGGTTGCGTGCAGGATCTGGGGTTCGGCGGATACATACATATAGATACATGAGCCCCGTTTTATAGAGATAAACAAGCTAAACGCTGAAATGGTAAATTATTATTTCCTGATTCGTATTTATGCATATTCCTGGTTCCACATTTTGTTCTCTATTTGCACAAGAATTACTGAATTCACTCAATCTACGTTTTTGGGGATAAATAACAAGTAGTTTACACACTTTTTCAATATTCAATTTTTGCAACAATAAATTTTAGTTTTATAGGCTTTTAATGGTTTTCCCAATATTAGTTTTTATTTAATATTTTTCACAATTCAAGAGATTAATTTGAATGGTTTAACACTTTGAACACTGCTGTTTTTCCATCGAACATTTATTTAATAAGATATTTTTCTCATGAGTTGACATTTTTATGCATTTTTTCATTGGCCCACATATATGGCTCTTGGCCGATTGAACAACCAGTTTCAACTGGTTTCAGGTGGCCAGAAGCACAAACACGAACGCACTGAGGACACAGTGACACCTTTGTTGTTTTAGCGAATTTGTATTTGCTTATGAGGCGTATGCGTAATATTATGCCTCGACCTGCTTGGTACACTAATTAGTTTAATTTCACGCAGGATTGCCAGAGGCACGACATTTAAACGAACATAATTTAGGTTTATGCGTCATCTAACTTTCAATCAATAGAGCGATTGGTAGACCTTATCGATGATTCGGGGGGCCATTAATATATTTCCAATATTCACACGCTCTTTTTGGGTCTCAGAAAATAGGAAAACGTTTGGCCTGCGACGCGACAAGAAATCAACTGGCACTTGGAGAGCTTTTCCGCTTTTCCGCCGACGCGACTGCTGACAAGACGATGTGGTCGTTGTCAGATCGCTCATCGTTCGCTAGGCGAGCATTTTTCATTAACTTTGTTAAACTTATGAATTTTTACAGCAAGAGCCATCGCAGTGCTGTGAAAAGCTCGTCCTCGTCACTTGTTGCGTATAAGCCGTGTGGGACGGACACTCAGTGCCAGCTTTTTTTTTTTGTTGATTAATCAAATATTTATTGCATTGTATATATATCATGTGTGGGAAAACGCTTTGCTGACCAATGCCCGCTGAAAGTTCCTTACGGCTCGACCAATTAATGGCAAGTGAAAATGAAATCGAAAATGTTCCCGAGGCAGAAAAAACGTGAAACAACCCACAAATAAAAACGCCCAGACTGAGTGGTTCATTTTTATGGGTTTTCCTATAAATATCAGGATAGGTCAAGCATATTGGTGCGCTTCATATGATGGAGGCCTTTATTTATATTTTGTTAAATTAAGACTATGCAAAAATAATTTTAATTGTAATAATTTATACGTTATTCGATGTATGAAAAAAAACAAAAATTATTTTTAACATTAATTTTTGTATTTAAAGGCAATTCAAAAACCGAAACTCGAGTTCGGGTTTTGGATTCCAAAAACATTTGTTAAGGGTTATTTGTTCTAACTCAGCCAAACAAAGACGCACCGCCGAAAAAAAGTACTGTATTGTGCGGGACCTAATCAATCGATTTCAAGTAGATTTGAAAAAATATTATTTGTTGACCATGTTGATTGAAAAAAGAATGCTAATTGTTTGGAAGTTGTTTATCAAATTCAATGCGGTATGGAATCTCATAATGAAAATGCAACTATATATATAAACCCTGTTATAAATTTGGACTACAAATATAAACAGGGTATCTAGTGGTTCTATCTATGATTTCCAGCAACCAACTTTTTGTTTCTCTTTTCATGCCGTCCATAGGTTCTGTTCACCGTGGTCCTTTATTTCGATTGTGTGCTGCGTGTTCTGTTCTCCGTTCGACTTTTTATTGATTATGTGTTGTTCCTGTTCTTGAAATTCCCTCCACTGACAGGAGCCCCTCCTCTATCCCCGAAATTCCTCCCTGGGAAAAGTTTGACTTTGGCATCCGGAAGTCATTCGCTTTTTGCTGTTTGTTCTGCGGTTTCTGACTAATTTGGTGGCTCATAAAAACAGACAAACTTGGTGATTGCAAAGGGTTATACATCTTGTTAATGATTGGTATTTGATTTTCTAGTTTTCAAGCTATATTAAGATGAGCAAACTGTTTAAGGTAGCCTTAATAATGTAGCTTGATACATTTCATAAATAATTTATCATCTGCCCAAGCAAAATCCATTTACGCACAATTTATGCAAATCAATTATTCGAATGGATATTTTAAGACATTTCCGTTTCTGCGATTAGTTCGGTACTGTGGAATAATCCTTGAATATTTATTACTTATTCCAAGCTAATTTGCCGCAACAAAGCAAAAAATAAACAATTTGGTTGGCATTTCTCATGCAGCTGGCCAAATCCCCAACTCAGGTGCATCCACATTTGAAAGGCTTTCATTTTTGCGGCTTTAACTGGCAGGAGAGCTCGAGGGACGCAATGTGATTTACATGTGTCTAAGCCGCCTTCATTCCCTGATCCCTCGACCCCCCCTCTTTACCACAGTTGTCATGCAGTGGGACTTAGCTATGTGAGATGACCCTGCCACAGACCCAACTATTCTGTCTCCTCTGCTGCCCTTCACTCCTCCTCTGGTTGCATGCAACATTACTGCATTTTGGACTGCGGCAAACAAACACGCAACTTGCCACTAAGTGCTTGGCAAAAACAAAGTTAATCAGCCAAAGAAATGTACTATGAAACAGAAATGATACACTGAGAAATATGATAGGTATTTATGGAAATAATTATCAAAATGTGTGTACCTTTTATATAATATTGATTAAAATCTCCCACATGTAGTATCTTTTAAAGATAAAGGCTATTTCAAAAATACAGCATAGTCCATAAAAATAATAAAATTTAAGATTGAATATTTTTGTTTTAATTAAATGTAACACATATTTTATCTCTAAATGATACTTATTCTTTATTTCGAAAATATGTTTAATTTAATATATAATATTCAAAGTGTATAGAATTAATTACACATTCATCCTATCCCTTTTTTTTCTCTGCTAGCTTACTTTTAATGATCCACTTTGGTTATGTTTTGCCCCCAGTTTAATGACATTCTAGATAATTCCCCGTGGATTTGATTTAGTGGTTAATCGGTGGGGTTTAACCGCCATAAGCCCATAAACAATTTGGCCAAGTGGCATGGGCCATGGCTTTAACCCGCGATCAAAATGAAATTCTATGCTTCATAAATTTAAATGAATTCCGTTTTCATGGCCCACTCGAGTGCTCCTCCAGGGAGAAAGTGTCGCCACTTTCCACCCATTGTGAATCTTTAGTTGGCTTTTAAGTTACCCGTTATGAGCTGCTTAACGTGTGCATAAATTTACCCGTAACCTCTCCCCGTTTGCCAGCCTTTTAGTTTTATTTCGCTGTGCGGGTCGTAACTTCCACCGTTCTGTTCTTGTTTTTGGTCTCCAGGAAGTTGGTGCTTGGCACGTGATTGTGTCTAGCTATTTTACCAACTCGAATTCCCCCCCGGACACTGCGATAGTCTTCCACTTTAATTCTGTTTTTATTGAGTTGCGTTGGTTTAACTACACAAATGTCATCTTGATTGTTAGCTATACAGCTCAACTTCCTAATTTAACCTCCCATTTAGCCGGCAGTGAAAACATAGTTCCTAATTTATGACATTCATTAAGGCAATGTCTAGATTGCTTATTAAATTTGCCAGCAATGACAGTCACAACATGACACCCAATGTTTTCCAGGGTGGCAAGGTGTCTGATGGGAATGTTGATGTTTGGTCTAGATAAGTGTTATTTGAGAGACAAATTCCTGATAGTAATCCCTAGATATGTGAAAACTCTATAAATGTGTCTTGTGTTATGCTGTAGAGATATACAAGAAGTATTGCAGACACTTGCATATAACTAAATTTTGTCAAGTTTCTTAAATTTATTGTATATTTTTATATAGCTAAACAAATATTTAAACGTTTAAAAGCAATAGCTTTAAGAGGCAAACTTATAAATAAAATATAAAAATGGTTGTTTTGTTTTCAATGTTTAACCAAACTTATTTAAAAATATTTATAGTTCCTTTTTGTTGTGAGGTAAAAACTGCTTTGTTTTGAAGGAGACTTCCAAGTTTTTTCCTAAGAAAGCCATCTTCAAAGGCATCTCAAGGTCAGACAGAGGTCTTAAACTGTCCAATACTCTTATATTATTTGTTCCCATGACTAACACTCACATGACAACTTTTTAGACAACTGACTTTCCCTCCAACGCCCAGTCATCATGTGTTCAAGCTGTCAATCCATCGAGATGATAAAAAAATAGACTTTGGCTTCTGTTTTGATTTTGATAAGGGGACTCCACAAAAAAACGCGATTGGTGGACAGGGAAACTAGCTATTGGCGGTGGTCTGAATTTGGACTAGAGCCCATCTATCAGGCAATAAATACCGATCAAATCCCAGGGTATCCCCGGTGTCAGTTGCAGGCCAATGGAAGATTACTTTGGCCCATTTACAATATGGAATTTAAAATTCCATTAACGCCAGTCACCAAAAAAAACCGGAAAACAACATGGAAAAAAGGGGAAAGGGAAAAGGGAAAAGGGACCAACGCAAATTGCAAGTAAATCTGTGTCAGCATTTTAGCTCTGCCTGCATCAGTTTCAATTTTCGCAGCTGTTTTCGTCACTTTATGGCCAACATGAAGGGAAATGCCCTGCACAAAGGCAGAACATAAATAACAACGTCATACCATTTCCGAGCACATAAAATTGAAAAATGCTGTGCAAATTACGTGTAAATACCAAACAGCAGCCAAAACCAGCAGCGAAATCGCAATGAAAATGCGCGTAAATGTGTTGTGGCCGGAAACTGTTTATGCGCCTGTGTGTGTGTGGTTTCCCTTGCCATTTCTGTCTGTCTGTGTGTGTGTGTGTGTGTGCGTGTTGGCCATGTTTGTACGAAGCAGAAGAAGAAGAAAAAGGAGAAGAAGAAGGAGCAACTGCATCGAGGTTTATGGCGACAGTTGCTGATTATATTCGCATTCGGACGTGCAGCAAACTTTTATGGTAAACAAAGTTTCACAATTCTGTATTTGTACGGCAATAAAAAAGGCATCATATTTATCACTTGTTGGGGGTGCGTTTAAAATACTAAACTTAGAAAAGTTAGAAAAACGTTTGCTTGGCAATTGGTATTAATTCGGCTAAAGATGGTTAAAAAAATAACTAATTAGGTGAGAATGTAGAAAAAGTAATGACATTTTCAATAGCTAAAAATTAAGTTTTAGAAAGTTGAATCTGTTTTATCTATTTAAAATAAAACTACTAAGTTAATAAATGTTATATTAGCAAGTCCAATAATATAGATTGAAATATTAACAGTTGAGTTGAATTAGGTTTTGTGGTTATAAATTTAAAAGCAGAGTAGGCTTGAATATTTGACCATTATACCAATAGCAGACTATTATCTACACAAACAGTTATTTATAGCAATTAACCGAAACTCTATGTGTTCAACATCTTAATAAACATCATTTATTTGAAATTAAACGCCTATACAAAAGCACTTATATATCAAACTCAGTGGATCATTATTTAATTCCATTCACGACACTTCCTTGGGGCAATTTTCCCACAATTTAGCCAGAACATTTGCATAGATATTTGCATAAGATCTGACCACAATAAAGTGCCCCATATCTGCAATTACGCCGCACACACACATGGGAATTGTAGCATAAAAACTTGTTAGCCATTGGCAAGAGCCAAAATGCTGATGTATAAATAATTCCTTACCATTATGGGTATGCTGACACAAGTGGCCGTAACCTCACATAACAAACAGGCAGTCCCCTTTCTTGATCCCCACGATGGCAAATGGCCAATAGCACGCACAAAATGCGAGGAACGAGGAGCGAGGAGGATTTTCACAAATTATACGAAATTGGTTTGCACTTAGAGGCGGCATAAGGCAAATATGGGGGCATACCGCACATACATACTCGTATCCAGCCGAGTAAATGAACATTTGTGGCACTCACTCATATAGTCGCAATGGATTGGCTCTGGGGGGCACTCGTTGAGCTTCTTGAGCCAGTGCATCAGGGTGGCCAATTTGGTCCGTTTCATATTGGTTCTTTCACAGTCGAGAACATTTGGTTCGAAATCCACGTTTAGCCTGCATTCACCCAACTCACGGGCTTTTTCCCCTGCATTGGGAAACATTCTGTTCGCGTTTCTTCACGTCTCTTGGCAAACTGAACCAGAAAACACCATTTGCAGGTTTCTTAACTGTCACCTTTTGCCTCACGTATATGGCCATAAATTACCCTTAGAATAGCATTTTGTCTTAAGCCTTTTTCGGTTATGATCGCTGATATGAAACGACCACGTTACTTGTCACTCAAATCAGACTGCGTTTCATTCTGACTGCTTTTATTGTTGAGCGACAAAATAAAATCCCAAACTAATTTTTACTGTCATTATTCATACCAAGCGCTGAAATCAAGACCCCAGACAAAGGCAGTATGTGGAAATTTATGGGGCTGTCGTTGACACATCTTTTGGCCCCGAAAAATTACAGCTTTAACAACAATGGAAAATCAAAAATTGAGAAATTTATTATGCAAAAATGGTTAAGTTTTTGGGGGATATCAGTCAGTAGCTTAATTTAGGACCATCATAAATCCACAAAATCAATCAAGTTGCTTGATTTTATAATTTATATTCACTTCACAATTAAATTTTTATCGAGATTTTAGTATAAAAATACCTAAAAGCGTAATAAAAATTTAATTTTTTCTACGTGCCATAGATAAATAATCAAATTTTCTGCTCAATTTTAAGCATCTCTCCCAGACTCCAATTTGCCCATCAATTTATCACCCACACTCGTTTTATCTTTTTTGTGTGTTTGAGCTGGCGTCATAAATTGCAAATTTTTATGGAAAAATATTTGCTGCCAATGGCCTTGACAGGCCAAACACACCCACACCACCCCCTTTTTTACCCCCCCACCATACGGTGTGTGGTTCTTTCGAGTTGGTCAACTACTGCTAATTATGGCCATTATTTATGCGCTTGTTTTTGAAATTTGTTAATTTCCGTAGTAATTTGCGACTAATTTTTTTACTCGGCCACCAAATTGGATGCCACCAAAGCCGCAAAAAGCAATTAGAGAAAGAGAGGGAGCAGGATGTGACTGCGGTCTGTGATTAGAGTTTGAGTGCCCAAGCGATGTCCTTCATCGATTTCTTTGGCCATTATAATGAATATGAATCTGTTTGGGGCCGTCGCGAAGTATTTATTTGTTTGAGATTGGTTGAAAAAACCATTAATCTCGCTTAACGACTGCAACAAATCAATTATTCCCACAAGAACGGAAGTCTGCCCTTTTCCCCGGGAACTAATTCCGATGTCCTTGGGTTTTGGCCCGGCTCATTAGAATGGCTTATCACCAGCGAAGTGATGAATGTCGAAACTTTGGCGCAAAACCAACAAATCGTGAGACACATTTTCCGGAAAATAGAGGGGGAAAAAAGGCGAGTGGAAAGCTCTTAAGAGCGCCGCCCACTATTCACTGTCAGCGATTTTTCATCCTAACAGCTTCGCATTCATCTCTAATATGCCCGGGATATACCCATGGTATATGGTATATTTATCCTTGTGTGAAAACTCAATTTCGTTTCGGCTTTACTTGCATCGTGTTTTGCTTATTGCATTTGCATGCCACACAAAAAGGGAATAGCATAAATAATTAAATAAATTAGAAGCATCGGTGGCCGGGCAAGTCTCCACTTGGCTTAAGGAATTTCCCAGGCAGCTAAGAACTTTTCCAGCTTATTTTTGCATGACACAAATTCGAGCGCAATTTCAAGGCATTTTCCGGCTCAAAACTCATTGGAGCTTCTAAGTTTTTGGGTTAATCGTTTGAAAGGAAACTATCTAGGAGGCTGACTATGGAGTACACTAATACTCCCTACAGAGAGAAAAATTGTGACATTTCATACAATACATAAGAACAAAATTTTGAAAAATTGTGACATTTTTTTTTTAAATATATATTTTAAATAAATATTTTATCTGCTTTTTCATACAATACATAAGAACAAAATTTCCTTATATGAAACATGATTATTATTATTTTTTTTTTTTTGCTTAAAACGGAAACTTAAGTACTCTCAAAGAAGTACTAAAAAGAAGTCATTTTTGTTGGTTAGATTATTTTGTATACATCCATCTGTAGAATATTTAGCATTACGAGACCTACATTTTATGCACCCCAAAGAACGACTTTTATTTACGTGACTTTCAATTGAATACGGAATAGAAACGAAGGAAAAGCTGGAGGGATGGAAAGCGAGGAGGTAGTTTTCTGCCAAGAGGAGAGCCATTCCTTGGCATTCATTTCATTTGCTCCCTGCTTCATCATTCTTCCACCAAGAAAAGCCAAAAAGGGAGGTACCTCACCAATTGGGGGCGTAGCCAGCCCATAAATTCCACGTGAGCGTGTGGTGCAGTGGGTTCTTGGTGGAATCCGCCATCGTAAATGCAGACATTTGGTGGCTGGAGGAGTGAAATGGGTTTTTATGGAGTCCTTAACCGGGCTTTACCGGAATGCCACGCCATATGCATTAAAGATTTTTATTGTTAGAATATTATGTACTTATATAAAAAGTATGCAGCATATTTCTTTATGGCATTTTTGGTTTCCGCATAAATCAGAGCGTGAAGCATAAGGAAAATCGGATTAGGGGAAACGGGTGGAAATTGTAAAGAGTTGGTTAAGCTACTTAAGTGCTTAATAGGGCATGAAATCGACGAAGATAAAGCGCCAAAGAAAAATGGAAAGTCTAAAAAAAAAATAGTAAATATTTATGGTTTAGTTTGCAAACTTTAACAAGAGCAAATTTAAACTGAAAGCTTTTGGACTTAATCTTTTTAAAACTAAAGTTTGGCAACTTTAATAACTCTAAGCCCCATCTGCCAACAAACAAAATTTGAGTTAAGGAGACTTCCAATTATTGTACTATTATTTAAACTCTCTACTTCCAAACAATCTCGTTCGACTTAAAGTTACTTAATGTTAAAGAAGTTTGTCTTTCCTTAAACTACTTATTTACTACTTGTGGTGATTTTTGTTTGGAAACATAAATGAGGAACCATAAGTTCTCAAAGTGGAGGCAATTAAGTTCATATTTTGACATTTTTGTCTACAATAAAATATTGTGAATTTTTTTTGTTTCCCTTTTTATTTATCATTACTATTGAATCTCATTTAGAGCCATATTTATATACCTCCCGTATATATTCCCCACTCGTAGCATAAGTAAACAGTTTGATGCATTGAAGAGCTTACGATTGCCTCTTATTTCGACTGATCTTTAAATCCTCTTGCGTTTGGCTGCCAGCCACTAAACAAAATTTATCTCCCATTCAGATTTAATCCGACTTGCCATCAAATACGAATGACAGCAGCCGTTGGCTGCCCAGCTGTAACTATACTAGATGCGAAATTTATAGTACATATATATCCATTTCTCCTGAGTCAGCTGTAATGAGCTTGACCTTAGCCCTGCTTCTGGACAGGTTTTTCGGCTGTCAGTGACAATCGCTGCCAAAAGATTCAATTGAGTTGCTCTGACCTCTGCCGGAAAAGTCCAAGGCTAACAAGGGGAAAGCCAAGAAAAAAGGTTATCAATTGCGGGAGTTGGCCAAAGAAACACCTGCAGTGGTTGTGTTGCAACTGCAGTTGCAGCCGCAAATTACCACGTGGAATGTCGGCAGAGTCATAAATCCTGATAAATGAAGTGGTCTGCCATGTCGCCAGCTACTTATCAGCGTTGTCGTTGTCGTTGTCGTTGTCCAGGTGGCCGATGTCCTCCCCCTTTTTTTTACAGCCCACCTACACAGGATTCAACCGTTTGGCAGGCTTCCAATGACTGTTGCTCGTGTTCTGGGCTAAAAATACCCTGGATAAGGGGTTGGTAAGCTTTTAAAGGGATTCTACCAAATCGCAAGTTCTGGAGGGCATTTGAGATCCGTTGTTGTGCACTCGATTTCTTTCCTTCTAGTTGGTTTTTCAATTTACTGTTTGTTTGTTTTTTTGTTTCTCGCAATTTTGCATTGTTGTGCAGTGTTATTTGTGCTCTTACTTCGTTCTCACCGCTATATTTTTTTCGCATTTTTTCCTGCCGCACAAATGCTGCTCATGCATATGCAACAGCGCCTGGAAACGCTGCATAAATCATACGCAGCGTTGGCCGCCGAGAGAAGGCTTCTGTTGCCTACTTTTGCGGACGGAAGGACGTTCATATTGACTTTTTCTAGCCGGCTGGGCTAATATTAATTAACCAGCCCGAGTGAGTGAGTGAAAGAGGTCCTCTATTAAATTCGAGCCACAAAACCATTCAGTGGGTCAGATTAACGACATGTATCCATCGCAAGTCTCAAGTCCCTTACTTTGTGGGTCACTTTGAGCATAATTATAATTACGACCTAGTGTGCTTACAACATTTTCCAGTTTGCTGCAGTTTCTCGGTTGACGTTTTTGTTATAGTTGTGGGGGATGTGGGCTGGGTGCTGGTTGCTGGGTGCTCTGCCTTTCTTGCCGGCGAATGGGACCATAAATTTTAAATTAAGTTGCAGTGCCGTTGGCTGATTTTGTTGTCGTTGTTGCTGGACGTCACTGTTCTCGGCTTTGCTTTACTTTATTTGCAATATACGGCAGCGTTGACAGCTGCAAAAGCTTCAACTGGAGCTTGCCTAATTGTGAGCCATGAGAATGGATATTTACTATAACTACAGATTGCAAAGGCATTGCGTTATCAAAAGAAATATTTATGCAGATCTTCTTAACAGTTCTGGGTTGAAAAGCATAACAATCAGTAATGGTTTGTAAAATATTTCACAAAACGTTAAGACCGCTTGCCCTTTTTGGAGCTGAATCTAAACAATTTAAGAAGAAGAATCTAAGAATCTTTTAGTTTGCCCAAAACTATCAATAAAATATTAGTGCATGTCTGGGTATTAAACAGAACAAGTATTACAAAATTATTTATGTTAAATATGTGGAAAATAAATGTGTCTTGTTTTATAAAATTGCAATTTCCATATTGCGAGTTGGCTTATAAAAATATAAATGTAATACTTGTATACAAATATAAAAATCAAAATATAACCGTTGATATTGTCATCCAAACTTTTGCCGTTTTGTTTGTTGTTTTACTCGTCGTGGACTTTAGTGCATTCTATTTCCGTAGCATGCAAATCTTATTCTGAGATCTATAATAAAAACTATTTAGCTGGCTGGGGGCTTTCCTATGTATCGCTTTGTTTGCAATCAGCGCTGACAAATTGCCAATCGATTTTGATGCGACCGACAACGGCGCCGGTCCCTGTCAACCTATCCCCCCGATTCCCCGTTTCCCCCCGCTCCCCAGCCCTTTTCCTTAGCGTTTCTTCAGAATCGAAAAATTTCTGTTTGCGTTTTGATGATTGCCGAAGACAATGAAATGACAATCAAAGTCACGTGCCGCCCAACGCCAGCTGCAAAAAATGCATGCAAATTTGTGCGAAAGAGGAAAATGTAACGAAGGCAAAGGGATGTTCAAGGGGGAAGGGGTGGTGGAAAATCCAAGGTGAAAATAAGTATCATTCGAGAATGATTCTTTTTGATTGCCAGGGACAAATGGTTCGATTGCCAGCCCTCTTTCAGAATTCATAACCCTGCAGAACAACCACAACAATTGCATGCCAAAATCATGTCTCCACACGCTCATTAGAACATTAATGCCAAATGCTTACACAAGACATTTTCCCAGACCTCTGTTCTTGTTCTTATTCAAAATAGGTATAACCCCCTAACACCCGTTTCGAAATATGGCCATCATTTCAAGCAACACCTTTAAGCTCTAGACTTAAAAGACTTTTTTATTATCCAATTTATTTCACTTAAGGAATGTTTTATGAATTCCACAAAAGTTAGACAGTAAATTATTTCAAAAAGCAAAAACGAGTCTTTGAGATTGAAAAACAATAATTTAAAAGTCTATTAAAAAATACTTTGTAGTCTGTTAAGTGTTTCTAAGTTTTGGTATAATAAACGATTTTTTAAAAATCCATGTTTTTTAATGGTTAATGCAAATTTTAAACTGAGAAATCAAATTAAATTTTATTTTAGCCGAAGAGAAGAGCCCATAAAAAAAATTAAAATAAGTCTAAACATTCTTTAAGACTCCTTTTTTAGACACTTTAAATATTAAGTGAAAACCGCTTTAAACTTGCTTTGAAATCCCCAAAAATTTCAGTGATTCGGAGAACATTTCATGAAGCCTTAGCCAAGTCGTTGCGTGTACAAATTTAAGGGCATAACTTTAACAAATCATCTAAAATATTCAGTTGCACTGGGGCCCTCTTGGGTTTTAGGGTGTTAGGGGGTTAAGCCGATTGAACCAATCAGATGACCCCGGACTCACCTTTATTGTTGCCGGGTCCGTTGGCCGTCTGCAGCGAGGACATCGGGATGGCCAGGCAGTTGCGCGGCGGCGGCGGAATGGCGAGTGCCAGATCCTGTGGCGGTTCCGAGCGCGGACACGGCGTATACGCAATCTTGCTGCCTCGTCCTGGCGTTGGACTAACACGGGCATGCCGCCCCCCGGTCACCGCTCCCCCGCTGCCCCGTTCACTCATCTTCCAGTCACTTTAATTTTACTGCAAAATTAAATGCATTTCTTTTGAGCAACGACTTCCGGTGGCCGTGCACCTGCAGCCTTGGTTGCGTTTTCCGGGCTTATGCCATCTCTTCTTGCGGCTATTGTGCATCAATATCCAGGCACTCAATGCTAATGCTAATGCACGGATTGCAAATGTCTCGGGGTTATGATGGCTTTTATCCCCCGTCTGTTTTATTCCACCTGAACTAGTGCATTCAATTGGCTTTTTGAAGAGGGGGGATGTGGGGGGTGGTCCGTGTGACCGTGAGCAAGGCTAAGGATGCGGCAAGGACGTACAGGCGACGAATCGAAACTTTAGCAAGTCCACAACTTCACGTGCCACTGCAACAGCAGCAGCAGCGCAGTAACAGCAACTGCAACAGCAACAACAACCGTCGTCACACGAGCCACATCCAAAACCGATATCGGAAAAGTGCGACCGCGCGACTTGCACTGCTCGATGTCCTGCTGGCGACTGAGCGGAAAAGTGGCAAGTGGCAAGTGGAAAGTGGCCAGAGGAAAGCGACAGCTTCTCGTGCGGGCAAGCATAAAAATAACACGATGCCAAAATACCGACGACAACAGAAGCAGCAGCAGCAGCAGCAGTAGAAGAAGCACTAGCAGCAGCCACAACGACAAAGGCCGAATGCGCAGTGAAATCAAAACAAACAAAATACAACGCGGCATATGCCAGACCTCGTGTTCAGACCATCGCAACCCCCTCCCCCTGAATAACAACCGAACCATCCGCCACCCACCACCCACCTCCCACCGCAGATTTGTACTTTCTCTCCGCGGGAGCATCTTTATTGTCGTAACGCTGCTGATTGCATTGAGCGAGCTTTCCACTTCCTGTTGGCGTAAAGCTGGCTGGCTTGGTGCTTTTTTCATTCACAAAAATTTACGGGGAGAGATGCCAGATCGAAGGAAGGATTTACCAGGGCTAACGCGGCGTATGAGTTTTTTTTTGGTGTAAAAATTATTTTCATTTATGGCTCAGATCGACGGAAGAAAATACCAGAAGAAATTCAAAAGGCTCATGAGGCGTATGAGTTATTAATTTGGTGGTAAGACAATTTTCGTTTTTGGCGCACAGATTGACAAAAAGAAGGACCTGGGCTAAGGCGGCGTATGAGTAATTTTTTTTAAGGGAGAAAACTAACTTAACGTTTGAATTTGCAAGGATTCATATATCATACATAATTTCTTGTAAAAAGACTTAAATTTTTTTTTTCTCTGAAGTCTGAAATGTTTTACAATATTTTCCCAAGAAAGTAAAATAATACCAATGTTTTCCATTTGACTTATTGTATATTGGTTATAAAATAAGGAAGTCATTAAAGGAGCTTTAAGCACAGGAAGTTCACTTTAACAAGAAAGGAAAGCTAACTTCGGACGGAGCCGAAGTTGATATACCCTTGCAGAATATTCTGTAAATTATATTCTTCAAAATTATTCATATATTCATATATTCTTAATACTCATAAAAAGTCCTAACTTCCTAACTTTAAAAACACCAAAGTTATGGCATTTCCAATCGTTCAGTTATATGGCAGCTATAGGATATAGTCGGCCGATCCTTATGAAATTTGGTAGGTCGGATTGATTGGCCAAAAATAAAACCCATAGAAAATCCCAACTTGTTAACTTTACAAACACCAAAGTTATGGCATTTCCGATCAATCAATTATATGGCGGCTATAGGATATAGTCGTCCGATCCTTATGAAATTCGGTAGGTCGGATTAATTGGCCAAAAATAAAACTCATAGAAAATCCCAACTTCCTAACTTTAAAAACACCAAAGTTATGGCATTTCCGATCGTTCAGTTATATGGCAGCTATATGATATAGTGGCCCGATCCGGCTCGTTCCGACTTATATACTACCTGCAATAGAAAGACAACTTTTGGGAAAGTTTCAAGCAGATAGCTTTAAAACTGAGGGACTAGTTTGCGTAGAAACGGACGGACGGACAGACGGACAGACGGACAGACGGACGGACAGACGGACAGACGGACGGACAGACGGACATGGCTAGATCGACTCTCCTGGTGATGCTGATCAAGAATATATATACTTTATAGGGTCGGAAATGTCTCCTTCACTGCGTTGCAAACTTTTGACTGAAATTATAATACCCTCTGCAAGGGTATAAAAAAGGATGTAGTGCCCTAGAGGTCAAAGCTTTTATGTATTTCAATTTGAAATCATTAACTCCTGAGCGCCAAAAACTAATGAAAATATTATAACCGAAAAAATAATTCATGTTTTACCAAACACCTAAAATCCAGATACAATCAAACACAGCATTTAAATTGTATATTCTGTTTTTGTCTTTATTGAGTTTTTTTTTTGTTTTGCCTGTTAAGTAGAATAGAATTATTAAAATTGTTTTATATTCGTTTCGCCTGGTTTTGCTTTCCGATTACACAGATTTGCGTGTTAGTTAATGGAGTTAGTTTTGCATTTGATTTTTAATTTGCATTGCAGATTCGTTTGGGTAGTGTTGATACCCTAATACTTGTCACCTCGCCCACCGGAGTGTTCTATTTAATCATGTCTCAAGGTTGTTTGGTACAACCAGTTTTTAGTTTGCCTCTTGGAAATTCATATTCGATAAATTTAATTACAATTTAGAGCTTAGAAATTACAGTTCATATATAGAGTCAGTTGTTGTCCTATGGGTGAAATTTAGTTTTCTCGTTTTGATTAGGTGATCTGGCGTTGCTATAGTTATGTCTGCTGCCGCACTGTTGCACTTTCATTTTGGTAGGTAAAGCTTTGGATATTTCGTATTTCAATACTCATTATATAAGGTTTAACAGTTTGCTTGCTTAAATTTAGAACATTTTGGTATATTCCTCAAATCTGAATCGATGTCTCAGAGCGCTGTAACTGTAGAGTTTATTATTCACGTTGTCCGCAGTCCACAACAAATGTATTGGCAAAAAACTTGGAAATTGTGTTCAGTGTGTTTGTGTCTGGTAGTGTGGGAGTATATGTGTACTGACAGATCAATCAATTAGCTGTATACTTTTCGGCTGGCAAAGGAAACTCTACTTAAATTTAATTCAAAAGAAAAACCATCTAAAATAAACATTCAAAATATATACAACTTATTTTCTTATAGAAAAAACTTCAATACAAATAAAACTTCAAAAAATAAACCTTGCCAGCTTTAACTATCACTTAACTTTATACATTTATTTATTTTCTAGGCGCAATAATTTCTAATAAATATGTGTATAGCCTCTAATATCCGTATATACCATTTATAATTTGAGTTCATTCAAGGCCTACGTTTGCATTTTACGCATTTAATCTATGACAAGACTAACACCCATATTTTTAAAACACCAAAATATTAGTTCAACCGAGGGAAATATTAATCTGGTTACAGGATTAGTTTTGGTAATCGGTTATTCTCGTAGACATTCAGTGCAGTTCCGAATCGAATCGAGGAGCGTGAGTGCAGGAACGGGCTTTCTACTTGCCTGGCTTACATAGGTACACATGGTTATGGTATATTGGACATCAAGAATAACTTGCATACTCGCTATACATATATTTTTTTTGGGCTTTCTTCATTACGATGAAATCTCTTAATAGGTGGTTTTAGTGCATACATTCAATGTATAACTTGTTAAATTCTTATCGGATTATAGTGGGGCATATCTCTCGGATCGGGGAGTTTCCGGTTCTCCAGTTCCAGGTTGTCGTTGGCTGGCCGCAGTCCAACCAAAATGGGATACCTGGCAATCCGCTGGCTCTACTTAATCTACTAATCGAACTTGACTCGTGGAGCTCATGGATCTTGGTCAGCAGGGTGGGCAGTCAAGATCCAATACAGAGGATAGATAGCATATCCTTGGGGGCCGAATAGGATCAATGTCTGGGGATGATTGAGCGGTGTGTCTGTGAGAATGTAAGCCAATCCAGGAATTTTTTGGTTTAGAAAAGAAAACGACAATTTTGGTTTTTGTTTCGAGGTTTTTAAAATGTTTGTGTATTTTTTTCAAAGAAATTTCTGTATGTTCTTGTTTGTTTCGCTTGTTGATGCTCATAGTTTTTCTTCTTCGGTTGTTGCAATTTTTACAATATTCGTAAATATAACTTGTATATAGCTTTATTTATATATATATATATGTTTGCATATATAGATAGAGGCGCGACTTCTTTGTTTTGTTATTTTGCCTGTCGAAATATTGTAATTTGCTAAACACTTTTAGCATATTTTAACAAGTTTGTTTTTGGTTTTTTACTTTCCATTTCTTTGACTGCCTTCTGCTATGCAAACGAAGATAAATATTTATGCAAGATTTGAAAATCGAGAAACTCAGTGAATCCAGCCTCCAATGCCACAACTGACGTACTTCAGCCAGCAATTTGAATTGGAAATGCTCTATCATTTGACATTCTTGAAATGGAAAAATCTTAAGAGTCTGCTTTCCAGACACAGTGGCCATTCAAAAAGTTTACATTTTCGGTTGGATTTTGAATATTTGTTAGATTTAGAAAAATTCGTCTGTGTCATTTGATTAGAGTTAAATTTGCCTGCAATTCATTTAGGTATCAATATAGGTTCATTTCTTTAAAACATTGCACAAATTTCGCTACAAAATGTTTTCATTTTATTTTGTTTGTTAAAAAAAGTTATAGAAAAGTGTTTTTTTTTTTGTGTTTAATTTTTCTTTTTTTTATCATTAGCGCAAATGGTGTTTTTGTTCAAATTTTGTCGTTGCCCTTCAGAGCGTTCTGTCCAAAGTCAAGCAAACAAAAGGAATTATAAAACTCGACTTAAACATTATAACGTAGAAAACACGCATAGTGGTTGCCTTCGTGTTCCTGCCTTTTGTTAAGTTATACTCACAGTTGATTTATGCAGTGGAGAAGAGTTAGAGTTAGCATGGGAAAGATTCGATTAGATTAGATTAGATGGCGTGAGGTGTGGGATGGGACTGGATGGTGTATGGATAGATCGGTTAGAAGACATCACGACGAGTTCGTTACAGTTGAGAAAAGGAAACAGGGTTTTCGATATGAAATTAAATTAAAACCAAGTACGGTTCAGTTAGCATTGGTCGCGCAGACTTTCATTTTCTATCAGTTAACGTTAACTAGGCAGCAGTGGACATAGAGGAAAAGATAGTTAGATAGACAGATAGTTTTGGGTGGTGGAGACAGAGCGGATGGGTTAAAGCTTGCGGTTGCTGTGGTGCCAGGGATTGCAGTTGTTGCTCTAACTTCAACTTAAACCTTTATGTTCGTATATTAATTTATGTTACGCTTAGCTAGCTCTCTTGCTTTTGTCTAAACTTTGCTTTGGTTTACGTCTTGAATCCACGCTCGATTTGCTTACATTTAAGACAATTGTCTTTGCATTTAGCTAGTTTAATTCATATGTATAATTTATTTATAAATATATATATATATTTATTTTAATATATATAACTGTTCCGATGCTGAATCGTCTCCTGTTGTTAAGAGTTGTCTTCTTTCGCGGGAGCCTCCTGCGATGTTGCTGCTGCTCCCCTCCATACTTCGTCCTTTCTTCCTTATATATGTGTGTGTTTGATGAAATCTTCTCCTTGCTTCTTCGTCCAGCTCTTCCTCCGCTTCGTCTCGCATATAAATATTTAATTTTATATTTCTTTATAATAAAATTATATTACTTTAGACTTGGTTTTCCTTTTGCTTTAAGTACATTAGGTATTTATATGTATATATATATAGAGTTCCTTCATATTTATATTTGTAATAGTAATATTCGGTTTACTGCTTTGCTGCCGCTTAAGTACTAGAGAAATGTGTTTTGCTGTTGTGTTTTAGTGGCGTTTGCATTGTTAAATGTTAAATCTGCTCATATTTGTATATATAATCAGATCGCCGTGTGGTGTTGCTTATGTTTGCTACAAATCGTGCCGACAAATCAGCTGCCTATCAAGGACCTTTTGGACTGCGGTCCTGCTGGTCCTCGTACAGCCCCCAAAAATATGTCTCATCATCTGCTGCGCGCCACATTTTTGGTTTTTAATTTAATTTTATATCGAAAATGTATTTGTAGTTGGTTTCTTTTTGTTTTTTTTTTTGTAATTTTTATTTGTTTTATTTTTTTCTTTATATTTATTAATTTTAAATTTAAATATAATTTAATAAGAAGAATTTGTTGTTGTTTGATTTTACATTATTTATAATATATATATGTTGTATTTATAATATATTTTACTTCTTGTTTTTCTGACATGTCTGTGTGTGGGAGTGGGTGTAAATGTGTGTCTGTAGTGTCGCTGTGTGGGGGGTGTGGTGTGTGTATGAGAGTGTGTGTGTGTGTTTGTAGAGTGTCTATATAAACTTTGCCAGTTTGCAAAAATTTCAAATATTTTTCTTTAACAGTTTTTGTTTTATTTGTATTTTTATTTGTTGTTTGTTTAGCTTTTATTTTTATTCTTTCTCGCAACGAAATCGACAAATTTTTCTTTATACTTTAAACACAATTTGCTAGCTTACAGATTCGGGTTTTCATTTTATCTTTTTAGTGGAAAACTTTTCAAACAAAATGCAGCCGTTGCGCGCCGTCGTCGCCAGGTGGCGCTGCCCATTACTTGGATCGCCATCTATCGGCAATACTGGTGGATGCTGCTGCTGCTTCTTGTTTCTCCCTCTGCTCGCTCCTCTTCTTCTTGCTCCTCATTTTGTTTAAGTGTAGTGATAGACTTGTTGTTGTTGTTATTCAAACGATAACATGCGATTCTTGTTTGTTGTTGCTGCTGGTTGTTGTTGTTGTTTGTTTGTGGTTTTAAACGGTGACTTCTTTAAGTATGCTGTTTGGTTGTTGTTTTTTGTTGCATTAAAATTATGTTGTTTTTTTCGTTTAACCTTTTTTTTCTCAGTTTAATGTATTTCTTTCTTTCTGAATCTGTTGTTTCATTTTTTAAATTTTCTTTTGCTTTTGCGTTTTTTTAAGTGTAAGTTTCATTTGTTTTAAAGTTTCTTAAATGTTTTTGCTTCTTATTCTTCTTTATGTTGGTTGTTTTTTGCTTAACTCTTTGTTGTTGTTTGTTGTTTTTTTTAAGATCTTTTACTGGGGTCCATAGCAACAGCGTGGCGCGATGTTATTGCGCACAGCTACAGTCTTCGTCAACATCTTAAAAAAATAGAAAGGCTTAAAAAGAAATAATTTAACGCTTCACTTCGATGTCATCATAGTCACGAATTCTGCAAAGAAAGATGAAGAGAGAATTTGCATTAGTATAAAGTTGAAAAGAGTTGTATTCTTTAAAGATTAAGGTTAACCATTGATAAAAGTATTGCTTTTTGAAAAAATTCAATAAACTTTTTCTGCATTAACTTCTATAAATTATGTGCTTTGTTAACATACTATAAATGCAGCTTAATTTTCTGATATTAAAACTTTATCGATTGTATTACTGCCAATTAAAAGATATATCCCAATCCAAAATACATTCCCAAACACTTAAGAAAATTCAAATCAACGAGTTGACACGAAAAAAAATTCACACAACAAATCAAGTATCGAAAATAGCTGAGCACTGTCATTAACCTTCTACTAAATTAAGAAGGCAATTAATCAATAGCAAACGAGCATTACACCATGGCTACAACAACAACAACAACGGCCAGCTAATCAATAAGACAAACGAGCAAGTCACGAGATGTCTGATGAAAACACTTTGCCGCACAAACACACACAGGGGCACACACCAAGGAAAATTTATTGAGTGCAAAGACTCAGACAGTCAATCGCCAGAGATTATGTACTCTCTTCAGCGTTCCCCATCCAAAAATAGAAAGCAGAGGATGCTTGCGACGTTGGCAGCGACGGAAGCAGATTGCAATAAAGACGTTGCCTCTTGCCGCATTGTTCGCGAATTGATGGGAAAGACAAGAAGTCTATGGTCTGGTATTCCGACTACTATATACCTCTTATTGACTACCAAAAGGCGTTTAATATTGATAACCAGAAAACTTTAATCTAACGTAAAAAGTTATAAATTCAAGGGGGTGTATGTAGAATATGGAGTATCTTGATTAAATAGACAAATCTAACATTACAGTCTTAAATACATTATTTTACACAATCGCATATACCCAATCTTCTTTACAAATACCTAGTAGAAAAAGAAAAGTTCTGCATCATCGACTCAATCAATAAGGAGAAAGAACGTCGAGACGGGGAGTTGTCATAGCCACCAGATGAACACAAAGACGGGTTGTATTGGTGTCCCCAATTTATCAGGTGTTTGCCTGTTTCTATTTTTGAAAGGAGAAAAGAATTCTCTGCTGCTACGGCATCTGTTCTTGTTGATTGCACTTCTTCTTCGCCCCTGTTTGCCATCGCCTAGGGTGACTGCATTTTTCAAATATTTAAACAAGAAGACACGGGAGGGACACACAAAAAGACACAGATAGGACAGGCAAATTGAGTGGGCGTGTAATTGGGTGGATTTTCTTGGGACCAATGGTCAAGAATTTATAGGAAGTATTGACAGCAAAAACAAGAAAGAAAACTATAGTCAATAATTACAAAACCTAAATTAGCTACAATATTTTTTCTAATTTGCCAAAAATTAACCTAAACGATTTTAAAAATGTATTTTAGGTCCAAAAGCGAAGTCCTAGTTGCCCTATTTTTATGCTATTTATAATCAAATGTACTTTAATCAATGTTATTGTCTTTCTTGGTTAGCTAATAAACTTCAGACCAAATATCTGACCCAGGAAAAACGCTTATCAAACACCTCAAATCGATTGTTATCAAGTTTTTGGCAAGTTTATTCTAACATTTGTAGTATCGTTATAACAGCTAATATCAGTAAAATCATCAAACACACCTTTTGTAATAAAACGAAACCTTTTGGGAGTCGTAAAAGGCTTAAAAATAAAATGTTATTAGCCAAAGTTCAGGCAACGCCCGAAAAAGGGCTAAGCCGTATGCAAAATACCCAAGAGTTAAACTCCCAGTGGGCGACCTTGACATTTGCCCACATGCAAATACTCGACGTTCGCTCTTTTGATTAAATCTTCGCCCTAAAACATCACTGCCCTTATTTCAGCCACGCCTATTGGCTGACCAGTTGCTTGCACTGAGAAAAATCACATTTTTTTCATTAATAATATTCCTTTCTAAAGTATAATCACTTTAGTGATTAGAAAATCATAACTTGGAATTTAATTTTCAAAGTAGTATCACATCTCGATCAGTTTCCATAGCTGATAACACTAAAACATGTTAATTGAATTATTTAAATATTCTATATAATATTTAATCCAATATTTTACTTGATTTTCGTTAAGTGCCTTAGTCGTGGGTGAAAGGTTGTTTATGACTTTTTGCGGGCTGGGTTCTCTCGCTGTTGCATTAGGCAATTAAAATGAAATTAAGCCCGATCGCGTTCCAACTTTTCCAGCTGCCTTGGCCAACAGAATATGTATATTTAGCCAATTTTCTTGGGTTTTTATTTTAGAGACCCACCGGCCCCCGAATTAACCACAATGACCCCCCTCCTCCTCCCTCATTACGTCGTTTGGCGTTTTTGTGGTTCTGCTGTTTATCTTTCGTCGTTTTGTTTACATTCGCCAAACTTACTTGTTCTATCTTTTCTAAGGTCGGTTTCTTTCCTTTTTTTTTTTGCTACTTTTGGAATTTATCTTCCTTTCTCTCGCTCACACATTGGCGATGTGTTCATTTAATTTGCCCTGCCTCTGCGCTAATGTTTAATTTGTTGTTCTTTGTATTTTGTTTAACATTTTATTTGATTTTCGACTTATTCTCGTGGCTCTCGAATCTGCCGCCGTTCCCTTTGCTCAGCATTTTTCTATCTGGCACTTGGCCAAAGTAAGTCTCATCCCCATTCCCATTCCCCAATATCTTTCTCTGCATATTCATTGTTTGCGCCATATAATTTTCACTCGCAAAATTACCGAAAAGTGGGAAAGTGGGGAGGTTTGGGGCCCGGCACACTGTATAGCCGGCAAGACAACAATAAAGACTTTGGTTAATTGGCAATAAGCAAAATGGCAACAATGCGCATTTTATATTTACGTTATGCTGATTCCGCTGACTGAACGAAAAAACACGGCCTGGCGAATGAGATTCATTCAATCGGTCAATGTTCACGCCATTTTCATCCCCTACCCCAAAAACCCCCCACCCCACCGCATCGAGATGGGCGGGGAAATTAAAGAATATTGCACAATATTTATATATTTTATTTTAATTGTTGTTTCCCATTCGCACTGTTGCCGTGCGCCGCGATCTGTGTGCTGTTTGCCCCGGCAGGTTAATCATTTAAGTGTGGAATTTACGCGCGACATTTATTTTGGCTTTTAAAAACATTTCAATTTCGGCGGCAAGAAAGTGGCGAAAGGCATAAAAAATGCTGATTGGGAGCAGGCGCAGGAAAAGTATAAATGCCAAGTGATATATGGCAGGCGAATGATGGTATGGAATTTTTTAAAAGCAGCTTACGCTGTTGATTTTCGAATAATTAAGAGATTTACAGAAACGATTTCAAAAGATCAGAACTCGTTAAGGTGCAATTAATTCCAGTAGCCTTCAGCACTTTTAATGGTTAAATAACTTCCTTCAATTCTTTTTTTTTTACTCAATATAAAAATACTTGAGGTCAGACTAATCCACATAATTCCACATAACTACAAGATAATGCAATCTGACAGTTTCAAGCACAATGTTATGAAAAGCTCTTCCTTATTATCAACTAATCCTCAACCCTTTATCAATTTTTGCTTTCATAGCAAACACATTTTTGACAAAATCTACTTGCGAATTTTCACTAAAAGAACATTCAGTTAATGATCATTAATCTAGATCATTGCTGTTCTATTGACTTTTGTTTAAACTTTTCGCTATTTTTATGTATTTTGTTCATAAATTACTTGTGATTAATCTATTTGATCCGAGAAATGCTTGCACGGCGGCCAAAAACGATTTCTATTTGAACTTGAAGAGGAAAATATATACGGATAGAGGTATATGTATGTGTACGGGGGAAAACTGTCCGATTTTAATTGCTACTTTTCCCGGTCTCAACAAAGGGAAATTTTGGTAGAATTAAGGGAGTGGGAGGATATGGCATGGAAAACCTGTTGAAAGCTTGCGAGGATTTTTTCGCGATCTTAAATTTGTTCCATTTTCTTTTTTATTGTTGTAGATTTTCCCATTTGAAGGTGATGTTTTTTTTCTCGGCTCTTTTCACCGCTAGCCTGCTGTTTGGCAATTGAAAAATCAATTTTCAAGCAATTAAAAAATTACGAAGAACACAAAACACGAAAATTTCGAATAAAAATGCAGTGCACATGGCGAGAGATATTTGTTTTCTATCTCTATATATATCTACATGGCTAGAGCTGAAAATAAGTATTACTACAATGAGTCAGGGAGGGCGCAGAGAGATCAGGTGAATTAGCAAAGCCATATGACACAGCCAAGTGCCAATTGTGACTCAAATGTGATGCCCGTGATTCAATCATTGCGGGTCTGTTGTTTTATTTGCACGGCAGGTGCAACAACAGACAGATCCAATTAGTGGCCAAACACGCGACCCACAAAAAAACTAAAATATCGAGCCATTACAGCGTAAATAGCGTAAGTGATACCTTACGAAATCAACTTGTATATGCAGATTATCGGCAAAGTCTTATATTTCATCATGTATTTAGGTTTTTGTAAAAGAAAGTCTTTAAAGATTTGTTTAAAAAAATGTCCTTTCCTTGTTGTATTCAGTTTAAAATGTTTACTGCATTTTTTTTTTGCGCCTTGTAAGGCGATTGCTTACTTAATGAAATTTTGAATTTCTTAAGAATTCTGGGAAACTGTAATAATAGGAAATTTTTAATAAGCTTTTTGAAGAAGTACACAATAAAGACGTGAAACCGAAATTTTTAGACTTCTGGGAAATTTGTAAGCGAATACAATTCCAATAAACTAGTTACTGATGTCTCATATATTTTAAAACCTATCTCCGCTTTTACAAGGAAATACAATAATAAACTTAGTAGCGTACAACCGTCAAAATTCCTAAGCTAATACGATTGATTTCATTAATTTAGTTACTTGTGTCTCATATACTTAAAAACATATCTCCGCCTTGACAAGGAATTACTCACCTTCGTAATTGACCTGACCGTCACCATCGATATCAGCCTCACGGATCATCTCGTCGACCTCCTCGTCTGTGAGCTTCTCGCCCAGATTTGTCATCACGTGACGCAACTCGGCCGCCGAGATGAAGCCGTTGCCGTCCTTGTCGAACACTCTGAAGGCTTCCCGGATCTCCTCTTCGCTATCGGTGTCCTTCATTTTGCGTGCCATCATTGTAAGGAATTCTGGGAAGTCAATTGTGCCGTTGCCTGTGCAAGGGGAAGCATTAAAAATAACAATTAATTTCGTTGCATACTTTTTGTGGGTTGGATTTCGGGGATTCCACCATCACCACCATCAATTTAAATTCTTCCCCGGGGCGTTATAATAAATTCAAGTCAAGGATAAAGGCACCCAGCATTTCTCTTCATTATGGCCAAGTTTGCTCTCCATTCCGAGACCCCGTATAAAACGAATACCCAACCCGGGGGCTGTGTACACTACTTAAAGCTTTTTTCCTCGTGTTGCCTTTTCGACGTTAAATCCCTGGGAGGTGGTATATATAATCGAGCATATTTTCATATTTGCCTAAGCCCCAAACAAACTTTCTTAGGGGGTTGGGGTAAGGCCATACACACACACACGTGTTTGGGCCACCCACCTTTTGGAGTGTGGTAGATAAGTCCGCCTAATCCCGTTTCTTTAGAATCACTCTCTCTTATCTCGGCTCCTTTATCGCCTGGCTCAGCCAAGTGGAATGGAAATTTGTTAAAGAATTTAGCCAAACATTTTGCCGAGGTTATCCTACGAATTCAATCGTAAATGAAGTGGTCTAACCGAAATTCTTGTTATACTAATTGAAAAAGTTTCCTTCGGCTTGACTTGGTTTTAAGTTGAAAATAGTTCTTCTTTGGGGTGGCGCACATTAAAGCAAGAACAACTTTTGGCCTTAATTGTTATTGACTGACTTTTTCAAGCCATCCCATCCAACACGAGCATCCCGGCCAGAAGAGCCTTTTGTCCATAAAATGGAACAGTATAAAATGTTTTTCAGTTTTCTGTTTGCTACCCTCAAAACCAAATGGAGCGTGGTTCATTGTGGCTATCATTTTTGTTTCTTGTGAATTGAATGTGTTTTTTATTACTTTGCTGGAAATGGGTTTTCTCCAGAGAAAACTTTCAGTATATGATTGCTAAAAAACGCAAAGGTTCAAGCTCTTTTCAACTTTAGCACAAAATGTTTTCCTAAGGGCAATTGAGATTTATTGAAAGAGATATGAAGTCAAAAACTTTGCTTCTCAAGTCAAAGTTACACAAAGTAAAAAAGGATAATAAACTAGACATCACACACATAGTCTCTCTGAACAACAAAATATTAAATTTATACGAGATAGCTTTCAAAATATTTGGTTAATAAAAGCAAAGCAGCAAATCGACAAATTAATTGAGCTAAAATAAATAAATAATTTCAGCGCTCAAATTTAAATAAAACAAATATTTAGAGGCAATTCTATTTCAAAATAATCTGCATTCAACTCGTAAATTTGCCAACAAAAAAATCAAAAACATAATGGGCTAATTTAAGTATTATTATTATTCAATATGGCCGCATTGAGAGCCAAAAATATTATTTCGAAAATAGCCCAGCAAATATCAAATAAAATATCGACGGGTGGCTTTAGTTCATTCCGATCTGTGTTGCGATTTCAGTTGTTTGGTTGCTTGTTGTCTTGCCTCCGTTTCTGTTTATGATTCTATTTAAAACATTTGACGCGATTTTCTGTTGCTTTTGGCTTTGTCGATAGGATTTCCCCAACCGAAAAAAAACAAATACCAAGGAAAGCCTCCGCCACACACATATTGGTATGGGGGAAAAGACAAATCATTGAGAAATTTGTTGCCATTTTGGTTAGACGCTTCTTAGACTGGCCCGAAAAACTTTGACGAACCCGGGCAGTCCAATTATGATCATCGCAATCCCGACATGATAATGATGATCGCCAGTGTCTGGCTGTATTTTTGGTTTCCATTACGTTTTCCTGCCAACTATTACCTCTTCACATCCCCTCCTTTCCCGTTTCGCAACGTTGCTCGCAAAATTTTGCAGACAATTTAAAATTTTAATAAGTTTTTTTTTTGCGCGCAGTGAGATCGCTAAATTTAGTCTGGGGGCATTTTCCATTGCTTGTTAGAAATACAGTAGAAGACTCTCGAATTTATTGCACCTCAGGCCAAATTGGGTGGTAATAACTGATTTTTCTGGCAAGCTTGGAAAATAAATTAAATTACATTTACTTTGAGAAAATTGTTTTTAAATTAATCATTTTAACTGCTTATTGTGTGTCCCTTCTATTTATTATTTAAGTTTTTGCGGCTGTTTCGAGGGACTTAAAAAAAAAACCAAATTGGTTTTTCTGTGATAAAAAATATTAAATTATTCCATCTTTCATACAACTTCTCTATAAATTCTTAATTGTCAAGAATGTCCCCCGTTCGAAATAGCTTTTTTCACTCCTTTTGCTTAATATTTTTTATACCGCTGGACAATCCCACTGCCAACAACTAATGCGGTCGTTTGCACGCAGCTCAGACCCAGAAGCAGCCAGTTTGGCCATCGTCAACTGCCTGCGACGAGACGCCAACAAAATTTCAAGTAATGAATGTTTAATGTTTCCGTCAGATTCCTGCCTGACTGCCTCTGCCTGGCCAATGAGTGAGTGGGCCATGCGAGTGGGTGATTCTGGTTGCCAAGTTAGTTTCGGCCAGAAAATGCATTCCTCTGTGGGAATCGTAAATTAGAGGAGTCAGCCAAAAGGGGGAAACAACTTTCCAGTTGAAACAATTTTTCAAGCTATTTTAAACATTAAACGTTTGAAAATAAAGTTGGCAAAACATTTTGCTTTCCACTCATTGAAAAACTTTTGCACATATGCAAATTCTAGCAAATAAGTTGCGAAAAATGTTGGTCTCCCAAGTGGCGACGCCATGTGCCATATACCAAACTACTATTTTTAGCCCTGATAAACAGTTAGTATTCGCAGCCACCCCCCCTCCCTCTCGTTTGTCTAAGCCCCCTTCTTTCCTGATTGCAACACTTTAACTTTTGGAAACAAAAAAAAAAAAAAACAGATTTTGCGAGAGTTTTTAGTGCGCCTGCGCTCAAATTCCTTTGCAGGACTTTGCAGATTTTGTCCTGGATATTTTAGACAACATGCGCACAGAATTTCCACGTGCAAGCGCAACAGCAGCAGTGCCAACAACAAACTAAGAAAATCTGACAAGAAAAATGGAACAGCAAAAACAAATACAAATTGGGCGGGGACAGTTACAAAACTTATGAAAGAATAAGTTAGGGAAGTAACTTTTCTCTGCTGAATTCTTATGATTTACTTGTTACGCATTTTCCATGGAAAAAGGGAGAAGAATACAAGGGAATGGGTTTCAAAAAAGGGGCAGCTAAAAATAGTGGTTCTGCCAGGAATGTCATCCAATTAAGTAATATTCTATGAAATATAAATATTTTACTTTGGCTTAAAAGAGATTAATATTTTACTTAAAGTGCCAACATTTTTTACTATTTTTTTGCAGCCAGGGAAAGAAATTAAAATTATTTCACAAACTATTTTGCCTCCTTCTAGCGCATGAATATAAAAAATAGAGTGGGGGAAGCTATTTATTTGCTCCCCACATTCGTGGCAATCTAGTTTTCCGTCAAAAGGTGAAAAACCTCGCGCTATAAAAACAGGCGACACATTTTCGATTTGGCCACATTTTTGGCGCGAGGCGCCTGTCGCTCGATTTCCTCTTGCATCAAAAATAAACATGGATGGTTCCCCAAAAGTTTCTTACACTAAAACTTGTCCGAGATTTTGAGTTAGGCGAACAACCACCTTTTCTTAAAAAAGAAAAAAAATTAAATACCATCAGAAAACAAGGGAAAAAAATCTGACAGCAACGGCTGCCAAAGACAAGACACGGGAAAGAGCCAAAATATTTTAGTCATCTATTTTTAATGCCTATGACGTGTTTTTGTTGCATATTTTTAGCCAAGAAATGATTTTCATTTTTTTTTTCACCCATTGTTTGTCGTACAAATGTTAGTCTGATCTACCTCTGTCTGCGAAAAGAGCAGAACGGAACGAGTGAGAGGGATTAGGCCCAGAACAAAAACAGATTTGGGTTAACAAAATTAGACACGTCGGGATCGGGATCGGAATCGGGCTCGATGGGGTTTTCGCCGGTTTATTTTATTACTGGAGCAAAGTTGTTAAGCTGAAACCATAGCTAATCACATCATTTGCACATATAGTCGAACATTTTAAAGTCTGACTTAATCAAGTTGTATAGTTTATGACTTGAACTAAATTGTGGGAAATATAGATAAAGTACAGAACCTGATGTCCAAGTAACAATAAATACAATTATCGTTTCTCTACTAATTAACTAACATGAACTAATTTAAGTTGTTTGTCTAATTTGTAAGCCCAGAATATACACAATATTTTATTTTGTATGACTAAATTTCTTTTTATAGCCTCCTAAAAATAAAGCTTGTTAATTCTTAAGCTTCTTATGGGATTCCAAAGACTTGATATCTATTACAACGCCCCACAAGACGGAACAATTTTTCCAATTTTCTTGAATAGCTCCCCAACTTACCGTCGGCATCAACCTCGTTGATCATGTCCTGCAGCTCGGCTTCTGTGGGGTTCTGGCCCAGGGATCGCATGACTGTTCCCAACTCCTTTGTTGTGATGGTGCCATCGCCGTCTTTGTCGAATAGCGAGAATGCCTCTTTGAACTCGGCGATCTGTTCCTCTGTCAGCTGATCGGCCTGCAAACACACAAATGAATACCGCATAAATTAGATGCACCACTTAAAGTTCCACACATACCATTATGAATTGGTATAAAAACCTTTGTCTATAAATTGTTTACAAAATAAATTTTACACCTATAGACAACTCGACCGGGTTGGTTATTGAAATACTTTTCAACGACATCCCGATAGCATTTCAATGTCAACATGGAAAGCTACCCAAGAATACAATTAGGAATAACAAAAGACGAGAAAGGAGAACAATTGTGTTTAATTTGAATAATTTTGCGTATTGTTTGCTCGCCGCAAGGCAAGTCCAGATACAATTGTATCTGTAGCTATGCAGTGGTATCTTGAAAAAGGTGTTAAGTTTCCGCTGAATCAACAAAACCTGACGTCAGCGACTGAATAAACAAGGGACCAGGAAAGCACTGCCGAAAGGGGGAGTGGAGGAAACGAGAGGAGAAGTCGACACCCAAAACCAAAATTTATTATTGCCAAGGGAATGATGTATATGTGACAAGAGACGTGCGAGTTGTCAGTTTCAGGAGCCAAGAGACCTAGCCAAAAACGATCTTGAGCGTCTCATGTTGGAGCAACAAAACCAAAAACCGGGCGTATAAAATTCCCGTTTGCCTGTTAATGTTTTAATGCACATTAATGTTTATTTGGGCAACTCGTTCTCTACAGATAAGACCAAGAATCATTTGAGTATATTATAAGGCCTGGTTGGGGAACTTGCGATAATTATTATTAATCATGAAGCAAAAATGCAAAAGCAAACTTTGCCTGCGTCAGAGGGTGAATTATATATATTTGCTCAAGCTGATAAGTGCAAACTGATATGTATGGAAACAGTATATAAACGATTGTTTGTTTTCTGATCCTATGTAATAACAACTTAATTTGCCATATTCAAAAGGGCAACTCAATCTACAGCAATTATAATTAATTAATGGTTTGGGATCAACAGTACAAAAGTTGAAACAAAATGTACTGATCTTTTTTTTAGTTTCTCTACTCTATCTAATCACCGCGGCACAAAACAATTATGCATGCTCACTTGAAGGCCAAATCGGGTTCCTTAAAAATCACACACAAACATGGCTCTCAGACATGTTGGCCAACCTTTATGGACAACTTCCGTTCCGTAAGTAGTAGGGAATACAGAAAGTCAAATCGGCGATTGACATTGGAATTATAGCGCCCTGCTTGACCTTATCTAATCGGGGGAATTTCGGTGAATTTAAACAGCAAATTCGAGTACATTAGGTTTGCTGCCGCGGTGGTGGCACCTGTTTTTTTTGTTGGCCCAGAGATTGTCGCGTTGGCGTTCAATTGAATTTGCCAAGCTTATCGCCGCTGTCTGAGCAGATAAAACGATTTCCAACTAGGTTATGTCATTGGCAGGCGTGACTAAGCCAGAAACACCCATCGGAGCTCAGAGATTTCCGCTGGAACAGATTGAAGCTCTCTCCCTAAATGGCGACAAATGCAAACAACAACAGACCCCACCCACCAGATATCCATTAATGGCAGTCAATCGGGCGGGGTCGTTAATCGAGAAGGGGGGTTGGGGTTAAGGCCTAATTGGTAATCCATTTGTATGCACAATCAGACGCCCACGGCATCCCGAAGAAGCTTCTATATCAAGGCAAGCACACAGTGCCTGCCAAAATTTTATGCCTTGGAGAAGGACTCAGGCTGTGCGTATTTATCAGGATTATTTATTTACTTTTATGACCATGACTCATGGTCTTGATCTCATGATCCACCCAAAGTAGCTAAACTTTTTTAACTTCAACCATCAATATCCACTTAAAGAGATTCACTTATGATGATGACATTTGTACATATTTGTGTCATATTAATGAGGTTCTAGTTGTTGACCACAGGGTTTTAAATTCAAGATACAACAAAAACCGTTAGTTATACAACATTAGTCATACATCTTCACATAAAATTGTAGTTTTTCTTTATCTTTATTGTTTATTTCTATTAATAATTTTTTATATTTAAAATTAGATAATTGAATTTGAGTTATCATAATAAATGTATGCGTTTATCACCTATATATTCACAGCTAACATGTTTTTGGCTGTAAAAAGATTCGTCTTAAAGAAGTTTGACGGCAAATACAACTTCAAACAAGTCATAACTGGAAATTTATGTTGAAGCCAAGTTTGCCGGTTTACCGTTGTATTGTATACGCTTTTTTGCCGGTCCCAACCGGTTTCATGGGGTTTAGTTTGGATTCATGAATGACGGTTAGTTAATTTTGGTTTTCGGGTCCATTTTTAGTGCATCCGAACTCAGGTTCAAGCAACTGCGCTAGTTGAGCCAAAAGCCAGTCATTTGGCTTTATTAAATGCCACTCACATCATCGGGTATTCATCATACACCATATGATCGATGAAGTCAGCCCAAGAACACATACTGACTCATGGGAATTTATATGGATGTTGGCTAATTTTTCAACGGAAATAAATAAGATACATATACAACCATTTCTCATAATTAGCTTTAGCTAAAGATCAACAAACTATGAAGATCAGTCAAAAGCCCTGGCAAATGTTTGTTTTAGCCAAGTTAGCAGTCGAATCACAGAAACAAATTGGGCACGTAGAGCTGTACGATATATTTTAATTAAAAGCTGTTTGCATTCTGCGTGAGCTGTAAAAATCGCTAATTAAATTAGGCGACACCAGATGAGGCTGAATGTGGGTGGGATGGGGTGTTGTGGGGATGGGTGATAAAGTGGGCGGGGTTTCTTATCAAAAGTCGCAGAGAAGGCCAAACAGAATAAGAAGGTGAAAAGAGGGCGACAAGAAAATTGGATTATGTGGTTAAGCGGCGTCTAGCAGGAATTTTTCTACATTTGCAGCGCTTTCTTTCTCCTCCTCCTCCTCCCCCACCATTCGCCTGTGCCGTTACAATAAAATTCTTGTGCGAAAAGCCAAAGTGGAACAGGCAGCCAACACAGACACACTGATACACACACGGACACGAACACGGCGAGCCGAACGAATGAACGAGCGAAGCAGACGAACAAAGACGAAGGCGAAACAGCAAAATAACCGCAATGCGGCAAATGAAACGGTTATGGAAGAAAACAACAAAAGGTAGGCGCCGATAAAAGTGCCAAGCGCAAGGCGCAAAAAAAATGAAATACCGAAAGAAACGGAAAGAGAGAGGGAGACGCAGCACAAAACGGAACTGATAACGAACGAAATAATTGCACACAGAGAGAGACGCGAAAGTGTGTGAAACGGTAATGCGAGAGCGTCGAAACGGGTAAAATGAGCGGCGAGTGCGCAAGAGAGGGAGAGCAAGAGAGAACCAAAAAGAATTTTTTCACCATTTCCATTGGCCGTTTCTAACCTCCAATTTTTGTGCGGTAAATAAAAAATACAACCAAAAGGCATAGAGCGAACAACGAACGGCGGGTCAAGGAGGAGACCGATAATGCCGGGCCCGGCAACTTTGTTGTTCATCAATATATTCTGCATATTCACACATTTTCCACTGATAAGCAAAATAATGGAGGTCTACGAGCGGGGGCATTTCTATAATTTGCGGGGATCTTTGAAAAATTGCTGATAAAAGTGTCGATGGCAACGCGTGTGTGCATAATGCTTAACAAATTGGCCGAAATCATATTTGATTTACGATTTCAAAGAGACGAGGAGGAATAAAGGAGGACGGAAAATGAGGTGTTGCTCGAGATGCTGATAAGAATTTCCACATTTCCACGCCTGATTGGGTTTCGATGGTTTTTTTTTTTGCTAGCGTCATGGAATTATTATAGGGCAAACTTGATTCGTGTGCGACAGCCTTGGAAATATAATAATTTTGACGAGTGACGTGACATGTGTGTAAATTCTTGCTATTGACATTGCTTATTTAATTGTACTACTTATTTTCTGCGACCCCCAGGGCAAAATTAAACTTTTGATTACTTAGCTTTAGTTGAACAAAAAAGTTAAAGAAAACTGTGAACAAAAAATAGCTCATACTTAAACAACTTATCTTTTGTTTTTTGCATAAGTATGAATTTTAAATAAGTTCTACAAATTATTTCATTTGAATCAAAGAAAACTAATAAATCGAAAAACATAAGATTTGAATTCTGGGTACAAACTACTATCCAATTACAATGAGAGAGCCAAAATGTACTTGAATCAGGACATACCACCTAGGATTAATGATTTATGTATTGGGGGTGAATTATGTTCGTTTGTAAAACAACAATATTGGTTTGTAGAAAAAACCAGTTTTTTCTACCCATGAGCATGATATATTTTTGGGGTGCGAAATGTAAACGAAATTCCCGGGGACAGCTGCTTTTCGACGGGGTGTTCGGGGTTGAGGTGTGTATGTGTGTGGAAAGCCGTTAAAACCATATAAACAAAGTCTAATTGGAAGCCATTCGACCCCTCCCGCTCGCACTAATGGTAATTGCCCTGGGGGTCGCTGTCTGACTTTGATTTTTCGCAAAAACTGTGGAAATTTCAATGGAAAATGATGGCCGCACGTTGTGTAAACACAGAAAATAAAGATGCACATGTTTTCCAGCTATTCCCATAAACTTACCATTTTTGTAGGTGTTTTTTTGTTTTGTTGCTAGAGTGACGAAGTTTTAATCCGCTGCGGCTACTGCTGCTGCTTGGGTGTTGGTATGTGTGTGAGTGGAATTACGGAACGCGCGGTTAACTTTATTTTTTACTAATTAACACACTGCAAAAGAAGCAAGAAGAGGTTTTGGGGAGATTACTTTTGGGGGGTCTTTAGGCAAGAAGTAGAAAACTGCCAACTCGGAGAGAAGAAAAAAGCGTCCAAAGCAGCGACGCCGACGCTTTTTTTTTCCTCGCCGTGGCAGTTTCTTAAATTTTGTAGTGTTGTTGTTTCAGCCGAAATTAATACAAATTTTCGCCTTGCGTTTCTTTCTTTTTTTTTTGTGGCTTTCATTCGTTTTTTTTTCAGCTATTGTGCGAAATATGCCAAACACACGCGCGCACACGGCAGAATTCTCGTTTTATATAGTAGATATGTGGCGGGGAGAGCTAATACATATAAGAGTTGCTCGGATTCGGTTTTTATACAGATATTTGTTTCATTTTTTGCTCGTTGGTTTTCTTGATTTTTGGCTGGCGCCGAGAAATTGGCTTTTCCGCGGAACTTTCGCAGCTCCGGGTCCTTGGGTGTGTGTGGTTTAGCTATTTGTTGGTCCAATAATGCTCTATATGTAATAGCTGGTTCTGGCAACTCACGATCCTAATCTGATTTCCGTCCGCAACGGTCGACGACTCAAAAAACTTTGTGTTCGAAATAGCGCTGCGTCGCCATATATACGGTTTTATTTTCGCCGATATCAAAAGCAGGGCTCTCTCGCGAGAGCCAGAGCGAAACGGTTAGCCAATCGGTTAGGCGCTCTCTAGCTCTCTCACTTCTGCAGTGTCTGCATGTGTTGCTTTTGCTTGTCCCTTCCCCCACCTGCGTAAGGCGAAAATTTGAATTTGCCGTTGTAACGGTCGCGCCGGCGCTTTTCCCAAAAAGTGTGGGCGTGGGGAAAAATAAGGGTGTGGTGAACTTATGTACCCTGTAATTAATTATCTTTCCAAACGACCACAAATACCCTATACTTATCTGTCAAGCAAATTTTATTGAATATTGGATGCCAATATAGGACAACTTTATAATCCCCAATGTTTCCCTAGTCGAATTCTATTAAAATATCTTAATATTTAAAATAATTAAATACCTTTTATAAAGTTTATTTATAGTGCTTAGCAGCTTTTGAAATTTAAGAAGTTCAATTAAAGATAAATTCCAATTTTGCCATCAAAACCTTAATTATTTTAAATTCATCTAAAATAATCATTGTAACTCCCGAATTTAATTACTTTTTCACAGATTCTCCCTCACTGGGTCTTGGTGTTTTACTTGATGCCATGCTAGACCTTTTATCGCTCACCGTCGCCAGGGACTTTCTCTCCGAAACGCTGGAGAGGATCTGGCGCTTGGTGCTGTACAGATCGCCCATGCTGGCCCGAGGATCCCGCTGGCGACCCACCATGCTCATGGCGCTACGGGTGGTGATGTAGGTGGTCGGCTGGCGATTCTCGCCCCGTTCAGTCGCCTCCTTTTTCTCCAAATCCCGCCGCACTTGCAAGGACATCCGGGCCTCCCGCACCCGCCTCTTCACCTCCTGCTCGTCGAACTCATCCATATCGATCAGCGTGTCGACCACCGGACGGGCCTGACTTATGGTCTTCTTCATATAGGACTCCAGCTGTTCGTCGGTCATGTTCTTGGTCTTGATCAGCTCGCTAAAGGCCATTTTGGCCTCCAGCTGCTTGGCCTGGGAGCGTTTCAGGCGGTAGAAGTCCTCTCTCTCAAACTCTTCGAGTTCCCCGCATATATAGTTATAGGTATTTATCAGGACGGGTATAACCTAAAAGTATATAACTGGGAATATTATAACCATTTTTAGGTTCAACATTATAACAAGAAAATGAGCCTTTATAAAACAGTTATGATCGAAACAATCATAACAACTACAGAGTATCAAAAAATTAAAAAGATTATATGATGCTACCGAACAAAAGCTGGTACGCTTTTGCATAATTGTCCGATAATCACTTGAGCAATACTTCAGTCATTTAAAAAATGTCCAAATTATAAATATTTAAATATCGATATTTTCGATAAATCCAGATAGTAAAAACACATAATTACCACATGCTCCAGGGCATTGACCCTCATGTTGGTCTGCAGGGAGGCTGCCTCCAACATACGCACTTGGTATTCGAGGGAGGCGTACTCCGTCAAATCTCGAAGTGCCGTCGTATAGCAGTCCCTGATCCGCTGGACCTGCATCCCTCCACAACTGAGACCCGCCAGGGGAAAGGCTCCTTCACCTTTTGTCTCCAGTTCCAGGCAGTTGAGCTTGACGCCCACAATTTTGATCTGAGTGCGGCGCAGAAATGCAGATGCCACGTAGCTGTGGCTCACCATTTGGGGCTTGAAATCGGCTCCCAGGAGATTGGCCTTCGCCATCGAGAAGATCGCATGTCGCATTTTCTCATCTCCCCTTTCATCCTGGTCGAAACGAAGACGCCGCAACTCCCGCAGCTTCATGTCGATGGCATCCCGCTTTCGCTTCAGAAGACCCACCCCCCTCCTCGCTGCCAAAACCCGCTGCTTCATGATCACCGAATTGGCCCGAGAGGGAAACACCGGCAGGATGTCGCGTTTGGCCATGACAGAAGCTTTCTTTTTGGGTTTCGATCAGAAATGATTGGGTCTGGCCGAATTTTAAATTTATTTTACATATATTTGAAGGGTTACTGATTAAATGTAGGTAAATCTGAACTCTCACAAAAGGGATTACAAAAAAAAATACTTACTTTTTAATGTGCTTAAGGCATATGTTTTAATAAGTTGATGATTCAATGATCCAAAACAGTATATATCGTATTTCTTATAAATTCTTCTTTCGCAAATTCCTTTAAAGTTTATCGTAATAATACGCCTTTCATGAATCAACAGATTTCAGTATGTTTCACATAATTTTGTTAAATGTATGATTCATTATTTCTTAAATCTCCACAGCCAGAGCCGATTTTTTGTATCTTTAAAGAATTTTTTTTCGGTTTTGAGTAGTGTTTATTTATTTTATTTTTATATTTCAGAATAAACAAGAAAGGAAAGCTAACTTCGGGCGGAGCCGAAGTTGATATACCCTTGCAGAATACTCTGTAAATTATATTCTCCAAAATTATTCATATGATGCATTCTTAATACTCATAAAAAATCCCAACTTCCTAACTTTAAAAACACCAAAGTTATGGCATTTCCAATCGTTCAGTTATATGGCAGCTATAAGATATAGTCGGCCGATCCTTATGAAATTTGGTATGTCGGATTGATTGGCCAAAAATAAAACCCATAGAAAATCCCAACTTCTTAACTTTACAAACACCAAAGTTATGGCACTTCCGATCAATCAGTTATATGGCAGCTATAAGATATAGTCAGCCGATCCTTATGAAATTCGGTATGTCGGATTGATTGGCCAAAAATAAAACCCATAGAAAGTCCCAACTTCTTATCTTTAAAAACACCAAAGTTATGGCTTTTCCGATCGTTCAGTTATATGGCAGCTATATGATATAGTCGCCCGATCCGGCTCGTTCCGACTTATATACTACCTGCAATAGAAAGACAACTTTTGGGAAAGTTTCGAGCAGATAGCTTTAAAACTGAGGGACTAGTTTGCGTAGAAACGGACGGACAGACGGACAGACGGACGGACAGACGGACAGACGGACATGGCTAGATCGACTCTCCTGGTGATGCTGATCAAGAATATATATACTTTATAGGGTCGGAAATGTCTCCTTCACTGCGTTGCAAACTTTTGACTGAAATTATAATACCCTCTGCAAGGGTATAAAAACACCTTTAATTTTACAATCAAATTTATAAGGTGTTCCTGGTCGATGATTTTTTTGGTTATCACTCATACGTAGCGTTGCCATGAATATTTGATTTTAACAAAATCGCACATACGCAGTGTTGTTTTGTACATAACTAATTATGTTAAGAAAAGTAACCCCATTTATTTGACAACCATTATTATTTGTATAATACTTTTTTTTTGTATAAAGGGAAATGTTTTTTTGTCCCCAGTTGAATTTTTACATATTTTGTTTGGCCCCTTTATCATTGGGGAAATCCCTAGTTTGGCCAACAAAATCCGTGGTCAGCGGATGCGTGTGCAATTACAATGCGGAATGTATGGCCATTCCACTGGGATTTAGCATTGGGCATTGGACACTGGACACTGGGACAATTGGCCATTGGACATTGGCGATTTTGCGCATTTTCCAGCTGCTGCTGCTGTACGATTTCCTTTGCCGCAGCGAATTGTCGCAATGTGGCGCCGCTTGGTGCAACGCAGCCTTGGCGCATTTGCAACGCATGCCAACAAGTTAAGTATGTTAACCTCTGGAAAATTAGACATGCCAGAAGGGGCGATAAGAGGGGTGGTGGGGCTCTGAGGGGCTTGAGGGGCTTGAGGGGCCTGAGGGCTAGGTAACGAAAACGAAAATGAAGTAACAATGCAGCAAACATCGGTTCGGGCCGGGCCAAAAGGGCGTTTGTAGTCGCAGTTTGTAGTTGTCGTTGTCGCTTGGCGACGACAGCAATGCGCCATTTTTCGTTCTCCCCGCAAGACATGAAAATTCGGCTTTTCCCTCCTTCTCGCTGCGAGTGTATATGTGTGTGTGTGTGCGTGTTGGGTAAACATTCTGCCAGGCGTTTTCATTCTCTCTTGGATTTTCGCAATCGCAGAGGAAGCCCCACAAGCCGCCCTTTCACCCCGCCAAAATAAAAAACCTCCTCAATGCGTTTGCTGAAATTTATCGCAATTCGATAAGAAATCATATGCAATTGGGTTACAGATTATGTGTTAAAAATAACCATGGATAAATAATTTCTTATCTTATCCGATGTTTTCCGTAAGACATAGTACAAAAGTGAGTGCTGAATACAATTTTTACAGCATACTTTTAGGCACCTTCTCCAGATGATTAACATTTATTTATGCACCTTCATGCATACATTTTATTATAATTTTTAAGCAACTCCTTCTAACTCTTCCCAGCAAGAAATTGGTTATCCACGTGTCTGTACTAAAAACAAATGTGTATGGGCGACAAGTGCCAAGTAAACATGATTTAATTGCAAGTAAACATTTGACTTTGCTCTTATAGGATTATTAATTTGCATACATGTGTACTCTTATATGGTTGGGTAATTTATGCCACCAAAGCTTGCTAAACAAAAGAGCAAACAATATAAGAGGAAAAGTAAACTGAACTTATCAACTTTAAAAAAAGGACGTATAAATTGTACAATGTGGAAATGGTAGGTAAATTTACTGGAATTATACTACTTTCCCTTCTTGCCCTTGCCCTTTCCCTGGCGCTTCTTCTTGCGCTGGTCCTTTTTCCATTTGCGCCAGTATTTCTGGATCTTGGCCGCAGCCCGATTCATCATAAAGACCACCAGCTTCTGCTGCTGAACACGACGCTCCTCCTCCTCGCGCTTCACAACAATATTCTTATAGACACGCTCCTCCTGCTTGAACTGCACCATGAAGTCGTCGAGGATCTTCTTGGCCTCCAGGAACTGATCCTGCGCCACCAGATTCTCACGCATCTTTTCACCCACACTAGTATCGTACTTTTTAAGCATACTCTGCAGTTGTAGGAGCAATTTGTTTCTGGTTTGGGTTGAATAATATAAGAATATATCATAGATTTATGAATAGTAATTTCCTTACTTCTCACTACGCAACTCATGCTCCTCGGTCAGGTTCTTCTTAGTCATCTTTTCGTAGGTTTCCCGAGCCGTATTCAGCTCTTCCTCCAGCTCTTTTTGCCTTTCCATGCTGCCCTTGTGATAATTACGCATGGTGCGATTACACTTTTCACTACACGAAAAGAGTTTTTTATTTTAATTAAAGATATTTTAAAGATATTACAGTTAAAAACATAAAAAACTATGTCTATACACAATTTGAATAGTAAATAAATAATTTTAATAAATATAAAGGAACTTAAAAATAATAAACAATATAGTTACAGGACTACAAAATATTCAAACGGAAGAAATAATGTACGTTTATCGTTGAGAGATAACTGACCTTACATGTATGAAAGAACGTTTCTTTTCTTATTTAACTATATTAAGTAAAAATTCATGACTTTCACTTACATTTCGTTCTGAATGGCCACGTTGTTTTGCCACTTCTTATTGGCCAGATCCTCCTCGACCTTCATCAGATAGATTCCCTTGGCGGCCGTCTTCCATTTGCCAATTACTTTCTGAAAGGCCAGGCTGGCCTTCAGCTCCTTGATTTTCTTCTGGATGTCCACGTTCTGGTGGTAGATGGCATGAAGCTTTCGCTCCTTGGTGATCTCGCTGCGCGACGATCGGTGCAGATGCAAGTGGGCGCTTTCGAGGAGAAAGTGAAAGGCGGCCAGCAACTGTTGATCCCTTTCGTTGAGGCTATGCTTCAAGTGCGGGAAGAATCGGTGAATGTTATGGTTGACCAGAAAGAAATCCACAATTCTCATAGTGGTGTGATCGTGCGGCAGCTTAGAGCGTCCAGTCTGCTTTCCAAGGTGGCGAATCATACTATCGATGGGTTCAAGGACTTCCTCGTAGCAGGTGCCCATCAGCACACTCTTTAGCTTTTCAGGATGCTCCAAAAGCTTTGGAATAATCATCGCAATCTTAATGCGCTCCTGCGACATCTTGAGCACCCGTTCAACTCCTTCCAATCTAACCTGACGTTCGGCGGTTGTATCTGAAAAAGAATTGAGTGATGACTTCTATGCAATAAAGATTTGAATTCATACCAACCCATTTTTACTTGTAGGCTCTACGGATCTATGCTAATTCCGTTATTCATTAGGTATATTATCTAACTTTGAATGGTTTTCATTCCTGGGATCTTGTAGTCCTGTCTGAATTTGAAGTATTTTTAAGTTAAGGTCTTGAAGAAAATCTGTTCTTTTATAGTATTTTATATTTCGCAATACTTGTACAAATAATCCGTTATACTCCTTCAAAAAATGTATGTTTATGCTTTGGGTTTCTTGAGATCCTTAAATATTCCCTGGTAAGTATTTTACAGGACACTAATTTGACTACGCTTTTGGTGTAACATAAGTTCTGTATATTTTTTTTATTTTATAATTCTTGCTGTAGATTTAAAAATTCCTTGTGTATGCTTGTGTCGAGGTCTTTTCGAGTTCTGTGCCTAGTTTGTTATTGTTTTGAATGATAAACAAACATGGCTTACTGTGTTTACCAAGTTGCCAGGCTACAAAGCCGGAACGTGTGGAATGGAACCCTCTCCGATCAAGGAGCAAACTTATGGCAGTCTAAAAGGGGGCGTGGTGCGGGGCGGGAGCTTTGAATGGCACTTTCACGGCAATGACTAGTAAAAACTTTTGCCAAGTGCAGTAGTTGACAATGAAGTGGGTGGTGGGTGGATGTTTGTGGGTGGTCTAGGGGATGGTTGGTGGTTGGTTTGTTGGCCATGTCGCATTATGTCAACTGACGTGGCATGAATGAAAGCTGCTGCAGCAAAGCACACGAGGGAGAATGCGGTGCAGAGGGGTCTGCTTGGGAAAAAAGAAAACCATAAGAGCATGAAACGAACTTGTGAATGCAGAACAATGTGGGTGGGATGGGAAGGTTGGTTAAAAGTTCCTCACTCAGGTGGAAAATTTACCTAATGAAAATGGGATGAAAGGGGTGCCAGAGAAGAGTTTTAATCTGGAAAACCATATGTGCTACTGCCAAAAATCACATTCACTACGGTGATGATTCCATATTTTGTTCAATAAATTATTTTATTTCAAAACTGTGTTAGAAAATGTTTCTTTTAATGTTAGTTAAGATAATATTTTCTAATCAAACTTTCATTTATTTAGTATTTCGTTTAATTGTATAAATATATACCTTCAATACTCTTCAAAATAGATTAAATATCCCTAATTAAATATATATTTCTGCAAACCAATATAAACCTCCAAACAATTTTAAAATGTTAACAAATAAATAATAATGAGATATTCAGTTTGTTTATAATAAAAGCTCAAAGTGGTGGATTCCAAATTATTCCAAGCATTTCGATTCCGTTCCCATTCCGTTTTTATATTGCTCCCCCCTTTTGCACGACCCAGGACAAAACGCAACAAGTAAGAAGAAGCATTTGCTGCGAGGCCAAAAAGTTTTTCCAGGCACCATTTGAGCCAGAAACAACAAGGACAACGACAGCAACAGCAACAACAATGGCGGCGATGACAAAAATGAATGGCGAACATTTGCTGAAAACGTCGCAAAGTCCCCGTTTCTCCCTTCTCTCTCAATCGAAAAGAATGTGCTCGCTTGTCTGCGTAAAATGCTGCAATGCGAATCAGCAGGAAAAAAAGAAAGCAAGTAAAAGAAAGGAAAATAAAATTGAGCAAGAAATAATATTTGTTGTTGGCTGGTAAGAAAAGCGATGAACGATAGATGAACCACTGGCCAAAAAGAGAGATTAGTGAGAAAAAGCCAAAAGAAATGACGCATAAACAGGAGGTGAGAGAGAGAGAAAGAAAGAGAGTGGGAGGACAACAGTGGGAGAGCGAGAGTAACAATGGTAAAAGTAGTGAGCGGGAGAGCGCCTTGGAATATGCAGCAAAATAAGGTAAATCTGCTGTTGCTTTTTACAGAGAGACCATAAAAGAGAGTCCTGCGTATACGTAACAAATGGCAAAGCCCTATAGCAGAAAAACGCTAACGGTACTGCAAAGAAGGAGCAGACCAAAAGAGATGTATTGAAAGTGGCGTCTCTCTCTCTCTCTTTTTGATGGCCCACATTCGCTCAGCTGAGCTCGCCTTTACCGTTAACCGATTACAGCCCAAGAACCGCTTACCATTTACCGTTTCGGGCCGTCTGGCCCTGGCTCATTATGTCCCGTTGCCTTGGCAGTATTGTTGTATATTTTTATAGTCCTCACTCGACTGTTTCCTTTTGAGTTTCTTTTCTAGCCGTAGCCCTCTATCTACATTTCACAGAAATGTGGGCCCGTTATGCTCGGCCTGGCCGCATTGCAGCTATAAATTTGTTTGTGGTTCACATTTGCCTTGGAAGATTACTTTCGGCCATAGTCACACAGCCCCTAGGAGAAAAAGGGGAGAGGAGAAATGGCGGAGAGAAGAAACCGTTGAACAATGGACTTAAGGAAAGGGAAACGAGAAACAAGAAACGACTAACTAACTGTGCTTAATGGTGGGTGGTGGTTCGTAGTCGGGGGTGGGGTGGAAACCCCATAAAGAACCTTTTTGAGAAAGTGTTATTATAATGCTCGGTCTGCCAACGGGAAGGTCAGGCTGTTGGGTCTTACCAGCGGAAACTAAAGATATGCCCCTGGGTCTTCCTTTGAGTTGGATGGGATGGGATAATCACGATAAAGCGAGGATTACGGTTCCGCTTCAAGGAAAATAGATCTAGCGACTTTGCTCCTTTAATTTAGGGATTTAATGTGCATTCAAAGATGTTTAAGTTAAGAATAGGATGCTAAAAAGCAGAATTTTTAAAAACAGCCGTTTTCGTATTTATCAGATTTGAGAAAGTAAAGATAATGTATTTATGTAAAATTAAAAAGTATTTATAAACTGCTACATTTTTTCTACTTTAATAAGCCGTAAGAACCCCTTATAAATATCGTTGTATTATTTTTTTGTAACTTTAATTAAGTATACGCAACAAAAAAAGAATATCTTTCGTTCTACGAAAATTAAATACAATTAGGTCTAACTAATATAAAGTTTCCTCTCATTGGAGGCAAATGTCAGGAAAACGGGCAGTTACGGTGCTAAATTCCATTTAAGCATCCTTATGAGAGAGATTCTCGAGCTAGAAAATAGCCAAAGGCAGGATAATTCAGCCTTGGAGAACAGTTATAGTTTCCTCCTCCACAATTCACTGGCTTTCGAAACGCATTCAGTCGCCAGGCAGGATCCATTTGGTCGGGCACCTGCTTTTGTCACCTGAGCGAGGACCACAGGAAACGTTCGCATTGGCAAATGAAGTGGTGCCCAGCCCATTGAATCCTGCCGCCCACCTGGACAAGTTTTAGCTGAATTTTTCATGGCTCTTCCTTTTTTTTTTTTGGTTGGTTCCCCGCCTCGTTTCCGTTTGGCAGTTACACTTTGGACTCTAGTTTTGGGTCTGTTCCGAGGCAGTCTGGCATGTATTTTGGGTTGGTAATGTTTGGCACTTTTTATGGAGCAACTTGCACTCAAGTTGCCCCGAGAACTTTTGGCTTTTGCTTCCGTTTGGTTTGACTTGCCAACCTTCTCTGTAATTTGAATGTTCTGAACTGTGAAGCGAGCGACAGAACAAACTGTCGTAAAGGCCCTGGAAAGAGTTAACTTGGCTAATAAAGTGAATCCATCCAACCCCACCCAATCGACTTGCCTGTTTCAAATTTTTGTTGCTATTAGAAAAGTTTTTGTTCGCTTTGGCGCACATTTTTCTCTTCTCTTTTCTTGTGATAATTTAATAAACTATCAAAAGTTGAGAATGATTTAACTTTCGCTACGCTTGGAAAACAAATGAAATTGAAATTCAAGTAGGATTGCCGAATCAAGGATTCCAAGACCTTGGCAAGTTTCACAAAGATTTTAAGCAAACAGTTTCACAAAACTTTAATTGGATCAGTTGTAGCTGTTGGCTTGTCCTGAAAAAGATGTAACAGCCATGTTTTAATAACAGCAAAGACTTCCTTAATTATATTGATCGAAAAGTTAGACCCCATAAATAATATTTAATTAGAGTCATTTTTGCATTAGGTATTTAAATTGCTTTTCTGTAACCGCTTGCATATTTTTGTCACGCACTGTTCCCGTATCTTTTTTTTCATCTAACTACCGCTGCCACTTAATTGTGATATAAGCTGGATATTTTATTTCATAAATACCCAGCACGTGCTGACTATCGTTTGGCTCGGATCATCTTCAAATATTATATTTCTTATACATTTTCTGTTTGACCAAAGTCAACAATAAGCGACAAAATGGCCGCACGTGCACGGTGTTCCTTTTCCTTCGTTTTTGTTAGGTACATATACCCTGTTCATCTCCGGACTTCCTTGTTTAATTTAGGCCAAACAGCAAATGTCCTGGCCGAATGATTGATGATATTGCGTAGCGGGAGCAACAAAAAAAATTCACTTGTTAGCGGTAAACCAAGCCGTTTACTTTCCATTTGCCGGATTCCTCGCGAAGCCTGTGAAAATCTCTTTGGACCAAGTTAATAAATTGTTTGCTGTATTTGTTGCATTTAGCGCCTACACAATTTTGGCTTTGGCAAACTTTGTAATGAAGTCGCTGTGGGAGAAACCTTTATCAGGTTTCTCATCTTTCTTTGGATACAGTCGAGATAGTTTAAGTGAAAACATTTGGTTATACATATTCAAATTATACATATTCAAAACTAAAAAACCTGGAAAGTTGCAACTAATAAATTTTTATTTAAAGAAGCATAATGGAAACATGCATTTAAATCTGAAATACAAATTGAAATTGGCATTTTTTCACAAAGTGGAGTGGGGCTCGTGATTCTGAATTTTTCGATTTAGAAAAGTTCAATATAGGGAATTTTTACCGTGTGCAAATGTACCCAGCCTTTTTTCGCCATTGTTCTGTATGCAAGGCACGCAAATTTGTTGCCAATAAGCAGCCGAAAACAATTTTTATAAGGCTTGACTGGGAAGATGACTGGGTTGAGGGTGGCAGGGGGGGTGGTAGAGGGGCTCGAGGGTCCGCCAGAGGGGAGTCCATTTTCCTATGCGTGCTGCGTGCGCTTCTGCTCTTGGTTCTTCCACTTCGCCTTGTGCTCCCCGGACTTCCTGTTTTTTTGGATGAAGCCAAGGGTGAGATGGTGGCTCAGAGACCCTGGAGTTGCTTAGCTACATCGGCCCCGGATCCAGAATGTAGGTCATGTTGGACTCTGCCAAGGAGAGAGGCGGTCACACACACACACAGAGACCCACTTCCACCAACCACCCCATACACTGCCAGAATTCATTATACATACACAGAATTTTCGGATGTTGGGCAGAGTAAGTCGGAAAAGCTGGGGGAGGAAAGAGCAGGAAGGAAAGCAACACTGTTTCCCATGAATACTTTAGCACCGACTGTCGGTGGGCGTGGTCTACAACCTTCCACGCCTTGGATATGTGCTTTATTATAATAAAAATTTCATTAGAAAATTGAATGTTGACGTGTCGCATGTGCCGTACTTCCTGTGTTCCTTTCTCCGCTTTTTCACACATCATCCCATAAATATTGCTGTAATGTATCCTTCAGAATTTTAAATACATTTCAACATTCATATTATATGTATTCATTTATAAAAAGGGAAATGAAGTAGGGGGAAGGAGTCTATAATTATTCTTACAATTCCATCCGTAACTTTTCTTATTTAAACAGAAAATCATTATTGGATTATACACAGGGACCAGACAAAATATATAAAATTGTACCCGAATCTAGGAAAATAATATATTACTAAGCAAACTTCTAGCTTTAAGCTTTCTTAAATTAAGATCACTTAAAAAGTCTGTACAATATTTACCAAAAGTAATAAGTATAAGCAAGTATTTTTTTAAGTTGTAAGACCATACATCTTGATGAACATATTTAATATCAAAAATCTTTTTTTATGTCGTTCCATTTCAAATGAGTTGGAAAAGTGACCCTTTCAAAGGAAAGCTAATCATCTTTTGGCCGCAAACTTTTCCACTCAACTGTCTGGACAGGGCCACATTGCGTATACTCGATGCGGGCCGAAAGGACCGCTATCAGTCTAGCAATCCCTGCCCCAATCATCCTAGACAAATGAGGGTCCTTGTCAATATGAGTAATAGCTCATCAAAGTTTCATTTTAAACCTTTTTTTTTTTGTTGTTTTTTCCCACACTTTCCGTGCATGCAAATCATGTAGAGCGGTAGGAAAATAAAATGAAATTGGGAACTTTCGACAAACCATTTAACTGGAAACTGAAAGTATGACAAGACAAAGTTTTATTTACGGCCAGATCGTGGGTGTGGGTCACAAAGGCAAATGGTCTTGTAATACGTTTTTGGTGATAGACGAGCAGATATACATATATTTATGGTTGTTTGGGCTTTTTGTCACCCCAAGAGTCAAATGAAAGTTGTGACACATGCAATAATTTGATTTTGCTCGCAAATAAATCGTAAAGATTGGAGAATCAACAAAGTGCAAACAACTGAAAACAAGTTTCGGGGCCTGCTTTCGTTTTCGTTTTCAATTTTCAACTTGCCCCCGAAAACGCAGGACCTGTTTTCCCCAGCATGTTTGTCGTGGGCGTAATGAGACAAAGCCACCTCACGCCGCCCATGGAGCATGTTTTATCGATAATTCGTGAGTGCGACGCAGAAAAATCACCCACCACCCCACTCGAACCACTCCACTCCATTACAGCCACCCCCAACCACCCACGCACTCACATCCATTTAGTCTGTATAACAAACAAATGTTTTTTGTATGTGTCAGGCGCCGGTTTCCCTTATTTTCCTTTTCCCTTTTCCCATTTTATTATTATTATTATTTTCCTTTGTTTTTTTTGTTATCCGAAAATCGGTTTTTGCGGACGCTCAACTGACACGAAACTTCAGTGAATACATATATATGTATTTGGGTATACACGGAAAGAAAACATAATTTTTATAAGCAATACAAATGTATTGTCAGGATCTAAATCTCTTCTTAATAATACATGGGGAAATCAAACAAAAATTGTGAATGCAAAAATAGGATTAGAAATTTTTTACATATAATTTCGTAACATTTATCTCAGTTTTTCTGTGTAGTATTATTATTTATTTAGAACATTATGTGGTTCAATCTGTTTTTGATAGTCAGATCAGTATTTAGATCTGACGATCGATAATTAATATTTATTTCATATTCATATTTCAAATATAAAATTGATTTATTTATTTATGTGTATCCCAATTTCTAGATAGGTTCCGTTTGGATGTATTGACAGGAAATTGGAACCGGTGTCCTGAAGGTGGTGGTGTTTTGCTTTTCTTTTTTCCGGGCTGGTTGATTTCTGAGCTGGGTGTCATGTTCGTGTCGAATATGGAGACATGTGCCCAATAATCGTCCCATAAAGCTAAAAATAATATGAAATTTATTGCTGTAAATGACACAACTATATTTACATACGGAATATGTCTACACATTTGATTTATTTGTTTATCTAAGACGGGATTCTTAAAAACTATTGATTGGCATTAATTTGGCCATTAACGGGTTATGTGCTGGGTTCAAGAATTGAATCAGCTGTATACATATATAATATGTCCTTGATTGTGGGCTATGAAATTTTAATTTACCAGCTGGCAATTAAAATTTCTCGGTAATATCCCTATCATTATCCATAAATTATATACAAATATTATTCAATTAGCGTGACAAATACGTCTCATGCATAATGTAGCGCAATGGTAAGTGTTGACCAAGGAATCAAAAATGCAGCTCAAGACATGCAAGTCACCAAGAAAAAAACCCTAAGCTTATTAATAGAAGAAATGAAGAAAAGTCAGGAAAAACAGCGGAAAATGTCAGAGCCATGTCAGAAAGCGCATTAAGCAAGTGGGTAGGGAAAACTGCTTGGAAAACAAGGCGAGCCAAAGTTAAGCAAAAATGGAAAATAATTAGCCAACAACTGCAGGGAAAAGGCAAAAACAAGAAAAAAAGAGAGAAAATGAGAGGGGCCTTGTCTTGACTAGCCTTGCTGCAGAGATTACGATAATTATGTTAAAAATAAACTTTTTATGGTATTTCATTCACTTTTATTATTATTGCCAGAGTGTTTGACCTTGTGTAGTTCTGAAAAAAATAATGCGACAGCTACTGGAAAAACGACAATAGCAACAAATGGCGATAAGCATGCCATTCGCATGACATGCAAACCATTCAAAATGTCCCAACTAATTAAAGTGCACTGTAGGTTCTATCCCTTTCACTCCCTTTCACGACCTCTCTTTCACTCCCCTGCAGGCCCTCTCCTTCACTCCCTTGCAGGCCCTCTCTTTTACTCCCTTTCAAGCCATATCTTTCTTACTACCTTTCAAGCCCTCTCTTTTTCAATCCCTCTCTTTCACTCCTTTTGAAGCCCTCGCTTTCTCTTTATTTCTACCTCGGATTAATCATTTTAAGACTTTGCATACTTTTGGGCGAGCAGGCTAAATGGGAAGGCTGTGGCATGGCGAATGCAATTTATACGAAAAAACCCTCGTAATTGTAACCAGAGCTTAAGCTGCACTTTATCGCCAGGCAAATAGAAAGAGGTCAAAGGGGAGGGCTACAAAGGTGCGATAAAAAACTGAAAAAAATAACAAACGCATGCAACCAACCTACCAAAAACAACAGCAAACAGCAATAAAAGTATGAAATATACATCCAGATAGACGTGTTCACATGTGCAGCACGAATGTTGAATACACTTTTTCACATAACCGTATCCGTGTTTTTCCCATAATGTAATGAAACAAACACATGGCATTAAAAAGGGCATGTACTATAATTTTTATTTTGGAGGCGGAACATTTACAGTTTTACATGGTATTGCAGCGAAATGAGCCCGTGACATGACATGCCGACGCAAGTCTGACATGGAAATGCGAGGAGCCCAAAATGGAAATGGGAAAAAGTAGCGAGTGTAAGTATACTGAGAGAAAACCCTACATGGTTGTGAAGAGAAACAAAAACATTTGTGATTGGAAAGTTGACCAAATTTTAAAATTTCACTTACAAAAGGATTTAAACGCTCTTGTTGTAAAGATCTTTGTCTTGGATTGAATGATTAAACAAAACAATTACAAACGATGTACAGCTTGAAAAGATTTAAGAATTTTTTAAGAATCAATTTAAAATATTACAATCTATTAAAAAATAATCTTTTTTGTAGTTTATATTTTTAATCGTTCTTTGATAAACATTTATTTGTTAATACAACAGAACTATTAAATAATAAATATTAGTAAATAATCTAGATAGCGCAGTGTGCTTCATTTGAAAGATATATTTTTTATCCTATTGGATTTTTGATTTAAGACTTTTTTTAAGTGAATGGAACTGGGGACTTTCAACTCGCATGATGGACGGACAGGCAGAAGACTGATGGTTCTGACGCATGGAGAGCGGGAAGGCCAGAACGAGTGGCAGCCAGTGCGATAACTTTTCTACTTACGAGTACTCACAATTGCCCCACCACACTCCGATAATTGTATTTCTCTGGCTTTAGCCTGGCTTATTTGGGGCTGGGGTAATTATATAAGGTGTTTTCGGCAAGTTCACGAAATTTGTATACCAAGGACATGTTAATTAAATAAATTTCGTCAAATAATACTAATGGAAACGAGAAAAGTTTCACTGAAAAGTTAGGCAAATGGGTGAGATGGGAGACATTGGCATTCAGTTAGCTCTCATTTCTCTTACACATTTGCGTTAAACTGCAAATGTTAGTTATCTGACCAGTAATCGATTTGAAAACTTTACGCAATGTATTCTTAGTGAAACTGAAACCCATCTGCTCCAATTTCACTACACTATTTATTCATTAGCTGATTAACTAAACGCTGTCACCTTTTATTTAATCGGGCAAACATTGGCTTTGGCTTTTACCACCACCAGATTTTGGCAAACACAAAGCCAAAGCCCAACACGTTTAAAGCCTGCTTGCTGTTCTCGAATAGCACTTTCGTTAAGGTTAAATATTTGCGCTCGGTAAAGAGATAGCTAAAGGTAACTACTATATAATTGTGGGGACCAATTGTTTGTAGGCAGTTACAATCCAGCCATCAATCCAAGTGATTCAAATCAAAGGGCACTATGAAGTTCATAATTTTTGTGATATCTGCCGTATTGATCCTGAGTTTGGCATCCCAACTGGAGGCTCGCAAAAGCTTCTATTGCCTGTGGAGCACCAAAAGGACCTGCTCCAAAAGTACCCCAAGATGCATCCGAATACAAACTGGAGTTGATTCAAGCGATGCGGCCATCTATTCATGCAAATACTATCGCAACGATTGCCAGTATCTTCTGGACAGCTGCAAGGGAGAGACAAGTAAATAGTTTCAAATATATATATTAATATCAACTTGTAAATATCATAATTTTGAAGTTATGAAGTGACCGACAATGTGAAACTAACCGATTAGAAACATACATTATTGGGGTGCTGTGAAAGTTCATAAGGTTTTAAAAACAAATTTAAATGTGTATAAATTCTGTAAAATAAAAACTTATGTCCGCAAGAACATGTTTTTTTGCAGAATTTCAGAAAACTTTATAAAAGATCTCTAAGCCCTAGTGATTCTGTAGCAGACAAAAATAAATATTGTTACCTCTTTTGAAACAACGATTGGCGGACAATAGCTTTTAAATAGTTCGATTATTAATTGAAACTAAAATTAAATCATTTCTACTCATTTCTTGTATTTGCAGTTTATGGTCAACTTGGTGCAGCGGCTGATGTGCTTACCTATTGTATTATGAAAAGCATCGCAATCGGGGGAACCGGGGTTTGCACATAGATCAGTTATCAGGGGTGCCAGCGAAATCACTTAAAAATGTGTCTGAAAGTATTCAACAACATGATTTTAGTTCGAAAGTTCGATGGATTATTTTCACTGCTTATTTTTGGATACCTTTATAATCGAATTCAAACCTCTAGTGATTTATTCGGCACCTCTTATTTCATTTAATTCATTTTAATACCCTAACTTGTCTAATATTTATCGTTTATTGATATGTATTCTTATTTATTGAAACTTTGTTTTTTAGTTTAATAAATTGTGCTGTCGACTTACCGCAAAACCACACTTAGTTTAATTTCCCGATTCTGCCATTCAATCTCATTGGAGATCAGACAGCAAAGTGATTCATTTAAACGGTTTTGGTTTTGCTTTGCAACTCGTTTAGCTTTTAATGGCTTTCATATCGCCATGATGTATGCTTTAACATTTTCCCTTTTTTCGCTCTTTTTAATTGCATTCGCATAAATCGCACTACTTGGGGTGTGGGGGGGTGTGGAGGTGTGGGGGGAAACCGGGGGGAGAATTATGGTTATGGCCACGCAGACAAGCGCACTGGCGCACACGTACATGCGGACAATGTAAATTTATGGAGCTTCGCTTTTTAGTTTGCAATTTTTCGCCATTTTCTTTTTTGTATACAGCGGATGTGAATGGCGAACGCCTGCGGATGCAATTAGAATGGCACAGTGAACACACTCTCACACACACACATAAATAATTGTGTGTATGACTGTAATATAGGTCATTACGAAACATTTGGGTAGTGAAAGTTCAAAGTATTTGCATAATTTAAGAATAAATCAATTCAGGCTTGCTTTGTGTGGCTAACAAAATTACTCTTGTTTTAAATGGGAAGTAAAAACGACATAAAGAAACTAGGAAATGTTTACTAATAAGGTTTGATAACAAAAAATAAGCACACAGGCTTTTATAACACATTTTAATTAACTTCATTTAGAAGTACAATGAATATTTTTTTGCTTTCAAAATTAGTTTAATTTACAAAAAGAGATAATGCTTTTATAACGCACTTTGATTAACTCGACAAATTGTATAGTACAAATAAGTATTTTCGGAGTATTAAGAAAGTTAAATTGTTAAAATGTTTGTAAATAAATAATATTTATTTTAAATCTGTCAATAATAAATTACTTGACCTATAGAAATTACTTTGTGACTTTATTTTCGGGTTTCCGTTCAGTTCAATAAACTTTTTAGAAATAATGTAGATCTTTTATTTATAATTCGGTAAGATATCTTCCTAACCTCTTCTTATAATAATGGGAGTGACCCTAGATGAAGATGAAGATGATCCCAGAATGATGGAAAGAATGTTGGCCAGTGCAGAATTGGTAGTTGAACTCGACGATGATGAGGAGAAGGTGCTCTTACAGGTGCCAGTATTATTGACACTTATGTTCGTGCAGTTGCCGATATTAACAACGTTCCAGCCTGTGTATTTAATGGTTATAATATTAGATTTTTTAAATAATTATATAATTATTTGGTGAGCACTCACTTGACACATTCGTTAGGCAATTGGCCCGCTCCATGAGGCACCTGTTCTTGAACTTATCGCACCTGCGAGTGTTACTCCAACGGCCACAGACATTGGAGTTGGAAGAGCAACTGGTGGTGCTGGTTTTGCAGCGGGATGCTGGAGTGGAGCTGCTACTGGACGAACTGCTGCCGTTGCCAATAATAATCACCGATTTCTTTTTGGAGTTACGAGCATTCAGCGATCGCCTTCTTGCGATTCCATTTCGGGCATTAACCCTTCCACTAACCAAATTCCTGGCCCTCGTCCTTTTCTGATTCCTTTGGGCTTCGGTGGCCACGGCGATCAGAGTGATCAGCACCAGAAGAGCCAACGTCAAACGCATTTCAATTTCTAATTCTTTTTCCCACTGCGTTCTCCTTTATTTATACTCCACAATCTTTCTTTTTTTTTTTGACGGCCTTGGAATATGTTTACCATATTATTTCCTCCTTATTTATGTATATACAAAGAAACTTATTTCGATTCATTGTTCAATACTTATGTCTTTAAAGTCGCTTTCATCTATAGCAATTGTGTAAATATATCTTAATTCATCTTAAAACGCAAATGGCACTTCACGTGAGCGGTTTAAAAATATGTATTTATTTACTGTTAAAATAAATTTAAAAAATATATACTTTTAGGCTTTTAGGTATTTGTTTTTCTTAATTAAGTTAAAAGTAAATTTCTCAATTTCACAGTATTATAAGCAAAGGGAAGGACATTTCAACTCGGGTATAGTTCCTGATCAAAAACTAATATACCTCTTACATTCCCATCCATAATAAATGCAATATTTATACTAGTTACTCGTAGAGTAAAAGGAAATATTGTTTTCTTTGAAAAGTATGTAAAATGATGTATATAAGTATGTATATAAGTTCTTGATCAGCCTGTCTGTTAACACAAAAAACAAAACATAAAAGTTAGTTTCGACTTTGGTTTGAAGAGCATTACTAATTCGGTTTAGGATGTTTATATTTGTTCCATTAAGGAATTTAATTATGGTAATTAGAATAATATTTATACCTGTTTGTCGTAGAGTAAAAGCGCAGGTTCATTACTAAATTAGACAACTAGTAAAGGGCAGTTATTAGGAAGTAAATATTTGTTTGGTCTACATTTAACGACACACCAAAATTATTTTTCGCTTATAAAAAATATAGCCACCGATATGACACAATCCAATAGAGATGCTTTCATCGAGCTTTTAACTAATTTAAATGGTCTTTTTGCATTCGGACTTATATACCACCCCATTGTTATTTGTATTGAAAAACGGAAAACAATTTATTCTGCTTTAATACATTATAATGCGAGTTGTCAGCTGGGTAAACAATGATTTATAATTTGCGATAGATTTTGGCTCTCCAACCTTGAGTCTTAAAGCCAACATGTCTTCGTATTATTGTTTTATTTATATTCATTTTAACACATAAATCAATATCAATAATGGCTTTGTGGAATTGAATTTGTTACTTGTTAAACATTGCTCTCTATTTATTTAAAAATTTAAGATCAAATAGATGATTTCTAAGCAAATGAAGGTTGTTTTAAACTAATGATTTTTTTGGGTGTTCTAGAGGTTTTAGATGGTAATTTAAGGTAAGCCTTTTTAATAAGATTCTGTTGTTGCCAAAAGTATGGTGTAAAAGTCCTATAAATATCTTAAAGACCTTCGTATATGAATAGTTTAATAATTTGTATTAACAGCAACAAGAATCAACCCCTGCGTATAATAATGGGCTTAACGTTTGAGGATGAGGATGAGGATGACGAAGATCCACCGCAGGTTCCTCGGGATCCCTCGCTGATTCCGGAGCACTGGGACAGGCTGACCGCCGTGTAGGTGGTGGAACCGACGCAGTTCTCATATCGCAGGGCGCAGCTGTTCTTGAAGCGATTGCAGAGATTGGAGCGACCAAACTTGCCACAGGCATTCGTCGTCGAGTACCAGTCGCAGTTCTTCAGGACACACACCTTGGGCGAGGAACTGCCACTCGAACTGCCTGAACTATAGGCACTGGCGAATCCCAGGAGGAGCAGGACCAACGACACACACAGAGCGCTTTTCATTTTGCTTGCGGTTTAATAATCGACTTAACTGCCATTTCGCATAACAGCGGGACTATTTATAGTGTTTCGAGCGGCTTAGTTTATAACCCAGAGAAAATGGCAAAGGCACCTGTGCAAACATGAAAAGATATGGTGAGAGTTTGGCATTTGGCATTTGGCATTGGCAGATGAACTAAGCAGGTGCGACACCTTGGGTGGTGGTTATGGTCCATTGGCATTGGCTTATGCACATGGCCTTTAAATAGACTGAAAGTGAAAAGCTAAGGCCGGATGATTTTGACCCATTTTTGGTGTAATTCCTCAAACAGAAACACTTCTAAAAAGAAGGCAAGACCACGTTCTATTATTTCTATTCTAAATTTCTCTAAGTGTAGAGAGTTTTTGGAGGATCTACCGACTTTAGTTAGTTACTTGATCTTTTACATTAAATTTACATGTATTTTACCTTAATGTGTATCCCCTAAGTATGCTATAAAAGTCTTATTTCTTAACATTTTGCTAACATTTGTTTAACATTTATAAGCTAACTTTATAGTTCGCTCTAATTGAGATTAATAATTTATTTTAACGTTAATCTAAACCCGTTTCATTTGCCTATAAATCATTTATATTTACTTAACTAGAATTTAGTGTAAGTTCATTGAATTTAATTAGTTTCCACTTTAGATAAACTTGAAAGTGATCAGGCTCAGTGAATCTGACAATTAAGTAGAATTACTATTTATACAACTGAAAACAAAGCTCTAACTACTCTTTTGTTATTTTTCCCACTGCACTTAGAAGTGCGTGAAGCTGAAAAAACCAAAACCAATTGAAAATCAACAGGAAAAAAATCCAAAACAATCAGTTCATGTACACTTTCTACTTTTTGCTCTTTGCAGTTGAGTATTTTGTGTTTGTTGTATCGCTTTTTGTTTGTTTATTTATTCCATAAACGCATTTTTATTAAATGCCGTCGACGGCATTGTTAAGTGATTTTTGGTCAAGGCCGCAAATCAGTTTCGTTAATTGGCTTTGGATTGATTTTTTGAAGAGCACTTACATTACCCACATCTCTGCTTATGTTTTCGGAGTTATTTGGGGAGTTATTTAAGTGGGCTTCTGAGCGCAATCAGCCAAGTATTTATGCAAAGAAACCGTTTAGAGTCTGGCAATTTACCAGCTGGAGTTATAATGCAAATTTATGCATTATTTTGTGAGCAATTTCGTGTGTGCGTGTCGCGCGGTGTTTACAATTTAGCCCCAGGCTCTGAGCCAAGTCAAGCATCCATTTAGGCCAGCAATTAGTTGCCCATTGAATCGATAACATGTCTAAGTCATCATATCGCACAATTCTGCCTGTTTGACCAACTATGTCAACTGTACATAATGTGTGGGTAGTGAAAAGTTTGCCACACTTTCTATTGATTGGATGTGACTTCACCGTTTGAATGGTGGCTTAAATAGACTGTGATTGACTGATCGCTCTATTAAGCAAAATAAAGTTCAGCAAATATGAGGCTTAAGGCTATTATTTTCTTGAAATCAGTTTTTAAAGTGATTAACGTGAATAACTTTAAGACTTTACCTGTTGTTTTATTTGCGTTGGTTTCGATTCTGTGTTTTGTAAAACACTTAAATTAACATGAAGATGCTGCTTTAATAAATATTATTTTATGCATTTATTTTATGCATTTTTTTTTGGATACATCATACATAAATATAATAAACATTTAATAACAATAATAAACATTTTTGATAGTCCATTAGCCTTAACAGTTTTGTGGTTCAATAACTTTGTTTATCGAAGTAATTATTTGATATTGCTTTAAAAATTAAATACAGTTTGGCATCCCAATTTTTAACAGTTATTAAAAAGTCTTAAAATGAATACTTTAATTAAGCTCATATCTCATGATATATATCAGTGAATCAGAAAATCACTATATTCCATAATTACAGCTTGATATATCCCCTTAATAAAGTGTATTTCCCCTCAATGGGTGTCATGATTTTGTCGGGCATTTTTAATGAAGCTGCAACCCATTAATCAATTTGCCAGACTCAATTAAGCTATAGTCTCTAAACAAAAGATCAATTATATAACACGGTCCAGTGGCATCCCGAATCGGATCATATTAATCAGCCATTTGGCTGGTGGCACTGAAAATTGATGAGCACAAAAGGAGAAGAAATGACGAATAAAAACAAAAAATCAGAGAGAAAATGTGGAAAAGAGCTGAGTTGTTTGTGGCCCGAAGATGCCACTTGAAGTTGCGGCCAACGGGTTTGGTTTTCGCTTTTTGTCGCATTGCAGGAAGTTGCAAGTTGTCAGCGGGGTTGGCCGCATTTGGCAATGGCCATTACCAGGGGATTGATGACGTCTCCGCCAAGTGAAGGGTATGCTGAGGTATGAACAATATTTAAGGATTTGTTTTCAATATAGCAGCAAGAAAATTAAATTAAAGTTAATGGGAACCACTACAAAATGGTCAAAGCTAATCTTAATGAACTTAGATCAATAAATTATATTTTATTCTGTTCAGTTCACTTAATATAGTCCTTAAATTTTACTATGTTATGAAAAATTTAACATGTATTAAAATGTCAAAAAAATGTACACCGAAAAGTAAGACTTAAGATAAAAAGAGAATCGTGATCATCATCATAACGTGGGATTTTTAGATAATTTAAAAATTAATAGCTTCATTAAATTCCATTGGTTATGATATTATTACCGTTAAAATTACATAAAATCAAGCTAAGTTAATAAACAAATATAATGCAGATTAAAGAAGAATTTAATGGAAAACTTATTTTACACGTGTTTACATACCACATACCATATTAAGAGTCTTGAAATGTTATAGCTTTCATCATTCTCATATATCATATCATATCACTTTGATGTCCAGACTTAAGATGAAAATGATGATTCCAACTAGGATATTTCAGCATTACCCAATAAAATGGGTATCAATGAAGTCGGATTGAAAATGTGGCAACTGCCTTAAACAGATCTCTATTTGATTGCTGGCGCTGCAATCAAAATTATTTAATTCGGATGCGGCAAATGAATTTGCAGGCTGCAATTCGCGTGATGCTGCCAATGCGGCAATCAGCGGCGACTGCGCCCCCGTTTAACAGTAAATCGGAAAGCGGCTGAAACGGCTGAAACGGCAGCAACGGCTGCGGCACCGGCGGCTTAAACAACAACAAACTTTCACTTTCGACCGCCTTCGCCTCGTCTCGTTTCATTTTGCCCAAGTCCGACGATCCGCTCGCCATTTCTGCTGTCTGTTTTCGGGCAGGTCAGTTTCGGCCCGGTTAGTTAGTTGGCTGCCGTTTCGGCTTCAACTCGCTGGATGGTTGAGTGCATTTTCGATTTGGTCTCCTGTAATCAGTGGGCTCTTGTTGTTGTCTAAGAAAATGTTGTAATATAATTTTAATTTGTACCCAGAAATGATTGCCAATTGCCGCTGCCTAATGCTGATTATACAATTTTTTTCATGTATTTTCCTCAAACGAAAGTGTTTCAAGCGTTTAAAGCTCAGGTAATAATACCGGACTCACACAGATTTGAAACACACAATTTGTGTAATTATTTTTCGTGTCTTGGCCCGGCGTTTAGCTTTAGATTTTGGGATCTGATTGACCTGGGGTGGATAAGTGAGCAGGGGCATTTAGTGTGCCCATAAGCGATGGGCAGGCCCCGCATTGAAGGTCCGAGGTCTTCGAGCCAGCCCGTCGAGGAAAATAAACAATAGGTTGTTGATAGCCGAAAGCCAAATATGTGGACACTGGGAAAAATTATAGGAAATTACATAACTTGATAAAGTAAATACTAAAAAATAGTTTATGCTAGTAAATATTTGGGATATTTAAAGATCTGTTTTTACTTCTTAAAGTTAATTAAAATATTGAATGGTCAAACAAGCACTTTACAACTAGATTCAATACAAGATAAACTCTTTTATGTATTATTAAAATAAAAATAATAATGAATACTTTTAGTAATTATATATAATATTTATGACAAAATTTTAACTTGAAAAAAATTGTTAAGATTTAAATTGGTCAAATTAGTATGGTCACCAAGAACTAAAAGTAAGTTATCACTACAGAATAAAAACTTTTTAGGTAACATTTAAAAGCAATCAAAAGTAGATACCTTGAATTTATTAAGTATATCAACCATTATTGTTTTCTGTGTGTCTGGGCCCATGGATATGAGCCCTGAGGAAATCCCAACAAGAAATTCAAAGCGAAGCGCGCATGCGTGAGGTCGTCGCACTTAAATGTCAAACGGTTCAGTGGTCTAATGAGTGCCCCCGAGCAGATCCCCCCTCCCCGAAAACCGAGAAACCAAAGGCCCCTGTCGAAGATTGGTCAATTCGATCTGGCCAAGAGGCGGTGAACGGCTGGCCGGGCCGAATCTGCTCGCCTATTGCCACCGCAATTGTCGCAATCGTGTGGCAAGAAGAATGACCAAAAACCAGACGGATTTTCAGCCTGGCCAATTTATACAACTCATTGCGGCAAAGGCGGCGACGCAGAAGTTGTCGCTGTAATTAATGCGATTTCTGTTCGCCGTCTAATTAAACTTATGGCTCTGTTAGGCAGACACCGAAAAAAGATAAATTAATCATTATAGGTATAGGAGATTATTTTAATTTGAAGTAGTACTATGATATAAAATAGACTATGGTTTCTTAACTTTAATAATATTTATTTTTACAAGTGTTTACAAAGTTAGTTATTCAATATTTTAATCTGCAATATATTTTTATACCCTTGCAGAGGGTATTATAATTTTGGTCAAAAGTGTGCAACGCAGTGAAGGAGACATCTCCGACCCTATAAAGTATATATATTCTTGATCAGGATCACCTCCTGAGTTGATATAGCCATGTCCGTCTGTCCGTCTGTCCGTCTGTCCGTCTGTCTGTCCGTCCGTCTGTCCGTCTGTCTGTTTCTACGCGAACTAGTCTCTCAGTTTTAAAGATATCGAATTCAAACTTTGCACACACCCTTCTTTCCTTTGCACGCAGTATATAAGTCGGAACGGCCGGGATCGGCCGACTATATCCTATAGCTGCCATATAACTGATTGATCGGAAATGCCATAACTCTGCTGTTTGTTAAGTTAGGAAGTTGGGACCTTCTATGGGTTTTATATTTGGCCAATCAATCCGACGTACCAAATTTCATAAGGATCGGCCGACTATATCCTATAGCTGCTATATAACTGATTGATCGGAAATGCCATAACTTTGGTGTTTGTAAAGTTAGGAAGTTGGGATTTTCTATGGGTTTAATTTTTGGCCAATCAATCCGACATATCAAATTTCATAAGGATCGGCCGACTATATTCTATAGCTGCCATATAACTGAACGATTATTAAGAATGAATCATATGAATAATTTTGGAGAATATAATTTGCAGAATATTCTGCAAGGGTATTTCAACTTCGGCTCCGCCCGAAGATAGCTTTCCTTTCTTGTTTTATAAGCTTTTACTTTATGTAATACAAAACTAATATCCAAATTACATAATTAATTTGGATTAATATATTATTTAAAGAGATCTTATTTTAACTTATATTATGTTGATTTGACCAAAATATAATAAATTAATATAGGGGTATTATAAAAAAAAAATTTTTTTGCGCAGGTGTAAGCATATAAATATATTTTCTCATTGCGCAGGTGTGGCTGGATCATAGAACCGTTTGAAGCACCTGCTCTTCGCAACATGTTCGGAATCGAACATGGTTAGTGATTCGACCCCAGTTTTTTTTTTTTTGGTGGCTTGCATGCAAATTAAGTGATTGTTGCTTTTGCCTTTTTATTCTGTTTGTTGTTTTATTTAGTTGTTTTTTGTCTTCCCTTCATCAGCCTCGTCTGGCTGCCAAATTTGTGCGTTTAACGGTGTTTGTTGCTGTCGGAGTGGCCAACAAACGTTATGGCCATCTATAGCTCGATAGCCTCTAAATGCCACAAGAACCCAATGTATGGACGTGTCCAGTTTGCTAATTAACACAAAAAAATCATTTACTTTTTTGTCTTTTGTAGGCCACAATTTTTTCGATTGCAAAATTTAAGCTGCGAAATTAGAAGCGGAATATTAATAAATATATATTAACTGCAGCGACATACTTCAAAGGGTATTTTTGGTAAAGGGAAGAGCATGGATGTGCATATTGAATCCATTTTCTCTTTACTTAATTCCAATTTTAAACCTTTAACTTAAAACTTTAGAAGAATTTAAAATCAACAATCACCGAACCAGCCAATTATTCGCCCTCGTTAAAAAAAAATGCTTCCAATTCACAAGTTTTTACGACCAATTCAGTGGCCTAACAAATTGTTTCTAACGAATTTAGTATCCGCCTTAACACTTGCCAATAGAGATAAAGATTTATTTAAATTTCTTCTCTTAAGTGCTAATCAAAGCAAATACCAATTTGCATATAGCCAAAACGATTTCCTAGTAGTCTGTTCTTTCGATCGCAGCTGTGACTCCATCAAAAAGTTATTCATATTGTATGTGTATTCCATTAAGTTCAATATAATAATGACGATGATGATGACGACGAAAAATTCGCGAGCCATTGACAAATTTTGTCTTCTGTTTATTTATGTATTTATTTTCGAGGCAAAGCAAATAAAATCGCATTAGTATAGGTAGTAAAATATATAAATAAAAATAAAAAGATCACTTCACTTTTTTTGTGTCGTAGTGTAGGAAATGATCATAATGGGTTAATGGCAAATAATAAACATAATGATTAAATATTATAGCTTGCCAAATTATGGAAGCCTTGAGTGAATTTAAGCAGCAGTACTACTGTGTGCTTTTATTTGGACAATTGGCCATCAGTGTGTTAATTACATTGCCAAATGCGAAACCTAGAAATTCGGGTTTAAAGTAAACCGACAACAAAAGTAATAAATAAATTGGGCAACTAAAACTGTTGAAAACTGCGTGGGCAGTGCTAAAAACTGGGGCTAAGTATTGCAATTGGGCTGATGAATTAAGATATTGGGAATGAATTTCGGGGGTAAATTAAGAAACTCAATAAATGGTGAAAGGCAAATAAATTATTTATAATACGATGAGAAGGTTATCAAGTATCAGATATAAAAAACATATAAATCTTTGACCAATAAAGTAAACTGAATTAAATGATTTGATTTTTTAACAATGTATTAATCCAAAAAATTTGTAAATGAATACAGCTTTGTTATGCAAAGATAAAATTATTCTGGTGACACGGAAGAAAATGAAGATAAAGCTTTAAAATAACATTTAAAATTCGTTTTTATAAGTTTGATTGACATTGACAAGAATACAAATTTATTTCTTGCAATATTTTAGCACCATTTCGATTTCACTGCAACCTAAATTGTTAAGATCATCAGTAGTGTGATTATACCCCACATCAGTGGCATTAAGTTTCAATTAGCAAACTTTCCATGCAATTACTGTCTAAATTATGCACATACAGGCCGGTCCGAACACCATGTCGTATGTGTAATTGTAGCCGCTAATTAAAACCAGAGCTCAAGCTCACTGTTTAATGCAAACAATGCAAATTGCGCATACGCCGCGTGAGCCATTGAACTTGTCGTCAGTATTAACCGAAACCCAGCACACGCCATCTGGCAATGGTTTCGATAATTACTGGGAATCCGGGGATGCTGATGAGGGAACGGCAACCCACTGAATCCCGCTCCCAAACTGATGATGATGAGGCCTATAGTGTAATCACAATTAATTAAACATTGTTTTTAACAAGTTTCCGTGTCAAGATTGGTTGCTGTAAACTTTATGGTCGATACCATAAGTGCAACATTATGATGGCTTCCTGTGGGGAAGCAAAATTTCTTATTTTACCACCTTTGTTATATACGGTTATAGAAATTATTAATGCATGGCTTTAATTATAAAGAAAAGTTCAGATTTTTGGTGTAGAAAGTAATCTTTAGAACCACTTAAATAATTTCTATATAGTAGTTTTCCTTATTAGTGAAAATACAATTTCCGTAAGTGCTTAAAAAATTCATTTATGTTTCATTTACTTTTCCCCCTCATTTTTGGTCCACTAGCTGTGGATTTTGATCAAGTACTTTTTTCTTTAAACACAACCAAACTAAAATTTTAAACAAAGCCGAAAGCGTCCAAACTATAAACTTTATTAATATTTAAAAACTATGTACATTTGTTTCGCAACTTTAACTCATACAAAACTTGTTTAGAATATTCTGCCATTGTTTATTTTCGAGGTCAATTTTGTGTCCAAAAACCGCAAACTCTTTGCACTCGAAACATTTTAAATCATAATCAACTTAAAGGCATCCGCTTAATCTAGTTTCAGCTTATGGTTTCATTTTCAGTATTTGGTTTCTAATTTTCCACTTTTGTTTTTGCGTTTCGTGGAACATTAATTGATTTAATGATTTTGTTGGCCAAAAGCAAATCCCATGGCTGGCCCGAAGTTAGAGATAATAATTTTAGTTTTGTTAACGAAGCGTTAAAAATCACCAAGCAGCCAGAAGCATAAGTGGCAACAAACTGTTGGCGGGTTTTGAACAAATATTGTTGGCGGTATTGGTATTGGTAGTATCTGGCAGATAAAGCTTCACGCGTGGGGAACTTTTTTCAAGTGCAGCATGCAATTTTGCAATATTAAAAAGAAGACCTGAGAAAAAAGTGAAACTCGAAGGCTCGGGCTCGGATACCCGAGCATAACTGTAACCATAATTACCGACAGCAATGAAAAGCGAAACAAAATTAATGAAGTGTGTGATAAGCGCTAAGGGAAAAAACTAAAAGAAAAGAAAAGAAAAACCACGCCATTCCGGCCAAGACAATGGCTTATACGTGGACTTGTTGCTACCCGTACCTCAACAATGTATCTCGGTGTATCCCCAGTGCCATGTATCTTGTGCCGATGCGGAAGTGCGGGAAAAAATGTTTCGTTACTTGGCCAAAACAATGCACAATGTACGAGTACGAGTACGAGTACCAGCCGCATACACACGCGGCAATTGTTTTTCTGCTCGCAATATGTTTTTGTATCTTGAACTTGAGGCATCATCGGGCAAGATGTGTCTATGGGCGTATCCGCACTGCATGTATGTGGGTTTTGTGCAGGGGTGTTGCTTTTTTTTGGGTGTGAGCCTGACATGAAAAATTGTCTCTACAAGTTCTCACACGGAGAACAATTCTGCGAAGCAAGAATCCTAATAAATATAGCATTTAAGACGAAAATGTATAATGGACTGGAAATAATAGTTGTGCGATTGATAAAAACTTAAAAAGTAATCTAGATATTTGATTTGTTACATTATTTTCAATTTTGTTATGAAAACTTTAAATAACTATTATTTCAGATTTTTCAAATAAAAATCGAAGTTATTGTTCGAAATCTGGTAAATTTGGTAAAGTATTGAACTCTAGATGTCTAATTGTGGGACACCGTTTTACAAGCCTTCAAAAAACTTAGAAATAACTAACATGAAAATAGGTCGAAACATTGATCAGGCTTAAAATAGCAAATTTAAATGCAGATTTTTGGAGAATCAAAACAAAAGTCTTATGCGGTATGTCACTTTAAAAGTGGCTTAAATTTAATATGCAGATATACATAAGCTTCAACAATATATTGTATTAAAATTTAAAATAGTATTAATATCAGATACATTTAACAACCTATTCCTGGTCCTCAAGAAATATCTTTTGTGTAATCAACGAAACATCTTTGCCCTTAGAATATACTCCACTACAAGAGCATTAAAACCACATAAACCTGAACAAAATCCACAAAAAAAAAACAATCAAGAGGCAGAAACTATTTAGAGCAAATTATGTCAGATTGCCTCAAATGATGTCTAGCTCATGTTGTGGCAGACTTTTTTGCTGCTGTTTTCTATATATGTGGATTTTTGTTAAGATGATTTGTGCCAGTGCCACTTGAACTGTGCGTCAGCAGTGATTGAGGAAGATGGAGCCCCAGATGAAGACGACGTGGAAGATGGAGGCGATGGAGGCGATACTTGGCCCTCGGCATGTCAGATGTCGATGGTGATGATGCTGCGGCTGATGTTCATGTTGTTCGTTGGTTTTTTGCCCCGATGTCTGCCTGCAGTACTAGGTATTATTGCATCATCAAGCAGATTGAGCAATGAGTGGATTTAAATACAAATTTAATGGTTTTTGTTATGGGCCATTGTGTTGGGTCGCTCAACTGAGCCCAAAAAAGGGATTATCGATACGATTTATGGTTGAGAATAAATGGTTTGTACTAACAATAAATCAAAATAAAATTGATATTTTAACCAATGAACCGTGTCAAGTTTAAACACGCTGTAATTTATGTTATTTAATCATAATTATGTTTGTCTTTGGTGCATGTGTTTTTAAAACATACTAATTCAGGGTAAAATAAACCATGGCAACATACTTTGTTAATGGAAAATAGATTTAGGTATCAAATAAATTAAAAAGCTCTGTTTAATCTCCATTTAAAAATATGATTACTTTTTTCCAAAACCCATTTTCCTAAACAAAAAAAAGGACAAAATCCCTTGACTAAGGTACCCAAAACATTCATTTAGGCATTCATATCTAGGCTTAAATGATTAATACAGGTTTGAATTATTCACTTGAAGGTGAATGACAAACATTTTGGGGGGAAAGGCCTTTTCCTAGCTGACAATTGTCCCGAAAATGGCTAAAAGAACCACAAAAAGCGTTTTGCTGACACATCAAATGGGAAGCACACAATTACCGGCCATATTTCTTCCCTGTTTCTCTACCATTCGCCAGTTTCCCCTTTTGTGGGCTGAACACGTGCAAAATGTCCAACATGTTGGCCAAATGGGGCCAAAGAAGTAAAAACGCCATAAATGCCCAGGTCCACTTACAATTATTGCCCCAGTGGAGGGAGATTGGAGGTGAGTTGCAGAAAAAAAGTAAAATAGCGACTGCGAGCTATGAAAAATCGAAAGTGGCAAGCCGAGTGACAAGCGGAGAGCAAAGGAGAAACATGTGCTATAGCCATTCGATTCGGTTCGTACCCCGATTCGGATTCGGATTTTGGTTTAGGATTGGGCTTGGGTGCAGCGCAATCTGCGACTCAGCATCTCTAATGCTCGCTGCAGCTGTTGCCAATTCACATTGGTTGCAGTAATTTTAGCAACAAAGTAATATTACTAAAAATAAATAAAATCAAATTAAGCTGAAAAAGATTGCTAAAATAAGGTAAAGAAAAGCAGAAAAAAAAGTTAAATCGTGGACTCTTAACTTTTTTTTAAAAGATTAACATATAGACAGTTTTGAAATAATCTAAGTAGTCTAGTAGCCCATTTATATTTCTTTTGAATCATTAGTCTGTAATATAATTCCTTTAAAAATGGTAGACCTATGGCGTAAAAAATATAGCATTTACCTTCACAGTTCCCAGAATTGTTGCTTAGCTAAAATATGTTAAATATTTTGTAACCGAGATGTAATAAACAGTTTCCTCTAGCAACATCGCTTAAGGTCTATTTAAAACTAATATTCCACTAAAAAACAAATAGTTAATTGCATTAACTTGCAAAATAGTTAATCTAATAATGATTTAAATATTATATTATTATCATTAACATTTTGTAAACACTTAAATGGGTTTTTTTAGGCTTAAGACACTCACCATTTTTTCACACAACTACCAAGAATACTTTAAAAATTGCTACGTTTTGTCATATTTATTTCAAATATTTTGAAATGTTGGATTAATTATCAGACCAATGTGCAATCGAGGGGTTTTGCGGGGTGGTGCTGCATGGTGGTTCGGGGTTTTTTGCCATATCGAAGAGCATGTTGCACAATGTCGCCGGTGCGAATACATGAAAGATACCGGGGGAAAAAGCCGAGCACACACATATTGGAATTGGAGCAGAGATCAACGAGTCTGCCGCCAGTCAAAGGCAAACATCTGGTTGTGCCACCGCCCCCGCACCCCCTCTTAGCCACCACCCCTTTTGGTGGCCAGGTGCAGCCGGTTTCCTGTGCGTTGGCAACGTGTGCTGCAAGTCTCAACACGGCATTCGCCATTAAAAGCGGCAAATTGCTCTGGAGCCTCCGAATGGGGGCATATATAGTGTATACATACATGTGTTCTATGGCAAGGAATGTGGGCTTGATGAACTGGAAGGTGGCCAAATGAACTAAAAGGATGCCTAGTGAACGCAACTTCTTGCTAAACGTTCGTGACCAGAAATCCAAATCACATTCGAATGTTCAATGTTGTTAGACTAACAAGAAACTCACATTATTTGCAGTGAAGCAGAATTACTTTAAGACAATTTTAATATAAGCTTTTTTTTCATATTTATTCTGCTTATAAGCTTTATTTCTGTTGTCCAAGAATAATATAAATTACATATTAAAATTAACATTTAGTTTCCAGGAAATATTTCAATTGAACCACATTTAGATGAATTCTGAATTAGGCCTCAATAAAACATTTTTCTATTAACTATACCTTATTTGTATATTCTTAATTTTCATAAATTTATATAATAATCTCGACAGTATTTCAATGCACGTATAAGTTGCGTAAGTCTTCAAAAATAGCCACAACAATTATTTGTTTATTCCCTTTTTTAGTGACATATCTGACCGCAAACTGTTGGTCACTTCAGCTGGCTTAATTGAATTGTTTTTGGCCTGGCCTATAGACCATCAATTGATTGTTTGCACTCGACACTCACCACAAAAAAATAAATTATAACTGACCTGACTGAATAAACACCATAAATATCGGCACGATTTTTGGGCTACCACAAAAAAAATACCCAAACCGCCACCGCATTGAAAGTGAAAGCTTTTTTCAGTTTTATTTCAAACAATTTATTTTATAAATACCTTTTGGTAGCTTAGGAAAAAATGCATAAATTATTCGGGATTTATTTTTGAATGAGAAATGATGCTCATCACCTGTTTTCTTTTCATGGATTCAAAGGCGGCGAATATTGCCCCACCCAAAGATGACGGTTCAAGTTGAAGTTGAGGTGATGTAATTTCTCTCAGCAACCATTTCAATTTCTTTCCTAGCCACAATACAAAAAAACTTGAACTTGGCAGCTGCTTTTTCTACTTACCACTTACTCTAACCAAGGTTGTTTTTTTTACTTTACTATTAAGTTGAAAGTTTTCAATTAAAAGTGTATAATAATATTAAGAGTTTCGTGAATCAGCATTATTTGTTCGAAGAGATGATTGTTAAATTTTGTTATTATTAAACACTATTATTAATATACTTCATCTTAAAAGAGCAATTTCAAGTCGTTGTGTAATTCTTGATATATCTTTGGCATTTCTTTGGCGCAGTCGCAGCCGCATTTTAACGACTCACAAATTTGCATATCAATGTGTCTTTGAGGAGCTCTACAACTGTGACATAATCACTTGCTGTCATTTTAATTTACTGTTAATTAGTTTTGCAGTCCGCCCGAAATTACACTTAGTCAAAGCCATAAAAGCCGAATGGGAAACTCTAATTAATTTGATGGAAATTGGCAAGCGAACGAACCGCTTGCAACCTGAGGATCAAACCACTTCGAACATGCTGCGAGGCAAGAGCTAAAGACTGGCTTGAAACTTGGCCCAAACCGTTGGCCAAAACAGTTGAGCGCCGGTCGAAGAAGCGAACACAACGCGGTTGCGCATGCGCGTGGATCATGTACGGATCGAACGTGCCTAAAATTCGCAATTAAATTATTGGCTAAAGAACGGTGAAGTTGGCCATAAAAAGAGTTCTACCGCAAGTGACAAGTGACCGACAGCCAAACAAATTCAAATTTATATCCCCTAACCAAAAAAGGTGAATGAAACTACCTAGGAAACTGTGTCAAAAAAGCAAAGAAAGTTGCGTTTATATGTGGGCTGGGTCCCCAGATCTTTTGAGGTGTATCTTCAGTCGTTTATTTTTTGCGGGCTTGTCAAGATTGAGTGATCATCTGCGTGGGTTTTCCCCATGTCAATTCGAATGCAATGGAAGTGTAGTGATCACCTTTTAGGGCCTTACGCCCAGGTATGCGACAGAACTGTTCTTTTCAGGTGATTCACGCACATAACTTCTGTTTATCTTGCATATTTTTTTGGGGGTGCGGCAGATTCTCTTAATGAATTAATTTCACCCTGCTCTTGATTCAGTTCATGTAAATCCGCCTTTGGGTATGATATCACTCGAATTAATATTTATGTTCGAATACTTAACAAGGTCGTCTGGCATTTGCCAAACTTGTTTCCAGTTATTTTTTCATTATAATTTGATGTCGAAATATTTATGTTATTTATACCTTTTTTTGCATAATTTGTGCTGAATAAAAGTTGAACAGGTTGTTAATTATTACCTTAATTGATTTTTTCGTAAAAACCAAGTATATCCGAAATTCCATAAACGATTGCTTGGTAACACCTCAGACTATTAATACTTTTTTGATGTTTACTAAAGTAAAATGTGTTCCTACATTTTGAGACATTCTTTACCAAATACAATAGATTCGAAATTACACATAAGATTTTACTAGCTTTTATTAGGACTTTATGGCATTAAACCAAAAAGGTTTTCCTGAAAAGGTATTTAATAATGTTCAAAGTATCTGTCTACCGAAACATTAATAAAAATTTCCGGAAATCAAATAAATATTGATAGATGTCTTCAACTTTAAGCCTAATTCAGGAGGCAAGCCACTATTAATCACCCAACCAATACAAATTCGACTGATTACACAAAGTAATTCGACGCGAACTTGACACATTTGATATGCAAATGGCCAGAAGCCAAAGTCAAAGCGGCAATTTGCGTTAAGAGGAATCTGAGGCTGAGGTTCACCGGGGCAATCAGTCAACCGCGAAGTAGTGGAAGTCTCGGCCAAAGATGCCAATTAATTAAGAGGGCCTTAGGGCCATAAGTGGTTCCGTATGCATATTCGACTGTAATTGCGGTTAAACACTGCGCTTGCAATTAACTTTCCATGGTTAAGTGCCAAGTGGCGTATACGTAATCCCCGCAAGAACAATTATTAAGGCAAAGAATTGATTTTCTTCACTTAACAATTTAGGATGTTTATTTAAAATTAATAAGAGCCGACTAACCATTAAATATACATGTAGCAAAGTTGTTAAACAATCCTTTCATTGATGAAACTTTTAGTCATTTTAGCCATTGAAATATTGAAACTTTATGTTACTCGTACCACAATGCATTATTGATTTTGTTTGAATTATAAATAGCTCATGACTAAGGCCCAAAACAATCCCTAAACTATTTCCCCTTGCGTGTAAATTGCTGAAACTGCATTCAGATGGGCTTGTGTGTATATTAAATATTTGGATTTATGCCATAAAAAGTGTTTGGACCCGCAGATACACGATTTCATTGGCATGCCACAGCCAAGTCACGTTGTTATTTTTTTCCCGTATATTTTGTGTATTTTATAAATTATATTCCCATCTGAAACCTTTTAATACTTTTTTTGCCCGCCGAAGCCATACAAATGTTAATCGATAACCGAAGCGATTAAAACAAAACAGCCAAAAACAAAGAAAACACGGCATTTTTATGCAAATGCACAAATTACAAATGCCTCGGAAAGATTGCGCAAAACCTTTTTTCGAATGGGCGTTTGCAAGAAATACCTAAGGGGCAAAAAACTAAAAAAAAATCCAAAGCCCACAAAAAATATGAGCTTTAAAAAGTGGAAATAAATAACCATTTCATACGAAAATATTTCTGATTGTTTCAGGCTGTTTTGTTACCAGACTCATGTAATTTTTTGCTGAAATAATAATATTTGCAGAGATTGTAAATATTGAACTGTTTTCATTCAGTGGACGCCAGAGATTTAATTAAATGTAAGCCAATTCTAGCTTTTTTCGTTTATTACATTTTGAGATTATCTTTATTGTTGAATAAACACATTTGTTTGTACTGCCAATCGAAAAACTGTGCCTGGTTTATTTCCATTATAGATATAACTTTGTTAACTGCCGCTGACAAACCCATCAAAAATCTAGTTAACCTTGTCTGCCCAATGAAAATTCGAAGCCCTCTCTCCTAGCAAATTATTTTTCAGTGCACTTATTCCACTTGGTTTGTTTTGCATATTTTATTGAAATTTTGCTGTTGCTGACTGGCTCCATTTCAGTTTTTAATTAAATAGATATTTTTGATAGCAAATTTGATTTTGATGATGCCAACGAGTGAATTTCTTTTAAAGTAAACCAGTTGATCGGCTAATGGAGTACCGTGGGCTATTGGCAATTGAAATGCCAATTGATTGGCCATGCTAAGTTATGCAGATCCATAAACCGGCTAATGGTTGCAGTGGAGTCGTGAAGTGTAACACCTGCAAAAGATATAGAGCCGGTGTGCAAGGTGAGCCGGCCAAATGCCGCGGAAAATTCGCGGCCAGCGACGAAGAACGGGTTCGATTTGCTGACGGAAGAGTTTCAGTATTGACTGCAAAGTGCGTTGCATAACCAACCAGTTGATGCACTTGCTCATGATTTTCTCCCACCCCTCTCTCTCTCTGTGCTTTTTTTCTCGGCTAATATTATGGGTATTTTTTTGTTGACTTTTTCCAGCATGCGTGAACGCAGTCAAACCACACCGAGAAGGCGTCGAGCCGGTCCCAAACAGGCGTTACCCGGTGGCTCCACCGAGGGAGTGGGTGCCCTGGAATCCCCCTATTACACCATTGACAACACGGAGGATATCTATGGAACCACCTTGCTGCCCTCGCAACGCTGCTATGTGGATCCGTGGGATCTGGAAAACTATGATTATGTACGCAAGAAGATCGATGATGTCACCGGTCTTCAGGAGGCAGTGGAACCTGCCTACGGGGGCGGCAACTCCCTGACCCCCAGTCCCACCTACGGCTATGGAATGAGAGTGGGAGTGGGCGTGGGCATGTCCGCCACTATGCCACGCCCCCACACACAGAGCCGTCGCGTGTCGCGTGCCCAATGCCAGTTGGAGTGCTGTGTGCCCCAAAGGACTCGTCGCCGGAGTCGAAGTGCCCGCAAGGAGCCACTCTACACGGCCAGGAGCGACATATACGGAGCACCCAGTCGCTACGAGGACTACATGGCCACCATGACCAGGCAGTTGCAACTGGACAACGACGAGGAGGAGGAGCACCCAGAGGACCTGTATGGCGAGGAGCAGCGCCAACTATACAATGGCTTTGGAGGTGGGTAAAATAGCTATTAATTGCGAATTCCTTTATACTTCTCACAAATGCATACAGATTTGCATCTGATATTTAATTCATGTCATATTGATTGAGACCTAATTAATAATTCCATTTGCTGCTTTACAAGATGCTTTGTTTTTTAATCTTACATCAAAGTTTTCATAATTAAGCTTTTCTTGTCTCCTTTGTTAGTTAACTTATTGCATTTCCATATATATGAGTTTCTTATTAAAACAATTCAATTTCCATTTTAATCAAATTCCATTTCATACAGTTTTTCTTTTGCAAGATTTAGATTTAGATAACAAGATAGCAATGTTTAGTCACCGGCGTTTTGTATTTCATTTAAAAACTACTATAATCTTCAATCTAGTTTTTTTGTAATTACATGACCATAATTGTGCTTTTCTAGTTGTTTATTGCAAATTGCATTTTCATTTTCCATTTTATTGAAATACTTTATTACAGATGTTTTATTTTTCACTCATATTTTAAACATATGCTCGATATAATAAAACCTGATTAAATGAATGAATGTATTCTTCTACTTCTTAATTGAGTAATGTATTCATAAGTTTAAATCTTTATTGACTATTCCTTGTATCTTAAAGTGTTCTTATGTATCATCGCTATTTTTCAGGCTTCTCCAGTACCAGTTCCACGGAGCACCCTTCCTCCATTGGGGATGAGCAGCCCCATCTTCAGAGACGGGCGGCCACCCTGCAGCGTCGTTCCGTTCCCAGTCAGATGAACGGCAAGAGCAACAACTATGGAACTGCCCCTCATCCGAGGCGCAAGCGAAGTGGCAAGTCGGCGCCACTGTCGGCTCCCCCTCAGATCGATTTTCCCGCCCCGCCGCCACTGTCGCCCGCCTACGACTACTGCAATCCCTATGCTACACTGCCGTACTGCAGCATACCGGATTGCAGCGAATGTCACCAGCAGATCTATGCCGCACCCTCCACCCTCTATGGAACCATGGGCGCAGGGGGAGGGGGAGGGGGAGATGGAGCCCGGGTCAGGGGCTCATCGCCCCACTCCAGCGGGGGCGACTCGTCGCTCTACTCGGGAATTTACGCCCGTAAATTCGGACTGAGCAAGAAGGGTCTGCTCCAGATCGACTACTCCTGCAGCTGGAACGATCTGGACCGGGTGATGCAGCGCCATTGTTGAGATGCATGTGGCATGTGGCATGTGGCATCTGGCCTTGGGTGCTTGGGTTAGGGTTACCATCACGTTTGCACCGATAGCGAACAGAAACATTTTTGTACTTAAGTCATTTTGCATATAAAAAACCACACATACACACACAAGACCAAATAACTGAACATGTTTGTCGTAGATTTATAGTTTTTCAATATTGAAATTACCGAATAAATATTTACAAGTCAAGCAATCGGGAGTTTTTAATTTGTTATGGTATTTTATAATTAAACCCTGCGGCAAAAAATCTTTTAATTGATAAAAAATAACCCTTTGTATTACTGAAAAAAGTGTTATTCATTTATTTATTTACATATCACCAAAAGTTAACGCAATAAAGGTTTGTGAAATACAAACAATAAATTTGTGCAAAAATTACAATATTAATTGGAATTGAAAACAATATATTTATCATAAACAAATATATAAAAATAGTTTAGCATTTGGTTTTCTTTTTAATTTTTTTGTAATTATTGTAATTTGCATGTTTAATTGGCTTGTGACATCTCACACCAAACTATAGCCCTCCAGTTTTAACAAGAATTTCCTTGGCAAATGACACTTGGCTTGGCCAAGTTTAATCAACTAATTAGGCAGGCCATTGCAACAAAAACTGGCAGTGAATTTCCACTCACTTCACTCTAATTAGTTGTGACGTCATGAGACGAAAGTTTCATGTTTGACAATTTGTTTTGGGAAAATGCGAACATGGAAATGGTTTTAACGAGGGACTTTGATGAATGTTGGGGGATTGTCAGGCCGAAGTTGGTCAAACAAATGCCAGGCGCAGGTGTACGAAGGAAAATAAGTGGGAGCTGAAAACTTTTTAAAGCACACTTTTTCGGAGTTGAATAAAAAGGAAAATCCATTAAACTTTCTGCCACCAAAGTGGAAAATGCAACTTCAGCTCGATTATCTCAGCCCGAGGTGCACAAATACACAGAGCGACCTGTACAAAAGAAAAAATCAATAACGTAAATAAAACGGAAAAGATTTTCCTCTATCTCCTTTGCTCTCGCCCTCTATTTTTCACCGCCCTTCCCTTTTGCCACTGAATGCGATTTCAATTTCTCAATCCAATTTACCTTTGCAACAGTGTATACACATCAATGCACAGACAAAAACTGGGGCTGTTTTTTAAGGTCAATTTTATAGAATATGTTACAAAAAGTTTAGAAGGTTGCATTATCTCAAATCAAATATATATAAATATATAGACAGGAAATCTCCGATATGCTACTTTATATATCTTACATAATATATAATATAGATATTAAATATTTAAAAATCTAAAAAATTATTTCGAAATTATATTTCTGTTTATAATTATTAAACTTATTAACCGTGTACAAATTCCAATACCAACACAAACACAAATACGAACGAAAGTACAAACACAAAGCACAAGTAAATCATAAAAAGAAGCAACAACAAGCATCTGCAAAGCGAAAATCTGAATGCACAAAAAGAAATGCGAGGAAAACGGTTCCAAGTCGAGGGGAAAATGGCATAAAAAATGGGTAAAGGTTTTTGCTATGCACATAAAAGCGCAAATATTTGCGCAACATTTCCGTCGTCGGCGACGTGGCGATAAAAATTGAACAAGAAAAATATGCAAAACTGAGCAAGCAGAAAGGGAAATAAAAACGTCGCAAGAATAAGCCCAAGAAAATAAAATAAAAATATGTATATATATATGTGTATGATGTGTATATTTGTGTGGGTCCCGCTTTGCCACGGATTTTGCCTTTATTATTGTATAACGTCAAACATTTGCATGCGGCGACGCCTAAATGTATGCCACACTTTGTTCACCAGCTGCCACACCCCCTCGCCAACCACCGCCCCTGGGCCACTTTTTGCATTTGCATTTATGTGCGGCGCCAATTGGAGCTGCCACGCCTCCTGCCTGCCCCTGCCTACCCATGAATACCCCGCGAACAAATGCAAATCGCAGCGAAAATATTTCGCACTTCCACGGAACGGAGTCGAATACCTGGCCATCAGCCCACCTGCGATCCCTATCTCGCAGTGAACGAGTGCTTGAATTTGGCCAGGAAAAGTGCTCCCAATTTGCCAGGCCTCACCTGAAACTGAACAAGATGGAAAGCCCTTATTGGGAAAGCGTTCTGCCGGGCAATTTGGCATCGATTTTCAAGGAAAACCTTAATTTTAAGGCACAATAAATTATCCAGGGCCCAAAAAAAAAACAACAAAAACGTTTTGTTTTATTTTAGAACAAAATGACTCAATATATTACATATTTCGATTTGTTAAAATAATACCTAGTCTTATAGAATTTGTGTATATTTTATATTTAAACTGCTTTAATCTATCTCCCAATAGATTCACTTCATTTTTAAAATAACAACATATATTTACTAATAAAAAAAATACTTGTTTCTGATTGTTTGACTCACCTAAGGCTTAATAGACATCAATTATAAGTGTTTTTGACTTAAATTGTTAATTAATTCAGTTGAAAAGTATTAGTTTCCTTAATCATTTTGTTCCTTTGTATAAAGTTTGAAACATTAATATTTTCAAAAAATTCCTGAGATTTTGTATTTAAGAACAGATTCTATTCATTTTTTCAGTTATTTCATTTCTTTGTCGGTCTTTGTGTTCCCATTTGTTCTTTTTTTTTTGGTTCGCTAAGCTTGAGAACAGAGCAAAGCGGGAGAATAAAGATGAAATGTAGAAATTTGCGATTTAACGTTCCATTCTCCACTACTGACTTAAAAAAAACGGCAAAATTGTCTGCGACAATTGTAAGTCGTTTGCACAAATTGCAAGTTAAATGGATCCTTGCCGACGGGTCTGCCGCTCCATTTGATGGTGCAAAAATAGCAGGACGCCAAGATGGTTGCATATAATGCGACTGACAAATGCAAATGAGTTGGGCGGATCGGGTAGCTGACAATCAGTGGAGTATTATCTTTTTCAAAAGGCAGGGAACAGCTGGTCGTTCGACTTGCAGGTGCATATGAAAAGGATTTAACTGGAGATTACGAATGATAGAGTTAAACCAGTTAAAAGTGGCTGTCATAATGATAAGAAATCTAATTTAAAGTTAGATCGTTTTAAGCCCTTCCAAATTATGGTTGTCAAAAATTCATAATGAATGAAACAAACTTTAATTAAAACTATATTTAAGCTTATCAAATGCAAAATGAATTATTGTTGCCTAAGCTGCGTACTGTAGCCCCCATGATTTTTGGCCTTTCATCATATGTGTTGGCAAACTTTTGCTCTAAGCTTCCATCATGTGGGAAAAAATCTGCAACTAAATGCCCTTATAAATAACAGTCTACTGTCAAAACTCACGGTTGCTGTTTGTTGTTTCGTAGTATGCAAAGCACTCGAGTTAAAAATAAACCAGCAACCTGAAAACTTAATTAAAGTTTTTTCTCTCTTTGTTTCTGGTGCTGTTAAGGGCAACAACAAATAACAAAACGAAAACCAGAGGCGAGGAAGGAAAAAGGACATGCTCAACAAACAACAAAACGCAGTCGCTTACTAACTTGCCATCTGTATGTGTGGGTGGCTGTAGGTGTGTGTGTGTGTGTGTCGGTGTGAGTGTGGCTGCAGCTGTGTGAGTGTCTCGTTAAGCCAGCAACTCAAAATGGCGCCCGAAGTCCTGCTGCCGGTAGTGCCTTGTGTTCTCTATGCAATTTGCCAGCCATTTTGCACCTTGCAATGAAAATGTTTTTTAATTAAAAACAAGAAAGAAAACTTTGCCGAAGGTTGTTGGGAATAGTTGGTACTTAAGACTAAAGGAATACCCATTACAGATAGGGTCAAGCAATGGCATGATATCTTACTGGCCAGAAAAGTAGCCTCTGTTGCAAAAAGTCCAAGAATTTCAGATAAAAATCACCTTTATCACTTATAAAATATATACAAGAATTCTTTTGTATTAGTATCTACCAACAAGTTGTACCTTAGAGTGCTAAAAATGTAATGTTAATTTATTAATCTACCTTGTGTAATATCAAATGTGTAAACTTCTTTAAGAATTCAAATAAATATTTAATCAAATAAAGGAAAATACCAGTTTAAATGATAAAATGACAACCTTTAGCCACCGAACCAACAGTTATGACTGACATAACGCATACGCAGGGTATGCCAGCATAAAAGACAGCTTAAGTCGCACCAAGGTGTAGAAAGTGTCTGACATTTAGCGCCTTTGAAAAGAGCTGCAAACAGTTTATAGACATAAACACAAAAATTTGCATATATCTGTGCTACTATGTGCCTCAATTTACATAGATATATATGTGTATATAGCTAACAGTGTTTGTTGTGCTTAAGACGGGCCCCCGGGCTGCCATTTGCTAATGAATAAGTTAATTTCATTCTGGCCGCAGCAGGGAAATGCGGAGCAGGACGCTCGTCGTGTTATTTATGTGGCCGCTGCCTGACTGTCGCCCATTTTAAAACCCTCAAAGTGGTCATTAGAGACTTTGGCTCAGTTGGCAGTTTCAGTTTCAGTTCCAGTTCCAGCAAACAACACACAAAGAGAGCGAGAGAAATGAGACATAACAGAGGGGCTGCACTGCGTATACTTAATTTATATATAGGCAACGCCTCCATCCGCCCCGTTGCACGTACCCCATACAACAATAGTGGCCACTAAAACTGAGTAAGGGAACGGGTCTAAATATACGTACGTAGATATATAAAATTGTTCAGGCCCCCCCAACTATATTTAGTTGCGTATGTGCACAGTGTTGCTGTAAATGCAAATTAAGTCTTTTGCAGCACACAATATGGCAGAAACACCCAGGGTGCGGAACTCAGGGATATTGTGGGGTTAGTTGGCCCAGTGCCGCATTACGGCCAAAGTGTTGGAGTTACGTAAGCCCGAATCCATTAGTTGAAGCAGCTAAATTAAAATAAAGGACTGACTAGCTCCAAACCCAGGGAATTACGAAATCAGGGGGGCGGAGATGGGTGTGGGCTGTCAACAAGTGTCTACGTGTCCCATTAATCTGCATTTCTAGGTAAATGCAATTTTATCAATTTACAAGTCGTTCGTGATCTGCATGACCTGAAAAGTGTGCTTCGGAAAAGCACTTTAAATCAATAGTCAGAAATATAACTTTTTAAATAATTCCTTTTTAGCTTGGTAAAATTTAAATGGATTTTCCTTCTCACATGTCAACTAAGCTTAGACAACAAATTGAAATCAAACGAATAGGAAACCCAAATCAAAGAAATTCAATTTTCCCTATACTGGAATATAAATAAGCAAAAGTCATCTCTTAAAGTTTTGTTACCGATGACAAGGGGTTAGATAAAAAGTTTGCTTAGATTTATTTCAGAAATTGTTTGATTATGAATCTGCTTCGGCTTTTTTATGTAAATATTGGGTTAGGACTATGAGAAATTTCGTTGTCTTCATTGTTCTATGTGAAAAAAAAATATAAAATTAAATTTGTCGAAAAGGAGAGAAATTGTATGCAGTCTAAAAATATTGCATAAGCCAGCTGCACAACTAACAACCAAACAATCAACCGTCAAGTTGTCCAAGAATGTGCCAGGAAATGTGCTGAACAGGGGACAGATGCATCAACAGCATTTTTGCATTTGCTGCCAAGGCTAATTGACATGAATAAATGTTACGCAATCAGCAGGATAATAAATTCAATGCAAAAACGGGGCAACATTTTCATTTGCCAGCGACGACTTTGTATAAGACGGAAGAGGATTCGCCCTGGGGATACCCTGTTCAAAGGATTCCCGAAGATTGAGGCATATTTACCATACATTTTCTCGCAGTCGTGTTTACCATTCCGATTCCTCCTTTTTCGGCTGGCTGCGAACTCCTTTCGAATGGGAAGCTTTATGGCCATCGCACACACATATACGCTCCAAAACGTGACGGGTCCTGGCAGCAAATAAATTTTACACCACCACCATCTCGGATCCAGTTGCAGCCTGCTCCGGCTCCTGCTCCTCCTCCTCTTGCTCCTTGGGATCCTTTGGCCGCCCCTGTCCTCTCTTTTCTCATCTTCCTGCTGCCGCTTTTATTGCTCGCCGGTTCAGTGTCAGTGTGTCAAGCAGGCTGCGATGTGGAATAATTCGCAAAATGTCATTATTAGTTTGGATTTTGCGCAACAGCAAGCGGAGGAACGGAGGATGGCTTAGAAAACAGGAGCAGTCGGAAGTACACTTACGAAAATATGTTGGTTCATAAAAGGTAATACTCGTAAGTTCCAAAAAAGTTTAATTTAAGGTGATTAATTAAAAAATATTAAATCAAAAACCTACTTTGGCAACCTAAAAGCTTATGATAAAATTATTGTATTATATATTCCATATCCAATAAATACAGTTTAAAGTTTTCGGGATTAATAAAAAACTATGTCTCAAATCAAAATGATTTACTTATAAAAATATATAATAAATTAAGGAGCTTATAATTAATAAAAATATTTAATTTATAGTCGTTAAAGTATTAAAACAAAATTGATAAAAAGTAAAACAAAAATGAAAGCTTACTTTTACACTTTTCAGGAATTAAGTTACAAACGCTTTTATTCGGCTAAAACTTTCTTACATTATTATTTATTTTTGAAGCTCCAAATAATATTTTAAAATCTCATTTAAAATTTCTCCCAGTGGACGTGCACACGCATATCTAACCCCGTCACGTGTCTTGTGTGTTTGTGGATATGGGTTGAATGATAATGCCGCCCCAAGGCCCTTTCTCCATCCGTCTTGAACTTTCCTCCCTGCTTTTCAGCCGTACATCATCATCAGGAGGCATCAGAGTAAAGTTTATTCGACTCCCCTTTGTTATTGCTGCTGCCTTTTCTCCACACCTGCAGGACACGTATAGCATTTGCTGGGCCCGCCTCATTTTCCACACCCACTCCCTATTGTGTGCCATATGCATAAGTAAACACTGAAATTGGTTTCCCCTTTATCCCTGGCAAATACACAGACATATATCAAATCGTCCCACACAGGGCACCATATACTCGTACTCGTACTCGTATAACTACATATATGCCATATGATGGATGGCGGTATGATAATAAGCAGATTTTGGGAGATCAAGCTGATTGACTGATACCCAACAAAATTTGCCTTGAGGCATAAAAGGATCCACAAAAATTAATTGGATTTTTTATCGGATATGAAAAAGTTTCAATTGAAATTGCCAACTGTTGGGTACCGCCATCAAAAGTTGAATTGATTGCAAGTAAACAAATATAAAATACAATTTCTTGAACACAAAATGAAATGGGTAAAACTAAAATACAAATTATGGCCACATGAAGAGATACACCGGTACAATAAATACCAATAAGATACCATAAATATGCAAAAAATCAAAGAAATTAACATTTCACGTTTATTGGAATTCTAAAAACCCAATCTATTCTAAAACCAGACTACTATTGATTTTTTTTAATAAATAAAATAAGATAATTATACCCTTGCAGAGGGTATTATAATTTTGGCCAGAAGTTTGTAACGCAGTGAAGGAGACGTTTCCGACCCTATAAAGTATATATATTCTTGATCAGGATCAATAGGGGAGTCGATATAGCCATGTCCGTCTGTCCGTCTGTCCGTCTGTCCGTCCGTCCGTCTGTCCGTCTGTCCGTCTGTTTCAATACCGTTTGCGAGCTCAGTTTAAAAGCTGGCGATCTGAAACTTTCACAGTCGTCCTAAAACAAGTGTACGCAGATCAAGTTTGAAAATCGCCCCGATCGGACGTCTATATCCTATAGCTCCCATAGGAACAATTGGATATATCTTGCAAGAATTTATGATATTTCGCGCAGTGTAAAAGGTATTGACATTAATCTTTACAAATCGTATTTTTTTATGCATACCTTGATCAGGGTAAAAGCGCGTGGCGATCGGACGTCTATATCCTATAGCTCCCATAGGAACAATAGGGTAAAATCGGTTAAAATTTAATGATTTTTAGGATATTTCGCGCAGTGTAAAAGCTATTGACATAAATCTTTCCAAATCTTATTTTTTTATGCGTTCCTTGATCAGGGTAAAAGCGCGTGACGATCGGACGTCTATATCCTATAGCTCCCATTGGAACAATAGGGTAAAATCGGTCCAAATTTTATGTTTTTCAGAATATTTCGCGATGTGTATAAGCTATTGACACACATTTTTCCAAGTCTTATTTATTTACGCATACCTTGATCAGGGTAAAAGCGCTTGCCGATTGGACGTCTATATCGTATAGCTTCCGTAGGAAAAATTGTTAAAGGCTGCGAAAATATCCCTTTTTCCCTATTTGTATATGACAATTTTGCAGTATAAAAGCTATTGGCATGAAACTATGCAATTTATCTAATTTATTTATGTACACCTTGCTCAGGGTAAAAGTTGCTGCCAATCAGACAAGTACATACTACATCCGCTATTTAAAAATTAAATTAATTACGTATAGCTAATCTTTTTATACCCTTGCAGAGGGTATTATAATTTTGGTCAGAAGTTTGTAACGCAGTGAAGGAGACGTTTCCGACCCTATAAAGTATATATATTCTTGATCAGGATCAATAGGGGAGTCGATATAGCCATGTCCGTCTGTCCGTCTGTCCGTCCGTCCGTCTGTCCGTCTGTCCGTCTGTTTCAATACCGTTTGCGAGCTCAGTTTAAAAGCTAGCGATCTGAAACTTTCACAGTCGTCCTTAAACAAGTGTACGCAGATCAAGTTTGAAAACCGCCCCGATCGGATGTCTATATCCTATAGCTCCCATAGGAACAATCGGATATAACTTGCAAGAATGGAAGATATTTCGCGCAGTGTAAAAGCTATTGACATAAATCTTTCCAAATCTTATTTTTTTATGCGTACCTTGATCAGAGTAAAAGCGCGTGACAATCGGACGTCTATATCCTATAGCTCCCATAGGAACAAAAGGGTAAAATCGGTTAAAATTTAATGATTTTTAGGATATTTCACGCAGTATACAAGCTATTGACATGAATCTTTCCAAATCCTATTTTTTTATGCATACATTGATCATGCTTTCGTGGAGTGCAGACGTGTTTTTGCATTATTACGAAATTCTTTGTGCAGAGCCTATGGACAAGTCCACTTTCGTGGCAAAACTTACTGTTTTTGTGAGCTCAGTGGCTGGAGTCGCGGTGTCAGTGATCTTACATCCCGTTGGTTGTGCCTTTTCGCGAAAACAAGTCAAGTAGGAACTGGTAGAAAGACATTTGCAGCTTGTTGTAGTTGCAAATCACCCCTCTGAGATCAACAGATCAATTATATTTTTATTTAAAAAATAAAAAACAAATTCAAATATTTCCTCGACTGGGGCTCGAACCGGGTTTCACCTGGCGGTGGGGCGAGCGCCTTCCTCACTGGACCACAACCGCCTCTTTGGAACCTACACAAAAGGGCTTAGTGTTCTGGAAGTCGGTAAAGCAGTGTCAAGCAGTCACTAACTACCATAATGTCTGAACCAGACTTCAACATCGCAGGAACAGTGGCTGAGGCCCAAAGGAAAATGAGTGACGCATTAAACGCCTCATTAAAACGTTTTAGCTCTGTCTATGCTTCCACCTCTTCCAACGCTCGACAACCTCAAGACCTTTCATCCGATGAAACTGTAGCAGACGACGAGGACTGGTGGACCCCACGTCCCAGCTCTAACAAACGCCGGTTAGACTCCAAGTCTCCCGATGGTAACAGAAAAGTTCAAAGGAGTTCTAAAAGCCCAAAACCAACTGAATCTGTTAATCGGTTTTCGGAACTGTCAGACATGGACGCTGAAGATGACCTCCCCCTCGCTTCTCTTGTTGTCAGCCACAACAGCTCCGATGGAGCCAATATTACCAACACAAGTAACATCAATGACAACCACGAGAACAGTACCAACATCATTGAAAACAGCAACATCATAAGCAACAACATCAGTAGCAGCAACAATGGCAACAACAACACCACCAGCACTAGTAACAGCGGCAATCGTAATCCGAACCAGCTCACAGGCAACAAGGAAACCTCACGGAATCAGAAACCACCCCCAATTGTTATCAAAAATTGTGAAAGCCTAAACGGACTTATCAGATCCACTGATAAGATCGTCCACCCAACAAAATACTCAATAAAATGCCACACAGATAACTCAGTTTCGATCCTCGCTGCAGACTCCGATGCGTACAGAGCCATCACTAAATCGCTCACCATAAAAAAGGTGCCATTTCATACCTGGCAGCTTAAAGAGGAAAGATCCTTCCGGATAGTCATTCGAGGTGTACATCACTCCATCCCGGATGAGGACATTAAGGAAAGTCTGACTTCGCTTGGACACAATGTGCGCTTTGTTAACAGGCCGAGAAGCCGTTTTGACAAATCAAAGCTTGTCAACCTTGTTTTTGTCGAGTTAGAACCAGCCGCGAACAACAAAGAAGTTCATGAGCTTAAGGTGCTCTGTCGTCAACGAGTTCAAGTTGAACTTCCTCACAAAAAGGACGATATTGTACAGTGTTTTCGATGCCAATCTTTTAATCACACAAAAAACAATTGCCATAAGGAATTTAATTGTGTCCGATGTGGTCAAAAACATGCGATTGACGAATGCGAACGAGAAATTCACCCCGTTAAATGCGTAAACTGTGGAGGTAGTCACACAGCTAGTTACAAGGGCTGTATTGTTTACCAGCAAACAGTAAGTCGTCGTAGAGGTGCTACAACCCATCGTAGCCTCCCACAACAACCAGCCGTTGTACGACCAACTGAGAGAAGAGGTGTTGTGGCATCGATTTCATACGCGAATGCCGCTAGGGGATCTGTACAACAACAAACCCAACAGGCTAGCCGACAGCAGTGGACAAACGATCAGCAGCATCAACAGTTCCCTCCACTAGGAAGTAGAAACCGGAAACTTCATCAGCAAAGTAACGGACTCAATCAACATCAGCAGCATCCAACGCAAGACTCTTTAAGCCGACTTCAAAAACCAGCTCCCAAACAACAGCAGGACCAACAACAACAGTCATCGCAACAGCACCGAAATGTCCAAAATGATCGTCAATGGCAGCGACAAGAGCAAATGTTTATGCGATCCGATGAAAAGATGTCAGTCCTCGTAGCTCAACTCGACAAGATGTTCCAGATGATGATGTCAATGATGACTCTCATTACAGGCCTTATATCACAAATGGCGCCAGGAACTGCACAAGCAATCTCTGGCCTTCTCCCAGCTCATTCAACACAACCATGAGTCAAATTGGGCTCAAAATCGGTGTATGGAACGCCGACGGGCTGGCCAACAAGGCGCTGGAGCTAGAGCTCTTCGTGCGGAAGCATCACATTGACATCATGTTGGTCAGCGAAACACATTTCTCCTCTCGGTCATATTACAAGCTACAGGGGTATGACATTCACCAATCTAATCATCCGGCAGATCGCCATCGTGGAGGCTCTGCTATTATAATAAAGTCCTGTCTCCAATACCACCAGTTCGCAACAATGGAACATCAAAGTGCTCAATGGGTCGCAGTTAAAGTCAAAACGGACCACGGTGAAATTGTCATTGCGTCTATTTATTGCCCACCTAACTTTCTGCGTACCGCCGTTGACTTCAGAGTACTATTTGACGAACTAGGACCCAATTTCCTTATTGCTGGAGACTGGAATGCACACCATCGACTTTGGGGCTCACGAAACTGAACAGCCAGCGGAAGAGCATTGGCTGACTGTATTTATAGTGCTAATATCCAGGTCCTTGCAACCGGAGGGCCCACGCATTACCCGTACAGTCAACGTACACCATCAGCAATCGACTTTGCCATATATGGAGGTATTCGCTCTGAGCTTGTCACCATATCAGAAAGCTTGGAACTAAGTTCTGACCACATCCCCTTGGTGATTGAACTAAGAACAGCTGCTCACAAGCTTTCCCGGAAAATGCACATCCTTCCTCAAAACGCAAGCGTTCCGCGGTTCCAGGCAGCTGTTAATCAGCTTGTTAACCTCAACATGGTCCTAAACACCCCTGAAGATATTGACGACGCGACTGAGCATTTTGTCCAAAACATCCACATCGCTGCTGACTCCTCAACCTGTAGGCAAGGTTCAATAAACCCATCGAATCCAACTCATGCCCTTTTAAAACCTGAGGTTCTGGATCTGGTGAGGTTGAAAAGAGCCTTGCGTCGCAGATTCATGCGGTCGAGGGATCCAGCCGACAAAAGGGCATATCGTCGCGCTGAGGACGATCTCAAAAAGTTGTTGCACAAAACAAAAAATGACTACTTCGCTGATCTGCTACGTAATGCTGATCCTACAAAACCATATGGATTTAGCATCTGGAAAGCAGCAAGAGTTATAAAAAGGCAGCCCCCTCGCAGAATACCTATTAAGCGAACTGACAACACTTGGTGCAGATCGGATTCCGAAATTTCTCTGGCTTTTGCTGACGAACTGGAAAATCGCTTTCAGCCATTTAACTTTGCGAAGCGTGATGACGTTGAAAACACACTGCAATTTCTTAATGCTCCCTGCCCAGAAGCAGAGCCTATTCGTCATATAAGTCCGGAAGAAGTTTGTCACCAAATAAAAAAGCTGCACCTCAGCAAAGCTCCAGGATTTGACGGTATTGACACCAGGGTTGCCAAGGCACTTCCGAAAAAGGGCATTCTGTTTTTAGTCCTCCTGTTCAACTCCATGTTACGTATCCACCACTTCCCCACACAATGGAAGTGCGCTGTGATATCGATGATACCGAAGCCAGGTAAGCCGGAGAACCTTGTTGCGTCATACCGACCAATAAGCTTGCTGCCCACATTCTCTAAAATATTCGAGAGAATATTTCTTAGCAGAATGATGGCAGTAAGAAGGGTTCAGGATGCAATTCCAGACCACCAGTTCGGCTTCAGGAATCACCATGGAACCCCGGAGCAAGTGCACCGAGTTACTCAACATATTTTGGATGCCTTCGAGAATAGACAGTACAGCTCTGCTATCTTCTTGGACGTAAAAGAAGCTTTCGATAGAGTGTGGCACGATGGCTTGCTATTTAAGCTGAAGACTCTCTTGCCAACTGCGCAGTATCTCCTTCTTAAAACATATCTGCTGGATAGAAGCTTTATGGTTGAAGTGAGAGGCGAAAGATCACCTATCCGACGCATACGAGCTGGCGTACCACAAGGTAGTGTTTTGGGTCCTGTGCTGTACACCCTTTACACCTCTGACTTGCCAAATCCTAGAGACCCGGGTACCCTCTTGGCAACGTATGCTGACGACACAGCCTTCATCGCAAACTCTCCGTGTCGAATCGAGGCGTCCAGAATTACCCAGAGCTTCTTGGACCTGTACAGCGAGTGGACGAGGAGGTGGAATATAAGTATAAACGGAAATAAGTCGCAACATTGCAACTTCTCCTTAAGGCATCAAACCCTCCCTAGGGTTAAATTCCAAGACACGCTCATCCCACAATCCCCTCAGGCGCAATATCTTGGATTGATCCTCGACAAGCGGCTCACATGGAGGCAACACACCGTCAAAATAGCAGCAACATGCCGTAGTAAGCTTAGGAAGCTTAATTGGATGCTTAGAGCAGCGAGTCATCTGAGCCTCAGAAATAAAATTCTGATCTACAAGGCAATAGTAGTCCCTTCCATGACGTATTGCATGCAAATTTGGGGTACGGCATCCGACTCAAACATCATGCGAGTACAACGGCTGCAAAACCGAGCACTGCGAACCATTGTAAATGCGCCGTGGTATGTGAGAAATGACGACATAACAAAAGACCTTCACATCCCCACCGTGCGGGAACAAATCAATCGTCACTCAAGTCGCTACAATGCACGGATTCGAGCCCACTCGAACCACCTAGCTGCAGCATTGGCAACCCCTATGATTAGAAGAAGGCTAAAGAGAAGGCATCAAGCAGACCTATGGATAGGAGGGCGGCATAGAACGAGAGTCCTTCCCCAATAAATAAAATATTATCGTGATCGTCACCAAAATCTACAATTATTTTTAAAGTCAAAAACATATTGATATATATCGCTGCTGTTATGTTTATACCCTTGCAGAGGGTATTATAATTTTGGTCAAAAGTGTGCAACGCAGTGAAGGAGACATCTCCGACCCTATAAAGTATATATATTCTTGATCAGGATCACCTCCTGAGTTGATATAGCCATGTCCGTCTGTCCGTCTGTCCGTCTGTCCGTCTGTCCGTCTGTCCGTCTGTCCGTCTGTCTGTCCGTCTGTCTGTTTCTACGCGAACTAGTCTCTCAGTTTTAAAGATATCGAATTGAAACTTTGCACACACCCTTCTTTCCTTTGCACGCAGTATATAAGTCGGAACGGCCGGGATCGGCCGACTATATCCGATAGCTGCCATATAACTGAACGATCGGAAATGCCATAACTTTGGTGTTTTTAAAGTTAGAAAGTTGGGATTTTCTATGGGTTTTACATTTGGCCAATCAATTTGACGTACCAAATTTTATAAGGATCGGCCGACTATATCCTATAGCTGCCATATAACTGAACGATCGGAAATGCCACAACTTTGGTGTTTGTAAAGTTAGGAAGTTGGGATTTTCTATGGGTTTTACATTTGGCCAATCAATTTGACGTACCAAATTTTAAAAGGATCGGCCGACTATATCCTATAGCTGCCATATAAATGATTAATCGGAAATGCCATAACTTTGGTGTTTGTAAAGTTAGGAAGTTGGGATTTTCTATGGGTTTTATTTTTGGCCAATCAATCCGACCTACCGAACTTCATAAGGATCGGCCGACTATATCCTATAGCTGCTATATAACTGAACGATTGGAAATGCCATAACTTTGGTGTTTTTAAAGTTAGGAAGTTGGGATTTTTTATGAGTATTAAGAATGCATCATATGAATAAATTTGGGGAATATAATTTACAGAGTATTCTGCAAGGGTATATCAACTTCGGCTCCGCCCGAAGTTAGCTTTCCTTTCTTGTTTTCCTTGTTATGTTTGTTAGTCTTTCTAGTCCCTACGTTTTATAGCCATTTAATTGGCTGATTAACGTATAAATAAAATATATGTTATATTAAAAAAAAAAAAAACATTGATCAAGGTGAAAGCGCGTGCCGATCGGACGTCTATATCCTATAGCTCCCATAGGAACAATAGGGTGAAATCGGTCCAAATTTGATGATTATCAGAATCTTTCGCGCAGTGTGTAAGCTACTAACATAAAATTTTCCAATTCTTATTTATTTACGCATATCTTGATTAGGGTAAAAGCGCTTGCCGCTCGGAAGTCTATATCTTAAAGGAGATAGGAAAAATTGTTAAAGGCTGCGAAAGTATCCCTTTTTTTCTATTTGTATATGACATTTTTGCAGTATAAAAGTTATTGACTTGAAACGATGCAAATCTAGTTTACTTATTTATACCTTATTCCTTTCCCTACTTTTTCACTTTTAGCAATTTCGTCAAAGTCTGCAAGGGTATTAAAACTTCGGCTTGCCGAAGTTAGCTTCTGTCCTCGTTTTTTAATAAAGTTAATTTATCATCCTCTTAAGCGTTGTACATATTCCATTAGGGTAACAGCTTGGTCATTTTGCATCCAAAATTTTATTAACAAAAGAAAGTCAGAATGGAGGAAGGGGGTGTTGAGCTTAATTCTATAACAAAACCAATATTTATTGCCGAATGAACTCCATTCTGACGTGGCCACATAAGGGTAACGTTTTGGACTGGCTGACTAAATTAAATTACAGTGGTTACATTAATTGCTCGGCCAGTCATTCACTCAGTTTGTCAATCACTCAAGCCGCTATTCACATGTGTATCTATCAAACGCATGGCACGTGTCAACTTTTGGCATCTAATAAAGCTTATGGAGCACTAAATTGGATTTGCATACATTATTGGTTCACACAATGTGGGTACCTTTTCCATGTTCTAATGTTGGTATTGAAGCGTGAAATTCCACTCATTTCAGGACCTTCTCATTGATCAGCTGAAAGAAAAGACCAAACTTAGGTAAATCAATTTAGCTTATGGCAATGAATATATTCATATACGCACTGTCATTATTCAACAAGATTTTGGGTGATGTGTTTACATTTGATTGCCGTAAATGCGATTAAGCTGAGTGACTTCAAAGTGTCTAAATTAGATTTCGTTGTGCCTGAAAAGGAAATTGCTTGGAAAAAAGGGAAAGGCAGTGGAAGAGAAACATTTCCTAATTTATGCTTAATAAGACTCCAGTCGTAAATCTCCAAGGTGGAGTCCTGCATGTGTGCCTGCCCTTGGGGGTCATAAATAAAACCCGGAAAACGTAGGAAAAATCTGCACACACACAGTGAGCCAGCCAAATGCACCATCTCCTGCCGTTTTTTTTTTTTTTTTTCATTCTACATCTCTGGCACCGCTTGCATTTTAATGTCCTTCATGGATGGTTAAGGCCTGGTGAAGCCTGGCGAAAGGTCAACATAACGCGTTTGCCTGCGGTTGGTTTGCGGATGGCCCCCACAGGATTCCACTGCAACTTTTCCCTGCGGTCAGTGCAACGGTTTGAAATTACGACCCAACCAGAAAGGGACACAGCCGCGGGGCATGGCTGAAATGAGATGAAAATATGGCTGCAGTTGACTAGATGGCCATAAACATGTTACATGATCCGCTGCCAAAAGGGGTAAGGCTAACTGGGGCCAAAAGCCGTCGAGCTGCACAGGGTTGCCGGCTCATTTGCATGGCTGCCACACACAAATTAATTGGGGCTTTAAGAATAGATGAGGTTTGGGGAGGTTGAACTTGCAACAACTTACGTAACGAAAGGTGAAAATAGGTTAAACTAATTATTTCGCAGTTAAGGTTGTAGTATTCAAGTTACAAGTGGATAAAGAGATGAATAAATTAGTCTATTTTAGTTTTTTCAAGTTACAAGTGGATAAAGAGAAGAATAAATTAGTCTATTTTCTTTTTTAAAAAACTGACATCACAAATAATTAAAAATATCTTTCGTATTACTCACATCCGTCCAAAAAGAAAAATAAATAATCCTAAGTTTAAGCTGGACACTTAAAGTTATGCTAATAAATAAATAGGCATTGTAAAATACACCAAATTATAAGGTAAGTTCAATGTATTAAACATAAAGATTTCAAACATGCAACATATAAAGTATCAGCACTAAATTATTTTGTGGTCTAATAAAATCTCCTATTAGCTTCCCCAACTCAAGCCACTTTGGCGATGAGAGTATCGATTGATTGTCCTGCACTCTACAACCCATTAGCGGCTCCAACACCCCCCCAGTCAATTCCGGGAATAAATTCCTGCAGCCAAGGTCCGGGAAAAAATCAAATTACTCCATTTGCATACGGAAAGTGCAGGGGAAAGTGGGGGTTGGGGAATCGTGTTGGAGCTGAGTATGTACATGCATAAATAGTTTACGTCCGCTGCCTCCACATTGGGCTCACATTACGGAATCCTTGCTGTGCACCACATGGCGTATGAGTAACGCAACGCCTTATTAAGCCGGGCCACTTTATGATGGGTTCGGAGGTCATTGAGACGGCTCTTGTCCAGTGCATAACGAATATCCCTTACGCAGGCAAATTATTTTTATTGTTCATTTCTTACTTTTATTCCGCTACATTTTCGACCTTTCTGCTGTTCGACACAAAAATGTAAATGAAATTTACTAAACGAATTTTCTTGTTAAACGTCACAAATGGCCACGCCCCATGCCGAGACGATTTGGAGTGCAGCGGTGGGCGGTTTATGGGTTTTAGCGGGAATGGACTGACAAACCGTAATGCCTTTTCTGGCAACAGCGACAGGCGTCACAATTCTAAGTACACAGAGAAAAATTTAAACAATGTCTGGAATTTAAGATATGCAATAAATTATGTACATAAGTCAGTTTAAAGGAATTAATGTTATCTATTATATTTCAGCAAAGATCAGTTAAATTCATATTTAAAATAACCGTACAATACTCAGGAAATATAAAATGAAAAATAAAATATATTTATATATGCAATTGAAAGATATTAAACAACAATTATGGCAAGACACAAAATTTTAAGAATATAGGTCAAATTGAATTATTTTTATCATCATAATGAAAGTTATAAAATATCTAATATTTTTGATTCCTTGAAAATAAATAAACCTTAAACTACTTAAATTTTGTTTGAATTAATTCAGAATAACCTAGGTCATCATTAACAAATAAAACGTTTTAAGTCAAAGGACAAAAAAATAGTTTTCCACAATTATTATTTTACAATAGTTATGAATTGTATTATTATTTCGTACTATTATTTTATTATTTTTATTTCACAAACTCAAATATGAATTTTGTGATTTTAGTATTCTTTCTCGTTGTGTGTTTGCGGATGGCGCATGGCGACCACTTGACAGTCACAGGCTCAACATGCATACAAGTCCTTTGCCGCGCAACTGCTGCTCCTGCTCCTGTTCCTGGTGATGTTTTCGTTGTTATTGTGGAAGGACAACGCTCACTTGGCTTGCCTTTTGTTTTGCAAACAAAGCGAAGTGGGCGACCGGAAGGGGCGGAATGGCGATGGGAGGACGTGGTGGCAGCAGGCCATAAATCAATTGGCAGCGTAGAAAAATTGCAGAAAATTACTTGATATTTACGGTCACTGAGCACACAATAGAGCCGGTCCCGCCCACTTTCCGCACTGCCACATTCCCGCCCCCCGGCAGAAAGCAACAAGTATTGCCCGGCATCGGTGACAGCGACAGGACATTTGCTGGCTGTAATTACACTTGTACCTTGCAGCCGGGCCACATGTCGTATTAGTAATAAGTGTCAAGGCCAAGGACGTTGCCCGAAGGGTTCCGCATTTTATTTAATAAGCTGAGAAGCGACCACTTGACAACTTTTGGATTACTGTCCCACTTAAAAATCAAATAATATCAATTTTCGCCATTATTTTTGCTTTGAACAGCTACAAAAATACATTACTTAAATATTCCAGCGCCGGAAAGTATACTATAGTTTTGAATATTTAAGCTGTTTGGCCATTTCGTCTGAGTCCAATAAATAGAAATAGATTTCTAAATGCTAAAAACAATTTGCTTTCTATTTTAGCATTACATTTTTCTTAAATGCATGTGCTTAGCACGTTTTAATAGTTTTTGGTCTAGTAAGTAATGTAATGGCATAGATAATATTAACATTAACATAAAAGAGGCCGTAAAAATGTATGAAATAATTTAAAGAACTTACTCTGGAATATGTAACACCAACATTTTCCATCAGATATTCGGAATAATATTATTGCCTATCTCAGCCTCTTTACCAAGTCAAGATTTCTGTTGATTCTGCTGTCAGGGAACCCCTCTTGTACGCCATCCATGTCCCTCCCAGTATGATGCACTACTCTGCCAAAGCTCTCCAGGAATTGCCTCCAGCTGGGAGACAAAAGCAAATGAAAGAGGGGCCTGGTAGCTCTGCATGTAATTATTCTGTCATCCGAGGTGTGTCACCAAGTCGGAGGAGGAGGCACGTTGACAGGGGGATTGCAAATGGGATGGCCTGGTGGGAAGCGAGAAGACAGGAGGCCAGCTGGCCTTGCCCTCTGACCCCGTGCCATTGTTTATGGCCACCCAGTGTTGTACATGTGCCGTAATTGCATTGTTGCCGTTGTAATTACAGGCAAACATGCAGTTAATTAAAATCATTAAAATGCCTTTTGCTTTTGCCTTTGAGCCACTGAGAGGTTAGTTGTTATACGACGTATATGTGAATGTGTTTTTTGTGACTCGAAGACAGCTGGGAGGAGCTTTTTAATTTCCGCCGGGGGCAGGATGTGCCTTTGCAACTGGCGCCCAACTGTCACAGCGCCGAGTGCAAATTATTTTGGCATCAACTCGGTTCACTTGCCGTTTTTTACGTGCCTGGCACAGACTTTTGTTTGGAAAACTGTGAATGGATGGGAAGGCGACCCCGGCTGACGCATGTCGTCTGGCACGATTTGGGGCCAGGGAATTCCTTGGATTGATTGTGATTAATGCTCCGACAGTTGCAAGTTGAGCAAATGATTTTAACGCTTGCCAAAACATTCCAAAGTGACAAGCTCGTGTAAGAGTCGAAAACCTATAATGTGTACATGTGTGCGCATCAAAAGGCGTTCAAAGGACCAGGCGTCAACTGCAGACATGGCAGCAATGTCACCCGAATGGTTAATTGTTTTTGGCATACTTTATTTATACACGCTTCATCAGTCATGGGTTGACGGAGTTTCGAATGGCACCTCGTACGAGTCGTAAACCAGCAGATGAACCTTCTCCAGCAGCTTAAGTCCCGTCAGTAGTTCATGTTTTTCACTCGCCAGACAATGGAGGCCCAATTCCGTGCGGCACTTGGAGCAGTGCAGATTCTGGAACTTTTCCCCATCCGTCACTCTAACCTTATCCTCTTGAATTAAATTGAAGGTCCTGGTCAAAAGCACATCATAGCAGGTCTCATTTACCTTGTAGGACTTGTAGCTGACAATATTGCCACAATATCGGCAGCCATAGGCAATATTCAAGCCGAACATTTGAAACAATTATCGCTGCTTTCTTGGATGGGAAAAAATAATGAAATTTTATTTACTAATAAACAAAAACTAAAGTCATATAACGAATCTATGCTAATGAATAAGAAAAATGTCTTACATATATATTTTTTTTTACTTTTAAACCACCTAATTTATTTTTACTTTTTCTTGAGATTTAATAGAAAAGTGCTTAACAAAACACAAATTATTAAAAAATTGAGATTTAAGGGAAAGAGCTAACTTTATTCCAAGTATTTAAGTAATATCTGTATGAAAAATAAATAAAATATCTACAACAACAAATGGATTTTTTACAAGATTTTTAAGTTAGTCTAAGCAAAGAAGCCTTTTTTTAAAGAAATAGCCTTAAATGATTTTATGATACCTATAGATACCTGTATCTAGTATCCCAAAAGCGTTTCCCCATTCCAAAAGCACGCACCATAAATAAGCAGAGCTATTGATGGCAAATCATTTGTGCTAAGTCGACCCATCATTAAGGACGAACAATCGAAAGGCACATAAAGCATATTTGATGCTCATTGGCAAAGTTGATTACAAATACAATGCCGTATTCATGGCCGGTCACGGCAGTATCCTGCATCCTGCGACCCACTCCACTGCCAGTTCGATAATTAATGAGTTTAGGCAGTGTCCTGGGATGGGGCTATTCCTCGAGAGAAGTGTTGCCATCATCGTCATTTGTTTATGCGTCTGTTTGCAGCTGTTATTTTATTCAGGCTCTCGCCTTGAAGATAATTTGCGCACGTGCTCCAGATTTCGTGAGTGAGTGTGTCCTTGTTTGGCCGGAAACAGGAGTGCGCTGGTGTGGGTGTGCAGGAGCCACATACCCCATCCTTACGCTCGGATAATTGCGAACATTTGTCTTGGGCGCATATCCAAATACATATAAACCAAATTACGGATCCGAATTTCTATCTGGCGCCACAGCAACGGGGCCAATTAAAAATGTATCTTCCCTGAGTGCCAAAAAGGTGTAATATCAAATCAAGGATGAAGTGTAGCGCTGCTCAATCAATGAATTTCCCAAAAGTGGTTAAGGAAAATTCAGACGAAATTGGTTAACGAACCTGCTTTTCATACTGTTTTAAATTAATGGTTTCCTTTTATGAACCATTTTTGAAAACCAACCTGGCATTCCTATTAATCATTAATGAGTTTTTGATTCTTCATTTGTGTTGATTTATGGAAGACATTGCAAAAATGTATTAACAAAGATATAATGGTTTCCATTAAAGACATATTTCAATAAGGAAATAAAGAAATGAAAAACCAAAACAAATCAAGGAAAAATACAAATCCATTATTTAATTCCGGAAATTTATCAAGGAAAAACTTAAAGAAATATTTTGTTTTAGAAAAAATCTCGAAATTTACAAATAAATATTAATAACAAATGATGCAAATGAAATCAAATAAATTGGTGTAGAAATGGGAATGATTTCAGTAAGAAAAAATTATATCTTCTATTTCAGCAGGATGCTAATGCAAAGATGATAAAGCTAAATAAGTGAATTTACAGAAAGAAGATTTATTGGCTTTATTTAAGGAAGCATTTCAATTAGGAAAGTGAGGAACTCAAAAGCCATACCCCGGCTACTCAGCTAAATTTGTAGTCAGCCGAGAGCCAAAAGATTAAGCCAACTTTTTATAAGTGGTCCAACTAAAACAACAAATTAATGAAAACTAAGTTGAACATTCCCAAGTTGCCAAAGTTTTCTCTCTCTCTCTCTCTTTCTCTCACTTGCCACTTCAGCGTCTCTTGGCCTCGTATTTTGGCCATGTTGGAATCGTCAGCAGCTTCAGCCACCCATTTCCACCACTTTCCTCAGACCGAAATTGATGAAAACGAAATTGATGTTGACTCCTGGGTAAAAATGGGAAGGAAGGATGTCGATGTCGATGCGGTTAGCACTGCCTTTTTGGCCAAATAACGGCGACAGGCAAACGGAATGGGGAAAGCTTTTAGCAGATACTTTACGCAAATCCCGTGGGAAAACATTGGCCCACTTTCGGCACAGCGGCCCCATCATTAAAAGTTAAAAAGGATTTTCAACGGATTTACGAATTTGAAGCTGAGCCCGAAAGACAAACAAAGCCATCAATTTACATATGCGAGCAGGTCAGAGCTAAAAATTCGAAGCTCCCAGGCTGGCAAGAAATATATAAATTCAAGAAACACAATTTAAGATGCAGCCAGCGTTTGGGGAGGTTCAGAATGGGTTAAGGGTGGTGCAGGGTGGTGCAGGGTGGTGCAGGGTGGTGCAGGGTGGTGCAGGGTGGTTCAGGGTGGTTCAGGGTGGTTCAGGGTGGTTCAGGGTGGTGCAGGGTGGCTTGGGGCCACAGAAACAAAGCCGAGCCAAGACTGTCAAGTAGTCGTCGTCCCGCATCCACTTACAGCAGTCCCAGCCCCTCGTCCTCGGCCATTTCCACTCGTAGTCATCGTCGCAAGGACCTTGAGTTGTGCCTTCCTTGCCTTTTGCCTTTGTTGTGCTAAACTTGTGGATTAGCTAAATGCAGGCAGGGCATGCCATGGCATGCAGGCGGCTTCATTCCGGTAAGCCAACCAACACCCAACCACCCATCCTCCCCATGACCACGCCCCCATCCTCCCCATAAGGACGCCCACTTAAACCTAAACATTTCGCCTTGTTGAGTTTTTATGAGCTGCTCATGTTGGCGTTTCACTTTTCCCTTATTCTTACTCGGTCTTTCATTTACTTACACCTGATGTTCAGCTTATTTTTACCTGCCCCTCGAGGAGTCCTGCCACCCATTCCATGCAGCCTTCTGAGGCAAAGTAATGGGGGCTTCTTAATGACAGAAATTGTGCGTTATTATTATCTGGAAGAGTGGATAGCAGTAAACAAAAGACTTGCGGGCTGTTTATTAACAGGTATTTGTATGCGATATCTCATTAAATATATAAGTTCCTTAATTTTACATAAGAACAGGGGTTACTTACACATATATATATACTTTTAAGTCTGAGAAGAACGTTTTTATTTATTTTTCATAAAAGGAAACACCATTCATATTTTAGTTGATTTTTTTATATCAAAAAAATATAAATATATATTCATATAAATATATGCAGTTAATGTATTATATACAAACACTGACTTAAATAACTCACTAGAGTATTTAAGTTCCACTAAAGGACTCGTACTTATTTTTAATTACTCAAGGCATTTAAAATTAAAATGGGTCATTAAATCGGAACATATATACATTCAAGACAATGAGGTTTATTCTTTCAAGTCATTATGAAGTTATTTAAATACAACGTAACCTTGGGAAATGTAATGTGCAGAAATTCCACCTGTTCGTAAGTTAATTAAAGTGCCATTTCGCGTTCAATAAATTCCCGGTGCGGAATTCAAAGTCATTGATTGCTGCGAGGATGGCTGCTCCTCAGAGGCCACCACTCCCAATTCGACTGCCTCAATTGAATGCATTTAATTAAAATACATTTGGACATGGCCCATGGGATTTCCCGACCCATCTGTCTCCTAATGAGACCCTTCGATGAGCCTCACATTCCGTTTCCATTCGATTGCACAACATTGGACCAAAGGGGCGGGGGGCAGAACCACGCCCCTTCGGCCAAGAATCAAAATCACTTGAATGCAATAGCCTGGAATAATTTGAGAGGGGGAGTGAGAGGACCCCCGAACCAAGAAGGCGCTACTCAATGGGGCGTTAATGAAATAATTAACGCATAAATACAATTTGCTGGTCAGAGTTCAAGGAAACAAGAAGCGGGCAACACAAACCGCCCAAAGGGCCAGCAAATTTACCACAACTGCTACAAAGCCATCAATTTGCCAGCCCACTTGCCATGCCCCCTTTTTTTCAGGATCCAATGAGGCAGCGAAGCATGCAATTTGCTGGCTTATTTATGGGGCCAAAGGGCCCAAGATGGTCGCGTTGGCCAAGAAGCAGTTGGAACTGGGGACTGCGAACTACGAACTACGAACCAACCGACCATCCGACGGAAACATGAGCAGAACTTTTGCAAAATAAAAGTTTTCCGCTATTTGATTTGTTGGTCATTCGGTTTTCCAGCTTAGCCCAAAAATCTATTGAGCCAAAGCCAAGCGAACCAGTTAAAAGCATTAGCCGGAGATCGGGCGAAAGCCACAGTTACACCCACACAAAAATGCAGACAGAGGGACATCCAGTAAATATATATATATACATACATCCACTGACAATAAAATTCAGCAACTGTTTGGCTTGCACATCCTGCTGCGCTTTTGTTTGTCGAGCAGCGAAAATTTACAATTTCTGGCGGGTCCTGGCACAGGATGTTCGCCGTTGGCCAGGATGCGCTAGAAATGGCTTCACTTCCTCTCGCTCTGCTTTATGGCCCAGAGCTGGAATTTAAGGCCGCCTTTAAGGGGCACCTTCTGCCCGTGGATTCACGTTTGATGTGATGCCCCGGATTGGATTGTTTGGCCGCCCAAACGAGTGGCTCTAAAAATACACAGGCCGAGCTACCCGTTTCACTTGTCAAGAGCAGAGATACACAGCCATCCAACCAGTCCTTTAGTGGCTTTGGGGCCATGCGTGTCCTTTGTGGGCATACACGGAAAAAACATCATCTTTAATTAATAAATAGACCAGCTTAACAAAAAATATTTCACATTTTTGCCGTACTCAACTCAAGTTTACTTGAGTCATTTCTAAAATGTTCAAAAAGCACAAACCTTAATATAATAAAATATTTTTTCAAAGCTTCCAAACAGCTCAAGCAATTATTTTAAAACCTAACTTGATTTTTTGGGGCAGCTTAAATATTTATATAAATTTATTTATATAAAAGAAAATTGAGTTTATATTAATCTATGAATATGATTACTTTATTATAAAATTACTTTAATATATATATATTTCTAATCGACAAAATTGCCTAATTCTCGCCTAATTTTAGATGGCAAGGTCACACTTTTCCACAAATTGCTTTAATGTAAAGTTTTGTGAAACCTTTTTCTCACTGTGCACAAACAAGCCGTTTGCATGGGCTCGGTTGCCAGCAAGGATATAATAAACATTATTATGACTGGCACTGTCCGAGTCCGTGTCCAAGTCGCAGGCATTTTGTGCCGACTCCAAAAGGGGAAGCAGATGGATCCGGACAAGAGCTGAAGTCTGAGTTAAGGGGCTGGCCAAGCCATCTCCGGCATAAAGTTTCACGATGTTAAGTGGATGATTATTTGCGATTACTCGACGGCCAGCAAAGCAGGCTCACGGATACGTATGCGGATGTGGATGCGAATGCGGGCACATCCTTGATGCGAAGGACACTCGCCAGTACACACATGGCTGGCTCTGCTGGCAGTTTAATGAAGGTCCTTCGGCTTTTACTGCCCCTTCAGTGCCCACAGCTCGCCGTTTGATTTCCCTCCATCGCCTTGGGGCGATGATTATGTGTTAATGGTCATCGCACGCGTATTTTTTATATCGATTGCCAAATTGGCTGCTAACAATTGATGTATGTTGGCAATTACAAAACATGCATTACTCATCCAGTTTGCGAGTCCAAAGCAAAGTTTGCTCATAAATGCGACTCGTAAATCTTTGTCGATGCTTACAATAGTTTTCCCCCAGTGCTCCCCTTTTTCAACCCATCATCCCCATTCTATTTTTGAGGGGGGTGGGCGATTTGACCAATCGAGGCATTCAGCAACAGCCAGAGTCATAAACATGGACCGCCATTGTCCAATGGATGCGCAACTCTGGCTCTGACTGTGGCTCTGGATGCGGCCATAACTGGGAACGGGTACGTGGGCATGGCTATGGATGGCGGATACAGAGGCACAAATCGCTGTTGGCCCAGTTTCGATAAGTACAGTGCGCTCGAATTGCATGCGGTTAAAATGAATGAGAAGTTTCAAACAATTTCTAGCCAGCATTAGATTTAAAAGACTTTAGATAGTACACAAATTTAACCAGCATTCCTTTTAGTTTTAAGTTTGATATTTAACAAAAAAAAACCTGTACTCACAGAAAAAAGTCTCTAATATATTAAAACCTTATTCAATAGTGCAAGGTAACACTACTCTTGCTTTGTATGCGACTAGTGTGACCTTGTACATCTTAAAGTTGTGAAATTAAGGACATTTTACGTTACAATCATAATACTATTAATAATAATACTGCGCTCGTGCAATTATTTCCAATTAAAATAAAACATGTTTTAAAGATAATGAAAAATAATAAGCAGGTTTCTTTAAGCTTACAAATTAATCTTTTTAATCGATAAATTATTTTCAACGCTCACTGTGCTTGCGATGAAAAACAGAATCCACTTAATTTTAATTTACACCCGAATTTCGGATAAATCATGGCCATGTCATGCATAAATTTACGATGAACAATGAGAAGAAAGTGGCTGTTTCTCCCACTCTTTCCATTCATCGAATGAGAAAGAAGGATACAGTGTAAAAGAGAGAAAGGCCAGACAAAAGAATTCGCTCCAATTAACGAACACAAGCCCGACATACTATGTACGTGGATTAAATCGAATAGACCTGTTTAATCAGGTTCAGGTTCGCTTGCCAATTTCTACGCTTTGCCTTCGCTTCGATTTTGTGGATTGCCTTCCCATTTCCCACACCAATTCCCCATAAAAAGGGAATGTAATCTTCCTCTTCCCTGGGCGTCGTTTGTCTGCCTCGGCGACGCTTCAATTTAAGAAATTAATGCGAATTTCGTTTTTTTTTACGGCCTGCCAGCGGGCGCGGCCAATAAATCCACGCCTCACATGCCCCGCGGCGCTCGGAGGACGTGGAGATAGACCAGGAGCATGGCAGATGACCTGGCTCCGGAGCAGCCCCGCCCAAAGTTGAGCCAAGCCCCGGGCTCGGGCCTCCAGGGCCACGGCAACGGCAACGGATGCCTCGCACAAAATTCGGCCAAAATATAAACGTTGATGGAAAGTTTCAGGGGACTGCAAGTCGAGTATTTGATGCGCTATGAATTAATAATTCATAAAATAAATTCATTTTCAAAATATGATAAATATAAAACAGAAAATTAAGTGAATATGTCGGCGAAAATGACGTGGCTTACATGTCGTATGTGTAATTTTTTTGACAGTTTTGAAAACTTTCAAAGAATTATCTTTAAAAATTAAAGTTAAAGGCTATGAAACTTAGGGTAAAATCGCTTTAAGCAAGACTTATATTAAAATGTCATAAATTTTATAAAATTTTGTTTGGAATACATGTCGTATGAGTAATTTCATCGGAAAAGTACCAAATTCTTAAAATTCCCTTTAGCTGTTAGTAAACCAAAATAAATTAATTTATATTTTAAGACATCCATGCTTGTAAGGTTTTATAGAAACCATAATATATAGTTAAAATCCATCATCTTAGGACTTATTTTTTTAATATTATTAAAAATGTACGTACATCAATCAAGCACAAGTATCATTACCAACTAAATAACCTTTCACATTTACCCAACAAATATTGTCAACCATATTTCGTAATCGCATTCATACGAAAATTTTATTAACGAGAAACTGCTCTCCGAAATGTGTAGCTTAAACAGCCAGGGTGGAATTTAACTTTTCATGCAGGTCCTTTTATTGCCGCGCCTGGCATTGTTGTTGCTCTTTAATTGCGGACGTCAGGGGGGAGGGGACGAAGGCGGCGTTTTTACGGCCTTTTGTGCGGATCCCTAAGGGAGCAGGGGTCGGAGGTCCTGGGGCGATAAGGAGGCAGGCGCCCGGCAACGAGCAGTGGCTATAAAACAGACAAAACGGCACAGAAAGGGGCGTGATGCAGTGCCTCAGTGGGTGGCACGTGTTCGGGGAGTACCAAAGTTTTTCAATTAGTCGGCCGGAGAGGAAAAATTGGGACCAGGGAGGCAGGGTAAGGTATTCCGAATCCTGGGCAGGCTTCATTAGAGTTGTTTGCCGGGCGATTTGGGAGGTTTCCATGTAGACGCCACTGCTTCCGATTAGGCAGTCAAGTAGCGTTATACTCTTGTTTTTCCTTAATTAACCAGAATTCTGATTTGAAGGGATAAAAAGAGCGAGGGTAAAACGGACCCGTTTTGTTTATATCCTTTTTGGGGGGGTATTAGCGTTGATTCCAATAATATTATGCCAATAAAGTTTTTTGTATAATTGACAAAAGCGGAAATTGACTTTACATTTCTTCTAGCTAATTTCCGCCCCAATCTGTCACTTAACTTTGTACCAGGCCCCAACAATAAATGTCGGATATCGGGTCCTGGCAGTCCTGGCAACACGCTGATAGCAAACATTTTCATCAACTGGGGGTTGGATTTGCTGGCGACCCAAGCCTCTGGAATTTATTTGCAAATATTTGGGGAATGTTACGTATACGTATTCGGAAAATTAACATAATTACAGCCTGCAACCCTTTTTTCTGAGGGTAGTGTGCAGGTAGCCAAGGCAACGCCACGCCCTGCGATGAGCGCCCCCCCAGAAATCCCCAAAAAATACGGCCTCATAATAATTTCTTTGCATTTGCTTTTTACGAGGAGCCAGAGATACAGAAATATAGAGGGAGTTAGGGTGGGTTTACCAGCCCACCAGACCAATCTCCCCACGCGCAACGCATAAATTTACTTGTTAAACAACCCACCGAGCAGGGGGTGGGGGGTGATCTCAAAACAAGGGGACTTGGGGGCTGTGAGGCTGGGGGGCTTAGGGTTTTTTAGGGGGTGCCACCAGACCCAAGCCCCTGGGCTCAACCGCAACCCAGATGCTGCTCATCAAAGTTGCATGGCCTGGGAGGTGGAGGCGAACCGCTGGCGAAAGTAAAACCAAACAAAGCATGCCAAAAATTATCTCGGTCACTTTTCAAATACACGTTCTGAACACCACCCCCAACACACCAACTTCCTTTTTTAGGGGTTAAGGGTTTGAGGAAGAAAGCTTGTGCACTGGAAAAAATAAATACCTACCTAGTGGTTTTTGCTTTTATAACAGTAATAATTATTATAATTCTAATCGAATACTTTTATGTTAGTAGGTACAATTACAATCATTATAATTCCAAACTAAAACAATAGTTAACCTTGTGTACTGAAAAAAATAAATGGCATTTATGAAAGTAGGTACAAATATTATAATGCTTAAATAAAAAAAAATTTAACATTTTATTGATATTATATTGAGATACTTCCTTCGAAACTCAAAGATAATAAGTAAATATTTTATTTCCATTGTAAATGATACGATTTTTTCTGTGCATTGGAATTCCTGGTCCACCGCTTTCACCACAGATCCGCTTTGTTCCCTGCCGCTAGTTCAGAGTTCAGACCTCCCCGAAGCTTTTCCCATTCATGGGGTCAATGGTTCCGTCTCGTGACTCCGCTACCCCGCTTTTCCGACCCACTTTCGAGTTTTAAGTGTATGTATACAGTGTTGTAGAACCCATACTAAAGCACACCCCATCCCCCAACACCCCGGCTGGACAAGTTGACAACACTGTTTACCTAATGTACCGTTAAGCTGCGCACTTGATGCCGTTATCTTTGCGCTCTTTGTTCCTCCCCGTCAGCATGGAAATTATTTTCTTAATTTGAGGGCAACAACGAAAAGTTTGGCGCTGACTTTAAAGAGCTTAGAGTTGTTTTACAGTCGACCTACCATAGCTACACTTTTCTATGGTTTATTGTAGATTTAAGGGCTGACTTTAACTTTTTTAGCCCTTAAGAAAAGGTCTTGGGGATGTGGGGACTACAAATTAATAAATTTAGCTATGAGAACTAGGTTAAGCATAGTACCAAAGTAACATTGAGTGCAAAACCTTCCTTAAATTATCTGGTTATAAACATTTGCATCCATATTTTCATCTTGTTAAAAGAAATTGTTTTAAAAAAATAGAACACAAAAATAGTCAAAATATTTAAAATAAAATAAAGGATGATGAAAATGGATTAAAAAATTAGGGAAAAGATTAAAAGAGAACCCAAGTTTCAATTGACTAATTTGTATACAAGGCTTAGTATAAATAATTGGGGGTGACCAAACCCTATTTTATTACTTAAGTAATATAAGCTACTTTTATTTCTCGACTTGTCATTTAAACACAACATATATTTTTTGGAATAGTAAGAGTTATTGAGTCTCGACTTTGCAACATGTTTGCCAGCATCGAATTTAAACTGTTTACCGAACGAACTTTGGCAGTTCGTAAAAGTTTTTTCATTTGCCAGGGCAAACAACAATAAGACCAGAGCCGTAATGGCAATGAGCATGAAAATCATAATAATAACCGAGGGAAACAAAAGCGAATAAGTTGTAAACTTTGTTACTGCTGTTTATGATGTCCCGGGGCTTATTTAATCGATAATGCGGAATGATGTACCTACTGGGCGCATAAGGCGCAGTAACCAGCTCCAGTTTCAGTTACCTGAGGAATTTCCAAAGGAGGGTGATGGCCTTGAAAGGGGGGGCAGGGGGAGGGGCGTGGTGGCTTCTAAGGGACAGTAAAGGGATTTCATTGCCGTCACTGAGCTCGGCAAGGTGAAATTGCCGAGCGTGGCGAAAGGCCGACTGGGAAAACCTTCGCCAGCTTCACACGCATGCCACGCCTAGTGCAACCAGTCCGCCCCCTCAGCCACCCACAACCCCTTTTTGCAGGTTAAGGTCATCAGCAGCAGCAGTAGCAGTAGCAGTAGCAGCAGCTGCTGCAGCAACGTTTGCCGCAATTTTATGCTGCAGACATCTGCATTAACAATGGCAATGAAATGCAGGCAGAGCCCAGCGAAAGCAGCCTCCTCCATCCGTGACGTTTAGCCGTAAACGGATTTATAGCAGTTGTAACGGCGGCCGCAGCTGCAGATCCTGCCTTGAAAGTGGGCGGCATTTCAAGGACGCTCTCCTGGCACTCGTTTATGTTGTCATTATTTTTAATCCGACATATTCTTAGGGCATGTGCAGAATTAGCGCAAGAGGCATTTGCCTTAAATGCCGCGAATTTGTGTGCCACTAAAAGGAAAAACTACAAAATGCAGGCACAAAGGCATTTTTTTGGCATGGAGCACTTCTTGAGTGGTGCTTGAGAAAAACATTGCTTGGCTTTGGCTGAAATTCCTAGTCAATGCCAGCAAAGATGAAGGTCAATAGCAGCGACAAACCATCTGTATCAGCAGATATGCAAATTTGAGAGCGTCAAATAAATTATTCAAAAAGTTAACGCCCCTGCATTGGCACGCTGGCGCCATCTGGCAAAGCATCTGTTGCATTCTATCATAGTTCTCCTCCGTGGTTTAAGTCTGGACTGACAGTCAGGGCTGCAAAGCTTATACTTAAAAGAATTAAAAAAATTTTTACACAATCAAAACTTAAATGAATTCCCTAAAAGCTAAATAGTTTTTTGAAATATATTTCTTTTTATTTGAATTAAATTGCCTGGTAATCCTAATGTCATGGAATCCTAAATGGGACTTTATAGTTATCCAAAATAATCTCGGCAGGATTAAGATGTATAATATAAAGTGTTTTTTTGTTTTCAATCTCCTAAATAACTTTAAAATCGTTCATTCATTAACAATATTTTAGATACATTCAAGTAAAAATTATAATTTCTGGTAGCATTTACGTCATGATTTGATCAGGCAACACTACATGAGCGCTGCCGGACTGGCGATATTCGCGATCTGGCAGCCTTCCACACGATAGTATCGCATAAACAGCGATTTTGGTGCCAGCTCTAGCCAACCTTCTTTCCTTTTTCATCAACATGGCTGATCAGGTAAGATTCCCAGAGAGTGAGCTAAATAAATGAAATACGCATGTTAAACGGCGGATGGAGTCCCGAAACAAGATGCCAGAGGCGGTGTAAGTGAGATGTGGGTGAACAAATCACTGGAGGAGCCATGAATCGCCTGCTCGGGCCACAGTTTGGAGCAGCTTCGCCCTAACCCTACTTTAGCGCATGGTGTCGCCAATAGTGAACACGAAATGTATATTCCAGCAAACCGAACGCTCGTTCCGCAAACAACACGCGGTGGTCGTTGTGCGTCGCAAGAGCGCCACTTTGAAGAAGCGTCCTCGTTTCTACCGCCAAATCGGCCTGGGCTTCCGGGCTCCGGCGGAGGTAAGAGGAACCCGAGCAAACCACGACTAATGTTGCGCCCCCTCCGTTTGTTTCCGTTTCATTCCCACGCACGCTGAATGTTCCCGCCTGCCTGCCAAAAACGAACCGACACCCCGCACACCCTGTTCTCCACATGATCCCGAACTAACCAGAACGAGCGCGCTTTCCAAAAACAATTCGGTGTCAACCTAAACCGCAAGGTTAAGCCCGGCGTCACCAAGAAGAAGCTGCTGCGTCGCTCCCGCGATGTGGGACTCGGTTTCAAGACCCCCCGTGAGGTGATGCCAACAAAGATGATTCCCCCTTGAAAAACCTAGAATTCCCCAGCTAATAAGTTTCCATACACCATCCTCAGGCCATCGATGGTACCTACATCGACAAGAAGTGCCCCTGGACCGGTGATGTGAGGATCCGTGGACGCATCCTAACCGGCGTCGTTCGCAAGGCCAAGATGCAGCGCACCATCGTTATCAGGCGCGACTACCTGCACTTTGTGCGCAAATACAGTCGATTCGAGAAGCGTCACCGCAACATGAGCGTCCACTGCTCGCCCGTTTTCAGGTAAAAACACAAATCTAATCCAAACTCCACTTAGGCCCGTTTTCTCATATTCATCTAAAATATTTAATAATAAAAATGTTAAAACGAGGCGTACTACCCTTTCTCTGATGATAAAATCATGACGGTCTTCATAAAACAAATTGCTGAAAGAACTTGACTCTTTTTACTAAATGTAAAAATACTGAAATTAAGCCTAAACTATCTGAATTTATTTTTTTAGACATCATTCTAATTCATTTTAAATCTTTACTTGCAGAGATGTTGAGCACGGCGATATTGTCACCATTGGTGAGTGCCGTCCTCTGTCCAAGACTGTGCGCTTCAATGTCCTGAAGGTCAGCAAGGGTCAGGGATCCAAGAAGAGCTTCAAGAAGTACTAGAGCGGACAACCACCATTCGGGCGTTAATATTTGTAGCACTTATTCTTTTGGAATAAAACAGAAAAAAGTAACTTTAACCATTTGTTTTCCACAGTTTTCTCTTAGTTTCCACAGCATTTCAGGAGTTGCAGCTTATATTCCACTAAAAGGTGTGTATTACTTTTTATTTTGTTTAACATATTTAAAATTGGCATTCTGATGATAAAATCATGACGGTCTTCATAAAACAAATTGCTGAAGAACCTTGACTCTTCTCACAAAAAGTGAGAATACTGAAATTTATCAAATGAAATGTTTATTAAGATGAGGCTATTAATTCCCTACTAATGCAAGTATTTCATTCTTTTTACAGATTTCAAGATGATAACTCCTCAAGGATCTTGTTTACAAATAATTGAAAATATTTTAACATTATTTCTCTGAATAAAAATTACTTGAAATTGAATTTTAAAGTTTTTGTTGTATAAAAATGGGTCACCGGGCTTAAATTTTACTAAGGAAAAAAATTGCGTTCGCAACATCAAATTAAACAAAATTCTTTAAATTTTGGCGGGCTTATTCAAATCATAATTAAGTGTTGTAAAGCTTTTAAATATGTAGCTTTTCGAAAAACTTCGGTGCAATTTGCCGCACATCAACTGGTAACACTATAAAGGAGCAACAACAATAAAAAATGGAAACTGGACCAAATGCAGAAATTGGTAAAAATTATAATTTGCACTGTAAATAAAGACTTGGTTGCCCGATTTGTGATCAGAGGACCTAGAAAAAGAGTGGATGTTTTTGTAGAAAAGATTATCTAAACAGCAATCATATTCCACCGATTGTAGAGCTTCTGGAGCGCGTCCTGTTGCGTCTGGGAAATGCGGACTCGGATGAAAAGCTGGGGGCCACAGTAGGCAAGTTCCTGGCCCCGGTGATTCTCAAAATGAACTCGCCCCACAATGCGGTGCGCACCAAGGCAAGTAGACGGTTCTAACAATGCCAGCTGGGGGTTTCCTACCCCCTTCTCGCACCGTGACTCTGCAAAATTGGCCGGCTGACTAATGCACTTTCTGCTTAGGTAGTCGAAGTGCTTACCCACATCAAGAGGCGCCTCTCGTCGCGGGGACAAGTGCAGATACCCGTAGAGGCACTGCTGGATCAGTATGCAGCCGAGGACAGCACCACCTTCCTCAAGAACTTCGCCATTATATTCATAGCCATGGGCTTTCCGCGTCTACCGCTTGAGGAACAGGCTGGACTGGCCAGCAAAGTGGTGGGCAGCGAGGATAAGCTAGAAAGCTACCAGGACAAGCTGTTCGCCCTGCTGCTGCCCATACTGTCGGAAATTAAGATCCCCGACGATCCGGCCCAGCGGTCTAAGCTTCTGAATCTGCAGGACAAGCCGGCCATCAGTGCTAACTTGCTGTCTCTGCTCCAGGATGTGCTTCTCCTGCCCTACGGCATCACCCAGGATCAGGATGTTCCTCCGGGACTCAGTCCCTATAGTTTTAAGCGTATCATAGCGAACAACTGGCGGGCGGAGGAGCTAGAGAAAGTCAAGAAGGGCATAGTTCGCTTCTTGTGCGCCAGTGTTTTCAGTGATGTGCAGATCTTCGTGCCCCTTGTGGTGGCTTCGGCGGACACACGCTTCAGCGTAGCGACTCCAGCGATCGCCGAGCTCAGCAAGCTGTGTACCATGCTGGATTTCAGTAGCCCAGCTGTGACCGCTCCCTTGTACACTCTTTTCGCTGGTAACCAGAATAAGTTGACGGATCGCCAGACACGTCCCTGCTGCGCACGAGTACGCCAGAAGCTGCTGCAGTACCTCATCAAGTGTCGCGGCAAGAGCATTAACGTGACCAAAGGCCTGCAGGTGATCTTTGATGGCCTGTTCGGGACAAACACCAACCAAAAGTGCAAAGTCTTGGCACTGCAGTTCGTCGAACTGGTCCTCAGGGAGTAAGTTGGTTTTAATTGACATACCAAACTAGTAAAACTAATCAAACTTATCTTTTCTTAGTGGTCCTCGGGAATTGGTCTCCAAGGTATCCAGGGTAATACTTACCGGCATCACCAAAGTCATTGGACGCGACTCCACCGAACCGAATGATGTCCAGAATGCAGCTTACTCTGCTTTGGCGCAGCATGCTCGCAGTTTCCCGCAGGACGTGAGCCAGGATCTGAAGCTGGTCCTAGGCTACTTTAACAACCTGGCCAGCTGTGCACCGGAACTACATTCCACCATTAGGGAGGCGTTAGTTTCGATGGCTCCGGCATTTGCCTGGAAGACAAAGGAGAAGAGCGATGCAATGGAGGTGGATGACGATACAGATCCCTCCACCGTAAAGTTGGATGGCCAGCAGCATCTTCTTTTGGCCATGCTGCTGGATAATGCAGAGTCGAAGGTGCAGATCGTACAGAATGTGACCAGTGTTTTCCTCACCAGCTGTTATCCGGAGTATTATGCACCAGCCAGATATTTGTTGCTGCTTATCGCAGGAGAGCGGTGAGTTTAATCTGAAACCAATTCTTTGCTTATTTATATATAATATTTTTTGTTTACCAAAGTAATTCCCTGCGCGAGAACGTAACCACCTATTTGTATGGTACCTCGAAGAAGGATCACGTAAACTACAATATGCTCTCCTCCATCGAGCAGGCTGAAAACCGCACAAACAGCGAATCCATTAGTGACTTCAATCACCTATCACTGGAGCAGCGTCGAGTGGTGCTGCCCAGCTTCCAGGTGATGATGGCACACGTCCATGAGATGGCCAACAAGCGACTTAAAAAAAGCAATGCCTGTGTTGTGGTTGGGCGCACCAAGCTGCCATACAGCCTGGAGGTGTACGAGGAGCTACTGGATTATCTGCGATTGTGCTTGTGGTATTCGGCTGGCGTGGTGTCAGCTCCCGGCGATGAGAAGTACACCCAGGAGCTACGCAAGTATATCACCACGCATTACGAAGATGAGGAGAACAATGCTTTGCATCAGTATGCGCAGTTTGTTCAGCGGAGTGTGGAGGCTAAGAGAAGTAGGTTTGCAACTTCTATGATATAAAATCAATTAAAGATTTTTTATTTTTTAGGCGACTCCAATCTTACCTGTCTGTATGACCTGTTGAACGCCGCTCCGGAACTGTTTGCTGCCAAGCAGCTGCATCTGTTGGAGCCTCTTGGCAACACGTTAAAGGATGTCTCCGAGACTATGCGCATAAATGTGGCTCAAGTATATGCTATTCTTTGGGCTTTCGGTCTGTCCGACGATAAGTTCGATGAGGAAGTGGGTGAATGCTTGAGCAGCCTTACACAAAAGACATTGGAGCATAAGCACGGCTGGCTTCTGGTGGTGGGCCACACTTTCAATCGCAAGATTGCTATGCTCAAGCAAGAGAAGAAAACAAAGGACTATGCCTCTTGGCCGCAGTTTGTTAATGCGGTGAAGATTATATGTAAGTTTGAACCTTGTTTATTTATCAGGTTTGATTATTTAAAATTATTTTTTCTACCTAGCAAAAACCCTGTGTGAATCCCAATGGCTGCTCGTATCGGCAGCCGTAAAATGTATCTCTATGATCGGCAAGGCTGTTCAGATACCAAACGTTACGGTGGAGATCCAAGTCCCAACCAACGATGGGGACGACGACGAGGAGATGACCGAGTATACGAGCATAGATTCCTCCACCAAGTTGGTTATTTTTGGCGTTGTCTTTCAATTGCTGCGCAGCTCCTCAGCGCGCCAGAAGATTCGAGAAGAAGCGGCCAGATGCCTGGGATACTTGGCTATTGGCGATGGCGAGCACTTTACCAAACGCAACCTGGATAAGTTTCTTACCCTGGCCAAGGTGCAAAAGGATGCAGCTTTGAACATAGCCATCTCGGAAGCGATTGTTAACACACTCTGTGGCTATGATGTGAACAAGGGGCAACCGGATGAGAAGTTTGTAAATCCACACTGCAATGATAGCGACTTTGAGCAGTTCCTGAACTCGCTAATACGCCTGGTGACTGAGCCGAACAAGCATTCCCGTCAGGCGATATCCGTGTGGCTTCTAGCCGTGGTGAAGCACTGCAGCCATCGTCCAGCCGTGTTGGCCAAAAAAGAGCTTTTGCAATTTGCTTTTACCGAGCTCCTTTCGGATGATAGTGGTACGTTTTATAACATCAATATATTTAGCAAATTAATATGTTTCTGTTTTGTTTCAGAATTTGTGCAGGATGTAGCTTCGCGCGGCTTGGGATTGGTATACTCGCTATCCGATTCTAGCAGTCAAAGTGATTTGGCCAACTCACTTTTGGATCAGCTCATTGGAGGGAAACGCAAGGTGAATCAGGTCGCCGCAGACACTGAACTCTTTGCCGAAGGAATGCTGGGCAAGACGCCCACGGGAGGCAACATCACTACTTACAAGGAGCTGTGCTCCCTGGCTTCGGATCTCAATCAGCCCGACATGATCTACCAATTCATGCAACTGGCCAATCATAATGCCACCTGGACCAGCAAGTTGGGAGCTGCCTTCGGATTGAAAACACTTTCCGCTGAGTCCAAGCAGAAGATGCAGCCTTATCTCGGTAAGATAATTCCCCGGCTGTATCGCTATAAGTACGATCCCACTCCCAAGATCCAGAACTCGATGATCTCGATTTGGGAAACCATTGTGAGCGACTCGAAAGAGGTTACTGAGCGTTACTACTGGGAAATCATGCGTGAGTTGCTGGACAATCTTACGTTCAAGGAGTGGCGAGTGCGAATTGCTTGCTGCCTGGCAATTAGGGATCTCTTAAAGCGTCCGAACGGGCTAAAGTTGCGCTCCGAAGAGCTTGGTCGTCGGGCCGCCGCACCCAACAGCATGGAGGTGGACGAGGTGCCAGAGCCAGAGCTGAAAGAGCTTTGGATCCAGCTCTTCCGCGTAATGGACGACATTCATGAAGGCACAAGGGTCACAGCCCACGGCACCGCCTCATTCCTCGGCAAGCTGTGCGTCATCGCCTCCTCCTCGGATCATGGAAAATCAGGCACAGCAGTGGCATCCTCCACCCTGCCTTATCTTCTGGAAACCGGCGTGGGTCACAAGGTAGCCGAGATACGCAAAGTGAGCATCAAGACCATCTCCGACATGATTGACTCTTCGGGTGCGCTCATCGCTCCGCATTTGGTCACCCTGATTCCCTGCCTGCTACGCGCCACTGGCGAGTTGGAGAACACAAAACTCTCCTACGTATCCACCCGATTGGGGGCGGACAACGAGGCCCAGGAGGCTGTGGATACGCTTCGTGCGGAGGCCGCCAAATCACACCACACCATGGAAACTATTGGCAAATGTGTGCGCTATATCGACTATCCTGTCCTGGAGAAGATGACCCCCGAGGTGTTGGAGCTGATGAAGTCTAGTGTGAATCTTGGAACCAAAATTGGATGCGCTCATTTTGTGTGTCTGGTATGTTGATTGAAATTATGGGAAAAGTTGTTATGTATTTACAGTATTTAAAATATTACAGATCAGCATCCGTTTGGGCAATGAGATGACTCCGGTGGTGGGCAAGTACATTCGAGCCTGCTTTGTGGGTATTAAGGATCGTAATGCCACCGTGCGCAAGTACAACGCCAGCGCGATTGGGCACCTGTTAGGTTTGGCCAAGGAGCAATCGATCAAGAGTTTTTTCGCCAAGCTGGAGGAGCTGTATGCCGAGCAGCCTGGAAATCGCTCCATTGCTTTGACTATTCAGTCCATTAACAAGCGTCACCACGAACTCCTAAAGGACTACATGGAAAGTATGTTGCCGCTGATCTTCTTTGCCATGCATGAAGAGGCCAATGAAGAGACAAAGGCTAATGTGGAGCTGTGGAAAGATTTGTGGAACGATGTTAGCCCAGGGGATGCAGGCATCCGTCTTAATCTCAATGTGATCATACCCAAATTGGAGACGTCACTAACCGATGCAAGTTGGTCGCGTAAGGCGCAGGCAGCGAATGTCATTCAGACGATAGCGACTCGCCTGAGTAGCTCTTTGGATGAGCCCGACCGAGTCCGACTCATCAAGTTGCTGCTTTGCGGTCTGCAGGGTCGCACCTTCGAAGGCAAGTCGCGCTTGCTGCAAGCACTTGCCGGGCTCACAAAAGGCTTGGATCGGAGCCACCAAGTCTGTCCCAGCATTATAGACGCGGCGATGAGGGAGGCAAGGAAACGGGAACCAATTTATCGTACTATGGCCCTTGCTTCTTTGGGCGACATCCTCGATCAATTGGAGGCAGATCGATTTGAAGAAGTGTACAACATGAGCTGGAACCTGCTGGAGAAGAAAGAACTGCGCAAGGAGTCTGACGATGAGGACGAGCCCAGCACCAGCCAGGAGCTGACTGCCGATGAGCGCAACAAGAGGGCTCAAACACTCAATCGACTGAAGGAGGTTGTCTGGGAGACCTTGGGTAAATCGTGGCCACGTCACTCAATTGAGACGCAGCATCGCTACCAGCTTTTCTTCGCCGAGAACTGCACCAGCATTCTGGCAGAGAGCACCCGCCCAGTTCAGGTCAGTCTGCTGGCAGCCCTCACCAAATACATTGAAAGGCTCCATGTATTCGATGAATCCGCTCAGTTGCCCGATCTGCCGCAGATAAATCAGGAAAAGAAGATGAAGACGGAGGCTCCGGCGCCACAGACACGTGAGGCCATCGTCGAGAAGATCTGCACGGATGTACTGGCTGCAGTGGCTCTGGCCGCTGGAGTTCCTCACACGGGCCTGAAAAAGGAGGCTCTAAACATCGTTCTCATGCTGATTAAGCGTTTGAGTGGAGCGAAGGACCAGCAGCCGTTGAATCTGATCAAGCATAACTTTGAATCGAATTTGGAAAAGTTCCAGCGTGATTCGGCCCCGGAAATCCGCTGTCGCATCAAAGACATCGAAGAAAAGTTGGGCAAGTTTAATTCAGGGAGTTAAGTTGGAGAGAATTATGTGTGGCCAAAAACCCAGCTTATGGTCAATTTTTGAAAGGGGGTGCGGAAATAAAACATCTAACTTTGGCTGAAATTGATGTGTATTTTAAAAGAAGATTCATTTTATATTGTGATTTATTGAATGGGATTCTGAGGAACCATATACGATTATATTAAATATCCTTAATACTTTTCATTCCGTTTTAGTTTTTTTAAGGAACAATGAGATTCTGTGTTTTGGAAGCTAGGCAACTATTATCCTTGTCTTAAGTCACAGCCAACGTATTTTTGTACATTTAATACTATAAATTATCCCTGCAGAATCTTAGGTATATCTCATCCTGCGACTCCAACATAAAGGATTTTGGATTGAAACGAATCTGCGAAACTGTTCGCTCGCAAACCTCCACCCAATATAGTTTTAAGATGTGAGCTATACCCAGTTTTAGCTGAAGCAGACCCAAACGATTACCAATGCAGCCATGAGGACCAGCTCCAAATGGAATATAGGTCATGGGGATAATGTCTTTGATCCGTTCTGGGGCAAACCTCTCGGGATCGAAGCGGTAGGGGTCGGGCCAATACTGGAATTGAGATTTTAATGTGGAGAAGAATCAGTCTCAATATTACCTTTTCATCACGTTGGAGCCCAAGTATAGAGATGTAGGCTGGCATCCCAGGGGGCACCACAAAGTCCACATGCGGCTGCAGAGAGAATCCTTCGGGTTCCGGACTGGTACACTCCCTATTTACAAATGCAGCAGCCGGATAGAGACGCAGTGCCTCCGAACATACCATTTTGAGGTAGGGCAAAGCCATCAGCGTCTCATAGGAGAGGGTGGAAGAGGAGCCGAAGGCTTCACATAGCTCCTTTCTCAGTCTCATTTGAATATCAGGCGCCTTAGCCAGCTCGTAGAGAGTAAATCCCATAAGAGCTGAGGAGGTTTCAAATCCGGCCAGCAGGACAATGCCTGCCTGGGAGGCTATAAAGTCCGGATGTTTGGAGTAGTGGTTAGAGGAGCAACTGATCTGGAAATGCTGCAGTTGATTGATCAGATCAACTTTCTGTGGTTCCTGATGTTCCTTGACCAAGTCCTTCATATACTGCGCATAGTCCTTACTGAAAACCTTAGGTGTCAGCAGACTTGTCCACTTCGGCAGGAAGAACACGATCATGAAGTCCAGAACCTTGCGAGGATTAGTCTTAAATAATTCCTTTGTTTTCTGAAGCAGCTGAGATCGCCCTCGTCGTAATCCGCCCACATCCAGGCTATAGAACAGATTTCCCGTCACATCGGTGGTGTACAACTGGCACATTCTGCCCAGCGGAAGAACCCGGTCTGGGCGATTCCGCAACTTTTTATTGAGGTAGTTTTCCAGGTCGATAGCCACATCCAACATCTGTGGATACAGAACCTCGCGCATTCGACCGCTGGTGAAGAGCTGCGACATGCACTGCCGACTCTCTTTCCAGTGATGGTACTTGGCCAGTGGCAGGGTAAGGGCACCCATGGGATCTCCCACATCCGCCGATTCGTACCGGTTTAGAAAGCTGTTAAAGTTCTTGATCAGCACCTGGCGGATTATCTCTGGATCTCGTACTATCAGAGCGGGTGTTTGAAAGACAAAGAAACCCACAACCTTTGCTTGACCACAACGTGCATCTGCGTAGAGCTTTCGAAAGAGATCTCCAAAAGAAATACGCAGGAATAGGAGCTGACTTAGGTTGCCCATCGGCGACCAGGAGGACGCAGGGAGGTAGGGGATCCCACGGTTCCTAAAGTAAGCGTACTTGCGTTTTAACCAGAGCTTAAAAGTCAGTATAGTGAGCAGCACCAGCCAGAGGAGCAACATGATTCCTGAAAAGAGTAATAAAGTTTAAGATTACAAATTTAAACCATTACATATTAAAGTCATAAAGTTGAATATTACAAATGTAAGCTATTACATTTCCGTGAAACTTAAAAATAATATTATGGAAAAATCAAAAACCTCTCCCTATTTATAAACCAATGACCTCGTTAATGGCCTCCAAAAAATGTTATTTACATATATGTAGGAAACACAACCCACTTAGCATCATAATATAGCCCATTCATAATTGTGATTCATTCACAAAAAACAGGATCATCTTGATGAACCTTTAACGGTGTATCGCCTGTTCCAGAGCTTTAGACCAGTTGATCAGACATATTTTGTGACAGTGCAAAACTTACTTTTGGAACGTAAACATGACACTGGGACTGGTGATTCTCCTGGTAGTCCTACTGGTCACCGCCTATGTGGCCCTACACAATCATTACTCCTACTGGCGGCGAATAGGAATCAGTGAGATTAAGCCCAAGTGGATAGTGGGTAACTTGTGGGGACTGCTCAACTTGCAGAAGAGTCCCGCGGAGTTCATATTCCAGCTGTATAACCATCCCGAGGCGGAGAACGAACCCTTCGTGGGCATTCATGTGTTCCATAAGCCGGCTTTGCTTTTGAGGGACCCCGAATTGGTCAGGAATATCATGGTCAAAGATTTTTCGGGGTTCTCCAATCGGTATTCGAACTCCGATCATAAGGGTGATCCATTAGGGTCACAAAATATCTTCTTTCTAAAGAATCCCGCCTGGAAGGAGGTTCGTCTGAAGCTTTCGCCCTTCTTCACCGGAAATCGACTGAAGCACATGTTCCCGCTCATCGAGGAGGTGGGCGCCAGCTTGGATGCCCATCTTCGCCAGCAACCGCTGCACAATGAGCGGATACGCTGCTTCGATTTGGAAGCCAAGGAGCTGTGTGCCTTGTTCACCACGGATGTTATAGCCACCGTGGCGTTTGGAGTACAGGCAAATAGTCTCACAGAGCCGAATGGAGAGTTCCGGCGTAATGGAAGATCCGTATTCGAGTTCAGTCTTCTGCGAGCGGCGGAGTTCACACTGGTGTTTTTCCTGCCCCATCTAGTTCCTTTCTTCGGTTTCAAGGTGGTTCCGGCGGAGGCCACACGCTTTCTACGCAAGACCATCAACTACGTAATGGCGGAGAGGGAGAAATCCGGACAAAAACGCAACGATCTGATCGACATCCTAATCGAGTTCCGAAGGAGCACTCAGCAGGCCAAGGCTTCGGGGATCAAGGATCAGTTTGTGTTCGAAGGCGACATCCTGGTGGCCCAGGCGGTGTTATTCTTCACCGCCGGTTTCGAGTCCTCCTCCAGTACGATGGCGTTTGCCATGTACGAGTTGGCCAAGGATGCAGATATCCAGCAGCGACTAAGGGAGGAGGTCAGGAGTGCTTTGGTTGAAAGTGGTGGACAGGTGACGCTCAAAATGATAGAGTCGCTGGAGTACATGCAGATGGTCCTGCTGGAGGTGCTGCGAATGTATCCACCGCTGCCGTTTTTGGACCGCGAGTGCACCTCTGGAAGGGACCACCCACTGGCTCCGTTCCACAACTTCGTGGTGCCCAAGGGCATGCCCGTCTTTATACCTTGCTACGCCCTTCACATGGATCCCCAGGTGAGTTGCATCTCTCCCACTAAGTTTGCTGTCTAAAAACAAAGTTTCTATCTAGTATTTCCCCCAACCCCGAAAGTTCCAGCCGGAACGATTCTCCCCTGAAAATAGAAAGCTCCACACGCCCTACACCTACATGCCCTTTGGCCTCGGTCCGCATGGATGCATCGGAGAACGGTTCGGAATGATCCAGACCAAGGTGGGTCTGGTGAATCTCCTGCGCAACCACCTAATAACCACATCGGAACGCACCCCCCATCGCATGCAACTGGAGCCCAAGGCCATTATTACCCAATCCAAGGGAGGTATCCACCTCCGATTGGTCCGAGATCCTTTGGGGGTCTAACTCACCTGGATGTGGAGTGAAGCGGAGAAGCAGTGGATATTTTTGGAGTTTTTGGGAGCAATGCAGCCTACAACCACCGAACGATAACTGAGCCGTAATGTCGCGTGTTTTGGGATTTAAAATTGAGCTGGTGTCGGATCTTGAAGGCAATTTGATTGACAAATTGCATGTTTTATCGCCGGAGCAATGAGATGCAGGGCCTATAGCTTAGAAGATCAATCATATATATATATGTATACATAGATGGACATGCCTAGACATATATATAGACACTTTGTTTTGCCAGATTTTAACTGACGATCAAGCGTCGTTTTCAGTTTATCTGTTTAATACGTTATTGTTACATTTCGAAAATGCATTTGCATTTAATTCCTAATCAACTATATTAAACTTATTTATTGGTGTCGCAATTTTATAGATCCCCCGGTTCAAAGACCAAATGTAATTTGATAATGATTTTGTTTTTATTCAGTAAGCCGGGCGCCGCATTTGACACGGATTGTTGTATAATGTACATTTCAGCTTTATCAAATGCCAGCTGTCAGAGGGCGATTACCCCATCAGCTAATCACTACTACTATTCTGATTCTGTGTGCTACGTTTTACAATTGACTCATTGGACCGGTGCGGCGCTTTCATCATAGAGACGATCGTTTACAATCTCCAGGTGGATGCCACCTTCTGCCTGCAGCACAAAGCCCTTGGGATCGAACTTCATCTCCTTCATGGTAGCCTCGCAATTCCTGACTGAGTGATTCTTCAGCAGGCTGACTAGTCCTAGTTTGCTCTGGAGAAGGCCAATCCTGCTGCCGATGCAGTTGTGGGGACCGGATCCGAAGGGCTGGTATGCCATGGCTACGATGGACTTGCGGTTCTCGGGCGAGAAGCGTTCCGGATCAAACTGACTGGGATTAGGCCAGTACTGGGGATTACAAAGGAGTTAAAGCAGATGATACTTTATCGGTTAGAATGAAAGGATACCTTTGGATCATGCTGCAGTGCATAGACTGGTATAAACACTGGGGTTCCGTTCTCAAACGTATAATCGTAGAAAGGCTTTAGGTTCAGATCTGGCTGTCCCTTAACACCCTCGTACTCGCGGTCTAGGAACGGCAGAACCGGATACATGCGCAGCACTTCATCCACCACCATGGCCAGGTACTCCAAGGACTGGATCTTCTCGTATGACAATGTACCACCGCCTTCCACCAAAGCGTCGTTGATCTCCCGGCGCAGACGTTGTTGCATCTCGGGATGTTTGGCCATTTCATACAGAGCAAAGGACATCGTGGAGGAGGAGGTCTCGAAGCCGGCTGTAAAGAATACACCCGCCTGAGCCACCAAGAAGTCTTGGTTCTTGGCATAATGCGGTTTCGAAGGTTCTGCGGCCGCCTCCTTGCGCAGACCCACCAAAACATCAATCAGATCGTTACGGATGAAGCCAGTCCGCTCTCGCTCCTGCATCACATGGCCAATGGTGCTCCTCATGAAGTGAGCAAAGTCCGGTGTGAAGAACTGGATGCGCATTAGGGACACCAGCTTGGGCAGGAAGAAGGCCACAAAGAAGTCCTTGGCGCGGCCTATGTTGAAGGTGAAAAGCTTACGTCCGTAGTTACGGAACTCGCCGTTGGGATTCTGCAGACTGTTCGCCCGGATACCAAAGGCAATGGTGGCTATGCTGTCCGTGGAGAACTGGGCGCAGATCTCCTTGATCTCGGTGGTGTATTTTCCGGAGCTCTTCTCGCCATGCCTCTTTAGAGCGTTCTCCAAGTCGTTGCCAATCTGCACGAAACAAAAAGTATTAATACCTTTTTTATCTAAGCATTTTGTTAATTTTATTACCTCTTGCATCAAGGTATACATCTGCTTGACCTTTCCGCTGGTAAAAACAGGAGTTAGCTTGGTGCGTATGTCCTTCCAATGGGAGTCCCTAACAAAGAACAGGTTGTTGTAGCCCAAAGGATCGCGGTGGGGATCGCAACGGGCGTAACGGTTGTGGAACCGATTGAAGTCTTTGATCAGCACGGATTTGATCAACTCTATATCGCGGATAATCAAGCCGGGTTTGTTGAGGGAATATATCCCCACTACTGCCTCGTCCTTAACCCGGGGATCATTGTATATCTCCGAGAGGTGCATGCCAAAGGAGTTCTCCAATTTGAAGACCACCTTCGTGTTTCCTATAATCGGAGTGGGTGGGATATACGGTATCCCCTTCCGCTGCCAATAGCTGTGGTTTCGCTGGAACCACATGTAGAGCGCCACCAGGGCAGCCACCACCACAAAAAGGGCTTCTGTCAGGACCATTTTAGAGATAACGATATTATGGGATCTTTCACTCTGTAATCAGTCAATTTATTTATTAGTCAAATGTCTCGGGTGTAAGCTAGCACCTTTTGTTATCTTATCTTAATTACTCCCAAAAGGTCATGCGTTTGCTAAGTACCCTCTTAAGTATTTTGTTGTTTTTGTTTACCCAGCATTTGATTTAATTGAAAACAATGCGTCTTAACAATTGTTACCACACCTTATTATTTAAATTTTAACGAGAAAAGCTGTCCAAAATTCTACCAAACTGATAAAAAGACTAACAATCGGGAAAAATTTGAATTGAAAAAAATAATTATCTTGAAAACAAAATGAAATATTTTTAAAGGACCTTTTGAATATTTTATTACATTGGAAAGTTTTTAATAATCGATGATTTGGCACCGTAGCATTTAATTTTGCTTTCAAATAGGTATTGTAAAATAACAACCAGGACATGTCAGCTAAACTGCATTTATTATGTTTAAAAAATATTGCCTTAATTTTTGAAACACTTATTTAGATTAACTTTTGCACACCTTGTTTTTCACTGGCCTTATAGGCAACTAGTTTTTCCAGCAAGTTCAAGGAAACGTTTTGTTGATCTATAAAGTCTGAGCTCCCGAGCACACGACCGACAATTACAGCTCTTAACACCGCACTTGAAGCGGTTTAAAATTTTATTCGCATATTTATACAGCTCAAAAGTTGATAGATAGCGATTTCAAGTGCAAATATATATTCACCTATGTGGTGAATAGCGGGCCTTTAATTATAAAAAACAAACAAATAGTATGAAACGTTGACCTAAGGCAACACAAACCAGATCTGCTTTAAAAACAAGTCATAATTGTTTTTATATTTAATTGAAATCAAATTAACAAAAAGGCATATTGGGTTTTTAAAAAAATTACTGAAAATAATGAATCTATTTTTAGAAAACGTCATTTATATTTATGTTTTGTTTTTACATTTGTAGATTTACATTTGCGTTTTACTTAGGATTTACATCTGTATCTAGTATTTAAACTGCTCAAAAGGTATTGCATGCTTATCATTAATTAACGATTACGCAGAACCGGCTTCGCCTGTCAAACTTTGAGGCATTATGCAAAGTCAAAATCGTTACGTCAACGGCTTAATAGAAACAATTGCAAAATGCCTGGGCGATATGACGGGATCGAACAAATCTATAAGATAGCTGCGTTCATAGCCCAGTTCCTTCAGATAGAGCAGGCGATCAAGAAGTATCAAACTCTCCAGCACCGGAGCAAAGGACATACGTAGCAGATAGAATAAATCCAAATAATACTTGTCCAAAGCGTATTCTTGCAGAAGGGATTGGAGTTCGTCCTCTTTGATGGCTGCCAACCAAGGAGCATCCAATTTTGTGGCACATTTTTGAATGTATTCATGGAAGCTCTCAAATTTGCGCAACCTGCCCACCTGCAATTCGTTCTTCAATTGCGGAGCATGACGGCAAACCAGTATCTCTAAAAGAGCACGATAGTAGAGCGATACATTAGGCAGCTCCTTGGCATCCAGTGTGCGCTCGATTGACTGTGCCGCCAGCATTCGGGCATTGCGACCCATTCGAACTTGTCGCTCCTGAAGATACTGACTTAGTGGAAACCCGTGGTCCGTTTGCATGTCCATCAGGGCCTTGTTCCCAAAGAATTCTTGCTGCGAGTATTGCTCCTTTAGCAAGTGATAGCAACAGCCAATGTTACACAGCAACCGGCAGTCTTTCTGGGCATGGAAAACCTGCAAGCAGGTGGCGGCTAAATTGCCACAGGTGTGCAATCCAGTGAGGCAAATATTGGGATTGTCTGATTGTGGGAGCTGATAAAAATGATCCGCCAGCAAGGCGCCAAAGTTGAGTTCGGTGGTTATAAATCTGGCCGTTGTTTTGTAGTTTTCCAAAGCAGGCGCACTCTTTGTGGTATCCCTAGTGGGTGACTTTTTGCCCCGCCTCTTAGGGGTGATTCCTTGGCTCTGCAGCTCCGCCCGTTCTGTGAGTCCGTTCCAAGCGCGCTGAAATTAAATATTGAATACAAATTTTTAAATTGAATAATGCGGTCTATGTATTGTTTTCCAACACTCCTCTCTGAAAGTTGTTTTTATGCCAAGTTATATTTTTACAGTCTTGCTGCGGTCACACTGTCATAGAAAACGCGAAAACCCGGCGATTTTCGGCACGCTTGTTTTATTTTTCTTTAAAAACCGCGGAAAAATCAAACAAACATCATGTCGGCTGGCATGCCCATCAACCCCAAGCCCTTCCTGAACGGCCTGACGGGAAAACCGGTGCTGGTGAAACTCAAGTGGGGCCAGGAGTACAAGGGGTTCCTGGTGTCCGTCGACGGGTACATGAACATGCAGCTGGCCAACACGGAGGAGGTGATAGAGGGCTCCGTCACCGGCAATCTCGGCGAGGTGCTCATCCGCTGCAACAATGTTCTGTACATCAAGGGCATGGAGGACGACGACGAGGAAGGCGAGATGCGCGATTAGCCACAAGGTGCTCCTCTTTAGAGGAGAAGGAGCTAACTTATAAGTCTACAAAAGTAATGAAATAAAGCTAGTTTTATTTTGTAATCCTAGCGTACCTGTAGTTTTCGATTGCGACTCAAGGCGTTCTGTGTGTTTTCCGCATTGGCATCGATGCCGAGCACGCGGTGGCCATACTGGAGCGCCAGGCGGGAGGAGAGATAGCCCTTGCCATCGCCTGCATCCACAATGTAGCAGTCTTGCCCGTAGTTCTTCAGGAGATGGTCTACTAGAGCAGCTGTTGACTCCACCTAATGGGGAAAATGAACAAAGTCCTGGTGTTTCCTAATCTAAACATAGTGTCTACCTACCTCATGGCATTTTTTGGCGCTCATAAACTCCCGGATGCTTAGCTGTGCGGCATTCTCCTGCCACTCAAACAGTTCCTCCACGCTGGTCAACAATTCCGGATGAAGCGCCAGGCGTTCTTGCTGGCCCTTTTCCAAAAAACACAGCCATTCTGGGAATCTTCCTCCTGCTTTATCACCTTGCCAAAATAAGCCTTCTATAGCCAGATTCACATCCTCTTTGCAAGAGACTTCCTTTCTCAAAGCCTCAGGCAGAAAGACATCCCAGTGTTGATCCGTCAAATAGTTCACCATGTGGCAATTGACAAAATCCCAATGGGGATTGAGCAATGTCAGCAGACCATCGAGGCGCTTCTGTAATTGGGCCACCCCCACTTTGGACATGATGCTAAAAACTGTAATCTTTGCGTTCGGAAGCAGGTGATACAGGAGATGTGGCCTCTGTGGTTTTCTTGGATCCCAATAGGGCACGGAGACGACGATGGGAGGTTCGGATGTTCTGCACGGCTCCTACTATGTCTGCCTGCGGATCGTTGGTGCGGGGAAACTCCTCGATGAGTGAGCGCAGCTGCTCCAGACTGCGACGCACCTTTTCCGTATGCTTCAGCTGCTGCTGGGCCACCACCTGGCCGAGAATCCTGCCCAGCTCCTCGCCTAGGGAAACTCCCTGGGCGTAGCCCAATTTGTAGCCCTCTTCGTTGCCCTGCTCCTGACCGTCTTTCAGACCCTCCTCGTAGCCCAGACGAGCTTCTTTCTCCTCGGTCAGGACAATATCGTCAAAAAGATCGTTAATATCCCGTGATGAAGCGGTCATTATACGGAAAAATTGAGAATCTAGGAAATCCTTTAAATGCAACGCCTGCAGTTTCCAGGTAGTCCTTATTCAAAAGTTTGTGTTTAATTCAGTATACTCCTTTAACTGTATTATTTAAATAAATTTTGTAGTTATTTCAACTACAATTCTTATCCGAAATGTGTTTCCTCTGTGGATATTTTACAGCACTGAAAGTAAGCAAGACAACAGTGCTGTTATTGACATTTAACAGAGGTATTCCTTTAATTTGAAGTGAACAATTTAAACATTTTTTCAGTTGTTATTTTTATTCAACTGGTTGACTTTTAACTAATTTGGCATGCTCGCTTGGGCACAGAATTTGGAATTCATTCTAGAGATTGGTATAATTTAAGCTAGAGAAGCTAGTGCTTAAAGCCAGCCAAGGCACTTTAACCGGTGCTAAAGCTACATAAATGATAAGGATTTCGATTTCCACTGCAACCTTTAGTTCCACACGTCTTCGTCCTCCTCGGAGCGCGCTTCTTCACTGGATTGAGAACCCTTGCGCGGCTGGACCGGCGGCGGAATCACACGAGAGAGTTGCTGCATCAGGGGATTGCCAGCGGTTGCCTCCCCAGGATTCTGGCTCCCAGAGATTCCCTTGCGACGAAGCATCAACTTGTTGTGCAGATCCGCCATCAGATCCCCCGTAGCAGCGGCGCCCGCCTTGGAACGTGTGTTATCCACCACATCGAGCGGAGCGGCCGCAGGCGATCGGAGTCGTCCGCCGTGTACTCCTCCGGCATTTCGTATGGCTTCCATGAGCTCAGATCTCGGATCTTCAGTGGGAGGAGGCGGTTTCGGCATGTTGAGAGGCGTTGAAGGTGATGGGGAGAGCGGTTTCACGGCTCCCTTGGTGGGAAATGGTGGCGGCAATGGAATTTTCTTGACCTGCTCTGGTGGTGGAGGTGGTGGCGGCGGTGGAGGTGGAGGAGGCGGTGGGGGCGCCGTAACCGGCGATGGACACTGTCCGAGACCCGTCTTCCGAGCAGGTCCTGGAATGTGCGTCTGTGCCGCAATTGCTTGCACCGTGATCTCCTGCTCCTCCAGGCCCAGATCTGGTAGCTCCGGCAGATCACCAAACTGCTGGGAAGGTGCTATCGGTGTCTGCTCCTCCACGGGCTCATACTGCAGATCGTTGGCTATTCCAGGAAGATCGGGCAGATCCAGCGGCACATCGATGGCGGGTGCAGCCAAGGCAGCAGGATTATAACGCAAGTCTCCGGCTGGCGTAGCCAGTTTTGTGGTTCCATGGGCCAGCGAGTGGGGCGCCGGAGCCAACAGTTTATCCGCCGTGGGTCTCGCAGACTGACTGGCCACGCGACGTGCACTCTGCGGCGGCAAGGAACGCTTCCAGGCATTTAGATCCTCGCCGTAGGCAAACTCATTGGTATTAAATCGCATTAGCGAGGGCACGGAACGTATTCCGGCCAAAGGAAGGGCTCCCAGGCCTGCGGTGCGATTAGTTATCTTCCGCTCGGCGACCAGAGGTGACTCATGCTCCCGGTCGCCACGTACATGGAAGAAAACATCCGCATCCTCCTGCTTCTGGTCCGAGGGACTGTGGCTGCTGTATCGCCGGCGTGGCTGGTGCTCTAGCTCCACCTGCTCCTCCATCAGCGGTTTAGCCACCTGTGGAAAGGTGGCCGGCAGTGGAGCCAGGACGTCGCTGGCTGGAAAGCGAGCGGGTGCAAAGATCTGGATGGCCCGCTTGGAGCCAACGAGCGCATTGATTTTCGCCTGGGCGCGCTTCACACGATTGTTTATGTCCTCAACCTTTGAACCATTTCTCGCCAAGCGGGCATCGATTCGCTCGAAAATCGAGTTTATTGTTTTGTGGAGACAGTCCAGGGACTGGGCTGCTTGGATTATGGTGTCCTCATGGTGCAGGTCGGTGGCGATAATGGACACCTGGTAGGGGCTGTGCAGGTAAGGTGATTCCTCCATTTTTGTTTTGGCAAAAGATATCACATATTTATTGCGAATTCTGCTGGTGTTTTGATGTGACCGTCTCTTAGAGATAAAATAATAAAAACAAATTTACAAAATTGGAAAATTAAAGTTTGCTAGCAAAAAATAATTAATTAATAAAAGTAACAAGACGAAAAAGTTTATGAAAAATGTAGGAAAATATTTAATTAAATAAAAATTAAATAATTAGGGAGGTATTCTGGGATTCACGAACTTTTTAGATGTTTTTAGATTCTGTCATCTGGTAACACTGCAAGAAACGACACGGCAGCAAATCAGTTCATTAAAGTGGAAATTTTCAGTTAAAAGATCTTTATTTCATAATGGACAAGGTTGTTAAGTTTGCCGAGCCTGGACGTGTCTTCGCCAAGGACTCGATTCGTCTGGTGAAGCGCTGCACCAAGCCTGACCGCAAGGAGTTCCAGAAAATCGCCATCGCCACCGCCGTGGGCTTCTGCATCATGGGCTTTATCGGATTCTTCGTGAAGCTGATACATATCCCCATCAACAACATCATCGTGGGCTCCTAAACTCAGCAGGTCGCAAAATGACCCGAAAGAGCAATACAATAATAATACAATGTAATTTACGGTTCCAGATGGAACTCTAGGAAAATAAAAATCCCTTTTTCGGATTGTGTATATATTTGCGTTTTGGGGCGAGAGATCTTTAAATGATTCCTTTGCTTTGTAGTCCTGGGGACTGGTCAGGATAACCAGCACAGGTCTACCATAAAGATAAGAACATACTCATCTTTTTTCTAATAAAATGTATCAGAATTCCTGCGATTGGTTTGAGTCCCCGACAACTTTGCCAAGTTTCCCTACTTCTGAAATAAGGTTAGGGGTCTATTTTTATCAGGTGTTTTTTAGTTTCCGCCCTACGGTCACACTTAGTAAAGTAACTCATCAAGAATACATCGCAGTTGTTACGTGAAAGTTTTGAAACGCTAGTTTTTATATATTGACAGTGCTTTTCTGAAATTTTTCTTCGCTAAAGTGCCTGGCAGTGATTGTACAAATGTATTAGCATAAAAAGGTATGTTTTTGATGGTTCTTGTGGCTAAAAAAAGTACTTTAAAATAATTGTGAAAAAAACGCGTGTGCATGTGTTGGTATCATAAACGTGGCTTTGTCTGGGGAAAATATGTTTAAAAAGGGCAAAGAACTGGAAAGTGACACTAAAAACATAAGAAGTTCCAATGTGTGTCTCCAAAAGGTGAAAAAGAAAGCGAAAACATCAAATTTATTGCTTATTCTGAAGCAGGGAACAATATGCGAAAATATGTGCCTCATGGTCGCCATATTGAATTTTCAAGGCATCCCTGTATGTGTGTGTGTATAATGTGGCTTGTTGTTTGTGGACGCGCGTGATTGTTTACGTCTGGTATAGGCTATATAGACAGCTATCGAGGTTTATCCAGCCTTGTAGTATTATTCTATTATTTAAAGAGCGCAATTAGTTTCCCACATTTGAATTATCGTTTTGATAACACAAAAATACATACATAGATGCTGTGTTTATGCAGTGTGCATTAATTAAAGAAAAGTAATGGAAAACAAGTGTCTGCCACTAAACGGTTTATACATGTGTTTCATGTGTCACCACATTGTAGCATAGTTACTTTAGCTTGACAAGTCACTTAATTGCCTTGTTTTATTTTCATTTCCAGCAAAAAACCTAGCAACTGCGATTTCTTTAAACCAAAAAATTGATTAACTACTGATCAAGAAGTAGAGTCCAGAATGGATCAGCTATTTCAGAGCTACCGCGACGATGAGCGGAGGATCGGCGAGGAGTACCTGTCCAGCCTTCAGGACCTCAACTGCAACAGCAAGCCGCTCATCAATATGCTCACCATGCTCGCCGAGGAGAACATCAACTACGCCCAAATCATCGTCAAAGTGGTGGAATATTACATCAGCCAGGTTAACAAAACAAAAGCGTATTTACTTAAAATCCAAGACACTCCAGCACACACACAGCGAACAGAAGGTCGACAGTGATTCTCGATGTCGAAATTGTGATTAGAATGTGCAGTTTATTTTTTACGTTTGCCGTTTATTTGCAGAGAAAACCAACAAAGACCTCATACATATTATAATTCAATTGCTTTTTTCAGTCTTCGTTGGTTTTCTCTGCAAAGATAGGTTTTTTATCTTAATATTTATCAAATAATTTGGGTTTTAAGACGTGACTGATTTTAATCCTCAACAAAGGTAAGAGTTTAACTTGCTCCTCGTTTCTTATTTCTTTCTACTTTGGATCCCAGAGTTTAAAGCTAAAGAATAAACAAACAAAAAGAAAACTGAAAAATGCAATAAAAAGAGAAAATACTTAAACAATTGTCACCAAGTTGTCTTTTATTTTATACAAAAACATTGACTGCTTACAATCAATCATAACATTGATGTGCAGCAATTTTTGTATTACCAAAAGAGAAAAACAAGTTTTGGTAAAAGTAAACATGCAGCTAAACTGAAATTTAAAGCCCTAAGTACTAGTAGCTAACATTAAAAACATTTTTTTTTTGCCACGTTTTCATGGTTGGATTTCCATTCGCATTTCGCTCGGAAAAGGGAACAAACCTGCTAACTTCATAACCTATCATATGTAACCAGTAAAATTCATTGAATGTTTGGACACCGTAGGATATACAAACGTAGTTTCCTCTGCTAGGACCCAAAATATTTCTCTGTGAGTTAGACATTCGCTTGAGTTCGTTGACCTTGCCTTGGAGATGTCAAGAACCAGCACCCGCTGAGGAGAATGACGTCGATGGATGATCGCTGACCCTGGTGTTGTGTGGTCTGTCTGAATCAGTTCAGTCCCCTTAGTTCTCTGCCCCTTTCTATCAGTTTGAATCTCTGCTAGCTGCGTTTCGTAGACACTTATTGTTCTTTATTTCTTACCTATTTTACCAAACTTCAAACAGGTGGCGCCCGAATTTAAATTGCCCATACTATATTTAATTGATTCGATAGTAAAGAATGTGAAAAGCAGCTACGTCCAGTTGTTTGGACAATGCATAGTCAACATATTTCTGCACGCCTTTGAATCGGTAAGTCCCTATTACCTTTCACATACTTAGACATGAAGCCTAATTATTTTAATTTTGATCCCACAGGTTCAGCACTCGCAGTCACAAGTTTTGGAGAAGGTGCGGGAGCGCATGTATGCCCTGCGACAGACCTGGAACGAGGTCTTTCCACCCTCCAAGATGTACGCCCTGGATGTGAAGGTGAAGCGCCTAGATAACAACTGGCCAATTACCGCCAAACAGCCAACCAACAAAATCCATGTCAATCCGGCCATTCATGTGAACCCGGACTTTCTCAAAACCGTAAGTGAAATTTAGAGTTTTTCAAAATGTACAGATAGACTAACAAATGCTTCGTGCAGGGCATGGTTCCTGTAATGCCTGTTAACCCCACACTGCCCAGCGACATGGAGGAGATACTCCAGGCCAAAACTCGCGAACTGCTGGAGCTTAAGAAGCGCAAACTCGAACTTGAGCTGGAACAGACCAAAAAGCATTTAGAGGAGCAGGAGCGTCAGCTAAACCAAGCCACTGACGCGATGGCTGGGGCTCCCATGATCATGCCTGCCCCGACTGCAACCGGCATTCGTCCGCCTATGATGGATCCCGTGCTGGCGATGCGCAATCAACGAGCTCCGGGAGCGATGGGCAATGCTGCTCCCATAATGCCCAATATGCCAGTAGCTCAACAGGTAAATTAGAAAGTGGAAGATAAAACTGATACAGAATATAATCTATTATATCTATCTTGCAGCAGTTTGCCAACAAACCAAAAGTTAATCCTGTCAATCCGGCGCTGCTCAACTCAGTGCGCCAAAGAGACCCACGATTAGCTCGTCAAATGCAGTCACAGTCCTCGCATTCGGCAGTTCCTACACGCACTGATCCTCGCCTGGATGCCAAGTCAAGCTCCTCACAGAAATCTAGTCGTTCGCGCAGTAAATCGCCTGTGCGCAACAGCAGCAGTCGCTCAGGAAAGAATGGAAACTCTCATCACAGCAGTTCGTCGAACCGCAAGCGTAGCGAGTCCAAGAGCTCCACTGCCTCCTCATCCTCGTCGGGTTCTGATGTGCGACACAAGGTCGGCAACAGCAGCGGCAGCTCCAACCAGTCCCCGGTGAAGCGGTCCGGCAAGCATTCATCCAAGGAGCCGTCGGATCGCTACGCGCGGAATGGCTCGCCCACTGGATCCTCGAAACGAAAGAGCAGCTCGCCGAGTAGCTCGCCCTCCAAGTCAAAGCGCAGTGCTTCTCACAAATCCTCTTCATCTTCCTCGCGAGGAAAGTCATCTTCGGGGAGATCGCGCAGCCGATCCCCAGTCTTCATGGACGTGGATCTGCGCAGCGGAATTCCCAGCAAGTCACCAGAATCGAAGGCAGCGGCACCAACATCTCTACCTCAAGTTGCCCCATCTTCAGCAGCAGCAGCTAAAGCACCAAATGATTTAGAGAAACGTAAGAAACAACTTTTAATTCTAATCTTACACCTGTTAGCCAACAATCAAGTTGACCTTGACTCGGAACTTAGCCCTACAAACAGTTTAGTCGAAAATTTAGCAATTAATAACCAGATTGGCGGCACTCGATGGCTTAGGCAGGTGGAAGGGCGGGTTTTTGGAGATGTGTGTTGTTGACAAGTGGAAAAATTCTGCTCTGCTTTTACCGAAGTCTGTGATAATTTAAACTGTGATACCAAAGTGGCGTTCCCAAAAATGGAATTTTTATCAATATTGTTTTTATTATTTCTACTAGACTTAATTGGATTTAATCAAATTAGACTTAATTGGATTTAATCAAATTAAGTCACTGCTGGACAGCAATCCGAGAAGTTATACAAGCCAACTGCTCTTATCCTATTGATCAAAACATTTTCAAAAATTTCTTCATGCATTCTTCGTTGTATTTTGGCCCATTTTATTGGGAAGGGGGACTTTGTGTGGTTTTAAGGAAACTAACTATCTATCACATATTTTTTATAAATACTTAAGCGTGCTTTAAAGAATTCATACAAGTTTGAAAATTCTAAACCAAAGTGTAAATAAAATGTGTTTTAAAACCTTTTGCATTCCAAGTTGTTTTAATTAATGCAAAACGTAGCCAGGTGCCGCCTTTGGTGTTATTTAAAGTTGATTTACGTTTTGTGAATGTCAAACCAACAAGTACAACTAAAAACAACAAGCGAACTAAAACTAAACCATAATGATTGAACTGTGAAGTATTTCTTGTACCTTAAATCGACTATTGATAAACATTGATTGATTAGATGAAGATAAACTAAAATAAAATAAAGACTGCAGTTTTAATTTGTTGTTAACACCCGTGTAAACCCCAAAGTGAAAAATTCAAGGCTAATTTAAAATTATAAACCGAACCTTTGGAAACTATATTACCAGATTAAGTTTACTTTTGTTTTAAGCGTACGTTGTAGTTGGCTTTCATGTAAATATGAGCCAGCTGGTTGTATCCGTATATGTATCAATATTATTTTGTATTTGTAGAACGGCACTTTTATCCCTTTTATACCCTTTTGATAATAACTATTTTATTTAATTTTTTATAGTCTAACCTAGATTTCGCATTGGTTCCTCAACGGAGCCCGTGGATTTATTAACTTATGATTTATGCATTAGTTATCACAAATTTCTCTAGCCCGATTGTTGTGCCTGGTGTTTGTTGACCTTGTATCCTTTATGATTTAATTATGATTTTGCCACCCAGCTTCCCCGATTTCATATGCTTAGCACTTTTTCTGCTTAGTTTCTTCCTCGTTTCGTTGTTCTGTTGCTTTTAACTGATTCCACCTCCTCTGCCGTAAGAAACAAACAAAATGTGTGCCCACAAGCAAAATCAATTTTTTAGCTACATTTCAAATACTCGAACCAGGCCCTCCTTCAGATCCTCCAAGTCCGCCAATTATAGATGTATCGAGTATGGACATTGACTTGAGGCGGCCAAAGACGCCGCCTCCCCCGACATTCGACTCATCGGAGAGCATCGACAAGAAGGAAACAAATAGCAGCAACATCAGCAGCACAATAATACTAGCTAGTGGCGCCTCCAACGCCTCCCCGCCAGCCGCGTCCACTTCCAAATTGCCCGCAAAAGTGTCGTTCAAAATACAGAAACAGTTTAATAAATTAGAAAAATCTACAGCGAATCTATCAACAGCATCACTGCTAAATTCCAACCCCACGACTTCAGCAGCTACTTCAGCATCGTTATCATCAGTCCCACCAGCACCTCTAGTCAGACAGCCGTCGCCCAGTCCCTCGACCTCGTCCATCTCCTCGCAGGGTAATGTATCGGACGCCCTTCAGCAGTCAATCAACAAGTTGCTTCAGGTGCAAGGCGCCTCAGGTGCCGCCGAAAAGCGCCCCGCCGATGCACTGCCGCCGGAGATCGACGACGAGGAACAACCGCCGCAGCAAAAGCGCAGCAAGTCAACCAAACTGGACGCGTAAGTGATTGGTTGGAGTCTCTTAAAAGGTAATAGTTCATATCAATTGTTTGCTTAGTCTCTTTGGCAGTGAGGATGTGGACCTGCGTCGTGAGATTTCAGCTGTTAAGACAACCGTCATTGTGGTGGAAGACGACTCCATGGATAACTGCGATGTTAGCAAGGTAGGATTGGAGCCAATTTAATTTTTTAACACTTTATTTACTTTTCCTTTGACCCTTAGCCCACAAAGAAATCTGGTTCGCCTCCAAAGAAGGCTACGTTGGAGGAACTGCGTGCCAAGTTGACAAATTCTGCTCGACTCCAGAATAAGCAGGGAAAGTCTGGTAAGTAATGACAGAAAATATTTTAAATTGTGCATAGATTATTTCTGACCTTGGCCAATACAATCAAACACAATTTTGAACCGTTCGCAGCTCATCAACTTATTTCTTTAAATCCCCATTCAGATAAGGGCAAGGATCAGGCTGTTTCGCAGCGCCTTAAGCAGCTGTCTCAATTTAAGGACAACGATGATTCTCAGGAGGCGCACGACGAGAAGGTACGCACAATTCTTAGTCAAGCTCAGGAGATGTTTGAGAATCATGGCATGAACCAGGAGCAGTACAAGGATCTTGTGCAAAAAGTGGTGGCCATTAATGAGAACAGCAAACAGAAGGACTCCCGTCGCCGAGACGATGAACTTGACACGGAGCGCAATGCAGCAAGGGATGCAGTGCTACGCAAGCGCATTCCCAAGCTGAAGGGCAACGAGAATCAGTCCTCGGGCTCGCCACGAAGTGATGGTTCGCCCAGGTACGAGGATCAGCCTGCGCCTGCCCAGGAGAAACCGTCAAACAAAAGGGACAAATCGAAGCGGGAACTTAAGCGCCGCAAGCCCAGCAAATGGGGCGAGCAAGTGGATCCGGCGGCCGCACAACGAACTGCTTGGGCAATCGGCAATGCCAATAATAATAATAATAACAACATCAATAAGCGAGGAGGTATCCAAATGCCTGTCCAGCAACAACAGGGATTCCGTGGCATGCCTTGGCAACAGCCGCCACCCATGGTGATGTCTGGAGTTCCACCGCCACCGCAACCGCCCTCGATGATGGGCCTGCCACCGGTGCCGCCCGTGACGATGACCAAGGCCATAAACTCCCTGGACAATCCCATGGCAGATATGGTGCGCAGCATCACGATCGACGGAGGATCCAAAGAGATTCGCTTCTACAACCAGGTGGCCATCATCTTCATGGATGGCGATCAACCGCATGAGATTGGATTCCAGCAGGGTCAACGCGTGATCCTTATTGATCACAATGAACCACTGCCGCTGAGCTTCAACGACGACTACAAACCGTTCCAGTTGGATGGCCAGCTTCATCGGATCCGCTTCGGTTTCCCATCCCGCGAACTTTACATCGACGATCACTGGTACGAGATTTACTTTGGTGGTCCGGCCGTCTCCCTGCCCATTGGAAATAAACTACATGTGGTCAAGGCAGAGGGTCCTCCGCCCAACGTGGATATTGGACGAGTGCGACGGGATCTGGTTGTGGGCAAGATCAATATGATTGTGGATGCCCATAATATTGTGCCGCTCTTCCTAGACGCCAGACAGCAGACTTTCCAGCTGGGAGCCGAGCAGCATTCGCTGCAGTTTGTGGACAGTTTCCAATACGCTTTGCTGGATGGGCAGCTGCAGAAGATCGAATATGGTGGCCTGCCAAAGGGAATGACGTTAAATGGCGGTCGAAGCTGTTTCATTAGATTTGGTACACTGCCCAAAGGTGTCACAGCTGGAAAGACGCATGTGGCGGACATGGTGTATATTAAGACTGAAGCTCCTGCAGAGCCACCTCAACCGCCTCCAATGATTGTGAAACCGCCGCCAGTGGTGGAACAACCAAAAGCGGCTCCGTCTGTTTCCGCACCTCTTTCCATGCCAGCGGCTGCAGCTGCCCTGGAGAGCTTGAACATCAATGATCTGTTCCAGAAGCTTGTTTCATCTGGAATAATTGGCGGAGGCAATGCTATGCCAGCTGTGCCAGCCGCGGATTTGTCAGCCGCTAAGGAAGCACCTACCACTGCCACCGAAGCCCCAACTGCAGCTGCTCCTGCACCAGTGCCTGCTGGTCCACCTATGGAGCCCATCAAACGCATCGATCTCCACAAGCAAGAAACGATCAAGACCCGCCAGGGCGCGGTGGTGGCCACTCTTTACCTGGGCATGCAGTGCAGCAGCTGTGGAGTGCGGTTTCCGCCAGAGCAAACCATTAAGTACAGTCAGCATTTGGATTGGCACTTCCGTCAGAACAGAAGGGAGCGAGACTCCACTAGGAAAGCCACCTCGCGACGATGGTATTATGATCTCAACGACTGGCGGCAATACGAGGAGATCGAAGATGTGGAGGAGCGGGAAAAGAACTTCCTGGAGGCTCAGGGCCAGCCTGGAGGTATTGAGACTCTCGAGGAGCTATCGCAGCAAAGGTCGCTTGACTCACCCGTGCCAACGTGTGCCGCCGGAACAGATGATGTGGATCACTGCTGTGACATGTGTCATGAGAAGTTCGAGCAGTTCTACAACGAAGAGCTCGAGGAATGGCATCTACGAAGCGCCATCCGTGTGGAGGATAAGATATACCATCCTCTGTGCTACGAGGACTATAAGACCTCGTTAAATCCTCCGGCGGAAGTTAAATCCGACAAGGATGTGGACATGAACAACACCGATGATAATGCCATGGACACGCTGATAAAGTTGGAGGACGACGATGATGATGAAGGTCAGTTTACATTTAATGAATTAGTATCATTCAGTTCGTAATATATGTGTTTTTAAATAGGTACCGCTAAACCATCGCAGACTATTCTGGATGACGATGACGACGATGTCATCGTGCTGCCTAATGAGGAGCCAAGTGTCACGGAAATCGTCGACGACGACGACGAGGACGAATATGTTCCGGGCAATGTGACACGGGCAGACATGGGCAACGAGTCCCAAGACAAAACAGAGTCCAACTCCGAGACTAAGGAATCGGAGAAAGACAAGGAGCAGCTTAGTGAGCAACCCCAAAATGAGTCGGCCAACGAGTCGGATGTGGAGATCCAGGAGCCACACATTCCGTTCACCGATCTGGACACCTATGTGGAAAAGGAGATGGATGAGGCCACCAAGGCGGCGCTGCTCAACGTGAAGATCAAGGAGGAGCCCAAGGACGAGTACGAGGAGGACGAGGACGATGGCTTTGAGGACGTGGGAACGGTGGTGTCACTGTTGCCTCTGCCCGAGGACGAGATCTCTATCCACAGCAGCGGTAAGTGCTTTAGTTATTCCCCGCCCCCAGTAAATGATCAAGTTGCTCAATCGTCTGGCATCCTGGCAGAAACTCAAACGCACACCATCGGCTCGTCGGCATCGCCGGCCACCATTGAGCGGCCCGCATCGGTGACCTCGCTCTCCCTGCCCGCCAACGAGGCGGACGAGGTGGAGCAGGCGGATGCGACGGCCACAACGGATTCGGAACTGAACGGAGAGAAGCAGGAGTCCACCCATAACCTAAGCGCTGTGGGTCCGGCGTTACCTTTGGCTAGCATAGTTAATAAAATAAAGATAAATATCACTAAGAATACGAGTAGTAATAGTCATAATAGTGCCTCCAACGCCTCGACGACGGACTCGCAAGTCTCGGCCATCAGCGTCATCGGTGGATCAGGAGGAGCAGCTGGTGGTGCATCCGGAGCCGGAGAGTCCGCGCAGCAGGTGAACGCCATTCAAACCATTTCCACCATTCCAGTGCTATGCGGCGGCAACACGTTCGTGCCGAAGATTGCGACCAGCACTTCCTCCAACGTAATCAGCTCGATCTCGGTAATTGGCAGCAGTTACGGCGGAGGCAGCAGCAGTAACAACGGCACCAGCAGCCGGAGCAGTAGTTCCACCACATCATCTGCAGCTGCGACGCTTCCGGCGGATGCGACCAGCCGGAAATCACCCACTCCGCCGCCCGCTGCCGTCGAGCCCGATCCGGAACCCGTCGTGGAGTTGAAGCCGGCGCTGCGGAGCGCCACGCTGAAGCGGACGAAGAAGGTCCAGAACGGCATCGAAACTTCGGGCCTGTGCTCGATCATGTAAATCGCACGGCTCAGCGACCAAGCGATATTCCTATTTAATTTTTACTACGATTACTTTTACACGTTACTTAGTTTTAGATAGCCAGCGAGACGTTCTCCGCCGGAGAGCGGCGCATCGTGCTCTTTAGGTACCCAGATATTTCACCGATCCGGAGCTTACACTCGTATACTTTATTTATTACCAAAAACAAAAACTGGCAAAATTTAATAAAAAAGAGAAATACACACAGAATAAAAACAGAGTATACATAATTTGTGATAATTTTATAACACTAGAAAACTAATCAGAATTCTTTGACCATTAACATCAAGCTTCACTAATGTGTAATGATGCGTATTTTTTTATGCCGATTTGAAAGAATAAAAACCGAAAAATGAATTCAACATCAAATATTTGATCCATTCTTTAATGATTTTTAGTTGGTAGTTGATTTATAATCGAAATATAAATATTGAATGCTTAATAAAAATATATATTCAAGCTGAAATTAAAGTGTTTAAATGACGGGGGAGGAACTTTTTAATGGAATTATTTTTGTTAAAAATGTTAAATAAATATAAAAGGTTTTTGAATCATAAATTATTGTGGTAAATTGGCGCCTATTTCAGGGTTACCACCTCAGCGAAAGAAGTCTTCATAGCAATCAGCTTGTAAGCAGGCAATCAAAAAACAGCTGACTGCATAAAATGCACTAAAATTGGCCTCACGCTTTATTATATGCACGTGGGCCCGTTCCAGCATTTAAATTAAGTTTTTTATTATAAATATTGAATTAAAGCCGCAGGACTAGCTATTTTCAGAGATGTCGTCTTCCTTTTTCCTCAAGCCAGGTGCCAAGGGCACGAAAAAGCGAAAGGTAAGTGATAAACACGGCGTAGAGAGAAGCACCTGTAACGCTTTCCAAAGAACCCCGCAGTAACGACAACAAAAGGAAAACCTCTCAAAAAAGGAGGAAAAGCAGGAAAATCAGCGCCCGCAGGAGCAGGACCAGTGCCAAAGAAGCAGCGTCGTCCCAAGGAGGAGGACGAGGAGATAGCCAGCGACGATGAGGAGTACAACAGCGATCTTGGCGAAGGCATTACCCTGGCCTTCTCCTCCGACGAGGGCGAAGGGGAGACTCCGCAGGATAAGCGCCTGCGCTTGGCCAAGCAGTACCTATCGGAGATCGAGAGGCAGGAGGCGGATCGGGCCGAGGATCGGGAGCTGGCACAAAGCGTAGAGCAGCGCCTGCAAACGGAGTATTTGGACAGCGTTGGCAAATTGCGCCGGAATATCGCCGGCAGTCTGAAAACCTGCGAATCGAACCGCGTCCTCAAACACAAGCTGCACCATACGCCCATCTGTGCCCTGGCACTCAGTCCAGATGGGAAATTCCTCTTTGCGGGAGCGAAATCACAGTTCCTACTCAAATGGTGCACGGAAACGGGGAAAGTGCTAGATAAATTCGATGTTTTGTCGCATCGCGAGGAGCCCGAGACGGGTAAAAAGAGACGCTCCCATATCATCGCCATCTGCCTGTCCTCGGATATGAAGTACCTGGCTTTGGCCGAAGGTGGACCCCATATCCAAATCTGGTGTCCGCAGACGATGAAGCATGTCAAGACTTTAAAAGGCCATCGGGATACTGTGACAGGTCTGGTTTTTCGCAAGGGAACACATGATTTGTACTCGGCAGCCAAAGATCGATCGGTGAAAATTTGGTCGCTGGATGAGATGGCCTATGTGGAGAGTTTGTAAGTAATAAAGTAAACAAACCTCTTAAGTATACTCCTTAAAAATGCATTTCTCGCTAGATTCGGTCACCAAACAGGAGTTACCAGCATAGATGCCCTCAGTCGAGAGCGGGCCATCACTGCAGGCGGTTCGGATTGTTCCTTGCGCATCTGGAAGATAACAGAAGAGTCGCAGCTTATCTACAACGGGCACAAAGACAGCATTGAGTGCGTAAAGTACATTAACGATGAGCACTTTGTGTCTGGTGGAATGGATGGGTAAATGGGAGAACATTGAAAGAATTAAGCAAATGGTAACAATCGTATTTTACAGGGCCATCAGTTTGTGGAGCGCCCTAAAGAAGAAACCCATATGCACGACCCAATTGGCGCATGGATTGGGTGATAATGGCGTGGCCAACTGGATTACAGCTATTGCTGTGGTGGTCAACACGGATTTAGTGGCAACAGGTGGGGATTAATCTTAGCTTTGTTCTCCGAATCGTAGTTAATTTGCCCTGTGTTTATAGGCTCTTGTGATGGCTGCGTCCGGCTCTGGCAAACGAATCCCAACGCGCGCAAAATGCAACTCATCCAGAGCATACCCATCGCTGGATTCATTAACGGACTGACATTCAATGCCGATGGCAGCCAGCTGTTTGTGGCCGCCGGTCAGGAGCACCGCCTGGGTCGCTGGTGGCGACTCAAGGAGGCCAAGAACCACGTAGTTGTGGTCGACGTTAAGTTACAGAGCGCGGCCAGCAATTAGGTTTTAACTTTTAGGCTTAAGTAAAGTTGTATAGTTCTTTTAACAAGATACGGCGTGAAAAAATATAATTAAAAGAGATATTTGGATCTTTTCCTCAAGGTTTAAATTTGTTTTATTTTGACTATCTAAAAATTTGAATGTACGTTTATGGAATTGTCCTTTAATTATTTTAAAATAATTTATGTTGCTATTTAACCAGGGCTTTTCCTGTTTTAAATGTTTTATTCAAGTAAGATTTGAATAAATTGTATTTAAAGTTTTTACAAATGTTTTATTCAAATAAGATTTGCATAAATTTTATTTAAAGTTGTTACAAATATCCTTTTCTTAGTTAAAAATAATTAACACGTATTAATGACCTTGCTGATATTGTCCAAAATCTAATTATTTACATCAAAATCGTTTCCATCTCAACATTTTTTCGAAAATATCTCAAAAATTTCCGAATTGGTTCTTGAATAATTCATTGTTTAACTTAATAACTTATATTTGTAATCTTAACTCGCTTTTATTTATATATTCCTAATTTAAATGTAATTCAAAACACGTCTGCATTAGTTTATGGAATACCCCTATTGATGAAGGGAATATTTATATGGCGCAGTGATGGTCACCCTGGCACTATTACAAAACGACAAGTGCTGAAATGCAGCCGAAATTAAAAGCCGGTGGGGGATTACTGTCTTTTTTTAAGACTGAAAGAGGCCGGAAGCTGGTCTTCTATGGAGCGGGAGCAACCACGGTGGGACTATTTGTGGGAAACTTCCTGCCACACACGTTTGGCCTGAAGTATTACCGGGATTTCGTGCAATGCTACCAGTGGGTGAGCAAATGATCGTGGTTGAAAGGTATCCTAACATCTTCTCCTTTTGCAGACATGGCGTGGAGCGTCCTGTGCCGGAGGTAGTGCAGCAACGCCTGGAGAAGGCACTGGACCAGTTGGGCTTGTCGCCATTTGAGCGAAAGTTCGTCAAGCCCTTCACCGTCTTTGGATTCGATCTGTTCCAGGCGGGCACCACTAAGATGCGATTCGGAGGCGCCCTGGGCATTCCCGTGAACTATGGCTACGGCAGTCCCGAGGAGATCAAGCGGGCGGACATTCGCTTCAGGGACCAACAGATCGATTGGAGTTCACCAAGCGGAAAGCTGTTGGAGCAGGCGATCGTATTGAATGAGGATGAACAAGTTTTCGGTCTAAGCAAGGCTGTGCTGCAGCTGCAAACTCATCGCGTGCTTCTCAACTCGATCTTTCCTAGCGTCAGCTTCCTCATGGTCTACACCATTGGTCACTACTTAAACCTGCGCCTTGATCTTTTTGCCCGTCATGGGAGCGTAAGTTTGAAAATAACTATAATCACCGACCAGTTTTTAACAGAAGTTTATACAATCTCTAGGTGCGGTTCGTCCTTTACAGCATTCTGGCACTCTTTGGCATGGGCATCTGGTCATTTATGAAAGACTTCAATCAGGTATCCACGGATGCTTCAATTGACAAGCAGCTGGCCAGCATGGGTCAACAGTTTTTGGCTGCTGGAGCCAGCTACTACGATAAGCATTTAAAGAAAAACATTGCTCTGAGGGATCTGATTGGAGACGATACCTATACCGCTCTGGGCAACGAGAACTACATGCTTCGCCAAAAATCCATGCCGCTTACAGCCCGCAAATCCTTCTTCCTGGAAAAGCTAGAGGAGCTGAAGAAGGCTCAAGAACCCGAGACACAATAAACAAATTCATTGTTACGTTTTTATTACCGATTGAAGAAAAAATGTTTCCATATATTTTACAAATATTTTTATGGTGTACCCTATAATAGTGGATAGTTGTCCTTAATCTAACAAATTTCGATTGGAATATCTCCTCTAGGAGTCTCGTAAATTGACTAGAATCATGTGCTAACTCAGGAAATGTTGCATGGAATGCTATATTTTTAGGGGTTTAAGCTGCATTAAAATGTCTCCTCGCCCACAACATCGCTTATGGTGGCCACCAATCGTCGGGCATGCTCCACGGCACAAGTGGCGGTGACCAGTCCCAAATGGATGCAGTACAACTCGTAGACGCGCACTTTTGCCGGAGACAGCTTGGGAAAGCACAAGTCAGCCAGATCGTGGTAATAGTCCATGGTGAGTGCGCCCGGTTCTGTTGGGGATTTGGATCCATTGCCACTAGCTGCTCCTGTGGCCAAAAAGTGTTGCTGTAAGTCCATAACGGTGTTAAGAATCCCTCCTGACTGATCCTCGAACCAAAGGAAGTACGAGTAGTGGAACGCCTTGTCCTTCCAAATCACCGTGGTCTGGCCCTTCTTTAAATAGTTCCTCGCAATTTCCACCATGCTCCAAAGCTTCGTCTTGGGCACCAGCTGGTTAGGTCGCAGATCAGGGGCAAGCATTTGTCCACTGCTGCGGTTGACATACATAAAGTGCACCAGACCGGGAAAATCCTCCAAGTATGCATCGATGGAAATGTTGCGAGTGGCCTTGACGGCCAGGAATTCAGCGAACTCAAGCAGTTTTGCCTCCACATTGGCCGCCGTATCGGACAGCTGGTCCAGTTCATGGACACTAGAACTGTCACAGCAGGCCAGTGTAAATATCTGCTTCAGTTCCTCTCCAAACGAGGGCAGATTGGACTCTATCCTCACCAGCAGCTCTCGCTCATAGTTTTTGAAGTACTCCGTGTACATCTTGCGAAGGTTTTCCCACTTGGCGGCAAACTTCTTAGTGCAGTTTTCCAGGTCTTCTGTTTCCGGTCGCTGCTTCAGGTATCGCTTTAAAGCGTTTATAGCTTGGACAATAAAGGATTCAAGATTCTCGTAAGCGGGCTTGAGCGCATCCGAATCGCCCTGATGCTGCACGGACACGATCTTTTGGAGCACAAAGAAGGAGTCGTAAATGCAGCTGGTTAGTGGCATGTGGGCGTATTCGATGACCTGCAGGAGAACCTGGTCGCCGTGCAATCGAGAGATGTGAACAATGCTGGGAACGCAGCCGGAGTTGTCGTCGTGAGAGACCCCTTGCAGGAATACGGCTACTGCCCGCTGTGACGGGGACTTTGGTGCCTGAAGGGACCGGGACATGAGGCTGAGGAAGAGGAGGTCGGCGGCGGAGAGCGGTAGGGCTTGCCGGGTGCTGTTGACGGCCACCAGTTTGTGGGAAACGAGTAAAAGGGCGTGAGCTCTAGGCAATCCCAACTGCCTCAGGTGCTCCAGCGTGGCGTCAAGGGTGAGATGCACGGTCCTCTTCAGCTCGGCGTTAATCAGGAGCTTGGGCATGGCCTCCAGTAGGTACGTCTGGTCCTCCTGCCACAACAGAGTCTCATAGCAATCGAGACACTGCGTCAGCAGCTCCTGTTGCATGGCTCCCGCCTGAGTGGCAAACAAGTTGGCACCATAACAATAGCGGGTAAGAGTTATGGCCACACCCATCTGGCGTCCCAATAGCTCGACAGGAATTTGTCCGATCTTCAAGAAGGTGAATCCCAGCAGATCCCCAAACACCAAATTAAAGCCCTGCTCACACTGCAAACTGGAGTAGGCATTGTCGAACTGGCACTGCATTATCCGCTGCGATCCAACGATGGGGCTGAAAATCTGCAGCAGGACATTGCTGTCCAAGACGCCGCCGGGACGCAGCAGACCCTGGGTGGTGGCTACATTCCTGATCTTCTGCGACAGCGGCTCGTTCAGTTTCTGGTACACAACGTCGTTGGCGCTGTTAAACACAATTAATCCGTTCATTTCCTTATCAGCATCAGCAAAACACAAAAACACAATACACAACTTTCACCACAGGTGCTGGGTAACGGAATTCGGTTCGTTTTGATAAGGAAAGGGGGCGACTAGAGTTCCACAACACTAACGCCACTTTTGTGCTGAACTTACTTCAAGCTAGATCTAGCTCTTTTAGTATATTTAAGTTAAGCAATGCTCCTTAACATCACATCTTTAAAAACTATTTTATTTGCAAATACAATTAAAACAGATTTAATTGATCAAAGAGTAATTTTCCTAACAAATTATTTAGATATATATTTTTCTTTCATTAAAAAAGCTAGATTTATGGAAGGAAAAAAACCAAGCACAGCAACCTCCATAGCGGCAGTGTGCAACACTGGCAACAGCTGACGCTGCGCCACGCTCTTCTTCTTGTTACATGCGCCTTTGTTATCAAAATCCGGACAGACAGTGATTTATCCACTCACATAGCACTTGGACAGCAATGGGACGTTTAATACTTGAGCACACACTGCAGGGCCACAAGGGCCGCATCTGGGGGGTGGCCTGGCATCCCAAGGGCAACGTGTTCGCCTCCTGCGGCGAGGACAAGGCCATCCGCATTTGGTCGCTGTCCGGGAACACTTGGAGCACCAAGACGATTCTATCCGACGGCCACAAACGCACTATCCGCGAGATCCGGTGGTCTCCATGTGGCCAGTACTTGGCCTCGGCCAGCTTCGATGCCACCACAGCGATCTGGTCGAAATCCTCGGGGGAATTCGAATGCAACGCTACCTTGGAGGGTCACGAAAACGAGGTGAAGAGCGTTAGCTGGTCTCGATCCGGTGGATTGCTAGCCACCTGTTCGCGAGACAAGTCCGTGTGGATCTGGGAGGTGGCCGGCGACGATGAGTTTGAGTGCGCCGCCGTTCTGAATCCACACACACAGGACGTGAAGCGAGTGGTGTGGCATCCGACAAAGGAGGTCCTGGCCTCTGCCTCCTACGACAACACCATCAAAATGTTTGCCGAGAGCTCCCTGGATAATGACTGGGACTGCACGGCTACTTTATCTTCGCACACAAGCACAGTTTGGAGCATCGACTTTGATGCGGATGGAGAGCGCCTGGTTTCCTGCAGCGATGACACCACGATAAAGATCTGGCGGGCATATCATCCGGGCAATTCAGCCGGAGTAGCCACGCCCGACAAGCAAACCGTGTGGAAGTGTGTGTGCACTCTGTCTGGCCAGCATTCGCGGGCTGTCTACGACGTGTCCTGGTGCAAACTGACGGGTCTGATAGCCAGCGCCTGTGGTGACGATGGAATCCGCATCTTCAAGGAGACCAGCGACTCCAAGACAGACGAACCCACTTTCGAGCAGCTCACTGCGGAGGAGGGTGCCCACGATCAGGACGTAAACTCGGTGCAATGGAATCCTGTCGTGGCCGGGCAACTTATTTCCTGCAGCGATGATGGCACCATCAAGATTTGGAAAGTGACCGAGTAACAGGCCGAACAATGTGTAGTATATTTAAGTGGTTAAACAATAATTATACTTTGTTTGTTTTACAGTTTCTGTCTAATAAGAAATTAAAGTATTCAAATGATGGATGAAATGAATTACACAAAGTAATGAAAGTACCCTGTACCTAATAATAAGTTCTACTTGCTAAGAAAAGGCTCCTGGAGTGTTTTGTACAGCTTCTTGGCCTTACGGGGACCGAGTCCCATCACCTGAGAGAGTCGCTCCTCGCTGGCAGTGATTATGTTGCCTAGATTGCCAAAAGTTTGCAGCAGGGTGACTGCATCCGTTTTGTTCACCGGTTTGATGTTGGTAAGAGCAGCGACCAGCTTAAAACATATGAGTATTTCATCAGTATGGTTAATGGTGGATATTTAATCATAACTACCTTTTGATGCGGGTTCGACTCCACTCGCTCCATTATCAAATCTGGAGGCCTTTTCTCAAACTGTTTGTAGGTCTCAATGATTTTTCCCGCTTCCTCGGCGTTCCACGCTAGCATCATGGTCAAATCGGCCAGCAGTGAGATCCTGGTCAAGCTCTTGAGGGCATTGTGTGGCTCTGGTGTGTCTACTTGGACGAGGAGCACCCTCAGCTCGTACATCTTGCCCAGAACCTTCAGCCGCTGGCAGATGTAGTCCGGATTGAGATTGTGGTACTTGAGGGACAAGTACAGGACGCACGATGTTCGACCAACAACATAATCCGGCACGATATCGTCTCGAAACTCCAAGGGAACATTAAGAATAGATTTAAGAATGGGATTGCCGCGCTGTTTGCTGTGAACGAGAACGCTATGCGGATTGGAAGCTGGCTTAGCTGGTGCGGAACTGGCGGTGCTGCTGCTGGCAGCCGGAGCTGGAGCCACTGCTGTTGCCGGTGGCGCAACTACTTTCGGTTGCTTCGCCGCCGAGGGCATCTCCATGGAGCCCAGGACATCATTAAAAGAGTCGTCGTCAAAATCATCCATTCTTGTTGTTCGCAAGCATTAATATCAAACAATAAAGCTTATAGCGAGGTGACGATCGTTTATCAAATCCGATTTTATAATGGTATTTACTGTTATAAACTATGCAGTTAAGTTTTAATCAGCAGGCTGATTATAAAGTTTTTAGAAATTTGTACAGCTTTTATTGCTTAATATAAAAACTGTATTTTAATAATGTTAAAAATTAAATTTTTTTTGTTTTTATAACTTCCATAAAAAAATTTAAGTGGTTGAGATATTTTAAAAAATGACCTTAGACTTTTTATAAGACCTTGTTGAAGACTTTATTCAAACACTTTTTTTAAAATTTATAATGCTGGCTAAATAATTTCTTTTCACCGGTAGATAGATTTTAGGATTCGTTTGGGACTATCAGCAGATTCGCACTTCTGTGTGTATGTAATTCCTATGCAATTGTTTCAATGTGTGTTTTGGTTTTTTTGGGATATTTTAGCGCCTTAGCCACGGTCACACTTATCGCGGTAAAATTTTGACGCGGAATTAAAAGCAGAGGACGCCAGGAATCGGTTAACCGCATTGCATTAAAATGTACGTGAAGAAGCTTGTCCTCGATGGCTTCAAATCTTACGGCCGGCGTACAGAAATTGAGGGATTCGATCCGGAGTTTACGGCCATCACGGGGTTGAACGGCTCCGGCAAATCGAACATCTTGGACAGCATCTGTTTTGTGCTGGGAATCAGTAATCTGCAGAATGTGAGTACCTATTGGACAGAGCCAGGGCTATATCTAAACTTTTTTTCTGCATACCAGGTGCGCGCTTCGGCTCTTCAAGATTTGGTCTACAAAAACGGACAGGCGGGCATCACCAAGGCCACTGTAACCATTGTCTTCGACAACACAAATGCCGCACAGTGCCCGCAGGGCTACGAGAAGTGCCGGGAGATCTCTGTGGCCCGCCAGGTGGTCGTCGGGGGCAAGAACAAGTTCCTCATCAATGGCAAATTGGTGCAGAACAAAAAAGTGCAGGACTTTTTCTGTTCGATTCAGTTGAACGTCAACAATCCAAACTTCTTAATCATGCAGGGCAAAATCCAGCAAGTTCTGAACATGAAGCCCAAAGAGGTTGGTTGGCCTCTATATCCCCTTACGAAATCCATTAAATAACTTACAAATTTCTTCAGGTTCTTTCCATGGTGGAGGAGGCAGCTGGAACCAGTCAGTACAAAACAAAGCGAGATGCCACCAAAACCCTTATTGAAAAAAAGGAGACTAGAGTGCGGGAGACCAAGGTCTTGCTCGACGAGGAGGTGCTGCCCAAGCTGGTAAAACTTCGCCAAGAGCGATCTGCCTATCAGGAATATCAGAAGATCTGCCGCGACATCGACTTCCTGATCAGAATCCACATTTCCGCAAAGTATCTCAAGCAATGCGAAACCCTGAAAACGGTGGAGGCCAATGAGCAGAAAATTGAGGATCGTATAGCCAATTGTAAGGCCACACATACAAAGAATCTTGAAGATGTCGAGAACATCGATAGCTCCGTAAAGGAGATGCAGCAGCAGATCGATGCAGAGATGGGTGGCTCCATTAAGGATCTGGAAACACAGCTAAACGCGAAGCGGGCACTGGAGGCCACTGCCTCGGGTAGCTTAAAGGCCGCCCAGGGAACGATTCAGCAGGACGAGAAGAAGATTCGCATGGCCTCCAAAAATATTGATGATGATGTACGTGCCCTGACCAAAAAACAGGAGGACATGGCCAAGGTTCAAGACGAGTTCGAAAGCCTAAAAGAAGCAGACGCCACGGACTCCAAGGCGTACGAGGATGCTCAAAAAAAACTGGAGGCTGTCTCCCAGGGATTGTCCACTAACGAGGACGGTCAGGCCTCTACACTACAAGAACAGTTGATGGGTAAGTATCAGGGAATAACACAAACCATAAGAACAACAATAACCATTAGTAATATAATAATTTATCGTTTCAGTGGCAAAGGAACAGTTCAGTGAGGCACAGACCACTATTAAGACCTCAGATATGGAGCTGCGTCATACGCGCGGTGTCTTAAATCAGAGGGAAGGAGAGACGCAGAACAACGATGCCGCCTACATCAAAGATAAGAATCTACATGACCAGTTGGTGGTGGAGATCAAGAATCTGGAACGGCAACTGCAAGGGCTAAATTATGAGGGCGGCCAGTTCGAGCAGCTGAAACAGCATCGAAACGATCTACACATGCGCAAACGCGACCTTAAACGAGAACTAGACCGATGCAATGCTTCCCGGTATGATCTGCAGTACCAGGACCCAGAGCCCAACTTTGAGCGGCGCAAGGTGCGCGGCATGGTGGGCAAGTTGTTCCAGGTGAACGACATGCAAAACTCCATGGCCCTTGTTACAACGGCCGGAGGAAATGTAGGTGACCGATTTACCTTAAAACAAACACCTCTGATCTGACTTTCTCTTTCAGTTATACAGTTATGTGACGGATGACGATGTGACCAGCAAAAAAATCCTGCAGAGAGGCAACCTCCAGCGCCGTGTTACATTTATTCCCATCAACAAGATTCAGTCCGGCTCGCTAAGTAGAAATGTCGTGGAATACGCTCAGAACAAAGTTGGTGCCGAAAACGTACAGTGGGCCATGTCGCTGATTAACTACGATCGCTATTATGAGCCAGTGATGAAGTATTGTTTTGGTGGAACTCTTATCTGTAGGGATCTTGATATAGCAAAACAAGTGGGTATATTATTTGTTGTTTCAAGGATATATTTTTATCTATTCCTTTACCCGTAGATTAGCTACGATCCGCGTATTAATTGTCGTTCTGTGACTTTGGAAGGAGATGTTGTTGATCCCCATGGCACTGTATCTGGAGGTGCCGCTCCCAAGGGTGCTAATGTCCTGGAGGAATTGTATTCCATCAAGAAAATAGAAAGGGAGTACAGGGAGATTGACTCCAAGATCTCGCAAGTTGAACAGGAAATGGCGTAGGTACATAAGTTAATAACTAAAACCAAAGCTCACCCCATTATCTTCACAGATCTATTGAAAACCTGGCTCACTCGTTCAACAAGATGAAAGAGAACCTAGAACTACGCCAGCACGAGCTTACCATGTGCCAGAGCAGGTTGGCACAAACGACCTTTCAACAAAACCAGGCCGAAATAGAAGAGATGAAGGAAAGAGTCAAGACATTAGAGCAGCAAAGTATAGACGCCCGGGAGAAACAGAAGACATCGCAGGCCAAGATCAAGGATATCGAGGCCAAATTGGCTGACGCCAAGGGCTATCGCGAACGGGAGCTTAAAGCGGCCACCAGCGAAGTTAAGGCTACCAAGCAGAGAGCGGAAAAATCCCGCGCAAACTGGAAGAAGCGAGAGCAAGAGTTCGAAACTCTCCAGCTGGAGATCACTGAGCTGCAGAAAACTATTGAAACAGCAAAGCAGCAGCATCAGGATATGATTGATAACTTGGAAAAGTTCAAGGCTGAGCTGGACGCCCTAAAAGCGAACAGCTCTAGTGCTGCCTCCGAGGTAACAGAGTTGGAACAGGCCATAAAGATGCAAAAGGACAAATTAAACGCCCAGAACAAGGAGATGCGGAATATGCTGGTCAAGAAGGACAAAATGCTGAAGCAGAATCAGGAGATTGAGCTAGAAGTGAAGAAGAAAGAAAATGAGCAGAAAAAGATCAGTACGGAGGCCACGGAGGCAAAGAAACGTATGGAAGCCCTCGAGACGAAATATCCTTGGATCCCAGAAGAGAAAAATTGCTTTGGCATGAAGAACACACGGTACGATTACAGCAAGGAGGATCCCCACGAGGCAGGCAATAAGCTGGCGAAGATGCAGGAAAAGAAAGACAAAATGGAGCGCACGCTCAACATGAACGCCATCATGGTTCTTGATCGTGAGGAGGAGAACTTTAAGGAGACCGAACGCCGCCGAAACATTGTGGCGATGGACAAGGAGAAGATAAAAAAAATCATTGTGAAGATGGACGAGGAGGAGCAGGATCAGCTGAACCGAGCGGCTACTGAGGTCAACGCGAACTTCAGCGGAATTTTTAGCTCTCTTCTACCAGGAGCCGATGCCAAACTCAACCCTGTTCACACCAATGGCTGCTTGACGGGCTTGGAGATCAAGGTGGGCTTCAATGGAAAATGGAAAGAGAGTCTGGGGGAGCTTTCTGGTGGGCAAAAGTCCCTGGTGGCCTTATCTCTTGTTCTGGCCATGCTGAAGTTTTCACCAGCTCCTCTGTACATTTTGGATGAGGTGGACGCCGCACTGGATATGTCGCACACCCAGAACATTGGCAGCATGCTGAAGCAGCACTTCACCAACTCGCAGTTCTTGATAGTGTCCCTCAAGGATGGTCTTTTCAATCATGCCAACGTATTGTTCCGCACGCTCTTCGAGGAGGGTGTGTCCACCATCACCAGGCAGGTCAGCAGGCAGGCGACCACAAACAAACGCTGATTATGGATTCGCATAATTTGTTATTTATAAGAAATCTCTATTCGATACATTGTTATCCTTAAAACTTTTCGTGTAAATTTGGCGAAAGTTTGTGTGATTCGAATATTTTCTAGAGTATGTGTATTCGCTTCAAAGCATCAACGAAGCACTGATTTCATAATGAAACTTGCATCAAATTATTTTATGATTAAACTTTGAATTTTTGTATATAACGGAGTCTTTTTTGGAAAAAATATAAAGTGGACAAACATATGTTGTCAATATTAAAATAATTTTGGAATCAATGCTAGTTCGTTTAATGTTATGGTTACGAACAGAACAATAAGCACTTATAAAGTTTTTACTTTGCTATTCAAAGTAATTCTACATTAACGGAAAATCATATTTTATAGGTATGATTGCAAACTGCTCAGGTAGAATATTTTCAATTTTCGAAATTGCGATGTGAAAATCTATAAATTGCCTAAATCAATAAAATAGGTATTTTAACTGTTTTCGTAACACTTAAATTTTGTAACGGTCGTTTGCGCATCAGCTGATTTCCAACCGGGCGGGCGAAACGTCAAACTGGTGAGACCGTCAAACGCACACACACATACAGAGGTACGCAACAAGAAGAAGAAGAAAAGGCAGCAACAGCAATGATTGACGGAGTGAAAAATTAAACAAAATTCAACGAAATTGAGTAGTTAAAAATCGTCGGCGTTTAAAAAACAAATAATCAAGATTTCGAGCCAACGCAGACTGCTCCAGAAGCTCACAATGGTAATTTGCAGGGTGCAGAAATTCGAAACATTCGATTCTTTAATCACACACACATGGCCTGTGTGTATGTGTGTGTGTTTGCGGGGAGCAGCAAAAAATTGTAGACACCGCTGGCATTTGAATAAACAATAGCAACAATTGAGTGGTTTTCGAGGCGGGAGAAGAACGGACATTTATTCATTGGAATGTTGAAATGAGTGGATAAGGGATTTCCCTATTAATGAGCACTTTACCGTTACAGGACCGAGTGACCAAGCCGCAGAAGAAAATGCTCATCACATTGTTGCGGGAAACCAAGTACATGGAGGGCAAAAAGGAGAAGGAGTGGTACTGGGAGAAGATTCAAGCGGCACTAAATACCATTGGCCCCAAGAAGACCATCATCCAGTGGAAGAAGGTGAGTAAACTGGACCAAATATGTACCAACTCTACTTTTAATCCCTTGCAGTGCTGGCGGGATATGCGACTGACCACCAGAAAAAAGCTGGCCGAGCTTAAGCGCTGTCAACTCTCTGGGGGATCTCCGCCTCCTGGCATCGAACTGAACCAGGAGGACAACGACATCATCGACATTGTGGGCACCGAGTACTTCTACGAGGAGATGAATGGCGAACTCAAGGCGGAAAACTTCCTGACCGGCTTGGACTACGCCCCAGAGCACCTGTGCGATGCCATCCTTACGGCAGCAGTGGGTCATCATCAGCACAACATGCAGCACCAGAAGGATCCACAATCACATGCGGGACAACAGCCGCAGCAGGATCACCACACCAATGACGGGGAAACCAACGATGCACCCGGATCAAGCAATGGTGGCTCGTATCAGGGCCACCCTGTTCCCCAGCTGCAGGCACACAACGGCGGTGACCAGGGAGGACAGTCGCACTCCGGGATGCTTCAGCACCCAGCTTTTCATGGCGGCTTGCATCCACACCTGTTGAGGCGCCAGCATGGCGGTGGATCGCTATCGAGGGAGTCGCCCTTTGAGGAGAAGCTGCTGCAGTTTATGCAGGACGCCTTTCCCAAGAAGAGCAAGAAGCGCAAGAATCGGGATCCCGACAAGCTATTCCTCCTATCCCTGTACGAGGAGATCAAGCGGGTTCCCGAGGAAATACGCCTCGACGTAAAGTCCGAACTTATGCAGATACTGAAGAAGTACCAGAAGAAATCGCCCGTGAAGGCGGAGAAATCTACGCCATCATCCACTTCAACCTCCTCGAAACTGAGCTCAAGCAGCAGTGGTAGCAATTCAGTGACTGCCCATTTGTCCCACAGCATGTATCAGTTGCAGAAGAAGTACGAGAAGGGAGAGCGAGAACCTTCGCCTCAGTCGCAGGTGGAGCGGGTTGCAGCCACTGGGGCAGTCTCCGTGCCACTCCATGCCTCCCAACAGCTGCCCCTCTTCCAGCTGCAGAAGAAGTACGAGGAGAGCGCCGCGGAGAAGGTCCATCAGCAGCAACAGCAGCAGCAGAGCGAGCAGCGCAAGCATGTGGAGGCCGCCCAGGCGCATCATGCTGCCCACCAGCAACCGCCACCGCCACCACCCAACGAGCACCTGCACCACCCGCAGATGACCCACAACATCATGTTCCCGCTGGGCCAGCTGCGTAATGAGCAGCCACCTGCCCAGCAGCACCAGCATGCCCACAATCCCCACCAGCAACAACAGCAGCAACAGCATCCCCACCAGCAGCAACAACAGGGACAGCAGCATCATCCGCCCACGATCTTCGGCTCGACCGCCAGCGAACGCCCAGCGATGTCATACGAGAACGTCGGATGAGTGCTGAGCCGTCTGTGGGAAGCCACTTGTGGAGCACCACGCCCTGCGACGGTGTCCCCCACGACGGCAGATTCGCACCACTGCTAGCCCTCTATTTAATTAGACAGCAACTCGTAGGTCTCACCCTTATGCTAGCCTACCTAAGTACACGTTGCTCACTTACTACAAAGTTGTGCATAATTCAGGAAACCCCCTGTATGAAATGCAAAAACTCTTACAAAAGAGACAGCATGGTTTTGCAGACTTTGATCAACATTTTTTTTATTTATACCAGTTTTGTAGTAAGTGCAGGCTATGATCCTCATGTAAATCATCCCCGTGGCAATAACAACACAGCTAAACTGTGAATCAAGTTCTCAATAAAAATATATCGCTACTCGCGAGTTTATAAGTGTAAACGCAAATATTGTCATTAGTATTTCCCTTCCTAGTTATGTTTTCTTATTTTAAAATAAGATGAAACTTCTGCACATCCGTTTTTGCAAAAGAAGTTGGAAATCCAAAGGAAAGTTAGGATTGGTTTATGGTTTTTTGCCAGACAAATGAACTCTTAGGCTTGTTTCTTCACAATAATATCTTATTTGTTTGCACTTTGCTAGGCTATAAATCCAGCTAGCGGCCTGCCGTTAAACTGTCTCCTGGAATATCTAGTCTACAGAGCTCGTAATGCGATAACCAAACCCACTGGGAGCACGCCAAGTCATAAAGATAGTCCAACAGCTGATGCGAATTTTATCAGAGCGTTGCCGATCGGGGAACTCGTCGTAGTCCGTCGCATGCAGGGCAGATTCATGAGCGATCACGAGCCGAGCTGCAGCATAATCCGCCAGATCTGCGGCGCTTATCAGTAGCGTGCGGCGGGGATAAAGAGATACAGATACGGGCGGATCGGCTGGAAGCCGACGACGTCTGGCATTCTATTCCGGCAGCGGTCCGCAGCAGTTGATCGTCGGAGATCGAGACTCAGGGATTGCAATTCCTGCGAGAGCAGGGTCCAATATTTAAGGAAGACCCCCACCAGCCAACCCATTCACCATGGCCCAAGGTACGAGAATGAGCTGAAATTCGTGTCTTACCTCGAAGTTTGTCGAAGATCTGGCTCAAGACCTCCAAACTGAGCACAACCACAAGTTGGGGGTTCGCATTTCATGTACTTTGCTTTGATCTTGCAGTCGAGGCGCGTACTGTGCTGTGGTACATGACATTCATGGGCTTCATCGTCAACTACATGATCCGGATCAATCTGAACATCACCATTGTGGACATGATTGTCGGCGAGGGTGCGATTTCCTTAAATTCAACCCAAAATAGTACACTCGAAGTCTCGACGAAATTGGATGAACGATTTTCGCTGGAGCGTTGGTTTTTGGACTGGGCGAGTGTGCGTATATCTAATCGCTGAATCATTGGTTAAGTGCTTAATGAAGGCACTAAGTGATGCAGCTTGTGCAACAACGGGGCGTATGAGTAATGTGCTGTATTTTTGGCAGATTCCATACGAAAAGGAGGGATTTAAATGGGACGCTAAGCAGCAGGCCGCTCTATTGGGATCCTTTTTCTGGGCCCATTGGACACTGCAGATTCCTGGCGGCATCCTGGCGACCAAATATGGCACTAAATTGGTATTTGGCTGGTCTAATGGCATCGGTGTGTTCTGCTGTTTCCTCATACCGATCGTCTCCTATTGGAGCTACACTGGCTTGATTATACTTCGAGTGTTCCAGGGCTGGATAACTGTAAGTGATCCCCGAACGGATATTGTAAACAGGTTTTAATATGGTACTCTACACCAGGGTTTGGCTTGGCCATCGATGCACGTGCTCACCGCCAAATGGATTCCGCCCAACGAGCGCAGCAAGTTTGTCAGTGCTTATTTGGGCAGCTCCGTGGGCGTGGCCCTGTTCTATCCGATCTTCGGCTATATCATCGACTGGACCAGATGGGAGTGGGTCTACTATACCTGTGGCATCGTGGGAACCCTGTGGTTCATCGCCTGGCAGTTCCTCGTGTTCGATAGTCCCGCACAGCATCCTCGCATCTCAGATTCGGAAAGAAAGTATATCGAAAAGTCCTTGGGTGCCTCGATTCAAAGTGCCAAGGGACCCACTCCCTGGTTGGCGATAGCCACCTCCCGTCCGGTGTGGCTGAATGTGGTGGCTCAATGGGGCGGCATCTGGGGCCTGTTTACACTGATGACCCATGCACCGACCTACTTCAGCAAGATCCATCACTGGAACATCCGAGCGGTGAGTGAAGAACTCTATTCAGTGGGTTGAACAAGTTTATATTTTATATCCTATCTTTCAGACGGGCTTCTTGTCGGGATTGCCGCATCTCATGCGAATGATTTTCGCCTATGTCTTCTCCATTTTTGCCGATTATCTTCTGCGGACGGATCGCCTGAGTCGCACAAATGTACGAAAGTTGGCCACCTTTATTTGTAAGTATCACGACTAAACAAGAAAATAATTGTTTACAAAATAACTACCATATCTTCCAAAGGCCATACATCAAAAAAATCATTTACTCTTTTAAAATATCTATTACTTAAATGCATCCTTTAGCAATCAATTCTGTAATCTTTTTATTCCAGGTTGTGGTGTTAAGGGTTTCGTGGTCTTGGCTCTGGCCTACTTTGGTTACAACGCGACGGCTGCTATAATTCTAGTCGCACTGGCCACCATGTTCCATGGTGCAGTGTCCTCCGGTCCGTTGGCTTCCATGGTGGATCTGTCGCCCAACTATGCGGGCATTGTCCTGGGTGTGAGTGGAATGATTGGTGGTATGCCGGGCTTTATATCGCCCCTTATTGTGGGACAGCTTACCTACCAAAATGTAAGTTGGGATCTTCTCTTGACCAGGATATTTTCATCTTAACATACGTTTTTTTTGCAGCAAACGTTTGAGGCCTGGAAGAATGTGTTCCTGATCAGTTCGTTTATGTTGACAGGCAGCGGCATCCTGTATGTGCTTTTCTCGAATTCCACTTTGCAACCGTGGAACAGTCCGTGCCACCAATTACCTGATTTTGGGCTCAAGGAACTCCAAAACCTGGGGGTCGACAAGGAAGAGGAGGAGGAGGAAAAGAAGCCCCTGAAGGCTGACCTTGATGAATACACGGAAACCAAAAATGTGGCTGAAACGGAGACCAAATCAAAATCCGACATATGAGAAGTGACATGGGGCTGCGTCACTCCATTTTATTGGCATAATACCGTGTTGGTTATGGCACCTAGCCTAACAATGTCTGATAACGCTTATCGCCATTTTGTGTAAATACTTACTTGTGTATTCGGCGAGTTTAGCATCTCCAACCTCTAGATTTAAGCAAGTTGTTTACTATAACATACGATTAGGTCTCTTTTGTCCCCTGAGATTCTGTTTGTCCACTGTGTGCTTTTAGTCAAATACAATAACAAATGTAAATGATTTATTGACCAGTTCTTTAAATATATATAATGCTTAACACTTAAACGTAAGTTTGGGGAAATAGAACACCTGGGGTCTGCATGGCATCAGCCAGATAAAAGTTTTTATAGGATTTCAGAAGCTAGAAGAGTTTTGCTACTGTCTGGGCATTTTCATTTAAAACCAGATGATTCAACTTAACCCAATAAAAGATAATATTTCCTTAGAAGGAAAGTAAGAGTTTGTTTTCGACTAATATTATTTTGTATTCTCTATATTTTGTATCTTTTTATTACCTATACTCCTTATATCATTTATAAGCCGATGAGGTCTTTAAAACTTTACTTCATGATATGAAGTATTGCGATTACGTGACGACATTTTAATCTATCAGACAAAAGGTTTTTTGTTTACGGAAGCTAAAAGCAATCCGCTCCGGCTTAGGAAAGTTTTAATTTAAATAATAATTCTTAGCTAATCCCAATGAGAGATAAAACAACTTTAGAAGGATGAACAGAGGGCACGGTGTTGTTAGATATCTAGAAATGTTAGTTTATTTTTAGACAGAGTGTTACCTATGAATCTTTTTTGATTAGGTGGGCGAACTTGGCCTCCATCCAACTGTTATTTGTGTTTATTTCCTCATACTATCTGAAATTGCACCAGCTTCGAAAATCAAAATGTATTTTTTTTCAGCTTTTAAGCGTATAATTTGTTTTTTATCCCAATTCCTATTTCTTATTTGTAAATTTTGTATACAGTTTAACTGAAAAAAAGCAATCCTTTTGAATTTCTTAATTGATTTTGTTAACTATACAACTATAATGTATTATTCTGATTGGTTTATTGGAGCACAATTTAGAATGATCCCAAAGAAGTAAAACAATTCCGCAAAACCGGTAAACGAGCTAATGAGACCCCCATATTACCTCCAAATAAATGATTTGGCAAACTGAAGTTAATAATTGCAATTTAAATCAAAACTGATTGAACCGGAAAATCGTTTTCCCTTTTCGGCTGCCGTTTCTCTCATTACTCATACCACACGTTGCACAATCGGAAGTTCCGAAGGAGAAGGGAATTTGATTGAGAAAAGGATGGATGGCGAGGGGTCAGAGGTAGGACAACCTTTGCTGCTCCGTGGTCTTCGACTTTTTTACGTGCTTGCATTTGTTTCATTGGCGTCCATTTCCGATTGCACTCCAGGGAGTCGTAGATGTCAGTCCCCGTCTCCATCTCAGATCCTTCCACCCCCCAGATTTCCCCGCATCCTCCTGGCCACTTCACGGTCTGTCCATTTCGGTTTTCGTCTGTTAAGCCAGTCGATGTCTTGTCACTTGATCCTTGAGCTTGAGCCTGCGAAGTCCGGGCATTGATAGAGATTAATTGGTTTCCTGTTACGTTGGGCAATAGGCCGATAAACTCAAGGAGGTGATGAGGAGTTCCATAACGAGATTATATCGCTGATTTCCCATCATCAGTTGGGGTTTCAACTTCCTGAAATTGAGAACTTTAAAAGGACACGGATTAAAAAATATTTATCAAAATATAAGAAATTATTTTACAATTTTTTTTTATATACTGTAGGCCAAAGTTAAAACTCAAACTACAGGGGAGATTCGGCTTTAGCTTCGCTGAATATTATCTTAGTTACAAGTTTAGTTAATGATATAAATACTGTTAAAAGGCGGATAATCTTAAAATTACATACCTGATTATCTATAAAGTTTAAATTCCTTGAAAACGTTTTTTATGAGAACTGACATTGCAAGCCTCTGTTCGAATTTACTTTTGAAAAACACAAATACTGTGTGGAGGGAAATTTACCAGCTTATTAATAAAGTTTTGAAACGAGAATTAGTTTGATCCGAAAACATTTAAGCTTTGTGGCTTATATGTTATATGCTTTTAAGCCATTTGGATAATTTATTAATATCAGAAATTATCGTTTATTTAATCGCATTTTCCGACTTCCCCCTTAATGCTTACTGAATGTGAAAAGTGTTTAAGAAGATTTCCACACCCCACACCGACACATTCCCTCTGCCATTTCCATTATCTCCGATCTGAAAAGAAAACTCTCCTTGGAGATGTTGGTAAGCTGTAAACAACAGTTAGCTTCAGAACTCCGAAAAAAAATTCGCACGGATTTGCAAAGCTTTTTTTTTGCGAATTCCAGAGGAGTTGGAGATACGCAAATTTATGCTCACTCCCCAAATAAAATAAAAAACACAAGCAAACAAAACAAAGCGTAGGAAAAAATGTTTCCCTGGCAGGAAGTAAATTCAATCGTAAACAACGCAATCAAAAATTCATTCAAACGAAGCATTAACGCTTATTCCGTTTAGTCTGCGGTGGGTGGGGATTGGGTAGTGGGTAGTGGGCGGTTCTGGGTGGTGGGTTGTGGGTGGAGTCCTGTCTCATTGTCAGGCAAGTGCAACAAATACAATGGGGGACTCCAAAAGAGCGTGCAACTGTCTGTTGTTCCCTGCTTTTTTAATTTTCAATTTTTTCCCGCATACATTTTTTTATTTATCTCACTTAGGCAGGTACATTTATTATGTGGGCACGCGAACAGTAGGAACTTTGCAGTTCCGGGCACGTCGCTTCATAATTTTCCATTTCCATCTGTTAAATGGGAAGCGCCATGAAAAGCCGCGAATAAATTGGGTGGGTGGATATGGCACAACCACTCATCCTCCCATCCACAATCCTCCCACTCACGTGTGGATACGTGTAGCTAAAGGTACCCGGAACAATGGGCACACGGATAAGTATCCGCGGCAATAAATTTAATTTGCACAGCGAAAACATCGCAAATCCATTTTTTATACCATAAATTCCTTGGTTCCCCAGTGACTGCATTCGGGTTCAGTGCCCCACTCCTCCAGTTGTCGCTTTTCCGCTGTTGTTCGGGAACGGATTAATGGATGTGCGAACATGCATATAAAGATGAACTCGGCTCAGATACTGGCAAGGAAAACCTTAAACAGGGGAAGCTATACGCTCTTTTCAATTTGAAACTGTTACACTTTAACTGATATATTCAGCAGGGCAAAGTTATTTGACAGTTATTTTAAAAACAACAATAACATATGTACATCCAATCATTCATGATAAAAGAAGTCCTAAGAATACTTTTTTATCTGTCAAACTTCTATCTTTTTTTATCTTTATTACAACTTTGTAGTTCACAAAAATGATGTTGAATTTATATGTAAGTGTTTAATGAGTAATGTCGCACATAAAAACCTAATATTTGTCTGAACAATTCTTAGCATCACAGGCTTTTATTTTAATCTTGAAAATATATGAGATATAATTTGCATAGGTTATCTGTATAAGCCGAAAATTCTATAAAATATTTCGTCATAGATACATTTTTCTACAATATTTATACTTATTCACCGTAAAACTTTAAATCCTCCATTAGTTTTAGATCACGGGTTCCTAATTGAACCTTTTACCACTGACCACCTATTCCTAAAATGAACTTGTTCATTAGAATTAAATATTTAGACCTGGCCACTCTCTCTTCGTCATAATCTTTAATTTAGACTCGGGTCAGTCATCTGTCTTGAGTTCCCCTTCTTTTGGAAGCCACGCACAGTCACTCAATCATAAATAATATTAATAATGTGTGCGGCTTGCGGTCTGCAGGAGTTCCTTACAAAATCGGAGTGGGAAGTTCTTGTAGTCTGCCAGGGCCTTTGGCTAATTTATTTAGTTCCGAGGCCGGGACATACAAGTAGTAACTTTGCCATCCCAGAAACTTCGCTGCGCACACACACAATCCATATGGGATTACAACAAGGAGACGGGGAAACTTTCTGTTTGAATTGGCAAAACTAGAATTTGCAGCGGAGAACTTTCCTCGACTTGAAGGCGAGGTTAGCCACCCACTTCCTGGTGATCATCCCGCATCGAAATGTTAAATATGAAAGCCACTTAGCGGAATTTCTACGCTGGCTGAGGCTGAAGGCAAATTAAAGTTGTCACATTAGGTAAATGAACGAGAATTGGGGATGTCGGTGGGGCGTGTCAGTTAAAAGCCTCCCGCCTTGTTTTAATCTTGAAGATATAACTTTGGCGTCGGCGATGATAAATCATAAGCGGACCGCCCCAAAAACAAAGGAAAAAGCCAGTCGAAAAAACCACACACCCGAACCCCAAGAAGGAAAGGACCAAGGGGACACAGACAGACAGCCGGAAAAGGGAGCGGGCGGGTTTTCACAACAATATGTGAATATGTTATTTGTTCTGGGAATTGTGAAAATCTCAACAGGTCCCCGCACTTTGCATATTATTTTTAATACGCAGGACGAGGCATTCAGAGCCTGGGCTCCTTGCCAGGTCAGAGTTGGCCAATTTCCTGGCTAGCCACAAGCCACCGGCCTATTTGGTTGCGATACTTGTGTTTGCCAAGACATTAAGGACATGCCGCAGTTGACAGGACTTCCCCTCTTTGTTTCTGGAGTCATCCTGGGCAAATATTTACTTAAACTCCGGAACCTTATGGCTCCTTTGCAATTTTAGGTATCCGCTTGATTAAGTACTTTTAATTTTAAACGAGAACGGAAGCTTTAATTATGATAGGCCATTTTAAAAATTATTTTCTACAAGAAAATACTGCAGATTGGGTTGTTTTATGAAAACCCTGTGGATAAAGTGTTCAAATCATATTTCGTCGAATTCGTTAGTTTAGTCGAATGTTCGCCAAATATCATGAAAATTCGGAAAAATCAACTTTTGTTTCAGTTTTTTTGATCACAACCCTCTTAAATAATGGTCAACTTTTGGAGTGTCATCCCTCGTTAAATTCGTTATCAAATTTTCAATCGATTGGCATTTACAGCAAACATACAAACTTTTAACAAAAATTGTAACAAAATATATTTGCCTTTGATCTAAAACTATATAAAAACAATTTTTATTTGAATAGGTAGTGTTTTTTTTATAAACAAAAGAATTAGTTTGATTAAAATCAAATATAATTATTACAACAAGACAAAAAGGCATCGAAAATTGCTGTATAACTTAGGCCTGATTTTTGTGCAAGACATTCCCTTGACTTTTGAAATACACAACTATTAAGAAATGAATTACTGAGTCCAACATCTTATGTGGAATCCCCTTCCGTGAAAATGATAACCTTCACAAAATCCAGCACTTTGCATTGCATTCTTTTGGTTTCATTGATGTTGTTTTATGAATATTTCAGCCAAAGTCCATTAGAATTATTTGGCTGTTTGGCTGGCTGCATTATTCATGAGTGCATGCAAATTGAATTGTGTTGGACACAAAACAGGGGGAAACGTGAACGTGAACTAGGTGGAACAGGAGTTGTCAGAACGAATTGGTCGAGCGGCAAGGACCATGTCTACTGGTCTCTCCTTCGACTACCTCTCACAACTCGGCAATTCCCCGGGTGAACATTCATTCTGATTATGCACACACATCGATATGAATAACACATTCCAATCCATTCGACTCCGTTCTCCGCCTTCCGAAAACTTCATCTTCAAGGAGCAGTTTCGTGGCAGGAAATGGAGCAAAACGGCGAGGATTCAATTAAACGACCACAATTCAAATGTTGACGTCACAGTTTGGTCCTTATTAAATTATCATTCGATTATGCCATTATGTTTGCCGATTGCCCCTGAATCACCCCAGCTAATGGCACATCCGGCGGAAGTTTAACGATGCCAAGACCCCGGGGTTGTTGCCAACTTCTCTTGTTGCCAACTCAACGCAAGAAAACCCTTTTCCTTAAAATTTATCTCCTCCTCGTCGTCCTTCAGGCGGTGAAAATTGCTCGGTGCTGAAAGTATCTCGAATGTGAAATACATATATCTGCAGCTGCAGGAGCAGGAGTTGGCAACCCATTAAATGTAACGATTATTATCTCACGTAGCACCATTTTGGGAATTTTAAATATGAAAACTGCTCAAATTGTCCTCGAAATGGGCATCGAAGAGTGTGCAAAGGCGAGTTTGCATTTTTGAACAGGTGGATGGCACATCTTGGAGTGGGGGTTTCTAAGGACATCTCAAATGATATATGCCAATGTGCGAAAGAGGGTGTTTTATTTTGCAAGGGTAGTAGTTAAAGGGGTAATTTCTAATAAGAAGGTAACTTACTTTTTATTGTGAATATAGATTTTAATATTTTTATCATTATTTAAGACTTAACTTGCAGTTAAAAGTAAGGTCATTAATCACAGAGAATAAATACTCTAAAACACAATTTTTATTTTTACTCTCAGTCCTTAATTTGCATTTATTATCACTCATCCAAATATTTTCTACTATATTAACAAGACTAACCTACAATTTTTTTTGTAGCATACTGTTAGGCAGATATAGAGATATATCTAATCATAAATTTAAAATATATTTACCTTATTGTGTATTTAAATACTATGCAAATAGTTTGTATCTTTTTTGTTCAAACCCTTACTGAAAAACCTCAGTGTTATGTGCCTTTTTATTGATGCAACCTCAGCAGGTGTCTTAAGTTTTCTACAAATGGAAGCACTTTCCCCAACGCAGGAAAACTTCAAATTGCTTTTCTTCTTGTGACACTTTTATTTGCTCACTTTCGTTTGGTGACATTTTAGCACATCAGCCATCAGAAACACCACCCAACTACCAAACTTTTGCAGTCACCCACATCAATTGCCGCAATTTGCCAATGAATGGACACTTCTAACTGGCAATTTTTATACCAATTCCATGGCCTTGGGGCGGAACTTTGTGACCGCAACCCTTTTTTCTCCGGAACGTGCCACGTCCAGTGTCCAGTGTCCTTTGTCCTGCGTCCGTCACTTTTGTATACCTTTGGGTGTTTATCCGGGGGTCCGAGCGCCAATCAAGCGCAAAACCGCTTTTGACATGTCCGGACATATCGAACGGGTGGACAGGCGCCAAGGCTGACCAACCAGAACCACCGCAAGGATGCCCAAAACAAGGACGAGCACCAGGACCAACCAGTAGTCGGTGGTTAGCTGCGTGGCTTCGCCCCGACAATGACAATTCAATTACAGAAATGGAAATAGCGGCTGGCATAAAAATCAAATAAAAGCTTCATAAAGTGCTTCGGATGAGCAAATAAAATCAGTGGGCAATGTCAGTTCGGGTTCGTGATGGTTGGGAGTGGAGCACTTCCGCCTGGAGTTTTGTTTTTGATTAAGGCCCCACATCGACACAGAGAGAAATATAATGCAGCTTAATTAAAGTAAATGTTAATTAGCTGGGAGAAACAGAAGACAAATTTTTAAAGGGAATTACCTATTAAAATATATAGTATTGTATAATAATTGTTTATTTTTGTTTTAATAATATAAAATAGCTTTCTTTATTGAAAAATAAATTGCCATAAAGAATAAATGCATCTACATTAACTGGAAGCATGTAAGCATAGTTGATCTTTAACAAGATTATTATTCTTTATAATATAAGCGTTAATATATAAGTGTTTGATTGACCCATTTCTATTGTATGTATGTTTATTTAAATTTGCATACTTGTAATCACACTGTATACTAAAACGCTTAATATCTTTTTACAATTTAGTCAGACTTTTTTCGGTGTGCAGCATCGAACAGCATTTATTGGGCCATCTATGGCCTGGCACTCGACCTCTGAACTTTTGCGGTCATTTGGCAATTGGCGCCATACGCACGTGCCCACTCCCTTCGGCTCCTTTTTCCCCGGCTGGCTCGTAAAGTTCCCACGCATTGGGAGTTCGAATCGGGGTCGCCTTTTCAGTGCCACAGGAAACGGAAGTGAAAATCGAAATGAATTCAATTCGACTGACCCTTTTGCGGTTCGACTTTGGTTCTGCGGTGACTCACCTGACACCTAATGCCCTGCAAACTCACCTGCGAGCGGTTGACACTCTTAAAGTCGTGGAACAAATTGCAAACGTAGTTTAAGGGAAGGACGGGCTATTGAAAATTCATAGCCAAAAATTTATTCATGGTCTGCCCCACCGACTCCCGAGGCATTAATATTTAAGCAGCGTCGTTCTCGGCCGACCTGCTCCTTTGGTCCTCTACCCCCTCCTCCTCCACCTACCCATCCTCCTCCTCCTCCATCGATAGATCCTGGCCTGCTTGGGGTCACCATTTTTTTTTTGGCCGGCCTGTCGCAAAGTTTGTGTTTCTGGTCCTGCTCCTTTTCACGTGGCTGTCAGTAACAACGTCTCGAGGACATGAGGGCAGTGTTTTTTATGGGCCAAACTTGGCAGTGCCGATGCTGATGCCTATGAGGGCTAGGGCACAGTGGGCTGAAATAGCTTTAAACTTCTTAAACGTTAACAACTCTTGTAGCTAGGAGAAAACAATCATAAAACTTAGGTTTGTTAAAATAGTAGATATCATTTTTATACATCAAAAACTGTCTATAATAAACTGTCTATAAAATGGGCAAATGGAAACATTAATTTGGCCAGAATGTGATATATATTATTTAATATGAAACCAGTTCAAATATTCCATTTAGTTCGTCATAACTTGGTTAATATAATAGAATTAATTTTTGAAGCGAGATGACAATAATTAAAAATAATTATATAACATGCTAATACGATTATTATTAATTATTGTCATCTCGCTTCAAAAATGTAATTTGAACTTTGATTTTTTAGGCATCTTAAGAGATTTTAAAAGGAAAGTAAAGGGTTCACAGCTGAAAGATGAATAACCTTCCCACAAGGGCACTTTTTTGAAAGGCAAAAATAAAATAAAAACCTCTAACCAATTTCTAATATATAAAACGTTAACTATCGAACCAAGGTGCTTGCTTTTCTTCGACAATTTCCACCCCTCGGCACCTGGCTGCGTTGTCTTTGGCTGCCCAATTTGTAACCCTTTAAACCGTCTGACACGCGTATAATGTGACAGAATGTTCCAAACTACACATTAATTTTTGATCAAATGGCTTTCGACTGGTACTGTTGCCTGGTCCTTGGGATCCTTGAACGCTTCGAGCTTCGAAGGGCTGTCAAATGTCATTGGGAGAGCCAACGTTTCAGCCCAATGAAGTTAAGTTATCAAGTTGGCGGTTAGCCGCCAAGCTGGAAATTAATGAAATTTTTTACGTTCTTCTTGCCCCGCGGCGATTGGCCGAGGTTGCTGGCCATTGGGCTAACAAAAATTCATTTATTTTCATTTATTGTTTCACATTTCCCCGAGGACAGCGAGACGTTGCAATTACCGCAGAAAAGAAACTCACCCGAAAAGGCAGGAAAAAATCCAGCTTCTGTCGCCGAGAAAAGTTTGAAAAATATATACATTTTTTTTTGTTCCTCTTCCGCGGAGTTGGAATTTTATTTACTTTTTACTGCCCAGGCGGTGTTCATAATTCTGTTGACTTGTCCTGTGGATTGTAATTTTTACTGCAGGACAAGCGCAAATACATAATTGAATAAACCCGAGTTAAGGGCAGTTTTCCGGGAAAAGGGGTTACAAGGGGGCAAAAAGTTTTAATTCAATTCCTTGTGCGTTGTTAACTTGAGACGTCGACTCTGAAGTTGATTAATTTCGCATTTTTACGCTTGATTATACGAGACCCGCAGAAGTTGTGCCAGCTAGTTGCAGAAGTTGCTTGAAGATTTTCTTTTGGGGTTTTCCTCCTTTTTTCGCCTTGAATTTTTCACGCACACACACACACACACACACATTCGAAGGAGGTGAATGGGAGGGAGTCCTGCAAGGAAGGAATCTTTTTCGTGGCTGGCAAAAATATGGCGTTGAATCCTTTGGGAAATTTCGATATCACACTTTGTTCAGCGTTCTCGTCATGCCCACAAGTTCATTACACATTCGCCGGAGTCGAAATGAGCAAAAGTAATGGGAAATGCACTGGGCGCATGTGTGTGGGGTGGGGGGGAGGGGGTTTATTTTCCGGAGTGGGGTACTGGGTCCGCCAGCAGGTTGATTAACCAGACTTAGAGATACAACCCCCAGTTACATGTGTGCCATAAAAATCGCAATTATTATTTCCTCCATTCGCTTCTGATTTGCGGAGTCGAATGAAAAGTATCTGACAGTTTTCTCTGATTTCAGATGGATGATTTCGATGTTATCTGCTGATTGTAATTATGACTGCTCAATTATTTATAATTTAATTGATCGAATTGAATTGGAATTATATTTAATCGTAAGGTATTTCTATGTTTTTATTGATTTTTAATAATAATAAGACTACTGCCGAAGTTATTTCAAAACGTTCGGTTCCAAACACTTCCTAAATTGAGAACCATTTCATCCATCAATTCTATGCATATCTTTAAAGATTATGATCTATATTTAAGCCGAAGAAATTTCAAAATAATTTTTTTATTTTTAGGTACTTGTAAAAATACAAGAAAGTGTTCCATAGCTTACTATTTGGATTCCACAGTAGTGGTTTTCCTAAAAACATGTTAAATAAAGAACAATTCTATCTCTGAAATTTATGCATATCTTAAAAACATCATATTCTATATTTGGGCAGGAGAAAGTTCTTTAGTTTTGCGAAGAAAGCAGCTGAAGAATCGCGCCAACAAAAGGAAACCTGAAGATAGACAAAGGCAAACGACACTTGGAAAGATATTCGCAAGAAAAAGCCGCCGAAAGGGGAACGCCATAAATCAAATGTATCTACGTATCTATGTATCTATTTATCTATGCATCTATTGTTGCTGTATGTAAATGCCAGACAATAGTTATGGGTATGCGGGGCTTAATTATACGCGACACTCGATTCGATTCGCTGGCAAATTAGCATATGACAAGGCCAGTTAACAGCTAGCAAAACAGTTAGCCCAACTCCGCGGATGGAGTCAGAGATGAAGATAGATGCCATGTAATTACCAGAGCGCAGAAAAACCATTAAAAGAAATAAAACCCCAACAATTAAGGGAAAGAATATTTAAACTATGACTCAAACGGATTTTGCTTTTGTTTCATTGGCTAAATTTAGATATACACATGTTTATTGCGGCAATTAGCGTTCATATTATATTATAGTTACGACTACGATTAGGGGGTAATAATTTAGGCATTTAGGCATTAGCTTTGACTAAGTGGGGAAGATCACAAGATCACCTCGAAGCGCTGATCCCGGGCGATGGGCTCCGCCTTGCTCTTCACCAGGTACTTGGCGAACTCCGAGGGCGAGCGGAAGGCCTTGATGGGGAACTTGCCGAAGCGTCCGTTGGTCTTGGACACCACGTAGTAGATGGGATAGGGGCCCGGCGTCATCTGGACGGGTAATACTTGACTTTGGGCCTCCACCCCCTCCATGGCCAACCTAGTGTCCAAGTTTAGCTGCTTCTGCTGCTTGAGTTTCTGCTTGGGAAAGGCTTTTAGTTCGTATTTCAAGGCTGGCTGCGTCGCATCTTCACCACTGGCGGCCACATTCCCACCCAGCAGTTTGGCTGCTGGCCTCGGGCGCCTCTTTCGCATCTGCTTGGAGTCCACATACTGCCGCTGGCCAGATCCCGATCCCGATCCCGATCCTGATCCCGATCCCGACGTAGCCGGACGCAGGGTCTGGATCTGGAAGAAGGCCGAGTTCATTTGGCTGCCGGTGCTGTCCTTTTTGGGTGGCAGGTCCTGCGGATGCACGCGGATCACTTTCTGCGTCTGGTTGGCTATGCTGATCACATCCTCCTCGATGTCCGAGGACTCTTCGATGGCCAGGGACACGCTAATCAGTGCTCCCAAGCAGAAGCAAAGAAGCTGGAGGATTACAAATATAAACATATATATAGTAATATTGTAAAGTTATGAATATGCTGTTTTGCTTGCTCTGTTGTTTTGTAAATGTTTTTTAATTAAATCATTAAATAAGTGATAGAGATATATATTTAACAAATTTGGAATGTCATAAAAAGTCAACACTTTTTATATGTTTCTTTTATAAATTATAGTTATACTTTTGAAAAGTTTGAATAATAGAAGGATATGGCTTACCAATTTGGAATTTCATTAAAAAAGTTAAGTTCTTATTTTCAAATTGAAGGAATCGTTAGATAGTTTTAGGAAATATTGAAAGAGTTTTAAAAAAATTAAATTAGTAAAGGTTGTTGGAGGGAATTTGTAAAACTTATTTGACGATTCACAATAATTATTTTAATTAGAAGTCCTTAAATCCTTATTGGTTTTTACTTCAACACTTTTTCTCTTTATTTTTATTAACTTTTGGTCTACCCTTCTTTCACAGCTTTAACGATACCAATGTTTTTGCTTCAGCAACTATATCTACAACACTAGCATCTGTATATTTTTATTGTCTTCGCCGTGGGCGATCAATCACAATTACCATAAGTCGATGATTGTCGAACATCTTGTAAGATCACCCAGGTAAACAATGTTTCTGCGATTCTGAAGCTTCTGTTGATTCCGCAACTTGCGACTTGAGTTGGATGCTGCCGTTTGACGACTGAAAACATTGGGGCCCAACGATCGCTGTAAGCTGTTGAGCTGGAGATCCCAGATATACCCCCCAAATACCCCCCTATTCCCCCTCAACACGATCTGTTTATAATGAAGTGTTTGGTCTTTTTTGTGGCCCGCGCATTTTGGAGAAGCCAGAACAAATAATGAGCCAAAAATTTGTTAGTTTTGTTTCGGCTTTTGTCAAATGTCTACGCTTGTCCCCTCCATCCCGAAAGATCCCCGATTTTATCCGCACAGTGGGTCAGGGTATGGCAAAAACTCTGTCTTATTTTCGTATCTAATTTGCAATGGCTATCGCTGATTGCCACGCTGATTGATTTGCTTTGCGGCTGATCACCTCGTCTTTATTTCCTCTCCCTTCGACGATCATGATTGCTTTGTGCATTGTTTGATTTGAAGATATTTTTATCCATCAGTTGTTAATGTACAAATTAGGTACTCTGGGTAAGATAAATATGGGAAAAGGTTAGTTTTTTGGTCCCACAATTTTAATACTAATATATAGGTTTGGTGTATTTTTGATGTATTTTAATATTTATTTAATATATATGTTATTTATTTAATACATATGTTTGTGACTTTAATACTGTTACGAATAGCCCACTCTACAATTACCTGTTTTAATAATAAGATATATTCTATATCATTTCATGTACCAATATGTTACCAAATTGATTAATTACAAAAAACAAAATAATTGTGATCGCTTTTTACATTCATCAGAAATCCAATAATTGATTATTATAAATCCTCTTTTTCAAATACATCTACATTTCTAATTTATCTCTTTCTCATTTGCATTTTCTCTTTCATTTATTTGAACTTTTAATTATTTCTTAGAAAGAGTATTTCAGAAATCTGCATAATCATTTTTTTACACGTCATTAGGCGTGCATTACTAATTATTGTAATGAAATTATTTATGATAATTGTCAAAGTCTCAGTCACTGCACATTGTTGGCCATTCGGCGTGTGCACAACAAATGGGCAGAAATAAAAATAAAATAAAGTTTGCCAGCGAAAACAATTATAATTCAATTGTATTCAGATGGGAGATATAGAAGTCATGAAGCCGATGACTCAGTGTTGTTATGTTCCTAGTTGTGGTTTCTGGTTTTGGGTCTTAGAACTTGACAAGCAACTTAAGATGGGATTTGAGAGCAGGGAAATAAAGCTCAATGAAATTAGAGATCTTGAACTTAATGCTCTGAACAAGGTTAACTCTGGTGTGGATTGTAATCTTATAATTGAAGTTGTGAGCAAGGCTCAAGTGAAGTACGAAAATCTTTTAAATTAATTCACAAACATGGACAAGTTAATAACTATTGATTATGTCACCTGTGTTCGCTGTACCTCATTAATATGCACATCGAAATTGGTTTAATGAGAATTCATTGACCCAGTCTGATTCGATTCGATTCGATTGGATAACTCCATTAATCAAGCTAGAACAAATCAACGCTGATGGTGATGATGATTATGTTAATGATACGATATGGCTAAAGGGGTCAGCGATTTATATTGCCAAAATCTGTGATCCGTTGGCATGCATATTGCCGTCGTAAAAATTCACTTTGCCATCGATATTCGAAATGACAAAAACCATTTATAGCTTTCAAACATCAGAGGCATGACCACAAAAAAAAAAAAAAAAAGCGAGGGAAACCAGGGAAATGCAGCCACTCCAGACGGTAATAAAATGCCCGAGGAAAAGCACTAGGACCCAGACAATGGTTTCCATTCCTTAGCGCCATCCTCCATCAATGTCGCGCCATCGATTGTTATTCAAAGCAGCCATAATCTGTGCCAAGACGTATAGACAAAGTGAATTTGCAGGGAGAAAATGCCAAATATACAAAAGGGGTATGGCTTTTTAGTTAGCCAAGTGTTCGGGGAATTGAGATGTAACTCAACAGGTTTTAGCTTTTAAGTCCCTTACTCTCGTCGGTGGGTGATGTGCAGGCATTGCTAATGGATTATTTAAAGTGACTTTAAAGTTGCAGAAATACTCGTATGAAGTGAAAGGGGCATCATGCCCAGAAAGGATATCATGTGCCCAAGGCCTTTGTAATTAGATTGTCCGAAAAGGACCTGATGTGGGTCCTTTGTATCTTTTTCCACCAGAGGTGACCGGCACACAAGACATGTCTAACCCCTTTCTCCCCCGTTTTCCACCCGCAGGCTAATGGACACCAAATCCGTGGACATTTGTTTTACTTTTTGCGGGCAAAGTTTGTCCTTTTTTTTCTGTTGGTTTGTTTTGCGGTCAGAACATAAATTACCTATTAGCTATAGGGATCACATATAATTTACGAGTGGCCAAAGGTCCGCAATAATTACACAGGTGAGAGGATGGGTAGATAAGCAGGGACATTTCCACCACCCACCCATTCCTGGAAAGTCTTTTGAAAAATATGCTGACTCAAATAGTTGTCGGTAGATATCGTTCACTTTTGAGGGTGGCATTGTCTTTACTTCGACTGGCCTCATCACCCACTAAGCCCGAGTAGATACAGAGCATGATTCTGGATTTTATTACATGACAATTACCCGCAATCAGGGGAGCATATGTGAGCCACATTCACACCGCAGTATGGCAATCGTAAAAAAGAATGGAGCAGCACTTGGCCGGGCCAATAACCATTGAGTCCTGCCAGTTGAAAGTTTCCCCCAAGACATTACAAACCCGAAATGGTTATGTCTCCGTCGACTTATCAGCTTGGAAATGAGAACTAGAAATGCCATTTTCGGCGGTTAAGCGAATGCTAACTCGGCTATAAATGTTAAAGAAATCCTTTGTCTTCGCAGCTCAGCTTTAAACTTGTTATTATTAGGAATTCTTTAGAACTGCATGGATTATCCCCATTTATATTTATAATAACTTTTCTTTACAGTTTCGTTTCAACTTGATTTAAAATACTTACATACGTTTATTATGAGTTGAGCTATTCAATATAATACATTTCTAGGCAATAACAAGTTAGGCTTTATAACAATAAAGGTGGGTTTGCAAATGGAAAAAAATAGTTTTTCTATTTTAATGTATTTGTTTAAGTTTGCAAGACCAATCTTATATAACAATACAACTTTAGTACGGTCATAAAAATGATTTATTGAGCTTAATAAACTTTTGGTTTCATGGCAATTATATATTAACTTTACTTAGCTTGAAAGACTTTAATGTTTCTAAGTAAAGCTTTTGATAAAGTTCAGAGGTGGAGTTAAATTACTATTCTTTTAATGTGTTTTATGCTTTTCTTAGAAGTCAAGCTGTTTGATATTTTAGAACGAAATTTTCTAGATTTCATTTCCCAACAAGACGTCATCATAAAAATAAGATTTATTAAGACTCTAATAATTTTTATGAATTGTAAATTTACTTATTGCTTATTAAATAAAGTAGTTTTATCGGTGAAGAACCTTTTCATCCGTTTAATCATTTCCAAATGAAAACCAAAATGAAATCATTTATTTTATAATCACATTTCTTTTAAAAATGAGAGGCCCTTTGCCAAGCAATTAAATTATGTTTAAACATAGTTATTTTAAAAACACTGCTCAAATTAAGGGCCAGGTTGTGATTATTAATTTTTTGTGTGTGCCTTCAATCTGGTAGAATAAACATTTAAAGCCCAGAACTCTTGCAAATATTTGTCTTGAATCATCGTAAATTCGTTGCGAAAAATGCTTTTGTTGGCCATTAAAATATTTAACGGATTGCCGCTGATGGACTGGGCGGTGGCCTCCTCCAAGTTTCCCTCGACTCCACGGCGCGGAAAAGCTGGGATGGGGTTGCGGAAAATCGGGGAGGTGGAAATCCCAGCCGTGTGTCTTTGTGTCCGTGTGTGTGTGTGTGGGTGTGCACCTAAATCCCGACAATCGGTGTAGAAAGGTGCCCGCCAATGCCGCGATGACTCCGCCCTGAATCGTTTGGGGTTCCAACTTGGAAGTTAGACGAGGTCCTTCACTGCGCAGCTGCGGCAATTTCGCCTCGTCCAGTTGGTGCAAATCGTTTGGGAGGGGGGCGTGCTCGGGGATGAGGAGTGGGGGGCCACGTTCAAGACTGTTTCAATTCCAAATTGTTTCCAGTTAAAGGAAAAGCGGGGGACAACGGGGGGGGATAGTCGTCGGAGGAGGACTCTCCTGTGATTTCAAGAAAATGGTGAAAATACCATAATTTTCATAATACTGCAGATTTAAAACCGGTTCAGTGCGGACTTCTCGGCACGTTTTGTGCCGCCTTTTAGTTGCAGATACTTTTGTATCTTTTATGCGAACGACACGTATCTGCACGCACAGCCAATTAACGCTAATGCAGGACTCATAATTTTACGCCTTATGTGGAGGCATTAACCCCAGGTGAAAATGGAGGTGTGAGGTGAGTTTGGCATGCAAATGAACTGGCAAATGGAGCCTGTCAATATGGTTGCCTGTCCATCTATATGACCTCAACCCCCCCCCATTCATGCCATAAAAACTGGTATGTATATGTATGCATTTCGAGGTTGTTCCGAACTGTTTTGCAAGGTGCTGATTATGGCCTTTGATATGCAAATGAACCGGTTTAACAGCCCTCCTCCCGACCTGCTTACCACTTCGCAGGGCCAAAACAAATGGCGCTAATGATGGGGCAAGATGACACCTTTTGGCACCGCATCATGGCCACTCATATGGCCAACTAAAGACTCGGCAATATCCGAACCCGAAAAAGGGTTCTTAAGGGCAGTTTCAACCCCAATTAGACTCATTAGGCAAGCGGGGCATTACAATGGATACCTCTATACCTCCACCACCCGGAAAATACGACTCCGAGGTGCGAAACGTGGGCGCTGACTGTGGAGTGATTTACGACACAAATTACGGGCTTAAATGGACAAACATGCCTAGTTTTAATCATGGGCAGGCGGAACGGCAGTCGGATGTGTCCATTAACGCGCCGGGGAAACTATAAAGCAGCAGAGGTGCCCGCTGGGTCCCCGAATGGGCATTAAGCATGTGCGACATAAATTAATTAACCTTTTCTCACATTCTCTTCACGCATTGTTAGCCAACATGTTTATGCAAAACTATCGTCCTCGTTTTCGGGATATATAGGCCTCAAAACAACTCTGTGGGGTAGTATTAGGGGCTCATATAATTTCTATAAAACATACACTTTGTCTGCTAACTAATGCGGAAATCTTGTCAATGTAAAGTTAATTACTTATTGCAGGTTATGACTACTATTACTATTTCGTCTTTTAATAAAATTATTTCTAGTGCAAATTACATTAGTATCTCAGACTAAACGAGGACGGAAGCTAACTTCGGCAAGCCGAAGTTTTAATACCCTTGCAGACTTTGCCGAAGTTGCTAAAACTGAAAAAGTAGCGAAAGGAATAAGATATACATAAATAAACTAGATTTGCGTCGTTTGATGTCAATTGCTTTTATACTGCAAAAATGTCATATAAAAAAGGAAAAAAAGGGATACTTTCGCAGCCTTTAACTATTTTTCCTACGGAAGCTATAAGAAATAGACGTCCGATCGGCAAGCGCTTTTACCCTAATCAAGATATGCGTAAATAAATAAGACTTGGAAAAATGTATGTCAGTAGCTTACACACTACGCGAAAAATTCAGAAAACCAACAAATTTGGACCGATTTCACCCTGTTGTTCCTATGGGAGCTGTAGGATATAGACGTCCGATCGTCACGTGCTTTTACCCTAATCAAGGTATGCATAAAAAAATACGATTTGGAAAGATTCATGTCAATTGCTTATATACTGTGCGAAATATCCTAAAAATCATTAAATTTTAACCGATTTCACCGTATTGTTCCTATGGGAGCTATAGGATATAGACGTCCGATCGCCAAGCGCTTTTACCCTGATCAAGGTATGCATAAAAAAATAAGATTTGGAAAGATTTATGTTAATAGCTTTTACACTGCGCGAAATATCTTCCATTCTTGAAAGTTATATCCGATTGTTCCTATGGGAGCTATAGGATATAGACGTCCGATCGCCACGCGCTTTTACCCTGATCAAGGTATGCATAAAAAAATACGATTTGGAAAGATTCATGTCAATAGCTTTTACACTGCGCGAAATATCATCAATTCTTGAAAGATATATCCGATTGTTCCTATGGGAGCCATAGGATATAGACGTCCGATCGGGGCGATTTTCAAACTTGATCTGCGTACACATGTTTTAGGACGAGTGTGAAAGTTTCAGATCGCTAGCTTTTAAACTGAGCTCGCAAACGGTATTGAAACAGACGGACAGACGGACAGACGGACAGACGGACATGGCTATATCAACTCAGGAGGTGATCCTGATCAAGAATATATATACTTTATAGGGTCGGAAACGTCTCCTTCACTGCGTTACAAACTTCTGACCAAAATTATAATACCCTCTGCAAGGGTATAAAAACATTTAAGTATGTACTTTTATTGCCCTCACACAGTGCAAATAAATCTGTGCATACTCTTAGGCGAAAAACCATTTCAAATTTATTAAGTGGGTGATTAAAATATTAACCTAAAATTAATGTTGTTTAAAAAATAGGATGTACTTATTTAAAGCTTAAATTTAAGGTTTCGTTTTACCTTTTTTTCTAGTATTTCCAGCAGTCAATTATGTATTTGTAAGTTCGAATTACTCACACTTTTTAGGCGTCATACTTTATATAAGACGTCAGTGCTTTTTATTGAAAATTTGAAGTTCTTATCGCAAAACTTTTGCAAGCATGTGGGTCAAGATAAAAGTGGTGCCCTGCCCGCCATTTCCCTTTGTTTGTTATTAGTTGAAGTGCTCGAAATAAATACGCATAAAAATTCAACGAATTGGGTGAGAAAGAACTCGGGGACAAGGGCCATGTTGTGCTTAGGAATGGCCCTCTCGGGAAATTATAAATATATATGCCTTTGGACGCAAAAAAGACGAAAAGAAAAAGTTCTACACGCAAAATATTTAAAACCATTGAGGATGGTGGAGGGGGAGAGTGAGGGGGTTTTGAAAAGTTGCGCCTAATTGTAAACGGCCCACCAATGGATGACACTTTATGAGTACTCGGGGCCCTGGAGTTGCAAGTTGAAAGTTGAAAACGCTACTCTGCACTCCCTGAAATTGAATTAAAACTGGCTGAGGGTTGGTGGGGGGCGGAGTGGTCAGGGTGGGCATTGCAATCCGGCCGGAGTTCAAAATGTTTTCCTCGCCCAAAGCGACGGAACACGGGACTTAAGCGGCATTAATTATGGCACAGTGGAGGGGGAAGTATGGAAAAGGCCCCGTATTGCAGACGGAACACATATGTATGCTCCATATTTCCCCCACCATCCTTGTTGCACTGTCAACCTGGCAAAATTTAATTGACCCACCCGTAAGTAGGGGGAGAAAAAGGACACAGGACCAAAAGGACTTGCCACAACTGACACAGTGAACGGGTGCCGGAAAATCGGATAAAATCGGGGGTGAAACTGCAATCGCATAACGATAATTCCGTGGCCAGGATATGACTGCTGGTCCTCCGCCTATTCCCGCTCCCAATCCCAATCCCCATCCGAATGCGAATGCGAATCCCAATCCCAATGTTGGGTCCCACCTGGGAGTGCACATTAAATAATTACCGCAAATGGGCTTGGCGATAATTTTTGCACCAAAGACCCGACGCAATAACAACAACAGCCTGTTGGAAAATAAAAATGTAATTGTAATTGCGAAAACAATAAACAAATGTGCCATTCCGAGGACTGCATCCATAGTTACACTCGGGGAATACAAATTCCGTCATCATTATAAAAAATTGAAAACGAAAAGCTGAAATACATTATTGGATATCTTACGATACTCTAAATTCTCTATGACAATTATACAATTGATACTTTTGAAGTTACATTTCATCATTTGGGCACTAAATATAAGATTTCTGAATATTAAAAAATCGTTTTTACTAAATCTTACTAAAATATGTTACTTCTGTTCAGTTCTTATTTATAAAGAATTATCAATGTCAAAAATTAGTTGAAACAGTATACTTTAGGATTTACATTTATAACACATATTACATTTTTGTGCTGTTATTTAGATTGTTAAATGTTTTTCGTTACAAAAAAATCCCTTATGCTTTATCTGAAACCTATTATACCCTCTTAAACCTGCTATTTAGGGTATTAAAAATTGTATTTAATTAACGCCACCGGCTGCGCTTCGATTCGGTTGCATTCCTGTGTGGTTTTCAGGTATTTTGGGAGGAGAAAACAAGTTGGAAGGACGAACAGGGTCGCGGTTTTCCATTTAATTTGCATTCGGCGCCAGTTCATCGAACAATCGTTTTAAAGCGAGTCAACCCCTTGAAATGACAATCCACTCCCAAGTGGGCACTTCTTTCGAGGACCTGAATTATCCATTGCCAACTCCCAAGGCACTGGCTACTTACAAATTCATGTCCAAGGATGCTGCCTCAGCTTGAACCCCTTTCGCACCTACCATCATTTACCAATTAGTTAATTTTTACGGCAGCGAGCTGAGAAATCTTTCAAATTTCGAGTACAAGTGTCTTTTAATTTCTTATTAGCGGTTTATTATCCCCGCGGACATTCGGGCCATTAATATGCAGGGCGGCTCAGGCGGCAACTCGGTCGAAATCATTAATTTTAATGAGCCTGTGAAAGTGGCCCAAAAAGGATTATGGTGCTTGAGCATTCGGTTAATTACTTAATAATTTGGGCAGGTGTTATTTTTGGAAAGTCAATTCGTAGGGCGTCTTGAGAGCAGGCAAAAGTAATTGGATGCTGTGAAAGTAATTAGAAGTTTGGGGAATTTGGTTTAACAAAAGCTTTGTTTTTGGAAATTTGAAATGGAATGAAAGGTTTCTACGGGATAAGGTTTAAAATACTTATATTTTGCAAGCAATTCATGCACTCATAGCAAAATTAACCCTAAATTTTAGAAATTCGAATTAAAACTTTATTTTTTCTGAATCCAAGAAGAGATTTCTATTTTCAAGGAATTTTTTTCTCAAAACAAGAAAACTTTTCTTGAATCAAGAAAGTGTTTCTCAAATGTAGAAATTGTCGCCATAAACTAAACTCACCTTAAATCCAAGAAAGAATTTCTATATTTTAGTAAAAATGGTACTTGTTTTAGAAATTTTTTTCTTAAAATTAGGAATTCTGCCCTAAAAAATTATTTACCCTAAAAAATAGAAAAATTTTCTCAAATCATCATGCTAATTTCATTTCAGTAAATTTTTTTGCGATTTAAATTAAAACTAAAATCCTTTATTATTTGCTTTTCGGTCAACAATTTCAATATTTGCCTTCTAAGTTCCAATTCAAACAACTAAATCTCCTTTTGAAGGAATTCCTCTTTTAGCTGGTATCAATCAGTTAAGTATCGCCACAAATCGTTTATCCCCAAATCGAATCGAAAGTGCAGCCTTTGAGATCAAACCAAACTTGTTTCAGGCTTCATCGATTTGAGTGCTGATCACGACCAGAAAACCATGGGTTAAGGGGTCCGAAGGGGTTAAGGGAAGTGGATGGACAGAAGGCGAATGGAACATTAATCCGTAATTTGCTGGTTGTGAAGTCGGGCGACTAAGTAATAATTTTTAATAGGAAGCCAATGCCATAAATGGTCAATAGTTGCCACTCAGTTTTTGCTGCTGCTGCATCGATTTTTATATTTCTGTTTTCTTTTTTTGTTTTTTTTTGTGTGTCTGGTGATTTAAGCCTGATCCCTGACAAAAGACGGGAACTGATTTTGGCTTTGATGGAATGCCAAAATCGATTCGGAAATTCGCGGCACGTGCAGAGTGGCGATCGGAGGAGAACTGGCAGCTGAAGTCGGAGTACTAGTACCACGATCTACACCGATTCATTCCGATTCCTGGCCGTAATTTATGAACTTTAATTGTTGGCTTTTATAGAAATGGATTGGTGGCTATAAAGCATTAACAGTTAGAGACGCTGGCGACACTTTTAATTGATTTTCTACCCTTTTGATTTAATTTATGAACTGTTCGCCATATTCGGCTGGCCATACTCGCTGGCCGGTTAAACATTTAATCAATGTTCGAGTATCTCAAATCTGCACTTGCCAGCCAGTCGGCCTTTCAGCCAGTTGGTTATAAATATTTATGAGCCAGCCCAGGCAAAGCTAATGACAAAGTGATAAGGACAATTAAGGAGAAAGCAGCTGCTGCCCAGGGCCAGTGCAATACTGAAATGTGTCACCAGAGTGGATCCTACAGATGGTATGGTATCGTTATGGGGATCGTGAGTACTGCCTTGGATTAGATAAAAGTTAAAAAACATAACATTTTATAATATATTCTCTAATCTAAAAATCCAATCTAATTCACAGTTTTTGGGGTAATGTATACTACACATAAACCACCGATTTAATAACTAATGTCATATAAGAAAGGCAAAATCATGGCTCAAATTTTTTTTAATTTGTTTAGTATTATATATGTTATATAAATTGGTAATTGTTGTCAACTAAATGTTTGAAAAAAAAATTTTAATTTTAAATCTTAATTTATGGTAATGTGACCTTTAAAATTCAACTGCCATATTTGTTTGTATGTAATTATTTGAAATATATTTATAAGAACTTCAAATCAAAGTACCCTAAAGTTATGTCTGCTAACCTACTAAAACGGGTCATATAAATAAAATACACGGGCCAATACAAATATTATTTAATTTTCTTTAAACATAAGACATTAATTCCGTAAAACCTATATAAAATATATATTTTGATTCCGTGTCACGATGTCATGTCCAACCGATGTTAGGTCGTTCATCAGCGATCAACTTGTAAACACGACGAACAAACTGCTGGCTGTAAAATATTGCTGCATTTTTGATCACTTGTCATCCCTGCATGATGGACGATCGGAGCAGGAGACAGCACATCGCATTGGTGGACCTGCGGCCAGTGGTCCAGTAGGTGCTCCCTTCGCCTTCTCCTGGATGTGGAACTCCAGAACAGTTTCAGTCGGAGACGAATTCCGCAGAACCTGTTGACAACACTTGTGCGACAAGCGAAACGATCTCGCTTTTTGCCTCCGCTATTTATTATGTTCAACTGTTTGACTCGATTCGATTCGATGGTGGAAAAAAGTGGTGGCCGAGGTGTCGATATCGCACAATGATTTTAATGATGGGATCGAACCGAACCACTCGCCACAAATACAAAACAAAAAACCAAACATTTGAACGCGGCCTGTTGCAGCAAATCGCTGAGATGCCAATGCTGATAATCAATAATTTTTATATTTCTGCCACATCGCTGGTCGGCTTTTGCCATCCAGCTCAAAGGAGGACTCGAGGAGGATGGCTTCTTGCTGTGTCAGCTCACCCCTTGGCCAGTCACAGGACATGACAATAATCCTTAATTACAGCTCACCCAGAGCCAGCGAAATTCGACTCATAATTGGAGTTCAATGATTCAACCACAATCTTTTTCGATGGGGGAGATTTAAAGTGCTTACTTTCATTTTTACACAGGAAAATGAATAATATTTTTTTTAACTTGCTTACTTTCATTTGTACTTAGGAAAATGAAGAATATTTTTTTAACTTGATATAACTCGTTACAAATTGCAGATTACATATGGTGTTTTTAAAATAATATATTTTATTTGCCAGTTTTCGTATTTTGTTTCGGTGTATTACGTCAGAAATATTTATGGAATAAGTTTATCAGTTTCATTACAAACGAAATCCAGATAAAACTATTTCAAGAAATGGGAGGCTAAGTCCATAAATCATGTTCATGAACAATTTTTGAATAATAATCTTTAAGTTTTAATTGTCTTGGGATACATTTCGTCTCAAGTTAAATAAAATTAAACATAATACTTATAAATAATTTGTACCAGTCATATATCGATAAGAATTTCGTTTTTTTAAATTTCTTGCTGTTTAAGCTTTTTAAATATCATAGTCTTTGAATTTGAGAACTCCATTCCACTTTGCAGTTACCTTTGATTTCTTGTTTGAGTATTCCGTATGCAAAACAAATTGACAGCCAAAGCGAGTTTTCCTTTCACGGATTTGGCAATGTTCGATAGTGTCAAGTGGAAGGTCTCCTGTGACTACGACAGACTTGACTTAACCCCAACAGCAGCAATCCCACATATTCTTTTATTAATGCTGCAAAAGAGCAATGGTACATTTTTGCGTGGAAAAGTGCCAACAATTCCATCAAAGCGCAACCCTTTGAGTGTTGAATTTTCCTGTCACGTCAAGAGAGTTCCCCTTCAACCAATTTTCACACATTTTCCCCCGAACGCAAAACATTGAAATCGCATTCAGCTGATTAGGTTCGAGGTGTCTGAAGGGGAAATTGGGGAATTTCCACTGGTAATGGTGATTGCCAAACCGCTTACGACTTTTGGCATGGAGTTCGCATACCTAGAATCAATGTCGGCAATTAAAAACCTGGCCTAGAGTTTCGCAACTACAGGGGAAGAAGATACAGAAGCAATTGCTGAAAAGACAATTTGATGTGCAATAAAAATGTTGGCCTCGACAATCCGAAAAGGAGACCCCCAGGAAAATGGGAGTTGCGAAATTGGATTTCTGACCCTTTGGCCAGCCATGTGTGAAGGTCCTTGGCCATTTCTATTTGCATCTAATACATAAACATAATGCGTTAATTTCAAAGGAACTTGGCAAGGAGAAAAAAAAATATATGCAAACAAACGAAAAATATTTCCTTTTTTTTTCTGTGGGTGGTAATCAAATTTGCGATGTTTTTTTTTTGCCGCATCTTACTGAATTGCTTGGCTGGGTATTCCCACAGGATTTCGGGGGGTGACCGCAGGACAGGACACACAGGACATGAGCGATACAAATAAACAAATGATGTAAATTTCATTTTCCAGGACTTTGCATTGCTCAAATATGAAAATATGAAAAGCCAGGCCCTTAAATAAATTACATGAAATTTATTTTGCAGTCGAAGGAGATTCAGGAAAAGACCAAAACTATTTGGAGAGTTGGGTGTTTGGGGTGTCTGAAAGTCCCTTTCGGAAATATTAGATTCATCAAAGTTCAGCAGATTTGCATTTATTTCACATTTGTCATGGACCAGCTGCTGCCAAAGGGTCTTAAATGTCAGCCTCATCATCGGACTGCCGGTGCAGACATTAAAAACCACTTTTCGAAGGCGGAAAATCCTCAAAATGATTGGCATTAGCCAAATATATATGGAATGAAAAATGTCAAATAACTCCGAGATTCACGCACAAAATGTCAATTTCAATTTAAGGCTTCGAATGAAATGAATGATTCGGTTTTAATTCTGGTGGAGCAGGTTGTGTTGGGATTTTCAAGGGTGGTGCGTCATGGTTTTCCCAATGAGTTTCCCAACTCAAGTGGGAGTTTTCTTTTGCCTACCATAAAATGTTATGAATTAGCATATTAATAGCTTCGATAGCGTTAGTTATTCGACTTGAAAATCAGGAGATCACGCGGCACATACTCATCCTGCCGCACAGGACACTCGCGGGTGCCATAAAAAATTCACACAACAGCAATTCTGCAGCTCAGAACCCAACGATTAAAATTATGCAAACGCATTATATGGTAGCCTGCATTTTCCGAGTGGAATGGGATGTATGTATCTAGGGAGCCATGGGCCGTAAACACTCAATATTCGTTGCCGCAGGAAAAGATTCTCTTTAAAAGTAAATTGCCTATAGGCAGTCTCTATGCAAATGTGGAAATCGCACGGAGCACTTAAAACAAATCCAGATAGAGACATCTGGAGCAGGGGAAAACCTATTATAAGTGTTCCCTGGCACAAAAGGTTCATAAATCAAGTGTAATATTGTTTTTGGATACGGCAAGTGGCTGTACGATACTTATGAAGTTTTAATTGCCTTGTGACACTTTCCTTTAAATTGTGTAAGGATTATCAATAGCTATAAATTTAAAAAAAACACTAATCACAAATTCAAAATTCCTTTAAATCGATGTTGTTTATGTGTCTTAGGTAATGTTTACTCATTTTGATTATTGGTTAATATTTGGCTGCCTAAAACCACATAAATCGTTAGATATTGAAAATCTATAATGTCTAGGGGGTGTACCATACAAAAAAGGATTGAGAAATGTATATCAGTATGAAAGATTTCGAATCAAAAGAGTTTTGTAATAATTTATAAGAAATAAATTAACTTTTTTAGCTGTTAAGGATAAAAGATCATAATAATTTACAAATAAATCTTTAAGAAATGTAATTAAGGGTATAGTTTTATAGACCTTTAAATGGGTTTTAAGATCTCTAGATTAGTGTAATAATATTAAGAAATTTATCAACTTCTTTGGCTGTTAAAAGGTAAAAAACAATAATAATTTTCTTCAAAGGCTGAAGTTCTCTCACCCGACTTTTTAAAGGAGGATTGATGATTGGGGAGGAGGATTAAGGGCGGGGGCAAGGATGTTGATCTGAGTGCAGGACAATTACCACAACTGCCAGCCGGGAAAGTGCAACTGTGTGCGCTTTGTGCTTTGCCTATCTTGCTGCCTATTCAAGTGTCCATTTTTAATTAACACTCTGACAATTTGACGCGAATGGAAATGCATTTCGAGTGAGTGTGTAACCACGTGCGACCATGTGCGATTGTGTGTCCTTATGTCCGTGTGCAAGGACTAATGTTGCCACTGCGGCGTATGCATGCCGATGAGGATGAGCCTCTGGTTTTGTGGGGAGCTGAGAGCTCTGCGCTGAATGTTTAGAATGCAATTGACGTGTCAGAGGGCAAATGCACTGGGTGGAGGGGGTTCGAGGGGGAAGAGGGTTCAGGACATCAGACAATAAAGGGGGGTGGCTGATAAATGTTGCATGCGCCTGTGTAACCCAATTACCGTTCTGCAAATTACCCACACCAGGCTGCAAGGATTCGTGTGCCGAGTTTGGCGGAGTTTGGGGCCACATTCCTAGACTCGCTTTGCATAATTGATGACAAATTGAAATCATGTTTATGGCATAGAGGCTGGGACATTCCATAAAATATTTTACATAGATTTTTGATGCAGACAGTCTTCGCCTCAAACCCATCTGGACTTTCCCTTTTCCTCGACTTTTTCCTAGGCCATAAATCCCGGACTGGCCAGGCCAAATCAAATGGCCAATGGATCAATTTGCGGTTGATGGAGCTTAGCCGCTTGAGTCTTCCTCTCGGGGCTCGTAAATCGCCATGAGTGGGGGCCATAAATTTTCAATTGGTCAGTGGGTGAGGAAAGGGTAAAGGACACTCCACCACAAAAAAAGAATAAATAGCCTAGCTGGTAGTTAGCTAACATTAAAGGACAATTTTCCATTTAGAGGGGTCTTAAATCTAAGCAGCGTTAAATGCTTAACTATAGAATATTTGTCGATTAGCATATTTCAAATTGGAACCTTTACACATTAAGTTTGTTAAAAAAAAGACTATTCTAAAGGGAGTTACATTGTAGAGTGAAAGACTTTGTATAAGATTTGACATCCAACTAAACTGAATTCGCTTTTCTATAATTTTTAATTTTTGGACTGAAATGCGAAAGGTATAAATGCCTAGCTTTAAGATTGTGTTAAGTAACTTCTATACATTAAGCTTTGCTAGCTTTAAGAATTATTGATAATAATATTAAAATTAAAACCAAAAGAACTAGGACTTATAACTCATCTCAAAAATGTAAATTCAAATTGCTAAACAACCAAATTTTCAGTTAGAAGGGTCTACTTTTCAATCTCGGCCAGAAAATGTCCATTACTCTGAAGCGGAGAACGGTGATTTCGCCGCAGGACCTCCTGAAGACACTCACTTTATCTGGTGAAGAGGATCTGGACCTGCAGATCAAGAACTGGGTGATGTGGGACCGCAATGAGGCGACGCTGCACCAGGTGACCGAGGCGGTGAAGGATCAGGATTGGGAGGCTCTGCGGGTGAGGCTGTGCCACAGGATCACCTATTTGTCCACTGGCCTGAGGGGTGGAATGCGGGCTGGCTTCGACTCGCTGAACGATGTGGTGATCATCGAGGTGGCCCAAGGCATTTGTGCCTACCTCCTGGATGTCTATCCCAGTATCCAGAAGCGGCAAACCCAGGGCGTGGTGGTGGGCTACGATGGAAGGTACAATAGCAAGCGATTCGCCCAGCTCATCACCACCGTGCTGGCAAACAATGACTTCAAGGTGTACCTCTTCACCCGGATGACTCCCACACCCTTCATCCCTTTCTCCATTGTGACCCTAAAGTGTTTGGCGGGTGTGGTGGTCACCGCATCACATAATCCCAAGGAGGACAATGGCATCAAGGTGTACTGGACAAATGGAGCTCAAGCGATGGCGCCGCACGATCAACGGATTCACGATTACATGCTGAACAACCTGGAGCCAAAGCCTTCGTCCTGGGAAACTTCATCGCTGATTGATCATCAGTTTGTGGAGGATCCCTACCGTCAGATATATCCGCTTTTCTATGCAACTTTGAAGAAGCTAGTGCCTCCGATTTATCTGGAGACCAACGAGTGCAGTCAGTTAAGGTTCATCTACACAGCTCTCCATGGAGTGGGCTATCCCTTCATGAGGGAGGCCTTCTACCAGGCAAGACTTAAGCCCGTGATTCCAGTGCTCGAGCAAAAGGATCCGGACCCGGAGTTCCCCACATTGACCAAGCCCAATCCGGAAGGTGAGTAATGTGTACTTATGGGTTTTGATATAGCAAGTTTGTTGCTTTAAGCAAAATATATGTTTTATTAGTTGGTGATAGACGATAAATTCAATTTCAGTGCGACACAGAATATCAAAACCTTTCAGATATTTTTCTCTACTTTAAGAGGACAGTTCATTTCATTACATTTTAGACATACATTTATGTACATTTCTTTCGCTGGGCAGTTCGTTTAAAAGAGTAAGTTTGTTGCATAAACAAAATCTATGTTTTCTAAGTTTGTGGTAGACGATGTATCAGCAGCCAGTCAATTTCAAATATATACTCTAAATGCTACACATAATATAACAAAAATTATCTTCTTTTAAAGGGCAGTTCGTATTAAAGTCTTAAGCAAAATATATGTATTATAAGTTGCTGGTAGATGTTACTTATTGAATATCAGAAATTGATTTAAGATAAAAATTGGTGGTAGACGATGCATCAGCATGCATAAAATTATATTTTAGATTTTCTATTTTTACAAAATATCAAAACCATTTAAATAATTTAATCTTTTAGAGGGCAGGGAAGCCCTAAAGCTGGCCATCAAGAAGGCGGAGGCGGAGCACTGCACCCTGGTCCTGGCCAATGATCCGGATGGTGATCGCCTGGCCGTTGCGGAATTGGATCCCCGAGGTCGCTGGAAGGTGTTCAATGGCAACGAACTGGGCGCTTTGCTGGGATGGTGGTCCCTGGAGAACTACAAGACCATGACGGACAAGCCGGCGGTTTCCAATTGCGTAATGTTGGCCACGCTGGTCAGCTCGCGAATCCTGGCGGCGATGGCTCGAACGGAGGGATTCGTTTTCGTGGAGGGAATGACGAGCTTTTCCTGGTTGGCTAATCGGGCCTTGGACCTGCAAAAATCCGGAAGGACGGTGCTCTTTGCCTTTGAGGAGTGCTTTGGCTACATGTTCGGGATGAGTCTGCCGGATAAGGATGGAATCGGAGCAGCCATGCAATTGGCCACCATGGCCTGTCATCTGCGCAGCTCCCGGAATGTGACCCTGATCGAGAAGCTGAGGGAGATCTACGATACCTACGGCTACCACTCCTCGGTTTCGTCCGTTTTCATGGCTGACAGTCCAGATACAATCACAGCGATCTTTGAACACTTGCGCAATTTCACGGATGAAGGTGGCTATCCCATTTGTATTTTGGAGGGCGAATTCGATGTGGTCCATGTCCGGGACTTGACCACTGGACTGGACACCTCCGTGGACGACCAAAAGGCCCGCCTGCCCGTCAATCCAGATGCCCAACTGATCACCTTTACCTTCACCAATGGCTATATAGTCACCCTGCGATCGGCTGGCGGCGATGATATCAAGATAAAACTCAATGCAGAGATATGCGGTTTGCCGCAGGAGAAGGAGTGGGACGAGCTCCACGACAAGCTCAATCGGATGACCAACGCCGTGGTCGAGGAGTTCCTCGATCCCGAGGAGAACGGACTCACCGATTCTTCGGTGATTGTACAACCTTAATTTCACGCTCGGTTTATTTAGATCTTTTTTTTAAATAAAGGCTAGTTAATACAATCTAAAAGAAATGATTAATTTCTATACCATTCTATAATAGATTTCTGGAACCCTACAACCTTAAGGGAAATCATGCATGTACTTTTAAACTGATTTAAAAAATTTAATTTTTGTTTTCGTTTCAAAAAGATTATTGTAATTTATTTTTAACTTAAATTATGGGACGATAGTTTTGATCTGTTCTGGTAACGTACAATTTTAATAAGTTTATTGTTCTAAAAAAATGATATACTTAACTTTTCACTTTGTGATTAGATGAAAAAAAATATGAATAATTTCCTAGTTTGTCATGGTTTGTTTACCAGATTTAAGAAAAATCGTTGCCCTTGCCTTTTGCCTATTAAAGTGCTGTGAAAATGTCTTAGGTGAAGATGGGGAGCTGAAAAAGCCGCAGAACGCCAATTAAGCGTGCACAGAAATTGCCAACCATGTGGGTTATGTGGGCCAAGGAGGGGGAGTCCAAACATGGCCAACATCATCCTTTGTTTTCCCACCACACAGACGTATCTGTATCTCTAACCGAGCGAAAGTATCTGGCAAGACAAACACTGAAATTTTATAGTTTGCCTGCTAATTGCACTCTGGGGGTGCTTTCACCTCCCACACCTCCCACACCCTACTATACCACCCACTCCACCCCCACTCCAGTACGCTCCACCCCCCTGATTGTGTGGTAATCGCTTCCGATTGTGCGAATCAGCAAAAGTCAGCTCACATAATGAAAACAGTGATTAAGAGTTGGCTGGGCCATCAACATGTAAGTCGTTTTGGAGTTTATAACATACAAGTACATGGCTCATTGTTTCATCTTGGTTTTCGGGTACACCTCCACACATATCACATATTTGTTTAGCAGGTCAAACGGAATATTTCAATAGCTGGAAAATGAAGAGTGCCCAGGTAAACAAGGCGATGATCCCCGAGGTCGTCGTCAAGTCAAATTTCATTCGAGACAAAAGGTTGGCCCCCACTCACATGGCCATTAAATTTTCCCTAAAATACATACTCGAACTGGGATCCAAACGCACACGAATTAAATATTAATCCCTGTCGACGAGTGGGTTTCTTGTATTTTTTGCTGTTTTTCTTGTATTTTTGGATGGGTTCCGCCACGTTTTACACGGTTAGTGGCGATGCGCCAAGGTTAGTGCATTATTAAGCACTGTTTATGCGACATTAGGAACATAAAAGGCGACCCAAAGTCGATGTAAATAAGACACGGGCCCCTGGCAAATCAACAAAATAAAACGAATATCCCACATGTGGGTGGATGGGTCTCCTTTTGCGTTTGGTTTGAGGGTATTTCAAAATTTGGATACTGCCATTAAAATAACTAAGAGGCTTTCGGGTTGTTAAAGCGGGAATATTGAGTGAGACATGTTATTTATAGGGGGTGGATTTGAGGACTTTTCGTGGATTAAAATGCTTTATTTGAGAGTGCCTTACAGAGTCTTTTAGCTAAAGAGTTGATTTGGTGAATTATTAAAGGCAGTGCTACATTTTAAATAGTTTTGGCTTAATACTTTTTTATACTCTTGCGAGGGTATTATAATTACAGTCAATTGACCCACAATTCGACTTCCAGAGTCTGATTTTAAAGTGACATACCTCTAAAGACTTGTGGATTGATTCTCTAAAAATTATCATTTAAATTTTTCATTTTGGAGTTGATCAATATTTTGACCCATTTTCATGTTGGTTATTTGTAAGTTTCCGACGACATGTAAAATGGTGACCCACACAATTGGACTTCCAGAGTCTATAACTTTACCAAATTTAGGCCGATTTTAAAGTGACATACCTCTAAAGTCTCGTGGATTGATTCTCTAAGCATTCAAATTTGTCAATTTTAAGCTGATAAATTTTTTAACCATTTTCATGGAAGTTATATTAAAGTTTCCGATACTGACTAAGTAATGTTATTAAAACTTAAATTTTTAAAAGATAATATAAGCATAAGGTGTAAATTGATAATGTAAATCTTAAGGATTTATCATGTATATGTTAAAATAATAGCTTTATATCTGTGGCTGGATTTCTTTCTTTCTTTGAAATATACAAATACAATTATATTTTGCAAGGTCTACAACATCATATAGAAATTTGTTCCGTTTAAAATTGGATGCAGCCGCACAAATTGGATTTTAATCCGTTTGCAATGCAGAATAAACCTACAATTGGAACCGCTGGGTTGTTCACCAATAGGATTCTGAACATCCTGGCCCTGTGGCACATATGTTGTGGATATTCTGTTACACCAGCCGGAGTCCGCCGTAATGAGGACCGACCGTAGAACCACCCTCAGTCCTCGTCCTCGTCCTCGAATGGCCACAAAAAAATACGGGGTGCCAGCGGCACTGGGACAATGGTATCTTAAATTCGCATTCGAAATGAGGCGAGCGGAGTGCGCTGGTAAATTGATTACGTGCCACTTGCTCACATCATCAATTTCAGTCCATATGCGCGAAAATCCTTTGACTAACGAGTGCCACAGGACTAAGGACATAGGACACAGTACACAGTATACAGGAACCCTGCAATCGGCGGCACCCACAAATTGTTAGTTGACACTCGAAATTTCTGGTGTTCAGCATCGTTAATTAAGAGCATTTGTTGACTTCCGCTGTGGTGACCGTTTATTTGCTGTTTGTTTTTCTTTACACCCGATTTCCTGCGGTTTCGAGGGAGGCTGGTTGGTGATTGTAATCACAGGATTATGATTTTGATACCAGAGTGACATCAAGTGTTTGGCGGCTGAAGGACTTATCTAAAATTAAAGTTAAAGTTTTGAATTATATCGTCTGTGAAGAATAATTTCATATAATTTAGTGAGTTTCTAACCAAAAGGCGCCTTAAGTTATTTCTTAAAAACTACCACTTCTTAAAATTGAGTAAAAATGCGGTGCTTGCTTTTTTTCATAGTGAAATTCTTAATTTTAACCAGCATTTATTTGTAAATGTTTCTGTTTAATATACTAACAGTTGGCTTAACAATTTGTACACATATGTGGACACAACTTTTCTGTTCAAAAAATAAGTTTTTTTAATTGCCCAAATCAGTAAAAACTATCATTCTAAAATAGTTTGCTAAGCTTCAAAATATTAAATAAACCAAGGCAGCGATTTTTAAGTTTCCTCTTCCATAAAAATAAACAAAAAAGCTGGGATTTCTACACACATTTTTTTTTTGGAAAAAAAATAGTTCTTAGTTCTATACAAAATGTTAATTCAATCAATAATTCATCAGTTTTACGGCAGCTGCAAGGATCATCGTCCTTCGCGTTGCCCCTCACCCCCTCTAGTCGCATCTCTTTCTAACAATTTGTTTTTACTGTTTTATTGTTTTCGTTTTTGTCGCATAAAAATGACAACAAATTAGTTTGGCTGCCGTCGGTGGTTTCCCGCTGGGTTTTTCACAGTTTTGTTCGATATCCGTTTGTTTGTTTGCTTTTTTTTTTTTGCCTGTCTTTCCCGACTTCGTGTCCTTGAGTGCTGGCCAATAAATTATGTGAAGGATGCTGTCACTGCAGCGCCTCACTCCCCTAAAATCGGGCAATTCGGACGGGGTTAAGTCTAGGGATCAGGGTTTTTTCGAATCCAGCGAGGGCGCGACGTGTTTTTGATTAGCTTTATTAAATATGCAAACAATGAAATTGTTGTCCTGTTTTTTCCCATATTGTTTTTGTGCACAAAAGTGTAAAATTCGTCGGATGCTTAATTGCCGCAACATTTCTATTAAATAAACTCAAAGGTACATAGATGGAAAAAACCTGAAAAAATGTTTAATTTAATATGCATTGCTTACAATATTTCCGTGGCAGACACAACCCTCCAGATTTCACGGCAAACAAATTGCTGGTAATGCATTTTAATTTTGTTTGCTTTTTTTTCTTGCTCCTGCAATAAATAACATTTTTTTAATACAAATTTGAAGTGAAAAGTGCTCATAATTTAGCTCTGCATCTTGGGTGCGACTGCCAATTTACATGTTTTTCCCGTATTCCGCAGCTGTATGAATATTTAAAAGAAATGTGTTTTTTAAACTTGAATATAGAAAAATTATATTTGACTTTGGTCAGTTTGCTTTTCTCTTTTCCCTTTAATTTCTTTCACTTCTTATAAGAAGCAGCCAATAAGAACTAAATGTTGCTGTAAGAGAAATTCCCAGCGGCTAAGAGAAAGGCGAAAAGAGTCAAGACCGAAGAGAATGGAGAACTGCTTTATCGACGCACACTAAATTCGACTGCTTTCTAAATTGGAATTTATAAATTATATAGAAACTACATTTTTACTTAGGATTAAAAATGAATTTAATGGAATTTAAATTCAAATTAAGTGAAATATTTTTTGTCCTAAAAAAAAATACAATTTTATTTAACGATTGCTTACATTTTTTCAATAGCTTATAATGGTTGTATATACAACATTAATTAAAATGTTAAAAACAAAAATTTTTAATTCGAATGGTTAGTGGAGTGCCGAGTGGAGTTACAAAAACATCCTTAATTTTTGATAGAAAAGTGTTAAACAAATATTTTATGTATTATTAAGTAAATATGTAATATAACCAGCAACATGTTGAGAATTGGCAAACAAGACTTGATATTTAGATTTATGCTTTGTTTATTTGTTTGTATCAGATGTTGTTGCTGCATTGTCACCATTTTGGAAAGTGGGTTCAGTGGGTGGGGATCAGAAAAGTGTGTGGAAAAGTGGAAAAGAGTTACGAGAAAGCGAATGGAAGGGAAAATGACCCATGGGAACGCAACGGAAATCTACGTCTGCATATGGAGATGCTATTGCTCTTATCCCTGCTGCTCATGTTGTTGCTTTCGTTACTGTTGCCATTATTTTGGGTGAAATTTTCACCCTTTTGCAAGGACACCACCTCCCGATTACCCCCGCATGTGGAAAAACAGTAACAAATAACTGAAACGTCAGAAAAGTGCACATATTGCATGAAAAAGGGTTCATTAGCAGCATCAATTAAAGTTAGAGATCCGAAAAGGTTAGTTACAAAAACCCAGTTAGAAAGATATAATTATATTTTAAGGGCTATGAATGGGTATGAAATTATTTTAATTAAAATGAAAGTATATATTAAACTAAGGTTCAGTTATTTATAAATAAGTAGGCAAGGTCACAATTATGTTCCGTTTTTCTCAAGAGTTACATTTATTTCATACAGTTTGAAACATTTTAAGCTTTAAAAAATTCACTTCTTATCTTAAATAGTTTTTTAATGGTTGGCATCCTGAGAAAGCTTTGAGTTATTTATATTAATCTTATCTTAAGATAACCACCTTTAGTCAACCAATGGTTAAAGGTATTTATCCTAAATCATTTCAAATTGGTCTTTTTCATCCTTTCAGATTTCCATTATTTGTTTGCTTCCAGTTTTGCCATCAATTATTACCAGCAATTCTGTCAATCTCCCAGGAAAAGAGGAACTCTCAGACTCTTCTGTTTTTCCACTTTTCGACTGGGCATTGTTTAACAATTAACGGAACAAGTTGCTTAACTTTACCTAAACGATTTAAGTCAACAGAGCTCTTTACTCTTCACTCAGCCTCCTTCACTCCGCGTTGTCCTTCACTCCGCGTTGTCCTTCACTCCGCGTTATCCTTCACTCACTCAGTGGACCGAGTGTCCTCGTCACTTGCTCATCGGAGGAGAGGAGAGGAAAGGAGAGATGAGGCAGTGAGTCCTGGCAGTGCTTCCGCTTCCGATGACTGCACAAATCGTTGGTCTCCTTTTTTGCAGCTCCATTTCCATTTTTTTTCAGCAGCTTTTTGCTTCTGCTCCTGCTGAAATGACAGAAATTTGTCAGGAAACAGTTCGTTTTGTTTGGTTCTCGTTTGGCGGCACTCACCTGACTCACCTGCTCAACTTTTTGTCCCTCAACCTCGCCTTCCTGAACCTTTTTGTTTGCTTTGGCCTGAAAGCCAAAAAGTGCTTAAGACTACCCCACTTCATGGAAGCTGCAAAGCATCGCTAAAAAGGACTTCAACAGAAAATAAACGAATAGGAACACTTATTTGCAGTGATTGAAATGTATCTTATATTTTCAAAATGTACATAAAAGGTACGAACAAGTTCAATGGGCATTAATTCGCTTTTCAAATAAAAGGGGGGTAAGTAATTATAAAATATTTTTGTTTAACTCGGGAATAGGATGGATATCATATTTTTGCAGTTTTTTTTATGTCAAGGCAGTCTTTGGTAGTTAATAAATGTTTAAATATTTAATAAATTATATTAATCAATATTTAAGAAATATGTAAATAGTAATAATAAATAAAAGTAACAACTATTTCTTGAGCATTTCTTATTTCCCCCGTAAGTATACTTTCTAACGACGCCCATGACCCATGTTGTCCTTGCATTTCTGCCCACCCACAGTCAGTTAAAGGATTCCTTTGGAACTGGCAGCGTGCGGCTTCAATAATTAAATTTGCGACATTTCAACGCTCCGGCGATCAATAAAATGGAATGGAATTAACTGTTGTCAATTATCCGTCGCTGCTTTCATGCCTCTAAATAGCAAATGCAGCAAAAGCAAAAACAGAACCAGAAGCAGCGAAAAAGTAAAAAGCAAAGTCGAGCGATTGGATTGCCGACAATAAAATGTCACTTGATCGCTGCATTGGCGCTCGTGTCCAACTGAATTTAGGCATCGCCGGCGGTGGTCACTCTCTGGAAGTTGGATCGGTATTAAAGGGGGGAGGGGGATGAGGAGCTACACAGCAAAAAAAAATAGGGGACAATCTGTCATTATTCACTATTTAATTTAACCATTCCCAAAATAAACTGTTTTACAGAAAATTCTTAGAGACTTAGATTTTTATTTTTATAAAATTCTCCTAATAACTTTTAAATTATTTTTTAAATCACTAATGTTACCAAGTTAATTGCCAAGTAACAATATTAAAAAATTTTATTTTTGACTGCATAAGTATCGAAACCCTAAAGATTTCTATAGCCCCCCATTTGTATTAACTTTTAAGGTTTATTTGTTAGATTGAACTAAATTTTGATCAAATACCTTATATTTTAAGTATTACTCCAAACAGTTGTATTATATGTTTTCAAATTTAAGCTTATAGCTTATATATTTCTTACACAGTTTTGTTTTGTGTGTGACGTTGGGTGGATAACGAAGAGGCAGGGTGGTGGTGCTGGTGGTGGTGGTGGTTGCCTGACCAGGTGGCGTCGATCTACCGCAACGCTCGACCACACAAGACGCTTAATTTGTTGCAAGTTGTCCGCTGTCTCCGCTTGACTCCCCATCAATCAGCGGCCGATTCTTTAACTGGAATGGTGCAAGAACAGGCAGAAGAATCGCTTTTTGCGACAGTCCCGTTTCATCGAAAATTCAGAGCACGCGAACTGAAGCATGTTCCTTCGATTTCCCTCTTCATCTAAATCTTTGCATTAAGCTTTCTTTGAAACCCACAAAAGCTTCTAATGGTTTCTTGGGTGTTTTTTATGACAGCAGAATTTAGGTAAAAGAGAGTCAGATGTAGTAAAAAAGAGTAAAAAACTGTTTCTTCAACAAATAATTTATTTAAGCTTTGATTGAGAGAATTGAAGCTCAGCTTGCACCTGGTTCTTTCCCAAAGTCAAAGGTTGATTCATGCTATTATACCTCGAATGAGCCATCAACTATAATTAGTGATTAACTGGGTTCAAAAATCTATAGAAAAGATAATCAACAAACTTAGCAGAAACGTGTAGTCAAGTTGACTTTAGAATGTACTAAAAATAAGTATGTTCCGGGGTAAAAACTATTTTAGCTTCCAAAGATTATTTATATATATTTATATAGGGGTTAGTCTTTTTAGTCCCATGCAGCGACTAATGGAAATAAGTAATACAAATTTCATTTAAAAATCCCAACTCCTTGCAGACCAAAATCAGAATGGCAAAAGGTAAATCATAATATATGCATAGTTGAAAGATTCAAGTACTTATGATGAATTAATCTCTTTACCCGAGAATTCCTTAACCTTCTTGTGGCCCTCCCCTAATTAACCCTTAGCCGCGCTCCACACATGCCATCCACTCTAATGAAAATCTATCACAGTCAGCGCAGGTCCCGGTGAAAAAGTAAATTCATTACACTTTCCCAATTATGTGAGATACATTTTAATAAAGGCGGCGGGAAAAACCGCATCTTAATCAAGTAAATTAATAGCAGCGAGAAGGAGCGAGTTGCCAGTCAGAGATCAAAGTAATTAATTATAATAATTAAAAACTTTTCGGCAGTCCTTGTCTCGCTCGCTCTTTTAAACTGAAGTTACCACAAACTTTTCAACATATTCATGTAGAGGAGCGAACGAGATGAAGTGTGTGTTCAAAAGTGCGTGCACCTGTTGAGATTTAAGCAATTCCCCAAGCAAATCCCATATTCATATCTTGTGCTGTGCTCTTCTTACTCCATTTTTTCTTCTTCTTTTTACATATTTCCCGTTTTATATCCTTTTTGATGAAAAATAGTAGTTTTGTCACCGGTGCTTTTGTTGTTTTTGAGTGCACTAGTTTTTTAATCATCGCTAACAGCCTTGGAGGCTGTGAAATTCCGCTTGGCTGCCCTAATACACTAAAAGCATTTACCAACACTGCCTGCCACGCCCCCAGTAATACGCCCACAAACGCCCGATTAACCCCCCCACGCCCACAATTGTTTGTGCTCAGTGGAGCAAGTACTGCGCACTTAGCGCTGTCCCTCTTTCACTCACAGTGGCGTAGGAAGGATATTCGGGGTTAGAAACTTCCTTCGAGATTTCATAAACATAGTAATCCTATTGTAAAATACATTTTGAAATAGTTATTATTGGGTTTTTTCTAATTTCACTATTGGTATAGTGAGTTAATTATATTTACTAAATATAAAGTCATTTACACTCAAAAAAAATATAAAATATCTTTTATATTAATTTGATTCGCGTTCCAGTGTAGATAAAACCCACAGTCTTTACTTTCAAAAAATTAATACAAATTTAAATAATGAAAGTTTTTTTTTATCATATAAAAGGCAATAAACTGTATATTAAAACCCAATTTTAAATATCTCAAACCCCTTTAACAAAAACATGCACACCTCTGGCTCACTCACACTGTCCATCTCTTTTTGCTGTGAGATTTAGCTTGAAATGAAAGAGGATGAAGGATATACACAGGATGCAGGTTACGGTACAGAATGTGGGATGCAATCATCTAGAGTGTGCAAAATAAAAAAAGAGCACTTCAAAAGTGGAGGCGACCGCAATGAATAAGCTGCGACATCTGGAAGGGGCGTGGCAGTGCGCCCACTTGGAAGCAATTAATTGACCCCACCAAATGGCAAACAAGAGGAAGAGAGGAGGAAAAAAGTGAAGGAGTGATAGAGGTGAAGTAACTGCCTTTCTTTACATCTTAACATCTGTGGTGAGTTTCTAAAAATCCTAAAATAGTTATTGATAAAAATTTGATTTAGGAGTCTTGTTGAACCTTGTGTTAAAAGTATTAAGTAAAACCTAATAATAATAATGCAATATGTTAAAATTGGTAGAAATGTATAAAAGCTATATTTTTGTTTCGAATTAATTATATATATTTATAGCTCGATTTCCCTCCCACTATAGATACAAAACGCGGTTTTATTATTTACTTTAGTTTAGTTTATTAAAGTGGACTCCATTACACTCAAAAGTAGTTAAAATCTAAGGGGATTTCGTCCCGTCCTCCTTTAACCAGAGTAGGTGGTGTCGGTCTTCTGGACATTCAGGACGCCTGATTCATCGGTGGCACCATGGACGGTGGTCACCTTCTGGTTGCCATTGGCATCGAAAGTGGTCACGGTCTGATGGATTTGGACGGCGGGGGCGGCTCCAGATCCATAGCTGCTCTGGTAGCTGTTGGAGCTACCGCCTCCGGAGTTTGTGCTCAGTGTGGCGGCGGTGTTGTACGCGCCATTGTTGTAGTTGGAGTTGTAGTTGTTGCTGTAGTTTGGGTTGTAGTTACCGTTGTTGCCCGTTGCAGAGTCCTCACCGAAACGGCTTTCAAAGTTCACGCTGCTTTAAATAAATACTAACATTAGTAATCAATGCTCTCAACACAAATACAAATAATCTTATACCCCTTAAATACAAACATAAAATGATTTACTTTTAATCACATTGAGATATCACAAATATACCAATTGCATTTTAGGTTCAATGGGATGATTTTAATATTGTAACCAAAAGGCAATAAATATTAAGCTCATTTATATATATTTTGTTTAATAACTTACGCAAGTGGAGCAGCAGCCTGCTGGGAGTAAGAGGACCCGGATGAGCCAGAGCCATCAGGATTCTGAACGAAGTGAGAGGTAGAGGTGTATGTTCCGCCATTTCCACTGGAGGAGGAAGAGGAGGATGATGAGGAGGACGAGCTGTACACCTGGCGACGCAGACGCCTCAGCAGATGGGCATTAACGGGATGAACATCCGACTGGTGACCCTGCGCATCCAAAGTGAAGAAGGCACGTGGCAGGAACTGACCAGCTGGAAGAATATTAAAATGCTAACTTGTTAATCAGAACAATAAAAGCCTTACAAGGAAGCTATAATATATGTATATTAAAATCATCATCATCTACATCAAAACATTTTAAGCTCCATGAAATCTGATTTGTATAATATTAAAGTTTGTCACAAAGTAATCTTAATTATTATTAGTTTCTATAGAAAGACAAAACTAAAAGAAGAGGGAAATATTAGTTTATATTATTCATATTATTAGTATTAATTATTATTAGTTTCTATAGAAAGACAAAACTAAAAGAAGAGGGAAATATTAGTTTATATTATTCAAATCTCATAAACATGATCATTGCCTAAATATATAACTCTAACACTAGAAACGTGAAAACCAAAAGACTAAATTAAATATGACTTCTTAATAAGCATTTGGTTTCTTCGGGAATATTCTAATTTAACTACTTATTCTTGAATCTTCCCAATCACCAACCCCGAAAGTATGCTAGCAATACTCTATTCCAAAACAACTAACATTTCTATTTCTATTTTGAGTGTGAAAGTTTGTCCACTCTCTATTCACGTGAATGACCGAAACTAATGCGAATATGAATAGCTAGAAATTAATAAAAGCCAAAAATAATGTGCGGAAAGTTTCGATGGGCAAACATTTTGTCGCTAAGATAATGGGCCAGCTAATTTCACAAACCAGTTCGTATTCCGGATGGGTTCGATAGGTTTTTGGGTATTATTAACATACCCGCACCCGTCGGTCGACTTGTTAATCAAATTAATAATAAACATGATAGCAGCCTTGGCTAGCGATGATGTAATTGCGATAGCAATCGGGCTTAAGCACTTTACTAAGTATAATTAACTTTTGACATACCGGAAGAGGCCGAAGCGGCAGAAATCGCAAACAATGCGATGGCAATCACAGCGTATTTCATTGTGGAGCGGGGGGGGAATCTGTGAAAACACTTGAACACTTAGTATGGGTATTTTTTAGGGGATCAGAGGGGGCTTTCTATGGCTCAACACTCACAAAGACGAACGAAAGACTGAGGCAGCGAACGCGTGAAAAGTTCCAAAACGACTAAGCTCGCGGTGCGGCAACCCAGCGCTTTTATATGGAAATTTTTAGCGCTGACGTAGTGCGAACCATCAACATGATTATCATCCAAAAGGTGGAAGAACAAGCAGAAGCCGTCAAACAAGCAAAAGAGTTAAGCAAATAACTCCACCGGTAGAATCAACAATAAACAAAAGAAGAGGCCAGGCTATTAAAGATTTTAAAACCGGGCTCACACTCATAAAAATAAAGTTAGGCCCAGTGATTCATACGCTTTAATAATATTACTTCTCTCAGTTTCAGAGAGTAACTCTTGCCAATACAATATTTCACACAGATAAATTCCCCAAAAAGTTAATGATAATGAAGAATACATGACTGAGCAGCCAAAGCGCCAATTGGGAATTTCTGTTCTGTTTGTTTTCACTTTATTTGTATTTCGCCTTATATTCAACTGTCTGTTGATCTGTTTTGGCCAACTCATGTATATATATATTGGCCAAGTGCCCTCGCTCTTCCTCCTTGTTATTTTTACACACACATCGCCCAGAGCTCTGTTTTTGACCCGATTCGTGTTTGGCCAACAAGAAGTTCTCGATTCATGCTTTTTTTTCTTGGGGCAATAACCTGATTACAACGTGGCCAACACCTAAGCTACGGAGAATCAAACTTGCATGTATTATAATTGTCTAGCACAAGCTCTTAGCTTACCTTAATTTGTTTAATGGCTAGCATGCGTCTACGAATTATAATAATATTTGAATTTTAATCAGATCTTTGAGGGTTTCTCCTCTCCATCTGTTAGAAATTGAACTGGTTTTATCGTGTTTTTGTTTGTTTTCGTTTTCGGCCAACAAAATTAAAACAAATCTTGTTATACAATTTTACATTAACTTATGTATTCCAGGAAATCCTTCAAGTCATTAGACAACCGGTTATTAGATTATATGGGCTTTTTTATGAGACTTGCTAAACAGTTAATTTTACCAGCTTAAAATAAAAATTTATCTTTGCAAAATAAATAAGTCCCAACACAAATGAAAAAGAAATTAATCTTAATCAAACCGTAATAAAAAAAAATAAAACACCATGCTTATGAATATATTAAATGTGATATAGAATTTGGTTAAATGAAAAGAAAGAAATTATAATTTAGCAAACTTTGTAATTGAAGAAAGAAACATTTCGAAACTTAAACATTGTGTGGACAAAATATTCCATATTTCTAATATTTCATGGAACTGCAACCCTCATTCCTCTTTTTTTTGTATTTATTAACGAATTCAATTTCTTGGATTTATATTAATCTAATAGAAATCCACAAATTTGCTGCCATTTGTTGTAGACAAATATTTTTGAATTTCGCACACGTTCTTCGGGCGAAAATATGTACCAAAATTGAATACGAAAAAGAGAAAGAAGAAAACCTTTTTCCGCAAAAATGGTGACAGAGCAGAATGCTGACCGCCTACTAGGAAAGATAATCCCTAGCCGATTTGAACGATTTATTATTTGGCCCAGCCAACTCGGAGCCCGTCCGAAAACCCGGAACCATTAATCATCCGCGTCCAGATCCAAGTCCGAGTGGTGGACACTCGGCACTGCAATTGGTGGACATTTTGGAGAAGAAACTTTTGCGGTACGTGGCAACGTGTTGAAATTACAAAATGTGTTAAAAAATGAAAGAGCGGTTGGCGGGGCGGATAAAAAGCAAAATAAAATATTTCATTCACACACAGGCAGACTTTTGTCTCTACTTGCCGTCCATATAAAAAACATAAATTTCCTTTGAGAATAGAACTTGTGGGGCGGCAAGGTGATTATGTTTGACAGCCGGCCTGGGACATAGAGCCCCGCCCCTTTTTCATCGCCAGACAGGACATGGGTACCAGTAGCAGGACCTGACCAAAGTGCGGAAATTGGCCAACTATTTTGTTTAATTCCACCACTATCTCACTTTGGATTCTCAACTAAAAAATATACAAAACAAACCTATTTAAAACCAAATAAAATGGAATTTTATTTTCTTTAGCCTTCATTAAAGCTTTTTCATCTTCTTTGGGGAATTGCAAAAAAATATGAATAATTGAAACAGCTGAAGAAAATAATATAACCAAATCAGAAGGTCAGATCTGTATTTAATGTATAACATTTTTGTTTTTGGGAGGGGCGACTGAATGACAATTTGCTTTTTGGCTTCAACCTCCCTCAACTGAAATTGATTTTCATTGTTTTTCGCCTAAAAATACACAAAAGAGTCGAGAAAATTTGCCTCTGATTGTCAGCTGAATTACCCACACAAATTCAGCTGACAATCAGAGGCAAATTTTTTTGGTTGGTTGGTTGGAGAAACCACTCCAAATCCACTTCACCAGATATGTCAGTATGGAATCACGAACCTCGCCTGATTTCTCCAGTGATTTTTCGCAATCAACCTGATGAGGATGTGCAGAGGACATACTGGATACTGATGGAGGCAGTGCTATGATTAGTATCCTTTCAGCCAGGTCAAAAGTGACTCTCTCGCATGCCAAGTGGCCTCGGCCAGATGAAACTTTAATGCGGCACAAGGACACAGGGCAAAAAGAAGCCGCCTGATGAACTACGTGATGGTCAGAGAGTTCCTAGTTACACCTGCAAAAAATGTAGATCTTAGGTTGACATTGCCATAAAAGGTGGTAATTAAATTAAATCACCAAAACTAACTTAAAATGGGTAAAAGATCCTTAATCATGCAAGTATTTCATTTGATTAATTTGATTTATTTTTGTCAACTAAACAGTTTCTGTTTTTCTAAAACTTCAGCTTTAATTTATTTACTAGAGATAATAATAAGAACTTAAGACTATCTAGTGGGACCGAAAAGCTGTAATAGTAAATCTTGCTTTAAACAAAAACTTTCACTAATAAACACAATAAAAAAACCTTCCCATATATTTTGTTTTAAAAATATTTAGTCAATATAGAGAAATTTGATATAAACTAATCTTTGTCTTTAGCTCTTTTTAACATTAATAAATAACTTTAATTAACATTAAACTTCATCTAAACCTTTATTTCAGTTAAGCTTTTAAAGGGAATATTTATATTATTATTTTTAAATGAATTTTATCATTTATTTTTAAGTGTATAAGAATAGTGAGCGACAAAGTAAAATGCATTGAGGTTGGTGGCGGAGAAACGCGACTAGAATCTGAATGTTTTACCCAGCCTACTCCCACTGCCGATTTATAGCATACAACGACTAGCATATGCCAGATATAGTCAGCATATCAATGGCAATAATGTACTTGGTCCACGAGTATCTTTATTATCCTGACTGCTTGGCAATTATTTCCGACTATTCTGCGCTGTCTTGTTTTTGGGTCCTGGGAAAGGCAAACAAAGGATATTTCGCGCACACTCCTTGGACATGATTGCATCCGGCCAGGAAGCCCTGCGTCATGTATTCTAGCATCCTTACATCCTTATATCCTTGCTTCCTTCCTGCAGATCCCTTCGCCAGCCTCATCCGCAATTTTCACGCCCACTTTGTTTGATGATGACAAATCTCGTTGCGTGTTATCAGATTGGCCAACTTGCCTCTCCCCTCCGGATTGCATAATTATGTTTATCTTTGGTAGCTGCGCTCCTGCCACGTGTCCTTGGGTTTTTCTGGTTATTCTTCCGATTTCCTCCGCGACCTCGGAACGAGCGGCACGTGCTAATCGGCGGTCGTCTGCAACGCCCATGCACCACCCATCCACCCATTCGCCCCCCTTGTAAATGCACTACCGCCCTACATGGCCGATAATTGAAATCGCTAAGCTGAACATCGGAATCGAAATGGCTTCATTTATCAGGTCAACTCAATGGCAGCGCATAATGTCCTCCAAGAATTTGAATTGGGGAAAGGGAGTGAGTGGGAATCATAATGTATACCACTTAGCTCGATTGAATTTGTTCATCTCTTGTTACCTAATTAATGAAAGTAACTAATTTTTGTTATTAATAAAAATGTGTATGCTATATTCATACGCTTTAATTAACAGATTGATAGATAGATAGATAGACACATAGTCTAAACCCACTTAAAAATATATATTTGGTAATATCTGAAGGCACTTGCCAATTTTCATATTTTATCCATATTATTTTTGGATACCTTTAAAATTAGAAAATAAACCTATCTGTATAATGTTGACAGTTTAATTCTTCATAATTGGTTAATAGAATGCAAGTACTTTTAAAATTGAAAAACTGTATTTTAAATTGCAGGTTTGCAAATAACTAAGAAACTAATACACTTTAAGATTTATTGAAGTTATTTTTAACGTTTAAAATAATACGTTTTAAAGTTATTTTTAACGAAACTTTTTAATACCAAAGCAAGTATGTTTTACCCATTTAAACAACCAAATATTCCTCGTTTTAAATGAAATTTGCTCATTTGCCTTTAAGGACATCCTTCGGTTAATGAGTGCACTCACGCCCACACCCACGCACAACCGAATGAGTGTCGCCCTGCGGACGCATAAATTATGAATAAAAGCCTCACACACGTGGAGAAAGAGAGGGGGATATGAAATAAGAGGGAGACGGGCAGCTACAGTCTGAGGCCAAGAAGTGTGCTAAATATTTAAATACTTAAAACCATAAACCTGAGTATTTATAAATTGACTTTAACAAGCTCATGTGTGGAAGTATGGGATGTGGGTGTGTCTGTGGCTGACCCTTTTTTTGGGCACAAGGATCTGCTCGACTCCGTTCATTAGAAATGCTCACTAATGTGCCCGACTTAATAATAATCAAATTTATATGCATGGTTATGTCCTTTAGAGCAGGACCACAAAACTGAAGTTTCGCAGGACTTTGAAGGGGAATGGCAGATGGATTCCCTGAGAAAACGTTGAGAATGAGACGAAGAAAAGTGTCAATATCCTTGTTTTCCCCAAAAACTTCTGGCCAAAAGTGCAGCTGTCCAGTATCGAAAGTGTGGTTTGCAACACGCCCAAGTCCAGTACCGTTATTTCGTTACCAGCTTCTTGTTTGTCTGCTTGCTTGTTTGTTTTGTGGCTGACACTGAGACTAAATGGCCAAAAAGGTTGGATCTCCCGGGAGTTGCTTCGTCCTTCCTCACACTTTCTGCCCCCGATGAGTCTTGGAAATTTCACAAAAATTAATTATGAATGCTGGGATCTATGTTGTGATAGGCCATTCTTTTTTGGCCAGAAACATTTTTGATTTGCCCTGAACGGGAATCTTCTTTTTGGACACACACCCAAAATCCTGTTTCTCCACAGAAGCGACAATAAAAACAAATTACAATTGCAACAATGGCAACGGCAGCAAAACATTTTGAGGCATTTTCTCCACACACTTCAGTTAAATGAACATTTGCAGGACCTGAAAGTATATATTACAATACAGGGGTTGCACTCCAGGAGCATTAACCCCTTTTTGAAAAATTGAAATAAATTACCAAAACTAAAGGCAACAACTGTTCGCATAATGAAGTCAAATTATATTTTTGCCTAGATACACTGCATGAAGTAGGGAAGTTCTTGTACCATTTTGTAATAATTTCTTTCTTGAATTTAGGTTTTTATGAAGTCATTCGGACAAAGTTACATAATTGTATAATTCTAATTTTATCTTAAACTCCTAAATAAAAAATTTAAACGACTTAGTGAGTAGGAATATTATAACCCCCGCTGTGAACTATGTTTAAAGATCTTGATAATACTTAAATGAATTTACTGTATATAAATAAAATATCGTTCACATTCATTTTTTCCAGACTAAGTTACTTTCTTTGTAGGTTATTAAATATTAAGTCTTACAATTACCAAAGTAATATTTTTCTCTGTGTAGTAGAAAAAGGGGGAGTTAAAATACATAGAGATGGGGTGCAGAGAAGATGATCAGGGAAGGTGTGAGTGGCTCAAACTAGCAGGGCGTTAGCTAAGGGTGCGTCCACTGCTGGTCCTTGGAATTATGCAAATCGGCTGCACTTCAGATACTACCCCCTACTAAGACCCCACACCCCTAACCACCAGAGATAACCCCCTACAAACACCCATGCTTAGTGTCATCGAGCATTTGCCGGGCCATTTCATTGACACGTAGAATACCTTTTCGGCGTCCACTTCGTATGATGTTATCATTTAATTCTTTGGGAATTAACACGGACATTGTCAACCGTAAATGAGCTAATTAATCTAGTAAATGTGTCGCAGCTCATTCCACCAGGAGTGGGTTCGCGTTTTTGTGGTTCTCCAGAGGATCCCCAAAGCTGACACGCTTCTCCAGGTGCAGGAGGAATGGGAAAGTGGGATGGGTGGCCCCTCGGGGAGCTGCACTAAAACCCCAAATGAGATGCATGAATTCTTCACCGCAGCCAAGCACCTCATAAAAGTTTACATGAAAGTATTTACAACATATTTAAGGGGACATTTCAACTGGAAATTAAATAAAATACAGACGATGGAAATTTATAGAAAATATAAGTACTTTATATTGTAAAAAATACTTTTTAAAATGACATTTGCCTACCTAAAGGCTCAACTTGTACTTCACTTGTATGAAATATAAATTGTATGATTTTTAATTCAATTAATAATTATATTACACTTGTATTGGCAAATCATGGTTTCAAATATGTACTTAATGGTTATTTTGTTATAAAATAACTGAAGTGTTTTTTATTTATCACTGCTTTTAATTTAAATCCAATTTTCATTCCCATAATTTTCTGAATTTTTGGCTAACTTCAGTTGGCCAGAAATCAATCTTTTGTGGCACCAAAGTTAATGAACCAGCCGCACTTTTCCAATCTCGAATTTGATGCGTTGGATTCCACATATTTGGCCGGACTGAAAAATAATTTCATGTTTATGGCAAAGTTGTTTTCACCGGCCACAAAAATGCTTATCGAACGGCTGAGATCGCAGAGCGAGACTTGTAAATATTTATGATTTTTTGCGATTTTTATTTGACTGATAAACGGGTTTTTCCCAGACAAGAGATGGGGATGTGCGAAAATGTTTGTGGGAAGCAATTGATCAACTAGCCCAAGGTTCACCTTCTGTTATTTGAAATAATAAATCTGAAGAAAGGTTTTGTTTTGGTAGCCTCCATCCCCCGTGTTATTCTTATGTAAACGAAACCTTTTTTTTTCTGGGAGTTACCCTCACGAGAACGTTTAGGTTGAGAATTGGGTAAACATTTAAACTGGTTGCGATTGTTTTGGCAAAATCGTTGCAGTTGGTCAAACACGTGTTTGAGATAATTTAATTAAATTTACTTGGCTTTTTTCCCTTTGCCACGTGCCACTCGAGTCCAGTGCGGTGCCCTCGAAATGGAGTGGCAAACACTTGAGCACTTGCTTTAAATCGCTGCTCGAATTGCGGCAAGTGCAGTGTGGGGGGGTTGGTTGAAACTAGGAATTCCTAGGAATCGAAAACTTTGGTGGTCCGCGCGGCAGACAATGCAACAATGCCACAGTGCCACAATGGCGTTGTCATATTTGGATGGATCTCTGGCATCTGGCACAGTCCGTGGAGAATAAACTAAATTCCCTCGAACTCGCACGACAATGCCGATGATGACTTGAGGAAATCAACGAACGATCTTCCATCTGTAACTAAATATGATTTATTTTCACGGTGTGTTAGCCGCTTTCGCCCCTCTCATTAGTCGGGGCTCCGGGTAATTTGCATAAGTGTCCTGGCCCCAGGAAAAAGGACGCACTCGAGAGCTGGAAACTAATTAAAATGTTCGCGCCTCAAATTTCCTCCACTCGCCTTTATTTATGACCCTGTGAATGTCTTGCATATGGACAGAGTTGAGAACCTCGTCTGGAGTTCCTTTTTCTTTCTCCCCGTCGCTGCCTTCTTATTTTCCTCCTTTATTTTTTGTTTACGAGTGACAAATGGGACATTTACATGCGAGTCAGTATGCATATTAGAATTATTCATGGTTTCTTAAGAGATGGCGACTGTGATGCCGCAGGAAAAGGGTGAGGACTTTCTGAAGGAAATCGGAAATGTGAGATTTTACTGTTGGCATGGATAAATATGTATATTAAACCAATATGAAGGCTTTTCAGATATTTTATTAAGGATTAGCCGGGTTTTATTTATTTTTTAAGCCATGTTGTCAAAAAGAAAATAATTTAAACCTAATCAAAGCATAACTCTATCAGTCCTAGCTAATTTATTTGATTCTATAATCCGACTTATAGTTACCATGATATCAATAATCAATTACTATTATTATCAATTATACAATTGATTGATTTTTTAAATATTTTATCTCATTTAGCCAATAAAATAAGTTTGAATTATTTAAAATTCTAGTTAAGTTAGAAAAATTCAGTTTTCACTGCATTATAATATAATTTAAATTACTGAATGATGGGCTTTTAAATTTAATTAGGATTTATAAACATTTTTAAGGGCCAGAGATATGTTTCATTAACATTTTTCATCTATCTTATCTATTTCTTTTCTTGTGCAACAAGCTTTATAAAAGTTTTAAGTTAAGGTTCCAGTCCTGCTAATGAAATATTAATCATTTTTCGTATATACTTGGAATATCATTTACTTAGAATAAAAATTGCAATGATTTTACAGACAATTAAAAAATGTAGTTCTTTTTATTGGTGTGCAGTCAAAACCTTATTATAAATTCCTTTAAACAGATATCCGCTTATGGTTAAAAGTCAAACCTTTGGCTAATAGACACAATTGTAGTTGTGGTGATGAGAGTCCTTCCGATTGTCATCCCCCGTTAATCCCCTAAGTCACAATGGACGGGGTAAAAATGAAATCAGAAGACCGGGAAGTTCCAACAAATTATTTAGCAATTGGCTAGTGAAAGTCCAGCCCAACGCCATGTAAATCCAATTGTAAACAATTTGAATCAAATTCCAGGGGCAGCAACAAACAGGGGGTGGCAGGGGTTAAGGGGTCATGGTGTTCCATGACAGCTGTCGCGGCCCAGAAAGTCCGCTGAGGATTGGGCGTGATAAAAGGGGTTAATCGAACACGCGGACCACTGTTTCGGATCGGAGAATTTTCTTCACCTTTGCGGAAAAAGAAAATTTATTTGTAGAAGGGCGAGGAATTTCCTTCTGGGTATTTTGGTTAATTAGCGATGTCTGGGGACATCTTCAGCCTGTTCTTTTTGCCTCTGATTTAAACATAAAATTTGTGCTCCCAACTCTGGGGAAATGTTTCGAGAGTTTCTCAAAAATAGACCAGCCAGTGTGGGAGTGGAAAAGTCGGGAAAAGAGTTGATTCTTCCTCTGACACTTGCCGACTTTTGTTTAACGGAGTTTTCCGGCCTTGTCAGAAGTTAATGAGATTACCACGCCCCCCAAATTAATTCACGGAAAAGTCAAACAAGCTGCATGCCTCTCTTTCCCTCGTTTATTCAATCGGTCACAGGCCAAAAACCGCAAATGCGGAAAATGCAAATTGTTTTTCATCTGAACCCAGAACTCAGAACCCGAAAGCCAATGCCATCCCCTGACCTTTTCACTGTTTGTTCTCCTAACGAGGCGTGAAAATTTTGTGGGCGGTTCCTGGTAACAAAGAGGGATATGGATATGGATGTGGATGGTATAGGCATACCTATAGGTACTCCACAGTGTTTGACAACTTCTTCTGCCTGGATAATGTGCGAAAGTCAGAAGGGTTAAACCCGAAAATGATGACTAATCAACTTTATGCACACAACAAATATATTAAACAAAGGTGCAAATAAATAGGGAAGTAGGTATTATGTATGGAATAAATACATTTTTGAAAGAGGTTTACAGCTACAAAAAAATACAAACAAGTTAGCTGAATACATATATGTAAGTTTAACTTCGCGATTTTATATACCAAAAAATCATTGAAAGAAAACAAATTGGGATTTAATTGTTCAACTTTTTACAAGAAAAACCAATTAAATTATGGTTTATTATATACAGTTATTAACATATAAATATTTATATAAAAAACTACTCTTAATACGATATGTTATAACGTTAAAAATAAATCACAAAGGCTTTTAAAAAATAACAGCGGACAGAAGAAAGAAAAAATTTGTAAATTGGAACAAAATAAAATTTATAAGATTAAAATGTTCTCAAAAATCAGAAAAAAATGTATTCAAAGCATGAATTAAGAGAGTTTTTTTGTAATCCCGCTAAATTGGGTGGTTGACAAATATTTGGAAATATCAATGAAACAGTCCACTTTTTTCCACCCGTTCCGCGCAGAAAATCCCTGCTTGCTTTTCGAACTGCTTTGCCGATAGCGGGCGAAGAGAAGTCAAAACCACTGCTCTCTTTCAAAAGCGGCTGAATAACTGACCAATCAGGTTTGAGCACTTCACACAATGACAATTTTTTATATCAGTCTCCCCAGTGATTTTGTTTTGTTTTTTTTGGGTTTTGGTTACCGTTTCGATTGTGTTTTGGTGGGCTTGTGTTTGTGTCTTTGCAGGCGTTGACACTTAACATCCCAAAAGAGAAGAACCGAAGGTGCCTGGGAATAGGAATAGGACTGAACTGAAATGGAGAGCCGGTACGGGACCCCGAGACCCCGAAGTGGCCAAAATCCCAAAACCGAGACCCGAGAAGCCTCGATCCTAGACACACGCCCCCTTCGATTGGGGACGTCGTTGTGGTTCCATTCGCAGCGTTCCTAGGGGGCTGTTGCCGTATAACGGTGGTGGGTTTTCCGCTGACAGTTTTGGTCTCCTCTCCACGGGATTGGCCATTCGCATCGCCATTGGAGTGCCACCACCCCCGTCTCTCTCGCTCTCTCTCTCTCTCTCCCTCGTTCTCTCGCTCTCCCTCTCCCTCGTTCTCTCCAGCGGCGCAGACTCGTTTCGATTCCATTTTCAAAACTCTCGTTGGCCGCCTGCCGCAGCAGCTGCGCCTCTGCTGCGGCGCTGCCTGGTGCGACTACAGCGGCAGCAGCATCGCTGGCAAGGATTCAGTTGGGGTTTAACAGCCACTCGGGACGGTAGCGCGCGCCGCTCAAACTTGTTGCGAGACCAATTTTCCGAAAATCCCAAATTCTCTGCGGTGCATTGGCCAGTACAACCCACACCCACATACACACATAAAACACTTTCGTTTCGCGATTGATTGCCAGCTCTCCGGAGACCCAAAAAGAAAAAAACCAAAAAACCGAAAATACCGATCGAGTTCACCGAAATAAAACGCCTAAAGACGCCATCAAAACGGCAGCCACAATTTCCAGCGCAGGATTTGGAGGAGACGTCGCGTACGCTGATCTCCACCAGCACTCGCATTCGCATCATCCGCATCCGCATTCGCATCCGCACCCGTTCGCCTCCGACGGCTTCAAACTGCGTTCCGAGGAGCCGGTGCCGGGCTTCAGCTCGGCCTCCCCCTGGCCCACCCTGGAGCTGGGTATGGAGTGGGGCCGGAAGCTGGGCTATCCCAGCGGCGTTTCCGGTCCGCGATCCGCCGGCAGCCTGATGTTCGGCCTTCCGCCAACCGCCGCCGTCGACATGAACCAGCCACGTGGACCGATGACCTCACTGAAGGAGGAGCCGCTGGGCAGCCGGTGGGCCATGCAGCCAGTCGTCGATCAGACCAAGTAAGTGGGAGGACGGGGTAACATTGTGGCCTAAAAGTGACACAAGCAAGTGATCTATCATGTGATTAACCATGGAGTAAATCAAGAAAAACTGACCTCAAGTGACTCTATGAAGTGATCTTTCAAGTGCAAATCGTGTGTAGCTTAAACCTGCTGACCCATAAGGTCTTCAAGACCTTTTAGATGACCAAGTGTATAATATTACTTAAATCTGAAAACCGATCTCAGTGAAAGTTTGAAGGCTTACTGATCTTAAATTTAAGTTACCTTGAAGAAAACTCTTAAAATTCCTGCAAAAAAGACTTCTTATAATTAACCTCGAGATTTCCACCATTTGGAAAATGTTAGTTCAATTTTTGTGGATCGAAATTCTTCACTGTCCTGATAATTAACTGAACAGCTTTGATTGCTTACTGAACTATAATCTGTACTTTTTATATAATCTAATAAGTGAGCCCTGTAAATATCGCTATTGAAAATAGTGTATGTATAAGGCCACTTAAAATCGTTATCGCAATTCTTTTTATACAGTCATTTCCTTAAGCGTGAATGTGTTTGTAATGAATCAAAAGATAACAGCTTAGGTTCCCTTCTTAAAGTTCAAGCTAGTAAATAAATCTAGTTTAACAGATTTATCTATATTCGAGCTTCACGAGAATTAATTAATTGAAAATGTTATAAGTTTTTGTGTTGATATGTATTTTATAACTGCTGTTATTTCTTGGCGCCCAATGTGGGGCCTATTAACATATATTTCTGACACGTAGCAAGGGGGCTCCATGAAAATTCCCCCTTAATCTCTGCTAATCTCTCCCCTAATCTCTGTCGGCAATCTCCAAGAGAAACCAGTGGCAAAGTGCCTGCAACAATGTTTCCGCAACACACACGCAGAGCCCAAACAAAAAGAAGTCTCCAAAAAGGGAAGACCGTGAAAGAAAAAAGTGCGTTTGTTTACTTTTGGCCAAAGCCGGCATCGTGTCCAACAATATATGAAGGCCCCTGGGGGAGCGATTCCGAAACGTAGTAAGTCAGTCAGTCAGCCGGGGAAGCGGGCGGATTTTTATGACCGCCAGCCACCCTCTCGAACCCAAGATGAACCCCAAAACAAAATGCGTCCATTCAGATCCCAGACTCACTCGAAATTCCCACTCAAATCACTTGGTTCACGCACTTTTTGGCCAATCTTTGGATTGTTGGCTTACGAGGGGGATAAACGGGGACTTTGAGCTCAAAGGGATGTTACTTTGTTGTTGCCCATTTCGCTTTGACTTTCACTTTCGTCTCATCTGAATGAATTCGACGACTTTCAAGAAGTCACTCCACTCAACGACCCCAAAAGAGGGTTGCTCGGGAAAAGCTTTTATTTTTCTTGGCCCTTGTTTGTTTAGTTGCGTCTGAGATGTTTCTGGCGTGAGATGTTCGCGCCGAGAAGAAGTGCGCGAGTTGCCCAAACAGAAAGCGAGAGCGAAATGACAGCGGGATTTGTCAATTCAGCGGCGGCAAATCATCATTCCCACCCACATCCACACCCACATCACAATCCGAGTAATCACATCCACCTTCAGCGGCAGGACAATCTCAATCAAGATCATAATCACAATCAGACATTAAGCAATAAGACAATGCGCTGTGATACGAGGTAATAGAATTGGATACCATCCTTAATTGAAAACAAAAGAAACAGTGAAAAACTTGTAATTCAAAAATCTTTAGGCAGTTGCTTAAGTTGAAAGTTATGTATAATTAACGGAATTATTTTAAATAGGTCAAAGTGTATTACAACTTCAACATCAAAATGTTATAAAAAGTTTATTAAAACGAAAACCATAAGCAAACTTCTTTAACTCGAAGTTCAAGTTGCCACGATACAGTTTTTAGCTAAAAGAAATTTAAGTAATTAATTAGTTACATATAAAGTTAAACTAAGAAAGAATAATTTTCCGACTTAATCCAAACTATTGAAATTTAATCTAACAGTTAGACCAAATATTCTATTTTGTATATTTTGATAGTTTATGTTATATGAAGACATAATTGCCATGAAAATAATATATACAAATCGTATAACCCTAATGAATAATATTTTATTTCTTACTTAATCCCTTTAGAGATACATTCCTGTTCCGTATGGAATCGCTTTAAATCTCTCCCCTCAAAGAGAAAAGTTCAAACTGTTGTGATTGCAATTTGAATTTTTGAATTTATTATTATTTTGTACGCAACTTTTGCGACAAATAAATCTTTCCGATTCCGATAATTGCTCAATATGTTTGTGGCAACCCATTTATTTAAACACTTATCTGCCCATCTAACTAGAACAGCAGAAACAATGTTGTACTGTAAACAAAGTGCATAAACCACACACAATTGTGTTGTACTTCTTGTCGCTGCTCGTAAATCAAGGGAATATTCGAAAATTTATTTCAACAAAGATTGTCCAGGGAGAAGAAATGGTAGCAGCTTCGCTTAGATTGCAACAAATGCCCGTAAAGTGTCCTTAAACAATGAGCAGCAGGAGCAGCCACATTCTCTGCGATATTTTCTGCCACTAATAAAGTCGTCTTTTTAAAGGACTCGCATGTGTGGAAAGCAGCTTTTCACGTGCCTGCCCAGCAAATAGACTAAACGTGACCACGAATAGAGCCACCTTTACCACGTCCTCGTTTTCTAACGGCCACCTGGGCATCGATTTGCGACAATTAAATGTTGGCATAATAAAATCAACAGCAAAACGGCCACAAAAATGTTCTCGATCTTTTTTTTGTTAACTGCTCCTCTCTCGCAAATTGGCGGCAAGTGCAAACAAAGTGAGCTGGCAAACTGCCGCAGAACGATTTTCCACAATTTCCAGCCAGTCGAGTTGAAAAGTCAACAAAAAAAAAAAAAAAAAAAAAGAAAGCGGAGCTTGGGAGGTTGGGGGAGTTGGCGCAAGTTTTTTATTTGCCAGGATGTACTCGGCATTATTTTGCTGCTCACTTTTCGAACACTCGACTCCACTCCATGGCCATAACAATAACCTTTCACCAGAATGTAACATGTCTGGCATTTATATGTCGTACAGGCACCACCAGGTCCGCTCCTCGACAGTTTACCTCACATCCCGCCAGTGGAAATCGCATTGAACTTCCGCTTTCCCCCCAAAAGCTGACTGCCCTCTTAATTTGATATCAGCTTGTGGGTGAATCAACTTTAGCACCGCAAAATGTGTTTGTTTCCTCGTGAAATTCGTATTCCGATTCACTTGAAGTCTGCTAAAGAGCATTATCCAAAATGTTTCCATGTCATTTTAAGCAGTCAGTTGTCATAAACATTCTCTTCATTACAAATTTTCAAATGTATTAGAACAAAAGCATAAAAAAAAACAAGCTTGGTGCTTGACTCTCAAATTCTCGGAAAAAAAACTGTTGGTTTTTAAAGAAGAAAACATTTAAACCGTTTAACTAATTTTATTGTCAATAAATAAAAACCTCATATATTATTTATTGACTTCACCTTAAAATAGATTAGATTTTGATATTCTAAGATTACCTAAGAAGTAAATTCTACGTAAATTTAAAAATCAAAATACACATCACATTTGCTCCCTAAAGGATTGTAGCTTAACATTTTCGACTCTATAGCTTAAACGTATCACTCATCAACTGTTGAAAGGCAATCAAAACTATTGAAAAGTACAAAACCAAATCCAAACACCTTCTGATAAAATTGTGCAACGAATCCACTGGGTATCCAAGTACTTATTTAATAACTAGGACGCAATTCGATTGCACTTTCGATTGGAGTGAGGAACTCTATCATTAGCTGATGGCTGTGCACTCCAAGCCCGACATTATCCTTTGGCAAATGTGTATATAATTGCAGGACCCCCGAGTCAGTTGGCCAGGACATGCGGCGAACGGCTCCTTGACATTGTCCGTGCAAACAGGAGAAGCACATAAATAGTGCAGGAAATAATGCAAATACAAAAAATCTGATAAAATCAGCATTTTCTAAATTAAATTGTTCGTTATGCATACGGTGAGGAGGGGAGAAAAGGACAGGGTAAAGGAAACAGGACCCTACCCTAGTCCTGCCAGCTCGACATTGTCCGGTAATTGTTCGCTGACAGAAGGAGAGTGAAGTGCCCCGAGTGTTGGGGGAGGGGGTTGACATTTAGCATATGAACTGGTGGATGGGGCAAGGACAAGCCTTTATTCCGTCTACGGCTCAGTGTCCACGTGTCCGGGGATAATTGCCCAGTGTCTGCTTGGCCCACATAACAAGCGCATATAAAATATTTCAAGTGTAGGAGGGGCGGACAGGTCTGTCATACATCAGGATTATTGTGTCACGTTGGAGTTGCTTATGCGCTTTTAATGATAGTTGTCACCGTCGTCCTTCTCACCCATCAGAGCTGCTGCCCGAATGTCACTCTGCAGCGTAATTGAGTTGTCCCTAATTCCGGCCGGAAAACACTGAGGCCACTAAACTAGACTCTCGCTGTCAATTAGAGCCTCTTTAGGCCCGGTCTATATTTACGCAGCTAATGGCATAATTACTGTCCCCCGGCAAAGGTTTTTCCCATGTAAAACATTTCACTAATTCCTCATTTTCCTTTTCCTCCATTGCAGTTTGGGCATCGGCCGCGCCCACTTCGAGAAGCAGCCGCCGAGTAATTTGCGCAAGTCGAACTTCTTCCACTTCGTGATCGCCTTATACGATCGGGCTGGCCAACCCATCGAGATCGAGCGCACGGCCTTCATTGGGTTCATCGAGAAGGACTCGGAATCGGATGCCACCAAGACGAACAATGGCATCCAGTACCGGCTGCAATTACTCTATGCAAATGGTATGTGGAGAATTCCCTACAAGGTGGTAACTTTATTAATAATATGCCCTGTTCTTGTTTTTAGGAGCTCGCCAAGAGCAGGACATTTTCGTGCGCCTCATCGATTCGGTGACCAAGCAGGTTAGTTCAAAAATACAATCCATTTTTTTCAATAGTTATAGTATTATATGTTAGCCATCTTCATAAGTTTCTTACCAACAAAATGTTATTTAATGCTCAATTTACTTGAAGGGGGAGGAAACCTTCTGTATTATAAAGTTCAATTTTATACAATAATTAGACTTAGTTGTATTTTTTATTAAGCTTAGTTGGCTTAAAAGACGTACACCGAAGATAAAATTAATAGAAATTAAAGGATATGCCTTTGATACATATTAGAATGAACAAGAAAGGAAAGCTAACTTCGGACGGAGCCGAAGTTGATATACCCTTGCAGAATATTCTGTAAATTATATTTGTCAAAATTATTCATATGATGTATTCTTAATACTCATAAAATGTCCCAACTTCCTAACTTTAAAAACACCAAAGTTATGGCATTTCCAATCGTTCAGTAATATGGCAGCTATAGGATATAGTCGGCCGATTGGCCAAAAATAAAAACCATAGAAAATCCCAACTTCCTAACTTTACAAACACCCAAGTTATGGCATTTCCGATCAATCAGTTATATGGCGGCTATAGGATATAGTCGTCCGATCCTTATGAAATTCGGTAGGTCGGATTTATTGGCCAAAAATAAAACTTATAGAAAATCCCAACTTCCTAACTTTAAAAACACCAACGTTATGGCTTTTCCGATCGTTCAGTTATATGACAGCTATATGATATAGTCGCCCGATCCGGCTCGTTCCGACTTATATACTACCTGCAATAGAAAGACAACTTTTGGGAAAGTTTCAAGCAGATAGCTTTAAAACTGAGGGACTAGTTTGCGTAGAAACGGACGGACGGACGGACAGACGGACGGACAGACGGACAGACGGACAGACGGACATGGCTATATCAACTCAGGAGGTGATCCTGATCAAGAATATATATACTTTATAGGGTCGGAAATGTCTCCTTCACTGCGTTGCAAACTTTTGACTGAAATTATAATACCCTCTGCAAGGGTATAAAAATAATAAAAGAATGGTAAATGGAATGCTAAAATTATGTGACTGATTAAACCCTGTTATAGAAATAGTACTCACACAAACACCCACAGTGAAATTGATTGATATTTAAAACACTCCTCGAAACCACTTAGTATTTTGCAATTCATCTTGCGATTGCCACTTAATTAAATGAATAACTTCGTGATTTCCATCCATTTCAGTGCAAGTTAGGGCCAAAGTTAACCAGGCTATGAAAAACTAATTCCTTCCACTTGACTGCTTTCGTGCATTTTTCTGAGCACGATGTTTGTTTTGCTGATTCGAGCATAAGTTGCATTCGAAATTGATTGTCACGGCTAATTAAGTGTGTCCTGGTGTGTCCTTTGGCCGATAAATTGAGCCGTCAAACGGGAACGACTTTTCCTCCTGGAAAAGGGGTGTGACCGGGGCTAACGAGAGTAGCGAGAAAATCGAGAGAATCGCACGGGGATCGAACATTGTTAATGCGCTTTGTTGTGGGTGCGTGCAAGTCCTGGGGCTTTTTTTCCTAGTCCTTCTAGTGCACCATATGTCCGCTTTTGTGGGCCTAATGCTCGCCGCCGCCTTTCCTTTTTCCTTTTCAAGGGCAATTAATTTCTCGAGTGACAAATTTTTATAGACGTTGAATCGTCCTTTGTCCTCTTCTTTCGGTGTCTTCCCCATTTAACCCCCTCGTTTCTCGATTTCTCCACGTTTTGTGGGCGTTTCTTGCCCATTTAGCCCGTTCGCATCAGAAACGAGCGCGCAATAAATTTGTCCACAAATTATCGACAGCAGCGACATCGCCCCTTTCTTAATGGTGAGAAAACCATTTGTGCAAATGCAATTTAATCGCAAAAATATTTGTCCTGCTGCCAATTGAATTTCCCGAAAATAACGCAACAAAATTGCAGATAAAGAATGGTCTCCCAAAAAATGTATTATTTTTAGAAATATTGATAAGAAATCGCTCGAGACTATTATTAATGTGCATTCTTAAGCAATTAAAGCTTATCGACAATGGAATAGCGCCATCGAGAGTTATTTTGATTTTAATGAGCAATTATCAAGAATTTAATGGGTCTACAAGGATAAATTATAATTTCCGGGCTTCAGATTCCCAAAAGATTTGTTTACTTTCTTAGAAATATTTTCTACAATTTTTTAGTTGTGTGATATGAGTTACATATTTAATCTACAGTATATAAAGACCAATTTTGTTAATCGTATACATTTTATTAGTATTATTCCAAATTGATGAAGTACATTTATATATTTAAAAGGATACTCCTAGTTTATCCTGGTTAGTTTGACATCACTCCTGTGAAACCCCTCATTCGAACATTTCCGCTTGAGTTGTGATGTATTTTTGATGGACCTACCCCTAACCTGAGAAAATCTCACAGCGATACGATTTGGTTGCCCTGTTTGAAAGTGTCGCAAGCTGGGAAAAGAACAATCATTTGATCGGATTAGGTGGGTTTTTCTTCCTCTTATTTTTTTTTTGTTTTTTGCTGACTGCTTTTGAATTTTACATTTCGTTTGTCGCGTGTCGTCTTTGTTATCGGATTGCGTAACAGGTAAGGCGGGGATAAGCGAGTGTTATCTAAGTGGGTGGGGGGGTTGGAAATTGGAGAACTGGTAACTGTGGCAGGCCGAAGGCGATTAAGTCGGAATTGTCTCAGCCGAGGAACTCAAGCGAAGGCAATTGTAAATGGCAGGAAGGCAGGACGATTGTCAACTGGCGTCCACGTGGCAAAATCTCGGGGACAACCCTTGCATCAGCAACCCCTTTTTGGCGAGTGCAGCAAATCATGGTCATAATCATAATTACATTCGATCAGATAACGGCGGAAAACAGTTCGAACCGGGAGGCGTCGCAATTGCAATTTGAGCTAACGATGGAACCACGGAAAATCGCCTCATTTCGGCGATCATATTTCATTTTCATCAGCGGCCGTGGTGCTACGGGTCCGGCATAAAACAATAGGGAAAATCCTTTTCCCCGTTTTTGTGTTTTGCCAAAATTGCGCTTATCGCGATTAATACGCACAAATACACGCACAAAAGCGCAGCGAAATTCTAAACCGAATAAGAGATGGAGATAGGGTGAGAGGGAGGGGGGTAACTGGCGATTAATGCACTAAGATAACTGAGACATATAGTGGTGGCAAATCCAGACGAACAAATGACAAGGATCCGCCAACCGGTTACCCGTTACGAACAAACCGCTAACGGTTAAAAAAAGGAAATGGAGCAACATTAAATACCCCATAGCAATCACACTCATACACACACACACTCTTGTCTGCGCGTGTTAATTAAGCGATAAAATTAATTTGTATGTCAACACTTAAAAAGCCGAGAGAGAGAATCATTTTCGATTATTAACAAATTGTGCGAGCACGCTTAATGGCAAATTGTTATTGTTGTTGTTGTCGTTGGCGCCGCCGGCCGCTCAATAAATTCAACAGATTGCGCGAAATCTCCACATTTGCATGTGCTGTCTGTCCGTCTCGCTCGCTCTTCCCCCCATTATAGGCTCCCCACACTAGCTCTCCCTTTCGCACGCAATGCGATTAAAAATGCTTTCACGGCAAGTGCATTTCTGCGGTCGAAAGAGATGGGTATAGTGTTATAAAAGAGAGAGATAGAGGGCGAGAGGTGAAAGCAGGCGCAAAAAATGATATCGCCCTCATTATGCGAAATGTGTAATGCATGCGGATTCCCCTTTGAAATTCTTGCGGGTCCCTTGGGGCACCTTCGGTTTTAAAAAGGTGTGCAAGATGATGCACTATGGATGTTATTTGGGTGAAAACAATCTTAACTTTTAATATCTGTGTTGGATGAAATTTGTAACATTTTTTTAAACCTATATAGGAAATATCTTAACATACTCCTTTATTTTCATTCAGGAATTGTAGTTTTTTACATTATTTTTTCTCTTTGAAAATTCATAACAAAGGCTTGAAAGGCAACATTTTATGTCTTATATTTGTATGCAGAAATGTTCAAATTAAAGTCATTGCTTTAATTTCGGTTTTTTTCACGTTACTGGCAATAAAAATAAATAATATTTTAATAATGACAACATAGTCAATAAATAATTCATAACATTTCAATTACCGAAATCAAACAAAGAAATGTATAGGAATATTTTTTTAGGAAGTGCATATTTCAAAATGTTTATATTTGTATTTTTTCAAGATGTTGGCATTACATTGTTATCCCGTGTCCCTAAAAATATGCAAATATCAGAAAAGGGACCCAAAAAAAAGGTTTCTCCCCCTTTTCCCTCAGCAAAATGCACAAACGTAAAAAGTAAAAATACGAACAGAGGATGCACGAGTCCTTGCAACGGTAACCTTTATTTTGTTGTCCTTTCTTCTTCCTGGGCAATTTATGCGTTGTCCTGATAAATGAAGCTTTAATAAATTAAGAGCAACCCTCTATAGGTTTTTATTCGGTTATTTTTGTTTTATTGTTTGGCCTTTCACAAACATTTTTTTGCAGTCCGCTCTTTTGTACGCGATAATTTATCTTGTTTGGCGAGATTTTTATTTGGCACGTTAAATATGCAGCATGCAGCATGCAACATGCAGCATTCAAGTGCGTGAATAATGCAGCGAACGTCGATTCATTTTATTCCAAAAGCGATAATAACAATTTGCAAAAATGCTACAAAAAAATTGACTCTTCGGTGGAGTTTGATGGAAAATCGTTTAAAATTTAAAAGCCGAGGCTCATCCTGTTTGCAACACCCCCCTTTCCACCATCCAATGTGGAGTCCTTTTTCTGCCTGTCCTGTCATCACTTCATCACTCGCTTTTTTGCACATTTTTTCTTGCTGTTTTGTTGTCCTGCTCCTGACTCCTGTTCTTTGTCCTGTTGATAAATCGTAGTTTAAACGCTTTTACTCCAGTTTTAGTGGCTTTCGTTTAGTTTGCCGTTTTTTTATTAGATGAGCCATTTAGCCTCTGATTTCCGAGCTCCCAAACTCCTGACTTTCGGCCACAAAAACACGGAGAACGAGATACAAACTAATTGTTTGTTTTTGCATCCCACCGCAAGGATGATGGATGATGATCCCTGTTTTTACCCGCTTTAGGCAAGTGGTTTATTTTTTTAGCTGGGAGAACTTAGTTTCGCTTAGTTGGTTTAACTATTTGAATTTATTTGTGAGTGAAATTTATGGAGAATTAATGTGAGATTTATTAATATTTGTTTTAAGAAAAAGAAATTTTTAAGAAAGAGTATTTGGCAAGCTAGAAAAGTTAGTCAAAAACATTAATAATTTTCGTTCAATGGATTTCAAAATTTATTGATGTTATTGACTTATAATGCTGCTCTTCTGATTTCTGATACAGCCTTTTCCTTTTATTTGTCCACTTTTATGTCAAACTATATTTATCATGTTCTCTTTTTCCAAAATCGAAAATAAACAGGTGACAATTACAAGTTGTCGCATAAAAAATCTAAGCAAACTTTATGTCCTATGCCGGAAAACATTGAAAATCCATTACCCCGGACTGGGATAAAAAGGACTCACCATCCTTGTCCGGCCTATAATTAGCTGCACTCCGTCCGGGACAAGTTCGAGCAGTAATTCCGGCTATCCCACACATATTGGACATTGAGCTGGGCCATCGAGAGCTGTCTGATCCTTTACAGGTTTCGCCAGGAGTAAGGGGAATTATTAACCTGACAAACGGGATAATAAGGGATGATCATAATTTTACATGTGCCCAGCTAATGCCAAAAACAGCAGGGGGCGGTGATATATACATATACAGAGGGTGGGATTCTGGAGGACTGCTGCTGGTTGCATTAAAATTAATTTCTGATTATCTATCTGGTTGGGCACAGCTTCTGGACTCATCATCCGAGGATACAGTTTCACTGCCAGGAGAGGAAACAAATGCACATATGCCGGTGACGTCAGAGGAACCACTCGTCCTTGACGGCAAGTGGCGGGATTCCTATTGCTTCTTTTTTTTGTTTTTACTTTTTGGTGGATGAACACGGCTCAGGTTTTTGGCTTCCTCACTCGGTTATTGTTATTACTTTTGCGTGTATCTCCGTCAGTTGATGAATGATCCTCTCACCCCCCGTGGAAGTGCGTCCTTCACCCTTCGCATATGCCGTGTTTTTGCCAACTAATTCGCTGGATGAGTGTTGGATTACGGTCAGAGGGCGGGGGGCGGGGCAACAGGACACCCGCTTTAATCATTTTTAAATTAGAGAACTATGCGCCTTTTTTGTATGCCATCCCCTTGTTTATCTATTTGGTTGGAACTTCGAGAGGCTTGAGGAAATTGCAGCAGATTGTCTAACGCTGCACTTGCGGTTTCTGTTTCTTCCACATGGCACAATTCTATGGAACGTTTTACCACCCCCTCGGAAAAACGCCTCACTTCACTTCACTTCACTGCCACCACACGAAAACAAACACACAGTTCGAGTGGCGTTTTCACTGGGCAAACACAAATACTAGACTCGCACAAAACGCCCCTTAGATGCCCATACCGCTCGAATATTATTTATGCAGAGGTAAAAATTGTGGACATTGTCAATATTTGCATTGTGTCCCATATGTCGATTTGCCGGGCCGAGTTTTCGGGGCTCTGTAATTAGCATTTATGTGTGTTTGTCTTAGCCCAAAACGATAGTTGATAGGGGGTCAAGTAAGCAGGGAGGGGTTTCAAGTCTGGTGTCGATAGCACAGGGTTAATAACGGGGTCATGTGGCGTTTACTCAGGTGGTAATGGAGGTACGTAAATCAATGAGATTAAGATCTTTGAGGTTTTGCCAAAACTATGAAATTATTCTTTAGGTTTAGTTCGATTTTGCTTTACTTTAAGGCATACATACAAGTATTTCCACTAAATCATTGTTTGACAGTTTTTAAATTATTTATTAAGTAGTTCCAAATTAGTAAAACTCAACATATGTCAGAAAATACCTAATAAAAATTAAAATGACTTAAATATAAGACTAATATTAATATTATTTGTATTATTATTGCCATCATAAGCAACCTTGCTTAAATAGATAACTATATATATCTTCTTTAACACTTGGATTTGTACTTTATTCCCAATTATGATTTCCAATTTCAGGCCATCATATATGAGGGCCAGGACAAGAATCCCGAAATGTGTCGAGTACTTTTAACGCACGAGGTGATGTGCAGGTGAGTGCTTATTACTACTATCTCCATTTATTACCCTTCTTATAATGCAATCCACACCTTTTTGCTACTGATTTGCGAATCGAAATCTCAAGTCTCGCGGGCATTCGGAAACCGAATCCCTGGAGCTTCTTTAACTTTCTTTTTTTTTCTACCCACCCTTTTTCATAGCCACTCAAATTATAGAGACCTGAGTTCTCATTTGTTTTGCCTGTTTTTTCCGTGATTTTCCCTGTGTTTTCTTACGATTTTCTTACGCTTTTCCCCAAGCTTCGTGGGCTGCTTTAATTTTGTTGATTTTTAAGCTCCGTCCGGCAGAACGGAGAGTGTCCTTCGTTTTATTTTCACGCTCAAACGCACGCGAGCTGAAACGTATAAATGGTTGACTACCGAGCCGCCTCATTGCCACCCAGTCACCACCCACTAACACCCACCACCACCCACCGCCCCATGGGCTGCTGTTCACCCTTCTAGCAGCTTTCTGACAGTTGAAGGTTGCGTAGAAAATAAAAACGGCAGAGAAAAAAAATGCTGAAAGAAAGCCAAACAACAAAAAAATTACACAGCTTTAGCCGGTGAACCCCCGTCCACCCCCCCGCAGGCCTCCACCCCTGCTTGAAATCCATGTTGTTGTTGCTGGCCGGCCATCTTTTATTATTTCGGATTGGCACCCAGTTTTTATGTTTGCGTAGCATTATCAAAAACAAGGGGACAACGCACACAAGCACACATTCTGAATCTCACACTTACACGGGGGTTGCAGACTCCCCCATTAGAAAGAGAGAGAGAGGGGGAAAGAGACAGCGACAGCGGGAAAGAGAGGCAGGACGAGGACGAGAACGACGACGTCTTCTTTATCGTTTTGGCTTTGCGCCCATTTCAGTCATCCATGTTTATGTTATATGCCCAGCAAAGACCCAAAAGCCAAAAGCCGGGTCCAAGCCAAAAATACCACCCCCAGTTGACCCTCATCCACGCAATCCGCCCACACAACCCACCACCCCCTACCCCCCTTTTATTCTTTTTTTTTTTTTTTTTTCATCTAGCCCAGGGGCTGTGCAGTCGAAGAATTACGCAGCCATTGAACTCGATATAGATATATGAGTGCGTACATAGATGCAGATAGGGGATAAGTGCAGAGCAATGACAAATGTCTGACCCCGAAAAATAGGCACACATCTAACGTACTTTTCAAAGAAAAACAGTAGCTTAAAGTAAAGTAAAAATTGGGTGTTAAAGGCAAAGGAAAATAAGCTTTAAGAGTATTCATTTTAATATTTAGGTGGAATTGAAAGAATACTAGTTGAAGAAAACTCCAGGATTACAATATGCCTTAGGACTGATTTTATATGTAGAATTGGAAAAAACCATTTAGGGAGTTTATCTTAAATCTGATCTTCCGTTTTAAATATAAGAATATAAAATGTATTATTTTATTAATGTTGGTAAACGTTGTAAATGTTATTTCTCAAATTTTTTTATTTAACTATTTTTGAGAGTCTTCAAAAATTATGAAATTTATATTTACAAAAATCAAGTATACGCCCCTTTGTACCCCACAAATTATATATTATTAAGATTAAAGCTAATTAACATTAAAGTTATATTAAAATGAAACTATTTATCTTTCAGCCGCTGCTGTGATAAGAAGAGCTGTGGTAACCGCAACGAGACGCCATCGGACCCCGTCATTATTGATCGGTAAGTAGTCATAGTTCATTCTCCTCTTCCACTGCCACTGTCACATCCACATCCACATACCCGTATCCCTGTCCAGGACCTCGTCCTGTTGCTCCGCCACACAAAAGATGACATTTTAAGCTGCTTTTCATCATCGTCGCTGGCTTTTTATTTTGTCAGCCTGTTCTGCGGCTTGTGTATGCGTATCGTTGATTTATTGGCATTATTATCAACTGCAATATAAAACACGATGCGGCAGACATGCAAAGAGCTCGAAAGGGGGATCCTTTATGGCATGGAAGGAGCTGAAATGAAACAGAAGCTGCAGTTGGGAGGCAGCGACTCCCCCTCGAGAGGCAAACAAAAATTCATCAAAATGGCAGTGGCAAATTCTATTTTCATAAATTGTAAATTGAGACGAGTTCGCGGCAATCCGACACGCCCTCGATGTCCTTTTTGCCGTCTATAAGGCCACTTTCCGGAATCCCAATACCCAAACCACAGCGTCGCCTGTCGCGTGTCAGTCGAATTATGTTAATTGTGTGCACATCCTTGCGGCCGCCACGCCCCCTTTGTCCTTCTGCCTGGAGTGTGGCCTCCCTAATTGGCTTCGGAAATATTATTTGAGTGCAGGAAATTAGAGAAAACCAAAAATGCAAAACAAATTGTTATGAGAACATGCGGGTAACGAATTTAGGAAAGTGGTGTGAAAGGGATTAAAAATAAGCATAAAAAAAACCCTTCTTATATAGTATATATTCAGATTTAAGAATAATTAATGTTTTTTGATAAATATATAATATTTTAGGGGGAAACACATAAATAGGAAGTGTTTTGAAGTCTCTTAAAAATGTCTAACAGTAAGTCATTCCGAAATACACCAGTGATTTCTAAGGCTCCTCACTACATTTAAAGTGAAAGTATAAAACTTTGTCTTACAAAAATAAATTAAATCGTTAATATAATATATGAAAAAGTTTGTTTTGAAAATTTAGTTTTTGTTTATTGAAACTACTTAAAAATGATTTATTTTTCTGTGTGTAGGTGCAGAGTAATCAAACGAACATTTACTTGAAAACCCTATAGAATCCACCTCCACCGAATCAAGCATTTTATTCAAACCTTTCTTGGGCATCTGCAGCTGCAATCGCCGCCAAACTCATTGAGTTGTTAAACAATTTTGTAGTCCCCAGGCCCCATTAAATTGAGGCACACCTTATGCAGATGATAATCAGTGCTCTGTGTGATTCCCCGTAAACCAGATCGCGGACCTCCGGCGAAGGGTGTCCCCAAGTATTTGCCTATGTGGACTCCATCTCCATCTCCATTCCGATACTGACTCCGATTCCAGCTGCAATGGCCATTTGTAGGACTGCCCACAAAGGTGTTCCGCGAACTGAGATCTCCTTTCGCTCCGCTTAATGATTCTATTATTAAAGTGGGCAGCCAAAGTGTCTGCGACCGGTTGGCAGGCAGCCCGACTCACAATCAGGCCATAATTGGTGTCATAATTAAATTTAATTGATTGCCTCTCCTGGCTCCCCCACCTCAGCTTGCAAATTAGGAAATGGCCGGGGCAAATCGAGGCTGAAGTGGCAAAAAAAAAAACGAAGCCAGTTCTTGCCACACAGCCACTGATTCGCAGCAGATTCGTAGATGCTGACAAAAAACACGATCTCGGCGAGATCACAGATCGCGCGCTGCACATTTATGATCTTGTTAAAATTGCTCTGCGTGCTGTTGCTCCAGAATGTCATCCGTTGGAATAACAGTTACACTTCACCGATCTCCACCTGGTGATACTACTCCAATATCGCAACGACTCCTACTCCTGGTCCCCATATCGGTGGCATCTCTTTTTCTGCCCCACGTGCCCGGGCGCGACACTTTGCGCTTGATATTTACGATTATTAATTCATTTCTCCTCTATTTATTTGCCTTGTTAGCCGGGCTGGCAAGCCTCAAGCTCACACATTGAATTGGTTAATCCTGTCTAGAGATGGTAGCGTGCCTGGAGAAATATTACTTTAAAGTTAAAGGATTCTGTGTTACCATTTATGTTTGTTTGGGACTTACATCTACCTGTATATTTTTACTTAAATAAAAGTATTTACAGGTCTTTTTCCAGATTATATTTTTGATGTATAAACAAATACTTTTCTATCGCTCTTTATACAAACTTATTGACTTTATTTATTGACGAGCAACAGTTCTTAACATTTACAAAAATCTTAGAAAAATCACCCAATGAAACATATTAGTTACTTTTATTAAATTATAATTCTTATTAATTATTTCAAATTAGAAAATTCCCTTTTGGCAAGCAACAGAATTGATAAAGTGTAAATCTTCTTAAGTTCAAGCTTTATTTTTATCAGTCCTTTAAAACCATAAAATGGTCAACTGGACATATATTTCTATTGAGCTATCGTGACACGCTCACACCTGTGATCCCTGCCAGCTCCCTGCGCATGTCGCATTTGTCAGGCGGGCTGTAACTTTTGTCGGCATTGCATTCCATTCGTGCGACTCGGGCGCATATCAATCACCAGCTGAAAACACTCCCAGCTACCAGCTACCAGCTACCGAGTACCAGCTTCCATCTCCAATCAGCTTAAAAGGCGGCATGGATCAGTCGGTGGCCAACGGGCCCATCCAGCCCAGTCCGCCCCCTTTGCGGCGACCGCTCATTGATATGCCAGTAGATCATGCCGCCGGCGGGAAGACAAAGACCCCGGGATAATCTATCTGTTCGCAACTAAATTTCGCCGTGCCAGAGGAGGAGAGTTGAGCAGCGCTAAAGCGCTAACTTGCCCGGGGGTCCAACGCATTTTGCCACTCAGCAGACCCAGCCGCATATATGCCCCTTTCCATAACCCCTCGACGAATCCGACGATCCGGCGAAACTTTGTCAGCGGCGCGCAACAATTGGAACTGATTGAAAATTCCGAATCGGGGATCCAGGGGACACCACCGACTTGCATTTCCAAGTGGCTGACGAAAGCCAAAAACTGATACGATATGACAACAGCAACAGCACAACAACACCAGTCTGGACCCAGAGCAACCAGCACTAACCAACGACCGACTACCAGGTATCTATCTCTTTTGCCCAGATACTGACGTTCGGACGTGTGCCGTGAGAGCTGCAACAACAGTAGCCACTATCCACTGACCACTGGTCACTGGCCACTAGCCACATTCGCCGGCGATCTGCACATGTTTTATTGATGAATTTCTGTTATTCATGCAACCGATCTGCAGTTGGCCACAAGAGGAGGCTTTGGAGATGCCGAAATTGTGCACACAATGAGCTGGCGCACAGTGAGTTGAGGGATGGCTAAACTAGATCGAAAAATAGTAGGAGCAAATTTAAAGGAAATTTCAATATATTTGTTTCCTTGTTTTCTTACTACTGATGAGGATTTGAAATGGTTATTTACCTACACAACTACTCCTTGATCTTTATGATAAACAAATTGTGGTTACCAGAGAAAACATCCACATTGTAGAGATCATTAGGGCATTTTTAAAAAAGAAAAAAATTTTTAACTTAAAATTTCAGCTTATGTAGTTTGCCTATTAACAAATGATTGATTCGATTTCCAAGACATATTCACCTTCTTCAAAAGGTAATTTTCCAAGTGTGACACCTTTTGCTTCTCAGATTGCTATGCTTGTTCCACTGTGGAATAGATCGGTGGGATTTGCAATTACCTGGGGCAGGTGATGAGGGCTTAGTCGCAGTCTCAGTCGCGGTTCGAGTGGTGCTCTCTCTTTCTGGGGCCTTTTTTATTTATGATTTGCGAGGACACTGGACACTGGGCACTGGGCACTCGCATTGTCTCCGGATCGATTGCCACGCATTTTGTCCCTGCCTTTTTCCCAGTTTGTTGGCATGCACTTCGTGTGTGTTCCATAATTAAGTGAATTTAAAGCTCACTTCAGCGGTGGTCGTTGTTCTCGTTGTTATTGTTGTTGTTGTTGTCGTTGTTGTCCTGGTTGTTGGCGAGGTATTCGTGTTGTTGGTTCTGCGACATGTTCCACGTTTTTGTCACACATTTCCACCGATCTTGAGTGGTTTTTATTTGATTTATTTCGTGTATTTCTCTTTGTGCTCCATTTGTTGGATATCATTTTTTGATTCACATCTGGCGTATGCGTAATGATGTGAATTATACTGACAACCATGCAATTGCCATCGTTATCGGCAATAGTCATTAAAAACGCTATCGCGTGACCAGCGCGAAGCGCGTTCGACTTTTTAATTTGGGTAAATTGTGGGGCAATCAAAAAAGAGTGTCCACCACCAGCACAACCCCTCAAAACACCCAAAGCGCTGTAACACAAAAACTGAAATCCAAAAAGAACCCAAAAGAAACTAAACTCGTAGTGTGGGTAAAAAGCTCTCAGGCGAACAATCGAAAATTTGCCACTCTTGCATTTATCTACGTCATTGGCATTTTCTTCGCTTTATTTCAATTTTCTATATTTGCCAGCGTTTTGTCCACCGCAGCAGCGCCAAATAAACTAAGTGCCAACTCCCGGCCAACTACCCTCGAAATGCCCCGCCCCTTTTGGCCAGCAACAAATAGAATTGACATTTTGTGGTGTCCAATATGCAGAAACATGGGGCGAAGAGTTGAACAGACGCGGTCAAAACAAGGGACTAGAGAGTATCCATTTAAATAATCTAAAAGATTTTTTGAAAACTAAAAAATTAATTAATGAAATATATGTATAACCATAATCATTATAATCGTGAAGTAAATATAAACTTTAGCTGAAATAAAATGACAAACTAATAAACTTAATCATTTTCTTGAATATTAATAACTAATATTAAAATCATACAACTAAAATAAACAATACCAGAAATATTGAATATACATAGTCGATATTGTATAATCTCAGTCAAACAATATTCTTGGGACTGCTATATTCTCAACCTCGACTGTGCTGCGTGAGGTGAGCCAATGTTTTGGGCCATTCATTGCATGCCTTGATAATCGCACTCGCGCTAAAAATGATGACAAAACTGCTGCTAGTTGTTGGCTACAGTTTTTAATTTTCTAAATGCATTCCAGCCACCTGGCCGTGCTGGATGTCGTGTCCTGTGGCCAGGAGAAGGAGATGGAGATGGTGAGGTGGTTATTCAGGGGGAAAAGCAGAAAGTCCTTGCTGCCTGCTCAAATATTTAAAGCGTCGCAAATACAAAATGTGAAAAAAGAGACGATTTTGACGGCATTTGCGGTCAGCAATCGACAGTCCGCCCATGAAATATTGGGCAGACATTCCATGCAGACAGCCGTAGAGTGGGAGACCATAACAGTTAATTATCGATAAAGATATGGACAGCAACGCATATTTCTGCCTTTTTATCGCAGCCATTTCTCCCCTAAAAAACACAAAATACAACCATATACTCATCCATTTCGGATATAATTTTCATAGACTCTTGACGATTATCTTTGAAGTGCAAAGCAATTGAGTTTGAGTTTGAATTGGAATTTGAGGTGCGCGAAGTGCATTTGATTTGCACCTCGTAAATCATTGGATTCGGAGATGTGGCAAAACGGAAACGGGAAATTTTGAATTGAATTTTTGCATTTCAAAGAACTCTGGGATCGGCACATTTGCATATTTGTAGTAGACTGTCTGTTGAAATTGAATTATTAATGCAAATTTCCAGCGCTTTGCACTTTTCGCTCACTTTAAATTGGCACTCGCATTTTTGGCAGGCTGAATTTAGGTTTGCTCCTGGGAAATGCAGTTTATTAAATCATAAATAGGTGAATTTAAATTCTAGCATTGCCATTGAAATACTAGAAAGTCGTAACAATGAAATGTTTCTGCGTTTTCAGTGTTCAAATATAACATATCTTTCAAGCGAATGATATTTCTAAACGGAATTTAAAATTGTTAATATACCTTTTATAATTTAAATGTCCTTTTTGGAAACTATCACTGTCTGTCCCTGAGTTAATTCAAAATTTCATCCACATGTTGATAACTCAATTAACCCTTTTGAATAGCTGAATCTATTCCCTGAGGTTAACCCAATGAATTAAGCAAACCCGTCTAATGTGCATAATTAAAGTAGCCCTCATGACACCGGGCTCATATGGATTTAAAATGCACGGTTCCAAACTATACGAGTATCCACATTGTCTTTGTCTCGGCTCATCATCTTGGGATAAACTCATCTATTAGTTGGTGTTTGTCTGTGCGATTCTGTTAGCCATTTCCTTGGCCATTTACCCCTGTTGCATAATTAATGGTATTAAAAGCGTTAACTGACAGTCAACACACTCCGGCACACACATATGTACATACATGGGTATATGCGGAAATAGTTGGCATAATTCGGGCATTTCAATGAGGTCGATAATTTGATGGTTCAGCGGAGAGCAAGGGATAAGGTCACACACGTACACACTCGCGTCGTCGTCTTCGTCTCAGATACATTTGTATCTTTTTGTGGCCATTCTATCTGCGTCTGATGCCAGCTACTTTTATCGTTGTCTGATATCTAACCTCGCTGTGCGTGTGTGTACAAAAATAATCAGTTTAGAGATGAAGAAATCCCAAGAACAACAAGCCGCCAGCTTCCCCCATTCGCAAGGTATTTCCCCGGTCCCAACGGCATGACTTTCGGTCCCAAAGCAACCCCAAAAATATACATATACTTCGGTGTATGTATAGAAAAACACAAAACAAACGCGAAATGTAATGAACTCGGTGCTGTGAAAAGCTCACTCACATTTGTAAGATCCACTCAAAAGTATCTTCACTCACTTTCGCTCTCTGTGTTTTTCGGCGAGTGAAAGCCTCGCCACGCACCAAGTGAAAGTGTTTTCAACAAGTTCTCTTCCGGCCAGAAAGGATAAACGTATCCTGCCGTCTTCACCCCCTTGCGAAAGTCTATTGCAGTACAAAGGAGCCCAAAGGAAGATGTGAAGAAAAAAGCTATGAACTTCAGATGTGGCAGGGGGTGGTTGGGTGGATAAGAATCCTTGGGCCGTTGGGCTGCCAAGCGTGGAGCGTTAAGCCGAGAAAGAGCATAAATAAATAAAGCCCGAGCAACAATAGAAGCCAAAATGGTGACTTCATCCTTGTCGACGGCCATGTTTTCGTGCCTTTCCATTCGCTTTGTATTGTATTTTCGGTGGAGAAAATGCCAAAAGGCATAGAAATGGCGCGAAAGTAAGTTTTCGCATTATTTTTCGGGCCTCCCACCACTTTTGGCTTCGTTGGCATTCGTTGTCATTGCCCCATAGTCATTGGGTTTATGCGACAATAAAGTTGAAAATTTTGAATATTATCGTTAGTGAAAAATTAGAGACAAGTTGGCCCGACGGCCACCACCCCCACACCGCCTCACCTGAGGTCCTTCTGCTGGGAAATACTTTGTTTTGGCGTGCGCCAAAAACGCTCTCGGCTCCTCACGGCCTGTTCACGCCATTGCCAGATAATATCAGCGGAAAATTGTGGGTGTTTGGGTGGCTGGGTGACTGGCAAAGCGATTTATGTCCTTTTGAAATTCATCATTAAATTTGTGCGCTGTTTGGCGATGCAAAGATAATGCCACAATTTGTTGTTTGCACTGTTGCTGCTTCGCAAATTTACAGTTAATCGCCGGGCTCCTCTGCAAAACCATAAACAGGAAAAACTTTCACTTTTTCGATAAAGATACTGGGAATTTATTTCAATTTTCTGTGACTCAGATGCGCGGGATAAGGCATGAAGTTAGGGTTAGGAGTTTGGAGTTTGAATAGATTGGAAGGTGCGACATATTTAGATGATTAAGATTTACTTCAAAAAAGTTTTTGAAGTTATTGGACAGTACAAAAAACTAATTATAAAAAATATGTAAAGTTTTGTTAAATATGGGCTAAATTTTATTTGATAAATACGATTTAAAAACTTCTTAAAAATTAAAGTATGCATTATTTAAAATCTGTTACAGTACTTCTTTTAAAATAATTAAGTTTTAACTAATTTACCAATTCCAAGGTTATTAACCCATTTTATATGAATTTTATTGCTTTAAAATAAGAGTTGCAGATTAAACACCTTAAGTTCTAGTCCCAAATTTCTGTTATTCCCAAAGGCCATTCAGTGAAATGCTTGCTCTACTGTTCGATTCCATTGACAACCACTTTTGTGCCGAAATTTAAGCACTTTCCGCACACCTAAAAAAAAGAATCTCCGCCCAATCGAGGGACACCGCCAAGTCGCGACCCCCTCGCCCAAATATGAATGACCAATTATGCACTTCGTTGGCGCTACGTGCCCGAGCTGCCAATGGATCCCCAAAACAACAAAAAACGAAAATCTTCCCCGGAGGTGTCCCGATGTCATGTGCGAACATTTGATGATGCGTAGCTTTTCATTAAATGAAAATTTCGCGTTGCTGGCAAAACAAAAGGCCAAAGAAAAGGCCGAAAGAGCAAACTTTGTTGGCTGAAAACCTGGAGAATGGGCAAAGCCAGGAGAATTGGCCAAGATGGAGACACTTTGATTTATTGACAGGATGCGACTGGAATTTTTAATAGCCCCCAAGTGGGTGGGTGGCTCTCCAGCGGAATAATCCCTGAATTGGTCAGGTCAGAATCCGATTTTCGGGTAGATTTCTCAACTGCAATAGAGACTCCAAAGGCATAGACATATGCAAATGGGGGAGAGCCTGTGAATTTATGTGTCCTGTCCGGATATTTTGAAAACATTGTAATTCAAGCGAGGCAGGAGGGGCAGGATGCTTCCGAGAAAGTCAATTAGCTGGCCATAAAAATGCAGGCTGGTCTCCGAAGTGATGATGGCTCTGGTGTCTCAGGGATGAAGTCATCGCGGGCAAGTGAAATTAGGACCCTTAAGGATGCACTTCTCAGCCACTCGATATGTATTCAAATTTCAGTTGCATGCAGTTGCATCTGAGAGTCTGTGAGTTTCCACGTTCGTTTGCCGCGCTGTAATTCGATATTGTATCTGACAGATACACGGCTCTCGTGTATCGAGATTCTCTGGGGATGGCAGTCCAATGCGCTCAATGCTTGTGTTAATGATGATGAGCCCACTCCGATGTTCTTTTTTCCCGTAATGGATAACAGCCATCCACTCACATCTGTTTTTTCATTGCGAAGTCCAACAAGTTCACAATAGTTTTTGATAAGCGCCACGCAGCTAAATAAAAAACAACACATTAAGCTAAATATATATTTTGTATATACATTCATATAAAGTTGGGCTTAATGGAGACTGGCATTGCTGCTTATTCGTTGGCATTGCCTTTTATCAGTTTTAATTGAAATTCTGGCTTTTTGGCATATCTCGAATGTCAGTTCCTTATCGTCTAAGTAATGATTTATGGACTATCCGGGAAATGAGTAACACTCACAAGAGTGCCAGTGGGAACTTAATGTCACCCCTTTAAAGTGCGAGAAACTCCGAAAAAGTGTCAGAAGTATAAACAAATTTGCGACACTCCCATCGGACAAGGACATATGCAGATGCCACCCGCTGGCCGGCCAGAGATCAACCCTCCCTGCTCCCTGCTAATTTGTCCAATTTGTCGACTCGGAAACAACACAAAAAAATATGATGAAAATTGCTGGCACATCGCCGCTTTTCCCCCCACCCCCCGCTGATCGGAAAGGAAAATATTATTTCTGCAAATAAAAAGGGGGACGCTGGATTCTGATAGGGCCGTATCATGTCGCCGGCGGATGCATAAAAGTATTTCAGCATTTAAATGCACCGCACCCGGGTGTCAGTTTCCATTGGATTGGACTAACAGGCTAACAGGCTCGCATCCTGGCCGCAGGACATTCGCCGGCTGTCACCCCACTTATCGCAAGGGCACTATTCACTACTCACTATTGCCCCGGGGCCAAACATCTGCCCAGAAATGGCAATGGAAAAAAGGAGAGCAAATAGGCACAAGTGGCAGCAAAAAGACGCAACCCGTCATTAGCGGCTCGTAAAGTCTTAATTGAAGCTGGCATAAATCCAAAACTAATTTATAATTGGCTGCCCATTGGGAAAAAACGATTCAAGAACCATTTATGGTTTAATATGCCTTACTTTTCCAAGCAGACAAGTTTCAAAAAATATTTCTTTGTTAAATTAAGACCTTATAAAACATAATGTTAGTTGGTTGTTAAAAAAAATACTATTAATGTCTGAAAATATATATGCATATCATCAAAATAACAAGAACTTTTACAACTTAAATTTGTTCATATGTATTTTATAGATGATTTGAGGAATTCTATTATATTGAATTTTCAACTATTTTTTCCCTGTATACACTAAAGGCTTTTACAATTCATTAATTAATCGAATCTTCCTTTCTTTACAGCTTCTTTCTCAAGTTCTTCTTGAAGTGCAATCAAAACTGTTTGAAAAATGCCGGAAACCCGCGGGACATGCGCAGATTTCAGGTGAGTTGGCGCCTTCACCTGCCCAAGCGATCGTTATTAATAGAGTGTTTCGTTCTCCTCAACATCAGGTGGTGATCTCCACGCAGGTGGCCGTGGATGGACCACTTCTGGCCATCTCCGACAACATGTTCGTGCACAACAACTCGAAGCACGGACGGAGGGCCAAGCGGCTGGATACCACGGAAGGTACAGGCAACACATCCCTGTCCATTTCCGGTCACCCCCTAGCGCCCGACAGTACCTACGATGGTCCGTAGCAAAATTCCAATTATTCCGACCAATTTTTCGTTTTACGTAGATCCAAGAAATCCCCCCATAATCCCCCGAAAATTCCCCCATAATCCCCCGAAAATCCTCCAAGATTTTTCGTTTTATTCGTAGCAATTGGCAAATCAGAAGCGATCGCATCTGTGAGATATACTCAACTAACCCATCAATCTCTGGGATTCACTTGCAGGTCTCTATCCACCGCTGCCAGTGGCCACGCCCTGCATCAAGGCAATCTCGCCCAGCGAAGGCTGGACAACCGGCGGCGCCACCGTGATCATTGTGGGCGACAACTTCTTCGACGGCCTGCAGGTGGTGTTCGGAACCATGCTGGTCTGGAGTGAGCTGATCACCTCGCACGCGATCCGGGTGCAGACCCCGCCGAGGCACATTCCCGGCGTGGTGGAGGTGACGCTATCCTACAAGAGCAAACAGTTCTGCAAGGGATCGCCCGGTCGCTTCGTCTATGTCTGTAAGTGGTCGCAGTTCCGCCCTCCTGCTCATCCACTCCATGTCTAACCTTTTGATTACCGCTTTAAGCAGCTCTCAACGAACCCACAATCGACTATGGTTTCCAGCGCCTGCAGAAGCTCATTCCCCGGCATCCCGGCGATCCGGAGAAGCTGCAAAAGGAGATAATCCTCAAGCGGGCCGCCGATCTCGTCGAGGCCCTGTATTCCATGCCCAGGTAAGAGGATTGCTAATATCGAAGCTCTTTGGCGGGAAACTAATACCCAACCCGTGTTGCAGCAGATCCCCGGGCGGCTCCACGGGCTTCAACTCCTATGCCGGCCAACTGGCGGTCAGCGTGCAGGATGGCTCTGGCCAGTGGACCGAGGACGACTACCAGCGGGCCCAGTCGAGCAGCGTGAGTCCACGGGGCGGCTACTGCAGCAGCGCCTCCACGCCGCACAGCTCGGGAGGATCTTACGGCGCCACGGCGGCCAGTGCAGCGGTGGCGGCCACGGCAAATGGCTATGCACCTGCTCCCAACATGGGCACACTCTCCTCATCGCCCGGCAGCGTCTTCAACTCCACGTCAAGTAAGTACCCTGCCCCTAAACTCCCACGTAGGTGAAGGGAAACCCATCACAATGGTCACCTCAAAGTCCTGCATTCGATACTTCTTTGAGGGAACATCAGCATATTGGAAAATAATTCTAATAAGTTCTCATGATAGACATTTAGTTAAGAACTATGAGTATAAGACCTAATCGGCCTAGTTCTCCCTTTTGTCAATTTTTTTTTTTACCAATTTCAAGACTTTTTTAAACATTTTGAATAGAAAATTTAGATATTTTTTAATACAAAAATATTTAAATATTTTTCCATTGGAGTCTAAATATGTAAAAGCAATCGTTTCTTTTCCTGAGAAACAATTTTTCTTTAAATAGATATTAAAAAAAATAAAATAAAAATATTACGATTTCAAAAATTACAAATAAAAAAAAAGCCAAAAGTAAGCTTTGATAAGATATTTCGAAATCCATAAAAAAAAAGTCACCGGCCTATCTTAAACAACTCAGCTCAGAGGCCTCAGATGATCTCATGTTTCCCGTCATTTACTGATTAGGAAAACATTCCCAGCCAATCAAATTCCTGTCTTAGAAGTTCTTAATTTCTATTACAATCTTTTGTTGATTTGAGCTTCAGTTTGAATAACTCTCACATGAATACCGCCCTCACATAAACTGCATAAACTCTCGTTGCCATATCCCGAATTATCCCCACTTTTTCCCCCCAAACCATCCAAACAAAGTGAACAAAGTATGCTCAGCAAAGTGCATTTTCGCCATTAATTCCAACAGTGTCCGCCGTGTCGTCGACGTGGCATCAGGCGTTCGTGCAGCACCACCACGCGGCGACGGCCCACCCGCACCACCACTACCCACATCCCCACCAGCCGTGGCACAATCCGGCCGTGTCAGCAGCCACGGCGGCGGTCGTTTAAGCGATTCCCGGAGTCCAGTGGCAGCAGTTCAGCCGGAGGAGCTGAGCGAAGGAGGACCTTGGATGAGCCGGACTTTGGGGCAGAGTAACGACATTTTGTTCAAATTAAATGTTTCACGCCCGACAACCACACCACCCACCACCACCACCACCCACACACACGGCCAGACACCATCTATCAATCTGCAAGGACGCCCACAAAATGGCGAGTGGGTGGCTGTGCAAGAGGAGGGTCTTCAAAAGCAAATCTGAGCATTCAAAACACACTTCCACCATCAACAAACACCACAGATAACACATGATTAACGGTATTTATAATTTCCATTATCACTAAGATAGTAAAGCAAAAGCAAAGTCCCCTAAATATAACAAGCTTATAATTTTCGTAAATTTGTGTTTATTATTCTATGATTTCTGAATAACTTAAAAACATACTCCTTAGAAATAAAATTCCCTTCACCTTAGCCCCAAACATATCCCAACTAACTTACTAATCTTGTGATTTCTATATTTTTGCAGGGGTCAGCAGCCTGAGTTTCAATCCCTTCGCCCTGCCCACCTGCAACACACAGGGCTATAGCACCCAACTGGTGACGTCAACCAAATAATATTACTACTAAATGAGGCTATTGGCAGGCCCTAAATCCCTTCGCGAAGTCGCGCCGATACCACGCCAATCACAAGAAGCTCGAAAGTGCAATAAACAAAAGAAAATGGTTCCAAAATTCAAAAATCTATTTATATAGTTGTACAATTTTTGATTGAATCCCGTTTTTAATTTATTTTTGAATACGCCTCGGTAATAGATTTATACAATTACGCATAGAATACCATATCAAAGTAATGGAAAACATATGAAAAGGGAAGGCAGCATATCATGCAGGGGCCTCAAGAACCCACAAAGTTAAGATCGGGCAAATAGAATTCTAAAATATGCTTGATGAAACACATTTTGTAAATATTTATCACGAAATAAATAAAAATTAATTAATAATCGGAACTGTGAATAGAGGAAATTATACCTATTTATATACCCATGATGATTGATCAATACTAATACGAATCAAGATATACCAAAACAGATACAATTTGAACGAACTTTTGGACATAACTAAATGCTTGTATACGACACTTTCTTGGATTAATATCGAAACAAAAAATAAAAGTATGGGAAATACACTCTGCCAATTGAGAAAACCGAAATCAAAATGTTATATACCTACATAGATATACAGCCACATTTGCAGCATATCTAAGCGTAATATTACAACAAATTTATACCAAACTTTTGGCAAACATATCGTGCACTTAGTCCTAATATCCATATCACGCGATCCCACACTCATCACATACTCGAACATATTTGTATAATGCCCATCATATCCACAATTCGAAATTCATTTTGAGCGAGCCACTCTCTATCAACACCAAATCATCATAAGATATACATTTCGCTATTCAAGTCAGAGTGTTTGATAAACTACCGATTTGTTGACTAGAATCTAAGCTAAGCATACACCCGCAGTCGATATCTGGGGGTGCATATACTATATTTAGGCTTAAGTTTATTGTTTATTGCTCGATTTGTAGGAGATTTACTGTAATTTGTATTCGTATTGTATGATAATGTATGCTTGCTCTCCTAGATCTACAAGAAAACAAAAGCAAAGGGTTAGCGTCGCAACTGAGGAGCTCAACCAATACGATAGTGAAGCATATCTATAAGAATCGCATAGACAGCAAAACTTAGCCGCAAAACCGATTTGTAAATTACAATACAATAATTTATAATAACAATCTAGCAACGCTCTCTGTTTTGTAAATCTTAACAAGTTATTTAAATAAAATTTATTTAAAATAAACGTCATACACCATGAAGCCGAATTGTTTTTACTACGTCGTACAGCTTTATTTCGGTTTTGCGTTTGGGTAAAATTGAAATGTTGAAATAAATTGAATAATCAAAGTCTTTGCTCTTGGTAAAAGAGCATAAATTACATGAATACATAACATATGTATAGATATTTAACCTAATCAACGGCATGTAGATGCCCTGTTGTTTCCGTTTCTCGTTTCCTTAATCCTCTGGGTAATTGCATGTTGTGGCGGTGCCTACTCATCCTTGGCAGGCACCGAGTCCTCGCTCTCCTTGAACAGTATCTCCTGGATCTTGGAGCGCACGTACAGCTTGCGATTGAGCGACAAATGACGCATGACGGGCACCAAGCTTAGGGCGAAGTAGTAGTCGTCGTCCTTAGTGTGCTCTTCGTGGTTCTGCTGGATGATGTAGCTAAGCTGCTCACTGACGGTGGTCAGTCGGTCGATGGACGTCTCCAGGTTGTTCTTTAGCTGCTTGGCCGAGTTGTTGGCCGATGTGGAGGCCACCACAGTGGCCTGAACCACCTGAGGCCCTGCTGTACTGGTCCTGCTGCTACTCCCGCCGGCGGCACTGGAGTGGCTCAGCACGGTGACCTGCTTCTCCTGAGCATGCTCCACGCCGCCTTCCTCGTCCATCACGTGTATGGGACTGTAGCACAGGGGATCCTCGCTGTAGATGATGTCCTTAATGTCCTCGCTGATCTCATCGTTCTGCTCGTACTCCTCCCATTTCTGCGGCAGGGCACCAGCTTCGCCCAGATAGCTGGCGACGCCGGATTCGATCTTCGGCTTGGCCACACGAAGTGGCTCCCTCAGCGTCTTGGCCTTGGTAATCCGCACGGTTTTCTCTGCAAGCAAAGGATGGGAAATGGGCTTAGTGGATGTGCCTTGCGATACATATTGATAAAGCTGCCGATTTAATAACAAATATCACCCAGAGATGGACGTCCACGATAGTTTCCCGCCGACCCAAGGGGTCGATAGCCCGCCAGAAGAACTCCTGGGAATTTGGTAGTGGGGATTACCTTTCTTGATGATCGGGATTATCCGTGATGGAGTGCGCTGCTGCACCGGACTGACGAGGACTTCATCACTGTGTTTGTGCCGCAAATGCGTCCACAAATTGGTGGTATTGTTGCCCTTCAAATTGCTGGCCATGCCACCACGCGATATATTGTTGCCGCAATAGCGGCATATCGCAAAGTTTTCGCACTCCTCGTTAATATCGTAGTGCTGCCACACATTGCTCACGCGTCCCTTGGGCATTTTGATAGTTTGTTTTTAAAATTCCTTTTACGTGAAAACCAATTTTTTCTCAACAAAATTCTTTTTTGCAATATTAGCGTTGCTGGCGCCAGTGTTGTCAAATGCCTAGTGTGCCAGTGTTGCACAGCCGCCGAATATAGGGGTGAAAACAAAGGCCACAGAAAAAAAGGTGAAAAACAAAAATAAATGGGAAAATAAATGTTTTTATAGAAAAAAATATAGTAAAATAAGCATTTAGATAATACACCTCAAAAATGGTATTTTTTTAGTTTGGTTTAAATAAAAAAAAGAGATTCCTGGCTATTCCTGCAAACACTGGATGAGGGGGTTTCGGGGTTCGACTCAATAGTTATTTCCGGGTCGATTTTCAGGGTTTGTAATTCCCAGTTTTAGGTTTTTTCCCGCCCCAAAGGAAAGAATCCCGCACCGATGACCCGTGGATTTATCGCGATGGCAGCGGGCACTGATCCGTGCTCGGTTTCTACGGCACGGAGCACGCGTGGCAGTGGAATTGCAAGGGCGTGCGTGAGATTCGGATCCCAAACTTACCGTTACTGCTGCTGGAGTGAAGACATCGGTGGCGCAAAAGGGATCCCGTGCCGGTTTTCCCGCTGTAGGACAACAGATCACCGCAGGTTTTGCAGCAGGCGTACGGCTCAATTCGATCGTCGCACTGGACGAGATTGAAAAACCTCCAGACACAGCTTTTTGTATTCCGGGGCTCCACAAGTTTGCACCGCTTGTCGCCGGATTTAAGGAGGCTACGTAGTTCCGATTTCTTCTCCACATGCATTATGGCGAAGCGGATGATTGGCTGGAAATCGGTTTGCAAAACGAAAACAAACCCAAATTATAAAATCCACACAAATACAAGCAAACTCACGAAATTCAGTCACGCACAAAATAGTGTTGGAGAGCGCGACAGGGCAGGGTAAAATATTGCAAGGTGGCGAAAGATAGTTTTTGATTCTATTAACAAGAAATGGTTTAATAGGTAGGTTTACCTGATTTATTAATAATTTGTTTAATTTATTAACAGTATTTATCTTTTCCTAATTATTATTTGCTTAAAATATCGATTAAAGCTGATAATAGCAAAAGCGATAAATCTATAAAAACTGTATCTAAATCATCTGTAACTTGAATCGTTAACTTTCTTACCTGTTGATTAAAATGGGAAAATCTAAGAGGACTTCCTACAGCCAGGACTATATCAAGGCCCAAATACAGGATGGAGTCCTTCGATTCAGCAACAAGCGCAATCGGAGCAGAGTCTGGGATATTTTCGCCAGGATCGAGGACAAAAGTGGCGTCGTCATACCGAACATTGTGATGTGCCGGACATGCAGCAGCCTTCTTAAATATCACGGATGCACCTCTAATATGGTGCGCCACAAGTGCTACAGGACCACGGCGTTCAATCCGCAGGCGGAGGATCCCCTGGGCTGTGGCTACGACGATGGAGAGGAACAGGATCCCAACGAGACCTCACCGGATTCCAACACGGAGGAGAAGGCCGCCGACAAGGTCACCCAGGCGGTGGTGGAGTGGTGCGTGACCAACTCTCGTCCCTTAAACATTGCCAAAGACACGGGTCTTCAAAAACTAGTATCCGTTCTACTGGAGATCGGCTCGGAGTACGGCCGCAATGTCTGCGTGGAGGACCTGCTGCCGGAGATTGGAGTCATCGCATGGAACATCGAAACTTGGTACGAGGAGAAATTAAAGCAGTTGCGCTCCGAAATGTCCTGCGTCCGGGCAAACGGCTATAGCATAGCCATTGCAGAGGAAAAGGACTCCAGTGTCGACAGCTTCTTCCTCTCCAGCACAGTGCACTACGTCCGGGAGGGACGCAAATGTTCCCAGTTGCTGGGCTTAACCAATGTCCCCAGGAACAAGTCCACCACAGGTTGGTAAATAGAAAGTGAAACTAAGTGATGGCATCAATAAGAGTTTAATTTTAGATACCTACATCCTCAAGCTAATCGAGGCCACGCTAAGAGATTGGGACTGTGATCTGGTTGAGGATGATCCCATTTTCGTGTACGACGAGCGATCCTGTGTTAAATCACTATTCGAGGGCAGAAGAACTTTGTTCTGCATCAATTCCCTACTCGATAGAGTGGTGGAGAAAGCCTTCAATGACGTGAAAGAGTTAAGAAACGTACTGAAGAAAGGCAAGGAGCTGGTTATTCTGGGAGTGCTGCCCTCGCCCACTTCATCGGGTCTGGTCGAGATCTACCACATATTGAAATCACTAGAGGACAACTGGGGCATTATTGGGAATGAGGATGAAAAGCTGATAGAGGGCTGTGAAATTGCCGGTCTGGAGGCCATCAATAATCTCCTAGCGCGCTTTGAGAAGTGCTGCCAGACGCTGGAGAGCGGAACGAGCCCAACCCTGCACCTAGTCATACCCCACATCCACCGGCTAAGGAAGTACTGCGCCGGAGAATCCAGTCACTCGATGGAAGTGGATCTAAAGAGGGCGCTGATGGACAACATTGACTGGATGGTGCTGCCCTGCATCACCAAGTACCACATGATGGCCCACTTCCTGTTCCCGCCCACCAACAGGTTGCTGCAGTTCAGTCAGGAGGAGCGGGAGGAGACCGTTGGAAACTGCCAGATGTTCATGAAACGCTACTGCTCCTCGCAGCATCCGGAAAAGGTGGAACAAGTCCTGATCAAGGGCGAGGGCGAGCTGGTCAACGAGCGTGATATTGAGCCGGACGACGATCTATTCTCGGACTTTGTCGCCATGGACACCCAGGAGGATAAGATTGCCAAGGAAATACGAGGCTACCAGGCCATTCAGATGGCCTACAACGACGGGTTTAATGTTCTCGAATGGTGGCAATCAAACCGGGAACTTTTTCCGCTGCTCTTCAAGACAAGTAGCCAGATCCTAACCATTCCCGCCAGCAAAGCTCCCTCAACATTGGTTCTCTCACAGGCCAGCAGTCTGATCAAAGATCCTGCCTGCAGCATTGACGAACTGCACCGAGTAATGTTCCTGAAAACGAACATGGGCGAGAGCACAGAATCTTAGTCAGACGGTGTGAAGTAGTTGTGTGCTCGTTTGTGTGCAAACATGGTTTACCTCCCCTTGAAGTCCGGATAATATAAATTGAAAATGTCGATTCACATAATAATGAATACATTAAGTTTATAATGATATGTGAAAACAATTGGTTATACCAATGATTAAGACATAGTTAGATTTACAAGTTATTTTAGAATCCCTGGTATTTTGTATTTAAGTCTATTAAATAATTAAAATACATTTTAAATTTGAATTGCGCCCTCAGTCGCTCCTGTTCTTGCCGGAAAAAGCAGAGATTTAGCCAAGAGTGCAGAACGGTCATACTTTAACGCTTGGCATTTCCAATTAGCCTTAACAGTTAGCAGATACATACTCCGCAGATAGCCGTGACACCTTTCCGTTCGAAACCGATAGTGCCCCGTTAGACATCGATATTACCGATGTTCTGTAAACATCGATGTCAGTATCGATGTTCCTCCACCTCTACTCTCGACGCAATTAGAAATAATTGTGAAAATATCTGCAAATTGTTAAAAACGCGAGCAGCACAAGTAAATGTCTTTAAAAACAGTGCAAAATTAATGAAAAAATCGCAATTTTGTTGCGGGTGTCCCTGTTTTATGATTGTGTGTATGTGTGCGCCTTATTAAATAAATTAATTATAAGGCAGAGTTACATATTTGAAAAAGCAAAAGATTGGAAATAGTGTAGTGAATACTCTCTTTTTTCTCTCTCTTTTAAACAGTTACAAAAAGTGTCCCATACACATAGGCAAATACAATGAAAACGAAGAAGAACAAGAAATAGTTGTAAAAGTGCTGCGGTAAACAATTAAACAAATCGGTGGGGAAAATCTGTGAAAATATGTAGGTTTATTGCAGTATTTTCGCAAGTATGTATAGGCGTATGTAAATATGAAATATGTAAAGGCAGCAACAGCAAGCAGAGCAGCATATACACACATGGAGAAATCGCCCAAAAAACTTTCTGCGCAAGCTGCAGAGAGCGTGAGAGAGAGACAGAGAGCGGGAGAGATTGATTTCCTTGGTGGAAATGTATGAATGAATTTTCACTTTTGCAAATTTTATGTTAATAAAATAACAGTGGTCGCAGCAAGTGGAAGCTCCTAAAAACCTGCATAAATAAAATAATTAAGCTTGCAATCAAAAGTCAGTGTTTAAAACCCATACAGACTCCCAATTTGAGCCTCTCCTTCTCTCAATTTTCATCTGTTACATCTTTTGTTGCTTGGAAAAATCCGTGTATGTACGTGTGTGTGTGCGAAGTTTTCCACTGTGTTTGTCTACACGCCCACATAAGTGGCCCTGTGTTTGTGTATTTGGAAAAGTAAAAGTGATTCTCGATTTATAATCGCAAAACCCGAAATTAATTATTTACCTTTCCCGTCCAATTTAGTGAATGAATAAAACCCCCTAACTCTCTATAAAAAACCCCCCCAAAATTGTGCCAAAAAAAAAGAGTACTGGAAATCGCCGAGATATAGCTACAGCAAGTCGGATAACAACATCAACGTGGGATAGGATCGTCTAATAGTGTCATCAAGTTTCTGGTGTTGTTGTTGTCGTTTGATTCCTTTTTTTTTTCGTTGAAAACGTTTGTGCAGCAGCAGCTCTGAATGTCTTTATGCTTTAATCATGGTGTATTTCGCCACCAACAACAACAACACCGACACTATACGCTGCTATATTAGAATCTTTCTGATAACGAACCATGACAGAAGGACATGAAAGGTGAGTTTGTACAATATTGTCGATTAGCATAATCATCGAGCACAAGTTATGTTAACTAGTTTCTTAAACCACCAACATATAAAATATATTTTTCTAGTATTTAGACTTTGATTTGGCGAAGCTCTTGATACTTGTTCGTTCGTAAGCTAAAAAAAATACAAGTTTTTTATTTGGGGTGCCACAAAAATTGTCTTCCCGTTTAAATTCGAATTTGTTGTTAGAAATTCTTTTGAGATTTGAAAATTATCAACAAAAAAGGAAAGGAAGCTAGCTTCAGCAAGCCAGAGTTAAAAAAATAATTTAAAATTTTTATATCTCAGAGTATTTCCGTATATGCTAAAAAACCAAGAAGTTATATTATAATTTATTTCTTTGTTTTTTAAATTGTTCCTATGGGAACTATATGATGTGGAAGTCTGTATCAGAACGTCCGAATTATATACTACCAGCAGTAAAATTAAGACTTGTGAAAGTTTCATCCAGATAGCTTTAAAACTGAGAGGCTGAAACAGTAAAAGTAATTTTTTAATTCTTGAAAACAGGGTTTTTAATATTGATTTGTCGACTCAAAATGACACATGCTTACTTATCTAAAATAAAGTCATGAATTTAAAATATAACAAAATAATACGCATTCGTCAAATAATCAGTTCTTTAAGACTATTCATTAAAGAATAATCACATGTTGAGTAATGGCAAATAAAAATAAAAATTAATTTTTAAATTTTCAAAATAATAAGTAAGCGTCATTTTATTCTTATTATAGTTTGTTCATAAATTTAAGTAAATTTACTGAAAATAAGCTTATACTGTCCGGAAAATATACTGTTCTTAGTTCGTTTTTCCAATTTTACTTTATGTTTTTATTTTAAACTGAGTTTAGTTTGCATTGCCAGTTAACAGGCCAGCTTTGATGATTGCAAACTGGTTGCAATTAATCGGCGTGCTTTTATTAATTGCCTTCAATTGAAAGCTGATTGTTTGAAAAACATATTTCAATTTACGGAACGCTTTTTAATTGAGTTGCCTGTCTGTTTTTCTCAATGGACAATCGAAATGAAGGAAGGAACCGTGAGTCATTTGTCTGTGCGAATTTAAGTCTCCACATTGTCTGTCGACACTTTTAATGAATGAAATGGAACGCCCCCATGTGTGGTTTCTTTTTCCGTTTGCCTCTGGGTCCAATAATTGCCGTTGTTACGACTACTCACGTATTATTGCCTCGCGCCGCTGGCGCTCTTTAAATTCTATTCGAAAATGATGTCATTTTGTGTTTGTCCGTTTGTTGTTCCGCCCCGCGATTCGTTTTCTTTGAGTATTTACATCGGTGGAAGGCAAAAGCCTGCGCAACAAGAACAAAAAAGCAAAAAAAAACATAGCCCCCAAGGTTCCTATAGTTTCATTCATGTCTTGCTCTTTATTCAGTTCTCATAATGAATTGATATGCGAGACGCCCCCACACAAAAACGCATAGAGGGTGCTCATTACAATTCTTACTGATGAAAACCAGCAGCTTTAATTCAAGTTAAATGATAAGGAAATATTGGTATTTCTAACTAAAGAAATGTTGGAAACAAATTGATATTTTTCAATTTATTTCAAGTCTTTAAAACGAAATAACTATTTGGTGTTTCAAAAAAATGTATAGTTTATATAGAAATTATTAAAGACTATCATTACAACGTCAAAAAAAAAATGCATTGCCTAGTTTTTGAATCAAGAATCGAAATCTTACAGATCCAATAGTTTTCCTTCAATATAACTTTTACTAGAGCTCTCATAATTATTTAATTTAATTTCACCTTAAATTTCACTTTCAATTGGGATTGCTTTATTATAAAAAGGAAAACCTGTGTCAATTTTAAGTACTAGAACTTTAATTTGTGCATTACCATTATTAATTTTATGAAAATACTTAAAGATCGTTTTCTTGGCTTTGTAAGTTTAAAGTCGCCTTCAAACTAAGAAAACTTAAGACATTTTTCAGATTTAGATCATCTTTAAGCTTAGCATAAAGACGGGGTGTATATTATTTTAGTTCAACAGTATGTATTGATAAAAGGAATGAGTATATATTATTGAATAGAATCCTTTTTCTTTTCGCCTGAGGGATCTGTGGAATCATCATCCACACACTATTATTTTCACAAAAGCTCATTTATTTGGATTCTTAAATATTAGTCACAGTCGGTCGCCACAAAGTAGGCAATGATATTTTAGAAACAGAAGTTTTATGGTCGAGACACTTTCAAGCGTTTCTACTTGTTTAATAAATGTAATCAAAGCACATTCTTTTTTATAAATTTGTGTAGTCGATAATGACCAATTGATTTAGAAACACCCTGTTCGCCGTGCTTTTTGTTGCAGCGGAAACAACATTCGATTTCAATTTAGCATTGTAAATTGATTGGCATGTGAATAATGTAACGGTAAGCGGGACATCGTGACCACGCGACAGCGAAGATGTGTGTGGCTTTGTATGCAAATACGTGGGAGTGGAGTGTGTGTGAGTGCTGGCTATCAAAGGGGTGCTGTGTATTGGAACTTTTTATTGTGGTCGCCTCTCCGACTTTTTCGTGTGGGTGTCCACAAACACAAGCTCAGACACAGACGTATACGCACACGCAGACCGTTGTTCATTCATCTTTTTCTGCTGCAGCCTCTGTGTATGTGTGGGTGGTTGTACAAGTGTGTGTGTGTGGGAGTATCCAAGCCATTCAGTTGGCAACAATGTTTTGGGATTGCCGACAACCACCAAAGCTATGTACCAAAGTTGGCAATGAATGAATGTTGGTTAGAAAACTGTCAATTGGTTAGATGGTTGGCTTTTATTTTGCCCAGATCATTTATAGCCGACAACTCCCACACAGACATAGAAAAAGATAACTGGAGCTCTCTCTCTAACGGTATCTTTCCCACGCATGCGCCGTAACTGGAAGTGAGAGCTTCCAAATATTGATAGACTTTTAGTTTCGGCTTGGGGCAGGCTCTTCTAGCTTTCCACACATATAAAAGTATGTATGTTTTATGTTTGGTGGAGTTGGTAGTATATCTATATATACACCTCTTTTTTATTTTGACTACACCCTGGCTTTTCGGAGTGAGGTGGCAACTCTAAATCGAAATGGAGTGAACCGTTAGCGCCTCTCATTCTCAATGAAAACCCGTTATGCGCTATGCTCTGACCCTGGATAGTTCCGTTGGATTCCTTTCATACCTATATTTCATTCACACTGCCTCGGAAATCCTTGACTAGCTGACGTAGCTGAATGAAAATCATAGGAAGACCAGTCCTTGACATGTCCTGAGTTTCAGAGGCCCGGTGACGTCGCGACAAAAATTCATTCTGTAAAATCCAGCGAAACTAGGACAAGTATGTGTATATATGACACGCACACTGGTGCACTCGCATTCACGTACCCCCAATTCCCCCTTCCCCCTTCCTAACATACGCAAACACACTTGGCACAGTGGAGTTTCAACTCCCTTTATGAAGCTTTTTTCATTCAGTAACTCCTCTACATTTGCCCGGGAACTCTGTCTTTATTCAAGCACAATGTATGCTAAACTTGTGCGCAGGTCGTCAAAAACTCCATTTGATGTCCCCCATTCATAAGGCAAAGGATCCCCAGAACTGAAGTTGCGACCTCTTTTCAAGAATGAAGTCTCCCGCCGGATGTTGCATATCAATTGTGACACCCTTAAATATCATTGACAACCCTTTGGTTAATAATTATGCTCCCCAAAATTCAGAAAAGGGACTCTTAGGTCCAATATATGTTTAATTAATTTATGCCTGGAGGGTAACAGGTGCTTAGTGAACATTTTTTCTCAGTGCCTGACCTGAGCTTATATTTTTAAACCGAAGGACTTGCATTTATTTTTAGTTGTCATTGGTTTTTTACTTTTACTCGGATGAATCAGCTCCTGATGGCAGGTGGCAACTAGCATCCTTGCTATGGCTTCCTTGACGGGTACAAAAATTGAATTAGCCAAATTAGCGGCACTTGCAGGTTATCCTGTCGAAGATAAAGAGGCCTTGTTACATTCATGGTTCACATTCGGTAAAAACCATTGGTAGTTCCAGCATGGCTACGGTTTCCTACACCAAACTAAGCGTCAAACGCAAGATAAGCAGGTGGATTGGTTTTCAATTAACGATTATAGTTAATTTTATTTTGTATTTAAATTGAGAATAAGTTTTTAAATAAAAATCCATTGAAGCAAACAAGATCCAAATATTTTCGCCTAATTTTAACTAAATATTTCCTCATTTCATCTAAATATTTCTAATATATATACAAATGATTTGAAGTATGAAACTAATTATACCTTTTTCCTCTTATTTAATTTCACAGCGACTTCTTAGTAACAGTACGCGCACAGGTAATGACCAGAGACGAGAGCACCGAGGGCTGGCTTCCGCTGGCCGGGGGTGGCCTGGCCAACGTTTCGATCCGGAAGCGGGCTAGGCTATCCCCACTGGCATCAGGTCATGACTACATTATCTACGGGCAGAGGATATCCGATCAGAGCGTGAGTAGAGCCACTACAGAACCTTTAAAGATGAGATAATAACCATAAATAAACCCCCGGCAGGTCATCTTGAGCTGTGTGATCAATAGAGATCTGAAGTATTACAAAGTAATGCCCACATTTCATCATTGGCGCGCAGGGAAGCAGCGGAACGGACTCACATTTCAAACGGCCGCCGATGCGCGGGCCTTTGACAAGGGCGTCCTGCGCGCCTACAACGAGCTGATCGATGGTAAACTCCTGCCCGGATCCTCCTGGCTGACCTCATCTATCTAATAGTTGCATGACCGGCTTGCACATCCCATCTCTCTGCTTTCTATCAGCCCGCTTTAGTTGCCTTTTGACTCCTGCCAAAAACCACTTGCCTTTCTTTCTTCCGATTCTTCCAATCCTCTGCCTTAGTATTGCTTTCGTTTACTAATATATAACTTTTTGTATGTCTTATGCTCTACTTTTGCCACAATACCAAACGAAAACAATCAAATCAATTATCAAAAATCACCACACACAATCACATTGGAATATTGCAAATTTGTTTCAAAAATCGACAAATCAACCAAACATTTAAAACTATAATTTCAATCAAATTGGTAAGTGTTTAATGAGGCCGTACCTTAAATTAGTTCATGTGTGCTGTTTGCTTTGAAGGAAAATTGTGCTTAATCACTTCAAAATTCCCAGCACATATACGACAAATAATATAGTCTAGTCCACACCTATAGGTCACAACTTTTCAACGAATTCTTTTCGATTTCCTTGCTTACACCTAGATGTATTCTGATTTTACGCTCTCTAGACTCTACCACTTTTTCTCTTTAAAACTTTAACTGTTCTCTGCTTTGCGCCTTTTAAAAAACTGTGTTCTTTGCTTGAAAGTATTACATTTTTTCTGTGCACTAAAGCCCTTTTCTTTCCCCATTTAGGACTGGCCAAATCGAATCCGACGATAATATGCCCGCCGCTGACCAAATATGATTCGGTTGGCGAAGATGATGTATTCATGACCCTGGACTTACCTGTGGAGAGCGAGAGTTTACAAAAGATCCATTCAAGCCCCGAGGGCAGCGAGAAAAGTCACAGTACGTATTGTTGAATGGGATTTTAAAGTGGAATCAAAAGTGTACTTAAAAAAATATACATATTAACGCTTGATTCCACTTGTGATGTCGAGGCATATCTAATCCTTCCTTATCTTACAGAGAGCGTCAGCAACAACTCCGATTCGGAAAAGCTGCCCCCGCCGCCCATTCACTACATATCCACGGACAAAACATCGGCCACCACATCGCCGCCAGACGCACCGCCCGCATCTGCTGCTCCATCGCCGGCGACCGCCGGCCAGATTGCGGCCAGTGAGAACTACTCGTACGTGACGCTGACGGCGGTGCACCACGACTACAACTATCCAGTGGTGGACCAGCCGGTGGGGGCGCAGGTGCTCAACGCTCGGCGGGAATCGATCAGTGCGCTGAAGAAACGCAACGCTCTGGAGGCGGCGCAGGCCATGGCGGCGGCCCAAACGGTGGCCAGTCAGGCCGGCCGAGACGGAGGATCGGGAAAGCCACTGCACAAGCCAAATGTATCCGACATTCTGAAGAAGGAGACCCGCTCGCGCTGCCGGTACTGCCATGAGCTTTACAGCGAGGACTTCAATCGGCGGGGCGCCTGCGAATATGCCCCGGATCCCTTTCGCAGCGGCTACGAATGCATCTCCGGGATGGGCTGCGCCCGCTGCATGATCTACCATTGCATGAGCGACGCCGAGGGCGAGACGGCCCAGCATCCGTGCGACTGCAGCGCCAGCGAGGCCGGCTGCAGCAAACGCTGGCTGGGCCTGGCGCTCCTCTCGCTGTTCGTGCCCTGCCTGTGGTGCTATCCGCCGCTCCGCGCCTGCCACTTGGCCGGTATCCACTGCGGTCTTTGCGGCGGCCAGCACAAGCCGCATGTCTGACATTTGGAGGCCCGCTTGCAAGGACAGCACGATGATGACCCCAGGCCCAGAAGCGAATTCCACTACCACCAACCCGATCAGACCATGAGCAGCACCAAGCGTCCGTGGAGCACCAACAAGAAGCAGTCGCAGCAATCGCAGACCCAATCGCAGCGCCACTTTTACAACTGGGAGCTGTCGCACAGCTTGGGCGCACCACAGCAGCAGATGCCGCCGTATTTAATGCAGTCGACTGAGAGGAAGGCGCCCCAAAACGATTACGGACGCTTGCTGTTCTAGGTTTTGTCCAGGGTGACAGCTTAGAGTCCTGTTTTCGCGAACTGATTACTCAGCTGTATTGAATCGTTCACCAGAATCAAAGAAATGTCTTAGATGTCTAAAAGTAGGCAAAGAAATGTTTTTTCCCAACTATTTGAGAAAAATAAGCAGAATACTTCCAATACAGTAGAGAGGCAATTTTGTGAAAATGAAAAGCTCAGCTTGTAAAAGTTAGGTGAACAAAAAAATGTATAAATCAGTTCAGCTGAAAAATTAGTTTGCGAAAATATGACTTTAGTTCGCTTTTAGTATCATTTCGGTATACTCCATTTGAATTGCCATAATTTATTGTATATACAATGAGCAGGAAGGATTACGTATCTATTTTTAATATACTTTTTAATTGTAACTTATATTTAGTGCTCTCGCTTAATTATAGTTTTGTATAAACGGGCTATTTGTTTTTATTTTATTAACTGAATAACTTTTTTTAAAATCAAATATTATACAATGTTTGTTTTAGTTTAAGTTGTTTAGAGTTTTTTGCTATTTACACTTGCTTGTTTACAATTCGAAATTGGAGAACAGTATTAAAAGGCCAAGGCAAAGGCGAAACGAGAACTAAATAAATGAATAAATATTTAAATGCGATTTTCTCTGCGCGATTCCAATTTGTTAATCAATGTCACGCGCTCAAAACTCACACGAAAAGTTCAAACAAACAGCAACCTGATGCGCAAATGAATAAAATGAACGGAATACATGCAACTAGGAAGAAGGAACAGTTGGCGACTCAGCTGTAAAATAATTCTTCTCTGAACCTGAATAAGAATTACAAATTGTTTTCGACTCCCCCAGCAAAAGGCTCTGCGGCAATGCTCGAATTTTGTGAGTTCGCTTTGCTCAGCAATTGTTACTTAAACGAGCTTTAATTAAAAACTACTTAACTTTTTAGTTGCCTTTTAAAAAGGATGTTTTTGTCTCTTCTTAGGGCTCATGAAGATTCAAAATATTCCTTTTGCCAAGAACTCAAAACTTATCATTTCCAAAACTTTTGTTTAGCCGTAGAAAAAAACCAATTAGATTTAGAGAGTCAATGGACAAGCAAAGACAGTAGCATTGTTTGGGGCTCTTTTGCAACTAAATAATTCTAGAATGCGAGGCAATTTGTAATTTTGAATAAAATGCTAAACACTTTGGGCGGTTTATAAAATTACCCTAAGAAAAAGCATTTGAGCAAAGGGGTAAAAAAAAAAAAAACAATTTAAGTGTTTTCAAAAAATCAACAAACTCATATATGCAGCTATATATATATAAAAATAAAAAAAAAAACATTAATTTATTTCTTACTATATAATTATTGTTGTACTAAGTCAGTGAGAAAAACCATGAAAGAAAACTTCACACGAAAACTAAAACAAAATGCATATTTATTAAAAATAAGCAAAGGTTGTGCAAAAAAACACATTAAAAAGCAACATTATTATTGTAAAAATTAACTAAATACGGCAATTGTTATTAAATGTGCAAAATTCAGTAAAACATTGATACAAACCTCAAAAAATACAAGCCAAGTTATGAAAACGGACATCAATGGATTGAAAAATTTTGAAAAAATAAGGAAAGATGAACCGAGAACCGATCAAACGGAAACAAAACACTCAACAACAAGAAGTACAAAATGTTAAATATGTATCTATAATTTACAATTACGTTTTATATTATTTAATTTAAACGCTTACTCAAAAGAAAATAGCTAACTATTATTACAATCGTCCTTACACACAGAAAAACAATAAAACTAGCTCAAAAGCAGAATTATTACTTTAGCTAAAATACAATTTACCTTTTGCAATTTTCCTTTCCTTTATTATTTCACATCGAAATAAACAAAAATGGTTAAAATAGCCGCATATACTCATATTAAATTGAAAAGAAATGTGTCATTACAGAAATGGATAATGCAAATAGTAATATAAATGATATATTTATTCATATAAATGTATTTGAAAATGTGAACAAAAAACAAAAAGAATACCAACAATAAAACACAATTTAATAAACAATGTGAATGGCTTGAGTGTGTATTGATTGAATGTCATATATTATTCTATACATGCAGCAGGCTTGTAATATATAATACAAAACAAGGAAACACTATCGAAATGGACGAGCTGATGAGACAAAAGTCCGGAGAAGACCAGAAATCCGAGAGGCAGGAACTCACCTGCAGTGTATTATTTACCAAGTGAGATATTAAATTTGTCTTTTAAGTACTTTACCTAACAACATTTTAGTCCAAACTTTAATCCAAAAGAACCAGCCTCTTATGATGAATTGAACTCCGTAACGCGCTTGGTTTCGAAGACCGAGGATCTGGAACTAGGAGGAGTCTTCAAAAGATTTTCAAAGGATGGTTTTGAAGTGACGGAATCTTTGAATAGATCTCTCTTCGAGTTTGGTCATAATTTCGAGGATGTGGAGGGCTGGCTAAAAATGGTGCAGCCGCCCAAAGATCAACTGGCCTCGGTGCTTCGCTATATGATAGAGGCTCATCACAAGACCACCGTGCAAATAGATATTAACAAGATGTACTTCAACTGCCACTTTATCGTGCTCCAAGTTTATTCTCGCTTCTTCAGCGAACTAAAGACAATTCCCCTTTTGGTAACTCTACCCGAGGATCGCGTCTCCCAGAAGGCCTTTATGCTCATCTACAAATGGATGTTGAGCGATGAACCCATCTTGGAGTGCCGCTATATAGTTGAGATTTTTGTGGCCGCCACTTATTTGAGAATCGATGATTTGCTGGCGCATTGCTGGAAATATTTCGATGACAACCGCTGCTACAACGAGGATTCGGCTTGTATCCTGTATGTGGAGACCAGATACAATCCTGCCTTGGATGTGGTGCGCAATCTAATGCTAACCAGAATCCAGAAGTTCCTGCTCACCTTTGTGGCCACCAAGGATTTTCTGGACCTGCCGCTCACTCACTTGGCTTACCTGCTCAGTTCCAGTGGGATCTGTGTAAATACGGAGATTGAGGTATGCGTGTTTGATCTGATCTGAGATTATATAGTTTTATCTTCCTTCTTTTAGATATTATTTATAGCAGTGCGATGGTTGGGTCACAATTGGAGCCAAAGAAGTGCGCATGCGCCGCGTTTAGTCTCCTGTATTCGCTTTCATTTGATGCCCCTGTGGTATTTGCTTTACGTGCGTCGCGAGGAGAGTCACCAGTTGGTGAAGGAACTGCTGTCCCTTGAGGAAGTGGATCGGAAGATCAACGAGGCCATTTCGAACATCACTTCGCGAATGTACGAAGAAAATCTAGCGGGTTTGAATGGTGATGGATCACTGCTTGAGGATTACCTTAAAGAGGGAACACCTCAGCGCAAGTGGATTTGTGATAAGTTATGCAACTATTATCACTGGGTGGGGTGCCCTAACACTCGGGAGATTCGTTACAATAACTTTGAAGTTTACCTTACCGAATTGCAACAGAGCTCCTTAGATCATTGGTCCAGAGTGGAGGTGCTGGACTTAAGTAAAAAGACTGATTGCTGCAGCTTGAGGAAAACACAATCGGACGATGCATTCCCTATTCTGAATAACAACACATGTTAAATGCAAAAGTTACAAAAATAAAACGACAAAGTTTAAATTTAAGAGGTTCGAGTCTGTGCTAGCTATAGTGAGCCATCTACACTGATGCTCGACGGCTATCGATATTAAAGTCGAGGCAATAACGCGGATAAGGCGTTTATATATACATATAGTTTTTTGCGTTAACATGTTATTTTTGTGTTGTTTTCTTTTTTGCCCATGTTTTTAATTTATGCGCCAAAGGGAACTTAAAAATATCTAGGCGGAAATTTCGGAAACAACCGATTTCCCTCAGTGCAGTAAGACCATTTGTTGGCTTCTTTGGGGAGTTGCGGTATTTTCGGCAGTAACTGCTGCGACCATACTGACACTGCTTTGTTTTGGAAAATAATTTATCAAAATAATTACAAGAAATGGAAAAACTAGAGGCCCTTAAAATTTCCTCGATGCGTCCGCGCAGCAATATCCTAGACAGACCGCTCTCTAAAGGGAAATCTGAGGTTTCCCAAAGTATTGTGGCTCTGCTTTTCAGCGAAATCGTTCAGTATTCGCAGAGTCGAGTGTTTACAGTGCCAGAATTGCAAACAAGGTGGGGTTTCAATATGTTTATTGGATTAATTCCGTAATGTAAAACTCTTTTTAAGGCTACATGACTTGGGTCAAGACGTGGGCACCCGCATTATCGACCTGTATTTCGTCAGGGAACGGAGTTCTAAGCGGGAAACCAAATTAACGCAAATGCTTCTGTTTGTAAAGACCACGGTGTGGAAAAATCTTTTTGGCAAGGAGGCGGAAAAGTTGGAGCATGCTAACGATGATGAGCGAACATACTATATTATTGAAAAGGAACCCTTGGTTAATACTTTTATTAGTGTGCCGAAGGATAAGGGATCCTTGAACTGTGCCAATTTCACGGCTGGCATTGTGGAGGCTGTGCTCACCAATTGTGGATTTGTAGGTTTATATTGTGACCCAATAAGTATTCTCTGTAATAGTGTTTGTTTTATAGCCCTGCAAGGTCACCGCCCACTGGCACAAGGGCACAACCTACATGGTCAAGTTCGAGGACTTTGTCATCGCCCGCGACAAGCAGATGGAGGAGAAATAAATTACGATTAGTTGAAAATAGAGCTTCTTTTCGGTCTTGTTTTAATTTCACTACAAATCGAAGATCAATCGCTGAATGTATGGCTTAAATGAACTTGAACTGGCGATCCTTGTAGGCCACCTGGCCAGTCCTGTACTTCTGCTCGCGTCCATCGCGTTCCGCCTTCAGGGCCCAGGCGTAAAGGGCAATTGGCAGAACTACGGCGAACAGTCCCGTGCGGAAGGACTTGCCAGTGGGCTTGAAATGCTCGTAGTTGGAAACGCGCATCGCCTGGAAGCGGGATAATCCGGCATCGAACTGCAAAGACAGTGTGTTAATCGCAATTATCCCATTGTGATGACATAACCAAGCCAAGGATTGGTATTCCCACTTACCACGGTGCCGCCCTCGCCGGTGGCATGACGATAGGGATTCGAGCTCTGCTTCAGGAACTCTTCGCGCAGCTTTAAAGTATGCTCGTGCTTGCGCTTAATGAATTCGTCCGTTGACAAAACCATTTTTATTTTTGTGTTGGAAACCAAATTTTTAGCAACAGCTGACAGCGATGTTAACGGGTCGGGAAAACTGAAAAATACCACACATCTAAAAATATACTAGTTTCACTTCAGGAATGTTGTATATTCAACAAATCAAAAATAAATTTTTTGAAATTGGATAATATTTAAAGTTTGGCTTAGAATAGTAATAAATTATTATTTGAAACAGTAATCAAATGAACATAGAAAAACTATCCATTTCAACAAAAGCATATTTGAATCTTTTTTAATATGTAAAAATTTGATAAACTTGCCTAGAATAATATTTCGAGGAAGGCCAGTTCTCTAACCGCACATATCTCACCGATCTTCAGTCGACTATTTTTATGTATAGCAAAAAACTCTTGGAGCGACAAAATTTTAATTTAGATTCTGTCCATCTTACTTTCTGCGAACCAGAAACCAAGTCACTGGTATGAAAAGTTGGGCTTAACCATACCTTCAGCTGGAAATTTTTTTCTAAAATAACTCTAAGATTAGTTAAAATTAAGTAAGCTTTTAAAGTAAAATCAGGGAATGTATTTTTGAAAGAGTTTGATAGAGTCCAAAGACCCTAGACCATGTTGCCCATGGTGGATAAGTTACTCAGTGGGAACACAAGTTCGACCGTTTCACTGAAAAGCGCTCTGTGGAATTTCGGTATCAACGAAAATATTTCCTGTTAAATAAATAACATTGTAAAAAGTTAAACTAAGTTAAGATATAGCTATAGTTGCAATATATAATAAAATGTTTAAGTCCTTGATTTATGACCCAAGAAAGCGGAAATCGAAATATCGATAAATTTTGTTTCGAAAGAATAGCTATGTTTGAATCTATTGCCTCTCGCTCAGTCTAGTACGTCAAAGGATTTTGATTCACTTTTCTTTCGGTGAAACGTAAGTATTAAACAATTTTTTTGATATACACATATTTGTTTGCCCATAAAGTCTGCTGCTTCGTTGCAGCACCAGCTTTCCACCACCGCCACCGTTATATTCGCTCTCTTGCTCGCTCTCACTGCGCATGTCCTACAAAGTGTAATGCGCAGATCTCGTGTCCACATCCTAATTCGCCGCCTCAAATCGCCGGAGTCTCATCTCTAGCAGGATTTTTGGCAGAAAGGACGGGATTACGTTCCCTAATTTAGGTGGTAATTCCCAGAACTCAGATATTCCCTTCGGTAAGGTGGTAAAACCCCCCGAACGTAGGGGGTAACTAATCAATAACTCCCCCTTCGCGCATGTCATTTAAGGACGAGAGAGAGCGAGAGAGCTGTTTTGAGCCAACGCGCATGCTACTCCTTAGTTGGGTGGTAAATGCACTTGGCTTAGCCACGATTTTCCCGAGCGGTGGGGGTACATCCGATGTTTAGGGGTGGATTTCTGGATTTCGGTTGCCCGCGGTTGCGCCGTTTGCCTGGCTCATTTTTCACTCGCCTGCAGACGGAGGCATTGGCTCCCGGATTTTAACAATTTGGGCCTATATTGATTTTCTCCTGCCCGTCCGACTTACAGATTCAGTGCAGCATGAGCCTGAAGTCCAGTGCAAGGATTAAGAAACGCCGCTCGGAGGCAGCGGCTGCCACGTACCCGGTACCATCTCCGGTTCAGGCGGGGAACGGTGCCACATCCTCCACACCGAGTCCTGCCGTTACCACACAAAATCCAGGAAATGGCACTCAAAATCCTTGCCAGAGCTCCTCCAAGAAGCACAGTTTCGTGGGACGCAATCCCAACTTTGACACTGATGAGACCAAGTTGCTTATACAATTGTGGGGCGATCCCAAGTTGCAAAGGACCCTCATCACCACCCACAAGAAGCACGCCGTGATCTGTCAGCTGGCCGCCAAAATGCAGGAGTATGGCTATCATCGTTCGCCGGAGGAGATTACCACGCGCATCAAGAACCTTAAGTGCTTCTATAACCGCTTGAAAAAGGACAAGGAGTGCGGCGGCTTGTCCAATGATTCGGAGCCCAGTTGGAAACACTTTGCCGAGATGGATGCCATCATGACTAGACCGATTTTCAGTGTGCGACCCAATGAGGTTCCTGCTCCTTCGCTCAAATACCAACTGGAGCAGGCTCTGGAGGAGCACGCCGAGCGTCGCAGACGCCGGCTAGAGAACGGCGAGGAACTGTCCGACAGCGATAACGAGGAAGATGACATGCTGCTCTCTGCTTTGGTGACCAAAAACAAGGAGTCCATGAACCGAAAGGAACTGGAGGCTGGCTGCCTGGAATCCGACCTCGACATGAACGAAGAATCATTCTCCAAGCGTCGCAAACTCTCCGCCGACGTGGATATTGACATTGGCGAGGCTCTGACTTCACCGTGCATTAAAAACGAGCCTGCCCAAGAGGTGGAAACTGCTCCCGTGGTTCCGCCAGTTGAGCCCGAGCCCGAGGAAGACGATGACTGCATGCTTCTGCCGCAGCCCAAGGAAGAACCCATCGATGTGGACGCTTCGGATGATTCGCCAAATGAGAAATCTCCTAGTTCTAGCTCATCATCGACTTTGGCTGACATGTTGCAGCGGAATAAGCCCGCCAATCTACTCCCCTTCACCGGAGCCAATGTCATCATCCCGGCCAGCATCACCACCACCACGGCTAGCATCAGCTCAACCACGCAGAGTTCAACCAATACTCCGAATAAATTGCAGGGCGGCAAGATATCGCTGGTGCCCACGAATTTCCTGATGCAATCCAAGCTGCCGTCTGCCACGGGACCAAGTCCCATGCCAAACGCTAAAGGAGCTGCTCCCCAACTGCAGCTGCTGCAGAGTGCCATCAACCAGGGTGCTCGTCTGATGATCAGTGGATCGGCTGCAGCACCGGCACAGCCAAGCAACGCCGGTTTGGTGGCCACCGCACCCGGAGGAGTTAAGTTCGTGTTGGTCAATGCGGAGCAGGCCAAGGCGGCAGCAGCTGCTGCCGCTGTGGGAAAGTCATCGGCTTCCCTTCCCTTGGCCACTGCTCAAGCTCAAGTTCAGGCCGCGGTTCAACAACAGCAGCAGAAGCTTCAACAGAGTTTCCAACAGGAGCAACATCTGCAACACCAGCAGCACATCCAGCTGGAGAAGGAGGAAACACGAAGGGTTCAAGAGAAAGCCCGCGAGGATCAGCAGACTAAGCGAACTATGACGAGTAGGTTCCAAGTTACTATTACATGTATTCATTGTACTACTATCAGTTGTATTTTTTAGCAGCCATCAGACTCCTTTTACGCCAGCTGGTGAATTCCCAAAACGAGTCCAACGAGATCCAGCACAATCGTCTATCCCTGGAACGCGAGCGCCTCGACTGGGAGAAATCCATGGGCGATCGCCTGCTCAACTTATTGCCAAGTCTTTTGCAGCCGGCTGCTGCTAGTTCGCCATGCTCTAGTGCCCAGCGCCTGCAGCCACCTAAATTGCTTTTCACGACCGCTCTGCCTATGGGAAATGGCACCGTCGCCATGCCGCACATCCTAACATCCAATTCGTTGCCCAAGGTCATACCCAGCACAAGCTGCAATAGTGGCGTAGCGGTGGCAGGATCAGGAATAGGAGGATTGGTTGCCAGTATGGCCACCCAGCTGGTGGACAATGACGTGCAGTTAGTAACGCCCAAGCAGGAGAAGGAGGCCTGAACCGAAGTGGAACTAGTCGTGTTAAGTGATTGATATTACAAGCATCTTTCAGTGATCTCAAAGAAATGATATTCTGGTCTTTACATTAGTATACTCTAAAATGACTCCTATAAATAAACACTGAACTAGTCTCGCATTTTAAGAGTATTTCTATTTCATATTTAATCCGGTTCTGTATTGATCTGGAATTTAATAAAGTTACATTTTAATAGTATAGTATTTTAAAAATGGTCCTTGTCAATATCAATCAAAACATCAAATCAGGTAAGGGCCCCACTTATCTTTCAAATGGTCTTAAAGTTAGAGCAAACATGGTAATCCAGATCAGTTATTCTTTCAGATTTAACGTTACTTTAATAACGTTATTTGAATTGTGAGGAGCAGGATTACTCCTGTTAAAAGTGATACTATTGTCCTTAAGATCATGAAGTAAATTATATGTATATGAAATCTAGTGATTTATCTTTAATCAATTTTAATTTTAATCTATTCTAATATATCAACAACTATATCCCTAGTGTATGTTAAGCCTCTCCATATCGCGGATTTCCATAATGTCCGTCTTTAGTCGCTGCTTTACGATCTCCCGCCAAATGGCGTCCCGATCCTTGTTGTCCGTAACTCCCATCCGCTGCAGAGATGAGTCTGTGATGCGGAGTAAGGCCCTTCCGGTTATATCGTGCTGGAAAAGTTAATAACAAAACAGATCAGTAGGCAGTACTTGTAATGTCTAAATTGTAGCAAAAATTATTAGGATTTGTCCTTTTTGTGTTTCTAGGAGCGGAGATGACGGATCTTCTCCAGGAAAGCAGGGCCAACGAAGAAAAGCGGTAAGTGGAGGAATCAAAGATTCAAGAACCTCAACTCACCTGGGCGAAGAGCTGTTCGTATTGGGTGTATTCGCCGCAGTGGCGTCGATACCACTTCTGCACATCGCTCACTGTCCACAAATAAACCGCCTTGGGTCGCGTTGTTTTCGTGCGTGTTTTATTTTGCGTAGAATTGCTTGTTTCTTCGCCCATTTTGAGTATAGAAACTAACAAGTTTGGATTTGTAAATTGCAACAAAACAAACAGTGACGCCGATGGGTCGATATCTGCTAGGTGTGAGAAAACAAAAGTATCGATATGCGGCTTGGGAATCGTTATTTTAGGCAGGTGAAATTTAAAAAATCTGACTAATTAAATATCTTTCCCAATTAGCTAGGTTTTCTTACATTGTAACCAAGACAACTTGATAACTCAATCAATTACTTAGCTTAACAACCTAATGTAAAATCATTCAATTTATTGATGAAAAACCTAAGATGAAAAAGAAAATCCTTTTTTTTTCTACTTAATGTCAACTAAATCTTAACTAATTAAATATTAAAATAAACAATTATTAGTACATAGTGTAAGCCAGAAATATTATATTTTGTTGGCAACCAATTGGTTGTAAGCCGGCTTGTCCCGATTACTCACGAGTAGCCGCGTGCGATACATCGAAAGTGGGCACTAGCTCGGCCTTCTTGGCCTATCGATGGCCGCTGTGATGCACCTATCGAAATCGCACCAGCGCTAATCGTGACTGGCGCTTAATAACAACGACCAAAAGGTGAAAAAGGCAGCATTAAACACGTAAATACGCAATAAATACACCCAGGACCCGATTGAAAACAAAGAAAAAATTGGCGCACTGCTTGTGGCTGAGTTGAGACACGCTTAGTTGATTGATTGATTGTTAATTCGTCTGTTGATCGCCCCACATCTCGTCCGATCCAAAATTCCAAGTCGCAAGATGGCCGGAGCAACACTTTTCGAACGTGCCCAGGCATTGTCCAGCGTAAATCGCGAGGAGCAGGACAGCTCACTGTTGAACAAGCTGGTCCGCGATCAGGAGGGCGCCGAGAACGATGAGGAGCGCATCCGAATCAAGGAGCAGGGCATCCTACAGCAGGGGGAGCTCTACAAGCAGGAGGGCAAGGCCAAGGAACTGGCCGATCTCATCAAGGTGACGCGTCCGTTCCTAAGCTCGATTAGCAAAGCCAAGGCGGCGAAGCTGGTGCGTTCGCTGGTGGACATGTTCCTGGACATGGACGCGGGCACAGGAATCGAGGTGGGTCCTTAGTTCAAACCCTAGCACAACATTTATTAATAATCTCTTGGTTTCCCCCACAGGTTCAACTGTGTAAAGACTGCATTGAATGGGCTAAACAGGAGAAGCGCACCTTCCTTCGCCAATCGCTGGAGGCTCGTCTGATTGCCTTATATTTCGATACTGCTCTGTATACGGAGGCACTGGCTCTCGGTGCCCAACTTCTAAAAGAGCTTAAGAAGCTGGATGACAAAAATCTGCTGGTGGAGGTTCAGCTGTTGGAGAGCAAAACCTACCACGCATTGAGCAATTTGCCTAAGGCCAGAGCGGCCCTGACCTCGGCCCGCACAACGGCCAATGCCATCTACTGCCCGCCAAAGGTCCAGGGCGCCCTGGATCTGCAGTCGGGCATCCTGCATGCGGCCGATGAGCGCGACTTCAAGACCGCCTTCTCCTACTTCTATGAGGCCTTCGAGGGCTTCGACAGCGTGGACAGCGTGAAGGCCCTGACCTCGCTAAAATACATGTTGCTGTGCAAGATCATGCTGGGGCAATCGGATGATGTCAACCAGATCGTCAGCGGAAAGCTGGTAAGTTAGCTTGCTCACCCTTTTGAAAAAGAAAATGGGTGTGCAAGAAAGATTTAAGAAAATCCTTTTTCAACTTTTGATTCAATTAAAATTATTCACCGGACACAAGTGAGGAAAATACTGCTCAGGCCTAAAGTATATTTAAATCCTTACCTTAATTATGCGATTTATGAATTTTAAATTCTACTAAAGCTTTTGTTTCTACCAGATCTACTGCGTATATAGTCTAAATTATTTAAGTTTATTGCTTGTGGTAAATAATTTAGATTATCCATTTCAATTTAAAATTGTATGTTAACAGGCCATTACGTACTCGGGTCGCGATGTGGACGCCATGAAATCAGTGGCGGAAGCTTCACACAAACGCTCCCTGGCCGATTTCCAAACTGCACTCAAGGAATACAAAAAGGAATTGGCCGAGGATGTAATTGTGCAGGCGCATTTGGGTACGTTATACGACACCATGCTGGAGCAGAATTTGTGCCGCATCATTGAACCCTACTCCCGTGTGCAGGTAAGTCGGCCATCAACCTCCTTGTGTATTCAAAATCAACTAAAATAATTTTTTTTCCATTTATCAGGTCGCGCATGTGGCCGAGAGCATCCAGTTGCCTATGTCGCAGGTGGAAAAGAAGCTGTCCCAAATGATTCTAGACAAGAAATTCAGCGGTATTCTGGATCAGGGAGAGGGAGTTCTTATTGTTTTCGAGGAGACGCCCGTCGACAAGACCTATGAACGCGTGCTGGAAACCATCCAGAGTATGGGAAAGGTGGTGGACACATTGTACCAGAAGGCCAAGAAGCTGTCGTAAGCGGTGCGCAGGAGGCACTATTCAATTCACACATGATATCAGCATACTTAGCAGACTTTTCATAGTTTCCTTTTGTATTTTCCAACAACTCCCAAGCCTTGTTCAAGCCAAACAAGTTTTATGTTTCTGCGAAAACGAAATTAATCAATATTGGTAAAAATAGCAACAGGAGCAGCAACAACAGCCACAAAAAAAAATGTAAAACAAAATCCATTAAACTAACATAAGCAAAATTATTAATCATTGAGTGGGATCGAATTGTTTACGAAAGATCGGTATAATAAGCAAAAATATTCAATTAACTACATAATAAAATGAAAAAACAGAAAACCGTAAACAAAAAACATGCCAAGATAGACTTTTAACCCTGGATTATTGAATATACCTTTCAAAATATTAAGTATAAAATATTTGGCTGATAATTTTCGGTTCAAACTTGTATTTAAATAAATTAGTTTCTACATATTTGAGAGTTATATTTAACCGAAGTGATGAGAAAGTCCTAGACCAGCGCCGAAGTCGGTTTTCTGGTTGGCAAAGGGTCCACTGGTCCACTTATTGGCCGATCCCGTGAGATCCAAACGGGTGGCCCGATCCGCCGATGACCAAAGGTTAGCGCGTCCTTCCGCGCCAAGTTGCTGTCCAATTCCGGGGAAGTTGCTGTGTGTCAAGGAGGCACCATGTCCATTAATATGTGAGTAATCCAGACCGGCTCCATTGCGCTGGAACTCGAATCCATTGGCCAGTTTGTTCTGCGAGGCGAACACCTTGGCATCCAGATTGTGTCGGCCATTATTGAAGAGATTAGCATGGGCCTCCTGCTGGAAGACGTCCTTCACTCCAGGCGTGTGAGTTCTGGTTAAAGAGGCACCATGACCAGCACTGTGATACAATTAGAGATTTTGTTAGTTACTTGGTGTTATCCTAGACATATAAAAAATACTTACTTGTTGTAGGCCAGAGTTCCTCCAGTAGTGACCGGACCTCTTTGCGTGTTTCCAGCTGCGAAGACCTGGCCCACCAGATTGTGGTTGGGATCGCCAATGCCCTTGGTGAGATCCACCCGAGCATCAGCACCTCCTACAGGGTTGGAGGCCAAGGAACCGCCCAGCACCTGACGGCGGAAGCGGATTGGCCGTGACGTCGGGAATTTTCTAGAACCTCCATAAGGCACTGCTTCAGTAATGGCGGAGATTGCCACAATGGCCAGGATTAGGATGCTTGTCTTCTGCATGTTGCTGGATTGGATTGCTGGAGCTGACTGATGACCCAAGGTGGCTGATCAATCGCTTTTATACCTTGCCAAATGGGGAAGAACTCTCACCTGGTGATTCACAAGATTCATCTGAGTGTCGATTTCGGGTTGACTGTCTTATCACCTAGAAATTCCCCGATTAACTTGATGGGTGAATTACCTTTGAATTTGTTTACCAGTTTTTCACCTTTGTACTTTCCAGGACTTTAGTTGTTTTATGTTAGGAATAATTAGGAATAAACTTCAAAAAGCATTCAAGTTTGATGCTCTCCTTTACAGTGTTATAAACTACTGAAATTAAAATATAATAAAAAACGAGTGAAATTAATTTTAAAATGGAAAAAAGGACCAAAAAGGGTTTTATAACCCACTATGAGTTTTAAATGGCTGCCAAAAAGGTGCTTAGAAATACATTACATGTTTTTCTGTTAAAAGTTTTTCATGAAGATTGTAACTGGGTACCCAAAATCTGATATAAAGTGTTTCTATATTCTAGAAAAACAAAAAGGATAATTTTAAAATTCTAAAAACCGAGAAAGAAAATTTTGTAACATGTTTTCTATTTAAATTTGAGTTTAAAATGTAAAAAAAGGATTTTTAATTATTTTATATTACCAAAAACTGGGAAAAATCGCTTTAAACAGCAGAAACTCAAAATATAAGAACAAAATATAAATTTGTAAATTTGTATTTACTCTCAATACTGTCAACTGCTCTAGTTGGATAATGGGGGGTATTCTTCCAACGCTTACATACATTATTGATAAGATAAAATACGTAATCCAATAAATACCCAAAAATCTTGAAATTATAAATACAATTTTGAACAAATGAATGATCATGTCATATAATGATTCTGTGTGTGTTTACTTTAAGAAAAATACCCTCAACACGATCTACAGATTGAATGGTGTAAAGTTACACTTAAATCAAACTTAAAGGTGATAAGCACATTTACATATATGTTTCAAATGCTTCGACTTTTGGCCTTTCAAACGTGACTTCGTGAGGTTTTTCATCTGTCCATTTCTTATCACCTACCTATTGCCTGGAACCTGTTGGCAATTACATAGCAGTATGTATATTCTAGGAACCCCCTAAGAAATGATTATTGATCTTTTTATAGCCTTGCAGAGGGTATTATAATTTCAGTCAAAAGTTTGCAACGCAGTTTCTTGATCAGCATCGCCATGAGAGTCGATCTAGCCATGTCCGTCTGTCCGTCCGTCTGTTCGTCCGTCCGTTTCTACGCAAACTAGTCTCTCAGTTTTAAAGCTATCTGCTTGAAACTTTCCCAAAAGTTGTCTTTCTATTGCAGGTAGTATATAAGTCGGCACGAGCCGAATCGGGCCACTATATCATATAGCAATATAACTGAACAATCGGAAATGCCATAACTGGTGTTTTTAAAGTTAGGAAGTTTTGATTTTCTATGGGTTTTTTTTTGGCCAATCAATTCGACCTACCAAATTTCATAACCATCGGCCGACTATATCCTATAGCCGCCATATAACTGATTGATCGGAAATGCCATAACTTTGGTGTTTGTAATGTTAAGAAGTGTTCTATGGGTTTTATTTTTGGCCAATCAATCCGACCTACCAAATTTCATAAGGATCGGCCTACTATATCTTATATCTGCCATATAACTGGACGATTGGAAATGCCAAAACTTTGGTGTTTTTAAAGTTAGGAAGTTGGGATTTTTTATTGGTTTTATTTTTGGCCAACCTATATAATTTACAGAACATCCTTTCTTGTTTTTAGCTTATTTAGTCGGTCAATACAAATAAATCTGTCTTATTTAATACAAACTTTGCAACAAAATGGAAATCCGGGACTACAAATGCAATTGAAAATTCTCGAATATATTTCTTCAGATTCATATTATTTGCAATTAAAATCCTGATCACCCCATTGTTCAAATTATAGGTATGATTTAAATTAATTTGTTGAATTCAATATATTTATTAATAAATTAGGTTTTTTAAATTTCAAAATTATAAGTTCAACCGAAGTGATGAGAGAGTCCCAGGCCAGCGCCAAAGTTCGTTTTCTGGTTGGCAAAGGGTCCACTGGTCCACTTGTTGGCCGATCCCGTGAGATCCAAGCGGGTGGCCCGATCCGCCGATGACCAAAGGTTAGCACGTCCTTCTGCGCCAAGTTGCTGTCCAATTCCGGGGAAGTTGCTGTGGGTCAAGGAGGCACCGTGTCCATTAATATGTGAGTAATCCAGACCGGCTCCATTGCGCTGGAACTCGAATCCATTGGCCAGTTTGTTCTGCGAGGCGAACACCTTGGCATCCAGATTGTGTCGGCCATTGTTGAAGAGATTAGCATGGGCCTCCTGCTGGAAGACGTCCTTTACTCCAGGCGTGTGAGTTCTGGTCAAAGAGGCACCATGACCAGCACTGTGATACAATTAGAGATTTTGTTAGTTACTTGGTGATATCCTGGACATATAAAAAATACTCACTTATTGTAGGCCAGAGTTCCTCCAGTAGTGACCGGACCGCTTTGCGTGTTTCCAGCGGCGAAGACCTGGCCCACCAGATTGTGGTTGGGATCGCCAATGCCCTTGGTGAGATCCACCCGAGCATCAGCACCTCCTGCAGGGTTGGAGGCCAAGGAACCGCCCAGCACCTGACGGCGGAAGCGGATTGGCCGTGAAGTCGGGAACCTTCTAGGACTATCATGAGGAACTGCTTCAGTAATGGCGGAGATTGCCACAATGGCCAGGATTATGGTGCTTGTCTTCTGCATGTTGCTGGATTGGATTGCTGGAGCTGACTGGTGCCCCAAGGTGGCTAGTCAATTGCTTTTATACATTGCCAAATGGGGAAGAACTCTCACCTGGTGATTCACAAGATTCATCTGAGTGTCGATTTCGGGTTGACTGTGTTATCAGCTAGGAATTCCCCGTTCACTTTTGATGGGTGATTTACCTTAGCTTTTTGTTGTGTGCTTCTGCGACTTGAGCTCCTCACCTCCCCTTTTTGCGCCTCCCATTGACGCCACTTGTTGCTCCTTTGTGCGGATTTCAACCCCGCCTCAGGAACTTAGTTGGCATCTTCAAGTGGTTTGCTTTGTGGCTGGAGAAAGGAGTGCATCATCATCTTGCGCAGGACAGCATTTGACAGTTATAAGCGATTCGCTACCATATTTCTCTCTTGATGTCAGGCTTTATCAATAGATATTGGGGGGAGGAAATATTCTTAGGGTGCTGGATGGGGTTAATGAGCGGAATAGTGAGCCTGCGAGAGCGGCACGATTTGAGTGAAGTTTCAGCCGAATTCTAATTGAATTTTCTGCGCAGGAGCAGTCAAAAAGGATTCAAGTCGAAAGAGAGGAGAGCGGAAACTTTAACTCGAAGTGACAACAAAAAGCTTGCACTGAAAAATAAAAAGTATAAACTGATAGGCTTGTGATTAAAGAAATTTTTATAAGCCTCTAATGACTAAACCTTTTTGAAAATAATGCATTTAAAAAAATTAAAACCATAAACGATTAAAATAATTAAAACAAAATTATAAATGGAATAATTTAAAAAACATAAATATTTACACAAGCATACCATAAAAAACATCTTTTAATTTAAAACATTAAATATGTTTATATATATGTTTTCAGATTATTGACGTCGATGATTACTTTTTTAAAGAATCAGAAAAACGTCATGACAGTCTTTTTTCTAAGAATATATACAAAACATATATACTACAAAACATTTACCATAATATATTTACTAATTGATCTTTTTTTTCTAGGGGCTTGTCAATTTTTTTTGTGGAATGACAAATTCATTCATTATGGTCTGCAGCCATCTGGTTCGTTTGAATCTTATATACATACTATAGAACCTGTTTGTGGATCACATACGTATTCAATTTAAATACGTTTAGGTTGATTGCCTCTCAACGGTGACTTTTTGTGGTGTCATTTTGATTTATAATATTTCTTATCAGCTCTAAAGCTGAGTTATATTTCCCTAAAGCTTAGCTATTATATTTGATTAGACAGTAAAGAGAGACTTAAAGGCACTTAATGCAGTATTCGTTGTATTTATTATAAATGGTTTAAAAGTGATAAGAAAATTTGGAAGAAATTACAGAATTTGCAAAAACATTGTTGATCGGATGTTCGTTCTTGGTTTTTCCACTGATTCCACATCTTTAAGCGGGCAGAATGGGAGGAGGCCTTATGGCAGCTTGAGCCAGTCCCAGGTGATCTTCGGGAGCCAGTGCCTCGCGCCTCACCCGAATGGGGCGGGGATGGGAGGTGGGCCGTGGGCTGTAGGGGCGTGGCTTGCCGGGAGTGGCCAGAGCCATGGCGAAAACGCAGGCCAGCAGCAGGAAAATGATGGTAAACTTCATGTTGCTAGCAGTAGACAAATCCAAATGAATTGGTAACCATAGATGCAATTGCCTTTTTATAGGAACCGCCGATCCGATAAGATTTGAAATTCAGACACGTCGTGTCTGCGGTAACTGGTGGTTCCCCATCGCGGGGACTTTTCATCTTGTTTGTCAACGAAGGGGCCACCGAAGGTGATCGGCATGGCAATCGCCTTTTTTCTTTGAAAGCGTAATAACAAAGTACTTTACATTTTTTACAATACCTGAAATATTCTATTCAGTTTTTACAAAGTTTTTTAACAGTTTTAATTTTTTCTTGGAAATAATTGACAATTGTACTTTTAATTTAATTTTCTTTCAAACAAACTAAATAAAAACAAGAGAGAACGCTATAGTCGGGTGCCCCGAATATCAGATACCCGTTACTCATGTAAAGGGAGTGCGAGAAACTTTGATCACGCATAACTTTTTAACAAATGGTCCGATTTGAAAAATTTCTTCTACATTTCGATAGGTATTGATAAACACAATAAAACTGCATTTTTACTTTTCCGAAATATTTAAATTTTTAAAATCGTATATAAGCGATTGTGGGCGTTAAAGGGGGCGTGGCACCATTTTGAAACAAACTTGCGCTGCGTAGGAACTCCTAAAATCTACATGCAAAATGCCAATCTTCTAGCTTTTATAGTTTCCGAGATCTCAGCGTTCATACGGACAGACAGACAGACAGACAGACGGACAGACAGACGGACAGACGGACAGACGGACAGACGGACATGGCTATATCGACTCGGCTAGTGACCCTGATCAAGAATATATATACTTTATAGGGTCGGAAACGCTTCCTTCTAGCTGTTACATACTTTTGCACGAATACAATATACCCTTTTACTCTACGAGTAACGGGTATAAAAAAAAAACATATAATCTTAAAACATTTTATATTTCATATTCCAAGTATAAATTTACAGGCATTTTTAAAAACCACATTGAAAATACGTATTTAGCAGTTATTAGGGAATCGGGAATTGGTTTAAAAACGTTTTTTGTTGTTGGATATAATATTTGTGATATCTTAGTATGAACAAATTTTGATATGGTTCATACCAAAATCAAACAAATTAATTGTACTTTTTAATACTAATGGTTCATACTAATACCCATATTTTTGTATGAACTAATTTATTTGTATTTCCTTTCAATTGATTTCTTTAAATTATTTATAGGTTAATAAGAAATTAATTTCAAAACCAATTTTTTGGCGCGAAGCTGTCACTTTCACTCGCGCTGTCTCTCTCGCACCTGCACTGGCAGGGCCGAGCTCCCTCTCTTTCTTTCCTCTCTCTTTGAAGTCCTGCCGTCGGCCGCGTCAAATCTCATTAGACTGGATACACACACACCTCCGCACGCGACAGCGGAACGCGCTTGAGCGAGCTTTTCCGTCCGCTTTTGAGCGCAACATTTTCTTTTCGGGGCTCTTTTGGAAAACTCTTGGGCAGCTTGCCAAACGCTCGTATAGAGGCCAGACGCGAGGAAAACTCTGCTTATCGATTACGCACGTAACACATTTGCCCCACAGTCGAAGAGCAAAAGGTTCAAGAAATCCAGCGAGCCAAACATTATTTCTGGTGTGTAAAATATTTGTCTAATAATTGGGTGAAAAGTGCGAAAAGTTTACATAATAAGTGGGTGAAAGGTGCGGACTTGAAGGTGGCTTTCGCCTCAAGTGTCTCAGACTGTGACAATGGCCTTCAAGAAGTGTGCGAAAATTGTCTATATATAGAGAGTGATATGTACCTCAGCTTTTCGGGGCACGTGTGGGCCATTAAAAAAGGAATAAATCTGCAGACATACAAAAAGATTTTTAGTATATTAATAGCCCAAGTGGTTCATTAGGAAAGTTTTAAAAATAAAATATGAAAGTGTAAAGAAGTTCTTGGTAATATTGTTTATGTTTCTTATTATTTTATGTTTTTATATTACAATAGATTAGAAACTATTGTTTGTCTAATCTCCTTATTTTTCTTTAAAAACCCCCATTTGCATACATTCTTTGGTGGCAACAACAAGTCTGCTCTATATACAGACAATAACCCACATATACACACACACACTTTACCCACATTTGTTATGTGCCAACGGTGCGTATGTGTGATACCAGTAAACTCAACAAAAAATGAAATAGAAATTACTCACGCTTAAAGCTCACCAGCTAATGCAATCCACTCAACTTGCATGAGCTCACTCAAAAAATAGAGTGAATGGCAGAGCTTGTTTGTTTTGCCATTGCCAAGTCCCTGATTTATTCGTTTTTCTTTGTGACCACAAATGGAAAGAGAAAAATGTTTGAATGCGCACTTCAAAGTTATTAAAAGAACTGGGAAATGTCAAACGGAAGTAGTTGACAGCAGTAATTGTCAAAATCCCTGAGTGAAAACAGCAACATGAGTGGTTTCCGGTTGAGCTTAGCCTTGTACATAAGCAGTAAAACGAACTATGCCATATATTCAATATTCGATTTTATTAGTTCTTTTACATTAGTTCTAATAAATATTTATATGGTGTGGGCAATGTCATTCACAATTATTATTTAATAGACAGCTTAAGTTAGTTATTAATATTATTATAGTAATATTATATAGTAGTTTCATTTAGTTTTTAAAGGTAATCAAAAATAGAGTAAACAAAAATAAATTTTACTATTTTTCAAGAAGTAATCTTAAATCCTGTTGAATATTTAAAGGTTTTTGCTTTATGTCTGTATATTATACAAATTTAAAATTTGTATTAAGCTTGCCTGAGCACTTTTATACAGTTTATAAAATGTTTTTTCCCCATTCCTAATACTCATACGTCATGGAAGTGATTTTCAATTGTTTCTGTAGAGGAAAAGACATTGCGATTTCTCTGTCGATGTGTGTGAGCCAGAACAAAAGCGATGGTAATGCTGAATTGTGTCCTTTGTTTTCCACAGCTGCCGAATGATAATGGAGATGATAATGAGGCTGTAACTGGGCCACAAGAGACCAGACCGAAAGGAAGTGCCAGTCAAGAGCGGAAAACCACCAAGCAGCAAGGGTAGGGATCAGAGGAGGAGCATCCAGGACCAACCAGCAGACACCATCCGAGTTCAAGGAACCAGCGAACAATGAATCCCTACACAGCAGGCGGCGGAGGAGGTGGCGGCGGCGGAGGAGCCAATCCCTTTGGAGCTCCAGCCGGAGGAGCAGGATTTGGCCAGCAGGGCTATGCCTACGAGCAGCAGGCAACAGGTGGCTACGACCAGGGAATGAACTTCGGCAACCAGCCGCAGCAGCAGGCAGCCGGATACGGACCACCTGGAGCCAGACCACGGGTGGATGTGGAGGCCAGCGGCGAGGTGGATCCCAATTTGTAAGTGGGTTAATTATAAATTATAATTATAAACACCTCTTTCGAAAAGTTTTTATTATTTATTATTTTTATATCAAAGCCCAGAGAGTATTCACAGTTTTTGATCAGATATAACAATTTTGATCTGTAATTTGTATATAATATGTTGCATATTAAATACATGATTTTAGAAATTTGTACGTAACGTTTAAATAATCTCATATTTGTGGGAGTAAAAAAGGCAATACTTGTTAAATATGTTAAATTATAATAAATTAATTTACAATATTATTATGAATAGTGAATGTGCAAACTGGTTAAGATCACTCAAGTGCCAAGTGTCTGCCAGACATCCTTTTTTATTGTGTTTAATGATGTAAAGCTGTATTTTACAGACAAGTCATTGTTTTTAATGACAGTCTATTTAATTTTCATAGATTTATTTTACTAACTTATATTATTCCCTCAGATATCCGGAGGCCAAGGAGTCAACGCACAAAGTACGCGGCCACTCGGACATCCTGGAAATGTTTTTCGGGGCGAGCACGGAACGTGAGCTGATTCCCGTGAAGAGCTTCTACTTCTTCTTCTACGCCGCCTTCGGATCGCTGTTCCCGCTGATGGGCGTGTACTTCAAGCAGATGGGCATGAATCCTGGCCAGTGTGGAATCCTGGTGGGAATGCGGCCCTTCGTCGAGTTCCTGTCTGCCCCTTTCTGGGGTTCCTATGCGGATCGGTGTCGGCAGGGCAAGAGGTTGCTCCTGGGCTCACTGGCCTGCTGGGTCCTGTTCACCATTCCGCTGAGCTTCATCCGACCGGAGGCCATTAACTGCATTGAACGGCGAAACTCCACGGACTTTGTGCTGACCTACACCCGCACCAAGCGGGATCTGTCGGCCATGTATGAGCCGGAGCAGATGGATTTGGGGGCAGGGACCATGCCGGCGGACGAGGCCCTCGAGGAGGCAGAGGCATCCCACAGCCGGCACAAGAGATCCCTGCTGCTGCCCAGGATCGATGCGGGCATCTCACCGGTCCACATCAACTTTGTGAGCAACTACGACGACAAGTACCACAGGGATTACGTGACGCCCATCTTCAGTTCCATGGTCTACAGGACTCCGGTAAGCTTTGGAGAGGGTTCGAAAAGAAAAATAATAATTTTATAATAATTTGTGTTTGTTGAGTTTTATTTGTGCATATAGACTTAATATTATTAGGAGCTGTTTGCTTAATGTTATCTAAATAATAATTCTGTTTTAATGAATGAAATTATTTCCCAAATAAATTATATTATTGTTGATAATTTGAGTGATATTTTGGCATTTAAATAATAAGGCGTTAAAAATGTTTTAATTTTCTTTAATAGCATAACAATAAAAAATATTGCTGCTTATTTAAATAAATATACGTTTAAATATCAAATACCAATAAAAAGTTGATGGATATTTAAATATATTTTATATAGCTGATAGCTTTTATAATTATATCGTAAATGTTAAAAGTATGAAATGTTACATAGTATCTTAAGCATATATATTGTTGTTGCTTTGATATCAAAGGACTTAAAAGTTGATATATATGCCGTTTTACAAGCTGTAATGTTTAATATTAAATACTAATTTATTTAATATTTTTTCTAATCCATTTCAAGAGCTTAGGTATGTTTTAACAATCTCCAATTAGTTTGGCAGACCAGCTGCTAAGAGATTTTCCCTTGAAAACTACTAATAACATACCCGTTTTCCCCACAGGACATCCAAAAGGCCTTCTTCCTGCTCCTGCTGGTGATCCTCATTGGGGAGTTCTTCAGCGCACCGGCGATCACATTGGCAGACTCGGCGGTGATCACTTTGCTGGGCGAGGATGCGGACAAGTATGGCCACCAGCGGATGTTCGGATCATTGGGCTGGGGCATTTCCATGTTCCTGGTGGGCATCGCCCTGGATCACTCCACCTCGTTCTCCAATCATCCGTGTGGAGCTGGCAACAAGGAGAAGAACTACAACATCTGCTTCTCCATCTTCTCGGTGCTGATGACCTGTGCGATAATCTCCGCCTCGAAGATCACCTTCAAGTATGATCCCATGGATGAGCAGCTGGCGGCGCAGCAGCAGCAGGCGCAGTTCGTGGATCCCAACAAGCGGGCCGAGGATGAGTCGATGAACCAGTTGGCGGCCCAACTGAATCTGCCCTCGCTGGCCGTTGGTAGCGGCAGTGCCGCCTCGGGTGCCGGTGCCAGTGCCAGTGCCGGTGGCGTCGGTAGCTTCCTGGCCCCTGGCCATCAGCCACAGCCGCACATTGGGGCGGAGTCCAAGGTCTTCGCGCAGACGGCCAAGGAGTTGCCCGAGTGGATGACCGTGCTGACCCACTTTAAGGACCTGAAGACCGCCTCATTCCTTTTCGTTGCCTGGTTCATGGGCTTTGGCATTGGCTTGATCTTCACCTTCCTGTTCTGGCATCTCCAGGACTATGGCGGCACTCCCACCCTGTTCGGTGTGGCATCCGTCATCAATCATGTTTCCGAAATTTTCGCCTACTTTTTCAGCTTCCGTCTGATCACCCAAATTGGTCATGTCAAGGTCCTGTGTCTGGGATTGATTGGTAATGTGCTGCGCTTCCTTTATATTTCCTATCTCACCAATCCGTGGATGGTGCTGCCCTTCGAACTGATGCAGGGCATCACCCATGCAGCCGTGTGGGCCGCATCCTGTTCTTACATTGCCCACAATACACCCAAACATCTGAGAGCCTCGGCTCAGGGCGTCCTCCAGGGCATCCATCACGGATTGGGGCGTGGCTGCGGCGCCATCATTGGCGGCATGTTCGTCACCTACTACGGTACTACTACTACCTTCCGCTGGTACGGCATCGCCTGCCTCTTCGTCCTCGGCTTCTTCATCTTCGTCAACTTCTACCGCAAGGAGCAGGGCTTCATCTCGGAAATACCCGTCACCGAGGATCCGCATCAGGTGAGTTATGTGGTTTTGAACTACGATTATGCGGTTTTTACTTTCATATGATTATCTCAAACTCGATTTGACCATTTGTAAATATTAAAACGTTTTAAAAGTACTATTTATAGAGAATAATATTCAACTATTTAGTGTATTTCTATAACCTTTCAGAGGAAAAGTTTTATAAATTGCAATAAAAACTGCTCCAAACTCAAATCAAATTCAAGTGAAACCTGACCTGTATATGTTCTGTCTTGTCTCAAACAAAAGTCTTAAGCCAAAAATATAATTTTCTTGCCTAAAGTATGAAACTGTTAAATTCTTAAAAACTTAAATCAACCGTGGGCAATAGTTACCATAGTCTAGATACTAACAGATAATTTTCTAGAGATATTGAAGTCATTTATCTCACGTAAAATTGACTCACTCTTAGTTACTTTTCTATTTTTATTATGACTTTATTGGGCAGACTTAAGTCTTACCCCTACTTTTTGAGCTGCATAACTAAAGTATTCTTCATTTTCAGGTTGCCGAGGAGACCTCGCACTTGGCTCCTCATGGCGTTCCCAGCAATCCGATTCCACGGGCTCTGTCCAATTCGCGGCTGAACGAGATGAACCCGAACGGAGGACCCTATGGCACCTACCAGACCACTGGGGGAAATCTGGACATACCCGGAGCCAACCAGCACAATCCATTCGCTCAGTAAACGGGGAAAACCCGTTGTCTTCATACTCACAGAACTAAAACGAACAAAGTATAACCGCAAACATATCTTGGACATTGGCCTGCAATATGAATTGCATAACTGCATTGCTTTATTTTGATTTGTTGGGCAATCAACATACGATCTACACATAGCATAGCATATACATATACACATATATTTTATATAGGACATGCCACATAGCCAGCATAAAGGTTCCGTATGAGTTAGATTGGTTACAGTCGATGGATTGGGGGAAATCGAAACGAATTTTCACATAGCAGCTTAGCAATATATATATATAGGGCAATATATGTGTGTGTACGGATAGATGTATATATATATTGTGCCGATCTATAATATTTATAGGCCTTTTTTTATATCAGTTGCATGGCGCCGGGCGTTTAATATTCTCCCGGTTTTTTTGTTAAGTTAAAAACATGCAGAGTTTGTTGCCTGCTTTTGGGCGATCACCAAGCAAATCACACATACGCATGGGTTACCCCCCTGAATCACACATAAAGTACCTATACAACTATGCAAATAGCAACCTAAACGGAGATTGAAAACATAAAAACACCAACAGAAAATGTGAATACGGGGCGTTTCAAGGCTACAGGACATCGGGAAGCAGCGGAAGCTGCTTCGTTTAGCCGCAGTTGATTATGACTATGATGTTCACCATACTATTTTATAGTATTAATTTAGATTATCCCTTGTCTTATGGCTTTGAAACGCACCGTATGGGTTTCCCAATAAGTTAGGGGAGTTCTTGTAAAGAAAAACCAAGTAGTTAATTTTCAATTAAATTATTTTACATGTTAAATGTTTTTCGAAGAGTCTTAGGGTAAAATACCTTTATGGAAAAAATTGCATTCTTGGTTTCACACATTTAAAACATTTAAGAATTTAAATTCTTTAGAAATTGGAGAGCAAATTGTCGTTCACGAAATTGTCCCTTGCAATATTACAAAGAACAAAATTAAGTAATTTAATGGAATATGTATTATGAAATATAAATGTAGTTGCATTAAAAATGAAAATAAACTAAACTTAAACCAAAGTAGAGACGAGAACAAACAAATAAACCAAAAACTTAAACCAAAAGATAAACAAATGTTGTAACGAATGATATTATGGAAATCCGCCTCATTGCAATCAACTGTTGAATATTTTAATTTTTACACAAATATACTAATAAAGTGACATATTTTGACATACCTAAGGAATACATATAAAATAGAAATATAAATATACGTTTATATAGTATATGAAAGTTGACGCACCAAAGTGAAAAGGCAAACTAAACTAAACTAAACTGTATCTGTACCTAAGAGATATTTTTCCTGATTTCAGATCGACGGTAAATAAAGCTAATATAGCTTATCTCTCGCGCGATATGCATAAACATTAATATATAAAATACTGTAAACATTATTATTAAATATTGTTGATAGCAAATTTGATTGAATATTTTCTAGTATCGATACGCTAGTTCTTGTGTACAGCACCATATTTCTTGAGATTTGTCGGGTAGATTAACCTTAGTATTATGCATTCTGTACAACTGCACTCACAGTTATGTTTGTTGAGCCGATATTTAAAGAAAACTTTCTCTATATATATATATTGAAAAATCATACTCATATATGCTATACACTTATATAAGAATGTACAAGTATTATACACAAAGCGCATACATATGATACAAAGGATACAATACCCAGCCCGAAAACCAAAAACACAGAATGAAAAAGTGAAGCAGCCGGTAAACGCAAGAAATCATGTAATTATGTATGTTTAATAAAACGTTTAACTACCGAGTGAAGTCTAAAGACAAAGGCACAAATTCTTTCGCCAACCATCTGTGTTTGTTTTTGGTATTCTTTTTATAGTAACCTATATAAATCGGAGCAGTCGTTCGTGACGTGCAAATAAAATGCATCTGGTTGTCGTTGGTTATCTGTTCTGCTTGGCTTTTGTCCAGGTCAATGGAACACCGGTGTGTTCACCGCCAAAAGCACCTGCACTTCTGTCGATTCCGGAAGACAGTCCTCGGAGAGCTCCACTACCAGTGAGACCTATTCCGAGACCAGTGCCTCCAAGGATAACTCCTCCACCTCCAAGGGCAACACCACCGCGATTTGTGAGACCTCCGATAGCACCACCCACGAGGAGGCCAATAATTCCACCTCCCAAGCCCACCAGAAGACTTCCCATCACAAGGAAACCAACACGACCGATCCCAAAACCACCAGTGACACGGAGACCCACCGCCAGGCCAACTAGACCACCTTTACTGCCAACCACGCGAAAATTTCTGATTTGGTCTCGAATTCCCACTAGAATACTGCCCACTAAACCAAACATAAGGCCCACTCTGTGGACAAGACCTCCAGTGCGTCCTCCGTTGCCAACTATTCGTCCAACGCCTCCAAGAGTGCGTCCTACTTTATGGACAAGACCTCCTATAAAAATCACAGTGAGACCCACCATTAGAGCTACAGTTAGACCCACTATCAGACGGACTTTATGGACGAGACCTCCAGTTAGACCAACTATTCCCACAATAAGACCTACCAATCGACCACCTGTTAGACCCACTATTAAAAGGACTTTATGGACAAGACCTCCAGTTAGACCAACAGTTCCCACAATTCGGATTACGAGACCCACGATAAGACCCACTAATCGAGCCACTATTAGACCTAGCAATCGACCCACCCATAGACCCACCTTATGGACAAGTCGTCCCATAGGACCCACTTTGGTAACAATTCAACATCCGAATCCGACTCTATGGACAAGACCCCCAGTTAGGCCTTCCAATCCGACACCTCGATCCACCAGGTCGCACAACCCAACGACTAGAGGTCTAACTTTTATTTTCTTTGAACACACGAATACTCCTTCAACACCGCCACCAATTCGTACCACTAGACCTCGAAATCCGGACAGAACTCGATCCACAAGAAAGCTGATTTTTGTGTTTCCAAGGGACACTACTGCAATCGCTCGTCGTCCTAATTGGACAGTCCATCCAACAGAAGTGACTATTTTGAGAACCTAAGCAAAATATAAATAAAATATTGTAGCCAAGTTTATTTTATTTCATTCATATTAAATTCTATTTAACCCACCAAGCAGTTAAAGTCTTTAAATAATCCGTAAGGGTGCAGTGCAAAGGCAAACTAAATTAAAAAAAAACGTTAACTGGAGAGTGGGTTACCCTATAAAGTAATCAACAGAATGAAATCGATTTTTTAGTTTCCTATTTTTATAGGAAAGGAATATAAGCAATGCAAACAATCAAGTCTAGACTTAAAGGCGGAGTGGTTACTAGTTTTTAAGTATTGTCTCAGATTTTGCCGATAAAAACAAAAAGCAAAGATGGAAATGTGGTATCGCGGAAAAATCAACTGCTTGGCTCATCATTAAAATAGTTTAATTTTACTTTTAAATTCAAATAACCACCCAGCCTCGATAAACTTTTCTGCTCTGGTGAAACGTAATCCCAAAGTCATTAAATGAAAGCAAGCTTAACTAAACTAGAACTGAGTTTTATGCACAGCAAATTCGGTGGACTCCGTCGTTAACGACCCCCATCTCCATGACAAATAGCCCCGAAGTGCCAGCATACCCAACCTAAATCCAGGGCAACTGAGAGGGGAAAAAGTAGTTGTGGCATACCGGAAACGCTTCAAGTTTGCTGAGCTCATTCGTCTCTGCGATTTGTTGGCATTTCAACGGGCTGACGTGCTGGCTGGCAGTGGGCGGAATGAGGGGGTGTGGTGGGTGAGCAGTAGGCAGTGGGCGGTGGGCGTGGTGCAGTGACTGCTCATGCAATGATAAATGAAGTTTTAGTGGCTTTTGACCCATTTAATAAATTGTTAAAGTTGAAGAATGCACAAGAATATTGTAAACTTGTTGGCCACCATTTCTTTTCCTCTCTGTTTTTTTTTCTCATTTTTACTTTTATTTGTATATTATTTTTTATTTTTATTTTGTTGCTGCTGGCATATTCTGAATTAGGGTTAATTTAAAAGTTTCCATTGCAACGCTGACCCATGGTGAATGAAGTTGTTGCCATGTTGCAAACTTTGCCGCTCACTTTTCATGCCCCACTTCAGAAGTTTTGTTGAATTTTAAATAATTCTGTTAAATTGCATAACGTGCCCAGCTGTCCGGCCCTCCATAGACCGAGGAACTTTGGACTTTCTGCTTATTAAGTTAGCGGCGACGACAGTTTTCAGTTAACGTGATTATGTGCCATTAAAAAATTGTATATTATCCACAAGCCACGGAATAGTAAAGGAAAAACTTGAGTCAAATATCCATGACAATAAATAAGAGAGAGCGGAGATGAAGGGGATTTTGGGAGCTGAATCTCCTCCAGCCATAATAAGCAGCATAAAAAGTCCTGGCAAGGCTCTATTAGAGCCAGGACTAAGCAGCTTGGTCTGTCCTCTATCCCCCGACTTCCCCAAAAAAAATAGAGAAAATAAAGTATGCGCTGGCAACTCTTCCTCGTGGAAACCTTTGCCCCATTCCCTGTCAAATATATATATATTCTCAGCTATATAAACAATTTTCTTTTATGCAAGAATAACAAGCAACAAGAATAGATTTTTGCATAAGAAAGCCCTGGACTGAAGTTGAAGTACGATGGCAGAGCGAAAATCCTCTCAAGGAAGCTGCTGCACAAAAGTCGGTCCAAATGCAATCCGAGCTTTGTGTTGCCAAGAACAATCGGACTGGCAGGCTTGGCTTTTGATTGTGGGATTAAAGGAGATGGCCCAGGATATTAATGCATGGGCATGCACCCAATATATGTGTGTTCGGTAACCCCTTTGGAGCCACTCCTTTGAACTCTGACCTTATAATACCAAGTGCTGTGATCAATTTCATAACTCAGTCTAACTTAGTCTAAAAATGTAAATTGTAAAAAAATTGTAATTGTAAACATACTTTTAAAAAATTCATATTAACATCCATTGATAAACTAAAAATGTTATTTATTTTTATTAATTTTAATTATCTAAAGAAAATGTAGCCATTGAAATGTAAAAGACTGCATCGCAGTGTAAATATTTTTTTTCTAAAGAAAGCTTTAAAAATCTGCATTAAAAATTGTCATTTTAACGTTGATGAATTTTTTGACCGAAACTTCAGAGTCTATAACTTTACCAAATTTAATCTGATTACAAAGTGGCATACCTCTAAAGACTTGTGGATTGATTCTCTAAAGATCTGCATTAAAATTTTTCATTTTGGTGATGATCAATATTTTGACCCATTTTCATGTTGGTTATTTGTAAGTTTCCGACGACTTGTAAAATGGTGACCCACACAATTGGACTTCCACAGTCTATAACTTTACCAAATTTAATCCGATTTCAAAGTGGCATACCTCTAAAGACTTGTGGATTGATTCTCTAAAAATCTGCATTCAAATTTTTCATTTTGGAGATGATCAATATTTTGACCCATTTTCATGTTGGTTATTTTAAGTTTCCGACGACATGTAAAATGGTGACCCACACAATTGGACTTTCACAGTCTATAACTTTACCAAATTTAATCCGATTTCAAAGTGGCATACCTCTAAAGACTTGTGGATTGATTCTCTAAAAATCTGCATTCAAATTTTTCATTTTGGAGATGATCAATATTTTGACCCATTTTCATGTTGGTTATTTGTAAGTTTCCGACGACTTGTAAAATGGTGACCCACAGAATTGGACTTCCACAGTCTATAACTTTATCAAATGTAATCCGATTTCAAAGTGGCATACCTCTAAAGACTTGTGGATTGATTCTCTAAAAATCTGCATTCAAATTTTTCATTTTGGAGTTGGTCAATATTTTGACCCATTTTCATGTTGGTTATTTGTAAGTTTCCGACGACATGTAAAATGGTGACCCACACAATTGGACTTTCACAGTCTATAACTTTACCAAATTTAATCCGATTTCAAAGTGGCATACCTCTAAAGACTTGTGGATTGATTCTCTAAAAATCTGCATTCAAATTTTTCATTTTGGAGATGATCAATATTTTGACCCATTTTCATGTTGGTTATTTGTAAGTTTCCGACGACTTGTAAAATGGTGACCCACAGAATTGGACTTCCACAGTCTATAACTTTATCAAATGTAATCCGATTTCAAAGTGGCATACCTCTAAAGACTTGTGGATTGATTCTCTAAAAATCTGCATTCAAATTTTTCATTTTGGAGATGATCAATATTTTGACCCATTTTCATGTTGGTTATTTGTAAGTTTCCGACGACATGTAAAATGGTGACCCACACAATTGGACTTCCAGAGTCTATAACTTTACCAAATTTAAACCGATTTCAAAGTGGCATACCTCTAAAGACTTGCGGATTGATTCTCTAAAAATCTGCATTAAAACTTTTCATTTTGGAGTTGGTCAATATTTTGACCCATTTTCATGTTGGTTATTTGTAAGTTTCCGACGACTTGTAAAATGGTGACCCACACAATTGGACTTCCAGAGTATATAACTTTACCAAATTTAATCCGATTTCAAAGTGGCATACCTCTAAAGACTTGTGGATTGATTCTCTAAAAATCTGCATTCAAATTTTTCATTTTGGAGTTGGTCAATATTTTGACCCATTTTCATGTTGGTTATTTGTAAGTTTCCGACGACATGTAAAATGGTGACCCACACAATTGGACTTTCACAGTCTATAACTTTACCAAATTTAATCCGATTTCAAAGTGGCATACCTCTAAATACTTGTGGATTGATTCTCTAAAAATCTGCATTCAAATTTTTCATTTTGGAGTTGGTCAATATTTTGACCCATTTTCATGTTGGTTATTTGTAAGTTTCCGACGACTTGTAAAATGGTGACCCACACAATTGGACTTCCACAGTCTATAACTTTACCAAATTTAATCCGATTTCAAAGTGGCATACCTCTAAAGACTTGTGGATTGATTCTCTAAAAATCTGCATTCAAATTTTTCATTTTGGAGTTGGTCAATATTTTGACCCATTTTCATGTTGGTTATTTGTAAGTTTCCGACGACATGTAAAATGGTGACCCACACAATTGGACTTTCACAGTCTATAACTTTACCAAATTTAATCCGATTTCAAAGTGGCATACCTCTAAATACTTGTGGATTGATTCTCTAAAAATCTGCATTCAAATTTTTCATTTTGGAGTTTCAATTTTTTGATCTGAAAAATTGTACATAAATTTTCTTGCGTTCTTATTTATTACTTGTATAATTTACTTGTTTATTAAAATATTAATATAGTAAAAACAACAGTAACAAATTACTCCCCAGAAAAATGATAATATCCAAAGTTTCCACTGTAGTTTTTATTTTGTTTTTTGGCTTATGTTAAAGACAACATTTGCAAGGGAACCGCAAAGATGGAGCTGCACAGCTAGAGAAGAGTGAAAAGCGAGGAAAAGTGGGAACCAAGGGCAGAAAGCAAAGTCGACGACATTCAGCCGCAAGAAGTTGTCGCTGCTGGTCGGGAAAATAAGGGGAAAAGTTGTGGGTGGGTGGCAAAAAGTGCTGAGCATAAATAAGACATTTGCGTGTGTAAGCAACAACAACCCGCAAAACAACAACGATGGCTTAAAATAACTCCAACATGCAACATTGAAATGTGGCCAAGAAGAAGAGGAAGAAGAAGCTGCTGACTCCAGTTTCCAGGATCTGCAATAATTTTCAAACTGCTTTCGCCCCGAGAATCTCGAAAGTTGCAAAAAGTAAATGTAATGCAAAATGCAAAGTCATAGCTCGCCGTTGTCCTCGAGTGGCTATAACACCATCCTCCTTTTTTTTAACAAAAACCCAAGCCCACATCCCTTATCCCTCAATCATCTGTACCCCTACACAGAAAGAATACTATTTTAAAATAATAACTTATGTACCCACTACTAATTTATTGTCTAAAAAAATTACTATAATATAGTGTCTATTATAATAATAATAATAATTTAGTGTCTATCGAGAGTAAAAGAAATCTCTTTGAACCGAATTCAATTGGAATGGATTTTTACATCAATAGAAAATACCATCGAGTTTATTTTAAGAAAAAATATAGAAAGGTAAAAAGCATATATTTGTAAGGCTTTGAATACGACACATTTTTGAGATATTTGGTTAATATGTGTTTTTTTAACCTTTTAATAATATGTAGTTCAGTTTATATTCTAAATTATATTGAAGAATATTTTTACAAAAGCAAGTTCTTTTTCATGGACATGTCAAACGTAAAATATTTAATATTTAATTTAAAATTTTGTAATTATAATTTTCTCAGTGTTGCTTGTTTCGCAATTGTTGGGATTTTTTCCGTCAGTGTGCAGCCAATTGTTGTGATTTTTTTCTGTTCTCCGACTCGTGCACATGCATTTATTTAAATTTCTTTGTCCTCGTGTCTAGGAGTCCTCAGCCCAACCACCCGCTCATTTTGCCAATGTATTCATTGTCTGTGAAATTGTTGTGTGTTTCCATGCCGTCGCATAATGTCTCTCTTTGCTCCCTACGTGCTCCTCATTCCGGCTTTTCCCCCATTTCCCCCCTTTTCGGAACCCCTTTTTCCCCAACCCTTTGGGAGGTGCAATCCTTGTAGCGACTGCAGTTTGCGGTTTTTAACTTGTGACAGTTTTAAGTGGCTGCCGTTTGTCTCCGTGGCTAGATTCATTCACATTCACATAAGCAGGATGCCCAGGCACATACGTGGGTGCTCTGAGATTTAGCCAAATTGTAATGCTCCTTATTCGCTGCTTATGCATAAATCGTTGGCCATAATGATGCTAAGTAAGCAGCTCCATTTCCCCAGCAGGGATAAGCACCATTTAAGCCTGATTAAATAAATCCGTATTCACAGAACGATTTGTGAAAATAACTTTGTGGCTTTTAGGTGTTTTGGGAGGATTTTTAGATGAACAAAAAAAGAGGTTATTCATTTTTAAAATCTTTTAGTGTCAAGAGATTTTCTTATTATATTTAGAAAGTTTTCTTGGTAATATACGCAAAAAACTAAAAAGGAGCCAACGCATATTACTTATACGCAGTGTTGCCTCTGTTTACATTAATATTTAATAGCCATTTGTCTAGACAAAGTCTTACGTCTGCATGAATGCCTTTCATTAATATGTTTTACATTTTAAATAATGTAAAAGTTCCATGAGTGGAAAACGAATATATAAAACAAATGTATTTTAAAACTGTAGCATTTTAAATTTTCGAAAAAGGCGAGAATCCACTTTTTCTAGCATTTTCTGAGGGGTAAGAGATTCTTTTGTATGACAAAACGAACTATTGCGATGCTTTCCGCCTATCTTTCAGAGTTTCTTCCGCTTCCCTTGCCATTTGGGTTTCAATCACGCCTCTTCAGCAGCAGATCCAGATGGCTTCGCCTGCATTTGCCTGGCTGGACGAGCAAAACCCTTAATACCTGGAGGAGCACCTTTACCACCATTGTCAATATGCGGCCTTTTGCTGCCACGCCCCCACCTCTGAACCGCCTCTCAGTACGCACTTAGCTGTTGGCAGCATCATAATCCATAGCAATAGCATAGTTTCCTGGCGCTGCCAACAACCTTTGGCTTTTGTTGTTACTCCTCCTGAACCCTGCGCCCAGAACAAAAGGAAAACAATTTTCATGCGTGCATGGCAGAAATCAAAAGAAAGGGGCAGGCAGGCCCACAAACACACACAAGCACACACACATCATCCGGCCCAACAATGCCTATTTTAGTGAGATAAGAAAGGAGAAATGGCACGGCAACATCAGCGTCAGCGTCAGCAGCTCTTCAAAGCAATTTCCAAGTGGCCCCGTTCTCGGGCTCAATTCAGGCACACATGGGTACTAGTTCCACCATACTATATACCAGTATTCGTGGGCCCAGCAAAAGGTGAGCGTGGCTGGACCGAAAAACCGGCGACTCACTTCACTCATCGCTTAAGTGGCTGTTGTGAAATATTCCTGCGTTCCCTGTTTGCCAATACCCTGTGATACGTAGTTGGGGTGCTCAAGGAATGCAATACTCACAAAATTAAATTCTGCACAAAATGAATTCTGTTTTAATGGAATTTTAATCATGTTTTTATTATAAAAGAATGCTAAACTTTACCAAATTTGCAAACGTTTAAATAAGTCTCAGCTGTTATGTGGTTAAAGGGTCCTAAATATTTAAAAAGAGTAAGGAAGCTTTAAAATCAAACTAAAATATTATAAAATAAATTTTCCTTAGATTTTATATATTAAATTCTTTGAGAAACTCTTTCTATGAAGCAAGTATAGCTTAGATGAAGAAATCTAATATAGTATTTGTATTTTATTTTGCTCGACAGAAGAAAATTTATTTCTCTGAGTTTTGTAGTTTCAAAAATTGATATAAAATAAATATAAAATAACTTGAAAAGGAAATTTAATGTAAGCGAAATTGTATTAAAATACATCACATATTAAATAAAAATTTTTACAATTTCACTTTACCAACGAATTTTTCGAATTGCATTTTATCCTTGGTAAATGGTATCATCAGTTCGACCAAGTCCCAGCATCACCATCTTTTGGATGTTGTTTGCTTGTTGTCAGGAACAGATAGCGTCACGGTTTTGCGGCGGGTTGAGCAAACGGTTTTTTGATGGTCTCGCCGGGGTCATGGCTTACCCAAAAATTACGTATACGCAGCGCAAGACATATTAGCCATCATATTTGCAGACACGCAGCTGAGGAGCGGGCTTGGCTTCAAAAAAAGGGGCGAACCGGGGCCGAGTGGGCGGGGCCAGGGCAATTAACGCATGCGAAAGGCAACTGGCAATTTGTAGGAGCTCGTTAAGCGTTTAAGGAAAAATGCCAATAGCAGGCTAATTAGTAGGGAAAGGCCATGAAGAAGTGGGAATAAAGTTGCCGCCGCTCTTGGCACTTGGCATTTGCCACTTGGCAAACCTTGGACCGGACTCGTTTTTACCCTCCTCTGACTTATTTTTTTGCACGGACAAGCTGTGTTGGCCCACCTGGGCAAATACTTGTCGAAACTTTTATAATTATGTTCGAGCTATGGCAAAAGTTTCGACGATGTCTCGGACTTCCGACTGAGGCGATGTCTGCTCATTTCTGGCCAGTTGCAAGTTTAGCCGCAGTGAAAGTTGGTTGGCTTTCCTCCTTGCCTCCTTCCGCTTTTCAACTGTTTTCTCTGCACTTCTTTTATTTTTTTATTCAGTTTTTATTTCGAGTACTGGAAGTGGGCGGGGCAACAAGTTAATTATGCGCCTCTTTGACACTGTTCGACTCTGGTTATAGCTCTGAGTTTGTGTGGGTGTGGTTGTGTGTGTGTGTGTGCGGCGCACTTCCGGTCTGTGTGACGGCACTTCCGATGTTGGAGGACAAAAAAAAGGAGGAAATTAAAAATGTCGCTCGGCAAAAACGTCGTCCAGGACTCGTTAATTAAACGCCTGCGAAAAACAAGGGGAAAAACCAGCACCACAATGAGCAGAGGCTGCGGCAGAAAACACTGAAGAAGGCAGTGCAGCATCACCAATTTTTTTAATCAATTTTAAAATGCCACTTAAATGCGCCGGGCGCCAACAAAAATATTCTCATTACTCGTTGGCATTTGCCGGGGGCCAGGGCTGCAAAATTAAGTGATTGAATCTATTTAGTGAAGAAATAAAATTGTATCTTTACAATGTTTCAAAAATATATGGTTTTGTATTGAAAGAATATTGCGATTTATGGGAATTTTTATTTAGAGCTCGCTTATTAAAGTTTAAAAACATTGTGTGAAATTAATAAATACATTGTTATTTAACCATATATACAAATTAAATAATATTTTAGCGGGTAAAAGTAAGAACAAAATTCTTATTCTGAAATGTGTCGTATACGTAATATTTACTTAAACATTGGAGCCAATTTTCACTTTCCCTAGATTTTTTGGGAATAAATGACTACCTTTTCAGATGCTAAGATATGGATTATAGAAGTTCATATGTTCATACTTGAAGATATAATTGTCACATTTTATTTTAGTAATTTCTTCAATTATGAAATGGCGATCCCGCCCTGTGTCTGATATTTTTGTCGCCGACATGTCCTTTGGCGGCTGTTCGGTGCATGCAATTATCGAAAATTTAATTAAAGCTCCAAGTGTCACAATGTCGATGGCTTCACATGAACGGAGTGTGAGTGTTCGGATTCTCTGTGGTGGGTTGTGGCGATGCGGCCTATATTAATGTTAACGCTTTAATGCCTCATTAAGTGGCAACATTGGCTTGCTGGGTGTTCACTGTACAACCAGAAATTGTTTAAGCGAATCTCAAAAGTTAATGAGGAAATACAGTCAACTTGAGTCTTGCTATTTAACATATTGGATGGGAATCTAACAAGCACTATTAGAGTTTAATTGAATTTAACTCGTAAATTCGTTCTTACTCAATTACCTCAAAACATTGTTTTTGGTTTACTATATTCTAGGTGGCGTTGAACTCACCAAAGATTCGTGGACAAATATTTAAAGCTCCAAAGTTTACTATTTTAAAATTTTTCTTATCAACTAGTTGAATAATATAACCCATTAGATACCCCATTTGAGTGCCCCAGCCTTTAGTAAATAACGCTTCTTTGTGTTAGTTAAACGAGCTGTTAAATAACCCCAGGAATACACAATGCCAAATAGACAAATACCCATCTAAAGATACGGACTTAGTTTCGCCCCCCTTTTTCGGGTGGACGATTGGGGACCGTGGTCCAAATTGAAATGCAAGTTGTCGCCGCTGCTGCTCTGTGCCTTCCCACTTTGTTGCTGCTTCTGTTGACAAATGCAAAACCATTTGCCAAATAAATAAGCAGCTCAACGTAAATAAATATGCTTTCGCCACGCGCATTTACACTCAATAAAGATGCTTCAGAAGAGCTGGCCCCAAAAGACGTGGATGCTGATGCCAATGGATGTGGAGGTAGAAATGCACAGAGAAAAATATTTATGAACGTTTTATAACTAAACTTTTAATAAAGGAAATATGAGATTTTTGTATAAAGAAACAAGAATACTGCTTATATAGAATTTTATATTTTTATATTTTATAAATTTTAAGCAGGGCATATTAGTTTATAATTTATATAAGTTTACTTGTTAATTCATTTTATAAATATGGTTTGACATTAAGTACATATGTTAGTGTTTTTTTTATAATTTTAATCTTATAAAAATAAGTTTACAATTAAAATCTTATTTGGAAAATAATTTCACTGAATGAAGAATTAATGGTGCCATTTTCTTTCTGTGTGAGACTGAAATTGGAATGAGTAAGGCAATGGGAATAGCGAAGGCGTCAGCGGGAGTCAAAGGATAAGTCTGGCAGTGCTGAGCATAAAAATTGTATTTTAATGCCCGCGCATAAATAACGCAAACGGGACACACTCACATATAGACACAGGACGTGGCTGACAGGCGGACGTTTTATCAAAAGGAAAAATCCGAGCAGCTTCCTCTCCCAAGACCAGAGTCACTGGCACTAATTTAGGTGCCGAAAAATCAACAGGAAGCAAACATACCAAAGATGAAGGACCCCGAACGGGCGAAGGACGCAGCACGCTTCACTGAACCAGGCGGCGATGACAACTGCCAGAGGAGGGGGTGGTGGACTCCAGGAGGTCCTGGGTGGGAAATCCAATCCTCCCGTGGGTGGAGGGGGGAGGGGATAAGGGGGGGAATGAAGCATCTTCATCATCAACGACTATGGTGGCGGCATATGTTAGCGTTAGGCGCTGGCGCTCATCAATAAAATCATCGGGGTCATTAAGTGGATTAACTGCAGCCATCAGGAGCATGTGGTGCCATTGCCCAGGACGCAAAATGCCAAATACGCACACTCTGACACTCACACTCACACTCACAGTCACACTCACACCCACGGCCACACGCACACAAACACAAACACAATCCAGCCTGAAGATGGCCGTCATCTTTGGGGTTTGCTTTCGCTCCACACTTTTCACTTCATAACAGAGCAAAGAGATCCGAAAGTTGGATGGGTGCAGGGTATTTTATAACCGTGGGTTGGATTACAGTAGTCTCTCAATATAAGTATTATTATTAATTTATTTATGGGGTGTCAGAAAAATTTCTGGTAGTTATTTATTTGAAATATTATACTTTGCTGAATAAAAGCATACCATATAAATCGGGACACAAATTTAATGTAGCCAATTCACACTTCTCTTCTGACCTCCAAATTTAAAAAAAAAAATTAATAATTTCAGACTTAAAAGCAAAAAGCAAGATTAAATTTGTGTATTTTTTTGTGACAAAAAAAACCAGCATTTGTTCTTGTTATTTCCGAATGCCAAAAAACAACAAATTACTCTGATGTTGTTAAATAATGACTAGTATGTCAATATTTAACAAAAAAATTTATTTAATGATTTTTTTATTACTAATCGTGAAAGAACATTAACGTAATATGTTAAAAGAGGATAGAGTTGAGCAGGATGCAAATCATATATTTTTTTGTAAGAATGTATTATATTTAAAAAATATTGTGGCTTTGCAGAAACACAAACATTAAAGTGTTCTCATTAAGTATTTTATTTTAAAAAGCCAAGTTTTTTTTAATGATTTATTTAAATATTTATTATTGATTGTTTTCTATTTTTAACCTAACTTTCAAGCTTGCAGATACTTTTAAATCTCTGCCACGGTGCAACGCCCCATCACGTCTGGAGGATGGCAAAATGTTTGTGTGCTCGTTGCATGGATGAGTCCTCCTCCCTTTATCCACCATTCTTTCTGATTCTCGGCCACTTCCATACTCCACATCCTTTGGCTCTTCTTCTTTGTTATGGCATTCCTCGGAGCCAAAGCAAAACAATGAAAAAAGGCGGCGAGGATGTCCTGTCTCGGTTGCTGTTGTTATTGACATGTACGAATTAGGTTAAATTTATTTACTGTCAGTTCAGTGAACTGCAAATGGTTTTAGTTTATTAAATTTACCCACATGCACATCCACTCACCCACAATCTGTCTTAAGTTTGTTAAAATGTTAAAAGGCAAAAAATCAAGATTGAGCTATCTTGAGCATCAGAGTACTTTGCTTTTAATTTGCACAGTTGTAAATTAATTTTCAAAAGGACTAAAACCCATCCACCGCTACGATTGTGGCTTGATTAATCGTTTCTGCATGGCAAACGAAATAGAGGAGTTGATGGATGAAAAGCGAAGGGGAACTGCACAGAGGGAAAATATGATAAAAAATTAAATTTCTTATTAAGAACTAAATTTTACAGCATTAGAATTTGTTGTTTTGTACTGCATAAAAGAAGACATTTCTTTTAAATGTTTAAAGGGCTTTTATGTATTGCTTATTAAAAACATTGTGCAAGACTTTAATTATTTTTAGTACGAAATTCTTTTCTAAGTAATAGGTTTTATGGTTTTGTTTAATCGCACTAAAAATTTGGATGGAAAGTAATGGATTTTTCCACATTTGTGTGTCCCAAGAATTGCGTGAAATAGTAATCCACCTAATCAGTTTAATAACTTCATTACTCATAATTGAAATCTATGCTTTACGTTTATAAAATAAATTAAAAATAGAATTGTCAAAGCTATAAAGGGCTTATCAATCCCACGAAAACTTAGCATGAACTTGGTGATCTGGTGTTCTTAAATACGTCGGTTTTTGATGTGAGCTCGTCAGTCGATTTGCGAATATGGAGAGCACTATTCAAGTTTTTGGCCTGCTCTTTCTGCTGGGCTTTGCAGCTGAATCAAGTCCATTTCCCAGCCCCAATGCCACCGCCGTTCATCAACTTTTTCAACGCATGGACTCAAATGCCGATACCTGCAACTATTTCCAACAGTTCTCCAGCGGAAGTTACTCGTATAATGACAATTGTCGCGCGATCCAGAACTCAATGTCAAACACTTTCAATGGAAAGTTGCGTACGATGTTAAAGCAACTAAGAAAGCAAGCTTATCATAGAAGAACCAGTGTGGAAAAAAAGGTGTTGTGGTTCTACGATTCCTGTCTAACAGCTCCCGAAGAAACCTTCGCCTGGGAACACTATCTCGAGGTATTGCCACATGGTCCCAGACTCAACTGGCCACCTGCTTATCGCAAGACTGGTAACCAAACATTCCAGTGGCAGAGGACCTTGGCCAGACTTCGTCTCGTTGGTCTTCGGAATCTCCTCTTCGATGTGGACGTGGCTCTGGATCCCACAGATAGCAGCAGGACCATAGTTCTCTTCAGAAAGCCGATCATCAAGGAGATCCAGAATAACAAGGAGAACGCAAATTTGCTGAAAAGCCTGGGAGTCCGCAACGATACGGTTTTGTTTTTGGGCAATAAAATTTCGCAGCTGCAAAAAGCAATACAAAAGCTTGCCGCAAAACGTGGGACTATGGAAAATCTGTCCATTAAAACGCTCAAGAATCGGACTAAATTACCATTAACGCAGTATCTTAAAATTGTCTTTGGAAGGTCCATGGAATCAAACTCTACGGTTTGGGTCGAAGATATAGAATACCTGGAAGGTCTGAGGGCAGTGATAGATAAATACGACGGTGCAGTTTTAATCAACTACTTGATGGTCAGTTATATCCGGTATCTGGTTGGCCTGAACGATAGTCTACCTGGACGAAAACGCGGTAAATGTATAGCTGCAGTTCGAGTTTTAATGCAGCCGGCCAGCGAGTTGCTCTACAATAAGTATTATCCCCGTAATAAAGAGGAAGTGCAGCGATTGTTCGATGACCTTAAATTATCTTTCTTGAATTTGCTGACGAGGAATCGACTGAATCTAACTGATGAGGATTTGTCCCATCACGTGCGGCAACAGCTTTATATGACTGTGTCTGTGGGAACGCTGCCAGATATTGACGATCAAAGCGGCCTTGTTACGAATTTGTATAAGAACTTGAAAATCGACAGGGGTTCGGACTTCGCCATAGCCCATCTGAAAGTTCTGCAGCATCGGAATAGACGTGTCCTGGCGCAACTACATAAACCGGCGCTCAAGGAAAACCGACTTTTCAATCTCTCTCCTGAACCCTATTATGAGATTAGTGAAAACAACATAGTCGTGCCGTTTGACACACTGCAGAAGTCCTACTTTTCGCCTAATATTCATGAAGCCTTCAGGAAAAGCCTGCTGGGATTCGTGATAGCCCGTCAAATGTTGGTGAACTTTGCGCCTCAAATACAGCCCATATCTTTGATAAACCAGAGCGATGTCCCCGGAATCTCCTGTGTTAATCGAAACTGCTCAAGTGGTTTTACCGACGATGAGAAGGATGTATTGGCCTTGGCACTGATAATGGAAAGTCTCTTCGAAAAAGACTCAGAGTTAAGGCAGAAACATCCCTCCTATTTACGCCTGTCCTCGAGGGAAGAGTTTCTCGTCAACTTCGTCGAAATATTCATTGCACCCAATTGTAAGCCTGACACGAACAAATTTCGCCTTAGCCAAGCAGTTCAAAATCTAAGACCATTTAAAGAATTATTTAAATGTCAAATGTCCCCGACTGAAACCGCCATTGAACTGCGAAATCTTGTAGAAAAGCTGTGGAATACAATTTAAAACACATTTTTTGAAAGTTAAGTTAATAAATCTGAAAAATAAATGTACACTAATATAAAATAAATATGAATTCTCTAGTCTTGTCATTTTTATATATACATTAAATTGTTGCTATGTGGAAAGGGGCACTCTTATCTTTTAGGCTTAAACAAAAAATACAAACAAAGCAAGTCGAACAAATTAAGCATATTCTTTAATGAGCTTTAATATAAGCAAATAAAAAACAACAAAAAACATTTTAATTACTATTTCCGGAATTGGTTGTAGAATTTTTAGTCTCGCTAATTAATACGATTTCTAAAAGATTACATATACATTTACTTTTGAGTTTAACAAATTTTAAGAAATATTGTATTTACCATTTTTGGTTATTAATATAATGGGCTTACCCAACCATAATGTTGTAATTTAATAAATATAATGGAATGTAACCTAAATTAATTTTGACATTTTAGAAACATCTCCAATAACTAAATTTATCTAAATATATTAAATTAAAAAAAACTTTAAGAAAGAACGTAATAAATATGTGTGTGTTACTTCTTGCTAATTTCTCTATGTGTAGCACTAGAACGGCATTAATCAGCGCACGTTGAACGCTGCTCATTTATTTGGAAGTGCGCAAAAAACGAAAACCAAAGCCAAAGTATGGCTCAGTTCAGTTCGGTTGAGCTTGGTTCAGATCGGTTTGGAGGGATTCCTGTTCGGAAAAATTAAAAAAATAAAACGAAATTCACTTCAACAAATGGCTGTGGCAGTCAAAGTTAAGCTGCAAGGGCGGCAAAATAAAAAATGACTGAGCGCGCCCTTGCTAAAAGCATTTCACAAAAGTTTGATAAACAGGGCGCAGGGGGCGTGGCTGGATGGGAATGTCAGGATCCATCAAGCCGCTGCGCTAAAAATCAATTAAACCGAAATTACGCATACGACATGTGTGCCAATGGCAAACAGCTTTCACTTTTGCGCTGAGCGACTTTTTCGTGGAATTATCGCCGGCAAATTGATTTTGAAACTGCTCGTTCCACCTCCGTTTTCGTTCACTTTTTTTACTGAGGCCCAAACGTGTTAAGCGTGACGTTTGAAAGTGGAACAAAGTTGTTTCAATATTTGCCAGAAATCTCATATGTTGGCAAATAAAATTTCATTTGCAATAAACTGAAAGTGAAATTGCACTCGCAGCTTAAATGCAAGGGCTGTAAAATTTAAAAAAAAGTTTGGAGAAATATTCACCAACACTTTGTGGCTTTCTTATCTTTACAAATTCAAGTTTAACTTTCATCGCATTTTAATTTTTTTCTATAACTTTCGTTGGTTTTGCATTCATCAATATTGAATGCACCATCTGTTTTAAACGCTACTTTTCCAACTTCAACTCCAAACTGCATTAAATAAACTTTAACGTTCAGCTTTATTTCCACATTTAATGACTAAGACTTCGGAAGTTGAGAGGAAATTAAGGATAAAATGTTGCAAATAGGTTGTTAGCGGCAGCATTGGCTGTTCACCTGGACAAATTAGTGTTGCAATGTGCTTAGGTCGGCACTTTAAAATATTTATATTTGCATCGGGCCACATGGCGTATGCGCTATATTCTCGGGCGCATACGGTGTGTGCATGATAAACAATAACCAGGAAGGCACAAGCCGAGGATTTATGTTGTCGTTTGAGACTTACCTCACCACCCACTTTGCAGTCCCCTTTCCACCCCTTTTCACCCCCCTTTCGCCACCCTTTCTACTCTATTTTCCCTCCCCCTCTGTCACTGCCATATGCCATGTATATGCAATTATGCGCCATCTGCTTGGGATTCTGCGGTTGTCTGACTCGCGGTGCTCGCCTGACCGCAACAAATACCCAAAGAAAGCGAACAAAAAGTGGGTGTAAAAATATAGAAAAAAGAAAGGAAAAATCTTTGCGTATGTATACAGAAACTGAAGCATACTTTATAGCGCACACCTTACTAACTTTTACTCTGCCACAAGTTATAATTAAGATGGTACACGGCGTAAGGGGTTGTAACTTTTTTGCTGATTTTTGGGAAATTCGTTGTTGCTGATACGCTAAAGATGTTTGGAAGGAAAAATACCAGAAATAATTAGATTTTAACTTTGCTTATTAACTACCTATGCACAAACGATATAAATCATTCGTGAAAAGCAACGTAATGTAGTAAAGAAAATCTATATATTTTAAATAACTAAGAAACCATTTATTATTAGGCTTTAATATATTTGGAATATATAAAGAGCTTATTAGCAACGCAATTTAAAGGAAATTAAATTTACTCACACATAGCTTATGAAAGTAACTTACTTTACTACATAAATTATTACCAAAATTTGCATATTATTAAAATACATTAATAAAAAATCAAAGAGAAAATAAAGTGTTTATTATAGTTCAATGCCTTTATTACCAATAATTAATTATTATACTTGTAATATGTACACGAAAGTATATAATTATACGCATAATTACAAGTTGTAAAATTACCCATTTCCTATTTAACTTAGCTATCTCAAAGGATCTTTTCACTTTCCCTAAGCCAAAAACTAGAACGAAAACAAAAACAGAACCCGGCCAAAACACAAAAAGCGACGCCGACAATGACATCTTAACCAAGAATCATAATTGCTTTTAATGTTTATTAACTTGGCCATCAAGGAACGACGAGGAGGGAAAAACATTGTGCCTGGTTCCGCATGCTAAAATAAAATCCAATTAGCGTTTTCTTACCACTTGCGGTGAAGTCCCCTGTTGTTTTTGTTGTTATTATCCTTCGTCCTTGTTTTCCTCCATTTTACCGTTTTAATTTTGTTTGATAAACACGCTCGCTTTTCAAATTAAATTACACGCAACTAATTTGTTTTTGTGATTTTCACACACACTTTCTGTGTCCTTGTGGATACGTTCACATGTGACTGCTTATTTAGACTGTAAGAGATTATTTTGAAAAGGCCAAAAAGGAAAATAAAGAAGACTAGCTTTTGATTAAATTTGATATAAAACCTTTAAAAATTAAATTAATAAAATGTATTATAATGATGCTGAGGAAGTGATTATGCGAGATATAAGTTGTTTCATTTCAGTAGTCCCAGAATATTGTTATGTTGTAGCCATAATTATTTACTATTAACTTTTGGCAACTTGATTAAGTAGATTACATTAAAAATTACTTAAAGTCAAATAACATAAGTCCTTTGATTTTTGGGGTTTTCAGTAAATTTGTAATGGCATTTTCCCATCAATCTTGACACTTGAAACCAAAGGACCCGAACTATTGTTGCCGAAAAAACTCCTTTAAAACCATTAATCACAGTGGCCACTCGACCGGAGAGCCACTCTCACCTCGCACCTGCCAAGGACTTTCACCTTATTAGTTCGAGAGCGAACGGGAGGACCAGTTAATTAATAGGATTAACTACCAAAAAAGCAAACACAATTGCTGGCGGCTGACGCTCTCCAAAGCAAACAATAACACAAAGGACTTTGGCCAGAGGAGGTGGAAAATGGAAGGCCGGGTACTCTGCGGGTGGCAAACATCATAATACACTCACCAAAACAAAGCCACTGAATATTGGAAATCAAATTAACTTTGTTAAAAATCTTAAAACCAAAAATTATTGTTTTAACATTTACATAAAGATAAAAAACTAAGCCGAGAGAAAAGTGGAAAATACAATACTTAATATTTAGTAAACATTATTTAAATAGTTTTTATTTAATTTGAATTTATTTTTTAGCTCTTCTCATTTTGTAAAAAAGTTATCCTTTTTTCAGTATAAAATATATTAAGATATATTTTTTTGTTTACAGCAAAGAGTAGATTAAGTAGATTTTTTTAGGAACAGTTTAATACCATTAAATTGCTTCGATATTTGGAATTTATATATTGCTGTTTTTTAAGTGTACACACGTTCGTCCAAACTTTTCACTAAGGGTATATGTGTGGCTCAGATGTCGGCAGCTAACGCGCTTTAATGCAGGTGATTAATTGCTTTTGAGGTTCCGTCGGCTGAGTGTTGGAAAATTTTGAAAATTTCATTAACTCTTGTGTGAAAGTTTTGCGAGCTTTGAGCTCCAGTCGGTGGGTTTTCCAAGGCACAGGGGCGAATCTCTGCCGCTGAGTGACTTTTGTAGGCGAGCATTTCTATTTGGCTTAGACGGCGTCTAATTAAGTTAAAGTCTCCCGCCCGACAGCTGCCCCGCCCACTCGGCCTCCGATTGAAGCCCCTGCTAATGATGCCGGCTGACGGGCTTTAAATTGTTTTTGATTTACTTATTTCCGCTCTGATAAATTACATTTGCCGACGACAAAGTTCACTCGACAGTTTGGCTAATGCGCAAACTTTTCGCGGCAACTGTTGTGCGTGTGTAGTAAAAAGCTTGTTGGGAATTTGAATAATTTATTCATATGTTACGTGGTTGTCGCTGCTTGTCGTCAACGGATTCGCGCCCAAACGCGCAGCCTTAATGCAAATTTAATTAGCCCCGAGTCTATCAAATTGTCATCATACAGTTGCAGCTCAACTTTCTTAATGCCAAATGTGTTTTCTGCTTTTTTTTTTTTTCTGTTTTTCCTTTGAGGAGAGCAAACAAATCTAAGCACAAATTTATTTGCCCAAGCAAGAGGAGCTGATAAAATTGAGCACTTCTGTTAGTGGAGCAGCTGCAAAAAGGCAAACAATTTTTATAATTTATTTGCTCCGCTTGCAACTGTGCAGAAAATGTCATAAAAGATTGTTGAATGTCCGTAGAAGGGGACTTTGGATTTTAGCAGGATTATAACAACTTTTGAAGTGAAAAGAGAAAATTTATTCTTTCGTTTGCGGGCTACTCACTTCACTCAAGATGACGTTGGCCAATAAAACCTGTTATCTAATCCCCGGAAATAGTTAGTACCTCGGCACCCTTTTACACGCCTCTGTATGGGTTGCAGTGAAAAATGAAGGGCGCCGGAAAATGCAAGTAGTAGGAAATTGTTGCATTAAAAATGCATTTTCTGAACAAACTAGTCAAGTAATAATGAAATTTTTCTTGGTAAGGTCTTGTGCTGGATGGGGTAAGTTTAAGGGAAAAGCAAACCCAATAAAAATGTGTACTTAAATCATTGAAAAACAGCCTTTCTCGTATAATAAAAATGTATATATTTTATTACTGAAATGAAAATGACTTTTTATATACATTTTTATAAAAATGCAGGATAAGAAACCAAACAAATTACAAATAGAACAACTTTATTAAACCGATTACCCACAGCAAGAAATTGAATATGTTTAGGCAATTGGTATCTTGTAAAAGTTTTGTAAATGGCCTTCATCAAAGGTTACCTATGCTGCTAAGCAATGATATTTTGATATTCGCAGCATTAATAAAAAGTTTTCGCCTCACGAGGAAATTCAAAGCTTTTCGCAGACAAAGCGCATTTCGATTTCAGGGAGCCCAAAAGATTACGAAGCGGGTCCTTGGCAACAGGACCTCTCCAGGGCTTTTCCTTTTTGTTCCTTTTTGGCAATCTGCCTCACGCACTCAAACAAACACACGTCCTCCGTTGAGAGGGAAAACTTGAGGCTGTCAGGACATAATTGGCGTAATTCAAGAGGCTGGCAAATGAAAAATGAGCCCAGATTTCTTTTTTTTTTTGAGGGCCCGAGTGTGCAAATAAATAAATAAATAACTCAGAGGGATGCCAAGTGTCAAGTGGGGGGCAGTCGTTCACAGGGCCTCAGACCTAAACCATAAATAACAAATTTGATTTTGATGGGCCATTTGTTCGTGTGCTAATTCGAGCCGAGTCCGGGCCAATTAAAAAGCCCGTAAGAAGTGCAAATTATGACAGCGCCGCAGATGCATTTGCCAAATGTTAGTTTTTGGCTTAATTAGCTGGCCAAGGACGGCGGGGTAGGGGGGACAGGCAACTGGAAACCGCCAACGCTTTTGCAATTTAAAACTGTCAGCGGCAGGACCTTCTACTCCCCATTTGCAGGCCATTCCTGGCGGCACATGTCCACAGCATGCTGTAATTTATTAGCAACAGTCAACCGCACAGGATCTCCGCTTTCCATCCACCCACTCCCCCCTCCTCAGTTGGATCCACCCCCTCTACACACGCACCATGATAAATGGCATTTATATTGGGTTACACTCTCGGCCAAAACTGGAGAAACACTTCTGCATGCCATAATTATCAAGGACCTCTTCTCTCTGTCCTGTCGCCTCCTGTTTGTCGGCTGCCTTTCCAGCTTTTCAGCTTTAATTGCCCTTTTCGTGTGCCCAGTTAACAGAGGGGGGTGGGGGGGTTGCCAATCTCCCCACTAAGCTGACAACTGTAATTATTCACTGTAATATGACATTATTTATGCTCTTTTAATGGTAAATTTCTTTGTTGTGCTCCACAAGTGATTTGGAAAAGGGTGAAGTAGTATTTAAGACTATGAACTTCTACTTAAATGTTTCATTAAATGAAATAAAGTCTTTTTGGTTTTTACTAAAATTTAATTACTAAGAAAGTTTATATCCCTGGATCACTTTCAATGGCTTCTCTTGGCCTGCAATTTGTCTCATTTTTCCCTTGCTTAATTAAAGATTTATGGCCTTTAGTCTGCACTCCCCTCAAACAGAAAATCTGTTTGGTTATATTGACAAGCTTTGGCCATTTTTTAATTTCCACCCCGTGTAGCCTGAAATTTGAAACTTTTTAGGCCAGTTGTCAAACACATTGGGTCAAGTTGTCAACGCCACTGTTGCCATGTTGCTCCTCCTCCTGTTTTCTCCCGGATTTTTCCTGTTTTAAGTCACCCCAACCAGTGGAGGAGAAGTAGCCACTCAGGCGGTAACTTGTCGCCACTTTATTAACTGTCAATCTGGGAATGACTTCTTTTTTTCAGCTGAATCCGCTTTTCTCTTACCTGAAAAAATGAATACACTGCGATACAGGCGAGCTGTATAAAATATTATATATAACACTTTAAAAACTATAAAAAAGTTTATCTACAAACTATTGATAAGTGATATGATTTATCTAAATAATAAAACCAATGTGTACTTCCCTTAGTTTATACTTTCTGATTTTCGTTGGAGTAATACTTTTAAAGTGGCTTCAATTTGTCATATTCTATAAATATGTTGGAGTTTTCCGCAGGTTAATTATAATTAATCATCTAAATTGAGCACATTCTTTCGCCCAAAATGTCTTCTTTAAACTTTGTTGTTTATTTATAGGGCCACAGGGAGGGCTTTATATCGTGAAAAGCTTAGAATGGTTTGTAATATTGATTTATTTAAGAAATAAGGGTATGCCAGCCTCGTGCACTTTATAAAATGAACTTGATTTTCATTTATTTCGTCGCTTCTGATAATATTGCGCCTAGAACTTGACAAGATACTGGCATCTACTTCCTGATATGTAGGAAACTCCTGCTGGGAGCTGGAGAAATTCGCTCGCCCCACTTTCTCTTCATCGCGACTTACTCTGTCACTTTCTCGGTTGCGCCTGACAAAACATGAAATTTAATATTTGTTGTCATGTTAAGGAAAAAACACGGAAAATTTGAACATGATAAATGTTTTTCGGTGGGGACCTGAGCAACGCACACGCCGGGAAAAACTTCATGAGACCCAGCCCCATCCACATCCCCGCAACCAGATTTTTCCCGCCACGTGGGTGTCGTTTTGCCTGCTGAGACATGGCACGGGGATTTGTCCAACAAAATAACAACAAAATAATAAAAGCAGCAGCTACAAAAGGAGAAGATGAACAGAGTGTTTGTGCCATTAACCCAGTTGTTGAATTTTGTTATACTTGCAACATCAAAGCGACAGAGCGACAATGCCGATGCTGCCCAGATAAAACAACTCAACAAGCTCTGGGATTTCCCCCTCGACATTGAAGTGCATGACACAATTGCGGGCACAGTGAATAAAAATAAAAAATAAAATAAAAATCTCGAGTGCAACAAAGAGTGGCATATAAAAATGTATATTTACAATATATCCGCTGCCTTATGAAGTGAGGTTTGTAGTGGGCGGCACTTTTCGGCAGGAGGTGTGGCAACATAAGAACCTTGACATGCAATGCAGTACGTCGAGTATCCAAAGCATTCATTTTGATTCTCGGCTGCTGCCACAAAATAAAGACAGCAAGGTTGCCAATATTGTCAGTGGAGTGAAATCAATTTGCTTTTTCGTCTGACATTCCGATTGTTTGATTTATTAGGTGGGAAATACTCGTGTCATGCTAAAATTGATTAAGCTGTTAACAAGTATTTCGATGGATGGTGAATTTGATCAGAAATTGTTTATAATAAATGGCATAAATATTGAAAATAAAATCATAAATTTCCTTTTTTTAAATAACCACTAATAATTTAAACATTTGATTATTAAAATTTTAAAGCTTTACTATTTTATATTGACTATTATAATAATATTATATAGAAACTTTTTGATAGTTATTTTATTAGTTTGTCCAGTAAATTTTTCTTTATATTATAATGCCTTCTGGTGGAGTGTTTTAAATAGGTCCCTTGACATTGTCGGTTTTTCTTTTAAATACTTATTATTAGGTTATGCATGACAGACACTCGACATGACAGATACAATTGCTTAACCACTCACTTCCCCTATATAGTATATGCCATTCAAAAACACCTTTTTCATTTGCCCCTTGCTGCTGTAAAATGTTTAAAAAAAAGCCAGCTGCCAGATTTTCAGGGGCTCTTCCCCCACATTTTTTTCATCCATAAAATAAAAACTAGCGTGTCTAATGAGCAATTCAGAAAGTTTTCATTTTCATTTTCTGCGCTCTTTGCTTTTTCCGCGCATTTTGCCTTTGGCTTTGCCATGCCATCTTCACCACACAGAACCGCACTTAGACCTTCTTAAGTGACAACTTGAGAGCCAGCAGGCGGGGATGAAAAAATTTCCACAGCTCCACCCACTCACCCATTCACCCACCCATTTTCCGAGTCTTAGCTAATAGGCCTTGGTCTTGGTGCAGCAGTTTCCTTCGCTGGCCGGGGCGAAAATAGTTTTCCGCGCTTCGCTGTTGTTGTCTCGAGTATTTGAGTGAGTGATTCACGTCAACTGAGGCATGATTCTATAGAACTAAATGAGTTGTCGCTCTTATTTTGTTTATTTTCAGTTTTTATTTTGTCTTTTTCTTGGGGGTGAAAGAGGCTGCGAGACGTTCTTCAGAAGGTGACACAGCGATGGCTCGAGTAAGCGGAAGAAGAGCTAATTTCCAACATAATAGAATAGCTTTTAAGTTCCGCAAAACGTTAAGTTATTATACACTTTATTTTATAAATTATTCAATACATTATACTTATAAACGAAGAAGATTATTATTATTAAATAACTATGTTTAATTTTAGCCACATAAATTTCTGGTGATATTCAATGAATGAAATTGTTTTTATACATATTTAAACTATTCAAACAATTTAACTAAAATTAAGTTATGTTATGAATGATATATTCAATGCCAAAAAGCCAAAAATAATTGCTTAACAGCTATATGTATGAATTTGCTTAATATTATGAAACTATTATTTATTTTTTAAGTTATAGAAATATTAGTTTTAGCTGCTTAAGTTATTTATATTTACATATGTATTTAACTAACCCTCATGCTTAAAAAGTTTCCCTCTGCCAACAGAATGCACTAGAACCAGTTTAATAATGTATATTCCCTTGGACTTGTTTAGCCTTAAAATATTTGCGCATAATTTGTAGCTGCAGCGTTTATTAAATATTTGCCATATTTTCCATTCGCCCCCCTGTTTTTCTCCCAAAGAACCGTTTGAATTACAAGCAGCGACAACTGCAGGAAAAGCATCTTGAAATATGCCATGGCAAAATCACGGCAATCGCGTAATTAGCAATTTTCCCAGCACTTTGTTGCCGTTGTTGTTTCTGTGCAAATTTCGAAGATATTTTTGTGTATGCACTTTATATTTAGCTCGGTTCGGGTGCCCTGTTCCCCCATTCTGCGTTCTCAGTTTGCCTTGGATTATACGAAATTTCTTGGAATTATGTGGGGCGACAAGTAAATTGAGCGCACAGGCGGCATCCCCTCTTTTTCGCTCCATCTCTGTCTCTATTCTCTATCGCACTCTCTCTTTTGGCCTTTCTTTCTTTCACCTGGCACATGTCGTCGATGAACAGTGACCTAAAACGTATAGTTTATTAAATAAATTAATACCAGATATATCATAGAAATATTCCCATTTTATACCCTTGCAGAGGGTATTATAATTTTGGTCAAAAGTGTGCAACGCAGTGAAAGAGACATCTCTGACCTTATAAAGTATATACGAGTATATTCTGATCTTGAGCGTCCTGAGTTGATATAAACATTTCCGTCTGTCCGTCTGTCCTTTTCTACGCGAACTAGTCTCTCAGTTTCGGTTCCGCCCGAAGTTAGCTTTTCTTTCTTATTACATAAATTAAAATCATAACCATTCAGTACTAATTATCTGAGAAAAAGCGTCTTCAAACAAATAGTGCTTTAATGTGCCAAATTAATTATATTTTATTTATTTTTAATATCTATTTCTTGGTAATTTTGAATGCTCTACAAATCTACAAATTTACTCTTTAAATCTATCCTGAATCGGTGGTGGTGTCGGTGGAGTTATCAGTGGCACTATCAGTGGTGTTATGAGTGAAGCCATCAGTGGAGTTATCAGTCTAGATATCAGTGGTGTTATCAGTAGAGACATCAGTGGTGCTATCAGTGGAGCTGTTCTCGGTGGAGCTTTCAGTGGAGCTGCTCTCGGTGGAGCCATCAGTGGAGCTTTTCGTGGAGCCGCTTTCGCCGGTAGAGCTCTCGTTGGAGTTGGATGGAGTTGTGGCATGTCCGGGAAGTGGGCGACGTATGTGACCTGGGTGACCTGGGCGAACTCGTTGACCCTTAGGACCTCCAGACCCTCCAAAAACTCCAGGACCTCCAAAACCTCCAGGACCTTCACGATCTCCAAGACCTCCACGACCTCCAAGACCTCCAAAACCAGGACTTGGAAAAACGCCAAGACCTCCACGACCTCCAGGACCTTCAAAACCTCCAGGACCTCCAAAACCTCCTGCACCTCCAAAACCTCCAGAACCTCCAAAACCTCCTGCACCTCCAAAACCTCCAAAACCTCCAAAACCTCCAGATCCTCCAAAAACTACAGGACCTCCAAAACCTCCCGGACCTTCACGACCTCCAAGAACTAAAATAATAGGACTTGGATATCCTCCGCGACCTCCGAAACTTCCAGGACCTCCAAAACCTCCAAGACCTCCAGGAACTCCAAAACCTCCAGCACCTCCAAAACCTCCATAACGGCCGGGACCGTATTGACCAAAGCCACTACGGCCAACGCCGAAGCCACCACCGAATCCACCACCATAACCGCCATCTCTTTGGGCCACGACCACTGCCACCAGGGCCATAAGGGCAATCGCAATGTAGGCACGCATTCTCAGACTTGTGCTCCAATCGCTACTGATGACAATTCAGTCTACGCCAAGCCCCTTTTATACCCAAAAACTTAAAACATCACAAAAATGCAGCCAAATCCTACACGAGAATCCCCATTACATCAGCTTCATCTGTGTGTTTAGCTGGAATCTCCGAAGAATGGAGAATTGGGGGTTGTCGAGCTCAACTCGATTTGTTCGCCTCTAATTATTCGTTTGCATATTGTTTTCATGCAGCGTGTGGCAACAGCTGGCCCATATTTGAATTAATTCTATTGTTTCTATTTTAATCTTAAATGTTTGAGTTTTAAATGACTGTAGAGCTTAAGGGGAAGATTTGCTGACATCTATTTTGAAAATAATTAATAATTTACCTTTATAAAAAAACAAGAAAAAAAAAAGTTTATTAAATTTATAAAATATCTACATTGTACTGCTATTTTCCTGAAATAAACTGTCAGTAAAACAGAACATTTTTTATATCAATTTTTTAACGTTCTCAAAATTTAGCAGAAACAAAACTAACAATGAATATGGAACTAATTGTTGGGAATACGAAGCCTTTTTATACCCTTTGTAGCATGTAACCTGCAACATGGACGAGCTGATGGTGTGTGCTGGTTCCGGCTGTATGATCGGTATAAAATGGGGTTCTATAAATCCTAGAGCTATTTGCTCACAAATACAAATAATAAAACCACGTCCGGATCTTAACATCTTATCTGAAATTTGGTAACGATAAAAATATAAATATTAAAAGTTAAAGAAACATTTAGTTAAACTGCAAGTTAGGAAACTAAAAAGAACGTTACATTTTTAAATGTTTCGCATTTGAAATGCATATTTCCATAAATATTCTGATTAGGAAGTCAGCATATTAATTCGAACATGTATTATAAATTATTTTGAATATTCTATTTCTTATTCCATATAGAAAAGCATTAATTGTAAAACCAAAGTAAATGTTCAATTGGTTTGTGGCCCTATTACCATTTTGAACCACTATGCCAGTCCTTGGAATTCCCTTCCTTTTCGTTGTCAGGTTTCCCTCGTTTTCCCCGCCGCTTTCCTTCCTGCTTTGGCTTCCTTCTCGGCCTGTGTCAACGGCAATTTTTGCATTTTAATTGCCTGACAGGCTAATTGCTGCCGTAGTTGTGGTAGTTGCTGTTGTTGTTTGTGCCGACTCGATTGTTGTTTCAGCACTTTGCCCGTTTTCTCAAGCAGCCCAAGGCTTAGCCTACCAATACGCCGGCCCATTCATTTGCCCAAGGATTGTGGATGTGTGAGCTTTGGCGAACAGCAAAAAACAAAACGCTGCCAAAGGAACACAGCATTGCTCTAATAATAAATGTTGTTTTGCCAACCAATCGGCCCCTGTCAGTGGCAAGTGCGATAAAATGCGTGCCGAAGGAACTGCAAAATTCCAGAATATCCTTTTTATTGTCCCTGACTTTCGCCGGAAGTCACGTGCGAGGCATCAGTGGCAGGCGGTGCCCCAGAAAGCTGCAAAATGATTTGGAACTATTTATTGAAAATTATCGTGTGAGTTCGTTCATTCCGCCGAATTACTTGTGGGGAAAATCTGAAAAATGTGTGTGTGTGTGGATGCTTGAAAATGGTTTGTGAAAATGTCACAAGAATGTAATAGCTGGAAAAAAAATCGTTTTTCGATTTGAAAGAAACGATTACGGAAACATCTGAAAATCAACAATGAGAAAATGTTTACTTTTAAATTTGTTGAAGATAAGTATGTTTGTTTTCTAAAATTCCTAACATATAATTTTTTAGTACTACAGAAGAGAGAAGTAAGTTAGTAAGTTAATGTTAAATTTAAATATTTTAAAATGGCCATTTAATTTGAGGTATATATGTAGGTAAAACGAATAAGTATGGTGAACAAATTACCACCAAATGTGGTTCAACGAACCATAAAAGCTTTTGTTTTGTGGCTTATAATGTTTCAAAAAAGGTCGCCGATCGCTTATCATATATTTTCCAAACAACTAGCGCGGAACCAACTTAATATAATTCATTGATGGAAATATTCAAAAATTCATAAAAATGGAACAACAAAAAGTCAGGCGAAAAGCGCATTATTTCGCGGATGGGTGGCAACATTAAATTCTTCGGCCATAATGAAGAGCCTGGGAATCGTTTTAATAACGGTAAATTTAATATCCTGGCACTGGCAAAAAGGTGTAGTGCATTAAAAGGTGCGTTAAAAGGCAAAGGAATGCCGTCTCTTTTACTCCTGGAGGACGTGAATTTTAATGAAATGACGACTGATTTAAAGGGCGGCCGACGCCGGAGGACGATGGGCGTGGCAACAGGTTTGAGTTACATTTTCATAGCATACTTTTTAGCTGCGCAAAAATGCGTTATGCATGAGCACTTGGTGAGTGCAGGAAAGCAGAAAGAAAGCCAGAAGCTGACACAGTTAGGCATAAAATTATGACAGACAGGCGGTTAAAGAGGCGGTGAAAAAAATAAAAAAAAAACTGAGGGAAAACCCGAGAGGAAATTCGAAAGCGAGCAGTCAAGGGTGCGTGGATGTGACTACATTTTAATGACTTTTCCCTGGCTCTTTAAATTCCCAACCCTCGCCACACCGTCCCCTTTCAAAATTTATGCAATTAATGTTGCGCAAATGTTTGGAAATGCAATTCTCCATTTGGCATGCACTTTGACACAGTCGTCCGCAGCAAAAACGCCAACGACTGGAACCGAATGGCAGGCGAATGCAGAACGGAGGACCCAAATTAGCTTTTCGTTTTCCACATTTTTCCTCCTCCTCCTCCTTCTTTTTTTTGGCGCTCACACAAAGTAGTCAAATGCCATCGGGCATGAGCCAAGGAATTGCCAAAGTGACAGTGAGAAACAACAACAACATGGCCAGGAGTTCGGGCCCGGATTGGATTAGACAGTCGCTACGTGACCCTGCGTTTTAATTAAGCGCAGCCGGAAAGTCGCCTCAAGTGGTGGCTGACTAAGTGGGTGGTTCAAGCCATGAAAAGTCCAACAGGGGTAAAAAAAATGTAGGCTTTGTCAACGGAGCGCTCAAGAAAAAAGGATTCCTCTATAAGGATCGTGCATTTTTATTTCAGCTATTCTAAATCTCAAACGTGGTCTAAAAAGTGTATTAAGAAGTTTGTAACCCAATGATGGAGACATTTTTGACGCTATAAAGTAATTATATTCTTGATTAGCATCGCTAAGCGAGTAGATGTAGCCATGTCCTTATTTTATATGTGTAAGCAGATCAAGCTACAGGAATAAATGTGTAAAATTTTAAGTCTTTTGTTCTAAATAAGGCAAAATACAACGGACAGCCAAAAGAATGACATTTTTGTGGAGCTAAGCCCTAAATTATCGATTTCTGGTTGATTTAGACAAATTTAGTTTTTGATCGATTTTATATTTTCTTTAAAGGGTTTTTTCGATCATAATTTTTTGCAATAATTGGTCAAAAATAAAAATTTATAATTTATAGTTTTATAACGAATTCAACAAGGTATGGCACTCTAACATTAGACCATTATATTCAAGGGTGTTGATAAACAAAAAACCGAAACAAGATTTAATTATTTCGGAATTGTGGCAAAAAAATTTTTTTTAACCATTTCTTTATTTTAACTAAGCCTAAGAACGACGCATAGCCAAAATAATGATTCTTTTCTTCAGTATTCGGAATCATTTATATATGAATAATTTATATTTCCAAAACCAAATACATTCACGGGGTTTCTTGTAAATTCTTGGGCAAAGTGCATTTATACTTCGATGGCTTGATTTACATTAAATACGTTTTGAATAAGTTATGATCCCAGGATGTGATTAGAAGGGAAACGTGACCAGACCAACCACAGATAATTCATAAACATAGAGCTTTCGGTTTGCACCAAACCAATTTCCACTTCATTTAGAATCAATTATAGGGAACCCAGAGATGCAATCAATAGCCAGAGGGGAATTTTCGGTTCCCTTTGTTCGCCTCATTATACCGCGTGCAAAATTAATTGATTCAAAGCGATGACAAAAGCCAACTGGTCTTTTAAATCGGTCCAACTGCAATCGCCGCATAATTACCGCCAAATATTAAATGCGTTTTCAGTGTCAAAACTGCAAGGGCAGTGGGAGCCCCAAAACCTAATTGAAATTATATAATTCGCGGTCAGACAATTGTGCAGCGACTAAAACAAAAAAAAAACACAGAGCAGCTCGCTGCTCTTTTACACAAATATGTATTTTTAATTGATTTTCAATGGATTTTTGCACAGGCAGCTAATGAAATCCAGCCACAGACAGACTGACCGAAAATAAATGTTATTCCATTTAATTTGCATTAAACTATATCAATGGGCTTCAGTTTGCTGGAAGTAAGTGTTGCGTCATCAGCACACAAAAATCAAATACAATTTTCTGGCATCATAAAAATATTAGCGGATATATTTGGCCAGCAGAGCAAAACAAACAAATCTGTAAATTTTATTTATTTATATCACATCTATATTTGCTTATGGTTGACCGACGCCGAAGAACATAAATTATGCGTTAAGCCTTTGGAAACTGACAAATTTTTGGCGTTGCACTGGATTAGGTCGACTTAAGGGAGAATGATTTGTGGAATTAGAACGAGTGCCAAAGCATTTTTAATGAACTCGGGCACTTCCTTTTTTTGGCTTTTACTTTCCCCTCTTACCACAATATTTTATCCCCTCAGCGGATGGCCAAATTTTTTGATAAATTATCTACATGACAGCATAGTATTAATATATTTCCTACAAAATGAATTAAAATCAGAGGTGCCAGTTAAATCTCTGCAGGTATAAAGTCTCTTGATAAGGTGTAGTTTAGTTTCAATGAATGTCCATTAAGAAGAACCATTTGTAAAGCAAAAATAGATCATTTACTAATGTGCAAATTGCAATTAGGATTGCCTCATGACAGCTGAATTTTGAGTGAACAACTAGCTTCCTATTCGAAATGCCAAGCAGGAATTGAGTCGAAAGTCGGGAGAATTGTGTGGGCCAAATTGCAAAGTGGTCCGAAAATCAGAAGACAGAAAATGCAGATGCATTGTGAGGTAAGCACAACAGCAACTTGCAACATGCAAATGTGTTGCTCATTGTGATTTGAGTGACAATGAGACATTGCAAGTATTTTGACTTTTCGATGACATTCTATGCTCCCCGTCATGCACCCTTTGTTGTTTGTTTTCAGTGGATTTATTTATAGCAAAAAAAATGAGTAAAAATAAGAATATATGTATGTTGGATGTTGGGTGGCAAACACATGCATAGTTTTTATGCAAATATGCCATCAAAGCACCCACGAATTTCCAGGAGGAAATGCATTCGACGTATGGCAGATGCATCAACAGTCGCTGGGTGTCATTTTGGTTCTTTGTGTTCGATTTTCAATAAAAGCAACAACGAACAGGTAAAGGTGGGCAAATATTCGGGCAAGTGTGCTCTATAGGGTATACGTATACGGATCCTGTTTGTCTGCACGTCTGCGTGTCTGTTTGGCAAATGCCAACTTTATTAGGAATTTTTGCCGTTTGCTGGCTCATGAGGCGAACCATCAACATTTTTGGGGCCACAGTCTGCATTTTCTCCCCAATCTGTCCACCGCTTTTTCCACTGTCTCTTCTGCTTCATGTATTTGGAATTTTACTTTGGCTGAATGGATTATATCCGTATTTGGCCGACAATCAAACACAAATGTCTTGTCTGTTCAGGTGGGAGGAAATGAGAGCCAAACTAGAAAGCTGGGAAAATCCCGAGAGAAGTGGAAAAAATGAACGAGAGAAAACTCATGCGCTGTGCAGAGGAAAATCGGAGAAAATTTCCCATTGTCTTCTTAGCAAAAGCATTCAAACCCGACTTTATTGAAATATATCAATATATTGTATTATAGTGCTTGTTGAAAAAGATAAAATATTATATTATAAAAGAAAATTTGTTTTTTTGGTAAAATGGCTTAAATGTTTATTTATATTTGTTAAAAACTGGCCTTCTTAAAAATTACTGGATCAACTCGTATATTCTTAAAAAACTGCTTAAGATTCGGAACCAATTACTATTTAAATCAGTTAGAAGCCTTTTTTATTAGTCGGTTTCTTCAGTTCATTGAGCAAATTGATCAACAAGTCCTAGTGAATAAAAGGGTTTTTACTTTACAAATTATATAACGTTAAATTGATTTACTATTAAAAAGTTAATACATTTTTTTCTGTTTGCCAATTGCCCTAGAATTAAGTGAAATCAAAAATGAAAATTGTAGCCGTCTTCCTTTGGTAATAAACATTACCCAAAACGGACATTAGCACCTCATTTGAATAAATTCTGTTAGGGCCTGTGTATTTGTGTATGACGCACTTAACTAATAGCCCGACGTTTAAAGCCCCATAAAAAGGCCCAAAGGGCAGCTAGACAACGACAACCTGGCATTGACCACGTCTAAGACAAATGGCGGACTGTCCGCTTATAATTGACCACAGGCGGTTTGAGACACGGCAAAGTGGGTGGGGAAACACATTACCATTGTGGTCGTCGTTCAAGTAGAATGGACAATTATTATTAACTGCAATAAATTTCACGCACGCACAATTTACATACACTTTGCAAAAGTGTGCACTTTAAATATTCGTTGGAAATAATTTAACCTATGATGTTTTTTGTAAGGTAAGAACAAGTCTTATCAAATATTTGCTTATGAATGTAAGACTTAATAAATATTTAAATAAAACATAATGGTTAACAGCTTATATCCCACATCTCAATTTTCTATTTCTCGAAGTCTCTATAAGTCAGACTTGTTTTGTTGTGTAAATATAGTTTAAATACACAAAAACTTTAATTTATATTTTAAAGTCTTTATAATTCGAAGTTCGAGTCAATTGTAACTATAGTTCTAAAATTATGTTATAACATACCAAATATTCACAAACTATATTAAGGATTCCCAAGACCCTGGGCAAAAATTTAAAAAAGTAAATTGTAATTTCGATAACGTGTTCTTTTTTTTGAGTACAGAAAAGTACTCGAGCGTATCGCAGGACACGATCTATAATGGACACAGGATACGGGCAGTCGGTCAGGACACGTACAACTCATTTAAGTGCAACATAATTGTGTGTGTCCAACTTTCGGGAAGCTCCCACCTGAAGAATCGTATTTCTCGGGATGGAGGATGGAACCGGGGGAATAATTGCTACCGGGGGCACATGTCAATGGCAATTACCGGGAGTGGGTTCAAGTGAAGTTCTGAAAGAATGATAGACCGCTGCTCGCTGACCAACCCCCACTCAGTAAATCGATAGTTGTTGCCGTTCTGTTGCCATTAGCGTGTTGTTTAATTGAATTGTAGCAATTAAAGAGCTTCAATTGGTTTTAATCGGAAATTGTTCTCATTGTTCAAACACAATAGTAATGTCGCACACACACTTTCGTTAATGGTCGTAGATTGAGATAGATATGTACGTGAATAGTCGGCATATACATAAGCCCGCCTCATTAACGCTGACATTCAGAAATGGCAGAAAGGAAATGTGCAATAAATGCTACTAAGCCTGTGGCAATCATCAACAACAACGGAGTGGAGCGAAACAGCAGCACACAAGCCACGGTAATCACAGGGGGTTAATCGCAGTCGGGGGTTAAGCCAACAATGGGAGTTCAACTAACGTTCGTCTGTAGAAATGTCAAGTGTTTTGCGTCAGTCAAATTCCGTACTTCTACGTGATGGTCGAGATGTTGTCTTAGTTTTGTACGTTTGAAGGTTAAAATCTATCAAAATATGATAAGTGCTTTTTATTTTAGATAATTTTAAGTAAACACAAAATTTTTATCAATTATATTTAATTTGTATTAAGCTTGCTAGTTAGCTCAATTAAAGATATAACTGGATATGTAAAAGTTTTCATGTTAGCATCAAGAACAGGGAAAATGTTTTTGCCAAAGAAATTTGGTATTAAGATGTTGATAATGGTCATGCTTTATCGCCTATTAAAAAAAAATAATATAATTACGCTGAAGCTTTTCCTGAATGACCCTTAATTATAATACCTTATATAGATATAATACAAATTAAATCCTTGAATAACAATATAACTTGCCATTAACAGGATCCTTAAAAGTTAACAGCAGGATTAACATGGACCCACTAAGAAACAATAAAAAAAAGTTCCCTAGGCAACAACAGTTAAATGGGAGCTCAACAGGCTGTTCCTTTCTTTTTGCTCTATTCCCAACAACAGTTGGATAGGAATTTCTCTCGCTCTCTTTCTTTCTCTGCCAAAAGGATGGTTAATTTTCTCCGGCTTTTGCGCTCTCTCCCACTGCAGGGTTTCCCCGCTCTGCGCTCTCCGCGGCTGATGTTTTCATTGCCTGCCGCAACATTTGCTCAGTCCGCAACGAACTCTCAACGCGGGCGGTTGTCTAACATCTGGGCATTGAATTCCACTCATTTTCCACAGTTTTCCGCACCATATCGAATTTGTTGAGCTTGCTGCGCGCCAAAAGTCCAAAAAGTGAAGAAAACGCAGAGCGTACAAAGTTGAAGAAACCAAAAATAAATATGTGAGTGTCGCGAGTGTGTGTGCATTTATTTTTAAGCGACGGCCCGAAGGCAAATGTGAAGTGTAAGCGGCCAAAGAAATAAAAAAAAGCGAGAAATATAAATTATATCAAAACAAAAATAGCTCCGCACCGGCGAAGGAGAGAGCGAGAAAGGGCGAGCGAATTAGCACGCAACATTTGACGAAATGGGAGCGACACCGAAAACAGACTTTCTGGCCCACTGGCTGCTGTTTATCCTCCTGGGCCTCGGCTCCATTCCCTCGAAAGTGGATGCCGTTAGTGCTTATGGCGCCTCCTTCATTTCCAACCCATCGATATACGCCTATAGTGTGGAGAATCAGCAGGAACAGCGCCAAAACAGGGACAACATCAAGTTTGCCGCTCAGAATGGCAATTTGAATTCCAATTTGAATCTGAATCGTAATTACTACTACACCGATGATCCCAACCCCATTCCCAATACGAATTTGAATGTTGATCCGACCGCGTCGCCGGCCACGCCCCCCGCTACACAGCCCGCCCCCCAGACGGGCTGCACCTTGGACCGGCTGGCCGTCTACAAGGTCGTCCTGCACACCTACTGGACCCGCGAACTCTTCCCGAAACATTATCCCGACTGGCGACCCACCGCCCAGTGGACCAAGACATTAGGTGAGTCCAACTAAAATATATTGGAATAAGGAAGATTTAAACTATAAGATCATGAAAAATATAAAAATAAGACCGGAATAATAAATCATTCAGGTTATCTCTTCAGTAAAAAAGATTTCAACTCTTTATGGAATGAATTTTGAATGGATTTAACAGATGCAAAGGAAAACAAGAAAGGAAAGCTAACTTCGGGCGGAGCCGAAGTTGAAATACCCTTGCAGAATATTCTGCAAATTATATTCTCCAAAATTATTCATATGATGCATTTTTAATACTCATAAAAAATCCCACCTTCCTAACTTTAAAAACACCAAAGTTATTTCATTTCCGATCAATCAGTTATATGGCAGCTATAGGATATAGTCGGCCGATCCTTATGAAATTTAATATGTCGAATTGATTGGGCAAAAATAAAACCCATAGAAAATCCCAACTTCCTAACTTTACAAACACCAAAGTTATGGCATTTCCGATCAATCAGTTATATGGCAGCTATAAGATATAGTCGGCCGATCCTTATGAAATTTGGTAGGTCGGATTGATTGGCCAAATATAAAACCCATAGAAAATTCCAACTTCCTAACTTTACAAACACCAAAGTTATGGCATTTCCGATCAATCAGTTATATAGCAGCTATAGGATATAGTCGGCCGATCCTTATGAAATTTGGTACGTCGCATTGATTGGCCAAATATAGAACCCACAGAAAGTCCCAACTTCCTAACTTAACAAACAGCAGAGTTATGGCATTTCCGATCAATCAGTTATATGGCAGCTATAGGATATAGTCGGCCGATCCCGGCCGTTCCGACTTATATACTGCGTGCAAAGGAAAGAAGGGTGTGTGCAAAGTTTCAACTCGATAGCTTTAAAACTGAGAGACTAGTTTGCGTAGAAACAGACAGACGGACAGACGGACAGACGGACAGACGGACAGACGGACAGACGGACATGGCTATATCAACTCAGGAGGTGATCCTGATCAAGAATATATATACTTTATAGGGTCGGAGATGTCTCCTTCACTGCGTTGCACACTTTTGACCAAAATTATAATACCCTCTGCAAGGGTATAATGATCATAGAAATAATGTTTATTATTCTCACTTAAAATATTTACTTCTAAAGAACAAAAAAAAAACATAATAAAATTTAAAAGATAATTATTGCATGGACTAAATGAGTAGTTAATTTCTGAATAATTGGCTAGGAAAAGAAAAATGTATAAAATTATAAGAGAAATGTGTAATTAGCTTTTTATTACAAATGTATAGTAAATACATTATATTTGTGGTGCTTGCGCTTTCAGCTACATTCAATTAATTTTCAATAGGAAACCTAGTTTTTAAAATTTGGTGATTCATATGCCAAACGATACCTTTAGTGTGCATCAATATTTGAATATTTTGATAAAATGTTTCCAATATTTATCACAAACTTTCACTTAATTGAAATTTTACCAAAGCAAAATATGCCAAACATTTTCCGCAATTTTAGTCTCTATAAATTCTTCCAAACACGCAAATCCATACCAAATTGGCACGATTCCCAGGCCAAAATGGGGCAAACACATTTTGGCCATCCATCTGCATCTCACTCTCTGGGCAAACATTGGGAATCTCACTCGGGTTATTACTCAATCGTAGAGATGACGATAAGAATCTCATAATTTGTGCCAGCGCAGCAAGCAGCAACAAATGCCCACAGACTAATTTGTCACAATGCCTTACCTCTCTCCCAATTTGTCAGACATGCATATATACATATATATAAACAGACATACATATGTATAGAAAATAAATCGAAAAGCAATTTCGCAGCAAGTTGGCTAAACATTTTCGGTTCGTTTTGGTATTTTGGGTTAAATCAGAGGGGGGTTGTTGGAAAATGCCTTTGGCCGCATTGGCATGTCGCTTGTCTTATCAATGTTTTTGCAGATTTAGCTGTCGATTTATAGCACACAAACACACATACACACATGGCAAGCACCCAGGATATTCAGACGACCCAGTGAGACAAGTAAATCTGACAGCTAAACAACCAAAGCTTGGCCCACATGCAGGGGCAAATAAAAAAGGATAAGCAGGAAGCAGAAAAGCGGCAGGAAGGAGCCTAAGAAATGCGATTTGTACGTGCTTATGCGCGATGTGCTGGTCTCAGCGCAAAACGAGAAATTGGATAAAGTTGTTCAATATGAAGAGGAGGGCAAAGGACCTGCCACACAGCTCATTCTTATCCCACGAAATCAAAACATCCAACTTTTGATGTTTTTCAAGTTTATCAGTGAATAATGCCTCCTTCATATACGTAATTACGGTTTTAACATCTTTCGGTGAAAGTTTATAACCGAGACCTATCCACTCTTTTGTTGTTTATAGTATCGTCTGGTTTATTTATAGTTTTTACTCTTGCAGCAGGCAGAGTGCCACAGTGCGTATGCGTGATTTATGAGAGCTCTGCACTTGTGTTTATGCTTGCATAAAATATTGCCAAGGAGTAGTCCTTGTACTTTATCGTACATACACTATGGTTTTACTATATTGTGGAAAAGTGTTCTGTTGCTCATCCACTTAAAATGCAGTACAGTTTATCTGGGAAAAGGAAAGCTAGGGAAAGAAATGTGCCCTTGAAACACTGTTGATGTAGACTGATATATTATTTCACCACGTTTGTTAGCAATCTTATCTTTAAGAATCTTTGTCTCATTTTATTATCTGTGCGTAATCTTTTATATATTTTCTTGCCGAAAGTTTTTACCATTTTAAATGTATTCTTTTACTTTTTTATTAAAAAAATATTTATTCAAAGGTCATTTTAAAGAAATGCATGTACACATGAGCTCTAGTTAAATGGCTGTTGTGAAAGCTGACTAGAATTTTAAAGTCTTATAAATGTATTTACCTAAAAAAAAAACCAGCTTATCAACTATTTAAATATATATGACACATTTTTGCTGAAATATATACGTACCGCATAAAATATAAAATAATGCCTCCGGACACAATATCCTTTCCAGAATTCCCGTATTCCTGCTACTCTTGTCACTTGCGTCTCAACTTGTTTCCCCTGATAGCCGTTTAGTCCTGGCCAGCGGCATATCCGAAGCTGGTCTGATATTCCTCTGGTCCGAGACCAGGACCTGGCTCAATCCGGAATGCCATTTGGCATTAAAATTCAAGCAGCAGCAAAGGGGGCAAATGGAAGGCAAGGCAAAAAAAAAGTGAGGAAAAAGCTTAGCAATGCACTTCGACTTGGGGCGGTGGAAAGTCGTAGTAACTGTGGATGTTCGTGGGGTGTGGTGGGGAAGCGGGGGCCAACGGCTTCCTGCCTGTCATATCCTGTTTATATATAATTTTCAGTGCGCAACTCTAACATCCGTTACATTTCAACTGGTTGGAGGCGGCAGAAAAAGAAGTTATACCGGCAAAAAAGGATATATATTCAGCTCCTTTTGTTTTTTGCTATCGAAGGAGGTTCGCAGCGCAAAATTTATTATGAATGTTCAAAAACAAGCAGCGACAGCAATTGCAGCGGGGGAAATGCATCGCTCGTCTTTTGTGCCAAGTCGCCCCCAATGTCCTGCCTTATCCTTCTCGCCCCCCGGCCCCCAATTCCCCTTCTCATTGCACTTCCCATTTCCCATTTCCCATTCGAGTTTGCTCCTCGGCGAGTTGTTAAATTTCATTTGCCGCTGCCCTGGCGACTCTTGTCGCTGTTTTTATCGCAAATTGAAACCGAAATAAAGTTCGCCTCCTGCTGAATATTTGTTTTAGTCCTGCCATTTTTTCCAGCCCGTTCTTTGTGCCTTGTCACAGTTTTTGTTTGGCCTGAAACGAAACACACTCGCCCAAAAGAACCATTTTCGCAACAGTTTTATGCTTTTTTGTTTGTAGTTTGGTTTGGTTTGGTTTCGGTTCGTCTCTGTTTTTGCCATTTTTATAGCTTGTCGAGGTTTTTGTTGAGTCAATTCTCGAGCGTTTTGCAAGCCAAAATGAAATGTTGCACTCTGGCAAGTTGCATTTGAAATGGCAGCCACGGAGAACGGCCTCGGGGCACTGAAATAAATTTAAGATTATTGTTGGAGTTTCCAAAACATTACCCTGATAATATCATCTTAATTGTTAAAGCAAAATAAATCACGTATAAGCGGTATAAAACGCTTGCTGAAAGAACTAAAAGATATGTACATTTTAATTTGTAGTCAAATAGATTTCCCAAATTGTAAAGTAAATTAAACTCCTCTTTGAATTTAAGAAAGAAGAATGGAATTTAAAACTGCTGTTTAATCATTAGATTTTTATACATATAAGAAACTAAATAGTTTTAAACAGAAACGCAACCGTTTCTCTCAGTGTCAGCATCTAGGGCTTATCATCCCGGGTTCACTTGTTTAGCTTGATGGCTTTTACTGGTTAGATTGCCGAAATTAATTGGGCTACAAACAAACGGGGAAGTTGATTGAATTCTGGAGCTGGCCGGAAGGTAAGTTGGAAAATCCCCCGCCACATTGATCCGTTGTCAATGCCACTTTACGACCCACCACCACCAATATCCAATCCCCCCGAAATGTTTGCAATTTGTGCTGCATAACTTGCGGCCCATTGTCCATTGTCCTTGGTCCATGGTCCATAGTCCTGCCATATCCCTGTGGCTCACGGCCCGTTAATTGCCACGTCCATTGGGGCAATTATCCTGGCTGCCGCTTTCGCCGCTGCCCATTTGTTTTTGACTGCGACGGCAAGACGTGCGTGCTTTTGTAGTTGGTGTTAAATACTTACGCCTGCGGCATTTTCACGCCTCGCATTTTATTGTTCCCGAACTCCCTGCCTAATTTTTGACTTTCTTTTCCCTCTACTGGCTAAATAAATTAACAAGAAACAAGCAGCGCATAAATGTTTGCTGCATACATTTAACATGAGCCAAGTACGTTTATCTGACGCATATTTTATGCATCCCCCACAGACAAAAAAACACCGAAATTCACAGGCAAACATCGAAAGGCCCTTGTGTCTGCACCTTTTTATTTTATTTTCAAACAAACTTTAAATGCTTGTAATTTTTTTCAAGCACATTGGGGAGCAGGAAGCATAAGGCGCATGTTCAGTCAGAAAATATCGTATAATAAAAATGGCAACTACAGAAGGGGGATTATGTCCCTGGAGGATTTTTCGGGGCTTGCAAATGTTTTGCTAATGGGAAAACCATGTAAGGAAAACGATTTTTTTATAAAAATGAATTATGCTTGACATTTCGATAAAGATCTTTTGATAAATATTAGTTTATACCAAAAGAAGTAGGATGAAAATATCGTTATAAGCCAAACCTCGTATCAAAAGCTGAAAAACGCCATGCAATGTTTTCCGAGAATATTGATAATAATATTCTAGTCGTTTTAAAAATCATAATGTGTGCCATTAATAATCCTTAAGTATCTGATACCGTGAACCCCATTAGGTAAACATTTTGTGACCCCAGATTACAGCTTAAAGCATTTCGGATTCGCTCATTGAATATTTTTTTTCGGCTTGAGAGTTTTTCGCTTATATTTAGAAGTATGGAGTCAGACATTAAGGATTCATAAGACAAAACAAGGAAAACTCCTGGCACAGCCGTATATCTTGAAGCTGCTGCTGACAACGCAATTTCCTTGTGTCTGCCGCTGTTTCTTAGCTGGAGCATAAGTACATTAATAATAAATGTAAATACTTTTTCTTATTTTACCTGCTTTTTTTTTGGGGCGGAGAATCCACTTTTTTCAGGGGTGGGCTTTAGAGAGTTTTCCGGCCACTTGCAGCTACTTAGTGCCGGCTAAAGCTTAAAGTGTTGTAATTAAAATAAAGCAATGCTCCCCAGATTCTGTATTTTTGTGTGTTTCCCCCTCTGTAAAACCAGAATTCCCGCTGGATGTAAAATGAGAAGCGGCATCTAAAATCACGGCAAACAAAATTTTCTTTGCTCACTTTCCCAGTTCAGCCGTTTTCCGTTTTTTCCCGCATTTACTTGCATGAATAAATTTTTGTATGTCCTTTATGTTCGTCCCGCTTCTGCCGCTTTCTATTCTTCCTTTATACACTTTGTGCCTTGTCAAATTCATATCATTATTCATTCATACATGATTAGACAACGCAACAGAACACGAGAAAAGACAAGAAAAGCGAGCCCAGGTTTTGTATTACACAGAGAGAGTGAAAGTTTTCCAACGCGGTGTTGCCGAGGGAAAGGAAAATGGGAAAATCGCTGAGTCGGGGGAAAAGCCTGAACCCACAGAGTCAGACAGGCGTGGCATTGGCAAATGGAAATTAATGAATGAAATTTGATATAATGTCAGCTTCTCCCTTACTTCTAGAGTTTCCAGCGATTTTTTAGATTTTTACTTTAACAACGTTTACACAATGTTAAATTCTGTTCCGTAAATTGCACTTAAACCAATTTTAATTGTTTATTCATCAGGCATTAAAATTGCATTAACTTTATATCTTCCACACCTTACCATTCACTTTACGCTGGTATTTAAAATAAATTAATTGAACGACGTATGCTATGGTTATACCCACAAAAAATGACAAAAATAGGGGCATTTTTCACGTGAGCTAATTACCAATAAATTGCACAATTTGTTTCAGGCTTTTATTACTTTTTTAAACAGCAATTGGATCAAAAATATTGTAAGGATATCCGAGTGAGATTAATTGAATTTAAATTAGCCACAGAAAAAACACAAATAATTCGTAACAACATAATCCTAATTGCCGATCGATTTGATATGTTTATGAAGTTTTATTTATAAATTAGATTTGAACCAGTTTGGCTCTAATTGTTTTCTTTTTAAAAAATAATAAAACGTGTAACGAAAAAAACACGAGAAGGGCTTACATTTTTAAATTGTAAATGCGCTTGAAAAACATGAGTAAATTGTATTGACTTTTTGCATTATGGAATTAATTGTCAAATAATAAACAGTTTTTATTTGAACGCAATACTCTTACGAAAAAATGGTCATACATGACAAACAAAAGAAATATGTTAGCTTCTGAAAAGTTGTGTTAAATGTATCTCCTAATAATAGTTCCATACAAATATTCATAGTAATTTCCATTAAAAATAATCGTTAAACGTTACAAAGTTAAGGTATATATTTATTGTATTCAACTTTTTGGTTCATCATAACCAAAAATCGCTCGACCTTTTTTACTACATATCTTTCCTGTCACATCGCAAGGTAATAAAAAACGGCAATTGGAAATTCCGGTGAAATGCATTCTCTGAACATTTACTCATTTACATATAGTTTGGCCTGCCAAACACAATATTTATGCCGCTTATTTATTTTATTGTGGCTGCATTTTTTTTTGCATTTGTCAGCATAAATGACTGCAATTTGATTTATGTTTGTTTTCAGCAGTGTGAACAAAATCAATATTATATATAAAGTTCAAAAAACGAAAAATTAAAACCGAATACAGCTGAAAAGTAGGCAACGGGAATTGGGGCAGCAAATCGAGATCCTAATTAACTGCGGCACATAAATCAGAGGAGGCCCGAAAGAAATCCGCTCATTAATAATGCATTTGCATGGAAATGTGTAAGCGATATGATCACAAAACCCTTCAACACAAATTTATGGTCTACGCAAACACAGAGAGTTTGAAAAAGTACCCTGTGGTTACATTTTCCAGCCACATCGAGAGTTATGTCTGTGGGGCAGCTAACTGCTAATGGCAGCCTAATTATGCCGAGAGTGGGTGGGGCAAAAGGGACTTCCTCTGTTGTAAAAGGGTTTCCCGTCTGGCTCGTAAATTTTCCCTCTTTTACCTGCAGCTTTAAGACGCGCACAGCCACACACACCTTTTTTGGTCTACATAAATCTTTGCCAGGTGGCTGAACCCTCCGCAGTTTTTCCGAACAGAGTTGTCTCTTTCCAGACAAGCGGCAGACAACATGCGTGCCACCTCCCCCCATCCACCATCCGCAACAACATTTTTCCGCTTCCCCCTTTTCCCCCGGAAAAAGCACCGAAATCGGAAACGCGTCGCACAAAACTTTGTTTGTCTGTATTTATGTCTGCGTAATGTGCCCAAAATCGTGGGTGCGCCTTTTCATAGGTGGGCGGGATTTTTGTTTGCGCTGGGCTCGTGAGTGTTTTACTTTTCTTGTTATTTGTCTGGGCTCTCCTTTGGGGGCTTCACCGAAAGTCTGGCGTCTCCCCAAAGAATGTGAACAAATTACAGACGCATTCTGTGATTTAAATCACTGGAAAGTAGGTATTTCAATTCTGGAGTTGAACTTTGAAATCATTAAGCAAGGAATGCGAGAAGCATGATGATGAGAAATGAGACATCTAGGGGTGAAATTGAATATAAATTATTGTACAATGACTGTTTAAATAAAGAAATAAAGATACAGTATGAACATACAATAAATTTAAATTTATTTAAATGTGCCACAAATGTCTCTAGTGAGATTAAATAAATTCTTTGTTGTGTGCAGTGTGGCACTTTAGCTTTCTCTATTAGAAATTCATAATTGTATATTATAAAGTACTTCACTAAATATTTCTCTGGCTCTTCTTTTAATGCGTTCCTAGCTTTAAATTCTACAGTTCGTTATTTTCCAGAAATAAAATATATTGTTTTATAATTTTGAATGCTTTTAAGCTAAATTAAACTAATTTAATGATAGAGTAACTCAATTTCATTATGCCACAAATATGATTCTCCTTAGTTCCAATGTTTTACCCAACATGTTATATTTATCTATTTTGTATGACAGGACAACACGAGTGTATTGTTATCCTTTTGATAGCATCTTTTCCCCCTTGGCAACGGACAACAAGCCCGAGGCCTTAATTAAGGACACCGACAAAACGAACCGAGCCCGAAAAACTGTAAAAGAAAAGGAAACAAATATTAAGATAGGGGAAAATTATGATTGAGACAAATTGTCGGCTACGTGACAAGTCCGCATAAATTTTCTCGCTTTCCGTTTGAGCGACTGTCAATAGGACATAAAACTCATTTAATTAAGCAATTTTATGAGTTCAAGACGAAGGCGAAGCCATCAAAACCGGTGGAGTAGGAAGTTTCGTGGATAGTGGAAGCAATTTATAAGGATTGCACCCCTGGGATGGGCCATATTTTTGTTTTGTGGCAAGTTAATGGCAAGCAAAATAAAGTTGGAGAAACTGAAACAAGGGGAAAGATCAAAGCTGCGGTTTCTCAAACAATTTTTTATTTTTATGGATGATCCAATTTTTATGGTCAATCAGGCGTATAATGAGATAAAGTCAATGAGATTTTCTCAAGGCGCAGGCGGTGACCGATAACCGATAGCTGATAGCCCATGGCCAAATAAACCGCCCGCTGATGCATTCGAAATGTGCCGGCAAAGAGAAAAATGAAGGGGGAATTACGCGTAAAGCGAGAAAATAAGCAGGAAAATGAGAGCCAGGAGGGTGTCAATCCGTGGAAAATTGTAAACAACGTTCAGAAAAGAAAACAATCAAGGGACGGAGGCCTGCCTTTTCCCTGGGGGCGTGCCACTGCAGGCAATCTGTCGCGACAAGGACCTTCAAGTGTTAATAAATGCGGCGGCACATCAACAAACAACCCAAGAACCGAACTGAACCCAAACAACTTCAAAGCCCTGAAACCAAATCCAATGAAATACAATTTTTTGTTGGAAAATTAAATATGAACCGTAAGCTTCTTGAAATAAAAATAATCCTGAAAGAAAGATTACAGGCTACCTTTACCGTAACCTAATTAGAGTTTCGGCGAGGGTGGAACTTTATTTCGGGGGTTAAGGAAGCTGATTTGGGGTTGTTTAAATAGGGGGATTGTTTTTATACCCTTGCAGAGGGTATTATAATTTCAGTCAAAAGTTTGCAACGCAGTGAAGGAGACATTTCCGACCCTATAAAGTATATATATTCTTGATCAGCATCACCAGGAGAGTCGATCTAGCCATGTCCGTCTGTCCGTCCGTCTGTCCGTCTGTCCGTCTGTCCGTCCGTCTGTCCGTCTGTCCGTCCGTCCGTTTCTACGCAAACTAGTCCCTCAGTTTTAAAGCTATCTGCTTGAAACTTTCCCAAAAGTTGTCTTTCTATTGCAGGTAGTATATAAGTCGGAACGAGCGGGATCGGGCCACTATATCATATAGCTGCCATATAACTGAACGATCGGAAATGCCATAACTTTGGTGTTTTTAAAGTTAGGAAGTTGGGATTTTCTATGAGTTTTATTTTTGGCCAATTAATCCGACCTACCGAATTTCATAAGGATCGGACGACTATATCCTATAGCCGCCATATAATTGATTGATCGGAAATGCCATAACTTTGGTGTTTGTAAAGTTATCAAGTTGGGATTTTCTATGGGTTTTATTTTTGGCCAATCAATCCGACCTACCAAATTTCACAACGAGCGGCCGACTATATCCTATAGCTGCCATATAACTGAACGATTGGAAATGCCATAACTTTGGTGTTTTTAAAGTTAGGAAGTTAGGACTTTTTATGAGTATTAAGAATACACCATATGAATAATTTTGAAGAATATAATTTACAGAATATTCTGCAAGGGTATATCAACTTCGGCTCCGTCCGAAGATAGCTTTCCTTTCTTGTTTAATAGAGGAATTACGGTTGAATAAAGAAAACAATCTTGGGGATATTAAACAACAAGTATAACAATTTTAAGAACTTATATTAAATAGCAAGAAGCGGTGTATTTTACAAAAAAACTGAGTGGTATAAAGATTTATGGTCTTAATTCCAAACAAAAATATTGTATATTTATTTAAAAATAGTGCTTCTACCGAAAAATCTTGAATTTTCTTATTTGCCTGGTTGAAGTTTCTTTTCGTGTTTCCTAGAAAATGTATTCCTAATTAGTCTTAAGCAAAAACACTGGAGAATTTCATTTCTAAGAAGCGCAAAATGCTTAGCCAACTTGTATACACCAGATTTGAGTATTTTTTTGGGCGGCAAGAGGATCAAGCACTCTCTTTTGCATATTTAAAAAGCGCAAGACAAAAGTTTAGGCCAATAAAACAAAGAAAAATACATGGAAAGCAACTTTGAAGCGCCAGAAAATTTGCTAAAGCGTTAAAAAATGTACTCTGCCCCCCTGACTCGATTCGCAGCCCAAAAAGTGTAGAATAAGTAACAAATAAAAACAAAAAAAAAAACTTGGCTAAGCGTAAATAAACCAAATATAAACTTTGGCTGCTGTTGGGTGGATGGTTTTGCCTGGCAGACAAACTTGCTCTCTACTTGGCTTTCTCTTCGCGAGTTTGCTTAGTAGCCGAAGACAACAAAAACAAGAAAATTCAACCATCCTACGGGGGGCACTTTCTCTAGTCTCTATTCTCAGTTCCCCACTGCGGTTGTTGTTGTCGTTTCGGTGTGAATAATGTTGCTGTTATTTATGCCTCAATGCGCCACGCCCTGAAAGAAATAAACCTAGAAGAAATTGCAATTTCCACGCCCAAGTTTCGGGCACTTTCACTTGACGATGTTCCCTTTTTCCCCCTCCGTCCCCCCTCCTCTAAGGATCCAAAGCAACCCCAAAATGTTGCTGCTTTTTATTAAAAGTTTCTTTCTTTTCCCCGGAACCCCCAAAAAAACCCCAGAACAATGGGCTCATTTTTTAAAGTGTTTTTTATTGTCGCGTTAACCGACCGCAACGACTTATTGGTAGAATGGGTAGAGTTTCGCCAACTTTTGCGTAAGTGTAAATTATTGTTAAGGTCAGAAAGTTTCGCAAAAGTTCAACACAGTTGGGTTAGTTACCAAGCAGACAGTAACTTTGGCTTAATTCCTTTAACTAAGTCCTCGAGCTGCATAATTTTTGAGAACATTTAACTTAATTAACAGCCGGGCCCAGACGGTCCGAAAGTGTTAATAAAAACGCCGCACTAACTTTCAATTAACGTCGACGAATATATAGGTATATGTATATGCAAGCCACGACCGACTTAACCGGCGGTTAACCCCAGTAAATGTGTAATAAACTTTCCTTATTGTTGTTGTTCTTTAAATAAAAATTTATGTGGCACTTCTGCGCTGCAGAAAAGCGAGCAGAAAAAGAACACTTTCACTTAAGCTGCCGCACTGTCCTCCTTACACTATATATCCTTTGGCCCCCTTCTCTCTTGACATTTGAAATATGCTGGAGCTGTTTATGAAAGTCGGGACGGGGAAATACCATTTCGGTTTCCTTCTGGACAGCAATTAAGTGAGCAGTCCCAACCCGAAAAAAACGAATAGAAAGCTGAAATAATATTTGTGCCAGAAAAAAGATGTACTTGGGGAAAAAACTTAGCTATAATATTTTACTAATTTTGAGAAGAAATCTTTTTTTTATTTTCGATGGTAAACCTTTTTTAAAATAAGTCATAATTTAAAAGGTTTCATGACTATTTAAAAAATTCCTTACAGATTGTTTACAGGGATAATTACAAAAAATAAATAAAGATTAAGTTTTTAAAATGAATAACACTTATATTATATACTATACTTATTTCTTTTATTTTTACTGCAAGTATGAATTTAATAATTACAAATGTTACCAATTAGATTTTTTTTTATTAAATTTCATTTAGTTTTTTAATTATTTCAGTGTGCATAGAAGAATAGCTATATAACTTATTTCATTTCAAATGCATTTTCCCATTGTATGCTGACTTAAGCTTTCTTTTGTAATAATCATTAAAACGAATTTTTTCTAGACTATTTCTATAGGGAGAATTATTCTTTAGAATTTTTAAAAGACAACCGAAGGCAAATGGACTTTGACTTTAAATTGCATTCTTTGAGTGCCTGTGTTTTATGGCTGGCATTGATGGGGGTCGTCGACCCACTTGATTTGTTACCGACAATTGAATGCCTTGCAAATCCTTGCACACTCAAAATAAGAATGAAAAGTCAACTAATGCCGGAGGGCGGAATCACCCTTTGGGAAACGGCACACAGTCATCAAATTTTAATGCCACTCATAATTTTTTCAGCCAACCAATGCGCAAAGGTTTTCCGCCGTCACTAACCGAGCCGCCAGGATAAATGTCAAATCAGCAAATATGGGGGTACAGTTATGCCAAAGGGAATTGAGGATTGAAAAGTGTTTTCCGGTGGTCCTTTAAAGGAAAGTTCAACAGAGATGTGGCAACAAGAGGTGAATGGATTAATCGCGGTTAACTTTATTATTAATTAATCGATTTTATAAGTAAATTCTGGATACAAATACAAAGACATATCCATCTTTTAATTGCTACAAATTTAGCCAACTAGCTCTTAAAACCATATATGTAGACACCGTAAATGGTTTTCCTCAACCAAAAAGATCGACTAATCGAATCAGTGACATGTTCACAGGTTGTAGGTTGCCATCTCTGATATGTGAACCACTTACATGGCACACAATCCTCGAGCATCATGTGCCACTTCGCTTTTCCAACCTTTTTTGCCGGGCTCCTTTTATTTGTGGCCAACTTTTGAGTGCGGAAGTTCCTCGAGGGTTAGACATACAAAACAACAATACGAAAAAAAGGGCCTAAAAAGGGTTGCTCTTATTGTTATCGATGGCATGCGAGTGGGTGGATGCGAGGAAGCTGGCTCCATTGAATTATGTGCACAACATGAAAACAAACAAACAAATAAAACAAGAAAGGAAAGCTAACTTCGGGCGGAGCCGAAGTTGATATACCCTTGCAGAATACTCTGTAAATTATATTCTCCAAAATTATTCATATGATGCATTCTTAATACTCATCAAAAATCCCAACTTCCTAACTTTAAAAACACCAAAGTTATGGCATTTCCAATCGTTCAGTTATATGGCAGCTATAGGATATAGTCGACCGATCCTTATGAAATTTGATAGGTCGGATTGATTGGCTAAAAATAAAACCCATAGAAAATCCCAACTTCCTAACTTAAGAAACACCAAAGTTATGGCATTTCCGATCGTTCAGTTATATGGCAGCTATAAGATATAGTCGGCCGATTCTCATGAAATTCGGTAGGTCAGATTGATTGGCCAAAAATAAAACCTATAGAAAATCTCAACTTCCTAACTTTACAAACACCAAAGTTATGGCATTTCCGATCGTTCAGTTATATGACAGCTATAGGATATAGTCGTCCGATCCCGGCCGTTCCGACTTATATACTGCGTGCAAAGGAAAGAAGGGTGTGTGCAAAGTTTCAATTCGATATCTTTAAAACTGAGAGACTAGTTCGCGTAGAAACAGACAGACGGACAGACAGACGGACAGACAGACGGACAGACGGACAGACGGACATGGCTATATCAACTCAGGAGGTGATCCTGATCAAGAATATATATACTTTATAGGGTCGGAGATGTCTCCTTCACTGCGTTGCACACTTTTGACCAAAATTATAATACCCTCTGCAAGGGTATAAAAATGAGGAGCTGAATTGATTGTTGCACTGCATACTCCACCTTTCTCCACGATTGGAGATCATAAATATTTATGGGGCCCTCTTTTCGTGGAACTGTGATAGGTATATAAATATCAGCAGCACCTTCTTTATAACAACAACCCAGTATCAGTGTGGTGTAGTTGAGCGTGAAACGCAGAATTTATTATGTTATCGCTTCACCGATTTACTTTATCGATTTCACAATCAGCAAGAATGGGGGCCGTGAAATATATTTTGCCAGCTCTGATGCCTGATGCTCCCCAGATAATTTGCAGCCCTCTTTTTAGGGCTTGTTTGCCTTGGCGTTTTGCGAACCACCTTCAGGCCATGTGGCAAATATTGTTATTTGTCTTAAAAATTTAAAGCCATCTCACAGTTGACTTTGATTCGAGCTAAGGGCACCTTACTTATCTGAATTTTGCATTTTTAATGAGCACTCTTAATGGTTAATGCTTTACTTTGATGTAGGTTATGCAAAGAGTTATGTTGATAGGCGATGGCTGTGCAAAATTCCGAAAGTTATAATCAGCTTATTTTTTGCAGAGAAAAAATATGTTCAAGAAAGATAATACTTTTTAAAATTACTAAAAAGAGATAATTTAAGTAATAGTTTAAGGTTTATTTATAAGAATATAAAATCATATATATAAAATAAATACTAACGATGTAAAATAAGTAGTATTGTATTTATTTTGCAGGTATTCTTTTGCATAAAATTTCCAAAAGAGGTATTTTAAATTAATTCAAAATTACTTAATTCCTTTAAGTACTATATGAACTAAAATGTAATTGTCTATTTTGTATACCTACTTTTTCCTCTGTGTAAATTATCCACTAATTCACTTGTTTCTGTTTGTTTTCATTTCAGGTAAGAATATCGAGAAAATTCCGTTTGCTGACCAGGATTCGGATGGGGATGTTTATTTATAACGCCATTAGGGTTGCATTCGATTCGAAGGGGGAGTTGGCAACCCTGGTCCCGTCACTGAATTGATAATAATTGGATTAGCGCTTCTTTTAGCGACGTGGACGTGGACGTGGAGGTACGTGAACCGTAGACGAAGGGCCCGAAGCCCGGCGGTTGGTTAATAGTGCCCAAAAGGCTTACGCCACGTTGGCCACGCATCGAAGCATCACTGTGATATATGGGTTGGCCTGCTCGAGGGGATGTCTGCCTGCAAAATATTTTGCAAAAATTTTCAGCACTTGCCATATTTTTCAATATTTCTGCCGAGAGTTGGGGGCGTTTTGCAGGGTGATGTGTGTATGGGTTGCGCTTCAGCAGTTTTACATTTTATATGGCCGGCATGGCGACCTAAATCGACTTAGCCTCCGCCCCCTCCCCCTTCCCCCATACTCTGTATATATGTTTCCCTCTCTGTCGGGCACTCGCACTTTGTGGCAGCAAGTTTATACGCCCTAAAGTATTCATCACTTAATTTCCACGTGCCGCTGCCATTTTCAAAATTTATGACTTTACTCTGCAGCTATCTATGGCCCTCCTATACATAATTCCCGGCTCCCCATTTTCCATGTTGACAACTTTCGCAGAGGGTGATGTTTGCCAGAGGGAAACCCCTTTTTCGGGCTACATTTTGCCGTTTGCCATCTGTCAGCGTCCCCAAATAGAATTATGTCAGCTAATTGAATTTGACGTCGACTTGACATGGATTTATTCACTAATGCAGTTGCCCCGGAACCAGCGGAATAATCAAATTTCAGCGGGAAATAGTTTCCATTTTTTTTGGTAGTTGTCGCTGGGGTAAGATTTTGCTGCAAAATTGCATTTGGTTTGCTTCAGGGAAGTTACATTGATTGGTGATTTAACAACTCAGTTATGGTGGATCAAACAATTATTCTATATTCAACATGTCATATAAAACATAAGTTTTAACTTTTATTGAAACCTCAATTTTTATTTGAAATTCTTATTGCCCTTAAAACGCTCTTAAATTGTGAAATTCCACATTCAATCACAGTTTAGCTTTTGTTCCAACAATTGATGGTGAATATTTTTTAAGCTCAATTTGAAATTAATCAATGGTTTTGGTTGCTTTTGATTGGAAACGGGATCACAGCTGTGCGGTCTGTCGGATTTTTAAAATATCATTTATCTTGCGGCCTTCTGGCCTTTTCCATAATGATCTTTCATTCACTTTTTGATTGATTTTGTGGTCACAGTACCACAATTGCTGTCTATAATTCGATGTTCCTTTTTGGTGGCCGACAGAGAAAGCTCTGTCTGGTGTCACTTTGTGCAAGTTTTAACAACCGCACGCATATCTGTGGCCAAAAATAATGAAGATTTTATGGTTTACGGGTTGTCGATTTCCAGCCCCTGCTAGTGGGGTTGTTCAGTAAATCCGCAAAATAAAAACCAAACTGGTTGCAATTGAATTCTCACCCCTTCGAATAGATAGCTGCACAAATTGTATACAATTATATTTCGGCTGCTATCTGAAATAAGCATGAAAATCTATTGGAACGTAACGAATTGTATCGAACGTGCCTAACTGTTAATGCGGTTATAATACGCCAGAGGATTATCATTGATTATGTGTGGGTGGGTGTGTTGTTTGGGCTTTGGGGGTGGCGTGTGGGAGGTGTGTGTGTGTGCGAACACGCCCTCCAGAAACAAAAATAACTGTTTGTGCGCGTCGAGCCAGACAGAACCAAAACGCACAAAATCCGACTTATACTACGTTTATGCGCTGATTGGATTTAATTTCATTTACCATTATCACTAATAGCAAAACAAATCTTAAATTTCATAAAGATTACGATTTCCAATCCAATAAATTATTCCCTTTATTTTATTTTCAAATGGTTTTAAAAAAGTTCCTCTTAACTTACATTTAAATAGGCTCTTACTTATATGTTTATTAACTTAATTAATAAAAAAAACTAAAAATCTTGATTTTTTAACGAATTTAAGCCATTCTTATTTAGTTTATGAATTGTTCCTAAACACATTTTTTCAGATAACAAATTATCTTTCCAAAATCTTCTTCGTATAAACATACGTAGTCAAAGTTATCTTTGGTAAATAAGCAGAATTAATGAAATGGTGCTTCACACCTTCTGACAGCTATTTGCTAAATGATTCCGCAAATTCAGCCCCGCATGAACACAGAAACATTTCGGATTCCAATCCCCCGCTTAACTTCGCTCTATCTGACTCTGTTCTGCCATTAAACTTTGTCGAGTGTATAGACATAATTTCAATTTTCATTTGCTATTAATGTCTCTCCTATAACTGCTTATGTGTATGTTATAGCTGTGCTTGTGCACAAATTGCCGCAGCGTTGTCTGGGAAATGGATCAGAAGGTGGTGGGTGAACTAGTGGGTGGGGATTCAAGAACTCGACCGAGCCCCTCGTTATATATGACTGCAAAATGCGGTATTGGCAAAATCCCAGGAGCGCGCTTTAGTTGATAGCACTGGTAAAATGGAAGCAGAAAAAACTAGTTACCACTCAGTTAGTAGATACATAGGGGCGATTGCGTTAAAGAGGGGGAAAAACAGAGGCGTGAAGGAGTGGCGAAAAATCCCATTTAGTTTCTACGAGTATCGTAAATGTTTTAATAAATGAAATATGCCAGAGAACAAGTTTGAAGTGATGAAATATACTGGAATTTCATTTTATCGCAAAACTCTGCTGAGCACTAAGCGAACAAAATTTTGTGCTGAAAAATATATTGCAAGAATATGTAGTTTAATTGGGATGTCTGATATCACAACTTCAGCTAGCTTTTAATGAATAAACCTTTGACTATGAAAGCAATATATTTTTGGTGATTTTTTAAGGCAAAGATATTGCTCAAACAAATTTTTAATAAAAGCTTTATTTAATACAAAGAACTTTCCGAAACAAATACAGCCAATTAATTAATTCATCTCTCAAATGAATTCCAAACTTTATGGTAAACAAGAAATGTCCATCTCTTGTAATTGGGCTAAACTCAAATAATTTGCACACAATTAGTTTTTAATTAAAAATAAATATTAAAATGTCCCCGAAACCCAAACTGCCTGCTCCAAGTCCAGGATTACATTCTTAGACCTGTGAAGAAACCGCACAATCTAAATTTCAAATCAAAATCAAATGAAAAAAAACAAAAATGAAGAAAAGGCGGAGAAAATCTCAACGGCAGGCCGTTAAGTAAACCAATCAAAGTGGAAGACGTCCAGGCCGCAAAAAAGAATTTAATAATAACGCAGGAGGGTCCCGTCGAGGAGTAGGCCATAAAATGCCAGGAAAATGCAAAACACAAACAGATTGAACTGGCCAGCCACATCCGGCAGCCTCCACGGGGTTTCCCTCCAGTTTTCCCCTGGCTTTTCCTTTTCCCCCCACCATCCAAAACGCCGGCTAGTTGTACTCTTCGTTGCGTGCTTAATTAAATGATCATCATTTGCGCGCAATCAACGCACAAATAAATTTTCAGCCGCCATCTCTGGGTTTTCCCAGTTTCCCAGCTTTCCCAGCTTTCCCGGCATCCTGGTCCTGACCCAAGGCGTTTGTTAGTTGTGTTTGTTTGGCGGGTTTCCGCTTGAAATTATACCCTGGCTACTGGGCCTTTGCCTGGCTGTTGTCTTAATTAATTCCTAATTTTCCTCTTCGGCTTTGACTCCTTTTTGCGTATTTAATTGAAAATTTCTTCAAAGAAATTCATGACCATTTCCATTGTTGGCTTGTTTATTGGGGGAAAGCTGGCTGCCAGCTGTTGGCCATTTGACAGACGACGCGTTTTATTCATTTGCATATTGCTTTGGCACTTTCTTGCCTTTTCTTATGGCTTTGTTTATGGGGCCGCCTTACGTTTCCGTTTTTATTGGCGTCCTGCCAATTGCTGGGCATAAATTTGATTATTTTTCGGGCCAAGATTACAACGACTTTCGCAGACCCTTGGGCTGTCAATTAGCGGGGCCAAAATGCTAATTAAATTTCCACTGCAGCCGCAACAATCAAATAAAATGCATAACGCATACGCCGCGTTGTCCGTGACGTTATGGTATCTGCATTAAATCCCCAGCGATATATAATTGATTTCTCAACTGCCAACCGGTTAACCAATCGATCTGCCATAAGTATATAATGTTTATCAGCTTTTGAGCGATTCCCTTACAGATTGCTTGGCAATGTCATTATAATTCGATTGTGAAAAATACTTAACCGTCCGCTGCATAATTGAATTTGCAGTGGCATCGAGTCCATTGCATTCGCACACACATATTCGTGTCACTTGTGCATCGGTCGGCTTATTAAGTGCTGCGAGTAGCTGCTCATGCAATTAACCCAATTCGGACAAATGAGTTTTACATGTTCGAATGCGGCCACGATATGCCGCAGTTCCCATCATTTGCAGTTGGCTGAAGGCTGTTGCCACTTCTCTGCGAATTTCCGCCACCGTTGTCAGCTTGACATTTATTCGACCATTTTGGCAGCCGAATTTCGATTATTTGAAATCTGTTGGGTTAAAGTTTTGATACCCTCTTTTGTGTGTTCTATAGTTGAAAAAAAAATAGTCTAAAATATTTATATTTTCTTTATCCCAGTTTTCGTTGTGAAAAGAATATTTCATTTCAACTTGTCAAACTTTCTTTATCTATCAACAGCATTGAGGTCTTCATGAAAAGAAATCGACACTCAGAAAGTTCTTTGTTTAAAAGTTGTATACTTTTTGTTTTCAAAACACAACCATTAAAATTAAACAAAAACACGGAAAAATCTGACAAAAGCCAAACTTGCCGACGACAAAAACCCAAAACATTTTCCCCAGCTAATTTTCAGTGTGTCTTTTGTTTTTATCCTTATTTCTGCAAGGCCTAACACGCTTTATTTAACACTCGCAACTCTGAGCCCAAATGAAATACCAAAAATATATGTACATAAGCTTGAATCGGCAAAAACAGTGAGTTGGGGAAACGCAAAGCGGCAAGCAAAACAAGTCATAAAGATAAAGGAAATTTATGGAGGCGGCAAGAGCTTTGAGGGAAAACAACAACTTGTGGGGGGAGGGGAGAAGGGGGGTATATAGGACAAAAGGATCCAGAAGCTGGATAGTAGGAAAATTAGGTTAACGATTTTTCACTCTCGGCTGCAGCCGCAGCAAAAACAAAGAATATGTTTCAGAAGCCAAAACGTAGTGGGGACTATCTGGTGTGTTTTTGTGACTGAGTTCTGCACAATTTACAGTTGTGCCGTTACAGTTTAAAGTTATGGCCCCGCCCTTTGTCCAAAATGTCGCCTTTATCGCTAAACGATGCCTAAGTGAGGCTTCAATTCGCTCCACCGCCCACCACTCCCCTCCCTCCCCCATTTTTCAGGACACATTAGCCGGAAACGACATCGATATCCCAGCCTTGGCATGTTCCCTTTTTTTGGGTTAATGGCCTCCCTTTTGCGCTTTCCATTTCACTTTAAAGGCTGCCTAAGTCCACAGTTTGCGGTTACTTAAGAAGTCCTTTTTCCCTCCGAAAGCCGCAGCAAAATTAACAATCCTTATAATAAATTCTTGGGGCAAGCAAGGCATTAAGAAATCGATGAAAAGATTTTTTTTTTGGCAGAGAAACATAAAATTAATTAAAATTAATTGCCGCAACATATTTGCTTTTGGTTTGCTTTCGGGTTTTTAAAACTTTCATTCCGGGGAATTTCGTACTTTTCTGCCGTTGTTGTTTGCCTTTTGGCTCGGATTCTGTACCAGCTTGTTACAAAAATATTTCAACAAGCTTTGCACACAAAATAAAACCCAAAATCGCACACAACAATAGCGAAGAGGTGAGTTCCTGAGCAGATGGTCGGTGTATGGTTATGGTGTTGTGACCTACTTGGAGGTGTGCGGCATATGTTGTGGGCCAGCTCTTTGTGTTCGGGCCAAGATGTGGCTGAAGGCTTAGATAAGCTTCCTGCCATGCCAGCCTGCCAGGTCCTCACATTCAGCCTGATGAAGTGAGGTTTCAGGGCCGACTCTGTTTGCTGAATTGTATTCCTGCCCAAAAGCCAGAAGTGAATCAGCTCGAGATTGGTTAAGTAATATTTATAGAAAAGAAGGGAATTCCGTGGAATTTAAGCTTCAGATATGCTGAGTAGTATTTAGGGGAATCAACTGATTTAAGGGGAATTTGGGAAACAGATTGGCAAACGGTCTCTTAAACACGCTCATGATTTTTAATATTCTTATTACTTGTTTAAAACGTAGAGAAATATTAACTTTTTATGGGCTAGGAAACCAAATTGTAGTTGCATAACATAAATATAAATCAAAATAACCTAAGCTAAACTTGATTGACAATATTATCTAAAAATGTTTAGCTTAGTCGCTATTTATAAAATTTAAAGTAGAGTTATTAATGGATTGAATAATGGTTTTATGATAATCAAAATGATATCTCTTGCTTGTGCTTAAAAATTATTACTTAATGGTATGTATACATTTGAAAACTGATTTGAAAACTTTTAAAGACCAAAATGGTTTTTTTATTCTTATTCTTCTGAAAGTCTTTTCTCCGACTTAAATTTAAAAATATGTATAGGTTTAGTTCTAGAATATTTAGAGAGCATTAGACTATCGTCTGATTTTGGCGTACCATATTTTCTATCCAACTCGCATCCCGTTTTCCATTTCCCCTTACTCGTTTGTGGTTTTTGCCTACCATATTGTTGATGTTATTTCTCTTTCATTTTTTCGTTATTGGAAATTGAATTCTGGTGCTGTTTTCCCTATATATTTTCTTTTTTTTGTGGTTTATGCAGCTTGCGGCTTGCTCAACCAACGCTCTGTTTTTGTAGTCGTTTCCACTGTTGTTTTGCATTTATATTTATTTCTTGTTTTGTTGCTTTCGGGTTGCTATTGGCGCAACTTTTGTGCGGCCTCAACCTCAACTTCGCTCTGTGAGCGGATCTCTGGTCAAGCATTTGCCTTCTAAAATAGTTTATGAAGTATGGCAAGTATTTCCATTTGCCAGTTTAACACAGTTGTAAATGTTTTAGCACAAAAAAAAGAATTAGGGTTGGAGGTTGGCGAGTGAAAAGGTAACTACTTGTGTCGACCTGTTTCGTCCTTTGGCATGTCTAGCATTCTGTTTGTATTGCCAATGGCTGTATGGTCTAGTAAATAACAACAAAGTCAGAAATTGCAGCTGCCTGTGTTGTTGTTGTCTGGCAGTGCATAAATATGCTAAAAATGTAAATATTGCAAGAAAAATATTGCACAAGTAAGTCACGAATCGTGCATGTGTATTTGCTTGGCTGCAAGTCCGTTTTCTTGTTGGCATTGCCCCCTTTTTTCATTTCGCTAGCACACCGGGCGTATGCGTAATATTTCACTCGCTTCGATGCATTGATAAATATGCAGATTGAAAGCAATTTCATTGCAATTTTATCGAAGCTTTAATTAAAAGACAATCAAGTCGTTGAAAAATATGAAATATGTGTAAACATTTTTAAAGCTAGATGTGAATAGCGAAATTTATGTATGTAAACTTGGCAACTGTGTCATGTTTTATGATTTTTATTTTTACTTATGGGCAAAATGTAATTTTCAGCTTAAATATGAAAAGCATACTCAAAGCTTGGGGGAAATTTTCGTAGGTAAACTTGGCTTCTGTGTTATGCTTTTTCTATTATTTTATTTTCTTTTTTGTGCGTGTCTCGAGGGCGCAACGTGTAAACAAAAGTTTAGACTTTAGTGCGATAAGCGCTCCCGTGTGCTCATGTGTGTGTGGGTTTCCTTCGGTGTATGTGTGCAGACGCTGACAGTTTACATGGCAGCAAAGTTTCAAGAGTTTAGCCAACAAAACTGCCAAAGGAATTACATAAACATTGCGGGAGGAGAAAGGTAAATGTGGAGAAAAGGCAGAAGGCAAAAGACAAGCCAAGCGGGCGCCTGATTACGAGTGAAAAACAAAAACAAATGCCGGAAAAAAAACACATGATTTGCCCCAGCCTGAGGTAAAAAGTCTGCCTTCAACTTTAGCAACTTTGATTAAAAATTCCACTAATAAACAAACAAACCAAAGAGTATTCTTTCCACGTCGCTGCTTGAGTCGTCAAGAGCGCCATCTATCGTTGAAGACTGGAAGATACACATGGGCTAAGGATTTCTGACGTATTCTTATAAATAAGCTAGATAAATCAAAACAAATGCATAATACATGTCCTTTATTATATTGTATTATATTATATTCTATTAATACTCTTTCATTTTAAATATTTAAATCATTTTTATAATTGCAATTCCATTTTGCCTAAAAAGTCCGCCATTATTAATAAAAATGTACTAAAAATGTTATTTATGAATTAACAAACATTAAAAAATTGCGTAACAGATTAGCTTTTACTTTTTTTGCAAGGTGTGTTATTATTCTATTGGTTTACAACTAATAATAAACTTACTTTTTAATCATCATAGATAACCAGAATCCTCGAACTGAACAACCTGCCAATTCCTTTTATTTTCCGAACAAAAACGATTTTTATAAAACACACAATCTCCATTCCTAACCGTTTCACCTCAATATGACAGAGAGGGGATTGGGGGACGGGTGGGGGGCCTTTGAAAAACTTTGTGAGCTCAATAAACATTGCGTTTACCGAAAAAAAACTTTGTTACTTTCTATATATATATTTATACCCGTTACTCGTAGAGTAAAAGGGTATATTGTATTCGTGCAAAAGTATGTAACAGCTAGAAGGAAGCGTTTCCGACCCTATAAAGTATATATATTCTTGATCAGGGTCACTAGCCGAGTCGATATAGCCATGTCCGTCTGTCCGTCTGTCCGTCTGTCCGTCTGTCTGTCCGTCTGTCTGTCTGTCTGTCTGTCCGTATGAACGCTGAGATCTCGGAAACTATAAAAGCTAGAAGATTGGCATTTTGCATGCAGATTCTAGGAGTTCCTACGCAGCGCAAGTTTGTTTCAAAATGGTGCCACGCCCCCTCTGACGCCCACAATCGCTTATATACGATTTTAAAAATTTAAATATTTCGGAAAAGTAAAAATGCAGTTTTATTGTGTTTATCAATACCTATCGAAATGTAGAAGAAATTTTTCAAATCGGACCATTCGTTAAAAAGTTATGCGTGATCAAAGTTTCTATCTCCATCTCCCTCGCACTCCCTTTACCTGAGTAACGGGTATCTGATAGTCGGGGCACCCGACTATAGCGTTCTCTCTTGTTTTTAGTTGCTGTTTGCACTGCACTTCTGTGTGTGGGTGCGTGCGCCTGTATGGGTGCCGCCATTTTGTTGTGTAAACTTGTTGGCGCTTCCAAAACTTTTTACCCAGCAACACACACACACTCACACCCACACGACCACACACGTAAGTCCCACGCTTCTGCAGCCATTTTGTAAATTTCATGTGCATTATATTTGCAAATTTGCGTTGTTTATTTATGCGCGGCAATGCGCAGAGCACAGCGAACACAGAACATACAACACACAGGCAGCACAACAAACACACGCACAGCCTCACACACACACACATACACGGCAAACAAGCTAACGCACACACCCACAAACGACTGGGGAGCGTTATTTGCTTGTTTGTGGTTGTGCATAATGCACGAGTATATTGTTGAACTTTGCTCTTTAATTGCAATTGCATTTTAAGCTGGAACAATACTCGAATTGTTTTATACGTCTCTCCATGTGTGTTTGGATGTAATGTGCCCCTAAATAAATTTATTAATTAAATAAAGTTGCTAATTAAAGTTGGTCCCAGCACGTATCCGCCATGATAGCCCCTCGCTTTTCCCACTTTCCTAATTGCATATTTAATGGGCAAAGCTTTGCGTTTGACTTATTGATTGGCTTTCGCATGTTGTTCATCGTTGTTGCTTGTTTTGGATTTGTCCAAGGGTTCAACTGCTAATTAATTTTCACTTTGTCGCAATGCGAGAAATGGAAAAGTGTAAAAGGTAAATTGCATTCGGGGTCGGATCAAATGGGATCAAGTCTGGAGTGGAGCCATTCTGCTCTTTCTGTTGGCATTGGAGTGCAAACTTGCATTTGTGCGGCTGCAATTTGCACTGATATGAGATCTCTAGGGTTTATTAATCAACTATTTTATTTACACAGGGAAAATACGGTGGCTTTATGGGTGGCTTTCAGTTTCCACTTTTTACAGAAACATATTCACATAAAACATGAAAACCAACTGGCCAACATTGCCACAAATATTACCTAATGGAAATACTCCTGTGAATTTCAATGTTTAAATGTTGTCTTGTAGCCACTGCCCTAATAAATCTTGGTGTAAATTAAATGAGAAAACATTATAGAATCATGTTTGTTAGAATTCCAATTTAACTGATATTAAACTTTCATTGTAGGAAGTTAAGTTCTTAAATTTTATTTAAATATTTATTGAGAAATTCCCCACTTCAAATTGGCTTAAAAATAAATTGCGGGCATATTGTGTTTCCTTTAACTCCACCGTAGCACAATCAAATTGGCTTTTTCCTGGCAATTTGATGATTGTGCCTTGGTATTTGTTTTACAATTTTGTTCAATTATTTTAATGCAACAAATGTGTTGACGACAACAGAAATTTCGAGTTAAATGTGGGACTTCAAGTGCCCGTGCATGTGCGTTCCATTTCAGTTTGTTTTTATGACTTTGGCTTATTTTCGTTTGCCGCTTTACGAGCCAAGCGGCGGGAAATGTGTCAGTGAAAAAGGGGGAAGTGGGTGGAATTGGGTGGAAATGGGGCGGAAGAGTGGGTGGCTGGGCATGAGTGACTTGTGAAATGTCGCTGACTTGCCGCAAGAAATCAATCAAAAACTGTGGCAAGTATAAAAGAAAAGGAAGCGAAAAAATAACAAAAGGCTCGGCACACGCGATGCTCATCAATTTGTGTGTCGTTCGGAGAGTGTCCTTGCATGCCCATCTGTGTGTGTGTGTGTGGGTGTGGGTGTGTGTGTGTGTGAAGGATGAGCTTCTGTCAGTGTATGTGCTAGCGTGGGTAATGTCTGGCTTTTGTGTTTGCTTAGTGCAGTGCAAACAAAGGACAATGCATTCAGTCCACAATCATTGGGCTCCTCCTCTTTTCCGATCTTTCTCCCATTCTCCTCCGTCTCCCTTTTCCTTCTTGCTATTGCTGTCTAACATGACTGACACACTTTTCATGCTACAATAAGCCATTATAATGAATGTAGCCAGAAAGTAAGCCAAAAACCCAACACACATTCCATTTCAGTCAGCCGGAGGAACAGGAAACAGGCAACAGGAAAAAAACATTTTGAAAATTGTTAAGGGGGCCAAAAAGTGGGAGGGTAATACCCTTAGGTGTTGAATGCAGGGAATTGTAAGGTGTATATATGCCATCTAACAAGCAGTCTAAATAGACATTAAGGATATCAGCCAAATCAATACTTACCCTGCACATTTTGAAGGTGGGATGACTCTGAAATCTTGAGTTATTTCGAGAGCACAGATTTTCGCCCAAGTCAAAGAAAAGAAAATTTTGTATTGTCAGTACTCCAAAGTAAAAAATAATCATCATGTTTGTTACTAAGTAAAGGTAAAAATAGCATTTATAAATGCAATGCTTTTGTATTTCAACAATTGTCACCCAAAAACAGAATGTTTATGCAGAGGATTCCTGTAAAATTAAAACTTCTTTAACATCTTTAACAAATAGAAGCCATTTGGTAGACAATCTGTTGACTAAAGACCCTGTTTATCTGAGGAATTTTCTAAAATTATCTTCCAAGTGGAGCATTGTCATCCCAATAAAGCTGGAAAATGGCAAGTAATTGGCACTGCAATTTGCCACAGTGAGGCATATGTCATAAGGACCATGTGGCCATAGACAAATGACAGATGGACCAGACAGATAAATAGGAGACCCAGTCGGAGGACAGCTGACTGGACAACTAAGTAAGCTAAGCAACCCTCATTTGTCACATGATTTTATAAACTGTTGTTGCTCTCCTCGGCATTGTGATGGGGCTCTTTACGCAGGCAAACAGGCATCTTGTTAGCTTGTTATGTTTTTGGTCAATTTCGTTTGTAATCCCCTTTGAGCCTCACACAAACATTCGCTGGCTCATTGTGAGGGCGTCAATAGGGAGGGGCGTGCAGGAGAATGGGGCCAAGTGACAAGTCTAATGCCGGGTTGCTTGTTTGCCGACATAATTGGCCAACTGATGGCTTCTGGCCCAGGCACATCTTGGCCTAATCCCGACATGTAGCTGCACGCATTAATTAACACAGATAAAGCTGAGGACCAACCACAAACTGCAACTAAAAATCCTTCAACCCAGCAGCCATTAAACTGAAAAGGAACCTAGAAAGCTGATAATGAAACCACACACTGGGGGAAGTGCCAAAGGATTTCGGAAGTTCTCAGTGAGAATGAGTGAAAATGTCCTGCCGATGGTAATAAGTATTATAGTTTAAAAGTGTAAAGTCCTTTCTATCTTTTGTAAATAACATTAAGTAATTTACTAAGCTCCCTATTGATTATATTACTTTCTATTGTTAAAAAAACTTAAATTATTAAATATTTGTATACTATGTGTATATTATTATAGTTAATAACATATAGGAATACGATCTTACTATCATATTATCCTACTATCTATCTGAATTATTAAATATTTGTATACTATGTGAATATTATTATAGTTAATAACATAAAGGAAAACGATTTCCACATTTATTACTAAACGATATTTTCTTGCTCATTGCTAAAGGCGATAGTTTTGTCTAACCTAAACCATCCTATCCCTGAACTTTCAAGACTTGTTTTTCTCTGCAAGGCTGCGGTTGCCTGAAGAACAAAAGTGGAAGGTGTTGTTGTTGGAGCCTGGCAATCTCCCACGTTCTCAGTGTTGATGCTAGTGCCTTAACGAAATCTAGGTTACCACATCACAGGCAACGTCAAGTTGACATTTTATCGGGAGTCGTGACTGCAAGTTCCACTGGCAAATATGACAGAAATTACTATTAACAGGCAGTCGCATTTGCAGCTGCAGTCGCTCATTCCACTTCCTTGAGCTTATTGAGCGCATGAGAAATTCAGCATTCTGCAGCCAGCATATGCGGCGTATGCGTAATGTCACTGTGGGTGGTGTGTGTTCATCCCAGGATGTGTCTTAAGGTTTCTGCAGCTCCTGACATGTGACAATGTCACAGATTTGCTACTCACTCCGCTTTAAAATATTAATGCTGCGCACACGCCATGTGAGCCAGCTAAAATTAGGTAAAATGCAAATATTTATTTAGGGTAAAATGATATTTGCGTGTGTATAAAGCAATGGAGATTTACCGCATACATTACGTATACGCAGGTGTGCGCTTCTATTATATTTTCATGTGGCTCACAATTTTTTTTTATTGCTGTAATGTATTTATAGCGTGTCTGTCGACGTTTCGGATTTCGCCATTTGCCTGGACTGACAAGCCAATTAAATTTGACATACATAATTAAGTGTGCTGCGTGAGTAGAAAGGCAAATAACAGACAATCGCCGGGAGTGGGAAAAATTAATTTTTAATTAGCGGCTTGCTCAATAGATTGAAATAGGATTTAAAGAGTGAGAATTAGGCCGGTTATGGATCTAATTCTAGAGCAAATGAGTGGTTGGAGTGGATATCAATCAAGCTCACTCTACACCACTCTGCTTTCTAATTAAAGTAATTCATCATCCTTAATGGAAATATTAGAGTACATTATAAATTTCATTTAAAATTAATTGCATCACTCCGGACAGATATATGTGGGCATTATTCATTTTCCCCCAGGAAAATTAAGCATTGATGAATTTCTGTTCTGGGGCCTGACTTGCCCGAGGCTCAACATTTAAGCATCGGATATAACCGTGGCCACACATATAGCATTCCATCAAACGGCACACGTGCTGACACACCCATTTTACTGGCTTTTCCCCATTTTCCTCCCCTTTTCCTCACTTGTCGTGTTCAGCTGCTGCGTTAATCCTTCTTCTTTTGGCTTATTTATGTGCACTTTCCTTCTCTTATTTGGTTTTTTTTTTGAGTTCTTTCCCTGTGTTTTCCGAGGCGAGAGAGACAATGCCTGTGTCGCCGGCGACTTAATGCCTCGACTATTAAATTCAAATTTATTGCCTATAATTAAATTTTTTCGTGGCGGAAATCGCAGGAAATTGAGCATCCAGCCAAACGAAAACAAGCGCCAAAAAACAAAAAAAAAATCGACGACTCGTAATTCATTTTTCGCACAGAAAAACCTGACAAAAGTCAATGTGTGTGCGTGTGTGGGAGATAGTGTGGGAAAAATGTGTCAGCTGTGCGTCATAAATTGAATGAAATGTGTGTCATATTGGTTGGATTTATACATTTATTAATACCTTTCCCCCGGAGCATATTTTTCTGCCAATTAAAAAGCAATACGCCAGCGGAGGGAAAAGTTTGCCATGACTCATGGCAGCAGCAGCAGCATTTGTTTTTGGCCAGCTGCCAGATTGCACTTTTTAGATATTATGTATCAATGTTGTTATGTTCGAGCAAGGTTGGCGATTTTCAATTATGATATGACCAGATACTGTAGAATATCACGGGCAAACATTCTCCTTTGCCAGGGGCCTAAGGGGCGTATGCGCAATGTCTTTTCATTCGAATGCTAACTGAAATTTATGGGGCATACGTGGCATGCATTTATATTACGTGCCGTGCCATGCCGTGAGTTCTGCTTGGCAGTAATTTCCGCCAGCTTCGTGGCTGTTTTTGGCTTTTAATGTGCATAATTAAGCATTAATTACGCCCCCGCCATTCATCGCAGTAACCCAGAAATGGCTGTTTTTACAGCGCCCATTTATCTGGCCACCCGAACTCCGCCCGGAGATGTGCGATATGCGGTCGTTTAAGGGGCACACGGACTACGGACCATGGACCATGGACCACCGACGACTGACCGCGCGTCACCATATCGGGAAACCATTTGCACAATTTAAGCATTTAATTGCAAATTTATTATGCTTATTCTGTGGCCATTCTGTAATTGATTGAGCGCTGCGCTCGGTTGGGTTTATATATATGTGCTTATATTTTGTGGATTTGTCTGCGAAAGGGAAAGCAGCTGAAGGTGAACAGCTGTGGTCGACTGACCTTTATTTGGTGTATAATAAAATCACATTTTCATGATTTCCTTCACACTTTTCGGCTTACAGTGGTAAATTTTTGATACAAACTAGTTGATGACATTCAACAACTTCTAAAAGCATTGGTTTTAATAAAAAATGTTTTGTAAAAATAATAATACACATTTTTAATATTTATTTTTGCTTTAATAAACTAATGAATTTAAAGTTTTCTACCAAACTTTCATCACACATAAGCAAAAAAAGAATTTTAATAGAAATTTGCTACTGCATTCAATTTTCTTATTGATATGGGTACTATGTATGCAAAATGTGCATATCGAAGCAAAACATGAAAACTCGTTTGGCATATTTGACACAGTTTCCCAAAGTCAATTTATTAGCTCGATTTCTCCGTTCACTGGCATGCTGGAAAATCTGCTAAAATCCCTAGAAACTTTTCCGAATTTCTCCTGCAGACTCCCTCGCACCTTTTGCGGCAAGTTTGTCGCAATCCATTGGACAGCATTGACCCGAGAGTCTGCTACAGAACTTGTCAATTACCCGGAGTGCCAGGCAGGTGGAGGAAAGTATGCCGGCGAATAAATAATATTTCATTTGACATAGTTTCCAGAAAAAAATGAAGAATGAAAACGCAATGCTGAGTGCCAGCGGCAATGTTGAAAAGGCAGAAATATGCTTTGTAGTTTAGTCTTTCATTAGTCGACATCGCCGTCATGGCTTGTTGTCAAAGAAGTCCGCCGTCTTACACTCGCAGCAAAACTTGTAAATTAAAAATGCGCCCACAGAGAGCGAGGAAAACTAATAAATAAGCTGGCGGCAGCAAAGCGGAAACGGAACGAAATGAAAAGCGCAAAAAGAAATATCTCAGAATGAAATGGCAGATGAAAGAAGACAAAGGGGAAAAAGTGGCACAAGTGGCATGTTGCAATGTTAATTGAAGACAAATAAGAGCCGGCGTTGGGCCGTTGATGTTGAGGTTACTCGATGAGGCCGAGATCCTGAGACCTGAGAAGAGGAGAATGCAAACAAAAAGCCGCAGCCACAACATCAAAGGCTACTGCAGCGGAGGAGACCCTAAATGGGATGGTGGTGCTTCCGCCGGTGGTTTTCTAGGTGGTGCGCGGTTGCCTCGTGGGCGGTTCTTGTGTGACAGTCTGCAAAGACCCAAATGACTTTGAGGCCCAACGCGAATTGGAGCGCAGCAGTTTTAAATTACTTGCGGCCAGCTGGGGTGAAAGCAAAGGGCAATAACTATAGCACGGAAGTTGGCTGGCTGAAAGGATGAGAGTAAACTTTATCCGGGAACTAATCAAATAGATGGAGCTCCTGCAAAGGGGATTATCAGGGAGAGTAAGTGTTTCGAAATAAGGTTAATTAAATCAGTTAGCTTATTTAATTTTTTAATTTTTATTATATAATAGGAAGTGTACAAATAAAATAATAAAGTGCTTAAAAGGTGGGATTATGTTTCTTTTTTTATTCAAAAGCGAAGGCTTATTAAATTTCAATTTTCAACCTATTAAAGTTTACAAAATACTTACATACAAAATACTTACTGAATTTTTGGGTTTTAGACTAAAAAAGGTTTTATACATTGGAAATTTATAAAAGTGATTACAATTTTAGTGCATATACACAATTATAATAATTTATAAAAGTAAAGTAAACATTCGCTTAAATATGTATGAAGCTCTTGATTTAAAGAGCTCGATTTCAACGTTTACAGCCAAATATTGGTTTCCTTTTCCTTGCCACCAAGTCCCCTTTCATTATTGCCACGCTTTTACATACGATTAAGTATTTTCCCAATTCTCCATTCCCATTTCCCATGGCAACCATTTAACGAGCAGCTCTTTGGCTGAAAAAGTGTCGCTTTAATTCGACGCCACTGCGTATACGTAATCTGCCACTTAAGTTGACACCATTTTCAAACAGTTGAAAAGCTCTGGGAAAATCTTCCGCGCGAAGTGAACGGGAAGTGACAACGAGCTGCTAAATTGCAAATATTTGCAAATTTTCAGCATTTCTTTCTGTTTGGTTTTGAAAGCTCATTAAATTTTAATGACCCGCCACTGATGAGCTCGGTTGTTCTGGTTCTTTTCGCCCGCAGGTCGCACCCACAATGCCAACTATGCACTGTACCACATCGGGCAGCCGGCGACGGCGGCTGTCAAACAGTTTGCGGAGTCGGGTCGAACGGATCTACTGGACAGCAGTGCCGGCGAGCAGCAGCAGATGCAGATGCAGACGGGCAAATCGCCGCCAGGTGGAACAAGCTCCGCCGCTAGTTTCAACGCCACATCGCCAGCCATCAATGGTGGCACCACCAGCACCACCGCCACCACCGAACGCAGTGTGTTCGACGAGTTTAGCATGCCGGCGATTCCATTGGGCGCCGGACGCAGTGAGGCAAAAGTGTTTGTCGACAGCAATCACAGTCTGGTCTCGCTGATGACACGCATTGTTCCCTCGCCGGATTGGTTTATCGGCGTCGACTCTTTCGAGGTGAGAGCAGAGCGGGGCGCACATAGAACATAAGGCCCAAAATCACGAAAATCACAGTGTCGAATTGGCATAGATACCAAGAAATCAATAGGCAGTGCCACCATCTCGATAGGCCCACAGAAATGGTATCAGAATATAGTGGCATAATGTTGTTTCCACATTCAAGCAAATACTAATAGGTTGAGATCATTGTCATCAAATTGTCATGCAATTTGGTTATACAAAAACCTTATTAACGGTATATAATATATATTTATAAAGCCATTCTTACTTTTGTATTGCTTTAACTATTTATTGTTTTTTCTTAATTAAGAAAATCGGACTTAAAAAGTGGGTCATTAATAAATTTTATAATCTATTAATCTTTAATAAAATCGGCAACTCAATTTAATAGTTTTTTTGTAAATCAAACTAAGGATTTTTCTGCCAAAACAAATCCATTTTAAATATATATTTATGCAAATTTTTGTCCATACCATCGGTTCATTTAAAGCCCAGTTAAAAGCGGTTTTTATCACCTATCAATCATCTATGAAACCTAGTTAATAGAGTCGCCTGAGGTTTACAAATTATTCAAAAAAATGATTCAATTTATTATCTGGTTTATAATTAATTGCTTGGTTATTGGATATTTTAATTCAACTCACTTCTTTGTGTTCATTTCTTGTCAAACAAAATTTAATTTAATTTTAAATTGCTAGTCGGGTATTTTAGCTTGAGGGCCTAGGCTCTTTTAACTAACAATTGTGTTTCCTGTAGTAGAATACAATCAGTACGTTTTGATGAGTAAATAATTATTTTAATTAATTTAAAAGAATGAATCATTTTCTTTTATGGTTTTTCCCTGTTAAAAATAAACTACAGAACACTTAAACCTCTCTTAAATTTCCTTTAGCTCTGCGTTGGTGGCTCCTGGATCGATACGGTGACCGTGGAGCTGGATCCCTTGGATGCGGGCACGGACAATGGCTTCACCTTCACGGCGCCCAACTGGCCAACAGCTCCTCAGGGCGTCATCTATCGGATCACCTCCCGTTATCCTGGCCATCCTGCGGGCAGCTTTTATTATCCGAAGAGCAAGCGATTGCCGCCCATCGCCACGTTTCAGTTTATCAAGGTGAGTGGACGGTCCGAAATGACTCCCTGCCCCCGGGAAAAAAAAAAGGTTAAACAAGTTAATTAACAGCAAATTAGCAGTCAAAATGCCTTTTTCCCCACCACTTCCATCCAGTCGAAAAACCCTAATGACTTTTTCCAAAAACAAAAAAAAATACAGAGCGAAAAAATCAAAGTGCTAATGAGCCATTAGCATTACAATGGCGTCAACAGCATCTACCACGCTCGCACACACATAAACAAACCAGCCACTTTTCTCGCCATGCAAACATGTGTAATGGCTGTGCGTGTTTTTTTTTTTCAACGTGTGTGTGCGTGTGTGTATGTGATTGTGAGAGGGTGTGCGTGCGAAGGGAAAATTCCCTGGGCTGCGTGTTAATGCGCTTTATAAATCAGTTCAGTTCGCAGCTTGAATCGAGAAAAAAAGAATGCTCGAATAACGAAAATGGGGAAAACAAAAAAATACCGGAAATAATGCTAATTACCTTATAATTATTTGGGCCAGAATTTTATGGCCGTGCAAAAATGTGTTAAGAGGAAATGTAAACAAATTAAAGCAGTTTGACAGTCACGGGCATTGAAATTAATATTGGAATAATTTTGTAGCATACATTTGGGGGTACTTTTATTATTGTATGTAAAACTATTGCAAATTGTTATTGAATTATAATTTATGGAATTAAAAATGACTGCTATGGAAATTGCCTCAAATTCAATGACATTATTAATTCCTTTGAAAATGGCATTATGACATTAGAAAATTCAGTTATGATAATTATTTGCAATTTAATATCGTTTTTATATGCATTTCATAATCGACTTTGGCCAATTTGCATCCAATAGGAAGTTATTGAATTATCCAAAAATTAATGACGATATTAGCTGAAATTTATTATTGAAATTAGTAGGAAGTTCTAAAATGCATTTAATAAATATATTTGCAACCTGAAAATTTGAATGAGTCTGAAGATATTTATTTATTTACCTATTTGGGGATGCAATAGATTTTAGTTTAGGATAAAATATTACTCTTATGAAAATGCAATTTGTAATAAACATTTCGAGCATTGATAGATATAGTTATACTTTCTTTAAAATTTAAAAAGATTTAAAATGTATATAAACATTAAAATTACATTAATAATCTTTTAAAGGAATATTCGACATAAGCTGCGACTTAACATAAGAGAAATTAATGCCAACTGATTTAATTCCCATATTACTAGTTAAAGCTTATCATGCGTATTGCGTATAATTTCACTTAGCACGCTGAAACATGTCCTGCATTATCCTTATAGAGGCACAAGCGTTTTTGCCATTGTTTTCAAGCGCTGCAATAAACATTATTCTGCACTCCTTAATAAATGCCAATCCATTAGGCCTGCCAGACACAAAGGACAAAGGCAGGACCTCCACCGTCGGGCAGTGCAACAAAGAACCCTCAACGGCAGTAAAAACGCCCCAATAGAGCGGGATGGGGATAAGGATAAGGATAAACACTGAGGAAGACGGAGCAGGACGGTTGGAATTCGAGCATTGTAATTATATTGCTGGACATCCAAGACATCCAGAAAGTGGCGCACTTACGGCTACAATGCCTTGGGTCGCTCATCAAAATTGCTTTTATGTGTGGCCGAAGGAAGCGCACATAAAATTTATGCCTCGGGCTCAACGTCCATTTCCCCCGTCCACCCCCCTCTTTACCCATCGCCAGATGTTTCGACTACGTTTGCATAGTTTATTTCATAGGGGCAGTTTATATATAGAACGGGGAATTGCTACGTGGACATGGGCGGGTGGGCGGTTGTCCGTGTGGGCGTGTCTGCCCACTGTACGTGCGGTCATTATTCTTTATTTGTTGGTGGTGCTCTGTGCTCTGTGCCGTTTGTTGCTGCAGCTCGTATTATTGTAACGCCTTTTTGACACTACTAATTTTAGTTTTATTTTCTAGGCTTTTCGGAGTGGGCGTGTGAGAGCGTCTACTGCGTTTGTGGGCGTTTTTGGTCGGGTATTTTGGCTGCCTGGTGGCCTTTGGCTTATCAATAAATAGTGGGCCATAGAATCTGGCAAAGCAATGTTATTATCAAGAGATAATTATGTCACTTTGGGCTTAACATATATTTACATGTATTTTTGTTAAAATTTGATTTCCCTTAGCAACGAATTTTGAATGAATATATAAAAGTTTGCTTTATCAATAAATAGTTGGCTTTTGATTTTAAGAAATAAGGTATTATTTTGAAAACATAAATTAATTTAATAGAACTCTTTAAGTTAAACTTTAATATATGTACTTCTATGTATCCCATTTTAAATTTAACTTCCATAGCAAATAACTTTTATGCATTTTCATGAATCAATTATAAAATCCAATTAGGGCTTGGGCAAAATTAAATTAAATCAACTAATTTGGTGTTTATTTTTGACTGGTCAGTCGACCGTGTTTGATTCTTATAAGCTTTCTGTAAAACTACTTGCCAAGGGCAATCAAAGTTCGCATTTGTGAAACTAAAACTCTGCCATTTCGTTTTTGTGCAAAACACCCAAGGCTGTCGACTTTTGTTTATGGCCAACAGAATGGAAAGTTATTTACTTATATGCGTTATTTTATGGCCAGCACATGTCTCAGTTCGTAGTGTAATTATGTGTTGATTTGCTTCCTTAGAATTGCCCCAACAGCTGGATGTAGTTGGTCATTAAATTCTTAAATTCTGGGGCCGAGACCGAATTGCTGGAATATTTGTGTGTCATTTAGTGAATGGCAAAAGGCACGTAATCTCGGCAGCCAGGAATGCTGAGGGTTTCGCTCGCCGTCTGGGTAATCCACAAGGAATTTCACAGTTTTTCCAGCCCCCCCACCCCCTTCCGCGCTCTAGCTTTTTTTTTTGTGTGTGTGCGCTGGATTATTGTGTATTTTAATGCCACAAAAGCAACACGCGGCTCTTCTGCATTGTTTTCTTTTTTTTCTGGACTTTTTTTTTGTTTGTATTTTTAGTGCCTAAGGTTTGCTGTTTTCGTTGTGGTTGTTGGCGCCGCTGTCGACGCATTTGCAGAATGTAGGTACCAAAAGGTAGACCAAGATAAGCCAGCCAAAAGCGAAGGGGACAACAATAACAATGCGTATTGTGTATAGAAAATGACAGCGGCCCAAACAAATAAATTAAAATGCGCGACAGCGCACCAAACAAAGTTTTTCATACCCTCGACATGTCTTTGAAAAGTTGGGTATACTCCCGTGGAGGATTTGTTGGGTAGGAGGTGGTGATAAGGCGGAAAGTTTTATTAAATATGTATTCTATTTATATGCTGTCCCTATAGGTTTTTTTCCGAGAATTGTTTATTTAAACGTCAGTTCCATTACTTTCTAACAGTATTATTACTCTTTTTGCACACTTAAACCATTGCTTTACTTTGTTATAAGAAAGATTAAATGTTTTTAGATCGAACCCGACCATTCCTATCGATTCAAAGTCAATCTATCTATTTTGGCATTCAATTAAATTTATATCTGTGCGCTGATCAGCTCATAGCATGTATGATTTATAGCAAATATTTGCTGCGAGATACGTGAAGTCTAAGCCAAATCAATACTTTCGCTTGGTACCCTCTCATTCCATGGGGATTCGTGGCCATTCCATACCGCTGCTGCTCCCTGTGGCTGTGTCAATATTTGCCACAAATTGAAATTAGCAGCGCGTTAAGAGCACCTGTACTCCCGGTCCTTGGGTGCCGTGTCCCCCTGCTCGGCATTCCACATCCTGTACACAGCATACAGTGTTGCTGATGCCGGGCACATAATCCCCGTAAATTAATATGCTGCACATGTGTCTGGACCCGGGGACTAACATTCCGAACCCACTCCACTCCCTATTTTCAGCTGAAGGAGTACGAGCTGAGCGAGGTGTTCAACATTGCCGAGGACGATCGCAAGTACGAGACGGTCCAGACCCAAACCCACCTGGATGCGGAGCACAACCACGTGGAGATGAACAACGAGCTGTCCGCCAGCATCGAACGGGAGCGACAGACGGAGCAGCAACAGTTGCAACAATTCGACGACGAGAGGCAGCGAATCCGGTCCCAGTTGTTGGCCAAAATGAATCCCAAGTAAGTGCTGCAAATGTGCCATAAGCTAAACTAGAAAAAAAGTAGAAAAATCAAATGAAAATGAACACAACGTTGTAGAAATGTAATTTAGCAAAGAGAAACTTTTAATAGGTGGAGGGGGGAGGGGGTGGTATACCTACGAAGATAGCACAACTAAAAGCCAACAAACTAAGCTTTCATTTGGTAAGGGAACTTTTTTTGGTAATTGCAATTGGCTTTATACAACATTCGAGTATTCATCTGGATTCAGAATTAGTTTCATAGTTTATAATTGAAGGTTTATAATATTTTTAATACAATAAAAGGACACACTTATTTGGGGAAAAGTTGCAATTTAATTAAAATAAATTAAATTATATTTTTACAATGAAATGGATGATTTTGCTTATAAGATAAGATATCACTTACTCATGCTATATTTTTCCTACTTGGCCTAATGACAACCTGATTTCTATTGGTTTTTTCTAATTAATCGTAGGAAAGATTATTGATAACGTTTTATCGGACATCTTAAATCTTGTTCAATAAACGTTTACTATTTGTAAGTTTATAACGTGAATAGTTCAAGGTGGCGGAAGCTCTAGGTCGAATTTTAAGCTTTGAAATTGGGTAAAAAATGACAGTGACAACGCGTTAAGTGAACTATAAACAAAACGTAAAAAAAAAGGTTATCTTATAATTATCGATTGACAAAAACAAATGATTTATCAATAGATATGGCTGAGTTCGGATATCAGCAACCTTTGGTTGGCTGTTTATACCCAAGAGGTTGAAACCGTTTTCATTAATGTCACAGCTAACGGCTCCAACAGTTTTAGGCCAAGAGTAAGCTTTAAATGCCACATTTCGTATACGTAATCTGTTTTGGAGTGCAGAAAGCGCTTCAATTGGCCCTATTTAACATATGCGTAAAGTGCTTTCCCCCTAACTCAAGACCAACTACTTTCAACACTCCGTGTGTACATATGCATTCACATATTTAAAGCAACGTGCCAAGCCCGGAGCTGTTGGAAAAACAAGCGAGTGGGTGGAAGGAAAACAGCTTTCTGGCACACTTCAAAGCACATTACACCACTTTGGAGGCGTCGGATGGGGCAGAGCTAAGGAAACTAAAGAGCCAAAGGAGAGTGGCCCGACTGGCACGTACCTGGGTAATGCTGCATCTTTAAAAAGCCGCCCTATTCCTTAGATCCCCGAAACTCCGGACGACGGGGCCAAACTACAACTAATCCCTGCTAACAGTTCCAGTCCCACATCCACATCCGCATCCCCTTTCCTCGGCTAGTTGTCTATTTTCGTGCCACTTTTGGCCAAAGCCGAAGCTGCTGGAGTGGATTTTGGCACCATTGGCACTGGTAACCTGCATATTTAATGACAATCCCCACCAGTCCGGGACGTGTTCGAGTGCCAAGGGCCTGCGAGGAGTGGGCGTTGTCGATTCGCCATTTTCCTGGCACTGTGACAGGGTCGAAGACAAAGGCCGGGGACCCCAGATACCAGATACGGCTGCCAAATGTGCGGAGTACTCGGGGCCAGTTTCGAAGTAATTACTATCTTATCGAATGCCCTGTCGCGGGTGGCCTATAAAAGTAGAAGAATTGCCGGCAATCGGGCAAAGAGTTAAGTGCCAGCAACATGTCCGGAATCCCACCAGCCACCTTTACGGTAATCGCTGGCAGTGCAGCCCACAATCAGCGACGCAAGAATCAGAATCAAAATCAACAGAAGAGTGCCACTAGTAAGCATGCGGAAATCACAGTCAAAAATTCGATCAAACATAAGCCTTAACAATTTCCAGAGACCGATACACAGACGGCGGGGTCGAAGACAAATAGTTGCCACATTGCTTAGATATAGTAACTATCTTATCTGTACAAGGATTTAACGCATGAAAATACATTTCCCATGACATAAACACCGTGTATAAATGGGCCGAACAAAGCGTTTGGGGTTTCAGTTAATGGGCACAACGAAAACGAGACGGAATAATCAGCGACAAAATGAAAACGACCATTGTGGAGGAGAGAAGTGTTAATGAAACGATAGAAACGATAGCCACGAGCAGTGGCACAATCCAGGAGACCATCGAGATAGTCAACATCGAGGGTTCTCCGGCACCGAAGCAACGCCATCATCATCACCATCACAGGCATCACCATCATCATCAGGAAAGACAGGAGAATGTGGAAGTTGTGGAGCGAGAGGAAGTGATTCTGGTGGAGAATGGAGCAAAGCCCCGAAAGCACCATCACCACCACAAGCAAAAGACTTCGCCACCTCCACCTTTGCCAGAGACCTCACCGCCATTCCTCACACCCACCGAGGAGGTGGGTTTCAATGTGGTTTGGGAACCCCAGGCCTTTTGGAACCAGCCCTCACCCAATCCCTCCACGGATCTTGATCTCTCACCCGAGAGGGATGTTGTGGACACAGAGGAGATATTGGACACTACATCTGCTTCAGATGAATTCACCACCGTGGTTTGGCAAACGGAGACAAAGGAAACGTTTAAGCAAACCCAAAACCACACTAGGGTGGTGGAAGAGGAAATCATAATTGAACAATTGGATCCTCCACCCTATGCACCTCCACAGCTTCAAGTGCAGACAGGATTCTTCCCGGGAGCTCAGCAGCCTCCTCTTTCTCCCATCGCAGAAGTGGTTCAAACAGATGTTTTTGTGGAATCAGTGGAACCTTCACTGCCCCCAACAGGTTATATTCCCAGAATGAATATTAATCCACCGGAAACTATTGTGGAGAATGTGCAAGTTGACTTTTCTGCACAGATTCAACAGGAACCGGAGTTTATTCCTCAACCAGGTTTTGTGGCTAGGATTGTGGGGAATATAGAAGGAGCCGTAGCATCCATTTCTACACAGGCCCCAGCTCCAAAAGGCTATTATCCTCGATCAGGATTAGTAGAGACTACTGTGGAGGACATAGAAGTTATAAAAGTAGATCCTCCTGTGCAGAATATTGTACAAATTGGCAACGTTCCTGGAGATGTGGTAGTGGAATCAGTTGTGGAAAATATTGAAGCGGATTCCCCCTTTCTTCTTCCACCCGGTGGTTTTGATGCTGAGGAGTCGATTGTGGAGAACATCGAAGTCTCGACAGAAGTCGACGACTCTCCATTTCTCCTTCCAGCTAATGGCTTTGATTCTGAGCCAGTCTGCGTGGAATCAATTGTTGAAAATATAGAAGTAATACCACCCGAACCTGTTTTACCAATTCCAGTACAAAATTCTGTTCCTGGAGGCTTTGTAGAAAGTATAGTGGAAAACATAGAGGTCATAAAAGAAGATGATCCTCCTTTCCTGCTTCCCGCTCAAAAAGAGTTTACTCCCCAGCCTGGCAATGTGGAATCCATTGTAGAAAATATGGAAATCACTACAGAAGTGGATCCTCCATTGCGACCACCAGCGCAGAGTGGTTATCTACCTAGATCTGGATTCGTGGAGTCTATTGTTGAGAGTATAGAAGTCACTGAAGAAGTTAATCCTCCCCAACCTCCAGTGCCAATTGGCCTGATCCCGCAAACAGGCTTAGTAGAATCGATTGTGGAAAACATAGAAGTCAAAGAAGAAGTGGATTCTCCTGTGCAATCCCCAATACAAATGAGTTTTCCTCGTCGATCGGGTTTTGTAAATTCAATAGTGGAAAATATAGAAGTCACGGAAGAAGTCACGGAAGAAGTTGAAACTCCAATAAGGCCACCACTCCCAATTGGTTTCCCTCCTCGCTCAGGTTTTGTAGAATCGATTGTGGAGAACATAGAAGTCACAGAATATAGTCCACCCTATCAATCCCCAGAGCCAATGGACATATTTCCGCAAACAGGTTATGTTGAAAATATTGTGGAGGACATTGAAATCACGCAACCGTCACAGCCAGTTTTTCAAAATGGTTATGCGCCTCAAACAGGCGTCGTGGAATCAATTGTGGAAGAGATAGAAGTCACTCCCGACCCTCCACTTCGATCAATAGTGACAACTAATTATATGCCACGCGCAAGTTTGGTTCAAGAGCTGGTTGTGGAGTCCCTGGAAGTAACGCCAACATCATCGCCTCCCCCCGAACAGTTTCCTTTTATTTCCAGAGAAAGTCTAATCGAAGTTGATGACTATGTGACGGTTGAGGAAGTCACCCCTTACAATACCGCTCCACACAGTCCCACAGTGGAAGTGGATAGATTTAGCGAAGACGAGGCTTATGTGGAGATTATTGACGTTACACCCGTTAATACACCACCAAGGAGTCTATCAATTCAAGGCCCTATTGAAGTGGGTTTCGTTCCCAGGCCAAGCTTAGCGGAAACGGCGGTTATTGTGGCTTCCCTGGAGGTTACTCCCACTCCCACACCTCCACCCAGTCCACCTCTGAAACTCAGAATACCACCATCGAATCTGGCACAAACGGAGGTGATTGTAGAGTCTGTGAATGTTACACCAGTTCCCTCACCTCCTCCCAAGCCACAAGTGAAACCACTTAATAGTTTCATTCTAACTGATCTGGTTATAGACGATCCTCAGTTTGTAGAAGTGGTGGAAAGAGAGGTGGTTGTGGAGTCCTCAAATAATGGGCAAGTGACTGAGGTCATAGAAGTAACCGAGGAAGTTATAGAACCTGCCACACCCATTGGAACTGTTTTAGTGGGTGTCGTTTCCGAGCAAAGTAACGACAAGTTTGGCAAGCGGTATTCCCTCAGTGCAGCTTTGACTCAAGAACAGCAACAGGAGCAGGGAATACAGGAAACGAATGAACCACCACCAATCCAAAAACGAGATATTGCAGCAGAACCACCGAAACGAAAATGCTGCCACTGCAAATGCGTCATTTCCTAAATCGGAGGTCAGGGGCTTTCCCCAAGGCAAGTGAAGGGGCCGTGAATCAGAGCCCATGCATATCATATCGTAATATAAAACATCATCTTATCAATAATCGGGTGTTTCTCTTATCAGCCTGGGAATGTAAGCTCCGCCTATCGCATATCTAATCAGCGGAAACAGAAGCCACCCAAAAAAAAATCACAGTAATTGATAGTTAATTACCAGCGGACACTCGAGGCAAAAGTGGAGATAAGAACGAAGAACTCAAGAAGCCAATCGACCCGAAGGTGCTGGTCAGTCAGTTTTTAGCCATCGGTCGAGATGCCACCGCCAGGACGTGGATACGGAGGACCGCCTCCCAGGGGACCCGGAATCGCCTACGGACCACCGCCCCCTCGTGTAAATGTCGGCATCAATATCGGCGGACCACCACGTCCACCGCCCATGGGCGTGGGCGTGGGCATTGGGTTTGCACCGCCACCAGTGGTGATTGCACCACCGCCGCCACCAGCTGTGATCATTGGAGCACCACCGCCACCGCCTGTGGTCATGATGCCACCGCCACGACCCACCGTTGTGGTGGGTGGTCAAGCGCCAGTGGCCACTGTATATGCCCAACCCCAGGGAGAGGTCCTCTGCTGCACGATTCTCTGATGGCGAATTCAGATCTGAAAAATAGGAAACCAAAAACTGTGCATCTAACTATATAGATTTATTAACTACGTTTGTACGCCTTAAATTATTAAAATAAAATAGTTTATTCATAGAAAAGGTGAACTCGGTTTTCAAATTAAATTTACTTCATTTTGGTAACCTAAAACAGGCGTAACATGTTTATTTTACCAAATGAATTTTCTGCCTTAAATTTGGCGTATAAAAGTAGTAATAAACCAATTTGCCAACCATAATTGTATGTTTCCACTGACTGCATTAAAATAATTACTTGTTCCCCTGATGTTTTCGCCATGTCAAATTTTATAATCATTGTATTCAGGCCTGACAATTGTCACGTCAATTATGCAGTATGGGCAAACCGAGTTTTTAAATTAATACCAAATGGCTTTCGCTTTTCAATTTGGAAAACCAATTCGCTTCGGCCTGATGAGCAATTTTCCCGTCACATGTCCGATAGCTGAGTCACAGCCATTTTCCTGAGCTGTGGAAATGCAAATTGCTCCTGAAACAACATTTACTTAATACATTTTGATGTGCTCATCTAACAGTAATTGCCGTGAACATGATCGAAGCAAATTGTCGCTAATAACTTCCATGTTCCCAGGAAGAAGAACTCGGCAGAAACTTCGTGCAAAGAAGGGAAAGGTATTTGAGAAGGGAGAGAAGCTGAAATGTTGTATGTAATTTCAATTTGGGAATTTTCCTCATTATTTTCGTTGGGCCCATGGCGCTCGGCGCCTTCTCTTGGGTCTTTCAATATTTTTGCCAATTTATTTGCGCTTTTCCTCCTCCGGGTTGCTCGTCAGTTGTGCTGTGCCTGTTCGTCTGCCTTTTGATTTTTTATTATTATTTGCGCGATTTTGCACGCGGCATACGCGCGGCATGTGTATGCAAATAAACGAAAAACTGCAGGAAACAAAACACGGAAGTTGCCCAGGAAGGAAGGCAGGAAGGAAGGAAGCCAGGCAGCGCCACAGCCAAACGTCGTGGATCCGCGAAGTTCTGGGGGGGAGGGGTTTTTTTTTGGGGGGATTGTGGTTCGCGCGTGGGTCCGCCAAAAGTCCTGAATTCCGGGTACTCCGGGTATCGGGAGCTGGGCCTTTTGGGCTCTGTGTCTGTCAGCCAGCAACACGGCACGAAGGCTGGCAAAAGGCAAATTTAAATTGAAATTTTCCACAGTTGATGTGCTGAAATAACAAACGTGAGCAGGCAACGTGCACACCTTTTTGGCGAAACGTAGGTGGAGATGGGGGGCACACGGGTCGTATGTGTAATGTGGCAGTCTTTTAGCGTCGGCAAGTAAAGCTACTAAGGCAAATCAGTAAAGCAGGGAATGTCAGGTTGGGTCTTAGCTTATAAAGTCTACGCTCCGCAAATAGAACCATTTGTGGAGATTAAAAAATTGTAATTCAAATAAGTGTGGTATGTTTTTAAGAAACATTTAGAGAAAATGAAATTCAAGAGTATATAAGTATTTTCTAATTTCTTTAAATTTAAATTGTATAACAACCAAAGGTACATTTTATTTTTGATAAATATGTATATTGATATAATATCTATGTAGTTCATAGGAATTTAAATTACATTATCTACCCAAAATGATGTTTATAATAATCTCAAAGCGTCATAAACCATATAATCAAGGGATTTTTATTAAATAAATTTCTTTAAAACAGTGATTTAATTAACCAACTAACCAGGTAGATTAAAATCACCTTCAGGACATACCATTTTATAAGCCCAAGCTCCGTGAACCGAACTCAATGAAACGTTGACCTTATCCACTTGCAGCTACAGCAACAACAATAGCCTGCAGCCGTCACCTGGTCAGGTGGTCAGCGTGGTGCCGAAGAACGACAAGCATGCGATCCTGCAGAGCATCGCCAGCAGCTATCGGCGTTCCACAGATGCCAGCAATTTAAACGGCTCCAACCCGACGGCCCCGCAGTCACTCCCCGCGGGTGGCAAGTCCCCTGGTGTCGGGGGTGTGGGTGTGGGTGGCGCTGGGGTGGGTGGTGCAACCCGCAGGCGGAGCTCGGCGCAGCGGCGTCGCGACTGCCGCGTAAGCCACTGGTCCGAGTGGACGGCCTGCAGCAAGAGCTGCGGCATCGGCGAGATGCACCGCTACCGCAAGGTCATTAAGCACGGCAAAAGGGGCGGACGGCCCTGCCCGGCGCTCCAGCAATCCAAGTGGTGCGGCTCCGAGCGCAATTGTCACGGGTCACAGACCTATTTTAATTGGTAAGTTTGGGGCACATTTCACTTGGAGAAATTATAACCAATCAATCCAGAAAAAAATTTAATTAAAAAGCTCACAAAAGTATACTGAAATTTAAAAACAAAACCATTAAACAATCAAAAAATCTTTTAGTACCTATATAATATTTTAATTTTGAATTTCACAATTAGTTCCTTTGTTTTGATTTCTGACTTAATTTCGGAGGTTATCAACTAGTTTTGCTACACCCACAACAAACTTTTCTTTCTCTGTACATTATGACTCACCCAACAACAATGATATAATTTAAATATGTATTTTTACAATTCGATTGCAGGTCCGATTCCGACACATGAACGAGCCACGTCGAGGAGGGTTCAGGCGATATAAATATAATTTTAATTTAAGGCGTAAGAATTGCTTTTTCTGTGTGAACAAGAAAGACCAGCAAGGCCATAAGGAGTGTGGATCATCCCGGAATGAGATTTTAATTTAAATTTAGATTATCATACGAAATTGATTTTAATGCTACCGGCAAATGCAGAGACATCAACGGAAAGTGAAATAAATTAGAGGTGACAATGGGGAAGACTACTGACAATATTAAAAAAATCAAGAAGATTTAGACAGAGGACAAAAATAATTGGATTGAAACATTTTTACGTTTATGTGTTCACATTGATTTATATTTCGCTTTTAGTTGCTTTAGCTCTAAATAATATGTAAAAAATCATCATAAAATATTACAAAAGGAAAAAAAAAAACAAAAACATTGAACAGTAGACGTACAAAGTTTAAAAGCAAATCAAAGTAAAAAAGAAGCGTGAACATTTGCATACCCAAACAAGGAAAAATGGAAACAAAACCAAATGAAAAACCAAACACAACACACTTGAACCTATATGCATGGAGCCAAAGTGTGTTGTTCAGCAACTAAGCTAATATTAGATGTAAATTAAGCTAACTAATAACATTAAATGGATTGCAATAAAAGTCAACCCCTGAAGGAAAACTCCCGAATTAACTAACAAAGGCAAAGTTCTGGAAACGAAAGAATCTATAACTTTAAATCGCAGCTTGTCAGTCATAATCAAAATTTTGCACACTTTATAATCGAATGAGTTCGAGAGTGTCATTTTGTGGTGGTAAAAAATATCAAGGGTTTTATGAAGTCAAATTCCTCAAAAATAAAACTCTGAGGAATGGAAATTGCATTTTAATATTCTTTAAATTTCAGACCAACCTTTCTGAAATATGATTTGTATTCAGCCTTCTTGAAAAATCCCTTACCAAAAACAAAAGTGTAATATAAACGCATTTATTCAGAATTTCGAACACGGATTCAACCAAAACATAACCAGTAAAGTAGTCAATAACACTTGTGTATGTATTAAATGAGAAAACAAGAAGAGCGTAAGCCATTTTGTAAATTAAATCCCAAGTTCCAAGGAGGACAACCAATAAATAACGCGATTCCAGCAATCCGATTCCTCAATGGGCTTTTCGGTAGTGGCACTTCACTAACGCGGGTAGCATTAGTTTCAGTACTCCCGACACCATGAGGCACAGTCCGGCGAAGCAGAAGGCAGCAGTGTAGTCCCCCGTATTGCCCACCATTTCTCCGGCCACCGAGGTGCCAAGAAAGACACCTAATCCCATGGCCAAGGAGGTGATCCCAAAGGCGTTGGTCAGCTTGGACAAGCCCAGATACTTCACATAAATTAGTCCTCGCAAGGTCGCAAATACAGCTAAAATTAGATAAGATAAGGGGTGTTTATAAATAGGATTAATTTATTATTTTCTTTGTGGAAATATCTAGCTTTTGCTTATATTAAATGAGCAAAGCGGTTAAATATAATTTAGAAAAGGTGGCGAAAAAGGCTTTGTTGGAACCTTTTCAGTTTTATATGGTAAGATATTTTCATATTTATTAAAATATATAAAAACCGTATCGCTGATGCAAGCTTACATTACTTCAAGGTCATTAGAATCCTTTTAAGGTAAGATAAAAAAACTTATGTACCCACCTGGTGCCACACCGTAGCAAATGCCGTATAGAAACTGGAACCAAATCAAGTCCTGACCATAGAAGGCGCTAATGAAGACGAAAGATCCGCCGAAAACCAGGCCGCCGCCACAGATGAAGGTGGTCCACGTACTCCGCTTAAAAGCCAGAAACCCACAAATGTTCCGTATCAAAAAGTTGGTGGCTCCGATTATGGGGCCAATTAACTGGGCATATTCACGGGGAATTGTGGTGCGTGCGCTCGAGTAAACGTAGGGAATATTGAAGCCCATCGGATACAGAAAAGCGGAAGCGACCAGCACCCGGAACTCGAAGTTTTTCATCAAATGATAGTCGAAGAGCTTGACCAGGGTGAGCATAACCCGGCTATTTCGCCAGCTCTTGGCATTTTGTTTCTTTGGGGGCACCTTTTCCCATCTCTGCATTCTGTGGTGACTGCTATGGTCGGATTGTTTTGTTTCTTCTACGTGAATTTTCTTAATACCATAGTTCACCTGCTGGGTCTATGGATAAGCAATGGGAGGGGGTGGTTCCTTTAAAATGCCTTTTTTAACAGATCCGACTTACATTCTTATCGGATCCCATCAGGATGATCTCCTTGCCCTCCAGTCGCTCCTTGCTGTGTGGCCTTTCGTATTCGGCGGGTCCTGTGTAGAAGAAATCATCCCGCTCCATGGGTGCAGGACGAATGAGCAGATTGTGCTCCTCTTCGCGCATTGACTTCTTGTGCCTCTTTCCACAGCAGTCGGTGCAGCAGGAACAGAACTTGGCGCATCGCCGCTTTTTGCGAGGCAGCTCATACATGCTCATGAAACTGCGACTCTTATTGGTCTGGGTGGATAGACGCAGGTAGTCGTGCACGTAGAAGTTGCCGTAATACTCATCCGAACTGGTCTCCAAGATATCCGGGTGGTGGTACAGTCCCACCTGGGTGGGAGCCACTTCCACAAAGCACATGACCATTGGCAGGATCAATAGCACCAGTCCGCTCTGCACCCGGACCATGTTCCTCCACCCGATGATGGGCACTAGCCAACTGTTGAGCAAAGTAAAGAGCACTATCCCAATGCCACCGCCACTGCAGCAGAAGCCGTGGGCCATCGGACGATACCGCTCGAAATAGTAGCCCACGATCAGCTGCGAACTCGCCCAGATCAGGCTCAACGACATGCCACCTGCGCTGGGTGTCTTGGGTTTTTAGTCATCTTCTAGCGGATCACCACTCAAAGTCAACCTACCAAGAACGCTGTAGAAGCAGATCAGCATAACCAGGTTCACGCTCCAGCCGGAGGCCATAATGGCGGATGAGGAGCATAGTACCCCGGCGATGCCAGCCTTCCGGAAACCAAACCGATTTATTAGCACCGCGGCGAATGCTCCACTGGTAAAGTAGCAGCCAATCTGGACACTGGCCACGAACAGCACCGCCGTCCTCTCCACGCCCAGATCCTTGGCCATAAATGGCAGTAGGATGCCCACGGTGAAGATCAGGCCATCGATGATTAGCTGGGCCAGGAATGACAGCACCATGATCACCCAGCCGAAACCGCCGTCTGGTGGTATCACCATGTAGATCTGGATGTGGCACAAGTGGGTCAGGGGCCTACCATTATGGGGATGCTATCCACTCACTTACAAAAACCATACCAGAGCCCAGTCGTCCTCCTGCACGGCTCAAAGTGAAGGACTCCTTGGAACCGATACTCCTACTCCCAGTGTCCCACATATCACTGTTTTTCCGCTTTTCGGCATCGTATTCGCTGAACGAATCCGGCGATTCCGTATCGGACACACCGAGAGTTTCCACTATGACGTCCTGTGGAACAAATTCCTTGTTTATGGCGTATGAGTCCTCCGAGTCGTATCGAGGGACCAAGGGAGCTCCTAGAAGAAGAAATTCATATAAATATGTTACAAAACTATTAGCATATACAATAGGTGTTAGCCTATTGGATCTAATAATAAATGAAAATAATTTTTTTTGAAGATTAGGAAAAACTTAAAATATATTAAATATAAGCAGAAATAAAATAATAAATAATAATAATAATTCGGGAACATATTTATCATATTGCAAATGCTCAAATCGATTCTTTCGATTACTTACTTTTTTTATAGAACTTTTGAGTTTTTGTGATCAGTGGTTCTTCCTTATAGTACAGATCTGAGGAGCTGGTGGATCTCTGGAGTGATAGGATCTCATTAATGGAGGCAAATTTCATAGAAGGGTCGTCCTCAAAGGAAGACTGGTGAAGGCTGCTGGGCGAAACATCCGATGACACCGAAGACAATCGATCGATGTGGGGTCTTGTGAATTTCGTGGGCTCTTTGGCAGGAGAAAGGTCCTTCTCATAAATGGGTTCTTCAAAGGGCACTTCGGATATCGGCTCAATGGGAGTAGACGTTGGGGGATTCTCTTTCGGCTGCGAACTTTTGGGATCTGTATCGCTTTCCTTCGCTCCTTTTGTTGGCTCCACCAAAATGTGGGGATAATTTCGGAGGGAAAATTTGGGTAAATCGTGAAGACTGGAACCCTCGTAAAACGAAGATAGATCTTCTTCATTCCACTGATCCTGATCGAGGGACGGAGATGATGTGCTCCAGTCCAGGATTTCCGTTCTTGATTCAGTGCCGACTGCCACATCGACCACTTGTGGTGCCGGTGTCCGTGCCTCATTTTCAAAGACCGACGAAGCTTGGACCAAGAGCTCTTGGCTGGACAGAGATCGGGATCTCAAACTTGTCTGGCCATTTCCATTTTGCTCGACTTGGGCGGGCTGCTCTTCATCTGAAGGCGATGTACTGCAGGGCAAGCTGAAAAAGAAAGGGATTCTGTTTAGGGGAAGTCAGGGAGGGGCTGACACACTCACCTCCGCCTACGATTCCTGCTCATTTTTCGACTCTGTCGCAGCGTGTTCCTGACATCTTTCACAAATCTCTCTGTGTCCCGAACCCAATCCACAGTGGCTGGCTACGTGTCTGGCTGCGATATGAGAAACCCCAGCGACGAGGTGGTTTCGTGGGATTCGGGGACTGTCGCCAGACATTAGCCGCTCCTGGCTACCAAATGCTGCCATGGATGCCATGTCTGCCAGGCAAGCGTGACAGACAGTTGGTGACCCCCGGTGCCTTCCATGCCCCAGAAGTTTCCTTCCTGCAACTGTTACTTTTTGCCATCTCCTTGCGAATCCCCCAACTGCTTCATCCCGATCCCAGCTCAATTCCACCCGCTTGCCTGTTTATTTTGGGGGGGCGGGCCAAAACAAAATTGCATCAGTGCAATTTCATTGATTGCAAGTAAATGAAATCATTCCGAAGTCGTCTGAGTTGCCTGAAAGTAGAGTGGGGTAAAGTGCATCTCAGCTTTAAGCAGGCGGCAACTTTATTGGCAGTCACTCAAAGGCAACAAAAGATGAAGTATTGGGGTCGACTTTATTCCCCCAGTTGATTAAATGGAAAGTGATGCCCCAGCTCAGCTGTTGAATTCGGGGCAGTCAAGTTATCCTTTATGAAACACAACGCCAGCAAAGTTGAACTAAGCCAGCCCTGCTCGTAATGTTCTCGCAAAATGAATAACAAACAGAATGCACTAATTAATTAGTGCACAGGCCCCTGAACAGCGAACTTTGGACCAAGCACTTGAGTTTTCCCCCCAGCGGATTTTCCACTTTTCCCGTGGGTCAGCTGCGATTGCACCGGCTATTTTTCCGGCCAACAACTCTATGCGCAAATTGTTTTTTTTTTCAAAAGGTTCGCTCGTACGTGCTCGTTTTTTATGGGCCGCGTTGTTTTTCCTATTTCTCTTTTTGTTTTTTTCCCTGAGCGCCTTGAAATCGAAACGGCCAAAAGATTGCGCTGCCAAATTGTTAACAGCAATTGACCCAATTTTATGGGGGGTCCTCATGCATGGCCTTTCTCGTTGCGAATCCAATGAAAATATCGGCGTAAAAGCGAAAAGTGCCCCGAGAACAGCAAGCAGCGACCAACGCTGCGTATACTTATTCTAGTGGATTTCTGTTGTTTTTTTAGGGGAGTGGGTTTTCTCCTCTTTTTTTTTTTATTCTGGGCTTTGTCGTTTGGCTGGCTGCGCTCTGTTTGCATTTAACTTGCAAACAAGCTGGGAAAAATACGAAAAGTGAAGGTTGGCATGTCTATTTTTTCTTTATTATTGTTCGCCGGCAAATCAAGACAACAGGGCAATACGCTGGCATCGAATGCATTCGCAATTAACTTCAGAATAAACAAGGAAAACCCATTTGGTCCGTGGCCCGAAAAGAGTTCAATTCGCGACAGCTTCCGAAAAATGCACTTACATATGAGATCCGTATCCAATTTCCAGCAGAGAAACCAGCCTCAGAAATGTGAAACAAAATAGAGCCCATCAAGGGGGCTTTGGTTTAGGCTTCCATCGACTTAAAGAGAAGTGCCCAGCTTTTTGGTCAGATCAAAGTTGAACGTTCGCCTGGAACAACCTAAATTTCGTTTCTCCCAAACTGCCTGAGTTCCGGCTCCGTTTAGTAATGTTTCTGGCCAAAAGTTCCACAGGCCTCCGTCCGCAGCTGCTGAATGAGGCAAAGGGGCTAATCAAGAGCCATTTTTCGGCCGTGACGCTGGTCAACCAACGTCATAAACATTCGGATGCGGACAAGGGGTTGCAGAGGAAGTGCCCCAAGCATACCAAGGAGGAGAAGGCGAAGAAGTGCGTCAAGTATGTCGCCGCCAACGCCTTGAAGCCCGAGTGTGTTCCGGTGGAGGCACTGAAGCCGCGCTACTACAGGCAACTCAATCCCTGCAAGACGGACAAGGAGCTGGCCGTGCAGCATCCCAAGTACTTGGGTGTCTACGGACGATGCGACATCCCCTACAAACCGGAGCCCTACTGCATGGATCCCTGCGACCTGGCCGAGCGGCTGGACGACAAGCACTACAAGCCCAGTAAAAGTCTGGACCGCGACTTCGACCAGTACTGGGTGGAGTGCTTCTTCCGCAAACAGAAGCGCTGCTGCCGCAAGGTTCCGCCGGAGCGCACCCAACGGGTGGAGTACACCAAGTGCGCCGCCATTCCCAAGAGGAAGCAGTGCTTCATGGTGAACCCAATGCCGTGCAAGCAGGAAGCGAAGGAGGGGCCCTGCCCCAAGTTCTCGCTCTGCAACTGCCCGCCCCCATTTCCCTCCACCAGTTGCAAGAAGCCCCTACGGATGGGTCGTTGTCGACGCCGGCAGTGCCAGTATCCCAGCTTCTCAGAGTGCCAGCACGAGGAGCTCAACACCCGCAGACCCGTCGAGTGCTTCTGCCTGGAGGTGCCACCGCTCTGCCTGGTCTACCGCTACGGTCTCCTGAATCGCCGTCTTCCCTGCGAACCCCCGAGAGGCGCGACCCCTGCGAATCCTAGAATCGTAGAAACGTGATGGCGGAGCAATTGTTTGGATTCGCTGGCCACAGAGATGGATACTACCCCTGTTCTTCCTCTCTTGATTATTTATTATTTATTCCCGGCAGACAAATCACCAGTCCCTTTTGGAGAGTCTCGAAATTTTGATGAAATAAATTGGGCCATATGATCATTTAAAGAAAATACTTGCGTTGCTTTAATGGGATGGGGGTTATAGTAAAAGAACTATATCTATATACCCAAAAATAAGGTATCTTTTATTTGCCTATGTATGTATATTAAGAGGTTTCTTCGATTTTTGAATAAAGAAAAGATTTTAAAATTTTCAAGTAAATGCAATGAATCCCACTGATAGCCAAATGAAGGACCATATTAGTTTATCCATTAGGCTATAGCAATATTCAGTAGGTCTTACATTTTCCAGTACACTCGAAATGTGCACTTCTGAACAATATAGGACAATATTGTGAGCTTACTCCAAAGCAGGCCTTGAGTCAAACATCCAGCTGTAGTACGGACTTTAACTTGGAATCCAGGTCAGTCGCACGCTGTAGTTCGAGTGGTGAACACGTGGAACACCTCTGCCCGCATTTTAGGTTTCCGTTCAAAATTCCAGTTAAATTCAGTTAGGATGGGGGTGTTGCAGAACGTTCACCGTTCACTGTTGATGCAACACAAAGTGGTTCCGCTAACGATCAAGCGGATGTACGATACGCAGATTAGGATCGCGATACGTAAGAAGCGGGTGGAGTTTCAGAAGGCCCTTTTAGCCCCGTGCCCCGAAAGCGGTTGCAAGCAGCCGCCCCTCATGTTACCCAAGCCCGAGTGCCAGGACGATCCCTGTGCCGACATGGAGCTGCCCATGGACCTGGAGCACTACACCCCGAGTGACAAGGCGAAGCGCAAGTACCAGCGCACCTGGTGCGAGTGCTACTTCATTCCCAAGGCGGCGGTTCAGGCCAAGAAGAAGTATCCAAATCGACCGAGGAGGCCATTGCGTTGCGTGGCAACCGAGGTGTTCGAGTGCCGCGACGAGGACATGAATCCACCGGACAAGAGTCGCCTGAAGCCCGAGAAGCTGATTGATGTGCCCCGGATCGGGGAGTGGCCCTGCTGCAAGATACCCGCTCCTGGATGCCCCAAGTCCAGGAATCCGCCCTCCTGCGACGCCGGACGAATCCCCTCCTGCTGCAAGAAGCGGCGCACCCAGTATCCCAGCTTCTCCGAGTGCATCAAGGTGGGCCTGCTCGACCCCATCCCGCCGTGCGAGTGCGAGAAGAAGGTCAACCTCTGCGATGTCTGGGCTTATTGGCGTCGGAAGCACCACTAAAGTAACCAAGGAAATCTAGATCTAAAACGAGTAGATGCCCCAAATCTGCGGTGAAAGTATGCGTATACAAAGTGACTCGCATGTATTACCATTCATACTTTGTTTATGGGTTAATTCATAAAGCACGGATCCGCTGGCATCACCAATTACATCAGCCTTTAATTTACTTTTATCGATATGTGATGCGATTTATTGTTTATTTAGATTAAATAATTTTCTAAATCTTCAAATATTGTTTCATCGTAGGCTTTTTTAATAACTACCCAGTTATTAAAGCCAAAGTTTAAGGGGTGTTACGAATAGTGGAATTAATGGCTGAAATCGTTATTTGAAGAGTAGGAAGAATTGATTATGATGGAATCGCCAACTCAATTTATTCGATAAAGAGTTTCCCCATTGCCACTAATCTTAGCTAAAGCTTAATCCTGTTAAAGGATCGCATTGAATGCGACTTTCAGGAATGCTTGATGGTTAATTCTTGGCTGCCGGCAAAGTCCTTGTATTGCAGTGCCACACCCCGACGTCCTAGTTTTTCCTCCCGCTTTTCCGCCCGCAGCTCTTTAGTTGGAGTGCTCTCCTGTGCAATTCCTAAAAGGGATTTGCATGCCGCTGAGATGTTTATCGCAAATTGTTGCCGTCGTCTGCGTCGTGGAGGATGTTGTGACGTTGTCGTCTGGCGGCGCACAAATGTCAACAGCACAAAGCTCTGACGTTTACATTGAAAGTCACTTTGGGCGCCAGGCAGACAAACAGACAAACAGCAGGATCCTGGGGGCCAAAAGAGAGCGATGGCTAATGAAAAGCGCCAACAAAATCCAATGCATTTTTATTTAAATGCAAATGTTTAGTCTGCCAGCAAGTGTTTAATTGTGGAGCACGGCATTGACAAGGAGGAGAGGTCCTGAAAGAACCTAGTACTCTGAACTCGAAGGTCTAAAACGTAGCTGAGAATTTGCCAAACAATCGTCCTCGCTGTTGTCCTGCCCAAAGTATGCCCCTGAGTGACATTTCGCACAAATGAAATGTATGGCTGAAAAGTTTTCTTTTTTGTGCCCAAACAAATAATTATAGCCTTGCGGAGGGTATTACAATTCTAGTGAGAAGTTTGCAACATCGTGAAAAAGACATTTTCGACCCTGTAAAGTAAACATAAATTTGTTTTACTTTGCAAAATAATCGATTGGATATGATTTTTGACAAATGTTGATGACTTATTAAATATTAATCACTATTTCCAAGGTTTTTTATAAAAAAAAAGTAGAAATAAAAGTTGATTTTCCGGATCTCCGGATTTCTTCATTTTTCATAAGGGGTTACATTGTCTTTTCTGGCGAAAAACCGACCAAAGTGAAATTTTTGACCTGTAAATGCCACTCGATTGGAAATTTTATAACGAATCCAATGAGGTATGGCATTCCAACATGTGACCATTATTTCCCAAGGTTTTGATCAAAAAACCGAAATAAAAGTGCATTTTTCCGGATCTCCGGATTTCGGCTTTTTTCATAAGGGGTTACATTGTCATTTTTGGCGAAAAACCCACCAAAATGAAATTTTTTAGCTGTGAATGCCACTCGATTGGAAATTTTATAACCAATTCAGCGAGGTATGGCATTCCAACATGTGACCATTATTTCCCAGGGTTTTGATCAAAAAACCGAGAAAAAAGGGGATTTTTCTGGATCTCCGGATTTCAGCATTTTTCATAAGGGGTTACATTATCTTTTTTTGCGAAAAATCGACCAAAATGAAATTTTTTAGCTGTGAATGCCAATCGATTGGAAATTTTATAACGATTTCAACGAGGTATGGCATTCCAACATGAGAGCATTATTTCCCAGGGTTTTGATCAAAAAACCAAAATAAAAGTGGATTTTTATGGATCCAAGGATTTCTAGAGCTTTGATCAAAATACTGAAACTAGAGTCGATTTATTCGGGTTTTGGCTACATAAACATATTTCTTAGCCAAAATAATGAATTTTTTGAGAGCGCGCTATAAGCTATTTTCGGTATGACTGCAAGGGTATTAAATCTCCGGCTTGCGCAATCTACGTTCACGTTTTATTATAAAAGTTGTTCCTGCCTTTTTTGTGCGAACTTGTGGCTTTTCGTGAGTAATAGATACCATGTTTCTGTGGGTATTTTTGTAATAGAATTTACTTGGATGTGTGGAAAGGCAAAGTGAGATATATGTCATCAAGAGTTATGCTGAAAATGTGGATCCAAACTTGGCGAATAGAATGCATTATATCCTATAAATGTGTAAGAATAGATATGCTTATGGCATAAAAGAAAACCAGGATTTGATTAAAAACTTGTTAGGTCAGTTACTTTTCCATTTAGAAAACATAAGAGTTGATTACCAACTAGACTAAAAACTCACCGTGCATTTCCAAGGTTATGATTCCACAGTAACAAGCTTCAAATTGGCTATTTCTCTCAGTTATACAAGGATATAGCCGATTATGCGCAGCTCCTGCCATTTTTCTCCGCAGTCGAATAGGCTTTATGCGTCCCCCTAGTCATGGAGATTATGATAAGGCTTTACGACTTTGGCTGTCCAGTAGCTGGCTGGATTAAAAGCTTTTTGTGGCATGGATGTGGGATATGGACTAGCAGGATATCGGGTAACAAAGTAAAGGGGTTTAGTATAGACCCCTAGGCAAGGCAAACAAACAAATTTAGTTATGACCAACAAAGTTGCAAGGCCCCTTTGCTTTACCGCTCCACCAATTAGCTGGACGACGATGCTGACCTTAATTACACGTGCACTTTTAGTGCAACCAGTGTGCAGTTCCTAATCCCCCCAATCCCCCCTAACACCCCATTTGTTGCAGTTTAGCCCGTAAGCTGGACATATATGCTTGTATGCAGTGCATATACATGTGTAGCCGCACCCACATAACCATAAATGTAAAATGCCACGGCTATGCCATTCCATTCCATTTTTGTTTCCTGTTTTTTTTTTGTATTTTACTCAGCTGGCTACACTTTACACACTTTGTTGGCTCCGTGTCCGGCTCTAAATGCTGCTGCTGGATTGTTAATATTATTTTATAATTTCGTTTTATTACTCCTACTCCGCCGTAGAGCGCTGTAAACATGTTGTCGTGTCGGTACCCCCGGTATCCTGGTCCCATTTGGGTAGTCAAAGTGCGCAGTTAAACGTTAAGCAGGCAATGAGGGCCAAACGTTGAATGCCGAACGGGGATTTTGACGGTCAGAGATGAAGACATTAAAACCCGACCCGCTGAACACCTAAAAGCATTTAAAAACCCAGCTCAGATAGCTTTAAGTTTTTGCTGGTTTCCCACAATATTTTTCAGACCAATTAATAATTCCTTGTGAATTCATTGAGCGGAGAAATCGTTTACCATCAGTGCAAAAACAAAACAGAAAATAAATCCAACGTAAAAATTGGTTTGCATACAACAGCTTATGGATGTGCACTTACATGGCACTTTGTGATTTTTGTTACCTTCGCCTTCACACACTTTTGATCAATCTTTATTCTCTGGCTTTGTTTTTTTTTCCAATGGCTTTGTTTAGCTTTAGTTCCTGAGCTAACTAATGTGAAAACCAGTGCAATAAGCTTTTGTGTGTTCTTTTCTTGTTTCTGCATGGCTTTGTTTTCTTTTTGCTTGTAGAAAAAATATTACTGGGTTTCAGTAGTTATTTTTAATAACACAAGCTCAACTTTTATTTCGTATACCGACTATTTGGTTTTTAAGCAAGGTTTAAGTTTATAAAAGAAATGTTGAAGTCTAATTTATTGAGGTTTAATTTTCAATGTTCCTAATTATTTTCCATAAAAGAAAAGTAGTACTTCACGTATATATTATCAAGGTTTAACTCTTCACTACTTATTTTTAATAACACAAACTCAACTTTTATGTCGTATACCGACTATTTAGTTTTTAAGCAAGGCTTAAGTCTGATTTTTAATAGAAAATAAATGTTATGCTGAGGTTTAGTTTATTGAGCTTTAATTTTCAATGTTCTTTATTATTTTCCATAAAAGAAAAACCCCAAATACCGACTGTTGTCAGTAAATTCATTATTTTTATTTTTCCAACACTTCAATCATTTCCCATAAAAAACAAACAAAAACTGTTGCCTACTTTGCGGCGGTGCTGTAAATTTCGTCTTTCATCAATCGCCTTGCCTATTGACATTTATTGAAGACGCAATTCTATTGACATAATTCAAATAGGCAACAACGTGCCGCGCAATTCAAACGCGACAAAATGCAAATTGCCTGGTGGGGAGGCTACGTGCTGGGCGAGAAGACAAATCAATTTAAAGGAGCACATTTTGAGGACCAGGAGTACGTACGAAGCCGAAATGATAATGAAGGCACACAAATTTCTGGCTCCATTGTGCGAGTGACAATGGGCCAAAGATAAAAATGACAGCCACAAGCTGGCGGCTAAGTCGGGATGAGATCTCCGGGGATGCTATTGTCTCAGGAGCGGACTGATGGCCGTCGGGTTGCCGGATTCCCGGATTCCCAGATTCCTTGGTTCCACCGACTGCCGGAATGGGTAATGCACACATTGTGGCAAAGAGTTTAAGCAGCTGTTGTCTGGCCGGCGTCTAACTGTCAGACTGCGGCTTATCGCCAGCGTTTTGACAATTTTCCGACTACCCAGTTGCTTTTTCGCCATTTTGCCATTTGCCATTTGGCATAGCGGCTGCCAGTTTAATTATGACATTTAATTTCGAGTTCATTGTTGGCAAATCTCTGGCTGCGCACAAAAGCATGCAACAGTTTTTTTTGCAACTGCTGCACAACCGGAAGTACATTTGTCGTCCACTGCACAAACCGGAAGTTGTATGTACACATGTACACATCACACAATCAGCGGCGGCTTGTATGCCAAAAATATTTTGCGGAAAAAACATTTTAGGCAAATCAGAAAATGCCATTTCATAAGTCCCTCTTGTGTGCGTTGAATTTCTTTGGCATTTTAAGTGGCTCAAGTTTTTCTAGAGATTAGGATTAATAATCTTAGTGTTCCACTTAAACGCAATCGGATTTTAGTTACATATTATTTTTATTTAGTGAATTCCTTAGCCTTAAATACGAAAATCAATCCAAATTTCAGAAAATGCGCAATTTACAAAATGCAAATCATAAACTTAGAAAGTGAAGAGCACTAATGGCAATACATTATTTTTTGGGGTAGGTCTGGGAACCATTAGTTCAGAGTTGGGCCGGATAATGAAGCCATTTTCGGCTAGGGTGCCGCTTTAAAATGCTATTTATGAAACATGTGCCGGCATTTATGCATATTAAATTAGTCAGCTTAGGCAAATAAACAGGCCAGAGGCCCACCGAACCCTTTTTTATGGTCCCGAGAACTGCGTCATATTCCCACACATTTCGCTTAATATTCAGAGGTTCAGCTGGCCCAAAAAAAAAAAACACCACACTCCAGTGGCAAAAGGGTGGGATAGGGATCCATATAATAGTTGTTTGGGGCAACTTAAAAACGCATGTTGGAACTTTTCAAGTGTGAATTGCTCTTCATTTTTGCAGCAGACAGACCCAATGGAAAAACTGGGCAAGCTGAAAGGAGCTGAACTGAAAAGGCGTTCGTTGCCTACTTTTCCCAGGCACTGTATCTGTACGCCTGCGAATGTGGGTGTGTGTGTGTGTGTGGGCTGGGTGTGAGACGCAGTTGTAACAAAAAGAAACATAAAATAAAATGGCAACGGCAGAAATGTTTTATAAAAATTTATATGAGCATAATTTGTAACTGCAGAAAAAAGAAAAACGCACACGCAGAAAGAAAAGATGGAAAAAGAGATGTTACAACGACGCCTCCTATGGGGCGTATGAGTGTTTTTGTGGGTGTGGGTGGTGGGCGGTGGGCGTGGTCCTGTCAGACAATGGAAACTGAAAATGGGCTGCAGATGTAGAAAATGAACATATTTTCGGCTGTGGTTGAGTAGAGCAGCTCGATTTGAATTGCCAAAAACGCTGCGGGTTTCTGGGTAATGGATGGAATGTATTCCTAGAAAATGAGCGCTCACCATTTAAGAAATTCTTTGGTTATATCTGGCACATAATGGAGAAAAATTTCTCATTGAAGATAATTTTGATTTGATTTCCGGCTTAATTTTCTCAGTTTTCATTATAACTTTAAAAAATATATCATTTAGACATAACAAATTATTTAAGCTTAAAGCCACCGGAATTGATAAATTTGTAAAATATTGAAAGTAAATAACACTTTCCTTTGTAAATACTATAAAGATTTGGAAACCACAGAAATAAAACAATTTTTGTACCACCAGTCAACCAATTTCTCAGCACACAAATAATTCACAAGAACAAGCAAACACCCACAAGTATTTTAGGTAAATTTATGTATTGATAGATTTATATCTTGTGTTTCTAGCCAGGCGGTCATGAATTCTAGAAAATCTAGGCCAACTTATGTATGTGTATAAATTTTGAATTGACATAAATTCCAATATTATAAACTCGAAGAAATTGTAGTAAGCTGCAATAAACAAAAATGCAAACTATTTGTTGGTTGCTCTGTCGAACGAAAGTGATCAACAGTAATTAAAGAGAAATTTGCAACCAATACTGTAGTTAGTGTTTATCAGTTTTCCTACTTTTTCCAACTGCTTTTCCAGCTTTGGCATGTGGCACACAATTAAGATGCAAATTGTTTTTGCACAAAATCAAATTTCCCTCTCCGGCAAACAACAACAGGCATATCAGTTTGCCACTTGCCGAACTCTTTTCGTTTTTCTATCTCTTTGTAGTTTTTGTTGCTAAGTGACAGATACAACAAAGACAACAACAACAATAACAACAACAGCAAAAGCAACAACAACAATAAAAGGAGTAGCAACAACGATTGTGGAAAATGCTTAAATGTCGTTCAAGTTTGCGAGTTAAGTGCACTACGTATGCAATCGACACATGTGTGCAACAAAACTCGTTAACACTTGAAAAGTTTCATGGGCCCGAGGGCAAGTCACACACACACGCACACATCAAACACACACACACACATACCAGTACTGAAAGGACATGTACGTGCGAGTATCTGTGTGAGAGCAAAGTAATGCTGCTGAAAAAACACTTAAGCAGAATGTTGTATATATTCTGTAACCAAGTGAGGCGCAGAGTTCAGTTTGCCTCCATTTAGTTCGTAAGATAAATCTTTGCAACAGTGTATGGTTGTGTGTGTGTTAGCCAGTAGATGGGTGTGCGGCTGTATGTGTGTGTGTGTGTGTTGGCCTTTGGGCATCTTGTAATCGTTTGGGTTGAGACCCGATTGACAAGAGGATGATGCCTGGAAAACAGCGTCCGGAATGCAAATCGTAAGCTCCTTCAAAGAAACTCCTTGCAAAATGCTTAAAAGGATCACTCAGCGGTGGCCAGTGCCTCTAAGAGTTTCCAAAGGAACTTAATATCTTAATAGCAAAATGGTAATTAAATAGCAGCACGGTGAGGAAGTTTTACGGGTTCAAAGACTTTAAATTATGAGAGCTTTAAAAAGGAACATAATATTTTACCGTTTGTGTAAATAACGTTTTAAAATTAGATAAATATTAATCTCTAAAATTTAGTTAAATAATAGACAAATATTATGTCTAAGTAATGTTAAGCTAAATTTTTTAATTTCTTCAAATTTCATTGAGTATAAAATAAATAAAATACAATTTTAAAAATCTTTTATGTTCAGTAGTATCTATAAAGAAGTTGTGATTTAGGGTATGATTTACAAAAAAGAACACCTTCCAAATTAAAAAAAATATTCAATGTTTTTTTAAACCCAACTCAAGATTTTTAATTTAAAAAATACATGCTTACTTCTTTGTATCTTTTTATTGATTTTACTGTCGTTCTTTTCAAATTCCAAAAAATGTAAAATATTCTTTTTAAATTAATAAAAAAGGCAGAGGAGATGGCGATCCGGTTGGGTCAAAGGTGGCGCCTCCCGAAGTGTGCCACGCCCGCAGTCGCCCACTTTCTGCACCAGCACCCCAATGAAATGACGGTGTTTGAAATGCTGGGCTCCACCAATCTGCGGCAGAGTTCGCCCGAGGACTACCGCATCCTGCGCGAGATCGTCAATTCCTTTGAGCGCTACTCCGGAGTGGGCAATGACATTCAATTGACCTTGGCCGAGCGCTCGGCCAACGAGCTGATCATGTGCGAGAAGAAGCGGGAGTACGAGAAGGGCATCATGGATCCCTCCAAATTCGCACCGGGTCACCACATCTTCCAGGTGCTGCACACGGTGAAGAAGTCGCCTCTCTTCCAGATGCTGAGCAAAATGCCCAAGGGAGCGGCCCTCAAGGTGCACGACACCTCCATGTGCAGCTCGAGATCGGTGATCGAGATGACCTACCGGGAGAACCTGTGGGTCTGCACCACCCAAGAGGGCTGCCGCGTGGAGGAGTTCCGATTCGCCAAGGAGAAGCCCAAGGACGTCAATCACGAGGGCGGCGCGTGGCAGCCCATGAAAAAGCTACGTGAAATGCGAGGCGAGGAAAACCTTAGGAAATATTTACGTGTGCGGTTTAGTATGTATCCACTGGCCAGTTTTACCACCAATGCCCACGCCTGGCGCCACATGATGGGCATCTTCGACCTGCTGGACGGACTGCTACAGTACGCCCCCCTGTGGGGCGACTACTTCTACAACGGCCTCAAGGAGTTCTATGCCGACGGAGTACAGTACCTGGAGATGAGATCGGTTCTCCCGCAGCTCTACTGTCTGGATGGCAGCCGACTGCCCAAGCGGGAAACGGTGCAAATCTACAAGGACACTCTGGAGCGGTTCAGGGAGGAGAATCCGGGATTTATTGGATGCAAGCTGATTTATGCCCCCATTCGGCATGTGCAACCGGAAGTGGTGGGGCAATATGTCAAGGAGTGCACTGAACTTAATGTAAGTTATAATTGAATTTACTATTTTAGATTTAGGCATCAAATAGACCATTTATTAGACCACTTTTCATATTTTCGTCTTTCAAAAACTATAACCAAGCAATACAATTATCTAGAAAATTATTACATGCCCTACAATTAAGGAATAATGACCTACAAGATGCTACTAGCCCACATATATTACGCATTTTTGTTGCCTTAGGTTGGCTTTTCTGTTTAGGCAGTATTACTTAATTTTAGGACAATTAATAATTTATTACAATTTTGTTAAAAGATAATAAAATATTAAAAAGTATATTAAACTTTGAAATTAAATGCCCTTTCAGAAAGAGTTTCCCGGCTTTGTGGTTGGCTTCGATCTGGTGGGTCAGGAGGACGTGGGCCACCCGCTGAGTAAATTCGCGGAGGAGCTGCTCAAGCTGCCCGATAACATCAACTTCTACTTCCACGCCGGCCAGACCAACTGGTACGGATCGCATGTGGACCAGAACCTGATAGATGCCATTCTGCTGGGCACCAAGAGGATCAGCCATGGCTACACGATCACCAAGCACCCGCTCCTCATGCGACTGGCCAAGTACCTGAACATTGCCCTCGAGGTTTGTCCAGTGTCCAATCAGGTGCTCCAACTGGGCTCCGACTACCGCAACCATCCGGCAGCCACCTTGATCGCCGAAAATGTGCCCATGGTGATCTCCTCTGGGAATCCGGCTTTCTGGCGGGCGGCTCCTCTCTCTCACGATTTCTACATGGCCTTCCTGGGCATCGCACCCATGAACGCGGATCTAAAGTTCCTCAAGCGAACCGCCAAGAACTCCATACGATACAGCTCCCTGAAGGACGAGGGCAAGGCCAAGGCCATGGAGAAGTGGAAGAAAATGTGGGACAAATGGATCAAGAAGATTGCCGAACAGAAGAAAAAGGAGGACAATAAATAATTTAAGAAAAAATGTTTCAAATTACTAAAAATTTGTTTTTCTAGCAAGCATGTAAAACGAAATTTAGTTTATTTTCTGTTGAAATATACTGGTATTGACTGAAAAATTAAATTATTTTGTTTTATTTTAAATAAAGGAAGGACTTAGTAACAAAAAAAAGGGCGTTCATGTATAAAAGCATTAAAACCTTTTTAAAAAATTTAGTTTTCTAAAGTATTAAAAAAGTTAACGTACGAAAAAGATATAATAGTTGACTAAAATAGTTGCACCTTAGAGTAAAGTGTTGTATTTCTCTAATGATTGTCTTGCATCGAAATAAATAATTTTTGCATATTATTTATTAAAAAAAAAGTTATCATGACATACAACTGATAATTAAGCAAAGTGCAGTGGCTTTCAGGTATCCACCAACTTTTCCATTTGCCCAAGAATATTGATGGAAATCGTACCTGAAATTGCGCAACATTGTTTTGAGGGGCCAAAAACTTTTCCACTCACGCACAGAGAAAAGCCCCAAAGTCAATGACCAATAGCTAAAAAGGGGGAAATCTTGGGGATAAACCTTGAGCTGCACTTTCAGTCGCACCGCAAATTGTTTGAGTTTCCGCTTCTTGATTATTTCAGGCAAACCAATAAGTTTCTGGCCAACTTTTTATTGCGTACTTCGCTGCGGGTGATCGGAGGGCGGTGAAAAGGGGGCGTGGAGCCGGGGGTCATGCAAATGTCACAGAACTAACACTTCCGGTTCCTATATGGTTTTGTGCTGCTGGTACTAATTTCATTGACTTCCATTTTCCGCACACACACACACACACACACACACATGGAAAAGTTGCTCGAGGGCGGGGAAGTTGGAAAAGTCTTCGATACGATCAAGAGAATAAACTTTCTGCCCTGCCTGCCATTGCTTATAATTAAAAACTTTATTATTTGTTTAACTTTGCCCGCAGCTGTTGCACATTTGACAGACAGAGATGGGAAAGTGTATAAGAAAATGGCGAAAACTTGTTTCCCAGCCACACAAGAATTACCAACAATTATCGAAAAAGTTTCGCTTCATTTATCGCCTGAAAGTCATTCACAATTTTCCCCCATTTTGTGTTTTTATTTTTTTTTTAACTGCCCGAGACATACTATTAATACAGTTTGACATACCTGCTTCTCAAAACTTTTTAACGATGCGAAAACACATTTATGCCAGAGCAGCCCCGACGCCGTCTAATTTGCAAATTCATGAATATAAAGTGGTCTCAAAATGCCAAACAAATTAATCAAATATGCAAATTCGCTTTTAAAAATGCGTAAAAAAAGATATTCGCAATGAGCTGGGAAGCTGTGCATCTGCCGGAAATAAGAGATATTGGTCCAAAGCAAAGTACAATGCAGGTGGGAAAATGCAAAGGTTTTGTTATAAAATCTATAAAAAAAAAAAAGAAATTGATCTTTAGACAGTTTTTATGGAAATATCTGTTTATCATGCTTAAAACATTTATTTTAAGCAAAGCCATAAAAAAAACAATAAGCTTAACATTAAAAGATCAGCCATCCATGGTAGAAATTAACGCAACTACGATGATCGTTCGACTGAAACTAATGTGGTAAAGTGAATTACAATTATATGAGCCATTGAACTTGAAAAACACAAAATACATAAAATCAGAAAACTAACTGTTATCAATAAAGCGTGCTGTAAAATTAATATCAATTTAATGGTTTTTAGTTACACAAATTTAAGATCAACTAAAAAGAATTGTAAAACGAGCAACGAAAATAGATCCAAGCCAAAATCAAAAACCTTATTCCCTGAACCTGATCGATGATATAGCTCTTTTCTTTTGATAACCTTACAAAACTGATAACCTTAAAACAAGCAGAAATAGTGAAAATATATTTCCGGGTTTAGACACCAGGTTTCGTTTTTCTTTTTATCTGTTCCATGGCTTCCATGTAAAATTTCGCAGTGCCTACAAATTCGCTGTGGGTAGAATTAACATCGGTGAATGTCAAACTGACTTGGTAGAAGCCTTGAGGAAACGGAGGAAATAGACTAGAATCCAGATATCCTCCTCGTGCGAATTTGTGTCCCTAAAAAAGAAAAAATAAACAGTAATCACTCAAATAAAGATCCCAGCTGTAGAAATACCGAAAAGGGGCAGGAATGATTGGCATTGGTAAAACTCTTAACCAGCTTCCAAAATATGACGCCATAGGGATAAAAGTTCTTTTTCCCCTCGCAAATGGTGAAGGACGCATCAATTAGGAATGGCTTCCACTGATTGCTGTAGTCCTTCTTCAAAACCTGCAGTCGAATCTGGAAAATAAAGAAGAGCATATCAGATAGTATTAAGAATTCAAGCAAAAACTTACATATGGGTTTAGCATAGGCACAGTCAAATATGAATCCATGGTCACCAAACCCGTACTCCAATTGATCGGCTTAACGTAGCATGAAATGTTTTTCACTCGCACCGGATCTCCATCGCACTCGACTTTCTTAAGCTTGTAATTTAACTCGGCCTCAGTCTAGCAGCCAAACAAAAACATTTTTTTATGTTCCTCCAAGTTAAAATTCATTGAAAAATCTTACCAATTGCCAAATGAAAGAAATGCCGAGTAGCACAAACCACACATTTCCCATTGTTATAACTGACTGCGATCGAATGCGAATTTATTAAAAGCATTTTATTGTCCATGTTGCTTAATCGATAAATAAACGTTTTTAAATTGCAAAAATAAATTACATTCAATTCAAAGTTTTATCTGTGAACTTTGTTATATATGTTTAAAATATTATAAAAGGTTTTAAGGTAAGTAACAAATCAAAAGGTATTTATGGGATGAAGTTAAACTTATTTTCCAAAAAAAAGTGGTATTTAAAAATGTCGCATTGCCGTCTCATATTTCTTTTGGTGGACACCCATGACACCCACATGAGTACAGATTCCTACATAGAGATAAATCCTGAATTGCCATAAATCCACAAATCCTTCCCGCCAGCCAGACCACACCACCTCATTTCATTCTAACCAATTTCCCTTACACTCTCACTCCTTCCCTGTTGCATTTTGATGTCTTGCTTTGGCAGCTGAAGTCCGAAATCATCATCATCATGATGATGAAGACTGGGATGATGACCAGGATGGGCATCAGGATTGGAATGAGGATGGCATCATGACCGTGGAGGCATAAAGCGCACTTAGTTTGCATACAAATGGCATTTGGAAATGTGCAAAAGGATTGCGCAAAAATCAACGCGACATGCCAAGCAGGACAAATAATGTGCATAAATTTATCCACAGATGGGTAGACCAGCAGCCAAAGATTGGACAGATTGGTGAGGGGAGTAAGGGAGTGGGGGGTGAAGAGGAGTAAAAGCAATAATAAAAAAGCAAACAAGTGCCGGTCAATATGTTGCACTGGACATGAGGATGTGTGTGTATGCGGATGATGCTCCCGATGATGATTAGATTACTGCATGCGAAACTGGAGATGAGATTCTGGAAGGGAACGAGGAGATGGTCACCTCCACATAATAACGCTTATGTGCTGGACATTAGCATTGCCGAAGGACAGGATATCGGATGATGAGGTGGCTGCTGTGTGGACCGACTGATTGGCATCGTCGCTTACACTTTTCTTGTTTGTCCAAAACAGCTCCCTCCCCTCTCATCCGCCCCCCCGTCTCAATTGATCAAAGTATCAAATATGCAGACAGACTGGAATTTTTCGTATCATCGTATGCCGGTGAAATTAGGAGCAAAAGTGGGGGTTTCATCCCATCAAAGCATCCCGAATGTCTACACATTTCTGACCTGACATCCTCTATATATGCGTGTTCTATGTTAATACATCGATCCTTTTGGTATGTGCTGAAGTCCTTTGAGGGAATAAATTAGGATACATAGTGTAGGTAAGGAATTCAGCTGGGTGTTAGAACACAAAGGTGGTTGAGAAAAAGAGCCAGACATTTCTCTTTGATTTTGCATTTATTTATATTTATTCCAAATGAGTGGATTTATATTATGATGCTGAATTTTGTTTAATTATAAATGAGAATGTATCAAATTCTTTTGAAGATGGCACACTTTGATAAAATGTCAGTTACAGAAATAAAGAGCAAGAAACGTTTCAATCAATTTATGACTTTGATTGAAAATATTTGTAATTTAGTTACCTTACCGGATGCAACAATGATGGTTCCATCGCGAGTAATTTAATCTAAGCTCGCTAAATTCCTGCTTATAAATGTAAAAGATTGGATAATCCTTGAACATTTAAGACAACACTCACTAAAAAATTCGTCAGGAAAAATTAACAGGCATCGCATTTATTTTACCTATTTTGACTAACCATTTCTGTACCAATTACAAAACGTATTTTACCTTAGCAGCAATTAAACCTTCTCAATTAGTGCATGAATGTTCTACTTAGAATATTGAATGTAAGTGCAAGGCATATTGTTAAGCTATTGTTCATTAGACGCTTTGTTGACTCTGAACAAAACTATAGTTTATAAACTCAAATTAAGAGCATATTAGCAAAAGTAGAGATAGTGAATATGAGATAAGAGTGCTTTTATATGGTAATTAGTCGAGGCACCAAACAGATTATTTATTTGGAAACCAAAATAATAAAATTGTAGATCGAAAGCCACAATCTTTTTGTAATAAATAAATTTTTTCAGATTTAAAGTGTTGCCAATTATATATCTCGATTTATTTAGATGACCTTTTATAATTACTTTTGGAAATAAATTTGTATTAAATTTTTGTTTGTTTCGTTTTCCTGTCAAAATCAGCGTATTTGTGTGCTTGAGATTAATTTGTTTAAATATTATGTTGAACGACAAGCGCAGTCTAATGTTCAAATGTTTTCTAATTAACCCCATAAAAGATGAAGCTTTAAAGATAAAACTTTAATTGAACAATTTATTGACAACACATATAATCGCTTTTAGTCCGGATATCAATTTAACAATTAATATAAATCGTTCTTACTCACAGACGGCACAGTTTCCATGGCTGCCAGTTCGTGAGTGTGTGCGTAAATAGTTTATTGTTTAAAGGGATCAACACGACCGCAAGCGTAAATACACACGCACAAACACAGGCGGTATAATTGCATTATATTTCACCATTTCCCAGCAATTTGCCTTTTGGCTGCTGTTGTCTGCTTCTGCTGAATGGCGCCATCTGCCGGCCGGGCTAATGAACACTCCTGCAGGTTAAAGTGGCAGGACAATGGAAGGACTCCAACCGATTGCGATCCCTATTCCGATTCCAGCTAACCAGCAATGTGAGCAAATTTGCAAATCATCAAATATAATTTCTAAACAAATTACACACGAGCAGCCGCAGCCCGAAAGTTGCCAATGCAATTTTCCATACAAATTGCACACACGCACATTTGCATAGAACGCACTTTGAGCCCATGTTCGAGTGTGTTTGTATATCTAGTGAACATTTACAAATTATGCTATAAATGTATCCTTGCACACAGCACTGGCAAACACAGAGGGACGAAGATGATTTGCCGCTGGCATCAATTTCACAGAAGGGTTTTTCGGGCGGGGAGTGTGTTTACCCCTGCAGTTGCATGCCCGTTTAGTGATAGCTATTTTGCCGCCTACTCCTGATTCTGATTCCGATTCCGATTCGGATACGGATCCTGTTCCCGGCCTGGCTAAATCATATGCAAATGCATGCGTATGACATTTGGGCTCGAATTTTATTGTCCGCTCTGGTTGCTAAATTATTTAGAGCCCGATTCCTGTTGCCATGGCGATCCAATGCGGGACTCGGGAGGAGATGCAGTCAGAGAAAAGTCCAACTTGCAGTTAAGGTTACATAATATTCACAGTCCGAAAATCAGACCAAAGCTTATCTTTTTAAAATGTCAGCAGAAAAGTTTCAAAATAGATTGGTGATTCATCACACACTATTAAATTCTTCTTTTGTGCAAGACCTAATCAGTCATTTCTTTTGTTGGACTATATATTTTCTAAGCGTTTACTCAAAACTTAAAAAAATATTTCTTTACATATCTTTTATTTATATTAAAAAGAGCTTTTACCGAACATTATAATTCTCAACAGATTATTTCATATAATTTTTATAGCGCACACCAATATCTTTAAATTTTTTTTGAAGAATTAAAAGTTGATTTGCATATCTGATAAGTCATATTTTGTCTTGATTATTTTCCTGAGTGCAAAAACGGCAACGGGTCATGCATTTTGAGCTCTGCCCACCCCCACAGACAACCGCATAATTTATGCAAAATGCGTGTGCGAGTGCGTGTGTGTGCGTGGGCGTAACTTTGTGTCTGTGTGTGTGGGAGTGTCACAGGTTTTAGTTGCTTTTTGGCATTGAAATCGAGCCGAGCTTTTTGGGCCTGTCTTTCAATTTGACATAAAACCTTTGCCGGATCCTTTTCGGCTCACGCATGACACTTTATGCAAAGTGCTCTTCTCTTCCTCTCCTCCTTTGCTCCTTTATCTCCTTATTGGTCTCCCTTTTTGGCCGTATTTCACGCCCTTTTGCCGCCACACATCAAAATAAACATAAGAAAATTTATTTTTACATATACATGTATATATTGCCCTTGCAGAATGTCTCCCGCAAATGAGCCACGCAAATTTTCTTTTCTTCTTTTTTTGCGGCTCTTTTATGTGCAGCCAAGCGTGTGTAAAAAAAAAACATAAAGGTCGCACAAAAGTTCATTAAATTTCAAATCCTTTTCTCATTTTTGGCGTGACAACAAAAGGATGTCAAATTTTGAAAGCCATATATAATCATTAAATTTAAGAGAGATATTATCGTATATTTAGAATTTTGTATTACAATGCATTCCTTCAAAAGAAAACCATTTACTTACAAGTTTTATTTCTTAAATGGCTTTAATTTCGTTAGCAAGTCATAATCATAACATACCAGCTAACAGCAATATCCTTTTTTTGTGCATGACATTTTGAAAAATTGGTGAGAATATTACTAAATTTGTTTAAATAAATATAAAATATAATCCCTATTTTAAGTGAACTTTAAAGTGCCTCCATTGAGAGCTCGGTCGTTAGTGAACTGACGTTGAGCAGATAAGCAAACAGATTTATGACTGCATTTAGAGGCAAGCATTCGCAGTAAGCAATTTCCCTTCAACTTTTGACTCTGGAGGGCTTTAAAAATTCAGAAGACAACACTCAATTCGTACGCCGTCATTCGTAATTAAAACGAACCACTCACGTACTTTTGGCAACCAGACAAACAGATCCAACGACTGTCAAAAGTCGCCTACGACTGTCCGTCCGTTCGTCTGTCCGTTTGTCCGTCCGTCCGTCTTTCCGTCCGAATCCTCAAATTGACAGCCAGCCGAAGGGAGTGGGATATACGTATGTGGGGCGAAAGAGATGGGCAGGCCGGACATGGACACACAATAATTTAGTACGTAATAGACACGACCCTGCCGAACCGGAGTCCGTTGTCCGTAGCCCGGAGTTGGACCATCAGACAGATGCTAGACAGCTCCGTTTGCAGCCCTAGACTTGTTCATTAACACAAAACATAAGCCGCCAGACAGACATGTGAATGATAAAGCACGGGCGAGTCGGCTAGATGGAGTGGGTGACGGCCAGATGGACGGGGATACTCATGGAGTGCGTCCAGATATCATAAATAGTGGAACTAGAGATGTCAGAAATGCATGAGCTACAAAAATCCCCAGAGGAAAGCAATACAATTTGCTTAACTTAACTGGGATCAATTGTGCTTTTATCTTGCTTTTATCACCTTAATTAATATACACTTTCAATTCATAAGAAGTAAAAATAGATAATTTCGGATAATTTGAAAATTATGACTTTATTCTTATAAAAGATTGTATTTTTTAGTAAATTTTTATAACTCAATTTCGTTATAAGTCAAACTACTACTAATAAAGTGTATTAATACAGGAAACACTAATCCTATTAATTAATGTCCACACAACTCTAACTAAATATGGCTTAACTGAAATTCTACATGCTTTGATGTAAGGAAACAAACAAAAAGTCGAAGAAATATCCCATTTTGTTAATTTGGAAGTCGAGTCTCGTACTCATCTCTAGCTCCCCACATATCACGCACTTGAACAAAAAATGGGTTTCACTGTTTCAGGCCTTCGAAAAGACCATAGTTCAAGTGCCATTAAAATCGAGTCTTGGCACTCGGGCATCTGCCAATGTCAAGAAGGGATGGGATGGGCATGGAAATGGGGTGAAGTGGAAGTTTGTGCAACAAATTAGTAGCAAAGTTGGCTCCAACACCGAAACCCACTCCTGCTTTTACTGCTACTGCTACTCCTACTCCTACTCCATTGTCGACTCGCACTGGGCAAATATCCGGCTGCGGAAATTGCAATGAGACACGTGATCATGGAGACTCCACTACATCCGCCGGCCAGACAAATAAATCTTCATTTTGACTTGAACTTTTGCGGCGGTTCGTCGGCCAAAACGAGAAGTTGGTAGCAAATTAACAGCTGTTGCGTAGCTGTGGTTCCGAGCTCTGAGTTTCCGAGCTCCTGAGTTCCTGAGTTCCTGGGTTTCTGCGGCTTCTCAGGTGATTTACGGCCGAGTTGAGACTCGGCCAACGGCGTCTGCATATTAATATGTGACTTGGCATTTTACTTTCTACGCCATGGAGCTTGCAATCAAATCCGACTCCTGCACTTTCCCCCAGACGTATTCCTTACCCCTGGACTTCCGGCGTTGGACTTGGACTCCTTTGCTCGCAGCACGTTTTTATTGTTGTGCCGTCCAATTTGTGACGAGTGAGTGCATATAATAAAGCAAATTATATTTTAGATTCAAATGCTATGCAGTCGAGCGGAAGCCGTCTCAAGAGCCGGGCCTCAAACGATATCGTGACTGGAGGCCCGGACTACGTATACGCCATGTTGTCTAGTTGGGCCAACGTGACCGTGGCCTTTGCGACTGCTCGTTGCGAAAAGTATGTTACAATTATTTTCATCAAAAAACATCAAGCGAATTCCACGTCGCACACCAGACAAAATGGTGGATTGCATTATGGTTTTTAAATATATAGATTTTAATATGTTTGTTTAGCTTGTCGTATACATTTTTTAGAAAAAATGTTTATTTTATTATATTAATGAATTTTTTTGTATTTTTGGAACACTATGTTATTCAACTATCATATTGAACTAAAAAAATTACCTTATTATTAGAATTCAAATTTATTTAATTTAAATTTATTTAAATTGATTCGGAAATAGTGATTTGTATTAACCGAATTAAATACAATTCTAAAGAATAAACTTTTTAAGCATTTCATTTAATTGCATTTCAATCAAGAATGATATTGTTATGGTCCCGATTCAAACTAAAATGAAATAATGAATTCAGTCACAGGACAGCAAGAATATTATTCCTTAATAATTTAATATAATCCTATTAGTTTAATTGGTCGCCAGGACATCATTTCGACAAGGTTTTTTGCCATTGCTACTGCTGTTGTTGTTTTTCTATGTTATGTACTACAACATGAAAGGCAAAAAGCTGAACAAAACAGGAGTGCACTTGAAATTGTTGATGGCCAAAGTGAGTCGACTTGTATGTGCGTCGAAATATCCTTTTTTCCCCAGCACTTTTCTCCCCCTTTCCGACGACGGTTGCATCCGCATGCTTAAAGTTTTGTTTCGGTTTTATCATTTTTTTTTGGTGTGTCAACTTTTCCCTTTGTTTTGCATTTTAGTTGCCCCAAGCCCCCAGAATCGGGAAAAGCATTTCGAAAATGTGGAAAAATGGAAACTTCTGCCCGGTCTGCAATGCTGACCGATGTCGACATCGTTGTTGGCCAGCCGCATGGCATAAAGAGCGACAGTCCGCAGGACATTTTATATTTAATTTACAGTATGACCGCACTTGGTCTCTGTCCGTCTATCTGTCTCATTTTACCGACTATCCCCCCTCTCTTTCCCCCATTTTATCCTTATATAACGTCATTCGTTCGCTGGCCGAGTGCATTTAATAGAGTGCAATGCGGCTTTCGAAATGCAGGGGTAAAGCCTTCGTGGCGATGATTTTCGCTCTCTGGTCTTTCCCGCATCACCCTATTTGTTTATTCTCGCCACACGGTCAGAAATTAATTTCTAATTCCCATTATGGTGGTCCAGTTTCCCGAAATCTACTAAATACGCCATCCATTAAGTAAACACATACATTTTTAAACGAAAATTGCATTAAATAAAGTTTCAAATAGGCTTTCGGCCATCCAAAGTGGGGATTATCGAATGGGGCGGTGGACAAGGGACAGTGGCTGGGGGGCGTGGCACAATCAGAGTGCCCAAGAGTTGCCACAACAACAACTGAAATAAACCCAACAAATTCGAATGGGAATTAAAAAGGAAAACTTAAAAAGGAAACATTCAGTAAAGTTCTTTTAATACTCTTCATAAGAATTACATTAAATATTTATACATATTTGGTAAAAGAATTTCAAGTAAGCAATTCATTGAGAAATTATACAAAATTATATAGTCATTTAATACTCTAATAAATTTATGATTTAATATTACTTACAACCCCAATCTTTAAAAATGTTTTAGAATTTTATTTCATCAACAACTAACATTCATTTTAAATTTTTCAGGGCATTAACCCAGTCAACTTGAATTGTTCCTGCAAAAACAAAGTTCCATTCTCAATTATTTTTGCCCTGTATCCACTCGACAATTTTTTTTTTTTTGAGTTCCTGAACTTGTGGGGATTTGAGCTCGGGGAGAGTTAAATGGGTGGTAGAGGGTCCAGGCCGAATTGATGCCGAGGATTGGATGAACTGAAGCCGTCCATGTCCATGGCCATTCAGTGTGCATTCGTCCACACTTTTATTGCTTTAATTGCGCACCGAAGCGCAACAAGAATCGACGAACATCGCTCTCACATCTAGGACACACATGTTGCTAATGAAGTTTTCTAACAACATTTCAACTCATGTCAGATCATAATCTGTTAATCTGCGAGGCCCGACCGTCGAGTCCCTTCCCACGGCCCAGGATTGCTGAAATGACATCAAAATAAAGTAGAACATGTCGAAGCTGAGGACAACTGTACCAAACACATCAATCCGCCTCCCCAGGACACTTGGGTCCTTTCACCCCACCTTTGACACAACAGAGAAAAGAGAAAGTTAATGAAAATGGATTTTTAGTTTGTCATCGGAGGACAGGGAGTCAATTAGGCCAATATTTCCAGGCCTATAATGACTCTTTTTCAAAGGATAAGTTAAGATTCAAAAGAATCTTAAGATTGTCAAGGGGCTAAATAAAAGGGTTGCTAGGCAACAAAAATAACTAAGAACCCTTAGAAATACGAAAATTAATAGGGATTAAAGCTTAGGTTGCATTTCAACAGTACAACATTAAAAACTTTCATAAGAATACAAATTTGTAAAAAAAATTATTTTTATTTTTTTCATTAAGAGAAAATTTGTGAAGCTTCATAATTTTTCACGACCAAGATTGATAAACATTTTCAAATGCGTTTGGAACTAATACGCTAATAGTTTGAAATACTAATTGAGGCTTTCCACTGTTTTCCCCACATTAGGATTTCCGAATTCATCGATTGCTTAAGCTTCCATCGAAACGTAGCGCATTAATAATATCCTTTAGCAAATATAAACACAAATACTAGCACTCACACACACACATCTGCAATTTGAGCAACATGTCAGAGCAAACAACAAACAACAACGACGCCACTGTCAATGGGAAAACTTCAGATGGGGTGGGAAAATTAAGGGGGTGCGCCTGTCGAATTTCTATTTGTTTATGCTTACGCCTCGATTGTGCTGAAAAATCAACAAGCCCATCGTCTAAGCGCCAAATGGGTGTGTATTTTAATTAAACCTGTTTTTCGAAGGCACTTATCAGATGCAGACGTCCCACTATCAGGTGCTAAAAATAAAACTAAACAATGAGAACGGGAAAAGCGGCAAAGAACAAAATTGAACCATATTGAACCCTATATAAGAAAAAACCAGTATTTGTATGTTAGTTTTGATACTATTTTAAATCATTTTCTTGTGCAAAAATTATGCGAAAAATCCTACTTTTAATGATTATATTATGAGAAGGATTAATTTCTAACAAGGTTTTATTTATAAGTAGCTGTTTTCTAAATTTAAAAAGTCTTTGCCATGATATTTCAGCGACTTTATTTAAAACTATAGTTTCTTATAAGAAATATCTTTACCATTTAATAACTAGTGAATCCAAATGTCTCAAAAATATAGTAAATTCTCAAGTCCTTTGCTTGCATACATGTAACTTAAAACTTTACTCTTTTTGAAATGACAAACATCGAATCGTACAAAAAATTTCTCTGTGTGGATCCAACAGTCCTTTCAGCTAGAAGCTAAAATGTTTTACTGTTAATGGACTTTCGATATTTGCAGGAAGTTATGGCAGCTTGATTTATGTCCATGGCCTTTACCTTCGGCTGCCAGGTAAGGTCGTTTAATTATTGAACAAGAGAGGGCAACCGAATGCTTGTCTGGCAATCAAATTTGAAATAGTCTGGCATAAAAAATGTAAGAAGATTTTCATTGGCATTCTGCCATTGCTATTACTTACTAACATCAAATAAAACTCGAGTTTACAGCACGGCACATAAAGTTGTTCAAATTGAGGGAAAATCGGGAAAACACAGAAATCAAAGTAAGCACCTAAGCAGCTTATGCAAAAGACAATCGAAACCCACCCTGTCTTCTATATCTTTTTTGCATTTTATTCTTATTTTACAACGCCAATAGCCAAAAAGTGTTAAACAAAATTTGCGTCTGGGCGTTTATTGAGTGGAACGAACGCCTCAGTTCGGGCTAAATGGAAAATGTAAAAATGTAACCAGGCAGTCGGAGAGTAAAAGCAAAAGTTTAAATTACTTTCTAGTAAAACTTTGATCCGAGACAAGAAAAATAGGCTAAAAGAAGAATGCAAGCGAGATTAATGCTTAAAGCGAAAAGGGTAGAATGCTGAATTGTTAAATAACTAATGCATGGCCAATGAACTTGCGAGCAAAACTTTTCGCATATATCTTTATATTCCATTTGGCCTGCTTTGACTTTCTTCAAATTATATAATGTTAAATACATTATTAAAAACCATTTGGAATAACGATTAATGATCATTTGAATTTAATAAATGCACTGCTTTTTAAAAATATAATACCTTTTTTCATAGTATAAAGCGTATAGCTTGATAGCGAAACAATTCGGTGTTATTATTAATCCAGGTGTAATTATCTTTAATGAAGCGATTTATAGTATTGGCGACCCTCTGACCCCCTCCTCGCCTCACTGATTACGAAATATATGGAGATACCCTGAAAAAACATCTAATTGTATTAAAAGATATTTTCAAAATATTCAACCAAATATTCCGTTTGTTGAAGAAAAGTATTTGAAAAGTTTGCTAAAATGTAAAAGTTGCTATTCAAATACTATTAGAAACATATTTATTATTGTTTCCCAGAATTTAATATTGGGTATTACCTTTACCTTTAAAAGATTTGGAATAGAATTAATTTTAAAACACAGCATGTTCAATATATCATAATTGTACAATTCATGTTTTATTCAAACTCTAGTCATTATTAAAAACTAAATATATATGCGTTTCCTGTTAATTGTAGGTGGGAGCCCGGTCGATGGAAGCAGCCTCCAGAATTACCTTCATGATCTTGTCCTTGGCGAACTCGGAGGCATCGGCGTTCAACTGGCGGAGTCGGTCGGCCACAAAGTCCCCAAAGATCTGCGACGTATCCTTTTGATTGCGAAGGGCGGTGGCTACCGCCTTGTTGACCATGTCCTCGTCGATGATGCTAATGGTCGACACCTCGCCCTCCCCTTCGCCCTCATCCTCCAGCCGCTGCTCGCCGCCGCCGGTCAAAGAGCAACTGGAGAACATGACCTGTTCCGGTTCGTAAAGGGCCAGGTTCTCGATGATCTGCTCGTAGTCCACGGACTGATCCGATTGCCTGATCTTTTCCTTCTTTACCGGGGGAGTTTTGGGCTGGGGCTTCACTTTGACTTTGTATGCGGCGCTGGAGCTGCTGGCGGTGGACCTGTGCGCGTCGTCCGTGTTCTTCTGCTTGGGTGATAATATCGGGTTATCGGGGGTTACCAACTGGCTTAGTGCAACCTACCAAATGGGGCTTGAGATCTAGGTGCTTCATGTGCTTCTTGGTCGCCGCATGGGCACGCAGATCGCTGATTTTGGTGTTCACGCAGCACTTGCAGAAGCGGCAGTGCGCCCGATAGGAGTCGTCCGGGTCCCGGCGCAACCACGCCCGGAACTCCTCCATTTGCAGCCACACGTCGCGTAGTTTCTGCTTGTAAATTTTCATTTTTCACCCAGATAAACGGCAAGAAACGCAATGAAAACTAATAAAAACGCAGCGCACAGCAACAATGTCAATGCAATAGTGATGACAATAACAATGCGCATAGAGACGCCTGCCGCCAGTGTTGCCAGTTTGCTGGCAGAAAAAAGCTGTTTCTAGCGGTACAGAAAAAAAGCTACGCTACGAAGGGCGAGAAAAGCTTTAAAAAAGCTGAAACGTCACTAAGCACTTGTGTGCTTTCGATGCTGCTGGATATATATTTATGCACTAATTAAGCATTTAATTAACTATTTGTTTTGGTAATCATGTATGGAGTGGAATATATCTATTATATTCAAAATTGTAATTTTGTTGCGCATATTTGTTTGTTAAAAGAGTAGGCTGAACAAATTATTTTAAACACAATATATACACAAAGTAAATTAATATTTATTAGTTTGCTTTATAGCTTTAAATATTTGACGGGAAAACAGTTGATCTGGCTTCACTGGCATAAATATATATCACTAGTATTTTAATACGATTAATACCAACTATCGGACGCCACGCTCGATCACTGACGATCGATCACGACTTATCGATAACAACAATTTGTTAAAAGGCGCGAAAAATGTATCCCTTTGAATAATAAAGTCCAATTTAGTCTCACATTATGCTTACACAACCAATCAGGTTTAAATCCCCGGTGGGGGAGATTCGTTCTTCTTTGTGCAATCGGACGTATATACCGTTTGTCCATTACCTTTTTAGTAAATATTTGCCAAGACTTATTTAATAATTTTTTTTGCTACTATAAACAGTGGTAATTTTTATGAAATCGAGATATCTTAAATATGTATATTTTAAATCCACTTAAAATTTTGTGTTCCCCATCCATTCACGCTTTGTTTTTTTTTTAAGCAAGTTAATCGAAACTCACCGCAATCCGAATTATTTTTGCAAGTCATCAAATGGGCAAAACCTCGCTTATCTGCTTATATCAAGGCCCGCCAAATGATGTCCTTTGTAGTGGGCCTTCCGGGCATTGGCAAATGACTGTCGAGCTGGCAGACAAACAAAACTCAACCACAGACAACCCACTCAAATGGAGTTGCCTCCTTTAAAAGTTCATTCGTTTGTAAATAATTTTTAGCCCTCGGCAAAATCGATACTTCGTTTAAGATTTTTGCATATAGTATGTATATGCGGCCATAGCAGGGCTCTGAAAATTTTGTCAAGCTGCGGAAAACTTTCAACGGCAGCCGTCGAGCGAAGTTATATGAGCAGCGTATGCCGATAATGCATAAGAGAAAAGTCGGAGGGCGAACGGAGAAATGGCATAAGAGAAATGGCAAGCAGAAGATGGGAGGTGGAGAAATGAAAGCATAAGCCAAATGGGGAAGTTTTGCTATTAAAGTTTTTCATCAGCGCCTATTTGCCGAGCTCTTGAAACTTGGCCCTAAACCCGTTTGGTGATGGGGTGAAGGGCAAATATTTGTCAGGCAATTAAATGTTTACTGTTTTTATTATATGCTTTTCTTTGCTCAACCCTCCTGTGCATTTTTATTGTGACAAAGGAGGCGGCAAAATGGGCTGGAGTCAGCTCTTCCGGCTAAAATTAATCATACGCCTCGTTGCCGCAGTGCAAACAACTCGCCAAAAGGCAAAAAGGGACCGGCTAAGCCGGTTGCAGCTTGCAACCCCGATGCGGTTAATATATTGGGTTCAGAGAGGCTTAATTATTTAGAGTAGCGATGGAAATGTGAGTACATTTATACAAAAACGAGGGTTAAGGTCTTAAAACCAAAATATATTCCCTTTTTTTATTTTGTTTTTAAAACGTAATATTTAAATTTTGAAACACATTCAATATTACTTTGTGGCGGCAAATAAATATGTTTTAAAACCCTCATTTGTCGATTTTTCTCTTACCAATCCATATTTATTTCGTATTAATTAATATACCACCTCCATCGCCATCCAGTCGATGGTAATGCGATTTGCTGCGAGCATTTGAAGCGATTCATTGAGGCGGCTCAACATATTATTGCCACTCACTCCAGAAGCCTCAAGTGGACTCCACAATGCCCCCCATTCTCGGATTCACTGTATATGCATGCAAATTAATTAACAACACTCGTTGGGGCCATAGTAAATTAATAATTTAGCCAGACATTACGCATACGACGCATCGACTGAGTGGCAGTAAAAAGCTGTCCAAAAACGCGGCGGAGATGGGCCAAGAGTCATTTTAATTACCACATAACAAGGCAGCGGGCCACAAATGGCAACTGGGAAATGGGAAATGCGAAATTCCCGAGCAGTGGAGTGAGTGAGCGGAAAGTGGAGAAGGGAAAGCATGTCACGCTAAATGGGAAATGTTGCGAATACGACCTGAGGGCACAAGTGCCTGAATGTGTGTGCGTTTTATGACATTGCCAATTTACAAAATTTCATAAATATAAATTGGTTTTAAATGTTAAAATAAAACAATTAAAATCGCCCCTGGTAAACAGCAAATTGAGCGCTTCAACCTGCGCCGAAAACGGTCATGGATAATATTTGCGAATTTAGCAAACATTCGAGGAGCTCTGAATAATTTAGGAGAAATTATGATTGCATTTCCCCCGAGAGAGAATGAGTGCAAATCGGAAATTAGTCAAACACAATCTATTCACATTTACATCGAAATTTTATCCAAATCACAACCGGGAAAATAGCTCAATTCAATCGACGCAAACAACATTTTTATTTAGTCATCAACAATTTTTTTTGTGGACAGTTGAAAAGCATTAAAAAATTGTTTATGGTTGTTACTGTTCTTGAACATTTCATCGGTTGGCGATAAAACAGCATGACAAATGAGGGGAATTCGTTGGCCATTTTCGTTTACACTGCCCCCATAAATTTCGCACTAATAAAACTGCGGAAAAGCGTGCTACAAAAAAGCAATTGGAAAGGCATCAAAAGCGAGTGCAATAAATACGACTTGAACAATATGGTGTAATTTTGTTTTGAGTCAGCAATCAATGTGGAGTTCTCGAAGCCCAGATGAAATCTTTGACTTTAAGTCGGAGCTATTAAATGGCGCCGCATAGCTAACAAATCGATATTTAATGACAAAGCTTAGTCACACCCACACCCACCCAAAAACACGCCCCCAGACTAACACCCGCACACTCAAACAAAGCAAGCACATACATCATTGTCAATGTCAAAGTGTCAAAGCAAACTTGCAGTGCACAAAGCTAACGGCGCATAGTTATTACACTGAAAGAAACTAAATTTGAAGCTGATCATATTTTTACGGTGATAAAATCAAAAAAGTGATTAAGAAACTATTCGTTATCCTAATACATTTTTTCAACTTAACTATTTAACTCTACGAAACTGTTCTTTTAATTAAATGTAATTATATTATTATTATTATACACAATGTTCATAATCAAAATATTTAAAACAATATTATAATCGTATTTCTTTACGCAACAACCTTTCCAAAAATCATGAATAACTATATTTTTCGGTGTATCTCGCAGTTCTCAATTCTCAGTTAAATTCATCTCATCGGGCCGACCCAAGTCAAGTGCAATAAACCCTCGAACCGACTGCAGAGTTTTGCATTTCGGCCACGCCCACATAATGCTCTTTCCGCTTTTAGCCCCCAGTTATGATGTTGCAGTAAGCAGCAAGTAAACTGCAATTTGCGAACAAAAACTTTGGATGCGACAAACTTTCCACCCATATGTCCCACTCCTTCAAGCCCTCAGTTTCTCTCTCTTTCTCGCGCTTTGTTTTTATCTCTCTCACTCCGCTTAGCGAACGGGCAACAATTTCAACTGACAAAGTCCGGCGATAAAAAAAGTGTTTAAGTACTTTAGTTGCGCTCCGAATGCATCGCACAAAAGTTTATTAAACAAACAGGTAACGATAAAACTGAATAGCAGAGAAAAAATAAGAGGGGAAAACCAGTATGATTCACTTCCTCGGCTTTTCTTTTTAACAGATGTTTCAATGAATAACAAATTTATAGTTATTGATGTTGTTGGGGCCACCAAGGTTCATAACTAACAAAAGAAAAGAGAAACAAATTTGTATTGTTGGTGACAGTGGAAAAATGTATTTAAAGACAAATAAGTTGAAAAGGGTATTAAGTGGGTTATTTGTTGGCGGAAAGAATGTTATTTAAAATGTAAAAGTAGCCTACTAAATATTACCAAAATAAAAAAATTGGCTACAAGATTTTTTGCTACCCTTTATTGCTAAATGGCTTTTGTCTGAAAAAATTAGTGGCTTGAAATTTTATTTTAAATAATCTATTGGAGCAGTTGGGTTTTCCGGTCTTATCCTAAAAAATAATTTTACAAAAGGTGTGGTTTTAAGTCTTTACAAGAAATACAATCGTTGTTTTCGCACTCTGATATTATTTTGAATAGAATTTACAAGAGATTTTGATGTCAATCCTAATAAAATAAATTGATTGCCTACCTGTGCGGGAAAGGCAATGATTTCCTAAGCCGTGTCCTTTTGAAAGCTTATCACACGGGGCATAGAAAATCCAAAACAATCGGGTGTCAAATTGACGAGTGGCTTGTCTAGTAATAAGACCCTCGACCCGCTCACCATTAACAATGTACAGTCATCGCTGAATTGCTGTTGTCCTCTAGACCCCTCCCCCCAACCCGGCTGCCACGCCCCCTCCGAAGATCCCCGCCCACCAATTGTGTGTACGCCGCTCGCATAATCAATTATGCGTCTGCAGTGCGTCCGAAGTTCTCTCTAAACTTGGCAATTTATTTGCACCGGAAACTCAACATAAATCAAACTAATTTCTCCAGGGATTTTTCAGCACAACTTCCAACGTGTCCCATTCGCTCTATCTCTGTCCCGCTCGCACTGTTGTTTTCACCGTCACGTGTTTAACTGCGTGGGAGGGAGCGGGACGGAAGGGAGGGAGGCGTAGCAAATTGAATTTGTCGCGCTGTGTTGCATAATTTGAGGCGCATTGTGCGTCTAATTGGCCAACGAAAGGAAAGGAAAAAGTGAAAGCCCCGAAGACATGCGGGAAAATCGAGGGATGCCCTTATTAGACAGGTTTGGTTCTATATTATCAACGGTATTGCATGGCTATAAATGTTTATTATGCGCGACGTCCCTATTCAACTGGGCTACATTGTATTTTCGCCGCTTGTTGACTTCGCTATTCGTGAACATCACTCATTTGCGTTATTTTAATGTCACTGCCAGGAGCACTGATGAAACGGATTTGGGAAATAAATGGATAGGATTGGGAAAAGGTTTTTTTTTCATCTTGTATTAGGTGTTTTACTTATACAGTTTAACAACCTTAAGCTTATATTTTCAAGTTGCCGTGATAGATTTTTAGAAAAGGACAACTACTTCATATTAAATAAGTATTTCTATCATAATCATTCCGGGCTCCTAATTAATTTGGATTAAAGTGAATCTAAATTAGATCATCTAGTTGGCTTTGGGCAAATTGTCTGTATTTTTTCCTTTTATACTCTTTATTATATTTAAAAACTGTCAAAATTCTAGGTCTTCCAAAATGGGAAAGCAAACATTTGTTAGTGAGGCTCATGAAGATGGACTACCAATGGAACCACAATTACCAGAGCTCAGCTTGCGTAATTTTCGAAACAGCAACCGAATGAAGCCTCTGGTGAAGTTCAGTCGTTTACCAAAACAAAAGGACATTCTGGAAACGCTCAAGGACTTCTGGAGGGAAAATAAGAACCCCGATTTCCTAGTGCAGATCGGAGAACACAATTTTCCCTGCCATCGTCTGATACTAATGGTCTACGTACTGCAAGTCAGACAGAATAGGGAAAAATTGGAGCTACGGTTACCAGAGGATTCGGTTAAACCGGAGGTCTTCGATCGACTTTATCGCTGGATGAATGATAGGGAACCTCTGCTGAAGCGTTCAAAAATTCTTGATCTGCTGACGGCGGCCTATTACCTAAAGTTAGATGAGTTGTCCAATCAGGTTTGGCATTGTTTGGATCAGGACACGTTATCCGGTGAACATCAGGCTATTCAGGTGGCCCAAGATGCACTGCACGCCAAGGATCTGCTCTTTTTGCACTACATGATGCTGCTGCGGATTCAACACTTCTTCCTCACTTTTGTTTCCTCAGTTGAATTCCTTGCTCTGCCCCTCAAAAGCCTGTGTTACCTGTTATCCTCGGATGAAATAATGGTTAACTCAGAGGCAGAGGTATTCTATGCCGCCATCCGTTGGCTGAATCACGAATGGCCCACTCGTCAGATTCATATGATGGAGGTGATGGATAAGGTGCGACTCTCCAGGATGCCCAATAAACTACTTCTGATGCTGGAGTCCCCGGTGGACGACATACGCGTGGACCGCATCATTCAGTCGCCGGAGTTGAAGACACGCATGGAGAAGGCCTGGTGGGTACACTAGAAAAAAATTTGTGTTGGTTATTAATATTAGGACCTATGATGTATCAGTTTATAATGATTATTCATAATTTTTTGATATTTAAGCAGGGTTTAACATTCTTTAAATTGGAATACGCAATTTAAAAAGAACTATATTTATTATTTTATTAATTTACTAGTGTTTTAATACATTTTATTCTAACATTAATTAGCTTCTCGCTTCGAAAACCCTACATTTTAAAAAACATTTTGCTGAGTGCATCAATTGATTTATCCTGCTAATTACTCCGACTGTCAATTAACTGCTGTACCTCCTCATTAGCTTGGACCAAGTGCTGGAGCAGTTCAACGACGGGAAGCGTGTGTACCGGCAGATTTATGAGATCTTTAACGTGACTTTTCCGCAGCCGCGAGGATTCATCTGTCACGATTTGGCAACCTACCACGAACCGAAACCCAATTCACCCGTCCAGGTGTTCAGCTACGCCGACTTCCTCAACTACCTGGGCGTCCTGCAGACGCTGCCTCCGAACACTTTGCAGCTCCTCCGAAATCAGCGCTGATGGCCCAGATGGCATCGAACCCGCCAGGATGCCTCCTTCCCCCCTCCCCCTCCTCCATGCTCCTGCCCGACGACCTTGATGATGATGATGTGGCTGTGCAAAATGACAGCGATCGTGCTGCGTGGCAGTTACACCAAATTTGCATTACCCGTGCAGGTGTTTTCGTGGGGCGTTGTTTCTGCATCCACTCCTCCACTGAACTTAGTGCCAGTCGCGTTTTAAAAGCGAGTTGATTGAAAAGTTTCACCAGCCAAAGCAATTGAAAGTGGTCTCCTAAAAAATATTTTACTTCTTTTTATATAGATTTAATAAAGTGTCATGTTTGAAATCTCTTGCTTAAAAAAATAATTTAAAACTGTTTTTAATATGTGCTTATAAAGTAACCAATAAAAATAAAAAGCTACAATTTAGTTAATAAATATTAAACCTATTTTATAACTGTTTTAAAATAATTACAATTCTAACCATTTTTAAATACTCTTTTAATGTTAATCTATATATTTTTTTGGAATATGTATTTTCCATTTACATAAATTACCTAGAATTTATCAAACACACTTCGCAATCAGAACTTTGTAGCAGTACAGAGGCAGTGGTTTTATAGAAAAGGGTATCATTAACTAGTAGAAAAACTTATTTTCACTTTAAGGCATTTATAAGCTTTAGAATGAATTCCAGGCTAAGAGTGAAAGTTGTGCATAATATTGTTAGCCCAAATACCTTTTTAAAGCCACACCCCTGCTTTCCATCTTATTACACTTTCCCAGTGATTTTCGAAACAATTTCCTCATCAGCGGTAACTGTGGACCACATTGCCAGCATCGTCGTAATCCCGGCCACATCACCTTGTTTCGGTTTGGAATGCTCGCGGCGGTGCTCCTGAACTGAGCTCTTCACACACACACACACACACCCGACGGAATTTTCCACCCACACTACCACTACCACAGTGCAACACACCAGGCGTCGCTGGGAAATTGAAAATGTTTGTTGCTGCGGCAAGAGTCTGCAAAGTTGGCAAATCGAGATTGCAGTTTGCTGTGACGATGATGATTGCCAGGAATGTTTCTGCCTGCCTTGCGGCTAATAACTGCAAGCAGCGTCCTAAAAGAAACATTTCCATAATTAACAATGTCGTGGCGGAATAAATGCATGGCAATCCGCTAAAGCTATTATAAAAACAAAAAAACAAATGAAAAAAAAAGGAAAACACAATTTCCTAATGTGCTCAACACTTTGAGGTTTACAAAAAATGTGTGTGCATGTGGGTGCAACCTGTTATTAAAATCATAAATCTGCATTAAGCGAGTCTGTGTGGGCAAACAAAACGGCTTTATCAGCTAGGCAACGCATTTTTCATACTTTTTTGCCACACATAAATTTATTTTAGGGGCTCGTTCGTCTCTTTTTTAATAAACTCTCGCTGAATTTCCACCCTAAGCTTCGTGCAGGGCTTATGTGCTGAAAGGCGTCCTTTAATTCATTTTCCATACACACTCACACACACACGACGACGACTAAAAAAACAGCGGAAAATGATTAAAAACCACTTTAATATATCTTCTTTGTCACTTCTGCTGGCTGAGAAGGAGAATAGGATGTGGATGGCAGGCTTACGAAGAGCCCTTGTTGACTGACAGTGGGGGCTTTAAGTTCTGCTACTCTGAAATTCGCAAAATAAAGGGTTAAGAAGTGCCAAAATAAATAAATGTAAGTTTAAGTAAATTTCAATTTTGTTTTATTTAAGTTCTTCGGTTAGCCCTTGGTCGGATATAATGATGTGCTTTTATGATTATAGATTGGTGGTTGTTGCGTCCCAATGCTTCTGGCCTCGCAGAGAAAAGCTCCCACTAAAGCCATAACGATGAATAAAAGCAGCGAAAACTGAAGACTCTTCATGTTTATGATGAACTGATCTCAGTCGCTTAAAAGCAGTCCATATTTATACCCGATTTTGGGTTTGGAAAGGTTTTTCCCAGTCGATGATAACCTCAGAGTACTAACAGTAAAGTCCAGAGGTGAGTTTCTGACTCATTAATCAAAAATTTTTTATATTCTTTTGAATTTTTTTTAATTGCCTTTAGAGATTATACAGAAATATATACAAATAGGTAAAAATTGCCATTAGAGATTATACAGAAATAATTACCTAAATGTATATACAAATAGGTAATCAAATATTATAAATAAATTGCGCTACAATTTAACATACAAGTAGAGAGTAAATGCCTTTCCATTCCTTTAATTTGCAGAACAATAAGAGTATTAATTTTAGTTGTAAACTATTACAATGCATTTTTATATGTACAATTCGAACAATAGGTACCCCCAATCTGTACTGAAAACTGCTGGCACAATTACCCAAACTTAAAGTCCTCTATTAACGTGAGATTCGGTAGTAGCAATACACCCCCATCGAGGAACGACTTGTATTGTAGCTATCGATTTTATAGTTGCTCATTTTGTGGGCAAAAAGAAATGGAAGAGTGAAGGATGAAAGAGACACAAAAAAAAGTTCAAAATTACAACGCATAGTTGCGGTCAATTGTTAGTGCAAAATGCCCCAAACAATTAGAAACCACAATTGCTGTTCTGGCCAAGGGAGAACTTTTCATTTTTCCCGGCAGGAGTGCAGGCTGCAGTTTCCTCCCCACCGACCCCCGACCCCTGACCCCTGACCCCCCGAAATACGGCAGCTGCAAATGCATTCCATTCTGAGGTTAATGCTCGCAGCCAAACGAAGGGCGAACCCCAAGGCCCCCCCCCACTTAACCCACTTCAGCCCGAGAGTTCGGTTTATAAACTTGCCCGGCCATTGCTGTCCTGACAGTACATTTGGCAAATTTTCTTTCTCCTCGGAGCTCAACTTTCCTGCAGCTGCAGTTTTCCACTCCGCTCCTTGGATCCTTCGTTCCTTGTCCCTCTGTCAAGTGAGGCGGACATAATGCGATTTTAATACAGATTTCGCCCGACTCCCCATTGGCCCCAAAGAAGAAGAAGCAGAGGAAGACTGAAGTCTGTCATGTTGCATGACACTCCCCATGGAGGTGAAATATGAGTGGTATCCATGTGGCTATGTGTGTATGTTATTTATAAGCCCTTAACTGTTTATTTGCTGGCCAAAACCGGACCGACGTGTGCCACTTTTCGGTCCAATCGGTTGATAACTGCGTATCCGGCAGGGCACTTAAGCCGCTTACCGCTTTTCCTCATTTTCCAAAAGTTTCCCCTGACTTTTGTGCAATTGAATAATTAGTTGGTAGATTTGAAAATTAAATGAGTGCAGGTCGGTCTGGTAACTGTGAAATGTTGCAACTTTTGCAATAGACATCTGTAGATGTTAATTAGCTTTTATTGGTTAATTAATAAGCACCTGAGGTATATTTATGAGTTTCCGCAATGTAACGAATAGTCTCGTTTCATTAGTTTTGTGTTTATTTGACTAGTTTTAAAGGTGTTAGGAAAATGTAACAATTATGTTGCAGAAATATATTCCATTTATTTCAATTATTCTTAGGTATGTATTTCGAGACTGTAGTTTACATTTATAAATGTAAAATTTAAAAAAAAAAAAAATTTTTAATTTGCAAATGGCAAAACAAATATAGCTCTATTCACTCTTGCTCATCATGTTATTATTTTCAATCTGAAATTAAATTTGAGATTAGTTTATATAGTATAGCTTAAGCTTTGATGAAAAATATAAATGTCATGTATAAATCAATTAAAATAGAGTTACAAAATTCGGCTTCTTTTTATGGAAAGGTAAGGACCTGTTCTTCAAAGTAAACTCCACGATAGTTAGCCCACTTTTTGCTGCTTTCATCAAACGGCTGTCGTACTCCACCTTCAACTCTTACGCCTTTGTTTTTTTGTGTGTCGACGGCTGAGCACTTTAGCACACCCAAAGCCGAACTCAAACGCCAACGGTATCTGTGTGGGTGGGCATCATGGGTGTATGGGTGTATGGTTGTACGGGTGTGTGTGGCTCATGCTTTTACAATCCTATTAAAGTATCAGACAATCTAATCAACGGCAGGCGGCAGCTCAAAAACCGCGCGTCCTGCACACGCGCTAAACGTTGCCAAAAAGCGAGGACCGCAGACAGGACGAAAGCTCAGCTTGGTGGGTGGTGGGTGGTGCGATGTGGGTGGCACAATGGGTGGCAGAGTGGGTGGTGGCAGATCCGCAATTGCTGACGCCATGGCTGCTTGTTGACAGCCCCCTACACCCACCATATACCCCAATTCCCAAGCACTTGGTCCACAACTAAACACGCAGATAGACAAGCAGATAGCAACAACAGCAATCACAAGAATGCCAACAATGGCACCAAACAACAATCGCATTACAAGGCAAAATGTCCAGTAAAACAGGCTGAGGCAGAGTCGACTATTTGATGGGTTTTGGGGGCTGGCTGCCAAGGGAAGAAATAGGGAAGATGGGATCCACTTTCTCGACCAGAGCAGATGGCGTGAGAACTGAATTTCACGTTGTAGGGAATGAGTTACGTGGTTGATTAAGAAATTAATAAAACATATTAGTTAAGACAAAAAATGACAGTGGTCTAAATAAAATTTATTGGGAAAAATCAACCTACAATTATTTATAATCCTGAATTTTGTTAAATTAAAAAGCTAATGGATCAATCTTTTTTAATATCTTTCACAGTTGATTTGTTTCAAGCCTTTACCTCCCTGAAAAAAAAAACTTTTTTAATTTATGTATATTGAACTGTATTTTTTATTTTAATCAAAAAGTTTTTTACCGAATTTTAAAATTATTGGATTGAATGAGTTGAGATTCTAAAAGTGGAATGTATGTGTAATATTTTGGGATGCTTATAGGAAGTTTCTTAAAATACAAGTTAAGTGTCCAACTCTGCCTCTTAATTGAACCAATTCCCAAACTATACTGACGGGTATAAGGTATAATTCTCCAGTCTGGTCAACTACGTACAAAAACGTATTTAAAGCTATCTGTAATTATTTAAATCGCCACCATTCCACCGAATTGTTCAAGGCTCACGCACCCATCTCCGACTGTGACTGTTGCTGTTGTAGTCGCATTGTTGGTTCGGTCTGCGTCAGTTTAATTTGAATACACTTAAGTGTGTTGCGGTGTGCCAGGGAGCCGTTACGAGAATTTCCAATTGAAAATCACTTCAAGTTTAATTTGATTGCCGCTCCGGCAGCTGAGAGAAGTGGTTAGCCTCCTCTGTCTCCGATTCTCGGGCCCCCATCTCTGTCCGAGTCGCATTTCCATTCCATTCTCTATAGATGTCTCTCGATTTTAATCACATTTCGGCCCGGCATTAATATTGATGAAAACTTGTTGTGTTCTGCATAATTTCTGAGGCATCAGTGAAAACAGCAACATGTTTCAGTCCCTTGCCCAAATAAGGGGAATACTCTTACTCGAATTTCCTTAAGTTTCGGTCGGTGAAGTTTCATTACTTGATTATTTCTGCGTGGGGGAGAAAGAAAAGGAGCTGGAAAAAAAATGCACGGCAAACGAAATTAAATCTCCAGGAGGCAAAGTCAACGAAAAAGGGCAAATGGAATGCGCCACGCAGACGAAACGAAACGATTCGAGGGCTGAGAATGTAATGCAATCAAGAAGCCAGAAAGGAGAGCCCCAAAAATCAGTTCACCAAGAATGCGGAATACCCTCTACGAGTCGGCTACTTCACCTCGCCTAAGCCAACATAAATTGAATTTTTCAGACTTTGGTTCTGCGGCAATAACAAAAGGCTTAACACTTTATTAACTTAATGCCCCCATCCATCTTAGGTGGTGGATGACCCCTGACAAAGTGTGGAGGGTACCTACGTGCCCGGTCATAATCATCTTTCCGCCACAACGATGATGAACCCATTATGCCGCCCACAGCACACATTCCAGGTGAGGGTAAAAAGAAGCAACAAAAATTGGATTTTCATTATTTACAGCATATTACACACACATCCTCCTGGTCCTTGGGTTCTCGGTTCTCGGGTCCTGTTGCCTGTGTATCGTGTATCCTGTATCGTGTACCGAGTATCGATAGGCATATGTGCCTATATATGCATCAAGTGGGTGGCCGGGCCTTTATTCCCATGCAACGTGGCGTATACGTATCAACAAATAAAAAAGCCCAGGATGAGAGTGAGATAGACAGACAGGCTGACAGGATGGACCCTTTGGGCTAGGAAATTAATTAAATTAAGTCAACGAAAAGTGAAACGCCAGACGCACATAGTGGGTGGATCCCCCCACACACACACACACTTGTGCATTTCCTGTTATCCTGCGAGCAGGAAGCCCTTGCCCGTAGGACACAGTCTTTGACATTCATCGCTCTCGCCCCCCTCATCACTTTCAGTTGCGATGCTGCCGCCATCCGCGATAAGCTCGCTTCGTTATAATCCTAATTAAATATTTAGGTTTACTCTATGGCTGTATTTACTCAGCTCCCCCATTCCTATCTCGTCCTGCTTTCTGTTTTTGCCCTCCTCGCTCGTCTTTATCTGATAAGCCCTTTTCTGGCTGGGCAAGGGTTAATTGCATTAGAGTTATGACAATTGCCAGCAAATTTGAGTTGGCGAAAAAAACGAAAAAGCAAATAAGAAATTTGATTGCGAAAATAAACTCAAATACACAACGAGACTAATTAGATACGACTTGTCCTACTTGCTGAAAACATTGAGAAGCGCAGAGAGAGGCGCATTTCAGGTACAGTTGTGCTTTGCGAAACAAACAAAGCAGTTTTCATCATTATTGTTCAAATGTACATTATTAAGTAAATAAAGAAATATAAGTTGGAAATTTTTACTCATTATTAAAGCACTATGTAACATTTCCCCACTCTAGATTTTGCAGTCTAGCCAGGATCAAACAATTCACCGATCTGGGAGAGCTCTAAAGCCCCTCAAATGGTATCTGTTTCCACATTCTACGAGTATTTTCCACTCCATCCCAATATACTCCTACCAATTTCTTGACCGTCTGACGTTTGCCGGCGCAGTTGAGACAGGGCGCAATTTGTTTTAATCAACAAAGTCAAAAAAGGGGCACGTAGATCTCCATTCTGTGAGAAATTAAATAAACTTTGTGTTGGCCAAACAATTTGCCCATCGTCCGCCTCCGAAGCGTCTGCGGTTTTGACCGCCGTTCCAGACACAAAAAAGCGAGGGATAACAAAAACGCTGACGGGCTTCCAGGACGAAGGACCTTCGCCGGGGACTCGGACGTGACTTTTGGACAAGGATAAAGGCGTGCAGCATGCACTCCTTTAAAGCGGTTTAATAATGCACCAAGTTCGAGGCAAGGACATTAATTTTCTTGAGCACACAAATTTGTCATAATGAACTCGAATACTTGGCCTCCTCGATTAGCCAAGGGCCCATAGTAACCGACCGAGTAATAACAATACGTTCGACAGATAAATGAAAATTCCAGCCCAAGAACATAAATTATTTCAAAGGCACTGATTTATTGGCTGACCACAACAAATGCCACAAACAAACGAAAGGAGATTAGGAAAACGAAAAACGTTTTGCAGACATTTTTAGAGTTTCTACAGACAAAAAGCTTGGCCATTTTATGATGCTCTTCTTTTAGTATTTATTTAAGATTTTTTTTTTAAATTACTTTATTTGGGTTAGAGCATTCTTATTTCGCTTAACTTTGATCTGTTGCTGTGCTTATTGTGTGTCCATTGTGTGTTATCAATAAAGCAAATTGAATTTGCTGCGGTGCAAAAAACGCCACTGAGGTCGATCAAGATAAATGTCAGTGGGAGAGCGATGCCACAAATTGCGGGGCCAAGAAAATGGGAAATTGCCTCGAAGACAGTTTGAAGCTCCCGGCGATTGTTTGCTGTTGTTTGCCATTGTTTGCGATGGTTTGTTTTGTGATTTTTGGGTCGCACATTTGAGATGTCGGAGTTAAATGAATCGCCCCGGATTGTTTTGTCTTTTGGCCCCCAACGATGATAAATGAAAGAGGTTAGCTGATGATTTAAGGATCCCTTCTCCTTGTTCTCACCCGCATCCGAGGCTTTGACATCTTCATTCGCCTCACAACCTGCTTATTTATTTATCATCCTCACATACTTTGAATGTAATGAATCAAATCGAATCGAATGGGATCGACTAGGTTCGGTTCGAATCAACTTTGTACGCTCCGAGGCGTAAATGTTTTATGGAATGATTTATTATTCGGGGCTCTATCTGTCTGCCGGCTGCGGGGGCGTGGCCCTGCCCCCGGGCCATAAAACATGGCCCCTTATTTGTTGCCACTCCTGCTGGTCCTATTTGCCCCCGAAGGTCCGAGGGAACACGTCAAATCGATTGTTAACAACTGAGCTAACAAGAACAAATGTCGTTGGGATTGAAAAATTGTTATTTCTTTGTCTACGTGGTGTTTTTTGTTTTTAGGTTTTTGGTTTATTTGTAAGGTGAGGAAAAGCGAAGCCAGCGTGGATATAATTAATGATGCTGCGGCGACAAAGAAATCGGAGTTTTTCTTTGTGTCCGGAATTTAATTAGTGGTCGAGCAAATCCCTTTGAACTTGGTGGTGGCCAAACTTGATTGGAACGAATTCAAATGCCTTCCAACATCCTTTAGTGGTTTTTCCTGCCAATTCCCCCCATCTCAAACTCTCTTGAAATTAATTACTTTGATTGCGCTGGCGTTAATTACATGCATCCATCCACCTCTTGATTTTACATCGCTTACTCTCTGGCAAAAAAACACACAAATGAAATTGGGCATAAAACAATGCATTTCCGCTTTACCCCGACACATGGCTTCCTTCCGTTTCCGCTTTAGCGCCATTTTGCCATCACCCACCCACCGAGTTCAATAAACAGCAGGTCCTAACGTCTGGTTCAGACCAGGAATAAAGACAAAAAAAGAAGGAGTAGTGAGCCAAAGTAAAGCAAAGAGGACATTGAAATTGTTGCCTGCTTTATGTTGTCATTCCATTAATTATCGTTCGTTATTTTAACTTTTAGCAGCACCCCCACATCGCCATTGTGCACTGTCTGCACTTTACAAATACATACGTTCACCTCATAACGTTGGCCAACTCTTTTTGCCTTTTGTCATCTTTTTTTCGAATGTAATTTTTTGTCAACGCCTTTTGTTTGCACATTAAATGGCATGGCTGGCCAGCGCCATGTGCAATTGTCCCGCGCTCCACCTTCCCCTTCCCCTTCCCCTTCCCCTCTATGAAATTCCAATGGCTGATGGCCTGGGTAATGAATTACTAGCCACATGCTTTTTGTCCACCGCCCGCTGACTCGCAACAATGACATTGCAGTTTTTAGCCGACGCCGCCGCTGCCGGCGGCATCAACAATTTCAGGGCCGCAGACGATTCAGGATCCTCCACGGGAGCCTACCCCAAAAAATCCAGCACCCACAAAGGACCACTGCAGACTGGCTGAAATTATGCGACTTTAATTGTTATATGGCCATGGCCACTCTTTTAAATACTTGGCATTGAAATATGGCCGACGGTCTGCTGGGCTAGCATTTTAATTAAGAAGGCTTCGGAAAGTCGAATACCATCAGATAAAGAGTTTTATTAAATTGAAAATCATTAATACTTCATCAAATAAAATTAAATTGGTTACATAAATGTAAAAAATAAGCTGAATTGGACAGGGTAGATGTATGTTTCTCAGCATAGACCATAATAATACATAATAAATTAATTGTATAATTTTATGCAATATATAGTATTTATGTACGTTTTAAAGAAGCTAAGTTGCATAATTTGATATTTCAAAAAATACAAACTTACATTTGGTAATTATTTCAAATTGATTGATAGAAAAAATTTATTGTCCTAATTTTTCTATACTCTTACTTGTTCCTTTTTTCAGCAAACGATTTTATTTTATTATTATTTATTATTTATTATTTTAAAAACAAACTTTGGAATACTTGAATCCCCTTGGGGCAAATGTTTATCTTGTCTGAAACGTCTGACTTTTTTTAAACACTTAATTTTTGGTTTTATACATTTTCAAGATGGCTTTTATTATTAATATACAGCCTTCTTCTTTACTAAAATGAAAAGGTAATGGATTATTTTTAATCACTATCAAGCATTTTCACTCAAGCAAAAACCCGCTAAATCGTGATATTTAAAGCAATTGCTAAAGAGCTGCCAACAAGCCGCAGTGAAAACAAATCCGGCGCTCAAATAGAGATTTTTCACTTAAGCAGCTCTTAGTCCGGGGAGAATTCAGCAGCGCCCGAAATGAAAAATGAGTTAAGGCCGCCAGCATTCATCAGGCCAAGTGCCGAAACGGGGGAAAATTGTAATGGGAAAACTAAGAAAAGCGTCGAGGGCGAGGATGCCGATGCGGAAATGTGACACGTTGTACTTGAATGCTCCGCTTGGAAAAGCGTTTCCGGTTGCCGCAAAAATTAATTTCATTAATGCACGAAACTGGAGAAGCGAGGAGACGGAAAATGACACAGACCCATTTAGTTGATTCGCAGTTTATTCAGGGTACATCACAAACCCAGCAATTAATTTCCTATTCAAAGTGCTTTTTTAGTTTGGCCAGCTGGGTGAGGAACTCATCGCGGGTGGCGCGTCTCTCCTCCAGATTTTCCAGCGGCACCAACTGCTCACACTGCCTGGCAATCTCCTCCAGAGTCACTCGATCCTCCTGAGTATTTGGGGTTTCTCCATAGGTGGCACTTACGGCAGAGATTTCGCCGCCAAATCGCTGGAAATAATCAGCCACGCCACCAGGAGCATTTAGATGGGCCGTCTCCAGGGATCCGAGGAGGGCATAGCGCAATCCCAATCCCTGACTCAGCACTCGATCCACATCCGCCACGCTGAGTATGCCGGAACCCACCAAGCGCCACACTTCGTTTAGGATGGCATACTGAATCCGGTTGGTGGCAAAGCCCTGGATCTCTTTTTTTAGGGTCACCGGACGTTGGCCCAGGCTGAGCATCAGGTTGTGAGTTCGCTCAACGGATTCAGAGGAAGTCCAGGGAGCGGGGACAATCTCCACCAGGGGTATGAAGTACGGGGGATTCAGTGGATGGGCCACCAGCATCTGTTTAAGGAAGGGGAAATTCATATATATAATATTCCAGTGAAAGGAAAAGACTTTTCCCTGACCCACCTGTTGCCTCCTCTTGAATCCCTCGCTATATAGCGATGGCATAAAGGTGCTCGTGGAACTGGCCACAACGGTCTGCTCCTCCAGCAGCTCATCCAACTGGGAGTACAGAGACTTCTTCAGCTGAAGAACCTCGGGAACACACTCCTGTATGTGCACTGCCTCTCTGGTCAGTTCCTCCAGCCGATTGGTGACCTCGATGAGGGCGAATTGCTCGGAAGCCCGCAAATCGCCCCTCAACGAACCCTTCTCCTCCAGACTGTGCAGATCCTTGTCCAGCTCCTGCAGAGCCATGGACAACTGGCTCTCCAGAATGTCATACAACTGGACTCTATAGCCAGCTGCGGCGAAGAGCATCGCCCAGGCCCTGCCAATCAATCCACTGCCCACAATCCCAATCTTCTGGCTACTCATTTCGAACTGTGCAATGCGAGCGGACTGGAAGACCGACTTAGTACTTCGAATCTGAATGGGAACTGCAGATTTATCGCCCTCGGTTCAAGTTCAGCCAGCAATCACATCAGTCATGCGACATTATGGTTCTCTATTGATAATGAATTGTTTATTTATGAAACTACACTGCGGGAAAGGGTTAAAGGGGGAAATAATCATTATTAATTATTTTGAACTAATAAAATTAGAATACACAAAATTATTATCAGGAAATCCCTTAAGGAATAAACTTCCTAAGCATTTTTATTTTTAGATTAGCGTTTTTTAAATATCTGTCGCACTTAATACTCAAACTTTTAGCTTAATAATAGAATTAATAGCCCGCTTATTCTAAGTGTTAGCTAAATTGTTTTCAAATAAAAAAACAATTAAATGCATTTTTGCATTTAAAATTCAAATACTTCCTGTGAAAGCTAAGTACACACACTTTTCCTTACAATCACTTGACATTTAAGACCCTCCGACTATTTTATGACCAAGTTTGAATTTAGAACACAGAACTTTTACATAAGCACAATTCATTAAAGTCTTGACCAATTTACTTATTATTTTTCTTTACAATTTAATGTTCAAGTTCAAGCTCTGAGCACCTTCCACCTCTCCTTTTATAGTCTCATTAAATTTAATTGCTTATCAACTTCAAAGGCCCTGAAAATTTCTCAGCAGCTTATTAATTGATAATCCCATATTTTGTGATTTATTAAGGCTTAAGCTTTCACTTTCGGCTTCTCAGGCGATAAGGATGGGCTGTTGTATAGGGGATACACTCGAATGTGTGTGTACATGTAAGAGGCGGTAGTGTGACATTCCGGCCAGCTGACAAAAGCCTGCATGTAATACTTTTATGCATATTTCGCGCATATTTTTCTGACATTGTAAGTGGCTGAGGCTGCCAGCAATAAATTATTGAATAAGCACTGCCAACAACAACAAGAAGAACAACAACTACAACAGAAGCCGGAAGAGACAGCAACAGAGGCGGAGAAAGAGATGGAGGGAATGGAGTTCTGGGACGGAGTCTCGTTTTCATATGTAAACCACATTAATCATACGCCCCGTTTGCGTTTTCATTTACGCCACTGACATATGAAAAAAATGTGAACGAATGAATAACAACAGCAATAACAGGAGCAGAAGAATCAGAGTCGGAATCGGAATCGGAAAAGCGGTAGGGAAAACTGAATATACGAGTATATCCCCAGACGAAACTGTTAGGCAGCCGGGTTAAATCAGCCATGAAATGCCATCTACACTATGGCAAGCCATAAAAATAATTCAACAAAGGCCAGCCAGAAATATTTATACACAGAGTGCGTTCGCATTGAGAGATTCGCATTTCACTTCATTGCATTTAAATGCTTGTTAATAAAAACGGAAAATGTAAAATGGAAATCAATGCCAGATGCAAAGGGAGAGTTGTTGAAAGCGTTTACGTTTACGTTTACGTTTACGTTTACGTTTACGCTCAAAATTGCTGGTTTCCCCTTCCTTTGGCCAAGGACTCAATGGAGAGGAAGGAAAAACGTAAAAAATTAATCCGAATTTCGATACGCCAATTACACGCCATATTTTATTTATTTGCCATTTATTGCTATTTATTTTAAATTTCAAAGGAACAGCGCTGTCTTCATTCTCCCTTTTTATTTGCATGCTATTTTGATATATTGTTTAATTAATGATATTATTTTCCTACCACATTACTTGTTAGCTATCTAAATCAATGTAAAGATTTTCCATTATTTATGCCATCTCCAGGTGGTCTGAAATCGAAACTAATCTAATTAGAAATCCTGGGTCACCTTTAAGCCATGGTAACCTCTTTTCGGCTGCACCTACCACCGCCAATCAAATGCGGTCAACTGTGACAGAAGCAGAAATCAAAATCACCAACAAAAAAATAAAAACAGCTGCAACATCAGCAGCCGTAAAAAAAAGCAACCTCAAAATCAATTAATTTTATTGGCCATCTTCTCGTGCCCTGAAAAACTGTCCGTGTGCGGAAAACTGAAATGTCATTGTGGTGAAAAACTATTTCCCAAACAGATCGCAATTCCCCGTTTATTTCGACCTTTTTCGGGCTGTCACTTTCGGTGAGGGTATTATGGTTTAGCATCTACAACGAGTTTGTAATAAATTAAAACACTTTAAAGCGATTAGTTTGGGTATCCCCATATCTGAAATGCAAACGAAAAAAAGCGATTAATAAAAATAGCTATTCAAATGCTAAGGGTCTAATAGAATTCATATTGTATTGAAACTAGTATTAGTTTTTTGTTTTAGGACTGCCAAACTATGAAGATAGTTAAAAAAGAATTTAATAATACATTTAATTAGAGAAATACTTAAGGTGAGAGATAAATCCTATTAATCCAATAAATAAAGTGATATAAGTTTATACCTTTCATAACTTATTTATTACCTTTCCTCTGACTTAAATGAATCAATTTGATGCTATCAGGTATATTTCTCTAAGCTTTTCTGAATCGAGTGTTCTTTAAGGGTATTGAAACTTCGTTGACCAAAAGCAGAGCCACTTTTCCCTCTTTTTTATATTGTTTGTCATTGGGCAGAATCTAAATCTGAGTCTATCTCGTCTCTGACATTGACAAAAGTGCAAAGGATTAAAAGTTGTACACGGGGCCGAACAAAAGCCATTGAGAGGTAACCACATAGATACACACGGCTGTACACCCTGGTTTTTTTTTTGTATTTTGTGTTTTTTTTTCCAGCCGCACTGAGGAATTGAAGTCACGTAGTTTGTGTGCAAATTTTTTGCTCCTCCGTTCACAGGGGGAAATTGTTCGTGTCCGTGTTCCATGTCCATGTCCGTGTTCGGAGTGGTCCCTTTTTTGATTTGGTTATGTTGCTAAATTTAATTCTTGTTTAGCCGCCGCACTCGCACTCGCACTCTGTGATTAAATTTTGCCCCCGACACTTACGTGATTTCAATGCGTAATTTATGCCAATAAACCCGTAGTCTAGGCCATATGGACGACTGGCCGACCCGAAACCCGGAGTCTGACAAACTTTTAATTAGTTTAGTGTCACTCGAAGGGCCCGCATCCCATTGAATTTGTAGGGTATTTGTTTTGAAGAGGTGCCAAGTAGCAAACACACTCTGGGATTCTGAGATTTTGAGATCCAGAGATTGCGAGATCCCAGAGATAACCGCTCAACGCTCACGTGTTAATGTCTGTTTGCTCGCCTCAAAATGGTTGAATGCCATGTGTGTCGTGTGTCGTTTCCTCTGGCTTAGATTCTAATCGGCCTCCGCTGCCTTGGCCACACTTGTCACCCGGCCACACAGATCCGTCCTTTGGTCCTTTGGTCCGTAAGTCCTCCGACCCGAATGCCCACCGCCACCCCCAATTTTGCCATCCAATTAACTTGATGTCGTCGCAGTTCTCAGTTGCGAGGTGAAAAGTTGCAGCCAAATCAAATGTGCCAAAGCATGGAGAAGTCGCGTGACTGTCAACAAAGCGAAATCTCTGCCAGTGTAAGTCCTGACAAAAAGCGGCAAAAGTTTGCTTTTGAATACTCTTAGCAGGACACGGAATGTTGCAAGAGAGCGCTCGAATCCCACGAGGGGAATCATCAAAGGATTCACCTTTTAAAGGCGTTATTTCACATGGGTAACCCAGATACCGAGGAGCATAGCAAAGCAGTTCAACGAATCATGTAATAAAAATTAAGTTCATTATTTAAATCTACTTTTTAAAGCATTTGTAATTTAAAAAAATTTGCTATTTTTAATACCTCAATATCACATGAAGTAACTCAAAAGAAATATTAAAAAAAGTTAGTGATTTCCTATGGTAAATATTGGACAATGTAAAATTATATATTACATATTCATTAAGTTTTTATTTGACTTTTAAAATCACAATGATTTTTTATCATTTAAACCAAATCCCATCAAAACTCTACCAAAAATTCTCCAACAATAGTCCTCAAAGGATAACCAATCTGGAATCCTAATTACCCTACAAATAGGGCATACGGCTTTCAATATTTTGCGGAAATAAATACTTCTCCCTCATTTCTTTTGCCTTTATTTGTTCTTCTGGCTCTTTGGCGTTCGTTTGCTGGCTTTCAGCCCAATTTAATAGTTTTTCGATTTGTTGAAAAGCGAATGCCAAAGCACAGAAAATAAATTGTCACTGAAATGCCGGCCAACTTAAGCAGCTGGCCCGCTCCTCGCCAGTTAACCGCAAAAACCAGGGCCAGAGGGCCACAAGACAGAGCCCAGAACCAAGACAGGCAGAAAGGCAAAGTTTCCTGCAGGAGCCACTCGGAGCGGAGCGGCGACAGACTCCTTGGCCTTATCTTTATCAGTTTCGGGAGTGGAAAAGCGCAGCGATGTCCTTGTCGTCACATATCGAGTGCAAAAAGTTCGACGACTTGGCAGCGTCCGACGACGACACCCAGAACTTCCTGCCAGCCTTTAGTAAACTACGGAGAACACTGCGAAAAAGTTCGTTTACATTGCTCAAAAATGTAATAATCACAAAGCATTTCAAAAATATTTAAGATGTGACTAAGTATGTATAAAAAGTTTTGATAATATTTTTTATATCCAAAAAACCATCAACTCAGAAAAATAATTTTGCACCTTTTTATACCCTTGCAGAGGGTATTATAATTTTGGTCAAAAGTGTGCAACGCAGTGAAGGAGACATCTCCGACCCTATAAAGTATATATATTTTTGATCAGGATCACCTCCTGAGTTGATATAGCCATGTCCGTCTGTCCGTCTGTCCGTCTGTCTGTCCGTCTGTCTGTTTCTACGCGAACTAGTCTCTCAGTTTTAAAGATATCGAATTGAAACTTTGCACACACCCTTCTTTCCTTTGCACGCAGTATATAAGTCGGAACGGCCGGGATCGGCCGACTATATCCTATAGCTGCCATATAACTGATTGATCGGAAATGCCATAACTCTGCTGTTTGTTAGGTTAGGAAGTTGGGACTTTCTATGGGTTTTATATTTGGCCAATCAATCCGACGTACCAAATTTCATAAGGATCGGCCGACTATATCTTATAGCTGCCATATAACTGATTGATCGGAAATGCCATAACTTTGGTGTTTGTAAAGTTAGGAAGTTGGGATTTTCTATGGGTTTTATATTTGGCCAATCAATCCGACGTACCAAATTTCATAAGGATCGGCCGACTATATCTTATAGCTGCCATATAACTGATTGATCGGAAATGCCATAACTTTGGTGTTTGTAAAGTTAGGAAGTTGGGATTTTCTATGGGTTTTATATTTGGCCAATCAATCAGACGTACCAAATTTCATAAGGATCGGCCGACTATATCTTATAGCTGCCATATAACTGATTGATCGGAAATGCCATAACTTTGGTGTTTGTTAAGTTAGGAAGTTGGGATTTTCTATGGGTTTTATTTTTGCCTAATCAATCCGACATATTAAATTTCATAAGGATCGGCCGACTATATTCTATAACTGCCATATAACTGAACGATTGGAAATGCCATAACTTTGGTGTTTTTAAAGTTAGGAAGTTGGGATTTTTTATGAGTATTAAGAATGCATTATGAATGATTTTGGAGAATATAATTTGCAGAATATTCTGCAAGGGTATTTCAACTTCGGCTCCGCCCGAAGTTAGCTTTCCTTTCTTGTTTTTCATCATAAAGATTTATAAGTATTCAATACAATAACTATTTACATTTATTTAGTTAAATTTAATGTATTTTATTTTATATTAGTTATTATTTTACTTTAAATAATTCTATATAACTCAAATAAAAATCTCAAATATATTTATGAAATATTTTATTTTCCAAATGTTTCTTAAATTTAAAATAACCTTTACTTCGTTATTCTTAATTAATTTTTTAAGTATTTCAGAAAACATTATTTTAAAATTGTTAAGTGAAAATTGATTTTTCTACTGCACACAAAACCAGCCATCGAAAACACTCTTTCCTGAAGTCACAAGTAAAGTTGTAAATAACTTTAGCTTGAAGGGGAAATGGAAAATTCTCAATTGAATTCATTGCGTTTTGATTGCACACCCTCCTTACAACCGAGATAATTATCAACTTAATAAAAAACCAACTAACTGTCATTTAAAATGCCCCATAAAATCGCATAAAAGCGCATAAAGTGCATTGCACACATCATCGTAGCTGTAGTCGTAACTTGTTGTAAATATAGTATGCTCATGCTCAACATGCACTCAATGAATGAAATGTGTGCACAATGTTGAAAATAGTTGTGACACCGCCCCCCGTTTTCTCTGAAATGGGGGTGTTCCATCTTATTGTTCATGGTGTTGTTGCTTATACGGCTGGCAGGGCATGAAGCTCGTAACACTTTTGAAAAATAAATATTTTGCAAACTCGTTAATTTTGCATCTTATTTAAACACACTTTTGTAAAAAATTTAAGTGTATACCATACACTTGCAGCAACATAAAATAATAATAAATAAACATTTTTACACGAAATGATGTTTGCTTATTTAATGTGCCCGATTGAAGAATATATGTTTACCTACAATTTATCAAAAAGCATATTTTTCAAATGGGCTTAAATATATATGAACAAACAAAAAAAATAGTTGCCCGCGTAATTTTAAATTTATATTTAATTTTATATCAACCAGCTTTTGCTAAGATCTCAACGGCGTTGCCACATCTTAAACACATCCGCTTAGGTTTAGGTACGCCAGATGGCGCAACACAAAATGCTAAACTCAAGGCATTAGATGGCGCTAAAATTGGTTTATCATATTTTAAATTCCCATATAAAGTTGTTTGTTTCATTTGATTGAATATATTAAAAACTTTGCCAATAAAGAACCCCAAAACCCCCAATTAAATACATTTTCATTTAGATACTATAAGCTTTTATTTGTCAAAATAGTTTCAGATTTATACATTTCCGGGAACAGCCTGTAAAGAAGATAATAAAACAAACAAATTAATACAAATTCAATGAAGACAAATATTTAATTTTTGACATGAGTTATCAGTTGGGGAAATGACTTTCAAACAGCATGGTGTTTCTCAGTTAAAAAACCACGGACGGTATTTTCATCATTTCAAACAACTGTAAATACAGTTTTAAGTCTAGTTACCTTTTGATTCGATCAACATAGAACCGCCAAAAATCAGATTATAAATGCGATGTTTTAAAGCATTCTGTAAAAAGAAAATACAAATTAGTAATGGAAATGTACATGCTTAAAATCTCATTTTTGAAATGATTTATCAGTTGGGGAAATGACATTCAAGCAGCATGGTGTTACTCAGTCTAAAACCACGGACGGTATTTTCATCATTTCAAAAAAATCGAAATATATTTATTCATTAATTACCTTTATAACTGCAGGCTTAATAACAAAGATCAGGCTGACCACTTTTAAGAGAAATCTGAAAACAAATTAAAAGCAAATTAGTTTATATTGATATTAAAGTATAACAAAACCCATTTTTGAAATAATTTATCAGTTGGGGAAAGAAGACATAAAATGTCAGCATGGTTTATTCTTTGAAAAAATTCCACGGACGGAAAATTTCATCATTTCAAATATTTAAGATAAAAAACTAAGAGTATATTCACCTTATAGTTGGAGCAATGAAATCGTTTTAGAAACATTCCAGAAAGACCTGTAATTAAAATAGTTTTCGTTATAGCCAGTCTGTCTTCTTAAAATTTGAACAATCAATTCTATTTGTAAAGCGTTTGATGTCAGACAGGGAAAGTGAACAGCATGGTTGTTTTAGGGTTCTACTCAGAAGAGGGAATCCTGAGATAGGATATTATCATCATAGCAAACGCTTTTCAATTAAAATTTGTTTTCAAAACAAAATCAGACGAAATGTATATGCTTACCTTACAGCTGCACATCTATGTAGACGTTTTTGATATCGAATTACAACTGCAGGACTTGATCTAAAATAATTGAAAATATATATATTTTAAATTGATTTAATGAAAGGTCAGAAAAAAATAATTGAAAGCTTAATCAGCTTCAAAAAGTTTGTAACATGTTTGTTTCTAATGAACTATACTAGAAGTAACATCATAGAACCATTAAAAATATAGTATTTGAAATATAAACGTACCTTAGTTAACTGATGATATAAACACGACGATAAACAGTCATTCAACCATAAACGGCTAATCTAAAAATATACAAAAAAATTAATTGTAGGCATAAAATTGTATTCATTTTTACTAGCAATAATCTGCTTTAGTTAGAAGTATCAGTAATATTTCTCCGCATTTTCTACTCAGTAGAACGAAAGTTAATAGATAAAAGGTATTCATCATATAAACTATTGCAGCAAATTAAAAAATTGTGCATAAATCTCACCTTGATTGGCTGGATAAGATCATTTAAGCATAGTTATCAGAATGTCATGTCAAAACTGCAAAAGAGAAAATAAATTAACGAATCTGAATGCAAAAATTAAATTTTTTTAAATAAGAATTAAGTTCAGTTGCAAAAATTGCAGCCATTTAGATTTAATCACAAAAGTCGTACGGTAATTACATTCATCAAAAAAAAAAATATACACAAAACAAAGACACATTTCTTTACCTTGTCTGAAAGCGATTGGTTTCTGTCCGTTTTCTATCCATCAGAAAGAATTCTAAAAATAAGAAAGAAATTTAAATTATTAAAAAGCACCAATAAAACAACATTCTATTGATGAAAAGGATAATCAGTTACTATTAAATAGCAGCCATGGGGTTTAATATCACGGAAATCAAACGGTAATTTCTTGTCATCAATTAAATTTTATTTTTAGTAATTATATTTGAAATAAAACTTACCACATAGTGAGAGAACTTTATTTTGAAGTAGATCCACGAGTTACCAGCAAAATGCTAAAAATAAAGAAAACTTAGGTTAGGTTTTCATCGCCATTTTCTTTTTAACTAAAATATTAATTTAAATGTTTCAGAATCCTTTTGGTTTAATTTTAAGTTGTGAATCAACAGCACTTTGTTCAGATTGAACTTATCATCAGGAAATCTGGTTTAAATAAAGATTTATATAATTAAATTACCTCAATCACACATTCCAGACTACTTCATAAAATGGCGGCGTCATTATACGGTAGAGCTAAAAATAAAAAATAGAAATACTGTGGTTAATATCGACATAAATTCGGATTAAACCTCGGAGTAAACTTAATATTTTCTCAGAATCCTTTTGGTTTAATTTTAAGTTGTGAATCAACAGCACTTTGTTCAGATTGAACTTATCATCAGAAAAAATTAAAAACTATTAATGAAGTAAGAGCGAGAGGAGATTACATACCTATGGAGGGCAATGCCGGTTCTCTCTCTCTCTCTGGCCACGTGTTTTTCAAATCTAGAACAAAGTAAAGAAAGAAAAGGTTAATTTTTTGGCTTACACATTGCATTTAATATACATTCTAGTTAATTTATTTAGTTTATCAGTTGGCCGTTCTTATTCTTTCTACAGGAAGAGTGCCAAATCTTGCGACCTAGCACTCGACTCTTCAGAAAAAGAACATTCATCAAAAAACAACGAAAAAACAAGAAAAACACATTTCGCTTACTTTTAATCCATTGTTTGCGCTTGCATCCGACTGTTTTATTAACTCTTCTTCACTTTAAAAAATAAAACCTTTAGTTGGCTTTGCTCTGACGTCATCATTTAAAACTTTTTCTTCGCCACGCTACTGCTCCAAATTTTTTAGAAAAGAAATAATGAGCGTCTGCTTGTTGCTTTTATAGATTTTTTGGTTTTAAGAGTGACCAGGGAAAGCAAATGGATTTATCTCTTAATTTATCGATTTAGTATCGATTGGAATTTGTTTCGTTCAATTCTGGCGTTGCCAAATAGTCAAATTAACATGGAATAAAAATGTTTTAATATTAATTAACTAAAATAAATAATAATAATAATATAAATAAACTAATATACTGAAAATATCAGTGTAACTTGAAGTCTTTAACAACATTTACGTGTATTTTTATAGGAAAAACAGTGAGCCAATAATATAAGTATAACCAATTTTTTATCTGTAATGTCAAAAAACATAATTTTTTATTAATTATTTCTAGTTTTTAAGAATATATTATTTTTTTGAGCAATATTTTTTTTAATTCTTTTCAAAATTTCACCTTACAGAGACAGCACTGTATTTCTCTTCTTCTTCCACGGTTTGTTTACTACTTTGACGAAAATAAACGTTTTTGCAGAATGTTTGAAAATAAAGGCGAAAAATTACTGCTCGAAATAGAGGAGTATGACGCTGATCCCGAAAATCAGCATCCCCGCTGCGACCATGGACCCACGGTTTTATTCTACCGGGAATCTCAGCTTCCAATTGAGGGTTATTTCGCCTGCTCAGCTCACAGGGACTCAAAACTTTGCAATTTTCACCTGCCGGCGGATCAGTGGAAGGGTCATAGCCTTGGAAACTTAAATCCAGAAAAGGACTATCCCTCACCATCCGGGAAATTACCGATTTCCGCTTCCGATCCCACATTAAGCCTAACTGCGCTATCCCAGGACAAAGTTAATGCCCAGTATTTCTTTGATGAAGCTGCTCTAAACTTCCTGGCGAATCAGTGCAAAAATATAGGAGCTAGGTGAGTGAATGTACTAATTTCTCGAATCTTTCACTAACCTTCAATTAGCAAGATAATCTGCATGGGAGCACCACGATTACATTTCCACCTCCGCCAAAAACTGAAAAGTTTTCTACTGGATCTTGATGAGCGATTTGCAGACTATCTAGGACCTGAGGAGTTCTGCCTCTACAACATGTGCAATAATCACTTCTTCTACAATCGCAAGCCCTTTGAAAAGTTCCTGGAAGGTACCAGGTAATATATATCAACCCATTAGTATTGGTGGCTCTAATTTGGATGGTATCCCAAATTGCAGTTCGGATCAACTGCTGATTGTAACGGATCCACCCTTTGGTTGTCGCACTGAACTGATTTCCCACACCCTGCGCAGCCTAAGAAAACTCCACAACAGAATCAATCAGTTGCCCTCCACACCACTATCCATATTCTGGATATACCCCTACTATTCAGCTAATCACATCAGACAGGAAATGCCGGAGATGGAAATGTGCGACTACAGAATAAATTACACCAATCACCTGAGATACACGAATGTGGGTAAACAGAGTCGGTTTTGCGGATCACCCGTGCGAATGTTCACCAATGTGCCACTGAAATTGCTTCAATTGCCCGCGGAGGAGGGCTATAAGTACTGCCAAAAGTGTGAGTTACACACAGCCAAGGAGAACCTCCACTGCAATCGCTGCGGGAAATGTGCCTCGGTGAATGGTCAATCATATAGGCACTGTCAGTTCTGCGATGTCTGTGTGAAACCCAACTATGTGCACTGCATAAATTGCAGGAGATGCACTCAAAGAGAGGGGCACAACTGCTCCTTCTATCAAACCAAACAACACTGCTGGCTGTGTGGTCACAAGGGCCACATCGAAACCAGTTGCCTTAATTTCCGAAATAGAAAGTCGAAGCACTCCAAGGGCTGTTTGTTGTGCGGCAAACAAAATCACAGGGAACGGAGATGCACACACCGCACAAAGTACTTCAGGGAAAATCATTTTATGAACGAAACAACTATCCAGTCTGTCTAATCCCCATATTTTGTTAAAGCACTGCCAATAAAATCAACAAATATTTTTTGTTTTATAAGAAATGTATTTGTTTTGAGCACTTGTTGAATGGATTTATATACAGTTTGATTGTAAAGGTACTGAGTTCCATTTACTTTGTGTATTTTTTGATAAATCATTGATTTATCAAACACCCACTTCCAAATGCAAAACAAAACATTTGTTTAATACAAAATTTATTTGTTCTTAACACTTTTCGTTGAATGTCTTACAAATTTTGAATTGCAACGGCTGCGCGCGGAATTTCTGATGCACATGACCACGATAAATTGTGGAATGGATTCCCAGCCCAACAAGCGGGTGGAAAAAGTACGATTAATTTTGAAAATATGCATTACGCTTAAACACGTCTTTAACTTAAGCTTAGGTATAATTAATTTCATGCGGAAAACACCAATGCCTCAACAAGCGGAATGGGTCTCTTGTTATCTTGCCGCGAAAGAAATGGTGACGTCGACAGTGCTCACGTTCGTTGAGGTGAAAGTATTTTATTGGCTACGAATTGAATGGCTTAAGAACGATTGTATTTGCCCCAGATGTGCAGCATGAAGACGGAAGCGATGAAGAGCAGCGACATGACCAGCACGGGCACGGGTCCACTGTGGGATAACGCAGGGGTAAAGAGTGTCATAAGTAGGGGGCCTTTAAAAATAGTTAGTTAGCAGTACTTACACCTTGATTCCGGGCGAGTCGTCCGTGTAGAAGCGCCACATGCCACCAGTTCCAGCTCCGCCGGGTGCACGGCTTCGGGCCGCCGTGGTGCTGCTGGTGGTTTTTCGCTGCTTCAGGGTGCTGCCGCCTCCGGATCCGGCGCTACGTGGCGCCGACAATTTGCTGGGCGAGCGCGATCCGCTGCCCACGGACGTTGAACTTGCAGGAGCGGGCTGTGAATACGTTTTCAATTAGTCGGGGCCACTAATTGCTTCTCAGTTTAACTCACCATTTTAGGCTATTTGTTTTTCTGCACCGACCGATCTGGAAAATGTGAGCAGGCGAAGTGGAATCTGAATCTTGTGAAACTGACGTGCTCGCCTCGGCTTCGTGTGGCTTCGTCTTTTTTCGTTCCACGTCACTTTGGTGGTGACACTGCGGGCGATAGGTCGTGTGTCAGGGCTGACAGCTATCGCGTTTTTAGACAGCTGGGGATGGGACACTCAAATATCGGTTCATTTAAAATTTATTATGAGCTACTTAAAAATAATTAAATTACTTTTTGTGTTTATGTTACTGGCAAAGTGTATTTTATGTGTTTTTGATGGTGAAGCTATGAGTGTTTGTTAAAAGCAAATGGAATAAAAACGTTTGATGAGCCTTTTTAATTTGGTCTAAGGTTTCTTCAAGTTAAAACCTAGAATTTTGTGAATTTATTGCATGAATTTATTAAGCGACTTTAACAGGCTTTGAATGTTTATAAACTGACTGTATTTGAAAGTATTAATTTATTCGTCTGTGTCTTTGATTAATTAAGTATACATGCAATAAATTAAACGCCTCAATTCTTTCTATTGGATGTTCAATTGAAGTATTGAATTATTTATCTGTGTCTTCTATTATTGCAATAAATTTGAGGCTCTGATTTTAGTTACCATTAAGCAACATAGTTTACTATTTTTAAAGTCAATGAATAATATTAAGAGCAGTTTTAGGTATCAAATATATAATTATAGTTAGAAAATAAAATGCTTGACTCAGTTGTTTCTAATATCGATAGCAACGATGGTAACTGTGTGATTGTGGTATTTTTAGGATTTACTGCCGGGCAAGCGCAGTAAACTTGGCGCACATTAAGCAAATATTAACTTAATTAATAGTAATTAACAGTAATTAGAAACGTCCTACTTTATAAGATTAAGTAAATATTGTACTAGTCACTGAAAAAACTAGAGCACAAATTGAAGAACGCCCAACGGGCACACCGAAGCGCGGGCTCGACACACGCTTTGGCATTTTCGCACTTCGGCACTACGTTCACGTTAATTGCAGCGGCATCATTTTTGCTTGATTTCGAAGGGTTTTTTTTTGTGGTGAAAAAAGAGACATAAGTGCTTGGCTTGGTGCTTCTTATGGGTATATATCCGGTACCCCCAAGACTCCGATAAGTTTATCATAGTTCGCGGAGTCCCTTTGATGAAACGGGGTGCAGCCGAGAAATCGCAAATTGTCCGACGCACATGAAAGTGTAACATGGAGGACATCGAATATCTAGACGAGTACAAAGACTTGGTGCTGCCAGGTGCGTTTTCCCTTAGAATGCTATAAATATGCATGTGTACTATCTGTGTGTAATTTGTGTGTTTGCAGGGATCAAAACCAGTGCTCCGCCAGCTTCCTCGGCCGGCGTCTCCCGTCCGCGTCGCATTTCGTCAGACTCGAGCAACTCGTCGTCGATCGATGCGGACATCTTCCAAAAGCTCTTTCACGGCAAGTACAATGACGACGACGACCTGCTTGACGAGACTTCCGGCTCTAAGTCCAAGGACCGGCGTCGCCGCTCCCCATCCCCATACTCCTCCAGTGACGTTTCCAACGATGCCCTTGAAACCCTGTTCTGCCGGAATATTTTCAAGTCGAAGCCAAACAAGCGGCGCGAACGCTACGAGTCCTTCGATTCGGTGGACGATTTGGGTGGGTATCCTTAATGCCCCATTAAACACACATTCCCAAAATTACATGATGCTATTCCCAATCCCAGGTGCGGCCCTGATGCGTCCCTCGCAGAGGTTGACTGTACCCAAGCCTAGTACTTCCCAGGCAGGTGCCAGAAAATCACTCGGTGAAGCCCCACACAGGAGCGGCAGCAACAGCAGCAGTGGCAACTTTGGCAAGTCAACCAGCAACAAACCACTGCCTGCTTCCCCAAGTAAAACTGCTGCTAACCCTAGTCTAAGTGCTAAGAACAAGAATCCCAGCTCTTTAGTCTCAAAGCCATCGGACTCCATAAATGGGAGTGGCCTGTCATCCGCCAAAAACAAGACAGTGACCATAATAAAGGCCCAAAAGACAAATCTAACGCCTTCGCAGCACGAACCCAAAACAGATCCTTTGAGTAAGAACTGCAGTAAGTTATACCACAGCCATTTTAATACCTAATCCTTTATAATATCTATAGCGTTGGGGGACTACGATGGGGATTCAGAAAGCGACTCATCGTACGAGTACGAATCGGACTTCTACGGCGATCGCGACTCAGAGGACGAGGACGCCGAACCGGTCATCGACATTTCAACGGACACGAGCAGGACCACATCGGTGGCGGGTAAGTTAGCGCTAATAACTAGTTGATACTGCCAACCCTCTGATAATATTCATCATATGTAAAAACACAAACCGTGTAGACACCGTGACACCTGTTGTTTCCGACGACGAGAGCCAGGAGCCGCAGAGTAAACAGAATGACCATCCTGAGAATGATCAGGAGTCGGTACTGAGCGGTGTCTTTGAGCGCCTGCAGTCGTACTTGAATAATCTCAGTTGCGCCGAGGCGCCTCCAATTTATAAGAAACAGAGTAGTGCTAGGAAATCCCGCTCCAATGAAAAGAAACCTTCCTCCGAACAGGTTAAGCATGCTAATGAGCGATCAGCGGGTAAGTGTGCACCGATGTCCATTGGGGCGTCCATTCTTCGACCATGAGCGCCTCCGTGAACCCCTAAACCTGCCACGCCCTTACATTTGTAACTCTTTCTGCTTTTTGTTTCACAGCCAGTGACAAAGAAAAAGCGGAGGAAAAGGAGCAGGAGGAATATCTGGGGCCACTGGAGGCCAGCAGCAGTGCCAAATCCTCGGCCAGCAAGGCCAGCAGCAGTGCCAAATCCTCGGCCAGCAAGAACAGCGACAGTCGGAAGCTGAGTGCCGTGGATAAGACCGTCACGCTCGAGGCGGTGGAGCGCATGAGCCTTGACCTGGCCGAACAGATCTTAGAGATCGATGTGGAGCGTTCTAACGAGTTCGAAAAGCGCTCCGGCTCCAAAACGCGCAGCAGATCTAGATCTAAGAACCCAGCGGATCCCAGCACGTCCTCTAGCCTAAGCAAGAGCCATGTGCGCAAGCTTACCTACTCGAGCGAACGGTTGGAAACCTGTGAGCCCTCAGGGTCCAAGCTGCGGCGGTCAAAGAGCGAATCTTTTCCAAAACGAGGACGCTCCCGAGGGCAAAAGAATCGTAAAAGTCGAGCTGCAACCACTGAGGAAAAGATGGCTAATGTGTCGGAAGGGGAGCGAGACACGGTCAAAAGAAAACGCGGAAGGCCCCGCAAATATTTTCCAAATGAGACGCCAAAAGCTGAGTCTAGTAAAAATTCAAGCGAAAACTTGGATAAGGATTCTCTTTTATCAAAAACTAGCGAACAGAAAGCGGAAAAGGAGACGGTTAATCTGGAAGAGCATGATGAACTAAATACAGAATTAGATACAGCCAAAGAGTTATCAGGAGGTGATAACACTACCCAGAATGATATTAGCATGACTTCATGTCCGCACAAATCGGATCTCAAAAGTGCTCCGGACAGGGATGTGCAGCTGGATAAAGAGTCTGAGCAAAATCCCGAAAAAGAAGCGCTTGGTTTACTGGACACATCAACGGATACCTTTGATACGGCAGAGGATCACAACGAAATGATCGAAGATAAGGATTTAATTTTAGGAGAAGAGGAAACTCAAAAGGATTCTACCGTTGAAGCTACTAGGCAACCCAATCACGATGTAATAAAGGAATTGGATAAAATACAAAATGCAATTGAAGCTACTGTTGAAATCGAAATACCGACTGTGCTCACCCATGCAAATGAGGTTACTGGAATCATTATTGAAGAAAGCGATTCCCAGTTGGCTGAGGATATTAAGTTGGCTGAAGAGATTTTGGCGGCTGAAGTGGGCAAAAGAATTGAAGTAACTGAGGTATCAGAGGCAGTAGAAGGTGGACAAAATCCTGTAACTGAAATTGTCAAGGAGCTAGAGCAGGAAACTATTTCAGAAGTCGTAGGAATTGCTGAAGAAGACAGTCAACCCAAAGAAATAGATCCAGTTGAAAAACTTCCTTTAGACATTAAAGAATGTCCAGTTCAAAAACAGACTCCAGTTAAAGAACCACCTTCTTCTGAAGAACAGTTTTCTACGGAAAAACCGCTTTCTACTGAAGAACCACCCTCTACTGAAGAACCACCCTCTAATGAAGAACCACCCTCTACTGAGGAACCGCCTACTACTGAAGAACCACCCTCTACTCAAGGACCACCTTCAACTGAAGAACCACCCTCTACTAAAGAACCACCTTCTACTGAAGATGAGCAACCTGCTGAAGTCGAGCCACCTACTGAAGAGCAGTCTCTTGCTAAAGACCTGTCTCCTGCTAAAGAGCAGATATCCATTCAAGAGCCAAAACCTGCTGCAAAAGAAACAGGTCAAGAACCTGAAAAAGATTCCTTGCCTTGTTCCGAAGTTCCTCTTAGCCAAGTAACAACTACCAAGAAACGAAATAATTCTTCGCCAGCTAATACGCCCAAGAAATCGAGGGAGCTGGAATTTAAGGAAAGTTCGATTTCCAGAAGGGCTCTCAGGTCCGATAAAACAACTCCTATTAACCAACGGGAAAGTCGCTCCAAGCGGCCGCTGAAGACCGAACTCACTCAACTTATGGATGAGACATCGAGGCGAAGTAGTCCAAGATTGGGCAGATCTCCAGCGGAAAGTCACTCTTCCCAAGAACGCTCGCCGGTGGAAAAGAAAGTTATAACTTCCAAGTTGGTCAAGGAAAAGTTAACCACTGAAAATGTCAATGCGTTAGAAGACAAATCGTTTCCATCTGATACTGAAACTAAGGATGTAAATCAAGCTACAAAATCTGAAGGTGCTCCAGTTGAAGATGCTTCCGAAGTGGCAAAAATGCCTAGCTCCACGGATACTGAAATGGAAAAGTCGATGGGAGAGCCATCAAAGTCGAAAAAATCCAGAAGGACTCGTGGATCAGGAAGGAATAAATATACTGCAGATTTAAACGAAGAGCTTCGTTCTACTTCAAAGTGTGCTGAAGAATATTCGACCTCAAGCGAGACAGAGCAGAAAGACGAAAAGGAGGAAAACCAACCACCTTCAGACCGACCAGTAAATGTTTCCAAAATGGCAGAACAGCCAAGCTCTAGTGAGGCTGAAATGGAAAAGGTGATGGGTAAGCCATCAAAATCGAAACAATCCTTAAGGAGTCGTGGAGCAGGAAGGAATAAATATACTGCAGATTTAAACGAAGAGCTTCGTTCTACTTCAAAGTGTGCTGAAGAATTTTCAACCTCAAGCGAGTCGGAGCAGAAAGACGAAAAGGGGGAAAACCTTCACACTTCAGACCCACCTGTAAATGATAGCAAATCCCTTTTAGAAAACTCCGAATTGGAAGAGATTGATACAGAACATGTTGAGAAAAACTCGTTCAGTCCCAGGAAACTCCGTAGACCGTTAAAGGAAAAAGAAAAAGTTCAAGGCAAAACCGCCACCGACCATAAAGGCGCTGAAACTGAAGAGAATCCTTCCACAACAAGCAGTACGGAAACTGATGTAAAGTCAGAAATTCCGCAATCTGTTTCTGTCAACAATAAAGAGGAGCGAAACTCTGGCAGATTGAGTCGCAGAGACAAGGCGACTATTGATGCGGCCAAGTCCCAAAAGCACGAATCGCCTTCTGCCAAATCTCATTCTTCTAGTGAAAAAGTACTTTCGAAGGAAAGGCCTTCCAAAAAGGATCAGACCAAAGAAAAGTCATTGAAGGCATTAGAGCCAGATGCCAACAAAACCGTCATGGAAAGAAAGCGAAAATCGACAAAAGAGGAAAAGGAAACAGAAAAAAAAGAAGAAACAGAAAAAAAGGAAGAACCTGAAAACAAAGAAGAAGAATCTGACAGTGACAGCCAACCAAATGTCAATTCCAATGAAAAAGAACCAGATCCTGAGCAAAATTTGACTGAAGGCGAATCAATTAACAACATACAAAAGCAAGAGACTAAATTGGATATAATGGAAGCCGTTTCGAGCAGCACCACTGACCATACAGAAACTAAAATTGAGGAGAATCCTTTCTCGACAAGCAGCATCCTAACTGATGTTAAGTCAGTAACTTCGCAAAGTGATTCTGTTAACAACAAAGAGGAGCGAAGCTCTGGCAGACCGATTCGCAGAGACAAGGCGACTAAAACTCAAAAGCACGATTCGTCTTCTACCAAATCAGGAATTAAATTGGATAAAATGGAAGACTTTATTTCCAGTCCGAACTCAGAACCAATTTCAAAAGACTTGACACAAGATTCAGCCAAGAAGGATGAAAAGAAATACAATGAGCAGATTTCTGAATCTGATAAAGAACTGGGTTTAGATTTAAATACGGAAGCAGATAAACTAACATCTTCTGCTGAAAAGGACTCTGACACAATTTCGAAAGACTCGGCAAAGGATATTTCTAAGGCCAAGGTTTCAAAACAAATATCCAAGAGCAGGGGTAAAAAAGATAATAAGAAACCCAAGGAGAACATTTCTAATGATAATCAAGAGGCAAAAACAGTTCAACCTACTTCTTCAACAGAAAAGGACTCGATAGAGTTGGAAGATAAGCCCAAAGTCTCTGGAATAGAAAGCGGAAGAATCAGAAAACGTAGACAAGCTGTTACCGTTGAGGATCCAGAAGACGATAACGCCATTCTAAATACTGAACTAGACAAAAAAGATACCCCTGCCGGTTTAATTTCTAGTGAGCGGGAACCCTCACCATTAGTTTTTGAAACCGAACACCGTTCTCCTAAAACAAAAATACCAACGAAAACGTACCTACTGAGTACAAGAAACCAAGTACCCTCCATGTCCACTTTTGACACTTTAAAAAATGTTCAAAAACTAAGCGAATCAAAAATCACATTATCAAACATAACACCACCAGAACTAGCTACCGAACCAAATTCAGAAATTTCGGAGACTATTTCTACGATTACATCTACATCTGAAGATTTTCCAACAATCTCTACAGCAAACAGTGATCAAACCAAAAAGATAACTCCAGCTAAAGGATCTTCCAAATCCAAACGTAACGTCCCAAAGGAAACTGCGAAGTCGGAAAACAACTCGGAGAAAAGTCCCAAAGCCGTTGCCGAATCCTTGACCTCTACAAACCAAAGAGAACTAAATACTCCCTCAGTCTCCTGCCGCAAGCTTCGCGTTTTGATAAAGAGAACTCCCACTTCCAATTGGCCTAAAAGCACACAGAAATCTTCCGTCTTGAAAAAATCTCCAATTAAAATAAAGCGTTTTAGGAAAATTCTTGAAAGAATAGAAAAAACTCCATCTCCAGAGAAATGTGATATTGATCCGGCCATTTCTTCTGTTAACAATAATCCTGAGACTAATCCTGTTCCAGATTCGGTTCCCGTTACTGTTTCTGAGTCGGATAATGTTCCTGAACCTCAGCAAATCCTAAATAAAGAAGTTCCTAAGAAATCTGCTAACGACACTGAGAATGAACCAAAGGGTATACTAACAGATCCGAAAAAAGTATCTGAAGACAAAGAAATTTCTGCCGACGGTGATAAAGCTATCACTAAGTTTTCTTCTGAGGACGTCTTAGCAAAAGAGACAGCAGATGTGCTTCCTAACAATGAAACACTGGAGTCCAATTCATTAACTCATGCGCCTTTAGAGAATAGTACATTAAAAGAGGCAAATACAAAAGACGAAACGCCAAAAGAGCATAGCCCGAAAGAGGAAAAACTAGAAAAAGAAACACCAAGAGAAGGAACATCAGGAGATCAAAAGCCAGATAAGGAAACCTTAATCGAGGAATCAGCTCCCTCGGCGGAATTAGTTTCCTCAGCGGAATCAGCCCCGTCAGCGGAATTAGCTCTCTTAGCGGAATCAGCTTCCTCAGCGGATTCAGCTTCCTCAGATGAATTAGCTCCCTCGGCGGAATCAGCTCCTTCTGTGGATTCAGCTCCTTCAGCCGAATCCTTAAAGGAGGATTCTGAAAATGACCTGGAAAAGAAGATAACTAATGTAGAATCGGTTGACCCTCAAGAGCCCGCTCAAAGCCCAATACCAGACTCAACGGAAACAACTAGTGTCACGGACGAAGCCGAAGCCAGTACGTCAAGCATGGTGAAGCGCACCTTGCGCAAGCGGGAAGCGGATTCCTCACAACCAGATGGTTAATAGCTTGCCCAATCTTTTCATTTCATCGTCGTATCAGTATGGGAACCCTTCTAATGTATCTTTTCTTTTTCTCCTTTAGAAGCGGCCAAACGAAAGCAACTGCAGCAAAGGGAGAAGTCGGCCACGGAGAGGCAGGACCATGCTAAACCAGGTAAACATTATTTATATTGTTTATCAGTATCATAATAGCTTCATGATTTTGAAATAGCAGCTAATTAATTGTCGTCGAATAACTTGAACTTTAATGTTATATGAAACATTTTTAACTTTAATTTCAGTTCGCCGTCGTCACCTACTGGATGAAGAAGAGCCTCCTACTCTTAAACGTTCCAAAATTGAATCGGAGGCGAAATCCAATGTGAAAGGCAAATTCATCTCTATTATAGGTAATGAAACCATCATGTCGTCAACGACAGCACCTATAAAAGAAACCAGAAGCGAAACATCACCAGCTGTTACAAAGTCGGCAGTGAAGACACCAAAACAAGAATTGGTCACGAAACATATCATAGTAGCAACACCTGCCAGGAAGCAGTTGAACCCAGAAAGTCCAAGTCCGGCGACCAAGAAGCCTATGGTGCAGACACTACTGAGTTCTACTCTCAGTCTGCAGAAACCATCATCGGGAGACGATGTATCTTCTACTTCCACTAGAAAAACACAAAACAAGTCGGAAACAGAAAAGAACAGAGCGAGCGATCAGCCGATCCTAGGGAGCTCTATTGTGGTCACTAGGAAATCCTTGCCAGCCACTAAGAAAAATGAATCTCTCAAGGAGGAGGGCTCGTCGGCTGCTCCACGAAAAGTTAACATATCTGTTTCCGTGGTGCCTTCCAAGGAAGCAGCTGCAGAAGCATCGAAATCACCTGCCGCCACTCCTGAAACTTCACCCATTTTGCCTCGAAAGGCACAGCTGGAGACGAAGAAGATGGCCAGAAAATCTGAGGTCATTAAGAAAGTGGAGGCCAATAAGAAGGATGATGTCACTAAGAAAGTGGAGGCGAATAAGAAAGTTGAAGTCTTTCAAAAGGATGACGTCATTAAAAAAGCCGAGGCCAGTAAGAAAGTGGTTAGTGAGAAGGATGAGGTCATTAAGAAAGTTGAGGCCAATAAAAAAGCAGAGGCCAAGAAAAAGGCCGTATTAAATGATTCCCTAGATTTGGAGAGAGCTACTGAACCATCAAAGAAATCTGTTACTTCAGTTGTAAGAGGCCGAAAACAAAATTCACAGTCGGAGGCTCCAAAGAAACCCGAAAGCAGGAAGTCACAGGGATTGCACACAGAATCTAATCCTCGTAAAGCTGCGCCTCAAGCTAACCGATCCAAAAAATTTCAAGCCTTAAAATCTGAAGTAGCTGCGTTAGATTTGAATGACCCGAAACCACTTCCGCAAACAGATGTCACACAACAAACTGGAATGCAAATATCGACAGATGCTTCTAAAGCTGTTGTGGTCGGAGAAATTGCCAGGGATGTCAAAGCCGAGGAAATCGGGGCAACCGATAGGGGCCGCGGAGCAGCCAAAAGAGCCAAACAGGAGCAGCGAAAGTCGAGGGGCAAGCCTGGACTTTCCGAAACTACATCTGACTCAAGGGATTCCTCCCGCGACGACAGTGCTCGTAAGTCCCGCACGGATAAACAAGATCAAAATGTGTCAGTGACCCACCGCCAGTTTGCACTCGGCAAATCGGTTCACATGACTCGAGCTACCAGCAGCAATAGATCATTGGCTGCTACGCCAGCTCCCATGTCCGGAAGGCAGAGGAATGCTTCCAAGGACCGCTTTTCACCCTTTTCAGAGCAAAAACAAGAGCCTAAGGAATCCCAGTCCTTGCGTGGCAGACAAATTAGGCGCGTGCCAGTCGCACCAAAAAGAAAGGCAGTGGAAGTTGAAGAGGCAATAGAAGGAGTTAATCCGAAGCGACCAAGAGAGCTGCAGGGAGAGGATATGCAACATCAAGAAGATCCTGGCCAAGAGATCCTGCCCGTGGCTTTCCCAGTTAAAATAACAGCTGCCAGTTTGGCTTCTTCAGAAGAGCCTCTCGCAGTTCCTTCTACAGTTGAAGACGCTCCCCCGAAAGCTAAGCTACGCAAACTTTGCGTTAAAATCAATCGACGAATCTTCAACAATTGGCTATCGAAGACACGAGAGAAGAACCAAGAGAAACAAGACGCCCCTCAAAAATTACCGTCACCTCCTCCACTACCGGAAGCATCATCGGAAACGGATTCTGCGGCGGAGTCAATGTCAGAATCAATGTTGCCTCCTCAGACAGAGCCGGCGGCTGTGTTTAAGGCAGTGCCTGAATCCCAGCCTGAACCTAATCCTCCAACTACAGCCCCTGAATTGCCAGTAAGAAAAAGCTCAACTCTGCTCGCTCCCAAATCAGCTCATGTTCCATCGGCAGCTCCTGCTCTCCTTTCCGATTCTGCAGAAGTCCTGCCGGTAGTTCCAGTACCAGTCAAGGCAATCACGAAGACAGCTATATATCCACTGACTGAACAACATCTTTCCGACAAGGCACCGTTGCTGGACAGTGCGCAGAAGTTGGAAAACCAGCGAAGAGTGCAGATGTTTCACGCCAAGTCAATGCCACTTCCAGTGCCAATTCCAGAGGTGAAGTCAGAGCCAGAAGATGCTCCCCCGGAGATTGTGGAAGAAGATCCCTTTTCGGTATTGCCTACGGTTGCTGCAGCGGAAGAAGCACCTCAACCACTGCCGGTAATTGAAACCATTGGTCCTCCAGCTATTCAAAGCAACAACTTGGCAACGGTTTCCTCTGGCGCGAGTGTTTCCCATTCGATTCCCTCGGCCAGTGCCCCTAGCAATAATCCCAATGGCATTGGCCAAACCAAGATGTTCTCCTTCCTATACCCGAAGCGCTATAAGCGATCCTATGACGACGTGGGCCTGGACTTCTGCTGCCCAAATCTGGACGGACCGATGCGAGCCATTGATTTTACGCGTTTGCATTCGACGGCTGAGGTACCGGTGTTGGAAGTGCCACAGTTCCTGGTCATCACCACCAAGTTTATCTCCAAGGCGGACAAGAATATTCCAAGCAAGGTGCGAGCTAAGCTGGAATTGCTGGGCAGAAATAAGGTACAAGATTCCAGAGAGCCAGTTGCTTCGGTTTCCAATCTGGCTTCTGGAGAAGATGTTCCCGCCAACGCTCTGGATGGTTCAGTTACTCCAGCGCCTACTTCGATAATACAAAGTTTTCCTCCTGCTCCTCCTGGCGACTTGAGCCTACCTTCTCCTGCTGTCCCACCGATTCCAGCTCCCTCTAGTATTCCAATTGCTCTATCCAACCCCACTCCTGCAGAGGTTTCATCTCCAGCTATCTTGGATTCCCTAACCAAACAGTTGCCCCGTGGCACTACGCTGACCAAGAAGGTTCTGCATCCAGGGGCAACCCTCCCGCCAACAGCCAGCACTTCAATGCTGGCCACCCTGCCGCCGTCGCTCATCCAGTTGCCACCGATCTGTCCCACGGACAAGCAGCGCGTGGAGTTGCAGACGCGAGTGCAGGTGTTTGATATGGTGCTCCAGGCACTTAGCCGGCGAGTTTCCAACTTGACACTGGCTGAGAGACAGCGCACCATCGAGGAGATCGTCAGGACCAGCTCGGTGATGGCCATCGACGTGGATGTGGGTACCAAGCTATTGGAGAACTACGTGCGTTACTTGAACAAGGCCACCAACACGATAACGCCTTTGCCGCCGGTCCGGTTCAACTCGGTTATCACGCCGATGACTTCCGTCGGTGCTGCAGTAGAAAATCCTTCGAGTTCAGTGGCAGCTAGCAGTTCGCCACTTTCCAAAAACGTCGTTAGCTCCACCATGGCCTCCGTTACGCCAACGCAGGCCACCAAGAAGACAACGCAGCATGCTCAGCAGCGCAGTTCGCTCCCCGCCAGCGTTCCCCTTTTCGATGCCGAGAAAAACATCATTGGCTTTCAGTGTCCCAACCCGAAAGCGAAAACCGCAACACCGACTTCAGGTCGAAATGCCCTTCCCGCTGCTACCAGCACTCCACTGGGACCCTCAACATCCTCAGCAGCAGCGGCAGCTAATTTGGCGCCACGAAACGTCTCGATGGGAGCCAAGAAAAAAACAGGAGAAGACCCAAGCCAGGTAGCAATATTTTGCAAATAGCAAGTCTGCATTTTTAAAAACCATTCTTTACCCATTAGATTGTGAACTTGAAGACAACTGTTTCAATGACCATACCGTCACCAAAAGTAGTCGCCAAAAAGAGGGCCGTTCCTGGCACTATGTTGTCGATTAATCCGCCAACACCTGTGCAAAAACCGGTGCTATGCAAGAAGAAGACCACGCCGGTAAGGACAGCCACCCAGACCAAGACGATACCATCACCAGCTACGTCATCACCAGCCACGCGATCGCCGGCTACGCGATTCCCCGCTTCGCGAGCACCAACTGCGCAAGCTTCAGCTAAGCCAAAGGCGACACCAAGTACAACTCCAGGTGTCGCTCCCGTTGCCAAATCCTTAGCTCCCGCCGGAATGAGTCTCAGTAGTACCAGCAATCCGAATGTGTTTATCATCAATCAGGCCTCGCAGCCGGAGGAGAGCATCCTGCCCGACACGAACAATACCGTGGCGCCCATGGAGGCGGAGATCAAGGGCGAACTGGACGATTCTTCGGAAATTATTATCTAGTGGGGTGAAGACTATAATCTAGATGGAAAGTATTCTAAGTTACTTTAACACAGTTAATTAAGCAGAGTTAATTATTTCGTTGAACGCAAGAACAGAATTATATAATTCTATTATGAAGAATTTGTTAAACCTTTCGCACCATCCGGTAATTTTTCAAAAAATAAATGGATCAATATTGTAACCACTTTTCGTTTTTGTAGTGTATAGGTGCATATTTATATGTATATTATAACTTAACAAATTAATATAGTAACCACTTAAATGCTTGGTTATGAAAAAACTATATACATATTTTTTTGAGAAAATGGCGTTGAGAAGGGAAAAAAACTGTATATTTTTGTAGAAACGCGCTTTTAAAATAAATGGAAATTCAATCATTTTATTAAAAATCATGCATAATTTTTTTGCAAAGTTTTTTGAAAATCATAGTTGCATTGATGTTTTACGTTGCGCCAAAAAGCTTTTATCACAGCTTTTTAAGTTTGTGGCGAAATGGCAAAGCTGTTATGAAATATAAACAAGTTGTTGTGTATAAAAGAAGTTCAGGGGAAGAACCATATTTATTAAATACAAGATATCTGAGATGACAACATCTAACGAAGAAGCTATGAACACACCCAACAGTAAGTTTAAATAGGTTTTTGTGATAAATTGCATATTATAATAATAACTTTCTTTTGAAGGTGCCTATCCCGACTTGGAAAAGCGATTGGAGACGTATATGCGAAGAGTTTTCTGCCTTAAAGGAATCGAGACAACGAATGAGTATGATCCTCTGGAAGTGGAATATTTTGGGCTTCTCAGCCTAACAGATGTTCGGGCTCCCCGGCGTAAGTTGTGGTACATGTACTATGCAACAAGTGATCAGTTGGATCAAACTGTGGATCGAATTCATCGTAAATATGGCCAAAAGAACATGTACGAATTGTTTAGAAAGCCAGTATATTCTGGAGCCGGAATGCGATCCCGGGTTAAAAACCACTTTGGAGCTCTGAAGTGGTATGCAAAAGGAAATGTTTTGGAAGCTCCTCCCGACAGCCCATACAATGATGAGAAGGTGGTAAACACAATAGCAGATTTGTACCAGGCCGAACGAAGAAAATACTATGATTTTCTAGTATCTAGGAACAATGTATATAAGACATGGACCTATGTACATCTTAATGCATAACAGATGCTACTGTTATTATTACATAAGTTTTTTTCTACAGAGCTATAAAAACAAGACTGCAAATTAATGCTCACCAGTGTTCTGTTAAAGTTTGTTTGGGTTGGTAGTGACAATAACCGCATGATTTTCAATGGGTAAAGCTTATGAGTCACTGAAGATTTGAATGATTGTTAATGTTTAATTATAGCTGGAAATAGACCTGAACAAAAATTGGAAGATAAATTGGAAAAGTACTGTCGTCGTCTATTTTACATGCAGCCTGTATCAGAACCCACTCCGTTGGATCCTTCTGCGATGGAGTACTTTGGAGTCTTTAGTGTTAAAGATCCCCAGGCCACCGACCGAAAACTTTGGTACATTTATTATTGCTTGCGTCCTGAAATTTCAGGTGCGGTGGAAAAGGTACGCCAGAAATTTGGCAGGAAGAATGTGTATGAGATATATCAAAAGCTCACATTTAGCGGAGTGGGTTTTCATAAAATCGTTAAAGATTATTTCTGCCATCTAAAGTGGATAAGTAGAGGTAACCTGTTGGAAGCCCCTCCAATTAGCTATTATAACGATGAGAAGGTCGTGAAAACAGTTTCAGAATTGCATGATAAAGAGCAAAGAAGGCTGTTTGACTATATAATGGATCAGCACGATTGGTTTAAGCGTTATAATGATCAAAAACCACGTCCTGAACGGCATTAAATATGTAAATAAATAAAATTAAAAGCTTTGTGCTTATCGATAACCAGCAGAGTTGCTTTGAAAAGCTACATACATATATTTTCTATATTGTGAAATTGAACATCGTAAACAAAACAAAAGCTATTTATTACGGGAGAGTTGAAATATTATTTTTTGGCTATTTAAGCAGAGTGCGTGAGTAATTAGTTCTCATATAGAAGAAAGAAGCAAGAGCTACCTTATTGTAAAATAAAATGACAACCAACGTAATAAAAGACAAAAACTCAGGTAAATTATCATATATTATAGTCGGACACAGATGATGATTAATACTTGCTTTTGCAGGAACTGATTACGATCTGGAAGAGGAAATCGACTCTCATTTGAGGCACATTTTCTACATTAAACCAAAAGAATCCGCAACATGTAATCCATACATTGTGGAGTTCTTTGGCGTCCTCAGTTTAAATGATCTGAGGGCTCCAGAGCGTAAGCTGTGGGTCATATACTATTGCAAACAGCCGGAACTGGACAAAACCGTTGATGAGATCCACCAGAAGTATGGCAAGAAGAATATGTTCGACCTGTATCGGACGCCGGTATTCAGTGGAGCTGCTCTACGGGCTGCGGTAAAGAAGCATTTCTCGGAACTCAAGTGGTTTACGACGGGAAATCTGCTGGAGGCACCTCCCAAAAGTCACTTCAACGACGAGCGAGTGGTCAAAACCATAACGGATCTGCACCACTTGGAACAGCAGAGGCTGTATAACTATGTGATGGTGAAAAATATGTGGTTTGCGCGATATAAATAATGTTTATCGACTAACCCTGTGATATAGATTTAAAATGACTAAAATAAATGTGGCCTTAAAGGTATTAGCAGAACCAGAAAGTGAGTTCTTTGTTTACCGAAACCTGTAATATTAATAGGAATTTGAAAGCGTAATAAAGGTCAAAATTTTCTTTGCATGAAATCAACAACAACTTGGATTAAATTGAAAACGAACAATTAGCTAATCTTAGAGGTAGAAATTATTTAAAAATTGTTAATAAAATTATTATTTTAAAATGGTTTTGACCTGATCATAGCTCATATAGTTTTAAGTCAGTTTTAAAAAATTGAAAAACTATTTGAACTAACGTTTTTTGATTGTGTTCGAATTAAAGTACAAAGGCCAACAAGGGTTAAAAGACTTATCGATAACACGTCCTCGTCTATCGTCACCCCAGCCGAAGCGTGCGTCTTCTCAAACGCAGACAGAATAAATAACATTAACCAAGCCAACATTTAATTAATAAACACTGTCTGGCTGTGCAATATAGCAGGGAATCAAACCCTTAAAGATGGTGAGTGCCTTAAACTAGATTATTGCAAAGTGCAAACCCAATAACAATACGTTTTTTCGCCACAAAAGTCCTCGCGTTCCTCCGAAGAGCGAAACTATTTACCACGCAAATTTGACAGGTAAGCAAAACATTATTTACATTAAAAGACCAAGTGTTGAGAATTTTAATTGTAGCAATAGCTACAACCACAAACGGTCGGCGTCATCCTCATCAGCCAGGACAACTTCCTCCGGACACAAGGACCGCCGGTAAATGTGTACACACAGATGCATGTGTGCCCCCCTACACGATAATTTTTGACACCGAGCATCGAGTAGTCTGGCAGTTTAGAAAAGTATTCAATTGTCATTTACGGCCTTTCATTTGGATTCGCCTTTCATCAGAGAAGGTCCTTGCTCTAGCCAAAAACTAATTCAAAAAAGACAGCGGATTTCCTTTATTTTTGGAAGAAAACTACCTCGCTATGTAAGAAACCAATCCGCAGCACTAATTTGTTTTGCTCGCCCGACAGCCGAAGAATAGGTCCGAAATAGATCGAATTGAATTGAATTAAGCAATAGAAATTGTCAAGCCACACAAAATACACAATTTTCAACCTGTCAGTTAGCAAGACCTGCAAGAACGAACAGCAAATCTAATTTCATTCCATTCTACACAAAATCAAGGTTGGACTTCGATTACTATGTCGGCCGTCGCCAACAGCGCTCCGGCTCTCTACGGCGTTCCCGTTCGCGTTCCGTCTCTGGGTCGCCGGGTCCGGCACCTCGCCATCATTCCGGACGCACATCCCGAGATCGCCAGCGAATGCACAAGGCACGCGTAAGTGTTTCTGCCCTCTACTACAGCCTAATTAGAAGGTTTTTTTCTACCAGGAACACCCACAAGCAAGTCGCTGCATTGGAGTTTTCGGTCTGAACACCAACACCACGCAGCACAAGGTGCGCGAGCTTTTTAACAAGTACGGACCCATCGAGCGAATCCAGATGGTCATCGACGCTCATGTAAGAAATTTTCTCAGTCATCGTAAAGATACCTCCTGCCAGAATGCAGTTGAACATACTAATCGGCTTGAAGTCTTGCAGTTTTGTTCTCGTTTTCGGCTAGATTAAAGTAGACAGCGATTGTGAGCTTTTGTGTACTCCAAACTATAAGCTAAAGGCTTGCTGTCACATCCACGTATAAATTTTAACTATTTTTTTGTGGCTTACCGGGCCATAGTTAATAATTCAAAGTAACTTGCCCAAAGAGTATATTTTATACTACAGTTCAAGTTTTTTATTCATTCAAAATTCTCCTCTAAATCAAATTAATATATTTTTTTTTTTAACACAAATAATTTTCTAAATCTAATACTGTACAGACACATCGTTCGCGGGGCTTCTGCTTCATTTACTTTGAGAATCTCGACGATGCCCGTGTGGCCAAGGACGCCTGTTCTGGCATTGAGGTGGATGATCGTCGCATTCGCGTTGACTACTCTATAACCCAACGCGCCCACACACCCACTCCAGGTGTCTACATGGGTCGTCCATCGCGCAGTGGACACTCAGGCCGCTCCCGCTCGCCCCGGGCAGGCGGGCGCCGTCGGGACCGCTCTGTCTCACCGAATGACAACTATCGTCAGCGCAATAACTACCGTAGCGATCGCTATGACCGCAGCAACCGCACCAGTTCTAGTCGCATCCGCTACAATCGCAGCAGAAGCTACAGCCGCTCACGTTCTCCCCAAACTCGTAAGTAAAAGCTTCGATAATCTTCACGAATCACGAATTTATCCAGTATATATTTCCAAATAAGGGCGTATCCCAACGCGCTATTAGTGACCCCTGCAGGTAATGGGGCCACTTCCTTAACTCGTGCTCCTATATCGGCCCTGCTGGATTCTGTAAAACGGCCTGCGGAGGAGCATACGACTGAAATATTGTGTTTTTGGTGAAACCATCCCATCTATGGCATTTGGTTGGCGAGCAGCTCACAACTAGACTAATTTCCAAATTCATCATCCACCCAAAAACAGATTCTTATTATAATTATTCGTTAACGATTACTGTTGCTGTACAAAAACGTAGTTTGTAAATATCAAATCAATTACCATCATTACATACAGATGTCCGCATAGATTGTGATATGTATTTTAAAGGAACCGCAGCAAACTGATAATGATAACAAAACTAAACTAATTTTAATTATAATTGTAATTGTGCAGCAAGTACAAAATAAAATTGAAATTGTACAGAAATCGAGATAGGTGCTTCTATTTGCTATGGTTGTTAGCCTTAATTGCTAGCAGTACAGAAGGCACAAGGCATGGGTTTTAGCTTTATAAAATGTTTTGGCTAATAAAATTAAGTAGAGATCAGCAAAAAACTACTTAACAAAATTCAATTTTAAAACAAAAAGTGCCATTTCAGTTAAGATAATTCTGGCTACTCTTAATTTTCATTTTATTTAATTGTAGACTAACTGATTAAGCGCTCGTTTGTATACGAGTAGAATACAATAATTCCAATTATGAATCATCTGACAAAATGCTTTGAGAAGAAACCTATAAATTCTCATGTGGCATTTGCTGAGGCTGAAGTCGAGGCCTCCACAGGAGGACCTGTAGCCTGGGCCGCTCGCGAGGCTTTGTAGGCCAGCTCCAGGCTCTGATTTATTACATGCATGTCCCCCTCAATGCTGCGTGCCCAGTTCTCCACATCTCCCAGCTCCTTTAAGGCACTGCTAAAGTTGTCGATGAGCTGCAGCCACTGGTGCGTCTGTTTGGCGAAGTTGGTGGCACCCATGTGCAGTTGCTTGGCCTCCGCGTCCAGACGCTTTTGGTTCAAGTAGGCCTGCGCCACGCCTACATTAAGGGTGTCCACCAGGGATTGGGTTAGCTCATTGGAGGCTTCTATGGCCTCTTTGCGTCGCACCTCTGGAAAGACAGTTTATATTTACTTTTTAAGCTAGGTTCCTAAACAAACTCCATACCCTGCTCTTGTTTCCGCTTCACCTGCTCCTTGTGGTGCTCCTTAACCATGGAAGTTAGCATGTTTTTGCTTTTAAAAACAAACGCCAATAAAAAACAATTTTTGTCAACACAAAGCAGACCAGCTGTTTCGCTAGAGATGCGCCCTCCACGGTCGAAAAGAATTTTCGATAGGCCAGTTTATTGTTATAATCGGTGTGGTTTCACCTCTAATAGCCACACACGTGCGATCTCGTTGCGCTAGGATTTGTATTTGATTTAAGACTAGAAACGTGAATTAAATCGGTCAAAATGGGTTCCAGGCGGCCGATAAACGTGCACATGTTCCCCTCGGATCTTGAGTTTGCCGTGTTCACCGACCAGGAAATCCACAAGCTGAGCGTGGTGAAGGTGATCACGGGCATTACGTTCGATGCACTGGGACATGCGATGCCCGGTGGTCTGTACGACATCCGGATGGGCTCCTACGGCCGGTGCATGGATCCCTGTGGTACCTGCCTCAAGATGCAGGAATGTCCCGGACACATGGGCCACATCGAACTGGCCACGCCCGTCTACAATCCTTTCTTCATCAAGCTGGTGCAGCGTCTGCTCTGCATTTTCTGCCTGCATTGCTACAAGCTACAGATGAAGGGTAACCAAAGTATATAGCTCACTTTCATCAGTAGTTAACAGCTCCTATTTTTCAGACCACGAATGCGAGATCATCATGCTGCAATTGCGCCTTATCGATGCGGGCTACATTATCGAGGCGCAGGATCTGGAGATCTTCAAGTCAGAAATTGTATGTCAGAACTCCGATGAACTGGTGACCCTGAAAAACGGCGACATGGTCCATCCCAACATTGCAGCCATGTACAAGCTGCTGGAAAAGAACGAAAATAACTCCGGCAACTCCACTAAGACGAGCTGCTCCCTGCGGACAGCTATTACCCATACTGCATTGCAGCGGGCGGGCAAAAAGTGCAGGCACTGCAACAAATCAATGCGATTTGTGCGTTACATGCATCGCAGGCTGGTTTTCTACGTCACAATGGCGGATCTCAAGGAGCGGTAAGATGAAACATCTTTTACTTTAGTAAAGTTTGAAAACTGAAGATTTTTTTCTTTCAAAAGCGTTGGAGGTGTCCTTGAAAGCGGAGGTCAGAACAAGGTTATCTTTGCCGACGAATGCCGTCGATATCTGCGCCAGATTTACAACAATTACCCTGAGCTGTTGAAGCTTCTAGTTCCAGTTCTGGGGCTGACAAACACTGATGCTTTGCAGGGCGATCGATCGCCCGTGGATCTATTCTTTATGGATACAATTCCGGTGACACCACCTCGCGCTCGTCCCATGAACATGATCGGAGATATGCTGAAGGGCAATCCCCAGACGGACATCTACATCCACATCATCGAGAACAACCATGTGTTGAATGTGGTAATCAAGTACATGAAAGGCAGCCAGGAGAAGCTCACGGAGGAGGCTAAGGCCGCTTATCAGAACCTAAAGGGCGACACATCCCATGAGAAGCTTTATAACGCTTGGCTGGCCCTACAAACTTCTGTGGATGTCCTCCTCGACGTAAACATGTCCCGAGAAATGAAGTCTGCCGAAGGATTGAAGCAAATTATTGAAAAGAAGGATGGCCTCATTCGTAAGCATATGATGGGCAAACGAGTGAACTACGCTGCGCGCACTGTCATCACTCCGGATCCTAATATAAACGTTGATGAGATCGGTATACCTGACATATTTGCCAGGAAATTATCTTATCCCGTGCCCGTGACGGAGTGGAATGTTACGGAGCTGAGAAAAATGGTGTGCAACGGACCGGACGTGCACCCCGGAGCGAACTACATCCAGGATAAGAACGGATTTACCACCTACATACCCGCCGATAATGCGGTCAAGCGGGAGAGCTTGGCCAAGTTGCTTTTGTCGAATCCAAAAGATGGCGTTAAGATCGTCCATAGGCACGTGCTCAATGGAGATGTCCTCCTACTCAACCGGCAGCCCTCGCTGCATAAGCCATCCATCATGGCTCACAAGGCTCGCATCCTGCAAGGGGAGAAGACCTTCCGACTGCACTACTCCAACTGCAAGGCCTACAACGCCGATTTCGATGGTGATGAAATGAACGCCCACTATCCGCAGAGTGAGGTGGCCAGGGCAGAAGCATACAACCTAGTGAATGTGGCCAGCAACTATCTGGTGCCTAAAGATGGCACCCCGTTGGGTGGACTTATTCAGGATCATGTCATTTCGGGTGTGAAGCTCTCGATTCGTGGAAGGTTCTTCAACCGCGAGGACTACCAGCAGCTGGTGTATCAGGGACTGTCGCACCACATAAGGGATGTCAAGCTACTCCCACCGGCTATATTAAAACCAGTGAACCTTTGGTCCGGAAAGCAGGTCTTGTCCACCATTATTATTAACCTTATTCCCGACGGCTTTGAAAGAATTAATCTGGATTCCTTCGCCAAGATTGGTGGAAAGGTAAGTTAGTTTTTTGGAGTGTATTTTGTTTCACATATTTATGTTTCTATCAATCCTTTGCAGAATTGGAATGTAAACCGTCCACGACCAGCAATTTGTGGCACAAATCCTCAGGAAAACGAGCTCAGCGAGAGCCAAGTGCAAATTAGAAAGGGTGAACTACTTGTTGGAGTTCTTGATAAACAGCAGTATGGAGCCACGACTTTCGGTTTGATCCATTGCATGTACGAGCTGTATGGCGGCGAAGTTTCCACCCGTCTGCTCACTTCCTTTACCAAGGTATTCACCTTCTTCCTGCAACTGGAAGGCTTTACTTTGGGCGTCAAGGATATTCTAGTGACAGGCGAGGCGGACAAAAAGAGAAGAAAAATCATCCGTGAGTCCCGCAGTGTGGGAAACAGCGCAGTGGCTGCAGCTTTGGAATTAGAAGATGACCCACCGCACGATGAATTGGTTGAGAAAATGGAGGAGGCCTATATGAAGGACACAAAGTTCCGAGTGATTTTGGATCGCAAATATAAATCGGTTTTGGATGGCTACACAAATGAAATAAATAAGTATGTTTATATTGGTTTCATATATAATCCAACCATGACAAACTATTTTTTTTACCTTTATTTAGAACTTGCCTGCCTGGTGGTTTAATTACCAAGTTCCCTTCAAACAATCTGCAACTGATGGTTCTTTCCGGTGCCAAGGGATCCATGGTAAACACTATGCAAATCTCCTGTCTGCTGGGACAGATTGAGTTGGAAGGAAAGCGACCACCGTTGATGATATCCGGCAAATCGCTGCCTAGTTTTACTTCATTTGAGACCTCACCCAAGTCGGGAGGGTTCATCGATGGACGCTTCATGACGGGCATTCAGCCACAGGACTTTTTCTTCCATTGCATGGCAGGTCGTGAAGTGAGTTTCGAATAATTTTAAAACAAGAATTTATCTGTATTTACTATTTCCTATATTTTATTTTAGGGTCTTATTGATACTGCTGTTAAAACCTCTCGCTCCGGTTACCTGCAGCGCTGTCTCATAAAACATTTGGAGGGCTTGAGTGTCCATTATGATCTCACAGTCCGCGACAGTGACAACAGTGTGGTGCAGTTCCTCTACGGCGAAGATGGTCTGGATATCCTGAAGTCCAAGTTTTTCAACGATAAATTCTGTGCTGATTTCCTCACCCAGAATGCCACGGCTATTCTGCGGCCCAGTCAACTGCGGTTGATGAAGGACGAGGAGGATCTGGCCAAGGTGCGGCGCCACGAAAAGCACATACGCAGTTGGCAGAAAAAGAAGCCAACCAAGCTGCGTGCCGCTTTCACACACTTCTCAGAGGAGCTGCGCGAGGAGGTAGAGGTGAAGAGACCGAATGAGATAAACGCCAAGACAGGTCGCCGTCGCTTCGATGAGGGTCTGCTTAAGCTGTGGAAAAAGGCGGATGCCGAGGACAAGGCTTTGTATCGCAAGAAGTATGCCCGCTGTCCGGATCCCGCGGTAGCCGTCTACAAGCAGGATGTTTACTACGGTAGTGTCTCGGAGCGGACGCAGAAACTGATCGATGATTATGCTCGGAGGAAGCCAGTACACAAGGAGACCATAGCGGACATTATGCGGGTGAAGACCATTAAAGCATTGGCATCACCTGGCGAACCTGTGGGTCTAATAGCCGCCCAATCGATAGGTGAACCTTCCACACAGATGACACTGAATACCTTCCATTTTGCGGGTCGTGGTGAGATGAACGTTACCCTGGGTATTCCCCGACTTCGAGAGATCCTCATGCTGGCCTCTTCGAACATAAAGACGCCCTCGATGGATATTCCCATAAAGCCTGGTCAGCAGCAGCAGGCCGAGAAGCTGCGCATAAATCTTAATTCTGTGACTCTGGCAAATCTTTTGGAGTGTAAGTGGTTAAATTCCCGGTTTTTGCATAAACTTGTATTAAATAGCAAATCCTTTATGTAGCTGTCCACATCAGTACCAGATTAACTCTTGAACCGGAGCGAGCGTATGAGTATGAAATGCGCTTCCAATTCTTGCCAAGAGAGGTCTACAAGGAGGATTACGGTGTGCGACCCAAACGTATCATCAAATACATGCACCAAACCTTCATCAAGCAACTGATTCGGGCCATTTTAAAAGTATCCAACGCATTGAAGACGACGAAAATGTAAGAATAATAATATGCAGATGAAGTATTTTTTTAATCATTAATTTGTTTACAATTCCAGAGTTGTAATAGACGACAAAAAAGACACTGAAAAAGAGGATGATGATTTGGACAATGCAGATGATGTGGGTGGTCGAAAAGCAATGGATAATAATGATGATGATTCATCGGACGATGACGTGAGTTAAGCTAAACATTATTTTAATCTTTATTTAATTGGGTTTTTATCTAAAGGGCGATGACGATGCGACTGGTGTGAAACTAAAGCAACGCAAAACCGATGAGAAGGACTACGATGACCCAGATGATGTTGATGAGCTCCATGATGCCAATGGTAAACTAATATTTTTATTTTTTATTTATGTAAGCGTTTATAATGAGTTTAATTGATTTTCAGACGACGACGAAGAGGCGGAGGATCAGGTAGACGACGAAAAGGCCGAGAACGATGATGAGAACGATGGCGACGACAAGTCGGTTGAAAGGCTGCTCAGCAATGAAATGGTTAAGGCCTATTCTTATGACAAAGAGAGTCATTTGTGGTGCCAGGTCAAATTAAACTTAAGTGTGCGCTACCAGAAGCCCGATTTGACCTCAATCATCCGCGAGTTGGCGGGTAAGAGTGTGGTTCACCAGGTGCAGCATATTAAGCGGGCCATTATCTACAAGGGCAATGATGATGAGCAGCTGGTCAAGACCGATGGCATTAATATTGGCGAGATGTTCCAGCACAACAAGATTCTCGACCTCAATCGCCTGTACTCCAACGACATCCATGCGATTGCCAGAACGTACGGCATTGAGGCAGCATCCCAAGTGATTGTTAAGGAAGTGAGCAACGTTTTCAAGGTCTACGGCATCACCGTGGATCGCCGGCATCTTTCGCTAATCGCGGATTACATGACCTTCGACGGAACCTTCCAGCCTCTGTCGAGAAAGGGTATGGAGCACTCCTCGTCGCCTTTGCAGCAGATGTCCTTCGAGTCCAGTTTGCAGTTCCTAAGGAGCGCCACCGGGTTCGGCAGATCGGATGAGCTGAACTCCCCGTCTGGTCGATTAATGGTTGGTCTACCGGTGCGAAATGGTACAGGTGCCTTTGAGTTGTTGACGAAAATTGATTAATATGTACGCTTTTGTAAAAATATAAGTTACAAGTTTTTAAATAAAAACCATAGATTAATGTTTGAAAACTATTGAAAAACTAATTGACTAATTGACTTTATAACAACCCCTTAATATTTTTAGTGTAAAATTTGTCTTTATTTAATTACGTACAAGTGTAAACATTTAGAGTAAAAATACGTATACGAAACTATAATTAACATTTTTGGTTGCTTTCAGAACTTATCACAAGTCAACTGGTATTGCCAGTTCCTAACAGCCACACTCGGCTCGAATTTGCCGGCGACAGGGTCCAGGAGTTCCTCAACAGTTCCAGGTGGAGCTCCACTTCCCGATCCTGTTCCTGCTCTTGCTGCTCGTCCATTTCTGGTGGATGCCCCTGCTCCGAATCCAGCTCCGGCTCCAGTTCCTGCTCCTCCATTAGAGTGGGCAACCTTGAAATCGTACGGCTGCATTTGCCTTGGACGTCTTGCACGCTGATTATTGAGAATCTGGTCTCGTCGCTCCCCTCCAGGATTACCTCCACCATTTCCAGATTCTGCTCCTCCGCTTCCTTCCTCTGCCCGTTTCGTTGCACGACCACCTTTGCGCCAGGACTCGACATTGGCAATGCCCGAGGTCGACGGCCCCTCGTCCTTCCGGCCCCCAAAGATGGTCGTCCAACGAAACCACTTATGTCATAAGCTGTAGCAATCCGAAGCCGATGATGCACTGCGTCGTCTCATTGGATTCGGGTCTCTTTTGAGCAGATAAACGCAGAGACAGAGGCAGGCAAGGAGTAGGCACACCAGTCCCAACATGGCGTAGAATCCCTGTCGGTAGCGAGCTGCATCGGCACTCGCTTCTAGGAGTCGCACTCGCTGACCAAGAGCTCCGCCTCGTAAATCCTCCTCTCTTTCCAGTGGGAGTAGCACCTGCCAGAATCCGTAAACCCTCTCCAAGTGATTGGAGAAACCCGAATCCTGTTGATTGCGGGCCGTGTACGAATTGGAAGGTATTGCTCTATAGGTATCGTGGCGGTTGCTACGCGATAAACTCCTATCCGTTCCTGGAGCCCCCGTTTCCCCCCTGAGTAGCTTCTCCACCTCCGCTTCATCCACTGATCCTGCTTGTGGAGTCTTCGTCTGCTCTCCCAGACTATAGACGAATGGGTTCTCTTTGTTATAGGGCAACCAGCCATCGAAGATCCTTCCTGGCGTGGGATTGCCATTCTTTATAAAATTGGCAAAGGCTCCTCTGAGTTTCCGGCAGAGTTGCTCCTCCTCGCCACTGAATCTTCGACGGGCTATCTGCTGAAACAGACTTGGACCCAGGAGCAAGGGCAGATCGGAGCTGTGGGAGGCTCCTCCGAAAAGATTCCTCCTGCCACGCATGTCCATCGAGTGGGATTGGTCGAATACATAAGCGTAGCTAGTGCTTCCATTTAGCATATCCAAAAGACGAAAGAAGGGTAATTCGTAGAGGGATTCGGAGAGCAGCCGTTGCATTCCACCCAGAAGATGGGTGACGCCCTCTCCCTTCCCATTGAAGTATCTCCATCTAATGGCTGCCAATTGGGCGGAGCTCTCCTCCCCCGCAGAATCCATAGCTCGCATCACATTTGGCAATAAAGTGTGATTTATGTACTTCTGGAGCGCCAGCTGACCCTCCCTGGCCACATCCAGCCAGTAGTCCTGCAGGAAGGCGCCTTCATTGGAAGTGATGCCCAGCAGAACGGGAGGGAGTGTTTCATTTTGAAGTCGTTGCTCGAATGTAAGTCCTTCCGGTAGAATCACTCCCAGCTGGGAGCTTCCATTGCCATGGTTGTACACACTTTCGTAGGCGCGGAGCAGGTCCTCTCGACTCTTTCGCCTCAGACAACCCATCAACTGGCGCCGTTGTGCCTCCTCGAACTGACAGCCCAATTTCTTGACCAGCTCCTGGCCCGTTTCTACCACTCGCTTTTGGTGATTCCGACCCAAAGTTCGCATTATGGGACCGGGTGACATGAGCACTAGCTGCTTTATTATGTGGGACTCCTCCAAAGCCGCAGCCAGTGCCATTGGTGCTCCTCCACTTCCATGACCCAAAAGTGTTATGTGATCCGGATTGCCCCCGAAAGCAGCTGCATTCCTTTGAATCCACCGCAATGCCATTTGGACATCACTTAGGCCATAATTTCCAGGGACATGGCGATGCTGCTCTCCCAGACTCAGCCATCCGTAAATGTTACTTCGGTACTGGACACTGACCACCACAATGCCCTCTCCAGCCAGGTCCAAGCCATTGATGCGATTTCTGGGCCAATCGTAGGCGAACTCCTCACCCGTGACAATAACAACGATGGGCAGTTTGCCATATCGCAGCCCCGACTCCGGGGTCCAGATGTTCAGATACAGGCAGTCCTCGTCTGTGCTCACTGATCTGGGAATACCGCCATCCGAACTCTCGTCGTAGATGGTGTTCGAGAGCTGTGGGCAAATGGGCTGCATGGCAGTGGCCTGGAGGGTGCGATTAAAGCTGGAACTCGGCTTGGCGGGCTGGGGAATAAATTCACAAACAGATAATTGTTTAAATCATTGGTAACGAATCGATCAATGAAACCTTAGTAATTAAATACAAATTATAAGTCATTTCCCAGGGATAAAGTTGGAATGTCATACATCGTTGAATTTGTTGTAAAATTTAAAATCAAGTGGCATTCATAGCTCAAAAAATTAATTTTAGTCGATTTTTCGAAAAAAAAAACCTAGAGATCCCGAAAAATGCACTTTTATTTCGCTTTTTTGATCAAAACCCTGGAAAATAATGGGCACATGTTGGAATGCCATACCTCGATGAATTGGTAATGAAATTTCCAATCGAGTGGCATTCTCAGCTAAAAAATTTCATTTTGGTCGGTTTTTCGCCAAAAATGACAATGTAACCCCTTATGAAAAAAGCCGAAATCCGGAGAACCGGAAAAATCAACTTTTTTCTTGGTTTTTCGATCAAAACCCTGGGAAATAATGGGCACATGTTGGAATGCCATACCTCGCTGAATTGGTAATGAAATTTCCAATCGAGTGGCATTCTCAGCTAAAAAATTTCATTTTGGTCGGTTTTTCGCCAAAAATGACAATGTAACCCCTTATGAAAAAAGCCGAAATCCGGAGATCCGGAAAAATCAACTTCTTTCTCAGTTTTTTGATCAAAACCCTGGGAAATAATGGGCACATGTTGGAATGGCATACCTTGTTGAATTTGTTATAAAATTTCCAATCGAGTGGCATTCACAGCAAAAAATTTTTTTTTGGTCGGTTTTTCGCCAAAAATGACAATGTAACCCCTTATAAAAAGCCGAAATCCGGAGATCCGGAAAAATCAACTTTTTCTCAGTTTTTTGATCAAAACCCTGGGAAATAATGGTCACATGTTGGAATGCCATACCTCGCTGAATTGGTAATGAAATTTCCAATCGAGTGGCATTCTCAGCTAAAAATTTCATTTTGGTCGGTTTTTCGCCAAAAATGACAATGTAACCCCTTATGAAAAAAGCCGAAATCCGGAGATCCGGAAAAATCAACTTTTTTCTCAGTTTTTTGATCAAAACCCTGGGAAATAATGGGCACATGTTGGAATGCCATACCTCGATGAATTGGTAATGAAATTTCCAATCGAGTGGCATTCTCAGCTAAAAAATTTCATTTTGGTCGGTTTTTCGCCAAAAATGACAATGTAACCCCTTATGAAAAAAGCCGAAATCCGGAGAACCGGAAAAATCAACTTTTTTCTTGGTTTTTCGATCAAAACCCTGGGAAATAATGGGCACATGTTGGAATGCCATACCTCGCTGAATTGGTAATGAAATTTCCAATCGAGTGGCATTCTCAGCTAAAAAATTTCATTTTGGTCGGTTTTTCGCCAAAAATGACAATGTAACCCCTTATGAAAAAAGCCGAAATCCGGAGATCCGGAAAAATCAACTTCTTTCTCAGTTTTTTGATCAAAACCCTGGGAAATAATGGGCACATGTTGGAATGGCATACCTTGTTGAATTTGTTATAAAATTTCCAATCGAGTGGCATTCACAGCAAAAAATTTTTTTTTGGTCGGTTTTTCGCCAAAAATGACAATGTAACCCCTTATAAAAAAGCCGAAATCCGGAGATCCGGAAAAATCAACTTTTTTCTCAGTTTTTTGATCAAAACCCTGGGAAATAATGGTCACATGTTGGAATGCCATACCTCGCTGAATTGGTAATGAAATTTCCAATCGAGTGGCATTCTCAGCTAAAAAATTTCATTTTGGTCGGTTTTTCGCCAAAAATGACAATGTAACCCCTTATGAAAAAAGCCGAAATCCGGAGATCCGGAAAAATCAACTTTTTTCTCAGTTTTTTGATCAAAACCCTGGGAAATAATGGTCACATGTTGGAATGCCATACCTCGCTGAATTGGTAATGAAATTTCCAATCGAGTGGCATTCTCAGCTAAAAAATTTCATTTTGGTCGGTTTTTCGCCAAAAATGACAATGTAACCCCTTATGAAAAAAGCCGAAATCCGGAGATCCGGAAAAATCAACTTTTTCTCAGTTTTTTGATCAAAACCCTGGGAAATAATGGGCACATGTTGGAATGGCATACCTTGTTGAATTTGTTATAAAATTTCCAATCGAGTGGCATTCACAGCAAAAAATTTTTTTTTGGTCGGTTTTTCGCCAAAAATGACAATGTAACCCCTTATAAAAAAGCCGAAATCCGGAGATCCGGAAAAATCAACTTTTTTCTCAGTTTTTTGATCAAAACCCTGGGAAATAATGGTCACATGTTGGAATGCCATACCTCGCTGAATTGGTAATGAAATTTCCAATCGAGTGGCATTCTCAGCTAAAAATTTCATTTTGGTCGGTTTTTCGCCAAAAATGACAATGTAACCCCTTATGAAAAAAGCCGAAATCCGGAGATCCGGAAAAATCAACTTTTTTCTCAGTTTTTTGATCAAAACCCTGGGAAATAATGGGCACATGTTGGAATGCCATACCTCGATGAATTGGTAATGAAATTTCCAATCGAGTGGCATTCTCAGCTAAAAATTTCATTTTGGTCGGTTTTTCGCCAAAAATGACAATGTAACCCCTTATGAAAAAAGCCGAAATCCGGAGAACCGGAAAAATCAACTTTTTTCTTGGTTTTTCGATCAAAACCCTGGGAAATAATGGGCACATGTTGGAATGCCATACCTCGCTGAATTGGTAATGAAATTTCCAATCGAGTGGCATTCTCAGCCAAAAAATTTCATTTTGGTCGGTTTTTCGCCAAAAATGACAATGTAACCCCTTATGAAAAAAGCCGAAATCCGGAGATCCGGAAAAATCAACTTTTTTCTCGGTGTTTTGATCAAAACCCTGGAAAATAATGGTCACATGTTGGAATGTTATACCTTGTTGAATTCGTTATAAAATTTCCAATCGAGTGGCATTCTCAGCTAAAAAATTTCATTTTGGTCGGTTTTTCGCCAAAAATGACAATGAAACCCCTTATGAAAAAAGCCGAAATCCGGAGATCCGGAAAAATCTACTTTTTTCTCGGGTTTTTGATCAAAACCCTCGGAAATAATGGTCTAATGTTGGAAGGTCATACCTCGCTGAATTCGTTATAAAATTTCCAATCGATTGAGGGTCGGAATTTAAATAATTTTATTAAGGCTTCCAAATCATAGTTCTTTAAGTATAATACTCTTCATTGCTTAAACAAATGTTTAAATATTGAGAAAAATGCGAAACTTACAGCGAATCGAAGTTCGTTGAGAGGTGCCTGTGCATAGGGAATACCCAAAAAAGCGTAGACAGCGCCACGTGTTCCATCCGGAAAGACCTTGAGCTGAAAGCAACGGACCGAATTCAGTTCCTTAAAGTCCTTAAGACCTAGTTTATTCCGGTCTCACCCCAATAAGGTCTCCCTGCTCCAACTTGATGTGCGTCTGTTGGCCCCAACAAAATTGCGAAGGGTGAATCAGAAGCGGGATTAGCCAGAAAAACTGTTGAATCCTTAATGCATTCCACATGATTGCCAGTTGCGACACTTTTTAACTCTCACTTTTAGCACATAACTTTTGCATAGTCCATGGCGCATTTAAGCGTATTTATTAATTATAGTTCGCAGTTTTTCGAAAACACAATATGTGTGAATGTTTTACCAAAATTGGTATTTTTAGCCTGCAACTTTTCGTTCGTTCGACGTTGAAATTGAAACTGAGCCACAAAAAAAAAAGAACACACACCACGAATAAAGTTGGCTGGCCTGGGTCGGTGAGCTAACAAAAATTTCTGCTAGAATTATTTCAATTGTTTTCTGGTGTCATTACGGTCGCTGTAGCTTTTGTTGCTGCGGTGCGCAGCGAATCATTCATGCATCCATAGATCAAAACGCCAGCGACACCACCACCATGCCATACATACCATCTATTCCAGCAGCAACAATGAGTGTAGAAAGTAGGGGCGTGTTGGGGGGTTGTTTATAGAGCCATGGTAACGGCCTCAACTATATGTGGATCTGGACCCTAAAACCCAAGAGGCAGCCCTCTCGAATGAGTCCAATCGAGGGCGGAATTTGTGGTTACCGAAATTGGTTGGCGGTGTACATAAATGCAATGTCTATAAATTTCGCGTTTAACAGGAACTCTAGCTATTTGTTCAGTAAACGTTTATTGATTAAAATTCTCCTTTAAATAATTCACAAAATAAACTTTAACTAATTTAATAAAGAGATCACGCTAATTACTCATTAAGAATTATGTCAATTTAAGTGCTGGACAAGAGAACTTTGTAGGTTGTGCCTCGTCATTTCGTGGAATTAGACTGAACTCAACTTTCATGTGTAAGTTTAATTTAATAGTCTTGAGAGAATGTATAATATAGACTCAAATTGGACAGCTTTCAATTAAATGCTTTTGCAAAAAAGTCTTCTCAGAAACACATTATCTAGGGTGATCCGGAAATGCTTTGGGAATGAGTTTATATCCTTAAGTTATAAGTAGTCCAGAAATAAAAAGACTTGCATCGATTCTTATCGATTCTCCTAACAATAAAAAAATGTTTTTTGCTGCTTTGTGTATAGTATTATTATATCATTTATTTTCCAAATAACTATTATTTAAATGCAGAAGTTATAGTTCCTCCCTTGTTCTTGTTTTTCATTGAATTCCGCACTGCTGTTAATGTCAAACATAAATTTTTCTCTGCTTCACAACTCTCTTTCTCTTTCCCTCCCTCATTCCATCTCACTCCCACTGGCAAATGAAGTTGTCGTTGGGTTTTTGGGGTCTGCAGCAGATAATGTACCATAATGCTGCCGTAATTCCTCCACTCGACCAATATGGTGTTGCTGGTGGTGGTTGGATGGATGGATCCGATTCCGAACCCGAATCCGATGTTGTTTTTGAGAGTCGGTGACTCTGTTCGTCGGGGCGGAGTTCCGGTCTGCGAAGTTCGGCGGTGATCGCTATATGTTGACTGCCGACTGCCGGAATGCCTGCAATTAACGTGGATGTGCATGTGGTCATAGAGATGTTCCAGCATCATGTCCCCACATTTATGTATTTTAATTAGTTTAAAATGTAATTTGTTTGTTGACCCGCGCGGATTACGAGGACAGAATCGTCTTTACCAGCCGTAAATCTGGTGGATCTGCAAAGCACTGACCAAAAATATCAGCAAATATTTCTGAAAATACTGGAAAGTTTAAAATATCACCATAATACTTAAAATATGAAAGCTAAATAAAATTACAATCAATGTGTGGTCAACCAAATAAACAAATATGGGTTGAAAAAACTTTTAGTATTAAATCAATTAAATAGTAGCCTTCAAAATTTAATTCGGAGATTGGACTAATAGATCGCAATTAAACCGTGGACATTGTCGATATTTTTTAAACACTGGCTACATATATTATCCAAAAACAATATAAAAGCAATTTATTCAAAATGTTCTCGGTGTGATTTCTGGTTTTGGTGGCCGCCTGTATCTTTGCTAGACCGACGCACATAATTTTCAGTTAATTATGAAACCCAAAGTGCACATTTAAATGGTCGCTCCACTGAAGCAGCCTGTTCCCAAAATCCCCCGTTTGTCTTTCGGTCTGGCCAATAGCAAGTTAATCAATTTATGCCTGCGAACGTCGGCGGTTCGCAGTTTGGTTTTGTGCGGGTAGCGGTTCAATTATAATAAATGGCAGCGACGGCCTAGTTTGGTCAGCATGCACATGTGTGTGTTGGCCAGTTGGCTGTAAACAAATTAGCCTGACCGGGTGCTGTGAAAATAATGGCAAAGGTTGATGGCTATAAGTGTGGCAGGTGAAATTTTGTTAATTGTGCATCGAAAATTTTGGAAATAAAAGCACGATAAGTTTCATTTACTGCAGGATGCGTAGAAAATGATATGTTTTTACTACTCTCTACTCTCTTTACTATTTAAATTATAAAAAAAATTAATTTAGGGCTTAGCAAGTAAAAGGCATAATTAATTTCAAAGCTGAAAGGCATTAATACGCTTCAGACAAATGTTGATTTTAAGTAAATATGATTTAAATGACCCAGTTAGTATTTAGAGCATTGCTATAAATCAATTCATATTAGCAGACTTTTCTTGGGGCCAATAAATTCCAACTTCCATATCACCTCCTTTAGTTCACTTGGTCTTTGCACCTGGTTCTTTCTCTTTTCCTGACTTGGACAAAGGCCTACAGCTTGTTGTGACATTTAAATGTTGATACTACTTTTTGCCTAAGTCCAATAAATTCGTCATAAAAACGCTTGACACAAAACTTGCCGTCAACACTTGTAACCGACGACCTTAAATGGAAATACAAATTGTACTGAAATTTATATAAATATTTGTGGAGTGCATATTGGGAAATTTTGGCAGCTGCACTCTAAGTAGAACAAGAGCAACAACAAGGACACTTCAGGCAGAAACCCTCAAGTCGCCGAAAGTTTGGCCTTTGTTGCATTTCCGTAATGAAAATATTTATGATTTTTGGAGCCGAGTTGATTGTTTACATATTGCCAAAGCATATTGAAAACTTCTTTATTAAATTTTACTTCAATAAAAGCCAATTGTTTCTTGTTGCCATCGCTGTGATTTTGTTTTCTTTTTTTTCGAGAATGCTTTCTATATGTATTTGTATATACAAAATGCCTGGCAAAGTTTTTAGTTTTCTGTCAGAGCGAGCTGCGTACATTTCCCCCACTTCCCCCCTTTGGAATTTTCCTGGATGGAAAATCTGAGGGATGTGGGTTGCTGCCTGATTGCTATAGCTTCTGTTTCAGCTCCTGCTGATACGATGCTAGAGGTTGACTGCCTCACCAATTCAAATGCTGTTTCATATTTTGATATTTTTGCTAAACAATGGCATCAGATGTCGTCGTCGTTGCTTTTGGCATATCTCTGCAAATATTTGTTGCATGTTCGTATACAAAATCGTTTAGTTAACGAGTCGTAAACACTTGTGATAGAATTCGACCAGACTTTTGTGCAATGCATTTATGCATAAATTTCTTTCATGGCTAAATCCCATTAGGTGGACTTGAATTCGACAGGCACTTTTTGACACGAATTAAATAAATTCAGGTATCCAATTTAGGGTGGAATTTCAATTCTATGGCAATATAACTAGAGCAAAGAAAATTGTTGTGGTAACCTTAAGCAAAACCTTGTATATCAAATTTGAAACAAAAATTTGAAAATACCTATTGACTTAAAGGCCTTAAAAAATGTCAAAATTGTACTATGCACACACTGAATATATTTGTACAAACTGTTTAAATAAACGTTAAGATATTTTTTATAGCATCTAGCCATATAAATCGAAATATTATACTAAAAATTACTGGAGGACTTACGTAATTTAAACCTTACAAACTTAAATCAAACAACAATTTGTAAACTGTAAAGGCATTTAATGCAGGCAAACTTAAGTTTAAGCATTTTGCCTCAACTTCCTGAACATGTTGCTTGTGGTTTTAATTAATTAGAAATGTTTGAAATATTTGTGTTCTAATAACGCGCTCAAACCCTTAAATAAATTTGAAATGCATTGGAATTTTGTGGTAGCTACAGCAATAACACTCAACTTGGCCGTGGTAATTACGTAATTAGTAAAAACAACAAACACAAAGAGTGAGCGGGCAATTTGCGTAAAGTATTTAACAAAACAATGCATAGAAGTTGCCTGCGTTGGCAGTTGCTTTAAGCCTAATTTAACGGTTCCGCAGACAAACAGCGCGAATTGCGAACAGCGGCAGCCATTTTGTTTAGGCCCCTAACCGCACACACAAGTTGGCAGTACTTAACGGTGAAAGGGGGCGGGGGAACACGGAACATGGCCCACTTTCTAATTAATGCAAAATATTGCAGCTGCAAAAAGAAACTAGCATATGTGTTGCCTACTTTTAGGCTGTCCCATGTAAGGTTGCTGCCTGTTTTTTTGGAGGGCATTTGGGTGGAGTGGTTTGTTGTGGGGGCGTGGCACTCTGGCGGTTTCTTTGTTGCCTGCACAAAGCATCACTCACACACTCGCAAAAGTGGGGTAGTTGCAGCAACTGCGACATCAGCAACATGCAACAACAACCTTGGCAATGTCAACAGCAGGCATCCTGGCGGAAGCGAGTGACCGCCGCCAGGGGTCGCTTCTGTGCTGCTAAATTAAATCCTGAAAAAATTGTTGCTCCATTTAGTGTACAAACAGCTAGAATATGGTCATATAAATACAGAAAAACTTTAAAAATCGTATTCACAATGACCTTTATGAAGGAAAAATGGTGTCTTGATTACCTAAGCAAAAGATTTCTTTTGGATTACTTTTGAAATTTAATAAAATTAATCATGTTAATATTTCTTTTCTTGCACCTTTTTATTTGTTGGTCGTGTAAGTAATTTTACCGGTTATTTGTGATACCCAGAATGAGGCAACCTTGCTTACCTTTGCAACTCCATCTACATTTGTTATATTTGTTATTATTTGTTAGTTAAAAAGCTTGAAAGTATATGACATTTAAGATCCAGAACTCCCAACAGCAAAATGTGACTTTTAAATGAACGCTAAAAGCATTCCATAATCGATTTAATTATAAGAGACCAGCAATATCGATGCCATAATTGCCAGTTGGTAAGTGCTTCGTCACCACGCTGCAAAAAGGCATGCAAGCCGCGAAATTTCATTGCAGACTTGAGGAGGCTGTGCAGTTTATAAATTTCCCAGGCCATCTAAGATGTAGTAGTTTTCCTTTTAGTTTGGCAAACCAGATACATGGCGACGCATTTTACGGCAACGAAATTTTCGGCTTGCTCAGAAGTTTTCCGCTAATTCTTTGGACAAACTTTGGCACCATCGTCTTTAGATGGGGTTACCCCTTGCACCTTGTTTAATTGAAAATGCATTAGCAGGTTAATTTAGAAGAGAGAGAGACGAAATTGGTTTGAGTTTCAGTTTAATTTTTATTCAAAAATCACATTTGTTGTTTTTTATATATATAGATACATATATATAATATTTCTGCTGCGATGTTTTGCCAATAATTAATGGTTTAGGCTTACTAGGTTTCCGCTTTCATGGGTTTATTTATGTAATTTACATTTATTCATGTGTGTGTTGGTATGTGGTGTGGTGTTGGTGTAGGTGTATGCCTTAAGCTTTAACAATCATTACTAGGCAATAGTTTTAAGCACATTCACTATATATATTGGTTTAAATTTACTTGCTGTTTAACATCGATTCATTTTGGTTTCTGTACAAATTTAAAGTATTATTTACCGTGGACAAACAAAAGGGGAGAGAAAAATAAATATTTTCAAGAACAGTTTGCATTTACATTATTTTTTTTAACAACATGCTGCAATCATCTCATATTTGCCAATGAAAATGTACTGAAACAAAATGACATATCATTTTATTTGACAGCTGACAGGCGTGAGTTTTAAGGAGATTTCAATTGAATTAATGGACATTACGCAATGATTTTATGGGCCAGGTGTGAAGATCTATCTCAGAGTATCAATCTTAAGCTCAGATATGTTTTAATTGAAGCATAGCCAACACACAGATATCAGTAGGTTGAGCTCTACAAAATGATATATCGTTACATGTACTTTGGTAGAATATATTTGACATAATAAATGGTAGTATTTTATATCTTTGCATTTTCCAAACACTTTTTCTTCACACTTTATTGTCGTTTTTGTCAAGCCATTCTGCGTAAATTATCTTTCGTGCTGCAAGTTTAAGATTAACAAAAGTGTTGCTCCAGATATTCAGTTCAAAAGTAAAATTTCTAAATAATGCATTGGATATGGCTTTTAACCTTTGGATCGATTTAACAATATTAATATTATTAATAATGCTTCACCCTTTTAGGTTTTTGCCCATTCCTTTGTCTGCCATTTATGCAAAGCTTAAATCTGCATATGATGGAATGCATTTATTTTATTGAATAACCCATCGGAATAATAAGTGAATGAAGAATTCTCTGTGGAGTTTTTTCACATGGCTTGTCCAGTTAAATGTGGCAAAATAATTGATTATGCACAATTATCCCTATAACGCAAATGAAATAAATGAAAAAATGTGAGGGAAGTGGATGAATTCCAGGATAAGTGCGGAGGAAAACGGGGTTAAAAGTCTACATATATGTAGTAATGAGAGCACATGCAATTTTCAATCGTATCACAACATCCATATTCGTATTTCAATGTTATTCTCATTTCATTAAGATTGGTTGGTTTTTCAGGTTTTTATATTTTGTTTTTGCGCTGCTTCATGTTAATGTTAATGCAATAAATTTGATTACTGATTCGCAGGCTGCAATAATTATTTTATTGTTATTAATTAATGGCTTTTGCAATCGTTTTGTGTTTGTGTTTGGCCTTCTTTTTTCTCCGTTTTTGTTTTCCTTTCGTTTTTGTGTGGGCGGGGCGGGATCAAGGAGCCTTTTCAATATTTTTGGTCAAGTTGTTTTGTATTGTTATGTTTGTTTGTTTTTGTCTTGGTTAAGTTTTTCCACTATGTTTACCTTTTTTAAATCTGTATAAAAAGTGCAACTGTCTGTTTTAGTGTTTTCGTTTACCTTGTTTTTGTTGTGTCAAATACAAATTCACAAATACAATTATATACGAGTTATAATACAAATATCCTTTACACACAGATACAAAAAATAAAACGCACTGTACAAAATTTGATCTCTTTCGATTTCAGCTTTTCAGCTGCCTATATGTATACGTATGTTGATGTCGCAGTGTATGTGAGTGTACTGTGTGTGTGTGTGTGTGTGTGTGTGCAATGTGCATATCCTTCGCCTTGGGCCACACACATTCCGGAATATGCATATCCATATAGCTGGCATTTTTGATTATTATTATTCGTAGTCAACGGCAAAAATGTTTGTTTGAAATGTTTGATTTATGTGCATGCTGATAGGGAACATTTCATTGCATTTGTCGTCTCTGTCCGTCCGTCCGTCTGACCGTCCGTCTCTGTCTGCTCGCTGGCACAGTCATGTTTTGACATGCACAGCATCCATTCATATTCGTATATATTCATATTGCCGATAAGCATATTTGACTGATAAATGCTAAACAATTTCGCTGTTTGGCAGTCAAGAGTTTCGAGAGTTTGGGTAACATTCTATGTTGGCATCAATCTATTCCACCATAGTGTGTTCTTGGGTTCTTAAGTAAAAGTTTGCTGGGAGGGATAAAAATAAAAAAGGATAAAAGAGTGAATTAAAAAGAGCTAATTTAAGAGACTTTTACAGAAAAGTTCCCCCTTAAACAATTTTGAAATCTAAAAGCTTTAGCATACTTCGAGGTGCCATTTAAAGTGATGTAATCAAATGGCCTGAATAAAACAAAACAAAAAAACAAAATAATTAATAAACAACTTTTACAAAGTAATGTAATTGCATCTTGTAAACTTTTCTGAAAAAATATAAAAATGACAACAAAGTATAGCTAATTCAAAATAATTTACCAATTAAGATCCCACAAATATTTAAATGCTTATGTTAATTCCAAACTCATTTGATATGTTGAAGCATAGTTATTGCTTTCAGCTCTTATTGCCCTTCGCACTTGGAAATTGATATTGCCAAGAAAAAAAGTAAGTCAAAGTCAAATAAAAAACAAAAAGGATCAAATTCATCTGCAATCGTGTATATTTGTTGTAAAAAATAGGTATAGACTTTAGCTTAGTATATGTATAGAATTTCCTTGTGTTAGCTTAAACTAAAAACGCTCCTTGTAAGGGGAGCCTCTGCTTTTGATATGCGCGAGTGATTAAAAAGTTGATTGCATATTGGTAATTGATTTACGTACTTCAATAAATGGCCACGTTAAGAACTAAAAGCTGCGTTGTTCAAATAAAAAATTGCACATAACAAATTGGAAATGGAAAGCTACTTAAACGTTAAACTTAGCATTAGTTAATTGCTTCTCCTCTACGGATTTTGTGCACATATTGATGAATGGCCTGGAAAGAGTTCGATTCGGTCTCCGGAGTTTGCTGCTGCTGCAGTTCCGAAATGGCCACGGATAATCAGAAGATACAGTCGGATAGTTATCTGTACGGAATTAGAGGAGCCTCGAGTTGGAATTTAAAACTGAAAAGGAGACGACTTTGCCATGTCCACACACGTTCACATTGATAAATCACTAACTATACACGGAGAGTTACAACAAGGACATACAAACATTTACACATACAAAACTCAACTCACACAGTACAAAAAATCGGCTACTTATGTTCCTATACATATATCAATTTACATATGTATTCATATATAGAAAATTTGCTAAGCGCAGCTAATTTGAAATTAGCAAAAAAGATGGCAAAATCATTTGCTTCGCTTGCAGTTAACTAGGCTAATTCACATAATCGTATTTAGAGTCTATATATACACATTGCATATACATATTACTGCAATGGATGTCGGATGCTTACATCGATGTACACATACATACATTTACAAACGCCCGTTGGCTCCTAACTAATTTCTTTCCTTTCGCTACTAATAATAATTAACATAGTTCTTGCATCGCTTGGCCAGCGTCAAAAAACAGCATTTCATCTAAACTTATGTGTGGCTTGTGTGTTTGTCTGTGTTCGTATTGGTATTGGTATTGGTATTGGTATTGCTGTGGGTGTGTGGTGTATATGTATTCAGTACTCTTAACGCTTGTAGCTATTGCCAGGATGCACATATCGCTAGCTGCCGACCAACTCGATCTGGCGATATTTCTTGCGCAAATTGGAAACTGGATCACGATACAGCATGGGATCCATGCGCAAATTGGAACGTATCAGCGGCATATAGCTGAAAAGATAATAGAAAGGGGAAATTCAAATAAAATTGGTAACAAAAAAAGATAATTTTTCGAGAACTAAACTTAAAGATCTGCCTGTCGCTATTAATTATCTTTAGTTGTCAGAATAGAAATTAATAGGTTTTGGTATTAAAGAATATTAGTGGAAACTAAACTATCCTTTTTTTATTAAATTATTTAGATAGGTAAGAGGATAGGAAAAGTAGCACAATAGTTTGTTCTAGTTTAGTAAGTTGAAGATTAAATTGAATAATACTTAAAGGAATATTCCAAAGACTTCTCTAACTTCCGAAATAAATGTTACTTTGGACTTAATTTACTTTCCCTGACGTGAAACTCACCCAAAGACCGCCGCGAAGGTATTCAAGCAGCTCTGGCGCTGGATGAAGTGATCGGGATCGTTCCAGGGCGAGCGGCCCGTCTCCCGATCCTTGTAGCCCTTGCGCTGCGTCACCTTGATCGGCGGCTTCCTGGTCACGTGCGAGACGAGCAGGTTCATTAGGATGTCCTCGCAGTTGGAGGACTGCTGTACAGTCTTAAGTAGCAGCAACGACAGCCAGTTGGTGTACAAGTAGTTGTAGTAGCGGTGGTAGAAGGCCGCCCCAGTTAGCACAATCGAATAGTAGTTCGTCCACTTGGACGTATAGCCCCAGGCATTCTGCAAGAATAAGAGTATAAATTGCTTTTAAGAATCTGCTAAATAAACCTCCGCAGACCAACCCACCTTGGAATCATCCCAGAAGTGGGCTCTGGCCGGATAGCCAACGATGCGCTCGGGAAAATCCCGCCACACCGTGTAAGCAAAGTCCAGTTCGTCCGTATTGAGTATGGCATCTTCATCCAGGGACAGCACGGCATCCGTCTGAATCTCTTCGTAGGGCAGGAATCGTTGTGATATGCTCGGTCGTCCCTCAGTCGTCTGGCTTGTGGGTCCAGCTCCCTGGCTTCTCGAGCTGCCCCCCAATGAAATCACGTGCAGGGGTATGTGGTTGGTGGGGGGCCAGCGCTTCTTCAACGGCAGCGGTCGATCGGCTGCCCAAAGGACGAGGATCTGAAGGTTGGGTAAATGGGCTAATAAATATCTCCAGATGGCTAACATATATGTGAACTCACCCGTTCCACGAACTGGCTCTTCGTGATGGTCCTGACTAGCTTGTAGAGCGCTGCATTTGGACCCAAAGCGGCGCCAATCTGAACGTAGATAACCGCCGTGTAGTTGTGACGCGGCTCCGCACCCATTGAGTTCAGCAGAAACGGCATGTACCTGCAGGTGGTAGTAATCGATTGAGCAACAAGGTTGCAGGTTGTATAACAAGATATATGGGACCAACCTTGAACTGTCGGCGAAGGTGGGCAACGTGAGCAGGGCGCCCGGCGAGCTGTTCCACACCAGACTGCTCCGCACCGGATAATCCGGCAGTCGTTCGCGTATGATCTGCAAGATACGGATGGGTGGTAAGTGCCTGGGTTAACGCTTGTTTAATGGTTTGTCGATACGCTCAAGTGCTGATTGCCAATTGATTGCCTAATGAGGAGGGCAGCGGGGTGCAAAACGGGCTGAGCTGAATTTCGAGTGCATTTCAAGGAGCGGCCCAAATTGCGTTTTGAATGGCCCGTTCTGCCCTCATCGGACTATTCCCATCTATTCGGTTTGTCCTCCGCTGAGTGTGATAATTCAATGGGCCTCAGTTGTTGCCTAATTTTCCGCTCGGCGCAGATGGTGCCCAACCACTTTAACTCTATGCAGATATACAACGTTGGCCAAAAAAGCAGCTCTAAAAGTGAAATACTTGAGTTGCAAACAACTGGTAATCCTAAAGAGTTATTGCTTTTAGTAGTTACGCGTTTAAATAAATAAAATAATGTTGAATTATACGACAATCGTCTACGTAAATTATTATTAAAGTACTCTAAATCAACTGTATAGCTGACTTTTAGACTTCGCGCTTTTCATATAATAAATGTACTTTTGGCACGACTTTAGTTTTTAAGTATGTTTGAAATATTTGATGAATAGTATGTTATCTAACATAAATTAAGCTAAACATTTTCAAAAAGCACCATTTTACTAATTATCTAATTTAAACCATTCTACAAATCTTTTGGCTTTTCTATTTGAATAACTAAAATACAAAACAGTGTTACCTAAATTAAAAAAAAACAATCAGCTCTATCTCAAAACTATTAATCCGGGCTTAGCTGTGTATAAATCCATGCATATATGCATTGCGAGGGGCTTTTCCGCAGTTTCCGTTGCGCAGCGGAAGTCGCACTGCAACCTCCATGGGCGGAAGTGCCCCTCTGTCCCCCTCTCACCTGCAAAGTGTTGGACAAAGGCAGAAAGATAAGGGAGGGGAGGGGAGCGGAGGCGGTGTAGCTCGCGTGCCATTAACGCGGCGTTAATTTGTCGCTCAAAGTGTGAGCGCGCCTTAAAGTATGCCATGCCAAATTAGTTAGACATCTCGGGTGCGGTTAACTTGCCAAGTCCTCCTCCATTTTCCATTTGGCACTGTTTTGGCTCCCAGTTTGCTTTTGAGTTAGGGTTGAATGCAATTATAATTGCACAGCCTGACCCCAACTAAGAGCTTAGTGGTGTTGGGCGGCAAGTGGGCGGTGTTCGAGTTGAGTTATGCAAGTGCAGGTGCAGCCACGTGCACCTGACAGAAAACAGAAGACAGAGCGTTATGCAAGTGCCACCCACTATCCACCAGCCCCCGTTTGCCACCATTCACCACCCCCTTAAAACACTCCCACCTGGGCGCTCAGTTCATTCGTGTTATTTCTGTCTGGCACGCTCCGCTTTTGTGCGTGTGGTTAGTGGAATTTGAATGCAGGGACGATCATCTCCCGCCGGAATCCATCCCACTACCACTACCATTCGGGCCAAAAGACATAATGAGACGTTTGGGGAGCGGCATCTACAATTAGATGCAATTACGGCTGATGGATCGACAGTTGGCTATCCTTTGAGTACAACGCAGGCCTGCCCTACATCTTGGAAAACTAATATATTCGTTGATTGTCTATAATTTATTTAAGAAATGCTGTAACTCTTCTCACTATTTAGTATAGTATATATAGTAATATACTATATAATCTAATGATTTCTGGAGGTCTTTACAAGAAAGCATCATTTTTAAGTTCCTCGTTTTACATGAATACTTTATTTTATTCTTTAGAAAATATACAAAAATTTCATAGATGGCAATTTTAAATTTGGCCAGTATGTAGAGCATATTTTAAGAATGTCTTAAACTTTTTAAAGCCTCAAGGCTTTTTCGATATGCAAATTTAATTATAAGCAATTCAAAATAAATTGGATCCCAAACGATTTGTATTACGATGATAAACTTGGAAATGCAGACTTTTTAAAAGTGTTATGCGCCAGAATATGTCAGGGGCCATCATTCAAGAGTATAAAACTATCTAAGCTTTTTGCCATCCCCCTGCAGCTTGTGCAACTATCAATATTCATAAGCTTAATCTAAAGCCAGGGCATCCTAACTTCGTTGGGGGATTTTGAGTTTTATTTTTTTGCCATCGTTTTGTTTACATCCATCATGGTCCTTCGCCCCGCTCGTTAAGCGCCAAAATGCAGGTGAGGGTGAGGGTGTGGGTGCGGGAGCAAACTAACACAAACTAGGATTTGGCTGCATTCTGCAGGTCCTGCCGATCCTTGGCTCCTTGTCTGGCTGCCAACGTGTCTCAAGTGCCTGCTTTATATTTTGTAATTATAATTCCTTCTTCGGCGCTTCCCCATTTTTGCATAATCAACGCTCAACTAACGCGGGAAGCGTGTTTGTTTATCCTTTCTTTGGCCCGCTCTGTGTGCGTATCTGTGTGTGTACCATGCGCCACTGTGTGCGTGGGTTTTTGTTGGTCCTGCGACATAATTAAGTCAATCTCATGCTGTTGACGCTGCCAGCATAATTGAGAGCGAGAGGCAGCTAACAGGGGCCGACAGACAGAGATGGCCTGGCCCACGCCTGCGATTCAATTATGCACTATGCACACTGCATATATGTTTAGGCCTGGCCCAGACGGCCGACTCGAACCCTCTTCGCCCACATTTTAATTGGCCAACAAAGTGCATTTAATTGGCTTAGATCCATGTTGCACAGCAAGAATTTTTAAGTTGCTCACAAAACTACAGTACAACATCTGTATGGGTTATTTTCTTTATCGTGTTTATCAAACCTAACAAATTTGCAGATGAGAAAAGCAGTCGCAAATCAAGATTTTTTCAAAATATAAACCTTATATAAACTTTATGTCTCAAGAACTAGTAACCTATTTGGTTAACAAACAGTATTCAATGATTGGTTGCTTAAAAAATTATTTTAAACAAGAAAGGAAAGCAAACTTCGGGCGGAGCCGAAGTTGATATACCCTTGCAGAATATTCTGTAAATTATATTCTCCAAAATTATTTATATGATGCATTCTTAATACTCATAAAAAATCCCAACTTCCCAACTTTAAAAACACCAAAGTTATGGCATTTCCAATCGTTCAGTTATATGGCAGCTACAAGATATAGTCGGCCGATCCTTATGAAATTTGGTAGGTCGGATTGATTGGCGAAAAATTAAACCCATAGATAATCCCAACTTTCTAACTTTACAAACACCAAAGTTATGGCATTTCCGATCAATCAGTTATATGGCGGCTATAGGATATAGTCGCCCGATCCTTATAAAATTTGATAGTTCAGACTGATTGGCCAAAAATAAAACCCATAGAAAATCCCAACTTCCTAACTTTACAAACACCAAAGTTATGGCTTTTCCGATCGTTCAGTTATATGGCAGCTATATGATATAGTGGCCCGATCTGGCTCGTTCCGACTTATATACTACCTGCAATAGAAAGACAACTTTTGGGAAAGTTTCAAGCAGATAGCTTTAAAACTGAGGGACTAGTTTGCGTAGAAACGGACGGACAGACGGACAGACGGACGGACAGACGGACATGGCTAGATCGACTCTCCTGGTGATGCTGATCAAGAATATATATACTTTATAGGGTCGGAAATGTCTCCTTCACTGCGTTGCAAACTTTTGACTGAAATTATAATACCCTCTGCAAGGGTATAAAAATGCTTTATAATGCAACTTTTTGTGATTGCATAACTCGCAAGTTAAGGAAGCCTCACTGTAATCCTATTTGCTTGGCTACACATGTCAGGGGTCTCTTGTTCAGCTGCTGGTTTTTCTTTTCTATCATTCGTGGCTGCCAGGCAACATTTGGATGTCAGCCAGGAGACTTATCGCAGCAGAAGGACCAAAAGCAGCAGCAACAATCGCTGTTGGCACTACTTAAGGAGCATAAGTGAGGCGGTCGGAAGGGGAAGCCAACCAGAACTTCATTTCCGTTTCACATCAGCATAGATGTGTGCGTTTGCGATGATTAAGTTGCCGACTGAGGTAACTGCAGGCAGCTGGAGGCCCTGGACTCAATAGAGTGGATAATGTAGGCAAATAAAACAGGTGAATGCATATCTGGCCTTAAAACATTTGGCTTAAAGACAGAATTTAAAATGTTTGCCTGCCGCCGCCAACCACAAAGCAAATCATTTTCTCTTGGCTTGGCTGAAATTCCATTAAAAGTTGACTCAATGCATTTACCCATATAAAATATATGCAGTATTCAGTATGCATGTCTGGCGAAATTTGCTTAAATTAATTGCAAGAATTTCCTTTGGCCTATGCAACTCAAAAATTCTTTTTCGCCTCTTTACATGTATTTTTTTGTCGATCAGGTTTTTCATGCTAGCGAACTTGTAAGGGAATTTGTATTAAAGTTTTTGGCAAGGAGTTTCTAAAGAAGTTTGTGGCGAAATAAGAATACAGATTAATGAAAGACAATGCTTGAAGGTTGTGGAAAAAAGAAATATTTTGTAAAATAGTTTCTAATTGAAGAATTTTCTTTGCCTAAGACGTTTGTTGCCAAATGGGATTACAGCATAAAGAAATGTTATAAATACAAATACAAAATATGGTTTTTGAATTTCATATGTTCCCCTATAATTTGTAGCTGCTTTCAAATGTGTTTTCTCTAATCAGCTTTACAAGAAACATTTCTGCAGCTTATATTAAAGCGTACATGTTTACAAATAGAATTCTGTTTGTGATACCATTGCTGAAGTTTTCGCTTCCTGTTCTTTAGCGTAATAAGAAAATGTCGGTTTCTTTTCTCCGCATACTATTTTTCTTAGCATACTTCGGGGGGCCAACAACTTCCTGTAGATGTGTGTGTGGGCGTGGGTGGGTGAGTCAGAGAGTGGGCGTGGCAAGATGGTTAAAAGTTCCAAGCTGTGCAAAGGCAGCTGCATACATAAAATAAACTCTTTCGTTGGCCAGGCCAAAGGATGCACTCCGTGTCACCCAAAACACTCAACATCAAAAAAAAAAAAAACTACAAGATATAGAGAACAAGACGAACTCCGTCGAAGACAAACACTAAATTAACTTATGCAAGTAGCTAAAGGAGTCGTGAATACATAGATAACAAGAAAGGAAAGCTAACTTCGGGCGGAGCCGAAGTTGATATACCCTTGCAGAATTCTCTATAATAATATTCTCCAAAATTATTCCTATGATGCATTCTTAATACTCATAAAAAATCCAAACTTCCTAACTTTAAAAACACCAAAGTTATGGCATTTCGAATCGTTCAGTTATATGGCAGCTATAGGATATAGTCGGCCGATCCTTATGAAATTTGGTAGGTCGGATTGATTGGCCAAATATAAAACCTGTAGAAAATCTTAACTTTCTAACTTTACAAACACCAAAGTTATGGCATTTCCAATCGTTCAGTTATATGGCAGCTATAGGATATAGTCGGCCGATCCTTATGAAATTTGGTAGGTCGAATTGATTGGCCAAATATAAAACCCATTGAAAATCCCAGCTTCCTAACTTTACAAACACCAGAGTTATGGCATTTCCGATCAATCAGTTATATGGCAGCTATAGGATATAGTCGGCCGATCCCTATGAAATTTGGTACGTCGGATTGATTGGCCAAATATAATACCCATAGAGAGTCCCAACTTCCTAACTTAACAAACAGCAGAGTTATGGCATTTCCGATCATTCAGTTATATGGCAGCTATAGGATATAGTCGGCCGATCCCGGCCGTTCCGACTTATATACTGCGTGCAAAGGAAAGAAGGGTGTGTGCAAAGTTTCAATTCGATAGCTTTAAAACTGAGAGACTAGTTTGCGTAGAAACAGACAGACGGACAGACGGACAGACGGACATGGCTATATCAACTCAGGAGGTGATCCTGATCAAGAATATATATACTTTATAGGGTCGGAGATGCCTCCTTCACTGCGTTGCACACTTTTGACCAAAATTATAATACCCTCTGCAAGGGTATAAAAATGGCAAGGAAGCAAAAAATTTATGTAAATGCCTGCCAGCAACTTTTTCTTATAACTTTCTTTGCTTAAAAATTAACAAACGTCGAACCGGCAAAAGAATGTAGAAACAACAAAATAAAACAAAAATATTTTCCAAAAGCAGAGTGCTTAAATTTAAGGCTTGACAACATGGCGTATGAGTAACAATTTGATTTCCTTCTTTATTTCCATAAAAACTACGATTTTGTACTCAATTATAAAGAAGTCAAGAAATATTCAAAACAAAAATTTGAAATTGATAAATAACTAAGGATAAAAAAATATTTTCCCTGCTGGTAAAAAAATTTAAAAATTGAAGCACGTTCACCGAAACGCAAACAATTTTACTCTGTGCGGTTTTTGGCTTATGACAATTAAACAAACACACCAACAAATCGCTAAACCAATTTCAAACTGAATTCATTTTATATTACTTTTTTTCTTTGTTTTTGCGTTGTTTTATATCCGCCGGTCGGACGTGTTTTTGTACAAAAATTTATCGATCTAAACTTGTTGACCAATGTTAATTAAGTGCGACTTCAGGGGCGGAAGGGGTTTTTGGGGTTCTAGGGGACTATATTCGATGATGAGTAAATTTATCGGCTGGACAATTCTTTGGCTTTGTTATTGGATTAGCGAAAAATATATTTTCAATGATTTTATGGGGAGAATGGAAAGTCAAACACTTTAGTATGCAGTGTAACTATTATACGGATTTAAAATAGTTTTTTTAAATGTACAATAAAAGCTTTTGCCTAGTAATTTGTTGTATTTTAGCATTGTAAACTTTTTCCCCTGCTTAAAGTGTGAAATCAATTTAACAATCTTAAAATCTTGGAAACTTACTACTTACTTAAAGTTCTTCAAATTACGCTTAAATATTCAATGATTTTTTCATCACCTCTTCAGCTTAATCGCCAAGATTTTCGCTCTTGGCGTTCATTCATCTTATAACGTCATTTGCCATGACTCCAAACTTTAAGCTGACGATGATGTCATTATTGTTGGCAAACTTCGGAGCTGTCGAAACAACGCAAATAAGCAACAACAACGGCGGACAGCTGAAGTTATGAAGCTGCTTTGACAAATTCGAAAAACAAGCAAAACGAAAGAAACCAAAAAAAAAAAAGACAACAAATACAAACAAGTTTTGACGGCGGCCAAAAAGAGAAGCTAACTTTAATTTTGTTTGATTTCAGTTTATATTAGTATCTGCATGTTTTATTCAACGATAGGCGCAGCAGGGCAATATAGGCTGACAAATGTAACAAAAAGCAAATAAATACCAAATAAATATTTGTTCGCAAAGTTTGCTCAAATTAAGAGCCCTGCGGGGGTACTTGTTTGTTTGCTTGTCATTCTTTATTTGAGGTTAATCGATACTTATTGTGTTCAAAAGGAGGGCCTGAATATTTCATACCCTGAAGATATGATAAAAGAACTCGCAAGTGCTTTTGGCAAATAAGTTGTACCTTAAAGGAAATTTAATAAGATATATCTATAGAAAAGGAGCCTAGTTTAGCTTAATTTCGCAAAATCATTATTACTTTTTCTTTACCAGCATTTCTTAATGGAGCTGTACAATGTATAGTAAAAGTAGTTTTAAATAAGGCATTCTTGGAAATGTATTTAATGAAAGCTTTTTAGAAAATTACAGTTTTCTAGAAATAAACTTTTCTGGAAAACGAACTAAAGGAAAACCAACTTCAGAGTATTTAATTAATGCAAGCTATTATTTTCCATAAGCAACCATTCCAATAAGCGAATTTCCCAAAGGGCAATGGAATAATTCTTATCAATTTGTAATCTTAATCCCGAGCCATTCATCAGCAGACAAATTGCTAGAATACTTTCAAAAGCAAAAAAAAACAGAATAAGAGTCGAAACAAACAAAGTCCAAATAAGGGAAGTAGCAACATCATTTAACATCTGGTTAGGCTTTAACGCTCGTTTTTGTCCACACAATTGGGCACATTAATTAATTCTAATTAGCTTACGCGCAGAGCTTACAAACGGATCATAAGTATAATTATAATTTTGAACGAGGGAAGCAGAGAGCTAGGAAAAAAAAATTATTTAAATGCTCGTTCATGATTAAAAATAATTCGGTGACGTCACAAAAAAGCAGCTACGTTTTGGAGGTCAGTGGTATATACTCGTTTTATTTGCTCGATTTTTTTCCCGCCCTCTGTTTGTTACTTTGCTGTTTTTTTTCGCTTGGCTGACACTGGGGCGATGACGTCACGGGCGTCGTGAATATTGCATGTTAAGTTTACATATTTTCTCCCAGCGTGTGAGCGAATTCAGAGCTCTACATTTCTCTCACTCTCAGGGGGAAAATAAAAAAATTGTTTGCCGGCTATTTGCATTTGCAAATAGAAGCTAGAGAAAAGGCATAGTAAAAGAGAAACGCTCTCGCAGTCTCCCACTTTTTAACTGGTTATTTATTATTATGACTGGTGGGTTCTCCAAAAAGCGATCCAGAGAAGTCAATGTCAATAAATATTTCACTTATGACAAGTTGACATTGCGCCAAACCATTTTCCACCACCCACTACTCTCAGCCGTATTTCATAATTTTGGACAAGCCACTGGGCCATAATTGACCCTCCGCTGATCGATAAACTCGAGTGACACATTGTGCATACGAGCTGTGGGCCAAATGGAACGGAATTGATGATGTGGGCGTCCATTGTGGTCGATTTTCATGTGTCGCAATCACTATTAAGGGCCATTAATTTATGCGGCCAGCCAAAGTCTAACAAATCATAATGAAAATGTGTGGCTAGCAGGCAGGAAAAAGAAAATATTCTTTGCAAAAAATTGGTAAATTGTCAAGTCTTCTTTTATACTCAAGGCAAAAATGGTTTTTCAATTTTCACACATTCGTTATAAATATTAATAGTTTCACATAATTTAGTTGATGCTTTTCTTGAGGTCAGGCAAAGTATATATGAATAAATAAACTTATCGAAAATGTTCATGTCTTCCAATCAAGAATTTCCTAGTTTTTGTTTTTCTGTTTTTTTTTTAAACTTATTGCTTATGTTTAAAAATACTCCATTTTCTTTTCTAATACCATCTCTAATTTTATAGCACTTGCTGTTCATTAACCTTGGACAACTCAAAGAAGATTCATTAAAGATTTGGAATGCATCGCTGGGATTCCACATAAAACTACAGTGAAACTTCTTAAACTAAAACTAATGTTTCAAGAATGTTTTATTTTAACAAGTTTTATAAACCAACCAGTTTTTTGTGGTCAAAGCAGGCCTAGTGAATATTGAAAATTACTCAGCCACAATAAGATTTCAAAAAATACAAGCTATTAGAAATTATTTTGGACAGTTCAAGCTAACGAAGTTTTGCTGTAAAAAGAGTTTTTGGGACCTGCGAACGGTAAAAGTTGGGAGCGTTTGAGGCGATTTCTATTTAGAGCTCCAGAAACACAAACAGCTGTACATAGGAAAGCCCAACAACGCTTACGAATACGAATGTGAAAAAGAATGTGGTGGAAGGCGAAAAACAATAATAATAAAGCCAAAAGGTGAGAGCGGAAAAAATAGAGAGAGCGCATCGCCTGATTCGTGTGGTGTTTTTTTTTTATGACCGCCACTGCCGCTGCCGCCGACGACGACGACTAATTTTGTCGATGATGGCCGCTCGGTTCGAGTCAAAGTTTCAGTCAATTTCTAGCAGTCAAGACAAGCGGTCGCACAAGCAAAATACAAGCTCCAAACGGCTGGAAAAAATATCAAAAGAGATTATTGGAGAGGATTACGTACTTAAAGAAGTAGCAGTCGCACTCGCACCTCGCAAAACCCAACAAACACAGACACAGAAAACTGCAACCATGTCAGCACGCCGCGTCACACTGAACACACGCGTTTCGCGCGCCTCCACCTCCACGCCGGTGGGTGGGGCATCGACCTCGTCAAGGCTGGGCGCCACCTCGCCCACCTCCCCCACGCGCACCACCCGCATCCAGGAGAAGGAGGAGCTGCAGCACCTGAACGATCGTCTCGCCTGCTACATCGATCGCATGCGCAACCTGGAGAACGAGAACAACCGCCTCACCCAGGAGCTGAATCTCGCCCAGGATACCGTTAATAGGGAGACCTCCAATCTGAAGGCGGTCTATGAAAAGGAACTGGCCGCCGCCCGAAAGCTGCTCGATGAGACGGCCAAGGAGAAGGCCAAGTTGGAGATCGATATCAAGCGTCTGTGGGAGGAGAACGACGACTTGAAGCCGAGGTAAAGGTCTAAGATGGGTGGGTTCGGATTGGTAACAGCGTATTATCAGCCGGTGATGTCATAGTACTCAGACCCGTCACTGAATCAAAACACAGGGAGAAAAAACGAAAACAAAAACAAGTACAGTCAATCCTGCTTAAAAAATTCAAAATAGGAAGACATTTATTTTTAGAATTTTATGCTTTGATTTCTTTTCTTAAAACAAAGTACAGTCGGACTATCTGTAAAAAGGTAAAGCTAGAAAGAATATCATAGTTTTTTAGATTGAAGAAAACTTTTTAAAAATGACTTTTGTTTCGATTTAGGAACTGTTCTTTAAATGTATAATCGAGTTCAACTTTAAGGGAATTATTTTTTTAATACTTATACATAATACTTTATTTTGCACAGAAACCAGTCATAGCTATAAAGAAATGTGAGTTATACAAGTTAGAAGATAAAGTTATGGGTAAACAAATGGAAGCTGATTAGGAAACCCTTAAAAAAACTGCAATTATAAAAAAAATACAATACGATTTCAATAGGCAACTGCGGATACAGTTAAGTTTTACAAGCTAGAACTTATTTAACAAACATAGAAATGTATAATATTATATATTTCTGTGCTTGTGAAATAAGATTATAAATGTTTGTATTCATTTTGAAACATTTTTCATTTAATTTTCGTATCTCAATTGTATTCGAACTTAAGTTTATTTTCTTTATACGTAGTGAGAGACAGAGAAGGGGAGAGACTGAGAGCGAGCGAGGCCGGTGATGTCATGCCAAAAGCACATTTTGAAAGCCACGCACATGGGAACTCTCTCTCGCTATCTCCATCGCACTTGTTTATTTTTTGCATTTACACTTCCAGAATGCCCTAGCCATTTTTATGCAAATGTTAAATTCCCAGCTAATGAGTAACCAAAAAAAAAAACAATAACAATAATAGCGCTTTAAATCTCAATGAAGGTTACAAGACTATGATGTCATGGCACGCAGTTACAGATCCATATGTAATACCAGTTTCTGGTGTGATGTCAACAAAAGTTGGGTGCTTAGTTTTCCATTTTCGAGATTTCCGTTTCGCGTCGTTTACGTTATCAGGCAATATTTATTTTTGGTATTTATTGCGCGATGCGGCCCGAAGCTTTTTAATTCATAATAGCCCCGGTTGGTTGTTTGTGTTTTGGTACGTGTTAACCAAGTTAAGAGCTTGGCTAAAAGGTAGATGCCTAAAAGTTGGGCAAACTGGAATTTTCAGCGTTTTGAGGTGTGTATAAAGAGTTAGGAAAACGAAAAAAATAACAAAGGAAAAGTTATATGATTAGATGCTACGATAAGATTGCGACAGAAAGATGGAAATTCAAGATGGTTCAGATACAAAAGATTCAAACAGATATAAAATAAATATAAATTTGTTTTAATGTGTTTAGCAAACATATAGCATTTGGTTTGCCATAAGGTTATCAAACATTTTCTACAAAAAGGTTTTACAAATTTCTCTGTTTTTTCTTGGCAATACAATTAAATTAGGTCAGCGGAAGGAATTGGGGAAAAATAAATGGGTCTTCAGCACGCACACCCAAAAAACAAAACACAAAAATATGTGGAGAAAGGAAAACTAGAACACAAACAAAAAAGCAACCTTGAATCTATTTCGTTTTCCGTTTTTATTCCCCCAGTTTTACACAACTTTTCTTGATTAGCTACGAAAACTGTTTACATTTACTGGGTACAACAGCAAAAACGGAAAGAAAACCGCTAAAACAGAATGTGAGGTTCAGATTCAACAGAAATAAGCTTTCAAATAAGGTAACATCATTTTCGCTAAAAGGCGGTAGACTATTTCCATAATTAAAATAACTTTTTTTTCATTCAAAGTCAAAGCATGCAAAACCAAATATGCCATAGTTGAATGCATGGCTCTTTTGTTGTTACTCAGTATAAAGAATTATTTAAAACGTGCCCTCCACGCGAGCGCCGATTGACAACCGAAATTATTTTGAGAAAATATTCAGGGATTATTTACGGAATTTTCATAGCTATTTTTTATAACGAGTTTGTTTTCAGCTAAATAGAATTCTAAATAGAAAAAAATCGCTTTGAACGGGTAGGCGGTCATAAATAAAAAGGGGGCAGAGGGGAAGTGCTCAGAAATAGCCGGGCTACTTTATGCTAATGGCATGTGACGACTTCTCCCAAGGCAAACTAAAACCTCGAAATGTTTAAATATTTGATTCTCCTATGGAGGATCGTTGAACGAGTTTCCAAGCGGCGTTACGAATTTAAATAAACAAAATGAATAATACATTTGCGAGATAAAGAGAGCGGCATTTTGGCTCTTGGAAAAATATATGAGGCGAAATGTGACTCAGTTAAAATGATATAGATAAGTGACGTCATCAACTGAGCACATGCAGATAAAAGGCATTGCACTTAAGCAAAAAATTACGTCTCATATAAATAGCTCACTTCTTTATAGTACATTAGTTATAGCCGGGTTGTTTTTGCAAACTTAAAGTTGCTGTAATGCTAGAACTCCTTGGGAATTTTAGAGCAATGGTAATGTTATTTTATGTGCATACTTACACCTTAAAAAAATATAAATTTTTGTTTGATAGGATTCTTTTGTTATAATTCTTTGAATTTATAATTGGTATTTAAATTCGAAAGTTTTGAAATGCATTTTATAATTTTATAATTTTAAATTTCAGACTTGAAAAGAAGACAAAGGAGGCAACAGTGGCCGAGAACAATGCCCGCCTGTATGAAACTCGCTACAATGACATCAATGGCAAGTACAACCAGGCTCTGGCCGATCGCAAGAAGTTCGAGGATCAGTCCAAGGAACTGGCATTGGAGAACGATCGCCTGCGTCGCCAATTGGATGATCTTCGCAAGCAGCTGGAGGCGGAGACCTTGGCCCGCGTGGATTTGGAGAACCAGAACCAGAGCCTGCGCGAGGAGCTGGCCTTCAAGGATCAGGTGCACACCCAGGAGCTCACAGAGACCCGTTCCCGTCGCCAGATCGAGATCAGTGAGATCGACGGCAGACTTTCGCGCCAATACGAGGCCAAGTTGCAGCAATCGCTCCAGGAACTGCGTGATCAATACGAGGGTCAAATGCGCGCCAATCGCGAGGAAATCGAGCTTCTGTACGACAATGAGATCCAGAACCTTAAGGCCGCCGCCAACAGGGCAGCCCAGGGATCCGCTCATGCCACCGAGGAAGTACGTCTTATGCGCACCAAGATCGATGGCTTGAACGCCAAGCTGCAGGATCTCGAGAACACCAATGCTGGATTGAATGTGAGTATTGAAGAATATTTTATACAAATCGCAAGTTACTTATTAATTTTGGGATTTATCTTTCCGTTAGTCTCGCATTCGGGAGCTGGAGAACCTTTTGGACACCGAACGTCAACGTCACAACCAGTACATCGCCTCGTTGGAGGCCGAGTTGCAGCGCATGCGCGACGAGATGGCCCACCAGTTGCAGGAGTACCAGGATCTGATGGACATCAAGGTATCGCTGGACCTCGAGATTGCCGCCTACGACAAGTTGCTGTGCGGTGAGGAGCGTCGCCTGAACATCGAGTCACCCGGACGTCCGACTACCGATTCCGGGGTCTCCAGCAATGGCACCCATTTGACCGCCAGCTCCAGCTCGCGATCCGGAAGGGTTACGCCCAGTGGACGTCGCTCGGCCACGCCCGGAATCTCGGGTTCCAGTGCCGTGAAGCGTCGCCGCACCGTGATCGATGAGAGCGAGGATCGCACTCTGTCGGAGTACTCGGTGAATGCCGCTGCCAAGGGCGATCTGGAGATCATCGAGGCGGACGTGGAGGGACGCTTCATCAAGCTGCACAACAAGGGAACCGAGGAGATCAATCTGACCGGCTGGCAGCTAACCCGTATCGCTGGCGACGAGGAGCTGGCCTTCAAGTTCTCGCGAGGATCCAAGGTGCTGGGTGGTGCCAGTGTCACCATTTGGTCTGTGGATGCCGGAACCCCCCATGATCCCCCCAACAACCTGGTGATGAAGAAGAAGTGGCCGGTGGCCAACTCGATGCGATCGGTGCTGGCCAATGCCGACAAAGAGGTGAGAGTCTTGTCCATATACAACACGTGCGGCACTTGCGACATCTGCCGCCACTGCAGACACCTCGAGTTCGTGCTCGACCAGTACGATATGCCCCTACAATCTAATTGGGATTATAACCTTAATTTTTCTTCTTTTTCAGGATGTTGCCAGCTACGACCGTGTCCGTGCTAACGTTTCCAGCCACACCTCGCGGCATCGCAGTAGCGGCACGCCCAGCACGGGCTTTACCCTCGGTTCCGGAGCTGGCTCCACTGGCGTGAGGAGTCTCTTCTCCCTGCTCTTCTAAACTCGAATCGGATTGGATTGAATTGAATTGGATTGGAAACACCGCTTCAAGACAGCCAGCCAGCCAGCACACAACTCACCGCAGAGACTCACAGACTCCGAGCTGCACATTCACACCACACAGATCTGATATATAGATGCCTATCACATATCATGCAACATGTGACTTATGTACAACAAAACAACCTTTGTTCAACCTTCTTAATGTTAAATGTTTAAGTGCCCTTAGTTCATGTCTTCGACTCTATGCGTTTCCTATGCTTAAGTAAGATTTTTTCACTTTACACTTTCTGTAATTTATGATGAGAACATGCATTTTGGTAAAAATAAAAAAAACACAAATATATGTTGAAAGTAAGTGGCAAGAAAATCAATTAATGAGCAAGTTTTCCGAGCTCGGTTTTGTTGGTCCTCATTGCCAAGGGAAGCCAAATCAGCTTAGGCCAAAAGGGGGATTTGTGCGTGGAAAACTTCTTGCGTTGCTGTCGCGGCATTTTCCACTATCTCAGGTCCGAGACCAGGCCATAATGGACAGGTAAGTGGAGGAAATTAACTACAACAAGTCGGGGGACTTGTCCCTGCAGCTGGGAGCCAAACTATGGGCTAAAACCGAATGAGGTCAACGAAAAAGTTTCGCAACTTTACAACTAGAAAATAAATTAGGTTGGATCACCGGCAAGGTCGAACAAACTGAAGCTGAAGTTTGCAATGGACCAAATATACTGCCAAAGGCATTTGCATTTAAACTAATAAATGACTAGGCTATAAAATAGTAAATTTAGTTTGCTATATTCTTTCGAGAATGTAATATTAAATTAAATTTGTTGAAATATAATGTGTATGTTATAAGAAATGATAGCACATAAGAAATTCAAATCAGAAATAAATATTCAATACAATGTTTCGCTTCACTTATATAAAAAGTTATACTTTGTTTCTTTGTCAATAATAAATATTATTGTGTCCACATATACTAAGATATATAGTTCATTCAATAGCATATTATTTCCCCTAGATATTGTTTGAATTTTATTAAATGAGGTTGAGTAACTCTGTTTTTCTGTTTTTTTAAGATATCTACTCCCTATTCATTCCACTGTGCATTCTGCATCTAGCGGCTTACTCCACAGGAATTAACATCAGCAGGAAGAAGATCCCTTCACTTGCTGTCGCCAAAGCCAAATAGGGTTATCTATTGCTCAGCTATTTCTTGCAGTGCATGAGCAGCCACTAAGGCAACTTAGCGGCGCTTGAGTGAGTGCACGATTCAATGGAATGGACGCGAAAGAAAGGCGGCGGAGAAAGGTGAAAGCGAGTGGGAGGGCAGAGGAGCGTAGGCGGGCAGACAGTTGACTTCAAAGTAGTTTGCCTGGGAAAAGTTTTTTCCTCCTTGGCGCACGTTTGCATGCGCATAATAGGATTAGTCAAAGTAATAAGTTGTTTTTCCTTCCCTACTTTGAGCTGCTGATGCTACCTAGATTCCTGCTGCTCACCGGAGCAGGATTGTTGCTGTTTTCCTTGGCCAGGCTAGTGGGCGTGGCCAGTGCTTTGAAATGCAAATCTCGACGAGACAAAAAAGAGACAGCCAGGTGAAGAAAAAGTTTTTTTTCGACAGCTGCCTGCTCGTATGCAACACATTTTGTTGCATCAAATCCAAAACCGCAAAAGCCCAAAAAAATATAAAAATACCATAAACATATACACAAAATGAGTGTACTTATTATACGGAACAATTATAACTTAGGTCTCATATTATCAATTTTCCCCTTTAAACAATTTATAACTATAGTTTAATTTTGATTTTAAATTATGTTTAAATTGAAATCTAAATTTGTTTTAATTTTTAGTCTTTAAATTATAACAAAGCAACTATTCTACCTAAAATATTGTATAATTAAGTTATTTTAAAGGGAAAAGGAACATTTTGAGAAGAATTCCATGTAGCACTTTAAATTTAGTATTAATATTCTGTTGTTAATCCGTTACTATTTTCTTTTCCCTATGTGCACACTCATATGCAAAACATTTCGAGCCCAACACAAGCTTGTGGCTTATTGTGGTTTATTTTGTTGTTCTGTGAATTTTTGCGACCATTTTCGAAGTTTTCCCTGCTTCCGCTTTTTGCCTCCCTGTGCAACTTAAGTGCATGCCCCACGCTTATCGGTCACATCCATTCGCCCCAATTCACACACACTCGAGCACACAGAGAAAGACTTTTGGGGCTTAGGCCAAGATTTTGGGCCAACTCTGGGCCGGCACTAAGTTCGGTAAGTGGACTTTGAGTGACCTTTTTGTGGGGATCCTGTGGCCATTCGGTTTTCGGCCTGGCCCACACAGATTGGGCTGGTAGCGGATGGTTAGTCGAAAGTTCAACACACAATAAAATTATGCAAATCTTGGGATCAGCCGCATACGATTGCCACTCGTCCATATACAGACACATTCATACTATCCGACCTACGCACTTAGTTTCCTTCGGAAGGATGTGGCAAAAGTTTGGTTGCGGTCTTACTCCGGGTTCAATTTTTGATTTATTAATTGAAATAATTGGTGCAGATGGCAGGGGTTCCCAGTGAGTGGCGAAATTGCCCAAGAAATTGATTTGAGCTTTAAAATATAAATGTCTTAGTGGATTATTCTATGATTCGTGGGCCTACATTTTAGGATTAAAAGGCTGAAACCATGTTTATGATTGTTATGGGAGCAAATGTTTGAGAAAAATATAACTTACATGATTTGTTTTCCAGTTTAATGATTAAAGATCGCTATTCACGAATAAAGTACAATTACAATGTCAATAAAATGAGTGATAAATGAGAAAAAAAGACAATTAAAACATTTTAATCTGATTTTTCGTAACCTCTACTGGTATCAATATGAAAAGTTTTTGTTCTGCAAGCAACTTTCAATTCATAGTTTTTCGGTAACACCTAATTGGTTCAACCAAGCCAAAACACTTTATTATAAAATTTACGTTTTATGACTTGTTTAAAGAGAAGTCACTTTCGAATAAAGGGTATTGTCATCCAAAACACAGAGACAGGATGTGAGTGCGTGGCAAAAGGGAAGAGAGGGCTTGGCTGAAGCGTCTAACAACCCAAATAACTGCTTAATTTGTTTTTCCTCCGACCCGTCCTATGGAAACCCCCTCCTGAAAATCACCTTTGCTATTTGCTTGCACAGCAGCAACAATAACAGCAACAAAAGCAACATTGGGAGATGAGGGTAAACAAAGGCTAACCTGAACCCAAACTCAAACTCAACTCGAACCTAAAACCCCAAAAACCCCTAAAACCGTCAGCTGGCTGTTAGTTTGTTGACTTTAATGGACCAGTTTTGCAGGAGGCGAAAGGAGTGTGCCAAAAGGATACACCAGAAAAACTGACACCGCCTGGTCACATGCGGTTCAACGCCCAGACTGAGGAGATTTTCCAGCAGGGCCAGTTAAGGCAGCAGAAATTATTTGAGCGTTCTGGGCTTGTTTATGCCTAAATCAATTTGCTGCATGAACGGGTCTTAAGTGTAAGCGAAGGGAAAAGGATTCCCCCAAGGACCCCTCCCTGCCTCCCTTCCTCCTGACCCATTCATATTCATACGTGTCCCGGACTAAAGGATTATTAGGAACTTTCCACTCCAAAAGTGAGACGTGAGTGGCCTGCTTTAGAGGTCTGAGGCCTGTGTGGTTTGCAGCAAGGCGGAAAAAATGTGCAAAATTAATAAAAACAAATTATAAAGGCATTTCTACAGAGCCCTGCAAAACCGGAATTTATGCTGTTTATAAATATTCTGGAATTGTTTTTGCCTGTGGCATCTACACATCAAGTATTTGGCTCAGTCCCGGAACTCTTTCACATATTAAAGCCGCAAAGGCGGCGGGTGAATGTAAGAAGAGCGGAGGGGGAGACAAACATGATGTTGACCCTTGTGGAGCTGCATTCTTGGCCATATGCAAAATGTGGGTCAAATAAGCCAGAAAGGATTGCGCGCAGAGCCATTACGTGATGCACGTGCCACACCTCGGCAGGTGGGCGTGGTCCAATGTCTCTGTCTGCCCTTTTTTCCTCCCTCCTGTCGAAAATGCCACAATTCATAATTTTAATCGCGACCCATAAATCAAATGTGCGCCACAAAAATGCAGGCGAAAACGAAAATTCCTGCGCAAAAAAATCGTGTTGCATACTTTGTGGCGCGCTTTAAGTTTGATAGGAAAATAATGTAGGGAAAGGGCAAAATAGTCATAGATGTCTATGCAATAATTGCTCTCAAGGGGATTAAAAACGACAGTCAGATTTTATATACCGAAAAGTGCAATGATTTTTAGGTACCCTTGAGGTTGGACAAATAATAAGATATATCTCTGATAAATAAAGTAAATTAAAGTACAAAAAACTAGCTGATATAGCTTAAGAAATGTAAGTTTTAAATAATGTAAGTGTAAGTTTATTATATTTTACTTATTACCTATTAAAATATATTGATAAATGTTTTGAACACAATTATTTTGTAAGCATTCATGTGCAAAAAGTCTGTGTTAATTGAGAATTTCGTCATAAATCTAAAGCCTGAAGTCTTTTCCCCATTTATTTTGACCCTTGTGTGCTGCAGGTCGATCAAAACACAATTAACTTTGAGTGTTAAACGAACCAGCATCTGCCCCACACGCCAGCCAATAATAATAATTACAGAGCTGGGCAAATTAGTTAGTCAAGAACGAGAAGCAGAGAGGGAGGGGGAGGGGGGGACTCCTTTCACTTCCCGTCACATAAATCAAACTAAACTCCCTATGCATGTCCTTTGTTGACCATGTTCTGGTCGATTGTGGACCAAGTCGTTAATTGCCTCGGCAAACTTCCACCGCCTTCGTCCTTTCGGGGGCGGTCACAAGGTACTGGAAAAATATTTGTGTTTAATTTGGTTACACACATTTTGGTTGCTGTAACTGCAAATTGATTATTACTAGCTCAAACGCAGGCAAATGAACGAGGTTGGATGGCCAGAGGGGTTAAAGGGGCGCAAGCCGGAGAATCGTGGCAATGGAGCCGCAATCTGCACAACTCTCGGCTCCGCATTTCCCTTGCCGCTCCATTGGGCTGCGGTTTTTGTCAACGAGCGGAGCGACAGTCTCGTCGACATTGCAATGTTGTCGGTCGTCATGGGTTAACATGGCTAGGTTGTTGTACAAGGGTGTGTGGACACAGAGAGAAAATGCTAAGGCATAACGGGAATATCTTTAAAGTTTTGGGGTTCTGTTATTCAATTTTTGGCATCTAACTTTAGGCTAGAATATGTATTGATTCGTTTAATATTCTAACATAACAATCTTCCCGAAGAATGTTAATGAATAATTACTTTGAACGGTCATTGATTTGTAGTAATTTTTAAATTAAAATCTGTATTTTCTGATTTTAGGTAACCAAATATTTAGTAAAGTTTATAAAACACAATTAACAATGTACATTTAGACTTCCTACATTATGTTTTGAAAACACATGCTATCCTATCTCTCAACAATGAAGTTTTAAATGCAGTCCTTTTTGTCTCAGTGAGTGCGCATGCAAAAGTTTCGCCGCAAAACGCGAATCTCGATGCGAGCTGGGAGACTCCGGTTTCAGTTGGCAGGTTCAGCTTCCTAGGCCCTTTCTCCTGGTCGCTGGTTCCCCCATTTCCCTTAATTTCTCCGCTTCTCCCCCTGATGATTACACAAAATTGAATGCCCGTGCATCCTCCTTTCCGTGGATGTGTCTACATCTCTGCACGATTCTCCGTCCCTCACTGTGTGTCAATTTGAGTGTTGAAAAGTGGTCTCCAGTGGCGGCGGTTTAGTTTGCTTTTCGCGTCTCCCAATCTCCCAATCTCGCCCTTTCGCCATTTCTCCGCTGGTCCTCTGACTCTATGGAGAAACGCGAATTTCTGCTTGCCATTTGTGTGCAGATAACTTTGTTGTTCGCTGTTTGTTGGTTTTCGATTGCATGTGCGAGAATGTGGGGAATGCGTGTGTTTTATTCATACACTCCCACATCGCCAGCCCTCTCATTTTGCCAAGCCCAACCCCAGGCTTTCGGTGGGTGTATCGCCTAAATGTACACCAAATTCAAATTCAATAGCTAACGGAGAACTTTTGCTACTTAAGAAGCAAAAGTATCTGGCAGATACTCTTAAGAGGCTTGGACTGTAGTTTTCTTTTGCAAATCAAAAGCCCAATACATTCTGTGCAGAAAGTTTTTACAGGCTTCTTTCTTATAATAAAAATTTTAAGATTTTTAAAACCTTTTGATAGGCCTGCTGATATCCAGGTTAGAAATACCTTTTGTTCAATTGGAATTTTGCTGTCATTACTTCTTGATAAAAAAGCTAATAACTTTAAATGCCAACGAAAAATCAACAACTAACCAATCACTATTATTTTGTATTCATAAAAAATATGCTGTATTTAGTTAAACAATTTTAGTTTGTCTTATACTTAAATTCCCACAGCTATATAAGTCCACAAAAATTTCATTCCACTTCCATAGTGCAACAAAGAATTTAGTTTTAAGGGAAATATTCACACATCGTAAATTTAAGTAAGGGTAAAGTTCGGTACGCCTAATTACAGCACGCACTGTGCCGAACCCTAGGACACGAGAACAAGTTGTTGCATAGTTCCATCGACCAAGTTGCTGGTAGTTCCCTGCCCAAAACCCCACCTCAGAGTCGCTAAGTAGAGCAAAGAACATTCTCGTTACTTGTTTCTTGTCGATTGAGCGAACCAACAAAAGCCGCAACAACTTGCGAAGTAAGTTCGAGTCGCTATTCCGAAGCCCTCGCAAACCCGGCAAAGTTGCAAGCCACCCAAGTTATCAGCCGCAAATAGGCGGCGTCTACATATGCAAATGTTCCCCGAGGGGAAAACTCAGGACTCACCTCGAATGTTGTGAAGACGATTTTCTCGATGGAGCCAAAGTAGCGTTCCCACAGGACCTGAGTCTGTTGGCGGAGTGCGAAGATGCGTTCCGCCGATATGGAGCGCACGATATCGGGTACCTATGGAGAGATGGAGAAGGGGGGATAAGAGATGGTTATACCCGGCGTATACGTAATCCCAGCTTAATAGATGCAGCTCATCCCGCCACCTGAGCCACAATGCATTAATTTACAATGCACAGCTTAATTGGTTAAAGGATTTCAGCCACCCACGGGTGCCATCCATCATAATTGCAGGGCAGGAGTGGTAGTGGTTGGCCGGAACAGGAGTGATGGCGATGGTGGCCCCACTAAATTCAAACAGTTTAAAGAGTTTGCCCAGCCAGTCGAGTCGAGTTTCGAGTCCGTGCTCAAGTTTCCTGCTCAAGTTAACTTAATTAATTGCATTTCCTGCCAATAAACTACAAAGGCAAACATGCCAATGGACGGGGACAGGAAGTGCAGGAGGAAAAAGAGAGCGAGGAGCAGGAAAAGGACTCGGTGGACAGGGAAGGGAAATATCAAGGGCAGGGCAATTGGCAAACATTGCGCTAGGACTTTGTCGCGAATGAAGTGCGACAGTAGCAGAAAGTTCACAGAAAAGAATTTTAACACAAACCTCGAGAGATGTTAGGTCACATAAATGTCTTTAAAACTATGCTATGATTGTCTTACTTTTTTGGCGTATACAAATAAATTTTACAATTTAGTTTTATCATATATTACGTTAAGAACTTTGAACTGTAATTTTGAAATAATAAGTACATTTATCTTAAAGGTCAATTTAAATGTTCATGGCCATGTTTAAGATTAAATAATATTTTAAATGAATTAACAAGGTCCAAAGGAAAATATTTCTTAGTGTAAAATCAGGCGTCAGAGCGTAAGGAAAAGGACACTGGCAGGCAGGCAAACAAGTGCAGCTCACGCACACACAGAAGGAGTGTCCAGGAGCTTTCTCTTCGGAGGAACACGAAAAGGTGCGGACACTTGGACAAAGAGCTGCGAACCACTCACCTGGCTCTGATTGGGAAATCTTCGCCACAAACAGAGGCAAGCAGTGGGTTAAGTGCAAGAATGTGGACAATCCTAATGGAGGAGCCAAAGTCCGATAAGCCCTGAGTGGGATTCTTGGTGCTGGTGCTTTCCGATTCCTCTTACAGCGAATTAACTGGGGTTTGGCTTGTAGTCCTGGTTTCACAGATACCCAGTTTCGGGGTAATAAGTATCGGTTATATTTTGAACGATGAAAAATACGTTTTTAAGAAAGAAAAAATTTCGAACTTAAAATTAAATAGGGTTTACAATAATAGGGTTTACAAAACGAACCACATTTCCTTCAAATTGATTATGTTGAAATGCTTGTAATGACATTTTTCCTGCTCGCCAAAAACTTTTAAGTTATTTTCTTTTCCAATCAACTTGCAGGCCAAGGACGTACTTCTGAGCACCGGCTAACAGGTGCACAAATCTTGCGAGGTCTTGGCAGAATATTCATCAATGGCAAATGGCCGGACATTTGGAGAGGCCAATAAAAAGTGCAACAAATATTTGCGACGCTCTAAAGTGACAGCTTTCTGGGTTGTATTTATAAGGTTCACCGCCCAAACAGCCAGCCAACCCACCACCCTGCGCACATAAACAATGAAAACTTTACTTTTTTTTTTAGACAGGGGGCAAATGAAATCGCTTTGGCCAAACGACTCCAAAAGTGGCACACGAACTGCCACAGAACGCTGCGCTTTCAGTATTTCATATAAAGGCCATTTAATATCCCAACTATATAGTATGCCCATCCTCAGATATCAATAAATATGTATGCCCCGGCTCACCTGCAGCAGGAGGCGCTCATCGGCCCAAATGGCGGCCTGCTTCCAATCGATTTTCGATTCAAACGGCAACACCCAGGCATTGGACAATAGTACGGGAATGCAACCGGCCTGCAAGGCTTCGAGGAATCTGCAAAAAAAAGAAGGGACGAACAACCAAAAAACAACCATGATGAAAAAATGGCATTGTGAAATGTAAAATGAAAATTGTTTTTTATGTTTTCCACCCATTTTTTTTTTTATTACTCTTCTCCCCTTTTTTTTTGTTTTTGTGGGTTTTTTGTTTGTGCTTACCTAAAGGAACCCAAACGACGTCCGCGCGGCACCAAGCAGAACGTGGAATTTTGCAGTAAGGTCTCGTAGTCGTACCTGCAATGGAGGAGGAACAGGGAGAGGAAATGAGTGAGAAAGAGCGGGCAGAACATGTAAATTAGTGAGAGCCATGGCATTGCATAATGGGATTCTGGAGCAATTAATCGAACAAAGGCGCCGGGCGACGAAAATGCGACCCCAAGGAGATGCAGACATCCGTTGTGAACAGTGGCGGATTCAGGATTTGGTTGTGTGGAGGGGGGTTTTAATACCACATCTTTCATTACATTTAGGGGGTTTGAACCCCCGAATACCTACCCTGGATCCGCCCATGGTTGTGAGCTTATCGACATTACAATATGATAATGGGTGGCGAGTGGAGGTGTATAAACGAATTTGGTGCACAAGGAAGTAAAGTATTGCAAATCATTCAAATGGGTTGAGAAAGGGCATAGTTCACATATTCAGGTTAACATTAAGCTGAATATATTTCGAAATTAGTGTTCACTAGCTTTTCAAAAAAAGACGCTATTTATAGTTAATATATCAATTTAATATCGAAATAAAGGAAAATTACACGTGATCTTGTAATAAAATAATAACTTTTGATAATTTACTTAACCTAACAACTCCAACTTTCCCCAAAATTTAAAGTTTTCTACTTAGTACATTTTGATTTCTTGTATTTGAACCACAACCACAGTTTCCTAAGACTCAGTTGGGTTTTAGGTACATTAAAGTAATTATCTTTCCGGTTTGGGGATTAATTTCCATCAGCCAGATAACATTTCTTTTAATTTCTCAGAGATTACTTGCTTTTTCTCTCTTGCCATCGTTGTGTTGCTAAGCAATTGAATCGGTTTCATTCAACTCGTTCTGCTTTGCTCTTTGATATTTGGCAAAAATTCCTGTAATTCCAGCTTAATGCTCAACAGGGCGTATGCTTAGCATTTGCTCACATTACTCATACGCCGTGTTATCCGACTACGCAAAGCGTTGAAAAGCGGAAGGTAGTGAAGGGGGTGCTTTCGAGCTGTGACCGCAGTGCGCGTTTTGTGTGGCCACTTTAATCTTTAATTCCAAAATCAAAGCCACCAAATGCATCAAACTGCCATAATACGTATACGCCATGTACGCCAAACATTGATTCAGGTGGGTGAGAGGATGTGGATGTGTATTGTCCGCAGGGGCTGGTGGTTTTAGAAGGACGGGAATTAGGAGGTGCTTTTGAGGTTGGGCAGCGGCATTGGTGTGCTGGCAGTTTACAAGTTAAGTTGCGCGTAAAATTACATGTAGTTGGGCATGTACTGCCCTCCGGGCAACTCCCACAGCCCTCACTATCATCCGCCAACCCCCCGCAATCCTGCCCCTCTCTCCATGAAACTCCCCTAAATGGTCAGCAATTTGAGCTCGGTACATTCGCGTTTTAAAAGCAGAATCAGCAAAAAAAATTTATTAGGAAACTGCATGCGCAGCTTTTTGGACATTGACAACGCACCGCAAGCTAGAGGGAGACGGCTAGCTGGCATTAGAAAGAGAGAGGGAGAGGCAGCCTGCAACAGTCGTAGACTTTGCTATGAATAATCTTGAGCAAACAACATAAATTGCATGTTGGCTTGCTTCTGACATTTTGGCGAGAGTTGAAAAATTACACTGCCAAATGCATAGGCAGGCGCAACTAGAGCCATGGACTTAAAAAAAAGGAAGAAATGAGGAGAGAAGAAAAACGAGGGGATGATAAAGTTCAGAAAACATAACATTATGCAATTCACCTAAGCAAAATATTGTAGTTAAAAGGAAAACATTGAGAAGTTATTATTTATTAACTACGAGATACTTTTTATTTCAAAGTGACATTCGTCTAAAAACTTGTGGTTTTGATTCTCTAAAAATCTGCGTTATTTTAATTTAATTGATATAAATCGCACGACTTTGTCATTTAGCTGCATTCAAATCTAATTCGAAAATCAAAATTAAAATATTTAATTTTTTTTAAAAGCTTGAAGGGTATTTAAACTTCGACTCGCCTCAAGCTACGTCAAGAATAAATAACACTTATATGGCAAAATAAACACTAATCGAATAATTTCATGAGCCTATTCAAACTTGTTCCAAAAATAGCTTTAGCAAATATATAAAGCGATTTCATGCAGAAAATACTCTTAAATTTCGTTTGTTCAGTTTATTTCTCCTACAGCTATTTGGGTTGAATGGGTCATTTGCCTGAGTTTGCCTGCTCTAAAAGAAATAAAAGACAGCGTGCACTTTTTATTGCATTTAATTTATGTGAACAGTTCCTTTTTTTTGTGCTTTCGCGTTGAGAGGGGCGTGGTTTTTGGCCTAACTAATTAGACAACATTATGCATACAAACTTGGTTTAACATTCGTGTACATATGTCGTAACATTCGCAGCTCCTTATGCAGGTCACTGCACTGGCTTATATATGGAATCCTGGCAGGACCCTTTCCCCGCGCTTTCTGTTCCCTTGTTAGCTACTTGTTTAAGCAATTAAGAGCCGCCAACATGCAACGTTGTTGTTGTTTAGACAGCAGCTTAGTTCTCCCGGCGAACTCTTCTTGCCGCCCCAAACTTTAATTAAATGATTTTTAGCTTTCAGCCAAGTTGGGCGAACAGTTCTCTTCGGTTCAGTTGAGTTCGGTTCTGTAGGGCTCTGAGTTCCGGGCACCCCAACATCATGTGAACAAAACTTTTGCTATTTACACGCGTTTGTTGTCAAAAGTTGTTGCCACTGCCACTTCTGTTTCTAAAACAGAGATGTTTAAGCTGCAAAAGCGAAAAGCTCGGCCACTTCATTAGGCATTATACAGATGACTGGGAATTAACAGGCAGAATGCAGCAGTAATTAATATGGCTTTTGATTTTTCCTCATTTGCATTATTTAGTAGTATTAACTGCTTTCCTGGATATTGGCCAAGGTGGAGCTCTTTGTAAACGCTTAAAACTTGCGTGCCATATTTAAAAGTTTTGTATTTTTAAACCGTATTTCATTCAGTTTCGCAGTTGCGTGTTTTATTTCAAGTTAGGATCGTTTCTGCAACCTTGAAGAACTTTTTTTTTAATATTTGAAGGATAAGTATGCTGCAGTAATTAATAATAAGGCAACTTGTTATTCATATACATTTTTATAAAAAGTTCTTGATTTAAAAGATAGGTTCAATTGTGCTATAGTTGATTCCAAAGTGATTTCTCTAAATTCCTATTTAAAGTGTAAAAAGTCTTTATATAAAATGTTGTTTTATAAAACCAATTGATAATAGGCTATGGTTATTTCAAAGTTTTTTCTTTTTAATAGAGATTTTCTTTTTTCCTGGTAAAAAAAGTTTCCCACTCGTAATTGGTTTTCTTTCCAAGGAAGCAAATCTTTGGTAAATTTATGAACAATTCCGAGAAAGCAACAAGTTATGAGTTTTTATTATATTGCTTCTTTTCTCAAAGCCTTGGAAAACTTTGCTCAATAAGAATTCCAGCACATACCCGGCAATTACTTAGTCAGAGTTAAATCGATCGAATGTCCCACCTGTTGCCTGCGTTTTGCCAGAGATTCGAGGGGGGGAGGTGAACGTTTTACGGGGGAACGGAGGAAAGCCACAAAGTAAGTCACTTCAGTTCATGTCAATTGCTTGAGCCTAGGCCAGCAGAAAATTAACATAAGCAACTTGCAGGGGGCGGTAGCCCCAGAAGCTCGCAGCAGGTATATAATTTAAGTGGTTTCCAGCTGTCAAAGGTTACCCTCCTGCCTGCCGGTGGTTTCATTTTCCTGTGCTTTGTGGATTTTTTCCCGGAGCTGTTTGTTGTTCGGGGAATTCTGGTTCTAGGGCTGATTGAGTGACTGACAAACTGACTGACGGCGGTAGAGTCGAAATGAGGTTGTGATTTCCCATTTAGTCTCATCATTTGGGCTTTGCCTTTGACAGGTAGAGCATCTACCTTTGGTTTTTCCCTGCCGTCAGGAATGTAATCCACCTTTTGTAGTTTTCCGCATATCGGTTCTTGAGCTCTTGTGGGTGTTTTTTTTTTGCCTGCCAAGTACTTTTGTATCGTTCTTTTGTATTTCAGATTCCGTCTTGTCATCTTGGCTTTTTGCCAAGAACTTTTATAATTCAGCCTCGGTGGCGTATACGCAACATTTAGTTAATTGCTGAAAGTGAACTAAACGCAGCATTTCGCCTATGGCTGGAATGGCCTGTCAGCTGCAGCGAAATGCAAAATTAATTAAAAAGATCCTAAAAACAGCAAAAGTGAGCGCAAAAAGCAGCGCAGAAGAAAAAAAAAACCTATAAATGAGTAAAAAGATGTGGGCAAAATGTCAGGACAGAACCCAAGTTGGCAAAAAAGTTTTCGCGAAAGATGGCAAGAGACTGCGATGAATTTCAATGAAAATTAAATTTTTCAAAAACAGCATTTGGAATAAAGAGAATTTGGAAAGCATTTCGAATGCGCTGCAAGTCCCCAGAAAGCAAAGAACAAAGTGCAGCACAAACAAAAATCAAACAGAAGGAGCAGATAGAAAAAGGCATCCACCCACACGCAGCAAAATGGAGAAAAAGAGGGTGAAAAACGAAGCTGTAAAAGTTGCCGTTGCCATTGTTTGGTCAAAAAGCAGTAGATGCAATGGGAAAAAAAATGATAAGAACCAGTAGCGCAGGAATGGCTACAGAGAAAAAACCAAAAAAAAAATAACATCTTTAATTTTGATTAGAAATTATATTCTTTGGAAATTTTAACAATGCTGCTTTAAAGTTTTTTCTATTAAAGATTTTATTTGTATAAGCAAGAAAACAACATTAAGCAAATTTTTAACAGTTACTAAATCTGATTGCTAATTAAGCGTTAAACGCTTTTATTTATTTAACTATATAACACAAATATTAAAAAAGCTTTTATTTATTTAACTATACTACACAAATATGCAAGTGTTTTTATTTTAGATTTCCAGGAACATTCGAAATAATAAACTATACATCTCTTAAATAGACTGTACATTTTGATTAAGCAAAACAGGACTGCCTAATGGGCAAATAAATATTTTAAAACACAATGTCTACATATATAATATATTTACAAATTAAATAAATATTTGTTCTTAAATTTTTTTTGCTCTCTGCACAGCAAAGGCAGCATAAGCATAAAAATAAGTGGAGATGGCAGCGAAACATTAAACATGGCGCATTAGTTACAAGTGCAAAGCTCGCGTCAAGCGCTGTCGAGAGACCAACCAACGTCCTCGTTCCATCCCCTTTCTGCTGGCCATTCTCCTGGCCATTTCCCCAGCTTTCTTTGTGACCATCGTGGTAGTCGCTTGTCGCCAGCTTGTGATAATGGCTCATAATGAAAGCAGCGGCAGCAGCAGAGAAGCATAACCGCATGAAGACGCCGTGCAATTGCGAATGCAGCTCACACAAAATGCGTGTGGGAATTGCGCAAAGGAAAAGGTTTTCTCCCTTCTAAATTCAGGGTGTGTCGGTCAAAATACATAAAAAACAAATGCATTTACGATTATTACAAAAACTCTGAAGCATTGTTATAGCCGCATTAGAAATGGGTGCTAACCATGAGTTAAGGTAAAATATAAATTAAGGGGAAATGATTGATAAAAGCTTTCTACTTTAAAAACTAATTCTTGCTATTTTCTTTTTAGATAAATCAAGTTTAACAAAAATTAATAGTATTCATTCATTTTTAAGTAAATAGAAAAGGTAAGAGTTATGTATTTACTAATTTTAAAGATGTGAATATAAAGCAGTGTTTTTAATATAAACCAATAAATCTGAGCCATATTACAAATTAATCATAAGAAATTGGCGTATAAAGCTCAAGAAATTAATAAAAATTCACTGATTCTTTTCGTACATCAACGCCATATCGTCGCTTAAATTAAAAGTACCTCAGAGCAATGTCTGGTTATTATTTTCTAGGGCTCATGGCAGGTCCTTATGCCCAGCACATTACAGCAATGGCCGGCAATTACTTGGCACGTTTTTTGGGGCAACTTTCACCGACACACACACAGCGATATAGTAGCAAAGGGGAAATAGAAGAAAGTACTCAAAGAAATTGCCATTGCAGGACTGAGCAGCGCTCGCTGGTTACTTGCTCTTCCTCGAAAGCCGGCGCCTTGGGTTCCTTTTGCTCCTGCGCCTGCAAGTGTGTCGCCTTTTTAAAGTGATTTATGTGGAAATCTGAGATTAACGTGGAAAGTGGCAACCAGTAAAAGGAGGAAGAGGAGGGCACCTCGAACAGGTGCAACGGCAGCTGCACCTTGCACCGAACCAAAGTTTCCACTCGCCCTCCTTTCGTCCTGCATGTTGTTGATAATGATGATGCTGGCATGAAAATTTATTACTTGGGAAATTACATTATGAAAAATGCATAAAGCCGGATCCAGGGGGAGTTAAAAAAGGGGGCAAGCAGACATTGGGGTCCTTTAATGAGTTCGCATTCTTCGTTTTCATATGTTTAAATTAGTTTGCATGTTCGACGAGGGCTGCCTTTCACATTAACTGTAATGGGGTCGAAGAGGATGTGCTTAAGTCTGGTAATTGCTGATTTTAATAAGGCCCAAAGTGGGGAATTACATATTCACCTGCTTAATAAGTTTATTTTAAAGACTATGCGGATTTGATTTTTGTAGTAGTTTAAAGATACACATAAGGATTATTTATAAATAATTGCTTAAAGTATTATTATGACCAATAAAACAAATTTCAAATCTGAATGCTGAATTTAAAATGTAAGTTTTTCTTATGCCATCTATTTATATTTGAAAATGTATAAATATTTAGGGCTAACTAGATTTAAAGGTACGCCCGGCACATAGCTCTATTTTACATTTATTTTCCCATCGACATTTTTCCCAATCTTTCTTATGCTGCGCACATATGAAAATATAAATATTTGGTGATGCCAAGCCAAAATTGAGTTTCCCAGGAGACCTTGAACTCCTGAAAAGCTCCCTTTCAAAGCTACACACACTCACACGCAACTACGCACATTAACACACCCACAAATAAGTTTCGAAAATTGCGTATTGAAAAATGGCCAACCAAAAAAAACTTTATAAATTGTTAAGCTCAAATTAAAGGCCCACAAAAAGTTGAAAGTTGCCTCGGGACAACCTTGAGGCACTGGGGTGGTTACGTGTGGCTGCAACAGTTGGCGTGGCCTGGCCGCAACGTGGCGTATACGTAATTTCGTCGCGTCTGCTGTTAGCGGCAACAAAAAAAGAACAGGCAAAAAACACATACAAAATTACACAGCCAAAAAGAAAATGAGGAACAAGTTTTACTTCCAAGGACATTTACATGGCGTCTCATTATTTGCCACAGTTGCTTCTTTTGGCTGACTTCAAAAATAGGCAAAGTCTGACAAACAAGCAAAACCGCATATTTCAGCACTGAGAAAATAAAGGTCAAGTTTTAAGGTCCACAGAAAATTAAAAAAAAATCCAATCAACTACAAACTATAAAAAATATATATTTTATTTGTTTCTAAATTAAATTTATATATTCAATAAAGTCATTATATTTGATGTTTTTTCTAACACTTTTTCCACCGTGAATAAAAAAGTTCTTTAAGTAGTTCCAACCGCAAAGCCAAAAAAGAAGCCAAAACTGGATAAAATCGTTGACCTCGTATCAGAAACCACTAAGTAAAAAAATAAAGTAGAACTGGCGTTGTGTGGCTTGTTTTTGCCCATCATCATCACCATTATCATCATCGGCGGCGGCTCATCAACCTACGTCCTCCATTTCCCGCGGCCGTGCTGCATATGGTGCATGACATCGTCATCGGCGGCAAAAGCCATTGACGCCTTAGGCTCATTACAACAGCAACAAAGGACGAGCCCGAAAATCGTCCGCAAAACGACAGTGGCAGCAACAAAAAAAAATTTCATTAAAAGCAGCTCAAGGTTTTTGAATGCAGTTGGAAAAGTTTTTTTTTTCGAAGGCAGGCTGTGGTGAAGGGTGAGTTGAAGTAATAACAATACTTTTTAATGGATTTTGCGTTGGGGAATATGGCTGTATTTTTTATATATATTTGTATAAACATGATTGAGGAGCTGGAGAAATTAAGTGAGAGCTTAAATGTCCCTTGAATTAGTCCAAGTTATGAGTAGTAAAATAAAGGTACTTAAGAGTCTGCTTAAATTATTATATATAAAATGTTATTGCATTCTTTAAAAGAAAAACTACACATGTTTAATTTGAATGAAAAGATGATTTTAATAAATGTAAATGATGGATCTAAAAATTGATACATTAATCCTTGGTATCCCAAAGAACCTCAATTTGATGCTTCGCTGACCACTATCCCCCCCGAATCTCCTTTTGCTTTGCGTCCATCGAAAACGAGAAAAGTTTACTAAGTCATTGTCAAATTGAATGGATTTCGGATTCTGGCTTCAGATTTGCTTGGGATTTCCTTCTGCAATACCCTCATCACTATGTATATTAACACCGGCAACAACAACAATGCGCATTTTGCATATTAATGCCGAGGAAAACTCATCAAAAATACAGAAGCTCAACTCACCCAAAGAACTTTGGCGCCCACGCGCATTCATGAGCTTTTAGAGATTGAGTGCAAAAAATCGCTGATGCTATTCAAGGGTATTATGCAATTTTCTCAAAATATATACATATACATATATAGTTAGACCAAACACATGTTGGAAGACGGAGAGAGAAAGGAAGATGGCAAAAGATATATCTGACAGGTGCATTAACGAAGTTTCCAGACAACGAAGGCCCCTTGATAAAAAATGATGTGAGTGGGAAAGCAATTTGCTTGATTATGTAGAACAGTGCAGGGAGTTGAGGGAAGAATAGGGATGAAGTCGGGAAAAGAGGGGGCATAAATCGCTGACGCTTGACGCCAAAGCAGATTTGTCGCATAAGTCATGTCAAATTACGAGGGAGGAAAAGGGACAGACAGAAGGCGGGCGAAAAAGAAGGCTTGCCGCCAAAAGTGACGGAGAAAATCTGAAAAAATTGCATTCAATTAAAGGTAAAAGGATTGAGTTGAAGTGTTCCTTGTTTAACGAGAATTTGCGGGAAACCTCGATATTACGATCGTTGTTAAATTTTTGTTAAATTTTTTGTGAAATATACAACTTTATCAAAGGTGTATTTAACTTATATAATTTTATAACTTCGATCAGCAGCTTACGGTAAAAAAATTTAACTTTTGAACCCATATTTTATTATACCTTTTACTTTATTTTTATTTAACAACTATAAAACTGATCTGATTTTCTGTTTGGAAGAATTATTTAGATTTCGCGTTTAACTTTCTTGAATCTTAATTCAGTTAGCAAAATTTTGCAACAACTTAAATTCTAAGATAAAACATTCAATTTGGGTAGGAAACATTAAGAAAAATTGAAAATATGGACACTTTGATTGAAAGTATTCTTTGAGAATCGCACTACAACATGTTATTTTGAATAACATTTTTTTAAACCTATTACCAAACAACATAACATTTAACTATAGTCGACAAAAGGAAAACAAGTCTGTGTGGTTAACTTTTACTTTGTATGAGATTTATGTCCACAGCTTGAACAATGGAATGAAATCGTCACATTGATGTATGTATGTAAAGAGTTCATTCCTGTCAGCCATTTCTATAACTTCATTTGCACCATTAATTTGGCGAACGTAAACGACCCAAGTTCGTTCCTAGAAACATCTCAAATCGTCTGACCATGATTGAAAAGTCACCGCCCTGTGTGCCCGATCCTGAATTTTTCGACTTCGGCGTTAAGCAAAATCCATTGGCATTGCAAATGCCTTTGGCCCAAGTGTCGTGCCATTTAAATGAGCTTGTCAAGTCGGATTTCAGCACATTAATCACCACGAACATCCGACAGATACATAAATTGAAGATATACAAAGAGGGTGCAAAGGGGGCGGTCCCTAGACTCCGGTTAATGGCCAAAAGGATGGGGCGTGGCGGCTATTGGCACGATGGCGGAGGCTAAACAAATTACTTGCGGACCCAATGACAGCTAGAAACAATTTCTGGCCACTTCGCCGGCGACAATCATCGTCATCTGGGACTTTATTGGACGGAGAACGGGGGCGCCATCTCCACTTACCTGTCGTACTCGCGGTTGTCCTCGTCGCAGCGATTATCCTGCAGCTCCCGCCAACTCTTCCCGTGGCGACAGGTGGTGACCAGGACCATGTCGCGTCCGTTGTGCAAATGGAAGAGCGAGTTCCGCGTTTCCGAGCCAATTCCGTGCACGTAGCTGAAAAATCAAGAGAAACGGTGTTCTTATTGCTGAAAGTTTAAAGGAATTTAAAGCTAGCCATTCGGCGAGAAGTTCATTTTATGTGCTATAAAATTAATTATAGCCACCTTTTTTTATAGATTTCAAGATTAACTATAACGCTAGTTTACTATTTTGGCTGTTTGTCGAGATCAACATTTGTTAAATTAACAAAAACATATAAATAACGTTGTTTATATTTATTTCGTGAAAACTATCGTAAGTTTCACTAAGTTATGGAAAGTGTTTTAAGTTGTAACCTACAAGTAAAAAGGCAATTAAAGTTTAAATTTAGCATTTAATTGCCTTTGTTTGCAGTAGATGTGTCTATCTGAAAAAGGCCGTTGCTGTCACTATTGTAACCAAGCTTTATGGCCGACTATAACAGAGATTGCCACCGTATTTCCCACTCCCCGACCGCTTCACCTAAGCTTCGATTTTATTCGAGCGCTTGGAGTTGTTGTCTTACATCGCAATCGCAATCGGGAAATGCTTACACAAACACAAAAGCGAATGTGGCAGTGGCAGTTGGATTAAACTGCTCCGATTGCTCAGTTGGCATAAACAGCGGCGTCAAAATCAATTGCAATAAACCAACCGCAGGGAAGGAGAGTACGATGGGATCATTCCGCTTAGATACGGCCAGAAATCTGAGCTGACCGTCGGCAGAGCGGCAATTGAAACAAAAGATGAACATTGCGACAGCGACACTAACAATGGCAGGCTCCACACACACACACATACACACTCGCTCACGCACAACCACAAACAGAAGAGCACCCACACAAACATACTCGGCCACGGACAGTAAACGCTTTCAAGTGTATGGCTAAGCAAAATGGCAGCAGAAACTGTGCACTTAGAGAAACTATGGTTCATTGGAAGTACTATTACAAATTTTAATGGTTAATATCTTCTAATAATATGTATCAAACAATTAAATTGATTTTTAAATTGAACTCGCTATAAGAAATAATTAAATTAATTTCAAAGGGTTAATTTTATTTTTAACATTTAATTTAAAACATATTATCAAAACCATTTTTTTTTCAAATAAGACTATTTTAAAATAAAACTACGAATGTTTAAAAATAAACACTATTAAGGCAAGAAAATAAACATTACTTTTATTAAATGTTTGGGTATTAATATGACCTAGCTTACAAATTCTTCCTGAAAAGGTGCGAGATGAATACTAATTCAACTTTAAGGGCTTTAATTTAAAATGTTTGTTTTTTTTAAGTGCTTTAAGGAAGCTTTCGCATCAGCAGTCGAGCAGAAAAGGAGAAGCTTCTGGTAAAGGAAAAAAACGAAGAGAAGCCAGTGAGCAGGATAGGGCTGTGTGGTTGTGTGTATGTGCAATTTCCTTCTGCTTGGCTTGCAGTTGAGCAAATTTCATACACAATGAGCCACGGCAGTTGCTCCACTTCACCTCTGCACCACCGAACTATCCATCCAGCCAAAAAAACTAAGCCAAGCCAAACCAAACCAAACTCGGCCACACAGCAGATTGGGCAGCGCTGATTTCCGTTGTCCGACAACTGGGAGTAGTATCCTTACTCCTTGCAGAAGGCACGGAACGTCTGCCTCCGGTCCTGGACTCCAAGGACGAAAGGAGGACAAGGGAAACGTGGCAGCTAAGCCATAAGTTATTTGATTTAATCAGCGTGTCGTTGCCGCTGGCGAATTCTGAGGTTACGGCTCCAGAATCGAAATGAAACAAAATGTGTGCGTATCAATGGGCAGGGTAAACCAAAAGCCACCACAATAAAGGCCACGAAAAAAAAATTGGGTCACTTCGGTTGGAATAGATTTATTTGCTTAAAGCATATCGATAAAAATTCATATAAATAAAAATATTTCAGGGAGAAAAATTAATATGATTCGAAAATTAACCTAAAGGGAAAAATTGTTGGTAAATATTTACACAAACATATTAAAAAATGGGAAACTGCTAGCAAAAAGAATTATTAATTATGTGGTAAGTTGACAATTATAAAATATATGAAAGAATGTTAAATAATAATAATAATAAATAAAATAGCAACACTATAGATACCTTACAAAATTTAAGTTATTTTCTTATTTCTAATATATTTAAAAGCCCATTCAAATTCTTTTTTTTTCCCAAAAGTCAATTACTTCAAATAATCCCACAAAGAAGTGCATTTCCCCAGAAAAAACCTAAATCTTTTCAAATTCCATCAATTCATTTGAAAATCAAATTGAAAACCAATTTGCCGCCATGAGACACGCTAATGATACGAATAAATTGATACAACAATTTATTTGTCAATTTATTTCCATAACAAATTTGATTGAATATGACAGCCGTCCGTGGCAGCAACAACAAGCCATCATCAATGGCCATGCAAGTAATTTGAAGGCCCGAAAAAAATGGCAAGGGACGAGGATTTTATGGGGCATCAGGGATTCCGCAGATACTCGCTTTTTGTAGAGCGTCGTGTAAATTAATTTAGGACGCTGGCAGATGTACAAAGCGCAGAGACAGAGAAAGATGGCAGCCACATTAATATAAATTAAGTACATGGCCTGGCAAAAGCGACTAAAAAAATGCTTTCAGCGCCCATTACGAACCGGCTATGGTCTGTTCTAATCTAATTTATGCCCTAAATGGCTCACTGGCCCGGAGTATCCGAGTATCCAGAGGTAGAAAAGGTCTGATTCAAAGTAGAATTAAAAGAACACATTACGTTGAGCCAACTGGGAAGAATTCAAGACTGTTATAGAGACACAAATAGCAAATAAACAAAAAGTCAGGAAAACATTTTACCTTTAAACATTCTTAAAGACTAAAGAACCCAAAAAATAAATAATGATTTTTCAAAATATTATATGTAGTTGTTTTGCCATATGTAAAGTTAAGGTTAAACAAAGCCAAAAACGGAACCATGGTTAAAATATATACAAAATATTCATACAAATCATATTCAATTAAATCATTTTAAAAAGAAACCCCAGAAAAAAAGATAGGAAGAAAAATGGTTCGTTTTAAAAGCTCAAAATTCACGACAATTACTACGCACCACCCTAAAAAAATATCTCTATTAAATTGAAGTATTTAACACTTTCCATATTGACTTATGGTTTTACTTTAATCTGCTGCCCTTTATTCGTAGCAATTGATAAAATGGTTTTCACCGGGGGAAAAAACTGTCCATTCATAGCAAAAGAATACCCCGAAATGGGTCAATTAAATATTGATTGGGCCGGGCTGCAAGCCACAACCGAAAAAAAAGGAAGCCGGTCGGGCAAAGGACCCAAAAGCCATTTGGAGGGTTGTCATCGCCAGTGCGGCTCCAATGACAATAAAGTGCAATAACCAGACACAGGGACCATTGAACCGGGTCCTAGTGGAGTCCTGCTCCTGACCACTAATCCAAACATAATCTAAAATAATTGAGTATGCCCAGGACGCGAAGCTTTTTTCGACCCACACGCAACCACCACCCGTCCACTCTGAATAATTTATGCGCGCATTAAATAAGCTTAAAATGTGTGCGGGCCATGCTTTTTCTTTTAGTGTGCGAATAGAGAGTGGGGCTATCTGTGCCGCCCGCGGCCATTGTCTGCCACACTTCGGCTTACATGGGTTAATGCCTGGAACGGGACCCTTGTGCGTTGCCAAGAGGCTATGGCTTATGACATAAGTTTATGTTTTTCTCCACAGCACAGACCCTGTGCGAGTTGTCGCCTTCGCGGCCAAATCGCCTGGGGCTATGCAGCATTTGCTCCGACCGAAGCTTATCTATGCAACTTCAAAGCTTTTGTGATGGCCCAGTCACATTCACATGAGCTCACAATCCATGGATGGTGAGCTGAGAAAACGTGGCGTATGCGCAATATCTCCAGCTCCTTCTTTTGTGTTTCGAGCATAAAATGGTGTCGCAAAACTGCAACGAGAGCAGAGCAGTTCGGGAGCATCAAAAAAAAAAAAGAGGTATAAACCGGAACAACAGAAGCGCCCCTGGCTTTAAATCAGTGCAGCCAACAACAACAGCAACAAGGACATAAGTATACTGCTGAGACTCCAGCAAAATGCGGAAAAACGACGAAAAGTTGAAGGGGCTTCAACTAGCGGACGTCAGGTAAATGCATTTTTACTCTCGCAAAATAAATGTAAATATAATATTAAGTGCAGCAGCATCAGCAGCAGCAACAACATCATCAATATCAACAAATTGGTTTACACAAGAAAAATAACAACAGAAAATGGGCAGGACATGAAAATAAATATATTTTTAACGGGGAATGAGTCATGCACGTGGACAAGTATATGAAAATGTTATAAAGGTTTCAAGAAAATATTAAATTTAAAGATATTCTTCAATTTTTAATGTCCTTATATTTATAGTTAATAAATTTCCAACACTATTCTTTAAGGGTTTTCTTCTTTACATTGACTTTTCCTGTCCCATTTTCCAACCCTTCTTTATTGAACTGCATCAACGTCAGCTCTTTGGTGCCATCTGTAAATCTGACCACGGCCCTAGCCCCTTTTGTCCTCTGTTGGATGTTTAATGTAAGCGACTATCGATCCGTATCAATCAGGGTCCGATTCTCCGGTCTGTTTCCATTGCTCGTCAAAGTTATTGCAGCAGGCAATGCTTTTGTTATCCTTCGAGCCCTGGTTATCTGGCCAAAAGAGTGTCTATCCTGAGACCCGAAATGCGAGTGTTATCAACGTTTTAAAGACAAGTCGAGGGGGCGAGATGGAAAAATCTGTGGCACCGAAGCAAAATTCGAGCTCATACAATTTGCAGTTAGCTCTCGCCTTATGCTTGGCCAACTGATACAGGATACAGGATACAGGCAGCACCATCCCAGGACCCCTCCACATCCTCATATTCCCTGCAGCCATTTGTCTGCACGTTAAAAAATATTGATCGAATTGGTCAACGATTTTTGTGTTTTCATAGGCAAATCAATTTAGAAATTTAACATTGAAGAATAATATTTATACCAAAACTAACATAAGAGTACACTCAAATATTGATACCACCTAATTTTCAAGATAGTTTTAAGGAAAAGTTAAGCTGTTATTCAGCAGCAATGGTATCAATATTTTCAAAAAATCTACTTTAATAATTTTAAGCAAAAAACGATTTTAAATTTAAAGAACATTTTTATATAACTCAATGAAGGCTGTTATTAATTACACAGAAAACGATTTGTAAGAAATCAAACATTTTTTAATTACTTTCGGCATTTTAACATATTTCTTAAGAGATTTAATTGTTTCAATTTGTTTACCTTGTTTTTAACTTATCTTTATTTATATTGATTTCATATGTAGCTAAAAGATTCGCCTTTTCTCTTTGTGTGCATGTGTGCTGGTTGATTGTTGTTGCGGCTTGTTTGGTTTTATTGTGTTTATATTTGGCTTAGGGCATCAATTTGCTTTTATGCAAGGACGACTACAACGACAAGGAGTTCAGGACTCCGGCTGTAAGCTAGCATTATCAGCAAAGTCAGGCTAGGCAGCAATAACACAAATATGTCTATATAAGTGTGCATGTGGAGCATGTACAATGTTCATGTGGAGATGGCAAGGGGCATATTGCATTAGCTGCTACTGCCACAATGTTGCATCGATTACATAATCCATTTACACAAATGGCATTTTAAATACATTATTGACTGAAGCGTGGAGCGCGTATTGAACAAGGCTTCAGCCCGTTCAACGATGCGTATGCGTAATGTGCCGACAACCAAAGAGTCGAGCAAACGCAATTGATGTGTTGTGGGCGGTAATATATATTCATATTAATGTACCCCCGCCTCGTTCTATTTAACAGATGTTTAATTAGTGCACAAATGCAATTATTGCAACTTGATAAGCTCGTAAAGGGCAAACGAAACCGGCTTAAAATGGCTTAAGACATTGGCTTACATTTCTAAAGGTTAATATACTAATAACTAGCCTTGTTAGAGCTCAGATAACACATCGTTTAATTAAACACCTTTGAAGTCTACTGATACGACAAAGTCGTTAATGATTTGATTATTTTCAGGCCCAAACAGAGTATTTATTGAAATAAATATATAGCTTATCCGAGAATTAAATTCAATTCTATGAGCTCTTCTAACGTTATGGTTCATGTCAATTTCATAAACTAATATTTGTCTGCAGCAGCTTTGAATAAAATACTCAATTTATTTAGTGTAATTAGAGAACTATTTTATTAGATGGAGAGCAATATTTATTTAGCTCAAACAATCAAGAGAGAGTCAAAGCTAAAATATATTTGAAATTAATTGAAAACAGTTGAAAATATTTGTCATGGCCTATTTGGCCTTTACAAATACAAATTTAAATCGCCAATAAATTCCAGAAAACTATAGCAATTTCCTCTTATTACCACTCGACTCCAGCAAAAATAAATATTTCAATAAATATTTTTGCAGTTGACACAAGTCTCTTGATAATGAGGCATTTGACTTTGAAGTGGCGCCACCTGCCGCAGAGATATATGCGTTCGAGTGGAGCACTTTGATCAAACAGAAAAAATATCTCAACAAACATCAACAGCATTACCATAACCATCATTAAAATGATGATGATGGGCAGAAAAGTGCATACACGCCACAAAGTCATTTACCAAACCGAATCGTTTGGCACGTTTCGGCCCACAGATGGTTATATATACATGTATATATCGCATGAGGATGATGATGATGATGAGGATGCCATATATTGTGAGGCAATGCCTGGCATCGATAAATTGAAGTGCAGGCAACAAAGCACAGGCCGAAAACACTCATTAATAAATATTAAGTCATAATTAAACAGTTGCACTGGTGCCTGGTGCAACTCAAAGCTTTGATGAAAATTAAGAAATATTTAAAACATATTGAAAAACTTCACGCCACCCGGTAGGCAGCTGCAAAATGCATGCGAAATCAAGCAGCAAGAAAATGCACACGGAAACTGAAACCGAATAGAAATGGAGAGTAGAAGTCGAGGGGATAGCGATACAACAAAAAAATAAATAACGCAAAAAAAAGGCAAAATAAAGGAAGGAAAAACCAAGCAGCCAGACAAAACCACAGGCACTAAAGATACCGAAAAGTAATGGAACTAATTGCTCGACGAAAGGCGGCCAGCCTATCAGTCAAAACCCATTGTTCCCCACGAAAGTGAAAATGCCAATGCCAAGCTCAAAGCCAACGAGCTCCAATAATTGGAGCAACTGCAACTGGCAACTTGCAACCTGCAACCAGCAACTTGCAACAAGCAAAGTGGCAACTACACTAGTATATAAAAGCAAGTGCTTGGCGCGCAGGCGCTGACAGTTGAAATTCGCCAGCAGCCACGAAACGAGCTCTTAATTTGAAAATCTGCATCCACCCATTTGCTGAAATATTCAAATCGAGCGGTGGGAATATTCAAGAGTATTTGCCAACATGAGGAAGCATTGCGTAAGTAAGACCGAAATGGATTACCGAGGAAGTGTTACACATCAGCTAATTGACATTGTCAACCGATTTACATCCGGTTGGATTGGGATTACTTCAACTCTCGTAGATCAATTGGATTTGGCTGCTGTTGCTGCTGAAGCTGATTTTGATCAGAGGCGAACAGCAGGCAGAAGATCACAGGTGAGTGGAGTCTCTAAAAAAGGGAATCAATCGGTAGAAAATCGATTTTTTAACTATTGAAATAGATAAATGGATAGAATAAGCAAGCATGAAGTGCATAATGTTGAAGAAAAGATGAACATGTTTGAAACTGGAACTTTTAAAAATGTTTTACCTATAAGGATGTAAAGCCTTTGGCGGCACACCATTAGGGACCTAAAGAGATTGTATAAGAAAAAAAAACACAAACTAAGTGATAAGTTTCTTTAAACAAATAAGAAAATAATTAATGTATTTTCAGACATAAAACTTTCGACAAACAAAAAGGTACATGCTCTCACTATGCAACCACATTTTAAGTCTTTCATCGAACCTCTAATCCTTTCTTACACATTTAATGATCGTCATAAACAGCTAAAAGAAAATGCAACACATAAATCCCCAACTTTTACTTTCACTTTCTCCGCAGAATCCAGCGACGTTTCATGTGGCAAGAGATGAACAACTCGGTGATGGGCGGCGTGCTGGGACGTATGTTCAATGGAGCCCGGGCGATGAAGTCAATGTTCACGGATTTCATGCCGAGCACGGCGGGGTATAACCAAAAGTCCACCATGGACTTCCTGCCCACGGAGATGACGCGAGTGAAGTACATCATCCGCAATCCGCACAACAACAAGCCCATGAAGATCATCAAGATGCGACCATCGGCAAAGAAGGTTATCAAACTGAGGAGGCCCCTGCCGAAACCCACTGTCACGGAGTCCTCGGTGATGATCACCCACACCGTGCACGGTGATCATCGCATGAGGCAGCTGGAAAAGGAGCAGGAACTCATAGCCGAGGGAAAAGCACCCATGACCAGCGATGAGGCCATAATGGAGAAGTACTTCAAGAAGCGACCTCGAGGTGGATCCTCCAACGAAGTGATCTCTGGCAAGATCATGGAGTACCAGAGCTGGAAACCCGTCTACAAGACGGGTGAATCGCCCTCCTCTTTTGTGACTGTGAAACCCCAAGCCCTAACCCATCTGCACACCGATATATCCAGTGGAAACCATGAGCTCCTGCCAAAGCCCGAAAAGCTGGTGAGCTACGAGTATGACAGGGAAGAGGAGGAGGAGGCGGAGAATGAGGTGGCCAAGCAAATGGGTCACCGGTACGAGGTCACCGAGCACACAGCTGAGGGCAGTGGTGAAGTGGACTCGGTGGAGGCGGTGGCCTCCATGGAGAGTGGTTTTGTGCCCAGTCAGGGAATGACTTTTAGGTCTCATCCCGTAGCACCACCCCCACCACCACAACCACAACATGTTCCAAGGCCCAGACATCGCAGCCCGCCCAGTACCACATCTTCCCCCATCACCACCACAGAGGCACCCAATTATCCCGCCTCGTTTCTGAAGAAATTCCGCGAAAGGGAGGCCACCACCACCCGCAGACCCCGTAAACATCACAACAAAGAGATCTATGTGATCCGCGAGGGCGAGGACAGCTCGGAGGGCAACACCACACCGCCCTCCTTCGCGATGAGCAGTTTGAGGGCTCGTCTCCAGGATCAGCAGCGCCACCAGAAGCAGCAGCACAAACAGCAGCTGGAGGAGGAGGAGCTGGAGGCCGCCCTCGTGGATGCGATGCACGGCGAGAAGTGGCCATCGGAGGTGGCCCACAGTGGCTTCCAGCTGTCCAGTCCCATTGGACCCAGTGCCGTGGCCTTCGAGCAACCGCTGGCCAAGGCGCCAAGGGGTCAATACAAGCGCCAGACGCGCGATAATATCCGGCAACGCGGATCCGTCAAGTTCGGGGATAAACCCAACTACGATGAAGTCTGAGGAACCACGAATCGTAACCAGTGAGCAACCAAAGAGCCAAAGGCTGCAGGAGAACAAATATTAACTTAATTCATCAGTTTCTGTGACATATACAACTTCCCCCTTTAAAATGCAATGCAATTTTTGGCTTTTATTTAATTTATGACAAAACAAACATTTTATTTAGTACAAAAATGTACAAGTCAAAATTGTAACAAGTTATATTTAAAACTAGCATATGACAACACAATTTGTTACAAGTAAATTAACAAAATAAACTAGGAAAACTTAATTCAAATTAATTGCATTTTATAACTTGAGTTTCTTGTATGGTGAAAACATGTTAAACTTCCAACACATTTGAAAAACGATATATATAAAGGTAACGAAGTTTTAAACCGCTTAAAATAATTGTTAAAATCGGATTTTATGCGGTGGTTTCAAAAAAATTATAATAAGTCGGAAAAATGCACTTATTACGTTTGCTTTTCTCTACGTAGATTTGCCTGTTAACCACATTTGAACTTGGTTTAATTGGATTATTTAAGATTTACGTTTAGCGTTTTTCGACAAGTAAAAGCCAGCCGAAACATTTGAACAACAATTTCCCATTGAGTTGCAATTCATTCGCGGGACGGAGTCAATGCACCCGTGGCACGCAATAATATGCAGCATGCCGCAACGGACATAAAACTCTGGAAATATTTTGACTTTTAATTAATGCCAGTTAGCGATTTTCCCTTGGTCGTCTGTGTGTGTGTGTGTGTTATCGCATTCCGCTTAGCAGCTTGCATTTGACAACTAATTTAAAAAGTTTACATGGCCGACAGCCTTGGGGTCTGAAATCGAGAGCATTGCGGCGAAGTGGGTTAAACCTGCTATAAATTCCAGAACAAAAGCCATAAGACACACTGTGCGACAGAGGCGGGGATAGAGCAAACGAGAGAGAAAGCCAGATAGAGGGGAGAACAAAGAAAAGCGCATTTCCACTTTGAGTGCGGTTTTTAATCAACTAAAGCAGCGCCAACAACAAACTGCAACGGAATTAAAAAACTCAGAATGCCCACTAAAACCCAAGGAAAGGAAAAGGGATGGAAAGCAAAGAGAAAACGCGATAAACTTTAAATGAAACGACATGTCGGCTTAACTGGCGAGGGAAAATGCAGGGAAATGCAGGGAAACGCAGGAAAACTGGGGAGCCTACAGATTGGAATTGCCGATAGCCAACAATGCAATGAAAATAAGATAAGAGAATTCTAGATTGCAGAATGGACTGGCGAAAAACGAAGTGGGAAAGGAATTATCCGAGTTGAATTTACAGCGATATATATTGCGGTAGATTAATCTGTAAAGATGAAGACATCATCGATACAATTTTCCTTTTAAATTTCAGTTTAGAATCTAAAAATGTGTGACATTGTGGGACTTTATTAAAAAAGTTACAAAATTTTAATTCATTATTAAAATCATTGAGATCAACAGCAGTTAGGTTTATATATTTTAACACTGACATTGGTTTTATATTTCAAATTGCAAATCAATTTCAGGAAACAATGGAATTTTAACCATAAATTAATTATTTAGAAGGAGAAAAATTAATCTTTCAGAAGCCATTAAAATTATTTTCTTGAAAATGCCAAGCTAACCAAAGTTTTCCTCTCTATTTAGCACAGTTTCTTTGCTATAAACTTTTCCAAACTTTCTGTTATCAAGAATTTAGATGCTTTATGGACTTTCAATACTTGAGAAAGATTTTTGCACAAAATAAAATTTTCTCTCTTAAAAATATGATTGCAAGTCTACAGGAAATTCAAATTTGCCAGCGAAAAGCGGAATCAAGATATATTCACCTAAAGAGCAGGTGAGCAGCAAACAATAACAAATTGTATGTGTGGTAGGCCACGCCCCCGGGCGAAGTCTCACCTACGCCCACGAAAACGACAAACGAAAGTTGGCAAGTTGAATTTGCCTTTTTTCAAGGACATTATTGGGACATGGCTGGGCTGGATTCTTTTTGTGCATATTTAGGAGGGGTTCGAAGTCAGGGCCCATGTCGACCTGTACACCTGTCCAATGGCAGGAAACGTGTCCCTGCCACCCAGTGCCCCATGTCCCCTGTCCCCTGCCACGCCCCCTAATCCCGCCCTGAAGGCTGTCCCACTGTCGAGTGCACCAAATACAAATTAGAATTTAAATGAACAATGCAACCAGAGCGGAAGTTTCTGCGAGTGTGAGTGGATTTCTATTTAGGTGTGTGGGTATTAGTGGGTGTAAGTTCAATACACAGGGGAAAAATCACAGGCCTATGCGGAAAATAATGGTTTTCATATATTAAAATGTGTGCTACTTTGATATCTTAAAAATTATTTATAACATCATATTTGGACACGGCTTGATAAACTTTGTACAGCTTTAAATCTATATTGCTCAAAGTCTATTTTGGTCAAGTCTAAGATGTGATATACAGGTTCATTTATAGATCCAGCTCTTATTTTCTCTCAGTGCAGAGAGTACAGTATATGTGAGGACGACATTATGGGTGACATTGCACGTAGAGCGCGTGGGCCAGCAACATCCACAACAACTCCTGGCAATATCCATAATGTCATACAGTTTGGCGCGTACTTTTTTGCCACTTTTCCCCCCCCCTCAGACTTTTCACCCAACTTCGCTTCTTCTTTTCCCCATCTTCAACGTGCTTTTTGGGGTATTTCGTGGAAACTGAAAATAAGAGCATGCAAAAAGTTTCGAGATTTTTGCACTGAAGGCGATGTCAAACTGGGTCGGTTCAACTCAACGGCGAAATGTCAAACGGATTAATGGAATTTCCCCACGATAATACATTTTCGGAAAAGTGCAGTCAATGTTTAAATGAAAGAAAGGAAATGGAAAACGATCAGCGGTATAAATTAAATTAAAATACACATTCAATTCGAGTTGTCAAAGAAATTAATGGAGTTTTAACCAAAAATGGTATTAAATGGTAGATCAGAGGATTGCAAAAGAAAAAACTATACTTAAAGAATATTTTCAATCAACAGTTTTATTAAAAAATGGACGTGTTAGTCAAATGAACATAATTTATCCAATAATTTGTAAACCGCTGCATTCCTTGCGGTGTAATAATAATTGTTAAAACTTATAAAATAAGTCTTAACTAGTCTTAAAATAAAATCATATTAAAAATAAGATTTAATTTTTTTTTGGTGTTTTTAAAAATGTTCAATTAGGTCAACCAAATTCAAGACCACAAACGATAGGCTCACTGTTACACATTTAAAATTAAGGGTATGGCAAACAGAACGCAAATCGATTACGCAAGGCGACTACGAACGACAATCCTTTCGGCCATTCATATTGAAACGGCACTTTTCGGGGATTCTTTTACAGCGCAACCGACCAAGTCAATTAAATATTGAAAGAGCGTTTAAATTGTTGCCCGGTTAACTGGCGAAATGGTTAAACATGGGCTGGTTGCACTCGCCACTCATTCATTAATTTTCCTCGCACCTTCTGGCGACCTGCTGCTGTCAAAGTTGAATTTATTAAAGCGAAATTCTTTTAATTAAAAACGTGACAGGTGAAAAATGGGCAGTTTTTGTGTGCGCAGGAGGCGGTGCACATCAAACTGAATCGTGTCCAAATTATATTAATTATGAATTTGGACAATTCGGCTGAAGCCAATTTGACTGTGTCCTCAAAGCGAGCATTGAACTCGCAATCAACGAAGCCAGCATATATAGTATAGCACAAGCTGATTCATTTGGCGTGGAAAACAGTTTGTTTGCTTTCTGGAAACCCCCCCTTATACACAGACAGAAATAAAGGGGGTGGTTGGATGGCTGATGGAAAGGATGGCGGGTAACAACGATAGCTCGCTGGCATCGTTTAGCGTCAGGTTTCGAAGTGCGAAATGTTCCCAGCTCGCTAAAAAATTAAATATTCAAATATAGCAGTTGCCACAGCTCACAGGAAAAACCAAGAACTGGGGGAAAAGCAAAAAGGACCAAAGGAGCGGGGGCGGAAAAGGAGCCGTTTAGTTTGGGATCCAGAGCTCTCGAACTAAAGGGGGACACGAGCAGTTGCACACATCCATATGCATATGGAGGAGGCGACAAAAGTGTTCCAGTTGATATCGGTTCCAATTTTTAAAAGAGACCCGAAATATATGTACCTATTTATACAAGAAGCTAATATAGTTACCCTATTATTTTATTTTCTCAAAAAATGTATTTGTATACTTGGATTCGAAACTAATTTCCACCGAATTTGGTGAGAAAACTAACAACAACACATTTGTTTTTATATATGCGGTTTTACGGCATTCGTAATAGCAAATATATCTGAAACGTTCGAGTGGAATGCTTAAACGTCATTCATATTACAGAATGTTTCTTATAAATCAGCGACCGGAATGGTTCTATTTAATAAGCATAGAATAGTGTTTTGCCGGCTCAGTAGCAGATAAGCTCTGGAAGAAGCCGACTTATAGACAGTATAACCCTTCGTAGAGCTTCGGCATAAAACCTCTGCTCATGTTTATCAGCTTTGCCGCGCTGTTTGGACACTGTTGAAGTATACACAGCAAAAAAATTTTAAAGAAGGGTTGGAAATTAAATTATTTTTTATAATTGGGAAATGTTTAATTTATAATTTTGTTATGGAAAAATTTTAAATGATTTAGTATTAAGGGATTAAGGGACGTTATTGTAACAATCATTTAAGCTATGATAGATAAAGGGCAAAGGAAAATATTTAGAGCTTAAAGCTAAATATTTTTCAATTCATATTGGCGATAACCTTCCGGATGAGGGCAACTTAACTTCTTAAAATGTTTTATATGAATTAAACTTTTTCGTTTTCATTTATTGTTTGCGTAAAGTTTTTTGGGCAGTACAATCAGTAAAAACAATCATCGCATTCACGCATTGCCGATCGTTTTTTAATCTTAAAATTGAATCTATGACTCATTAATATTTTGATGCTGTTCCCAGAACTTTTGGAACGGCTCAGTCATAAAAGAAACGCCGTTGGATCCACATATTATATTTCTGTACTAGTGAACGTACAATTTTTTATTTGGAGTTTAAAAGTATGTAGCTAGATGGAATCCATTGTTCCTAAAGTCGTTAATAATTTATGAAAAAAGGGTTCAAAAAATAAGTACGCTGAAGATTTGTATTTTGTTCTTCGGTTTGATAAAATTCCGATACCTTTATATGACGGAAGAATACGTGGATCGCTGAAAATGCAATTGAATCAATTGTAAAGAACAGAATACAATTGCTTTATTACTAAACTTTCAAAAGTGATAAAGATTACATCATACTATTTTTAGGTTTTTTTGCTGAAAATGCGAATACGTTTGGGATCGTTCGTCACAGCTCTTTTGCTGATAATGGAAACAACAAATGCGGAAATCGAAGGTTGTGATTTCTTCGACACTGTGGATCTTTCGTCAGCCCAGAAGCTCTCGACTGGTTCATATCTGTATAAGGATATACGTATTCCCAAAAATTTGACGGGTGAATATGACTACAAACTTCTGGCAAACGGCACAAAGGAGAAGGTTACAGTCCATACAAGAGGATGTGTATGCCAACTAAGTCCCTGCGTCAGGTTTTGCTGTCCTCCCAACCAGATAATGGAAAATGGCGTGTGCCACGATGACATGACAAAGAAGGAGCTGGATGAACTCGATCCTTACCTGAACGTGACTCTCGACAACAAGTCGGTGGTCAGAAAGAACTTTAAGACCGACCTAATCGTGCAGTCGGATTGGCCCATGGCCTGTGACCATTTATTCTACCTAGACAACAGGGAAAAAGAGGATGAGTACACACTTTTCGAGGTTTTTCTTAATAAATATGCCTTATGACTCCTGATTAATCCGCTTTGTCTTCCCGAAGAATGGAACCATGCTACGCCACTTTGACAACGTGTTCTTAAACAAGCGAGAATACTGCCTCCAGCATATGAGGTTAGACGACGGCAGTATTCGAATTGCGCCCCACATCTGCATGGCTCCCAAAACTTCAAGAACAGGACAGACTCTGGGTAAACTAAAGTATACAAAAAGCTTTATTGATTTCAACATTTATATTTTCTTTCTTTACACAGTGATGATAATATCCATGATATGTCTTGTTCTCACGATCAGCATGTACCTATTTTTTAAAGAACTAAGGACCTTACTAGACAAGAGCTTCATCTGCTACATGATCTGTCTCTTCATGGTTTACTTTTTCCAACTTCTAGACTTGTGGGACTTATCGCAGGGCTTTTGCATGACAGCCGGTTAGTTCTGTGATAATACCATTTGATAATAGCATTTGATAATACCATTTCCTGATACCTTACCCAGCTTTCATGGGCTACTTTTTCGTCATGGCCTCGTTCCTCTGGCTTTCTGTCATCAGCCTGCACATCTGGTTAAGGTTAGGCCACTACTACTTTGAGCACTGCTTCCCGGCTTACTCCTTATACGCCTGGGGTATGGCGTTGGTCTTGACCGAAGTTACTTTAATAGCACATACGATCGTAGAAAACAAGGATTGGAATCCCCGTGTGGGCTTCGCAGACCGGTGCTGGATCAATAGTGGGTTCTTGTTTTCGACTTTGTGAGCACTTATGCAGCTTCCGATCTCACCCACAGCTAAAGATTGGTCTGCCATGATCTACTTCTATGGACCGATTCTAATATTAGTTGCGTTCAACATTATTATGTTTATTCTGACGACTATTCGTATAAATGAAATAAAAAGGGAGTTAAAGTTATTTTTGTCCCATCAAGGAGACATTCCATCAAGGTACCGAAAGCTCAAATCGACCAAATCAAGGTGTATATAATTGTAATTCAAGTATGAAAATATTTTATAAATTCATTCCTTATTCCACAGTTTCATATTTTTTCTGTGGCTCTTTATCATGATGGGACTGTCGTGGAGTTTGGAAATAATTTCCTATTTGGTGGATGACAACAAACTTTGGAGCCAAATTTTACTGGTGGCCGATTATTTAAATTGGTGCCAGGGTACGATCATATTTATACTTTTTATTTTAAATGCCAGCAAGCTTGATCATTTTAAAAAGCGGTAAGTAATCAGCGATTCTGCAAATAGTTCCAGTAACCAGCTCTTATTTTTGTATCTTCCTTAACAGCAATACAACACATCGTCATATAGAATTAGAGATGTGTGAAGGAAATGTAGAAATACCGGCTAATATAGAATATATCCAAAAATTCCATTAAGATATATTCTAATCAACTATTTATAATCAACTCCATGTCCGGCTTCTCAGAAATGTTTCACGTCTAAGTAAGACAAACGGATCTTTCGATCACCTCTCAAAAAACATTTTCTACGCAGGACTATACCAGACATATTATACAAAAAAGTTTTTAATGAATATATATAAAGTAAAGTAAAATATTATAAATTACCATGTACTTATTTGCTTGACGCATTGTTGCATTAATATTTTTAGTAGCTTACATTTAAGATCTTTCTTGAGACTTCCTATAAACTATGTTTTGCAAACGCAACCGCTAAATAAAGTATGTTTTTCAAGACCAACTGTTTTTAAACACAACTTAATAAGTTAATTCTCGGCAAAGCAAAACGCTTACGCCAACTTTGTCGGCTGGCAATCATGTGCCAGTACAGCTTCTATTCCAGCTTGGGCTCCAGCTCCAGATACAGCTGCAGTTCAGCAGTTGCACGGCTCTGCAGCTCGAGTTTATGGCTGAAACTAGTGCAGTTAAAAGCCCCGCGGGCGAGTGCCACCAGAATGAAGATGTGTGGGTGTTGCCAAGTTTATACGGGGGCGTTATGTGTGTGTGTGTGTGTGTGTGTGTTGGCCGTTGAAGTGTAATCAACAGCACGGCGGCAATTACGGCAGACACTTGTATGGGTGAGAGTAGTCCTGGCTGAAAACCCCCTCCCCCCCACCTTTTGCCCTCCTTCCCACATAGGCATAAAAGTTGGCGGTGGATAACGCAGCACAATTTGCCAAACTGCACTGAGCGGATTTAGAGCAAACTGCTGAAATGCCGAGGAGGAAAATGTGGATAAACCTCTCACATCAGTGCATTCGCCCCTGCTTTGGGAATTTCATCCTGGGAGTAAAACTAGAATCTCGTTTAAATGTGTGCGCATTATAATTTTAATGAATATTACATTTCACGTCACGAATTGAATTCGTATCTCGGAAAAAAAAAACATCCAGCTGCACTAGATTCGCCCTCACGGAAATGGAACCATCAGGTGGAAATATTTAGGGTGGAGTTTCATGAATTCATGGCAAACTTTTAATATTGCAATTGATTGGGGAGTTCGAGTGGCTATTGGATCATTTAAGCCACGATGGAGCTCAACTATTAACAAACCAGTACATATTTTCGTTGAGAACTCGTTGTTTAACTTGTACTCTTTAAAGTTTAGAAAGTGCTCATTTATTCTCAAGTTAAAATCTTGATATTTCACTCGAATTTTGCTATCGCAGAATCGATTCACCTTTTCTACTTATTCGAATGCATTGATTTTAATAGCCTCTAAATGCGGAAAGAGGAGTTCATCCAGCAACACCGATTGGCTGGCTGCTCATATCGATAACCAAACACAAACAGAAAGTTTCCTGGTCGATGGAGGGAGAGCCATTCAATTTTTATACCCTTGCAGAGGGTATTATAATTTTGGTCAAAAGTGTGCAACGCAGTGAAGGAGACATCTCCGACCCTATAAAGTATATATATTCTTGATCAGGATCACCTCCTGAGTTGATATAGCCATGTCCGTCTGTCCGTCTGTCCGTCTGTCCGTCTGTCCGTCCGTCCGTCTGTCCGTCTGTCCGTCTGTCCGTCTGTCTGTCCGTCTGTCTGTTTCTACGCAAACTAGTCTCTCAGTTTTAAAGCTATCGAGTTGAAACTTTGCACACACCCTTCTTTCCTTTGCACGCAGTATATATGTCGGAACGGCCGGGATCGGCCGACTATATCCTATAGCTGCCATATAACTGATTGATCGGAAATGCCATAACTTTGGTGTTTGTAAAGTTAGGAAGCTGGGATTTTCTATGGGTTTTATAGTTGGCCAATCAATCCGACCTACCAAATTTCATAAGGATCGGAGGGCTATATCCTATAGCCGCCATATAACTGATTAATCGGAAATGCCATAACTTTGATGTTTGTAAAGTTAGGAAGCTGGGATTTTCTATGGGTTTTATAGTTGGCCAATCAATCCGACCTACCAAATTTCATAAGGATCGGAGGACTATATCCTTTAACCGCCATATAACTGATTAATCGGAAATGCCATAACTTTGGTGTTTGTTAAGTTAGGAAGTTGGGATTTTCTATGGGTTTTATATTTGGCCAATCAATCCGACCTATCAAATTTCATAAGGATCGGCCGACTATATCCTATAGCTGCCATATAACTGATTGATCGAAAATGCCATATCTTTGGTTTTTGTTAAGTTAGGAAGTTGGGATTTTCTATGGGTTTTATTTTTAGCCAATCAATCCGACCTATCAAATTTCATAAGGATCGGCCGACTATATCCTATAGCTGCCATATAACTGAACGATTGGAAATGCCATAACTTTGGTGTTTTTAAAGTTAGGAAGTTTGGATTTTGTATGAGTATTAAGAATGCATCATATGAATAATTTTGGAGAATATAATTTACAGAGTATTCTGCAAGGGTATATCAACTTCGGCTCCGCCCGAAGTTAGCTTTCCTTTCTTGTTATTAAATAACTTCATGCATGGCAAGTGCTTTGCTGCGAAAGGATTCGGTTCTCTAGTCGATGTGAGGATGGGGATGAGGATGCGGATGAGGATTGGGATGAGAACGTGGATGTCGTCCTGTCGCCGCTCGATGGCTCTGTCAATACCAGTCGTAGCATCTGGGCGGCTGGAGTGGTTCTGGGGGGCGTGGCAGGGGGATTTTTATTGATACGCCTCGATGCCAGGCTCCAAATCGCATATTATCGCGTCGTGTGTGTGTGGGGGCTATGTGGGTCTGGGGCGTATCCTGCCATGTCCTGCGCCTGCATTGATCATTAATCTTTGCAAGCTGCCAACGTGTTCGCCTTTTTCGGACCTCAATTGCCTGGCGAGTGTGAGTGTGTGCATGAAATGGCGGATGAAGTCCATTAGAAAACTATTGAAGCACATTTTGTCGATTGCAGCCAGCAGTCGAGCAGAGCCAAACTCCATATCCTGGCCATGTGGCAGGATGTGGCAGCTGCCGCAATTGAATGCTCTCCCCGACTCTAAACCTCTCGAACCCCAACCCCCCCAACCCCGTAACCCCTCGGGCGAAACCGAAAAAGAGATTTAAAGCGAACAGCAAGAACCAGACTTTCAATTAACCGAAGAAAGAAGTGCAATTTGTTGGCCTAATCGAGGCTTCTTTGTATCGAGAACCAATATAATGCTGCCAATTGATGAATATTGGTCCTTTTGAATTCAAGAATTGAACAGATTTACTATTTTAACTTTATATTGGAGAAGAGGGCAAACCTGGTGGAATACATATATAAGAACTATATAATACTAGCTTTTGTGCACATTTTTAAAACCAAATACACAGAAAGAGATAATACTTAACAAAAATTAAATATTCCAAAAATAAAATTAAAGAGAATGTTCATGTAAAAAAGTTGGATTTGAATTTATATTCTTGAAATAACTAAGAACCTTAAGGCTTTAAGAAAAAAAACCCATTTGTCCATATTCTTCGAGATTATTATGCTCTTTAAATACTTTTTTTTATTAATCAACATTTTTTATATTTCAATTAGCTGCAAAATCTCAAGCTCTGAGCTAGCAAAAGCAAGAAACAAACAAAAATAGAAAATAAATAAAGTATGAAAAGGGTCCAGATGCTCAACCGCAAATAAAGTTCTTTGAGTATTAAACAAAATAAATAAAATGCAATTTAATATGAAAGAAATAAAAAAAGGGAAAACATACATCAACAATTTGCGCTTCTGCTCTTTTTTTTTTGCGCTGGCTTATTTTCCATTTTGCCCTTTTATGGCATTTGCTGCCTTCTTTTGTTGGTATTTTGCTTAATTATCCACATGAAAAGTCCTTCACAAATTCCATGGGGCAGCGCGAAAAGATGGAGGAGAAAAAGCGTAAAATGAAATTACATTAACAGTGGAATAAAAGTGGAAATATGTTAGAAATGCGAGCGGTCCAGAAGTGAACGTCAAGTGCCAAAATGAAGCTAACTTTGAAGAGATTTTCGCCTCGAGGTGGATGGCATAGAGATTTCTGTGGGAAAAAAGCAAAGGAGTGCGAATTCCAGTGGCAGATTTGGTATTTGAAAGTGGCCATTACAAAAGTTTCATGTTTTTTGAAGTTAATGCTAAGTCAGTTAGGTCCGATCAAGTTTTGTTGCTGTTTGTATATAGCTTGATAGCATAGCAATGTGGTTTTTAGAATATTTGAAATACATTTCGTGCGCCATATTATATAGAGATTATATAAAAATATTTAAGAAGTATAAAGTGTTTTAGTTTATTGGTTAAGAAACACAGATACAATGATTTCCATATCGAAATTTTTATTGGTAGTCTTTTGGAGATTTGTTCTAACAGTGCATTGCCTAATAAGTTTATAAACAAAATACTTGCGCTCAATTAATTTCAGTCGTTAGCAGCAGACACCAACCGACTGACCTGATATCAAAGCCATCTCCACTAACCCGCCGTCTGGCATTTCACCCCAAAGTTCAAATGCAAACGCTGCCCACAAAGATCCGGGAAAAAGGTTCAAATAACCCAAATACATTTTTTGCACTTATTTAGAAATACTCCTTCGGCTTTTCCCTATTGACAAGAGTATTTATTTTTATTTCGGTTTCGTTCTTTTTGGGGCTTCTCTTTTATGCAGTTCATTTGCCAACTGAAAAAGAAGAGGGGCTAAATAAATGGCAAAGAAGGAACAAATTTAATTAAATCAAATATATATAGTATATGTGTGTATGTTTGTATGCGTGGGATGCTGGCTTTTTAATTTGATTATATGTTTGCGCTTCTGTTTTTTTTTATGTATGTATTTTCCTTTCGGCATATGGTTTTTGTTGCTTCAGAAAGCAAAAGACAAATGTTGGGGGAATAAGAGAAAAAACACGCAAAACTGGAACGAGTGTAAATTCAATTAAAAAACGCTTTTCAAATATTCATTATAAGGGGGCGTGTAGCATGGTGAGCGGAAGCAGGGGAAAGTTGGTTAATTAGCGCCTGGAAGTATGCTGGGGTTTTTTCCCTTCAATTTTTTTTTTAGGCGCAAAAAGGCCGCATGTACGCCTGCTTGCATAATAATAATAATCATGCCACGAAGAACAGGACATGCATGCCACCGTACACTGGGGATGAAGTCACAATAACTTAATTCCCTTTAGAAATATTTTTTGTTTTTAAAATATTTTTTATAATACATTGCCACGAGTCCAAAGCAATTTCAAAATAGAAAACAAACAAAATACTTTATAAATTAGTTTAAAAAGAGAGATAAATGTATACCAGTTTGATAAGAGCTCTGAATAATATACCTAATTCATAAAGTACTATATCAAACATTTTGATATATTTATTTTATAAAAGTATAAGAACATTCAAAGTGAATAGTATTATATTTATATTTACTTCAAAAAATACGATATTTAAATGTTTGGTTAATTCTATAAAAGTATAAAAACATTTAAAGTTGATAAGAGCTCTGAATAATATATTTAATTAAAACAATTTTTGGGTTACATTATAAAAGTACAAACACATTTGAAGTGATCTCCAAGCACCAAAGATTTATGTATCACCTAAATTTAGGTAAGACAATTTATCAACGCAATTTTTTAAGTTTATAGCCCTTTTTTGGGTAATATTTTTTTGCTGTGCATCGACCCCATTCAACCCTCAAAAGAGTGCTTTATGTGAAAAAGTTCTAGCTCCAAAAAAGCGCTCAAAAAGCGTGGAAATTTGATTGTTGTTGTCGGCTGCGGCTGCTGTGGCATGATGAAGTGTCATGAAATTTAATCAATTTATTTGAAACGTGAGCAGATTCTATGGCACTTTGCCTGTGCTCTTGATGTTGTTGCTGGGCAATAAATAACATCAGCGTCGTCTGTCGGTCGCTCAACTAAAAATTGTAACAGAGCAAAAGTGCCAAAGTAAATAACAAACAATGAAAATGCAATAACAACAGGGTCCAAATGGAAACAAAGGCAAAAGGGAAGAGAAAGGAAGTGCGGAGAAATATCGCAAATAAAGTTTCATTGTTTAGCAACCGGGAATAACCGCACGCCACACACAGATACTCACAAATACATACACAATACCAAACCCACACAAACACATGACGTGACGCTTCTTTTGGGCCAAAACAATTTGAAGTGAAAAAGAGAAAACTGAAAGGGAAATAAAGTCTACATTTCAGCAACGAAGTTTGGATGAGCTTGCATGGTGGACATTACTAAGCTGGATTTTTTGGGGATTTACTTGGCACAACATTGTAAAATTTCTCATAGTGAGCAAGCCCTCAAATGTCTAGTGCTTATTTTTATATTTTAACAGCTGTGAAATTAAAACAATATAGAACCGGTTGGTGTTGGTAATCAGCAACAAAGAGAGTACAAATATTTATGGAGGGAAAACAAATGTAAAACAAAAATATTAAAATGCTTAATATGTATTCTTGAGAAATAATTTTACTTAGAACTCAATAATTAAGATTATTAATTTATAGAAAATATTTTATTCTTAAAATAATTTTAGAACACAAATCTAAGCAACCCTATTTAATACAAATCCTTAAACTGATATGAAACCTAACCAGCTCAGGTGTTTTTCTAACGTTTCATAATTTAGCACAAGATCGCAAAACAAAAGGTTATATCTACTTACAGGGTAAGGCATACGGAAAAGCCAACACCTCTCGCCCCCTTTTCGGCTGGTCCTTTGGAAAATCCTTTACAAACTCCTCCGCCAAGCACGTACGCAGACCAGAAGAGGCGAGATGGCCTCCCCGAGAAACACCCATTTGTCAGGACCCCATCCAGGAGTTATACACCCATTTTGGCTCCTCTTCGGAGAACGTTTTGTGCCATTATTGTTGGCATAACTCCGAAACAGGATGAAGGGCGGTCGGGAAGGGGCCATAGAGAACGTTTATAAATTTATTGTTTTCTACGACGCGTGTACTCAAGTGTTGCTGCGTGTTTTTGGCAACAAATTTGTTTCAACAACCATGGCGGTGGTGGAATAAAGGGAAATTCGGGGCGGCAAAAGCCCATTCAACTCGTTGCGGTGACGCATTTTATCATAATTACATTAACACGCCCCCGACTCTTCATTTTTAGCGCCCATAAATTTAAAACAGATCCCCTAAAGTAGGCAAAGTCAAAAAATCTTTAAAGCCAACTTTAAGCCGCAACTTTGTCGTGCTGCAAAATAATGGAAAAAACAAATAAATAAATGCACTGCAGCAGAGGCAACAACAACTCGGTTATGCATGTTTTCGTGTAGTTGTTGTTGTTGTTGGTTGAAAAGTGCACACATGACATATTATTTCAACAATGCGAGTGTATGTGTATGGATGCCAGAGACACAGACGTTTTTACTATACTACTGCAGCTGTTTTAAAATAATGGGACTACTGAACTGCATATACCTAAAAAAAAAAATTATTCAAAAATGTTGGGAGCTTAAATAAAATCCAAAGGGATTTCCAAATAATTCTTCATGCTAGAGGTCCTTAAAAAAAGTGTTGCATACCTAAAGCAACTGAATAATTTATTATAAAAATCAGAAAGTTATTTTATTAATTAAACTATGCAGGTTAAACAGATATTTACATTATTCGTGGGTCTTTAAAAAGAGATATAATATAAATATTATTATATTTGTACTAGATATCAGAATAGTTCATAAAAGTTCAGTGTTTATGTTTTCCATTTCGGCTTACGAAATCCGTTTCGCGCCATATGCGCATTTAGCACGGACCGAACCGCAAAACCAAGAGGCCGAGAGGCAAGTCAAGCCAAGTGAAAGGGCCAACACACACAGTGGGCTATATAGGCATAATTAAAAATATTTTTGCAGCCGTTTTGCAGCCCGTAGAGAGAAAGATGAAGGGGACCAGAGACCGTCACATATTTAGGCCAAACTTTCTGCAATCCTGGCCCAAACATCTGGTGGCCATATCCACACACGCTCACCCACTTTCCACTCTATCATGACTCATTACAAAATTAAATTAAAATTAAATGTTTTTTGTATTTCATTAACGCCGTGCCATCCTTATGTGGAATAATAATCGCAAAATGAAATACGAAATATGTGGAATTGCAGCGGGATGAGTGGGTGAATTGTTTGGTGGTTCTAGTGGTTTCCCCGATCTCTTCCTGCCACTGTTGCACTGTATCTTCTTTTTGGCGCCACTCAATTGAGCGCAATACAATTATAATTTGTTTTGAGTGCCCAGAATGTTGTTTTTTTATATACTCTTCGAATGAATGCTCAAAGTTGGGACTAAAAGATTTTTGTGGAAACCAACTTTTGCGGGATATGTGTTTGAGAATGTTAATTCAGTTAAATTAAGTTGGTACTGTTTTAAGAGAAAGCGTTCATAATATAGTTACGTTGCATGTTTAGAACTTTTGTTATTTTAGGTATGATTATACTTACATAAAATGGTTTGTATAATATGATAAATAAATATTGAACAGTGTAAAACTTTAATAACTTTTATAACTCAATATTATTCTTAAAAATACTACCTTTTAAAATGATTTATAGCGCTGCTAATATCTACCACATAACAAAGCTGTAAATAGGAACAAATGTGTGCAATGAAAACACTTTTACTGGGAATAAAATGGCCATACCGCAAAATCCATTTTATGAGCACAATTTCCTTGAAAAATTCAAGTTCATCCATTGTTTTTGGCTAAATAAATTTAAGGGATTTTCGTTTTCCTCTTTCGCGCCATCTATTTATCGCCAAATCATTTTGTGAAGTTAATTTGACGCAGCTCGCTTGGCAGCCGAAAACATTGAACATAAAAATTATTTATGGTCATCAAGTTGCCATACAGTTTTATTGACTTTTATTTGGCACACAAACACGCACACTTGGCTAACCTTAAGCCCGAGAGTAAAACGAAATCTGCATAAAGTTAGTCGAGAGAGTGTGGGGGTGGACGATCAGTAAGCGGAGAAGACGAAAAAATGCCAACTAATGTCACTTAGTGGATGTCAGTGGATGGGTTCCGCTGAACGCTGAAATTCGAGACAATTTAGGAACAGTTTTTAAATTGCTCGCGGCTGTCGCAAATCTGAAATGAGATGGACGCGGCATTCCAGTGCGATAACCTCCCCGAGCCGAGGGTTCATTGATAATGAGTTTCTCAAGAAGGCGGGTAAAAGCGGGGGGTTGCAATGGGCGATGGGCGATGGGCGGGTCAGACGAGATTGTGGCGGTTCCATGGCGGATAGTATTTCACACGTTCGGGGGTATACCACCATCCCTGTTTTGGCCGGCTCGGCACGTGCCGTCAATAAAGCTGAAAATCGCATAAACTGTTTGAGCCGCTTACACGTCATAAGTAGAGAGTACTTGGGCGAGGTCTGTGGGCCTCTTTCCCTGTTTCCCTCTTTCCCGCTTTTCCTCTTTCCCCGATGAGGTTACTCGGTGGCCCGCCCTCATCTTCCTCCCCAGCACTCGTCTGGTTATTGGCATCTTTAAGGTCAACTCGTCGGCATAGATTTAGTGCTTGTGGTTCGAGGAACTGTGGGGATATTGAAACCAGATGCCCATGGAATGTATTTTATAATGCTCTGGTTTATGGGCTTGATTCAGGTGTGGCGTGAATATAAGCATTTTAAACCATTTCATATTCAACTCAAACAGGATTATTACCAGTGGTGATTTACCAACAAATTCTTTTAAACAAGATGTCTGGCTTTAAATTAATATTATTATTAAATGCATTTCTTTAATGCATTTACTTTAAAACGCAACTTTTTCGATTCCAGGAACAAATTAAAAATTAAAATTGAATGCAATACAATTAAGTGAAAATAATAATTGAATCATACTGAGCGATGGAAATTAATTGATAAATAATTAAAATGCATCATTTAAACATTTAAATGAGCAGATTGAATTTTCGACATGCAAGGATTGGTATGCCACTGAATTAAAAACATAGGAGTTTAAGAAGAATGGTTTCTTATACTAGCTATTTTCCTCTAATTTTTTTTTCAGAGAAGTACCCAAACACTCAGGTGCATGTTGCAATTTTCTTGGTTTTGATTAGATTTTGCAGCAACCCAAAATTTCCCCAAGGCCAAAGTCGAGATCGAATTGTGATTTTGTTAAAAATTAATTAAGTTTAAAGCTAGCACCAAGCTGAAAGCTAATTTTAACCCACAGAAAAGGCGAATCGAATCGAATTGCAATGAAATAAAACCGAATGCGAACCGCAGCGAATTGATTTGAGCGATTTGCGGAGGTGGTGGTATGAGTTCGCTGGAAAAGTGGCAGCAAAAAATGTTTGCCTGTAAAATGCAATTGCAATTTGGCATGGCCAACTACGCATGCTGTGCAATAACATCCAACAGCCAACCGACATCTAAATCCACATCCAGGGCCAAATCCCCAACCAAATGAAACTCAAAGCTAACTAAACCAGCAAAAACCAGAAGCCAACATCCCTCAGAGCGATGGATGGACATGTGCAGCGAATTCCAAATGTCAGAAGTCCTGGATATATATATACATATAGGAAAATGGAGATGGAGATGTTTGCGCCGAGTCGATCGAAAAAGCTTTGGACAAAAAAAAAACAAAACAGTCTGCAGCCAGTTCGGAAAAAGTAATACTAAATAATTGCCCGATGAGGAGTGAGTTGCAGTCGTCCTCGTTTCTCTGCTAATTGGAGGAAACCAAATTATGAGCACAACTTGCCGGGCCCTTCAAGGTGAATTGCTTGCCGGCAGCAGGGTGAAGTTTTTCCTCTAATTGCGGAAAGTCACTCATAAAAAGCCCCATCAAGTTTCTGTTAAGCGGCAAGCAATTGTCACAAAAAGTCAGCCAAGTTATAGATAGCGGATGGGTATGTACCCCCATATGTATGTCTTACTACACATGCCGAGCATATGAAATTCGCACACCATCAACTGCGATATGAAAGGTTAATAAAACCAAGCCAAGAACGTGCGAAACGAAGGCGTTGGCACCTGGCAAAAGGTTTCACTTGGTTATTTTCATGGGGTGGATGAAAAAGTTTTCTTTTCGCAGAGCATGCAAGTTGATTTCGCCCTCCGGGGATGCCCCAAGAAATTGACGCTAAATTTTTAAGTCAATTTGGGGTGCCACAGAAATTGCGCTGTTCTTTGCTCATTAGATGTTTAAGGGAAGTGCTGGGATTTTTTTGGATGTTGTATCATTGTTTTTAAGGAACTGTGAGTAGTGTGTTAAAATTGAATTAGAGCTCTCGGCACAGGTTAAAAGCCAATAAAATAAATGGAAGCTAAGAGAGTTTTTTTAATTATATTATATACATCAATTAATTTAATACTAAGCAATAAAAAACCTTTTTGATATGGTTTCAACAATTCAGCCACAAATCAGAAGGTTTTAAAATAGCAAATTTAAAAATTGGCTGACGCATGATTATCATTTAAATAAAAGAATTTTATATTAAAAAGCGTAATGGCGTTCATTATATTTTCCCAAAAGTTTGCAGACATCGTCAATTGTTTGGACGCCGAATATTTCATTCCATTTCATTTTGAATAAGTTGAAAACCATTTTTAATGATTTTCACATAATTAAAAAAGTTGAGAAGAGAATTTTGAGATGGCCAAACTTCATTCGGTTTTCAAATTAGCTGTCAAAAGCTTTGCAGACTTTATCGATTAGTTAGCTTAATCAGCATCAATGATTGATAATGGTCAAGTTATTTATTTTGCTTTATTGATGATCTCATTGGAACCTGTTTGGGCAGTGATTATATCCCCGAATCTCAGACAATTTCTCGGCAGCGAAAGCCAGAGACCACAGCCCCAAAGAAGAATGTCAAACGCAGACTGCCAACCGCAGATTAACTCTGACCCCAGAAAACACACTTTCCCTCTCTGCCACTCCCCTTTCGCTTATTTTCCCCGCCCCTTTCGCTTATGTTTTTTCCCCACTTTTCCCACAATTCACACACGGAGTTCGAGCGAGAGCGAGCTGCAATTAAACAGGAAAAGAAAACTTTCCCAACAGTTTCCCAGGGAAGCGAAGCCGAAAAGGATGTCCAGGCAACTGGGTATGTAAATGTGGGTGGTGTGGTGCGGGTGGTTTCGGGTGGTTCGGGGTGGCGGGCGGCCTTGGGATATGTGGCTAGTTTGGTAAGACTTCTTTCCGTCTGTTCAGCTCGACAATATTGGTACACAATAAAAAATTAATCAAGTAAATATTTCAAAATAGGTATAGTGATTTGTAATATAAATCGATTCATTTCTTAAACAACTGTAACATAACATTAGTCTTCAATAGTTGGCATATTTGCTATTCAACCCGATTTAAATATGTATATTTGTCCTGACATAAGTTCTTAAAAAAATATAAATCGGATCCTTGGAAATATAAATTTGTTTTATATAGTCGTGGAATATTACGTAAACAAATACATATGATGTATTTAAGTCTAGTTCCATTCGAAATTAAGTAAAGTTTACTAAAATATAACTAGAGATATTCAATATTTTTGAAAATATAGGAGTGTAATATTTTATGTTCGGATTATTATAAAATGTACTATTGTTAAATAACTTTTTTCAGTGCGCTTCTTGGTGTTTGGACGCATAATTGTAAAGTGGCCTGGTACGTGTCGTTCCTTTCGCTTTTAATTGTATGTGTAAAGTGAAGTGGGGTTGGGGGTGGAGTCACACCCACTCCCCACCCCCTTTTTCATCAGCCCTCCAGAGAGTGCGTAGTTGTGTATGTATGTGTTGTTAACAACTTTAACATCACTTTGGCGTACCCTCGAACGTACTCATCCGACTTTGCCATGTTTGTTGATTTTACTCGTGCTGCTGTTATTTTCCTTGTATACTAAAGCATAACCCTAGTGCACATCAGGAATATAAATTATTTTAAAATTCCAACAGTTTTGAAGTATTCTCTGATGCTGTTCAATTTGAATTGATGAATAATTCTTAAGGTTCTGGTTTCGGACAAGTGTTTAATGGTTTTCATCGTACCTCTCGCATATTAAGTTTTTAATAAAAATTTGTTGAATCATTAATTTTTGATTAGTAAACAATCTGATTCAAAAGAAAAATGTTATACACATTCAGTCAGTTAGTTATTTAGTGGCAACTTTATAAAATAAAGTAAAACACCATTGCTCTTAAGTAACCCTATTCAAAGGAAATCATTAAGGCGAATCTTTATCACACATGAACAGTATTGTAACTTACGAAAACATTGCTATATGTGTAATTTTTAAAGTGCCATTCTGGTCCTTTCCCCACATACTTGTACAATATTAATTGCCTGAGTGTTAATTGCTGTTGGCCAGGCACTTAACTTAATGAAACCTTGTCCTCAAGGAATTTCCATAGTTATATTTGAAGTTGTTCTTCGCTATCGAAGCATTGGGGGCGAAAATCAATTTTAAATTAGGGCACAATGAGCTCATGTCGCCACGAGGATATCAGGTGATATAGTGGGTCCCAACCTTAGACGCTTGTCTACCGCCCACCCACATTTACAAACCCACACCCACAGGGGCAAAGGTCAGATAACACAGGCTTCTTGCACTAGGAAAAATGTTTACTTTGTGAGAAGTTTTATTTCATTTTTAAAAATTAATAGAAATAATAAGTGGAAATATCAAAATAAGTAATAAGTAATTATAAAATGGTTAATAATTCGACAAACAAAAATTAATGTAAAATATACATATATGCTACGATTTATGTGCGATATTTAGATATTCCAAATGCGTTACTACCACAGGATATCCTGTAAAATTGATATTTTCCCTGTATCCTGATGCCTGCTATTGAATCGAGTTTCATGTCAAAGGAAGCGTCATCCCAGTCCTTGTTGTTGCTTTTGCTGTCTCTTTTGTTGTTGTGGGCGGTAGAAGCGAGTAAACAACAATAAAGCGGCGACAAACAAAAGAGTAGCAACAGCAAAAAAAGGATCCAGGACACCAAGGGGACAAGGCCCCAAAAACAGGAGGAACTTGGAATATGGGAGGACATGACGAATGACGCGTTGCTAGACAATTTTTCAATTTGAATGGCCCCACGGCAGAAAAAAAAGAACCAGGCCTGAAACTAGAATAGTGAAACGTTTCGGATTTCGATTGGGTTTTCGCATTTGCTCCTCTGGCTTCATACAGTTTTTTGTGGGGAGCCCAGAGGATTGGCAGCGATAGATGCAACCTGCAATTTGCCGCCTGACTAAGCCAGACGACTGGTTCAAATGGGGGTTATTTCAATTGGTAGCGAATTTAAGACTGGTCTGTATTGTTCCGCCTATGACTGCTCTCTGAGCGTTCGAAAATCAAGCAAGAGTTGCATAGTTTATTGCTTAACCTAAAACAGTCAGTTGTTTTCCTTGTTTTTAAGTATTTAAGATCCAGGATTATCCAAAGATATAAAACTCTTTAAAACTCTTACTCCTCTTAAAAGCATGACAGTTGCTTTTAAAGAAATTACTTTTTCAAGTCTCATACACTCGAAAGCATTAATCCGCTTCACTGAATTCAGTTTTGTTTTTACAGGGATATTATTTCTGTCACCTTATGACTCCGCGGCAGAAAGGTTTGTCAAATAAAATTATTGTTTAAAGTATTTATTTAACTTCTAGGTCACACTTGTTATAATTGGTATGAATAAATACTTTGTGAACCTCATAAAGCTATTTTATACTGTCACTGATAAGCCCAGAATTTGTGATAGAAGCTATTCGTCAACCTAAAAAAAACTAAGAGCTGGCCCCAAAATCCATCATATACACATTTTTATATAACTCAAGACCGACACTGGCGCCTAACTTTGTATATTCAAATTTCTATTCCCACTCCAAACAATGCCTTTTGAATAATTCCCTTAAATAAATACATTCATTTTCCTCTCAATGCTAGCAGATAATCAAAAAGGTTAAGTATGTAATGTATTCAAGTAGTCCATCGACTATAAAAATTATAAGCTTTTTATATTCAAATTATTTACATTTTGTATACACATTTTCGTGGGAAAAACACGAATGATTCATTCAAATATCTCCTATAAGATTTATATTAGCACTCTTAAAATACATTTTCTTATAGATTCATTCACTTTTACTTTTTCTATTAGCTCTGTTGGTAAGAACTGATGTAAATTAAGATCAACGCTGGCCCACTTCTTTTTTAACCTATCTTATCTCCAAAATAAACAAGATAAAGAGTATGTGGAAAGCAACATATTAAAAAATATATTATTTCTTCGCTCTACAATTAAAATTTATGTTTACATTCTATCATTTCTTGTAAACACGCCTATTTCGAAGAACTGCAGAAGATTCGCTTGAGATTAGACATGAAATACAGTAGATTCCGACTTTCTGCTTTCAGATTAGTAAGCAAAAATACACTTCTCTTCGATTCATAGGCTTGTGAGGTTTATTTATAAAAACCTAAATATATTAATAACGTTATTAACTCACCGCTTGCCCTTGAAGGCCAGCAGATACTTCTTGTTGGCGGGGAAGTTGTTGGACTGCACGGAGCCAGTGGCGCCGGCTCTCAGCGGGAATTGTTTATGGAAGAGCGGGATGCTGACGTCGAATCCGTGTCGCACTTGGAGCACTCCCATGCTGGCCTTGGCCAAAATAGCCTCGCCCGCATCGAAACCCAAGGAGCTCTCCGCGTAATCCGGCCAGGTGCCCGAATACAGATTGAAGATGATGTGGTTCCTACCGTTATTCCAATGCGGCAATCTCGCCAATCTGGATGGGACATTGCGCACATAATCCTCGGATAGCGAGTCCCGATCCAGGGTATCGATACCGAGCACAAAAAGACAGGCGGCCGTGGGATCGCTGGTGTGATACCTTGATTCCTGGATGGCAGTGAGTATCTTTTGATAGTTGGCCGAAGTGGGCGGTGCGGCGCCCAGGGAGTTCAGGGGTTCCGGTGGATAGATATAGACCAAAAAGCGATCGTAGCAGCGTGTAAAATCGAAACAGGTCTCCATGCGGCAGTCGGGTTTACGTGGAATGGCGACCTGGTACTTTGGGTTATCCGAGCTCTTCGATTGATTACCCTGCAGGAGCTTAAGTTCCTGCATTTCCGGGGAGCCCATAAAACTAGGTAACTGCTCGTGGGGTTGGACGCCACCATCTTTGGCCGATTCGTGTTGGGCTCTACGGGGTCTCAAGGGCGAAACTTTCAGGCGATATCCTCCAAAATAGGCGTAGGCCAAAAAAGCGCAGGAGACAAAAACCAGTATATAACGCTTTTTGGCCTGCATTTTGTGGGTTTAGTAAATCCAAATTCTTTAAATCCTCAATAATTTTGATATTTTATTTAATTATTTATTTATTTATAATTTTGTTTGGAACTTTTACTTTTCCTGGGAGGCTGCTTGTGTGTGTGTGAGTGGGAGCGGGGGTTCCGACAACAACAACAACAACACAAATTTACACTAGTTGTCGCGCATTTTCGTTTTTGGTTTATTTATTTGGCCGCTGCTTTCTTTTCATCGACTGATAAACATGGCCAGAACTTGTTGTTATTTTACACACACCGCGGCGGCATAAACACATGTATATATTCACATTTCGTTCATTATCTTTTATGATTTCTCATTTCCTGGCGCGTTTAACGATTCGCGGGGGGGAAGGCGGGGACGGCAGGGTTCGATCCTCGCTCTCTGCGAGGAAATGCATCGCGCACACACATTTGGCTCAGTTCTTCACATCATTTTCATTTAGTTTCAGCATTTGTTTTGCGCTTTTAAACAACAGAAACATTAAACAAACACACACAAAACATTTCTAGCAGCTAAAAAATCAGACGGCGGCCGCGAGTTGAGCAACACTGGCCGGGCGGCATTTTACAACATCGAAAGAGAGCCGTGAAGAGAGAGAGCGGGCGGTAGGGTTGCCAGCTCTGGCAATGAGCGTTAGTGTTTGAAATATAAACAAAATTAATTGTTAACTATTTAATTTAAGTCAATGCCGTTTTGGTTGCTATCTAAGCGCTGTTTAATTTATTTTTGATATTTTGCCTTCACTTATCAATGCACCAAGTCCTTTTTTTGCCAATAATATTCTATTTTTCTCTGTTGATAACGAATAAAGTGCAGAAAAATGCCCGTCTGTACGTTTTGATAGCTCGGCGTGTACTGGCCAACTTATCACACTGAGTTTTTCCACAAGGACTCCGCTGGAATACACCAGTTTATTGGAAAATTCAAGCATGCGCAGTTTGGCGCGACTTGGTTTATGAAGTGCTGAAAGGTGGCAACGCCGTTTTAACAGCTGTCCACTTTAATTCAAATTTAAATTTTTTTCTTTCTATAAATCCCTAAATGAGGGGGAGTTTTGAAAGGGGGTTGGTTTAGGGATTTGGAGATTTAATCCCCCGAGCGTAATATGTTTACGAAATGTAATTACCACTACAATAACTATTGCAAACAACTTGCTACACCGGTGCATCATAATAATTATTGTTTGGCTTGAAATTAATTACATTTTCGGCAGCCCACACGTCACGTTTCTCGCATTGTAGATTTGCCAAATGTCACCCAAAGGTGAAATTATGCCTGTATTAATTATTTGCCAAACTAATTACACCGCCAATTATGCATTTCCATGGAAAAAATAATAATCACTTTTCGTTTAATTGAAATAATAGTCATAGACCCATATTTTGCATAACTTTTTTAAACATTTAAACTTCCATTCGCTTTACGAAGTTAAATTATATTAAGAACTATATTTGTTTGATTATAGAATTTAAATAAATTAGCTATTTAAACCATATTAATTTAAATTTTTACAATACAAAACTAACTGTAACATTAGAATTAATGGCTAGCTTTTTTTTCCGTGCACAAAGAGTAGCTTAGTAAAATAATTGCGTGTTAAATTAAAAAAAAAAAAACCAAAAATAAATAAACTGTTTTTGTGGAGTGGACATTTTCGCATCCGCATCCTTGCGTCCGGTTGTGCGCTTTTTTGGCCAAGCGCGCAATTTCCCGTTACAAACGCGTTTAGGCTGGAATTTCAATTATGCACAGGAATGCCACTCCCCCTTGGCCCCTTCTTCTTCTTCCTGTGCACTTCCTGCGCTGCGGCCGCAATTATGATGCTCCCGCTTAGATAGAAAACTCCTCCGAAAACGAAATATGCCAGGCATCTGTGCGTCCCGCGCTGGAAAAACTCCTGCCAACTCCCCCTGATTAGGTCCTTTCTCTCCCTCCTGTTTATGTCCTTATAAGCAGCTCAACTCATTTCGGTGAAGAGCTAATAAAAGCAACACATGAAGAAAACATAACATTAACATATGTATGATTTTGTCATTTATAATTATTAAACTTTTTCCCAATAACAAATTTATGTGCTTTAAATTAAATGAACTAAAACCATTTATTTAGTGTGCAATTTAAAAAAGAAAACTATTTAAAGTAAAACATATTGTTAAAATCACAGTAAATTTCAATAAAAGACGATTTTTTTATGTTGAGATGCATTGGGAAATGTTGACATCCAGGAGTGCATTAAGTATATTCAAATGCAGCGAAATCTACCTGAAGAGGCTGCCAGTAAGACACTCTTGCTGTTTCTAATAAAATTAATTGCAAGTTATAATATGGAGTGAAACAATTTTAATTTTAATAGGAACTTTCAGAGGTGAAAATTCTGAAGTAATCATACTTGCACGGTTTTTACACCTTAGAAAACTTGTCTAGATTAAATGCTGAGGACATTCCTCTCAAGAGACTTTGAGACTTTTCCACACATTTTCGCATACACCACATATATCACGGACGCAACCTGGCGACCTTGCCATTCTAGCCGTGCAAATTGCTCGTCTTCCGCCGTCAGTGCACACGACCCACTTGATGGCCATGCATCTCGTTTCCGTTTCCGGCGTGCCTCTAATTAAGTGTCAGTCGTGCGGGTCCTGCCGTTGTCCTTCCACCCGTCCCTCCCATTTAATATTCACTCTTTTGTGAGATTATTGGGTTTGCTCACACACCAATTTTCTTCTTTTTTTTTTGTATTTTTTGCTAAATCACGAACGACGCCCCCATTCAAAGTTAATCAATCATGCACATGCTGCATAATTTGACTTCCTAAAGGGGACTTTTAGGTGTCTGCCAGCTGGGAACTCCGTTCTATCTATCTGTATCTCCCCCTCTTCCCAAGTGGAAACTTTGATGGATATTCTGCTTCTGTTGTTTTTCCTGTCCCATGCTAATGAAACAATTTTCGATTTAGTCTTGGCCAGTGGTGTCCGCTCAACCTCTTTTAATGCCCTCGATGGAGACATTCATAAAATTGTCAAATTAATTTTGTTACACTTTTAAGTGGAGTTTTTATTAAAAGAATGTTTTTTATTATAAACACAAAGAAAAAATAATTATATTATATATGAGAATGTATCTACTAGTATTTTAAAAATAATAAAACTGTCTCGATATTAAATCAATTTTATGAATGGTTTTCAAATTTATGACTTTTAAAATAAAACAAAGTTTTATTTTGTAATATACATATTGAGTATTAAGGTTGATAAAAACCTATTAATATTCTACATTTTATTAATTCAATTCCAATTTTATCCATTGACATTAATTACAAAAAACTGATCCCAATTTATTACTAAAAAATACTTTTAAAATATTATTTTCTTTCGGTCGACTTTTTTTTAAAGATCTACCAGGGACTACTAAAACTTCCTTAACACTAAACTGAAAAATTAGTACATTATTTTTCTCTGTGCGCCAACTTTGAGCTGCCATGCTATCAAGTGCACGACCACACGACAATCAACTGGCTCAGTTAAAGTTTAAGTTCTGGCGTTGTTGCTTCTGCTCCCGCTTTATCATCATCGTCTTCATCAAAATAGTAACCGGAAAAAATAACAACTGAAACAGCAGCAACAAGGGCAACATAAATTCATTAGCCACAAGTCAAAGTGTTGGGCGAAAGGAGGGAGTTATACTTCCGCCAGTTTAAGTACCCACCGAAATTTATGACGTCACTTTTAGTTGCCACCTCGAGTTTATGGATGCTGAAGATGTTAAAGATGCTGAAGACGCTGAAGAATGCCAACCGCAGTCTTCACAAAACTTTATTACAGATTTTTTAACGAGCTTGTTGGGAAAAGGCACACGGAAAGCTTATGGGGTTGTGAAAATGAAGTTGAGTGATATGAACGTGGGCTACACTAAATGGTTAAAGGAAATGTCCATCTGCAGTTCTGCGAGTCAATACAGGCAGTGCTGATCCGATTTAACATTATATTTAGTACAAATAATTTTCCCTTGCATACTTCAGCGTTTAAACAGTCAGACTTTAATTTGCTTACATATTTAGGTACAAAAGAAACAAAACAAATTAAGTTTTACATCAGATAAAAGAACCTACAAGCGATTAAAGTAATAACAAAATCTTTACATTCTTTAAGGCGATTTAGAGTCCTTCCAAAAATCCTGAATATTTATTTCTGAGTTTAAACAATGTTAAAGAACAGTCTTGCATGTTACATCTATGCTTTTTCTGTGTCCTAAAATGGCAAAGGAAAACACAAGAAAGGACAGCTTGCCCCAGGGATATCCTTCGAATCGTCAGCCACAAAACACATATTCGAATGAAGTGGAAAGCTCCTTGGCATTATAAAGTGGCCATATTATGTGCTGGTTTTGTCTTTTTACGACTGGGATGTGAACGATTATGGGTGCGGAGGTGTTAACCCATTCTCCTTGGCAAACGTAACACCGCAGTTGCAATATCGATATGCACAAACACACGGCGACTCAGAAAGAGCAGATGCCATATCTTGTCAGATTTGCATGGCGGAGGTGAACATGACAGGCCCGACGTCGATGCCTGCAGGACGTGCCAAGGATAACGCCAGCCCACACACTCATCCACTCACCCAAATACACACGCACTGAGTTCGTAACTCTGCTTGACACTGCAGCTAAACACAGGAAAAGATGGCTGAGCTTTGCTTTGGTAATAAAAAACATTTTTATAATAAAACAAATGTATAAAAAATAGAACGAATTTAATGATTGAGGGCTCCTTGGTTAAGAGCGAATGGAAATAAATGAATTTCAACCAATTTATCAAATAAGTATCCTTAATAATAAGTTAAAATTAATGATTGTGAACAACTATGGTTAAATACAATGTAAATTGAATAAATTTCAATCGGTTCATCAAATAATTAACTTTAATATTTTTTAAATTTTTAATAGGCACTGTTTTTATTTCATACCTATAATTTCCAACTAAAATAGTGATTAAGCTTAAGAATTAAATAATACAAGGCAATAAATATTTTGATTTTTTTTGATTACAGTTTAACATTCTAATAATCATGATAATTTTTTGCAATGTGTATAAATCGTTGGGCAACGTTGAGCTTTAAGCAGAAATGATTATTAAGCTGGTGCCTCTAACAAGGGGAATGGGTGTTGAAGGGCAGTGTCTTGGTCAGTTTACAAATCCAATCAACGTTGCGTATACTTGATATGCAAACAGGAGGAAAGGAAACTTCCCCGCTACAACTGCTGCTTTTCCTCGTTTCATTTTTGCTACTGCTACTACTGCTGCTTCAGCCAAATTAGTTTAGCAAACATCAAACAGGAGTTGCTAAGGCAAAAGCAGAAGCTGCAGCCAATCAAAGCAACAAGCTTGAAACGAAGAAGAAAAGTGTTTGACTTTGGCTTTCAATATAACGCATACGCCACGTGGCAAACCCGAAAAAAACATAAAAATGTGCGGCTGTGTGTTGGAATAATTCAATTTATTTAGCAAGCGAGAAATAAGCAAAGCAAATAAAAGGCAAAAAAATAAATATTTTTTGCTGATGTTTGTCTCTGATTTTGATATATAAATGTACAGACATATGTGCAGGCGAAAGGAAACTCACAATTTCAGTTTCAGTGAGCAAACATTTTATGCATAATCCTTGAGCATAAGGACCCGCTTTTGCTCTTTCCCTGCCAAGTGAGCCGGAAAATGTGTTATTTTATGCGTAACGCAATTTTGAGAGGCAATTTCCCAAACTTTTACTGCACTTCCAGGGGAGTTTTATTTCCCTGAGTGGGCACTGATTTCAAGGTCACCCCCTTTTACGTGAATCCATATGGATTTATTGCCAGAATTTCATAAATGTACTTAAATATTTGGTAACTTTAATCCCCCTGATTTTCCCTTACCTTCTGGCAGCTTATATATATCAACCGCAAAATGATCAAAAGAACGATTAGCCACCCAAAATGCCACAGGCGAAATTCATCTAAAGCCTTGAACAACCAAAAGGAAATGCAGCCAGGATAAATTAAATTTCAGCACAAATAATTGCTTTAATTTGTTGCTTTGCCTACATTTTAATTGAATTGGAAGCCAAAACGGATATTTTAAATGATAAAACATAAAGGAATTAACGAATTATTTCCGTCATTTATGTAAATTAAGTTTGTTAACACAAATAAATGGCTGTCGTGTTTATTTAATTAATGCGGATGTTTAGATTTGTGCTGAAAAGATATCACAGCTAATTTGTCTGATTTAAAGATTTTAAATATACAGGAATAAATTGCTTATAATCACATGGAAACACTATTTCTACTCTTAAAAATATATTTTTCTTTTAACACTAAAATGCTTTAAACCATATTTTACTGTCTGCTCAATTCAATTAAGCTTTGTGAATTGAATAACGCGACTGGGTACACAGAAAATGTAATCATAAATTTTGTGCGAAATTCATAGGCCATCCTCCCAAAACCCCAACCCAATCTCTCCGGCCACTTTCCGATACTCTTGGCCAGATAAACATTTGTCCTGGGCAAGTGAGACTCCTCGGTTGCTGCAACATATTGCATTTTAATGGGAATTTCGTTTTCATTGTCAACACTTCTGTGAATTATGAGGCGGCGGGTGTGGAAAGTAAACCGGCTAAAGGACACCGAGTCGTAAATTCTGGCTCGAGATTAGAACTGCAAGTGAAGTTGAACGAGATGAGCTCCTGGCTGCTCATCCATGCCACTGCCAGCCAGGACATTTGACACTTTTCTGGCTTAATGAGGCAGGAAGCTCCGTCTTGACTGTGGATCCTTGGATGCTGGGATGCAGGGATCCCGGGTCCTTGGCTCCCTGTTTCTCCATTGTCTTCTGGCCGCACATTTGCGGACGACGTGTGTCAACGCATTGTGCGGTGTAAATTGCTTGCTGCCATCAAGCATTCAACCAACCTCCCACATCTTTCCCGCTCCTGCCCATCATCTGGCTAACCAATGCAGCACTTGTGAGCCCGCCCTCACCACCTCTTCACTCCTTCGTCACCGCTGTCTTCACTACTTCGTCACCCCTTCGAGCCATTCAAGCCGCCGCCCTGCGTTGACAAGTTGTGTGCATAAATTGCAACTGCCTGGGCTTGTATACAAAACATGTGAAGGATGCGATGCTGCTGCTGCTACTTCAAAACACTAAAAAAAAAATTATCAATAGTAACGATAATTTAGTAAGGATTTTGTTGAGAACCAAAGAGGAGTAATACGCATTCTTGGACCCATTCGTTATGGTAAGTAGGTTTTTCTTCCGTTTATTACGTTTTCTTAGCTTTAAACTTACACTTAGCTTACCATGAAGCCGATAAAATGGACCTTAGTTTAAGTAGTATAGTAGATATTTTCGAGGAAAGTAATATATATATATACCAAGGAAATACCACATTTCTATGTTCAAAGATAATTTAATTATATGTAAAGGAAAGCCTTTTAAAAGATCAAAATTAAATTTATTTTATTAATTGGTTACTTTAAAAGTTATTTTCGATTACATAGAATATGTTATTCATTTTAGTTGTATTCAGACATCTGTTATCTTTTTATTTTAGTGATGAAAACTTAATTATTTTTGTTTATCATTTATCTGTTTCCCACAGTGCTGTCCTGATATCGCTGCTCCTGACTATGCATGAGAACGAGTGTATCCTTGATGTTTTAGGATTTTATTTGCTGGCTTAATAAAGGCATCAGGCAGCAAGTACCAAGCTGCAAGTACCAGGCCGAAAACCGGCCTGAAGTTTCAATGCACTCGCTCACCTCTGCCCCTTCCCCTTTGCCATCTTGCCTCCGTGCCCCAGGATAATATGTGTGCGAATGTTTGTGGTGCTCCCTCACTTCCGGTTTGGCAATGTTGCATGATGCAGCTTAAATTGCTGCCTCAATTACACATGTCTCGGTATCTGGGTATCTCGGCATCTCGGTATCTCAGAGTCTGAGGGTTTTTGAGGGTCTGAGTACGCCTGTGTGCGTTTGCAGGGTCAATGCTGCCTGACAGCCGGCACAGCACTTCAACTTTAATGCGATTTTAAAGATGCGCACAGCGCCGAGAGCATTCAGGAAACGGGTAACTAACTAATGATGAGATCGTGACACGAATGGCTTATTATATTATTTTTTCTTTAATTTTGGCAGCTTCAAATTGCAAGCAATTAACCTTCAAGAAGTATAATTTACTTTGATCGACTTACAAATAAATATAACAGCATTTATCGATTGCCAAACTTTCTTAAACGTTCTTTGGGTATAGTTTTAAACACATTTATGTCGAAGATTATAATAAATAAATATGTAAGACTAAAAGAATGTCCTGAAATTCTGCTAGAATGGAAATAAAAAAGTTTTTTTAATTAACATAATTTGATGTGCAAACTTTAGATCGTTATTAATGCCATAATGAACCTAAATCAAAATGTATCTGCGCACAACGAAATTCATAAAACCAAAACTAAGGCGATAATTCTCTAAAATTTTAATGAATCTCTAACCAACAAATTCACAAAATCTTTTTCCTCTCTCTCTCCAAAATCTAACCAACCCCCGAAAACCCCCTGTTCTGCCCAAACAAATGCAAATTTGCAGGAATAGAATGCATTTTTAGATGCGCTGGCCATTTGTTTTGTGTCCTGACTTAATTAACGCTGACTTACTCATGTTGCCAGGACTCGTGCACCCCGAACCCCGCGATTCCCGCTCCTTTTAGCCCCCCAGGGCTCCTCCATAAGCCGCTTGCTGGCATTGTTGCTGTCTTTTGTTGATAATTACTTTTGATAACTTGGCTCTCTCACTTAGTGAGTCTGTCTCTTGTTGTCCTCTTTTTCCCCTTTTCGACTAGTTTTCCCTGCGTTTTCCCCATATTCCCTTTATCACGCGGTTTTTCGGGTTGTTTTATAGTTGTTGCTGGCGGTTTTTGCAACCGGCTTGCATATGGCTCCATTGCAGAGCTTATCAACAAGCTTTCGCATAAGCTTTAGTTTTAGTTCCCGTCCGAAAGGGCACTCTCCCCTTCGCGCCTCTGGCAACTGACTGGGCTAAGTGCTCCATAAGCCTTGAGGTAGGTCAAGTAAAAAATTTCAACCAGGCTCGAAAAGAGCAGCAACAACAACAGCAACACCAACTGCTGTGAATAATGCAATTACCATGGAGTTTAGCTGCGATGCAAGACCATGAAATATTAACGTAGAGATGAACGAAGGGTTAAAGCTGCTAGTGATACGGCATTTAAAGTTGGAGGTATTTTTTTTTTGCCATTAATAAGTCATAAGATACTAATCGTTAAGTTTTATTTAATATTTAATAAGCAGAGAAATGTTTGCCTATTAGTGATCGATATAGTTTTATTCAAGAATATTCAGATTGCATTACAAATTCAGGGATAATATTTTACAAGCTTGATGTGCGTTGAACTAATAAAGTTACAGTTTAATAAATACAAGAAAAATCACCTATTAAAACATTTTAAGTTAAAAATCGCAAGTTATAAAGTGAAAGTTCCGTAAAAATTGTCATTCGATTGTTGATCGGAAAATTCGTTTTGCTGAGCTCCATATGTAGATTTTTGCATTTTGGTTGGCTTAGGAAGTGTTTGGCCCAATAATATTTGCCACTCTATTTACATATTGTAACGCACCCAATTTTCTTCCCTTTCCCCCAATTTTCCCAACTTACCCCCCTGAATTTTTGCGTCCACTGTTTGGCATGCAAATGTGTGTGTCTGTGCATAATGTGCACATGTTGTTGTCGTTGTTTCTGGTTGTTTCTGTCTCGCACATTTGCTTTTATTGCATTCCTTTTTTCGCACGCACGAGGCCTCAAGTTTTTAGCTCGTACTCCTCTTCTAAATGTCAGCTGTCAAATATATATGCCCGTACCCATCTTGTATCTATATACATACATAGATACACTATCTACCATGAGTACACTAAAACCAAAACATAGAAGTTTGAACTTAAATGAGATGCAAACGGTGTTATAAGTCATTTGATAGGCCATGCTGATTTAAAAGTGTTTTTCAATCAATTTAATTTGTACTAATTGAATGCTTCTGTTTAAAATGAGAATAAAAAAAATTAAACACCTTTTTCTAATAAAATTCAAGTCACGGGTAGGAGCTGAACTCTTAAGCTAAAGCTCAACGCCATGTATGAGGAGTACCTAAACAAAAACTTTTTTTTTTTTTTTTTTTTTTTTTTCTTTGCCGGAGTTTGACAGACGCATATGTTTGGCGCTGCAATTGCTCTGGTAGTTTCCAATCCTTTATTGAAGAATAATAACAGCTAAAAGAATAAATCCCAAATCGTCCAGCGGTGGTGATGATTATGATAATGCAATAACAGTTGAGTTGGTGGCCATATACTGATATAAAAATAAGTAAGCAACGTCTAGTAGATGCTATCGCCAGTACACATATGGGGACGGCGATGCCAGTGATTGGGATTCTTAAACTCCACCAATTGGCTCAAATCAAAACCAGCTGGCACTATAGTCGGCCCTTTAACGCCCTTCAAGAGGGGCGATACCTTCGGAGCTGGTTGCACTGGCTTATTCGGGAAGGGAGACACATACTCCTTCACAGAGTTGTTATCTTTCAGAGAAGCCTCAGTGGTCTTTTCTGGCTCCTTCTGCTCAGACTTCAAGTTACTATCATCCATATGTTTAGGAGAATCCTTGTCGAAATAGGCCTCCAGGGCCACAGAAAACTTCCGCAAGCGGGAACACTTGAGCTGGTCAGGACCCTGCTGTGACCCGAACCAAATCTTGGTGAAGGCATACTTCTGCATAGCCGCAGTGTGGCGATTGATGGTCAGGTGCTCCTTCAGGACCGGTTGATCCAGGTTGAAGAGGTCCTTGCTGGGCATCTTCGAAAAACAAAATTTTTAAAGGCAATATACCATTTTTCTTCATACTATTTTTCTTTTTGTGTATATATAGAAATATTTACTATGCATATTTTGATACGTAAGTCGGTTACTTTTGCTAGTGTCCTTGAAACGGGCAAGTGTGTGTGTTGTGTCTGTTGCCAAGTGTGTGTGGACAGCTGTTAAAGTGACAACATCGCGTTGAAAATTTATGCGATTGCTTATAAATCGGATTTATTTTGATATGCAGGCCAGTGATTCATTGATGATACCGGCAAGTTCCAGAATCGAGTTTAGACCACTCGCATAATTAAATTTAATCGTGTGCTACATTTTATTAGCCTGGTTAACTGACTCAAGCTGAGAGACATGACGAATAAAAAGTTATTTTTATTCATTCTAATTATTATTCAAAAAGAGGAACATCTCATTGGTATGTTGAGCAAAAGCACAATTAATCCCAAAAAAACATAAAACCACAAAATAAATAGTAACCATTTAAAACTGGCGTATAATCCAATCAAAAGATGTCTGACCCATATTTTCATAATGAAAATAAAAAGCCCCACTTAGCTTGATTTCCCACACAAGCCACTTAATCACAATGGAAACAAGTTGATGGATATCAGACCAATTATTCAAATCATTAACATAATTCCGATTATTCGTATGAATCCATAAGACCGGACCAAAAAAATGCAAATCAAAAGGTCATTGAATCACCCACAAAAGCGTACAGAAACTGGAGTCGCCCCGATAGACATCATTTGTATGGCTTGCCCATAATCAACAAATAAATAATTAACAAATTTTGATTGAAAATGTCAAATTGCTATAGCCCTGAGCTAAATCCGTGGCGCTGAAGACCCACAAGCCAAAAAATGAGTATAAAATACAAAATAAATTTGCATAAAAGCGGCGATAAAAGAGAGCGCCAAAACCATTTGTCAAAGTAGCGCCCAAGAGACTACCCCTCCCTTTCTTTTTTGTCCCTCTCTTCGCATGCAAATGAGGGGGAGGGAGGGGGTGGAGAAAGGGGAAGAGGAGGAGGTGGTGATAGCGTGCTAATTTGCGAAGGCAGAGTCAAAATAGAGCCATAAATATGGCAAATGTTTGAAGTTGTTTCCTTTCCTTCCGGACCACCTCTCTCTCTCTGTCTCTTTCTGCGGTCCTTATACCCCTCTCTTTTGGCAACCCGTATACCCCGCTCTTTCTTTCATTGGCCATCATTAAGCCAACAATGTATAATTATACATTTATCACTTTTTTCGGTAAACCAAACTGATGGCTTGAAGCGGTCTCTCACCTTGAGCTTTTTACATTGATTTCAATTCCAAGCCAAAAAACAATTCAGAAAACTCGTCCACCATCTCGATATCATCAAATTCGAAATTCGTGCCGTAACAATAAAAGTAAAAATAACACAAAAAAAAAGTAGTTCACTAAACTGTTATTACATCTGCGATTCATAGAAAGACCATGGTGAAAGGTGGTAGGGGGAAGCGAATTGAAAGTGGAACGAACGGATGTCCAACAAATAAAGCATTCGCACTGTGGGCCCGCAAAGAAAACTTTGGACCTGTCCAAATGGGGCGTCAGAACTTAAGGCTATGCTTACGTGAGGAAATTCTTAAGCTTCTGAAGAATTCACTTTTTTCTTAAAATCCACTAGGTTAACTCAGTGCATCAACCCAGCTGTGAATGTTTAATTGGCTCTCAAGTGCAGCTTAAATTTGCATTTAAATATGATGACCTTAATTAGAAGCCATTTCAGCTGTTTTAAGTTTTATATTTATAAGGCTATATATTAAAATTGTTTAAAGATTTAATTTCATCTTCATAAAAATTTAGATATTTCACAACATTAAAAATCTCAAATTTGCTTGACAATTTTAATATTCTACATATTCACAATTTATGTGCCCCTTAGATTGTCATAAGTAAAAGTTATTATAAAATATTGTATGACAATCAAATTTAATTGCAGCTATATAAAACCAAGCTTATTGTGGTCGAAACTATGCTTAAAATGAACATTGAGGAAGCTCAAGAAACTCAAAGCTAGCAAAAGTATAAAGTTAAAAATCATAATTAGGTTTATTAAATCAACAACCTGCTTCCCACATTTATTAGCCCATTTAATTTTGGGTTTACCCACTTCCATGTTTCTCAAGAGCCGAGTTTCCCCATTTATTAGCCACTCCAACCGACATTGAACAAACAAATAAATGGAAATTCAATTAACTATATCTAAATCAGCCACGAAGCTTGCCCAACTTTTCCACTGTATATCCCCAGATAGGTGAGGCCGAATTGCAGTTCGAATCCCAATCCTACAGCTCTCGATAACGAGTGGTTATGGCGCTGCCTTATCCAAAAATACAAAAATCCAAAAGGGTGCCCGAAACACAACGTAATGCTCCTCTTACTTCCTCGAATGCGAGCACATACTTACACAAACCCGAGCTGCTTTCAATTTGCACAAAACTCCACATAAATTACATAAGTTGACCATAAAAACCGAAGAAACGGAGCATTTGCAGGAGAAGAAGCGGCAGAATGGGTGAGGTAAGTGCACCTTTTCGGAGCAGCTTTTGGAAACTGGTTGACCAACTGACCTTGAAGCACTTTGGAGATGGGGCCGCTTACGCAATGCAATACACCCCGATTCCAGTTCGATCTTCTTCTCTACACGAAAGTCAACAAATTGCAGCTTCCCCAGCGACGATTGCAAAATTACATTTGAAGTTTTTGGTGTTGATGTTGAGTTTTTTCCCCCAACAACCACATGGCAGATCTTTGGCTTGTCAAAAATGTAAACACAAAACTCGGGAGGGGAAAAAATAAAGCATATATAAAAAAAAAAAAGATGTATAAAAAACGAAGCGACGTCGCTGCCGACGCTGCTGCTTTTGGCCAGGTCTCAAGTGCGATATAAAAGCCCGGCCACAAGCCGCTCAACGATCCACAGTCCAAAGTCGCTTGCAGCGAAAGACATCGAGTGCAGAGAGTTTAACCACCCCAGAAAATATGTTCAAATTCGTGTTGATCGCCAGCCTGCTGGTCGCCATCGCCTTGGCAGCTCCCGTGAGTGTTAATAAAAATTTACCAAAAAAACAAAAAAATGCATAAAACGAAACATAGACAAGACAGGAAAGTTTTCGGTACTACAAGTTTTCATTTAGTGACAAAGAAATGAGTTTATAACGCGATGTTGCTGCCGTTTCCGTTGATGTTGCTGCGGGTTTTTCAGGATCGCACGCACTTGGGTCGCTTGGTGCTGCGGTCCATTTCGCATTTCTCGAAGCTGCCGCACTTGACATTGCCGCAATAACTGCCAGTGGATCCGGCTAAAAAACAGATTTTAAAATTTATAACAATATCCAAGATTTTCTTATGTTTGCTTTTAGAGAAAATATGAAAAAAGCCATTTGAAACATCTTTAAATTATATTTTTAACAATACAAAATGGATCATGTTATTTTTTAACTCAATATTGATTAAATAATCATGTTTCTCAATAATCGATAAAATCCATATTATCTTTGCTACAAAAGATTTTAAAATGAACGAATTTCAAAATCAAATCAAATGAATATCAATAAGTTATACCGATATCATAAATTATTAGCCTAAACTCATTGAGAAACAGAACAATATTAATTTGGGGAATATATTAAAATACCAATATTTACTTTGAAGGTCAAGATCGCTTTAAGGTTAACTTTTTTAGTGCAAACTTACTATTCTTGCTGCCAAAAGGCGATTTATCGGCTCCGGAATTTCCCAGCAAATTGGGTTGCACGCAGCTGCGACCGTTGCACAAATTCGGGCAACACTTGCCCCCGATGGCACTGCACTCGCTGTCGTGGAGACATTTGGGGGTACAGTTTTGAACCTTTGTGGATGAAGGACAATCTGCCAGAAAAGGGAGTTATTGAAAAAGCTCTGAAAAGCTGAAAGCAAACACTTACCACCCGCAGCAAGGGCAGCAACCAGAAAGGCAGCAATCAACAGAGAAAGAAAGCCCAGCTTAACTGCAACATACGTATAAATGTAAAAGCGAATTCTTAGTGGTTCCGCATTTCTTGCGAATATCTATAGCTATATATTTGGACCTACCCATGATGATAGTTGAACGTCCGCTTCGTTACTGTAGTCAACATCGACTAGCGTTCATCGGGCTTTATATGCCTCGATCAACGGTTTCGAGTCAAACAAGTTTTCTGCTTATTTGCGTTTGTATTTCTAATTTTTCACTTCATTTTTTGTATTTTACCTCCCCAACTTGCCTTGACGTGAGGTATAATAAAACAAAGGAAAGAAAAAACACGGACAAAAACAACAGCAAAGCACTTATCATTTTGACTTTGAATTTACATACAAACAGGATCGGAATAAGCGATATCTGAAGACGCTACGTGAAGAAGAAAAAATAGAATTGAAATAACTCCCAGGATAGGGATCCGAAATAAAATAATATATTTCCTAAGTAATATTTAATCTCCGTTCAATTCGAGTAAAAAACCACCCAACATAACCTAAGCGACAGTTTTCATGATCTTTAAAAACTTGATTTTTATCAACTGCATAAGTAGTTAGCAATGACTGTAGCGTACTAGAAAACCGTAAAACCCCAACCCGAAACACATATCTTAACTACATCGATATATTTTAAATACTATTTCCGTTCATGCAGTCGCAAGTAAGACAAGGGAAAAATGTGTCAAAACGTCGTAATGAATTTATCATTTCTTCCACTTTGACGTATGTATATGGTGATTGAGTCATGCCGGCAAAGTCTATGTTTATACGAAGCTTAGAAACCAAGAAAAGCCAATGATAAAATATTGCATATGATGGCCACTCATAAAATAATTTCAATATGAATTATAAAATCGGTTTTAAGAAGTAATGATGATCTGTACAAATTACTTTGGGTAGTGTTCTTGATTTAGACAAGAGGTGTAAGCATGGGTAACGGCGGAGTCATGTAATGATTTCGGACAGACGACTATATAAATTAATAGTTTTGCTGTTCAATGGATAATTTAACATTTTACACAGACCCATGATCTCATTATTGCTTGCAGGGAATGTGGAATCCCGAGGTCTACCTGACCGATCACAAATTTTCAGATCTTCGGCTTAGAAACTGGTTCAATTTATTTTTAAATTATACATGAATATATTTAATTAAAGGGGGGCGTGAATTTCGACTTCATCGAAAAGCTTTAGATACTTGCTAGGAAACACTCCACTTTGTTTTTTTCGAAAAATAGTTACATTACTATTATTTGGAGATTGTGAATCTTAGTAAAAATAGATTAATAATAATATTCAAAGAAAAAAGTTATAAGCACCTTCATAAGTATTGCTGGCAAGCATGTCAAAAACTCAGAATTTCAAAAAATGTTTAATATCTATTGTATTTTTTAGCGCGATGAAACCGAAGCGGAAAGATTAGACAGGGAGGAATTGGAGAGATATCAGAATGAAAATGCTCAATACGAGTTTAATTCCAACGTGAACGATCAGATAAACGATGGTCAAATCACACGGCAAGAGCAGCGCGAGGGAGGCACTGTTCGAGGTTCCTACAGCTACTTCGATGGATTTGTTCAACGCCGTGTCGAATACATTGCCGACAAGGATGGCTACAGGGTGCTTAAGGACGAGATGAAGGACGTTGGCAATGGTCCTCAGTTCAATCCGGAAGGCCAAGCTGACGTTGAGGGCTCCCTGATCGGCAAGTACTCCATCAAGTTGGACACAACCGACGATGAGAAGCACTACAAGGACATTCATGCCTAGAAAAAAATGAATTGAAGGATTTCTAACATTTAGAAATGGACTGAATACTTCGTAGAGCCTTAATCTAGAGTAAACACCTTCTAAACGATTGTATTTTTCTTTAAAATAAAATATTGACAAAATTAAAATAAGTCTTTTTAATTTGACTTCATCCAAATATTGAATATCGGAACTCTTCCTCCTTTCATGGGTAATGCCTTAGTTTTCAATTTATTTGTAATAATGTTTATTTATTGGTTAATTTTGCGGTGAGTGCATCTAGGAGCAAAATGTTCTGTTCATCGTTTAGGTTTTGTTTTTGAATTTGGTTTTGTCACGCCATCGCTTCTTGATGTTGTTGCTGTTGATTTACTATTCATATAGGTTTCTCATACGGTCTTCATTTTTTTCGTTGAGTTTTTTTCTTTTCATTTTTATAATTTGCATTGTATTTATCAACAGTTTTAGCTTAATATATAGGGTCTCATTTTGAAATCAATTGGGTGTATTACATTTACGTTTATGCGCTACATGCTAAAGAAATGTGGGCGTGGAGAGTCTTAGATCGCTTGGGTGAGTGTGTATGTTGTGGGTGTTGTCGGGTGGATAATACTAAACTTAGAGAATTACAAATTAAAGCCTAAGCGCTGGGCCCAAGCGTTTTCAAAATACATTATGAATATTTCATAAATTACACAGTAAATTAAAGTACACTTATCTAGCAATAAGTATATATTTCTCAAGTTCGTATATTCAAAAATCGAACCAACCAAGTCACGCACATACAGCGAATAAATTATAAAAATATAGTCATCAGACGTGAGTGAGTCCATATACTATGCTTATCCACGTATGTACTTTATATTGTTACATTTTAAACATAAATATTTACATTAGAATTAGTTTCTTTAGTTTTATATGCTTTACTGTTGCCTTTTCATCGATTAAATTTGCTTTGCTGTAATTCAAATGGTAGAACCTAAATAAAATTCTATTGTTTCATTTTAGAGTGCTTGTGATATCCTTAAACAATCACAAAAAACAACGAGTATTTTAAGGGATATGCAACAAGCACAAAATACACAACACTAGCTTGCATTTTAGGCTTAACTCCTCTTTCCTATTTTTATACAAAAAGTGTTACGAATTGCCAGTTTGCTTAGTTTACACGAATTGCAAATGAATTATAATATACATTTATGTATGGTTGCCATTGCTGCGTCTGTGCGTGAGCCTCTGCACTTGCGTTGTTTTATTTTGTTTGTTGTACACGTGGTTTTCGTCTTTGCTCTTTGACTGGTATAGTTCACAATTCAAACATTAGGTATCTTTCTACTGGGATCGACTTAAGATACGGTTGTCTGAGAAACTATAATACGTTAGCCATCTCATCTAATCACGCAAGCGACACACAGCTTGGCCGCACCGATGCAGTCGTCATGGCAGAAGGCTCCACATTGCTGGCAGATTACCATCGCGTTCAGAGAGCAGGCGCAATTGTTTGGCGTTGCTGTAGCCTCATTGCCTGGCGGAGTGTTCTCCCCACTCTGATGCAATTGCAGCAGTGGATGTTGATGCTGCGGCGCGGGTTGCTGCGACTGTTGCTGCGAGTTGACGGGAGAAGGAGCTGCTGTTGGTGCTGCGTTGGTGGTCACTAGGTAGTTGTTTCCAGCCTCCATAAGAGCGACGGCCGACGAGTTGGTATTGCTGCCGTCGATGTAGGCGATGTTGCCTCCTAATAATAAAATGAATTGATATTTTAATTTAAGACTAACGCCACTAAATGCTATAAACATCTATGATTAAATACTTACTAATAAATAAATGTATCTATGAAATATAAACATATTTATTAAAAAGGTTTATAGCAGGAGCCGTATTAATTATAAGGTCAGATGGTCAAATTATATAGGATGAACTTCAGAGATACTAAAATAGTTAATTTTAAATTATCATACAGCTTCTTTAAAAAGGCATAGCCACCGTAAATAGTTTTGTTTAAATATAAGAAATGACCTTCTGACCTAAGCAATAGCTAACCATTTTTAGCAAATAAAATTATTAAGTATACACAAGCTCTATTTAAAAATAAAATGAATTTTATAATTAAATCAACTAAAAGACTTATTAACAAGAAAGGAAAGCTAACTTCGGGCGGAGCCGAAGTTGATATACCCTTGCAGAATACTCTGTAAATTATATTCTCCAAAATTATTCATATAATGCATTCTTAATACTCATAAAAAATCCCAACTTCCTAACTTTACAAACACGAAAGTTATGGCATTTCCGATCAATCAGTTATATGGCAGCTATAGGATATAGTCGGCCGATCCTTATGAAATTTGGTAGGTCGGACTGATTGGCCAAATATAAAACCCATAGAAAATCCCAACTTCCTAACTTTACAAACACGAAAGTTATGGCATTTCCGATCAATCAGTTATATGGCAGCTATAGGATATAGTCGGCCGATCCTTATGAAATTTGGTAGGTCGGATTGATTGGCCAAATATAAAACCCATAGAAAATCTCAACTTCCTAACTTTACAAACACGAAAGTTATGGCATTTCCGATCAATCAGTTATATGGCAGCTATAGGATATAGTCGGCCGATCCTTATGAAATTTGGTGAGTCGGATTGATTGGCCAAATATAAAACCCATAGAAAATCTCAACTTCCTAACTTTACAAACACGAAAGTTATGGCATTTCCGATCAATCAGTTATATGGCAGCTATAGGATATAGTCGGCCGATCCCGGCCGTTCCGACTTATATACTGCGTGCAAAGGAAAGAAGGGTGTGTGCAAAGTTTCAATTCGATAGCTTTAAAACTGAGAGACTAGTTTGCGTAGAAACAGACAGACGGACAGACAGACGGACAGACGGACATGGCTATATCAACTCAGGAGGTGATCCTGATCAAGAATATATATACTTTATAGGGTCGGAGACGTCTCCTTCACTGCGTTGCACACTTTTGACCAAAATTATAATACCCTCTGCAAGGGTATAAAAATGATACAAAATTATGATTGAAAATGGCAAATACTCAAATAACAATGAAAATGTGTTATATGTTTTATCGGCCCCTACTTTCAATAAACATGCAACTTGGCTAGAAGAAATTCAAACACAAAGGTAATTCGATCACGTAGGTTAATCTAACAAATCTATGCAACAAACTAATGATTGCGTGCCAATTATGGTAACTTGACCAATAGGTTGATGATTTTGTGGGTGGTGATTTGAAAGACGTACCTCGCTAACCACTAATAATACACCAATTTACCTGCAGCGATATTGCGCCGCACAATATTCGCGGCGGCGCCCATACTGCCCAGCGGCTGCGGCTGTTGATTTTGCTGCTGCTGATGCTGCTGTTGCTGCAGTTCGTGGTGTTGATGATGCAACGCATCTGTGGCGGAAATTGTTGGAGCCATAACACTACCGCTGCCCGCAGTTGTATCCACCGATGCAGGACGCCCGCGTCCTCCCATGGGAATGCCGTTTAGGCTGTGCAGTGGATTCTGAACAGTGACAAACTAAACACACACAAAATAAGTATGGGAAAAATGTCTGTTAAAATCGTTGATTATAATTTACCTGGTTTTGATGCAAAGGTGGGGCACTCGAGGCCCTAGGCGCTTGGTTGTCAGCTGCACCCACATTTGCCCGATGCACCAGCACATACTGACCGCTGCCATTCTGGTGGATTAATGGCTCCGGGGCGGACTGCTGAGGATTTTGCACTGATACTGGCGGTGTGGCCGCCTGATGATGTTGCTGCAGTAACTGCAACTGTTGAGGGGTGGCTGTAGCTCCTCCCGGTCCTGGGCTAAAAACATGCCGTATAAGCGTGGTGGGTGAGGGCTTCCTTTGGACATATTTTTTCCTCGGAAAACCACTCATTCGGGGACCAATAACCTGCAATAGCCAACGATACATTTAGTTATAAAGAATAATTGATCCTAGTCAAATTTTACCTTATATACACCCGGACGTCCGACACCCATCACATTCGACGGCAATCCAGCTGGCAGAGCTCCGGCTCCAACTGCTCCACTGACCAACAACTCTTCTTGCTTTATAATATTCTGCACTGGAGCTGCGGACACGGCTGCTGCCACACTTCCGCTAGCCGTTGTCATGTTGGACATAGGTGTGGCAGCAACGGTTGAGACATTCATGGTCACAGGGTTCACAGGTGTTGCCGCCGTGGTTGCCGTCGGCTGCTGATGCTGGTTGAGTATCGCTGCAGGCGGGCGCAGTTGGGCCTTGAGGTTTTCGCGATTCGGACTATTTTGGATTACTGCTTGGCAGATTTGATAGCTACGCTCCAGATTGACAGCACCCGGTGGCAACCTGTTGCTAGTGGCTTTGCGACCCTTGCCCGTTGGCATTTTCGGCTGTAGTCTTTGCTGAGCAATAGTAGTTGGCACTCCCGAGGGAGGCAGCGTTTTCATCGTCAGCACATTGGGAATCGTGGGCAACTGTTGCATATTGTTGTTGTGATTGCTTTGCTGCTGCTGTTGGTGTTGCTGGGATGTTTGCTGCTGATGTGGCGAGGCAGGTACTGGCGGCGATTGCTGCTGTTGCGCGGCTGTCACAGCAACAACATTGGCGTAGGCGGACGGAATAGTTGCGGTATTTGCTGTTGTTGCTGCTGTGGTAGGCGATGCATTTGCAGGTCGCGTCATAGAGATGATATTTAATGGCTTGGCTATGAATTTAGCCTGTGTTGTCGCAGGCACAACATTTTGCTGTTGTTGTTGCTGCTGCTGGAGCAGATTGTTGTTCGCGGCTTGCGCCAAAAGTTGGCGCTGATGAAGTTGCGCCTGTTGCAGGGCAAATTGCTGAATTTGGTGCTGCTTCTGATGCGCGGCAGCCTGCTGCTGTTGCTGCTCCAGTTGTTGCTGCTGCTGATGTTGCTGGGCCAGCAAGTTGGGCGACAAGAACTGTTGTGCTCCGTTGCGAAGGGCCACCGGCAATGTCTTCGACAAGGCATTGCTACTTGTTGCTTGCTGTTGTTGTTGCTGCTGTTGGGCGGCAGCCGCCTGAAGTGTCAATTGCTGCAGAAGTTGCTGCTGCTGCTGCTGGCGTTGCTGTTGCAGCAAAAAGTTGCCAATTATCTGACCATTGGAATCCACCAGAATTTGTCGTTGTTGAGGTCCACTTGGCTGAGCGTTCTGTTGAGCCTGCTGCTGTTGCGCAGGCTGCTGCGGCAGCTGATTGATGCTCAGACTATTGCTGCTACTGCAAAGGCTTATATTGTTGCTGCTGTCGTTGCTGTTGCTACTGTTTGTGATTACTGTACTGGATACCTCCATTTCAGCGGCAGACATTGGGACAGGGTCACAGAGCATCTCATGGGCGATCTAGTAATGAGAAATATTTATTAATCTAATTTTCATCAACGCCTTTTTGTTTTAAACTCACATCATTTCCATATTCGCTGTGGGCTTGCGGCATAAACGAATGCTGAGACAATTGAACAACATCCTGGATATGCAATTGCTGATGTTGCTGTTGTTCTTGTTGCTGTTGATGTTGCTGCAATTTGTCCACTATCTCGCGCACTGCTTCATTGTCCTCATCCATCAGCTGCTGTTCCTGCTGCTCCTCTGTAATGCATTCCACCACCTCATCGTCTTCCTCCTCATCTTCATCCCCATCCTCTTCGTCATCAAGAACTTCATGGCACACATCGTTATCCATGATGTCGTCTATGACGTCGGCATCATGCACTACATCCATTAGATCGATACCTTCATGGTTTAAACTGCGCTGCTGATCTCCAGTTGATTGCGAGCTGCTCAATTTAATGTCGCCAAAGTGCCAATCGTGCTGCACATGCTGGTACATTTCATTTGAATTTAACTCCATGGGCAATTCCTGTTGCTCTTGCTGCTGTTGAAACTTGACCACTGTTGAGAGCATGGCTTGGACATTGGCCAACGTGGTTTCAGCCGCTGCTGCCAGCGTCAATGGAGCTGTGGCTGTCCCTGCTCCGACCGACGATGACGTTGTGGGCGCGGTTGTCGTCGAACCTGAATTACTGCTGGAGCACGAAGATGACATCGAAGCGGTAGAGGATGAGGATGATGTGCAGCTGGTGGATGTAATCGAACTGGCCGGCGTTGACCCAGAAATAGAGCTAGCAATGGGCATTGGTAAGCCCTCCAGCTTATCACATTGCTCTTCCAGTTTAATGACCCCAGTTGTCGCCGCTGCAAAGCAAAATAGAACAACTATAGTACACTAGATTCTTGAAATAATAAGTAGATAGTTTAATTACTGTTGGACGATGACGATGAAGTAAAATAATTGTGATTGATGGTTGATTGATGGTCTTGGAAATAGGCTGATTGAAAGGAATGAAGCAAAATTAGTGACCAATTCCAATAAATATCTTAAAGTAGTCTAACCGTGATCAATGGTATCTGCAAATACAAAATCGTGGCTGTTTGTTCCTGTCGTTATATCTGCCTCAGTTGAATTGTCCAAAGGCGCTTTGGTTTCTAAAATTTTTGAGAGATATTTAAAAGGAATACGTAGATCAAAGAATTATCCAATTTACCAGCTGCTAGTTCAACGCTTTGCAAGTAACTCACAAAGTGATTGACCACCTCCGGATTGTGTGCTAAAGGTTCCGGCTTTGGTGCAGGTGGGGTAACAGCAGCAACCGCTAGCTTGGCAGCTGCAGTAGCAGCTGGCTGCACCACTTCTACATCCTCCATTTTTTTCATGGCAACGATCACCTCACTGCACTCAGATGGCTCAATTTTATCACAGGTACTGTTGATAAGTGACTGATGTTGTCGCTGGTGCTGTTGCTCCTCCTTGCTTTTTGTATCCCCTGCGGCATTATCCACAACATCAGCTTCTGGGGTGGCGACAACATTTCCTGACGCATTAGGAACAATTTCGGCCATCTTCGGCTGCTTGCTATCCTTCGATGTGCTTGGCAGCTCGTCGGGGTCGTCGTCCAAATTTATGGTAGCAATCGTTGTGGGTGCCTGCTTGCGTTGCGATGGACTGCTCGATGGACGTTTGAGGATTCGGCGTTGTTGTTCGTTTAACACATTACTCTGGTTGCTGGTTGCAGAAGGAGTGCTGGTTTTAGCTGCTACTGCTGTTACTACTGTAGTTTTTGTGGTTGCTGCTGTCGTTTCGCACTTTGTGCTCTGCAAGTTTTAAAATTTGGATTTAAATTTTATATATTATATTTTGGATTTAAATTTTAAGGGTTTCGTTAGCTTACCAAATCAAATTTTAATTCAGTCTCATTATCACATGTTGCTTGTTGTTGCTGTGGTTTTTGTTGCGAAGTCGCTGGTGGTTTGGGCTCACTCTTGACGGTAGCCGAAGACTTCTCCTCCTTAACATCGCCTTCAGACTTGACCTTGCTTCTGGAGTTCTTCTCGCCCCAGAAGGGCTCAAAGTGCTTCAGCTTCCAGGGATCCAGTTTGTTTTTCTCGCGCTCTGCCTCCGTTTTTAACTTTAACTGATTCTCGGGTGTGAATTCGCCTTCGCTCAACCGCTCCCGCCACTCAAGGCAGGCTCGGGCAAAAAACTCGTTGTTTAGGCAGGAGGCACTGAGCCGTATAGCCTCCGAGGAGCTGCCTCCACTTCCGCTGCCGCTGGGCAGCTCCATTTCGCTCGCCTCGCGATCCACGCTGGGCAGCAGCTGTATGAGATTGTATTGATAGAGCGGCGGCAGTAACGAGAACGTTTGCTTGTTCAAAAGCGCCCTAAGGTTGGTGGATGCCAGTATGGAGTCGGGGGTCTCCAAGTCGATCTTGCCGTCTTTTGTTTGCTCAATTTGCGCCGCTGTCGTCAGTTTTTTATTGCTCCTCCGACGTGGCTTAACACTAAAGCCTGGTATGGAGGCCAGGACCTCCCGCATGGTCGAGGCTTGAGAGGAGCCGGCCTTGCTACCAGGTGAGATGGCGGATGGATAAGTGGCGGCAGCTTGGGCTTGGGCTTGAGCTAACGCCGCTGCCGCAGCAGCTGCTGCTGCTGCCGCCGCTGCCGCTTTGACCTGTTGCTGTTGCTGAATGCGTCGGCTGCAGATTAGGCGCGTGGGCGGCGCAGAAGCAGGATTGACAACAGGCTCTTCACTGGGCGCCATAGGCTTCTTCTCAGGTGGTATGGGTTTCACGATAATGCGTGGCAGGTGGCGTCTGAAAGGGAAAACGTTTTGAGAGCTAATGTGATTGGATAACTCGATTGTGAACTAACCTCAGACTGTGCGTGTGCTTGGTAGAGGGCGACACATCCAGCTGCTCCAGCGCCAGTGGATCCTTCTCGTCGTCGTCCACCAGATTCACGTGCTCCATTATAATCGGAGGTGGTGGAGCGGCCAACATGGAGTGTTGCTGCAGCATCGGTTGGTGATGCTGATCCGCTTGTGGAATGAGAAGTTGTTGGTGCTGCGACGCCGTCGTCGCCGTATCCGGCGTTATAGTTTTCATAGTTAATCTATCTGCCTAATCTATTTACAGCGAACTTTTGATCCATGAATCCATGTTAGTCGAGTTTCTTCCGCACATACTAAAATAGATAGGAATGGAAAATTCCGAAAATTAGTTTTTGTTTGTGAAGAAAGTTGATTAAAGCTTAAAGGCTTCCCGCTGTGGAAATGAAAAATATCCTCGTCTTTGCCTTGATCAATGTTAATTAATGTTATTTTAATAACTGAATAATTTACTTGATCGATTTTTAATAAAATAAATATTATTAGGTGTGTAATATGTTGATGTTAAAATGTAGTGTAATCCATCTCCATAAAAATAAAGCCTGCAACTAGAAGGCTAAAAATGTTGTGACTTGAAATTATTTTGTATATTAAATATATTAACATTCTGAAAGCAATTTCGTCAACTATAAAGAGTAAGTTGTTTTCCTCAACCTATAATTAATATTTATTTATTAGTTCATGTGTTTACCTATCTAATCTTTAATTACTTTTAAAACTGCACTGTTTGTCTCAACCAATATTAATTAATTTAAATAAACATAGTCCAGTGCAATTTCCGGGGATAACCCTCAACCAATATTGTAAACTTAAGGGCATGCAGCTTCCCAAGAGCCAGATTAGATGGCCAAACTAGTTATTTTGTTTATTACTCGATTAATCCTGGGCGCTTCACTAACCTGGCCAGCAGTATTGTCCATTTTAAGGCAAAAAACTGTCTGTATAATTTTAACGTTGCGCCCTTTGTATATGTACTGCCATCTGTGTATGTATGTATGTGCGTTTGTATTTGTATAGACGAGTGTGCGTGATTTTATATGTAATCAAATTTCGGCTTTGCGGGGATATATATGCTTTAGTTTTAATTATCGTTTTAGTTTTCCTCCGAATTTTCTGCACTTGCCAGCAAAAATCAACAAAAACAACAATGTAACTGCAACAACAACAACTTCGGACGACCTGCAAAGTTGTTGGTTGGTTATATTTTTTCTCACGCACGCACACACACAGGCACACACTGGCACAGCGTAGAAGTAGAAAAAATGGCTTTTGCTTCTATTTGAAAGCCTTTCTACCGATGTTTAATTTATTTCTTATACGAATTTGAGCTGTATTACAGCACTATCTTTTGCATAACGCCGATTTCCGCTTCGTTAATAGCTCACTAAATTAAATATTGAATGGGGGAAATGTGAATGCCAAACACACAAACAAAGCAGCTACAAAATGATTCTTTTCTAGCAGACTATGCCGGTCCCTCTCTGGCGCACGCGATTCCGACTATCGGGCCCAGTGCCCATCCCTCTCGCACACACTACGCAGAAAAGCTGCGTTTAATTGAATGAAATTGTTTTAGTTAGTACAAACACTCCGCACTAATCACAACAACTAGGCTGCACCTTGTTAAATATTATTTCGTGGCTAGCTCCAGTTCTAAACGCAAAACGGTCGAGTTGTTGGCTGCCAAGTCCGATGGGGTTGTTGATGTCGCTCGATACATCGATAGGCTCGAATGTATTTGCGCAGTCACTGCTCCCGAAACAGGGTTGTCAGCTATCGATTGCTCAGTCAAGCGGGAGTAGGCTAAAAACTAGCTAGAAAATTTGATTTATTTTTCAATTCAATAAACCGATAAGATTGAAATATTAATAGAAATTGAATGAAAGGATCTGTGTTTTAATGAAACATTTGTAAATGTATAATGGCAATTTGTTGAGTATTTAATTGAATATACATATTAGTCTAAACTAGCTAGATTGTATGTCCCCTGACTAAAAAGAATCCAAGCGGCAACCGCCGCCGTGGCACCCCATCCCTATCAGTAAGCGATAACTCTTCTCCGGCAATCGATATATCCGCAGCTGCTGTGTTGGGCCGGCAAATTGTTTAACTTAGTAAATTGTTTAATAATGTTTTAAATAGTTGCGCCACGAAAAAAGCAGACGACCGCAATGTTTTCCATGTGCAAGCAGACGCACGCCGCCACGGCGCTGGAGTTTTCTATAGCGTGCCGCTTCTTTAACAACCTGGAGGAGAACCTGGTGGTGGCGGGCGCCAATGTGCTGAAGGTGTACCGCATTGCGCCCAACGTGGAGGCGGGGCAGCGCCAGAAGCTGAATCCCAGCGAGATGCGGCTGGCGCCCAAGATGCGGCTGGAGTGCTTGGCCACGTACTCGCTCTACGGAAACGTGATGTCGCTGCAGTGCGTCTCGTTGGCGGGAGCCATGCGGGATGCTCTGCTGATTAGCTTCAAAGACGCCAAGCTATCGGTTCTGCAGCACGATCCGGATACGTTTGCTCTGAAGACCCTCTCGCTTCACTATTTCGAGGAGGACGACATCCGTGGGGGCTGGACGGGTCGCTATTTCGTGCCCACCGTCCGCGTGGATCCCGATTCCAGGTGCGCCGTTATGTTGGTCTACGGCAAACGGCTGGTGGTCCTGCCCTTTCGCAAAGACAACAGCCTGGACGAGATCGAGTTGGCGGATGTGAAGCCAATCAAGAAGGCGCCCACCGCCATGGTCAGCAGAACGCCCATTATGGCCTCGTATCTAATAGCACTACGGGATCTAGACGAGAAGATCGACAATGTGCTGGACATACAGTTCCTTCACGGCTACTACGAGCCCACGCTACTCATCCTCTACGAGCCGGTACGCACCTGTCCAGGTCGAATCAAGGTGCGCTCGGACACCTGCGTTTTGGTGGCTATTTCGTTGAATATCCAGCAGCGGGTTCATCCTATTATCTGGACAGTCAACAGTCTGCCGTTTGACTGCTTTCAGGTGGGTCAACAATTCCTTAAAGTCACAAACTAAGAGATATCGTCCATTTAAATTCCATAAATCAAATTATTATTTATATTTTAATTTTCAGGTCTATCCCATCCAGAAGCCCATAGGTGGTTGCTTGGTAATGACTGTGAATGCCGTGATCTACCTCAACCAGAGTGTGCCCCCTTATGGTGTTAGTTTAAACAGCTCGGCCGACAACAGCACCGCATTTCCGCTTAAGCCGCAGGATGGAGTGCGCATCAGCTTGGACTGTGCCAACTTCGCGTTCATCGATGTGGACAAGCTGGTGATCTCCCTCCGCACTGGAGATCTCTATGTGCTCACACTTTGCGTTGACTCGATGCGGACGGTGCGAAATTTTCACTTCCACAAAGCCGCCGCCAGCGTACTAACCAGTTGCATCTGTGTTTTGCACTCTGAGTACATCTTCCTGGGATCACGTCTGGGAAACTCCCTTCTGTTGCACTTCACGGAGGAGGATCAGAGCACAGTCATTACATTAGATGATGTGGAGCAACAGGCAGAACAGCAGCAGCGAAATCTGCAGGAAGAGGAACCGAATCTAGAGGAGATTTTCGATGTAGATCAAATGGAAATGGCACCCACCCAAGCAAAATCGCGGCGAATTGAGGACGAGGAACTGGAAGTACGTATTTGAGTATAACTTAACCTGCTTAGCTTTTTAAAACTCTGAATTATATTTATAACCAACTTTTACTGTCCTACAGGTGTACGGCTCGGGAGCTAAGACTTCGGTTCTCCAGCTGCGCAAGTTCGTCTTTGAGGTATGCGACAGTCTTATCAACGTTGCTCCCATTAACTACATGTGCGCTGGCGAGAGAGTGGAATTCGAGGAGGACGGAGCTACTTTGCGACCACATGCGGAATCTCTAAATGACCTAAAGATTGAGCTTGTCGCTGCGACAGGCCACAGCAAAAATGGAGCGTTATCCGTGTTTGTGAACTGCATCAATCCTCAGATCATCACCAGCTTTGAGCTGGACGGATGCCTCGATGTTTGGACCGTGTTTGATGATGCCACTAAGAAGTCCTCGCGGCACGATCAACATGATTTTATGTTGCTTTCACAAAGGAGCTCCACTTTGGTTCTACAAACAGGACAGGAAATCAACGAGATCGAGAATACGGGATTTACGGTGAACCAACCGACCATATATGTCGGTAATCTTGGACAACAGCGGTTTATTGTTCAGGTAAGTTTAGTATAATAATTTAGAAATGGTATAATCAAAAATGCCAACATCAACCGTTTAAATAAGTACCAATAATTAGATACTGTAAAATTACATATTTATTTGTTTTAAAATCTTCCAGATTACCACTCGTCATGTTAGATTACTGCAGGGAACACGTCTTATCCAGAATGTGCCCATCGATGTTGGCTCGCCGGTGGTGCAGGTGTCCATAGCAGATCCGTACGTCTGCTTGCGAGTGCTAAATGGTCAGGTGATTACGTTGGCTCTGCGAGAGACACGCGGAACACCCCGCCTGGCAATCAATAAGCACACCATTAGCAGTTCACCCGCCGTGGTTGCCATCTCCGCATATAAAGATCTATCTGGATTGTTCACAGTTAAAGGGGACGATGTCAATCTCACGGGGAGCTCCAACAGTGGATTCGGCCACAGTTTCGGTGGCTACATGAAGGCAGAGCCCAATATGAAGGTGGAGGACGAAGAAGACCTACTCTATGGCGATGCCGGAAGTGCTTTTAAGATGAATAGCATGGCAGATTTAGCCAAGCAGTCTAAACAGAAAAACTCGGACTGGTGGCGACGCCTTCTGGTGCAAGCTAAGCCCAGCTATTGGCTAGTCGTGGCACGCCAGAGTGGCACCTTGGAGATATACTCCATGCCGGACATGAAGCTGGTGTACCTCGTGAACGATGTGGGCAACGGAGCTATGGTTCTTACGGATGCCATGGAATTCGTGCCTATTTCGCTAACTACCCAGGAAAACTCTAAGGCCGGCATTGTCCAAGCATGTATGCCGCAGCACGCCAACTCCCCGCTGCCATTGGAACTGAGTGTCATTGGCTTGGGACTCAATGGAGAGAGACCTCTCCTTTTAGTTAGAACCCGTGTGGAGCTGCTTATATACCAAGTTTTCCGTTATCCAAAGGGACATCTTAAGATACGCTTCCGCAAGCTAGAGCAACTGAATCTATTGGACCAACAGCCGTCGCATATTGAGTTGGATGAGAACGAAGAGCAGGAAGAGGTCGAATCCTACCAAATGCAACCGAAGTATGTCCAAAAACTTCGCCCATTTGCCAACGTAGGAGGACTGTCTGGCATCATGGTGTGTGGAGTCAATCCCTGTTTTGTTTTCCTAACTTCCCGAGGTGAACTTCGCATCCATCGACTGCTGGGAAATGGCGATGTGCGCAGCTTTGCCGCCTTTAACAATGTCAATATACCAAATGGATTCCTGTATTTTGACACCACGTTTGAGCTAAAGATCTCCGTCCTGCCCAGCTACCTGAGTTACGACTCTACGTGGCCGGTGAGAAAAGTACCACTGAGATGCACCCCAAGGCAACTAGTTTATCACCGGGAGAATCGGGTGTACTGCTTGATCACCCAAACGGAGGAGCCTATGACCAAGTACTATCGGTTTAATGGAGAGGATAAGGAGCTGTCAGAGGAAAGTCGTGGCGAGCGGTTCATCTACCCGATTGGCTCGCAGTTTGAAATGGTTTTAATTTCACCCGAGACCTGGGAAATTGTGCCAGATGCATCCATTACCTTTGAGGCCTGGGAGCATGTAACCGCTTTCAAGATCGTAAAGTTGTCATACGAAGGTACAAGATCTGGTCTCAAGGAATACCTTTGCATAGGAACCAACTTCAACTACAGCGAGGATATCACCAGCAGAGGAAATATTCATATTTATGACATCATTGAAGTGGTTCCTGAACCCGGCAAACCAATGACCAAATTTAAGCTGAAGGAGGTCTTTAAAAAAGAACAAAAAGGTCCCGTATCTGCCATTTCAGATGTGCTAGGATTTCTTGTCACTGGATTGGGACAAAAGATCTACATTTGGCAGCTGCGCGATGGAGATCTTATTGGTGTGGCTTTCATAGATACAAATATCTACGTCCACCAGATAATTACAGTAAAATCACTGATCTTCATCGCAGATGTTTACAAATCGATCAGTTTACTGCGCTTCCAGGAGGAGTATCGCACTTTGTCGCTTGCATCGCGGGATTTTAATCCCTTGGAGGTTTATGGTATCGAATTCATGGTGGACAATTCCAATCTGGGTTTCCTGGTGACAGATGCTGAGCGCAATTTAATTGTCTATATGTATCAGCCAGAGGCCAGAGAATCGCTTGGTGGCCAGAAACTTCTCCGCAAGGCGGACTATCATCTTGGACAGGTGGTGAACACTATGTTCCGCGTGCAGTGCCATCAAAGGGGACTTCATCAACGCCAGCCCTTCCTCTACGAAAACAAACATTTTGTTGTTTATGGAACCCTAGATGGAGCATTGGGATATTGCTTGCCACTACCAGAGAAAGTGTACAGGCGATTCCTCATGTTGCAGAATGTCCTACTCTCCTACCAGGATCACCTGTGTGGCCTCAATCCTAAGGAGTATCGCACACTCAAGTCTTTCAAGAAGCAAGGCATCAATCCCTCGCGCTGCGTCATCGATGGAGATTTAATCTGGTCATATCGCCTAATGGCCAATTCTGAGCGTAATGAAGTAGCCAAAAAGATTGGCACGCGGACGGAGGAGATCCTTGGGGATCTGCTGGAGATCGAAAGACTGGCCAGCGTATTCTAGACAACCATCGCGTGAAAAATGTAAAGTTTTAGTTGATAGTTATATTGTAGTTTATGTTACGAGTTTCACAGTTGTAATTTTAGTTTTGTAATCCAATCGAAGGCCACAACAAAGTATTTTGTTAAGTAAACTGGAAAACTGTTTATGCTTTTGGTGGGCCGACAATGAATCTTTAGTCGGAAAATAATGTAAGAAACCTCTACAAATTTATTTTCATTAGAAATACCTATTCGAATTTAAATGTAATTTAAAACAGAATGCTACATTAAGGGAAACTGTTATACAAACAAAATTTAGGCGGTGGTCTATGCGACCTCTAGTTTATGATCATTTTAAAAGATTACTTTTTGTCCTTATGGCTATTTAGTTTTATGACAGCTTCAAAATTGAGGACCCACCCCAATAATGAGATCGAAGTTCAAGGAATCGAAAACTTTGCCCGAAAGTAAACAAACAATTGGAAACATTAGATTGAACGCTTTGTGGTGCGTCTTGCCCGCGTCACAGTTGGAGCTGATGGCATTCTTTATGTATTGTATAATATATAATGTATATGTATACTAAATTATTCATTGTATAAACTAACAACATCATCAGTATCAGTATCAGTTAGTTAACTCAATGTACAACAGCCAACGACAGCCGTACATTCGTCGTACGAAGAAAATACACATTTCCAATCGAAGATCATCCGAAAAAATGAAAGAAAACTTATAGGCGATGTAAATTAAAGAAATTGCAAACTGTCTGCTTAATTGGTACGTGGTAGTTGGTAGGTGGTGCAAATGAGGTTTCATGTGTGGTATATGTATGACATGTGGGTGGATGTGGGGTGTCTGTGGAAGGCGCTTCGTGTGTCCTTGTTTCGTTGAGCAACTAATTTAGTTTAGATAGCGAAAACAATCATCAAGGCGGCTAGGCTACAGGCTAACAAAGTATGCGGATTACGAGCTGATATATTTATGTGTACGTAGTGGTGACTTCGAAATTCCATCCAGCTTAGCTAGCCCTCGATCTGGGATCGCAGGCGGGGGCGTGGCAAGTCCCCAAACACAGCCTCGCCATGGACGCTTTTGGTCAGCGCCTGAATGCTGGCCGCAATATCGATGTTGTCCATTCCCTGATAAAGAAAACAATCATAAGTTTTTTATACGATTAAATATTTCAAAGGTGATTTTACCTCCTCGCAGCCCAGCGCAAAATTATTATTGTTGCCTGCTGCAGCCCTCTCAGCCAGCGTGGTGTTGGCTATCTCAATGGGCAGACTCCTGGCAAAGTTCATCAGCTGCGCATGTGTGGGTCGTCCTCCTGCTCGCACTGGTATGGAAATGGAGCTGTCCGGGTCGAGAGCATCTGCGAAAGCGAGAATATTCTGGTCACTAAATGATTCTTTCAAAAGATGTCTTGGCACTCACCTTCAGCTTCATCGGCAGCTTCGTCATCGAGCACGTTTCGCAGGCCGTTTTGCTGGCCCATCTGCTGGAACGGATTGGGGTGGTGCTCTTGCTGGTAGATCAGACTGCGCGGATAGCTGGGCACTGGCACGGACTGAACTGGCGGCAGCGCCGGGGCATCCACATCCTCCAGATCGAACAGACAGTCATCCGCATCGTCGGCGGCACTGGTCTGACCCACTCCATTGTTGGTTAACATTTGGGTGGGTGCACCACTGGCCGACTGCTGCCGGAAGGTGGGACTGTTGCCCACGCTCATGGGCGTGGCTTCTGGGGTGGCGGGCGGTGTGTCAAAGTGTGACATCTTCCTGGCCACCGAGACACTTTGCTGCAGTGGCTGCTGCTGCTGCTGCGAAGCCTGCAACTGTTGCTGCGGCTGCTGGTTGAGCGTGAGGAAACTGGGCGGATGATTCAGGGTGGTGGTGGGCGTGGTGGGTCCACCGTTTAACTCCCGCCGGCTGCTGATGGTGTTCCTGCGCCGGGCAGTGGCACTCTGCGGCTGATTAGCCGCAACTTCCAGAGCGGGTGGCATGGCATGATCTAGTAGGTCCGAGGTCGGCTCTCGCAATAAACGAATCACTCGTAATAGCAACGCACAATCCTGATCCGACTTCTCCCTGAAGCTGTTCAACAACTGGAACTGGTTGCGCGTATACCGCTCAATTCGTTCGTTCGTCTCCAAAATCTCCTCCTGCAATCGCGCCTGCTGGTGGGCTTGGATCATCCTTAGCCTTTGCATCTTGGCATCTGTGGGATTCGCGGACAGCGAACCAATGCTAAGATTTGAGGCCGAGTTGGCTATTCCAACGGTGGGTCCCGCGGATACGGAGTCACTGCCTGCGTGATCCATGATCAGCAGCTCGAAGGTCTCCGAATACGATTTGTTGGACTTTCGCTGGGCCAGCTCCTCGCTGCTGGTCAGCAGCGTGCAGTTGATGAGGTAGAGCGTGGGCGTGGCTCCGGCCCCCGCCGTCAATCGCTTGGCGCACAGCACCTCCTTGCAGTTGATGCACAGGCTCAGTTGCCAGCTCTGGCCTGCGGCATCCAGGGTAAGTCCGTACAGCAGCTCCCGCTGGTTGATCACAGCCACGGTCAGGTCTGGAATGGGTCCATAGGCCTGAAATATTAGGAATGATGGAATGTTAATGATCTATAGGTTGTTTGGAAAATTACAGCTCAGAAAGATGTTTTAATTCTTGTAAGTAATGCAAAACATGGGTTTGGTTTGTACTTTAGTTTTTTTTTTTTATGATTGTTTGACTCAACTTGAATTGAGTTTATTTCATTTTAAAAACTCCTGCTTATCTTAAAATGATATTTAAAACATACTCACAACTAAAAAGTGTTTATTGTGAAAGAAAATGGTCCGACATTATGGTTTCTTTTTCAAAAAATTTTATTAAATAATGGTGAACACAAATTTTGAATTTCTTTTAACATTATTATTAAATACAGGTAACGAGCTTTCCCTAAGTGCACCCCTCACTTTCATATGGATTACCTTAGGTAAACAGTTGATAAGACTTTCAACACAACCTGGTCAATGTCTGATAAAGCTGATTACCAATTTACCCCATTATCTGAAGTTCTGATCACCCCGCGAAAACCTTTCTTCGATATTTACCCAGTCGTCAACCTCGCCGCACAGTAGTTCAAGTGCAAATTTGTCAATTATGTTCGTTTGGAGTGCTGCACACGATAGTCGGAAAACTTATCGGAAAACAAGGGACCATTGATGAACATGAAAACAACAAACAATTAGTGCAATGGCAAAATGCTGTTGGGAGCTCCAAAAGGTAGACGACTGGTTGAATTATACATGTTGTCATGGTGACAAGCCGAAGATGTGATGGGTAAACATGTTCCTGATATCAAACAATCATGGTTTGTTTCATCATTTCAAAATGCAAAAAAACAACCTAATGGTGACCCCAAAAATTAGAAAGATATGCTTGCCATCATCATAAAATCGCTCAAAACGTTACCACACACAGCGATTTATTATAAAAAACTATCCGCAACCCCCTCTTTAATTTATGTAGATAAATTTATGCACAATAATTCCGGCATGTTTGGGATTGTAGCACGTGTTTGGCGACTGACACAGGAGCGAAAAACACTTTTTATAGACGTGCTCGGCTAAATTTGACACTCGCGTCCAACACAATCAAGCTATATTCATATAACCCGGACTATAAGCAACCACTGGAGGTGAGGTGAGGGGGCGGGACACTGGACACAAGTGCACAAACAACCACTCGCACACGTAGATACACAGAATTAAATTGAATTAACGTACGAAATGCAAACGTCAACAGAAATCAAATGACAATGTTGCTCGTCAGCTAAGCGATTCAACAACTCCTGGGGTGCATAGCATCGTCTTCCATATAACCATCATCATCATCAGGTGGGCAGATCAAAATAAAATCATCTTTGACTTGGATCTAATATCATTCAAGCATTCTTTTAAACTTCTTGGCCCGCTGAACAAAATTATTTCTCAATTTAGTAACTAGAAATATCAAAACAACCCATTTAGTTCTTCCTACATTGCTATTATTATAAACATTTAAATAAACTTAGAAGAAATCTCAATTTCCGGCACTTCGAAATTGCAGCTGCATTCGTTCGTCTTCTTTTGAAAATTATTTTCGCATCCATTTTGGACAATAACAAGTTGTGGTCACACCCACTCAAAAAATATTGTTTTCAATGCAAATTCCAAACTTGTTTACACCCGGTGCGGTAATATCTAATCAGCCTCAGTTAGTCGGCGACAATAATAATATGAATGAAACAAAAAAGGCAGTAAAATGTGACACAGCGAATGCATTGTTGTCGAGTGTTTTGGCATTCTGTGTTATTATTGCGCTGCCAAACGCATAAACATATTTATGAGCTCAGGCCTATTTGCTCAGTTTAAAATTGCAGTTTTATGGCTGTTTTCGTAACCACAAGAGTCGACTTGTTGTTCTTGCTGCTAATTTGTTTCGCCTGATACCTCTGGGTGTGTTTTTTTTAGACGTACGAGTTGTCAGGGAAGATTTCGATTTGATAGCAGATAAGATTGTGTTAACAAAGGAAGATTAAATTTTCCACAATGAAGTTTAATTTTTGATTAATGATTTTATCTGCTCATCGAAACACTTTTCCATATTGGTAAAAGTCAAGATCTAAATAAAAAAAATTTTAAAAATGGTTAATGGAATATAATATAATGGAATTCAAAATCATAAAACTAAGTACTTTGTATTTTTTTGAGAAACTAAACTATACATATGGGTGTTATAACTATGACCCATTAACCGGGCAGTATTAATCAGCAACCTCTTAAGATTCCAGGGTAATTTAGCAATCGATCATTGCTGATTACCATACATCATTCATTCTTGATTTTAAAGCATTATTTACAGTTTTTATGGCCCGGCTGGCTAAGCTTAAAGTGGGTGTTTTTGTTGACTCGGTTGTTCGGCCCCGACCGCCTGACATTATCAGTTGGGTTGTAAAATGTTGAGGGCTATTTAACATCCATCACATCCATCCTGGATACTTGCATTACCCTCGTTTTCTTGTTGCCCCATGTTTTGCAAAACATTTTGTAAGAACTTGCGCATCTCTCGCAATTTGCCATTCGCCAAATGTCAATGACTCTTCTCAGTGACTTTCAGACTGCAATGGCAACAATTGAAGGCAATAGCCCTCGTCACTTCATTGCTTAATTAACGTAACTGCCTGTTCGAATTATCGGTTCTTGCTTAATTGAAATTAAATGTCTGTGCTGTCCTGCTAATTATGCTATGGCGCCACCTAGCGTTCGGAACCACTGGCTGTTAGCTAATTAAATAACCGTTTACGTTCGACTTTGACGTATGACCGTTTGTTTTATAGCCAGTCCGACATTTGATTAATTGTAATCTTTCGTCTTGCGGCCAAAAAAAAAACCACGTAAATAATAATAAATATAGCATGGCGTGTTCTTGTTGGATGTGCTTCTGGAATCGGGCAATCGGGTAGCAGAAAGAGACACAGAATCGCCGGAGGAAACGAGTCGAGGAGCACGTAACTCAGCCGCACACTCCTCGCATATCGGAAATCAATATAAATCGTTTTAATTGAAGCCCGGCATTTGGTTAATGTATGCAATCTAGACGGAATCAATTGCATTTCTGCCAACTGTCGAAATCGTTGTCCAACTGTCAACGAGAATCCGTGGATCTCTTAATATTCATAGTGTATCTCTTTATATCCATAGTATATCTCTTTATATTCATAGTGGATATCTCAGTGAGCAAAAACTTAACAACACTATAAAACATTGATATCTTAAGTATTAAAATTCAATAATATTAAGATGAAAAATCTCTGAGACATTCCAATTGGGTGGATTTTTATTTGAGGCTGAAATTATTTTGAATATGTTTTTATAGCAGTAAATCAGATACAAGATATGATTAGGATAATTGGTAATTAGTTAGGACATAAAATATTGTGTAGTTGCTAAAAAAAATGTACAAAATATCTGACATATTTCGTAATACCTTTTCATTCTCTGAAAGCAATTCGAACCACTCTCGTTTAAAAGACTTTTAAGGCAATAGCATCGCATAACGTGGTCATTAAGTCCACAGAGGCCATAACTTGAGAGTTATGTTCTTCCAGTTTCAGACGGGAAGTACAAGTGCATTTTAGACCCTTAAGTGCCCCTGTTGCTTAGTTATGCTGTAAAACTAATAACGACGACTTTTAAAGCTTTTTGCTATCATCAAACTGTTGCGCATTTGAATTGCCTGTTTCTATTTTATTTCATTTTCAGTCTGGGCCGGCAGAAACAATTGAAATTCATATCAAAGTGTCTGGCAATGCAGATCCCCCGCCGGCTTATGCAACCAGAACGATTCCCATTAAACAAACAACTTTAGAGCAGAATGTATGTAATAATTTTTCGCATTTTGCACATTGCTGCATAATTAATTTGTTGTTGCGCGAGGCGAATATGTAGTGTAATTGATTGCCCGGCATTAATTAAGCTGGTAGTCAGACACTCGATGTGTCTAATGGTTCTACTTAGGGTCTGTCAACCCCCCTCCTTTATTCCACTTTGCGCTATAATTTTCTATTTACTTTTTAACTTATTTGCATATCAATTCGCCTTGCCTTTGTCTTGGTGAAAAACAAACAACACATTAAGCTGTGTCCAAAGGTAAAACTGAGTTGTTGATGACACATTAAATGAAAATATTTAGTAAATTATTAGCCCTGATAAAGACATACATAATTATTGAAATGAGATATAAATAATTTGTATTTTAAAAACTAGAACGCCAATTTTAATAATATCTCTTCTGCATTTCAGTTAAAATTAATTTACCTGTTTTCATTTTTGATCTTGTGAGATAATAATTTCTTTATCATTTTGGACTTTTATCAGTAAAAAATTTCGTATACTTTCAGTTCAAATCTTTATGGTGCAATGGGGAAAAGTAAGAGAGGGGGCATTAACCTGTTGCAAGTGTTAGCACCTTCGATAATTACCAATCAATCAGGCCATCAATCATCCGTGGCCAGCACACCTTTCGACCAAAAAAAAAAAAAATGAAAATAACAATCATCCGTCCGATTGACGCATATACCTTTGTTTTGTTTTCCATTTCTATTTCTATTTTCTTTCGATTTTACTTTTTTTATAGCTTTGAGATAACTTGCCTTGTTTCGTTTCATCGGCAGAAACCGAAACTGAGCCAAAAAGAAAATAAGTTGTAAACAAATCAACTGGCAAAAGAAACTACGAAAATAATCTTTTATAGATTTGGATCCCCCTCCAAATGGGAATGCGAGGGGTTCGCTCTGGGGTGCGACTTGGTTCGGCTCGCTGCTCACGAATAATACAATAATACCCTCTTCCTCTTTGGTTTTTTTTATTTTTTAGTTTTGCCTCTTTTTTTTTTCTTTTTTGTGTTGTCGAAAAAAGCAAACACATTTCGCTCAGATACGTCGCCGTCGTGGGCCATTATCATAAACAACTTTAGACAGCTGGGGACACACGCGCGTGCGGGGCGTTTTCGCTCTTCGGATTACGAATTGCCAATTTGTATTGCCGCTCCACTCTGTTTTGCTCCGGGTCTTTTCGAAAAATTTCCACTACCATTCGACGGGTTTACGCTTTGGCCTGTCCATCTAGGGCTTTTGTTTTGCTCTTGCCTTCTTCGGGTTCTTTTCGACCGTCTATGTGAGTCACTTGGGCCCTAAGTCCGTTTTAAGCCTCCATAGAAGTGTCTTTGGGTCACTTGTTGGTCGAGACTCGGGTTCTGGTTTCTTGATTGGAATTAATTGTTTCTACAATTTAAAGGGCGTACGGTATTGATTGTTCTACTTTTTAAAAGGCCGGTTGAACGATGAAGAAACATACAAACTTAACAACTGGAATTAGATTGATATGGTTTAGTAAAATATATTTTCTTCCATCAAAAGTCATAAATTTGTTCTTTTAATTGGACCTAATAAAATTGGTTTTAAAATGGAATTGAATAATAAGTCTATTTTAATTTGAATTCGCTCACTCTTTGAATTATTCGATTACAATCACTTTATTAATAATAAAGTAAAAGTTAATGTTATTGAATATCGTTCTGGCCAAGAACCCATTCTAAATCTTATATTGGACACTATTATTAAAAAGAAGAATGGTTTTGTTATAACTGATTATCTCATTTACCCTCTCAATAGATTATGTTCGTATTACAAAATTAATTGCTGCCATGTTAACTTTCTAAACCTATTTAAGCTTATTGTTTTTCTACCCAATCTCTTCGTTCGTCTTTCGCACATCCCCAATAAAATGTTGCCTTATCTACGAAAAACAAAAAAAAAAGGGGGAAATAATAAAAAAAAGCGTATCATTCAATGTCGTTTGAAAACAAAATCTGATAAGGCCCCAGACCCAAACATATAGTCTCGCCAGCCAATGTACCACCCCTCCCCTACCTCCAATACCCCTGTCCTCCCACAAACCTGTGTATATATGTATAATGCAATCGGGACTAGAAAAAGAGACAGAGCGAGAAAGCTCTGGGAAACGTGCGCACGTGTGTCCCCCCCGCCTCTAGATTAAGCGTTTATTTAATAGGTTTGTGCGAGAGGTGCACAAATAAGTCGAAGCTCAATTGTTTACACAGTAAGCAGAATAAACACATAATTTGTTAAAAATTTGAACCGTTTTTATGGAAAAAAGAATTTTTAAAACATTATTAATGGTTGCTATTTTGTTGTTATATTTTTTATCTTTCTACTACATTGTATATTGATAAAACAAATTTTAGCAGGCCCCAAGTGTGGTCATATAGGCAAATAAAATGTTAAAAATTGAATAAAAAATACAAAAATAAATTTTGAAGCTCAAATAAATTATAATCTTGTAATGTTTTTAATTTCAAAGATATTTCGATACACAATTCGATTGAAATTAGGCTGAAAGAGTATTTTTATCATTTGGGGTTGTTTAAATCATATAATGCATTTTTTTCAGTGTATAACAGTAAATTAGGCGCAACAATGTTTGCCTGCCGACTTTGAAAGGAGTGAGCGGTAAAAGGGCTGAGATAGCGAAGAAGAGTAGGGGCTCTGAGGTGTGCCAGCGTTATCTAAAAACTTTGACAAACAAATATTCGTTGCCGTGGGCTTTGTTTGCTCAGCGCACAGCCGGCTACAACTCAAATTTAATAAACAAACAGCAAAGATGGCGGAATTCTCGGGCCTGCCCAACGTCTGCTGTTAATTGTTAGTTTACTCGCTTTATACACACACTCATACAGGTCGTATAAATAATAATATAAATATATGCCCATATACATTCCTACTTGAATAATGAGATCATCTACAACGCTCCCAAAAACGCGACCTGGGGACTATGACTATATTCAGAGCTACCGAATCATTATAGCGCTTGTGATAAGAAGTGATTCTTTGTGCAAATGGACTATTTATAGCTTTTCGTAGGGTAAAAATTACAAGACAACAAAAATGTTGATAACACAGAACAGAACACTTGGAAAAAATTGTGGCTTTTTTTATAGGTACATAAAGAAATAAAGTAATACATTTTTTGAAAACATATCGCAACATGTAATATTCAGTTTTTCTTTGTGCATTTTTTCACTTTTTATTCCTATTTGCGTATCAAATTTAGACGTTTTCAGTCCTCTTGTTTCGTGTTTATCCAAAGCAAACAAATCTGTGGCCGCACATTTGACACAGTTTTCATTATTTATTTATTTCTCGCCTGGCACAACACTATTCATTTTTTCGTTTTGGCTGCATTGTGTTGTGCCCCAGAGCAAATATTTATGCCAAACCATCTTAATTGGGTGGAAGCAAAGGAATTAACCCCTCATCCAAAAAATCACGCACGTTAAACGTGAACGTCCGAAAATCAGAGAATCAACCCCCACCCAAAATCTCACCCCTTTTGGCATTCTTCATCCCTCCTCCTGCACACGCAAAATAAATTATTCGCGTTTAGATATTTTGAAAATTGCCCGCTAGCCAAGAAGAGGTGTTTTCGCTTTATTTTTAGCAGGCGCGCGATTTCTCAATTCAAGAATTTATAGTTTTGTTTACACGAGAGTGGTGGCGATTGGTGCGCATTTTGGTGCTTCTTACAAGGCCCGCGGAAAAGGTTAAGAGTTTACGAGTAGTAAGAGTCTCATTAAATTGGCCCCTAGATTGGTCGGGTAAGTAAGTGGAGAAGCTTTGTTACAGTATGACGTTCGTCTGCTGCCGCTTTCAAGGTTATATTTGTTATACCCTATAATTTCAGTCAAAAGTTTGCAACGCAGTGAAGGAGACATTTCCGACCCTATAAAGTATATATATTCTTGATCAGGATCACCTCCTGAGTTGATATAGCCATGTCCGTCTGTCCGTCTGTCCGTCTGTCCGTCCGTCTGTCCGTCTGTCCGTCCGTCCGTCCGTTTCTACGCAAACTAGTCCCTCAGTTTTAAAGATATCTGCTTGAAACTTTCCCAAAAGTTGTCTTTCTATTGCAGGTAGTATATAAGTCGGAACGAGCCGGATCGGCCGACTATATCCTATAGCTGCCATATAACTGAACGATCGGAAAGGCCATAACTTTGGTATTTTTAAAGTTAGGAAGTTAGGATTTTTTATGGGTTTTATATTTGGCCAACCAATCCGACGTACCAAATTTCATAAGGATCGGTCGACTATATCCTATAGCTGCCATATAACTGATTGATCGGAAATGCCATAACTTTGGTGTTTGTAAAGTTAGGAAGTTGAAAATTTCTATGGGTTTTATTTTTGGCCAATCAATCCGACCTTTTAAGTTTCATAAGGATCGGCCGACTATATCCTATAGCTGCCATATAACTGAACGATTGGAAATGCCATTACTTTGTGTTTTTAACGTTAGGAAGTTGGGATTTTTTATGAGTATTAAGAATGCATCATATGAATAATTTTGAAGAATATAATTTACAGAATATTCTGCAAGGGTATTTCAACTTCGGCTCCGCCCGAAGTTAGCTTTCCTTTCTTGTTAAAGATTAACATTGCTTTTCAATTAACCGACACGAGCACTTTTAGCGGCTGGGAACATACACATATCGGGGGTTAAAGGGGATGGTTGGCTGTGATTGACCACTGGGACTCTCAAACTGTGACCTTGCACTATCGTAATCGAAAACTCCTGCTGGGGGATGATAAGTAGATTTATTAAAGGCTATTGAGTTTGCGGAATACCAGTGCTCAAGGGGAAACGTAAGATTTTAAATGATAAGTTTAATGTAGAAAACAAAGTATAAATTCTATTTAAAAATTTATTATCAAAAACTTTTTTTGCATTATGATATTTGGGTTTTTAAAAAGCCATCTCATAAGGTGAGAATATTAACCCAGAATTTTGATAAGAAATGGCTTTTAAAAACAAATAGAAACCATTTAAAGAACTCAAAAGTTCGAATTATTATTCATTTCAAAGACTGATTTCATCACCTTTGTTTGTTTGCTTTTTTTGCCCTAGACAGCAATTAAGCTCCCTCGCCTGATTTGCGATAAAATAATGATTTCTCCTTCCCTACTTGGGCCCACTTATCATTCCACTTACTATTATTGTTACACAAACCCATACAAACCCCCTCGATTCACAGACTTTACATTTGATAATGGCTATTTTTAGAGTCCACAAACGTTGTCACTGCAGCCGCGCCTTATATTCTCCACCCATAAAAATATAAGTTATAACTGATTGATAACTCGTGCTTGGGATTTGCTGTTGTTGATATTTGTTTTGTGGAATCGGTGGATTGGAAAAGGGTTTTCGGTTTCATAACGCGATTAACTGGGCTAAAAATAAACATGGACATTAGCATATGAATGCAGCTGTCGCATGTTGTTTTAGCTTTATTCAATAAACTTGTTTTTTGCTTCATTGAAAGATCGTCGCTGTGTGCTTTTTCAGTTAGCCAATTTCCACAGGTGAGACAGAATTTTAGGAAAAGGGCCAAAGGAATGTAAGTTTAACTGATTAAACCTCTAATCATAAATGAACGATTTTTAAAGGCAAATAAAGAGGCAGACATCGACTGACGACAGCGCGACTGGCAGCGATCGGTTAATATATATATACTATATATCTGTAAGCGAGAGTATAAGTATGTGTGTCGCCGTGCTTTTACCGTTTGATAACCTAGAAAAGAAGCCTAGGTGTGAGTGTGAATGTGTGCGTGTATGGGCGCTGGAGAATCGAACATTGATAAGAGCATATGCGTACAATAAAAACCGAGTATTTTTTTCAGTTTAAGAGTCTTTAACCTTTAATTAATATGATGGATATTCCGCATTTAGTTGTTAAGACGTTACATTTGTAAGATTAATCTATTTACTGCTTTCGGACACAATTATAATTATAATTTATTGTTAACACATGTAATACTTAGAGCGTTTTAGATATGAAACACCCTACTGTCAGTCAATTTAATTTGCGTTACAAAAAACATGGGGAAGTTCGAGTTGACAAAATTGAACCAAATAGCCTTGCCATAGCCCATCACATCCATATGTTGTCGTCCAGCGTTTCTACAAATGTTATGCATAAATTCATAATGTAAACATTTTGGGGCCTACGCAGTTGAGAGCTTTGTGGGGAGGGGGGATGGTGCTCCGACTGTCAACTGGTCCATCAAGTGGGTCCGAAAAACCATTCGCCAGCCATCTGTATGTGCCTTAGTGACCCCCTACCCGGCTTTGAATATATTGTGCTCATGGGTCTTTTGTGTGCCTACACATAGGAAAAAATATTAATATTTTTTTATTACCCATCAAAATTTGGTTCGGAACTCAGCATAGATTGCTGGTTAGGATTTGTATACCCTTGCAGAGGGTTATTATATTTAAATTCAAAAGTTTGCAACGCAGTGAAGGGCACATTTACAACCCAATAAAACCTTGTAAAAAAGTGACCCAAAACTGAACTTCTGGAGTCCATAATTTTATCAAATTTAAGCCGATTCTAAAGTGACATACCTCTAACAACTTATGTTTTGATTCTCAAAAAATCTGTGTTAAAATTTTTAATTTTAACGTTGATCAATTTTTTGACCCATTTTCATGTTAGTTATTTGTAAATTTCCGATGACTGATAGAGTTAATATGAAACATTTTTGTATTTTAAAAGGATCACCAATAAAGGGATCTTGATCTTGTAACACCAACTGACCCATTTTTAAAAAGGATTCGCCAATCTTATTTTATATTATTTAATTCTTTAGTAATTTTTTATAAAGGATTTTCTACAAAGATTATTTCGATAAGCTGGGTACTGATATAGTTTGTTTTTTTTTCGCGTGCGGATCTCAGAGAAACTCCCCCTCTGTTTGCGCCCAATGGGCTTTTTGAAGCCCCCCTTTTACCTCTTCCCGGACTCCATCGAGTTTACGGCGGTCCAGTACCCGGCCGGCCGCATTTGGAAATCTCGAAAACTTGTTTATCCAACACACACACACAATCATACTGCACAGAGATGGGGGAAAAAATTATAAACAAGTTTTTTTGTTTTGTATTTCGGCTCGGCTGTTGTTCTTCCTCTGCCTTCGTCTTTCCCTCCGCCCGCTCACCACCCCCTCCTCCGCGCCCACTCCTCGACCGCTCTTTGTGCTTTTTACTTCTTGCTTGTATTTTGTCGCTGGTTTCGTAATTTATTCTAAAAGCGTTCCGTTTTGGCTCTATATAGAGAATATGTACACACACGGGCTTGCATACGTATACATTATACATATGGGATATGTGCTATGCTGTGTATTTGAATACAATTTATACCCCGAGTGATACAGAAATTTGCTTGTCATTTGTGAGATACTTTTTGGATGCCAATTTTAAGGGTAATCAAATCGTCAGCTGCAATTTTGTTAAGCTAAAACTAAAGTTTTATGAGCTCAATAATTTTCAACTAGGGTTAAAGACCACTTTTTTATTTATAGCCTTAAAAACTAAAACAATATATTGATTTTTAAATAAATATATTGAAAAATCATTTTAAAATTAGCTTTGCAAATCCTTAAAACTATTAGTTCTAATGTTATTAATTGTATAATGATAGGGCATTTCTTTTTCGATGTTGCCCACACTTTTGTTTATCTTGTTTTCTTCTGATTTTTGTTTTGTTTTGAGCTTTGAATTATTCAAAATAACACTTTTGGTCTATTTGTCTGAATTGTTGCTGCTATTGTTGTACGCCTCAGCGCTTTTGAAGTGGGTGCAACACAAAGCAACAAAAACAACAATAGTGGCAATATCGGACGATCTCCAAGCCACAACAACATAAACTAACAAGACCTAGCTGTATTGAACAATTCAATTTTGCATTACAACAAATACGCCACTCGAATTACAATTTTGCGGTCTAGCGGGGTAATGTGTAATCACTGCGATAACCAATTGTTAAAAATAATAAGAGTCGAACTTCCAAAAACGTTACCTACTTTTTTCCAAAAAACAAAAATGTAATTAGAGATACTTTTAGTTGCAGAATTGGTTAAGTTCTATCACTCTGTTGCCAATAAAAAGTTGTTCAAGTTATAGACTACGTGTTTTGGAACCTTCAAGGTATTAAACTAAGTCGTTAAAAACTCAACTGAAATATAGTGGGAAAAGCACCCTCCACCCACTTCTTGTCAAACTCCGGCTTAGCTCAGTGGCTGTCAAAATGTGACAAGAGTCGTCGTCGAAGAAGGGGATAAAGCAGACACAGAGAGAAAGAAGGGGGGATAGAGAGATTTAACCTTGAAAAGTGTGGACAAGACAGACGACGATGACGCAGAGATTTTTTTTGGATTCGCTCGAGGCAGAACCAGAATCATAAAGATGGAAAAATAACGTACAATTGAATAATAACCATTACACGCTGAAAGAGTCAGGTGAGATGGGTTCCCAAAGGAAACTTCTTATACAGCGAGTCCAAAGTATTATTTGCTTGCAAATGTCAACTACTTTAGAACCAGTCTACTTTCTTAATAGATACACATATTTATGATCTCAATTTATGCACATAATTTGATACAAATTAACCATTAACTAACCATTTATGAACCTAAACAAATAATTTCTAATGGAAACTTTTTTTGCCCCAATGCGCCATTTATTTACTCAAATAACAATATATTTCTTTTTTCAAAGAAGGTTAAGAGTGTGTCTCGTAATCAATGAATAGTGCTACCAGTAAGGAACAAATTATTTTGTCTTACATTGAAGCCAACATACAATTCCTAATGAAAACTTATGACGACACGACCAAAAACTTGTGTTATAAAAAATGTCTGTGATGTTCAAATTAATAAACGGAGATACCAACACTTTTGTTTTGGTTATGATAAGATCAAAAATACGACTTATAAAATAATATAATAACCTATGCATGTAAGCAACAAGGGACTGATAAGTAATGACTAATGAAAGGCGATTGCGGGGGGTCTATAAATTATATATATATTGTTTGATGAAATCAGCAATAAGTATTTACCAAAGACGTTTTTGTGTCACTTATAAGGTATAGGTAATAGGTACGAAGTAAATAAACTAAAACATTCCCAAAATATAAGAGAACACATACATATATTCCTAAGCCTTCAACTTCGGTATTTCAAAATGGCAAAAATTATGACATGAACCCAGTTCACTTAACCCCTGAATGCACGGGAATGTCCCACCCCTTAGCGACTTTGTGACGTTTTTGGGGATCCGAAAATGTCCGAACGAAATTATGCAAATTACTTACAACTGAGGGCGTGACAAATGAAAAGCAAAAGCGCATAAATCATAAAAAAAGCGAATAAAAACGGGGAAAAGTAAAAACAGAAGCTGACGCAGGAAACTAAAAATACCGGCGATCAGGTTGGCAAAGAGAGAACCGAAAAAACAGGGTGTTCCTGTGTGAAAAGGAGGAGCGGATGATAAACAGGTGCGGGAGGAGGGGGTTACGAAGGAGCGGAAGAAAGATGCGAGTTGCACTTGGCTGGGCAGGCCGAAAATAAACCAGAGAATGTGAGGACTCCTCACGATTTTCCTTTTCCCATGAACGAATGGATGACCCTATTTCTTCTTGCCCTTCCTTATTCCCTACATCCCTCAATAGACCATCCCCGTCCATTCCATTCCCATTCCAATTCCCGATTCCAGGGCTATATAGGCCTATGTTTGTTTTGTGTGTGTGAGAATAGGCGGCACAGGCAGAAACGGCAAAAAGCAAAGGCAAAAGCAAAAGCCATAGGCCGGCACACAAAGCATAAAGAACGATAATAAACACACACACTGACACATATCGCGGCACAATACAATGCAAATACAGTGAGATTCGCTTAACAATTACCCTGGTTAATCCAAACTATACTATTTTGTTGGTCTTATGTGCTTATACCACATACACATTTTATGATTGTATAGTAATCGCTTAGGAACATTTCTATAAACTGCTTTTATTTCCATTTCCCTTTATTTCTCTTACTTTAATGGAATTTTGAATAAAATATAGATTATAATGTGATTAATAAGTTTTCTAAATTTTTGGAAAATAACGTATACGATTTGGAGCCATTTGTTAGCTCAGTATAAGTTTTAAATTCTTGTGTGTTATTTAAAAGGCCTAGATTTGTAAAAACATTCTTTTCAATTCTGGATTCAACAAGTTATTATTAAAGGTGAACTTTTCTGATGTTATCTTAATTGGTTTCCCCCTTTCGTTTTTATCGTAGGTCCACTGTTATCCCGCAAAGAGAGCGAAAGAGCGCGCACTAGTGGCCCAACATAGGCCTTTTGCCCAATTGTTGTTGCTTTTTATGCTGCGCTGTTGTTATTTTTGCCTACCCCACAATCGATACATGTTCCATCCCGCTCTTGCACAATGGGCGATAATCGGGTGACGAACTATATAGTGTTCGTACATTATGTTTGACTTACGTGCTTAAAGAAGTCCATGAACTGGCTGTAGAAGGAGAAATCCCGTGGATAATTCTGCTGAAACACCTGCGACAGGAGGATCGAGAGCGGGACTTCGCCATTGGGCGTACTGCTGGAACCAGGATTACCGTTAGTCGCGCCGGTGCCTCCCACTCCCAATCCGCTGCTGTTGCTGCGCTGCAATTTCGAAGTCGAAGCAACGAAATTCGAGCATTTGCACGAGATCAACATGATTTTTGGTTATTGCCGGGTCGCTGATAACAGTAATTGGTCCTGCTTCTTGCTTCTATCTTCTCTCTCTCTTTATCTTTCTCACTTCACCGCAAAAGGAAAACACTTTGGCTGTTCTTTTTCTTCTTCTCCTCCTCTTATTTATATTCTCACAAGCGTTAAACAACAACAACAAGTTCCAAGGATATTACAAGTTGTTTGCCGCCGTACTTCGTTTTGTATTTCGAATTTTATTCAAAAAGCCCTTCGAGTCACAAGTCGAAGAGCATTTGCGGGTTCTTTCAGATTTTACGAGTTTTGTTAAAGCGCTTGCTACCGCAAACAATCGAAGAGCCGATACGTACGCACACCCACAACCGTTAAATTTTTTTCAGCGACTAGGGGTGGAAGCCCATCGATGCCAACATAGAGGTAATCGATGTTTTCAAAATGTTGATGATATCGATATTTGGCCGGGCACATTCGATGTTTTTCCATTTCGAAAATTTCACTCCAGTTCATTCACTTTGATCTTAGCGGTTTAAGAAATATCTAAATGCCGAAATATAAAACGTATATAACTAAGAAATACAAATATTATTTTCTTTATTTAGTATCTGGGATTAAATACATTTATTCAACTTAACTGTTAAAGCATAACAGATTCGAATAATTGGTGTTTGGAAGGGTATTGTGCCTGGAAATAAATTGGTATCTGCACTCGCTAGCAGCGGGGTGAGTATTCACTAACTCTTCTTTACGTACGGAGTATGCACTCGCTATTATAGCCGCGTAATATGGTTCGGAGCTCTGTAAAAAAGTAGCTGTGACTCAACCTTCGATAAATGTTTAGACACAAACCCTTTTAACGGATTTTCCGTGGGTTTATTTTAAAAATGGTAAACGAATATAAATATTATCAGTTTTTGAAAAAAAAAACAAAACAAAAATTACTATTATTTGTAGGGTCAATACCAAATATATTGAATATGTTCTTAAAAAAATCAAATTTTTCTTTCGTCAGAAAGAAAAATCAAATATGTTCTTCAGAAGTTATTTATTTTGTTAAATTAATAGTAATTTTTGAAAAACATTTTGTTGAAAGGGAATATGGAAAAAAGAGAAGATTTAAATTTTTACTTAAATTATTATTTAAAATTGGGCTTATGTAAATTTGCCATATTTCATTTAAAAATTGTTGTACTCCGTAAAAATGTTTCCCCAGTTGCAGCGAGTATGACTTGCGAAACTGTGCTCCTATTTGCCTTAGATTTCATTTCGGCTCTTTGCACCTGCAGCTTGATTAAATTCCGTCTATTTCCAGTTGCCACCTCGAAAAGGGTCATCAAAAATGCATGCAACTTGTTAAGATACAGCCAAGAAGAACCCGCTCCCTTGTTCAACCAAGTCTAAGGCGAGAAATCATAAAGTTAGCCACGTGCCGCAGCCTGGCTTCCTCTTTTTCTAAGGCCAGGTCAACTTAAACCCACTCCTCCATTTCGGGGTTTGTTGGGCATAAATTATGGGTTCGCCCGTCAAATTTTGGCACCTGGCCGCGGTCGAAGGTCTTACAACACCATGGAGCTCCCTCTCTATTTATTCATCCATCCCGAAATGAAAGTGGTGGAGTGCTGGGGAGCTGCTCTATATCTGCTTGTCTTAGCCATGTTAACATGTAAACCGTTTGGCGGCCCGTTGGGTTCGCCATGTAATTGAAATTGCCCGGCGTACGCGGCATTAAGTCATAAAAGCAACAACTACAGGCCACTACTCTGTTACCCGGCAAAAAAAAAAAAAAGTAAATGAAAAGAAACAAGTTTGTCACACTCTGAGGCCAGGCACGTACTCGCCAAGAGGTCAAAACGCACTCTGGACATGATAAACCCGCGAGCAAATTGTGAAACTCGTCCGTTTGTGTCCACCACCATAGCCATCGCCATCATAATCATCATCTTGGAGCCCTGTGTGGGTCATAAAAGCAGCGTACTTAGAACAAGTTAACACAGAAACCGAAACGAACCAAAATTCCTGTTCAGGCAACACAAAATTTAATTAAGGTCTCTGTATCTTTCGGGTTCTGGGTAAACGTTTTTATTCAGGCGCTACCAAAGGGGCACAAACAGCATCTGATTGTGTAACACAATCTATATAGAGAACGTTGACTTTGCTCCGTTTATGGCAATTTTGTAAGAGGTGAAAGACTTTTTGGGGGGTACGAAAATATTATGACACCTTATGTCTGAAAATATGGGAGAAATAAAAGTCATTCAATCATGGTTTTTGGAAGTTAAGTTGTATTGAAAACCATTTTCCCCCAATTATCTGAAAAGTGAAAAATATTTAAAACAAGAAAGGAAAGCTAACTTCGGACGGAGCCGAAGTTGATATACCCTTGCAGAATATTCTGTAAATTATATTCTTCAAAATTATTCATATGATGTATTCTTAATACTCATAAAATGTCCCAACTTCCTAACTTTAAAAACACCAAAGTTATGGCTTTTCCAATCGTTCAGTAATATGGCAGCTATAGGATATAGTCGGCCGATCCTTATGAAATTTGGTAGGTCGGATTGATTGGCCAAAAATAAAACCCATAGAAAATCCCAACTTCCTAACTTTACAAACACCCAAGTTATGGCATTTCCGATCAATCAGTTATATGGCGGCTATAGGATATAGTCGTCCGATCCTTATGAAATTCGGTAGGTCGGATTAATTGACCAAAAATAAAACTTATAGAAAATCCCAACTTCCTAACTTTAAAAACACCAAGGTTATGGCTTTTCCGATCGTTCAGTTATATGACAGCTATATGATATGGTCTCCCGATCCGGCTCGTTCTGACTTATATACTACCTGCAACAGAAAGACAACTTTTGGGAAAGTTTCAAGCAGATAGCTTTAAAACTGAGGGACTAGTTTGCGTAGAAACGGACGGACGGACGGACAGACGGACAGACGGACATGGCTATATCAACTCAGGAGGTGATCCTGATCAAGAATATATATACTTTATAGGGTCGGAAATGTCTCCTTCACTGCGTTGCAAACTTTTGACTGAAATTATAATACCCTCTGCAAGGGTATAAAAACTCATACAAATTATGACTGCTTTGATTTTTCAAACGCTTTTTTAATTACTATGTAATACATTTAATGCTCCCTCGGTCAATTGTTTCACATCTTTTTAAAAGCGCGCCTTTATTAATTATTCGTATTACATTATTTCTTATATCTTGCGGAAATTAAACTCTATGTTGAAATTAAAATATAAACATATTTTAAAATGGTGTGAAGTTAAGTTACCTAATATTTTAAAAGAGCCTTAAACTTCTCTTATATTTAGTTCATAAAATATGAGCTATAAACAATACAATAATACAATTATTTTGTTGTTAATCGCACCCAAAAAACCAAAACTATGGATAGAAAAAATATCTTAAAATAGTCTGTTTTAAATAAATTCTAAATTGGTCTGCTGATGGTTGTAAAGAAAATATGAATAAATCTTTAAGTTGTTTATTTTTAAACACCAAAATTGGTTTCAATATTTTAAATGCCATTCAATTTGCATGTTTTAGGGAAGTGGAAAAAAATGCCTTGCTAAAGTGAAAACCGGAGCCTGAACGATAATCTCCTTGTGACTTCTGCCCGCCTACTAAAGCTTTTGAAAAGAGTCTGGTGAACTGGGCTTCATCCTTTGGCACATCCTTTCCCAGCGGCTCCTTTTCGCTCCCTCTTAAATGCTCTCTATGTGCTCCCTCTCGAAATTTGATCTTTTTGCCGTGATAAGAAATCGAGGGAAAAGAAGGCGCAAAGCAAGAACATGCTCGAGGAAATGCCTGGGCAATTGCTGGGCCCGAGGTCCTTTGTCTTGGAGGACCTTTTATGTCTTATCAAGGCGGGCAAACTTGGGACGCTCGGCGGATCCCGCTGCCATTGGTCCCGATCCCGATTCCAATCCCAATCCTGGATGCCAGCTCCCGGCTCCTGGTAATACAATACTTTATAAATGCGACCGCAATCTCAGCTCCTTTTTAAATTAATTCGCGAGAATTTAAGGCGGAGGTGCCATGCGGCGAGGTGATCCTGGCCGCTGCTCCTGGCGTGGTGTCCTGGCTCCCATTATTGTGGCAGCAACTTTATAAATTGCGCATAGAAAACAAACCGCCCGCAAATGCCAGCCACAGGCATCCTTTGTCCTTCGCAATCGCTGTTTATACTTGGTGCTGCCTGCCCTGAATGGCAATCAATCAATCAATCAGCCTGGCGATGATCGCGTATCGATATCCATTTACATAACGCCAATTTCGGCACGTTCAATCTCTAATAAGGGGAGTCTTTGATCGTATTCACGAAAATTTGGGTGGAGGAAGGAAGTGTATTATTAAGGAGGTGTGGGGTTTTCAGGAAATACATTTTAAGAACTCTTGTTAAACTTGTAAAACTATTGTATTATATTATATTTTTTCATTATTATGCAAATAAAAAAAATGAACTAACTTATTTGTAGAACACATTTTTTCTTGTTTCTTTAATTGAATATCATACAATTTAAAACTGATATTCAAATGTTATGTTACTGTTAACTAATTTCCACATTAAGATTACTTTTCTTATTTATAACAAGAAAGGAAAGCTAACTTCGGGCGGAGCCGAAGTTGATATACCCTTGCAGAATACTCTGTAAATTATATTCTCCAAAATTATTCATATGATGCATTCTTAATACTCATAAAAAATCCGAACTTCCTAACTTTAACAACAACAAAGTTATGGCATTTCCAATCGTTCAGTTATATGGCAGCTATAGGATATAGTCGGCCGATCCTTATGAAATTTGATAGGTCGGATTGATTGGCCAAAAATAAAATCCATAGAAAATCCCAACTTCCTAACTTTACAAACACCAAAGTTATGGCATTTCCGATCAATCAGTTATATGGGAGCTATAGGATATAGTCGGCCGATCCTTATGAAATTTGGTGGGTTGGATTGATTGGCCAAATATAAAACCCATAGAAAATCCCAACTTTCTAACTTTGCAAACACCAAAGTTATGGCATTTCCGATCAATCAGTTACATGGCAGCTATAGGATATAGTCGGCCGATCCTTATGAAATTTGGTAGGTCGGATTGATTTGCCAAATATAAAACCCATAGAAAATCCCAACTTCCTAACTTTACAAACACCAAAGTTATGGCATTTCCGATCAATCAGTTATATGGGAGCTATAGGATATAGTCGGCCGATCCTTATGAAATTTGGTGGGTTGGATTGATTGGCCAAATATAAAACCCATAGAAAATCCCAACTTTCTAACTTTGCAAACACCAAAGTTATGGCATTTCCGATCAATCAGTTACATGGCAGCTATAGGATATAGTCGGCCGATCCTTATGAAATTTGGTAGGTCGGATTGATTTGCCAAATATAAAACCCATAGAAAATCCCAACTTTCTAACTTTACAAACACCAAAGTTATGGCATTTCCGATCAATCAGTTATATGGGAGCTATAGGATATAGTCGGCCGATCCTTATGAAATTTGGTAGGTCGGATTGATTGGCCAAATATAAAACCCATAGAAAATCCCAACTTCCTAACTTTACAAACACGAAAGTTATGGCATTTCCGATCAATCAGTTATATGGCAGCTATAGGATATAGTCGGCCGATCCCGGCCGTTCCGACTTATATACTGCGTGCAAAGGAAAGAAGGGTGTGTGCAAAGTTTCAATCCGATAGCTTTAAAACTGAGAGACTAGTTTGCGTAGAAACAGACAGACGGACAGACGGACAGACGGACAGACGGACATGGCTATATCAACTCAGGAGGTGATCCTGATCAAGAATATATATACTTTATAGGGTCGGAGATGTCTCCTTCACTGCGTTGCACACTTTTGACCAAAATTATAATACCCTCTGCAAGGGTATAAAAAAGTGTAATATTAATAGGTGGAAAACTATTAAGGACAACATATTTATTTACTTAAATGTGTGGTTTTCAAACTCAGTGCAGGAAATTTCGTTATAATTTGCTTTTCCTTTCACTTTTCAAATTAATCTGTGACTTTGAAGGACCGTTAATATATCATACAATAATTTGAACCTGCAAATCAGTGAGCCGGAATCAACCAAAGTATCTCACAGATACATTCCTTGCCACGTATGTATCCCGAGTCACCCATGCCACGCCCCCAACGACTCCCTAACCATGTGTATCCGAAATGTGCTATATAGACACCTATAGTCACACTCACATTTAAATACAGGCAACATTCGGCCAATGGGAGCTGCTCGCATATGTGTATCCGAGGGATTATGTATCTGTATCTGCAACTGTTTTCGGTTTCCGGTTCGTTTCTGTGCCCCAGCTCGTGCCGCCGAGGAAAAAAACACAAATATTAAACAAAAACAAGTACGCAGCGGAGAACAAGAGAAATTATCTAGTAATTGCATAATTAAGTGTGCAGGGCGGAGGGTAACTGTTTAGTTTTAATTTGTGTAAATTGCCCGTCTGATACAGATCGCGCGTGTTAACTTTACGCCCCTTCGCAGCGAGGGATTATTAATTGAATTAGCGCCGATGTATCCTCTTCTGAGATCCGTATCTCCGTGATCTGGTCAGCTAATTAGCGGCTTTGCCCATCTCATAATTTTCAGACAGGAAGTTGACAGCCAATTGACAAGTTCCAAATGAAGATGAAACCCCTCCATTAGATGATGAACTTAGTGGTTCATGGCGAAACCCAAATCAAAATTTGCATATGACAAGTTATTGGGGGGAATGCTGTAAAGTGAAGAATTTCCTGTGGCACATCCATCAAGAAATTCGCACGGTATTATTGACAAACGGATATGGGATATGGCGCTTTCAAAGTCATTTTCCCAGGCCTTGTACCTCCCACACACACACATCATTCAAGTGCCCTTAGCCTCAGCACATCCTTATCCGCAGTGTCATTATGTCTTCCCCAGGATACGCATCACTCCCCCAATCGGTAAATCACGCTAATAAGCCGGTAATGAATATAATGTAAGAGTGGCCCTCGTCTCCGGCATATATTGCATGTTTGGCACACATTCCGTGTCCTTAAACTCCTTGAACACCCCCCATTTTCAGGCCGGAAGAGGAAACATTTGCCGAGGGGTTGTGCAAAAAAAAAAAAAAAGTAAAACAATTTTTCACTTTTGTTTTTGTTTAATAGGGCATGCGAAAATATTTCACTGGCATCACTTACCCCTCATTGTCAAGGACCCGGGCAGTTCCTCTCTGACTTCCCCGATCATCATTTGTCTCCATTTGCCACTTGGTTTTGGGTGTTTTGCCGGCATCTTCATCAGTCCAAAAAGCAGAGTTGCGAACTCCACTCCTCGTTTATTTTGCCATATCTTTGACTGATGGGAGCTTCTTCATTTGTCAATGTAACGCAGTGCGGTCCCAAAAATGATTTTCTCGCATGCCAGCCAGACTTGGCGATGGCCAACACTTTACCGCGGAACTGGGGGTCCCATGAACATACACACATGTCTATATATATCCAAGTTAAAGGCAGAAGAGTGTGGATGTGCTGGTCGTTGGACACTCCAGTTGAGGCGGTTGCCAGTCACTCAGTCACTTTACCAGTCTGTCAGTCGCTCAGCAGACTTTCAATCGTCGCATAGTGGGCTTGAAGATTGGATTAAGACTTACAAGTAAAATACAAGATCCAATAACAAGGAAAAAAATATAGAAAATTTAAAAATTGTTTTTAATAAGAAGATTTTCTCTGTCTAAAAAAACTAGGGAATGTTTGGATATGCCACAAAGATATCACAACCAGTGGTTTTAAAGGGGTTGACCCACAAGGTTAATAGCTAATAAAAAACCTCTTAACTCCTGTTTATTTTATTACCAGAATCCCTGCTTAAACATTTTAAAATGTGGCTTACTTAATGATTATAAATACTTTCTCTATGTCCCTATCTATGGTTTATGTTTAAATTAATATCCACTGACATCCTATTATTAGTAAACGTTTGTTTAAGCATTGTTTATCAAAGTCAACATTGCTAAAAATTCTGTGGGAAGTCTGCAAATTTTACTATGGATGCTTCAAGAGTCTCTATTTGTTTAAATATTTTTAAAATTTTATATATTTCACTTAGAGCTCATCACCATTTAACCACTGTTCACTCCTCAGTGAAGACAGCGTGTAAAAACCCGTCAAATGCCAGGAATACCAAAAATAAAGCGATGCGAATCGATGCGATCGCAGTTGTTGTCTGTTTCGATACGTTGGAGGTTTTGATTTGCAGAGCCACCGCAAATTGCATTGTCGTCATCCGATGATCATCATCACTGGGGACATATTGGTGACGCTAAGCGGCGGGCACACACACAGTCTACATACTATATAAAAAAGAGTTCGCGGAAAACACCAGATGCGGGGGCTCCAGGGGATGGCAATTGGATGCAGTGGAGCGGATGACGCGCCTGGCGGTCTGGCTGGGATCGATGAAGGAGAAGTCGGGATCATGATGATGAAAACGATCAATGAAGTCTCCTCTCGTGGCTTTCGATTGTCGCCGGCAATTCCGATTGCCGGCCAAGCTTTTGCCCCGCTTGTAGTTGCTGTTTTCCTTCGGACGTTTTGGCATTTGCGGCATGGCGCTAATTAACAACTGCCGGTGCTTTTTAGCCACTTGGAGAGCTGGGCCAATTGTTTGGTTGATGATAAACATTTTTATTGATTTGTGATGATTGCCGACAGGGAGGGCAGCAGGTGCACATGGACTGGACGATCGGTCGGTGCCTTTTGCCGTTGCTATTTATTAAATGCGATTTATTCGCAATTGCTTCCCAGAAGCAGGAGGTGCTGTATTGCTGCCGCAAGATTAGACCTACGATCCGCATCCAGTTTTGGAGCGTTCCGGGAAACAGAAGCGTCATATGTTGGCCGGGTAATTGCCACCGGTCTTGCAGATAGAGATCACCCAAACGAGATGCCAATTTGTCGTCGTCTGGCGAAACTCCAAAAGGGGCTACGGGTTACGGGCTACGGGTTACCCTGTGTTGCGCACCTTTTTTATGGCCACTACGTGTCGCGCTTGCCGAAATAAACCAGAAACGAAATATTCGCCATAAAATTTGGACTTGGAGGAGCCCTCGAGGAGACCTCGCCTCTCGTCGCGCATGTTTGTCAGCTTCCATAAAAACGGAGAATAAAAGACACACTTCTTATCAGATTTCTCAAACCCCCCCTCCCCTATCCATTCAAAAGCGAAGCTTCTAAGTAAAGACATAAAATATCTTGGTTTCAACTTGTGTTTGTTTTATTTACTAAATATTTTTCTGTTGTCTTCCTTTTTGTTTTGCGTTTTTATATGCTACACATTAAAAATGTTTTGGTGCTTATGTAAGACGTACACTCATATGTAATTGTATAATCGTTTATAGTTACATGGTTAGTTATTGTTGGATTGTGTAATACAATATAAATACTGAATCAAAGGCAAGGCCCTATAACATACAAATATATAGTAGGTAAATCATAATTGAGGATTAATAGCGGAGTCGAATCTTTGAAAAACTATCACACTCAAATGCTTTCTTTTTTGTCAAGAGTTTCTACGCGTACACTAGTCGTATGTGTAATATTGATAATGCTTTAACGTTTACTTAATTTATGGATTTATGCAAAGTTAGATGTATCATGAATGTAATTATTATGTATGGTTAATACTAAACTGTTCCATTTGCTTCATGTTTCATGTTTATAAGTGGCAAGATCTAGGAGTTTTGGGCGCCGAAACTTTTGGTCTAGAGTTACCCAAAATCTTTATAAAAATAAATATGTTAAACGTCAGAATTGTTTTAAAAGCAAGTTTGGAAACAGTCTTTTAAATACTAGGCAGCCCTTTAATATGTTTCATTATCTTTTAGAATCTGCTGATTTACTGGTTTATATCTGCTAAGGTTCTTAAAGAGATTCCGGACTGATCTTTAATTTTCTAATCGTTTTTTAGGCGCTACTGGTGGACCTTTCCATTTGCGACCCAATCTCACTTGGACGTGTCTCATGTGGCATTTGCTCGACTTCGATGTACTCCTCTTCATCTGGTGGATTCTCGGGCTCCTCTTCTCCTCCAGCGGACTCAACTGTATCCGTTTCGTATAGCTCCTGTTTCACAATCGTGGGACTTCGCTCCGGACTCTGAGTGGGCGAAGTGTTCCGGTTGGAAGGTACCTCCACTTTTGACACTGGCGGACGTCCCTGTGGTCTCAACTCATGGCTCCTTTGGTGGTGTTCCAACTCGGCTCGGAAGTAGAATTTCTCGGGGCAGAGACTGCAATCGTAGGGTCGCGAATGAGCTCCATGCTCTGCCATGTGGTTGAGTAGACCACCGGGTGCGGTGAAGACGGCCGAGCATATGTAGCAATTGAAGCCACGCTGTTCGGTGCCCGCGAAGGTGTGTTCCACCAGATGTTCCTGCAGTTTTTGGGCATGCGGCAGGATCATCTTGCACAGGTTGCAGCGATTCTCTACGAACGCCGAGGGCGGTGCTGGCAGAGATGTGGGTGCCTCACTGTGCTTGCCCCGTTTTCCATTCAAGTTATGCTTACGACAGCACTTGTCGCAGAGCTTCGCTGGACCCTCGACGGCATCGGGTAGAGGTTCCAGGCACAGAGCACACACAGGTTCCTGCAGACTTCCACCACTCGAGGAGGACTTGGTGTGGAATTTGGCATGCAGACTTAGCTCGAATTCCGAGTGCAACGTTTGGCGGCAACAAATGCAGGCTAGTGGCAAGGAGGCTCCATCGCTTCCATGTTCGGATAGATGAGCTCTGAAGGCAGCCACATCCTCCAGAGGTTGACCACAGTGGGAGCACTTTCCAGACTGTCCCACCTTCGAGTGCTGCAACTTATGCTCGGCCAGGATGGCCGGTGAGGGGAACACCTCGTCGCATATCAAACACTTGTGTTTGCCCGTCGAATTGTGACAGCTCTTCATGTGCTGCTCCAGTTCGGCTCGAGATTTGAAATTTCCCGCACAGTAAGCACATCGCAGACTCACTCCCGTCTTCAGATTGTGGGCCAGTTTGCGATGGGAGTGGAGTTCCGCCTCGCTGCGCAAATCCTGTCGCTCGCACATTCCGCAACTGAAGGTGGCGGTATTTGCATTCGATGGTGGTGGTGCGGTGGCCTGAGGAGCCGCCGGTTGTGAATTTCCAACACCCTCATTTCCCGAAGGCGATGTGGACTTGGCGGCGTACATCTCCATCAGATATCGTTGACTCAGACCGTACATTAAGGCCGGGTGAGGAGAGGTTTGTGGCTTTAATGCATTGGTGTCCACTTGAAGGGGACTGTAGAACTTGTTGCTCGAGGGGGGTGCTCCTCCGGGTGCTTGAGCTCCTGCTCCCCCAGTCGCTCCTCCGAACAGGCCCTTGAATGCCACATTGTAGTCGATGATGCTGCTGTTGTTGTTTGTGGCCGCTGCTGCTGCCGCCGCTGCCGCCAAAGGAGGCAGCAAGGCGTTCACATAGAGACTGCCCATGTTGGGCGAGTTCGCCTCCTTGTCCTTGACTCCGCCATGCTGACTCTGCATGTGACGATCCAGCAGGAATTCCACGTGGAAGGTCTCCGGGCAGGAGGGACATCTAAACTGACGGGCGTGGGCGGCCAGATGGAAGTGCATCTCCAACTCGGAGGAGCAAACTGCTCGGCAAAACATACACTGCAGAGGATTAGTGGGGGCACTGGAATTGGCGCCCAACGTGGGGTGTCCGCCCAACTGGTGACGTGTCTTGACATGCACATGGAACTCGGCATCGGAGCGGAAGAGCTCCAAACAGGCGCTGCAGCGGAGGAGTTTCGTTTCCTGACTGTGGGCACAAGCCAAATGCAGCTGCATGGCCATCCGACTCTCACAAACCTCCGCACACAAGGAACACTTCAGAAGGGTTAGCACGTGCTCTGAAAGCAAATGTTGCTGCAGATCCTCCGATTTGGCAAAACTCTTTCCGCAGCTGGAACTACAGTTGAACTCCGAGCCCGTGATGAGGAAGTGACCCACCACATGACGCTCGAACTCCGATTGCTCTGGCAAACTCAGCCCACAATGAGGACAAACCAGTTGCATGCCCTCGGCAATGTGACTCTTCAAATGATTCCTGAAGCTCTCGAAATCCGGTAGTCCAGCGTTGCACTGATTGCAGAAGAACACCCCTGGTGGACCAGCGGGCGGTGCCAGTTGAGTGTGTGTTTGAGGGTTGGGTGACATCGGTCGCCTCTTGTTGCTGCTCAAATCCGTGGGAAGATCGTCCTCTACAGGCCGCGATTCCCTCTCCGGACTTCCCAAATCCGGTTTAATTTTGGGCATATCCAGAGCAAGACGTGGACTAAATGTACCGACGGTGGCCAAACGATTGAAGTGCTCGTAGTAGGAGTTCGGGCTACTCAACCTGTCCATGTGGGTGCTCCTCATGTGCTGAAAGAGTCCGGCGATATTGCCAAACTTCATGGTGCAGTACTCACAGCTCAGCTGAAAGCCTTCGCCCTCCTGAACCGGCGTCTTCACAGCCTGTTGTTGCTCATGCACACTCTGGAGATGGGCATTCAGCTGCTCCAGACTACTGAACTCTGTGACCTTGGGGCAGTAGCTGCACCTCAGCAGGGGAGTGGGCGTGGCAGTGGTGGTTGCGCCACCCACATGACTACTTCTCGACCTCTTGGGGAAGTCCAATCTACTGGGACTACTATCGGAAGCCAGGGCCAAGGCATATCTCCTCTTCTGCAGACTACCATTGCTGGAAACCGATGCCGAGGCAGATCCCGTGGATCGGGGACTGTAGTTCAGGGCATTGGGATTACCACCGGCTGCCAGGATAGCTGCGTTCTTCTTGTGCTTTTGCATGTGCGATGTAAGAGCGGCAGCTGTATTATAACCCCTGTTACACATACTACACTGGAAGGGCTTCTGGATGTCGTGGGTCTTCATATGGATCTTCAAATGGTCACTAAAAATAGATTAAGCAAAAGAAATTCCTTTGTTTAGTTTTAAATTGATATATTTTGCAAGACTCCTCCACTTACCTCCTCGAAAAAGCAGCCTCGCAATGTGGACACTTGTAATTCCGCTCGTTGGTATGCAATTTCTTATGACGATCACGGGAACGCTTGTGCTTGAAAAGCTTGGAGCAGTACTCACATTTGAAAGGCAGGTGTTCAGCGTGGCTCTGAAAGGAAAATGCACACAAATTTGGAAAATCCCATTAGCATAAAGATAATCTGAGCAATTAGCCCCGGGGCCCACTAGGCTATTTGAAATTCTTAGAAGAGCCCCAGACAAGGCAGCGTCAACTGTCCGTCTACCCCAGTTAAAAGTTGCGATGACAACGATGACGACGACAACGACGACGACGACGACTCCTGGCTTGAATTTATAGATGCGTCAATCTGAATCTGAATCTGCATACCGACTGACTCTACTCGACTCGGACTCGGACTCGGACCCAGACGAGTAGGTGTTTCACTTGCGACTCGTGGCTTGTGGACAAAATTCATCTAAATGCGCGACGCCGCTTACTTTTTTTGCACGTTGGGGTAGAAAGGGGCAGGTGCTGAGGTTGGGTCTTAAACTACACCCGCAACCGGTTTGCTTTTTGGGTTCTTTTCGCGGCAGTCGGCTTTGAACTTCGAGAGCGGCAAAAAAATTAGCCCATTTGTATGCAGCCCCCCAGTTTGGACTGCCTTAAAATTGCACAATATATGATGAGTTAGCAGGGTTAGTCGCATCCAGAGAGCGCAAACTTCTCGTGTTGGTTATGGTTTTTTAAACTGTCGCTCCAATCATCATCGCCATCAACATCCCATAAGCTCAAAGACCGAAGTCCGAATTCCGAACCGTACCAGCTCATCCAGGCGCTAGGATCAAAGCCGGATCGCTACATGTTAGACCCCGGTCGCGATTAAAATCGCTGGTCGGTAGTCCTAAACAGCAGTTGCAATTGGGTTAACAAGTTGCTGATGTCATGGGCGGTGTTGGCAGTTCAAAAAGCATTTAAGCCGAATTAGAATTATGGCGGGAGGGGATCAAGGGGCGTGTGGGTGAAATGCGGTGTCCACAAAGGCTCAAAGCTTCGGTCTTTGATGTTGAGTATAAGATTGCCGAAGGAGTGTTAGATAAAAGTTTTAAAACTGAAAGTTTTATATAATAAACTAGATTCTCATTTTTGATTCATAAAGGATGTTAGCTTAGAGAACATTTTATAAAGATTTTTACTGTTGAGGACACGAATGAATATTACTTATAGTGAAAGTTTAGAGATATATTTTCAAAAGGCACATTTTTTTAAGCTTAGCCTTAACTTTTACTCGCTCTATTAAAATTTCATAAACCAGATAAGCCCCCTCGAAAGTATTTATTCCCATTTCAACCCTTCTAAACCATTTACCACTTTCGATTTCAATTAACAAATGGAAAACATGTCTTCCAATAGAAGGAAATCAATGAAACCGCCTCAGATTGTCAATCAAACTTTAGCCTTGACGCCCTGAGTGCCAAAAGGTGTCCTAAGCATTTGAAAGTCTGTCACCTAAGAGGGTAAATGCCAATCAAGGAAAGACGCCCAGCCCCAAGAATAGAATAAGCGCCTTACAAAGTTGTCAAGATGGTAATTAAGAACTTTTCCAGCCACCCACTTGTGGTTACAGCCACCCACCCGTCAGAATTAAGGTGGAGTTCCCCCCTGAACTTTGAACCCTTTCTTGTGAAGACTCACCTGTACGTGATGCTTCAAGTAGCCGAGACGTGGAAATGTCTTTTCGCAGAACTGACACTGATAGGAGCCGTCGCCGCGACTTTTAATCCCCTCTCCTGTCAACTTATCAAACTTTGCCGCTGCTCCAGTGGATCCCGCACCCGCAGTAGCTCCCATTTTGGCTTCCTTATTGATTTTGCGCAACTTGTTGGCTATTTTCAGCGCCTGTTGATGGTGGTAGTGGTGGTGGTGATGGTGATGGAAGTGGGGCAAGCGTTTTGGCTTGGGCAACTCCTCGCTATCGGCTCCACCATTGGCCTTGCCCTCAGCCGGATGATCCTCTTGACCACCAGCGGCGGTTGGAGCTCCGGGCAAGTGGTGTGAATTAGGTGTCATGGTGCCATCGGAAATACTAGGCGAATAACTGGAGGATGTGTGGGTACTGTACATATCTGGAAGTAAATAAAAAGAGGTCTTAATTAGTCCCGTGTAAGTCAAGGTTGAGTTCAGGAATCTTAAGAATATTATCAATACACAGTATACACCATCAATGATCGCTTAAATCCACAAGGAAGCTTGGATAAGTAGGATAATAAAAAAATACCTCCCATATGAATATATTGATTAAAAGAGTAATTATTTAACAAGAGTTTGGTGGGAAATAAAAAGTCTTTTCTATGAAATAAGTGTAGGTTCAAATAAGAAACCAACAAGGGAAATACTATTTAATGTAATGTTATTTCTATCATGGGAAACTGTTTTTTTTACGAGAGTTTATTCCGTCTTATCGAGTGGGCGGTTGCATCCTGATTAGCGGCGCTTTGGGGACCGGGACAGGAAATCAACGTCGGCTATCAAATGCTGGACACGGAATTAATTCAATTAGCTGGGCAACATTTGGTGTTGACCAGACACCCCATTCCAAGTGTCGACTGGGGAAAACTGTAAGCGAGTCTCATGCAAACTAATTGCGCTTTGTTCTTGCTGCGGTTTTAATTACGGCCCCAGCATCCATGAGGGTCACTTGATTCCCCCTTGATTCTGGGTTCTATCACCACGCGCCAAGTGCCGATGCTCACTTTCCGTTTTCGACAACTTTTAATTAATCCCAATTGCTAGTGATCTTCGCGTCTGTATCTCTTTGGATAATGCTCTGGGTCGGGGGATCGTGTTTTGTCATGCTTTGTTTTACCCCCGATCAGTTGAACTGTGATCTGGCCTAAGTTCAACTCTAATTGGGAGTCATCAAGCTGATGCATCAGCCACTTGATTCACTCATTCGTCTTGATCTTTGGGGTTAAAGAAAGTTGTAAGAGATTTGAGCCCATTTGGAATTGATTGAAATGTTGGTTGCTGTTAAGATGTAAGGGGGTAAGAATGTCAAGTGTTAAAGAGATTGAACTGATTCGAGAAGATGGATGGATATTGTCTAGGATTTATGAGACAAGTTTGGATGCAAAATATTAAGATAATATTAAATTTAGATTTATAGCTTTAAAGTTTAGTTACTTTTCAATAAAGAATCATCGAATTGCTCTTCGCTATTTATTTCTAGTATGATTTTTTAATCAATATATTGTTTTACATAATATTGTTTTTACACCAAACAAAAGCAATAGTTAAAACTTAAGAATTAAGTTAGTAGTTACAAACTAGAAAGATCATCTGTTGAACAAAATTGCGCTTTGATATTAAACGTATATTATATTTTCTGATATTTTGAAGGAATGATATAACTTTTCAAGACAAGATTATATACATCACGAATGTGAAAACACCGTCGGCATATGAACATTCCATTATTATCATTTTTTAGTTCTCTTGAGTTTCAAACATTCTTTGAAATAAACACTCAAAAATAAGGGTTCAAGGGTTTGTAACAGCTTGTTCTAAATTAATCAATGATCCTTTATTTCTTTTTGTTTCGTATAATTTACCGTTATTGGTTATCTCCTTGGTGGCCTGGATCTTTTCGATTAAATTCTCCAAACGCGAACTGGGACCACGATATAACATCTTTAGGGCCATCATATCATGGCATAGTCCACTAGTCTTTCCTTTTTAACTAATTAATTTAATTTAAATTCAACTAAATGCAATTTAAAAGGCACTTATGCTGCACTTTCTCAACGAACATTAAACACTTAGTTTGGGCCCTTGCTGCACCAAAGGATCATTATATGTTTGCCTTATTAAAGGTTGTTTGTGTTGTTTTTAAAGCGCGAGGCGCGAGACGAAGGACGTCCAATTGCCGCGGGCACCAAAAAGTGACTAAAATCAGAGCCAAAGGCCGAGAGCCAAAGAGCCAAAGAGCGTGCGATATAGACAGAGAGAGGGGACAGGGTGGATGGAAGGAGAGGGCGACAACTAGGCGAACTGGTTTTTCGCCTCTATACATATATCTGTGTGTGTGCGTGCCTTCTGGGATTCTCAGCCAACAAATGAGAAGCATCACACAAGCACGGCAAACGCAATTTAAATGGCGCCCCCACCCCACCCCCACTAATACACACAGAGAAAGCTTCGTATATAAGCACCACACACTGATGTCCCGAAGTAAAAGCCGAAGAAGTTGCGTTCGTGGGCGTGAGCGAGATGGCGCCACAGAGTGCGAGCGAGAGAGACAGGGCGAAACCATCGTATCTGCCTTGGTGTTGGTGTAAGTGCTATATGCACACATAAAAGGCGGAGCATGGGATCCAATGGGTTAACGCAACCGTGGGGCCCCTTATGGGTTAATGGAGAGCGTTTGCGAGAGGGAGTGGGATGGCAAATGCGTTTTATATTTTATTTATGTGCACATAAAAATGTAATTTACCAAAAACGTCAGGTGATGATGTGATATTTCACTACTTTCAGTTCGTTTCTCAGCCTTTTTTAGGGGCTTTTTTGTTTCTGAGGATTGGCTTTGACGGGGAATTAACTTTTTTGGGTTAATTAGATGCTATGTGAATTGAAAAGTTGACCAAAGCTGTGGATAATTGAATATAAGCATGATACGATTTCTTTAAATTACATTTTAAATTGTCTATCGTCGTAGCTTGTTTAATAAAATGATTGTTAAATTTTGTTTGTTTAATCGAAGTTGCCTACTTTTCTAAACTTTATAACTATGTTTTAAGATTTAGTTGAGCTCAATAGAAGTAGACGTTACTTTTAAACATATTTGATCTGAATTTTCTTGTGAATTTAATAAATGTAAATATTTTTTAAGGTATTGCTAAAAGAATTCAAGTTCTTTATAAGTACAACATTGTTTTCAGATAGATAGGGATACCAGACAAAAAATGGAAAAAATGCCTCACCAAAATCCCTACTTAATCACAAATTAAATCGACTAAGCCCCATTTAATAATTTACATTCGGCCTGTATAATTTGACTAAAACACGTTGTGGTAATTTTTACTTATTTCGTCAAAAATCAAGGCAAATATTCCGTGTAAATGTCAATTGCCTTTCGCTCCCCATATGAACATATATGAACATGACCGCAGATAAACAAAACGACAGACAACCAAAAAGGTAAAAAGTCAAATTGACGCCAAAAACGATATGAGAAAAAAGAAAGCCAGAAGGCAAAAACACGTTTAAGCCATTAGCGTGGACCCGTCAATGTGGCAAGCAAAAGGTTGCGAAAAACAATCGTGATGCCAGAGGATATCGCAGGACATCGGTTGGCCAGGACGAGGCCTGCACACTGCAGCCACTAAAAGCCAAATTAATTATGCATGCAACGGCGGGAGTGACAGCGTTGGCAGCAGCAAAACAGCAGGAAAATGCAGCAAATGAAAGCTCACTTTGTGCGAACTGTCAACAGCAGAATTTCACTAAGAAAAAAAGAAAAAATAAATTTTTCATCCATTGCAAGATATTTAAGTACAAAATTAATAAATGCTAGTTTCCAAAGCCATGTTTCTACTTTTATCTCCAGTTACGAAGTCTTTATAAAACGTGTAATTTATAAAACATGTAATTTATAATACATGAAATTTTTCAGCACATAAACAAATAAACAGTGCAGACTTGAAAAATCACTTGGAAATCAAATGGATGTTTGGATGATGGTTTTCGTGACATATAGTTTGTAGTTAATAGGTTTATTTAGATTTTATAGTTTATAAGAGTCATCGCCTTAGAATTTAAAGTATATCTCTTGGCTTCGAAATGTAACTCCCGATTTCTTTGAAGTGTATCTATAGTAAGACTTTTCACCTGTTCTCCCACTCTTTCGGCCCAACTCCCCCGTCAGTTGCCGTAAAACTATTAGGGCAATTAAAAAATCACTTTTCACTATTTTAGCCCCAGCTCAACATCAGTTGCCTCTTTTTTCCCGTCATGAACTTTGTACTTTTGTTTAAGTTTTCTTTTTTTTTGTTTTGGTACCGCTTTTCCTTAACTGCCATTGGTTGGTGATTATGTTGGCCAATCACAGTGGTCTCTGCCGACGCATGCGTCGCTTTTGCAACAGCAACAACAGCAGCAAATATTCAGTACATGAAGTGTACATGTAGAAAGAGATGGCTATCGATGGATCTGTCGATTCGGGTTTCTCGGCTCTTAACAGTTAGCTCTCGATTTGCTAATTGACTCGTGCTGTTGTTGCTGTCGTCGCCAGGTTTGTTGTTTGAGTCTTTGGTTTGAGGTTGGGCAACAGTTCGTGATTTATTCAGGTCTCCATAGTTTGGCTTTCTATGGCGACTTACTTATAAAGATTTATTGACAGAGATATTTTCCGCTTTAGGATCCATTTGCTTGAATTAACATTTGTTTTTCTAGCTTTTTTAAATAAAATTTAAATCTTGTGAGATACGTATTAGGATTATTTTAATAATACATAATTAAAATTGTATTCTGACTTGGTTAATTATATTTTATGTTTTATTACATACCAAAAAGGTACACCTGTCTATTTACAAACTTTGGTGAACTTTGGTCTTACCACTTCCTTTCCAATAACCCGTTTTCAAACATCATTGTCCCATTATAGCTGAGTTCAATTACGGATACTTTCAATTAACCTAATAACCGAACCAAAAATGCTTTAACCTTTGACCCCTCTCAAACGAAACTTTGTCGCAAGTCAAATGTCGGAAAAAACCCGCAAAACGAATTTATCAACGGCAATCCCAAGATCAAATTGCAATTAAAGTTAATTTTCGCTTCTTACATAATTAATGACAGAACACGAAGAAAGTTTTTCCGTCCGACAACAATTTTCGTAATTGTAACAAGGAATCCGAGTTTTCCATTTTAAATTCTAATTTGCCTTAGATGTTCTTTTTTCGAGGAACATTTTCCCCATTTTCCGTTGGCCGTTGAAAAATCAACTTTCGGCTGAAAAATGGTAAAAATTCCCATTCCGCTCGACATTGAGCCACTTTAGTCCTCCATCTCCGGTGTTAATTACAGTTGAGTGACAGTTTTGTGACAGGACCACGACAAGTGCTGGGCAAAAGGGGAGGATGGTTGGGATTTTGGGCAGTTGGGTGGTTGGGCGGTGGGTGAAAGGGTGTCGGCACAGGTAAATCGCGTCGCCCAGCCTTGCTGCCCGATCCTTTTTCTGTGCATTTTTAATGCGCGGCTAATGCAAAGTCAGGCCAAACTTTTCACCGAGATTTGCAGTTGGTCAGCAGCAGGACTTCATGTGTCACTCGTAGTCCTTGATATGTGTGTGTGTTAGTGTGTGTGTGTTGACAGCCAAAGGGTTTCGCCAGCGCCCTCATGCATAATAGATAAATTATAAAAATATATGCCCTGCCTGGGAGTTGGAGAGGTGAAAAAGGAGAGACCTGTCAGCATGTCATCCATTGTCCTGCCGGCAGCCAAAGTGTCCTTTTGTTTCAGCGCATTTTAAATTAGCCATTCTCGGAAAAAGTCACTCAAATTGTCACTTTGATGTCCTGACAGCTGCCCAAAAACCAAAAAAATAAACATCATCGGTCCTAAGTCCGAGGTCCATTGTGTCTCCACAGATTTCCATCTTTCCGTGATCTCATTCCGGCGCTAACGGCACAATTAATCAGACGCCTGAGGACACATTTAATTAGAGCCACAATCATTTGGTGGTCAAGACCAGGCCAAAAAAAAAAGGTTTACACTTGTCAAAGGATATTATTTTAATGAATGCTGACATTATTCGTGGACTTGTGTACTTAGGGGTAAACTGTAAAGTGATTGATTTTTACAAATTAAAACCCAAAATAAAGATTTGAGGATAGATGAAATTATAATTTTGTTGCAATTCTTAGTTATTTGGATTTAGCTTTCTAAGGACTTTTGAAAAACCACACCTCTTTTCACAACCCAGGAGAAGACAACCTCCTTTTCCTCCCTGGTGGTCACTTCATCTATTTTTCTTTTTTCATTTGGAACCCAACTGCGTTACACTCCACCGCATTAGAGACAACTCTTAGACATATTTACCAAACAAACAATTATCCTCATAATCTGATTTCGATGATGACCCCTCATTGGCATACTGTCAAGTCATGCTCGATCAATGGGCCATAATGATGATCCTTTCGAATTGCATCACAGGCCAATCTTGATCTCCATCCATCCTCCGAGTTACTCAATGAAAAATGAAGTCTCTCAATGGAGGAGTGCTGGGGATTTGTCTCAATTGGGATCGAGGCGCTGACACAAATCAATCAGACGGCTAGCAGGTAGATGTGAGGGATCAGTCTGGTCTGGGATCTTGATCGCTTGTCAGGGGTAATGATGGGTATGGCGACGTGTCGAGGGCGTCCTGCGGTGGCTAAATCCGCTCACCTCTTCGCTTTTTGAAAAGGGTTTCTCAAATCGATTTCGGTGACGCTCTGGCCCAACCGACCGTAATTGACTTTCGCACCTGTTTCTCTAGAAAACCCATTCAACCGCAGAAAGTCGAAGTGAAATGTGGGGATAGTGGGGAAAAGTGCGGTGGCACGTGCTAACCAGGGTTTTGTGGCTTAGACTGGGAGCCAGAACAATGCCCCACAGCTGCCACTCCTAAACGGTCTTTGACCATCCATTTATCGCACGCGTGCCAGCCGCCATAAACTCGGTGGGTAATGTTAAGACGGAGTCCAGCAAATTGAAATGCATTGCAGAGTCAGCGGAAGGAGGGAAGTGAATGAAGTCCAGAAAACCAGATTAACATGTCCGATTGCCACATCCGAGGTCTTTTGTACTTGCCCCGATTCCGGTCGCTGATATCTCTGTCAGAGTTCTCAACTCCACTCGGAAGACGGAAACTAGAACTTCACGGCGATTCGAGTGCCACGATAACGGGACGATGGCAAGGGGTTCACTCGGAATTGGGTTTACGACACTTTTTGCTGCTGCTGGTTTTTGTTTGGCCCCGCTGATGGTGATAATAATCATAAAATAATTTTATTGCAAAGGCAGTTTCTGGCTCACTTTTGGCATTTAACTAATAACTGGGGGATGTGGGGGGGTCTATGAAGGAAGCTGAGGGTGAGGACAGCTGAGTTGGTCCAGCTGGAGGTCATAATCAATGAATTATGAATGAAATATCTCAAGGGAGCGCGTCAATGAGGTTTAGGTCAAAGTAACTTGGTTCTTCAATGGAGTTGACCTACATGAAGTAGAGTTTTCAAATACACAATTACTTAATAAAGAACATATTTAAAGGACTACTCTTGAACTTATTTGCGTTGTCTTAAACAATACAATTTATTGGATCTCAATAATGGTATTGTTTGATTGCCTAAAACCCTTAACCAACTGCTAATTGGATAGCTTACTCCTAGGACATTATTATCCAAATGATCTACTTGATTCCCAGGACCTCAAAATCCCCAGACAGACAAATGGGGTGGCTAAAGCACCAGAAAAAGATTTATAAGCATGTTACCTGCTGAGTCAGCTCGCCCATAACAATATGTCTAAATTAAATCCTTTAAGATCAAATAACCAAAGCAGGGACCATTTCGCATGTGAAACATTTCAACGCGTATTTCATTTAAATTACCCCAAATTTATCCCCGAACAAGAAAGGAAAGCTAACTTCGGGCGGAGCCGAAGTTGATATACCCTTGCAGAATATTATGTACATTATATTCTCCAAAATTATTCATATGATGCATTCTTAATACTCATAAAAAATCCCAACTTCCTAACTTTACAAACACCAAAGTTATGGCATTTTCGATCAATCAGTTATATGGCGGCTATAGGATATAGTCGGCCGATCCTTATGACATTTGGTAGGTCGGATTGATTGGCCAAATATAAAACCCATAGAAAATCCCAGCTTCCTAACTCTACAAACACCAAAGTTATGGCATTTCCGATCAATCAGTTATATGGCAGCTATAGGATATAGTCGTCCGATCCTTATGAAATTTGGTAGGTCGGATTAATTGGTAAAATATATAACCCATAGAAAATCCCAACTTCCTAACTTAACAAACACCAAAGTTATGGCATTTCCGATCAATCAGTTATATAGCAGCTATAGGATATAGTCGGCCGATCCTTATGAAATTTGGTACGTCGGATTGATTGGCCAAATATAATACCCATAGAGAGTCCCAACTTCCTAACTTAACAAACAGCAGAGTTATGGCATTTCCAATCAATCAGTTATATGGCAGCTATAGGATATAGTCGGCCGATCCCGGCCGTTCCGACTTATATACTGCGTGCAAAGGAAAGAAGGGTGTGTGCAAAGTTTCAATTCGATATCTTTAAAACTGAGAGACTAGTTCGCGTAGAAACAGACAGACGGACAGACAGACGGACAGACGGACAGACGGACAGACGGACAGACGGACATGGCTATATCAACTCAGGAGGTGATCCTGATCAAGAATATATATACTTTATAGGGTCGGAGATGTCTCCTTCACTGCGTTGCACACTTTTGACCAAAATTATAATACCCTCTGCAAGGGTATAAAAACGAGACGAGCCAAATATTGCGAGTGTGTGTGTGAGTGTTGGAGATGGGCGGAGAAGGAAGGCCAAAGCTGAAAGGGTTCCCCTGGGAGTTTGGCACGCGGAATTGCGCCTTGGAGTCGCATAAGGACGAGGAGCAGCCAACCCAGAACTATGCACATGGGAGCCACCAAAAAAAAAAAGAAGAAGGAGGGAAAGTCAAGGAGCTATGTGTCAGTGGGTGGTAAAAATGCGATACACGAACGTTCCGCTGCTTTTATTTTTGCATCGTAAAACGAAATGAAAACGTCTTTCGCGGAAAGTTTTCTTTTCCAGTGCTCCCGACACCTCGCGGGATGGGTCCGAAAACTTGGTGAAAGGCGAACGAACCACCAAAGGCACATAAATCATCGGAGGCAACGAAAGGTGGCAATAGCAGCAACTTGGGCGTGTCATAACTTCGGAGCCAGAACCCAGTTGGCCATAGCCCGTGGGATCGAAAACAATGAGGATGTTGCCGGCGAAAGTTGGCGAAAAATTGCCAAGAGCCTTGGCCAATGCGCCTATGGTGAGTAGCGGTGCAAAGCGGTGGAGGAATGTCCTGCAACTGACACTGCAGTCCGAGTTCGTAGCAGAATGCAGGACTAACTTTTTTCGCCTTGTTTCTGCTTGTTTAGCCGCGGTGTCAGGGCGGTCTTACACCTGAGATTGCGATTACTTTGTCCAGACAGCCAGGCGAGTTGGGCTAAAGTTTTCTGAAATCCCTATACCCTAAGGCTAATGGGTGCATGGATTTTGTTACATGATTTGATTGTACTAATAAGATGAAACATTAAAAATCCATTAATATACTTAAGCATATCGGAGAAGAGGATATAAGCTGTAAATCTGTTCACTATACTTAACATATTAAACAACATTTTTGGGTCCAAAATAAGTATATTTATTTGTAACCTCAAAAATGACTCTGTGTTCTTTGCAAACAAACATTTTTAAAACATTTTTTTAAAACATTTTTTAAAACATTTTCTAAATTCCTTAAATAGTTAGGGAATCAAATGTCAATTATTCGATAGGGCATTGGGTTTATACAACTGTGAAATATATGTCTAGACGTGATAGAAATGAATTGGACACAAGTTTTTAGTGCCTGAAAGATCTGTGATAAATATGATAGCCCTAAAGACGGTTTAAGTTCCCATTGAAGAGCATATAAATGTCACCGCCCCCTTGGTTAAACAGAAAGGCTCCACCCCTTGAGAGTCGCGTAAAGCAGCGAAAACTTTCTAATGGCTTGTCGGTGGGTTTTTGAGCGCGCATAAGGAACTTTAGTTTTGGACATTTTGCAGGTCTGGCTGTAATTAAAACGCATTAGATTTGTACTTAGGATAGCCCGCTGACCCAGTTACGCGTCGGTGGCTGTATCTCCGTGAGGGCGGTGCCTTAAAGAGCCGGAGAGTTCTCTACGTGATGATCGAATGCATCCGTGGCAGTCTTCTGGCCCTTTCGAGTGCCACACACCAAGTTCGACAAGCGGTTCATTAACCGTGGCGATGTCATCTCGCCGGCTAACCAGTTTTCCCCAAAGCACAGATTTCTATCTCCGTGTGCGGTGCGTAAAGCAATTTGCGCTGATGATGAGACGACTTCTTGGGAAAGCAACGGTTCAAGTGCTGTGAGAATTCGCCACTTTAAGCAATCCCCAAGACTCGACCCGAAAGAAACTGCCAACCCAAGCTCCAAAAACCTTTGACCAGAGCAATTATTTATGGCCTCGAGACACGAGGAAAGGGGTTTGACTCTCTGTTTGTCTTGTAAGACAAATGTGTAATTAATTGCGTCCCATCAAAAGGAAGCTCTAAAACTATTTGCATACGAGCATGGTAAATTGTCTTCGTTGTCACATCTTGAACTACACGTGCAATTAATAAATCAAAAGGGACAGGCTAAGCCCAACGTCCTTACGTCCTTCCGAGCGGAAGTCTCAGCCAGGCCAAGACAAACAAATGAAGTGACTGGAACCGTAAAAACTTTGCCAACTTAAGAATCTTTTTTCGAGGGGATATTCTCGCTTTTGTACAGTCGAATTGGGGGTTCAACTGCAACTAATTGCATTTCATTGCATACATTTAGGCGGCCCCCGTATCCTTTTCTTCTCCACTCGCTGCAGCCGCAATCACATCGCACACACAACGTAAAACGTTTCAAAATTGTGCTCAAATAGCCAGAGAGATTTCCTTGGAGTTACCAATTGGGTTGAGGTGGAAAGCCAACCAAGTGCCTCGAGTCGTTTACAGGGGTGGGGGGGTTGAGGCTGTCAGGAAGGATGCGCTGGGCAAGTGTTGAGTGCTAGCCATGGTTGCACTGGCAGACAAAATAGTTTGTAAAAGTTTTACCATAACAACTATTTTTAGATCGGGTAGAGGCTTAAAATATTTTAAAGTAAAATCTACTACATTTTGCAAATAAAAAAGTTATAAGTTTATGAAATTTAACCATTAGAAGAGTAACCTTTGTTAATGGGAGGGATACAAAAAGGGGAATCAATTTTAAAATATTTAAAGATATAGTTTTTAGTTAAATAAGTTTATTAGAGCTTCTTTTTTTTTTTGTTTTAAGCTTCTAAGAAAACATTTTATGTTTGATTTCATTTAATTCACTATTATTAATGTAGGTAATTTTGAATTTGTAGTGTTTTCTTTAAGTGTGGTAGAAGCAAACACAGTCAAGTTAGCAGCCGGGCAAAGTCTGCTTCGGAGTCGGAGGCAAGTAGTCAAGTCAAGTGAAGTCTGAGTTGTGTGCATGAATGAATGAAAGGGGCGGTAAATGGGCAGCCCGTTCAGAATGCTGCCGTCGGCAAGGACGTTGTTTCGGGCAAAAACAAAAAGCACAAGAAGGAAGTTGTGAAAAAATAGCAGCCAGGGAAGTGAGGCAGCAGCAGAAACAGAAGCAGCAGCAGTCGTCGCCACAAAACGAAACAAATAACACAGAAAAAGCATTCGAAATGGCACTAGAGAGAAATGTGGCCATGAGGTGGGGATGTACCGAAGTGGGAGGAGAGGTCATGTCGTGGCCGTAGCTCATGATGCTGCCGGGTCTCCATTTCTGGCATCTCTGTCCGTCTCTCAGTCTCTTCGACAGCTCGTAAATGGCAGCGAGGATATGTGAAAGTGATGGGGCAGGAGGCAGGGGGGGAGGGTGTTCGGAAAGGAGGGACTGCGATGGTCGGGATACTCTGGTCCCAACTTGACTCCGAATGCTGCCCGACTTCTGCTGGCTGGTGTTGATTGCTGTTTGGGGTTTTTAAAACGTAGTTAGGCTGCCCGGCAGCCACAGGACCGCAGCATATGGAAACGACACCCGCGGCACAGGTGTAGAGCACCCTGGAGTGCCATCTCCGGCAGCCAGGATAACACCCCCAACGCCAATTTCAATGGTTATGGCTCCAGCACGCATGCTGTGTGTTTTGTCGGACTAGAAATGTGGGAGTTCCAAAATGTACAAGTGTGACACGGGGGCGCTTACCTGAGTAGAAGCTGTCCAGGCTCTGCAGCTCCTCATCGTCGTAGTCCTCGTCCCCGCTGAGACTGAGTAGCTCCTCGTCCAAATCCAGGTCCTCCGGCACATCCGGCTCCTCTGCATCCCCATCGTCGTGGCCTGCAGTGAAAAGGAAAAGCTTATTTTAGCCTCGATTGCATGGAGCGAATGCAGCTGGGACTTGACCTCGACGTCTTGGATGGAATAACTTGGGGCCAAAGGGCAGCGGCGGCAGGATGCCCTTTCTGGATCCCCAAGTGCAAGGAATTTTGATTATGCTAAGCCCCAGGGTGCCATAATTCCATACCCCCAGCAAGTAAGCCCCCGATGTACCACTTCCCCCATCCAAATCCCGCCATCACCCAACTTAAGAGCAGAAAAGAGCAGCAGTGTCCCCGAACTGCGCATGTCTTGGCTGAGAGTCAATAAAAGAGAGAAACCTGTCTAAGAGAGGTCCTTGTTTTGGTCTCTCATTTCAAAAGGAACAGCTGTTGGCAGCACGTGCTTTTTATCTTGAGGAGCAGGGGGTCAATTGGGGAGCAGGGGGTAAAGTTTGTCTACAGTGCCGCACAACTTGCCGTTACTCATACGCAACGTTTGACGTGCCTCTTTGGTGGGGTTGGGCGCCCAATGTCTCACGTGAGTGAGTGTCTGACTTGGGTTTTGGCAAGTAAGCCAAGAATACCTTCCTCGGGGATATGCTAATGGGGTTGCCTTACCTGAAGGGCAGTGGGAATACGTATGAAAAGGATAGATTAAATGTCAAGACATTAATTGAAAATAAATTAAATTCTTGTTAGAAGTAGATAGGGATATTAGAATAAGTACAGATGGGAATAAATATTCGTTAAAGGTTGGAGAAACATTATGGCCAAAGATAATATCAAAAGAGTTAGTCCAATCAAAGAAAATATAAGAATACTTATTTTGGTAGTAAATAGTTCATGAATATCAACAGAAAGTAAATGAAGTAAAACCCTAAACATAAGTTCTTTGGTAAAAACCACAAATCGTAAGCTATAAAGTAGTTACCACCTTTCTAAAATCATATTGACAGTGAGCCCATCTCTCTCACTTTTTCCCACCACATTCCAATCTTTCGCAACCATCATAAAACCCCTACAAATGCGAAACCCTTCGACATGAACTCATCAAGCCATCGACCATCAGGCTTTCACTACTCTAGCTACTTTCGCGTTTTTGGCTTTTACTAGTTTCTAATGACAAAATGAAATTTCGCGGGCACTGCTGTGCTGAAAAAAAACGAGTGAAATAGAAGGAGAGTGTGAGAGGGAGAGGGAGAGGCTATGGCGACGGGTCCTGCAACATTCTAAGCGCTTGAGAATTTCCTTGATGGCTCGTCGTTTCGGCGACGTTTCGATGATGTGGTTCTGTGGCTGTGGATCTGCTTTTATGCCACTTTGCATGCCAGCACATAAAGCACACAGAATGTGTGAGAGGGGGGGTGGGGATGTGGCGGTGGCGGTGGCAGGACTCTGAGCTACCAGTGAAGCTCGGCTGGACCGCCACACGTCCAATAATCCTTGTCCTGCAGCTGGGGAATACTTCATCAGCGGAAACAAAATTTTACGAATTTCTCTCTGCGAGTGTGTGTGTGTGTTTTTGTGGAGATTGTGTAATGGTGTGCGTGTTGCACGTACTGGCTGACTTGCTCCATCTGGCGGACGGACCCTGGACCCAGCAACAGCCCGGGACAAGTTTTTAACATGCCAAAAACGCATCTCGCGCCTGGTTGATTCCGCCTCGGCCACCTATGCATCCTACACTGAAAGAACGTTCTCGGAAGTCAAGAAAATACGAATTTATTGAAGGATTTCCAGCGAAACGGATGTATTTTATTAAGGATACCTAAAAACCCTAATTTAAGTAAAATAAATTTATGACTAACTTTTATTATCAGATAATTTAGTAACCCTAACATTTTAAATAAAAAACGAACCGATGATAGGAATTTGTAAAGAAGATTACATATAATTTCATAGCGACGTTATTTGCAATGCTGATACTTATTGGGAATTATAATGTCACAGAGGTAATAAGCAAAATACGAACATGATAGATAATTAATTAGGACTGGTACGATAAGCCAATTTTAAGCAATATGGTTAGCTTTGAAGGATAAACTTTTGGAATATTTTGAGGTCTGCATTCCTGATCTTGGATCTTGTTTTTTTTCATAGTGTCTATGTAGAGATGACGACGACTTTGCACGACTGCCGCCCTCTGGCTCCTAATCCCTTTACCCTCTGTATCTGCGTCTCTCTGATGATGCCTGATGATTATTCAACATTCGCTCTGTAGGGAGACATATGCCACGCCCCCGCCTTTCGCTCCACACATGCATCTCCGGTCGCTGCTCTGCTTTTTCGACTTCGTATGACGCAAAATTGGCTTTCGTCGAATTGTTGCTTTGAGTTTTGCAAATTTTTCGACACTACTCCAATGGGGGCGGGGCATGGACAGGGGCGGGTGCGTGGCAGCATGGGATCCAAAAAGAGAGGAGACGAGAAGGTTCTGCAATGCATTCATCATCATCATCAGGCATCGACTGGCGCTGCCTGGCTAATTTTATGACTCTCTCGCATCTTTCGCGAATCATGTTAATGAACCAGCTATCCGTGTGTGTGGCTTTGTGTGTGCCAGGATATCGCCGCACGAGTGTGTGTGTGTGGCGACCATAAATCGAACGAAATTTGCATATCCGACTAACGCCATCTTGCGGCCATTTTTACGACTTTCGGGGCTTTGTGGTGCAGCTGCTGATTATTGTGAAGTTGTTCGGTCACGCCCACCCACTCTGCCCCGCCCCCTCTGTCACACACACACACATACACATACGTGCACAGTGGCACTTTGGGAACGCTGCAGGCCGCTGCAAGCTGCACTCGCTCAGATTTCCCAGAGCGCCGCCGCCTACGAAAACAACAACAACAACAGTAGCGAAATGAACGGACAAAGTCCAGAAGAGTATCAGGGGCGCAGTTGGGGATTACCCCAGGGAAGGGGGTGCTCAAATGGTATTATGATATTACCAACTTATGTGATGCACACTTTTCATTCATTTATATAACAAGTAATTGTAGAAGAATTACGAGGAATCAAAAAAGTACGTAGTGTAATCCTATTTTCATTCTACTAAAATTTAATTGTCATATGGAAATTATTAAGTGTTACCTATGATAAACCCTTTAAACGGCATTTCCTTTTACATCTTGTATGCCTTTTTTAAATTCCATAAGTCATGATTAATCTTTTAAGGTAACCATTATGACAATGTAAATTATAAGTTTCTGCTTATAATTCCCAACTCGTGATTTGTCGTTCTCTGTTAGCGCAATCAAATTTATTTGAGTGTGGTTACTTTATGGCGAGCCCCTTACGCGAACTCCCACCACCACTGTCAACAACAACAACATCGCCGTGGTGGGACAAAAGAATGGGACAAAGGGGAAAGGAGTACGGAGAATGGGAGATGGGAGTCCAACTCGGACTGCGCCAATCCCGTGGGAAAAAGTCTGAAGCGGGCGCTCCGCTCCGCTGTGCTCCACTGCGAAGTGGGACCACCTACCGTGTGGTGGCTCTTAATTCGATTCGTTTGCTCCCTCCACTCCACACAGACCCCAATCCCCACAACACCACCAGCACCAGCACCACCTCCACCACCCCCTTTTCCTTGGCAAAAGCCAGTGCTCCGCTCCTTTGCCTTGGCTTCGTTGCCATCGTCGTCGCCGGATCCTTAGGGAATTGTTGCGCAAATGCTTTTTGTGTGTTTCTGTTTGAAAATTATTGCAAAAAAGGCGAAATAATAAAGGCAGCCGTCGACGTGCATGTAATCGAACAGAAGTGCCGGGGGAGGGGGTGGTTGGACAAGGACGGTGAGAAGAGGGGGGAGGGAAGGGAGAAGTACCTACGGGAAAGTGGGACTCGGATATGTCTCTGATGCAATTATGAAGTGATAAATGAATTATGTATGCACGGGGAATTGGCCCGAATTGGTCATGGTCATCGTCATCAACATCGCCATGACTGCAATTTGTAAAATTATCGATCAGCCACCGCAATCGATAAAAAGTACAGTACTCCCTGTGCTTCATAATCAAAGTGTACGGTAAGCAAACGAAGTTTTGTCATTAAATACCACCCTTTTACCCTCTCCCTGGTTTCAGAAGATCTCCCAAGAGTCTGTTGAAATGTGTGTGTGGTGGCACTGAGAAAAAATATATATTACTAATGACTAGCAAATTATGTTGAAATTTTTCTATTTTTTATGGAAGAATTGTTGAAAAAATCAAAGTAAAATTTTGTATTGCTTTATTTTAGACGCTCTTTATTATTATTATTATTTTTTTTTGTTGAAATTTTTATATTGAAATTAGGTAAAACTAGATACCTATTTAAAATGAACAAAATGAAACAAAATAATTACATTACATAAATAAGGAATAAGGTATTCTATTTGGAATACTTCTGAAATACCCATTAATATGTAGACGTGTCACAGCAATAATGCTTAACTATCCAACTCTGTAATGATATTGTTTCTCTATACACCTGATAATTTTATGGCCACCATTCATATGCGTGTATGTGAAAAAGAAGGGATAAGAAGGAGAAGGCGGGTGAAGGAGTCAAAGCGACAGAGACGATAACTCACTTTTGTTTCATTTTTCAATACACAGTGGAATAATAATGGCAAAATGAGCAACTTCGCTATGCAACAAGAAGCTGTCCCCCGCTTTCTCCTTCGGTCTCAAGATGCTCCCCAATGAACATACCAATAAACACGCTGGCAAAAGTTGCCACACACACACACTCACACATGAGTGAAAGCGGGACGGAGACACCTTGGCTCCTTCGGGGAGCAGGCGTCCCTCCTCTTTGTTGTCTACTGTACTTCGTCTCGCCCGCTTATATGGCAATGTATAATTTTTATTCGCACCAAGGTTGCTCCCCATGGAAATGTCGTCGTTGGGGCTTCTTATTTTGGAGCACCTCCCTCTTTTCGCCCCGTGCAACCGCCGTCAACCGAAAATATTGCAACATAAAACTTTACACAAATATAATCTATAAGCAGCAGAATTCATATTAGAATCCTGCGACCGAAAAGGAAAGGGAACTTTATAGGGGACACACGTGTGTGAGTGTGTGTGGGGGTGTTAGTGCAAGGGTGTGCGTGTGGCGTTTTGGCGGGCGCACTGTGGTTTTGGGTATATGTCAAAAAGTTGTGGCATAGTTGAAGGATTCATAAAATTAAAATAAAATTTGTTATCTTAATAATGTTATGAAGTGCATCCAAGCATTGAAAAAGTTGAAAAACATTTAACAATTGTTAGGTAGCTGATATTTTCCAACTAGTCAACAAAGAAACACACATATAACTTTGATTAACCATATTATTCTTTTTCGAAGAATTTAATGATTACTAAAGCAGTTTGGAACTATAGTTCCTATATGAACTTTTGGATTTTTATCAGGAGAGTAATTTATTTATATTTTCTAATGTAAAAATTATAATTTTGGCTCCTGCCTAATTGTGGTTTAATCATTAACCTACAAAGTGCACCACTATCTAGCACCACTGTTTGCGATACCCTCAAGTTAAGTCACCGTGGTGCTGGTGATGCGCACAAAAGGGCCAATTCATTCTCGCCGGGTTTCTCGTTGGCATCGGGCAACAACGGGCACAAGAGCGCCAGCAACAGCACGGAGCAGAAAGACAATTTTCGGATCCCCAAACTTATCACAGCCTCTCGATTTCCCCTTAGAACATTATACAACCCACCAGAGGGCCTCGCAGGACGAGCGGAGCTCCACGAGCTCCAAGAGCTCCAAAGGCAGCAGCAGCAGCAACAACAGCAACAGCAGCAGTAAACGGACGCAGTGCAGCAGCGTGTACTTGTCATATAATATGCGCGTGCGAGCGAAAGGGACGGAGAGTGCAGGCGCGCAGTGGTGATAAAGTTTGGTCCTCCGTAGTGCCGTTAGTCCCGAAGAGTTCGCAGTGAGGTTAAAGCCTCGCACACACCAACCAGCACACACACACACACACACAAGCACTGAGAGAGGCTGGAGCTCCCAGGTAGCCGGCAACAATAATCCAGGGCACCCAGACCTTTCGAATGGCATTGGCATGCCAAATACAGTCCAACTTCTGCAGTTTGAACTTTTTCCCTTCTTTTAATCTTAGAATTCCTAACAATATTATCCGAACTACAAATTATGGATTAATAAAACATTCGATGACCCAGAAAATGGCTTACAAATGCTTTGAAACTATTCAACAATATCAAATTTGCCGGAAAGTATGCAATGATATTTTCAATTAAGACTAATTCATCTGTTATTTTTGTGGAATATTGTTCTTTATCTAATGAATAGTTTTAAGCAGCCTTTAAATATCTTAGGGCATTTTTTCAAAAGGATTTTTAAAAAAAAATTGGTGAACAATTATTATCGAATGTCGTATAAAGAAACTAATGGTTCTATTTAGAGAAGTTCGACTGTGTAGAGGGGGTGGCGATGGGCGCCTGACTAGGTTCTAGTTGATGATGATGTTCTCCATTGCCGTCGTCTTGACTCGCGGGAATTCGCCGCCCGGCCTGGCCAGAAATACACAGAAAAGAGCAACAAATAATGAACAGACACGTCTCAGTGTGTGTGTGTGGAGCTGCGTATGTATGGGTACTGCCCATACACAGGCGTGTGTGTTTACGTTCCATTTAAAACATGAAGCTTGTTTTATTATTGTCAGACAGCAGCGGCCATAACGGCCAGCCAGCGCTTTGGTCATTGGAATCGATGGCTTTACACCCAAGTGCCATAATCCAATGACGCACAGGAATACCGAATACATGGGGCATATTGCGATGCAGATGTGTGTGTGTGTGTGTGTATGGGACCTCATGGAGACATCAAAGTTGATGTGACCAGGCAGCGGCTCCAATGGGGATAAGCCAGATACAGATGTACAGGGTCTGTAATAGACTGTACCCATGACTGTTATATTGCCTACTTTCAAGAGGGGCTTGAAAAAAATCCTTAAATATTCAATGGAGTCATTTTACTTGAAAAAAGATTAAACATGTTTAAAAATGTAACAGAACCTATTTATTTCGTTAATATATATAGCTTTATTACAATTGTATATCTTCAATTTTGTTTGACTAACAAATGATTTAGAAACGAGTAAACACAATCTCCAATAATTCCCAAATACCATTAAGCACCCTGTATGACTCCTTCAATGTGATTAACCTTATCCAATTTACAGGAGCATTCCACACTTTTAAGCCATCACCGTGAAGACACCAAAATAGACCGAAACCTGAGGGCCGAGGACTCACGTGGCCAGGGGAGCCACAAGATGCGGATGTGTGCCTTAGATGGGTCAACTACGACCACAACAAGGGGCGAGAGCAAAAACCTTACATTTGCTATTTATGAGACTGTCGAGAGTTATTAGCCGGACATGTGAACGACCCAGGGGGAATGCCCAAGACGACGGCGATGGACTTGAGGCAATGCCAGAGGATGCCGGTTAGTTTACATACGGATATATCCGTGTGCTTGTACGCCAGATATACACAGATATATCTTTCGGCTAGAGGCAATAAAATATGCAAATTGAAGTCAAACTTACCAGAGGACTTGCAGTGTCCGTTGGCATTGGCAGCAGCAGTAGCAGCAGCAGCAGCAGCATCAGATGCAACTACCTCATCCCGTGGGTGTTGTAGTTCTTCTGCTCCTTCTTCTTTTGCCACTGCAACTGGGGCCGCTGGCTCATCAGCTGTTGGCCAGCTTTGTTGCTGTGATTCATTGGGCTCGGGCTGGGGCCCTCCCTCAGGCGCCTCCTCATCGAGGACCTCCTCGTCCTCATCCTCATTATCCTCGATCTCCTCGTCGCCACTGAGCAGCTCCTCCTTGGGCTCCAGCAGCCCTGTGTTCTCCTCATCCTCCTTCTCACCAACTGAAAAAAGTACGTATACGTAATAAGTAAATATGTCGCAAAAATTGTTTAACAATTTCTTATTATTTGTATCTTGTATTGTTTTAAAAAAAGAATGGTGTTTTAGCTGAGTTTTACAAAAATATTTACAAGTACCTAATGGCAATGAATTATGCTTTTGGATTTCTTGAATTGTAATTGTGGTGAAAAATGTTAGGGCATACTTTGAGGCGACCACAAAATTGTTTTAAAATACATTGTTTATATGATAAATGTCAGTGTTTTTTTTTCTTTTACGAAATGTTTAATGTATTATTTTCTCTGTGACCATTAAAATTAAAGCTAATCAATTGATAACACTTCGAGTACTCGCACAAATTGCTACGTGTCGGATGTTGGCGCAGACATCGGGTGCTATGCTACCGGCTCATGCAGATTATGCCAAAGCACTCCCCGGGCGGCCATCGGGCCAAAAATTCTATTTACACGCTCCGTGTTTTATTGTTCCCCACTACCTTGCCAATAGCTCAAAACTCAGACTCCTTGGATGGCTATTCCGGCAAAGCCGCCACCTGATCGATGGCCCCTCTGCCCGAGGCCTTGTGGGTGTCGTTTTATCCTCCCCCAAAAAGAATAAACCGACTGCTCTGCCTCAAAAGTAATTGCAAGGGTGCAGCAACGGAAACGGAAAAAGCAGCCAGAAGAACAGCTCCGGAAAATGGAAATGTGTAACATGTGTAATTGCGCAATTAAATTGAATTTTTCATACATTTCTCCAGGCAGCTGGATGTGATGACCAAGAGTGGGCAAGATGAATGCCAGTCTGAGGTGTGAGGAATTCTTTCGCCTGGACCAGCCACAGGTGAGGAAATCATTTACATGCATGGTGGGTTGGAAACAAAATGCAAGATAAGGTTGACTTTACTTACTTAACAATAAACAAGACAAATAATCACCTATCAAATAAAAATCAAATGTATATATTTTTATTAACTTTTGATAATTATTCCATTAGTATTTTATAAATATTTTGATTAACAGTAAAGTATCTTATTTTATTTAAATAAAATAAATTAGCAAAAAACCTAGAACTTCCTAATGTGTTTTGCATAATAGTGAAAGGACAAGCCGGAATCACACCGCAAGGAATCGCAATGGAAATGAACATTATGCATGGGTATGGTCACCATAATGGGAGGGCGGCAAAAGGGAACAAGGCGGAGTGGGGGTATGTGGGGCAAGAACATTTGGTTATTATTTCCATATAAAGGAACCGAATGCTGCAGCCACTTGGAGGCGAGGTGGTGCGGTGGATTTGGGTGCTCAATGGAAGGAAAGTGGAAGGGGTGGAGTGGGGTGGTGCGCTTGGCTGAGGGGCAACAGCAACTGTGTGCCGTTTGCGGCGGAAGTGCCGCGTATTTTAAAATAAATGCGCGTGGCGGTGGCGGAGGGGCGGTGGGGAAATAAAGCGAACAGGGTGAGAACCAGTTATGGTCGTTAAAATTGTCGAAGCACCGCAACAACAACAGCAGCGGCAACAACACAAGCAGCAAGTCAAGTTCTTTTTGTGCAAGCCAAAAAGGATATAGGTACACTCACAAAAATTTATATAATACTAAGTAGCTTACATTTTAAACTCAAAAGAATAAGAAACAGGACATGAAAATACAATTTATTTAGTTCAGGATATTATTTGGTTCAGGAATAGTTTTTAGATACTTTTTAAGCACAATCGTTTGTTTTCTATTGCTTTGGTCAAGATTGCTGGTAAGAATTTTATATGTTTTAATTATTTAATTTTAAATATTATCAGATAACAAGATGACAATTAATAAAAATATTTAAAACACACATTTGAAGAAATACTGTTTAAAAAGGAATATTTTAAGATGCTTTTATTAAGATTTTAATGTTTACTTTAAGATTTAAATAACAACATATGTAAATTTGAATAATTGTATTGTAGTTCTACTTTTTTAGATTTTATTATTTTATGCTTAAATTTAAAATAAATTTTTGTTTCTTGTGTTTGTATGTGTGAGCATTGAGCAAGCTACTGTGTATGTGTAAGCGCCCATATGTATGCAAGCGATTTTCATTTTTGTTTAAAGCCCCCCAGAGTGCATTTCGCACTCGGTCGCTGGGTTGCCATCTCCCTCTCTCTCTTGCCTTCTCCACCCCTCTCTTTCTTCGTGTGTGTGAGTGTGGGGGAATAAGTGGTGTGTGTGTGGAGCACAAGTGCCTGCATGTGTGAGTGTTTCTTACTTGTTTTTCGGCAATGGCATGTTTTTAAGCGTTTTACTCAAACATCCACGCCCCCACCACCACCAACAAAAAGGTGCACACAGACACACACACAGTCACACATGCACACTTATTTGTAAACGTAATAATAAGCGTCGTCCCCTTTGACCCATCAATCCGTTGCCACTGCCATCGCCCCCCATTCCGCTCCAGCATTTCCCTTTTTCCCGCCAAATACCCCAACGCTTGCCACTTTTCCAGCTCCCAAACGGCTACTAAGCGTGTGTAGAGGGCACCAGTGAGCAGCTGGGGAGGCGTTGGGGGGGTGGCAGTGGGATGGAGGCGGGAGGCGGGAATGGGTGGCGATGGGCGGGGCGGTTGGCCAAAACAAAGCGCGCTTGCAACTTTTATAATGGCTCGAACCAGAGTGTGTGCGAGTGTGTGTGAGTGGTATTAAAAAAATAATGAAATAACAAACCCGAAGGTGTTGTTAAAAGCGCCAACAATAAATTCTATCAATAGTTGCAGGAACAAGAGATAAATGTCAGAAGGTGCCATCTGAGGAAACATGGCCAAAGAGATCGCTCGCCATCGGTGAAAACAGTTTAAATAATCACTAAAGGTACTATACATTTGGTTTGATAAAACTAGCGGCTTGATAAAACTTTTCATTACATATTCTGGGAGATTCAGAACAAAATAATATTATACTTCAGTTTCCAAATAAGAAACAATTGAGAATTATAACCTCTTGAATTATAACCTTATTGATTATAAATGCTTAAGGTCTTTTAAGATAGTCTGGTTTTAAGCAATGATTAATAAAGCTTGGTTTTAAAAGATAAATCCATAAAGATTAAAAATATAAGTGTTTTCAAAAAGTATTTTAAATCATATAATAAGACTTTAAATACTATATCTCATTCTTTAATTCGATTCCAAATTTTAGAAATGTTTTCTTTCCCAAGTTCATAGAATGGTTTTAAGTATTGCTCAAAATAAACTTATCTTACCTAATATCAATATAATTTATTAATTAACAATCCCTTTTGTTGTGGTAATTTTTACTGTTCCCACTTTAGCCCCTCAGCTAGAATCTTTAAGCCACAACTAAACTAGTGCGGTTCATGTGTGAGTGTTAAGGAATCCGCAGAGCTGTCAAAATGCCACCAGCACCAACGTTGATGTCGTTTGCAGCGTTGTTGCCTGCCGGGGATTCCCCAGACGCCTCACGACCCTGCCACCCCACGCTCAAGCACAACACCCACCTCCCACCTCCACCCACTCATTGCCATCGCCCACAGCAAATTCTATTTACCAAACTAGTTACCGTTAGACGCAGCCAATATCCCACATTATGTGCCAGCAGAAGCCATTGCACATGGTAGCCTATGCCCTCAGCGGATTGCCGCTGCTGCCGCTCCAGCTCCTCAGTTCCTCCTGATTCTCCTGATCCCGGGTTCCTTATTCCGCCCCGGCTGTTGTTGCTATTTTTGGCGCGATTTTGCCGTGCAATGGCAAATATTTTGCCAATACACCAAGGACTCGCGCTCACGTTGACGATGAGGTGAAACGGAGGGGGAAAAGGATGGCAGGGGGGTTGGGAACGGGCGGCGAAAGGAGCCAGAAGGCAACGACAACTTATGGCAGCTGGAATCCTAAGCCTTTCGCCCAGCTATGGGAATTCCACAGCAGAAGCCGGCATTTTAAAGCATTTTACGGTAGACAGTGTCTGCTAAAAATATGCATACCATTTACTAGCTCAGATAAAATGAGAAATGGTGATGATTTTCCTGGCTAATCAATCGAAGGTCACCAAAGCTTGATAATAAATATTGGAAAATTGAGGGTAAAACATGAATTGAGTTTCTGACTCATATTATTGTAATCATTATAGACTAAAAACTCAATTAGAGTTATTTAAAATCGCAAAAGGATTGTATTTAATAAAATTACATTCTTCAAACTATTCAAAAACATACCAAAACTGAGAAGAATAATAATCTTTATTTTGTTGAGATTTGTATGATCTATTAAACTATTTACTCAATAAAATTTTGATCCAAGCAAGTGGATTAACATGTAAAAAAGGTATATTTTGACAAAACTTTTTTTTTGTATTTAGGGGCTTTACTAATGAAAATCACTGTATATCTGGTCCCAAGTAGTTTTGGGAAAAATATTTTGTTTCTTGATTTTTATTTTTTGCGAAAGATGACAGGCCATTAGCCATTGCGTGTGTTATTGTGTGTTGTCAATAAAAATAGCTGTGCATATGCTTGTTATTGTTCTACCTATATGTTCTATATATGTATATAGATATACCTAGAGATATATATGTACATGCAAACTGGCTGGCAACGCCGTCAACAAATGAAAACTCCCCAGGGAGTTGGCGCATGTTTGTTGCTGTTGGATGTTGCTGCTGTTGCTATTGCTGTTGCTGTTGCTGTTGCCTCGTTGCCCGTCGCTTTCCTCTTGGGGATTGGCCAGAGAGCCGTTGCCGACTCCCCTGAGAAATACATGGCAATGGGTTTTCTGTGTTTTGTGCTTTTTTCGCGCGCCCCTCGCAAAACACGTTGGTGCGACAGAGAGGGCAGGAAAAAGAGCAAGCCAAAGTTCGCTTTTTTATACGTTGGGGAAATTTTCATGCCCCAGCATGAGGATATCTCTCTCTGTCTCTGTGTGATTGTGTGTGTGTATGTGTGTAAATTTGTGTGTGCGCCAGTTGTCTTTGGGGGTTTCAGATCCCCTCAGCTGCCTTCCTCCCTTCCCCCTGGCTATCCAAAAGCCACCCAACACCCAGCACCCCCCCTCCAGCCCACACCACATGCACATGTGTGCATTGGATTTATTGTCAATTTTATTTGTTATCATTGTTGTTGCTGGCGCTGCTGCTCTGCTGTTATTTACACTGACACAATTTGAAATTGTATTAAAAATTAACGGCACTTTGGTTGCCTTGGCTTGGTCTGGCCGCAGAACGGTAAATGGAACCGAGTCCCAAAAACTGTTACTGCACTGGAATCCCGCCCAGATCACAAAAATATCCAAACTGCAAACTGCGTTTTGGCCAAACCACTTTTTATGCCCTTCTAAAGGGTGTCCATGGACATTATAACTTTGTTTTCCCTTTTTTTCTTAATTAAAATTTGAATACCAAAAAGAAAAAAAAATAGATTCAGCTAATTCTAAAATTTAACACTATTTTCTGTTGCACTTAATATTTTTATGCTTTCAAAATCTGTGTCTTTTATCTACTGATATTATTCTTTTCTATCTGTTTTTAGAATATTAAATTTTTAATATCAGAATTTTGTAAATAAGAAATACAAATTGTAAATGTATATAAATAAATAAATTGTTTCCCTAAATGAGATCCAACCTATTGGATTATTATTTTAAACTCTCTACAAGCATGTATAATAGTCAACTTAATAAGATTTGTTTTTAATTTAATTAACCACAAAATTCACAGAATGTATATTAAGACAGAGTATACCCCATTCGCCGTGGTGTACCTTTTGTTCAGCATTTACTTGTTGGTTCACCAGAACACTCAATGTTTCAACCTCATGCTGGGGTTTGTTTGGGTTTTGGGGGTCTCCTGGCCCCAGTCCACCTGCCCCGGCCCCTGTCCCTGTCCCTGTCCCTTCTGTCCCCTACCGCCCAACCAGGGCTCCCTCATCCACTTTGGTGAGGGTTCCCCCCCTCGGTCGCTCTCTATCACTGACAGTTAGGTGTGTTGATCCCTGGGGATTGGCCAATGCCTGCAAGCTGCTGGGCTGCAGCCGGTTTGGGTTCAGTTCGTTCCTGGGATGGGATGCGATGGAATGGGATGGCTGGGAGTCGAGAGTCGAGCTGGATGGAGACCCCAAACTGGCAATAGCCCATAGTCCGGACCGGACGGTGGGCCATCGCAGGCCGAGGCCATTTGCATTTGTCACATTTTGCGGTCCCGCGAGCAAAGTTTGGCAGAGTAATGTTGTGTCCACCCCCTTTTGGGGTTTATCAAAGCAAATCAATCAGATGCACACACACACAGTCACACACACACGAAGACACAGGGAAACACAGGGACACACTCAGGATATGGAAATGGAGACCATGTCAGTCGGTGGTCACTTGGGGATTGAGGTCCTGCGACTGACCACTGGCGCCCAACTTACGTTTGAGACAGGCGCGCGGCTTGGCCTGTTTGCGTCGGGACATGGCCAGATTGGCTATTTAAATCACTGTTTTTCGATTCAGTTTCGCTTAATATTGCTTTTGCTTTAGTTCGCTTCCGGCTTTCGTTTCGCGCCAAAGCGATTTGTTTTGGTTTCTTTCTCGACTGGCGAATCCTGGCAAGCGCTGCGGATATCCTTGCGCCTTGAGCGTCGGCAACTGACTGAATGCTGCCAGCTTGTTTGGCCCAAAAAGTGGCATCAAAACACAAGCTCTTAAAACAAAATGGAATGCGAACAGCGCAATCGCAAAGAGAGATTGAGAGACGGAAATGAGAGGCGAGGATGAGGGGGCAAAAACAGCCACCCAAGCACTCCCAATTCAAGCACAACCATCTATCAGTGCTGAACCTATTCCCCCGGGGGTTGCTTCGCCTTCATCCCCTAGAGAATCCCGGCCGGCACCAATCGCGAGCCATTCTGGGTGCCTTTTGAAGAGGCAGGGAGTTGGGAAATCGAGGAACCCATGCCGACTGCTCACAGTATGGTGTATGCCCGCCTCCCCGCTCGCCTGTTGCAATTATAAAGTCAAGTCAATTATTTTATAGCCGACTTTCGCACGTGCGTATGGGGGGTCCAAAGGGGCGCGATCTCGAGTAGAGTAAACTCAAGACCGATTCTCCCAAGGTGCCTTGCGAATTGCAATTTCCACTTGGTTTCTCAGCAGCGGGACACACGGACACACCGCTCAACTCCTTGGTGGGCCGTGAGAATCGTGTCCAGAAGCGGAGATTTGCGTGCTTTGGCAGCGGGTGACGACATTGGCATTGGATCTTTTGTTATGAGTTCCACTCATCCATATTTCAAGAGTGTCACACGCATGGGTTACGAACGCTGATAAAGTGGAATATCGCCAAAAAAAAAATATATTTACGCAACTTATGTCTATGATTTTATTAAATTAATGTTTACTCTCTTATGTTCCTAAAATGTTAAGCACTTTAATAAATTCAAACATATAAGTTCTTCCCTTAGAACAAGATTATGTGTCGTAGGTTATGATACGTTACGTTTTTTTCTAACCTTGTATTTATCTTTCTAAAAACAATCCCGCTCTGGAAAAACACACTCCGTTTTTTGTTTAAAATAGTCAATTCGAAATGTAATATTCAGGGATTGAAAATACTGTTATTAAACCAAGGATATGTATTTGTTAATATTAAACTTCCTTTTAATTATTTTTCTAAGTTTCTTACTTTTTTTTAAATTTATCATTAATCGATGACGCCTATTGTTCTGTACTGAATAAGTTAAGTTAACTTCTACATTAATGTAGCATCTTGTTCATGTATTAAGTCGTTGATTTGCTAGCTAACTGTTAAATAACTGTGAATTCCGTTAAAAATAGTACAAGTCAGAAAGTTGCACCAGCTGATTAAAAAGTGTGCCAAATTCCAGTTTTGGAGGAATATAATAATACAATTCGCAATAATTGATTAAAGTTACTCTAGAGTCATTCTTCACCATTTGTCATTTTTAACTGTAAGAAGTGTTGATTAAAAACTTTTTTTTCCTGTGTAGTTACTGCACCTAAAAGGTACTGCAGGCCGTTGTACGGCGCCACTTTGGGATTTGTAAAATATCCTGCCAAATCGGAGTAATCTTTTCCAGCACTGCTCGTAACTAGCATTAGCTCCATCTATGATTTTTTTCAGGAAACTGCAATGCGCTCCTACCGGCCACGGTGGCGCTGATGTTGCACTCGCGACAAAAGTAACGATAATTTGAAATTAAAAATTGATGACTCAAGGAATTAATCAAATTTTTAAGTTTGAGCCATTCATTACTTTCATGTTGGGAAAAGATAAAATGTGTAATATTCTCAATAAAATTTTCATATACTTTTAGTCTAGGATTTTTATTCAAAGTCTTAAACAGATCCTTATTTTAAATTTTGTTTAATATAAATCAAAAAGGGTTAGAGATTTGCCGTCGAACAACTTTTAAAGGGTTCGTTATTTGATAAGAAGCCACTCGGAACAATGAACTAATGAATCCGGGTTAACTGCATTATATTTTGTACTTGTAACATGTTATACACCATGGTTTTAAATTTGGTACTCGTTGTTGGGTGCTAAATTTTGTTTTGTATTTTGTCTATATTTACAAATATAATTACCTTAAGCAGACTTTAAAAATAATTATAAACCCCAACCCCAATCCAAAAATCTTTTCAAATAATACTACTCTTTGTCTATCCTTCTTTTAGTTCCCGTTGTAACATACTCTCCTTGAGCACTTCCTTTCCCGGACACTGATCAATATGGAAATTTGCTACGCATATGGTGAGGAAATCGATCGAGTTGAGGGTCCAGTTCCGTTTTGCGGATACATTTTTCGTTCGCCACGCTTTCCCCGCTCTTCTCCTCCCTCGCAAAGGCCCATTCATATTTTCATTCATCAGGGACTTCGATTGCGACTGCGAGGCCCTTACTCCTTTGTTTACTATCGTCGAAGATGCGTAGTAAAAGTAGCGGCGAGCAGCGCCAGTTAACCCAGTGTCTGCGATCCGAAAAGAAGGTGCAAATCGGAGGAGCGGACGAAGAAGGTTCGGGCGAAGGAAAAACCGAAGAAACATCTGTCGCCACGAAAAAATCCGGTTGCAAGCTGCAACACCGGCTCAAAATGAGCTACAACACAGAGAACATATGATTGAGCTGCCCGAATAAAAATGGGAAAAACAAAAAACCGAAACGCACCTTTTGTATTTTGGAGCAGCTGCCGTTGATGTCGGTGTTTTGGAGGAGTCTCTCGGTTTCGAGGATCGGTGGACCGGGGAGTTGCAGGGGCAGCAGACACTCGGCAGCCTGTTGATGAGCCCACAATGCACACATGCTGCATGCAATACGCTATATGCTATGTGTTATAGGCTCTGCGTTGAGCCGGTGGGTCTTCCATAATGATAAGTACCAGCGGAGGAAGCTGTCCACATTAAATTCGGTGTTTGTCGCTCAACGGCAGCTGCCACCGATTCCTTCGGGGGACTTAAACCCAACCGAAGATCTGGAGAAGAGGTAACTTGAGTGGCAAAAGTTCAGATAGGTCAAGTCGTCGTTAGGTTGTCACAATATTTGAGGATTCATTCGTTTGGGTATTGAGATTTCATTAGTGGAAATTAATGATAATGTATTTAATTTTTTTTAGTAAATACTTTCGCTTTGTTTTAAACTTCCAATATCATTATATTTCCATTTCAACCAGTTAGTTTAAATTGATATATGGAAAGGATCACGTTTTAAATAGTTTTTTATTATTTTAAATACAATTTAATACTTAGTATCATATATTTTTATAAAACAATTTAACAAATAACCAAAACATAGTTTTAGAAATTCCAATTAATAGTCATGTATCCTTATAGTTTATTTCCCGCTTAATATGTCAAAATTCTGTTGTAATACCTTTAATGGCTTTGCCAGTCACTCTCGATTTCCTGTATATCCTGTTGAAATTCGCACTAGTCATCCTGCCACTCAACATCCCTCTTGGCGCCCTTAAATATGAACATATGTTGACAAGGCTGCCTGCTTGTGTGGCTGTGCCACCCTTATTCGCGCCTTTTTTCTCAGTGCATTCGAACTGGTATTCCAGTTAGTCTTAGATAAAGTTGAATAAAACCAAGCGATAACTATCTATGTACATAGAAACAACAAAGTATATGTTTTTAAATCCCTTTATATCTAAATGTTGTTTACTTTGTTGTTTTTAGAGGTAAATTCACTCTACTACTAAAATAAGAAATTACAAAAAAAATATCAAATATAACTTTACATTTATTTAACTTATTTTCTACAAAACTATGTAGGATAAAAACAAGTTTTTGTCTACAAAAAAATAATTATTCTTCAACAAAACAAGATGATTTTGAAATACACAGGGCAATATAAACGTTGTAAATTTGATTAACTGCATATATGATATCTTTCTACATAATTTACCGACATTCTTAATTTTAAATATTTATCTAAGGTATACATTTTCCTTATATATATTTCTATACTATTCAAAATGTTTGCGTCTCTTGCCTTGGGATTCATTCTTTTTTGGTCCGGCAACCCTTCAAATATTCCAGTTTTTTTCCACCAGTCCGGCAGGCCACACATCAGTTTTTGAAGTCGTGCAAAGAGCAAGAGGACAAGCCAGGCTCATTCGAAATTTGTGCGTGCAACGCGAAGGACGTGCCGCTCCGTAGTTCGCTGTCCCGCTCTCCATTACTCTGTCGCTCTCGCTCGCTCGCTCACGCCGTCTGCCGTTTCGCATTTGTTGTTTGCCACTTTTTCGCGCCACCCCAAAAAAAATAGAAAGATACGAGTGTAAAAACCGAAAATCAGTATCAGAAAGTTAGTGCCGACCGTTGGTGACGTCAGAGGCTGGGAAAAATCGGCAGGATGTCTGCCAATAATCAGCAGCAGCAGGCGGATCCCTCGGCCGCCGTGGTGGCCCCCGCAGCCTCCTCGGAATACCTGAAACGCACCTGCCTCATCTGCGGCTGCCACACCAACCAGACGATCAATATCTACGAGCCCCGCTCCGGACCCAATATCGTCCAGCTAATCCAGGCGAAATTCAAATTTCAGGTATGGATTTTTCATCAAGGACCATCTTACAATTGGTGGGCGATGGATGGGCGGTGGGCGGAGGGCGGAGGGGGTGTGGAATAAAAATAAAAATCGATATTGGGGCAACTCGGCGGATGAGTCATGCACAACGGCACAAAAACGTCCTTCGTACAAAGTTTTACGGTGCGCGTGTATCCGTGTGTGTTTTTGGGTTAAAAGGGGATGAACTTCGTTGGGCGGAAAAAAAGAAGGGTTCTAAGGGGGAGTGGCGGGTGATTTTAGGCAGGTAAATGAAACGCTCCCACAGCATCCCACTTAGAGAAAATGCTGTGTGATTGATTTAAGGCCCAGGTATTATTTTGTTAGGATTATTTTCAAGAAAAATACATTGTTTTGAAAAGTAATATAATATATTTATCTTACATTCAAATAAAATTAGGTTTTGTGCCACCAATTCATATTTGTATTTACATATGTAATATTTATTAAATAATGTTAAAACCTTATACTTGTTTTCAAATTTTTAATTACGTTTTATCTTAATTTTGTTTAAAATAAAAAGTACCAATACTCTTTTTATACCTCTATTAAATATATACTTCAAGTCAAAACCAACTACAACATATTTATTACAGTATATTTGGGCAATACAATGAAGACAAACACTTAATAATCTCATTAAATAGTAAAATAAATCTATTTTGCATTTCCTTCATGATTATTAATAGGATGCTAAAACATAAATGATTTCTTATGCAATGAAAGGACTTCATGTTTTTTATATTCGTTTCCTTTGCCCTGTGAACTGCATATCCTGTCCCAAAGCAGCTGATGCATTTCCCTGACTAAATTCGGTAATTGGACACTTTGCATATGCGCCGCCACTTAGTTCGATTCCTTTCCCATAATTTTCAACAGCTTGTTCTAATATCCATATAGTGCGGTGTGTGGGAAATGCGACAGCGGAAGATGGCCAGGGAAATCGATCCTGGCTGGAGATCCTGCGTTTGTTTTCTGTGGAAGTGAGTTTCGGGTCTCGGATTACAGACACTCCGCTCCGCTGGACTACCTGTACCTCAAACCTGCTCGAAGGGCAGATGTGCGGTGGATTTGCCGAGGAGTCGAGATTGCTCCAATTTCTGCGGGCAGTGAACGAACCTTCCACACACTCTTCACCCTCTCCTTTTTCTCTCACTTTTTTCCATATCCCAAACGACAGCTGTATTTGCCGCTTGGCACTCAAAATCCAACCCATCAGGGTTCTCTGCTTTTCTCCTGCTGCTTTATCAGCTCTTCATACCTTCTTCTGGTTTTGTGTGATTTTTTTTTCGCATATCAACTATTGAATATCTGGATCTGAGTTCACAGTTTATTGTACTTAAGGTAAAGGGATTTTCGTTAGAGCGAACTATCGTGGTTGAACCCTCAAACAATGCCAAAAACCTTAAGAAAGAAATTCCGGTTTCTTAACTTGCGCAATTCCAAACAAAAGATCTACCCTTAGAAAATTGGAAATCTTTAAATTTCCCAGCTGAAGTCCTTGAAGTGCCGAAAAACAAAACCCAAAAACTAGACATGACTCTAATTTGAAGGTCTTCTTATAGTTTGTTGTTTGGTAGGGATAGTTCGTTGTAAGGTTTCTTTGCTATTAGATTAGAAAACCGAAATGGGTCAGGCAGATACTGATGATACTCTAAGGATAGTTCTTAAAATGAAGCCTTATGAAAACCATGTTAAGTAGTTTATAAAAATACTACCAGATACTAGTTCCATTTCAATAATATTATTTCCTGAGAGCAGATATTCTTGTTCACAATTCTGTTATCCAAGGACTCATAATTACTAAAGTTTAATTGCTGGAAAAGTAATCAATTTAATTACGAAATGCTTTAGCAGCACGCTATTCAATTTCATAACAATAAAGTCCCTCGACTTACCCCACCACAACTCACCCACGAAGTTCACCCTCAATTTAGACTCCCCTAGGATCGTTAGAATTTACTTTGAACCGTTATTGCGAAACCCTATATGGTGCATATATACCACCTGCCGCGATCGTAGCCTGGCAACCGATCACCCCTACAGAATTACACCCTCGCAAGTTCTGAATAAAATAAAGCCCTCAATGACAGTGCCATAAACTCCAGTTGCAATCAATTTATCACGCTGCCTCCCTACCTCCCTCTTTTATACACAGAGAAAATATATTAGGTTTTACTATAAAATAATTTAAGATTTAATTGCCTAACACATTAAATTTTAAAGTTTAATAAGGTCGTTTACAGTAAAATGCAAATATATATTTCAAAAATATTACAAAGTCTTTTGAACTGCACTTTCTAATATTTATACAAAAATTATATTAAACAGACCTTTGGAAAACATCCACATTTTTCTCAGTGTATCTCTGATCAGTATGCGTGTGTGTGGTTTTCTGTCTGCTTTGCACCTGGCCTGCAATTTGCATTATTGTACCGTTTACACATGGCCCTTGGAGCACACCTTTTCAGCGCCGAGGCAAAAGGTAAACAGGCAGCCACAATCGCTTCTGATCCTGGCTACCCTTCCCCTCCCCCTTCCCGATCCTTATAGTCACCCCCCTCCCCTGATCACCTTTATCTAATTCCCGGAGCAGCTGTCGCGCATGCGCGTGCCTAATATCCGTCATAGTTGGGTCTTAACCCAGTTCTCCTCTTCGCTTCGGTTCCACTCCGCTTGAACAGGGCGCGTGGCCTTTGGCCAAAACGAGTTTACCGAATGTCCCTTTGGCTTTTGACTGGTTTTCGTTCCTTTTGGGCCAGCTGCTTCTGCTCTTGGGCGCTTAGTTTTCGTTGGCAGGTGCACGAAATTATTGATACCCCAGGAATGTTGAGGTCTGCTCGGGTAATTAATATGCCTGGACCGTCTGGCAGTTGCTTTTCGGATTGTTATATTTTTTTTGCACCTTTGGTTCGATGCTCATTAGTGGTCGGATCCCGTGAGCGATCACTAAGTGCATAGGCGTATCGTAATTTTCGAGAGGTTTATTCTGTGGTCATGCCTGGCTTGAGATTGCAGGACATGCAATCGAATTGGGGTCACATGTCTTCCTAAGGCAGTTACTGTGTCCTAATGATGTTAACGGTGTTGGTCCTATAAGCAAAAACTAATTGGTCTTGGTAATTCAGCTGGTAATCGATTTTGTGTCTCTAATGACAATTTCTGGATTACTAAGCTAAGGTTCTACCCTTAAACTAATAAACAGTTTGAATAGGTTTCTCAAGATTATTGTCTTGATACGCGAAATATGTTACAATGTTTGCTTTAGTATTGTAACCCACATAAAGTACCTTCATGTTATCTTCTTAGACTTCAAAGTCTGTTAAAAATCGAAATCTATAATTAGAAAAAATATATAAATAAATAAAAATCATACACTACATCAACAGTTAGTATTCCATTTATCTGCCTATAAAGTTTTACATTAGCTTCAAGGAAAATATCTAAGATAAGAAAAAGTTAATAAAATAAATACCTATTTTTAGACCTTCCATACTCATCTATATATTTCTCTCTCAACTTACAGCCCTTGAACGAGGACAAATTCCTCTGCTTCAGCTGCAACAACTGGCTGATCAACTGGCATTCCCTGCAGACGGTCAACAGCAATGAGGCCGAAAGCCAGAGCCAAAGTCCCTCGCACATGGGCAACAGTGTGCTGCAGCAGGAGAGGACCAAGCTGCGTCCGGTGGCGATGGTTCGCCCCCAGGTGCGCGTCCAGCCCCAATCGCAGCCACAGCCCCAGCCCCAAGTGCCAGTCAATCCCGCTCCCGCACCCATAATCTACGCGAAGCGGAGGAGCAGCAGCAGACGCAGTGCCTCCGTCAGCCGGATGAGCCGAGTCCTGCGACAATGCTGCCTGGAGAGTCTGCGGCGGAGTCCCAAGAAGCGGAGTCCGCAGTCGGTGTTCGTGTACCTCAGGCAGGGTCAGCGGCGGAGCAATGTGATCTGCAAGGTGGAGTGTGTGGCGCCGCGAAGGAAGCCAGCGGTGGAGCGGCTGGTCAAGGAGGTGGCTCCCACACCCACACCCCCAGTCGCAGCAATGTCGAGTTCCCCACCCACTTACCAAAGATTCCCGCAGCCCAGTGTGGATGGCAAAGTAGTGGCCATGTTCCGGCGACTGGGGACCACACTGAGCAGGGAAGAACCGCCCGCATCTTCAGCAGAATCAACCACCTCCACCTCGAATGTGTCGACGCGACCCCCGCAGATCATGAGTCCCCTCAAACAGAAACCGCGCTGGACGCGGGACCTCGATGAAGATGAGATACTGCTGGAATTCGATAGTGCCATATCCGAAGTCCTGCCAACCACCAATGTGCGACGCTGCCTCAGCTATCAGGTTACCCACGAGGATGACAAAGAGAACGGACGAGCTGAGGAAATGGAGCTGGATGGGGAGGAGGACGAGGAGGAGGAGGAGGACCAGGCGGAACAGGAAGCGGAAGCGCCACTGGAACCGCAGAGCCACCGCAAGGAGGACACCAGCCACCAAGATTCCCACCAAGCTTCGCTCCAACTCGCCGGCCTGCGATTACCACTGGGCCTTAGTATTAGCCTGGTCTAAAAGAAAACAGAGGGTCCAAGTAACGCCCACAAAACCACAAGAATAGTCAAATTGCATGCACAAAATCAAGCAAATTATGAGCATTAGCGAATGTCTAATTTAATAGTACCTCGAATACATTTTAATTGTTAGTCAAATACCTTAATTAATTAGCGGACAAAAAACACACACAAACAAAAGACCTAAGAATGTTAAGTTAACAGGATGTGGAAAGCTATATTTAAAATATACATATTAGTCATAGGCAACTCCCCGTTTATCCCAAAACAAAACAAAAGACACAAAAACTCCCCTCGAGCCAAGCCAATGTAGATGAATTTGTTTGTTTGCTCCAAAAAGACAAAAGTATTACAAAATAACAAGCGAATAAAAATAGCACAAAAGCAATCAAAATATACACAAAATGGTTTTTTATTTCATTATTTTCAGGTTTAAGGATGGGATGCTGCTAACAAGGCTTTTTTTGTAATTAAGATTAGGCCTTACAATTTTAGAAGACCTGCTTCTTAAATTCAGTTTTAAATTTTTGCGCCAATTATTTGGCGCTGCCAACTTACTTAAAAGCTGATGCCGAAAAGTATGCTTTTATATTTTAGCGCCAATTGGTAATGCGCTGCCAACCTGTTATAATTCCGCCGCCGATAAGTATGCTATCTTTTCGAAAATAACTGTTATAAACGGTTTTGCAATTTGAACCACTTTCTTCCCCTATACAATTGCAATATAAACAAATATATTACTATAAAATTATTTAATTTTCCTTTTTCTTTTTTTTTCATATCAGGAAAGAAGAAGTTTCGAAGTTTCGTGCAATCTTAAGAAGATGTAATATATGGACAGCTCCTTTAAATATAGTATTTTTTAATCTTGTTGACCTAGGTCATACTTAGGCAGAAAAATTAAATAAATACAATTTGATACAATTTTGATACATTTAACACGTAAATTCGTGTTAAGACCTCATGAGTTTTTTGATCCAGTTCCGATTCTTCATAAATGGTATAAAAAAGACCATAAAGACCACACATTATTTGTGGGGTATTCCAGAATCAACGACCCGATTTCTTTAGAATTATCGTTTGCTTTCGCCTCGCGTCCGAACGGCAGAAGTGTAATTGTTGATTTCTGATGTTTTAGTGAATTTATTTGATTTGGCCAATTGCGTAGTGAGAACGAACGTGTTGAGGTCAGCATCGTCGTTGTTGTTTATGCAACTGAGACAGCGGTGCGTACACTTATTTTGGCTTACAATATGGCATTTCATCAATACGAACTGATGACTGAGTGGCTGGCAGTTGTGGTTTCGCCGACATGACTGGCAATGTTAATAATGTGGTGCGGAAATTTCTACGCGCACTTCAAGTACGCTGTATTGAGACGGCGACTAAGGTTACTTTTATTTATAAATAAATATCAGTGTGCCTTCTGAACTTGAAGATGACTTGGCGCAACGTCGACGGAGAGTGTGCAGTTTCCGGAAATCGAGTATACGCCCGGTGGCCGTGCGAAGAGCTTACATCTCGCGACTCGCGATTCTCGATTCTGTCGCCTACAAATGACGGTCAAGGTTGAGGCAGCTTCAAGTGGCTTGCCACACGGCACGTTCTACGTTCTGCCCGTTGGCGATTTCATCATTGAGACATTGGTTTGAGACATTTTTAGCCGGCTCAAGGATGTGCGATCTTGCCAAAAAAAAGTGTAGACTTGACTAAGGTCAGTGGTGCACAGAGAAAAACAACAGGTTTTTTAAAAAACTTCTGAATTTGTATATCAACTGTTGACTGCCAAAATGGATGTAAGTGAAATTTAGTCTTAAATTTTATTTAAATTATAACCAAAAATGTTTCAAATCAGAAATGACTCTTTTTTTTGTTTCCACAGAAAATTAAAATAAGTTGTTGACAACAAAAATCTACAATATTACAATACAAAACATAATAAAATACACCAAATTAATGAATAACACCAATGCTATTTGTTTGTGTGCACAATTGTTGCATTTTGAGGCCTGAAATGCCTCAATACTCATCGCATTATGTCATCGGTCAAAACCCAACTCCCCACAATTTATACCTGATTCGATTGCGATAATTCACAGGGTTTATATTTATTTCAGTCCGCTGGGGTTAAACTCTCACTTAATGAGTGCAAGTTGTTCTGGTTTTTTGTTTGGTTCCTGTTTGAGCACGTTTAATTAGCATAAATTTAAAAGGGAATTCGGCAGTAAAGCCTCAGCGCCAGGAAGTTTAATCAAGCGGGGCACATGAACCCGAGCTATGTGATTACAATGCCAGTATGTGGGGTAAATCCCCCCTCTGCAATAAAAAAAGCTTATGCAATGCACGCATAAAATGCTTCCCGTTGGCTAGATCTTATATTGCTGCACTTTTCGAATTTTGCCCACGCGGTGAAAAATTGTGCGACAATTAGTTCAGTGCGCTGGCCAAGCGCCCCGAAAAAACTGGTTTTGAATACAAAAAAAAAAAAAAAAAAATATATAGAGTCAGGCCGCTGTGGGCGGCGCGGCGGGATGCGTGTGTGCGAAAAATCATTCACTTGTGTACCGAGCGTGTATACCCATTGAAATTGTTTAATAAATCGAATCCAAAAGAAACAAAAATCAAGAAAAATGAACTGAAAAGTGAACAACAAATACCTTGGAACCGCAAAAAAATCGCACGCACGGCAACGATTAAGGCATGAGTACTCGAAATTCAGCCCCAGAGGCTGGAGACAAGGCAATAACAATGCTAACGGCCGCTTTATGAACAATTATGAACCGCGGGCGAGTTCGCCAAAAAATCCAACAAAAATCGAAAAAAAAAAAAATAATATCCAAAATCCAAAAAAATTTGAGTTGGGGGCGCATGCGTCACGCTCATGTCACTTTGCGAAGACAAAAATTACGAATATTATTCAATAAAATTCAAATTGTTGCTTTCACAGGCAAGGCAGACTGGTTGGGATTTGCTGTTACCATTTGTATACGTATATATATCTATATATTTTGCTAATTTTTTGTCGGCTATTTCGTTGGCCTAGTTACCTTCGGTTCTCGAGTGGCGCGAATTTCGCTTTCAATTTCGGCCAGCCATATTGCGCAAGATTCGTTAAATGATTTGGCAAAAAGACAGCAAATTGTTAGCTAAGCTCCATTTCAAGTTCACCATTGTCGGTTAATTGTAATAATACCCGCAGACCAATTGCAGCTGCAAATCCCCCAAATGCGTTCGCCCCTTTTTTTTTTGTGTAATAAGTTTATTTATGGTTAACACGCATAATATAATTTATTGCATCCACAGATATATGCTTCTGTGAGATATCGAAATTAAAAGCTAAAAATGAAAAATATTTTTATTCTCTCCTGTAATAATCCGTTTTGCTGTTTCCTCCTTCTTTTTTTGCGGGAGGACAACCAAGTTTCCTACATCTAAATATGTAAATATTAAACTAACTATATTTAAAACTGAATAAAAGTGTTGAAATAAAAAACAAATAAAAGAAAGGTAGTGAAAATTATAAGGAGGTCAGGTGGAAAATGTGGAAATCGGTATCTGACTGCCCTGCGAATGTTAAACCTAATGACCTGAGACTCTAATTAATTTTTCTTGGTTCCAATTACATCCGTATTATTCGCATCTGGTTAACTATGGCCACGATTCTATAACTGATTTTTATGGCACCCGTTAGATTTATGGGTGTGCTTATCCTAAATCTAGCCTAATTGCACGCTAATTAAAAATGTTAATAGGCAATAAAAACAATACTTAATCTGCAGTAAGATTTTGTGAACTCATAAGGATATAGGCAGCTATATAGGGTAGTTTGCTAGGCAATTAAAGAAGTCATGTGAGACTTTGTGATGATAGTTGGGCCCGCATTATACCTCTACTATTTTTCAAATTTAACAATGATTAATATAGCCTACAATCTATTAACTGGTTAATGGTCAATCAAATATATTGATTACCTGAATTAGTATAATATTAAGTGTCTACCAAACCAATTATTTTCCGTTTTCTTTACCTTAAACTATTGGCAGTGATTGTTGTAGTAGTTATGTTGCATATAAGAATGGTTTAAAAAAAATGAATAAAATAAGGGCTAGCAAAATTCCACATTAACCAACGAAACCCCTCATAAATTTCGGTGATAAAAATTCGATAACTATATAGGTTTCTGTTCCTAACCTAGGTTGGGCTAAGGGTTTTGGGGGTGAATGGTGTATGTCTGTGTGGGACGTTTAACAAGTTGGACAGCATCACAGTGTACAGCCATTAATTTCACATACGTTTCTATAACAGTTTATCTTCCCACTAAAATTAATCAACAATTAATTCCCCCACTCTACGATAGTTTGACCTCCTAGTTCACGGGTGAAATGGCCTGTCCGAACTTCCTGGCCCTCTGGCCGAAACCCTTGCTACCATCTGGACCAATTGGAGTGCGCACCAGACTCTCGGCAGCCCGTTGGGCAAAGGATCCGGATCGCGATCGTGGTGATCCGTCGAGGAAACTTCCGGTTCGGGATCTTGGCTGGCCATCATAGCCATCTCCTCCTCCACCGTGCTTGTAGTTGCTCAGGAAACTGCCGGTGCGAGATCTGGGGGATCCTTCAAAGCCTTCCGATCCAAAGGAGCAACGACGATCGTAACCCGAATCCGTGGATATACGCCTGCCTCCAATGTACTGAGCATTGTCGTAGGCCGCCAGTTTGCTGCTCAGCTGCTGGAAGTTGTTGGAGTAACGTCGTGGCCACACCTGGTAACCACCTCCTCCTCCGCCCACCAGTTGATCGGTTTGGATGGACTCCCTTTCTATGTTGAAATCGTTGGAGGGACGACGATAGAAGCCGCTATTCTCGCTGGCATTCGAGAAGGTCCTCTCGAACTGCATGGATCCATTGGAGAAGCGACGCTCCTGGTTCTGATTGCCGGGACAACTGCCATTGGAGCAGACAGAGGTCTTCCTGAAACTAGTGTCCGTGGTCTGACCAAAGTCCGAGACCCTCCTCGAGCAAGGACAATTCTCGGAGCAATTGGAATCACGTCGCTGAGGAGCTCCTCCGGTTTCCGAGCAATTGCTAGCCCTTCGCGACATCGAGGGATTGACCTCGGGCGTAAAGTTCTGCTCGGAACAGTTGGACAGACGCCGTTGGAGACTACTGATAGAAGATACCGGATTACCGCCTGAATTGACAGCAGAAGACATAGGCGAAACATCGCCCAAGGCAGCCGCTGTGTTGGCCGAAATCGTCGATGTGTTGCTGTATCGCCTGGGACCATAGCCGAAAAAACCGGAGGGACCCATCTCCTGGTTCTGGTTGCCAATGCTGCCGCGTGGCTGGTAATGCTGATACGGATTGGCATGGTAATTGGGTGCCATTTGTTGGTAGTAACTCGGCTGGAAATCCGAGTTGTTTCGCTTGAGTTTGAAGCGCAGATCCGGGACAGTTTCGTGGCCCGAAAAGCTGCCTCCACGACTCCGCTCGTAATTGGTATCGTTGTAGTAGCGATAGTTCTCCACCATTCGTGCCACTGGAGCGGCGATCTGGATGACGGCTGCCTTTTTGCCGGTCTTCTTCTTGGGAGCCACCATCTCGTACACCTGGAAGGGACCACTCAGGTGACGGGCATCCCTGGCGGACGAAGATTCCAGGTACTCCACTAGGGCACACTCTTTTTGCTGCAGTTCTGGGTACTTGTTCATGAACTGGCGCACATCTACGGGTATGGCCATTCCTGGCTTGAGGATGCGTATCAGGGCAATCTCACCGCAACGGGAGAACAGATCCGATACCTTTTCAATCGTAAGTTTGTCCATGGGAAGGTCACAGGCCACGATAGTTCTGGAGGGCATGGTCTCATCGAAACTTGGCAGAGGCTCGATTCTCCGCACCTTGGTGCCCTCAGCATTCAGCTCGATCTTGCGGGACTTACGACGCACTGCATCGCCGACCACCTTCCACTCCCTGGTCAACTGGCGAACCCTCTTGAAACTGGACACCAACTTTAGGCTGACAAAACCCTCCTTGTTGCGCCGCACATGTTTCAGCAGGAAAGCATCCTTCAGGATACTCTCGTTGGAGAAGTAGAACTCCACGGCGTCGGTGATTTCAGCAGCCAGTTCCTCGCTGGGAATCAGGGAGGGATCCAGGGAATCTATCTCATTGGGTCCTTGGGACTCCAAGTCCTGCTCCTGGATATGTTGCACTTCCTGTTCCTTTTCCTGCGGCTGCTCCAACTCTTTTTCCTTCTTCATCGAAAGGAAAGAACGATGATTTCTCTTTGCGTCCAGAACAGGTGAATTAGCTGGAGCCACAGCTGGTGGCGGAGAAGCATCCAAGGTGAAGTTGGGATGCAGATAGATGTTGTCCATCTGGTGCTTGCGGAACTTCTCTAGGTTTGCCTCACTTAAAACTGCAGGGGGCGAAGTCTGCCGCTCATTTAAGTCCACCTCGTGCATAATGTGATTGTCCACAGCCAGGGGTTTCAGTTCGTCACCCTCCTCCGAAGATTCCTCGGAATCTCCGATGGATGAGCCCATTCCCACATCCACAAGCTGATGATCCGATGGCGACATGGGTGGAGCACTGGGCGAGGTATCCTCCGAGGTGCTGCCATTGCTGCTGCCCAGCTGAGAGTCCAGGGATTCCATTTGGTGGAGCAGAGCCTGGGCAGATCGCCTGGCATGCATGCGGAGCAACTTGCACGGCAGGGACGAGGACAGGGGCACCACAGCCTGGGAACTGCAGCTGGGCTGATCGTCATCCAGCTCTTCCTTGGGTGTCTCCATGGGTAGAGGTGATTCCATGGCCTTCATCACAGGCACAGCGGTGAGAATGGGTGCTAGGATGGGAGTGGGATCCACAGGACTCACGAGGAAGGTGTGACCGTCTGCTCCGGCATGAGGAGCCTTCACCTCGTACACCTGCTCCACCAGATCCTTGGGATTATTCATGCTCATTCAGACGACCTTGGCTGATGCTCTGAGATGTTTGTCGGCACTCCAGCAAAAGCAAAAAGCTGCTCAAGTAATGGTCTTTCCTTCTTTCTTTCTTTTTTTGCTTTTCTCTGTCGGCACGCTCTTTTCCTTAATTTCTCCGCTCTCTTTCACTTTCACTTTCAAGTTCAGTATGGGGGAAAAGCTCTCTGGCGGAGCTGCACTTTACATCGGATGGGATGGATTAGCCAAGATCTGCATCTGGGTAACCTGAAACTGAAACGTTCATTGAACGTCAGCTGTTGATGTTGCTGTTGTAGTTGCTGCAGTTGCTGGTGTGTTTTATATCGCCGTTTGCGTAATTTTGTCTGCAACGTGCTTGGAATTTGTTTTGGGCGTTCGTCGTTGGGTTTTTATTTTATTTCTTTTTCTAGGCCGCGCTTGACACCGTTTTGCCAAAGTTAATAAATAAATGTTCAATTAACAATTTCGACTGCGTTTTTTGGGTAATTTTGGAGTTCAAGTTGTTACTGTGTTTTTGTGGTTGTTGTTGTTGTTGCCCGTTTCCTAACTATTTCCGTAAGGCTTTTCGGTGGTTTTTTGGTTTTTCGGTTGAACTTGTGTAAACTTGCTGTTTCGCACGCGACTAAATTGAGTTCATGCAACGCTGCAACGCGGAGATCGACTGAAATTGCAAATTGATTTGAGGTCGGTTAAATACCCTCTGCTTTCGTTTCAATTTTTTCTGCCTCTTTTTTCGTGTTTACAGCAGCAGGCGGCCGGCGGCAGCGACGTCGGCAGCGGCGGCGGCGGCAGCAGCGGCGTTATTGAGCGGTCCAAGTACGCACGATAACAACAAAAGCCGATAGCAACAACAATGTTTAACAGCCGACGGCGCAGAGAGAGCAGCGACGTCGGCAGCGACAACTTATTGGCAACACACACGAAACTTGTTGCGTTGGCAACAACAACAGCAACAACAACAACATGGCCAGCAATAGCAGCAAACACCGCAGACACAACAGCAACAATAACAGCAAACACAGCTGCAACAACAGCAAACACAGCAGCAACAATAGCAAACATCGCAGCAACAGCACCAGCTACAACAGCAATAAAAGCAGCAAACACAGAAGCAACACCACCAGCAACAACATTACATACAACAGCAACAATAGCATACAAACCAGCAACAACAGCAGTAATATAGCCAGAAGCAGCAGCAACACCAAGAACAACAATTGCAGCAATATCACCAGAAAACACACCAGCAACAACATCACCAATAATGTCAAAAAAAAACAAAAAAAAAACAGCTACACATTGGCGACAATCGCTTTTGCTCAATGCATTTGTCAGCTTGCTTAGTAGCTTGAATATTTTATAAATTTATCATTTATGCAGCAAAGTGTTCTCGTCGCACACACACAGTCACTTCCGATTTGCATTGATCGCCTGAAAATTGGGAAAGTGCTTTTCGTGTGGTGACCTCGTTGCACAAAACACACAATTGCAATTGCAATCGCAATCGCAATTACTGCGTCCAGTGCGAGCAGTTTATCTCTGAGGGGAAACAGGAAGGAAATTGCAGCTAGCGACAACAAATTGCAATTTGAGGGTTACACACTTGACAACCCAGAGGCGCTGATCAATCAATTGTAGGTCAGTTCCGCTTTAGATAGAATCGATCAGGCACAGAAAGAAATTTGGGTTTTTTTCGGTAAAAATATTAGTACAGAAAGCTATTAAGGTTCCTTTATAATAATATGTGGATTAGGTATTGTGAAAGTCAATTAAAAGTTGTACTAGAACAAAAAACATTTACAATTTTCAAGGCCAAAACTAATATTCTATTTATAGGATATTCATATAATTTATAAGATGTCTACAAAGAATAAAAATGGTTTAGGCAATGTTATTTAAATGCTATTTTGTGACTAACAAGAGCAGTAGTATTTTCTTATATCTTCTTATGTAATACAAGTTAGGTAAAAGAAACGGCTTCAAGGGATTAACTATTATTTAATAAACTGTGGTACTCGTTTTAAGAAATTAAAAAATCAATTATAATCGCGTGAAATGGATCCCTCCAATCTCGTTGTTTACCCGCCTCATTAGCGAAGGGAATCTTCATTGCATCGCAGTTATCGCATCGGCAATTTGCATGTCAAGTGCAAGTTCAAGTGCAATAATGAAATGAGCCGCATTGGCAGCGTCATTCTCTCGACTTTTGCTTTGTGGCTGTGCAGTGTGTTTTGCAATTATTATATCATCGCTCATACTCATATGCAAAATGTACATAATGGCAAAGAATAATAATCCTTTTAGTGGGCCTTACTTTTATGAAACACTGTGTTGCATCAGCGGCGTCCCCCTTCATGTTCTCCATTGTTTACCCAAACTGATAAAATTATACAAGAAAGAGGCCAGACAGAACCAGAACAAACGTTTGCAATCCAATTACAAGGTGCTGTCTGCTGCCCCTCAGCGTCCGGCCACACGGCGTATACTTGACATAAGGTCAACTGGCCATCAAATGCTCATTAATTTGCCAATTGACGACAAGCATTTCATTTCGCATAGTAGAGTTCCCCCTACAATTTGATTTGCCAACAAGTAAATTATGTTGCCAAAAAAATAAAAAAAATAAATAAGATAAATGAATAGCGAAAAAGAAAAAATCTTGCAACCTTGCGGTAAGAGACACACTGGCACACTAACAAAGCAAAGGCAACAATAAGAAATCAAGAGTTTTTATTGTTTATGGGCCTGGTGGTAGCACAGCCAACAAACAAACCGCAAATGGCAAATGATTTATTTAATAAAAATCAAAATTATGATTTTTATTTTCGGTTTTTTCCTTCTGTTTGTGCGGCAGGCGTGTCCCGTCAAGATCGATTAATCCAACTCATTTGATTGTGGCCCAAAGCTTGAAATAATCCAGGAAGTGGATAGATTTGAGGTAGGTCAATTCGACTAACAACACACAAAAAAAAAAAAGGGGAGGGAGGTAGCAAATTGCCTCTAAAAGCCAATTTTTAAGCCTTATGCTGCATTGTTGTTCGCTTGCTTTGTTCACGCATTTATTTGCCTTTATTTAGCGTTTATTTACTTTTTGCACTTTTTTCCGAGAGCCGTAGACGCAGTCGAAGTAGTGCGTTCAGGGCCACCGATCTATAGCTGTGGCCGATCTGCCTGCGATCGGCGCACATTAGCAATTGTTAGCTGAAGTTTGTCCTTCTGTTGACATTTTGCACGCGTTGCTGTGCTGTTGAGCCTACGCGAAAAATTCACTTCGCCCCAGAGATTTTTCGAGTTTCGAGTGGGAAGATATAGCTGTCAACACCGATCAGGCTAGATATCCGAAATGGAGTATGAAGCATTACTTATTGCATGATTGCATTTTCATATATAATATATTTTAATCACGCCGCCCCATTCAGACCCCTCAGCTCATTAGATTGCATGACAGTTGGCGAATAATTGACAATCAATAAGACAGTTTCCCTCACCTCAAGTTCAATGTTTCAGCTATTTACACACTACCTTTAATTCCTCGTATTATGCGAAGTTGATGAGTTATGATCGCATATCCTGAGTGTCCGGCTAAACGGATTTATGGCTGCAAATTGTATGGATGGCCACGAAAGTGGGTCATGAGAATCCGCGCACAAAGCAACAGGCTCCTACTTGGGATTACATAACTCAGAACCTTTTATCGGGATGAGAGTGCGGAAAGCAGGCAGAAAACAGGTTCAGGACAAGGGCAATGCAACCTTCGGCTTGTTTCGATCTACACCGAGAAAAAATCAGAGAGGGTGTTTACTGAAATCTTAATTTACAAATGTTACTTAGCTTATAAAAAAGTTTCAATTTCAAATAGCAATATGCTATCCTAACAGTTATTTAATTTGCAACTTTATTTCCAAAGCTTGGTTTATAGTTCTGGAATGATAGATGGATCGAAACACTTATTTATAGATTGATTCGATTGAAATAGAATTTACAAATATCTTGCATTGCTCAAGAAGACCTATAGATACAATTTCCCAACAGCGATTATAAAATAGCTTAGCCATTGTATACGTGATTTTCTTTTATAATGACCATTCTTAAAATGGAAAGTAAACTTCCGCTAAAATTTCTTTTCTGTGTAAGTTGCAATCACCACCTGCATCTGATGGTGGCATCCACTTGAGAGCGGTGCCCGAAACCAGTTCCATGTCAAGTGCCTGCAACGAAACGAGCCCAAGTTTCGGCACTTCATTAAGGAAGCGACCTTGGCAGAGGCTGATGCCAGCACAATTTATCGCTGATGGAGGCAGGAAGACATTGCCGCCGCCGGCGACTGGTCCGCGATTCTGGGCAGGAGATGGACATGGACATCGATATGGAAAAGGAGTTGGAGATGGGGATGCAACAGGTTGGAGACCGAACGGCTGACCTCCAGGTATGGCGTTACATATAGCATATTTTTTATTCGACTGCCGGGCCATTGTGCAGCACGCTTTTAATTAAGCCGCCGCAGTTCGAAATGTAAATCGCAAAGTGCATATATGCCTCCTTTCCCGAGCGACAGAATTGGGTTACAAATGTCTCAAAGTGGAGAACAAGCTGTGCACAGGAAAAAATCATTAATCTTGTTAGGCATATCAGTAATAGATTGTTTTATTTTTTGTAGTGCATCAAAAAAATGTTCATTACCTAAAATAATATTCAAAACATAGTTCATATCAGGTAAAAATTATAGCAATTCAATAAACAAAATATATATAAAAGAATACTTGCATAAAAAATATAGGTCAATATATAACTTTTTATTTGCTACCAAGACTTTTTTACCATTCGAGGTAATTTTCTTTCCATTAAATTATAAAATTTAAAATAAAAATAATTTCAAGGTTTTTGGGAATCAAAAATATTATTTCTTTATATCATACTTATTAACATTTCACCTGTTGATATGGGTACTTTTTGTTGTGTGTGGGGCTGGGCAGCGCACTTTTCCGAAAAAAATCGGCAATCCACAATCCGCCCGAGTTGTGCAATTAAAATCGCAAGCGTTTTTCGAGCTGTGGGTCTCCGATTGGTTTTTTGTAATTTTTGTATTTATTTTTTTTGTAGTTTTTGGTGCGTGCAACGCATTGGGGCAACGCCTGTCTCCGTGTGGGTTGGTCTCTGGGTCTTTGGTATGTGCAAAATGTTATGGCTATAATGAAAAGACCGACATAACGTTTATGGCCTGCGAGTTTGTTTTTACGAAATTGGTCGAAAGGGAGCTGTGTGATCTATGAAATGGCAGAATTATTCTAGCAATTTTCAGCATGCAAGTTACCGTTGGGGAGTATGCCATAAATTAATCCATTAATAGCTCAATTAATTCCCCGACTACTATTAAAATTCCCACAGCATTCAGAAAAACAAACATCGCTAAACGGAAGTGTATCTGGAAGTGTACGGCAATGAGAAGTTAAGTAGAAACGCCGATCGCTGATAGCTTAATGCTGTTTATGAATTGCTCAAAAATACTTATAATTGGAAGTTTAGCTGCCGTATCTTTCGGCTATCATAACCGAATCGAACTTTGGGTCCGGTTGCGTGACTCAGGCGCAAAATGCAATTTCCAGCGATTAATCTGCATGTGCAGCCATAGAATACAAAATATATCTCAATACAGATAGGGGAATATGTGTGCAGCGGCCTTCAAAAATGGCAAACAACGCGACATTAAATTATGCGCCTAGGCCTATTATTTTATGCAATTGATAAATTGACAACGAGGTCCGCTCACTTTTGTGTTTTTCGTATTTTTCGCAGTGAAAATCCGCTCACATGCGTGCCAAGTTTCTTGCCCCGCCTACCACATATACCATATAGCATATACATATCACATATAAAATCGCATAATGCCTGGCAACTTTCATATTGAGTGAACTTTTCGCTGTTTGTCATTCGTTTTCAATGTCAAGGTTGTCGTTGTTTTAATGCATTTATTGACTTTCAATTAGCTGCAGTCGCATCCTTGTCTAAATTAACCGCCTCTGCTGAATTTGCTTAGGCAAATTAGCTGATAGTTATGCTGCTTTCGGTGAAATTCACTAGACAAAAGAGAAATACAGAAATTCGAAGGCAACGCACTTGCCGATAATAAATTCTATCTATACTATAAATATCATTGCATTTGACAAATTGCCTGCGATATTCAAATTTGTCTCTCGAAAGAATGGGCCAGAGTTTCTGCCAAGGCTGCACCAGATAGGCATAAATCATTTAACCCCAACTGACTGGACATATCGAACATGAAAATAGGCGTTTTCCTTTTATTTTATCGGCCATTTGAGATCGCGGGCATTTGTTAGTCATTTTTGGCACATGCGGCGTATGAGTGATGTGGGATTTAGGTCTCACCTTAGCTACACTTCCTCGGGGAATTGCATCTCCAGTGAATCACTGGCCATAGATCGAGAATGCCAAGTTGCCTCGATTTGGTCACGCCAAACAGCATCATCATCAGCATCAGACGAATGGCCTCAAATGTCGCGCTTTTTGGCGTGATTTCGAGTCGCTAACCTTGGCCTTAGAACAGGCTACAATCGCTTGTTAGCCGCTGATATAGATATATGCATGCAACAATCGTCTAACGGCAGTTAGGCATTATTCTCGACAGCTGCACAGCTGTTAACAGACGACCCAGCCCAACCCATTCATCGCTGACATTGCTAAACTAAAAATAAACTGCTAACTAAAAACAATATGCAGTAATACGACAACCGTTAGGCCCGTCCCCAGTCTGGGGCGTCTGTGAGATTAATTGCATATTGATTACAGACAATTACAATGAGTGGAGCGAGAGAAACGGAAATAAAATCGAGAGATACGACTGAAAACGCGTGAAAATCGCCTGTAAATCGCGTCAAAACCGCTCTGAAAACGCCAGCAGTAAGGCGGAAGCTTAGAAACACATGCACATACTTTACAAGATACATTTAAAGATAAACTTAAATTAACTTTTGCGGGTAAGTTTTCAGAAACAAATTTAAAGTGTTTTTGCATTTTTATTTTCAGGACCAGGATTCGTAGTTAGGTGAGTTCAATAAATACTTACAGGCTAGGCAAACATGTGTAACACAATCTTTAGTTAGCAACTAATACAACTTATCGAACAGGAAACGGAGGCGTAGGCGGGGGCGTGGCAGCGGCAGTGGCAGTAGCCCGCCTGCTAGGCACACGAGCAGCAGCCGCCGCCATAGGAATAAATACTACAACTTTAGCTGCCGCTTCTCCATCTTCCGCTCGCGCTGCAGCAGGAACTCGCGCCTCAGCTCGCTTGACCGCATCTCCAGGATGCATGTCAGCTTGCTTTGGATCTGGTCCGCCGTGTGGGTGTCCGTGTCGAAGTCGTAGTGCTTGTAGCGAATATTGCTGCTCGAGAAGAAACCGGACGAGTGTCCCGGACTGTTGGGCGAGTGGGCATTCCCCGCGCTGGCACTTCCCATATTCAGAGTGGTCACGCTGGCATTGATCGGCGCCGAAGCGCAGCCGGTGGTGAAGGAAGGCGACGAGGAGTTGGACTTTAGCCAGATGCGCAGCAGAGCCTTCAGATGCCGTCGCTCCACAATCTCGCAGTGAGCCACCAAATCGATGGGAGTCGATACGGGTTTTTTCTGCGGCCAGAACTTGGCGTTCTTGTACTGATCGATCTCTATTCTCTCGCCGGAGATGCCAAGGGTCACATCGGATTTGAAGAACCTTTTGTCTATGATGTTTAGGCGGAAAGTGCGGTGCATAGGGGCTTCCAGCATGTCATTGTGGTTCAGCAGGCGTTTCTCGTACTCCTTTACATAGTCACTAGGACTATCTTCTCCTTTTCCTGGATTACTCTTCCCTCCATTTAGGTTGATATTCTGCAGAGCCTTGACAGCTGCCTCGGCCAGCGCCGCTTTGTCCTCCTCGGAAGTCATGGATTTGGTGCCCAGCTGGCCGTGGTAATCCACACGGGTCACCGGAGCTAAGGGCCGACGTTCGGCTAGTGTGAGATGGGAGAAGCCAAACTTGGAGCAGGGTTCGCGGTTGTCCAAAGGCGGAAAGTCCTCCATGTCGTCATTATCCTCCGTCATGTACAAAGCGTAATGCTGCAGGGACTTTAAAGGAACATCGGGATACTGTAAGGAGGTCTTGTAGCAGACATAGCCAATGACCTCCTGGATTTTGGCAGTGGCTAAGACGCAGATCTTCAACGGATAGTTGCGATCCGGTTCGGGAAGCATATTTAGATACACGTTGATCCTCTTGGTTTGCATTCCCACCTGGGAAGTGCCATCGAAGCGGGCGAACTCAATGAAGCGATTCTGGGTTTGCTTCGGACTCTTGGCCAGCTGCTCAGTGAGTTGGCTCTGAATACCCTCGTCCGACAACTCGTCCTCGTTGGTTTTGGATGGTTTTTCCACGGGTTCATCTTTTTTGAGTGGCAGCTCTTTGCGCCTAAAGAAATCCTCGCTGTCGGGCGGCTGCACTTCCTCCTGGTAGTTGATACTTTTAATACGCGCCGCTTTCCTCTTGGCTATATCCAGTTTCTCTAGTTTCTGGGCAGTGTTGGAGCGAAATCGATGGGCGCCCACCTCCGGATACATCTGAATGTCGAAAGAGTGCGTGGACATATCCTCCTCGTCGTCGCTGAGGTCCAGTCCCGGGTAGCAGATAAAGTCCACCTCCTGGAGCGGTGCATCCGGATGGCGGGTGTTTCGCTCGGGCGTGGTCCCGCCTCCGGCAGGCGGTGGCTTGTGCCCCCGCCTCCTGTGGTAGTGATCCCCTCCAGCGCCCGAGTTCCCAAATTTGCGCAAATAGTGCTTAGGCATGTCATCGCTCAGCATCACCGTTTCACACATGCCCGTGTCATCCGTGGAGATGAAGGAGTTCCGGATGTGGGAAAGCAGCCAGTGCTGATTGGAATAGGTGGCCATGGTGGTAAACAAAAGAAAATCGCTTTTCCAAAATTAATTTCTATTTATCTCAGCATCTCGGGAAAAAGCACTAACGCGATAGGGGCAACTAGAGATGGGACATCGAGTCAGTCACGAGTCACTGCTGGGAGATGGTAGAAAATACCAGACACAGGTCACAGTTTTCATAAAATATATTTAGATGACTTTATTTAAAAGTTAATTATGTTATTAAACTTTCTTTTTGAACTTAAATTTAATGCTAGTGGTTTTAACTTGTATACTTTTAAAACATAAAGAATTAATGCTCCCAATATTGGGGTAAGGGTTTCAGAGTCAACAAAACTTCACAAAGAAACCCAGCTTAATCAAAAAATAAGTAAGTAAAAATTAAATTACAGCTAACTACTACCTAGAATATAACTTCCCTTAAAAGAGGTAGGGGTTTCAGAGTCCACAAAACTCCTCCCAAAAACACAGCCTAATCAAAAAAAAAGTAAGAAAAAACAAGTAGGACATGCATTTAATTATAATTAAAGCAAACTACTAACTAGAAAATAACTTTCAAAAAATTATATTAAAACTCATTCATTCATCTTTGAACCATTCCATTCAGTGGCTTAAATCAAAAATAGTTTAAATATAAAATTCCCTGAAATGTCCTGCTGGCGGTATTATTTGGTTCTAGTATTTTTTTCAACAACTTCTTTGTCGGCATATGGTCACACTCAACCACCATATGACTTTTCTAGACGCGAAAAGTTACAGAATTACAGAATAAGTTAATTAAAGTGAATTTTACGCCGCCTATCCTGCAGATTTTCGATGTCCCCATCTTGAGAACTCCCAGTCGGATAGCATCGATGTGCTAGCCAGCAGCGAGATGGCCGGCATGGAGGTAGAATTTGACGAGGCGGTGGTCAATCAGTTCAGCTGCAAGCGCTGCGACCGCGTAAGTGTCTGGGAAATCGCAGCTATAACCCCGATCTAATCGCTATCCTTTGGTAATAGACTTTTAAAAGTAAGCGGGACCAAACGCTGCACAGGCAGGAGGTGCACAACCACAACAAGACCACCTACGAGTGTAAGTTGTGCGCCAAGAGTTTCTGCAACTCGGGGAATCTTGATCGTCACATGAAGGTCCACAACGATGTTCGACCCTTCGTGTGCAACATCTGCTCTAAAGCCTTCGCCCAGGCGGTGAACCTGCAACGACACTACGCGGTCCACAGCGGGGAGCGACCCTTCACCTGCAACTTCTGCAACAAGTCGTTCACCCAGCAGAGCAACATGAAGCGCCACAAGATGACACACACCGGCGAAAAGCCGTTCCGCTGCCAGCGGTGCGGCAGATACTTCTCCCAGCTGGTCAACCTCAAGAAGCACAAGCTGGGCCACCTCAACGCCAAGCCCTACCAGTGCAACTACTGCGAAAAGGGCTTCACCCAGCTGTCCAACTTCAAGCGCCACCTGCAGTCGCACATCAAGGAGGGCGTCGACGTGGATGTGCCCGCCTCCATCCAGGCGGCGGCCGCTTTGGCAAGGGAGCGCCTTGAGGCGGAGCAGAAACCGTAAGTAGCCCCCAGTTGAAGTCGATCAAGATGCCCTGTGACTCATTTAATCTACTAAGACCTACCTCAATCAATCTATTTGAAACTGATTGCAATAGGCTGTAACTTCAAACCGATGAGATAAGATAATTAGAAATTCGATCATTTTCTTTTTTCTATTATAATCTAATAGGTTATGAAATCAAATAGATCAGATACATAAGCGTGAGCTTTTTACAGGCAATCGAACAATAGATTAAATTTCTTGAATCAGTTATTATTTAATATCTGGGCTGCTTGGTTAATTTACTTATTTGCTCTGTGATTTGAAATCGTCCTATTGGCTTATAAAATTTTAGTGGATGGATACCTTGAAACCTGACTTAGAGTTTGAGGTTATAAATAGGCTTTGAAGCTTAAGAAGTAGAAAGTTATTTCATGTGTTACTTCATAAAAATGCATATCATTAAAAGTTACAGAAAATATTCATACATAAAAAAATTATACTTATAGATCCTATTTTTTAGTTAATGTAAAGATACTACTCGTGGTATATTTGAATAGAAGTATCAGTTATTACGCAGAAATTTCAGAAAAGACAGCTCCTTCTTAATCTTTCATTAGCAAAGTACCAATTTAACCGGTTTCCATTTGCAGAAGCTTTTTCGAGTGCATGGTGTGTCGGGCCATCTTCGATACGTTCGCCGACTACGAGAAGCACGAGAGCAAGTGCCATGAAGACCACGAGCGGGCCCAGCTGGAGGTCAACCAGATGTCCCACATGCATCCCGATGATTATTTGCCCATGAAGTTCGCCGTGCCCGATCTGGATACGCACGAAATCATAATTGAGACTACACATTAGAAATGGCGATAATGTTAAACAAAAAACCACGAAAACACACAAACCAACTCACACCTACACATACAAATAGCGGCGATTGCGTCAAGAAGATAAATTGTGAAGAATATTGCATTGAAAATACAGATATGAATATATATGCAGGCCAACTTAGTTCTCCATTGAATTACGTCAATAAATGCAATAAATATGCAGAAAAAACTGGTATCTCCTTGGCTTCCCCAATCGCTAATCATTCGATCTCTGTTTACATTGTTGCGTGAGCCGTTAAACCAGGCTAACTGGGCGATTTACGGACCCTAAAGACGTTTTAACTGCACCCTTTATTATGTGCGATTTTACGGCCATATGTATGATATTTGCCGGATTTTCCCGCCACACATCATCATTGGCAATTGCTCGCTTGCAAGTCCCAAAGCCTGACTGTGCGTAAACTGTCGCTTTAATGACACATTTTCCGCAGCCGTAAAACTGCCCTTTTCCGGCTTGTCTGGCAGACATTCTTGCGTCATTAATGGGGGGCAAATATGTTTGCCAAATATTCAGGTTACTCATTGTGGTCGGGAAAGTCCAAATAAGAAAGGTTGAGCAGTTACCCGACAGGTCCATAATTTATACATGTGCCTGCCACAATGATTTCTCGGCTATTTGATTGAAACTAATTAAAGGCACGTTCCTGACTTGTTTACAAGCCACCAGTCATGGAGCAATAATTGATCGTAGGGTCCTTCTTATCAGCATCCAACGCTCGCTCTGACCATGTCCTTGTGGCTCTCGCAGTCATCGTTTTTGCTGCTGCAGCGGCACTAAATCAAACTATTTATACATCGAGCACCCCGGACTCACTCTTCCGTTCTCTCGAGGAAATAATATTTCATGTCCACATCGTTGTCCTGCCTCCATTTTCTTCCTGTGCATGTGTGTGCGTTCAATTGGCATTCGGTTGCTTAAATGGTCACTGCTTGGGGCCTCGGACTAATAGGACCACATTTATTAGGCTGCCCAATGTCATTTGTTATAAATTTATTATGGCAACCGGCCCGGCCCTGATCCGAACTCATAAGTTTATACAGTCGAGCAAAGCTAAGAAGAAACTGCTTTTGATTTGTAGTTGGGATTACAAGTTCTCTTTTTTGTAAACATTTTGTATGTTTATTTTGCTAATTAAGTTGGGAACGACTAATTATCGTTGATTTGAACTTACAAAAATCAATGAAAATAAAAATGGTTATCCTTAAGTTTCAAATAGTTAAATTTTGCAAAGATAGAAAGTTTAAGCATACATTTCAAGACGATTCGATTGGCGGGCCCAAATGTATTTAAAATGAAAGCAATTTAAACTATGACGACAAACGGCGATTAAATAATGTTGATTGTCATTGAATTTCCATTGTGTAATAGTGGCCCTGCCTCAGCTTATATGTCTGCTGCAGATTTGGAGTTTGTTTTCAAATGAAATCAATAACTGGTCCTGCCCCGACCACCCCTTTTAGCAAATGGGTCGGTTTGGGATTGTAATTTTTGTGTGTGTGCGATTTTTTATACAATCCAAATATTTGCACATCGAGATTGTGTGGCAATAACGGTTCGTTTCCCGGCCAACCCTTCACCCCTTCATCTTCATTGCCAATTGTTTGCTCAACAGTGCACAGCATGCAAATAATCACACTGGAATCTGGAATGCACAAACATTTAGAGGGGCTTTTGGGGGCGTGGCGGCTATGATGTCAGGCAGAGTTAATGAGTTCTGGATTTTTATTATTTTTTTTAACCAAACGAGTTGACAAAGGCAAACAGCATCATCAGTTTTGCACACGCAGTTGAGTCATTAAGGCCAACGCCTGGGGTTAGGCAACGTATTTTTTTGTGCGGAGAAAGCCCTGTTCTAAAAGCCAATTTCCATTTAAGATTTTGTTTTTGTTTGACATTCAGAAAGGGCCACCCTCATGTCCTAAATTGATTTGGCAAATGCTCCATCCAGCCATCATCATCATTACCATTATCAGCTCTGTGCTTCTTGTCGTTTGGCTTACAAGTCCAAACCAAAGCCACAAACTCGTAGCCAAGTCAACGCCAGCCCGTGTAAAAAGCCGCAGAAAGGAGCTCAAGTAGTCGTTGCTTTTCATGTTGCTCCTGTGCTGCTGGTGTTGCTGCGGTGCCGTTGGTGTTGCTGCTGTTGGTGTTGCTGCGAGCTTGCTTTGACCGCACATTATGGCCACCAAGTGGCTCGCAAAACGAGTATGTCAGCGGCAGGAAACGGGGAATCACATACATGTTGCTGGCGGGATGATAGCTGCAATGTTGCACCAGCAACTGCTATTGCAATACCGCCGCGTAATTGAGTTTTACATCTGCAATGGAGCTGCCAATTGCGTTTGCCCCCAGATTCTCTGGCCATATTCGTTTTATCCGTTTTCCCCATTCAATACTCCATAATTAGACATGTGGCCAGCGGGCAATTGAATTTTATTGGTAACAAAAACTGCAGAATGGGGCCATTTGATTGTTCGATTTTCAATGGCGGCGTGAAAACATACGCCTGAAATCTATCCAAATGAAGTCATTGCCATGCGAGGCGACCCCATTCGCCCATCTATCTATTTATACTATGTATAGTGGGTTTTGGCATTGTTTTGTTTGGTATTTTGCGTATGCCACTCACAGCGGATGTTTTGGCTGGCGAAACGTGACACCCACAGACTGTGTGTCTGTCCTGGGAGTCCTTGTGTCCCCGTGTCCCCGTGGCGCTCACTTCCACAGATAGGCAATAGAAATGGTTATCGCACACATATGCACAGCGGCTGTCAAACACGCAAGCCGCTTAAACTAACGCCTCTGTGCGTGTGTGTCTTTGTTTGTGTGTGTTTGGCTGGTTTCGGCCAGGTTAATTTGGGAAATGTGCCAAGCACCTAACGGGCAAGGCTTCTAATAATACACTCTACAAAAACAAAAAGTTATTTAAAAAATTGATGTTTTCATTATAACATACTGGAGAAAAATAACCACCTGACTCCTTACACCAAATTAAATTTTTGAAGGTGCAATTAATAACAAAAGTATATTTCCTGAAAATTAATGTTTATAATATAAAATTTGGATTATAAAAATAAAACCAACGAAGCAAAAAATTATAAATATCTTAAAAAGTATTTATAATCATTACAACATTATTTAATGCCTTGGAAAAATATGTAAAATGTCTGTTTATTTTGTTGAGAGTGTGAACCTAACTTTAAACATAAATCATAAATAGTTTGTGACATTTTCAAATCTCCCCCACCATCATTAAACTTGTAAGCAACAAATGAGCCCACATGTCGTATGAGTAATATACACTTTTTAAAGCTAAAACAGCAGCTAAGGCACAGCAGTATGCACCTTACTAAAATTTATTACAACCAATTTATGAAATTTAAGGAATTTGATTAAGTACGCACGAATTTTCAAAGACATTTTTTTCTTAAGTTTAGAAATTATTTAGTTGTTGTCAAGCACAATTTCGTCTAGGATCCAAGGAAGGATCTGACACCTGCTTAACTCCACTGCGCCACTCGGGAGCATAATAATTACCATGAGTTGGCATTTTGGGAGTCATCACAGACACCTGTTCTAGACAAGGGGGAATTGGTTATGACTTAGTCTGCCTGTTTAAACAACAAGCAGGTGGTGGGAAATCAACTGGGTTGACAGGAATGCAATGTGATCTACGATAAAGCTGGAAATGATTGCTCATCAAAAGCGTTGACTTACGCTTATTTGGTTGAGGATGTTACTCGTTTTATTGCCGCCCATTTTGGCTGCAAACAAAGACGAAAGTGTAAGTGCAGAACGTGCTTAGACAATGACCACAAATCCCGCCTGGATAATGAAAATTTATGTTCGCTTAAATAGTCCAAATGTCGACACATGCCGGCAGCCCATACCCCCGATAAACGTAGTGTTGTATTTTTCCCGGAGTTGCTCTCTATCGAGCACATATTGAAATCAAGCGTGAACCATGCCCTCAAGCTGTTGGTGCGCAGTATATGCAAATGACCAGTGGGTGGTGGGGGCGGAATAAATTAGGTCAGTAGTTATTAAATGCATTTTATTCATAAGCTTAAAGCCCCGAACACGCGTTTCCAGTTGGTGGCAACAGACAAATTAAATTTCTGGCTGGACTGTCGAGGATTTCCCTCGACTGCATTTGCATATCAAAGCAAATCCGGGCCATCCGGACCTTCGTCTGCTCTCTGGCTATAAATATTTGATGAGCTACTGGAATGCAGTTGCCAGTGGGCCAGTTGGCCAGAAGGGTAAGTTCAATAATAGATTAGCATTCAAGTACTTTCCCATGTTTTGTTCTGTCTTTATGTATAGCTGGACAACAGAGTGGATTTGAATGCCTTAAATTCTTTCTTCTGACGTGCAAATAATTTATTTAAGTCAGACATATTTATTTGTATAAATAATATTGCCCCACATTACGTGCCAGCCTTTTTCCTTTTGCAAGCTGGCAAGTGTGTAAAAACATGACCTTTATGAGGTCCACTCCTTGAACACCCTTAATTGCTTGTCAGAATCACAAACCGGATCTGGCACTTTCGCCTGCTAATCCTTGCTAACAATTTAGTTTGATTATGGTTGCAATTAAAGTGACTTGTTTGGTCATATCCGTTCTAAAAGTGTTTCGTGGGTGTATCCTTTGTTGCCAACTAACTACTAATTGTAGTCTTATGGGGTAAAGTTGCACCATTATCCACATTGTGGATCGGTTGCGCAAGCTGTTTGCCATTTTGATTAGAAGTTGTTGCATATTGCCGCTCTAAAATGGCCTGCCAGTCTTTATTACGTATACGCCACATGGGAGCAGCTGTGCAAGCAAAAGAAAATCATTAATGTTGATGGGGGGCGAATGAAAAATGCAGCCAACTATTTATGATGCATGCCAGTTGAGATGGAGAATTCCATTTCCTGCAGCAAAGAATTTATATTTTTTCTCTCAAATATATTGATTAGCTTTCTTGTTTTTCTCTAGCAGATTTTGCCATTGATTTGAATTTAAAATGAAGGCCACATCAAATTTAATATATATTCAAATATGAGCAGCAGACTGAAGCGAAGCAGGCAGTCAATCCACCCTCTTCAATCTAGTCTGTGGACCCTTCCAGAAGAAATTCTGGATGTAAATAAAACAAAAAGCCAAAATTGCAAAGACTCGACCAGTGTCGACTCTAATTAGAAACGAGTTTACGGCGCATTAATGTCTCATTAAATATTTCATTTGATTTGCCTTTGCTGGCGCTGTGTTATTAAAATTCAATTTCGAGTGTTTACATTCTATTTCTGTTTGCGTTTGCATAATTTTCCAACGGCCCAGGAGCTTTGCAATGACAAAGAGCAGACTTTGTTCGGGGATAATTTTAAATAAATAAATTTGTTCGGCCATTAAGGAAAAGGAGTCCCCAGCACATGAGTCCATGAGCTCCGGCTCAAGCTAAGGCCAAGATTTATGGGCCTAAGCTGGTGGAGCATGTGGAGAGAGCCTAGGTAAGCCCAAGAATATTTCAATTTCGCTGCCGCATTTTTAATATACATGCGGAAATTGCAGACACTTTATGCCCCATCCTTCAAGTAACCCAAAAAGCGAAGCGTAACTCCATTGTGGTTTTGGTGATTGCCGCAAATATTTTATGGCTGCCTAAAAGCGGGAATTCATTGTCAGCTGCCGTTGATGTGGAACTAAATGTGCGTCGTTTTAAAAGGGGGCCAACCAGGAAGCCACACATGCGAGTCCATTTGCCAGAAAGACAGAAAGCTTTCCACAATTTTCGCACACGATTTGTAAATGAAAATGGAGCATCTTACCCGCTTTTCCACCACCGCAAAATCCAGTGAGTGCGGTTGGTTTGGGTTGGGTTGAGTTGGTAAAACTCTAGGGATTTGCACATCAAACATTTTCATCGATGCAAAATCTGTTTGTCATTTCTGATGGCCAACAATATGCTTCAGTGATTCCATGCCAGTTCGAGGGCCACTTTAGCCATGACTGCAGTATTTCCACTCGTTTATCATTGAGTGGAACTTCCTGACTGACTCACTGAATCCCGGCCTGATCAAAGTTAATCACTTGTGTGGAAACTAGCCGGGGATTTGATTCGATTTTGATTGCCTGTCGTCGGTTAATGAAGTTGGGGAATAGATGCTAAACGGTTGGGCTATGCTTTAAATTTTGTCAGAGAAAACATAGTCAAATTGCCATAGGCTATATATATTTAAATATTCAAGAAACAAGGTAATAATAAAATATTCCCATAAATCATTCCTGGATTTTATAAAATAACTTTTAAAGGATTCTAAATGACGAAGAATGGTTTTCCTTTTAAATGATTTATTTCTTTATGTTAAAGCGATTTCTGTGACACCACGGTTTCATTGACTTGTTAAATTATGAAATTCAGGTCAAATATTGTCAGTCAAATATTGTTTTCGGTGTGGTTTACATTTCTGAAGGGCTTTGCATATTGTAATAGCTGGGAAATTATTCTCTCGACAGTTGCAGAACTCGTCCTGGCACTCGGAGAGCAACAAAGCAACACAACAAAAATCATCAAAAAATATGCAACAAAATTCGCAAATTAAAAGTTTCTGGGGGCGAGAGGGGAAGCGAGAAGGGAATAGTGTGTGAGCGGGAAAGAAAGGGGGAGGCGACAAAGTGGGTCATGCCAAGTAAACAGAATCCCTGGAGAAAGACCATTTGCTCCCCTCGCCAGCATGAATTTATTTTTACCCGCTTTTCCTTTCAGACGCTTATTTCCATTGCATTTTTAATGCCACTCCACAATGGGTTTTACTATTAAAGTTCTCCTAATAAGAGTAATTACTGACACTTGGTTTAGCAATTGTTTGCAAATTTAATTAGCGATTTTTCATTAATCATTGTGGTTAGTCGACTGCATTACCGTTTCACTCAAGCGCATGGTTTATTGATTGCAATTTAATTCACTTTCAAAGGTGGCATTACAGCCTATCAAACTGAGTGCATTCAATTTCTTGGAAACTTAATTATATTCTTATCTTTGTTGGGCATAAACTTGCCAGCAGTTTTCATCACGAACTTTGTGGCTACTGAGTGACCAATAAGTTTTTCCTCTTCCGGCATTATTCCTTTGTTATGTCCGACAAATTTGCTTGTCAAAAGCAGGAAAACTTCCACAACAAACTGAGTAAAGGGACTTTGGAAAGAAGATGTATAGAAACAGAAGAAACTTCTTATCTCTTGATAACAATACTATGTACCATATTTCCCGTGTATAATGCCAGTGCTTCGCTCAGGTGGAGTCGCTCGAAAAAGAACACTCTTTGTGTATATTGTGTACACAACATAATTTAAGGTAAGCAGGCAAGCGAAAAACTTGAAGCCCCGAAGGGATGTGGCCAGTCCCAGAGTCATTTCATATCCATGCACGAGCAGCCTTCACTGTACTGGTATTCGAGCATTCCGTCCGAGGATTCCGCATTCAGGAGCAGCCCGAGGAGCAGCTGCTGGCTCAACAACGGCCAATCGGCAAAGTCAATGCCACAGGGCGGAAGTTGGCATTTGCCTGTATTATTACCCTTCCGTTGGGCATTACAATTTATCCAGAATTTAGCCAGGCAGTGGAATACATATTTCCGAGTTAATTCTCGCATTTCCCATCGTTTAGGCTACGAACTTTTACCTTAAAGCAGCTTTAAAAGACTTTATTATGTTGAAGACACATTGACTAAGCTGTTATAGTAAAGTAAAATCGGAGGACTTGAAGGAAATGTTAATATAAAGGGTAACATTTAATTGCTTATTTGGTTAATCATGTTTTTTTTAAGTTCCTATTAGACTATTTTAATTAATGTAAATTAAAGTGTATTCTATACTTCGTTGCCTAAAACATAGAATTCCTTTCTACATAGTTTCCTCCCTCTCACTTGACTGAATCCTGGCTTGGCAACTGATGGAGAGATGGGACAAAAGACAGACTTCGAATGGCAAACACTTTGTCAAAAGTGCAGGCCGCATAAATCAAACTGCAGGCCACTCATTGTGCCACCCATCGCCTCCTCAGCCTGACACTTGATTTGAATTGCTGAGCAGATCCCAAATAGAATTCCAGTGGCTTAGTGTTCTGTGGTTAACCCATTAGGATGCATAGCTCGAAATAACTCAATGAGGGATTTAAAGCTGGCTTTGCCCAATAAATCACGAACTGGTTTCCAAACTTTTGGCTCCTGCCCAATAATATCCCTTAAGACCTCTTCCCATTTCAATTAGTTATACGACTCTTTCCAAATCCAAATAATAAGAACTCGTTTACCTTGACCAGATTGTTGGAAGTTTTTCGATTTCATAAATCTCTGCGGAGTTCAGACCAAAAACGAGGTAAACGGAGAATGACTTTGTCCTTTGTGAAAAACGAGGCGCCAGGAAAGTTATTTTTTTTGGAATGACCGCTGCACAAACAAAATAGGGAGACACACCCACACACATGGATTTAAAGGACACCAAAAAGGATGTGCAGGGTGGTGTACAACTTCCTGTTCAAATTGCACTCAGATGAACGCGTTTTCCCGTACTTAATTATGCACTTGGCTGGCATAATTGTTTGATGGACAGTTGGGGAATTGGTTCTGGGAAATGGAAAACGGGAAACGGGGAAATAATGCAAGCTGGTTAAGTACTAAATTAGAGGCTGCCAACTGCCAGCAGTTTGCCAACTCGAATTGCGTCGCACTCGAAACAGTTTGCATTCAAATTCAAATTCAAATTTCGCCCTAAGCCAGTAACTTGACGGCTGATTAGGTTTATTATTCAGCGCTTTTTGGCCAAATCCATTTTAAGCGGGTTCCAGGATCCGGCAGTTCCTGGGACCCCCTAATTAGTATGCATGTCACAGCTTGTGTAAGGGCGACAGATGTCCCGGGGTATGTTGTCTTTAATGTTTTCTCACAACAAACAAACCGAAAGAGGTGGATACAAGGGGACTAACGCCTCTTTTATGTCAATTTAAAGAGGATTCCCCGGAGTAGTTACGTTTTAATGTAGAAATACTGGCTCTGGGCAACAATGAATTCCAAATGACATTTTCTGAAAATAATTGCCAGAGATAATTACCCATTAAGCCACTGCAGATTTCATTTCACTCAGCCATTGTGTTGTGTATTCAATTGCTGATTTAAGGACCTGCAAGGACCTCCCACCATTAACCACTATTTACTCTCTTTACTTTCCTACTTGAGTGTAATTTTGCGTTAACATTGTCACGTTTTTCGCCCAAATCGAACGTTTAAGACGCGACAGCAAGGCAAACAATGTCGCGACCCACACGGCGTATGTGTAATGCGTTAAAAATGACGGGGTCCTCGCGTCTGCCGACACGGATTAGTGGCAAGTGACTGGAAGGATATGCGGGCGTGCGTCCTTGAAACTAAAGGACCAACCTTCAGCACCAAAACCGAAACTGAAACTTTTTCGGCCTGATGGGGGCGAAAGGGCGAAGAGCAATCTTACTTAACACAAAATATATTGTGGCAGCGCCATTTTCAATGGCTACGAGGGCCGTTCAAACAGTTTCCGGTTGTGGTTTTGGATGGCTGCTCGAACTGATGGGCTAACCCACTCGCACGAAGCTTAGATTAATGTTTGCCTGGCAGACACAAAGGATATTTGATAAATGATCCCGGCCATTATGCTTTCCTTCATCTAGACGCTCAACATGTGTAAGTACATTTATACGAGTCAAAGCGTATGAGTGTCCTTTTTACGACCAGTATATAGAGATCAGTCTTTAAGTGTTCAAGAATCTCGAGGCAGCTCAATTAAAATACAGATAAAGTTAGTATAAAAACTGGATTGTTTAAATTAAAGCAAAATAGATGGCATCTATAAAATCCCACAACTGTGACTTCCAAATAAGTTTAAATTTATGTATTTAATTTAATACACTTGACTAATTCAAAAATCACAAGCATTAATAGAAGCAGTATCGGTTTTCAAGTGAGCCTAACAAGCTTATTAAAAATTCTACTCTTCCAATTAAACTATTCATTTTTGGTACAAAGTTGAGTTTCAATTATAAAGAAATTCTGGCTTTTGTTCTAACCAAAAAACTTTTATTTAATTGAAATTTCGATACTAAAGTAATATATTGCATTCTTTTTTGTTTTAAATTGCAATCCAGTTTTTAAGAAATCCCAACTGGGAAAGTTTAAAGTTGGAAACAAAGTTCTTATGAGGTTTGTTGCCAAACTCTACTGCCTCTCGATTGAGCTTAGGAAGTTTTGACTTGTAGCTAAGATATTTGTTTTCATTTGCCGGCTTGCGAGCACACGCCCAAAATTAATTGCTATTGCCCGGCAAGTAATTGACATTGGCAATGCAGGTGTCCATATCCTGGCCTCCGACCGCATGTCCTGTCGAATCGGGCGGCACGCACATGTCCGGTGGTCGGTGTCAAAGTGCCTGGCAAAACAAGCGACGGGCCCAGCAGGCCGGGGCTAGTTTAAATGTCCTGCTCGAGAGGATTCCCCCTGCTGCCACGCCCCCGCTTCCGCCCCCGCCTCTCAACTGTCATAACAGAACACACAAAACGTCATATTAAAGTAATTAAGTGGCATAACAACTTTGGGGCATGCATAGACGACAGGTCCTGTGTCCTGGCAAATTGCCTTATTGACTCATTAGCCCGGTTTTGAGCGTCATTAGCCAGGACATTGCGGGAACGATGGCCATGAGGAATTTAATAAAAACAGCCAAGTGGGAGGGACGCATAGTAAATTTGCATAGTAATGGCGGGGGACAATTCTGGCGACCCGAGATTGTACGCATAATCTTATCGAATGATTTAATTCTGCGGGTCCCTCCCAGTTTCTGGCGATGGCAGGCCGCCCCTTTTGTGATGCTTATCTGGGTCCTGGTCCTCGGCCATAGTAATCCTCCTGGCTATCTGGCTGGACATGGGCAAATGAGCAGCAAGGACCTGCCACTAAAGAAATCTTCGACTCCAGTTGAGGGCATTTGTGGGGCCAATTACTCCCATTTCGCCATGGCAATCGTTTGGTTGACAACCAGTTGAAGGACTTTTTTTTGGATATCCTCCCTCGAGTGGATTCCACGCGTTCCAATTCACAATTACCACTCCAAATAAATAAATGAATGTAGAGTGCTCTTAAAAAAGGCCTGCTTTCTATTTGTATTAACCATTATTGCATTTCTTTCGGCGCCAATTTTTTCAACAACACAGTGGCAAAATGTTAACCAACAAATCTGTTTTTTCCCATGGCATACTTACAAAAAGAAGGAATTTTAGCACATCAAACTCATGCGTGTGGTTTTCCAATTCAAATTAATAATTCATATTCATTTTATTTTCATTTGTTTTAACGGTTTTTAAAAAAACAAATACCCCTATAAACAAAAAATGTTATTAAAGTTGGTCAATAACTTGCTATTTTATCCCATTTGAAAAGCGCGAATAAGGCTGTTCATTTCCATTGCACTTTTATATTTGCATTTATAATCCATTTTATTTGTTATTATAAAAAATTACTAAAGTGTCTCATACATTTTTGATTGTTTTCCATTTAAATCTTTTCAACAATCAAAAATAGTCAGCATAAAAAATATTTATTAGGGATTGAACTGTGTTTTTATACCCTTGCAGGGTGTATTATAATTTAAGTCAAAAGTTTGGAACGCAGTGAAGGGCACATTTCCGACCTTATAGTGTATATATATTCTTGATCAGCCATGTCTTTCTTTCCGTTTTCTCCCAATTTTTTATCAAAATATAGAAAATTTAAGGAGCTGCAAGGGTGTATAAACATCAGCTTGCCGAAGTTTGCATCCTTTATTGTTATGTTTGCCAATGCTTATCGTTGTTTTGTTATGGCTTTATTTGGTTACAATTAAATTGAAAATATGTTTTTTGGCACTAAATATTTTGTTTAACCTTTAATGAAGGCGAAGTTTGGTACAAATTAAATGCATGTTGTATATTTCGGCTCTTTTATATAAACTTGTGACCTTTTTCGACGTATGCAAACAGCTTTGACATCCGTCAAAAGAGCGTAAACTACTGAGTTGATTGTGCAAAGGCCACTTAACGAGTAAAACGCAGCAATGCCTCGTTGAATTTTTCACACTGCCAGTAGCCGGAACTGCAGGATTTTTTGTTGCCATTTAGCACATTGCACAACTCGGTTGTAACTGGTGAATAAAGCCAACTGAGAATCCTTGCTGCTCGTCCGCCGGCTTAGCATTTAAATGGCTACAACCGTTTCAGCCGGTTAAATCGTTTCGAGACGCCAGGACTTAACTCTTGGGAAAGAGGACTCATAGCCTGTTTTATTTAATCGGAAAGCTGGCCTTAAAGGCATTCAGGACTCGCTTTATTCCCTGGCTTAGGTCCTGGAAAATTGCTGCTGCTAATGGGTATTTATTATCGAATATTTGCGCAACTAATGCTGACCAGGAATTTGCTTTGCTTTGTTGAGCACCAAGTTATGAAGGTTCGATGGGAGGATTAAGGAAATAATCTAAGGCAGTGGGTCCGGGGATACCCTGGATTTCTCACACGATTTTCTCCACCTGCTGAGTATCCAAAAAGGTTCGTCTACGGTTTTTCACCCAAAAAAAAAACGGGGGAATTCAAAGGCCAGCAAAGTCAACAGTTTTTAAAACCGCAAGTGTGGAGAGTACGAAAATTCGGCCAAGAATGAAAGTGAATGGAGGCCATAAAAAGGCCAAAAGAAGTCGCCCGGAGAGTATCAATAAAGGACGTGTAAGCCGCCAGCCAAAGCAAACGAAGGCGAAAGGTCAATGTAAAAAGTGCCAAGCCACAATAAAAAGAAACAGTCGCCGCAGCCACCAAAAAAAAAAAAAGAAAAACCACAAAAATAAGAAAAACTGAAGAAAAGCTGAAGGCGCAAAGGCCAACGATGCGTGCTCATAAAAAGGCAACGTCAATACGCACAGATATACATCGTAGATTGCTTGTAAATATATTTATAACTATAAGGGCAGGAGTATAAGGTTTCAACAAAAAATACCCTCAACTTTAGAAATAGGGGAAGAAAAAACAAAATAACATTCATTTTCATATTCTTTAAAATAATTTTGCTATCATTTAATTTACTTATTTAATAGCTTGTGAAAGATTAGCTCTTCATTAAACTTTATTTCATTGTAAGTTAAATTCTTTGTAATTTTTTAAAAGAACCATCACTTAAGTGATGAACTTTAGAAATAGGGGAAGAAAACAAATACCAAAAACAAAATAACATACATTTTCATATTCTTTAAAATAATTTTGCTATCATTTAATTTACTTACTTAATAGCTTGTGAAAGATTAGCTCGTCATTAAACATTATTTCATTTTAATTTAAATTCTTTGTAATTTATCAAAGATTTATCACTTAAGTGATGAACTTTAGAAATAGGGGAATAAAACAAATACCCAAAACAAAATAAGATACATTTTCATATTCTTTAAAATAATTTTGCTATAATTTAATTTACCTACTTAATAGGTTGTGAAAGATTAGCTCGTTATTAAACTTTATTTCATTTCAAGTTAAATTCTTTGTAATGTATCAAAGAATCATCACTTAAGTTTCCCCTCAAAATCCATCCACCCATGAAAGTTGAAGTCTACGTGGTATTTGCAATTTTTGAGACAGCTCGTAAAAGTCGCTGGAAAAGTCAAAAGTATGCGGAAGGATATCGCGACCGCGGCTGGGAATTTGAATACAAACGCACCGCGTCACTCGTAAACTTAAAGCAATGTATTTAATTTTTTTAAAGCTCTCAATTTGCGTTTAGGTTAGCGGAGGGAAACCGCCAGAAGCATCGCTGCCGAGGGAATTCAGAGAGACAAAGGAGACATTGTTGTTCCACGGAATCAATTACATCCTCAGTGCGCCCAAGGAACTCATCTTTCTCGTTTCCATCTGGGCCTTCAGGTCCTCAGTCTCTATCGACTCGCATTGGCTGCAAGCGATTTTTTTGATTAGCTTCCGCCCACACAGAATCCTGGTGGGGCAGCCACTGGAACAGGACTAATGCACGGCAGGCAGCAAAAGGAGGAGCAGGTAATAAAATAATAAAATTCTGTTTTGATTTCTGCCTTCCTTTTCGCAGTGTCCCTTGCTCCTGGCATCCACATTGTTCCAAATGCGATGACGTACACGCGCCCAAAAATAGCAACAGCTTGCTAACAAAATTTCAAGGCTGCCCCAGAAATCAATGGGTATTTTGGACTATGCTACCAAAGGCATAATTTAAAAAGTGTAAAAAATTGCCATTAAAAGGCAATTACTTCTAGCTAGATTATGTACTTAAAATACTATGAATATCAATTAACACAGCTTAATAATTATAATTCAATACAAAATCGCTTTATAAAGGACAGTTATGACTAACTCTTTACCCAATATAATGATTATAATTAAATCGTAACGTATTTTAGCCTAATCTCCGGGTAAATTTAAAAAATATATTTAATGAAATTTTATTAACCAATTATATCAACACATAATATTTAAAAGTTAACAAAAACAAAGTTAACACAGGGTACACCTCAGTCATAAGAACCATAGTTATTTGTTTTTCCTTTTTGTTTGCTGGATTTTCCGCGTGTTATGGCAACCAGTCCGTGAAATAACAAGCAGCACAAGCACATCAAACAGCATACATGGCCTCAGCTCCTGGCGTCAGCGAAGCCAATGCGATGCTTTTCCATGTCAAATTCCGTATAGTATTTGCCCAAGAAGACATCGCCCAGAATCCAGAGGGGTCCTCTGGGCGACGGCAGGTCCACGGCAATGAAAGCGGACGAGCAGATCCTTCGATCCTTCAAGATATCGCGAAAGACGTACTCGTGACCCTCCAGGAAAAAGTTACGACCTCCAATGGTGAATGTGATTTTGGGTAAATTCGACACATTTTCGCAAGGTATCAGAAATTGTCCGTATGACGAGGGTGTTCCCCCTATCGATTCATTGATGAGTATGGCCTGATCGTAGGGCAAGGCCAGGAATGAGGTGCCCGTATCAATTATCACCTCACAACCTTGCGGACACAGCTCCAAATTTCGTATAGTGGCCGTCTCCATTTTCACCTGCCAATAAGCTCGATGGCTCACCTTGACATAGGTAAAGTTACCACTATAGTAGTCCGGATTGGAGCCGCCAAAGAAAATGGCTCCTCCCTCCTTCTCGCCATTTCTGCTTAGGTAAACACTAAATATGGGTTTCAGTAGCAGTCCCTGCTCCATCATGGCGTAAAAAGGTGGCTTAATACGCTGCATGGATATGGAGCGATAGGCCAGTCCAAAGATCCCATCGAACTTGGCCGCAATGAAGATGGGACCCGGCATTTCAGTGGCCTCCGCGAAGGTCTGATCCCGAATCTCCAGGCCGGCCACTCGAACAGTATCCGTTGAGAGGAAGCCCGACAGACTGCCACTGCCGTAGTGGATGGCAAAGTGGTCTCCTCTGGCCTGGTGACTGGTCGACCTGTTCGCATAGTACCGATTGTGAACCCTGCAGGCCACCATTTGAAACGAGCAGGTGCCCGATGGCACCCAGAGATTGGAGGAGCCCGTGTCGAAGATCACCTGGAAGCTCTGCGGCGGAGTGCCAATGGAGATGGGTCCAAAGTACTGGGCGTCCAGGTAATTGCTCAGCGGAATGGTCTTCACCTTCGACTCCCACTCTCCTTTCAAATGGCTGCCCTCCTCGGAGTACTTTAAACGCAGTCTGTCCATCCGGATGCCCAGCTTCTCGAATCGATGACGGGCGGAGGGATAGCGACGCAGGGGGACGCGGTACAACTGCAGACTGCAGATGACCGGAAGTAGCAGCAGCACCGGAAGTAGCTGAAATAGCAGCCACATAATGCTATCAAACGCAGACGATAACCAAGTTCGAAGCGAGACAAGTGACTGTTTCAATAAAAAATCGTAGCAAAGGCAAGTTGATACGATGATGTGAACTTAAAGGTGGAGATAGGAAAGCAACATCCTGCCATACTTGTTGTGTAATAAATTGTGTTTAAATTTTTCCATTACATATGCCATGCTTCCGATTTCAGATTTTAAATGGTTTTCCAAAGGATGAAACCAGTTGTTACCTCTTATTTAAATATTAAACTTAAATCTTGTGTCAGCATATAAACAAAACATTAAATAACCACTTAGTTATAAGTTAAGTATTGAAAGCATGGCTTTAAAACCTCTAAATCTGATTTAATTTTGTTATATTTTTACCATTTATATCACACCATAAACTCCATGTACCACATCCTTGAAAATAAGTACCCGGCAGCACAAAAATTTCCATAAAAATGTAATTGGAAATGTGAAACGTCTGTGTGGCAGCCGCTTCGCATCGAACTCAGATCGAATATGATGGCGGTAAAGGACGGGGAAAACCTTTTCATTGCAATATGAAAAGCTTCTAAAGGTGTCGAGTTCAAGTCGAGTCAATGTGTGAACTCAAATGCGAGTATGTGCACCGATGGCAGGGGCTTCTAATTGTAGTTGCTGGCATTGAGCGATGCTGTTCGACTGCACTTCCATTTCCACTTTTCCATTTGCATAAAGATGTGCTCAATTGCTTGGATACAAATGTCTATCAACATGTATATTTCTTTCGCAGAAGCACTTTGAAAGCAAACAGCATAAAGCGAAAGCTTTATTCATCATACGTCCCGTTGGGCGCCAATTAAAACGTCAGCCATCTGGCTAATGCGACAATAACAAGGCCTTCGATAAAAACAGAAAGGGAAGTGGGAAAGAAATCCCAAATCCCGAAAACCTTTTCAGACGACCTCCTCTCGAAAGCCAGCTGTCAATGGCAGGCCACACCTGCGCTAATGGCCAGGGAATACGACAATACCCAGGGTATCTGCTCCTTTGTACTATTATTGTCCCAGAAAAGTCGCTGGGGGCTTGCCGGCGCAATTAATTATTGCATTTAGCCGACTGACTGAGGGTTTTGGCCTGGCCTAAAAAGGATTGGCTTGGAATTCCATTCACAGCACTCACCGTTTAATTGAAGGCGACTTTCCGGCCCTGGGCAAATAACATTATCAGACGAATTCAAATTGCATTATATGCCATTAGGCAAAAAGCATGGAGAGTTAAGCACAACCTCATTGAATTAGGCAAACACAATTAAAGTTAAGGAAAAGGCAAACTTTGTGTTTGCGATTCCGGGGCTGTCACAAAAATCAGTCACTGGGACAGAGTTAAAGTCAAAAGTCATGTCGGTGACAGGAAGTGTGACGGAATGGGCGGTGTGAGGGTCCTTGAAAAACTGTCACCGAGTGTCAAGAGCCAAAGAAAACTTGTGTGTGGCAACACTTGTTGATTTTTGCGAAAAGAAACGAAAAGTTTGTCGGTTTTTCCCTCTTTCGACCTGTGTCGACCACACGGCGAAAAGGTAAACTCCGTCTCAAATTGGAAAGCGGAAATTGCAGGCAGCACATTTTGTATTCTTTGATGCTTATAAATTAGGTTTGGTCAAAAAACCTGAGCGAAAAAAGGGGCGGGGGGAAAACAGCTCCCTTCTGGCTAATACGAAAGAGATAGAGCCAGGTATAAACCGAAACCCACAGCTGGCCAAAAGTTTTTCCCAAGAACTGCAGGCCAAGTCGTTGATTCAAGGCATGTGGTCTTCTCCGCTTTTCCACTTCCCAAAAAAACCAATTATATCGTGAAACTTTAGCTCAGCTCTCTATCTGTACATTTCGCACACGAAAAAAGGGTCTGGTTTACTCTTTAAATGGCATGCTGAGAACAACCAAAAAATATTTATGTATACAGAACGTTGACTTGTTGCCGTTTTAAATTATTTATGGGCCAATTAGTGGGGTCGAAACAGACCAAAAAACAGGGCAAACTCCCGGGCTGGGCATCCAGTTTATTGATTTGTTTTGCATTTCGCACAGGCAGCCGCAGAAACTTTTCCTTAACCCTAACCGAGTTTTTAGCCCTTCGGCGGAGAAATATGAATATGTAGCCGACGAGTGTTTTGTGTAAACTCGAACTTGTATCCGCTGGCATGCATTTCGCCGTCGCAAATGTCAATGGAGCAGCTGGAATATGGAAATAAATTGCCAATGCCAGGAGACGCAGAATAGTGGGGGGAAATTGAATAGTTTCTGCCACAGGAGGTGTTACTCTTCTGCTGCTTCCTCTAGAGGATTACCGACTGAAAGGATAATGCTGTGCAATTTATGAACGAAAGTGTGATGAATAAGGCTAAAGGGGAAATGGCCTTAAGCGCTGCTCTTAACTCATTAACACGTTGATTTTCGCACTTCAACTTTGCGGTCGTCAGCGAGTAAATTAAGCCGTATTAAAGTCGGTTAAATTGCTTCGCCAGCGGCATTGATTGATATCCTGCGCTGCTGTGGAGGCAATCAATTAAGCGCCCAACGATGTCAAACACTTTTGCACTCAGTTTTGATTGATTTTCGCTGGAATAAAATGCTGGCAAAAACTGCAAGAGGCAGGGTGGTATTTATCGCACTCCATATCTGTAATTAGTATTCACTAGAATTGCATATATGCGATCGTCAAAGTGCTCTCTATTGCAACTGTCGGTGACAGGCACTGGATGGCTCAACTTTCCCGGCGGCAGCTGCTGCCCCAATTCGATTTGCATAAAGAATGTTACCCAGTCGCGATGGCAGCCAGTGGAAATTGTTTTCGAGCCGTCACCAGCAGGAGGATTGAGGAAGTTCTCTGTCATATCCCCGTTGACGGCTTTAAGTTCCTGTTTTCCCTTGCTCATTCCAACCAGCACAAGTTCAAAGTTTTACCCCCCCTTTTGCAATGACGGAATTGTTTAAGCCGACAAGAGCAAATATTTAATTAGCCAACGTCCTCGGGGCAGAGATCCACTAAGCGGATGTAAGGCGGGGGGGACACATCCTGCGGCCAAATTTTTTGGCTACCACAGGCATTCGAGCGTGAGGCACGTTAGATGAAACACACTTTATGGCCAAGGACTTCAGGGGAATTCCCATTGCCGCCATCTAGGCGCTAGCTTTTGCCCCATTCATAATACATCTACACATAATTAAGGGGATCTGCCGAAAAGGCAGAAGCTACACATAAATCACATATAGCCCGAATGCTCATCTCGCTCTGCGGACACTGTTTTAATTAAAGCCGAAAGTTGTGCATAAAAAGGTTTTTTTTGCTGGGAAAGGATATATTATTTTCGCATTTTATTCAGACTTTTTATGAGTCTTCTCCGAACAGAGCTTTTATTTAGAACATCTCATATAACGTGCAATTATTACTTTTGCACTGAAGTTATCAAATACTGTTGCTGCTTTGATAACTTTTAACCTTATTTCTAGATTTAGTCTCTTTAAATTGTATTAAATAATTTACAACTGAAAAAGTAGAATTCAGTCAATTTAATTCAACTAAAATTATACATTTGTTAAGGTGTATTTAAAGTACTTAAAACAGTAAATTTAAACAAAAATGTTCGTGTTTTCTTCCAGTGAAATAATCATTATGGTGGAACCTCTGTTTTCTTGCTTCCCATATTTAAATACTTTTCCTACGTCCGCTTGCCCTTTGACCTGATGCCAACTTGTTGGAGTCTGAGTTCCCAAGCCATTCCTTAAATGCCCCGCCCCTTGAGTGTTGAAGATGGCGTTAATTAAAGCAGCTGCCGAACCCTTTGAAAAAGATTTCATGTATAGTGGCCGCCTAAGCGACTTATAATTGAGTTCCGTTTGCCGCGTTGCTGCTGAAGTTGCCATTTTATGCGCACAATTTGGTTAATTAAAATGCTACAATTGCGTTGGCATTTTTGTGGCGCCCCGTTTGACTGCCTGCCACCGCCATTTGCCGCCATTTGCCCCCTCTTATCTGGGTCCTTCAGGTGCTGGCAAGTGTCCTTGTCGCCGGTTGGCAGGCAAAGGATCTTCAAGGCGACAGCTGCACACGACGCATATGTTGACGGAAGTTCGAAAGTTGAGGGGGCATCGAAGTTAAGGACTTGCCACACATTGATGTGATTTCATTTGCCACACTGTATGCATAAGTTTTACGAGAAGTTTGTTTGGATGGCATGCCTCTCGATACCTTTAAACTTGTACTATAGTGCCACTTTGGGCCTTTACAATTAGGCTAAGCACAGAAACGTGGCTACCGCAATCGCCGCTTCCGGCGGATATAAAAAACCACGAAACACAAAAAGCGAGCGAAATAACGAAAGAAATCTCCGCATATCAAATGAAGAGAAGAACAAACGTTTCGTGCATATTTCAAGCACATTAAACATTTATATTTATTTTATTTTTTATGTTGGCATGCATTCTTTACGAATGGAGCAGTAGTTGGAGTGGAATATTTACATTTGTATTCGGTTCTGAATTCTCTTTTCTATCTGGATTTTGCCTTTGTCTGCTCCTCGCTTTAGAATTTGTGAACCCTGTAATTTTAGGGAGTATTGGTATTGGATTTTGTTAAGAGAAAATATGGATTTTTAAGATTTATAAAAAATAATATATGCTGGAAATAAATATGAATATTATTTCTACAGAAATCACAAATAGTTCATAAAACTTAGATGGGAAAAATGATGTAAAATACGAAACACATTCTTTTTTCTTAAACAAATAAATATTTATTCAAGAAAACACATATTTGAAACACACTTTGAATATGTATTAAAAATTATTGAATTTTTTCTGTAAAATTTAATTCCTTATTTAAATGGGTACTTAAAAGTCTAAGCCATAAAAAGGACCGCCAGCACTCCTAGTTTTTATCTGTACTTGCATGGCCGCTTCTCATGCAACATTTATGAGCATTTTGGGGCTATACTGGCAGTAGTTGCCATGAATTTTGAGAACGCCAAAATGTGTGCAACGCTTTCAACTTAATATTTCCAAGGGACGCTGCTAAGTGCAGAAGCCATTTGGATGCTAAGTTCCCAAAAGTTAACCTTTAAAGCAGATGGCGGTTTAAGGGGAACCTTTTTTCTCAACTTTGGTCAATTAACTCATTAAACTTTTCACTGTTTGCCGCGCTCAGGTCCAATTAGCGAACAATTAGGCCGTCTATGGGTATATTTTTCATCAGCCACTGAAATTTCAATTAATTATAAATGTAATTGGTCGAAATTGAAAAGTGTGAGAAAGGGCTACCTTTAAGTGAGCTTCTTCTGCACTTAAAGGCTTGATAGAATGTTAAGAGCTCCGAATCCTTGATAATCAGAGAATTCTGTTCCTCTATCCTGTCAGCTTCATAAAATGTTGGTTTTGATAGAAAGTTTTGCCCATGAAACTTTTCGTTCGCAGATTATCGTAAAAGATGTTTGAGTTCCGTGGCGCTGTATTGTTGGCTTGCCAAACTGTTGCATACTTTTAGAAAAGTTGTGAGGAGCGGAACATGTGTTTGCTGTGTCAACTTTTCCCTTCAACTTTTTCCATATTTGTAGCCATAACAGCTTACACCAAAGAAAAAAAATTTCTCGGAATTTTTTTGAAACCACATAAGCTGCATCATCAAAGGACCAGAAAAAGAATTCGCATCCCCCACAATAAAAGACCAATCATGTACACCGAAGTAAATAGAACATTTATTTAGATGCTCAGATTTGTGTTTCATACAGAGAATTAATCCATTTGCACATTGAGTTAAATTCAACAGCTACAGTTGGAGTAAATGGCGCAATGGGTTATTTTCTTCTATGGGATAGGGCTCTCAGCGGTTCACATAGACGACATCTAACAGTTTAAAACGATTGACCTAACTTAACTGGCTTGCTTGCTCCGCTTGGTACTTGGTTTCGTTCTTTCATCGCACTCCTCCTAAAATATGGTACTAGCTATAGTAACTAATCGCACTCGCAGATCTCCGACACGGAAGTGGAATTCAATGAAAGTTCAGTCTCTTAAGATGCAGTTGCTGAGGCTCTGTCTACACCGAGTTCTCCTCGAGTCCTTGCTGTAATGTCAAGAACGATTAGTCAGGATCTGGACGACGTCCTTCTCCTTCCCCCACTCACCCTCATCAGAGGACTAATGGCCCGGGGCATTACGCTCAGAGTGCTGCCGGAACTCATGGCATTGCCCGCCATCGTGGGCATCGTGTGCAGGGCATTGTTGGATCCCCGGTGGAGCGAAAGTGGAGCATGTTGACCCACCAGTGTGGTGGTGGTGGCCGAACTCACGCAGGACTCCCGCTTTCCACGTCCGTAGTAGCTGGTCAAAGGTCTGTAAAGGGGGTCGGGTCAAGAAAGGCCGTCACTTCTTACCTCCAATTACCACCATTACCCGGTAACTTACCGCATGCTCTCGGCTCGAGGGGAACCACCGCCTTTCGTGAAACTCTTCGTCGTGTAACTGCGGAGATTTAAGAAGATAACATAGAAAATAAAATTAGTATACATAGACGGTGGAAGACAATTATTGTCTAAATCAAGAATTAATGTGTTTTTATTCCAAATACTTTTCAATTATTATCAAAAGATTGTATATGCTATATTTTAATTGCCTTGAAATCCGATTTTTAAAACGCTCATTTAATATTATTATTTTCAACTAAATTTTTTAATTATAATAGAATTATTGTTAGGACTTAAAATCCTTATATTTCTGTGCTACCATTAAACATCAAAAAGGTTATAAACTAAACTTTTAGTATTGGTTTTGTTGACCCGTAAACAAATACATAAAAGAAAGTTTATTTGCCAAGCTCATTAAATTCCTATAACAACGTCTATAATTAGTAGTTGTTAATATCCGTTTATGTTTTTCCTGGGGACTTCCTGTCTGGGGACTTGCACTTGTGCTGTGAGCAAACTTAAAACTTAGAAGTACTTACCGTCGGTTTTGGTTCAGCTGGATGGTGCGCGTGTCCCGCCACGTGGAAATGTGGTGTCTCAGTGCATTTCGCACCTCCGAGTTGAGGAAACAGTAGAACAGCGACACCGAGAAGCCCTGTGACGTACACATTCCTTTAGCAAAAAAAAGAGCTTTATGCTTTGGCAGACAAAACCCACCTGAGTGCTGAGTAAAACGGCTCTCAGTACGGCGAACATGTGACCCATTAAGCCAGATTCCGATGGTCCAGCGAGCACCACCAGGTAGGTGATGCCAAAAAGGGGGATGAGCACCAGCAGGGCCTTGGCTGCTTTCCTATACTGACGAGTCTCCACTGTATTGGCCGAGCGCAGCTTTGTGATAAGAACCTAAAAGCGAAGGAACTTGATAATCTGGCTTACTTTTTTGACAATGCACACTCAGCAAACAGTCATGGAAAAAGAAGTTTCATTTATATATTTAATAACTAAAATATAATATAATATGTATCTTTAAAAAGTAATGAACCCCCCTTTAAATTATTATACAATTCATTACCTAGCTTATTAAATAAGAAATGATTATACAAAGCATAAATTAAGTAAAGTAAGAGATTTTGTGGGAGATAAACCAACATAAATATTAGTTTTGCAGGTGTCTTAAATCACTTAAAATATATTTTTTGCCGTGTAAGGCCATACGCACCCACATGATGCGCAGCAGGAAGGTGAGATTGATGATTAGCACGGCACAGACGGGTCCCTGGTATATCCAATCCACATGGGTCTCCTGCATCCAGGGACAGTTGATTTCATACTGTCAGAAAGGCAACAGAAAGAAGAGAAGACTCAATGGGCCGCCCGGCTGTAATCCCACAGCAGACTTACCTTTTCGGGGGTGCTGTAAGTGACCGTCAGACTCTTGGCCACCGCCCAAGTGACAACGAACAAGGCCGGACCACCTGTCACCAGGAGAAGGGGAGGGGGGAGACTTAATTGGTCGCCCACATGGAGAGACATTCAGACTTACCCCAGCCTATGGAGGCGTAGATATTAAATCGCAAATTGTCCCCCGAAAAGGTCTTCACCACCAGCATGTACAGGTACAATCCCTCGACCAGCATCCAAAAGAAATTCGTCAGCGTGAAGAAGTGGAAGAGGGTGATCAGGGCAATGCAACTGCCCACGCCACTTCGGATGGATATCTTAAGATTAAGGGGTAAGCCTTATTAAATAACTACTGCTTTCAGTCTCATTGCTCGGTATTAATATACTCTCAAGTATGATTTAATAAGACTGCAATTGCAATTATCTCGCGGACATAATACCCACCTGGACGGACAACAAGAGTATCCAGAACAAAGCCGACATGATGTACGTGAAGAACAAATTGGCGTGAATGGTGTTGCGCAGGCAACGCAGCTCCCTGTGGCACAACGAAATGGGCGGGGCATTTGAAGGGGGTGGGGGTGGGGGTGTTAAGCAAAAATAAATGCCAGGCAATGCTATTGGGGTCACCAGACCAAGGGGGGTCCACTCACTTGAAGTAGGCGAAAACAATCAGCGCCAGCGAGAGCGAGACCAGGCTGAGGGTATAACCGATGTAGTAGATAATGGTGGGCAGCTCCACGATGACCTCGAACTCCGGCACGGATTCGGGGGCGGGCAGGTGGGCGCAGGCATCGTAGTTGGTGTACTTCTCCCAGGTTCCATTGGCGTGGCAGAACCTCGTTGCATTCTCTGGGCGGGTTCAAAAAGGCACGCAAAGAAAAGGTCAACAATTTCAAAATAGACTGGATGCCATTAACTCTTGTTTGTCTCAATCAAAATTTTACTTTTTGGAGGATAACAGGGACTTGAAGCCATGCTTAAGATGACTTAATGCTGCATGTTAAAGCAAATTTTAATTCTCTAGTTATCTGCCGAATGCATACTTAATCGCTATTATATTACTGAACTTTTAATAAGATTCTTATTCATTTTTAGTGAGTCATTATTAAATTTAGCTGTCTTTTAAGATCTCATAAAAGTCCCAAGTTTTCCAAGTGTAAGCAAATGTCAAAGGGGAGCATGATTCACTCTCACTTACTGGTGCTATCGTAATGAATCCCCTGCAGCTCGTCCATGCACTGGAGCACCGCCAGGGTTCCGCGGGCAGTCCTTGGCCAGCACAGGATCGAGTCGAACTGGGTGAGGCAGTGGTCACTGGCGTTGCCATAGGTCGAGGCTTCGATGTGCTCCTGCACCAGACACTGCAGCTCCACACTCTCGCCGATGTCTGCCAGGTTGTGCAGCTCCAGGAGGGGATCACTCCCGCTGGCATTCACCGAATCGATGTGGTTGTGGTCACTCATTCTACCACATTCTACCACATTCTACCACATCCTGCCACTCAGCACTGCCACTTCAGGTACTAAAATAAAACAGTATTTTAAAAAAGGGGTATTTTTATAAAATCATCATAAATCATCAAAATCTCCTATGTGATAAATAAATTGAATGAATTCATTTTTAAAATAGAAGTCTTCCCAATTCATAAACATTTTCTGTACATTTTATCAACGCATTTACCCCGTCTAAGAATTTGTGTTTTTATAATTTTCAGGCTAAAATTGTATTATACTTTTGTTTGTGTTTAAAGCTATGCTATTCTGATATGGATATCATATTTCTGTTCACTAAAATAATAGCATTTCAAGTTGTATGCTAAAATACACTTTATTAAAATGTTTAAATGTTGCTAAATTGAGTACTTCTAAGTAGAATACAGCAATTTAGGTTTTAGCTGCCTGGATTAATATGTGCAGTACTAAATCGGATGTTTCTTGAATATTGTTTAGATCTCCCTTGCAGAATTCGTTCAATCAGAAAGTTATAATTCCCTCAATTGTAAGGGGATTCCCCTGCGGTTGGCTGAAAGCAAGCTGACGGGCAAAGTTCAATCGCCAACCCTTCTGCCCGCTCCACCACAGATTGCGGCTTTTGGCCTGTGTGTGTTAATTGCATTGGCCATGTTTCACCGAGTCCGGGCCACGCCTACTTCGTGGCTGGCTTAAAGGACCATAAATTCTGCGGGGAGTGAGCTTTAAGTCGAAGAACATTTCCATGGAAAGCAGGGTGGCTAGATAAGTAAATGCACAGGCCCAGTGCCATAAAAATTCATTAGTTTTGCCATCAAAGGCGGACAGAAAAGTCAGCAGATCAGAGGCCTGTTTTCGCTACTGATATGGGGCCATAAAAATGGAGTCAAAGGGCCCGAGTCAAGGTTGATGGTGATAGAAATTAGAAACGCTAACTTCCTGCTAAAGATAGGAGGCTGGGTTGCCTTGTTTTGGGTTCCTCTGCCTCAGAGACGAAATCTCACATTTATGATCTGATAATAAATGGCATAAATGATGCATCGTTACATTAATGCATGACATAAAACAGGGCAGGAAATAAGACACACACACACGAGTTATTAAATATGTAGGTTGTACTCTGTACAGTGCTCTGAAAAAGTTGTCTGTACCCTTTAAAATCAAAGCGGAAGCAGTTACCACTTACTACTTAGTTCTGGTAAATTTTAAATAAACTTGAAACCACATTATTCCCAGGGGAAAGCCAACAACCAATGCTTAAAAAGGATTTCTTCGAATTGCTACCCAACCCAAACCAATTACTTTCTGTGGAATTTCCGATTTACTCGGACCGCACTTTCCCTGAGCGATTTTCTAATTGGCACTGGAATTTCCAGCCACAATTCATGAAATATTAAACCCTCGGGCAAATTGAAAATTCCGCCCGCAGCTTGGGTGCTCTACTTATGGCTCCCACTGTGTCTGCCTTCGTATTTTCCTGGTCCATTGTTGCTCCTTTTTGTTTTTCTCGTAAATTAACGCATGCACATAAAACAAAAGACTGGCTGATTATTACTGTACGGTACAGTACATGCCTGCACGTCTTTTCCGGAGTTTTCCAAGGTCCTGGTTCATTAGCCGCTCGGTTACTTATAACACATACGCCCCGTTGCCTCCTTTTTCTACAGCCCAACACAGATGAGTTAAGACAGCAATATACCAGCCGCAAATTTAAGTTGAAAATATTTGAAAATGAAAAAAATGGAAAAGGACCGCTTCTAATTACCTCATAAATTAAGTCAGACGAAATTAGAAGGCTAAAATTATGGCCACAGTTGCTAATTGCATATTGGATTTCAATTGAGTCTGGAGAAAGGTCCAAAAACCCAACTAAGACACGAATCATTTCATATCGGAATGTAAATGCAAATTCATTCTGACAGCTCGCATGGACAAATCTCATTTATGGCCAGTCAATTTGACGAATGTACGCCCGGCGGGAAAACAAGCAAAAACACATTCAGCTTGGACGAATCAACGGTGGCATAAAAAAGGACATTACCAGAAATATCCGCCAGCATAAGAAATGGGTTTGCAAGACACGATGGACAAATCACACATCGTTCCTTCTGCTCCTCTGCCTTCTTTTTCCACATCCCATTATAGAAGATTGTATCTAATCTCGTGCGATTGCACACAATGGATTTGCCAAAGGCGACACAACAAAAAACTGGGGGATTGTTGGGATTGTTGCTTGTGTGTGCTTTACTTTCTATTCCCGCCCATGTGAGAGTTTCAGCAATTTCCGGCTGCTTATATATATAATGCTTATAAATGTTTGCTCGCAATTGCCGGGGATTTCTTTAGAGGATTGAAAATATAATAACAGTGCGAATAGTGGCAAGCGTTCGCATTTAGCACTTATCCCACAAAAGTATGCGCAAAAAAGATTAAATTCCAGTTTTTGCAAGCCATTGAAGTTCGTTTTTTTCAGCTTGTACTTTCACAATTGCCACCGTCATTGCAAAGTGCTATTTTCGGTTCTCATTAATGTAGCTCATTAAATTTTATATGCATAACCTGACAGAGCAGCAGTGGTAAAAAAGCGAAGCATTTACAATTTATAAACATGCCACACAAGAGACCAGCAGCACATTACGTATACGCCGCATGGCCAAAGGCAGCCATAGAGGCGTATAGAAAGTTTGTAATTAAATTGCTCATTTAAGCGTGGAAACAATGTATTCGATCGGGAATACAGAAAGAAAATTTGCTGGGGAAATATATGATATAATAATTAGCATACATATCGCACAAGGCTGAGAAAATGAATGGCTCCTTTTATTCATCCTTGTTGGCCGCTTAAATTTTATGAATGGGAATTTATTGAAGCTTCCTCAGAGGCCGATAAGGAATGGCCAGTCTAGACAGTGGGCAAGCCAACATCATAATTTGCAGGCACGCACTGCCATTTTCATTTCCATTTCCGCATGAGACTGAGCCTGAACCTGATCTGCTGGCCACTTCCAGTGCTTAAGTCAGCACATATCCTGTGGCAGGAGGATGGGGCAGACACTCAGGCGATTGCCAACAAGTGTTGCGTTTTATTGTCTGGCCTTTAACGGCTCTCCTTTGCCTTCCGCCCATTGTACGCGGCACGTGCAGGCGCCTGCAGTTGGATACCTCAGCCTACGTGAGGGATCTCCACTTCTCAGGATAGTCCGTGCATAAGCCCATAAAAATCCGCCACAAAAGAAAGGAACTTAACCACCAAATCTGTTATTTATTGGTCTAATAAAAATTTGGTTTAATGCATAACAAGTTGCCGAAATGCCAGGGATATTTGGCCGAGATTTACTCAGCTTGCAGCGGAAGTCCATAAAGCTGGGTCCATCATGTCCTTCCTGGTTATCACTTAGTTTATGGGTGGATGAAGGATGGCTGATTTCTGGCTGTAACTTAACCAATCGATACTGCAAACATGCAAAACAATAGACGCCCAAAAACCCATCATCCCGACTCTTTCGGCCGCACAATTTTCCCTTTGGTAACCGATTTGTATTGTTTTCAGCAGGTGAGCGTATGTATGCACTGGCATTTTAATTAACCGCAATTTGTTGCCCTTTCCCTTCTGCACAGAAATTGCCTACCTTCTTTGCTAACTAAGCTGGTATCCGCAGAATGGGATGCCTTGACCACTCCCTCTATTTTCCCTGGTATCCTTTGGTTTTTTTTTGGGTTTTACACTGGGGCACTTTTTAACTGACCACCGAAGACACAATGCCCGGAGTCTTTTGTCCTTTCGACCACTTACTTGACCCGGCTTAAATGCGTTTAACGCCTTCTAAGCTGCGAAATGATTATGTTTAAGCTGTTTTTGCGGGAGAGGGCGTGTTTGATAGTTGCCTTGGTTATTGACACACGCCCACACACTGGGCCAAAACTCTATTGTGTTCACATTTATATGCGGGATTATTTGCTATAGCGACACTGGAATTTATTTCACCCACAAAGGGCCATTGACTTTGAAAAGTTTTCTGAATTAAATAGGGCAGCTATTTGTTATTCATTTATTGGCTTATTAAAATTCCCATTCTTTGTATTGGCACATATTTCAAATATTTGTTTCCATTCAAACGATTTTGAATGGTTTCCGTAAAATTCGAAATTCCGAACCGAACCGCACTCGCTCACATTCCGCTGATAACTGATGGGAAGCCCGAAGGATGTGTCTTAACAAGCCTCGCGTTCTTACCAAAAGGCGCCAATTTTGGAATCCACACGGGGAAAGCTCGCAAAGCTGCATTCCACAAGCTGTTGCCAAAGCTTTCCGCCAGGCAACAGGTGGAACCGCAGGGGGGAGGGGATGGGAGGGGAGGTAAAGGTCCTCAAACAAGGACCGATTCGATTGCAGTTCTAATGCCTGAAAATCTGCCTATTTGATTTATGCAAATATTTGTTGGGACCCATGTTTGCGCAGCATTTCGCTGCCTGTTTGTTTACGGAATGAGGAAAAGGGATACTCCGGATTCGGCAGAGAGATAATACGGATGTGAAACACCAGGAGGGCGGGTCCTTTGAAGTCGCAGGCCGAATTAATTGCGAGTTTTCCAATGCTTCCACAAGACACCTCTCACGTGGCCTAATCAAATTAAACTCAAGTGGCAGCCCCACGGCGACTGACAGTTATTGAAATATCAATATGCCTGGGCCTGTGTGGCAAATGGTTCCCGGAAAATGTCGGAAATTAAATTGTAGAGAAAACAAAGGCAACATTTTTATTTACAGGCTTTTTTTTGCCGTCTGCTAAATTTTATATTACAGTGATAAACATTTAGACGGATGCTCTGGCTGCTGCGGGCCTTGGAATGCGTGTGACACATGAGGGTTGCAGGACATTTTGTGGGGGTGGCGACATCCTTATCCAAACTGTTTGATTTTCAAACAAATGCTAATGTCAACTGCCACTCAGGAGCATTTAAATTCCAATTTAAAAATGTTTTCTCTCCATGCCAAAAGCAAAGACATGTTCGTATAGTGCTCCTCCCCCTCGTCTTTTCTCTGTTTCTCCGATTCTCTGTGTTTCTCTGCTGGCACGATTCTCCAGTTCCCTGTACGCATTAAAGCGGTTGTCCTGTCTCATACATATTTAATGTCACACGCATTTCAATCGATTTTTTTTGCCCCGCTTTTTTCTCCTTTTTAATGTTTGTCACACTTTCTACCTCAATGTTTTTTAATTCCGTGCAGGACTACACAGGGAATCAGTTGAATGCTTCAGCTTTGTTGCAGGCATTGTTCGGATGTGGTATAGAAAATGTTTTTTCAATTAACAAGATATGGCCGAGGAAATTGGAAAACTAAAACCAATCTGAGTGCGTAACTTTGATAAGCCCGTTTTAATTCATTAAGGATTATGAAGTTGCCTTACTTCCATTCGAATAATGTACTCCCACAGCATTTAAGCTCACCTTAAGTACAAAGCAGCTTCGTTGAAATCGTTTTATGCCCAAAAAGCCATCAGCTTAGTGGTTAGAAACATAAGGAGCAAATCACTGAGCAGAAGACAAAGCAGGCTCACAAAAGAAAAGTTCCCATATATTTACACTGAACAAATATATGAAAGCAGTATTTCTACTTGCAAAAAAATAATTTATTCAGATTAAAAATTTAAGATTAAATAGTTTCTTTATAATATTCTTACTTATAAATATTTATATTCGTAAGGCAGATGCAAGATTCTATCAAAATTATTAAATCGTATAAGAAAAGTTAGCAAAATTCTCTCAAAATAAAGAAAGTGCAATAAAATTGGTTTTGTTTATTTAATTTATTGTGTAATTTTTAGGTTCCCGCCTTCTTGCCGGATCAATCATCTGCATCTGTCATGTTCCTGGTTCGGTGCCAAAGATCTCGTCTATCCTTCTGGAGATTGGTGATCCTCTTTGTGATGCTGATGATCTCTTCTTTGATATACTCGTTATCCGTCTGCTTTTTCAGCGCCTCCTTATAGGAATTGAGGGCACGCTCGTATTCCCCCAATTCAGCCAAAGCGCGTCCTTCCTGGAAGAGCGTCCTCCAGGGAGGATTATTCCCAGTCAGACGGCGCACGTCTTTCATCACATTACAAGACCACTTCGGCTTCCCCCTATTATTATAGCATATCATTAGACCAAGGGAAAGGAGAATCAGCAGATCGGTCTGCTGGCGCTTCTCATCGGCATTGGCAATCCGACAAGTCTTCAAAGATTTGGTAGCCTCCTGAAAAGCGGTCACCGCATTGGGATAACGCAATCGCTTCACCCAAATCTTGCCTTTCTTGTACAAATCCTTTGCCTGGGGATAGACAACGTGGAACTTGTCGCGTTCCTCCATTGGGATTTCGATATCTGCGATGGGCGAGTAATCGATGACCTCCACCTGGAACAGCCCATCTGACTTGGGTTTGATGTGAGACGAAGAGCCCATCTCCTCGAAGAGCAGCTCTTTGGATATCACAAAGTCCGCCTTTTCGTAAGGTCTCATGGTGCGAACAGCGGCCTCCAGACCTTTGAGCACCATATCCCCACCAGTCTCAAATTCTCGCAGTTTCGCAGATTGAAAGGCAGCATCATCGCCCTCCCAGTAACCTCTGTACCTTATGGACACTCGGACTTTTTCCGGCACCGGATCTCGCTCCACATGACCTTCCCGAGTAGTACGTTTGTAGATGTGTCCATCGATGAGGTTCATCCGATCCCGAAGCTCGTCGAGGGATCCTGTCCATGGGGAAGGCACTGCTTTGTAGTCCACATCTGTGGCGTCCCCTAAATAAATCTGCTCTATCATATCCCACATTTTTCAAGAGTTTGCTAAAGAATGGAGAATATCTTAATAAACAACATTGTTTTTGATATTTATATACTCACCAAAAAGGCTAGGGGCCTTAATAGAAAGTAATATTAGTACAGTTATTTTTCTTGTGCAAAATACAAAATCCGCTTTGGTTGTTAATATATTATCATTTATTAGAAAATCAATCGAATTATTAGACACAAAAAAAACAGGTGACTGGGTTTTATTTGTAAATAAAGTTAAAAATAATTAAAATAAATCAATTGGCTTTAGATTTATGCATATAATAAAAACCAATCAAAATAGCGATCTTCAAAGAAAACACATTCACATTTGTTGAGTTACAAATCAAAACTGATTTTGGTTCTTAAAAACTTATGGGTTCAAGGATTTTTTCTTCAAACCATCTGTGCACAGATGTGGCTGGGTATTTTTAAGTGTATATTAATATTTTGGTATTTATATTCTACCCATCTACCTGCAAATACTAATATTGGTATCATTACGTTGTTACCTGAGTAGAGCTCGAAAATTTCACATATCTCAAAACCTAGCTGCCATTTCTCCCAGTGCACCAAGCACAAACATCTAAGTCGGTGGTGGGAGCTCTGAACAATTACTTAGCTGGCATCTTCAACGCCTCGGTGCCTCTGGTCTCGTCTTTCCACATTCTCATTAATTACACGCAGCTCTAATTAGGATGTAACGGAATAGCGAAAGGATTAGCCGCAGCTTTACCTGAATGCCTTCCGATATGAGTCAGTCGGCTTTATCCCGCTTTTATCGCCCATTCATATTACTTTTGCCCAATTTGCGGAAGCTTCTGGTATTTCCCCAATTCTTGTCACGCACGAGCTGCCTGCCAAATAATCGAGTGGAATCGAGTCCAGTCATCAGTCAGTCAACCTTTGTGAGCCGGCTGCTGTTTGCTCTCAGCCTTCGGCAGACGCATTGAACCAACAAACAATGGCAAACGACCCGACTTCATTACAAGCCCATTAAAAACGGGCCAAATTTGGCTATATAAAGCGGCTGGCGGTGGGTTAGAAAAATTTTATTCATTTCACGGCACCACATTGAAGATTAATCACTGTATTAAAAATATGCAAAAATCAATCTTTTTTTCTGGTTTTCTGCTCCTATTGTTGGAATGTTCGCAGGCGGCTTTTAACTGTTCAGCGCCGCCGAACTTTAATAATTTTGTGAGCGGAAAATTTATGGCGGCAGAATTCCTGAAATAATAAGTCATTCTTTCAGGACATAAACACTTGCTGTCGTACTCCGCAATTGGATATGGGAGATGTGCCCCAGAAGTGCCACAAATACGTGAGTGGCTTGAAGTCGGCTAATTCCAAATATCCCAGTTTTGCCCATTTGGTAAGTAGTCATATGTTTTTAAGGGAAGTGTATCCTTTAAGTACTGTAACTATTTCAGTGTTATCCTGACTGTATCTATCGGGAAACGGGAGCTATGGTCAATGGAAAAATAAGAATGGAGACGGTTAAGCAGTATTTGGAACAGCATGTTCATCGACGGGATCAGGATATCGTTACCCATATAGTACACTCTTTTGAGTCCTGCCTGTCCAACGGTGAGTGTAATTTATGGTAGCCACCACCTTTAAAAATTAATTATAGTTTCACTGATTTCATCCAGTTAAGGGTCACATGAAGTCATCGAACATTGAGTCATATAAAGTCCTGCCCCATGGCTGTTCACCTTTTGCCGGAATAATATATAGCTGTGTGAATGCCGAGACTTTCCTTAATTGCCCAGCAAAGATGTGGAAAAATGAAAAACCCTGCAATTTGGCCAAGGAATTCGCCGAACAGTGCAACCCATTGCCGCATGTTCCGCTGCCCAGCAGTTGATGGCCCATATAGATTTACATATTTATAAAATGTAAACAAACATTTAAAGTAAAAGTTTCGTTCATTAAGTTTAATAGGATGCTTGCTTTTTAAGTATCATTAACATCAGACCTTTATATGTTAACCATTAGGCTGCAAATTGACCATGACAAATGAGCAAGAGTGCTTTCCGTCTGCTTCCATTGGGTTTTATGATCAGTCAAAGTTCGCTGTTCGATTGGGAAACAGTTGTCAATTAACCTGCCATGAACCAGTTAACCTTTGTCAGCTGCCTTTTCCTCTGGTCGACTGTTCAAGCCGCCTTCCAGGACTTTGTGATAGGTCCTGAGGTAAATAACCTTAAACCTACATATGGATAAAAATATAAATCCTCTTTTAGTCTTACGAAGGTGACCACGAACTGTCCACAGACAGACAGGATTTATTTGAGGAGAATTTGGGTGAGGATATCATGATCTCTTTGCAAGATGTACAGCATGACGGTATTGTGGATACCAATCTGCTGATGAAAGCTGTAATGCAACATGCCAAACGTTTGGGCATGAGTTTGGATGAACTAGGTGAGAATCAAAACCATAATGCATACTAGGAAATAAGCTTACGACTTTATTTAATAGCCAACATAAATATGGAGGGAGAAGGAGATGAATCTATGAACCAGTTGGGCTGTTCATCTGGGCAAGAAGTCTTTGGATACCAAGAAAAACCCACCTGGCGGGATGTTCTGTTTAACTGAGCCGAATAAATATCATCACACAGTGATCAAAGCAGCTGGTAAAATGTGATTTATTTCGTTTTAATGGGCTAGCCAGTTAGAAAGCGTCGCAACGAATGTTGTACTCCCTGGCCTCATTGCAGCCGGCAGTCTTGCTCCAAACACTTTCCGGGCAATTGCGATAGAAATACCGATGGGCACACAGGCCGTACATCAAGGACATGGAGGCACATCTTCCAGTGACGGGCACTCGGCGACGTTTCAAGGACTTAATCATAACCTGCTCCTGAGCAGCACAGGTCTTGAAACCGCCCATATAGACCTGTAAAAATTCATCAGAGTCCATAATAGATCGCATCATCTTTTCCACGTTTTCCATCACCAAACTTGTGCCGTTTATAGCATTTGCCGCTTTGAAAATGCAATCAAAGCTGCACTGTAATTTCAGATTAAATTAATCAATAAACTAAATTTTCATTTTCAGCTTTCACTTACTGGTGTTACATGAACCCCATTAATCAAAAACTGACCGCACTTGGAATTATAGCTTGAGAAATCCAGATTAGGCAGCTTGCAACAATTTTTCAAGGCCTAGAAAATTTTAGTATTTAGTATCTTAACTTGGCTTTAAGTATTGTACTCACAGTTACATCTGGCCTTTCCGAGCAGGATTTCTCTGCAGCCTGAAAAGCTGGTGTGAATAGTAGAACCCAAGTCAGCAGGTGAAGCATTTCTTTTAACTTCTGCCTTTCGTGCATTCCCCCATATCCCATATATACTACTCGAACCGGATGTCCTAACGACTTTCGGTATGGCCCATTTACTTGACTCACTTCCCATCATGAAAGTAATATGCTCATTTAATTTTTTTATTACCGCATATAGCGCTAAACTTTTTTAAAGCCAGAAACACGTGTTGATCTCGCACTTGGACAGTTCATGTTTTGCAATCGCGCCATTTCACATGATTCAGTTGGTGACCAACTGGATGGTGGGCAGTGGTTAAAGACGTATCTTTGGGCACAAACCCCATAAAATACTGCCAATGGAGAGCACTGTTTGCCACTACTGTTGGATCGAGGTTTCTTGTTCTTCATCATCTCTTGGACAGAATCCGTACAACTCATTAGACCATTAAAATAGGCTTCCAGAAAGTCCCGATTATTACCAAAAAGCCTCTCAAGAAGAACTCTGGCATTATCAGGATCAATAACTGAATCCACCACGGTGTTCGTCACATTAAAGATGCATTCATACAGGCACTATTCAAATTTTTTATGTTAATAAATGTACCAAGAAAATGGATTATGTCTTAAAACTTACGGGTGAAACTCTGGGAGCACCAATTGGCATATATTTACCACATTGATTCCTGAAATTATCAAACCTAAATGTAGGATAGGCACAACAGTCCTTAACGGTCTGAAATATAAGTATTTTTTGGGGTTTTTAGAATTCTATATTGGTTGATTGATTTTTCAATTAAACTCACATTGAAATCCTGACGAAGAGTACAGTCCACATCCGTGGTAGTGCTCCCAACCATTGCCACCAAACAGCAGATCAGCAGAGCTATATTCCAGGCCATTATTTCAGTCAGTCTGAGCTTAGTCTGCCTTTAACCGCTTAATTTATAACTCCAGTTTCGGGGCGATCCACTAATTAATCGAGCATAGAAAAACATTTTAAACGGCGGTCACGTGAGCCAAAATGAGCAGTCATCGTGATGGACGGTGGTGAATTTCAAGTGGGTCAAAGTCCAACAATAAGTTCGATTGGGGGCTCGACCAGAGCCAGACAAATGCAATTATACTGTCTGAATTGAATCAGTTTAAATGCAATCGCTTGAACAATTAGAAACTTTAAAACCGCAACGCAATTTAGAGGCGATACCTATTGTTTAGCCAGGTGAGATATAATTGTAAGAATGAAACATCCTTCATCTATGGGAAATATTAGGAATCAGACAAGAACCTTGAGATAATCAGGGTTAGAAAACTGGTCAAAAGCAGATGGAATCCCTCCGAAAATATGTGATCACTCCCATTGTCCTGCAAGTTATCTTTTTCCTCGATTTCACTCTTTTCGTCCAGTTTCTTGGTGCAACTGGCCAGCACTCTTTTCAGATCATTGCACTCCGTCTCCTCCCGCCAGAATTCGCTGGGACAGTCGGCTGTGACATAGATCGTAGTGCACTGGGCATGGAGCATGGCATAGGGCAAGCAGTTGGAGGAGCCCATGCCCAGATGATCCGCCACCTGGTTGTTGAAGAGCAACAGGAAGTCGGCGTGCCTGGAGCCCAAGGCCTCGCAAGTCTCGTGAGCAGCCTTCAAGGCGGTTCCATATTTATGATAACCATTCAAGGGACTGTACAAGCTTGTGATCATCATATAGAGTTCCGGCTTCTTAATCTTGTTATCCTGATCAAGGAGGTCCCAGTGCTTATAAAGACACTCATAGCGGCACTGCGGGGATTTCCTTATTCAGTACATTAAAATTATATACAGGAATGTTACTTACAGGTCCAAAGTCATCCCAATAGGGAGTACAATTGGAGCCCACAAATAAAAACTTATCAAGAAAGGACTTTCCACAACAGAATACCAACTTTTGAGTGTTTAGCAGCTCCGTACATTTCTGAATTCCCACTTCACTGGTGGCACTATACACAATTAAAGGAAGACACAGAAAGCCCACCAACTGCAGCACAACAGAAGACATTTTGAAGATAATACTCTTTCATCAGAACAGGATCAAACGAAAATTTGGAAAAAAAAGAAAATACCTGGACTTACAAAAGAAATAACTTATTTTTACTGTTTTACTGCCAAATGAAGTAAGGTACTAAGCTAATGCCTAGCGACATCAGTGGGTTAACGTTAAGGTATGGGATATCATCCATGTAATCTTTTTGCTAATCACACGCAAACATATTTTTCAACATTGAGTTAATTCATTCTGCTATCGAAGCTTTAGCTATGCAGTCAGGGCGTATACTTGTTGCCTTGATTTTATTGGAACTAACATTTCCTTTTGAAGCTGCCAAGTGCAAGGCAGCTCCTAAATCTGTGCAGGTAAGTGTCACAGCCTTTTTACTCTTCTTCATATAAAATTCATTATTTTCTAATAGAATGTACATATTTGCTGCTCAGCACCTATGCCAAATTGGGGAGTTTATAATAAAGAATGCCATAGTTCGGGACCTGAGGCAAGTGTGAGTAGTAAAATTATATACTAAGTAAACTTAGTTAACTGTCTGAATTTTCCCATTAAGTGCCGCCTGGCCTGCATCTTTAATGCCAGCTCAGCTCTGCAGGGAAACCGATTGGTTCAGGCGAAAATTCGTCCCATGTTGGAACGTGCTTTTAACAGTGCACCCACCATCGATGTATATGATTCCAACTTCGCCAATTGTTCATCGGTGGTGAGGAGCAAATACCAGGAGCTGTCTCCATTGAGTCGTCAGAGCGAAGCCTGTGACAGACACGCCCTCTTCTACAGCCTTTGTGCCTATTCCCGCCTGATATTCACATGTCCAGATAAAATGTGGCAACGGAATAACAGGATGTGCCAAGAGGCCAAGGCCTATGCGAAAAAATGTCCTTGGCAAGCGCTGAAAATGTTCATGAAAAATACATAAAAATCTAGAAAGTATATTAGTTCATTTTGGCTTTATTAGTCAGGGGTTGCGTGATCAAGTCGAGAATATTATGGTGACATTGCGGATGATAGCCCCCACAGTTGTCATTCCGGCCATCCAACTCGGCGATATAATAACGCTTAGGTAATGCCTCGTATCGAGAAGTACTGGGACTGAACATTATATGGACCAAACTGCCCAGCACTCCATTGAGATCCCCCAATTGGTAGCTATTCGCCTCGCAAATCAATCTCAATAAACAGCGATCGCCCAAGCCTAAACCATGCCTAGAAAATATATCAAAATAGTGGGTTAGAAAAACTCTTGAAATATGTAATATTACTTACATTTCGAAACGATGACTAAGTATCTCATAGAACTTAGATCTTGAGAGCAGGGATCTCTTTTCACGATCTCTGCCCACGGGTTCACCCATGCCATCTATGGGGAATCCCTGGAAGAAGTCCTTGTAGTCATCCTCCTCCTCCTCCTCTGGTGGTGGTTTCGGTTTCGGTTTGGGCTTATGCTTCTTTTTGTGTTTATGTTTGGGCTTGTTTTTTGGTGGTTTGCCAGCAGTTCCAGGTTTCGGCTTAGTTTTCTTCTTTTTCTTATGATGTTTATGCTTATGTTTGTGTCCAGAATGTTGGTCATCATCGTAGACAAAATCATCAAACTGATGGTGGCCATGGTGATCACTTAATAAACTTTCATCATTAGTGCCATTGCCATGACGCTGAGCAAAGAAAAATTGCACTTATTAAATATTATTATCAGTTAAGAACTCCAATAGAAATCTTACCAAAAATGGTGGCTTCTTTTTCCAGGTCCTGGGCAAATCGTAGGAAGCCTCAAAGTTGTATGACAAAAAAACTTCTTTATTTGGTAAATCCAATGGCAGAGCTATGGCCACAAAAAGCTGAAAATGTAATGATTAATGGAGATACATTTAGATATTAGATCTTTAAGTGAAGTAAATTATTAACTTACTGATGATGCTCCTCCCGTACTCCAAACGAACTTGCCTAGTGAAGTCTGGAAAAGGACAAAAAGCAACAGGACTGGAAGGGTCCTATACCCATCCATTGTATACAACTGCCCTCATTCAACTGAAATGCCACTCTTGAAAAAGACAAAGTGAAAACGTTTTCTTTCTAGCTAGAAGTGATGCTCCAATTAAGAATTTCTAGTTTCGAGCAGCGAAAGTTGCTAATTGAAAACCCAGTAAGTCAAATTAGGTCAACCAGTAGGTTCTACTCATGCTAAAGTTTTAAATATGTATTTTGTTCTATATTTTATTGCTTTCAATGTGTTTTAAAATATCTTCAAAGGGTTCTGATATAAGCTCTAGAATACTTTCTCCGCAACCTGGTTCATAAAAATGGCAATGGTTATTCCAACCATCGTGTTCCGCTTGGTAATACTTAAGGGGCAAATCTTCAGACTCGGATGTGCTGGGACTTTGGGTAGAATACAATTAGATGGGCTTATTAAGAATATAATATATTTTTATAATACCTGAATAAGACATGCATTAAACTGCCCAAAACACCATTGAATTCATCTAACTGAGCAGCACTTGTCTCGCAAATCAGGCGTAGCAAGCAAGATTCGCCTTGAAAGCCACTCCTAAAATGTATATATCTTAGCACCGTGGATTTTTGAATAAAACATTTACCCACCTCTTTAATTTATCTATGAATATGCGATAGATATTGGAGCGAGTAAGCAGAGATCGAACCTTACGTTCTTTGTGGGTTACTTTGGTAGATTCCTCAACTTCCTCCTGTTCTTCTCCACCAACCTCATTTTCCTCCATCGTGCAATTTTGGCACTCATCAACCAACTTACGGGCAGACTCCGCCTCGGTGTCAGTATCGGTATCTTGAACCACTTCCTCCGATTCTATGGGACCGTTTTGCTGGAATAAGAACCATGAGTAAATAGCCAAACAATACTCCCATTCTGGTTGAACTGTTAATTGTGCCACAGAAGCGTGTTAATTGTCAACAAATGTGGCGTTTTATAGCCATAAACAAACCGAAAATGAAACTTACAAATATTGTCCATTTCTCCCAGTTTGTGGGTAAATTGTAGTTGGCCTCAAAATTATAAGAGACGAACACATTTCGATGGGGCAACTCGAGCGGAACAGCAATTGCGGCAAAGATCTAATATTGAAATCATAACTATTTTTGTAAAGTAATAAATTGAAGAGCTTACACCATGGGTGCTGGAAGCTGTAAAGGCCACAAAGGAGTTGGTTATATCCAGATAAATAGTTAAAAGAAAAGCCAGGGAGGCAAAGTATGTAGGGAAATTCATTTTCTCAAGCCAGAGACGCACGTTAGACCTCCACGATGTTCAGGCAGCAACTGAATTGCAATTGAAGCCAAGTACTAAAAGCAAGTGCGTGGCTCTTGCCAAGCGAGTGCCCGCTAATTAGATAGGTAAACACCCCCAGAAAGATACTTTTGGGTTCTTCTCAGCAGTCCACTTTATTCTCATCTGCGTCGGCTTACAATATCGCTTAGAGCCTGTTCCAGTGGCACAGAAATCAGGTCCAAGATGTTTTCATCACAGGTCTTAGTATAAGCGGAGCACTCCTGATGCTCCCGGCCATCCCATTCGGCCTGGTAATACTCATGGGGCAGGTGCTCCTCCTTTGAACTACTAGGACTGCAATAGTGTGGATCGTTAAATAAAGCTTAGAGCTGATTTGAGTTATGAAACTCACCTAAATATAATGTGAACTAGGCTGCCCAAAAAACCATTTACTTCGCCCAGTTGCGAGGCATTTGTGTCACATATTAACCGCAGCAAACAGGCTTCACCATTAAAACCAGACCTAAATAAAATTTGTATGTTTATATTGTAACCTACTTGAGATTATTGGTAACCATAGAACCCACCTTCTTAATTTATCCCGCAACATAGCATAAAAAACGGAGCGACTCATTAGAGTTAAAGCTCGCTTTTCACGTGAAGCAGGACTTGTTGAAGAATTTTTCGATTCAGTTTTATTTCCTTGTATTTTCCAATCCGTACAGTTTTGGCAGTGCCTGCCATTAGCCTCACGTCCCGTCGTCGGATATGTCAGATAGCTTTCTTCAAAGTCCTGACCCATCTATACATTAAAATAAAAACACTTTTAAACAAAAGACTTAAGAAGCGAACTTCAGTATAGAACCCACCAAAATCGGAGGATATTTGTACACGTGCTCCGGTTGATAATAATTAAACTCGTAATTATAAGACAAAAACACATTGCGATGCGGCAATCCAATGGGCACTGAAATGGCCATGAATATCTGCAAAGCAAAAACCATTTTACAGAAAACTGCCGGACAAAAACAAGTGCCAAAATTACCCCATATTCAGAGTTAGTGGTAAAAAGCAGCGAAGAGTTAACCAAATTTAAGCTTATTATTATGGCACACAAGCGAAGACAAGAGCTAAAGATCAAAGATCTGTACATGGTAAACAAAAGTCTCTTATATCCAATAGTAATCAAATTCCGATGTTCGACTTAGAGCGTTTTGAAACCAACTGGCGGCCGCTTTAGACAAAAGTCGGCAAGAAAGGTGCGTATCCAATAAACTGTTAATTAAAACCCAGAATCGGAAATCTGTGTCGGCCCGAATTGGTTTAATGCAGTTCAAACTGTAAGCGCCTGATCGATCATCCAGTTTATTGCCCTCCATTCCGTCTGTCCATAGTTTCCCGAAGAACATCGTACAACGGCCTTGAGATCAGGTCCAAGACATTCTCTTCGCATTGACTCGCATAAGATGAGCAGTCTCCATGCCGATGGCCATCCCATTCGGCTTGGTAATAATCTTTGTCCAAATTCTCGTCACTCGAGCTGCTGGGTCTGCAAGAGGAAATCCCTGTTAGTAAGTGTGGTGCTAAAAATATCTTTCGCTTTTATCAGTTAGCATCTTGGGTATGAGCTTTCATCACGATTAGCAGTTTGTGAAAAGCTCTTTCACCTACGTGAATATGATATGCACTATGCTGCCTAAGAGTCCATTGACTTGGCCAAGTGTTGAGGCATTGGTTTCGCAAATTAAGCGAAGGAGACACGGCTTGGCAGAATAGCCTGATCTGCAAAATAATCACATTATAAATTACAGAGTAATACACAAAAAATAAAGCATACCTCTCCAGTTTATCCTCGAGCATTATATAGAAGTTCGTTCGACTCATGATCGGCAAAGAGCGCCTAGGTCGAAGCTTTTTTGTATCGTTATTATATACAAAAGGAAAGGATCTACTGCTACTGCTGCTACTATCCACACCTCCAGTCGTACCATACGTCAAATAACTATCCTCCCAATCGTTACCCATCTAAGCGAATCGATATATAACATGTATACCCATCAACTTGGACCAAAAACCAGGCAACTCACCAATATCGGAGGGTACTTGTAGACATGCTCGGGCTGATAGTAATTAAATTCGTAATTATACGACAGGAAGACATTGCGATTCTTCAAAGTAAGTGGCACGGATATGGCCATGAATATCTAAATGTAAGGACTTTAATCATACAAACTTAGAATTCATAATAATTATAATATTTACACCGAATTCAGAATTAGTTTGAAATAACAAAGTGGATCCCACAAAGGATAACTTTAAAACAATTAGGCAAAAGAATATTTTAATATCCATTTTTACAAAATTCCCTCGACCTTTGTTTCACGACCAAGAATTGCCAACCAACTGAAGCGCCTAGCGCCCAAAATTACAACCTTTATAGAATCGCGAGCTCTGTTAATTAACAGGCACGGGTACGCACCAAAATTAACCGCAGTTCTGAAATAACCGCAGTCACGACGCCACGCACAGAATTCTCCTGAAATAGACATGGAAACAGGCCTGGTCTACCAAGTTGCAAATAATGTTTTATTCCAATGCGTTCCGCATACGCTTATAGTTACTCTTAGTCTATAATAATGGTTCTTGAGGTGTGTGGCAGACGCTCGAGATCGCCTCCGTTGGGCGTTTGCTACCTGGTGTTGCGCAGTTTCCTCTCCTTCCAGGTGGCGAACTTGCCATTTGCGGTGCGCAGCAGTTGATTCATGTGCTGGGTCAGTGAGGAGCGCAGCGGCGAGAGCTCGTGCATGGCGCGATTCTGAAAGATATGGGAGTTCGTAAACTATTCCAAGAATGGGATATAAGAACTCACCTCAAAAGGCACTAATTTGGCCATTTTGAAGCGCTGCAAGGTCTCATGCATACGCTGCAGCTTCGCCTCCAGCTCTTCGGAGGTGGGCGGAAAACAGCTCCAGAAGTGCTTCAGCAGCTCGGACAGCGACAAATACAAATGACGTAGCTCTCGTTGGAAGTCACTGGGCACCAGTTCTGTAGGCCGGATGAAATAAATTAGAAATGAGTTATTCAAAGAAGAAACAAATTTCAATTATTTTAAAGAATAAAGATTGTTATGCTAAGTTATCTTTAAACTTACGTCCCGCTGACTGCTCTTGAAAGCCGCGCATCATGGATCCGCCAGGACTCAGTTCTCCTAGGGCATTTACCGCGGCCTTAGAACAGATAAAAGTCCGCTGCACGTTGCGATTTAGCCAGGACTCCGAGTTCCGCACCAGCTTGTACTGCACTTCCTCCAGACTCATTGGATCGTTGTGGTTGTCGTACATGCTGTTCTGGACAGGACCGTTGAGGTAGCGCTCCACCTTGGACAGCTCGAACTGCTTTGACTTGCTGGCCCTATCTCCATTGGCGGCATCGTCGTCTGCTTCCACCAAGGGATCCCCCAGATCCTCGTAGTGAATCTTCTCCATCAGTCGTTGCTTCTTGCTTTGCGGCTCGTCTTTGTCCACCTGATCTGCGGAACTTTTTGTGGCGGTGGCCGAGGCCTTTCCATTTAGACCATTCGTATAGGCGGATTGCGAAACCGGTCCGTTTGCATTATTGGTGCCATTGGTCATGGTCGAAGGTCCTGAAGTCACATTAGTACAGGTCTTAAGCACCATGATGGAATGCTGGTTAAACCGCTTGATCATGTTCTGATGGACAATGTTGCCGCTGTTCACAACGTTGCGATCCCCGGCCACACTGCCGAAACCCTCTTCCAAAGGAACATCCTCAAACTTCTTGAGGTCCAGCAGGGGATCACCGGCTCCCTGCTGCACAGCCGCTTTTAAGGCCTGATCATCGATCTTGCCGCACTCCGTGAATATATCTTTCGTGCCGGCGGTGAGGCGATCACGATGAAAGTAGTGCGACTGGAAAAACTTTGTCCAGAACTCGGACTCGGGCATCTTTGCGGGCACATTCTCGAAATGCTTGCGCTTAACGGCGGGATAGGTCTTGAAAATGCAGTGAATCACGTCGGAGGTGAGGTTGTACTTGAGGCCATTGCAGCCATCAGTTTGCGGCTTAATATCGGCCAAAAAGGCGCCAGAGACACCTGGGATTAAAAACGTAAGATGAGAAATAAGACGAAAATAATGGATTTTATACGGACCGATTTCCTGGGACTTGCCCATCTTCTTCAGGGCATGGTCCTTGGCGTGTGTAGCCCAGAACTCGTCACTTGTGAGCACCTTGGTGATGACAAGGTCCTTGTAGAGCTGCAGAAGGTTGGGATTCTCCACGAGGATGCGGTTCTTGTCCTCGAGGTCCTTGTCCACCTTGCGCTTAAAGTTGGGCAGCAGCTGCTGCAGCAGCTCCTTGACCTTGTCTCTGTCGGCAAGCATGGCGGGCTGTCCCTGGCGATTGACAAAGTGGAAGGTGGAGGTGTTGCCATCGTGGAGCACCACCTGCAGCTGCACCTTGGGCTTGCCCTCGGGCGAGATCTTCTGGGCTGCGGGGGAAGAGGGATTACTGCCTGTCTGGGGATGTGTGTGATGGAGGTGCACCCACTCTTGATGTCCGCATAACGATGGGAGACCGTTACGGTGTCACGATGCTCCGCCATCCAGGCCACCCGCTCGTTCATCACGTAGAGGGTGCCGTCGCCCTTCTTGTACCGCACCTCGCCCATCTGGAGCAGCACATCCTCGCTGCTGGTGGTCATCGTGTCCTCCGCCCGGCGCTCAGCAGTCGCAGTCCCAGTCGCAGATCCACGGTCGCCGTCTCACATCAGAGCCTCAGAAAGGACGAGAAAGGGGACGCCAGCAGAGACCTGCCACCTGAAAGAGCAGGAAAAGCGATCTGAGAAGCATCTTCGGCTGGCGGAAAAGTGCCGCCTAGTTCTTGGGGACATCGGCTCCTCCGGCGGCACTTTCCCCCATCCGGAGGTCGGCAAAACGCACAACTCCACGTTATTTGCACGATATTACTGAAAACGCAACGCACCTCGGAGCAGATTTGTGAAATGCCAAATCTGCGTGGCCAGACTTGCTGGCGAGGCGAGAACGCCGCCCTAAAATACTAGAAAAAAACTATCGGCGAAGGTCACACTAACCTGGGTGGCAGCACCGGTGGCGGGAGATTTAAATATGAACTATATAACTAATATACTATCATTGTATTATATGTGATATTTAAATTTAATATTTAAAGCTGTTATTATTAATAATCATTTTTCCATATTTTTTAACTATTATAATAATAAATAATAATATTTACCTTTTCCAAAAAGTTACATAAGTTTTGTATATAAGATAATGACTACATTCATCTAGGCATCTATTTATTAAAAAATTCGTGCTGTCCTCATTCTGGGAAGCTTTTCCACAGTGTCTAGAAAACCTGCAAAGATAAGAGCTTCATAAAGTGTACAGATAATTTATATATAGATGAAATAAAGACTCTTGGGATATTCAATTGATTTGATTTCTTTATTTGCCTATTATGTACAACTAACTAACTTAGAGCCAACTTCAGTGCTTGGTGCGCTCCACAGTTCGCCCCCGGTCGAGTAGTTCCCTGAAGTTCTTGATCTCGTGCCGGGGGATGCTCTCGCGGTACTTGGGCTGCATCAGACCATAGATGAAGTCCAGCTCCGTCTCCTCGTCGTGCCGTCCCTCCGGCAACTTGGCCAGCAGGGCTCGCTGCTTGCAGACAAAGGAGTCGATGACCTCGCCGTGGTCCTGTTTCGTCTCGAAGATCTCCATGTAGATCTGGTAGGAGGGTTTGGTGGGCGAGAAGTGATCCCGCAGGAGTTGCAGGGCATCCGGCCATGTCTTGGCATCCCGGCGCACACCCTTCCACCAGTACACGGCTATATTGTTGAAGAGCAGGGGCAGACCCTTCAACGCATCCTTATCGCTGATGCCCTCCACCTCTTTGTACGCCTCCACCGCAGTGATAAACTCATCCACGGCATCGTGATCCCGCTGGCCACTGAATCGGACCGTACAATTGCTGAAGCTTCCCTTTGAAGGCGGCTCCTCCTCTTTGATCGGCGCAAGGGATCGAATTGTTTCGATGAGTATGCTAAACTGTTCGTCGGACATCTGCGTCATTTTGTCGTCTGTTTTTAATGGGTTTTGTTTGGATTCCACGAAAGTATAGTTAAGTAAACAAACACCGGAAATATACCCGCTCTGAATTGATTTTCAAGCCCCAAACGTTTTGATGGCGGGGAGCAACTGGCGTTGAATTTTGTCTGCTCAGCGGTTTTGCTTGTTGTGAAATTAAACGCAATTCCTCTCTTCGTCTTTGACTAAAAGCTTTTTCGAATTTCGAAAAAAAGTCATCGCTCTCTAATATGTTTTTTTTCGTATGAGAAATTCTGTTTGAAACGAGCCACCCATTTTTTTAAAATAAAACACACACGTATATATCGATAGAGGAGCCAAATACAATAACATGTATGCCCCATTTAATCAAAATTTTGCTTTGTTTATTTTTCATGGTAGTTTAACATTTGTAGGAACTCCAAAGAAACAATTCTTAACTTCAGGCTCGATTACTTAACTTAATTGCCATTTTTGCACAAAAATCAATTAGTGTATTATTTTTATCTTATTAAATTTTATTTTAGGCATTTTAAAGTTGTTTTAAATTTAAATTAATGATTTATTGGAAAATTCGATAAAAATATAATTTTTTAGCTGAGAATGCCACTCGAGTGAAAATTTTATAACGAATTCAGTCAGGTATGACCTTCCAAAATAAGACCATGGTTTTGATCAAAAAATACAAGTTGATTTTTCCGGATCTCCGGACTTCGGCTTTTTTCATAAGGGGTTACATTGTCATTTTTGGCGAAAAACCCACCAAAATGAAATTGTTTAGCTGTGAATGCCACTCGATTGGAAATTTTATACGATTTCAGCAAGGTATGGCATTCCAACATGTGACCATTATTTCCCAGGGTTTTGGCCAAAAAACCGAAATAAAAGTGCATTTTTCCGGATCTCCGGATTTCGGCTTTTTTCATTTTGGCGAAACACCGACGTTAATGAAATTTTTTAGCTGAGAATGCCACTCGATTGGAAATTTCATTACCAATCCAGCGAGGTATGGCATTCCAACAAGTGACCATTATTTCCCAGGGTTTTGACCAAAAAACCGAAATAAAAGTGCATTTTTCCGGATCTTCGGATTTCGGATTTTTTCATAAGGGGTTACATTGTCATTTTTGGCGAAAAACCGACCAAAATGAAATTTTTTAGCTGAGAATGCCACTCGATTGGAAATTTTATTACCAATTCAGCGAGGTATGGCATTCCAACATGTGACCATTATTTCCCAGGCTTTTGACCAAAAAACCGAAATAAAAGTGCATTTTTCCGGATCTCCGGATTTCGGCTTTTTTCATAAGGGGTTACATTGTCATTTTTGGCGAAAAACCGACCAAAATGAAATTTTTTAGCTGAGAATGCCACTCGATTGGAAATTTTATTACCAATTCAGCGAGGCATGGCATTCCAACATGTGACCATTATTTCCCAGGCTTTTGACCAAAAAACCGAAATAAAAGTGCATTTTTCCGGATCTCCGGATTTCGGCTTTTTTCATAAGGGGTTACATTGTCATTTTTGGCGAAAAACCGACCAAAATGAAATTTTTTAGCTGAGAATGCCACTCGATTGGAAATTTTATTACCAATTCAGCGAGGCATGGCATTCCAACATGTGACCATTATTTCCCAGGCTTTTGACCAAAAAACCGAAATAAAAGTGCATTTTTCCGGATCTCCGGATTTCGGCTTTTTTCATAAGGGGTTACATTGTCATTTTTGGCGAAAAACCGACCGAAATGAAATTTTTTAGCTGAGAATGCCACTCGATTGGAAATTTCATTACCAATTCAGCGAGGTATGGCATTCCAACATGTGACCATTATTTCCCAGGGTTTTGGCCAAAAAACCGAAATAAAAGTGCATTTTTCCGGATCTCCGGATTTCGGCTTTTTTCATAAGGGGTTACATTGTCATTTTTGGCGAAAAACCGACCAAAATGAAATTTTTTAGCTGAGAATGCCACTCGATTGGAAATTTTATTACCAATTCAGCGAGGTATGGCATTCCAACATGTGACCATTATTTCCCAGGCTTTTGACCAAAAAACCGAAATAAAAGTGCATTTTTCCGGATCTCCGGATTTCGGATTTTTTCATAAGGGGTTACATTGTCATTTTTGGAGAAAAACGGACCAAAATGAAAATTTTGAGCTGTGAATGCCACTCGATAGGAAATTTTATAACGAATTCATCGAGGTATGACATTCTAACATTAGATAATTTTTTCCCAGGGTTTTGACCAAAAAACCGAAATAAAGGTTGATTTTTTTACGGATTTTGGCCATAAAAAACAACGCACATCCACAAGAATCTGAATCTGTTTCGTGTATATGGGAGATATTATGACGAATTTAATAAGGTGTTACATAGGATACATGGACATTTTTACACCATAATTTTGCTAAAAGAAAACGAACTTAAAGTTGTTTTGCGTATCTAATTACTTAATATTTGTTTATTTACTTTCGAGCTTTTGAATTCTTTAATATTACTTGACTATTTGTTTTATAGAGTTTTATAAACTTGTTTAAAAAATACCCAGAGCTAAACCAAAAACTCTTTTGTGCAGCTAACGACCTATACTATATATGAATTCCTATCAGTTTCCAAACATTTTATTTGTTGGTCGATTATCGCATGGGAAAGCTTTTTCTTGTTCTCTGGGGGTTCCCTCTCCTATCTTTATTTCGATTTACACTAATACCCCAGATAACATGTGGAGTCATTTTTTTTATTGATTAAACTAAAAGAAAAAGTTTCGAAATCAATATAGAATAGAAGCTTAAAAATATGTTTGTGGTACATTTTACTTAAAACCGGATTTCTGAGATCATCACTATTGAATTCTAGTGACAAATTGGGATTTATCAAATACATACTCAGAAAAACTAATGACGTCACAACAATAGAAAGCATTAGTAGATAGAAACAATAAAATGTTTGTGTATAGCTAGAACATACAAAAACTCGTATATTTAACGTTAAAAAACAAGAGCCCCTTTCAGTAACAACAATTATAAATCGCGTGTCGGTGGTCAGGCAATTACTCATTTCATAGAATTTCGTATGGGAATGTAATAACATTTAAAAATGCAATTAAACACACTGTATCTGCCAGCAACTGTTTTAAAAGGTGCTTTAAAATACATTTTTATTTTTTAGCTCACCCTCTTTTCGGTTGTTATTTTATGTGATTAATATGACCATAATCAAACAAAACAACTTTAAATATTAAGAAATTAATTTAATAAAAAGAATGAGTTTACAATATGTATTTATTTATGGTTTATGATAAATTATGCTTACGAACTATATATTAATAATACTTTAGATTGCGGGACTTAATTTTATTCACTAGTGCGGTTTATATATGTAAGTCTGTTATTTTTTGATGATGACAAATGGTCTTTTGAATATACATTCGATATTTCGTATGGGGTTGTAATATCATACAAAAAAGAAATACAAAAACAACTTTAAATATTATGAAATTAATTTAATAAAATGAGTAAATCAAAAATATGTATTTATTTATGGTTTATAACCAAATTATGCGTATGAACTATAAATTAATAATACTTTAGATTATGGGACCGGGTTTTTTCCACTAGTAAACTGTAAGAGTCTGTTTTTTTATAACACATGGCCTTTTCAATATATATATGTACATATTATTCATTTTGCTATTTCGTATAGGGTTGTAATATCATACACAAAAGAAATACACCCCGAAACTGAAAGAAAATGGTTCTACAAACCTTAACAAACATTTAAAAACAAAATTCGTAGAAAATATCAATCGGAACATATGTATTTATTATCAGGTTTGTTTATCAGTTTGGTGGGCAGTTACCGGCTTTCAGTGCTATTATTATATAGACGCGATGATTCACCGGCACTGGCAATAACAAAAAACACAGGCAATGCCCGCTCTTTTGGGGGTTCCTCTCCCACTTTGGCTCTCCCCACTACCACAAGCTTTTTCGAACTTCGATTTCACAACAGCCGGGTATAAAAGGCCCCCCATTTGGAAGAGCTCTTTAGTACATCGGCCGCATTCGCTACACTGGCTTTGCCCGCCGAACAGACACTCAAAACAAGAAAAATTCCAAAACGTGTTATCGCCCACTCCAACCACAAATAACCGAAGATGGCCCAGTCGATACATATGACCAACGAACAGCTCAGGGAGCTGATCGAAGCGGTGCGGGTGTCCGCCGTAAGTGCCGCCGGAATCGCAGCCACATCCGGAGGAGCAAACGCCCAGGGTGCCAAGGGCAAGGGCAGCTTCTCCGCCTGCACACACAACTTCGGCGGAACCCGAGACTATGACGTGGTCGAAGAGTTCATCACCAACATCGTGACCTACAAGGAGCTGGAGGACATCAGTGACGAGAACGCCCTCAAGGGCCTGTCGCTGCTGTTCTACGGACTGGCCTCCACTTGGTGGCAGGGCGTCCGCAAGGAGGCTGCCACGTGGAATGACGCCATCGCCCTCATCCGCGAACACTTCTCCCCCACAAAGCCCGCCTACCAGGTCTACATGGAGTTCTTCCAGAAGAAGCAGGATGACCATGATCCCATCGACACCTTTGTGGTAACCAAGCGGGCACTGCTCGCCCAGCTGCCCGCCGATCGCCACGACGAGGAGACGGAGCTGGATCTGCTCTACGGCCTGCTGAACATCAAGTACCGCAAGCACATTGCCCGCCAGAGCGTCCAGTCCTTCAAGGATCTCCTCGAGCAGGGCCGCATCATCGAGCACAACAACCAGGAGGATGAGGAGCTCACCGCCGCTTCCAAGAACGTGCGTGGCTCCCGTCGCACCACCCGCTGCACCTACTGCAACTTCCGCGGCCACACCTTCGACAACTGCCGCAAGCGCCAGAAGGATCGGCAGGAGGAGAACCAGGAGGAGTAGGCGACCAAAACACCCACAAATCCCAGACGGAGCAGCAGCCACCACATGACATCACCGGTGGCCCCGCCTCCCCAAAACATTCCAGAACTTTTCGTAGCCACACTGGCCGACCAACGTCAGCGAGAGCCCAACAACCGGAGAGAGCGGGAGAGCCCAGAGCAGCAGCAACATGTGCGGCAGCAACAGCAACACCACCAGCAGCAGCGGCAACATGTACGGCAGCAACATACGCCAGCACTCCCAAACTCTTCACACTCACTGGCAATTGGCGTGCCGGTAAGCTTCGATCAGCATCTGACCCCCAAAAAATCACGCTGTTTCGATTACTTCCAACCGAAAACGGCTCTAATTTCATAATATTTCACGCTGCCCTGCGGCTTTTTTGGCAAAGAACGCCAACACTCCAGTCAGCAATTCATTCAATTGCAATCTTGAATTTATTTTTTGAACAAGCAAAGCTCCGAGAATTATTAGGCGGCGGCGGCTGGGGATCAGGCATTTCGTCCAAGAAATCGGTTAGTCGCAATGAAGAAATATGAAATTCGAACTCAAAGGGGTCACCTCCTCTGGCTCGAATTGAATGTTTTGACATTGCGACTCCGAATGGATGTTGCTTGATCTTCAGCCGCCGCCCTCAGCCCGATAATTCTCACAACCGCCGGCTCCACTTTGTGCCGCTCAGCGGAAGACAAGAAGCGATAAGTTGGTTACCCGGAGAGATGATCGCTGTGTTGAAAAATGTAGTGACCATCGCTCTTGTGACCATTTTCCCTAGTTTTTCCGTCTGATCCTGGTCCTTTGTGAAGCTGGCAAAAAACCCCCCGCCCGGTGATCGCCCGCTTAGATCCTTTTGCACGTGACATTGACAGCCCCGAAGGGCGGCGACTTCCGTTTCCGGCTGCAGCCTCGGCTGCTTCCGGTCGTGGATGCTGCGACCCCTCGCCATGTCTCTGGTGCGAGTGGAGCTACAGCGGGCGTGAATCGGGCAAAACTTAAATTTCTACGGAAATTTAAAAAACCAAACCAATTTTGACATTTGTCAAACATCTTAGTAACCACATAGCACTACGATGGCTCCCGAATCGCCATCCGTGCGGTTGGCACGTCAAATTGTCCCATTCGGGATCACGGGTGTAGGGCTGTTTATCATTTCACCCCTGCGATTCCGCGACAAGCTTGAGGCACGCCAGTACCCAAACACAACACACAACAAAACCCGGGGCTGGGACTCGTCACTGCCGCGCCCCTCCAGCCGGCACAGACTCTCTCCGCCCCCCAATGGAAAGCCGGCTTCTTGTGCAGATGACATAGGCGCGTCAGCCATCCGACCCGGGATTTTCCCGGAACATGGTGGCCAGACTGGGAGCGTGCGCCTTGAAACGGAGATTTGGCCACAAGCACTTCTACAGTTTGGCCCGCAGTTCTCACAGCGATACCAAGAGTGGGGGCCTATTAATGACCACAAGAGGCTGCGAAGCACCAGCCAAACTAACATACAAGACTGAAACCAGAAAATACAAACTCAAAAAACTACAAAACCTAAACCCAAGCAATTGTTTTTATTTTGTTGGTGGGGGGCAAACATATTTTTACAGGAAATCCACATTTATTTTACAGGTTTCATAATAAACATTAAAGTAAAGCAATACAAGTGAACCCTTCGTGTAAATTTTAAATATTTTTAAAAATATATGTCAGATCTTTTAGTTTTCTTTAATATATAAACTGACTGCATAAAAATACAAAAGAACAACATCTTATTTAGTTTAATGTGTATTTGGCCCATCAGCTTACACAAAATTCATGAAAATTCGAACTTTTAAATAAAACGATTCTTATCAGTTTTAAGCATTACATTCGATTACATATAAAAATAAACAAAAGCATGGTAAGTCAAGTCAAAAGTCCAATATACCCTGAGCACTGAACATCTGAACAAAAAAACAACTTAAAAAGTAACAGAAAAACAAAGCAAAACATGTTATCGATAGTCTCAACTGTGGCGGAAATAGAAGTGTTGCCAGCTGATTGTTTTAATCTAGTATCTAGTATTATTTTTTAAAAATGTCATTTAAATTAATATTTATTCGCGAGCTTGTAAGTATTAACATGTAAACCATTAGATTGTTTTGCTAAAATTAAAGGGTCCAATTTAAAATATAATACTAATCAAGTTAAACTGAATGAAAATATATTGAATTTAAAAACATAACTGTTTTATTATGATTTTTGAGTGACTTGGCGCTAGACCCATATTGCATGTGTTTTGACTTGCGCCATTCGGTCACACTGGCGAAAATAATAATATTTCCTAATCAATATACCTGATATCAACAACTGATGCACAAAACACACCGTCTCACCGACAGCCAGTACATGGAGGTCGAAGGCTTGTTGCAGGTAAGTGGATGCACTGCATCCTCAGATAATTCCGGATGGCCCAAACACTGCTACAACGCCCTTTCTTTTCGCCCCGTCGCCACACACCACACCACTCCGCACTCCACCCACTCGAAAAACCTGGCCAAAAACCACGCACACACTCGCGCAGGCCATGGACATGCCCACCAGCCACGATCCGGAGGCGGAACTGGAGCCGGAGTCCACGTCGCTGTGCCGACTGAGCCGCTACAACGTGACCAACCTGTACGACGGGCCGGCTGGCGGGGGGGCATCGCTGGCCTCGGGCCGCCAGCGTTGCTACACAATGCCGCATGTGCCACCGCCAGCGCCGCCCTCGACGCCCACTCTGCTGACCGGCGGGGGCGGCGGCAGCAGCACCTCCGTATCCGTCTCCATCTCGCCCACCTGCTCCGCCGGAAGCCATCCCCTGGATGGCCAGAGCTTGAGCCAGAGCCCCTTGAACCACTTCATCTACGTGAAGAACGGCAAGAACCTGCGTCGCGAATCGCGCTGCGTCGACTCGGAGCTGTCCAAGTTGTTCAACGTGGTGTCCATAACGAACCGTCTGACGGCCATCAAGAATCGCAGCAGTTCCATTTCGAATTCCAGTGGGATTCTCAACGCCTCGCGCACCATATCGAAGCTAAATGGGGCGCCGGCCACCAAGATCTTCAAGATCCACCGGGATCCCAAGGAGTTTCTGCGCGAAACGGACGAGGACTCGGTGTCGGCGCCAGAGTACGACGAGGAGGAGGAGGATACCCGCTTCCGGTTCTTTCGGAGGGCGCGTTTCTCGCGGAGGTACAGCACTTCGCGATCCGGACGGAAGTTTGCACGGAAGTTTGCGCGATTCGAGCACCACGAGCGCATGGAGACCATCGTGGACAGCTTCGATGCGGCCATGAGCTTTAACGATGCGGACACCTGAGAGGCGGAGGCCACGACGACGACGACGGCAACAGTTGAGGATGAGGCATGGCAGATGGTCGGCCAACCAATGTGATGAATGTGAATTTCAACTAAATTATTTTAATTGCTACAAACTACTATTATTACGATTATTATTACCGATTACCGAGCTGTTCTCTCCATACGTTTAGTTTCCTTCTACGCCGATTGCCGTGGCCTCCGGGATCCCAGCTCCATTCGATCGGGTATGGTTGCGGATCACGGACGCAGCGCAGGGCACGCATTTAGTTTAAAGCCTAGTTTTACGCCTACGCCTCTGGGGCGGAGCAGGTGCAGCCGACCACCGAATGGTTGTTTGCTCCACGAACAGAACGATTCCAATAAATGCACAAAACGTGTTGTATTCGAGAAGAGAGATTAATCGATGTTGGTTTCATTTATAGCAGTTTGGTTGTAGAAAGTGATTAGCTTCTTAGCTTCGAAATAAATTCATTATAGAAAATAATTTATCAGAGAAATATTTTTAAAAATTTTCTGTGTGAATGAATCCTTAGGAATACCTGAAAGATTTCTATGGTCTTACCATCTTTTCGAGAAAAACTGAACTATATTTTATTTGCAATTTAAAATTAAAAAAATTAAATATACTAAAAATATTTCTGAAAAGCAGTAAAATACCAAGCAAAATTTAGGGTTTCCCCCGCGTTGTCTTTATTAACTTTTTATATAGACATAGATAGGTTATTTTAGTTGTATGTTACTTTAAATATACAAAGCAACTTCAACCAACTCTAGACACTTAGGGAGCAATGCAGGCGGGGAAAGTCTATCAGACTTGACAATTCAATAAGCTGTAGTTATATGACTTTGTCGCAAGTCCATTGGGATTTTATTAACTACTTACAACTATGCAGTTCCGAGAACTGATTTTCGCTTTGAAAGCAAAAAAAAACAATAACATCTAGATGGTCTAAAAATCTAGTTCGAGAAACTTTCAGGACTTAGTCACGCTTTGAGAAAAAGAACGCCATTAGGTTATTCTCCAACATCGTTGGACAGGTAACCGGCATCCGACATTGTCGTTCGTGGCAAACGTAAACCGTGGTTTTGCCATTGATCATCTTGAACTTTGTTTGCAAGCGCTGGTTCGAGCCTTCCTCCGGTTTCGCGGGATCCACATGCACCATGATCATGCTTGGTATGTAAAACCTGCGGCAAATCTCCATGAAGTAATGGGTGTGCGGCGTATCCGGACCCACCACTGCCACAAGATCCAGTCCGTTCCTGTGCATCATTAGAGCGGACATCATTTCTGGGAGAGCGTGTCCGAAGGGCCTGACGTCGGCAAAGAAGTTGAGCAACTTTCCAGCCTTCTGTATATAGGCATCCTCTTCGTAATAGTGCCCCAGAAGGACGAGGTTGCGTGCAGATACACTATTACCACAAGGTTCGGCACCATCGTGGTCTGTAAAAGGATTTACAAATCAGTTTTTGGAACAGAAAATCCAATAATGTATACAATTTACCCTCCTTTAGCCGCACAATAACATTGGGTGCACCCTCCTGCGAGAAAAAGTAGGCTCCATTGCGCTCGTCCCAAAAAAGCTTGTCCTGGGTGTCTTGCAGTGCCTTGGCCCAATGCAACGCTTCGATGTCCAACGTAGCTTTGTAGTAGTCCAGCAAGCCTTTGATCAGAAAAGCATAATCATCTAAGAAGCCATCGATTTCGGATCTACAATGGGCAAGTTGTTTTTTAAATAATAAGAATTATATCATGCTTGATACGGGATACTCACTCATTTTTATCCAGGGTTTCATCTCCCACAGCCACACCATAGCAAGAACGGAGTAGAAGCTTCTCTTCCGGTTTATACATCTCTTTGCGGAGAAAATCTAAAAGTTCCTTGGCCGTCTGCATATACTGATCCCGATTGGCGGTGTAGCAGTTACCAAGTTCACAGAGACCCGACAGCACCAGGCCATTCCAGGCGCATATGATCTTGGTGTCCAGGTGGGGACGCGGTCGCTTATTCCGCAGAATATGCAGAATATCATTGGCAACGGCAAGAAAACTCTCAAAGAACTCCGCATCCAAGTCGAATTTGGAGCAGGTCTCCTCTGCTGATCCTCGAACAATAAGAATGTTCTTACCAGTGAGGTGACCATGTGGATCACTCCTTGGCGGTACATTTCCTGGTGGCTTTAAACCGTAGTGGAAAGTATAAATCTCAAAAGCCCTCTCTGCCGTCATGTCGCCAAACCGCTCGGACTGATCCTTGAAGGCAGCTTCAATCTCGTCCCAGGTCCAGGCGTAGAAGGCCCCCTCAACCTTCACTTTATCTTCATGAGTGATCAACGAATCCGCATCCTCGCCAGCATAAAAGCCGCCCAAAGGATGTCTTAGGTCATTTATTAAATAATCGTAGATCTTGTGTGCATAGCAAAAAAAGGCTTTGTCTCTGGTCATCTTGAAGGCATTAGCAAAAACTGCCATTAATTGACCTTGATCGTAGAGCATCTTTTCAAAGTGGACGTTGTGCCAATCCTGTGTGGTGGCGTAGCGAGCAAAGCCTCCAAAGATGTGGTCATTTATGCCACCCTTTCCAATATGCTTTAGTGTTTGAATCGCCATGTCCAGCACATCCTTATCCTTAGTGACGGAATACCCATGAAAGAGAAAGTTTAGACGTGGTACCTCCGGAAACTTCGGCTCCGAACCAAAACCGCCATGAATCTGGTCGTATCGCTGTTTATGGACGTTAATGGCTTCGCGTAGCTTTTCTATAGCACTTCCCGGCCCAAAAGCTGCCTCTTCCACAGCCTCAGCATCCTGGTTGTCCTTCAAAGCGGTGAGCAAAACGTTTCCTGCCTTTACAAGAGATTCCTTGTCGACAGTCCACTTCCTGGCAATGGCTTTGAGAACAGTGGCGAATGAGGGCATTCCAAAGCTTGACTTTGGAGGGAAATACGTTCCTGCCACCAATGGAGCCAATTCAGGAGTTAGCCACAAGCTCATTGGCCATCCACCACTGCCCTTGGACATGAGGAGAAACTGCATGTAGACCTTGTCGATGTCCGGACGCTCCTCCCTATCCACTTTTATGTTTACATAGTGCTCGTTCATAATGGCTGCTGTTTCGGGGCACTCGAAGGATTCATGCTCCATTACATGGCACCAGTGACAAGTCGAGTAGCCCACGGAAAGGAAGATGAGCTTGTTCTCGGTGCGGGCCTTTTCGAACGCCTCCTCGCCCCAGGGATACCTGCAGGTAATACATTTTAAATTAAAATCAACAATACTTGATGGCAATTTCTATCAGTAATTGAAAAGAAATTAAAGAAACTCTTATTTCGACTAATCATTTTTTGAAGAAATCAATTTGTTGTGTAAATTGCAATTTAAATAACGTGTTTTTCAAGATTTAATAGAGCAACACCAACTATTTATGTAACAAACACTTAATGCGCAGTAGAGTAAATTGTTCAAGAAAGCCAATTTAAAATTTAAATTAAAAAAAATTGAATTCTAAAAATACAAATTTTCTTGCAGCGGTTTAACACAAATAATGTTGTTATTATTGCTAGTTTTAAGTGGGCGATTTATATCACCCCTTATCATTTTCTTATCACACGTGATTTTAATTTAACTGACACCCACGCATTTCGATTTAGGCTGCACCTTCGCTGTGCTCTACTTACCAGTCCACTGGGTTGTATGCATGTTGCAAAAGATATGGGGACTTGGAGGAGGCCAAGCGATTGGGTTGTTTTGGAGGTTCCTCCTTGGCTGCCTCCTTGGGTGCTCCGCCGGCTGCCTCATTGGAGCCCTCTTCGAAAGGCTCCTTGGATGCCCCTTTGGATGCCTCTTTGGAAGCCTCCTTGGATGGCTTTTCGGATGCATCCTTGGCTGCCTCCTTGGATTCCTCCTTGGCTGCTTCTCCTCCGGTGGCCATTCTTCCGTATTTTCGGCTGTGCCACAAATTCGTAACATTTAAACAGGTGGTTTTATTTTCCCGGACGCTCTACTCACTTGCTCACAGTGCGACTACGACAACCGATGTGTGGGAGTCGCAGGTTCCGACGGACGACTGATTCGGATGTGGATGTATCTGGTTGGAGTTTCAAGGTCGTTTGCAGAGTGCTTCGTATCCAGGGGAAGAGCGGTCTGACCCTGAACATAGCAAACGAATCGGGATTCTCGGGACTTGCGCTTTGCTTTCACTCGACCTCGTCCAATGCCAATAAAACTGCAACGTGTGCAAGTGGACGCGACTGGAACTGACCAATGTTTTTAATTTTTGTTTTGCATATCGGGCGTAGAGGTGGAAGCAAAAACGATGTGTATTCGATACTATCGGTGCTGTAACAAATTTGGCAACGTCGATAGCCACCGATTATTTTACTTAACGGATTTTCAAATTAAATATTTAAATATATAAATAGGCAGCTGTTGAAAAGTTCGTATACAATTTTAGGCAAAAGAATACAAATCAGAGCCTGCTTAGTAAGATCGAAAACAAAGAAAGGCAACCATTGCAACGCATTGCCCTTTCATTCAAAAGTAGCGGAAACGGAAATTGGCGGGTCAGCAGATCTTTATACGTTCAAATCAGCCAAGAACTGAAAGATATATTTCACCATTATCTAAATATGTTTAGCTGATGCAGTACAACTTTAAAATTGCTCAAATTTTCCAAGTTGAAATCAAACGCAAAACTTACAGTTTTGTTGCCTACTTTCAGGCTGCCTTAGCAATAAGTTCCAACTCAAAAATGACACTTATAGTTTTCATGGTTTTATTAATGCATACAGTTTATCTTTGCTTTGATAATTATGTAGAAAATGCTTACACCTATGCGGCCGATATATAGAATAATTAACCTACTAGCTAGTTGAAAATCACAAATGAACATACAATATTTATACATTATAGTGTGGGTGTGGTAATTAAGCACATCGTTTTAAACTAATACACATTGCGGACTGGACTGGCGGATCCTGCGGACTCTCGCGATCGGCTCTCAACTTTGAGTTGACAGCTGGGAGAATCGAATCGAATCGGCCAAGTTAGCCAAGTTAACAATCGCTTTGGACTAGCGCATCGCTGAGGGAGCCCAGCTGCTCCTCGCTGCCCTTGATCCTTTCGGCCAGGTCGCGTGCGTCGGCGATCAGCTTGGCCTTCATGTTGATGAAGTAGTCGTAGTCGGCGCACATATCGGCACTGAGGTTTTTGCCCAGCAATCCAGCGATGCTGGCGCCACGTCGATCGATGTCCGCCTTCAGCCGCTGCGCCTCCTCCAGCTGCTCGTACAGCAGATCCCGCTTCGATTCCAGCGCACCCTAGGGATTGAAAGAGATTTCTCATTAGTAAAACATTCCCAATTTTAAAGGGTTTATCATGACAACCCACCTTTTCCTGCTGGCGCGTTTCCAAGCTGCACTCCGTTTGGGCCAAACGCTCGGAAAGCGACAGGAGCAGACTGGTGATGTGTCCCACGTCGTCGACGTAGGTACGGAACTTGGACGCCTCACTGGGCCGCACCTTCTCCGCCAGCTTGGCGAAGAGCTCCTGGCCCAGCTTGTCATTGGTCGAGCACTCCTCGCCAATCGTCTGCTGCTCGCGCTTCAGAGAGCCAATTTTTTGGTTCAAATGCTTGATGAGCTCATCCTGGAAGGGAAACAGATAGGTTAGATTAAAGATTCCATACATATCCCAATGTAGTACGCACCAGCTTTTGTTTGATTAAATTCGTCGGCTCTTCGCTAGGCTCGCCCAGCTGCAGCTCCACACTGACCACCCGGATCTCCGTCGACGACGTGGTGGCCTTCATCCGCATCAGCGTGGAGGTGCCCACATCCCGCTTGGCCAGTCGCAGGGGCACATCCGGATTGTACAGATTGCTCACGTAGTGCGAGGTGGGCTTGCGGCTCTTTGGTGTCAGGATGTCGGCGAGCTTGTCGCCGGGCGGTAGGAGCTTCGCCAGCTCCTGGCTCATCTGCTCGTGGTCCAGTTCGATGGGCTGTCGCTGGCGGGGCTGGAGAGTGGTCCTGGTCGGATGCTCCTCGCGTGCCGCCTCGAGGTCCGTGTCCCTGTCCTCCAGTTCGTCCGTTTGGCAGGCCATATCCGTTGTGCTGGGCTTGGTGTTCACCATCAGGACCAATTCGCTGCGCTGCATCAGCTGCAGTTCCTTGATCTCGGGCTCCCTGTCGGAGGACATGTCCTCCTCCTCTTCCGGGGGCGGTGGACTGGGCGGTGGCGGCGGTGTCATCAGTGGTTCGTTGACGAAACTGGCTGTGGGACTGGTTATCAGGGGACTGGTGTAGCCACCTATTAGCCCCGTGTCGCAGAGATGCGCCGACATCAGCTGCGACTGGAGTTGCGTGATCTTCTCGATGTTCTCCCTCAGGGATTCCTGGCGGTTCATCGTGGGCTTGGGTGGTATCATCGGGTTCGTGTTCAGGGTGGTGCTGATCACCTCGGCACGGAAGATGTGCGCCTCGGGCTTAGGAATCGGTGTCGCTATAGGATTGATCGTGCACTCCAGGGAGCTGGTGCTCAGACTGCAGTCCGAGTGCGAGGAGGCCGGCGAGAGGCGTGGCGGTGTGGGCGTGCTGGGTGGCAGGACCTCCTCCAGCGTCGTCTCCAGATCATGGGCGGCCTGCTTGAGGTCCACGTGGGACTGGGACATCGGCGGCATGGTCACCGCACTTGTGTGCTTCACATCGTACGACTGAGATCTCGTGTATTGCTGCGGGGTTGCGGATTTCGGACTCTTTCCGTATCCCTGACCCAAAACCGGAGTGGAGTACCGCTGCCCTCCAGCGTAGTAGGGGGGCGTGGCACTCGTGGGGGAGTTCCCAGCCAGATTGTTGTTGGAGCCATAGCGCAGGGTCACATTCGCATCGCCATTAGGCGATCCTGGCTGCAACTTTGGCTGCTGTTGCAACTTGACGCCCAGCGGCAGGACATCAGGCAGATTGTTGGGCAGTTTTCCACTTACTCCATAGCTGGGCTTCGTGTGGGCCACCAGGTCCTCGTTGGAGGTCAGGGTGAGCTTGTAGATGCCATGGTCGGGATCTGTGTTGTTCAGCTTCTCCAGACTCTGGCGCGGCAAATATGAAGCCTTGGAATTCGATCTGAAAGGATAAATTAGAGGAGTTTCATTAGTTAACAAGCCAGGAAAGCAACTATTTAATTTAAGAATTAAAATGAAGACAGTGCTGATGAATTCAAATTAATATTAGCTTGAAGCCTTTATATTTTATTTAAATAAAACTTATAAAAGTATTCAATAGGTATACGAATAATTATTAAGAAATCTAAAACTAAATAGATTTGTTATAAGAAAGGGTGATTAGCAAAGATGACCCTTTAGATTTCGAAATGTTGCAAGTTTTTATTAAATGTCGATTTTTTCCAGATGCATTAAGACTTGATATCATCGGTGAGTGGGCGTTGCTCTGTTGGTAAGTAAAATAAAGGCTGGTTAGTGGCGGTTTTCTGTCCCCAAAATGTCAGCCAACTGGGGTCAACCGTGGGGTCATCGGCAGTAGCCGCCACGACTTCCCAAAAAATATACGAAATAAAAAGAGTTCCCCGAATCTCATTAATGCAAATGTGCAGCCATAATCTGGACAGATGCTAATTGAGTCCTCGACAGGCGGAGTCACCATCCAAGCGCGATGCAATCTTTATCTCCCAAAGCACCCACATATTGTAAATTATTGTAATATGATGGCGAAAGCGACGACCGATGAAATTATTCTGTGCACGACGCGCGGAGACGACATTTCGTCGTGTGTTAAGCTGATTTCCAAGACACAGGGCACAAAAAGGCGGAATAAAAAACGAAAGTGAAATGTTTACAGTGCAATTATAAAGAGTTTTATGTTTCAGAAAAGCAAAAGTCAGAGTCGGGGGCCTCATTTTAGTGTGCAAGGCGTATGACGACTACGTCCGCTTCCCCTTGACAACTTTCAAAAGTGCTAAACTAATTTGTTATGTTTTTTGTGTACATTTCATCTCGTCTTTTATTGTAAAAGGCTTTTGTTGAGATTTTAGCGCATATCGTTTGGCTTGGCCACCCCCAAAAATTGCCAAAATCTTTATTGTTTCTGCATTACATATACATTTACCCCACATGAGTGGCACAAACATATATACATATGGTGTTTTGCATGTGAAGAAAGCCGTCGACGAAGAAATGTTGTCGCATTTGCATAAATTAAGAGCAGAGTGAAAGAGCAGAAGAAGCGGGGAATACGTTTTGGACTGGCTTACATCACAGAGCTAGACAAAACAGCTGTTGGATGGATGTATCTGCGGCCAGTTAGCATTTGCATAAGCCAGCCTTTTGTCTAGTTCCATCGCCCCTCTTCCTCTTCACTTTCATCGCCGAGGGAGATGGCTAGATGCTGCCATTTCGCCTTTCTTAATCACTTCCGTTCGCTTGTTGAGTAAGTCTCTTTTTTTCTACTGCCAATTTGGCTAAGACAAAGGCAAGAAACGGTTGCATTAGCATAGATTTGCATATCGGGCCGATGACATCACAAGAGTTAATTGAAAGCAGGTCTAACGTAAGCCCAGAACATACACAGAACACTTAGGAAGGGCTAGATAATAGCTCATATCTGGTGGTTACCATCTTGTAATCTTATGCCAACAACATGGCTAGATAAGGCCTTGGTAAGTAAACTCTTGTAATCCGCCAGAATTCCTATTTCAAGTCCCAGATTTACCTGACATAAGCTCATTATACACACACACACCCTCAATGGTCGACAAATGTAACAGCTTTATTATGATTCACTTCACAGATCGAAAATAACTCTTTTTTGCCCGCTAATATTGTATAATTCCCAATAATACGCGGCGGGCCGGTCGAAAGACAATGACAAAAAATAAACGTATAGAGTTGAAAGAAAGGGTCAAAAGAAATGTTCGGACACTGGGCTAAATACATTTCCATACAATTAACGCATATTTTATTTGGATATTTGGATATTTGCCTATCTTTCCCTCTATTTGGCATTATTAAGCCAAGCGGGGCGTTCCATTTGGTTATGTGATGCAAATTATGAAAAAATTGATAAATTGCTTGGCCTTGCATAACTGCCGGCAATGTCGACAATAAACCGTTGGCTTTTATATAGGGTCCAAAATCGGGTATTATCGCCTAGCCACCCGCCTCGTATGGGATAATTGCTGGGTTCACTGGCTTTTGGGTGGTGTTGCCGATCCAGGTCTTGGTCAGTGGCCTTTTGCGTTGCGCGTTGCGCATTGCGTATGCAACTGCAGCAACAGCAGCAGCAGCAATTGATGTTGCAGCAGCAACTGGCAACTGCTGGCGCCATCGTTGCACTATAATTTTTGATCAGCAATATAACGAGCTGTTTGCCCGCTGACTAGTTTTCGTTGATAGTAAAAGTATTTTATTTAAATATGCCGACAACGACAACGCTGGCGACGCATGGAAATCACGTTTTTAACATCTCGTCTTAACATTGAGCCGAAAAAAAAGGCGAACAAATGTTGCTGTTGCTGCGGTTGCTGCTGCTGCTGCTGATGTTGTTGCAGTGCTTGTTGTTGAAAACATAAACATCTCACAAGCTCAGCCGAAACCGAAACCTGAAAACGGGTTTGTCGGCACCACAGCACCACCGTACCGCCGCACCACCGCATCGCACACATTTTCACTTGCCGCAAAATGACGTCAAGTCAACATACAAAATACAATAAGAAAAGTAAAACAAAACAGATGGCCATCAGCGCAGTTAGCTTTCTTTGAGGAACGGCAGGGAAAATCGGGGGAGGTCGGCACTGTGGCCAGAACAAATCGCTCATGAGAGTCTTTTTTCCCTGGTATTTAGGCAGAGACAGCCGCGCATCGTTGTCCATCAAACTGTGCCATAAATTTCTCTTGGAAAACTCCAAGCAAAACAATGCAACAAACACGGCAGCAACATCAACATCATTAGCAGCAGCAGAAGCAGAAGCAACATCATCATCCACATCGGACGCAGTGAAAAAGAAAAGAAAAGTTCTCTTTCACTGAAATGCTAGCTAAGTGGGCATCTTTATCTGGGGTCTGGAAAAAAAGACTTACTTCTAACCTTCTGGCGGAGAGTCCCACAATTGCCGCCTGAGATTTCCCCGCGCAACCTAAATCCGAATCGAAAACTTTTCCTCTCGAGCAATTTCTGCCTGTTCATCTGTTCATCTGTGCATCTGCCTCGTGATCGGACTCCAATTGTCTGCCTCTCCGCTTGGTTTCTTGTTTTCTTTTCTAATGCCGCAGCTACTGTTGCCGTACCGCTGCTGCTACTGTACCATAATTATGATCCATTAATTCTGGCAGCAACGCCAACAATGATGGCTTGTGCAATATTTTTAATGTAAAATCGATTTAATGGCGCTTTTCGCTCGCGGCCCTCAAGCACCAAAAATAGACAGCTTGGGAAATGCAGCAGTGGCAGCAGAAACAGCAGCAACAGATGCCTCTTGCTCTTGGCCCAACCCCCATTGAAAGTGTCGAAAGTGGTCGGCCTGTCCCCATTGAATCCGATGGAACGGGGTAATTAACTTGTGAGCTAAACGGCCGCAGCTCATCATAATTACAGCTAAAAAGATGCCTGCAACCAGGGGGCAGAACACAGCAGCAACATCTGCAACAGCAGCAGAAGCAGCAACAGCAACACGGCAGCAACAGCAGCAGCAGCAACACTAGTTGCAACCAGCACGGGAAACATGTGTGCGCACTGGACTACGACAGCAACAAGCTTGTAAATAATTCCAGCCCCACCTCCCGCACTTTAAATAGTTACTTTTGATATTCGCAAAGTTGCGTTTGCATAAACAAATTATTCAGCCAAGTGCGGGCCTTTTGTCTGCTGGCTTTTGATAGGGGATTGCAGAGGAAGTGGGAGATTGAATGGTGCACGGGGAGAAAAGTGTTTAATAACAAAAGTACTGTTTATTAGGATATATAATTTGATATTATAAAGTTTGGAAAATTCAGTTAATTAATTAGTAAGGGTTAAACGGGTTACCAGAAGAGCATTTCTATAAGATATTGAATTGAAATATATATTTTTGAAGGAAGAATAATGCTATAGTACAGGTGTAAATATTTCTTAATAAACTTTTGTTTGTTTTATATATTGTAGTTGGTAATGCAATTGTTTCAAACTTTACTTATGAACTATTAATACCTACTCTTAATAAAAAGGACGAATTTGATAATTGAATTTTATACAGGATAAATGTTCAACTAAATAGTAATTGGTAATGTTTGGCTTATCACACTAATTGGTGGCAAATATGGTTTTGTTTTTAAATGTATGCCCAATTGCAGAGAGATTTTTTCTAGTGTAGTAAAGGGGCTGGAGGGGGTCCACTGCTAATATCCGCGACACATCTGCCAATGACATTTTCACTCTCAGCCCACTTGGCATATAAATTGTACACACAGCGAGCAACTTGTATTGCCCTCGGGCGCATGCGCAACACGTCCGCCATGGCCGGATCAGCAGATAGTCGGGGATATATGGGGAAGGGGAGGTATATAGGGGGACATATAGGGGGGATATAGTGGAGCGGGGACCGCTACAAGTCTTTGAGCCATTTGCGTTTTTTCAGATATTACACAAAAGCCGTCGTCGAATGCCAAAGTGTTGCGGCCATTGAAGGAACTGCCCTGAATACGGATTTCTCATTGTTTTTAGCCAACTAATTTCAGCCGAAAGAGAGCGAAAGATAATGGACAAAAGAGCGAAGAGGCCAAAACAACACACATTTACTTGTTAGCCAAGATCCGGCGGCGGAGAAATGAAATGGAAAGAAAAGTAAAGTAAAGAAAAGAAAAGCATGCGAAGCGGCTTTTAATTTCTTAATAACAGAAATTTCTCAACAAACTTAACAAAAAGCTGAGAGAGAGTGAGAAGGAATTCTAAAAATGTTTAACGACAAAGCCGGAGAACATCGCAGGTTACACCATTAAAGTTAGTAGTTAGTAGGGCCTTGTCTTGAACATTCATTAGCTGTTAATTGTAATTCCCAAACAAAATGCCATGATTATATGAAATGATGTCACCACCTATGCAGATCTGCAATTTCATAGGGAATTCGCCAGTGAGATCACCAGGAATTAAATGTAGATACACGAAACGTGCCACAGAAACAGAAACTCGTACTTTCAAGTACGATCTTTTTTTTTTTGCTTTTTTGGAACGAAAGTGAAAGATTGATGAATGGTCTTGCGTTTATGTTTCGGACCATTTAATTGCCTCGAGAGCGAATTGTGACCTTTAGCATACCTACATATATATTCATAAGCCATAATGATCGCAGATTGGCGAGAATAAACAATGATCATCGTTGTCGTAAGGCAGAACAAAAGGGAACCAAAATCAAGGTTAATCCACTGAAATCGAACCAAACTCCGCGTAATTAATGCACTGGTGGAGCATAGTGAATTTGCATCAATCAGCAATTATTTATGCAAATTCTCTTTGGACTGTGTGAGAAGTGGGAGCGAAAAGTTCAGATATTCTCACGCTGCTGCTGGTGAACCGTTTCGGAATCGATTGATCGATTTCTGATGGCAATATAGATAGCAGTTTATAAGAACTGCCCCTGCACTTTGATCGTGTTTAGCATGTCACGCGCCTGTCAAAGCCGAAAAAAGCGCCGAATAATTAAGTAAACAAAGAGGTCTTAGAACCCTGACGTCACAAGGTTAAGTTCCAGAACTTGGTGAACATCGGTGATGAATGAGTGCAGAAAAACAATGACAGTGAAGGAATGTAACCGTATTGTTACAAGGTCGCCCCTATAAGAAACCCAAGCAAACCTTGCCAACTCATCCGAGTGTTCTTGGGGCCCGGCCCTTTGTCGTTTGTCTTTGTTTTTGTCTTTGGAGAGATCTTCAGTTTTTTTTTTGCCAAAAGTGTTCTTTGTTATTCTTGGCTTTTTCGGGGCGGCAATTTGCGTCGCAATTGGTCGGTTGCGCTGGCCAAAGTTGAGGATTTGTGGAGCGGAACACCCAATTCACAGGCCCGATTCAATTTCCATTCCAATTCCAAGCGCACAAGTCCATACCCAGACCCAACCCACGCCCACACGATCTCCAGTTGCCAGTGGCCGGGTTATTTACAAAACCTTGGACGTGGCGATCTCGAACGTTGCCCCATGGACTGTTGGATTTCTGAGCTGGTCGCTGGATGAGTGGCACTCCTAGCTTTTGAGTCTGGGATAAGACAAAGCGAAATAAAATGAAATAAAAACAAAATACAGAAATACATCCGCGTATTGTTTGCCGTACCGCTGCAGTTAGGCGCTTTTGATAATTAACGGTTTATTGATAAAAGATCCACAACCTCATCGCGATGGTCTATGCGATCTATGGTCTTCCCCCTAATGATGATGCTGCCTGATGACGATCATCATCATCATCATCGTAATGGTGATGGTCTCGTGTAGCTTTTGATGGGCGTTTTTGACTCGCTATCGTCATAAACATAATTCTCCGCTGACTCTTTTGGCAAGAGTAAAGCGTGAAATTGACATTCGCCCCTGTGAAATGTTCAACGAACTCTGCATAATAATAATAATCGAAAAATCCGCCGGGCCACTTGTTGCAACATTGCGGCAATGCAACTTTTTTGGGATGCCGCAGGACAGGAAGCATCCCCCGTCGCTTGAAATTCGTTTTATTTTTTATTTTTTCATTTTTGGTTTTTCATTTTTTTTTTGGGCCCGGCCCCAAAATTGGTTAAGGGGAAAAACAAAACTGAAAACTCCAAAATGAAGCCCCAAACACATTTGGCATTCATTTGGCGTCGATCGCGTGCAACAACACATTGCACACAGAAAGAAATTAATTTCAATTGGGTCTTAATAAAATACGTATTAATGATTTTTGGAAAATATTATTATTTCTAAATAAAATTAATCTGTTTATCAGTGAATTATGAGCTCCAAAGAACATAGTTAAATGTTTAAAGGGGACCTCCTCTCCAATTGAATTCGGTTGGAATTCGTTTAGATACATATATGGTTCGATTCTAAAAGATTATTTTTCCAAGAGATTCTTGTGACACCCCTGCTTAAGACACATTTTCCTAACACTTGGTTTTCTATTATTGATTTCTGGTTCAATTTAAAGCTTAACTTATAAAATCATATCAAAACAATTTGTTTCTCTGCACCACACAACTCCAGTCTGGCCAACAACTGTGAATGCCAAGAGCAAATGAAAAACGCAATTATATGGCAAAAACGTAAAAAATAAAACGAAAATAACGAAAAACGAGATCAAGATTTGACGGCGGCATGGATTGCGTTTTCAAGGTTGTTATGGGGATTGCATTGCCCAAGTTGGCGCTGCAATTAAAAGTCATATATGGTTGAGGAGAGGAAACGAACGAATCTTTTCACGCATTCCGCCGCCTTTTTCCACCGCATGACGTCAGAGCTTTTCCCAATTCGCTGATTTTCTGCATAATGGGTTTGTGTCTAGACGACGGCATTTGGCCATTTTACCGAAAGTTGAGCCATTGAAACCACTGAGCCATTGTCCGGCGCGAGTTCAGGAACCCAGTCGATGGGCAAGATCAAAACAATTGAGCACGCGGCACTTTGTATCTCGCACCGAATCGTTTGGGGCACGAACAAATTGCCTTGCAAAATAAATCAAATAAACGGCCGAAAATAAAACCGCGACAACGCGATCCATTGAACAAAACAAAACTGAAGGCGCTGGCAAAATGCTAAAAATTTACATTCGGCGTGACAGAGAGAGAGAGAGAGTGAAAATCGAGGAGCGACAGGGAGAGAGAATGACATAAAGTGATATGTGCCATCATCAAATTGAAAATAAACGCTAAATAAATATGTGCGAAAATCGTGAGGCCTCAGGGAATATTCAAATACCCTTTGAGGAATGATAGTTAATGAGAAAATGACATGATGGTATTGATATGTAAATCATATCATAGATCTATAAGTTCCTAACTCTATAGGACAACAACAATCGACTATCTGTTGTTAGACATTAAGAATATTTAATATCTCTGATTTAAGAAAAGAAATGATAAGATAATTTATTTAATTTTTATAAGGATTGAACCATACCATACATATAATACCCATATTTAGTTTAATTAATATGGCATGGTATGATATCATATTTATCTAATGATGAATTTTCAACTCTTCAGTTTGATTTATCACAGAGTCATTTACGATAGGGTATACTTTGCTATCATTCCGATAAGGTAAGCTCTTTTTTTCACTAACCATGAGTCAGTAGGACAAGTCCTCATAGAGAACCTATTAGCTGGAAGCCCAACGTTCTAGAACACCCATTTCATTGAGAACTGGGAAAATGAGAGCAACGGCGGGAGGCAGAGTTTAGTGACTAAAAATAAATGGCATAATTCAGCCAAACAATTTATTTGGCAACGATGACAGCGACGCAATGGGATCGGATGGGATGGGATGAGTTGCTATTTGGGGGGCGGGGTTGTATGTGGGGAGGAGGAACATGTGGCGAAGTTGACATCGGCGCCGTTCCATTTACACAGATTTCCCAGTCGCCAGGAGACGGGAGCTGCAACTGATTAGCCAACAAATTAGATGCCAGCCTGACATATTGGCTCTGATTTATGCAGTGCGGCTGACCCAAAATGTGTATATGATCTTACGAATATATATATTTATGTATACCTATATATCCGAGGAATGCAGATTGTCTTGGGGCGTTTGCTTTTCCTTGTTTTTTTTTTTTTTTATTTAAGATGCGGTGTGTGTGCAAGGAATTGAAATTTGTACGCTTGGGTTTGCATTTCATTTGCTTAAATTGCAAATTGGTTTGTCGGGGAGCCAAGGGATTTGGCAGTTGGAAGCTGCTTGCAAGTTCGCCGAGCTGATTGAAAATTGTTTACCTTCTTTTCAGGCCCATCATCATCATCATGTGCTTCTTTGGCTTTGGTTTTCCCTGAAGAACGTGATGCGAAGGCCGCAAAAGGCCGCCAAGAGTCTCAGGATCAGCGGATCGATGCATATTTGTGGTCTTTGTTGTCTTTGTTATTGGCTGAATTCGTCATGTGGTCGAGGAGAACCAGCACAAAAGCTTAGTTAACGCTTTTGTAAGGGGGGATGAAGAGCGGGAGGGGGGCTGAAGTGGAGGGGGAGCTGCTGCAATGACAGACTCTTGGCCTTGAAGCGGCGGCAAAATGGCCACGTACGAAAGCAAAATCCCCAACTTGCACGCATAATAATGACCCTGGCTTATGGCTATGGCAATTTTCTGAGGCAGCAGGGAGAATAGGGAATATATGTATATATAACCCTCCCTGATTGCATTTCATTTGCCTCCGCTCATTTGCATTTGTGGGAATCAATCACGAAGTTGCCCAGCGCCTCAGACTTTGTCTAGACTTTTGCGGATTTACGAGTTATTAAATCCCCACTCGCAGAAAATGCATAGATCACTAAAGTAGAAGTATCTTTCATATCAATACAACTTATATAGAGAAAGTTTTTATATATTTGAAGGCTTATTAATTATTTATTGCTTATCACATTATCAGAACTCGAAAAAAACCTTTAATTGCCTTATCAGTATGATAAGATTTCAAGTATTCAAAGCTGATTAGACCTTGTTGCATTTAGTATTATAAAAATGAATAGGAGTTCAGATAATAATAGAGAACTGATATGTCCCAGATATTTTTCCGTCTGTAGTCAATGCAATGCCAAGTTTTAGTGTCTGTTCATGTGATCATCTGCGTTATAAAACATGCAACTAGCAGTAATGATTGAGCACAAGGTAGACAACGATGTATCGGGCTGGTTGACAATCAGTCAACGAACAGCTGACCATGGCCAGATATTCAGATACCCGGTCATAGACATAAATATAGAAATAGCTGCATCTCGCGTCTTGCATTTCAATTGTGGCCCAGAGATTCGGCTTTCACGCAATTTGCTGCTCGACTGATCGAGATATATATTATATTTACCAGCCCGTCGTGCAGGGCATTGCCAAAAAACCAAAAAAAAACTGAGATACTTTTATCTGTGGTCGTAACGAAAGTGAAAGCATTTAATATGCATATGCATTATTTGAGCTGATTTGATGTTTATGTCTTGGGCCAAGTGCGACGCACATTTCAATGAAATTTGAAAGCTTTCCCATCCCATTAGATTCCACAGACAGTTCAAATATAGCGATCGGCAATCACATTTTCGGTGTCAATTTGAGTTCTATCATAAAATGGAATTGCTTTTTAAGTTTTCAGACTCCCATCGTTATGATCGAAAAAAAAATCTGAGTGGATGTGGGTGTCGCTAATTGAATTTCAGCTCAGATCGCTTTGTACCCCATTTTAACGGCTCTTTGCGACGCAGAACTGTCGCAAATGCGATCTACACGTATGAGCTGTAAAATTCTTTCACAAATTTAAACACCAATCGAGCGAGTTCTCATTGCGCAACCAGAAATTTATGCAGATTTTTTTGGTTTTTGGGGCCCTTTTCCTGGGACACCAGAATAATTGCAGGCACGTAATTTAGCCACGAAGTTCATTGACAGCGACAGTCATCGCCGCAAAGCTGACACGCCCGATTGCGTTACGCTGCGGTTATCGACTTGGTCATTAGCTTTGGCAATAGCCAAGTTAACACTGAAATCGCGGCGAAAGAAGGGGCGCAAAGGAAAGTTCTCAGGGCCCTACAATGTGGTCGAAACCGAAGGCGCAATAAATGCACACGATCAGGGACTTATGCAAGAAAAGATAAAGTTTACTTTGTAATTTCACAACCTATTTTCAAAAAAAAATATCTAGGGGATTTCCTTAATTTAATTGGAAAGTGCTAACCAATAAGTTTATTGCACTATAGTTATCAAGTATTGATGAAAGTTTCCACAGACACATAAAGCCGCCTAAAATAAATAACATTAATCAGCTTTAATCCCATGAAACGTAGTTAAACTAAAGGCGCAATAAATCTTTAGATAAGATTTATATCAGGAAATATATACTGTGCAATTTTACAAAAGTTATAAAAAGAAAAAAAAACTAGGGCATTGGCTGATTTTTTATTATAATTGACAGATAATATTTACTCTTCATTCCTGTTTGAGCAGTAAACATAAATATTAGACATTAATAGTAAAAGTATGGACTAAATAGCTTCAATGTTAAGCAAAGTTAAAACAAGCCACGAGTAACCCAGTTTTACTTCATACCACACAAAAGCAGGTATAATTAGAGCCCCCAATTAAACAGATTAATTCCCATAAAAATCACCCAAAATAAAACGTGGTCTTGTCAAACTATTCCCACTTCTTGTTTTTATTGCCCACTCCAAATAACCCAGCAAATGCCTCAAATTGCATATTTCATGAGCATTTCATTGCCCAAAAAACCTTCCCATGCCGATGAGAAATTGTTGCGTTTAAAACTACATACATATATATTGTATGTTAAAAATGTTAATTGCAATACATTTGAGCCAACTTGCGGGCAGGCAAAAAATAAAAAAGAGTAGCACACAAATAACAAAAAACAAGAAAGGAAAGCTAACTTCGGGCGGAGCCGAAGTTGAAATACCCTTGCAGAATATTCTGCAAATTATATTCTCCAAAATTATTCATATGATGCATTTTTAATACTCATAAAAAATCCCACCTTCCTAACTTTAAAAACACCAAAGTTATTTCATTTCCGATCAATCAGTTATATGGCAGCTATAGGATATAGTCGGCCGATCCTTATGAAATTTAATATGTCGAATTGATTGGGCCAAAATAAAACCCATAGAAAATCCCAACTTCCTAACTTTACAAACACCAAAGTTATGGCATTTCCGATCAATCAGTTATATGGCAGCTATAGGATATAGTCGGCCGATCCTTATGAAATTTGGTAGGTCGGATTGATTGGCCAAATATAAAACCCATAGAAAATCCCAACTTTCTAACTTTACAAACACCAAAGTTATGGCATTTCCGATCAATCAGTTATATGGCAGCTATAGGATATAGTCGGCCGATCCTTATGAAATTTGGTAGGTCGGATTGATTGGCCAAATATAAAACCCATAGAAAATCCCAACTTCCTAACTTTACAAACACGAAAGTTATGGCATTTCCGATCAATCAGTTATATGGCAGCTATAGGATATAGTCGGCCGATCCCGGCCGTTCCGACTTATATACTGCGTGCAAAGGAAAGAAGGGTGTGTGCAAAGTTTCAATCCGATAGCTTTAAAACTGAGAGACTAGTTTGCGTAGAAACAGACAGACGGACAGACGGACAGACGGACAGACGGACATGGCTATATCAACTCAGGAGGTGATCCTGATCAAGAATATATATACTTTATAGGGTCGGAGATGTCTCCTTCACTGCGTTGCACACTTTTGACCAAAATTATAATACCCTCTGCAAGGGTATAAAAAAAAACCAAATTAGGCAAACAATTTAAACATGCGCTTTTAGCCGGGAAACCCGGGCCAAGTGCTGCTCCGATTTTAATTTGGCTTTCTGGCTGCTCTTTTTGTTTTGCTTTGCTTTTGGTATTGCTTTTTTGGTTTTTGAGTTTTTGGTTTTTGCGCATGTTTTGATTTTTATCATCTGGGTGGGTTGGTAGGTTGCCTGGCTGACTGTCCAGTGGTTTTCATTTGTTCATGACGCGCGTGACCCACTAAAAAGGTTTTTTCATTGTTTTTGTGTCAAAGCAATTTTCGTGCACGGCACAAGACACAAGCCATCAGAAAAAAAAGAAAAAAAATAACCAAAAACCAGAAAATCGAAGTGCCCGTAAAAAATAAAGCCCAAGACCCTGCAGAGGAGTCGAAGATCCAATCGGGTTTCAACAGTAGCCGAAAACTGAAGTTGAGCAGGAAGCCAAACTTATTTACCTTTTGGGCAGTTTTCGGCTCATAATTATTAATTTTTTTTCTTTTTCATATGTGTGTGCCAGTATCTCTGATTTACCATCTTCGGTTCGTCTCGTCGCTGGCGTCGAGAAATTTTCGTGTTATAAAGTTAATTTGTGAAATTTTCAGTTGCTTCTTAATGATTTGCGTGGCTCGGCTCTTTTGGCCACGAATTCAGAAGGAAGTCGCTCGCAAGCCGGAGGTTACTGGAGCGTTTAGCCGCAGTCTTGGCTTTTTTCATATTCATTAATTTCGTGGCTAATTGAATCGGCTCTGACTGCCATAATTTCGGCCACGACTCTGACCTTGTACTGAGGTGAGATATAAATATGCTGGAGCCGCAAGCACATCCGTTGACCTGGGTCCCCATCCCCTCTCCAAAAATGTATGCCAAATGTTCTTAACTCCAAGACCGATCAGCTGGCGGGGGAACTCATCTGTGGTGCCCCCACCTAAATATCGTATGTACTATATACCCTATATATATATATATCCCTCATTGTCTCTTGCCGCCACATTTGTTTGACTTTTGCGGTACTTTGTCTGCCCGCTCGACTTGAACTTGTTGCCTTTTTTTCTGTTTCTGTTATTCTTGTGGGGGAACCCGCAACTTTATCTGCCCCTGTGCGTTAAGTTGAATGTGGAATGGGAACCGTTGCCGTAATTATACCCTGCCCACATGCCACACTTTGGAATAGTCCCAAAACACAAGCAATTGGACCTAGATCGACAGGTGCATTCTGTCAGTGTCTGAATGGGAATAATTTGAATGTTTAGAAAACCTCATTATATGGCTCAATTCTTAAGATGAAGATTATTTATTAAATACTTTAAATGACTTGAACCTAGGCAATATCTAGAATCTAAATACTTTATTGCAGCGTTGAAAAGTTTAGTTACCTATTGTTCTAAATTCAATACTAATTAAAAATACTTAAAACCTTGAAAATGCATTCGTTATGGTATCTTGATAATAATTTAACTATTGATAAATTTTTGATTCTCATTAAGTAAGTTCAAGAAACCTTTCCGATTATAAAAGCGTATTGACTTTGAGACCCAATTCTCGAAATTATCTTTGTGGAACATCAAGAAAGACAAATTCATAATTACTCATCACAATAGCAATGAAAAGTCAACTTTCTACAAAGGCCACCTCCCATTCTCTTCCCACCCATTTCTTTCACTTGACACTTCCGCTTTTATTGTAGAGCATTGCGAAGTCGCTTTTGTCACCCGTGGAATTCCTCCATTTGCCTTTGTCACTCTGCACTCATTTAGCTTCATTTGGCTTTTTGTTCTATATACAATATAGGTATCTGTATAAATATGCTCTGCGTACTCCGGGCTTTCATGCAGATATGTATGTGCTCCTACTTGATGGTTGGCTGAGCCAGTCTTTTTGTTTTTCAGTTTGTTTAGTTTTATGTTCTGTTGCGACTGATGAGTAACGATCGTTCGCCCGTTCACTTTCAGATAAGTTGGGAAAGTAAGAATGTTGTGTATACCTATATATATATATGTAGAACAAAAAACAAAAAAATAAATTACAATTGCAATCGTGTTTACTACGTAGGTAGCTTTTGTTTAACGCTTTTCCTCCAGCAATTTGTGGAGCGGCTCTTTGTAGTGCCAGGTTCCCTGGAGTTGCGACCTGCCCACCTGCGGGGAAATGTCGAATCCGAATTACAGTTCCCAGTTCTAAAGTCTCCCACTTCCAGAGCGGGGCGATAATGAAGAGCTTTTCACGTGGCGATCGTAACACCATTTGCATATCGTGGGCGACCCAGAAGCCCAGCCATTAGTACCCAGTACGCGTCGTATACGTAATCGCAGAACCCCGACAATAAGCAATTGATCGTTGTTAGGGCAAACTCATTAGAGGAGCCAGCCCATTAACCGATTTGTTCGGTTTTACGAGACCATCTAATTATCATAAATACAGAATAGAATAGAGTCGCAAAGAAGCGGACTAACTGACTGATTGATTGATTGATTGATTGGTAGATTGTGGGATTCTTGAACCCTGTTGATTAACAGAATCTCTTTATCAGGCTTCCGCCATTCTACTCTCTTAATCGAGCTTCCGTGAAAGCCCTGTTTTCGCTGATGTTATTCAAATTGTCGATTTGTCAACGTTGATTAAAAAATGGCATTTTTATACGTTTTTATTAAGACTGAAATATGACCGGGTGTACTTGATTTTCATTCTTTTTGTTGTTTCAATTGGAAGCGTGTTAATTCACATACGCTATACAGTATACAAATTCGTGGGCATCTTGTTTGTACAACTGTTGGCGATCATTTACCCATAAATATGGTCGCGAAACGTTTCCAAAAAATGTGCTGCGACCTGAATATGGAATAGAGCCGAAGACGAAGGCGAAAGCCCATAAATCTAATCAAGCGAGTGTAAAGAACAATCAAGGGGCTGCTAATTGAAAACTCTTGACATTTGTCGCCGCCTATAATTAGCATTGAACAAATCACAGATCCCGGGCTTTCGTAATGGAAACCACAAACAAATCAAGGCAGAAATTCAGAGCAGAGCGGAGAACTCGGTTTGATTGGTATTACAAGTTTTCCACGGCAAATCGATTGGCAATGAAAACAGACGCAGGCCACAATAAACATTTATTGTTTGATGTTAGCTTAGTTGAATGGGCCGTCGCAATAACAATAAACATTTAGCCCTGCAAATGGCACACACCATACACACACACTACACACAAATCAAAGTTGGCCCGAAGGTCGAAGTAATTTCACGGATCTCTTCGGAACAAGATCGATCGAGCATTCTTGTCTCCGCTTTGATATTGTAAAAATGTTTATTGATTATTTCGGTTTATAGTACGTTTTTGTTTATGCAGCAAATGAAATTCGCTGCTGTCGTCGCTGAGCTAACAAATTTTTACTCGTAGACAGCAAATTCTTTCGCCGGTCGTTTATTTCGAAATTCGTGCGAAGCCTCAATAAAAAATATTAACAGCGAACCATCACGGCAAAGCTGAATATTATTTTATTTCTTTTTTTATGCTAATGGTATATACCCTCGACAAATTTGGGCATATAAGTTGCTGGGGTTTTACAACTCTTTCACTTCTCTTACATGTTGATATGGTTTTGGCGATTAAAGCACATCCAATCCATTCGATTTAGTTAGCCCTTACTTAAAACTCAATTGCCTTTTAGAAAGATGTTGCATAACTAAGGAAAGACATCATGAAAATATACGGTCTAGACATAAAATTTTTTTTAAAGAACTTTTAGTTTTATTAAGCATGAAAATACCTATTCCGCTAATTTAAGAGTTTTTTTTACTTCCATTCATAGCCAATGTTCTCGATTGTTTTTCTAAGTGAAAGTAAAACTACGGCTTTTCTTTAAGTGGTGTCCTCATTTTAATGTATCCCTCGAGGGTTGTTGGCCTTAACAGTTGCCGGGATACAAATAAAACGACCACTCCTAGGGGTGACCAATGAACCAACTGAGCCACCAATCAACCACCAGCTGTTCTTTGGCCAAAACCGGTTCTAGCCGCTTTTGCCAACCCAAACAAAGGTCCTCATTGTTCTCATTCCGACAAATACAGCAAAAAATCGATAAGATCTGTGCACTGATAGCCGGCTTTCCATACAAAGTGTAACCCACCTACCACTTATATGGTACGAATGCGAATGCGTATGTCAATAGATCTCGTTATGAATTATGGCGAATGACGCGTGTCTCGGCCACACAGATACAAATGGAATTCAAATAAAAATTTACCATATAGGTGAGTCGAGGCGGTGAGTCTGCGGACAATTTGCCATGGCAGCAGGTAAAGGTAAGGCAAACGATGAGAGGAGGAGAAGGAAACGTGCCGCAGTTTTGCACCTGCCGCCTACGTGGCTTCCAAAGGGAATGGCAATAATGGGGAAAGAAAGAAAGAGAGGCAACAGCTGTGAAAATTTATCAGCTCGGGCTAAAGTTGTTAGAGCCTCAGACGAAGTCAGAGATCCACACAGGGAGAAATTATAAGGAAAATGTGGGATAAATTATCCATTTTATCATCTAAAATAAATATAAATCTTTGACCTTTCACCTGAGGTATATCAAATGTTTGAAAAATGTTACAGTAAATATATCTCCAAATAATTATTCTGGGTTTTTTCCTTGAAAAACATTGCTAAACTGTAGAATTTCTCCAAAATATATTATTTACTCCCTTTAAATATTTATTTAATTTTATTTGGCAAAGAATATGATTCTAATTATTTTGATGGTGGTAGAAAACCATAAAATACACTGTTATTACAGTTGTGGGTCTTTTCGCTGTGCAGGCAGCAACAACTGTCGTCATTAGCGGAGACGTTAGGCATTGAGCATGCTAAATATGGTTTCACTGAAGTTAGCCGACAACGTCGCCACAAACTAGTACAGCGGCAACAACTACTACAACAACTATCAACTATCCCAGCAGCAACCTCAGATCAAAAGCCAGACAGCAATGCAGTTAACAAACGACTTACAGAAAAGCTTATCTTGGGAAAAAATAAAAATACTCCATTGGCTGACGCGCGTTCTTATTAAAAGTCAAGTTTTCATTTTCAAGCGGCGAGCTTAGTACATTGAGAAAAAATAAGGAAAAACGTTCTTTACAAGCCCATATTTGATATTAATAAATGCCTAAACATTAAACTCTGAAATATATAGACAAATTTAAAGATTCTACAATCTTTTAAAATATCTATATTCAATGCATGATTTTACTACATTTATTTTTCAAATGAATTTATTTATTTGTAACTAATTGAAACATTTTTTGATAATTTTAATGGTTTTATAGACCAGATGTCACATTTTTTCTCTGTGCCAACAGCGTATTTCACAGAATTTCCTGATGTTGCTGACTAATGGCGCTCGTTAATAGCCGCCGTTATCAGCTGAGATCATAATAACTGACCAAACCAAACCAAACCAAGCAACCAACTTGGTTGGCAATTGAGTTGTGCGAAAGTGTGTTTACCTTCTGATTCGAAACTTGCCGCCGAACACCATTTTCATGTGGTAGACGGTATCCAGTATTGTGAAATCCAATTTGGTTGGGAAGAGCAAAAACACACGCGGAGATGTAAGACGGGATTCAGATACAGATACAGATGAAGACAATCCCAAATGACAACAAAATAAACCGAACTTTGCGTGATATCTTGCTTCCTTTTGTTTGCCAGTTATTTGTGCAAATGCTATGCAGTTTGATGGCCCAACATTTGAACCCGTCACTGAACTTCCTTATTTTGGTTTTTTTGTTTTGTTTTTGGCGATCAGGAAGGTGAGGCCGCCAAATGAAATTGATACACATGCAGCCAAGTGTCGCGAGAGTTTTACATTTTTAATTGCCGAATTTCGGAGGCAATTTCAATTTCAATTGATTTATTTTCACACACGCTTCAAATCAACTAGCGCGAACGTCCGAACGCCTTAGCGGATTTCACTCGTTTGAAGTTGTGGCTAAATCAACTACATCAGCGGCATGAGACGTAACACACAGCAACGTAACGTAACGTATCACTACTCTACACACAAATGCACAGCCGGTTTGCTTAAAAGAGAGAGAGTTTAAGAGAGGCACAGCTAGCTAAGAGAACCCACGCTCTCTTTCAAAACAGACGGCTTAAAGGTCTGTTTGCAAACATAGTTTAGTCACTAGCCATGAATTTTGCCTAATAAATTGAAAATAAAACTAAAGAACGCCATTAAATGCTGGGGTTCCTAGTTTATTATCAACATTTATTTATGAGCCATTGAATTTAGACATTTATTGAGAATTCTCCTAAGATTACTTTTCCCAACTTTAATGGTTTTTTTGGCTCTTCAAACAACATCACTCTCTTTACAAAGAGAGTCTGGAAATAAGAGTACTCCACGAGTTGGTTAACAGAAAACATAGCATAGTTTTGAGCGCAGTGCGTTTATCACGGAAATTTTTTACTCTTAGAGCACAAAAGTAGGCAACAATACTAAACTAATTTTAAAATATCAAGGAACCTTGTACAAACCATAGAAGGTATAGATATATGTATCCCTGTTCTGCGCTATCAAGATTTTTCTCGGATTAAACAAGCTTTATTATTATAGGTACTGCGAATCTGTCAGTACCAATCCCCCAAAGCCATTAAATTCAATCACCTTTTGTTGGGCCATGCCAGCCATGTTCTCATCGGCAATCTGTCGCTGCTGTTGCATCGTCACCGTCATCGGAGCAAAGTTCAATCGATCATTGTGTGTACTGTCGATATTTAGCTGGCGATAGCGGGCAGGAATTATGGCAAACACTTTGTTAAATGCAAGCCAACAAGCCAGAGAACCAGCGAGTTGGCCTGAAAGCCTGGCGACGTCGCCTAATCACGGCAACTGCATCGAAACAGTCGCGACTTGCGGCTGGATAAATTGAATTGTCTGGCTTGGCGTTTGCCATTATGTTTCGCTTGTTCCTTTTGCTGGCTGACTGTGCCGCGGCAACTCGGCGAATGAGTGATTTATAGCGCGCATACGACGCGTGGTCTGTGGTCGCAGCTCAATGCTGGCAGTTAATTTGAAAATAATACAGGCAAGACCTAGCTGGAGTGTTGCCAAATGGCCAAAGAGGGAATTAATTCGGCAAATGCCTGCACTTTGCCGAGATTTAACCCGACGGCTGTGCGAGGCGATAATTAGAGGCTGTCAAGAGAACACATGGCACACCTTTCAGGGTTTTCGACTTTTTTCGGTTATTTGGTTTTTTTTCTTGTTGTTTTCGCTAGCTGCTCTAATTGAAGTCGCTCGAAAAGTGTCTGCAGGTGAGTCGGTTCGAGAAATGCAAGCGATGACTGCCCTTTGCTCCATTTTCCGCACGCCAAACTTTCAAAATGCAAATTAGGCACGTTCGCGGTGAACGGCATTTGAACCCCGGTCCAGGCTAAAACGACAACGAAGCCTCTGACAAGCCCATTTACAAGTTGCCAGCCGATTCCAGCCCGGCTGAGCCTGGAAACTTCGCCACAAATTGTGTCAATATTTGTCTCGTGCTGGATGCTGCTGCTGCAACAAATCGTGCCGCAAAGGTCTCCCCCGGTGTCAACTGAGCCACCAAAGAAAACCAAAACAAAAACTATCAAAAAAAAAGGAACAGCAGGGGAAAAAAACATGACAGTCCATAGAAATTATTGAACATGGACAATGCACAGTGGGAGAGATTCAATTAAATGTGTGACTCCATTGTTATTGATACAAAAAAAGACTCATTTCCCTTTGTGAGATATTTTTTTGGCCCCAAAATATTAGGAAATGCTTTACCCAATAGCGATTCCTGTTTATGGAATTTTGTAACCTAAACTAAGCACTGCATTGATTCTTAACTAGATATTTAATTCCAATGTTTGATGATAAAAATTCACTGCTCTTCAAAATACTACTTCATTTTAGGTCTTTTTTTAAAAGTTCTCATTTCTCATCACGGGACAAACAAACAGAAGGTAACGTTATGTGTGACTTGAATTTGATTGTATTGTTTTTGGAAATGTCTGCATTTAATTTAATGAACAAAATAAAAGCGATCGACTGCTTTAATGACTCACGTAATACCTCAACTATGAAATCGCAACCACTGTGCAACCACAACTTGAACTCAATGTGCGGCTTTAAGTTATCTAATGCCCGAAAATTGGGTGCGATGCCATACAGTGAATGCAAAAAGTATGCGCTCGGTGCGCTAATGAACCGCCCGGCGTTCATCTATCAATGTCAGGCCGTAAGCCAGGCCAAGAATGGACCTTTTGTCCCGCTGGCCGGATAAATTTCGATTTTCAATTTGATTGGCTTTTACCAGCACAATCAGAACAAAGAACCGACCAGCTGAGTGGGGTGGGGTGGTTTTTTTTTTGAGTTTATTTTGGGAATCTCGGGGAGATCGGGGCGATCGGGGAGTGGTGCTGCCCACACGCCAAAGGAGCAAAACATAAATCGTTATTTGGTTGACACATTTTTGTGGCCGCTCAGGTGGCGGCTCAATTGGCGTTTAGTTTTGGCGATTGGCAATTGGAGTCGGCCGGGTTTAGTGGGTCGAAAGCGAAAGTCGAGCTCGCAGCTCAGCGAGCAGTGTATTTCATAATCCAATTAAGCATTAGGCGACAGCTGATTGACGGCCAGGCCGCGAAGGAAGCGGCTCATTAGCCAAGATCAGCGAAGCTCACTGGCTACCGTGCCACGCACTCCATTCAGAGCTAATTAGATTCGATAAGGTCAAGAACAATGGAGCAGGGAGTGGTCCAGTCGAAGCCCACGGATGCTGCAAAGCTGGCTAAATTTGTTTTGACTTGATGGAGGCGATCTTGTGCTGTGATTTTCTCAGTGACCCTCAGACTTAATTCAAGTCGAAGTTCTCTAATTTGACCTACTAATGGGGTCTAACAACTAGGAAATTAAATTAACAAATATTTTATGTAGGCTTTGTGGTTGGGATATTAGGGATATGATTGTTCTAAGTTTCTAATTTTTAAGTTTTTAAATTTAAGTTTTATTGTTGGTAAATTAGTAATTTCTTTTATGGTAAATTCTTTTGTATTTTAAAGCGAAACATTTAACCTACTGATTTGGCAATAATTTGAAAACTTAGAACTGAAGTTATTTTCTATATACTTAACATATCACTTCCACAAGGTTTTGAAAGAAACGCTAAAATAAAAATATATACCTACATAAACAAAGCCTAATTTATAAGCAATCGAGCAATAAAAGGTAATTAACTAAGGATGCAATTTCGGTGGAGAGTTTTCAGTAAACATGAATTCAGGTTCAGAAGGAAGTTCTTTGAAATTCTTTAGCTATTTCATAAATCCCTACAAATTTAGTAAGTCTTGCAGTTAATCCAATGTTAAAACCTTTTAAATAAGTGCTAGAACTCACCGTTTCTGCTGGTTGCTCTCCAGGTTGCTGGCGATCACGTTGTCATGGGCGGCGGATCTGGCACGCGGCAACAAAGGCGGCGGTGGCGCCACGGGACTGGCCACGTTTTCGGGGATGGGCTGCGGCGTCGCGTGGTGCGGTCGCTTGCGACTCCCGCCTCCGCCTCCTCCTCCGTTGGCCAGGTGTTTGTGCTGCGAACAAATAGTGTGGCGGAAATTAGAATCCAATTACCAAACAGTAGTTGACGACCCACCTGCAAGCTCGTTGGCTTCTTGGGCACCAGCGGTGGCACCTTGGGAGCGATGGAGCCCGCTGGGGGCGGCGGTGCTGCGTAGGCGGTGCGACGTGTGGATGTGGCTGTGGATGGGCCAGCGAAGCTGTTCCGCCGGTTGGGCGAGGGCGGTGGGCGTGGCTGGAGCACTTCCGGCGGCGGTGGCGGCGGCAGTGGCTCATCGAACGTGTAACTGGTGTCAAGTTCGCTATGCGGCGGCGGCGGCAACTCCGGCGATGGCACCCGGAGATTGGGATGCTTGGGCGGACGCTCGGGCGGCGCATGGGGTGGTGGGGCGTGGCGGTGCTGCTGAGGGTGATGCTGCTGGTGGGCCAAGGCGGCGGCCTGCTGCAGCAGCAGCTTGTCCCGCATGGGAGCGTATTCCGTGGCCGAGGAAGTGCGTCTGGTCGGGACACCCAATCGACCCCTGGGCGGTGGCGGTGGTGGCGGCATTCCGCAGTCATTGAAGGACATCTTCTCGGCATTGCTTATGTTCCTTATGCTGGGCGCCTTCACCTGCCCCTGAGCCTGATGCAGTTCCCGGAAGTCGGCATAGTCCGAGGCCGAACTGGAGCGCCTCAGGAGATTGGGCAGCAGGCTACGCGAGCGGGGCGGCGGTGGCGGCGGAGTGGGTGAGCTGCAGTCCCGCGTCGACGAGGAGCTGCTGCCCGTGGGCAGACCCACCATTATGGGACTGAGGTTGTTCGGCAGAGACTTGCGCTCCACATGCAACGCCTGATACGATTGCGAGTGCGGACGCAGCAGCTGTTGCTCCTCCTTTTGCTGCTGCTGCTGCCGCTCCACGTAGGACTGCACCGCGTTCTTCTGCAGGGCCTTCAAGGCCGGATTCGAGATGATGTGCATCTTGCTGGGCTCCAAGTACGCGAACTTGGGCGGCTCGCCCAACTGGCTTCGCTCAAAGTCGTTGATCCTCTCGGCCACCGAGTGCCAGGTGGGCTGCACAGTGGCCCCCGCTGGCGTTATCACAGGAAGTCTAGAGGGTAATCCCCAATATATATTAGTTAACTGATTAGGGTCTATATATCTGAAATACTCACTTGGCGGACTTGTGCAGCCCGGAGCTGAACTGCGGCTTGGGATGCTGCACGTACTGCGAGGTGTTGCTGTGCACCGGCTCCGTGTAGGTGCTCACCGGGAACAGGCGGTGGTTGCTGCGGTAGGAATCGATGCTGTTCGTGGGACTCTGCTCCCCCATGTTGGGTGTACTGCAGCTGCGTGCCTCTGACTTTCCGAGGGACAACTGCAGCTTGCTGGGCTTTCCAGCCGGCGGTTGGGGTGCAATGGTGACCACCGCCTCGCTGCTGGAAATGGTCACCGAAATGCTGGACTTGTGCTGCTGGCCAGCGGATCTGCCCAGATGCTGATGCTGCTGCTGCTGCTGGAGATCGCCCATGGAGTGGGACTGGCCGAGGAGGGAGCGAGGAGGCTTCTCCGTGGGCGAGGCCAACTCCAGCAAGGAACTTTGTGTGTTGGTGTGGTGGCGTTGGAGCTGGTGATCCTGCTGCAGCTGGTGGTGCTCGAAGTGGTGCAGCGCCATTGAGGTGTGCACGGGCGGATAGCTGGGACTGTGGCGGTGCTGGATGCGGAGTGGTTGCACCACCACTGGTGGCTCGCCACTGCCCTCCTCGGAGATCGTCTCGGAGGAGTTGCTGCCAGTGGGCGAGGTCGCCGGGACCGAGTCGTTGTCGTGCAGGTACAGCACGCTCTCGCTATGATGGCGCTTGGGGGTCAGCACCCGGGAGCTGTGCACAATCAGCTGCGAGGAGGAAACTGCAACGAAGGGAGAACGGTTAGGGCGTGTCCTCGGCCATTCTAAAAGGAGTTGTGCCAAGTAAAAGTGGGCCAGCAGTGAGCCAAGGTCGTGGGGGAGTGGGTTCGCCCGCCAGTCGCCCAATACTTTGGGCTACCTTCTCTTATTACAACTGGCCAAGCATTCACCCCCCGAAAACTGAGACTGCCACTGTGACCCCACTCGAATTATGGCCACGATTGTCAGTGCTTGAATCCAAATTCCTTAACTTTCAGGTTTTTATACATGTTTATTAACTATCTTTATGAAAATATCAAACTTTAGAGATTGCCAAAAATCAATGTATTGTTAAAATCCACGTAAAATCAGACCTCTATATTTTCTAACGATTCTCACAAGTCGTAAAAAACTATTTTAAAATAAATATAAAGTCTACGAATTATATTCCCTTTTCTTTTTTTTACTTTCAGAAACCGAAGAATTTGACATCATCTTATAATTTACAAAAGCTCTATGAATTTACGAAAATTCGCTTTGTTTTAATACATTTGTTTCTTTGAGAAATGGATAAAATTTACATAATTTTTAAGATACAAGAACTTAAAAAGCTTTCTGAATTTACAAAAATGGCAGATCACAATGGTTTTTTTTATTTCAGAGACTTTTAAATTCTATTTAAAGTTTTAATGACAATCCCGAACTTATCTATTTACTGGATGACTTACCTGATTCGGCGATGGCGCTATAGCCGGTGGCATGACTTGCTTCGGAAATATCGCTCATGGAGCCCAGCCATTTGAGGGTTTCCGTGGAGGAAGTGCTCTCCGAGCTGTTGTTGTTGTTGCTGCTGCTGCCGTTGCTGATGGTGATGCTATTGTTGTTGCTCGAACTGGATGAGGAGGCGGAGGAGTTGGCATGGGAGTGGGCGTGGCCGTGGGAGTGGGAGTTGGAATGGGAATGGGAGTGCGAATGGGAATGGGAATGGGGGTGGGACTGGCGGGCCAAGAGCGGAATGGGCGATGGCGCCACCGAGTTGCTACAAACGGAGGAGAGGTCGTTCTCCGACCAATGATGCGACTGCCGCGACAGAAGATCGCTCTCCTGACGTAATCTGCAAATAGAACAACACAGCCAGTTGGAATTGGAATAAGTTGAAGTTGGCGTTCAACATTAAAAGTACCTCGAACTGAGCTTTTTGGCAAATCATTGCGTGCTACAGAAATTTGCGATTTCTGGTTTCTGCTTTTCGCATGGCCGCAATTACTTGAATTTCTTGCTTAGCCTTCGCATCGGGCAATAGAGCCAGAAGCGGACTCTCTTCGCCACTTGGGGCAAGTTCAGATAGTTGGATAGTCCGACAGTCGGACAATCAGACACTCAGACAGACAGACAGTCATTCAGACAGAAAATAGAGCTAAAACCGGAGACGGAGACTGAGTTATGAAGACCTTGAGAGTCAAGCTTAAGCTGCTCGTTTTCGGTTTTATTTCTTTGCTCCGTCTGCGCACTGAATCTCATGTGTTTGCGTTACCAAGAATTTTTTATGGCGTTTTTTAGTGTACAAATAAAATTCATAATTGTCGTTCGGCATTTGATGCGAGTATGTGCGCGGAAAACGTGTTTGCAATGCAGCCACACGGAGAGAAAATTACACAGCAAATGTATTATCAAAGAAGTCAACAGATCGTAAAGTTTGTTGACTACAATGTAAACTACTCTTTTAGCTATCAAAATAATACTTTCAATTTGTTGCTATGCAAATTCAGAAAATACATATTCTGTTTATAGACACAAAAACATAAATGTGTCATCAAAGAAGTCAACAGATCGTTAAGTTTGTTGACTAAAATGCAAACTTTTCTTTTACCTATCAAAATAATACTTTCAATTTGTTGCGATACAAATACATATTCTGTTTATGGACACAAAAACATATATTTGCCTTCTAAAGATCCAAGTTTCTTAAAAACGTTAAATGATCCATGTAAAGTTAATTGTTTCTAATAAAAAAGGTTTTCAAGTGCAATGATTTCCCTTATTTCTTTCTCTGTACACCAGATATTTTCCCCCTTTTTTTCCACGACAACTTACTTATCCAGAAATGGCGTGGCCGATGTGGAATCCGAACTTGACACATAGCTGTGGTAGCCCTCGGATTGGGCATAGGAGGCCTGCTTCTGGTGGTGGAAGGCCGTCTGGTCGTAGTACGAGGAGGATCTGTTGTTGTACTCCTCCAATCCGGCCTGGGTGAGTCCGCACTGGTCAATCGACTGGTGGTGCTGGCTCAGTTGACTCAATTGGCTGCTGTTGTGGTGCGGCATATCATCCTGCAAGAGATTTGGACAAGAGAAATCGCTGTTGCATAAGTTCGAAGCATTTAAATGGTTTAATCATTAGTTATGTGACCGCCGCTGACCGGATAGCTCACATTTGCAAATGATCCGCAACCATAATTACGGTCAAAGCTTAAGCCAAACCAAAAAAAAAAAACAACAATAGACAATAGTCCCTCGGTCGATCATTAGATAATTAAGTGAAAATTATTGCAGTGCAGGCAATGCAATTGCCGACGAAAAAACATATTTGAAGTGCAGCGGCAATAGCCAAACTTGCGATGTTGCCAAAGCATATATATTATGTACATAACCAGCAGGCAAATCGTGGGAGGGAGTCGAGGGGGGTAGAGGTGCAGGGGGGTATGGGGGCACCGACGGATGCAGACACAACCGCCAAGCGGAGCGTCCATAATAAGCCGGATTAAGTAATGGTGTGCACAAGGCGAGCGGATTGGAGCCACATGAGCAGGGCTCCAAGCCTTCCAGCAGTGATTCATGCTGCGATACGGTGACCAAGTTCACTGGATTCGGTGAAAATTTGGTAACGTAAAAATACGAGATCGATAACATGATCATTTCATGGATTGCGTTTTGGGTAAACAGCACTTAAGTTGGGTGAATTCATGGGTATTCATGGGTGAATTCATGGGTATCTAATATTTCCAGCAAACAGTGACCACAGTCGTTGAACTCAAAGTCATTAAATATTGTCCAAGCCTAGAGCATGAAATAAACAGGAAGTAGTCCACTAAGTAATCTTTCAGAATCATTGCTTATTCATTCACAAACAAAATGAGTAACACGTTATCTTTAATTACTATTTGTTTCTATAATGTATGCTTTTCTTTTCACTTTTACTATCAGCTGGATTTTATTGATTTATTGATTCATACGTTTTTGCTAATATGAAGTTAATATTGTAATCATCGTTTAATCATTGTATAGATTAATTGCATAGATAACAACATTTTAATTCAAGAATTTTTTATCATAAATAATAGATCATTTAATATTCTATTGGCTTTATTATAGTTTGAAAATGTGAAAGTAAACATAAAACCAACATTTGAGTACTAAAAATTTGTCTAAATCTAGACTAATTTGTCTGTTTGCCAATTTATCTTTATATTTAAAAGCCCATACTTTTACTTTTATGACCGTTTCAAAGCTTGCAATCAGCTCATAATAAATCAATTGAATAGGTATTTTTCAATAAATCAAGTCACAGTCACCATTTTCCCTGTTAAACATTTATTACCACTGTGATCACAGTTTATGAGACTCCCACTCAGCCACATTTACCCCCGAAATTCGCCACCACTCATCAACTCATCAAGTCAATTTGCTTGCCAGCCCTCGTGTCGTATACTTAATTTTTGGATGTTTGCGCCTGCGACTCTCGTAAACCAAATCGAATTGTAAATACTCGAGCATAAAGCCGAAACACATGGAGAAACAGCGACAGGGGAAAAATATAAGTCGACTCAAAATAAAACTAACGCTCAAAATAACGAAAACGAAACGTTACAAGACCAAGCCTTAAGCCACTTGACTGACTTGGCTTGAAGTCTCGATTGCATTGAGATTGGGGATTGTAGAGGTTTTTTTTTAACGATATATATATATATATATTTATATGTGCTTTTGTTGGTAGCTACGTGGGCAGCAGCTGCTGATTGTCTTTTTGACTTTGGCGCCACAAAAGCAGCTGAAATAAATCAGAAAATCATAAATGCTTAATGGCAAATACATATAATAACAATAATAATAATGAATCACATGACTGACAGTTGCCGATATGCAATAGAATCGTTTTCTGGGTCAACTACTTAGGTCTCCCTCTCTGGTTTTTTTTTGGTTTTGGATTTTGCCTAGGGCGCATCGCCAAGAATTTTAATGGTTCCGAGCCACTCTCCGAATGTTCCCAAGACTCCAAGACTCCGGCTCAAAGTGGAGTCATTCATTCACTCACTCACCCAGTCAGCCAGTCAGTCATTCAGTCAGTCGATCGTCGTGCAGTTTCATTTCAGTTCGCCTGAGTTTTTTCGGGTTTTTTCTGCCCAATTGCCGTAATTATTTTGTCTCTCTAACACGAATTTAAATCAGCAACTGTCCCACGGGGCCCTTTACTTTGCCTTCGCTGCCTTTTGGCCCATTTTATTCCTAGAGAAACCTTTCTGGCCCAAAACCCATAATTATCGGCCACAGCTGTGTGCCCATGTGAAATTGCTCTGGATGAGCAGCTCCGGCAGCACCATAAATCAATGGCCAGGGCCAAAATCCGGGATGGAGTTGGAGTTGCAGATAGAGATGGAGATGGAGATGAAGACCAAGTGGGATCTGAAGCGGAGATCTTAACTGGTGCAGTGGGTCACAGCTGGATCCGCTGGAGTGGGATTCTTAATGATCCCGTGCCACGGGCGAAATCAAACTTCCGTCCGAATGCGCGGCGCGTGTTAAATAAATCACTTGATGAATTGTGCTAAGTGCCCGACATGCTGCCTGCAGGAAAAGCAAAACAAATTGCCTGGGAAACTGCTGGGGAAAGGTGACCGCGAGCACCTGGGCGTATGCGTAATATTTGTAAAACCATTAAAATTATATCAATAGAGCGGAAGCCCGCCAGCGAAGCTTTGGGTAAACCTAGCGGGTTAATAGTCACATTACTCAAGAAAAATGCCACAAACGTTTGATTGTTTGGACAACTCGGTTTCCGTTTAGTTTAATTGTTTTTCCCATTCCTCAAAAAGAGATTATAGTACAGGGGGACACTCTTTTAAAAAATATACGAAATTTATCTTTCTTTTAGTTAATGATAATAGTTTTATGGGATTTCAACTAGGTCTTAAAATTATTGACAATATGATAAATGGCTTGCGCTTTCCAAATATGAAATATATAATATATTATTTTTTCTTTGAGATATGTAGACCAAATCGGGTTTAATAATTTGTTTATTTTATTAAGTTTTTCTGTAACTATACCATGCATAAAAAGTAAAGTAAAGTTTGAGTAATCAAATATTAGATATCTAAACAATATTATCTATACAATGGTTTTTGTATAACCACAATTTATTGAAAGAATCATTGTTAATTATGTAAATATCTTTATGCAAATTTAATTAATAAAAGCTACACTGTATTGCATTAGTCAGACCGCTTTGGCTTGGATCCAGTAGACTTTGTTTGGAAGTAACGCTGGCTATCACCGAAACGCTTGACTCATGCCTCGCAAGAAGGTCAGTTAGTCAGACTGTCAGACGCTCTGCGTCGCGTGATAAGAGACAGCAACAAGGGGGCCAGAGTGGGAGAGAGAGACGGCAAAAGCGCCAGAAAAAGAGACAGCGACAGATTGACAGCCGCCCACATGTCTCGCAAAAGATGCGGAATTCGCAGCGAGAATGCAGACAACTGGAGATTTTCGTGTCTCCGATCAGCTTGGCTTTTATTTTGGCCACAATGATTTCGTGAGGAAAATTTGTAAATTTTTCTGCCACAGCTATTTTGATTTGCGTTTTCCATTGTCGCTGGCTTTTAATGGCCAACACGAATTTGACTCTTTCCAGCGGAGAGTCGGCCAAAGAAAAGAAATTGCAATCAAAATGCGAGCAAACGTGTCAGTTGCCAACGTGGCCAAGCTTCAGCTTCAGCTTCAGTTTCGTATTCGGATTCAGATTCAGCATCAGCATCAGCTTTAGCTTCAAATTCAGACTTAGCTTCAACCTCTCGGCTTCAGTTTCAACTTCAACTTCAGCTTGGATCGTGCTGCGATTTGGATTTGAATTTGGCAATTGGCGAGAGCACGAACGAGTCGGGGAAGCCCGCGGGCCTCGAGCATTAGAATTGAATTGCAAAGAGCCCGAAATCCCGAGTCCTGCCTGCTGAACTCCCCCCAACTCGGCTTGCGTGCTATATTGGCCATTTATCGTCAAATTAAACGCATATCGCTGTCAATCTGCGCCCAAATTGGACACAGTCACAAAACGGCAGTGCGAGCCAGGCCAAAAGTGGTCGCACATTGGGTTGAATAATGGCAAATGCAAAAAAACCCAAAACAAAGGATTGCTGATTAAAGATAACCTAATGTATTTCATATAAAAAAGTGCTACAGGCGAGTATAAGTTAAATAGTTAATGATAACTCTTTAAGACTCGAGATACTTAGAAGCAATTTGTATCCTTTGTATAAGATTAACTTTATTAAATCAAGATTAGAATACCTTTAGTTGAATATTAGGATTTGTTAGGTAATAACCCAAGCAAACAAAAATTAATATAAAATGCATGGCCTAAACAAATTTAAATATAGTGGTCTACATTCTTCTTCCCAAAACGACTCCTTTGGAACCACTGTACAATGGCCGACAGCATGAATACTTATTTCGCTCGTTTCCACCGCCGCAGATTGCGTAGCTCTTGGCTTTATAAAATCAAAGTGGCAGCGAGCTCGGGAGGTCCCGACGAGACTCACACTTTCGGGGAAAGTTGGGGAAAAGCGGGGAAAGGCGAGGACGGCGATGACGCCTGGCACTTCGATTTCGACTCCTTTCGCCAGCTGTCAAGTGATCGGACGTCTGGCCAACTGGACAACTGGAGAACTGGCCAACTGGCGGTGAATCCCTTTAAGTGGGCCACCGATGAAAGTGAATCTGCGGTTCATTAGTAATAATTTTTGGCAGCTAGCGGTGGGTGAGTCTCATTAGTGGGAATGAGTTTATGCAATGCAGTGAAATGGATTTACTGGGGATCAGGATCCGAGGCATCCTTGACCTCAATGGCCGCTTGTTGTGGCGTTAATATTATTGGCGAAACTGGCCAAACGGCCGAGAACTGGTAATGGTCATGGCATGGCAACTGGTCAGATCCGCTGGCATCCACTCGTCTGGTCCACTGGCATCCACTGGTATCGTTTCGTATCGTATCCACTGGTCTGGTATGCCGACTTGGCCCGGCTTGGCATGCGGCTAGATTTATGGCCAGTGATAAGTTTCAGGCGTGCAGCAAATAAGAACGAACATGACCAACCGAGGAACGCAACTCAACCTCAACGGGCCCGGCCAAAAAGGAGACTGCGACAAGAACAAATAAATTGCCCAGGCACACGGAGAAAATTCCGTCTTTATTGGATAATTTTATGATTTTTGCCGTGTATAACCCCAACTGATCTATACATATAAAACATATACATATAATTTCAAGCAAAAAGGCTGAAAATTAAAAACAAATGAATTTCAGTGCTTTCTTAACCAGTTTATATTATGCGTAAGGATGAAATTCTTTTAAATTTATATGTTAGAAACCAAACTAAATAACGTAAATAATTATGTTAAGATTCCATTTAATATTATAAATTCCTATGAAGTCAATTAATGTAGCATTGTAGCATCAGGTTCTTAGAATAAAATCCTCATATTTGTAAACCTCCCAACTTTCCTTGAACTATTTTTATTTGCAGTGCAGCAACCCCAACTGGTTCTCGAGATGCGGGAGAATGCCAGCTCCAGAAGGTCAGAAGAACACGTACAAATATCGCAATTTATATATGCATATATCCAGTTCGGCTTTGTTCAGTTTAGTTCGGCCAGCGGAGCGCAACCAAAAACTGTGTGGATGGAGTCATTTTCAGCAGCAGACAGCAAGTTGGTTCCCATTTTGCGCTTCTTGGTCTCACTTTCACACATATGCCAATGGAAAATATTTGCCATAATTAGCCCTGCTGCGAGACCCTTAATTAGCCAAGCCCCACTGGACTGGCCAGGCGAAGTCAGGCCAACGAAAACCGACGAAAAAATCGCAGAAAAAGTGGTGACTCTTTTTCAGATCCAATTAGAAAGCCGAAAATCTTTCACTCGGTCACTTTCTGTTTTTCCAGCGTTGAGGATACGATCCTCCAGCTGGCTGCCGGATGACAACACAGAAAATCGAAATGGCAAATCATGTTTACTTTGGCCAAATTGCAACTGGATCGAAAGGGCAGCTGTCGCTCGAGTTGCGCCTCTTGAGGCTTCTAAGTTGGCATTAAATTACGGAGAGTTTCAGTTCGATGGCAAGAATTTCAATGGTCTCCAGCCGCAAACTTCAGATGGCAACAATGTTTGCGGCCACTTTTGGCCAAAACGGCGAGCAGACGAATGAATCTCCGGTAATGGGAACGAGTCTCTCGCCTCTCGTCTCTCCGCTTCTTGCTGTTGACCTCAAAATTTTCGTGGCTCGAATGTCGCTTTGTCTGCCGTTGCTGGAGGAGAAACAAAAGTGAAATTTGTTGCTCGTGTGGGTTCAAGAACTAGCCGAAAAGCAGCCAGTGGCAACTCCAGCGGAAAATGAAATCGAAGTTGGCTAGGAGAGCAGAGCAGAGCCAACGGCACCTGGCCAAATGCATTTTCACTTGGCCTGTTAATTAATTAAGGCAGTGCTCGCTCATAAAGAAATCTTCATGGCCCATGGCCAGAAGAAGTGCATACAATGAGCCGAGCATTTCCAGGTCCGGAACAATGGATTCCGCAGCCGAGCGACATAGGTGAAATTTTCCTCAACATTTTTCCGGGGGGCAGAATGCCGGATAAAGATGAAGGAGGGTGCACCTGTCGCAAGAGCACCGCAATTATTTGTTATAATTTTTTTCTTTTTCTCCTGAAAAAATGCAAACTATCGGCAGTACAAGTACAAGGGAAGGAAGAAGCTTGAGCTGGCGGTTCGAGTTCAAAGACAAGCCAAAACAATTTAGCTGGAATCTGGCTAGAATTTAGCGCTGTCAGGCGGCATTGTTGCTGCTTTTTGTTGATGTTGCTGCTGCCAATGTTGCTGTTGCTGATGTTGCTGCTGTTGCTGTTGCTGCTGTTGCTGTTGATGTTGCTGCCGGACTGTTGGCATTAATTAATTGCAGAGCTGAAGCCTCCTATGTGGCGTGTGGTGTGTGAGAAACAAGTCGAGAGTTGGGGCTGGCGGACTTAGAGAACTAATGAGCGTTAAGAGCCGAGCTCAACTGAACTGAGCTGAGCTGAGCTTGAAGCGTTCGACAGGCATTTGAAATGAAAATGAAATAGAAGACAGGCCGAGGAAATGCCAGCGAGCATCGATGGTGGGATACTCTCGGCGTAATTATAATAGAATGGGTAAAGAAAACCAGATCTTTTTTATATGAAAATCAAATAAACCATATTCATTAACCCTAAGATTTGAAGCTACACAAATACCCAAGCAGAATCGATTTCCTTTTTCATACAAGAAAATATGTTTCCTGACTATAAACATTTTTGGATAGAAAACTAAGAATATCTTTTACAAACCTTTAACAATTTAAAGGAATGAAGACTTGTAGCACTTAATAAAAATACTCAAACAATAAAAATTATGTACACCCGAGGGCGTCAAATATTTTCAATGAGTGGACTTGGGTTCTGCGCTAAATTCCTAAATTATGTTACATATTTCTTGGAACTCTTAGGTACTCGAAGCTTATGGGTAATCCCAAACTAAAAGACCCCTCTTACCGCCCAGAGTGTTAACCATTGAGGCGGAGACCAGACCGCTTTGCCTCCCCTAATTGCGCAACTCGATGGGCTAGTTCGGCTTTCCGAGATCTCTTTTGGCAAAATAGGCGATCATTTCCGCAGCTAAAAGGAAAGCTCTGCGCGGAAATGAAGCGACGATTAAGGTGCCCCACTGGCTTCAACTTGATCAGCTCACGCTTCAGTTTTAGCCCCAACAAACACTTGAACTTTACCAACATACAAATACATAAAAAAGATTCCAGTGCAGCGTCAAGTGATTTGGCTGATTCGACAGAAAAAAGAAGTAATACAAAAAAAAACCCAAGTGAGGCAAAAAAAAATAAAGAAAAAAATCTTTACATCTATAACCAAAATATATTTCTTTAGAAATCTGCGCATTCATCTAAAGCAAAGAAGAGGCTGAAGAATGGTCAGCGACGACCTTCGTCAAGCCCATTGGCCACTGCCTACCAGTCATAGCCATTACCTTCTACCATCTACCCATCTACCCATTGCCCATTGCCCATTACCCACTTGGGCCATTACAGTTTGTTTTGTCAGAGATTCCGGCACTAACGCTGGGGCGTGGCCACAATTAATTCGATTGCAGCTATAAATAGCCCCAAAGAGATTGCAACGCCCAGCGGCGCGAGATAGGTGCGTGGAATGTGGCCTAATCGATGCAAAAATATCTGAGCCAGACCCCGAAACTAGTTCTAAGCTGGGAGGGATCGACGGGGCGTGGTGGTGCGACCACCATCAATGGATGGAGTACGAGTACGAGATCGCGTATGAGGACTGGAGTTAGAAGCCAGCTGAAGTATGAGTCTTGTCTAATAACTGGAACTAAAGCGTGCGCCTCGCCAGTAATTAGCGTTTGTGGAAGACTCCACAATGTATGGAAAAAATTAAAAAAAATAAAACGTTACAAATGCCCGAGAATAAAGCGGTTCAATAACCTTCCCGCCATCGATCCGCGAATCGATCCATCTATCGATCGCCGCTCGGCCATTCTCTTTCGACTTCTAAGCCAGGCCCAAAGGCTATGGAAAATACATATCTCTGGCTATTTTGCAAAAGCAAAAAAAAAGGGGGAAGGCGCAGAGATGATAACAATCGGCATATGAAGATGGGGCCACAATTAAGAATGGAGATGATTAATCAAAAGCCCCCTGCAGACGGTGCTTTCGGTGATAAGGTCAATGCTGTTCCAATTCTCAGCCACATTTCTCCAACTTCGCCCAGCTATCATCAACACGATCAGCTGCACTGGGAAAAATTAGTGGAAATAGTAAAAGAATTTAATATTTAATGAAGAATGAATGTAAGGCTGATTTTAAAGATCATATAATATTAAGAACTTTTGAAAGTATTAAATATATTTTAATGGAAGTCATTTGGAAGCAGTGTGTCATCGCAATATGTTGTGTACCATTTCCCTATTGGTATTCAGTACCTGCAATTTTTATCTGTGTACCATCATCATCTTCGAGCTATGTTCTTAGCATTCTGGTCTATTCTGTTCATAACCTCTTTTCCTCTTACTGCTCATTTCTCTTCTCTGTTTTCTCGACGCTTTGTGCCACGCTCGGAGGCAACATTTAATTGATCGGATTCACTTTGATTGATCGGATCGTCGCTGTTGATAATGGTACCGTTAATTTGGTAAATTATTTTGCATTTTAGACGCAAACCAATCCATTTTCCAATGTGTGGCATTCACTGCCACACAGTGGATCATCGAATGGCGGCCGGTGGGATTACACAGCGGCCCTGGCTCCAAATAATTCAGTTAAGGTTAATGGGTGACGGGGCAAATCAAACAGAATCAAACACACACATGTCTGTGTGTCTAATGGGAGAATGGGATCATTGGGGGCAAGTAAAAGAGAGAATTCCAAAACATTCTGGGAATTTGGCAGCCACAAAATAATCATTAAAAGTAATTATTCTATTATGTGAAGCACCACAAGATACTCGCATTTAAAAGGGGTATAACTGGCTTTCTTAGCAACTCAAATATAATAAAAATAAACTATAAATATCTTTAAGAATTTCATGGACCATTAAAACTCCACTGAAAATTGGATTTCCATTTTCTACTTAACAAGTATTTGTATTAGTTTAATGACTTCATGACTACGCTTCGTGAGATATATGGAAAAGCGAATAAACCTCTTTATTTTTAGAACCGCGCCTTGAGCCAAATTTCTACAGCTTCCTTATCAAACCCCACACTTTATCTCATAAGCAGAAAAAGCACCAAAACAACAAGCACTCATTCATTCAATTGGCACCGAGAAACCAACTTCACACGCAAGTCGACATTCCTACGGCTTCATTCATGGCCAGTTGTCCAATTAATAACTGGCATCCTGCGCAGGAGAAAGATGGGGAGTGGTCGGTCGGTCGGTTGATCGATCAACGGATTCCCCCACATGATCCCAAAAATAAACAAAGCTCTCCAAGTGGTAAATGTACCGTTTTCGGGTGACTGAGTGACACAGAGTGGATATTGTGGATGCTGCCACGGCATATATATGTTATATAGAGTATCGAAAACGAAACTTCCCGGGTTGGGCAATGCAAATGGAGGTCAGACCCATAATTCAATTAGGAACCTGCAGTGGTCCGAATATCGAAAATCGAATTCCCAGACCCCCAAGACCCACTGTGCGTGGGCTTTTCGGCTCTGATTCGTTGCGTTTCATTTGTTTGTTTTTTCTTCAGCCTTCACTTTTGTTTCATTTGCTGGCCGAGAGGCGAGAGCCGGGTCTTTGGAGCTGTGAGTCAGCCCCGTGCGATTGGAATTCTGCGCGCTTTTGAGGATTTATTAACAAGAATAATAAAACAAGAGGCACACAAGTCAGACGGTCGAAGAAAAGAAAACCGAAACCGGTTGTCACAGAAAAAAAATGAGACTTACCTGTACTGAGCCGGCGACCGATGCGGAACTGAAGCTGGCGTTGCTGTTGCTGTTGCTATTGATGTTGCTGTTGCTGCTGATGTTGCTGCTGCTTATGTTGCTGCTGCTGATGTTGCCATTGCTGCTGCGACTGGTAGCCCCATTACTATCCTTCAGCAGGAGCTTGGACACCACCGAAATCTTATTGTTGTTCTCCGGCTCCATTTTGGCCAAGTTTTTCTGCCCGGCCACCTTGGGATCACTCAGATCCGAGCCGTTTCCGTTCTCCTTGTGATTTCGCATTTTCATTTAGTTTTTGTTTCGGTTATTTTCACGATCGCTTGTTGTGATTAGAGCTGCCGGATTTTCATTTCAATCTCATCTTTCGGCCACCTCTGAGAAGGGTCAGACAGATAAGGCTTATGAAATTGATGGTAACAAAAAGTGATTCGAATTGAATAGTCTTAAACTGATTTTATGGTTGTGTATATGTGTACTTCAAAAGTTCTCTACAAATGTTTGTTATTTTTTCGATTGGAAGTTTATATCTTAAAAGTTTTTATATGTTTTCTCTCAAATTGTAAAGTACCGAGGCCTTTTGCATTATGACCAGGAATTATCTTTGAGTTTTTCTCCCCCTTCTTTTTTGCTGATGTGATTTTGCGATTAGACCTGCCCGATTTTCATTTCAATCTCATTTTTCGGCCACCTTTTGACAAGACAAGACAAGAGTTATGATGTAAGCGAAAAATACACGAAATTATATGTGTTAAATTATTTTAATTTGGTCTGGCGACATTTTTTGTGGTGACTGTTGGTTGTGGCTGCTTTGCACTTTTATTTCTGTTATCGGGTCCGGTCCGCAACTCGCATCTTTGGAATGCAGTGCAGCCAAACCAGTAAGACGAATCCACATAGACGCCGACCGAAAGAGATGGGTATATGGCGACGGAAAGAGACAGATAGACAGAGGTAGGGAGGAAAATTGAATCGATTTCTGTTGACTGCGTCCGTAAATATTTGTTGAGTTATTTGGGTTTTTGTGTAATAAGTTGAGCGTATTATGTGTGTGGTAAAAATACGAAAAAAAAAGAAGAAATAAATATAAAAAAGTGAACCAGGTTTACATAACATTGACCCACGAGACGCGAGACGAGACGAATATACAGTGAGGCGACAACGCTGAGGGGTCTAAGCCAATAAACAAGTTTTTGTTGTGCATTTTCAAATGCGATTTGGCGACTGCATTTCGTTTCGTTTCGGTTGGACAGCATATAGCAAACGGCCCACGCAGTTGGCTCTTTCAAATGTCATCGTTTTCTGTATGGTTTCCATGCAAATTGATGTCCATTAAAGCCGCAGTTGCAGCTGCCACTTCTGGCCCGTAAACTTCGAGTGTTTAATGCATAATTATGAGCCGCTTCAGCCGCGTCCCAAAGAACTGGAACTGGAATTGGAACTGCAGAGGCTTCGGCGTCGGCCTCATCGACTTGTGCTCCTACTTCGACTGGCAGGCCAGGCTCCTAGGCGAAAACTGGATTCTGCCAGGCTGTTGACAAACCCAGACACAAAACCAAGTCGAAAGTACACTGGCCGAAAGATAATCCTTTCCATACTAGGAATGTAATTCTTGAGGTTTCGATTCAGTTAGTCATTCTACCACATGACACAGCATTTAAAAAGTGAAATCCTAAGTCTGGTGCATGATAAAGCATTTCAAAAGTGAAATTCTTAACTCTAGAATCTTATCTTGACTCAGCAATGAAACATTTTATATATATCAACCATGATAAACAAGCTTGAAAGTTTATGTTTTAGACTTGTTTAAGTATGTTCTCCCAATTGAAAATTTCCTAAAGAAACGCGCTAATTTCTCCAACATTTTTATCATTGATTGAGTGTTATTTCAAAAATAAAAAAAGTTAACTCTTAAAAATATTCTTAAGCGATTTATAAGCCTCCTCAATAAATTTAAAAGGTATACATATAGAACAGGTTTGTTTTACATAATTTGTTTTTTCCTGATTGTGATGTTTCTTGAAACTACGACAAACTACCTTTTATTAAACTAATTTTTGTTCCGTTTTCTCTCTGTGTAAGAGCAGAAGACCTAGGCCCTGGCAAGAAGCCCCCAAAGAAGAAGCCTGTTTTCGGGATGGGGGCAAAGTACGTGGTAGATAAATCTGCTTGCTGCAGCTTCAGGAGTGCAATGACATTGCTCCATGCACTTTCATGCCCCCTAGACTCCAGACTTTCGACTTGGAAAGCTTTCCAGCTAATCACCAATTTGTTAATTATGGCCTTGGGTAGAATTCAACTTCTCCACTTCTCGAAAGTTATTTCCGATTTGTCGACAACTCTGTGATTGCTGTTGAAATGGCTTTTCGGTTTTCTGCAGCGAAATTAGACACTTTTGCTGGCCATAAAAATTCCACATCAAAATGCAGAATGACAAAAAAAACATAAAGTAAATGCGGAAAACATGCAAAATCGGAGTGGCGCCATCGAAATGAGCACACACTCCCCAGACCCGATTGCAATCCCAATACCAAGTGCTAGTCGGTTCCCAGTTCCAATTCCAGTTAGCAGCTCCCAGTTCGAGTCCCCAGAACGGGTTTTTATTGCCCAGCCAATCGATGGCGAGGTCACAAATGGCTAAAAACCCAGCCAAAGCGAAACACATTGATCTCTATTAACAATAATGTTCGGTAGATCCAGGAAGATATGTATGCTCAACGAAAACAGCATATTAAATACGGTTTCAACATCTTCCTATTGACTGCTGATATCTTAATCTCCGCAACGAGAATCTCTTGAAAAGGACAATAAATCACTGAGATATTGTTATGCCAACCTTCGGTTCTTTTCTTGAACTGTGACCCCTGTTTCCACTTCAGCAAACTGTTTAATTCCATAGCCAAGTGTTTGCCTATCAGCTTAAAAGTATCTGCCAAATATTACCCGCGGCGTAGGTGGTCGTATTCCAAAAAAAAAGAGTGTTCCGAGATTGAGATGCCCGGATACCTGATAGCCGCATGCAAAAAGGGGCCCAAAGGTCGTCGTAAATCGGAGTCTTACTCTGCAGTGTAGTGTCAGCTACTAACAAGCGTAACAAAGCAGCAACAAAGATGAATGGAAATTGTTACCTGCCCGGTTATGTGTTATGATTATGTACCTGGGCGGAGGTGTTGGCAAGGCTGCCGTTGGTTTCGTGGTTTTGGCAGGCACACACTTGGAAAAATCCACTGGAATGCAACCAATATGTTCCATTTTACCACCTCAATTTGTTAATTTGACAAACAAATAATAGGAAAGGTATTTCCAAAGTCTAGAATTCAAATGCCAGGAATAAATCCTAAATACATATTAGTATTCATAGGTAATGACTTAGAAAAACCTTTATGTTACTTGGGCCAATAACTCTATTTAAGAAAGTTATTAGGTTTTATGTTAGGTAAAAAATCTCATTACAAATGCCAGAGAAATACATTAGTACAAGCAGGGTTATAACTCATATTTCTTATGATGTACATGATTTTTCCCTGTGCACTCTCAACATTGCCGACTCATTATAATTTTGTCAATTCTCACACAACTACCTGCTGCAGAAATATTCACACAAAGGTGAAGAGCGCGCGGCATTTACACTAAGCCTTAAGTTAAAGAATGAATGAATGGGGCAGGGGGACGGGGACGGGGGAAGGAAGCAGACGCATAAATTTACAATTAAATGTAATTCGTTCGCTGGATTTCCGCAAAAAAGGGCCTGGCAACATTGGCAATTGCAACCTGCAGCAAGTTCAACGCTTTCTTTAGTGCTCCGCCGCGCTTGGCTTGCAACAAATAACACAAAAAGATGGAAAACGAATGGAAAAAAAATATTCCCAAGCCGCGCTTCTTGGTAGTTGCAAATGAAAACACCCACACACCGAGAAACCCTCGCGAAAAACCTCATGCAGAGTGAAAGAGCCAGCAGGAACCACGAAGAAAGAGAAAGACAGCGCAGATTTGAAACTCATTCTTTGAGCTCTCCTGCGGCATTTGTTTATGATCCTGTCAACTACCTAAGCAGATCCTGCGATCCCGACAATTGTTCCACCTTACTTCCGTCGGATCACGGATCTCGAATCCCAGAGGCTGCATCCCTGATCCCAGATCACAATCTCACAGCAGGATGCTACTTCTCTTGTTTATCCGGGGAAGTTGTAATTGGTTTGGTAAATTGCGAAGGTCGTTGGCTTCGGAAACAAGGTCGCACTGTTCGCTTATCATTTCCACAGCTGAGATGCTGGCCCAAGGTGGAAAGTATCTGCTATGTGGAGGCAGATACAGATACAGATAAATACAGGTGGTATGGGGCACAAATATTTGCTCAGCGAATTCCTCGCACTCTATGCATTGCAAATATAAATTGCAAAAACTTGGAAACCCCGGAAAAAGAAAAAGGGGTTTTTACATTTAAAAATAAAATTACTTTAACGCTATAACTGCTAGAATTTTCCTAACTCATAATTATAATTAAGTTTTTTATATAGCTGGAAGTATAGAAACTATAACACCTCGTCTGCAATGCACCAAAGACTGCATTGCAGTAGCTCTGTAAAAAAACCATTCCCAAATAGTTTTATAAGTAAATACACTTTATGAACATGGGTAATAATTTAAGAAAATAATCTCTTAAAAATATTTATTACCGCAAAACTGCTCGATGGCTTATGAAATTCCAGCAAAACATGCCTGCAATCTTAGAAAGTTTGATCGCTTCTTAAACAACTGTATTTGCATTTACCTTTGGCAAATCTTTTCCTACTTTGCTTCCCGTTCTATCTCAAATAATGATGAAATGGCAATTTCTTGGGAAGTTATTTTTCAGGCTTGTTGAATTCTTCTGGTGGTGTTCTCCCCTATATCATTGCCAGTATTTATTTACTTAGCTGGGCTTTTGCGAGACAAGAGTCAGGCAAGAGGAACTCAATTTTTATGCGCAATTTGGGAAAACACTTTGCATGTTGTTTCCCAAAAATTTCGGCTTATTATGTGAGGAATTTACAGCACCGCCGAATGAGGGATCTCAGATTTGAACCCGAATTCTCGGCGGGTGATGTTTCATTGGGTTTCTGTTTCGGTTACAGTTCCACTGATGTTTGCACTACTTAGTTGTGACAGATAAGATTATAATTAGTCTTAGCCTGCCAAGCCGGCAACAATGCCCGATAAGATAAAACTCTCCATGGAGAGAGGGAACAGGAAAAAAAGAAACGCAAACGGGTTGCCAATGAAGTTGACAACTTGAAAAGGCTGGGAATGAAAAGCAGATAGAAAAGCCAGTCGTCAAATATGGCAAGGTCGCCTCGCAGCGCATTCCACGGATGTTTGCCTTCCTAATTAAATAGATCATCGGCAAGCCAATTGGCGCTCGACAACACATCTTGATAATTTAATCAATCTTTCAACGGCAGGCACATACATAAAAGACCGAGAGACAAAACAAATTTTACGCATTTCGAAATGAGTTCAAAACACCCAAAAGCCAAATGTTCGTCACTGAATGCCGCCGAGTGTATTGAACTCAGTTTGCTCCACCTCCACCTTTACCACCATTTCCACCTACCTACCTTCCTGCCTACACGGAGAAAAAACTATATATGTTTACTATTAGCTCTTCAGTTTCTACAAATGTATTACTTGTGTATTAAAAAATCGAAAGGTGAATTACCTTGCCTGATTTTAATGTCATTGGTTCTCTTTTTTTGGTTTTAAAGGAGTTCAGATTACCTATACTTTCATTTGAAAGGACGTCCAATCATACCAACTTTCTTCCTGTGTAGCAAACCCCCAACCCTCCCACAAATCGCTGGCAAGTTGAGCAAACAAGTTTGCTTTGAAATTCTTGAGTAGTATTTGATGTTGATGCTATGCGATCCCCCCATCCCGCCTCCTTCCGCCGCGACAGTTGATAAGTCGTCACATGGAAACGACATGGAAACCCTACGCCTGCTCCCAGTTCCTTCCCCTCGGGACCCGCCCATTAACGCCCACTTTCCCTGAATTGCAGTGCAGAACTGTCACCTGGCCGGGGGGATTTGAATTATTCTTTCTGCCTCTCCTGCTCTTTATCATCCGTTATCGCTGCCAGAATCAGACTCGGAATTCTTTAGCACTCGAGAATTTGTTTTCTGCTAGCTTTGTTGTCTATGCAAATTTTTCCACTCTCTTGGGGACTTTGGTTCACTTATTGTTTAGGCCAAAGCAGGCCAATCTTTGCATTTAATTTACTATGAATTTCTTTGTATTATAAAAGTAGATCGATTAATCAGTAAGCAGTAATAACTGAGGAAATTATTAACATTTAATGTATTGAAGCTTTTATTTAACATGAATGTTTCTTAAGGAAAGTTAAGTACTTCTTAAATCTAATTCCAATTCAAAGAAAATTATTATGAGTAAAGATACAAAAAATTAACAAATCATTAATTAGAAACTAAAAATTATATGTCATATTGTTTCTGTATCATGAACATTTTCTTCGCTAGTTTTTTTTCTATATAACTAACCTAATTGTTTCCATTTCCCTTTGGTTGACTCTACCTGCCTTATCAGCTTTTCAATTGCATTAGTGTTTTTTAACCTTCTTTGTTCCGAGTTCTAACACTCCTTTATCAAGTCTAGAACAAAACACCCCCAGCTTCAAGTTCTCTCAATCTTTTTCGGTGCATTAGCTTATGTAACTTCTTCGAAGGTCTCACGAACCACAATTCCAAGCGCAGTTCAAAGATACATTTGGATTTCGAATTAAGTTTCTCACCGCAAATGTTTTTTAGCGAGTCGAAAATAATCCAAAACACGTACTGCCCGACATCTATTTTTCTGGGGGCGGTTAGGGGGATTTTTCTGAGCCAGGTTTAATGGTTAAAGGTGTAGAAATGGAAACGAGATCGGAACGGTTTCGTCTTTGAGACTGACCCATGCTAAATTTGCAGCTGCTCTTGAGCTCCACCTTGTCCATATCCCTGTCTCTCTCTGTCGCTCTTTCTTTCCGACTCTTTCTTCGACTCCCCACATGCCGAAGAAAATGAGGAAGCAGAAGAAGGGGCAGAAGTTTTGAAGCGCGGAAAATGGCAAGCGCCAAAAACTGGTTGGAAAAATCGCTAATGTTGGGGGGAAAACTTGTTGGAGCAGCCACGAAAAAAAATGAGAAGACGCAAAGAATACGATGAAGATAAAGAAGAGGGAGAATTTGAAACTTCTTGCCACCCGCCTAAAAGGCAAAAGCAGGCACAACACTCAACCTTTTTTGATTATTATAACTATTTTCTAGGCGGAAAAATTTTTTAAACCTCGAAGGTTGATCTTTGTACACGGTTTTGTTTTTTGTTTATGTTTGCTGAATTTTGTAATTTTTCAGGCGCATTTTTACACGACACCTTTTGTTTTTGTCACTTTTTTAATGCCGTTTCGTGCTTTTGGCCACTAATTGTTGTTGTTTATTCGGTTTTTTGTGACTTCTCTCTCTGTTGCTTATTTTTTACTCGAGCTTGAAGCTGATTAAACTTATTCACAGCATTTTCATTGAGTAGAAACTGCATTTAATTTTTTCGTGCATTTTTGGTTGCTTAATTTTTTTGTTAACTCACAAGCTAGCACACACACACGCGGCACACAGGTACACGAATACACGGACACGAGCCCCGAATCGCGGGGCATGCAACGCTCTGAATTTCCTAGGGTTTTCCGCTTTTCCTCACGAACTACACGCTGCGAGAGCCAAAAGAAGACTGAAACTCGCGATCAGTCAAAGCAAAGCTCGTGTGCCACTGCCACATGCCTCTCCAATCGCACTTGTGCTCTTTCTCCCTCAATCTATCTCTCTCTCTCACTGGGATTGCGAAAATGTCTCTTTACATATAGTCGATAATAACATCGTCAATACTAATAGATACCCTTTAATACCTATTAAATTCTTATATTTATATTTTTTAAGGGTTTTGCAGAACTTTGGTTAAAAAACCCAATTACTAAAAGATGTTTATCATATGCTTATTTGATCATTAAATGTTTTGCTTCATCACCTCATGGCAAAATAACATTAAATGATCTAAGCACTAGTCGTCACTCAACCAAACATTAATAATTCGGCTTTTTGGAAACCCCAAAGTTATGAACTTTTAACTAGCTTATTTTAATTAAAAATTGATTGTCTTATAACTTATTTTAATATTCTTTTTTACTTTCTTTTAATATTTGTTACATACTTCGCCAGCAGTCTAGTACGCCTTTATTCACCTCGATTGGGCCACGTTAACAGCCAGCTGGAAATCAGTCCACCAGAGAGGCGAAGAAAGAGATCGTCTTGAAACACTACTAAGCTGTTGTTGTTGCTGCATTACCTGTCGTTTGCCAATGTGTGTGTTGGAGAGAGCGAGAGAGTACCCAAGACCCAGTGGTAAATTTAGTGCTAAATAATGGGGGTTAGAGCCTCTTATCAAGCAAAGCCAAAGCAAACAGGTATATTTGTATTTCGTATTGAAAGTCACTTATCTCAGTGCGAGAGTCGGCTCTCTTTTCGGTCAGAACCTGTTGCCGTTGTCCAGTTCTGTGCGGTGGAAGTGTAAGCGGGGGGAGGGGAGGACGGGCTGCGGACAGCGGGACTGGAAGGCCCGAAGAGAGAGCCAAAGAAGCGAACCAAGAACCTGTTGCGGCAAAATGGCCTGCAACTTAGCCAAAAACCAAAAAAAAACTAAAATAAAAACTGAACCCGAAAAAGAAAACAAAGGGAATAAGAAGATCGTGTGGCAAGACGGCTAGCCAAAAGAGCCAGCGAATGAGGAAAGTAAGGGAAAACGGCTGATAAGCAAGGCCGTTGGGTCCAGTCCACCAGAGATCCGGGCATCTTCAGAATTGAGGACTCGGACTCCGATTCCGAATCTGATTCTGATTCACTCAAAGTTGATTTATGTTCTGTTTGCACTTTTCATTTTCAGCGCAAGTTGGTTTTAATTAAGTGTGTGTGCTCTCAGGAGAACCAGAAGAGGAAGCGGTGACCCAAGACCACCAACGAAGTCGGGGTTCTGAACTTGAACTCCTTACCAAAAAAAAATCTTTAAACAATACGCTGTATTTCTTTGAAAACTGCACGTTTTCGTCGGCTGCCAACAGGAATATTTATTGCTTTTCCTAATTCGTGTATCTCTCAAATAGAGTGTTTTAAAATAAATATCGTTTTAATTACTGACTCTTTAAGTCTTTTTTTAAATTTGCCAACAAATCTTATGGAACTATCTTTGGTTATCCGCTATAAATAGTAATAGTACAACATCGAAAGCACACAGATTTCGAATATTTCGGTAAGGTTTAAAGAAAAGGTTCTCAGAAAAATGTACAAAGAACCATTTAAAAAGAATTTGCTGATAATGTATACTTTTTTAGAAGATCCCCCTCAACCCTATAATTATTGGCTTGGGATCTGGTATTTTTAGAAAATATTTTTACTACATTATAAAAAACAACAAATATATAAATTATAGGTTAAATACAGATAAACCGCAATAATAAACGCGTTAATGGTTCAAGTTGTGGCAAAAAATTGAAAAGAAATAAAAGGTTATCAAGTTACACAAATTTAATAAAGTATTTGCTAAGACCAAAAAATTCATATCTTTAGACCAGAATAATCCATAAAATCAAGGAAGTACAAATGTCCATAAAATTGTATTAGGAAGTAACAACTAGAATTGTTTTGGGTTGCGTGTGCTTTCGGAAAAGAATCTAATTAAATTTGAACTTGAACCCTTTGGCCCGAATCAAATTAGGTTTCGATCATTTTATCGGGCATGACCAAACCGTTAAATCGAAAGCTCTCGCATATCGCACGCAAACCAGGTGTTAATGAGGCATTTTGTTTCTGCTTTGGCTAATTTATTGTTTACGGCCGTGCTAAGAGAGTGGCGCAGATTTAACGGTACAAGCGAAAGGTTGGCCCAAACATGCAAATATCAGTTTGCAAGAATCCCGGGCCCAGAACAAAAGCCCAATCAATGGCTATAGTTTAACAACGGTGTTTATTTCCAGACAGATCATAGATCTTCAGCTTTTGTGTCTATTTCCGATTGGTTCATTGAACGATATTAGACGATCTGTTTTGGGATCTGACCCATCTGCAATGGCATGGTACACCACCATCCCATCTCCCATGCCGTATTCCCAATCTGAGGTTCGCACCTCCAGTCGTCATTCCCAATTAATCATCGCTTTGGCTTGTTGATCCAATCGCGTTTGCTTTGCAAAAGACACAACAGAGTTACAAAAAGTGGGAAAGTGGGAAGGAGAGGCAGCGAAAACACGTTTATGGAGGGGGTGTACACGGAAAAAAGTTGCGGTTTGACATTAAATATTAGTAAAGTAGATAAAACGATGAGTAATGGACGCCCTCCCTTTACGATAATAAAAAGTTTATGCGTTTTATATAAATTTGACATAGTACTTTTGTCTTTATTTAAATGATGTTAATTGAATTGTCTTTAAAAAACCAACAACATTACAGAACTTCAAATTAATATATTTACCTAATTTTATTTTAGTAACAATTAGTTAGTAAAAATTTATATTATTAAATTTAATTACTAAAAGTGGTTCAAAACCCAAATTGTGTTGTGCGAGATAGTTTTTAGAGCCATACAAGTTCAGATTTCTTACAGTGCATTCAAAGGGAAGCTTGGAATGTGCCGCGACTATCAATCAATCTGCTCTTGCCCCTTGCCGGCCTCTACCAAATTCGGTCTATTGTCCGGCGACTGTTACCAAATCCGTAGACCGGCTTGACTTTCCATAGGAAAAGCCCCAAAAATCACCCGAAGGTTATCGGTTATCCGGACTCCGGACTCCGATTCCGTCGCCAGGTCTCTCCTATCTGTTTAAGCATTCAGGTGTGCGGAACGTGTGGAACACTCCCTCATCGGACGGAGACCCAGATCTCGATATAGCGATATCGCACTGGAGACCCATTTAACGTGGGAAACGGCAACAACAACAACATTAACATTAACAACAACAACATCAACCTCCAAACACCAGGGCCCTTTTGCGAAAAAATGAAAAACACAAAATGTTCAACTAGGAGCGGGCCCCAAATGCGAGTTGCATTTCAATTTCAGTGAGACGATGACGACGTCATCAGCTTTTCTGCTCCATATGGCAGCAAATTTGCATTCAGCCATATGTGGTTTTTTTCTGGCCGAAACGAATGCGGGGGGAGGGTTAAGAGGGAAAGGGACGGCGTATTTTTAATGTCAAGCAACTGGCCGGCATGCCAAAGGTATTATGACATACATTTCAATTCAATTTTTAGATAAAGATGCGGCTGCAGTTCGTTTTTCTTTCGCTCTTTCAATGTGTATATTTTTGAAAAAATGCAACAAAGACGGACAGTGGATAGTGGACAGCGGACGGTGGACGATATTTGTGTGGCCGGGCCACTGAAGTTCCGCCATTGGCGATGATGTAAACATCGAAAACAGATACAGTCTCCCGACCCATTTGTATCTTTTTGAGTACAGTAAAAGATAGATAAATGGGGTACCGGCAGACAGCTGATTGAAATACAATTTTGAAAAGTGAATCTGTAAATAAATATATAAAAATATACTATTTGCATGATTCTTTAAAGATTAGCCCTTGAGCATTCATAACAAAACTAGATCTTAACTTTATTTTTAAGCTTTAATGAATATATAAAAATACACAAATGACACAAAACCATCACTTGAGACAAACATTGGCATAACTTCTTATCTAGGTCAGAACTTAATTGGCAGTTATTACGTATTTAATATTTTTAGACAATACTTATATTTTTCAAAGCTTTAAATGCCCTAATAACATATGCATATATGCAATTTATGAATCTCGAAAAAGTACTTATTATTGGTAACATTTAAAAGGATATTAAGAAAATCTGAAAATGTTGGGACATAAAAAATAAATTATCAGTTAGTATTAGCTATGGAATAGCAGTTGTAAACATTTTATAGCGTCGTTTTGAAAATCTACAAATATTAGGAAACCAATAAAATACATGATCTGTAAGTATGGTAAAGCAATTGTGAACATTTTATGGCGTCGTTTAGACCAATATTTTGCTTTTGGCCAATGACAACTGTGGCGATGTGCCTGAGGAGCTTGTGCCGAGATCTTCAGATGGGATCGAACCAGCGGCCGTCCTATAACCTGGCGGCATTTGCTGCGGGCCATGCTTCGGATTGTCAGCTAGTCAGTTGGCCAGTCAGTCAGTCAGTTGGCCAGTCTTTCAGGCAACCAGTCAGTCAGCCAGTTCGTCTAATTGGATTTGCGCGCTTGTGCGTAACTATAAATCACACACGAACACTGGCAAAGACGGAGTCGTGGAGCAGGGACAACCGGTTTGATTGCCAAGTCACCCGCTCATAGCCAACTGCAGAGATCCCATCGGGCTTTTTGCCTCCTCAACTATTTGTAAAGTGACCAAAACGGTAACAACAAAAACCACAAAACGCTCTTGTCGTTGTTGTTCCAGTTCTTGTTTCCCCATAAACAATATAAAGAATATAATTATGCTGCTGCATAAAACCCAAACGTATCAGCTTACGCAACCTGGAGAATGTGGAAGAGGGGCTTGTAAAATTTACATGGCACAAGGCCCCTTTTGCCGGTCGTGTGAAAATTATTAATGGAGCCACTGTCTCCGACAAGTTCATGTGTCATGTGTGGAAAGTGTTGGGTATTACTACTGCCTTCCCGGAAAAACTCCATTTCTTGGGCGGGTTTTTAGTTTTGATTTATCGGCCCACCGCCCAAGCTGTAAGCGGATGTTGTAACAACGCGCAATTGCAAATCTAAATGGCCAAGTTCTAGGTAAAAGTTGTAGAAAACTATGGAACTTAAGAGTCAAAAGATTAACTCAACCCAAGCCCAAAAAACATGCCATTTGCTGGTGGTCTTCCATCAAGCCCCACATGTGACTTGAACTTACGCTGAACTTGTAGCTTCCTTCGGCTACTTGAGTTTCACAAGGAAGGACGTCTGTCGCGGGTATTAAGTTACATCAAAAGGCAAAAAAAATCATTTAAAACGAAAGCCAACACCGACATATGGTGCAACCGGTTTTAAAAGTGGCGCCAAGCCACCGAATTTTAATTATCTGGCAGCCCTGTCCCACAGATGTTCGCTATAAAACTCATATTCTGGCAGCACCATCCAATCAATAGTTGCTATAAATGCCATTCAACTATAAACATCGATACTCCTTACTATATTGAATATCGCCGGGGACAATTTAAAATTTTCTTAACTTTCATATTATGATGTTCAACAAAAAAGATTTAATTGTAAAATTTAAAACATATCATAAAAATGAAGCATAATAACCAACATTATGTCTTCGTTAGATAAGACATCATTAAATTATCAATAAAACAAAGAACATTTATAAATTAACCGTCTCTTCATCGACGGTGCCCTGCCAAACATCGATTCCTCCTCCACTGATGACAACCCTAGTTTACAGTTAGCCGAATACTTTATTTCGAAGCGTGGCGGCGCTTTTTGCGCATAAAAATAACAAACTATTTGTGAAATTTCAAGAAAACATAACTTATTTTTAGTATGGATGATCACGGAGTGTTGAGCCTAGTGAAGAAGGTGGTGCACTCGCTGGTGGTCTCCTCACCCGGAAGAATGACGATCGAAAAGCTAATGCGCGATTACCGAAGCGAAGAGGGCTGCACTTTGCCACACCACAAATTGGGATTCAATGACGCCGAATCCTTCCTCCGCTCGATTCCGGATACAGTAAAGGTATTTATATATGTACCTCCATAATCGAAATAAACACTACATTTAATAATACCATTTACCAGGTGATTGGCCACGGACCCGTGGCCAGTGTAACTGCGGTGACCACCGCCAAATCGGCGCATATTCAGCAACTTGTGCAGTGCCAAAGGAAGCCCAGCAACAGGTCCAGAAATCGACCCAATCACAAACCCAAGTATTGCTATGCATCCGAGCGTTCCAATTTGATCTTCATAAACGAAAGTATCCGGAAAACGAATGCTAGAAAAATGCAGAATAGAACATATCAGCGGCCCAAGGATCTCAACATACCCGTTTCATATCCCAACTATACTCGACTGATGTATCCCGTTCACACTCCGGTTGTCTACAACAATATTAACGCCATGATCTGCGCCGCACAGCAGCAGGTGCTTTTTAATTACTACCAGCTGCAGTATTATCATTATCTTCTATCGCTGATTTATCCATATCCTTGTTCGCAGAACACCCCAAATCCGCAACCGAAGTACTCTTCAAATCCCCAACAGCAAACGCTACCAAAGATTATTCCAAAACTTAAGGAGGTGAAACTAACCAATCCTGAGCCATTGGAAGTTCAAGGACAAGCGAAGAAGAGTTTTCAACCACAGGACATTTTAAGACCGACTCCTGAGCTTAAACAAGCAAGTTTGACTCAGAAGCTGGAGAAGGAAACCAAGGAGATGAAGGAAGCTTTCGAAAATCTTTCGGTAGATGTTGATTCCTCCGGTTACCATGACTACGAGGAATACGAAATATTTGAGTCTGACGAGGAGCAATTTGCAAAAGATCCTTTCGGCTCTAGAGAAAGAGTACATGCTCCTCAAACTGCCGTTGTAATTGGAGATTCATCGGAAAAAGATGTGGCAGTGGCGCTCGAACTGGAGCCAGTCACCCAGCCTCAGCCTGATCTCTTATCCAAGCCAACTATTCAGGAGGATATTGCCAAGCCCCTGGAACTCCAAGAGCCCTTCCTTAATTATGAGTCCTCCGATGATGGCGACGAAGAAAATGCCGTTCCAGGATATGCTGTGGTAGGATCAACCATAACTAATTTTAGGCACATTAAATTAAGAGTTCAATTATGTTTAGGACGATCGAGTTCTAGGTGTGGATTATCCCAAAGATTCTGTTCGATGTGATTTCAAGCTTCCTGTTCGCGATATTACTGATGTTGTTCAGTTGGAGCAGCGCATGGAGGTGCAGTTGGTGAAGGTGGACAATCCGCACAGCTTCACCTTTTGGGTATACAACGAAGAGTTTAATGACTACAGGGCTTTATCCTGCAATATGCAGTAAGCTAACGATTTTATATAAAAAATGTAATATCGTTATTTAATTTACATTTTTAATTTTTCCCTACAGAATGTTTTACGAAGGTCTTGATTCGGATAAATACACTATGCCGCTTTGCTTAATCACCACAGGTCATCTCTGCGTGGTGCGCTCCAACATTTCGAGTGTGTGGGAAAGAGCCCAAGTGTTAGGGCACCGACCGAATAATATCAAGAAGACCATCGAGGTGGAGCTGATCGACACCGGCGTCATAATGTGTGTGAGCCACAAAGAAGTCAAGTTTCTGATGAAAGAGTTTGCCATCCTACCGGCGCAGTGTTTGGTCGGTCGATTGGCCTTTATAACTCAGTGGAAGAGTCCGGCTTGGTGCGCAGAAGCCGTTAACTTCTTCTATAGGATGGTTTCCTATCGCAGACTTTACGCCAAGGTCGAAGCTATCAACGTGAGTCAATAATCATAATAAGCAAGCAAGGCTCAATAAACCTTTTTCTTTTTCAGAACAACACTGCTTATTTGGTGTTGGTCGATCCGGACAGCAAAGCACCCAATATTAACTTGAACAAGTCCCTTATCGACTCCGGTTTGGTGCGCCGCTGCATCTCAGCTTAGATTCAAATTAATATAATTTTTCATACATCACCAGTTTTTCGTTTCTAGTGTTATATATTATTATTAACTATTACTATCTATTATTGCTAAACTCCAACGTATCGGCATGGGAAGCCAAATTGATTTTTTTATGTTTTCAATTAGGATTTAAATAAAACTCGTTTTCGTATTATTTTAAGGCAAACGCTGTCCTTCTGCTTTCTTTTTATTAGTTTACGTGTAATAAAATACTAAGTTACATAAATCCTTCAACAAGTCGCTGTCCTTCGCCTGATTTATGCTCGAAAGTAAAACAAACAAGGACTCAAAGACGAACCACTTGCAAAAGAGATATCGCTCGCAACTAAATATGGTAACTTGAACGGAAATTCTGAATCTGAATGGAAAATCATGATCTTGCTCGGCGGCAGCCCCGCAATAAATACTTGAAATGTAACTGAGGCGCTTTAACAATTCCCTATAAAAGACAACATTGTCTATGTTTTGTATATATATGTTGTGTATATAGTTGGTTTCTTGTCTGTTCTTTTTTTGTTATTTTTTGGTGACCGCTGAAACGACGGCACCCTGAGGTTGGTTTTTAATATATTTTTTCCATTTTGTTTTTTTTTTTTTGAGGCTTCTCTACTACGTTGTGTGTCGAGTGGTGTTTTGTTTGTTAGTGAGTGAAAAACTAATAGTTCAACTACTAATGCGCATTCGTTAAATTTGCTTAAATACTTTTCTTTTTGTTTTGTTTCTTGGGTTGTTTTCTTGTTTTGTATATTGCTGAGTTATGTTTTCCCTTTTTTGCAATGCGTATTTAAATATGCTATATAATCGCAATAATACATAATTGTTTGTTTGTTTGTTGGTTGCTCGAGTACATAATAGCTACGTTTAGCTATGTTTTGGTATGCTGTAACGCTTCGCTTCGTTTATATCATAAGTTGATGCATGTCTGTCTGACTGACTGTAACCTGTCGCCTGATGCCTGATGCCCGATGCCCGCTGCCTGATACCTGTCACCCTTTCACCTGTTCACCTGGTCAGCTACAGGTGTGCTCGCGTGTGTGTGGTTGTGTGTTCTTGTAGTAGGTCCATAGGACTAACGCCTATGTAGCAATTCAAAAGTCTATTCACTTCGTTATCGTTACAATATCGTGGGCATAAAACTTATATGTAGATTTACTTTATATGTCAGTATTTGGTGTGTAGTGTGTGTGGGTGTGTGGGGTGGCAAATCTTCTATGGCTGTGGGTTGTGATTTTCTGATCTGTCTGCTGGCTGCTGAGTTCTCTCTATCGTATAATTTATCTCTGTATGTACTCGTTTTCTCTTTTTTTTGTTAATTTTTTTCGATTCTTATATTAAAGTCATCACAGTTAGCGGAGCTGAAATTATGAATAATTATTGAGGACATTTTTTGTGTAATTGTTTTTGTTTTATCTTTTTTTGGATTTTTTGTTTTTAATACGTTTTCTACTAAATCGCAATTGCATATATAGAGTGTCTACCATAAATTGATTCTTTTTTAGTGTACTCTTATCGCGTCTTGGGGTTCCTTTTACTAAATTATTATATACGCAGTGTGTGTGTGTGAGTGTGGGAGTCCTGTTTTTGGGGTATGGGTGTGGGTTTAGGTGAGTGAGTGTCCAGCGAACCGCTGTCTTCAGATGGTTGCCCGGTGCCCGCCGGCACCGCTCGTCATCGCTCCTCAGTGTCATGGGGTGTTGCCCTCGAACAGGGCGCGGAACTCCCCGCTCCGCGGCCTCGGGAGACCCTCACGTATCGTCTGCACCGGCTCAGCAATGCTCGACTCTGACCCATGCAGTAAATTCTCCTTGAGATCCATGTCACTGAAAAGGATTACAACAAGATTTAATACAAATTCAAACAAGCAATTATTTGTGTATTTAATTATAGAATATCCCTCTAAGAAAGGATTACCTATTTTTATAGAATTTTACTTTAATTGGGTGTTTTTAAAATTTATTATTTATAACACGAAGTTTTTTGTTATATTGATATTGATTTAGATTAATTGTTTTTTATTTTGTATCATATAATTTCCCAAGACAACTTACTCATCTTTGCAGTCATCCGCCTCAGCAGCTAAGGCATTAACCACAGCCGTAATCGTGTTCGACTCCGGATTGCTCAGCTGCTCGTCCTTCTGATGCATTATGTTTGGATTCTTGCCAATCTTGTTCAACCGCTCCGCGGCCACAGTCTCCATTGTTTTGCGCATCAGCGGATACTGATCCAGAACGCAATTGAAATGATCCACGCTCAACGAGAATAAATTGCAATAGGTTTCGGATCGCACGCTGGCCACACGACGCGCATTGGTCAGCAGACAGATCTCACCGAAGTAAGAGCCATCCGATAGTGAGGTGGCAACCTAGGGTGAAAGATGGTAGTTATTATATGGTATTCAAAGATGTACGGTCTATATTACCTCGCCGTTGGCCATGACAATGTCCACCACGCCCTCCTGTATGAAGTACATCTTAGTACCGATCGTACCCTCCTTTATGATAATATCACCTGAAAGAGATCGGAAAAATCATTAGGTTAGTTATTAATACTATTATTTAGAGAAGGTGGACCCACTCACCTGGTTGGAAAACTTCGTATTTCAGTTTGGTAACTACGTCGGAAACGAAATTCGAATCGGCATTAGCAAAAAAAGGCACTGACGCCACGAGGGATCTGTGAAATATTGAAAAAGTGTGTTTTATTATTTTATGATTAATTGGGTGGCCAGTGCAAAATACTAATAATACGAAATACTATACTAATCAATCGGCTGAAAGAAGAAACACTTTAAATAGCACTGCATAGTGACAGATCGCCCACCTGCAGTTGTAGTTGATGACATCCTCGCGCAATTTCTCGCTCAACTCGCCAAGTATCAACTCTTCATCGAAGAATTTACCCTGGTAGCGATGCTCGAAGTATTCCGTGATGCGCTGCCGCATGTCACGCGGCAGCTTGCGATAGGCCATATACTCCTCCACCTGTTTGACCTTCTCGCGATACTGACGCCGGCTGGAGTCCAAGCTCTGGATGAGATTGGTCGCGTGACCGAGGAACAATGCGTAACACGTGGCCCCAGATATCATCGACAGCATCGTCAGCCACATGTCTGTCAGTGATTGTGGTGGGAATCTGCAAGTGGGAATAATAATTAGTCAGATTGTCTTATGGGACATTATTCATCAGCATTTAAGAGAGAATTATTATTCGGTTCAAGTAGATAGGGACAGTAGGTGGGTACAAGAAACCAAAGTAGATAGGAACATTAACTCACCTGCCATAGCCTATGCAGAGCATGTGCGACATGGCCTTAAACAATGCCCACGAATACTGCTCCAGCCAGTACGATTCCTGAAATGGAACAACCCATTTAGATAGCCGATACCAGCTAGTAGGGATTTACCGATCTGGCGCACCTGCAACTCGTTGATGGAGACCCAGGAGTTGGATGGAAAACCCTGCAACATTGGCACTAAGAACTGCAAGCAACCGCTCCAATGGCCGATTAGGAGCATCATGCAAATTAAATTGAAGATCCTCATGAAGACCGAGGCCATATTGAGGAACTGCAACCAGAGAGGTCAATCAAAAGGAGTGCACATCAACTAAAGCCCAACACCGCTCGTGTTTGTGTGTGTTTATTTGTGGTTGTGAATGTGTGTGTGTCTATGTCCTTGTGTGTGTGTGTGTTCGAATGTGTATGCGTGTTACATATGGGTGTGAGTTCCACATATATATAAAACCAAATGTCTCAAGTAAACGAGAGAAAGAAAACCCAAACGAGGAAATAAAACTTGGAACTTGGAAACATTTTTTTTGCAACTTGGCGCAATTCGTGTTTTTTGGCGTTTCCAGCTACCGGTAGTAAATGTAACAGTTATTGCATTATGCCAATCAAAGCAACTAAAACAAACCAAACCACAGCCATTAAACAAGAAATTACTCAATCTCCCCACTCTGCCCGATAAGTATGCTACGGATACCCGTGTTCCTCGGCCTGCAGATCATCGGAGCAGAGCGGTACGGAGTCGATATACAAAGTACATCCGATAAGATAAAATAAGATAAGATTAGTCTAGTGTTAGGCAATACAACAGTGTCCGGTGTACTGGGTGTACTTTGTGTACAGTGTACAACCTGAGCAATCAATTCAAACTCAATCAATTCAAATTCAAACCATTTCTACGTTTCGAATAGGTGCAAAATCAGCTTCTAGATTATGGTACAAGTGCTCATCTTTACTTTTGTTTGTTTTCTTATTTTTTGTTTGTTTTGTTTTACGTTTGTTAAAAATAATTATGGACACTAAGCCGTTCAAACGTTCAAAATATCGAAATCGAAACTCGTATTTTACAATGAAAGCGTTTTTGTTTGTCTGACTTTCGCAGTTGTTAGTAAATGAACTACGTAATTCTGTACAAAGTACGGTAAACAAACCAACGAAATAAACACAATCAATAAATTAACGAAAACCAAACGGACGGTAAACGAAAACATAGAGCAAGAGCAGGAACACAGAGCTTGAGAGAAAGAGAGATAGGGGGAGCGGTATTGAGATAATAAAATAACGGTTGTTGTATTCAAGAATTCAGTGGCTGTAGCTGCGTGTGCGTGTACATGTGTGTGTGGGTGTCACTTCAAAAAAGCTTCTTTTTCTTTATTTTTTACGCGCTTCTGCTGAAATCTTTTGTACAACAGAAAAGGAAGAGAAGGCTGAGAAAATAAAAAATCAGTGAAAACCAAAACCAGGAACAGTAACCAAACAACAAGAAACAGTAGCAAAGGCAGCAAAATAGATTTCCATTTTTTACACAGAGAAAAATCATCAGAGAATAATAGGATCTTAACAAAATGTATCCTTTTTATGAACATATCATACTAATAATTTTGAACATATCAAATTGGTATTGTTAGCATAGCAACATATTATGTTTACTCATAATAAAATGTATTTATCATAAAAACTTACTTTATACCTATTAACATAACAGAAATAATTATTAATAGTATCCAAGATTTATTAGTAACAATAAAATTATTTAAAAAGGATATCAAGACATGAATATTAAAATAATGTTGTGGTATTAATTTGAATGATCTTCAGTTGTGATTGGAGTTTCATGTGATCCTACTGATATGTTCAAAATTATATTCGTAGGATATGATTGTCTTAAGGGATTCTGTGATAAGATTTTCTCTGTGTACTTGAGAGAAAGAGAGCAAGAGAAAGTTTGAGCGGAAAGCGCGCAGCACAAAAGCAGAAAGCATTGAGCAGAGTGTCAATCAAAGTGAGGTTAAGTTGAGTACGATAGACGACATAGGTTAGGAAATGTGGAAAGCGTTTGGCGCGGGCCCACAAATGTATGCTATAGAATACGAGTAGTATGTGGCTACATATATTACAGTGTTCGTGTTCGATCTGATTGGTCGTTGGATCAGTTTTCCTGCTTCAGATCGATTGACTATATTGGATGTGTGTCTGTGTAACCGGATCTAAAACCTAAACCTAAAGCGAAAGCAGCAGCAGCCATTACTTTTCCTACTATATAGTGCATATTTGTTGGTGTTTTTACAGAGGTAACATTTCGATCTGTGCTGCTTCTCTCGCAAGCCAAAAGCATTTAACAAAGTATACAACAATCCGAATCCGTAATATCTCCTGAGATCTGTGGCGTTTTCATGCTCTTCGCAGCGAAATATAACCCAGCTAATCTGTGGTTCATAATGATAGATATAGCAGTACAATAGGACTTCCGATCATGCCCATGCATGGAGTCAAAAGCTACGTAATCTAGCGAAATATATTACATTATCCTTCTGACTGATTCTACGTCGCGTGAAGAGCATGAAAAGAGCTTCGATTTCGCACCGAAGATTTGTAAATAAAAAATATGTTATGTTTTTATTGCTGCTTTTGGGCTAGTCTCTCTTCTTCTTTTCGTTATATTGAGATTTTCATTATGCATTAAATGAGAAATAGAGATTATGTATGGCAATATCAATCAATCAATCAATCAATATGTAAAAAAGGCAGTCTCAGAAAATTTACAGAACGTACGAACGAACGAACATTAAAATCAAGCAAACATGATCAACGAACAATCGAACGAACGAACAATCGAACGAAATTATGCACTAAAACTCAATTTTGGCTTTAACACTCCTCAAAATTTGAGTTATGTTGCACCAATAATACATAATCATAATTTCAATCAATCAATCAAGGCTTTTGGTTTTTGTTTATCAATATATACTGAAGTTGTTGTGTTGTTGATTTTGATTTTTGGGTTGTTACTTTTTTATTGGATGGTTTACCTTGAGAATTAGGTTGCTTTTTGTCAAGCCATCTTTGTCTTTTCTGTTCATTCTCCCTCTGCGATCAGCACTTTTTTTCTGTAGATTCTGCAGAATCTAAAAACCATATATACACAGGTATTTTAGGCCCTGATTCAGCTAGGTTGGATTTTTGTATTGTTTTGTTTATTTTATTTTTGTTGTTCTTAAACTGATTTTCATAAGCATCATTAGTTGTTAGTCGCATTTAGCGGAATACTTTTCTTTTCATCGCTTAAGTTGAGCGTTTCAAAAACAAAATAAACATAAATCATAATATACAGTGATTTCCAATTTCAGGCAATGTTTTACAAAGGGCTCAAGGAGCTGTACTTGTACGTATCTCATGGGATGTGTGCTGTGGGTGGGGTTGGGTTGGGTTTTGGATTAGAGGGAGTGGGTGGGGGATTACGTTTTTGGATAGAGATATAGGGTAGAAACATTCCCCAACCCTTGAGTTGCGGAGATGCCTTCAAAGAAGTTCAAAGTACAAAGTGCAATGAAGAATATTGATTTGAGTGCTTCAAAGTCGGCAAGAAAAGAATAGGAAATCGAAAATCGAATATCAGAACAACAGAAGCAATAAATTGAAGACTCAACTGAAGAAATGTGAAAGAAAGCAAAGGAATCTTCCCGCGGCACAAGTGAAAACATGTTCTCAAGCTTAGCGAGCGCGTCAGATGGTTCGAGAAAAAACCCAAAAAAAAGGTACATTTTCGATTCGATTTAAGTGTGTTTCGAGTATGCAGGTATGGTGTGAGATATAGGTATGTTCTTGCAGTAATCGGCCTGGGGAATTATTTAGGATCTGGTCTGGTGGACCCGAAGCGCAGCAGGCGCACAACACGTAACAAACATCGGGGTCACACAACTGTATAATGTACAAACTGAGTTGGCTTATGGTACAGCGATTGTCTGGTTCTATTTTTGATTGACTTTATAGACACACATAGGTTGAGGAAGGTATATCATACTTGGTAAACAAAACGATTGGTAATCGAACGCAAAGGATTTAAACGTTTAACGGAAATCATAGACACAGAGGTTCCAGATAACAACTCAAAGAAAATACATAGTTTGAACATTTCTGCGCGCCATCCACAATTAAAGTACTTTTAATGCCACACACATGTACGTACACATGTAACAAAGAAAAGTGAGCACTTTGAGGATATAATAGTCCCCGACCACTGATCACTGTGCTGAGCCTAACTGCAGTTGCCTAGATATAACCTAGATCCTCGAATCTGTTTTTGTGGTGTGGAGTGAACGAGTAGTTATGCTGATCTTACGGTCGAGAATTTGGAGCAAACGAAAGGGAAATTTTAACCAAAAAAGGGGATCGATCGGGGACCAAGGGTCCCAGGATTAAAACTAAAGAGGTATTGACGAAACGGGGGATTCTAAAAAATATATACACAGAAAAAATAGATACAAAAAGGAACGCATTGCTTTTAAAATGATTTTTTTTTCTTCATTGAGACTTAAAACATGAGCTGAGAACTTTAAATAATGAATGTAATTTTGTTCACATTTGTTAAAATACCACTGCATACTTTTAGGCATCTTAACAATTGCTTTAAACCTTTTAACTTCAAAATGAAATTAGGCAGTATGGAATACTTTCTATTAAAGGCATAAACAGAACTGGGAAATAAATAAATGATATAGCTTATCAGTTCTGGATGGGCTTTCAATATAAGGCATCAAAATTATATAAGTTGAGAAATCTTTGAAAAACTTATATCTCTTTTTCTGTGTACATATTTTACAAGTGTGTCTTAAAAATGAAAACCAGGGAGAGTAAGTAAATTGTTATGCAAACTAAAGATGAAACGGTAACGAAACGAAACTGAAGGAAACGAAAAGGAACTTAAGGATCGAGCGTTGCCAAAATGAACCGGGTGTACTCACATAGACCTCCTCCCATTGGGACACGTAGCGCACGAGGCGGGAAAGGCGGAGCAGTCGCACCAGGGAGAGCAGCTTGGCCAGGCGCAGGATGCGCAGGGCGCGTCCGGCATGCAATATTTGAAAAGAATCAGAGAAATCCTGCAATTTCATAATCTTAAATTAAAATGTTGCGTACTGTTTCTTAAATACATTGACTTACTTGATTGAAAATTAAAAATATATAATCTAGCGGTATCGACGAAATCAAATCGAGAAAAAACCAAGTTCTTAAATAGTGTTTAGCTATAAGCTTTGGATCCAATATTACTTGTTCAGCGTTGTCTTGTTGCATAATTCCTGAAATCATATATTCGGTCTAATGGTTAAGCAGGGGCGCAGTAAATGGGGGACACGGTACCAGTTTTGGAAGGGTTTTGGAAAAGGGGTTTGTTAGTTAGTTGGCTCGGTTGAGTGTGCATTACCTGTTCTAAAATTGACTACAATATCTATTAAAAAAATAGTATCACTTAGGCAGTTGAAGGCAATCCATCGTGTGCTCAGATCATCGTTGAAGAATGATATTGCGACTGGCAGGATAATAAGATTTGCTACTAATAATAAAAGCATGCAAAGGTCCCAGTAAAACCTGTCGAAATAGATTGATTTAAGTGGATAAGTAAGTGATAATTATGGTGGGGTTTAATTCGAGTCCTATATCATGTCAGTAATATTGCTGGATAGTTGGGAAATCTCTAGACTCACCTGAATGAACTGCAAGGGTGTATGACCCAATGCCCGGAAGTTTTCTGACGTATGCGCTCCTTGACCAGCGCCTTGCGGCTGCCAAACAGTTTCATGGCCAGTCGGTTGTCCGTCGGCTGGAACCATGATTGCAATTGACTTTTTAGGAAATTCGCAGAGACTTTTTCCGACACAATCGGTATGTTGGGCATGGGCTCCTCTTTCGGAGTGCCGTACAACGACACGTCATCAAAGTGTACCTGTGAAGGATCAAAGTGGGATCCTGTTAGTCCTTCCCTAACCAAAAATCAATTGCCTGGTTAAGCAGTCAATGTCAGAGTCAGAGGTGATCATTGGGTGTTATCTAGGGAAGGGTCTGTCCTGTACTAGTAATACAAATGGAACCTTTGTCCTTGCCATTTCGGTTCCTTGGTCGCATATTAGCAAGGCCTCATCATCGAAAGCGGTGACCAGCGAGTCGGTGCAGGTGTTCTCGAACGAAATGCGCAGGTCGTTCTCGTTCACATTCAGCACCGAGCAGTAGGAGCAGCGTACCGATTCCTCACTATCCCCGCTCAGCAGTCTGAAATGGCATTGAGAAGATCGGAATCAGTAAACACGGAAGTGCTGCCTCGAAAAATTCCGTTACACGAAATCATGCCATAAGGCTTTGGGGTCTGCCTAAAATGAAAGTGAAACTACGCAGATGGGGTGTCAAGGTGGGCGGGATGGTCCGGTGTCGGTTAACGCACCGGTTTTACTGATATCATTTACCCTTATGACGGGGTATCTTAGTTTTGGGGATCTCCCTATATCAATCTTTATATAGAACATGTTGTATTTAGACTATGTGCGAAACGAAATCAGTATATTCTTTCGTGAGGACTACTATAAAAATAGGCTGTGAAGATTAATATATAATAATCAGTGTCTGCTAATCACTTTTTAAAAAAAATTTTAACTCCAATGAAGAACATCCTAAATTTATTTGCACAAGATATTACCCTAATCTGACGATTTGTTTTAATTTAGCAAAGCAAAAATTTGACTTATATGCGCTTGAAAGGCTTGATAACATCTAATCCAGTTGTGATCATCTTTCGAATTCGTATTTATTGTACAATTAAAATCCTTTTAAAATCATTGAACTAAATTTCAAACGAAAATAAAGTTTTATTGTTACAGAAGTTATTTACATATTTTGCAACTTTACTTTAAAACACTTCCAAAATATTAAACATTTCTCAAAAGATTTTAGACGCAATACAATATTTTAAATACTTTCAAGTTTTACTACTTTATACCAAACAGTAAATGGAAAAGGAACTAGGAATTATTTGTTTAAATTGTTAAAATTAATTGTTCTTAAGGACAATTTGTAGTTTAATTACGAATTTCAGTAAACATCTCAAGTATTAGAATCACATGCAAGGGTATTCAAACGTTCGATCTTCAAAACTATCCAGTTTTTCTAGATATTTATGTTTACTTTTAATTGCGGCACACGCACAATGCAAGTTGTATCAGAGCGGCGGCTGCTGCCCTCACCTTGCCCACTAGACGGTGATTGTCAAGGTTTTCCGGGGAAGCAGCCGGAGAAACTGGAATCCCCCTGCCAGCACCACCTCCTCCTTCTCCACTTCCTACTCCCTGGGTGTTTATGCCGCTTGCGTTTTTTGGAGCAGCGAACACTGGCCACCAAATACTAAATGCTGAACACCGAACACTGAACACCGAACACCGAACACTGAACGACAAATAGCGTGGTACGGATATTATTCACGGCGGTCCTATTGTTAAAGCCCGGCAGAGACGCGTGCTCGTGGTTACGTTGGTTTTGGCGTCACGGTTAGTCGTACTGATATTTTCGTATATTTATAATACTTTTCGTAATTGTGTCTGTGCTTCTATTATTACTGCTCTCTTTCGCCTGTTCACACTCAATTGTGTGTACTTTTAAATGGGAAAGTTTCGTTTTAATTAAGCCTGATGAAGCTGATTTAATTTAATCTTGGCCGCCATTGGCATTAGGCTAATGAATTTATTAGTTATTGTTATGGTTGCTCACCAACCAACCGCCGAGTGTTTATTTTTCCCCGTCTATTGCATTACACAAATCAAATCACATTGATGGATACATTTCATAATTGCGGTTTCAAATTTATCTCACTTCACAGTGTTTTTGTTTGATGTTTTGCATTCGGAATTCTTGGCTGGCAACTGGAAAACGTGCTGTAGCAGATGTTTTTCTCTGATTTTATGGATATGACTCGCGCCGATCGACCGACTCACACAAAATAGCTCGCACGGCTTTCGCCGCGAATCGGAGAAGTCTGGAGGCGCGCTATATAGAGTAGAACAGAACCGGGTACTTCGAGTGATTACAGCGGCAAACTTTTTGCGACTAGCGGTCGGCGCTCGCAAACCGCTTGGAAATCGCCGGCAAACACTCCGAAAACGAGACCAGATCGCGGCGACTTCGTGGCGTTTCGGAATCGAATCGGGCGTCCTCGAGACCCGAAAAAGAGGTGGCGAGGGGGGAGGTTGGGGGTGTGAGTGGGTGGATGGGATCGTATAATTCTTTATTTTTACTTTCTGTCTTTGCTGGCCGAGCGATATTCTTACCTCGAATATCAATTGGGCCAGGAATTGCAGTTTGCTTCCGAGACGTCGAGAAACACTAGACCGAAATTGGCTGGCAATTGCCTAATTAAATAATTGAGATATTGACACCGTGCACTTGACGCTGGTTTTTATCTCTTTGTTTTTTGTTTTTTTTTTTCCCCCGTTTCTCTTTACTGTTACGGCTACTAGTTTTTTTTTTTTTTTTTTATTTGCCAGACTCTTTTTAAGCTATTGCTGAGATGCTGCGGCGACTTGATAACCTGTTCTGAACCCCGCAGCCGTTGCACAATAAATAAATAACGAATTTGTGCTGCCTTTTAATTGATTTCGCGACGAGCGTCGACGCAAATTATGGCTGCTTGTAATTCGCTGCCTGCTGTCTTCACAAAAATTGATGCCAATAAAACCACACAATACAATATACACGAATCGAAAACTATCCGAAAACAGTAAACAGCCAATGGAACATAAACAATGATCCGAAAAATACGTCTGCGGCTTATGCAAATGTAAACGTTCTATTCTTGGGGGATTCGAATCGGAATGGTTCGGATTGGATTGGATATCACTGGTCAAGAAAGGAGGAAGCGTCGTCCAGGTCTCGTTTTGGATTTGGATTTAGATCTGAGTCTGGGTCTCGTTCTCGGTCGCAATTTGTATACCCGCAACAAATTATGGAATTATGTATGTTATTCACACGGACCGATTGAATCGCTGTTTACTTTGTCGCTCGCAATCAGGGTGATAATGGAGCTGTTTTTCCGTGTCGCTTTTCCGTTTAGCTTTCCAAAGCGCGATTATCGATTCAGTTACACTTTGAAATCACACAATGACAAATGATTGTTCAAGTATTCCATCTGGATTTCTTTAATACGATTATTTACGACTTTCCAACTATAGTATTGACAAATTTGAGACTAACATTGTCAATCATTCAAGGTTTAACTTCAGAACGTTGTGTTTATCGCTTCGGGATTTTTGTTTAAAAGTTATAGTGCAAACAATGCAAAACATGTACATATGTATTAATATTTTTCTATCAACAAACAGTTATTTTGTAAAATCTATAGTTTAAAATTTGTACGTAAAAGCACTTATCACACACCGATTTTAGACTTTTGAACCCTTTGAATTTGGATATTTTTGACTGACGTTCAAACGTTCGATCCGCTCAAATTTGGAGTTCACTGCTCGCCGACCATTAGAAGTTTATTGCGCGAACTGAGACGAAAGGCAGGTCGGAGTGGGAATCTCGGTCTGCGACGATGGAATTATGCAAATGCCCTGCGATAAGCAGAGCGAACGAAAAGCACTCAAAAAAACCGGTAAGAGACGGTCAGTCGCTTTGCATACGCGTAATTCCCACTTGTAAGCTGGGGTAATGTCTTGAATGGCTCGCTCTCTTTTCGGGGAATTGGGTAATCTGAACAAAAAGACGTAGAAGTCTCAGGAATTTTCTTATTTCAAGGCTTTATATTTTAAGAACGCTTGTGTATACTTTTTAATGTATTGAACTTCAATTTGAAGGCTTGTTCTAGGCGGGACAATCTGGGAACTTTATCTTGTCAACAAACAATTTATATTTTACTTGTTAAGCAAGGGATAAAAATGTGAGTGAAAAATTAGTATTCAAAGCGTTATCTTTTGAATTTCCTTACTGATTGTAATGGAAGCTATAGAGGAATATATTTAGGCGACAACAGTTCTAATTTAAATAAAATGCTTTATACAAATATGGATATACACAAACATGTTTATAAACTAAGAAATTTAAGTTTAGGAAATATTAGGAATAAAAAAATAATTGATTAAAACAGAAATACTCAGAAATATTGATTAAGTAAACATCTACCAACTGATTGATATCCCAATTTACTAACTTTTAATAAAATATCTTAATGGAATGGCATTATGGTGAATTGAAATTAGATTTCTTACTTTTTCTAACCGTGTACAGTACTCACCGATCGCCGAGCTTGCCCTTGTGCCGGCGGATGTGGCGCCGGTTGAAGCTGTTGGTGCACGACGTGGACGTGGGCCTTGCCGGATAAGGACACGGGTGGTGGCCCCCGAAGCTGTGCAGCTGGAGCGACGCCTTGAGATTGGCGGGCGCTGTGGCCGAGGAGGCGTGGTGCGGATACGAAACGCCTGCACTGGCTACTGTGATGGTCGACTCCCCGACCGGCTCGTGGCCCTCGTTGGCCTCCGAGGAGCCCTCCTGCTGCGATCCGTTGCTGGAGGAGTGGTGCGTGTAGTCCGTGGGGGCGCTCAGCTGGCGATTGAACTCGGCCTTGCGGCGCGTGAGGTCCGTGAGGCAGTACTTGTTCAGGTGCCCGTTGCTGCTCACCGAGCTCTTGGGCGAGGCCGCCGAGTAGTGTCCAGGTCCTGCTCCTGCACCGGCTCCCGATCCTGATCCTGATCCTAATCCCGATCCTGCTCCCGATCCGTGGGCGTGGGCGTGCAGCTTGTGGCATGAGTTGCTGCTGGCGCTGAGCAGGTTGCAGTTCTTGCTGCCGCTTGCCGAGCTGCTGATCTTGGCCGCCAGCGATTGCGGCACCGGCGGACTCTTGCCCGTCGCCGGAATGGTGTGGCTGCTCCCGCTTCCACTCTCGCTCCTCACCGACGCCCGATGGCCGGGCAGCGTCTGCCGGGACTGCCCCTTGCCCTTGAGCGATCCGTTCAGCAGCAACTGTTGCTGGCGGGCAGCAACCGCGGACAAGGCGGGCAACTGCTGTGCCCTTGTGCACGTGGAGGAGGAGCTGGCCGGCGCCGAGGAGGCCTGCGGATGCGGGGTGGAACTCGAGGTGGAGGCCACCTGCGGCTGCAGCGAGTGCTTCTTCTCCACCAGATACAAGTTGAGGTACTTGTCGCCCGGATGCAGCGAGTTATCCGACACCGCGTTCGACTTCGAGATGATCTGGCCCTTCTTCTTGGCGGTGCGTGTCTTCAGGGAGAGATTGCGCAGCTTCTTGGACTGCTCCTTGATCTTGTTGGTGCGCAGGAACGAGGGACTGTTGGCGATGCACTTGAAGATGTATGTCTCGTTGACCAGTTGCTGTTTGTCACTGCCGCTGTAGTCGTACTCGCTGTTCAGATTGAGGTTGAGGTTGGTCAGGTGGCGACGCTCCCTCTCCCTGTCTCGATCTCTATCCCGATCCCTGTCCCGATCCCGATCCCGATCCCTTTCCGGATCCGGTTCTGGCTCTGGCTCCGGCTGGGCCAACTGCTGGTCACTGTAGTGGCTCTTGAGCAGCGAGCCGGCTCCTTCTGCAGCCGCTGCACTCAAGCTGCGCGAGTACTCGTGACAGGCATCGTAGAGCGCCGACTGGCCACCGGTGCTGCTCACGCTCTGGGTGCCGCAGCTCACCGGACTGTGGCTGCTGTCGAGAATTCGCAGACCGCTCCTGCTGTCCCCGGAGTTCTGCTTGGAGATCCCACTCGTAGATAGCCGGCTGCTGCTGCTGCGCTGCCGTTGCTGCTGTTGCAGATGTTGCTGCTGTTGTAGGTGTTGCTGTTGCAGATGTTGCTGCTGGAGATGTTGCTGCTGGTCATCGCCCGCCCGCAGCAGCGAGACGCTGTCCGCCGCCGATGCCGCCGGCTGTCCGTTGCTGAGACTCACCAGAGACTGGCGCACCAAGTGCTGGTGCGAGTGCGAGTGCCGCTGCTGCTGCTGCTGCTGGTTCTCCGGGCACAAGTTGTCGCGGCTGGCACTGCGGGCGGAATCGTCACGGGCGGCCCAAGGAGCCGGACGGAGTGGGGCGGAAAGAAAGAGGAGACTTCAATGAGTACCGGGTTCAGTATGGGATGCCGCAACGCAACGAATGGCCAGCGGCGCTGGCGAACACTCAAATTTATCTATTTCAAATTGGCAAGCAAGCATTGGAGGGAGACGGAACAGAGGTTCCGTGGTTCAGAGGGCCACGCTAAAGTGAGCAGGAAGCAGAGTGTGCGAGTGTGGAAAACCGCGAGACAAACAAAGAAAATTCTTAATTATAAATATTGATTGTGCAACATGTGAGCGGTGAGGAGTGGTGGAGGTGGGGGAGTATCGCATTCCCGGCGTACATGTGAGTTCATCGCACAGAGGACACTTGATATAGGAGCATTCTGAAATCCAGATTTATATTATTGAATTTTTGCGGTAATAATTGGGTACTGAATGACTTCATCTGATAATTACGTTCGCTTTTACGAAAAGTGCTTTATTCGTAAAGTCATAACAATTCGTTATAAAAAATGACCTAATCTGGGGATTACTTGCATATTGATTTAAGCTGTCGCGTGATTAAAATCCAAATATTAGAAAGATGTTTTGAATACCATTATCTTATTACAAAGGTTGCAAAACCAATGCCTAAGCTTTTGTTTTACTTGTCGATCAAAAAAATTATCAGTTTAAACATTAAACGTGTTACTAGCATACACATTTTCTTTTTATACAATTAACTTATTAACTTATAATTTATACTTTAACTAAATGTCCCTTATACCAAATGCTCCCTGTGACCGCGATGTGTGATACAATTTATAGAGACATCTATATACAATGGTTGACATGCTCATCTGGTTTCTGATCGCGCGAAAAATTCAACTAAATTAATGTATGGCGGCACGCAGGCCAAGCACTGATAGAGCGGTAACAAATAGCTACAGGGCGATACAGATACAGATACAGATAGGGATACAGATACAGATACATTTACAGATACAGATACAGATACACACCGAGTCGATACGGGGAGATAGAGATATATGGCTGGTAACGCGTGCCCGGATGGTACTGAAACCATTCCGCACGGTGGGCGGCGGAAGTGCCCTAAATCAAATGGCCAAATGGCCAAGATAAGATAAGGCTGCGACAGACGGACACGGCTGATAAGGCGTGGGAGCAAGGCTTGTATACAGTGGCGCCCAATGGGAAGCTGTATGCTATATGTACAAATGATATGGGAATGCTGGTTAGTCGAGCGATTTGCCCCACTGTGCGTTGGGCAATCAATGCTACGAAACGTGAGGCAAACTATTGTTGACATAGCTGAACACTGCCGCAAAGGAGGGAGGGGGGAATATGGGGTGGTTAAATCCCCCGCCCCCCGTTTTCGAACAAAGGGAAAACAATTGAGGCCCTATTCTCGGTGTGCGTGCATCGAACTTTTCCGATTCCAATTCCAATTCCGGCTCCGGCTCCCAGATTTAGTTGAGTGCGAAAAATGGGGGGGAAATGGTGCAGAGCAAACAGCATTTCCCAGGCCGGAATCGACTCGAATCAATTTCGGTCAATTAGGCAGCTCCCTCACGCCAGGGGCGCAATTATCCGAATTCTGATTCAAATTTGAATGCGAATCGGAATTGGATTTGGAATCAAATCGAATCGTCGTTTGTGCAAATATAGGTAAATATGTCAAATATTTGCACGCTAATGCTCAGCGGATGAGTGTGCACTTCACAGATACCGAACGACCGAGATACAATCGCACATCCGCTGCCGAGTGGCGGCCTCTTGGCAATCTCGGACCTAATCTGGCCGAAAGTCACTTTCGAGGGGGCAAGGGCAAAGGCAAAGGCAAATCAAAGCGAAAGCATCGAGAGCTCGGGGGAATTCCAGCTCTTTGGGGTTCCTATCTGATGGCTTTTTCATCTCGGCTTCGAGTGTTTGCCACCTGTCAAGTGCTGCAGTCAAAGTTGCCCTTGCCCCTTTTCTCAGGCAAAGAAGCAAAACGCCCAAATTTGGACCCAGTTTTCGGGCTGTGTAAACTAATAAGACAACCTTGATTGCACAGAGAAAAAAACATACATTTCCTATGGTCTAATAACACCATCTTCATGTTTAAACATTTATTTTATTGCCAACTTATATTAGTTTTTAGTGAAACTAATATCTCTTAAATACCAAATTCTTATTGGTAGAGATAATTATATTCCTATTTATTCAATCCTTTATTATATTGAACGATTTCGTTGATCTTAATGTTGATCTGATGTTGATCTTTTAGCTGAATAATAATATAATAATTTTAAACATTTTTTTAGTCCCCTATCATATTGCTAGACATATTTTACATTGTCTATTTTTTACATGAATAAAGACGGCAAATAAATGGTTGCCATGCCAAAAATTATAGTCTTTTTCAGCAAAAACTGCTGAGTTACTAACCCCTATTTTTCAATATTTTTTCTTTGTGTGGCACTTTTGTGCGGCCCATGTCCAATGTCAACTTTGGCGCAGTGGAGTGGCCCTCCAGCCAGGGGATTATCAGTGGAGCTTGGAACTCGGAGCTCGGAGCATGTGCTGCCCATCCTCGAGAGTTTGGAATTGGGGGCCAAACGAGTCTGGTGGAGCAGGTTTCCGCCATCGAAATCTCACCCGCCCCTCCGCCCGCGACTGAGACACAATATGCCTCAATTAATAATTCAAAAGCCAATTGAAGGCATTAAGCGTAAATTCGTAAGGCGTACGTAATTGAGTCGCTGCCTGCCTGCATTCCACTTCGTTCATCGATATTAAATCAAGTGCAGCTGTGAGCCCCCCAAATGGGGGATCTACAACTATATTTATATCTGAGCTACTTGTCCTAATATACATGTAAATGTGCCACTCTAATTCCCCTGAATTCTGTGGTCTTGAACTTTGAAACATTCAACCTGACCGCTTGAACTATTTTAAAATTGATTTTGGGCGAATATTTTGAAAATTGTTCAATATGCATTTAATGGCTCATGAACTGAAAGCTCCCGCCAGCAAAATCAAACAAAATTGAAAGCAAATTACCAAACATGCCACTCGATACACATTTCCGTGTAAACAAATTACGAAAATTTCCATTTTTAGTGCACAAATGTTTACCATTGCGCCAATCTACAAAGCCTGTGCAGTCAGGCGGATTTTATTTGATCAAATATATATTTACGAGTTCTTCTTTGTATAAATGAAAGTGAATCAGAAAAAAGGCACTATAAATATGCTGATTACGACTTCCTTTATTTTATTTCAAGAACATTGCAAATTCGTTAAGGAAGTGCCCATAGGAAAATTAGAAATCAAATATATTTTTCTATTTTATGGAATGAAGAAAACAAACAAAATTGTTTTTTTAAATTTTAAATGTTTAATAATCCTTGGGAAAAATAATAATAATCTTTCAATCTTTTAATTTCAAAACAACACTGGTCTATCTCCTAAGTAATGACAATAAAATCCTATTTAAATTCGAGTTAAATATTTTCATAATCAACATGGAAATTCTTCAAAAGTAAAATTATATCCCCCGAAAATATAACAAAGACTTTAATTAACAATTAGAGCAGGTCTGAAACGACCTTGACCATCCGAATCACTCTGTTTAAGGTCATTGCAATAACGAACAGAGGTTACGAATGGGTCATCTAGTGTCGTTTATATGGAAATGCCATTTTAAATACACTGCACAGTCAGTAATTAAATTTTGACTTCAAAAGATTTCCGGCTGGACAGGCAAATGAACACAGAACTCGATGAGAGCTTAGCTCAACTATAAATAACACGATTTTCGGCTAACCAGAATTCAGCCAAAATTATCCATTAATTATAACGACAGCCGAGCAATTAATAAATCAGGCTTGCGGGCAAGGGGGTTAGGGAAATCAGTGGAGTCAACAAACAAAGAAATGCTACATCACAACCACTTGGCATGCCAATTGTAAATAAATTTGGATTCGACTTGTGTGATATCGGGAATCAGGGTTAGCATCTAAGGGGTCTGAGAAGTGTGGGTTTACTAAAGATCTTAAAGCAGGCGGGGAAAAAGTCATTAAAGCGATGCATTCGGAACTTTTATTCCATTGACTTTATTTGTGGAGATGGGTAAGTTAGCAAAGTGCATCAAAATTAATGAGTTTACTTTCGGTTGCAGCCAGAAATTGTGAAGCTCAAAAGTTGAAACTTGCAGGGGAGGTGGGTTTTTGTTTTTTGGGGTAGTTTCTAATAACGAGCAGAAAAGTTAGTAGCATTAAATGTGTGTTTCTTAAATCAGTGTTGCAGTTGTAATTGTAACGGTTAGTAGTAGTATTAGTATTAGTAGTAGTTGTAGAGAAGTACCATACAGAGACTACGATCTATATAGAGAGAGAGGCAGAGACACTGAGAGACAAAAAGAGAGAGAGATAGAGAGAAAGTATGGGGAATATTCGGAACTTGGTCGGCGGTACCTTCACTGATGATGTCTAAGATCGCTCCACAGCAAATGTCAGTTGCAAAAATTTTCGGTTTGTGGTTTTAATTCTGGTTTTGGTTTCAGTTTGGTTGGTTCTTACTTTGTTTTCAACGTATTTGTACTTTTAAGCAAAGTTTTCTGCAAAACAACAACGACAAGGACACGAAATAAATCCAAGTTATTCACGTGACGAGTACCAAATGGAAATAAAAAACGAGAAATGAAGGAAACGAAACTCAAAACTAACAAACTAACAAACTGAGCGGGAAATAACTTAAATGAGATTCGTTTGGGGGATAAGAAATTAAATTAACTGCACAAAGCACACAGACACGAGAGGGTCCTGCTCATAAGTGTGTGTGTGTATGTGGGTGTGGGTATGTTTTTGTTGCTGTCGAGTGTATGGAAATGTGGAACTAGAACTAGCTCAATTGGAAACATCGGGCTTCCTTTTTGGCACAAAAGAAAAGAACAGCTTATCTGGCCCTCTGCTTCACTCACTCACTGTCGCCGTCTCTGTCTGTTATCTGCATGTGTGTATGTGTACGTGTATCGGTGAATAAACTATGTGTGTGTGGGTGGGACAACAATACCGTAGTCGGCAAGCGCTTATCGATACATACAAACAAACACACGCCCACACACAAGCAAATTCAAGCCGAAATTCGGTCAGTGGTTTAATCATTGAAGTAAAAGCGAAAGCTTCCGCTCATTCAAACACACACACAGACATTCACCCACTCACTCGCCCACTCACACAATTGCAATTACAAGTACAGTGGCCCCTGAATGTATGCAACACTGCGTGCGATTGCACTTAAAGTACTTTGACACTATTCTCAAGCGATGCGATTCATTGTATTGATATTGGTGCGATTGTCCGCTCGTATTGGTGCGGCCATTGTTGTCGGCCTGGCTTGACTTTTAATCTAGTTTCGTAATTGCATTGACTGGAGTGACGGATGACCCCTTAAAAGGGCTGCGGGAAGTAGGGTTGGCAGGAGCAGGAGCAGGAAATCAGTTCACAGCAGGCTAACAAGGAGAGCACTTGGCAACTCACTCACACTCACACGCACGCACCCACACAGATGAACGTGAACAGTAACAACAACAACAGCAATTGCGGCAGCAGCAACAACATCAACAACAATAACAGGGTAACTCAAGAGACAAAGAACGAAACGGAGACATCGAACAAAAACGGTACAGAACAAAACGAAACGAAACAAAACGAACAACACAAGAAACAGGATTACTAGGTTGGACCTCAGACCTCGAAATGTTTGGTCCTACAAGCTTTTTCTTTTAAAAATATTTGTTCAAAATGTATTATTCAATCAACGTGATTTACAAAAAAAATCACGCATCCGTCAGTGTCAACACTGCGTATGTGTTATAAACATGGTGTATATGAGTGTTTCTGTATAACTCATACGCAATGTTGACACTTTTCACAAAATATGGACTAAGTTTAGTAAATTTAAATATAATAATTACTCACACATGTTAGTTAAAAAAAACCTTTTTTAATAAATACACATATTATATGTAACAAAATACAATTTTGAAATATTTAGTTAATTATTGAATTCTAATACAAGGATATTCTATTTTATATAGGCTTAAGAAAACTGTTGGAGATTCAAATTAGAAGGATTACTTTAAATAACTAAGTCTAATACATTTGAATCAGTAGGCAGAATGAATTCAGAGGATAAATAAGATTTTGGAGTTAAATTCTTATGTTAATTGTAATCTCTCGAGAGCCCAACCAAAGCGCTATGCTCTTAAACTTTACTTTGGTCCAACCCAGGAATCACATTTGAAATTAAACATAAATACATTCATCTCAAAACTGTACAAGGTGGTGTGGGAGATGGTCCAAGTGTGAGCGAGCGAGCAAGCAAGGATCCCCGGATCAAGGACATCCTGTACTCAGCTCACTCGCACCCAAAGGACACTCGCACTTCCACACACAAGTACAACGTACATCGTGCACAACAACAGTACATGGACAGACAAGGATGGCAAGTGAGTTGGTAACGCCTACCGTTGATCGTTGGTAAAGGTTCCGAAGGCTCCAGGACCGCTGACTCGGCGCTGAGTGTGTTTAACGTGCATTTTCTTGGACCCACGACGCCGCCGCTGTCACGTCACCACCTGCACTCGAAGTCGGATTCGAACCACATCGAACCACTCGCGCCACCTTCGCTAACGTAACGTAGTTGTTGTTGTTTCGGGGGATATATCTGGTTTCTTTATTTTTTGTTTCAGGGTGTTGCTGTTGCTATTGCCGCCGGGAAGGCCCCGCAATGCCCGCTGCAATTCTTGGCCTTGTCATGGCGGCTGAGTAGGTATGTGTGTGTTAGTAGTAGTTGTTGTGTGTGTGCAGGTGTGGGTGCAACTTCCGCTTCGATTTTTGGCATTAACTAATACAGCTCGAGCGCTCGGGCACACGGACACGTAAACAAAAATAAATTGCTTTTCGTTGTGTTACTATCTGGCTGTCTCACTCGCACATGGGGCTGTTCGTCCTCGTCGTCGTCCTTATCCGTGTTTTAGGTTTTAGGTTAGGTTTTCGATTCGATTTTGGTGGGTTCTTAGGTGTTTGGTTGAGTAACGTAGGTTGGGTGAGGATATCTAAAAGGTGGCCTCTAAAATAGTCAACAGCACTTCTAATATTGCTTATGGTTCTTCACTTTTCGTTTCAATTCGTTTCGTTATGCGCTTGTTCGTTTGAGGTTATGTGACTCTTTAGGACTCTATCTGTTTGAGTTGCGTGTATAATAATACCATATGTTACTATTTATAGTTTAGCTTTCGTTTTACTTTAGTTAACAGCGTTATTTCGGGGCTATTCGTTTTGTACTTTGGATTATAAATGTCGTTTATCCACTAGGGTATAGTTATTGTTGCTATTCGGTTGGTGGTGTACAGATGTGATGGTGGGGCCTGGAACTGGAGCTATAACGGTAACGGTAACGGTAACTGGAGCTGAAGTGGGGTGGGCAGGATCGGGATCCGAGAGTGGATCGTTGAATTATTTATCACAAAAACAAACTAGCTGTTGGAGGGGGGATTGTGACGATGACAGCTCAGTTTCCTTGCTCCGAAATGTATGCTATCTCTCCGCTTTCCAACCCTCTTCTGGCCGCTTCTCTCCTCTTCCCTGCTTAAATTAATGTTTGGTCATGAAAGTTTAACGAACGCACCGCAGTTTTGGCTTTGCGGTCGCCTTATATTTTTTTTACTTTGTGGCAAATGGAAGCGACGCGAGTTAAGGCGGAGTTACGTCAAGGCAGCGCAACACGGGAAACCCAAAGCAGGTAGCTTAATTTCGTTCTGTACGTTTGTATCCCTCCGTGGGTCTACAGTCTGAGGTCTACAGTCCTGGGTGTGTGTATCTGGCACGAGCAACACGCAAAGCAGTGTGGACTTGGACCCGGACCCGGCGACAGTCCCTCCTTGGGACTCCGTGTGGCGACGTCCTTCGCCACCCAATTAATGCATTAATCGCCCTCGTTACTTATTTAGATGCAATTTGAAAGGCCTAGGTCGAGGGCGGGGATCGAGTTTCGCTCTAGCGGCATTATAAAAATAAATCCATATAGGTAGATATACAGACTGGCGTTTATCTATTCGCTACGGCTAGGTATCTTGTATATATCTCGTAGGTGTATATATATATATATATTGTATATAGAGAGGCAACTACTTGGTAGTTTTAGTTAGTCGTTAAGTGCGTTTATGTTGCGGTTATTTGAATTTTTTAATTTGCTGTCCTACGGTCTGAGACGCTCGTCTCTCTACAAACTACGAGGTTAGTTCCATTACTCTATCTCAACGGGGATTACGCTCTATATCCTTGGGCTGTGTCAGTATCATCCAGCGGTGAACAAACGGCAACGAACTACGTTTTTTTTTATAAGTTTAGCGTTTATCGTTTATCTATAGCACTTTTGTATATAGCGAGTGTCCTTTGTATATTTTTAAAAGTAATTCTATCTTGGGTTTGTTTTTTTGGGTTATATGCTTTTAAGATTTGCTCAATTTCATTGTTGCAGGTACTTTGGTTTTGGTTTTATCATTACGTTCTATTTTTGGTTATCGCGTGTCCTTTTATTTTTAGGCGTTTCCAGGGTTTTCGACTTGCTGACTGGCTGGCGTTGATTAAATAATTCTGCACTTTGCGTTGAATTTTCGTGTTTGCTTTCTTGTCCTTGTTTGCGCTGGTTTCCGCTTTTGTTGCTCGTGATTTTATTTATTCGTGTTTGTCTCTTGTCTTTATTCTTTTTTTTTGCCAGTCGTTCTATTTGATTATGTAATTATGCTTGGTTTCTTATTGGATATTGAACTGTACGTGTGTCCCAGGGCTATGTGTGTGTATGGTGTGCGGGTGTGTTGGTGTGTTACATGCGATTTTTTCAGCTGCTGCGGCTGTGTGTTTGTGTTTGTGGTGGTTTCGTTGGTTTCGTGGGTTGCGATAGACGTAAGTGGTTCGTCATCAACATTTTTCGCACATACATACACGATTCACGGGCGCCACACGGGGCGTTGTGTGTGTGTGCGTGACTCTGCGACTTTTTGGGTGAAATTTATTGAATGAAACGTCAAGCGATTTGACGAATTTTAAACAAATTATTTATAACACACAGAGACAGAGGCACGCACACGCAAATATTGCGAGAGAGAGAGACACGCACACAGTGCACAGTCGAGGCACGAAAAACAGCACTCAGGACACACAGGACACTGTGGATGGTGGTGGGAGGATAACAGGGAGAACCAGAAGAAGAAGAAGCCAGAGGAGTGGAGGTGAAAGTGGGAGGAAGTGCACACGTTAAATCAATGCTTCTTTTGACCTCTATTACATTTTCGTTCGCCTTTCGTCTTTTGCCACCTTGCCACCTCCGCCTCTTCCTCTTTGAACTCCTCCTTTTTCCACTGGGCCCACGACTACCTGGTACTTTTTTCAACGCCCGTGTTACGGCACATTTAATATTTCATTTTTTTTCGGGCTCCATATACCAGATACACAGTCACTGGGGCTCTGAATTTATTTCATTACTTTTCTTTCCTTTCGATTTCGATTTCAATTTCGATTTGATTTCTATTTTTTCGCATACGGGTCGCGCTGGCTCCTTTCGTTTACATTGGCTGTTTAAATGTTTATCACAATGCTGCTTTAGCTGAATGATTTATGCCATTCGCAACCGAGCAGCGCACTTAAACTTGCTATTTGAAATCTCTTCTTTATGTAACGAACGGAATAACGGCACTCTCGCTGCTGCTGCTACTTGCTGCTGCTGCTGCTGCTGCGACACGAACGAACTCAGCGCGACAAGTGAAACTTGGCTTTCCGATTCGCATGCCACTGACGTGCGCCGTGGTAACAGAAACAGTCGAGTCGGGCCGAGCCTGCGAGATTCGCTGAAAATCAATAAGGACAGGCAAAGTCGCCTGGCAAAAATGCAGAGTAGGGGGAGGGGGACTGGGGGGCCAGGATGGCAAAGGCGAACGGCACAAAAGCACATTCTTTTGCGGCCAAAGTGAAACCGAGAGCGTGTGGGTGGCGCGGCAGTGAAAGTGCACATGTCCTGAGTGTCTCGTGTCCTTTGGCACAGTGGAGGTCCTAAAAGATGGCGAAACTCCATGTTACACTCCAATTGTATTTAAAATTCTTACTTACAATTATTTGATCGAAAGATAACAAAGATGTTAGAAAATCAAAGTATACCTCAAAGCGCTAAAAAGCTGAATTGGTTATAAAACATACCTTGAAGTTATTATGTAGATGAAGTTAATTTTTAGGTATAAGTTATCTCGTGGTTTGGGCTCAAATAGGATTTAATTGTGGCAGATTCCTTTTAAACGTTCTGTTAGTTCTCAAAAGTGTAATATTTCAACTTTAAATCCTGTATGAACTTAATTAAATTTCCCATCACAAAAATATGTTTTTTTTAAGTTGGTTTTAAATGCGCTTTATAGGCTCTGAAAAGCAAAAAGAAAAAAATATAACAAAATGTCTATTAAAAAAAGCAAAGCATACTTTTAGAGGTCCAGCGGAGATGTAAGTGCACCAACAATTACGACCGCCAGTGTAATCCTCGAATGCCTTTTCGGCTAAGAGCGCGAGTGCGCATTTGCCAAGCTCTCAGGCGAGTCCTTTCATCCATTTTCATGCTCCCGCTGCAAAAGCAGGAGCCGAGACCAAATTGAGAATGAATCGCCGAGCCGAGGAGCTCTTCGGATTACAGCCTTTGTGTTTTCGCCCTGAATGAAAGTCCGCCATCAGCCATCAGCTGGCCCATTTGGTTGGCTGTGGCTCCAACGCTTTCTGAATTGGGCTGCCCACGCGAGGCGGCGTCCAAGTAAACAAATACATGTGCGCACGGCTGTGATAATAGGGCGTCGCGCACATGTTCAGCTGTAAGGTCAGGACACATGCACAGCGTGTCCTTACAGTAAGCCATGGTCACAGAAACACATTTACACAGCCAACAATAGGATCAAGAATCAAGGTCACCCTGATCTTTTATAAAGGTTCATTTTATCACATCAATTCGAACTTAAAACGGTTTAGTCTTAGCATGTAACACTTGTATCTTAGTAATTAGCATCACCACAATATTTATATGAATACAGTATACAGTTTTAAGTTCGAAAAGATCAATATTAGGTTATTAAATTAAATGTTTACTACAACGGGGAAACAAACAAAGCGAGTATTATATACAAAAGGCAGTGAGGTAGGCTGCTGGAAGTTTTGGAAACACCTCCCCTGACCTGAAAGTTTCCAAAGAAGAAAGTACGGGGACGCTTAAGCGATGGCAGCTGCTGACACTGCCCGGAGAACCACTTGCGGGTGTTGCCCTCGCTATCCCTGGATACTATGCAAATTTCAGCTCCACGCAGTTTCTCTTCTCCAAGCGCCACGAGATCCTCCACTGGAATCTGGGCAGTACGATTGTTGTATGCGTAGTCCGACTGGTGTAACACCTCGTTGCTGGTGCTCCGGATATAAACATGAAAGTCTGAGACGTCTGAAGTCCCGGAAACATACCAGTTCAGGCTCAACTGGCCAGCTTTGTTGCTGAGGGAGGGAAATGGAAGGTTAATAAATATTTTGTCCCTTTGGAATGGAACTTTGTTTTTAAACCTAAAAAAAAATAACTGCTTACGTTTTTACTTCACGGAAACGGACGTCTGTAAGCTGTTCATAGTCAAAGCCCTTATACATCTCCCGCTCGTCCTCGGCGCAGTGCAGATACTCATCTTCCAGCGAGAGAAGCTGCTTGTCCTTGATCGAAGCCGGTGTGCCGCAGTAGATGCTCTGCAAATCCTCACCCGGAGCCGTTTGCTGCAACATAAAGTGCTTCAAAGGGCGGGCATTACAGGCACAGTGCAGGGGATTTCCGGCAAAGAACACTTGACTACCATTTCGCATGCTGCCCACTACCGAGGCCGGCAATTCCTCCAAGCTATTGTTGGTTAGATCAACATATTTCAGGGAGTCCACTTTCACCAGATTGGCGAAGGGCAGGTGATAGATTTGATTGTGAGAGAGATTCAAGGTACTCAGGTTTTGTGGCAAATCAAAGATGTGCTCCTCGGATGCAAGATTTGCCAGCTCATTGTAGGACATGTCCAGACTCTGAAGTGATGTGAAATTGGACAGCACTCCTCTCCTAAGATCGTTGATCTGGTTGTGGGACACATCCAATTTGAACAGCTTCTTGGTGCCGAAAGTAATATCATAGGTAAGCACTGGCATTTGATTGTAGCTCAAGTTCAGATTCCTCAGATTGTAAGGAATGTATTGATGAGAAGGGAAGGTTTTCTTTGTCACAAAACTTATGCGATTGTGACTCAAATCCAAGGTTTCTAGACTGAGTAAATCATCAAGGACTCCATTGGTCTTGTTATCCAACTTGGAGAGCGAATTAAAGGACAGATCAAGAGTTCGCAATGAGGGCAGCCCAATAAATATGTCATTTTGCAGCGTCTTGATTCCGTTGGAGGACAGATTCAAAGTCAGCAGTTGCAGCAGGCCCTCGAAAGCTCGTTTGCTGTATGTTAAATAAATATATCAAGACTATTAAAATGTATTTAAAAATTAACTTAACTCACCTAATGTCCTTAACTTGATTACCATATAGATTCAATTCAAACAGTACGGGCAACTTTCCAAAGGCACTGCGCTCCAGGGTGGTAATATTATTGTTCTAAATAAAAGTGGATATTTATTTTGATTTTTTAATTTTAGGGTATTTACTCACCTCTAAGTACAAATATTGCAGCGTAGACATAACAGAAATCGCCTCTAATGGCGGCTGGGTGATGCCATTGTTTTGAAGCTTTAAACGTTGCACCACCAGCAGACCCGTAAAACTTTGCCCATTTAGACTATCACCGAGCTGATTATGGCTCAGATCTAAGTATATAAGCGAGTTCATGATCGGCCAAGTACCCGCAGGTATTTCACTCAGTTTATTATGGCTGAAATGCAGTTCATTCAGGGAAATGGGCAGCTGAAACATCTTTTCCAATTGATTATTATTTAAGTATAGCTGCCGCATGCTGGTTAACTTGGCCAGCGATCCACGAACAACAGAAACCAGTTTATTATGACTCAAATCCATTTCCAAGAGGGTAGGCAAAGTCCCAAAAGTTGAGGATTTTATCTCTTCCATACTATTGTAGCTAAGATCAATGGAGCGTAATGAGAATAGGGTTTGAAAAACTCCATTAAATATGCTGGAGATATTGTTGTGGGAAACATCAATGGTGTGCAATTCATAAAGCTTTGGAAAACAGTTCTTGGGTATCTCGGTTATGCTGTTGTGCGAGGCATTCAGTACTTTTAAGCCAGTCATATTTTGGATTGGAATCTGCATAATATTAAATTATTAAACTTTTTGAAATGAAAATTTAAAAAATTGATGAATTACCTGTGCTAAATTGGTGAGGTTATTATAGCTCAGCTGAAAATAGGTGGCAAAAGTGGTTTCATCAAAGCTACGACGCGAAAAGTTGGTCAAAAGATTATGAGACAAGTCAAGAACCGTGATGTTTACACAGTTTTCAAAGGCGGCTGTTTCTATTAGCTCTAAAGCATTATGCGAGATGTTTATTACAGCCTGGTAAATATCCTTAAACGAATTCTTTTCAATCTTGGTTATGTTGTTCTCCGCTAAATCGAGAAGCTTAAATTAAGACGATTTAATGAGTACATATAAATATTTATATCATATAAATGCTTACCTCCACATAGTTCATCTGCGTAAACATCTGGTATTCCACCTTTTTCAGTTGGTTGCGAGCCAAATCAATAGTTCCTATGCGGGCTATAGAACCAAAAGTACCTCGTCCAATCTCCGTGAGTACATTATCGCTAAGGAAAAGACGTCGCAGGAATCGCATTCCCCTGAAACTATTTGCATCCAGTCGGGAAATTTTGTTATGAGATAAATGCAGTACTTTTAGGACCGAGTTTCTGGCAAAAGTTCCTCGACTTAGTTCGCTTAAGGCGTTATGAGATACATTGCACCATCCCATTTTTGTAAGATCCGCTATGTGCTGTGCTTCCAACTTTTGGATCTTATTGTGGCTTATATCCAGTACCTCTAACTCTCTTAGGTTCTTAAACTGATTGCGTTTTAGATTCTCCAACTGATTTCCATGCAAGTCGAGGGTTTTAAGTTTGCGCAAAGGCTGAAAAGTCTCTACAGGCAAATCATTCAGGTTGCCATTGGTCACCTTTATGACACCAAGACTGTTGGCGATCTCTTGGCCAGCGAACAGATCCTTTGGCAGCTGCTCAAAGGCATGGCCATCGATCACCAGTTCCTTTGCTTTACCAAGAATCTATAAGTGTATTTTATGTTTATATAAACCAGTTTTGGTTTTTTTTGTGGTTCTTACTCCGAATCCTAGTGGTCCAACGTGGCTTAGATTTGTGCGGAGTAGGTGCAATTCCTCTAAAGTGTTATTTACCCCATAGAATACATAATCCTCAATGGTGGCCAGTGGGGTTTCTTCTATGATCAGCAAGCGCGCCTTGATATGAGCAAATAGTGGACCATAGAGACGCACTAAAAGGGAAAAAGATCTTAATAAATACTTTCTATGGTTTTTATAAGTACGCACCAAAATGTCCCCTGTAGATGGTCAACTCCTCGATGGGCACTTCAAAAGAGGCCAAATTCTGGAGGGCCACGGATAAAGTAGCCAGATTGGTATTCTCACAGCGTATATATAGACCATTATCGCTACCCTTTACACATTCGCAGGGGTACAACACCTTGGATCTATTTTAAACAAAGTATTATTACAGAAATACATATATTTAAGAAATTTAACTCACTTTTTGGGGCACTTGAACTTGGGTTCGCCGTAAACATACTCCGAACTTGCCAAGGCTATAAATTGCAGCAGAACGAGACTGCGCAGGCGTAGCTGAATCATGGTTTTTGGGATTTCGTCAGCGCTTTAATTTAATTTAGCCCATTGCCCAAGACCAAGTTTGTTGCTCAAGTCTTTTGTGGGGGCTGCCCTTTTCGAAGTTGCAGTTCTTTGTTTATTTAATTTTCCGCTTCAATAAGTGGGGCTTTTCGAGCTGTGCAGAAAAGATTACTTACCTTATTAACGAACAAAGGTAAATACATTCGTGATTTCCTACTCACTTTTACTTTTCACTCTGCTGGCGCAACAGGTTTTACAGACCGCTCTTCGACTCTTGCTGCCGCTCTCTTTTAAGCTGTTGAACCTCTCCATGAACTGTTTTTCCATTATAAAATTACTCCTTGAACGTTTTCTTATGTGAATTATAGTTCCCAGTCGGGTTTATTCTTTTATTCCGCTTAAATACCATTTTTTTTACTTATTTTACTCTCGGCGCGTATTCTTATCGATATATTTGAAGAGTTGGCAGCCCTGCAGAAGACTATCGGATTAGACTATCGGGAACCCGCATATCGAATGGCCGCAGACACAAGTGTTCCATATAAGAAGTTTTTTATAAAAAAGCTTTGATTGTTTTTATGTTAATTATATTGATTCACAGAAATTCAAATACATTTAGCGTTGGGAAAGGCATATTCATTGTCGATCATATCTTGATTCTGGTTTTGGAGTTGGCGCCTATTTGTTGACCTTTTTAACACCGCCCACTTTACAGCTTTTTGGGTTATTTTCGAAAATTGACGACTTTAAAATAGTCACAGAACGTACTTAAGACGATTCCAAATTTGCCTAAATATCCGTGCATATTGGTACAAATTCGAATAATTTTTGTCACATTTTTGTATGTGATATGTCAAGGGTTGGTAATTCAATAAAGTTGAGAAGACCCGATTTGGGAAATGCTTTTTTGAAATACTTACAAAATGTATGACGTTAGTTTTTTCCTTCTTAACAATTCTGCACTTACATATTTTTTTTAAATTGAGTTAATAACGAGAAAATTAAAAAATAACAACAACAAATAACAATTTCCAATTCCATCGTTCCACAATCGCATTTAAGTCATTGTCGTTAACTTAACGCACATGAACATTTGCGGGAAAAACTTTTCACCATCTGGTAACACTGCATCTCGCTCGTTGGAAAAGCAAAATCCAGGCGCAAAATAAATAAAATTTGCTGACGACCCATACAATTCTTGTTGTACATTCGCACAAGCAAACGTAAGTGGAAATGCATAACTAATTACCAACGATATAGTACGAAGAGCCAAATGCGTACTTTTTTGGCATTTAGCTATTGAAATGAGTGGGCATTGTTCACGTTTCTCGCCTCGCCAACGGGGAGAAATACTGACTTCGCCCGTTTTAGCCGCCATCGCGACAACAGCCAATCACAGGCCGCGCTACACACACGCAGCGGAAAATCCGTGTACATACACGTCTGAGCGCTGTGGTATTGGTGCCCGGGGAGAACGCGAGTTACTCGCTGCATAGTGTGGTCCATTATGTTTTGTTGCGCGGCAAAAGTGCGTTAATTGGTCATACCCATTAATAATCCTTATTTTTTATCCTTCAGCCATAAAACAAAATGAGCTACGCCGCTGATGTGCTGAACTCGGCCCACTTGGAGCTTCATGGCGGTGGCGACGCCGAGCTGCGTCGTCCTTTCGATCCCACGGCCCACGATCTGGATGCTTCTTTCCGGCTCACCCGGTTCGCGGATCTTAAAGGACGCGGCTGCAAAGTGCCGCAGGATGTGCTCTCCAAGCTGGTGTCCGCCCTGCAGCAGGACTACTCCGCCCAGGACCAGGAGCCGCAGTTCCTCAACGTGGCCATTCCCCGGATCGGTATTGGTCTGGACTGCTCGGTGATCCCGCTGCGACACGGCGGCCTCTGCCTGGTGCAGACCACCGACTTCTTCTACCCCATCGTGGACGACCCATACATGATGGGCAAGATTGCATGCGCCAATGTTCTGAGCGATCTCTACGCCATGGGCGTTACCGATTGCGATAACATGCTGATGCTCCTGGCGGTCAGCACCAAGATGACGGAGAAGGAGCGCGACGTGGTCATACCGCTGATCATGCGAGGCTTCAAGGACTCTGCTCTGGAGGCGGGCACCACTGTTACCGGAGGGCAGAGCGTGGTCAACCCCTGGTGCACCATTGGAGGAGTGGCCTCCACCATTTGCCAGCCGAATGAGTACATTGTGCCCGACAACGCCGTGGTGGGAGATGTCCTGGTCCTCACCAAGCCACTGGGCACCCAGGTGGCCGTGAATGCCCACCAGTGGATTGACCAGCCCGAGCGCTGGAACCGCATCAAGCTGGTGGTGTCTGAGGAGGATGTGCGCAAGGCCTACCACCGGGCAATGAACTCCATGTCGCGGCTCAATCGAGTGGCCGCTCGCCTCATGCACAAGTACAATGCCCACGGGGCCACCGATATCACTGGATTCGGACTCCTTGGGCACGCTCAAACTCTGGCTGCCCATCAGAAGAAGGATGTGTCCTTTGTTATTCACAATCTGCCGGTGATCGCCAAGATGGCCGCGGTGGCCAAGGCCTGCGGCAACATGTTCCAGCTGTTGCAGGGCCACTCGGCCGAGACCTCGGGAGGATTGCTCATCTGCCTGCCGCGCGAACAGGCCGCCGCCTATTGCAAGGACATCGAGAAGCAGGAGGGCTACCAGGCATGGATCATCGGGATCGTCGAGAAGGGCAACAAGACCGCCCGCATCATCGACAAGCCGCGCGTCATCGAGGTGCCGGCCAAGGATTAGGTCATCGCCACCTGACCAATCGCTTTTGTCTACCTTAAGGATCGTAATTTTAACGTAAATGCTGCTCCCCTCAGTTGTAACCGGCATCATCGGTCTTTGTTTTTTATAAAAAAGCTTATCAACTACAGATTCACTGATCACTATAATCATGGACGTCGCTACTGCAATACGAGTGAATAAAATGAAAACACTTGACTCTTTTGTATCGAGTAAACGAACGAGAACGGATTTTTTGGTGGGAAGGGGGAAATACACGAGCTTTTTATAAGTAAACTTTTGTTATTAAATGATCACACATCACGGCTTGGCAAAAAGTAGAGCATCTTCGAATTATATACACTTTTGAACAGTCGTATGGCATTTAAATATTTGACCCATAAAGCATAGCATACAAAAACTGCAATTTTTTATTTCAGTTGGCTGTTCGTAAGTAAGTTCATATAGGCGCTTCGCGAGCTTCCATTCAAAATTGTTTTGCTAATTTTTGTTATACATATATACATACATAAGTACGCTGCCTTACGATCGCTTGCAAATAAAACCGAGCACGCGTTTTGGAAGTCAAATCGGATGTGGTTTACGTGAATTTGTATCAAAAAAGCTAAGTTTCAGACTTTGGTGTAGGTTATCAGGAATGTGTAGCTGTATTTCCTAAAAAAAATGTATATGTTTTATAAACCACATTTTTATCTAACTAAAATATCCTTCCTTTTTTTATCTGGTTTTTTAAATGTGGAATTTTAAAGGTTGTTAAGGAGGTATGAGCGCTAAGAGTTTTTATGGTTAATGTAGTTTTTATAGTTAATGTAGTTTTGAGTCTACATTTTCGCTAAGGAGTATGATTTTGTTCTGTTAAGAGTCCTTTTTATATAGGGAATACGTGTACTGCCGTCCACAGTGATCCTATCATACTTTTAAATTTTACACCTACTCAAATACCAAAATGTTTTTAAGGAGAAAACAATCCTGTTTTGTTTGATAGTCAAAACTGAACTTGTAGTTACCAAGGGTGTTTAATATTTGTGATTAAATACACTTCCCTTTCTCTATCGCTTGATCAATTGACATTAGTTGCAGAGAGGAAAGCTTTTTGAGCTTTGTATCCAAACCGAGAGAGCTGTGGCTGCCTCCCAGATACTCTCAATCTCTGGCGAACAGGTCCGAGCTGCGTCTCCGGAGCAAGTTGCTATCGGATCGGATCGCCCTGGTGGGGATCGCTGGTGGCAAGTGCGGATCGGAGGCCTCAGTACCGCCTGAGCTAGCGACGCGTCGAGATCCGAACCGTTACTACACTGAAAAACGTACACTGCGCGAACCGTTACATTCTTGTGCTGGGAGCGATCGAACACTAATACACTTACCAACGAATTTCCCGCACATTACAGAGAATTTCCTTCCCCATTGAACTGTACCTGGCAGTTGCGTTTTTGGAGTTTTGGAAAAGTGCACAGTGAGTGCTGCAAGTATTTGTGCGAGAGAAATGCAGAGAGAGTGTGTGGGCTGTTGTTTCTTTTTGGTCTATGGAAGACGAGCTCAAAACCGCAGATAGAAACGAGTTTTCCCTACGTGTCGTGGTATTTCACATTTCACGTACGTGGAAGTACTCGCTTTTTGAAGTGAAATTCGAAAAGCAGCAGAAACGCATCCTCCTCGACCATGTAGCGATGTATCTGGCAGATAGGTTGTGTATCTCTTCTTGGCCAGATGATTCATGTACGGTGGGCACTCGTACGTACACTCGATTTATTTCCCCACGGAACCGACCGACAACGCAGTATTCAAATTGAAAGAACAGTGGCAGTGAACTATAAATAGAATTATTTGTTTTCATATACCGACGAAAAAAATGGCTCGGCAAAAGTCGAAAAGTGTTCGGAAATTCGCCCAGTAGCTGAGTATCTTTGTATCTCTGTATCTGTATGACGGTGCTCGCTAAACTTTCGTTTAATTTAGCCAAGTTCAAACGGCGTCTATACCTTGTTTATGTCCGCTTGGCTTGAACTCGTGGATTGTTTTGTGTGGGTGCCACAAATTGGCAACTCGACACACAGATACGCAACACACTGGTGTCTAGAACACATATAGATAATGATACATGCCTGCCTGGCGCATATATAGACGTTAAATTTCGCCTACGTTTCGATTTGATTTTCGGAAATTTCAACAACAGAACGGCGACGACGACAACAACACCTTCGCTTTTTTTTTTGGCCATTTCAAACTCGTTGTTAGCCCGCTATTTGTTTATTTTACGAGTTTGTTTGCCATTGCCTACGTATGCGATCTGGTATTTGGCGATCTGTGATCGGTGATCTCGCTTCCCCTTTCCGAAACCCCGCCCACTTCAATGATTTAACCCATTGTAATATATCTACTCCAAATTGGGAAAACAACAAAATTCCTTTGGGTGTTCTTACAAGATTTGATCTTTGACTTTTTTTTTGAAAAAAATTGGAGCACAAAATGGAAACATGTGTTTTGTTTAAACTTAAATGGATTTTAAGAAACACTTACATAAATAAAAAATCATTAACAAGATTAAAAAGAAAAAGAAGAAGTAAAACTTGTATAACAGAGCTTGATGAAAATAATAATTTAAAGGAAATGCACTTATTTTGAAAAAAGTGATTCATTATTGCAGATCCCAAAACCAATATTAACATTATTTCGAAAATGTAATATTGTTGTTCTTAGGAAAATTATGGAAAACATGTGATTCATATTATGCATCCCACATTTTCAGATGTTTACTTTTGCAAAGAATTTTCTTAAATGAGTCAGTGGGACTTAATTCATTAATGCTTCCACTTAAGCTAATAAATTCCGAGGATTAATAAAAAAAAGAATGTTGTCAACTTAAAATTAAGTTTAATTTATTGTCCCAAAATCTTTGAGAGATATAAAGGCATTAACTTTTCGTTTTCCAAGTTTACATTTTTTCTAGAACTTAAAAAAAAGGTAGTTATTTTGAAACTTATAAGGTGTGATTTCTCACTATGGAGAAAGCTTTCTACTGCCATAAAAGATTTCAAAATCATATTTAATGTAAGGCGAATGTTAGCCTTAATTGGAAAATTGTAGAATGAGCCTGAGCTAATTTAGGAAAGTGTTTGTTTGTTTTGAAAAAAGAAACGTACTGTACGTTAGAGATCTTATGAATATAATCATTAAAATAATACGTAATGCCAAGATTTTCATTCATAAAATTATAAAAAAATCGTAATGGTCAATGTTGACTGGGCAAAGTATAGTAAATATGGCAACAAGTCGTGCAACGGGTTAATTCCAATCGCCAGACAGACCGAGCAACATGTTACCCCAGAGTTTCGATCCGAGTATTTGAGTATATGAGATCATTTCTGACCTGCGTGTGTACATATGCAAAAACAAAACACGCGCTCCGCTCTCCGTGTTTTGTTTTTGTTTTCTTCGCCAAAGTGAGGCCCAGAGAACTGCTAAAAACGTGCTGAGATCGGGGGACATACTACATACACACATATGTACACATATAGTGGGTGAGGAGGAGGGGGAGGCGCTGGCGGCGGCATCAATTAGATTTGGCCTTTTATTTATATTATGATTTTTTATGCGTGTATTTGGCTGACGTGAGGCTTTATTATTTGTGTTTTGTGTGTCTTTATTAGCTATATTCTGTTGACCATATGGCGTAGCATCCCCAACGAATCCCATTCAAAGGTGATTTTTTTAGCTCGCCTTGATTTGATTACTTAAGCCAGTCAACACGCTAGTTGACGTTTAATGCAGTTGCCGTCAAAAGCTCCGCCTTATGACATCATCGTCGGTCTGTCATGTCATCCTTTTCGAATTTTTGCATCATCTCAGACTATCTCTCTCCCCAAGGTTATCGCTGAAAATCGACAAAAACAAAAACTGCATCCACAACAAAGTAAAACCGATTCATAAGATACATACATATATATTCTCGTGCATGTGTGTGCACCTTGTGTTCCGGCCCAGACAAAAAAGGAGTTTAAGGACACGCCGAAAGTGAAAACCTGTTTGACATTGAATTTTTGACTTTTTGCCTCTGGCTTTTTTCTTGTTTTTGCGTGTGTGCCAGTTCTGAAAATCAATGCCAGCAATTTTTGAGGATTCTCTGCCAAAGGGTATTATATATTAAAGGGATCGCGATTACATGATGTTAATAAAATATTATTTTTCACATACTAAGCACTTATATAAATATAATATTTAGCTTTGAAATTTCAAGGTTGTCAGAATTTATTGTTTAAATTAAGCTTCAGAGCTGAGAAATAAATTTATATGACGTGTTGATTGAAATATTTATATATAAAGCTATAATTTACGGTTCGAATTCATTCTTATACAGACCTACAAGTATTACTTTTTAGAAAAGCATTCCCCTTTATAAAAGAGAAAAGTTTTGAACTTCGTTTTATTTTATTTAAGTGTTAAAAGCTGCTGTATTAGAAAAGATGGTCACAAATACTCATATAATTTTTGTTAGCCCTATTGAAAAAAATTTTAAATTGTTAAGTACTTATATACGTATGTAAAATAATTTAGTTTGTTCAAATAATATTTACAAGGAGATTTTCTGGTTAGCAAGAGATAACCTTCGAAGTATATAAATGCAGGTCTATATGATGATACTAAAAATGTTTAATTATTGAACTACAATATTAAAAGCAATTTATTGTTTTATTATAAAAAGTCGTATTATTATAAAAAGCCAACTGCAACATTTACACATCTGCCTTGCAAGGCTTAGAAGCTCCAGTCTTTTAGATCCACTTCTGCCACTTTCCAGAGCATTTCATCTTCGCATGACAGCCTCCGCCTGTTCATGCCTATTGTTGTTTGGCATCCCCTGCTTTGTGTGCTCGAGTGGTGCCCACTTCAGATGACTTAAGCTTCCATTAATGCGCCAAAAGTTCTCACTTCAGAATGCCGAATGCGGCCATTTTCGTATGGTAGCGTGGGTGGGAAAAATGCTTGGGATTCTTGCGAACCGCCTTGGAGCGAAATCAACCTGCCATTCGGGGTCGCAATCCGTGATTACGTGTCTCGCAGACACCCACGACTCGTTTCACTTACTCACACGTAGAATTTGAATAATTTATGAATGATACTGGTTTCCGTTTCAGCAAAAAACTAATTGGAAATGCAGTACTCGAGCAGTTCGGAAAATTACTCATCCTCGTTGCGGGACAAGCCTTCGAAATGGGGCAGGGTGAGACTTTGATTAATAATCCATTCAATAATAATAACTCACTAATACGTCACTATTAATTTATCAGAACGACAAAAACTATGCCTATAAGAAGTCATCCTACCAATACTCAAGTTCTGGCGATAACAGTGTGTCCTATCAGGGCAAATCTCCCGACCAGAACATAGATCAACTGGATGCCTTGCTGGAGGATCTGAAGCAGGAACGCCAGATTACCAACAGGGATCGCGATCTGCTGCCCAGCAATGGAACGACCTATCGAACGCTGTGGGTTTACAATTCGGATTTAATTTTGTAGTCACTTTTTATGGCTTTTTATTTAATTTTGTTTCAGTGAACGCTCTGATCCTTTGGGCACCGTAACGAGGACTACGCGAGTGGTCAAGACCAGCAAACACTCGGGCTCTGGAGGCCAGCAGCCCTTTATAGATGATGTGGAGACCTTCAATCCCACCGACTATAGTACCCTTCAGTCCACGGCCAAGTATTCGAGCTTGAAGCGGGATGATTATCAGACCAAGGAAAAGCCTTATACTCTGGGTAAGACTACTAACCATTTTAATTTAAGCGGACTGATGAACGATGTAAACTAATTTTTCAATTTAAAAAACTTTCAGCCCAATCCCCCAGCGGAGGACATTACGAGAGCAAGTCGAAGATCTACGAGAGCAATCGCACCATTAACAACAACGTGGAGCTGCTGCCTGCAACCACCAGCACCCACCAGACGTTGACCAGCGGCACCACCATCGACAAGGAGCTGCAGGACATCGCCCTGAGCGATGGCATCCTGCCTGCTCCGGGCACCAAGGTGACCACCACGGTGAGGACTTACACCTACGAGATTCCGGCCACAGGACCCGGTAGCAACACCAACACCATTAACCGCACTCACACCCTGAGCAACTCGAATACCCTGAACAGCAGCTACAAGCTGCACGAGAGCCACAACTCCAGTCAGAACTTCTCGCAGGTGTCGCCAATCCCACACCCACAGCCGTCGCATGTGCCACAGACCGTGGTTTACAACACGGAGAGCTACTCCACGCTGAACAGGCCTAACGATCGCCCGGTGGTTAGCAACCAGTCCTACGAGATCCGGGAGCACAAGGAGACCACCACTCGCGGCGTTAGTCCACAGCCCCGCCAGTTGCCCCTTGGAACGGGTCCGGCGGGCACTCCGCCAGGCAACCGTACGGTTATATACAATATCCATAAGACGGATCACGTGAACACAGTCAATGAGCTGCCGCCGCAGCAGCGCTATCCGCCGCACAGTCCGGCTCACAGTCCCAACTACGGAGGACCCCACAGTCCACCGTTGCAGCCGGGAGTAAATCGCTATTACTACAAGGAGACGGAGACCTCGAACACGGTGAACAGCCTGCATAGGCCGCCCAACGGTGGACCCTACGAGCCAGGTCTACCCCAGTCCGCTCCACTGAAGCAGCTGCCACCCAATAACGCGTATCCACCACAGCAGCCACCAAACGGAAATGGATATCCCCCAAACACAAGCACTTACAGCTACAAGTACTCCTCGACCACCAACACAAACAATCGACGTGGTCCTGACTACGGATCGCCATCTCCATTCCCCGTGGATGGTGTTGAGTATCCAGTGAATAGCAATCCTCCTCAGAGGGTGGACGATCTGATGCAGTCCTTCGGAACTGTAAGTATACGTTTAATTATTGGCGTTTTAGATTATTAAATATAACTTTAAAAATAATGTTAACAAACAAATCATTTTTCTGAGTATAATAGTCTCTCAAGAACCTATTTTTTATGGCTTTCGGAAATTAAAATATTTAAATTTATAAAAGATACAAAAACTGTTGCTATTAGAGCTCATCATTTAGTAGTTCTCAACAATATTTTTAATTGCTTTTAAAGCGTAGAGGCATGTTGGAAATATACGATAAGAACCCATATCTTAATCACCCTGCCTAGGAAGTTATTGAAAATGACATTTTTGATACCTTAATTACTAAATCGACTTGTAAACAGATAAAGATAAGACTTAATTTACTGTTATGATATCATAAACACAGTCAAGATTTGAAGTTAGTGATTTATTTTTTTGTGCTTTGTGTTATGACTTTCACTTACCTTATATTTTCTTCTCCTCAGACTACTGACCATGTGGATCGAGTGGACATTGAGACTCCAGTACGCAAGCGTGAAATCGAGACGGCGGTGGCCTCGCCCAACCAGCAGCATGTGCCATCCGTGAACAAAATGGGAAAGGAGGTGTACTATCCACCCGGACACGACACCATCGTCATGAAGCGCGAGGAGATGCATGCTGGGTCTGCTGCTGGCGTGAGTACCTAATAATATGTCGGCTGGAACATCCCAAATTAATAATCTTTAATATTTCAGGGTCGCTGGGCCAAGGGATCCGGAATGTACGAGTACGAGTCCGGCTCCAAGTCAAAGACGAAAACCAAGTCCGGCGGCGCCGTGGTGCCCGTGTGCCTGCCCCTCTGCTGTGCCATGCCCTGCTCCATTATGTAGTTGGGTGGACATTGCCGGGAAATCGTTACTTGTACATAGGTTTCTAATATTTGCCCTTAATAGGTCTAACGCTATATCCTGCCCCGCGTCTTTAATTGCTCTCTACTAGGTCGTCTAGCTTCTATTGGGTTTGCTTGTCAATTGGTTGCTCTAATCGTTGTACGTGCAATTTGTTTTGCCAAATTTTATGTCTATATATCTATACGTTATTGTCTATGTATATAATTTGTGAAGCGGCGTCTACGGATGGCCCGATTGTTATATTTTTTTGGATTTGATAGTTTGCCCCAACTTAGATTGCTCAAAATTGTTGCTCAAGCATTTAAATTTGCCAGTGGGATGCCCAAAAAGTTTACTCGATGCCAATTGTTTTAACTGTAATTTGCATACCGCATACCAAACACTAATAAATGAGCCGTGGAATCCAATTCCCCCTATTATTTGTTTCGCTAGCGCCCCCGAATACCCACTAATCATAAACCATAATCGTAACTGCGACTTAAAAGGTAACCAGTCGTTACAGAGCCATAAATACTATCTCTAATACACGTAGTAACCATAATAAAAACGAGATCTAACAAACGAAGCGATGAACTGTTTGACTGCGTTTTTGGATGGATGGATTTGCGTGGGGATAAGCAAAACTTTCAAGTTTGGTATAGTAAAAGTTTTTATAAGTTTATTTTGGTATAAATCGTTCTGATCGAATAACAATTTGCATATCACAAAAGTAATATCTACATTTCACCTTGTAGGAGTAGGTGTAGCTGTCTTTTGAGAAGTTAATAAAGTACAATAGTGGAATAACAAAAATTAAAACAAAACAAAAACAATACAAAAATTAACATGGGTTATTATATATACTATATATACCTAAGTATCATTGAGCACTTTGAGTAGTGAACGGGAGGATTATTGCTACAGAGACGAGTTGTTACTGTTGTTCTTTGAGTACGAATTGAAGCTAAATGATGGATAAAAAGTATACTACATCGTAATATGAGTATAGTTACTGGACTTACTACCATGTACACAATATGTGTCTAATATACTAATCATGTTGCCATGATCTGACATTCTATTAAAAGAGACTACCGTTCGTGAAAGTAATGTTGTCCTTTGTACATACGCATATTAGATAGTTGGAAAGGTCACGTATTGTAACGCTGTCTTTTTGCAGACTAACTCTTGCGCTCGGAGTTCTTTAGCTCAGCTAAATACCAAGTGAAGGTTGGGAACTGCTTGATGCTGTAGATGGCATACTTAATCGAGTTAATCCCATCCTGCTCTATTTTACTCATGCCGTTTTGAAGGTTCTCATAGCTGTTTGAAATATGGGGAAAAATTATTTTTTAGGTACTAAACTATAACTGGTTTATCGTAACTGACCGCTTAGGATTGGCCTTCTCCTTCTGATGCTTCAGCATCTTATAGCGGGCTATGTTGACGGGATACCTTGATATGAATAGGTTGGCATGCTTCAACCGGTTGGACATGTCATCATCCTCGCCGCCCCAGCCGAAGAACGAATTTGAGAACCCATTTACGGCCTGGAAGTGCTCACGCGTCATGGCGGAAACGCCCCCAAATATTGATCGATAAGGCAACCTGAAAATGAAACGATTTAACTTATCGTTCTTATCTGTGGTCATGCCCTTGCTAACCTGAAATTTAGCGTATCTATGGCCACCGACATATGCCGCGGCTGACGTGGACAGTTGTAGAGATTGCGGTCGTCCAAAGGCAAAAGATCGACATCGTGGAATATAAAACAATCCCACTGGTACAGCTTTAAGGCCTCCAAATAGCCAATGTTCATCATGGCGGCCCGATTGAAGGGCTTTCCGTTGGTCTGTTCCACAATGAAAATGCGATAAGCGATGCGCTGCTTCATTAGAAATGGGTGGATGTTGCGCAGGAAGACGGACAGATGGGCGTATCGATCGCGGAAGGGCACTACAATGGCCACATGGTGCTGGGCATGGCAATTGTCCGGCTCGAAGGCGCCACCAGGGCGCAGGAGGGGACCTAGCTCTGCTTCGATTATGTCTAGTGATTCAAGGGTGGTGTTGGGCGTGATAAGTCCACCTGGAAAATAGTAGGTGTATGTTTAATTCTAGCCAAATGAATTCCCATGAGACCTTACCATCTCGGGGATCGGGATCAGTGCAGTTGGCGAGGAGGGCGGATGTGGATTTCTGTCCCGGGTGCAGTGACTTGCGTGTGCCCAGCAGGAAGCGGTTTAAGTCTTGTGGAATGGAAGTAAAGTTTGCCGTGGCAATCACAGTCGTTGCGGTGGAGTTGGGTCCGCCGTGTGGATCGCGATCCCGCTCCCTTTCCTTGGACCGGGCGAGCGGGGCAGCGGGCAGCCATGCTCCTCCTTCGCTGCTGGCGTTCCCGTAGATATGCGCATATTTGTGCACACGCCGGATGCTGTACGCAGGGATATTTAGTCCACCTTCGGGGAATATTCACCTGGAACTCACCTGAGCTTGCTGAGGGACGTGCTGCTGGCCCCGTCTGTGCGGAAGACCACAAAGTTAAGCACCAGCAACAAGAAAATCGCGCCGGCCAGGAAGCGAATGAGATTCGCCTTTGTGAACAGGGACATGGTCCGCGGATTGCATCATACCTTGCTCGACGCTCTAGCGCTGCGAACTGGCATTTTCACGCGCAAAACATTCGCCCACCGAACAAAAAGCGTTTAAAGTTGCAACTCCAGCAGATAAGTCAGGTGAATCTCCCCATCAACCAGGGTTGCCAGGATTGCGCAATTCTCGTAACGATAGACCTCCGATAGTTTTCGGCGCTGTATTTCAATTACCCATCGCTAACACCTAGATTTGTTTAAATCATTAAAAATAAATTTGAACCATGCAATTCATAAATGAAAACAATATAATTAAAGCTTTTCATTAAAAATAAGTTTAAAGTATCAATACCAAAAATTAAAAAATAAAACTGTTCTGGAATTAGAAACAATATTAATAAAATTTAATACCCATGATTTTTTATATTTTAGTGGTTTATTGCGCGCTTCGGATCGCGTAGGTATCCCAAAAATAGCGAGTTACAGAATGGTATTGTAAATTGGGGCAATATTCGAACTGGCGATACTTGCCCCAAGTCCTGGGAATGGGTCTTTTCTATCAAGAATAAAAACAAGCTACAAACACAACTGAAGATTTAAACTAATTGCAGTGTAGAGCAGCGAGGCCCCACTATCCTGCCAATGGCAGTTGCAGTGCCTCGTTGTCCTTGACGTTGATCACTTTGAACTGGTTCTGGTAGGTGTACTCTATGCGCAGGATCTTGTCCTCCCCAATGCTAGGATCATAGAATCCGGGCAGGTCGCTCTGCACGAGAATATCAGATAAAATCCTTCAGAATTAGAATAGATAAGGAGACCCACCTTTGAGGAATCATGCAGTTGCAGTGTTCCGTCCTTGACCATGCACTGAATGGGCACGGTGACGTCTAGCGACTGCTCTGGCTTGAATTGGCTGCCACCCTCCGCCGTGCAACCGTATACGGCTCGCGTTATAATCAGACCCGTCCTTTCAAGCTCTTCGGTCATAATCCGATTGTACGTGGCCTGCATTAGGTGGACGGCGGCACTCGCCTCCTGCCGCTTGGCAGTCAACCTCTGCTCGTTCTGCCGCTTCGTCCGCTCCACTTCAATACTCTTGCGCTCTGCGTCCATGGGGTCCATCACAGTCTTTTTGATAAAGAACCACGCAATCACCGGCGTCACCGAGGCGTAGAAAACTGCCGCCGGCACTATCTCATCGCTCAGGTGGATGGGGAACACATACGATTGATTTGAACGTAGTATTCTGGGGAAAAAAGTGGTAGTGAAGTTGATGTTTTGAAAGTTTTATAGATGCACACACTTGAATTTGAGTATGACACCGGAAGGCACGCCAATCGATACCATGGCCGTCACTGAGCTGTACTTGGAAACCTTCTTCTCCACTCCATACTCGCCCATAAAGCCAAAGGTTCCAACCCTGCAAAAAAGAATAATCATTTATAAAGATTTATAGCTTCTCCGATTTTCCTACTTGGCCGCCAACTTCAGCTTCAGTTCGTTCTCCATTAGTTTGCGGGTGTAGGATAGCCCGAAGTACACATTCGGCGTGCCAATCACCAGGGACGAGCTCAGAGAGTACGTCTCCTTGGAGTGATCGATCTGCGTGGACATGGAGGACTGCGGACCTGCGTTCAGCGTCAGGCTGCCCATCGTGTGCTTGTCCAGCTGAACGGCCAGCGTCGAGAACAGGGCGGGTATTACTCCATGGTCCCGGAAGTTAAGGTTTGTACCTCCATTTACTGTTACCTTTTGACTCAATGTTCGGCCACCTAAAATGGAAATCTTTTATCTTTGTTTGGTCAGTGATTTAGATAAACACTTACCCTTGAGACCCAGAAGGAATCCGTTTCCAGCTCCGGCACACAGTTCCAGCCAGCCCTTGTTGAGCAGCCGTCGCCCGGCGACCACGAAGCCTCCGCTGCCGTTGCCATTGGAGGAGTACAGGTTGCCGCTCATGATGATCATGTCCTTGCGCGTAATAGGAGCCTCAATAGACTGAGCAATGCTCATGGAGCCGATCTCGACGCGCGGCATTTCGGAGTCGTCATACGGCGCAAAGATCTCCGTGGCGTTTACGTTGATGGTAATGTTGCCACGCGGGTTCGTGCGCTGCTGAAGGCGTCGCTCGGCAGCCGCCTGGGCCAGCCGCTCGTACTCCTCCCGGATCTCGGCAGGAGTCTTCGTCCGATGGAGAATCTCCCAGCCCTCGGTGCGCAAACCCTTCTCGCCCACAGAGTCGTAGATGGCTCGCTGCTGGGGATCCGAGAGCACCTCGTAGGCCCGTTTGGTGCGGTTGAACATGATCTCGGCCTTCTTCTTGCTATCCGGTTCCAGGTGCTTGTCCGGGTGGAAGATGCGGCTCTGTTTCCGGTACGCCGTGTTGATCTGCTCCGCGGTGGCCTGGAAATAAGGAGATTAGCTCGACGGTTATCTACCGGCCGGTGACACTGCACTTACATCCCGGGGCAAATTAAGAAATGTGTAGTAGTTCTCGTCCAGCTCTGCGTCGGACTCCTCGTGATCCGTTGCCATGTCGCTGGTATGAACCCGCGGTTGCTGCTCGGATTTGAAGAGGGGCAAGGACGGGGCAGCGCACGGGCCTCACCGGCGTTCTATGTTAATTTGGGAATTCGAAATTTTTGGGTACTTTTACGCAATGCCTATACATGTGTCGAAATTGCCGATAGTGCCGATGGTTTGCTCCAATGGGGTTTTGTTGTGACGTGTGGTCATACTGCGGCAGTATGGTCTTACATATGAATGGCTAACTAGTGGTGGGAGATGTTGCTAACTTTATTATCTATCGTTAAATAGAGATAGCAAAAACTTAAAAACATATTGGTAATTTTGTTGTACTATTGCATGATATTTAAAACTGATAACAGATGGCTTTATTTTTATGAGACTTTACCGCTTTGTTTCTTTAAAGGTCATACAAATATTGAAGTAATAAATGGTTTCACTAAACTTATCAATTCTTATATATTTTATTACCACAGCAGCGCGGCAAGGTAAAACCTATAGAATTACCAAGTCATTGACTGGCGGTTTATAGTTTCTTCAAGACTCATTTGTTTAGTCGTGTTAAATCCAGTTAGCTTTCATTCACTATGTTAACAAACCACATTGTGCTGGAATCGAAGTAAAATATTTAAATATTTTTTACACAATAGGAACTCGCAATCGAAAATAAAGAATCCCCAGCACGCGCGCTGGCAACTCTGGCACACAAACCGCGGGGAACTATCGCATGGTCAGATAGAGACGAGACAGTCACTTACCTACAGCCCTCTTACGGGAAGAAACGTGCTCCGCCGTTCTGACGAAATTTTTGCTTTTAATTTGACAATTGTCGTGTAAAATTGCAGAAGTAAAAAGCCAAAATGCTGCGCGTACCAAAGTTTCTGCCCCGTCTCGCCCGCCAGGCCGGCGTAGTGCCTTCCAATATTTCGGTGGCTTCTAGCATGTTCCGTGTAAGTACTTTCCCCCCCGACCCCAGCTATTATATAAAGTGCGGCATGCGGCGTGCGGGTTCATGTTTTACGGGAAGATTCTATAGTAGAGCACCTCTCTTTTTTTTGCAGAATCTGCCTGGTGCTAGTAATGGATTATCGGTGCAGCAGCGTTACAAGTAAGTAATGTCTACCTTTAAATCTGTAGATTTCTCCAAATTTCGGACCCCGCTTATGTAAGCACTCGGTAAACTTAGGAATTTCCAGAAGCAACCTTAAGTTGCATCATAATAGAGGAGATTTAAAGAAATACTAAATGATAATTTGAAATATCTATAGATAGAATTGTGGCGCTTATCTGCACTTGTTGCCGGCGGCCTTATCAGGCCACTTTCCATATGCCCGTGTAAACCAAACTTCCCACCCCCTTTTGCAGGTCCGGCGAGGTCAAAGGTGCTGTTATTGGCATCGATCTGGGCACCACCAACTCCTGCCTGGCCGTCATGGAGGGCAAGCAGGCCAAGGTAATCGAAAACGCCGAGGGAGCCCGCACCACACCCTCCCACGTCGCCTTCACCAAGGATGGTGAGCGCCTGGTAGGCATGCCTGCCAAACGTCAGGCTGTGACCAACTCGGCCAACACCTTCTACGCCACCAAGCGTCTGATCGGCAGACGTTTCGATGATCCTGAGGTGAAGAAGGACATCACCAACCTGTCGTACAAGGTCGTTAAGGCCTCGAATGGCGATGCCTGGGTCTCCTCCACCGACGGCAAGGTGTACTCTCCTTCCCAGATCGGAGCCTTCATCCTAATCAAGATGAAGGAGACAGCCGAGGCGTACCTGAACACTCCCGTGAAGAACGCCGTGGTCACCGTGCCCGCCTACTTTAACGACTCCCAGCGCCAGGCCACCAAGGATGCCGGTCAGATCGCCGGACTTAATGTGCTGCGCGTCATCAACGAGCCCACTGCTGCTGCTCTAGCCTACGGAATGGACAAGACGGAGGATAAAATGTGAGTTTTCGATTTGTATTTAGAAAGTATACCTATATTTTTGAACTTTAATTGGACAAGCAGTGATTAAATGCTTTATTTATACGGATGCTAATAACTTATTAATCCAAACAGGATAAACCAATTAATTTAGTTAACCGTCTTACACACAATATAACTGAAAGTATCCACATGTTTTCCTTTCAGCATTGCCGTTTACGATTTGGGTGGCGGAACCTTCGATATCTCGATTCTGGAGATCCAAAAGGGCGTGTTCGAGGTGAAGTCCACCAACGGAGACACCCTGCTGGGTGGTGAGGACTTCGACAACCACATCGTCAACTTCCTGGTGGCCGAGTTCAAAAAAGACAGTGGAATTGACATCCGCAAGGACAACATTGCCATGCAGCGTCTGAAGGAGGCCGCCGAGAAGGCCAAGTGTGAACTGTCCTCCTCTCAGCAGACTGATATCAATCTGCCCTATCTCACCATGGATGCCGCAGGTCCCCAGCATATGAACCTGAAGATGACCCGATCCAAGCTGGAGAGCCTGGTGGGTGATCTGATCAAGCGTACCATCCAGCCCTGCCAGAAGGCTCTTTCCGATGCCGAGGTTGCCAAGTCTGAGATCGGAGAGGTGCTTTTGGTTGGCGGTATGACTCGTATGCCCAAGGTGCAGGCTACCGTGCAGGAACTCTTCGGACGCCAGCCCTCGCGCTCTGTAAATCCCGATGAGGCTGTGGCCGTTGGTGCTGCCGTCCAGGGTGGTGTGTTGGCCGGTGATGTCACCGACGTGCTTCTGCTCGACGTTACCCCCCTGTCGCTGGGTATTGAGACCCTGGGCGGAGTGTTCACCCGTTTGATTTCCCGCAACACCACGATTCCCACCAAGAAGTCGCAGGTCTTCTCGACGGCCAGCGATGGTCAGACCCAGGTCGAGATCAAAGTGCACCAAGGCGAGCGTGAGATGGCCAACGACAACAAGCTGCTCGGCTCCTTCACACTTGTGGGAATTCCCCCGGCACCCCGAGGCGTCCCACAGATCGAGGTAGTTTTCGACATCGATGCCAACGGCATTGTGCACGTGTCGGCCAAGGACAAGGGTACCGGCAAGGAGCAGCAGATCGTCATCCAGTCCAGCGGTGGTCTGAGCAAGGATGAAATCGAGAACATGATCAAAAAGGCCGAGGAATACGCCACAGCCGACAAGCAAAAGCGTGAACTGATTGAGATCGTAAACCAGGGAGAGAGCATAGTCCACGACACCGAGACCAAGATGGAGGAGTTCAAGAGCCAGCTGCCCGCTGAGGAGGTAAACAATACAGGAAAACTGACATCCTTAAAAATACTAATCTAATTTAATTTCAGTGCGAGAAGCTGAAGAAGGAGATTGCTGATCTGCGTACATTGCTGGCCAACAAGGAGACCGCCGACCTTGAGGAAGTCAGGAAGGCCACCTCCTCGCTGCAGCAGTCTTCCCTCAAGCTCTTCGAGCTGGCCTACAAGAAGGTGTGTTTTTAGTCCCCTAATGAGCTTTAATAGTAGTACATTATATACTGACGTATTCCACCAATTTCAGATGTCAGCTGAGCGCGAGAGTGGCGCTGGAGCTGGATCTTCCGACAGCAGCAGTTCAAGCGACACTTCTGGCGACGCCAAGAAAGAAGAGAAGAACTAAATTAGGCAACCATAGTCATAGTTGTTGTTCCCCTATTTAATAATAACCGCTTCTGGATTTCGATTAAGTTCTACGTTAAACACAAACACGTCATATTCCTTTCCGAATCATGAATCACACAAAGCCACAAGCATTTACCCAAAAAAATGTGTAGTAAAATCAGATGCGATCAGGTCGAATCAAATGATGTGACTTCCAAGCGTAAAGACGTAGACCAAGCCGCCAGGGAACCGAAACGGGCGACTGCATAAAGTTTTTATTGTTTATTATGCAATCAATCGATTTTCTCCCTTATCTGGATCGCGTGGTCGGTGTTGTGTTGTGTTCCTGTAAGATTTTGATTATTTTTACGTATATTCTAAACTAGTTGTAGTTGTACAATAACGAGCACAGCACAAAAACTCAATTCGCAAGGCGGCCACGGCGTTCTTGACGCGGACAACTAAACAGATGATCATTTGGAGGTCCTACTTTAAGCTAAATTGTATGTTGGTTTCCAGTGGACAACCAATTCGACTGGGTAATATGCAATTAAATTTAAACAAATCGATGTAAACTTAAAATAAAACAAAAACAAACATTTACTTACAAAAATATCTTTATTTTCCCTAGAATATTGAAGTTAAGTATATTCCTCGAGATATTAAATAATTTGCGGTGATAAATTATCTTAGCCTAACTAATCTATGGAGTTTTTTTTTCAAATACTAGACAATGTCGTTGTTCGAAATTCACTAACCTAAGATGATTGGTTAGAACTATCAGTATGTATCTACATGGCTCCGCTCTGGAGTTTGTAGAGCGTGTAATAGAGTCCCCGATTCGCGAGAAGCTGTTTGTGATCGCCTTTTTCGCAGACTACTCCGTTCTCGAAGACAAAGATCACATCTGAGTGGACGACGGTGGACAGTCGATGGGCTATACTGATTGTAGTACGACCCTCAGAGGCGGCATCGAGAGCATCTTGGACAACCTGGCAGGAATTTAAATATTTTATTGGGATCAGATATTTTTAAAATTAGGTACACCCACCTTTTCACTTTCAGCGTCCAAGGCTGAGGTTGCCTCATCGAGCAACATGATCTTGGGATTTCGGATGAGAGCCCTTGCGATAGCAATGCGCTGCTTCTGACCTCCAGACAACTGAGCACCCTTTTCACCCATTCGCGTGTCATATCCCTAAGAAAAAACAGAAGAAACTATTGTACAACCAAAAGAGAATTCAAGACTAGTTAATTTACCAAAGGCAAGTTAGAAATGAATTCGTGGATATTGGACTTCTTGCAGGCGGAGATGACTTCCTGATCAGTCACATTCCTCGAGTTGTCACCGTAGGAAATATTTTCCCTGATTGTGCGATCGAAGAGGATTGGCTCCTGTGATACGATACCCAACTGGTTGCGAAGATTTGTCATGGAAACTTCGCGAATATCTTGCTCATCTATGAGAGTAGCACCCTCATCTACGTCGTAGAATCGCTGTATAAGCTGGATGCACGTAGATTTTCCACATCCTGATGGCCCCACCAGGGCGACCTTCTGACCCTTGCCCACACCCAGATCCAGGCCCTTAAGCACCTGAATCTCCCTGCGCGTGGGATAGCTGAACTCCACCTTGTCGTAGCGGACGCTTCCGTCACAGTGCCACGGATCGCGGGATACTCCAGGTTTATCCACTATCATCGGCTGGCGGCGGAGGAACGTAAAGATGGTCTTGGCTGCCGATACACCCTTCTGCATGTTAGGAGCAAAGGCTAAAGCGTTTGCAATGGAAGCTGTGCCCATGATCAGGGCTTGGGATACCCTAAAAGAGAGATCGATTTTAGGGATATCCTCTTGGTTGACATTACTAGTCTGGGTACTTACTTGAAGACATCTCCAAACTCGATTCCGCGGTTAATCACACACCAGGTTCCATAGTACATACAGGTGGCATAGGCAAAGAACATCAGGGAACGGGCGAGACCGTACACCATGCCTCGGAAATGGGTATTTTTCTTGGAAATCTATTTAGTGAATAGTAAGAAGGCATTAATTAGTTAAAAGGACTATGCCAGCAGATCTAAAGACCTCTGTAAGGACGATAGCCTACCTCAACAGCTGGAATCAGCATGCCAATGTAGGTCTGGTGGAACATTTCCTCTCGTCCCAGCGACACTACAGTACGAATGTTAGAAACCACTTCGACGGCCAACTTGGTGCAGTTCTCCATGGTCTTGGCCGAGCCCATATTCTCCTTTGCCATAAGAGTACGCTGCATATAGAAGGCGATCAGGATGAAGGGCGTAAAAGCCAAAGCCACCAATCCAAGACTCCACTCGTAGTACATGGACAGAGCAATACCCAGGGCAAGAGTGGAGCAAGATTGGATAATGGTTCCAATTCTCTGACCAGTTGCCTAAAGATAATGAAAATTATTATAGGGAATTACTAAATGGAGATCTCATTTCAACTTACACCCTGAACTGCAGCTGCATCTCCGGAAAGTCGAGCACACAGACTTCCTGTACCATTAGCCTTGTCATCGAACCAGGCAACTTCCTGGCGGAGCATAGACTCGAACATGAGTCCTCGGAGACGTTCCGTCAGCCGCTCACCGGCGATTCCAAAGAAGTAGATCTGGAGGAAGGTGGCGATACCCACTACGATTCCAGCCAGAAGGAAGTACAAGCTATACTGGTTAGAGTTTTCCCGCACGTAATCATCATTATCCGTAACCGAAAGAACCTGCAGGATGCTGCCGAATAGCACGGCAAAGATGGGCATGGCACAACCCATTATCACGGAGGAGATGCAACCCACTGTGATTTGCAGCCATTCCGGTTTGCTCATCTTCATCACCTCAGACATGGGCTTCACTTCATTCGGGTCCTTGACCTTCTTCTTTTTCTTATTCTTCTTCGAAGACACCTCCACTACTTCCTCTTCTTCCTCGTGTAGAACGGTAATTTCCTCATCATCTTCGTCCTTGATGTCAAAGTTCTTGTAGATGTCGCCGGTGGGACTCAATACTGAGCCATCATCTTCGCCCAATTGGGTGGTCACTAGGTTGTAATAGTGATCCTTCAGTTGCATCAACTCTTGGTGGGTCCCACTCTCCACAACTTCTCCTTTGTCTATCACCACAATCCTATCTGCCCGGCGCACTGTGGACAGTCTGTGGGCCACAATAATGGTGGTTCTTCCAGCGCTGACTTTCTCCAGCGCAGCTTGTACCTTAGCCTCACTGGCGGTGTCCAGAGCGGAGGTGGCTTCATCCAGCAGCAGGATCTCGGGGTCACGGATTAAGGCGCGAGCAATAGCAATTCTCTGCTTCTGACCTCCAGACAACTGAGCACCTCGTTCTCCCACCAGGGTGTCATATCCTTTGGGCAGCTTCTTAATGAAAATCGCAGCATTGGCGGCGGCAGCGGCTGCCTCGATCTCAGCACGGGTGGCATCTTCGCGGCCATATCGGATATTTTCATATATAGAAACGCCGAAAAGAACGGGCTCCTGACCGACCACTCCAATCCGAGAGCGCAGCCAGTTGATATCGATGTCCTTGAGACTAGAACCATTGAAGTAGAGATCACCAGCCTGGGGATCGTAGAATCGCTGGACCAGCTGAATGCAGGTGGACTTGCCGCAGCCGGATGGACCCACTAGGGCAACCGTCTGGCCCCGATGGATTTTCAGGTTCAGTCTTTTCAGAATGGGGATCTCTGGTCGCGTAGGATACTGGAATTCCACGTCCTTGAACTCAATGGTAGTAAGTGGCTCATTCAGCTTTTTACCCGCAGCACCAATTGGATTAATTATTGGGATCTGTTCGATGATGTGAAAGACCTTGGCGCAGGCGCCCTTTGCGATTCCAAAGGCCTCGATGTAAGGAGCCGCCATTCCAATATTCATGGAGCCCATCATCACCGAGAAGAACACGGTGATCATGTTGCCAGGAGTGTAGCTCGCGTATTTCGGATCGTTGTAACCCTTGAGCACCAGACCCACTCCGTACCAGAAGGCCAGAGCGTAGGAGGCGTAGATGAAGAACCAAAGCAGACCGAACCCGATTCCGGAGAACATATTCCTCTTGATGTTCAGCAACTTGGCGGACACCACGCGTTCTTTATAGGCAGCCACTTCCTTGGCTTCGCCCTCAAAAGCTTTCACTGTCCGAATGCCGGAGAGAGCGCCTTCGGCCACCACGGCTGCACCGGCGTACATGGTCACCTCCTTTTTGGCCAGGCGGGATGTGGCCACCGCCACCAGACCCATGGCGATAAAAGTCAGAGGCAGGCTGGTCAAACACACTAGTGATAACTCCCAGCCCTTTACAAAGGCTAGGACCAAAGATCCCACGAAGGATATAAGGTAATGGATAAACATCACCACTTTCTCAGCAAGACCATCCTCCATCTTGGAAAGATCTCTGAAATAAGTAAAAACGATAAATCAGTTGAGTATAGTAATTAGTAAAAAATCTAAAATCATTATCTTAGAATTATTTTTTTGGTTGCTGTACTTTACAGTCGGGTTTTTAGCATTAGTTGCAAAAATTAATCTACCTTTAAGGAATTTAAAAATAAAGTGAATAACTTTTACGTTAACATATTGATAAGTCTCAGACAAGAGACTTGTTCAATGTGAAAGCAAGCTAGAATTGATAACCATTTATGGTTTTTTTTAGGAATGTGATAAAGAGTTTGAGTCACTTACTCATTCATTCGGCTGGCCACTTCACCACTCTGGTTGAAGTCATACCACTTCATGTCCTGATGCAGAATAGAGCGGAAGAACTTGGAGCGTATGGTCAGGATTTGGGAATGGGCGGCATAGTTAAAGCAGGTGATTGAGAGGTAGGAGCACACCAGCATAACGATGCCGATGTAGGTGTTCTGCAGGGAAAACTCTCGTACTTTGTCCAAAAGCAAAGTAGCATAACTGTCGTCAGCGCGGTAAGTTTTTCCCCCAGCCGCCAGACCGCCCAATTCGATCATATTCTAAAGGGTTTTAAGTTAGCACACATGTTTTCAGAGTATCAAATTAAACTTACATCAGCTAGATTTCCAAAGACCAAACTGTTGGCAGGAGTAGTCAAGCCTGTGGCCACGGCAGACAGTAATCCAATCGCGTAGAGCATGCGATCCTTTTTGGTGGCATACCGGAAGAGCTGGAAGTAGCTAACCTGCTTGACTTCCTCCTTGTACTGGAAGCCATCTTCCTCATCGCTAGCATCCGCCTCGTCATGCTTGGACTTCTTTTTCGATTTGTTGGGATCACTGCAATAATAATAAAAGTAATAAAGTCTATCCAATCGACGGTATAGCCCTGAACCCGTGGGGCGACGAGTTGCCAATCGCACAACCCTTATCTGCCCATGACACTTTCCGAGGGTAGTGATTCTAAACAGTCAATAACATTGTGACCACGCTTAGGATTTGCCCGACGTATTTACTATCTATAGTGTGATATGGACTCTCTTCTGGTTGGTTAACATTTATTGCATTAGCAATCAATGACTGATAAAGTAATAGCTGCCCTTAGAATTTAACGACTCCATAATACTCTCGATCATTAATTATTTAACAATATCGTTTTTTTAGTAAATCATTGGTTTTTAGTAATTTATAAAATAGAGAAAACTTTTCTTAAATTTAATTTAAGTTTATTGTTTTTAAAATAACATAAATCAATTTCAATTAAGGGATACGACTTTTATAAGATGTTTCTTTGAATTATCGTATCATTAGTCCGAGAATTATGCTTTGATACTACTTAATTGTTTTGTAATTATTTTGTGTTTTTTTCAAGTCCTTCAGAAAGTCAGTGTATCACATTTAGCAAGAGTATACCAGAATTAAAGTACGTATACTATGCGAACATTTGTATATAATTAATTTGCAATATCATCGTTAAAGAGCAATTTTGTTAAAGGTGAAAAACTTCAATGGAATTCGTAATAAAGGTTGTATTGAGCACTTGATAGAAACATGAAAATTAATTAATACAAATTTATATACTAATTAATTTATTATATATATTTTTTAATTATATTTAATTGGTGGTTGACAATTAATATATTTTATAAGTTTTTTTTTATATTTCTTATGTTTTCAGTCACGTTTATTGCACGATAAAACACTTGTTTTTTCCACATTTTAGACACCAATGTCCTGTTCATAAGTTGTATATCCTTATCGGATTTTAAGTAATAAAACACTTTCTAAAAAACTCACAAGCTCTTCCGATCTCTCTGCGAATCCTCAATTTTGCTGCTCAGGACGATATTCGATTTGTACTGCGATCGCAAATTCCCATCGTCCTTGACGATGTCGCCGTTTTTAACGGTCATCCTATATATTTAATTCAGTTAAGGCTATGACTAAATATCACTTTATATCAATCCGTATGAGGTACAGGTATCACATGGGCCAGAAAGAGCTGAAGGCAGTGCTGACTTAAACAGACTATTAGAATATGGCAACTGTTTTGGGCTTATATTTGAATGGCTGCCCGACGAGAGTGGAGCCTTATCAGCTGATAATGCTTGTTTATCAATTTATTGAACAGGTATATAATTCTTAAGACTAACGGTGAGTTTGGTCGGCTTGTGAAATTCGTTGTCAAATGTCTGCAAACAGTGGCGTATCCAGGATTTGATGTGGTGGGGCTTCAGAATATCATACTTACAGCATTCTTTTTAAATTAAGGATTAAAATATCAGCTTTTATTTGAGTGGCCTTCAGACTTGACCCCCAAAAAACCCCTGCCTACGCCGCTGGTTGCATGTGAAGAGAATTCTGATGAAACCGATTATAATGTGAATGTTATGGCTGGGAACGTGATAACTGATAGGATCTAAACCAAATAATTGACTTTAAAGGAGGGACTTTGAAAGGAATAAGTTCAAGTAGTCAAATTATAGAAGCATAGGTCAGTAACTTTAAAATTTAATTATTTATTGTTGTTAAGAAAACAAAAACAAATGTAAAACAGTCATTTTATCACACAACATTTTCTTGAACCTGTATTTCGGTGCTATCAAACTACAAACCTACCTACTACAAGGACAAGTTAAATCATATTGTTAATGGTTATAAATGGGCATAATGTATTGCCAATGATAAGTAAACAGTGTTTCCCATATTTCAGTTCTTAAGATAAAGTATCAAGCAGCGTGGATATCGAGTAATAACTCAACTATTCACAATATTGCAACAACATTTAATTAGTTATTGCTTATGCATTTGTAATGAATGAAGGCTTATTGAATGAGTTATAATACTCTATAATTCTATATAGGCTACAACCCACGAAGAAAAGAGTAAAGTTATCTTGAACAAAATTAAAATGTCACGGTTCACACACAATTATCCTTATCGGATGGACTGTCAGCAGGGCTTACTCACAATACCAAATACACAATACATTCGTAATCTAATTGGCCGGCAACTAATGACGTTGGACCTATGAGTGAAGACATGACTGGCCAATTTCATGCCGATTTAGTACCTATAGACTTCAATTAAGGGGATTCAGTGATTACTATTTATTGGTAATTTTGATACAGGTTGTTTGTGAAAATGTTCTGATTGTATTGGCCATTCAACTGGCTGCCTAGGATATCCTGGTGACCATTCTCAGGGCGTCGCGATTGATCTTTGCCTGCTTGAGAATGTGACCCTCGACGAAAATATCCGATTCGTATTGCAGATAATTGACGCACTTTTCCACATAGTACAGAGATTCCTCCAAGCGATCCTTGGGCGACAGGCTGGTTTCCAGCGCCACACGACGAGTCTGTTCGGCGATTGCCGAATGCAACTCGAAGCAAAGCGTGCCGAGCGTGCGAACTTCGCCTGTTGAGTAGATAGGAAAATAACCAATAACCACTTAAGATAACGCTGCGTATAAGTAATAATCAACAATAACACTTACACGGCGCCAGTTTCTCATACAACTCAACGAGTTCCCGCGCGAAATTTAGCTTCAGTAGCAGTTTATCCTCTGGGATAACCATTAGTTCCTTCTGATCCTTGGCAAGAAGTTGGACTAGTAGGATTTTTATCTCACTCATGTGAAAATGGTGAGGAGGCAGCCACTTTTCATAGTGCTTAAGATATCTTTAAATTAAGAAGATAAGTAAAAACAATGTTAAAATTTGTATAATACTAATTGTTAATTATTATACTATGATCTGTTGTTGTACTAACGAAGTTAGTATTAATTATAGGAATATGACAATTATAGCCAGAAAATAATACTGCACCGAATTGTTTTCTTAAGTATGTATATCAAAATAAATTATTTTGATCGTAAAATTGTTTCATTAGGACCATAGTAATAGTTATTAGAATATTTGTTGTTTTCTAAACCTAACTCTGGTTATTTTTATGTTTACTTAACATTTTACATATGTACATAGGTTAAGTAAAAAGTACTTACTTCAAACCGTTTTCGACGTTCTTTTCCATGCTCTGGATATCCTTGCCAGCCCGCTCCAAAATGCGCTCCACATAGTGTTTCTGCACTTGCTTATGACACTCGCAGCAGCTGGAAGGATAAGGGAAACAGATGATCTTCTGAATATTTTAAGAATGGGCAAAGGGGACTCACCGCCAACTGCCGTTCCAGTCGTCCGCCTTGCTGGGAAGCATCAGGCCGCCACACTGGCGATCCTCGCACTTAATGGCACTATAGTTGGTGTCCAATTCACTGGGATCCACACATCTCTGGCAGGCGCACTTGAACAGCTTCGTCTGCATCAGATGTCTCTGGCGATCGGCGGTGCCCCACACGGCATCTGAGTAGCAAATGCTCAGGTGGGTGTTCTTCTTGATCTCGCGCGGGGCCCACAGGATGCAGTGGCCATTCTTATTAAAGCTCTTGGCCAGATTGGGCAGGCAGGAGTGCTCCGTGAAGGAGGCCGTGTAAAAGACGGCCACGTGCGAGGGATCAGTTGTTGGCACCTCGTGTCCATTAATCTGCAGGGCACCCACTGCTCGCATGATCTCCTCCTCGCTAAACTTCTCGGTTTTGAAGAACCTGAAAGCGATTTAAACATATGGAATGGTAATCAGAGTAATTCGGAAGTTTTTCCATATCTTATCACCCAAATTATTGAAATCGTTATATTTTTTGATCAAGTAATTAAATATTTATATCATAATATCGTAAAGTGGCTATATGTATATGTTCTTTTTCTTTAATATTACTATTTTATTAACGATTTAAAAATATTTATGACCTGAGGCGATAGCACTAAAGTAACGGTGGGTACATATGCATGCATATTAAGGGCAGATAAGATAAGTTTGTTTACGTTTACATATTTCACCTTCTACTTTCGTTTCGCTAGACTTACTTGCTAAGCATGAGTATGAGAATAAATATCCCTTCAATAAAAGTTTTATTGATATCATATAAAAATTCAAACGATTATTAAATTGGACTAGACAACTATGGGTTTTTATTACGGAATGTTAAAAGTTTATCTATAGCTGGAAAGCCTGTTTAAGCTCTGTAATACTTACTTGGGAATAAACTGCCCGATGCTGGCCAGATCTGCCTTCCATTGGCTGGAACCTCTTCTAGTTGCCTCCAGTGACTCCAGCTCCTGGAACTTGCTCGCCTTCTCCGGGCTAGTTTCGCCAATGAGTAGACATCTTACAGTGCTTAAGCAGGTGTAGAGCGGATGAGGTCCATTGAACTCCTGAACGTTGGCCTTATGACCCCGATCCTTGGTGAGGCGACACTCCCCCTTGTGCTCATCCAAGGATTTGCACTCCGGTCCGCACAGAGGCCATCCACACTGCTCACACTCGATGTGATCCTCTGCCTCGATGCCATTAAGGCATCCCAGGCACACAGGGGCGGAGATTTGGGAAGGACCTCGCACCAGAGGCGCCTCCCTGAGGATTATCTCGTACGGTTTGATGGTGCGAGTGGCCACCAGATGCCGGCCCAGCTGTTCATTGTAGGCGATCTGCAAGCGGGTTGAGGTTATGTTGGGCCATCAAAGCCTTTTCGTTTGGATAAATGTGAGTACCCCACCTTGAATGGATGACAGCTGGGCTTGTGCGCCTTCCAGTCCTGCTTCTGGTGCTGGGCGCTGCAGTAGGACACCTGGTTGCAGTTGGAGCACTTGTTCTTCGTCGGCTCCTCGCACACATGGCAGGGATTCATCGTGGCGAACGCGAGTATACTATCCAGAAGTGATGGTTTTCAGCCAGAGAAATTCATCCGCACTCTCACACAATTGCTAGATGTGCATTCACCTCCGCACGCCTCACTGAATCTCTATAAACTGGGCCAGCTGAAGAGCCACACACATCTGCTGCTGCCGTGCTCTTCGCTCTGCTCCTCTATAAATAGACCCAATACGTCGCTTTTGAGTGGACCAATGCTGTGCAGCGGGCCACCCTAACCGTAAGAATAAATACAAACAGTGATTGATTTTTTTTATCTGGGCCACGCTGAAAGCCTAGATTCACAGAACCTGCAGTTTGGCCAAGATTTCTACAATTTATTCTCTATTGTTACACCGATTAAAGCACTCCCGCACTATATACAAAATCACCCCTGGCCAGGAGCTGGGATAACATAACCGGGTAAGGCGCCGAATGGGGGATAGCTTTACGATTAATTTATAAATACAATTTTTACATAATTTATATAGCCTCCACCCCAACAAAACACTGAGGTATAAAACTACTAGCGCTTTCGCCTGCGCCTAAACTTGGATTTTGGCCTGCGTTTCAACGTGGGCGTTTTGTGACTCTGGCCAAGGGTACTGGTTCCTTCTTCTTCTCCACCTCCTCGATCCGACGCCGTCGATCAAATATCAGTCTCGTCGCTCGGGCCATTGGCCTCGCGCAGGGTTACGAACTTCTGCAGCGTGACGTTCTCCTTGTTGGTAGCGGTGCTACCACTCCTGGAGCCGTTCCGCTGTTTGCCCTTGTCGCGCGACTTTTCGTGCACCCCGTTCACCTGGAAATTGTCGCTTTGGAATGGTATCGAAATGGGTAAGCTGTATTCGCTCTGAAATGCAACAGTTCGGTCCTTGTCCTTATCTTTATCCTTCTCCTTTTCCCTATCGCGATGCTCTGCCACTGGCGGATCCGCGTTGTTATGAGCATTGTAGTTTCCTGCAAAAAATAAGTACAAACGAAATATGTTTTAGTAAAGCTATCAAAATGAAACCTTTGTCTTTGGATTTAACAATAAGGGAAATCCTAACTATCTATCTATTTTGTAGTTAAAATTAGCGCTACCGAACCTAAGTACCTCCCCAACCTTTGATTTTAACACCTATAAATAAAAGCTTATCGCAGTAACCCACCTTTGGCTCCAAACATCTCAGCGTGCTGCTTAAAGGCACTGCGATTGCGCTTGCCCCTCTTCCGCATATTCAAGCGCAAGGCGGACACCTTCATCTTGGATCTGCTGCGCTTCGACTTTGGACTACTTGGCCGCAGATCCGACTCCGCCTCCACCGGCTGACGCTTGGACGTCAGACTTGGACTGGGACTGAGACTTGGACTCGGAGTAGTGCGACGGCCCAAATTGCTTTCGGTGTCGGAATGATTGTGCTGATAGTTGGCTACCGCAACCTCCTCGTCGTCGTCTTCCTCCTGATCTTCATCATCGTCGCACTCATCGTCCTGATCGATGATTTCAATCTCCTCGGCATCGTCGTCATCCGAAAGAGCCTGTCGCAGCATAATTTCCGGTCCACCACCGTAGATATTATGGAGGAATCGCCACAGGCGAGCATTTAGTTGCGCGTAGTCGGAGCCCAATCTCACACAGCTCACAGTGGCAGTTCCATTCAGCGAGCCATTCTCCGTGGGAGCAGCGATGCCCTCGTTGGTGATCGGTCCTGGCTCCTTGTGGGTCTTTCCCCGCGAGAACTGTTGCCATGACCGCAGCCAGGGCATGGCGATCGCATAAATGGCCGTCGAATCGAATTCGTTCTGCAATCCGTTGTACTTGGTGAACTCATTCAGCTCGTACTGCTGACGACGGGTCAGCGTCTCCGCCGCCCGCTTGCAGATCTCACACTCAAAGATTATGTTCACCGCCGGTCCGCCGCCAAAGTTCCGGTACAGATAGTCCCATAGCGGCTGGGATATGGGCACCGCAATCTGGCTGATCATGTCGGCCTTGGAATGTAGAATACCACCGTGGGGGCAGAGCATCTCTTGGTTGTTTATCGGTCCCGGTTCCGAGAAGGTGGCAAGTCGCGAGAGCCACTCACGCGTTACATAGAACTGAATGTCCGAATCGCACAGTGGATGGGTAGTAGACAAATTCATCGCCTGATCCCGCACTAGCTTCATCTGGGGGTTGTGCTTCTGGTAGAAGAGCACATACGCCTGGCAGGTCTGCACTGTCTCCGGAGACACCTCCATCACATACTGATCGTCAAACTCGTACCACTTTCCGTTGAGGGCATTGCGCGCATAGCAGGTATAATGGCCACCACCCACCGTTCCATGGTGGCAAATCACCGAGGAAAGGTTGTAGATGGGCACCTGGCTCTTACAATCCTTGTGGATGTACGGACGCATGTCAAAGCCCTCCAGCGGAAAGTAGACGTCCGAAGAGATCTTCGAGCTGTAAGACAGATCGTGGCGAAAGCGCTTTAGGTGTATGCACAATACCTCGGGCAGAGTGAGGACTCGGGAGAACTTTATGCCCGTGCGGAGTTTGTTGCAACGTTCGCAGCTGAAAGACACAAATACTTAGATTCAAGTTCAACAGCTGTTAAAGGGGCACTCCCACCTGTACATGTTATCTCCCTTAAGCTCGTCGGCGCTGAAGAAGCTGGCCATGCAGTCGTAGAGCGTCACCGAGGGTCCGTAGATCCAGGATCGCAGTACGTTCCACATCCAGGCCAGCCATCCCTCGTTGGTCCTTGCGGATGTTTCGGCTGCATTTAGGCTCTGCACACTCAAACTGTGTGCCTGGTGGAGTACGGTGAGGAAATCCCGATTGGGAATAGGCAGCGATAAGTCCTGGAATGTTTCCTCGCGCGTGGACACGCGATCGCAGGTCAGACACTGCACGGAGGACAGTAGCTTGCCGTCGAACACGTCGCTGATTATGGAGCGAGCCGCTTCAATGGGCTTCTGTTCTGGGGAGGATGTATTTTTCTGCTGGTGCTGCAGCTGCGGTGGCTGCATGTGCATTGGATGAGCTTCTGGCAGGACAATGTTTGAATTGTTCGTCCGACAGGGCGTCACAAAGTACTCGGATTTAAGCAGCACCTCCGCTGAGCGCTCAGACATGCTGCTCTCGCATGTGTCGTACTCGCTCTCGGAAACTGTAGGCGTCATGGACGCCGGAGCCGCCTCGTCCTCGTTGTCGTCGTCCGTTTCGTTGGGCTGCTGCTGGTGTGGCTGGGATTGTGATTGCGCTTGGATTTGGTTCTGCGACTGTGGCATTAGCGAGACCTGCTCCGTAAGCTCCTCGTGCAGCTGGTCCATGAAGCAACGCAAAAACTCCTGGGTGTCGTGCTGCTGGTAGCCTCGGAACATGGGATGCACCGAACGAATGCCGTACAAAATGCCACGCGGGGCAATAAACTCTGCAAAAGCTCAAACTTTAGTAGGGTTTCCAGTTAAGAGGATGTGGGGCAGAACCTTTGGGTTCATCGACATCCTGCCAGATGTCCTGCATCAGCCGGCGATAGCTCTTGGCCAGGCCAGCGGGTTTGCAGCGGCGAGCACTCTGCTCCGCTATGTACTCCACCAGGTCGCTGCAGTTGATGAAGTAGTGCGTCATCGGCGGGAGGTTGCTCAGGGCCTGCAGAGCCGAGTTCATGTAGCAGGTGTTGGCGATGTTCTGGAGGCCGACGAGTCCCGTGCCAGAGCCCCTGACGCTGTCCTCGCCCCCGCTGCCGCTCCCGCTCCCATCATCGCGCCTGGCCAGCGAGTTGAGTGATCCGCTGAAGAGTTTGTCGTGGCACCAGCTGCTCCGGGGATCGCTCATGGCATGCCCGTTGGCCAGCTGACCGGGAGAAAATCGAAAGTCATGTAATAGAGTCCAAAACAATGCCAATCCGCCTGGAGCGGACCTGACCCCCACCCCCTTACCTTGTGGCCCTGTTCGCAATCGGCGGTGCAGCTGTGGTGGTCTACATGTGGGCTCTGCTGATTTGGGTTGGGACTCAAACTCATTATAGCTCTCTGGCTGCGTGAATTCTGTTTTTTGATACTTTAATTGAGAATTTTGATTGGAACGACCGAAGAAAAGGCGTTTGCGATTTTCGATGGTATTTTTTGTATTTCGAGAGAGGTGTGACCAAAGCGAAATACCATGCGGAATCCAATATTAATTTTTAATTTAAGTTTTTTTACTTGAAGATACATTGTTCTTAGCTCAAATGGTTTTGTAATTTTATTTCAGAAATATATTATTTTATTTGAAATATAACATATTTTGTACATACGATAGTTACGAGACAATTGCTTTTGTGTCACCACTACCTCAAAACGTTTGGCCACACTTTTAAAAATTCAGAAAAAAACGCAGAAAATAGTCGAAAATGTGTATACAAAAAGTCTAACTAACTAAAGTTTTCATGAGTGATAAGGTCCAAGAGTTTAGTGCGAGACGTTCGAGCGGCCAGTGAGAGGTCAGGTTTAGTCGCCTCCATCCCGGAATGGGTCGCGCATCGTAGTTTTTCCTGCATCTGCTGGCGGAGATTCGACTTCCCCTCCGCTGTAAAAGGTAACAGCCCTGCCTTTCCGCATCCCCTTGTGTAACAGCCCTGCTTTTGCATTGCTCCTGCTGTGAGCTCAACATAAAAAGGACATATGTATCCGGATGAATCATTAATTGGGAGCAGGCGATAAGCTTGTAAATACCTCGGCGGGATGGGCTGATCCCCCCGCCATTTAGGGCAGCACCTATTACATCAATCTCCGTTCATGAAGCAGCACTTAGCCAGCCAAACATCCCGTGTCCGAAATGATAGAGCTATATAATTATAGTTTCAGCTAATCGCGGACAGTAGTGCCCAACACGCAGGCCGTTGGAAGAGTGCCAAGGAGCCATCATGACGCTGGAGACGCAGCCGGTTGGCGGGGTGAGCGACGGCAAGATCGCTGGGCTCTACGACCTGGAGGAGACCCTGGGATCCGGGCACTTTGCCGTGGTCAAGTTGGCCCGGCACGTGTTCACCGGCGCCAAGGTGGCGGTCAAGGTGGTGGACAAGACCAAGCTGGACGAGGTGTCCAAGGCACACTTGTTCCAGGAAGTACGGTACGTGCCTTTACAAGTCTAATAGAAGACCCCTAAATAACCCCTTTCCCCTTAATCCTCTCCAGATGCATGAAGCTGGTGCAGCACCCCAATGTCGTGCGACTGTACGAGGTTATTGACACCCAAACCAAGCTGTACCTGGTTCTGGAGCTTGGCGACGGCGGGGATCTGTACGATTACATAATGAAGCACGAATCCGGACTCAGCGAGGAGCTGGCCCGCAAATACTTCCGCCAAATCCTACGTGCTATCACGTACTGTCATCAGCTACACGTGGTGCACAGGTGAGGGCCCGTTCCAACTGATAATACGCCGTACAGTCTCGATCACTGATTTACGTAACCTTTCCTCACATTCTCAGAGACCTTAAGCCGGAAAATGTGGTGTTTTTCGAAAAGCTAGGCCTGGTCAAGCTTACCGACTTTGGGTTCAGCAATAAGTTCTTGCCGGGCCAAAAACTAGAGACCTTCTGCGGTAGCTTGGCCTATTCGGCCCCGGAAATTCTTCTGGGTGATTCATATGATGCGCCGGCAGTGGGTATGTCCTCCCCAAGCAATCCCTTTGTCACTATTTAACCGTTTTGTTTAATCCCCAAGATATTTGGTCCCTTGGAGTTATCCTGTACATGCTGGTCTGCGGTCAGGCGCCTTTCGAGAAGGCCAACGACTCGGAAACACTAACCATGATCATGGACTGCAAGTACACGGTGCCCTCACATGTGTCTACCGATTGCCGGAATCTAATTGCCTCGATGCTGGTGCGGGATCCCAAGAAGCGAGCAACCGTCGAGGAGATTGCCTCTTCCGCCTGGCTAAAGCCAACCGATGAGCCGGACTCCATGACCTCTGCCACGGAGCATATCCTGCCTTTGGTCAGCCGCGAGCAGCTGGGTGAAGAGGATCACGCTTTTATCATACAGAAAATGATAAATGGAAACATTGCGTCCAAGGAAGAGATATTGCAGTGAGTAGATCATAAATATAAAACCAATTATTTCCGGCTGACCCCACATGACGTCATTGCAGGGCTCTCGACAAGAACAAGTACAATCACATAACAGCTACATATTTTTTGCTGGCGGAATTACGTCTGCGACGGAGGCGAGAAGAACAGGCCCAAAAGCAAAAGCTTTTAAATGACCCCAGCATAAAGTGAGTTTTAAATTCCAAAGAAATTTCAGCCTTAACCCATACATCTTTATTCAGAGTGGGAGACGCGAGTCGCAAGCCAGTGCCTGAGAAACCAAGTCCAACAGAAGCACCGAAAGGAGGAGTACCCATCAGCATTAACGTGACTCCAGCAGCTCAGTTTGCCAACGACGGTGGCAAGCCAGTAAGTCAATTAGTAACCCATTTCAACTGCAGTAAATCTAATTAAAGCGTTTACTTTGACAGGACAAACGCAGTCGCAAGTGCAGCATTGTGCGGGAGGAGGACGAGGAGGAGTCTGCCACCGAATGCTCGGGCATAGGAAATGAATTGACGGTAACGACGTCACGGCAAGAGGCCACTTCAGATGGTCTTTTCAACAGGTCACTACACGAGCGTTCCAGCTCTGAGTCCGGAAATCAAAAGCGAGGAGAGCCGGTTGCTAATTGCGGGGTGGCAAGCCATTCACGCACAAAGATTGTCGTCTCCGTGGATGCGACGCTGGCCCAGAAGCTCAAGCAGATGGAGAAAAGTGCCAAGTTAGACGAGGACACGCTGAGTGGCCTGAAGGAGCTGGAGATTGGCAAGCTAAAGCCGTTACCCAGCAGCAGCAAGAATCCGGTCCTTACACACCGACGCACAAAGCTGAACAAGATTCGGACGCCTTCATGCAGCAGCTCAGAGGCATCCGACGATGACACCAAGACGCGCAATAAGAAGAAAATCAACAAGTTCGTGGGCGACACGCCCGTGCGGTTTCGCATGCATCGGCGGGACTCGCACGACGACTCTAGCGACTCGCAGGATCAGCTGTATCCGCCGCCCGGCTCGGCCAGCGGTGCGTCAAATTTTATCTCGAAAAGCGGGTCCGTAAGTGGCAAAAAAGAAGGACAATCGCAGTACAAGGAGGTGAGTTGCTAGGGAACCATAAACATTAACAATAAATAGGTACTAAATGTTCACACTTTCCCCTTCATCTTAGCCAAACAAATCCGATGAAAACCGCAAATCTCACACACAAAAGAACCGGAAACAGCACAAGGACCATGTTGACAAGCATTCCCACGCTGAGAAGCAGCAGGCAGAGAGCACCACAGCTACAACAGCAAACTCCTCGAACAGAAGACGGCGGATGCGCGAGAGTCAGTCCCTGGACCGCATCACAGAGGCTCAGGAGTACGAGATGCGGCATCGCTACGCGGAAAGCGAGGCGCCTTCCTCGTCGTCCTCGTCCACCCAACATATCGATCAGAGGTATTCAGTGCTCAACCTGAATACTAGCACATTCTCCGTTGCCGAAACCAAGGAAGAGTACGACGAGGAAGCAGACGCCGCAGATGCCACGGACCAAATCATGAATACTTTGAATGCAGCCAAAGCTACGCTTCAACAAGAGCAATATTTTAATAACAATACCAATCTTAGTAGGAACTTCAATCACAGCCACAACAATAACAATCACACCCAGGGCATCATCCCCATGAGCAGCCAGAAAGCCAACGGCAAGAAGTCCAACGAAACACCAAAAGATATTTATAACCTGAACTCAATCGACCAGATCGACTTGATTTTGGAGGATAAAAGCCTTACCAAAGCAATACACGTTACCGGCTCTAAATGCTTTGTCACCATAAAGAAAATCCGACGGCTGGGAAAATATTTTCCCATGATGAATTTTTCTTAATAGACACAGTTACTTCATTGCAAAGTGCATTCTAAATATTAAAGAAAACTCGGTTAAGCGAACTACGTAGAAAATATTCATGTATTAATTAAAACGTATAAACGTCAACGTTATGCCCCGTATATAGGAAAGCGCGCGAGAATATTTAAATTTAAATTTAGTGGTAGCGTAATTGTTTTGTCTGTCGTCGTCATTACGCTTAAATTATTCTAAATATATTAATTTATGTATAATTATAAGTCTAATCACTTAATGCAATATTTAGTGAAAATACATTAATGCCCATATGACATTGGACTAAAAAGTGACTAGTTTCTGGACTAGGAACTAAATAATTGGGTTTGGAACGAAGGAACTTTCTGCTGTCCTTGATTTGAGTTTTGGCGCTCCATTGGCAGTGTGTGCACATCCTTGCATATTAAAGTTCACAAGAAATGTACGTTTTCCAACACTGCAGACCAGCTGGTCCACCTCTGGTCACACAGCCCCGGTCCCGAAAAAGAGATGATTTTTTGCGGCACGAAAATTGATTAATAAATAATAAATAAACAAAGTTAACTGAGTGGAAACTGTTATCCTGACCAGCAATCATGTTGCGCATCTATCAGAACACTTACCGGTAAGGATGCACGCCCGCAACAGCAAAGGCCAAAGGTTTACCTAGCCTTTTCTGGACGATTTCGTCATCGGTGCATCTCTCATTTAGTCGTGTTTTGTCCACAGGCGCACCGCGAGAAAAGCTGTTGTCTACTCCACCAAGGTGGCCTGCTGCAACCATTCCACGCTCTGCCGCATCACCAGCCACCCGCGACGTCCGCAGGACAATGGGAGCTCGAGCTCCAATGGGAACCACCAGCGCCACGAGGAGTTTCTGCTCGCCGGCAATCCGGCGAGGGGCTGGCAGATGCCTCCGCCATCGCGTGGCTACGGGATGCTGGTGGTGCGCATCCTGCGGGGCGCACTCAAGCTGCGCTACCTCGTCCTGGGCGGCGCAATCGGTGGGGGCGTGTCTCTGAGCAAAGTGAGTTTCGCAAGTTATATAATACTCTTTGCAAATTCAAGAGATACGATTTGTTTTTCCCAGAAATACGAGGACTGGAAGGATGGCCTGCCCGACTTCAAGTGGCTGGAGGACGCAATGCCGCAGGGCGAACGGTGGAGCCAGTTCTCGCGGAATCTCATCGAGGTGGGCTCCCTGGTGAAGAACGCCATCGATGTTGGTAAGTGCCCTTGCTGCGCCTCCTTCGCCCTCTTTATCTCTCACTTTAAATGGTCATTACCTTGGTCAGAATCGCATTGAAATCTTCGTTTTGATTGATTTTTCGCACTGACTGATACTGATGTTATTGGGGCGTTTGCTTGTAGATCCAAAGCTCAAGCAGCTAGGCGAGGATAAGTTGTCGGAATGGCGCAGCTGGTTCGACAGTCGTCTGGACGATGCCATCGAGGCGGCCGACTATCAAGGAGTTCAGATTGTCGAAAGTAGGTTTACACATACACACAGACTCCCAACGTTGGGCCAATTTAAAGTGAGAGAACCCTGTCCACCGTAGTTGAGACTTATTCCTAACATCTGTTGCAGCCAAAGATGATCTGAAGGCCAAGACGACGGTGGCCGCTCTGGGCATAACCTCCGATGAGAGCCGCAAGAAGTATGGTAAGTTCCAGGGCCCCCTTATAAAAGGAGTATATATCTAATACTATTGTTATCCCCACAGAAAAGCTGCAGAGCCAGGTGGAAACTCTGCAGACGGAGATCATGAACGTGCAGATTAAGTATCAAAAGGAATTGGAAAAGATGGAGAAGGAGAATCGCGAGCTGCGCCAGCAGTACCTCATCCTTAAGACTAACAAAAAGACCACGGCGAAGAAGATCAAAAAGTCCCTGATAGACATGTACTCGGAAGTTTTGGATGAACTATCCGGGTATGATACGGGCTACACCATGGCCGATCACCTGCCCCGTGTTGTTGTGGTGGGAGATCAGAGCAGCGGAAAGACCTCTGTGCTGGAATCTATTGCCAAAGCTCGCATCTTTCCCCGTGGCAGTGGAGAGATGATGACGCGAGCTCCAGTCAAAGTCACCCTGGCCGAAGGACCTTACCATGTGGCTCAGTTTCGCGATTCGGATCGGGAATACGATCTTACCAAGGAGTCTGATCTGCAAGAGCTACGTCGCGATGTAGAGTTACGCATGAGGGCATCTGTGCGAGGTGGTAAAACAGTGAGCAATGAAGTCATTTCCATGACGGTCAAGGGTCCCGGACTTCAGCGCATGGTTCTTGTGGATCTGCCTGGCATTATTTCGGTAAGTATGCTTATTATTTTCGCAAAGCTCATAAATAAAATATTAAAATGTATTTTCTTTTAGACCATGACTGTGGACATGGCTTCGGATACTAAAGACTCAATTCACCAGATGACCAAGCACTACATGAGCAATCCTAATGCCATTATTCTCTGCATTCAGGATGGATCTGTTGATGCCGAGCGCAGCAACGTCACCGATTTGGTCATGCAATGTGATCCTTTGGGTCGGCGGACCATTTTTGTGCTGACCAAGGTAGATCTGGCCGAGGAACTCGCCGATCCGGATAGGATAAGGAAAATCCTCTCGGGCAAGCTCTTCCCCATGAAGGCTCTGGGTTACTATGCGGTCGTGACGGGACGTGGGCGGAAGGATGACAACATAGATGCCATAAGGCAGTATGAGGAGGACTTCTTTAAGAACTCCAAGCTTTTCCAGTTAGTATCAAATTTATGATATGATTGGTAAATACTTAAATTGACCTCTCTCCATTCTTAGTCGTCGCGGAGTTATCATGCCCCATCAGGTGACCAGCCGGAATCTGAGCTTGGCGGTGTCGGATCGTTTCTGGAAAATGGTGCGAGAGACCATTGAGCAGCAGGCGGATGCATTTAAGGCGACTAGATTCAATCTGGAAACCGAATGGAAAAACAACTTCCCCAGGTGGGTGAATTTATCCCAAAATAATTCAGTTCTATAACATCTGCGATCAAATTTCATAGATTGCGCGAGTCTGGCCGAGACGAGCTGTTCGACAAGGCCAAGGGCGAGATACTGGATGAGGTGGTGACGCTCTCGCAAATCTCCGCCAAGAAGTGGGACGACGCCCTCAATTCTAAACTCTGGGAGAAGCTTTCCAACTATGTGTTTGAAACCATCTACCTGCCCGCCGCTCAGTCAGGTTCTCAAAGTAATATTTTGTAGTGCTAAGTTGTAGGTTGTAAGCAGTCGTCGCCGACGTCATCATTGGGGGCACGTCCATCCAATCGCCCGCCTTGTGCTCTGTCATTGTGTGTAGTTCTTGGAGGGAAAGCACCTGCCTCGAACTTCACGTGCATCTGTAAATGTCGCGTCGTTAAAATGTTTTGTTTAATTTTGCATTTATCATGGCCCGCATTCCCGTGCAAGGGAATCACATGCGTCGAAGATTTCTAAACCGGTTTGAGCCTCCTGCGACTCCCAATTGAATCATGAGTGTAAATTTAATGTGTACTCCCCGGCGGCCAAATTCAACTCCATTAACACCGTTTTGCCTTTGCCCTGAAAATAGAGTGACTAAGCCGGGATCGTCACAGGGTCTGCGTCCCAGTCATGTGCCGGAAAGTGTTATAAGCGGAGATTTACGATCACCTGTAACGAAACCAGATTTTGGTTAATGTGCTCAGTACAAAAACGAATGCGATATCAGCGATTTATGGCCGACAAACACGTTTGGTCCGCGCGGCGGCTGTTTATTTTGCATTTTATGACAGATCCGTTAATTTGCTCAATGAATTCAGCCAAATCAATGCCTAATTGATCCAAATTGCAGTTATCGAGTTAGGCATCTAAATGTTTTGTTACTTTGTTTACCATTCCCCCAAACTTGTGTACCGTGCTAATTTCGCTCAACTAATTCCATCCAATGATTGCGCTCTTTATAGATTCATTTAACACAATGGTAGACATCAAGCTGCGCCAATGGGCTGAGCAAGCGTTGCCCGCCAAATCGGTGGAGGCCGGCTGGGAGGCGCTGCAACTGGAGTTTATCTCGTTGATGGAGCGCTCCAAGAAGACGCAGGATCACGACGGCATCTTCGATCAGTTGAAGTCCGCGGTAGTGGACGAGGCTATTCGTCGGCACAGCTGGGAGGATAAGGCCATCGACATGCTGCGAGTGATTCAACTGAACACCCTCGAGGATCGCTTCGTGCATGACAAACAGGAGTGGGATTCGGCGGTCAAGTTCCTGGAAACTTCTGTGAATGCCAAGCTCGTGCAGACGGAAGAGACGCTGGCACAAATGTTCGGACCCGGTCAATTGCGACGGTTAACACACTGGCAGTACCTGACGCAGGATCAGCAAAAAAGGCGAGGCGTCAAAAACGAACTCGACAAAATACTCAAGAACGATACGGTATGTTTGAATGTTTGAAATGTACTTAATATCACCCTTATAATAACATGTTTTATAATTTTAATTGTAGAAACATTTGCCCACCCTGACCCATGATGAACTGACGACGGTGCGCAAGAACCTCCAGCGTGATAACGTAGATGTGGACACGGACTACATTAGGCAAACGTGGTTCCCAGTCTACAGAAAGTGAGTTGTCTTATTTAAACAATTTCAGGCTTATCTGTGACATTTATATCGTCCCCTTTTAGGCACTTCCTGCAGCAAGCGTTGCAGAGGGCAAAAGACTGCCGCAAGGCATACTACCTTTATACGCAGCAGGGGGCCGAGTGTGAGGTGAGCCGGAAGACTTTCCCATCATTTGAGATAATTTACTTAACCTTCTTGTTCACTCCCCTTTCAGATCTCCTGCAGCGACGTCGTGCTCTTCTGGCGCATCCAGCAGGTGATCAAGATAACGGGCAACGCGCTAAGGCAGCAGGTGATCAATAGGGAGGCGCGGCGCCTGGACAAAGAGATCAAGGCGGTGCTGGACGAGTTCAGCGATGACGAGGAGAAGAAGGGTTACCTGCTCACCGGCAAGCGAGTGCTGCTAGCGGAGGAACTAAGTGAGTTTGCCGGTTAATTGAATTTAGCGCCAACTTAATTGCTCTTAATTCAACAGTCAAAGTGCGACAGATACAAGAGAAGCTAGAGGAGTTCATCAATTCACTAAATCAGGAGAAGTAGTGTGCCATGACCAAAGACACAACAAACGAGGCGTTACTTATTTAACTGGATACTTTAAGCCCACATTTCAAATGTTCGTTCATAGTCACGCTTAAACCGAGCCCCTTAGTTAAGCTTACTTTGTGCTCCGAAAGTAATAAACCAATAGATCGTTAGTTCGTATTACTGAAATCGTCTTTATTGTTTATGAAGTGTAACCTTATGTCGCATGCAATGCAATGTAAACTCATTAATTTAAATGTAATACAAATCATTCTTTCTCTTTCAATGTAATTGTAGTTGATAAACGTAAACGCGAAACGCACTCAACGTGCTGAGTATGTAACGGTTCGTGTGTTTTTCTATATCTGTATCGTGTAATATATAAATCTGTTTGCATAAGAGCACAGCACTTGTACCAGATGCCTCATCGTGTGGCTGATTGTTTATTTGTTTTGTCCACGATCGGCTAATCCCACGATGCAGCGGGATCGGGATCGGCGGCGGGTGCATTAACCCCGCCCGATCGGCTGGCCGCGTCTTTAATTGATTGATTGATAAACGTATATCTAGCTAGCTATGTAACAAGTCCATGGTGGCGGTGCAGTACCATCTCTCTTACAAGGTAAACAAATGCGCGTTCCCTATCATGTTAAATAACTCAACAAACGATTCTTAACTTGGCAGTTGACTTGTGGCCCAGCCATGTGCTCAGCTGCTTACGGCTATCATAATAATATTAATAATGTGTTCGGTTCTCCTTCTCTCCGATCCTCCGCTTAGCCTATCTGCTAAATTCTAGTCCACCGCTGGGCTCCTCCACTAAAGCTTATAGAAACATAATTTACGCTCGCTCCATTTGGCTGTTATGCGTGTGATTTAGGGTAAGGGGTGTGTGTGTGTGTATGATAGGCACTCGATATCGCTGAAGGCACAACATTACGCTTAGTCTAATCTTAACGTATCAAGTACTCGGAACACGCTTCCGCGCTCGCTTCCCCATCGAAATCGGGAACTCCATCGACATGTACATCGAGTGATTGGCAATTAGTGTTGCCAAAACCGAGGGTGCCATTGCCATCGGAGATGACAAGGTGTTCAGGCTGTCGGGCAGGTCTTCATTTGCTCCGATATCCACAGCTCCCTAGGCCGCTGGCAGGGGGGTTAGCTTCTCGTTGCGCCGCTGCTCCCACCTGCCCACACAGGTGAGTGGGTAGCACAGGAAGGCCGAGAGTAGGATCAGGCCGCCGGCAAAGTAAAATGTCGCGTTGTAGCTACCGGTCATATCATAGAGGGCTCCTGCGGGGCATTAAAAAACAAAAAAAAACATTAGTTCATGTTTCCTTTACAACATTATACACATCTCGATTACTATCTTTTTCTAAGCGGGTGCAATCCCTTTTAAAGTAAGCTTTTATTTGTATTCATCTGCATAAATAAAATTATATGAAATTTGTAAAAAATGGTGTTTAACATCTTGAAATCATTTTTGGCTTTTGTAATTATGACCGATTGAGCATTTTATCGTTCATAAAATTTAAACGATGTGAAGTACTAGATAAGGGCAGACGCAGCATTATAACTTTCTATTATGCATTACTTAATATGAATATTGCTTAGAATGGAGGACTTTTCTTTTCCGTTTTTGTTAACCAAAATTAAAGTCGTGGTATATTTTTAAATTAATGGTAAGTTTTTAACGCCATTTAGGCAAAATGGTATAGTTAGTTTTAGATCTTTGATGAAAGTACTCAATGATCGTAAAGCACTGAAAGGTGACCCCAACCGTTTGTCATTCCGGCGCCAACTCACCTGCAATGGGACTGCCAAAGATGGCTGCCACGCCCTGGAAGAGCATCAGGAATCCGTAGGCGTTGGTCAGCTTTTCCAGTCCAATCAGCTCCACGGCGATCAGGGAACGCAGGGCCGAGAAGCAGGCAATGCAGATGCCGAAGAAGAACACGAAGGCCCACTGGCTGGCCGCGTTGATGACCACTCCGCTGAAGATGGTAGCGAGGCCGCCGGCGGTCAGGGCGATGTTGTTCAGCCAGAGGGGCTTGATGGCCGGGAAGGAGCTGATCAATCCGCAAACGATCCTAGCGACGGTGTTCACAATGCCTATGCCACTGACCAGAGACGTAGGATTGGTCATGCCAGCGGCCTTTGCGCGGGGCCCCAGGAAGCCGAAGGGCACGAAGAAGCCCATCATGGTCAGGAAGCCGCTGAAGGCCAAGAACATGAAGGCGGGCGATTTGAGCAGCGAGGTGTCCAGCATGGTGGACAGGGTGCGACGCACTGCCTCTGGGCAAATGCGGCATCCCTTCTGGCGGTCCTCCAGCATGTCCTGCTTGGTGGGCAGTCGGGTCACGGACATGTGGTAGGCCAGCGATGTCTGCGACTGGTACTGCGGGATCCTGGTGAGCGATCCGGTGAAGAAGATATCGTCTCGGTACATCGGTCTGGATGAGGACTGCGTCTGACCGTGGTGCGCGTCGTGAGCGGCGCCGGCGGCGGGTCGCTTTCCGATGTCCTGGGGCCGGCGTCCGGATACTGTGTGCCTGCGCGCCTGGATGGTAACTGGCTTGGCCTCCGTCTCCAACAGGTTGTCGTTCTCCGCCTCCTCCTCATTCTCGCCCACAGTAGTCAGCTCCTTGTGCAGGTTGAAGGTCAGCTGCTGCGGATCTCCGTTGGGTGTGGTCGGCTGCGACTTCCTCAGCTGCTTCAGTTCCGTGCCCTTGCTGCCCTGGGGTGTTCCCGAGGGACGACGCTCCAGGTTCATGCCCTTGAAGATCTCCTGCGCGGTGGGGTAGTGGTGCCGCTGGGAGGCACCCATGTAAGTGTTGTGGGCGGAGTTGGGCATCGAGTAGGCGAAACGACCTTCGGGCAGGGGCTTGGTGAAGGCCGCCTGGTGCAGCTGCGGAGTGGGGGCCACCGTGTTGCCATGGCCGTTCAGCTTGCTCTTCTCCTGCTCCTCTCCCTCCTCCTTGGTGGCCGACAGCGTGATGGGTTGGATGGGCCGGAAAGCCAGGCCGAAGATGGCGCACGACAGCACAATGAGTCCCTGGATGGCCACCGTATGCCGCCAGCCTTTCTTCAGCAGCATTTCAGTCAGTGGGGCGAAGACAAAGGTGCCCACTCCGGAACCGCACATGGCAACTCCCGTGGCCAGGGCACGCCACTTCTCGAAGTAGAAGCCAATGATCACCACGGCCGGGATGTAGACCATGCAGAATCCAATGCCCCCCAGGACGCCGTAGATTATGAATAGGTACTCCACACTGGGGGCGAAGTAAGACAGTCCAAAGCAGATGGACGCTAATATGGCTCCGGCAATCGTGACCGGACGGAAGCCGAACCGATTGGCCAAGGCACTCACAAAGGGTCCGGCCATCAGGTAGACTCCACTGAGCAGGGATGATACGAACCCCACATAGCTGCGGCCCACACCGAACTGCTCTATCAATGGCTCACTGATCATCGAGGAGCAGAAGACGATGCCATCGATCACCGTGCAGCAGAGGAAGGAGGCCACCATCACCACCCAGGCCCATCCACTGTCCGGCGGAACCACCACTGCTGCCTCCTCGATGTCCTCCTCGCTCTCATTCTCGTTCTCCTCCTTGATGTTGTCCGGCTGCCTGGACACCAGGCCCTTGGATGTCAGCTCGTCCTGCGACTTGGTATGTTGCGTGGCCATGTTCTGGAAAGATTAGGCGAAGAATGGATCAGTACGGACGCACCCAGCGAGATCGATTCGTGTGTCACGTTACGCAAGTGTTTACCCAAACCGAGTGGCCTTCACATTGCGTATACGACCCCGTGGCTCCCTCCCTTTTGCATGGATAAGTCTATTTTTAAATGTCACGTGCCCCGATAGCCGCGCAATTGAACATTTGCCTGCACCTGTACCGCCACAGTGCGGCCCAAAAACTTAGTGGTGGTTTTGGAAACTTAACAAGCTCTTATATAAATAAGCTTGCTGTTCTGTTTTTTTAATAAATGACCAATGCTTAAAAAGTAATTAATTAGTAGACAAATTTTGCCATTAATTGGTTATTAATATAATATTCCTGACCTATAGTTCAATCAGACAGTTTTAGAATCGCCCAGTCTTTGCTTGAAAAACAGACAAAACAAATATATTTAAAAGTATTTCATAATCTTTGAAGATATTTCCAAATTACTATTCATGTCCCCTCAGCTATGCAAATGTATCTGTGGGATATCTGCAAAAAGGTGCGTGGTGTGAAAGGCTTTTCGCTGTTTATCACTTCGACGTCAATCGGCAGATGGCACTGACAGGGGGGCGGTCTTTGCTGGGAGGTGGGTGATCCAGAGGTGGGTGGTGGGGGGTGGTGTGGCGGCAGGTGGTGTTCAGTGGGTGTTGGGTTGTCAAACGTCAGGCATGGCCAATGCCAGGGGCAGGAGTGCGTCAACGATTGTCTTGGCCAAGCACAAACACCAAATGGAATTTGCAATTATGTATCCGCAACGATTCTTATTTCGTTTGGCAGTGGAGAAGTCCCGTCTCTCAATTCGACAATATTCATAGAATTCAATATGCCAGGCACACGAGTACATACTGCTGTGTGAATTTCGCCTTTTCTTTTGAGCGTTTTTCTTGTTTGTCCACATCTTTCGGCTAACAAACTCATGGCCTCGGCGCGAGCTTTGCTACCTTTATCTAATCTGATCCGCCGAGGGGCATTTGGCCATAGAATTTAACCAGCCCATAACTGCCGTGGAGCGGATGCTTACATGCACGGAGCCTGGGAAGCCGTCATAAACCGTCGCAAGGCGAGATGAGTGGTGATATTTTGTAAGTAAGCCAGAACTGATCTCCAAAGTGATCCCCCCACAAAGAGGTTAGCAAATAGGCTCAGACAATCTTGGATAAACACCATATCAGATTGCAAATTGCAGGGATTTACGGGGTCCGAGATTTAATCATCAGACAGAGATATGGCCGGATAACCGGCTGATTATCACTGGCTTCTACTTGCCCCTGCATTCCATAAATTAATTGATTATTTTGCCAGATTTGGGCCTTATCACGGCGGATTTTCGTGGCCCGGCAACGGCTTAACCGTATAGTATACGGCTTATGGCCAACAGATACGGATCCGTGCCCGGCAACACCGGCAACTCCACCACGTGACAGGGCCCAGTTTGATAATTGTATTTCCTTTATGGCCGAATTTCGGCTATATCATTGACCATGCGAATTTATGGGATTCCATAAAGACCAAGTGCTCCGATAGCGCCAGGGTCTGGCCCGTTTTTGTTTATTGTGCAATCGAAAGTGTAGCGACAACCATCCTCGAGCCAATCCAAACACAATAACATAATACTCGCCGCACACCCAATGGCAGACCAAGACCCCTATCCGACTCGTATTTCAGATTTTGTTTTCATTTTCATGCCCAAATGGCCACGTCGGCGGAGGCATGTGGATGTGCTGGATCCATAGCCAAGAGCCCAGTACCCAGAACCCAGAACCCAGAAACAAGAATCGAGAATCAAGAACCGAGAAGTGGCAACCGGGCATCGAGAACCCATCGAAGGAAGCCCGTCAAGTGCCTCCGCGTAACTGACTTGCAACAGCAACAGCCAACAGCAGAAGTATAAATAGACATTAGCATTTACTAGTTGCCCCGATCCCATATTGTGACCACAATATCGAAAGCGAAGACATCTTAGGGCTACAAATTGGCTAAAGGACGCACCCAGAGTGGGTCTTGCAAATCTGCCTAAAGGGTTTGTCAACTATCTTAAGTGGTTTGTGGGGGATCAACCAATTTGTTTATTTTAAGCTCACAAGCTTACAATATTTAAATATTTAAGATTCGTTTCATTATATGTACATACATATATACTGTTGCTTTACCCAGATAAGTACGTATATATTTTTATACCCAATGTTTCGATAAGCTCAACCTTTTGTCTATATGTAAATGAACTGTAGCTTCTTATATATATATATCCGAAATCCCTTTCTGTTGTTATTGCTTGTAAGAGTATCCCATCTTTGAGCTTCGGAAATCTAACATTTTTGCTCTCCGTTTTGTTTGTTTCCCGATGGGATTGGCCCCACAAGCGGCGGATAATGTGACAAGGCGGCTCCTGCGGCCTCCGTGGCCTCCGAATCCGCCTCCTCCCGCTTTGTGTAAGCTAATCCCGCTGTGGGTAAATAGCCACCACCTCCTCCATCATTCATTTTTTTAGGAGAAAACGGGGGCGGAGGTCGCAAACACTTGTCAGCGCCAATTGTGACTGTTGACAGCGCTTAAATTGATGCCCGTCGATGGAATTATTAAATGTTATAGGTAAACACATATGGCCAGAAAAGGTCGGACATTTATGAGGGGGCTTCTTGAGGGGAAGTGAGCGACCGGCCAGACGAAAACGCAGACGCAGACGGCGACTTCTTTAGATGTTTTCCTGCCGCTGGTTTTCCTTCAGCGTGCACATGTATCTACAAGTATTTGTACGAGTATCTTTATCTGCGACCGTGTCCGTCTCCCTCGGCATTGCACACATATGTCGCAAGTAGTACATGGCTCTGTTATTTATAACATGCAACTGTGGGCGTCCGGTTCTTGGTCTGCGTCCGGGCGTCCTTCTCTTGGTCCCACCTCCTCCTCCTCCTCCTCCTCCTTCTCCTCTTACTCTTACTCTTCGTGCGTGCGGACCCATTTAGATAGTCGGTGTCTCGGACAGGTTCCGAGAGCCGTATCTCAGCGCCGCAATTTGTAGGTACAAGTGAAGCAATCGTTAAACGACTTTATGCTCAAAATATTAATTAGCTAAGCCGGCCCCAAAATGGAGCGACAGCCCTAGAAGGCGAGTCTGGCGGAGAGGTTGCAGTGAAAACGAAGATATTGGCCTGGTCAACACCGAATTTGGGATGCTCTAAAGATATCCAATCTTGTGTAAGCTCTTAGTAGAATTTGAAACTCCTAAACAACCTCAGAAGAATTGTAAGTAGTTCTATAAAAATATGTAATGTGATTCGCAAAGTACAGGAGGAAATAAAATAAAGACTGTTGCGTAAGGCACAAGCAATTATAGGATAAAGAAAAGGTTACCTGTAGAAATCGTAGCATATATAAAATTTGTTTAAAATGAAATAGACTAGTTAGTTTATTAGTTAAGTGATGCAAAATTACTTTAAATTTTATAAAAAGACATTTTGATCAACAATCATTTAAGGAAATACTATCTAAAATGCTTTAAGTTTCATGCCCCTCTTAGATATCATTGTTAAACCAGTAATATTTTTATTTGTATTTGTAATATTTTGAAATTAAAATCATAATGATTTTAAGTTCAAGAATTGAAATTTGAAGGAGTTTCGTATTATTTCAAGGAATTCGTAAGTCAAGGAATTTGTATGTCACGGAATTTATGTAACAGCTGCAATTTAAGTGAGTTTTGTGTTCCGAAATTGTATTTCAGTGAAAACCCCTACCCAGATACCAGCGGAAAAGATCCAAAAATATATCGCCGGTTTGTCACCGAATCAGATCGGATATGTGAATGGCTTTCTTTGGAGCGAGGGGCGCACTCTTCACGACTCCACACTCGTGTGGCCACTTCAAGTCGACCCCATTCCTCGGATGGGATTGCAAACACTCGAGGGCAGCTGTCACCTCAAGTTCATCGCTCGGCCTTTCACCCGGCGGAGTAATCCGGGGAGCACGATATGCCAGTGTTTGGCGGGAAATATGTATCTTTGCGGGACAGAAATGTGTGGCACAGTTAGCTATCTTATGCGGGGCACTATCAGCTGTCGATTCTTCTGCCTCCACTGCTGGTGTTGACCAGTCCAGTCCATAGACCACCGAACACAGACCACTATCGGCACGAACAAAGGCCGCGACAATTAGTGGAGCGATCAATGGTCGCCGGGGTCTCTGCTCCGGGTTCTACTCTTTCGCATCGGAAGTAGAGCATGGGATGAATCGTAATCAATTAACATGTTCAAATCGTGGAAAATAAGTGCAAGTAGCGCAATTATTTTCAAATGAAAATCGAGAGTATCGAGAGAATCGACCAAAAGTCGTGATTCGTATGTTTGCGGACCTCTATTTGAATGTTCACTTATTGGGTTATCTGCACGTGGCTGCGTCAGCCACTTCCCCATCCGCAGATGTCATTGTCTCATGACGCAGCCCCCGATTCCACATCCCATCTCTCCGTTTCGAGCTCGTTTTCCAATCCAACTCGACCCCGAAACGATTTACTAAGCAAACTGAGTAATGATACGATTCAAATCGATCCATTTCGACCCCGACATTGGCGCCAAAATGCTGTTGCTGTTTTTGTTTTCGACGCTGATCTGATAAGCAAATCAAGGAAACAAACAAACTGCAGTTGCAGTCTAAAATTGGCTTAATCTGCTGTAAATATTTACAGGCCGATTACCGATCCGTGTTAAGGGAAAATTTCCACAGACCGAGACTCGAGTCTCGACTCGCGAGTCGCGAGGCACTCAACTCTCAACCCTCGACTGTCGATTTTAGGTGTGGATTTTCCAATCCACCGTCTGCAGTCCACACGCAGACGCACTCGACCATGCCGAAGAATGAGAAACCCCAGTCGCTAAGAATTCTTTGAGAAAACCCCATTTATTTGGCAATGACTGGGGGCCATTGTAAATGCAGAAAACATGTTTGCCGGCTGGCTAATGTGAATTAAAGATTTCTAATTTTTTGTAAGCGTGCTCCTAATTAACCAAAAAATATCGAAAAGTAGTTTCAAACATGCCAGTCTCTCTGAGTCAGACTCAGATTCAAAATCAGATTCGAATGCGGACTGATTAATTGCCAAGGCAGGGCAATTAGTGGTGGAGTGGGGGAAATTGGGTCATTGGCATCTTGCAGTTCTAATGCTTCCAACCCGCGTCACGGCCCATTGATATGAATATAGATGTGGATGTGGACGTAGATGTAGATGTCTGTCTTCGGTTAGTGTTTCAGCTGGGGATTTTCGGTTTTCGATTTTTGACTGCTCGACAGCTGTGGGATCTGCCATTAACACTTGGCTTGCGGCTTGTTTTGTTTGCTTTTTACCGGCAACCGGTTGTAAGATAAAACGCATCAAAAGCCACGCGCAAAGCCCAAAAGTAAGCCTTGGGCAAATGCGAAAAATTCGAACGCTGACTCACCGAACGGCGAAAGGCGTGTCGGATTATATTGGACCGACTCGGATCGGAGATAAAGCCAAGCTCACCGTCCGATTTGCATGCGAAATTGCTGGCCATAATTAATGTGCGGATAATGATGGCAAGCGCGGTCTAAATAGATCTGCATTTGCATAGGCAGCAGGTGCAAATAGATACTGACAGATACTCTGCACTGGTAAATGAAAATGGAAGTAAAGTAAATGGAATATTTTAATCCTCCAATAAATTTCCATTCGGTAGAGCGAAACAATCAAAAAGCTAAACAAACAGAACTCAGATAATTTTAACTTGATATTATATATTTAAATTAATATAGTTATGGCATTTTTCTTATGACAAGCGGTTTTTTCCTATGGATTTGAAAAACATAAATGTTTTTGGAGCATGGAGCGAGGTCAAAAAACTCTACCGATAAACACAAATATGGGTTTCACGACATGGTTTAAGTATTTTCAAATCGAATTAATATTTGATCACGATTTCTTAGTACCCGATTGATATTGTTCTTGAGAGCAAAAACATAGGCTTAGTTAGTATCGATCTAACGTAAGTTGATTTCGTTCTTTGTTCAAGTTCAGGGAGGAAAACAAAGCAACAAAGACGGCTGCAAATTGCGCCTCGAAAGCCGTTGGCCGCTGCCTTTTTCCTGGTATCGATGCCGAAGGCTTTAGACCATTCCCGTACCCTGCCTCCCGTTTGGGCCACCAACCAAGTGGGAACATGGATAATTTTTCAACCCGCCGCTCGCAGTTTTGCCGCATGTCGCTGCGTTGCGTTTGGCCGTTTGGTCGTTTGGTCGTTTGTTTCGTGGTCGTGTGTTTTTGGCCAAAACCCGTTTTGAGCCAAGTTAAGAGGAGGGAGAACTCTCCAGGTTCTGGGAGTTGGCTTACCTATCTATATGTTATGTTGTCGTTGTCGATGTCGGTGTCGGTTTCGGTGTCGCTGTCGCGTTGTCGATGTTGCTGGCGTTGATGATGCGGCACTGTTGCAGTTGCAATTGCAGTTGGTTATTGGTTATTGGATTATTGGCAACTTCTGCTCTTATTTTTGGCGCGCTGCAAAGAATTTGATGTGTGTCTGGTGTGAGAAAGCGAAAGCAATCGAACGCGTACGCCGACACAGTAAAAGCGAAAGTTAAAAGTCAACGGCAACGGCAACGGCAACGAGGAAGCGGGATCGGCGTGAAGCGAAACAACACGCTTAAAAATACTTCTAGCACATATGTATCAGTATCTGATTATACATATGTTTATATAGTCGAACAGAACGGAATGGAACTAAACGGAGCACAGAGCAGCATGTATATATGCGGAGCATATAAAAAGTGCGCGCGACTATGTCGTTCCTGCGCCGATGTTGCTCTTGCTATTGCTGTTGCTGTTGCTGTTGCTTTCTTCGCGTTTCGGGAATTCGTTCCGATTCGTTTTGAGTTGGGCTATGCCTTACTTTTTCTGTTTTTCTGTTATTCGTTTTCGAAACACTCAGTTGCGGTTTTCACTGCGGACGCCTGATCGCCTCATGAATCGATGCGAGCGACGCGACGGACTAAAGATAACTAAGGGAAATCAGAATGTGTTGGCAGTATAAACCGCGCAGCAGAAAGCAGCACGGCAGCAGCAGCAGCAGCAGCAACACGAACACAGCAGCAACAGCAACACCAACACACCAGCAACAGCAACACCAACGGCACGGCAGCAACACCCTGAGCTGGTGTGCGTGGGTATTTGTGTTTCGCCCTGCGAGAGTGTGTTTTTACTAGTTCGGATTTCTGGTTACATGGACCGCGTTCTGAATGGAATCGCCTGGATCTGATCCGATCTAATCCGAAACCGATCGCCCCAGGAAACCATTACTCCCGGAGCAGTAAGAGTAAGAGAGAAAACGCAGTGAGAGTTGCCGGCATCTTATGTATTTCATCGCTCTTCTCAGTCAAAATGGCTCGAGCACACTCCGTCGTATACGCAATGTTGGTGTTGCTGTTGGTATTGCTGTTGCTGTTGACTTTGCCTCCTTTTCTGATTCGACTCGAGTTTTTTGGGAGTGTTTCCCCCGGCGGTTCTCTTTCTTTTTTGGGACTTTTTCCAGAGAAAAAGAAACTACACATATATCGCTTTTTAGTGTTCTCGAGCAGTATCAATAGTGGGATAACTCGTGTGTGAGTGTTTGCCCTCGTGCTGTGCCAGTTGCTGGTGTGTGGGCCCCTGGCTTTTTCCACTACCAAAGAGATAAACTGAAAAATGTGAATGGAACTCATTCACAGTGTTAGGAAGTCTGGAGTTTCTGTTTGCCCATCAGCAGGTTACCGGCTTTCTGCTTACTAATGGCCCAAAAAGAGAAGCGGACATTTCGAAATTGTTTCCAGAAATTATGAAATCATAGCGCTGGAAAGATACATATATAAACCGGGACAAGGGTAATTAGTAGGCAAAAATGGAAAGTCTGGCGCTGGCTTGAATTCATTAGAAGGGCCATGAACTGTAAGTACTCAAGAAGTGCTAATTGATTAAAGCAAAAGCCAGTGCAAACGCGAACCGATTTGGAGAACCTCTGGTATTTAGTTTTTATCAGTCTGGGTATTATCCGGTTGCGGTCGTTTTATCTTCCGGGAGACTCTCGAACTTTGGTCCCTTTGGGAACTTTATTAATGAATTCTTTCAAGTACATTTTACTGTCGATATCGTTTCAGGTCAATTCCGTTTTTTAGTATCTCAAACACATCGCCCAATCAACGTGCGCCGACTTTGAGTTTTGATTGATAAGCCGATGCTCTGGGCCCCAAAAAACCCCTTGCTGCGGTGATAAGCCCCCAAACTTAAATGGCCATGGCTGGCACGTCATAAAAATATATTAGACTAGAGAAATTAAATTCATTTTCAGCTAGGGAAGCCAAAATCTTACCTAACTTGGCCGGATTTGGTGTTTAATCTAATCGCATTAATACGGCGGACATAAATATGTGTACTTCGGTCTTGGCTGGGTGCAATAAAAACATACGTGTAATATATTTAAAGCGAGGCTCTTATGTAAGAACCTGCTCGAGATTTCCCATTTAATTTAGAGCCAGATTCATTATCAATTTACGCAGCATCTGTGACGTTTCGTTTTTTTCTGTTATCAGTGCATTGCTATTTTTTGCTTAGTAATTTCAGTTGTGTGAGCATTGATCAGCAGAAAATGCGTAATTTTGCGTGATGGGCCATAAAATAAAAAACAAACTCCGTTTGTATGTATGCTAAAAGTATGACTAATTCTTCGTCGGTTGGATATCACAAATAATAACAAGACCAAAAGGAGTTGACTCATCTATGTTTTGGTTTGTCTTTTTGCAAGAATATGTGATATACTTCTAATGCAGATTTAAAAACCGGGTCGTTTAAAAACAATTTTTAGCAGAATTTTTAAAATCAGTTACAAGATAGAATTTTAAGAACCAGTTACTTTCTCTTAATAACAACCAGGGCTGGCGCTCAAATTGGTTTGAGTCTACGGTAAAGGCACTTTTAAAAGGGTCGTGAGATATGGTCATATTGCAGATCAGCAATCCAAAAGCCTTGCAAGCGATAGTATCGAATAAACATAGATATTCTTCCAGCTCTAGCCTAGGGTGACCGTTAATGGCATATTTTTTCAGCTATCGGGTACACCCACCATTTTATTTGCTGATTAGAGGTGGAAGAACATCGATGATGCCCTGCCGAACATCGATATGTCCGATGTTTCGAAAACATCGATTAAATCAATGCTAACATCGAAGTTTTTCCACCTCTACGCCTTCTTTTTATTTCCGCCGTTTGCCGAGAAAGTTGGAAAATCATGGGTGAGTTGCTGAAAAGCGTAGTTTTTGTGCGAATTAAACAAAAATCGTTGCGAAAGAGTGAACAAACGGAGCTTAGAATGCGGCGCGGCTGAAAGAGTAAGTGAAGAAAGCAGAAAGTGTGTGAAATACCTGCAAATGCAAACAAGTCGGACACTTGCGATTTTGCTGACCTGAAATCTAACAAAATCAAATGAATCGCTGTATATATCAGGCAATTATCTTGTTTTATATAGACAAGTAAGCCTTGGGCACAAATTACAAGTGTTATTTGTGCTGAAAATGCATTTGCACGTATCCCCAGACTTAGGCTCTTTCTAACCTCAAAAACCGAAGCCGCATAAGCTGCCATTTGTTTACATTGTGTTGTTGCATTTTAGCCATGGGTTATCTGTAACTAATGAATTATTTTCAACCATTTCAGGCAAGCCAAGAGGTCTGCGCACTGCCAGGAAGCATGTGAACCACCGTCGGGACCAGCGTTGGGCCGACAAGGACTACAAGAAGGCTCATTTGGGAACCAGATGGAAGGCCAATCCCTTCGGAGGTGCTTCCCACGCCAAGGGAATCGTCCTTGAGAAGGTGTAAGTACAGTTATTCTTTATAGAAGTGTGTTCCGTTCTGGAGAGATCCCACGTCTCGACGCCTCGCAGTATATTTTTGTGTTTTGTTCGTTTTGCAACTCAAATCACAGGATTATACTGTGAGATGACAAGCGTGCCAGCAGCGAAGAGTTTATGAAATTGGTTCTAGTAATCTGCCCCTGCAATTGCATCCATAACTAATCCAATTTTCCCTCTTATTTCCACAGCGGTGTCGAGGCCAAACAGCCCAACTCTGCCATCCGCAAGTGCGTGAGGGTGCAGCTGATCAAGAACGGCAAAAAGATCACCGCTTTCGTACCCCGTGACGGTAGCTTGAACTACATTGAGGAGAACGACGAGGTCCTGGTCGCCGGTTTCGGTCGTAAGGGTCATGCCGTCGGTGATATTCCCGGTGTCCGTTTCAAGGTCGTCAAGGTGGCCAACGTTTCTCTCCTGGCCCTCTACAAGGAGAAGAAGGAGCGCCCAAGATCTTAGATGAACACGCATCTAATCTTTTTCCAGACAAGCAGAGTTAGGGTTTTACAAAACTAAATAAACAAAAAATGAAACAAAGCTGTTTATGTTTCAATTAAATGTGATTTTGTTGACTATCAATTTTGGCTTGCATGTATTTTTTTTGTTTGCTGTTCTACCAAATTTAATATCCAAAAAGACACGATATTAGGTTAAATGAGAGAAATAGTTAAATTGAGGCTAACACACAAATCACTCAGATTTTGTTTGTATATTTTTAAATAACCTAATTTTAAGATTGGCTTCAAGATTATTAAGCAAATTCGTGTTTTATGAGAAAAATTATTTATATTTATTTTGGCTCTTTTAATTTTAGATAAAATGCTTTCCTCTTTTGCTATAAAAAAAACCCATTACAATGTATTAGTTATAGGAATATAAACTTAAACAATCAATTTTGAATATCACTTTCATTTAGCATTCATTATTTACCAATTTCCTTAAATGTTTAATCTACCTGCTTTTCTAACGATCTGGCAACCATAACAGTGCTGATAACGTGCGCATACAGGAGCTTTGCAGCACTGCGAGCCGCGATAATTTAAAATCAAAATTTCTAGGAGCCTGGATTAAAAATTAAGAAAGTCCAAAGAAATCATTCTGTGTGATATTTTCATCCATAAAACTAATACGTAATAGGTAATAACTTCATTATCAACTAATTTGGCAGCCAAACTGTGCAATGCCGGAACACTCCCTCGTTGCGAGCCCGGCGATCTCCAGGTTGGTTACCTACCGCAGTGGCTGCCGCAGAGTATTGCTTACATAACAGAACGGCGAGAGCCTCGGAAACAGACAGCCATCAATGCATGAGGCCCGGACCTGGACCGGGCCAACGTGTGCCGGGCTTCATCAGCGATAAGGAGTCGCAAACTGCACCTCCTACCTGGCGGTGCACTGGGAGAAACCGGAGCATTGCCATGCTAGCCCTCAAACGAGTTTGTTTTGGGGCTGGCTGGGGCCAGATTTCTCACAGTGCCGCAGTCCGATCTGCTTATCAATAATTTGTTTTTTTCTCCTTTTGCCGCATTTAGGCAGAGATGCGCTGGCGATAGCCGCTCAAGTGTCACACGCCCACATTTTTGGAGCAGTCGATGGAGCGGCTATTTGCACATACGCCACGCCAATAAACTTGTACCCACCACCGAGGCACGCTTTGATCCGATCCTCGTTCGCAATCTTTATCCCCAGCCCCAGCCCCGTTCTCGGTCTTTAGTCTTTGGTCTTTAGTCTTTAGACTTTAGTCTTCAGTCTCCTCGAAGGCGGTCGGCGATCGGCACACGCTTGCGCAGCGATTCTCCCCTCTTTTGGGCTTTTCTTTCTTTTGGTCTGACCGATGATACGATGCTCCGATGTTTCGATGTTCGGAACCTTTTGCCCGACTCTGCCCCTCTGCACATAAATCCAGCGCCACGACAACGAAGTCTTTGGTCTTCACTTCGCCGGCGGCAATTATCGCGATGTGATAAACAAATATTTTGCATCTATGGTAAGAAGAAGCGAAGGTTTTCCCGGCATTCTGGCGCTTAATTATGAACTCCGGTTTGGCTGGCCTGGCCTGGCCCCCCAACCAAGTACGAGTTTATTAAATGCCCTGCGCGTGGCCGCATGCACTTTTACCTGCCAACGTACTTGACTCGTCTTCTGGGAGGTTCGTCGTCGCTTTTTTCCCGATTTTTGGGCTTGGCTCATGCGGTTCGCTGGCAGCAGTTGTTGCAATATGCAATTTGGCTGCTTATCTCCAGCTGGATACCAATCAGCTTGGCCCCGGCTTCGGTGGGTGGAGAGTGAAATAAAAATTAAATATGGCTCTATTTGAATACTGCCCAGGTTGCAGGCAGCATATTACTGAGCTTACAGGGCGTATGCTTAATGGATGAAGAGTAAGGGAAATAACTCCTAAAAAGCAAGTGGTTTTTTCATTCCAAAAAAATAAATTATCTTTGCTTTAGTTAATTAAATCATTTACTTCTTTTTTATTTTACATCCCATTTTATTAATAAAGAATTTGAATGTTTTTTTGGTGTGAGTTTTTTACACAGTTGTTTATTTTGGTTCTTTGCCCAACTATACTTATGAATCTTGTTTACTTTTTTATATATTTAAAGATTTTGGCGCTCTTCGAAGTCTTTAAACTCTATAAGTAATTTGATAGTTGCTAATTGAGGATGTTTTAACTATTTTGTTAGTTTAGGTTCATTGCAATTTGTAAAACTGTCTAAAATGCCTTCCATACTCCTCTGCTCTCTTTATCCATACATCACCTTTGATTAATGACCTTTCTTGCTTCCCATTTGCTAAGATTGCCAATTTAAATATTTCCAAATCTTTCGCGAATCTCTTTTGAAGACTATGCCCCATTTGATCCATATAACACCCTTTCCCAGAGGTTCCGCACATTACGATATTTGCATACGCTGGCTTCCGTGTATGGGTGAGATCCCCGTTTCGAGTATTTGTGGCCAGCATACACAGACACTCATGTGTATATATATAGACCCCAGCGACATTGGGGCCTCCACCAATTGAAACAAACCAAATGCAAAGTCGTCTCTCCCACAACAAATGGATCGGGGAACAGGTTTTCCATTTCTGAAAGTGAGACTGGGACTGAGACGGAGACGGAGCCGGAGACTCTTTAACTGAGATCGAGAGAGAACGAACGATCGAACGAACGAACGAATATTAAATAAGGTTTGTTTCATTAGATTCAAAAGAACTTGCCGCTGCTCTGGGTTCGGGGGCCACGGGGTCTGGGCCCAGAGCGATCGGAGGTATGGTATGGGAGTCAGAGCCAAGTCAACTGGGTCTGAGCCTGGGTTCGGGCCACTTGCTCGTTCCGCTTTGCTGAGCAGCTGCCGCTCTCTGGCCGCTCTGGCCCAAGACTGCGCGAAAGGTTTCGCCCGTGCGCTTTCAGCTTTTCGCTTTTTGGCCTTATGCATCGGATCCGAGGCAGAGACACCTCAGTTTCCAGTGTTCAGCGTTCAGTTCACAATCTCCGAGCTCAAGAGAGCGTCGATCGGTCGCACAGTTCAGTTGGCCTGCGGTTCGTCATCAGCGTGGTTCATGCGGCTCCGACTTCGACATCGACTTCAACTCGGACTTGCAGTCAGACTCTGAATCGGGCTATAGCTTCAGAGTCAGCTCTCCATTGACATCGCCATCTGCGTCCCCGGCTGTAATCATAAATATATCTACATACAGACTGGCCCGCTGTACATAGGCCCAGTTAGTTAGTGGTTGCCGTTGTGCCGTGCATTTTCATTTTCCCAAGAGTGTTGTTGCTGTCACAGCGTCCGCTGTTTGTATCTTGTGAAATGTCGAAGCCCTTGATTTTGGGCAACCGATACGATCATTAGTCGACAGCCACCTGAAAAGCTTTTCTTGCTGGCTAGAAACATACAGAAAAGTGCTTTCTAAGAACCTAGATAGTATTTTCTCAAAGCTAGTGTCGAATTGGTTTTCAAAGTATCGGAAAAACTAAATAAAACAAGAGCCAAGTGGATATTTAAAAGTTACAATCTACCGGGTTTTGAAAGTATCGGTAAAAACCAAGTGCCAATCGAATCGGTTTTTGAAAGTGCCCATTCTGCAGTGTTGCAAACCAAACGGTTTTGAAAATACCCAGTGCGAAGTGAAGAGTGAGAATAATATATATCCACATCATTAGGCGATTGCAAAATCGTGGCCAAAATGTGGGTTAGGGTCTGAGCCAGAAACAAAACAAAATCTGACAACAAATGGACGCAAATTCACACATGCCGCGCACATAAATTTATGGTTGGAACTGTAACTGGGCAAAATGTTTGGCCCGGCAACCAGCAGCAGCAGCAGCAGCACCATCACCACCACCAGCAACATTGGCGGCACCACCGAACCACCCACCAACCCACCGACAAAGGGAAAAAACTAACGGAATAATGCAACATTAAGCAAAATGCTGCTGGCCCTGCAAAAGCAAAGCCCCGACCAACAACAATTTCAACCTGCCACCACCGACGTCAACAACAACAGCAGCAACATCAGCAGCAGCAGCAGCAACAACATCGGCAACAGCAACAGCAGCAGCAACAACTGCAACTGCAACAACATCAACGTCACCGTCACCGTTACCACGAACGTCGCCGTTGCCGTATAAAATGGAACCCTCATATGATCACGAACATCCACATCATCTGCTAACAAATTACAAGTAATATTTACATTTTTCCCATGCTAAAATTTTTTTCTCGCTGTTTAATTATATCCAACCGAAGCGAAGATACATATCTTCAAGATAATAACCATAATGAAAAATGGAAAAGGCGCTCGTGTAGTAGTGAAGAAATTCTCTAGATCGTAGGTATATTTATACATATATATATATATATATATATACATCGTGTACATGGGCCCATGACTGGGACTTTTCAAGAGTTAGTCAGAGACAGATACAGATACTAAGATACTGGCGGCGGGCACGACAGCGAGAAACACCGTCGGGGATGTCGAATGCACACTGTCAGAGCTGCGACCATAAAAACGGGTATATAGGGGCTATAGTATATAGTACCTGGGAATTTGCTTAGATTTTCCTTGGTGTGGCCCCAGTTTTCAGACCCCGCAGCACTTGCACTTGTATTCGTATCCGCTTCTCGCTTCACTGTGTGAGTTTTCCTTCCCTCTCCTCTTCTCTCCCCTCATAATATGTAAATGGTCGGCTGCGAATAACTTAAGAACCGTCTTCGTCTTCGGACGCGGCTCGAAATTGGTCAAGTGGAAAGTAAACCAAGACTCCGGCCAAGACGGGGGTGGAGACCCTGGGAAAAAGCGGAGGGCAAGAACGCACAGACGACCCGAAAGAGGTTTTAATTTCTGTATATTTCGGCCAGAGGTCATGCGGATTTGACCATTAAAAAGATTTAGGTCCGATCTACACAGCTTGATAGATACGCATGAGGTTTTAATATCCGTATATATTCACTCCTATATAGTGTCTACTTAGCCAACTGACTTGCGTAGTTTCCGACGGGAAATTCCCGTCTACAAATTGGCTGAAATTATGAATGGAAATGAAGCCATGAAATTAAATTAAGTACAGATGAAAAGCTTTGATAAATCCGCACACTTTTCGTATGAAATTCAAAACCCAAAATACACAAAGATTTCATGGGCGAAAGCCTGTCGCATTTTTCGTCACATTTTTCGAATCTTCCTGTTTGGGATTGGCTCAGCACGTGACAGGGCCACAAATCAACTCGATTTGATGCGATTTCATTCAGTTTGATCTTTTATGGCTTCCCCATAAATCAAGCCAAGGCTTCGATCTACCTTAACTTTGCTAACTTCAGTTTCAATCTAAATAGTTTTCCACATAAAAATAAAATTCAATGACCAATAAATAACCATCTGTATATGTGGATGTTCAATCAAGTTTGGCAATTAATTAAGATTTCATTGTGACTAAGCTGGGTAGAAAAACTTTAAAGATTTAATAAGCGTTGCTGCCTTTCAATTACCAATTTGAAATTTTTTAATAATTGTCCGTGGTTAACCATAGTTCCTGGTTGAAAAATCTGCATAGTTAGTGACGTATAAGTAAACATAAGCTTACGATTTTATGGAGTTCCCCTTTCTTCAAGCAGGAACTAAAACTTTTCTCTGACGTAGAAGGAGATTCCGACAACTGTGACTTCTTGGAAGCAAGAGATAAATCTTATTAAATGTTTATAAATCGTGTGTCGACAGGTTAATTGGTTAATTGTATTAATGAAACTGGAGGGTATAAAAAGAAAATGCAATAGTTTGCACTTTGATTTTCAAGAAGAAGAAAGCATGAGAGAATGCCAAGAATGTTATTAAATCTATTTTTTTATTTTTGTTGTTTGTATTTCTTTAAATAATCATCAAATATCACTTCTGTATATAAAGAAAGGTAATTTATACTATTAGTTTTGCTAGCTTATTTATTTAAGGTAGTTTTTGTTAAAATCAAAAAGAATGCTTTATTCCATTAGACCCTATAATTATTCCTTATCCTTTCTGCGATTTTATATCTAATATATCATCTAATTTTATAAATATCGTTTCGAAAATCAAATTTAAAAATCGTTCGTGTTGGCCTTCTAATCCTAGAACTGCAAATTAAAATAATTTTTTGACTGTCAGGAAAAAATGATTTTCGGTTTATTCGATTTCCTCATAAACATTTCTAATTCGTTCAAATTCGGAAAAATGTTTCCTGTTCTATGGGAAAGTTATTGCAAAACTTACAAGGGATTGATTTAAAAACAAAAACCAAACAAGATAAAAAACAAAATTTGAGAATGGTTTTATCAAAATCTATTTGCTAAAGGTGTATTGAATGCTTTAAGTGTTTGGTATGGGTTTCAATGTAGAAAGTGTGCATTTCAAGATTTAATGAGAACGATTTATTTGTGAAAGAAACTTTACAAATTTTCTTTTTGCCCTAACACTAACAAAAAAGCCTAAAAACTACCTATTCTACAATAATTTAATAAAGAAAAGCTTTATATTGGTAAACAACCCCTTGCTTGCGGTTAAAAACTAAGATACCTTGTATGAGCTAAAAAACGTTTTCTGGGTAATTAATTTAAACACGCTTAATAAGTGGTTTGAAAACATTTAAATCAGTCAACACCCTGTAACCATTTAAGTCGCAAGTAAAATCAGGACTGCAGGTAAAGCTCTCTTGAGGCCATGAAACAGCACTGATTAGAGTCCGGTTCCCGGATACTTATTTTCGTATCCACCAACTAGCTAAGTACAGATCCTCCACATGCAATTACTCTAGTTACTAGTACGAACATGTAGCACTGCCTCCATTTCCATGCAATCCATATAATTTAGTACCCCTCAACCTGCGAGGGAGTATCTGTGTATATATTTTCCGCTGCGTGTGCTGGTGTGCGTGCTAAAATCCATTAAATTTTTGTATCTTTTTTATGCTCTTAAATCGCTTGTGTGAGAACTGGGTCTTCGTTGTTTCTTCGATGGCTGGGAGTGGGGAATTGGGAGGGGGATTGGGGATCCCATCCCAGCGACGACAGCCGCAATAAACCTCATTAGCCGAACGAAACCGACTTCGGCTTCGTTCGGCCCTCGAAGATGGATGGTGATGATGATGCCTCGCTCTTCGCTTGCTTCATTAGTTTAATTATGTATACCCGGTGTATACACCATATATACACCATCCGTATATACACGCTATACCCAGGTATATACCCATACTCCGGTCCATTGTGCGTACCGATCTCATTCTCATTCGCAGCGACACAGGTAGCTGTGGCTCACCTTCATGTTCATGTTCATTAAAGCTAAGATGGCGGCTCTTTGGGCCCGGATGCTGGGCTGTTTATGCTTATTGGTCAACAGCATCTACATGCGGCCATATGCGAGCGTACATTTATATAGAGGCGGCCATGCATATGTATGCGTAAATGGCCGATCCGATCGGCCGACAACTCATCGCGGTGCTCCGAGACCGGGCCTGCGTCGTTAAGTTATTCAAGTACATCACACCTGGGCCGCAGCTACACAGCCCCACAGATCCCCAGCTCCACAGCTCCATGGCTCTACCTCCAACTGGAACTGGGCCCAAGTCGTGCCAAGTCGTTTGGGCCAAACTCGTTTTCTGGCCGGTGAGCCTCTGAAAATCTGTTTTGTATTCGGGTTGGGGCGCCTGCAGCCACAGCAGGCAGCCAATAGACTGCAAATGGAGCAAATGGAGAGCCGCGGCAGATGCCTCTTCCCCAGGCGCTGGCCACACCCACCTCCACCTCCCCCCACCCCCCTGCAGCCTCCACGTCATCCCCGCAATCTGGCTTTGACTTCGGCCGAAAACCAAAATGGCTTTTATTACCTTGCCGCACCGCTTACAGCCACTGGCAGCAAACATTCAAGTGGCCCAATCCCAATGCGATCGCAGATGAGGCGCCAAATGATTTGCCATTCTAGGCATGCTCCTCTTTGGTGGCCAGATCACGGGGGCTAAGCTTGGCAAGCGGGCTCTGATTAGCTCTAAATACAACTAACAATCGGATCTAAATAAATTATTTATCAAGGTTGCCGATTAGCATGTCGCTGGGCAGAAGCTTTCTAAAATGTATATGAGGGCAATCGGGTTGGTAACAGTGTTCTAACTTAATAGGAAAATTGGCACAGGGTCTAATCATATATTAACAAGTAATATAACACTGCAAGTGTAAATAGTAATTTAAAAGCCAATTTCATTTTCCCACATTCTCTTCTTTATGAAGTTAATCACTAGAAAAATAACTGGAACTCAAACAACCAACATAACGATTAAATTACAACTTAATTAGTTCATTCAATATTTATCTATTAAAATATTTCTAACTGATTCTTATATTAACTACTACTACACCCTAATTTTTTTTTTGGATTAATATGAAACTAAAAGAAAATTTGGATCATGACAGTCAAGTCACAGCTTAACCTATAAAAGTGCCTACTGCTTTCCATATCTAAATCGGTCTATGAAATACCAAAAAAGCCTAACAAATCTCCCGAATAGTAGAATGCCATTGTTCTCAACTCGCAGAGCCACCGTGATTGTTTAGAATCCGAGACAAATCTGCCCAATTGTTGTCACATACCTGTCCACAACTCAGAGGATCCCCTTTGCCCATCTGCCGAATAGTCGAATGGCTAGACAAAGGTATTGACAGCTCACCGTAGCGCTGGATCTGTCTTAATTACTGTCCTATTTGCTGGAATGTCAGTTTGTCAGGCCGAAGTTATGCGGCCCCCGAAACGCTTTCTAAAATTAGCCAGGAATATGGAAGAAATAATATAGATTAAGTGGAAGCCAGTCGAAGCCGCTCTTTATTACCCAACTCCTCTGACAATTGTCCCCCTATATATGTATATGCATCTGATTTTCGGGATGGGGGCTTCATGGTCCTCTTGGTCCTCCTGATCCTCCAACTTAAAAGGCTGTCTTGAGCAGCGCGGCAGAGCGTCACATGAATCACAATATGCTAAAGCGCCTGACACTCTCCAGATCAATGCGGCTTCTTCGGTTGGGAGCCTGCGGCTCCTGAATGAAGCCAGGGGCTTGTTAAAAGAAGGGAGTTGCCTACTTTTGTGGCAGCCAAAGGGGGAGCCCCCCTCCCCACCTCCTCCTTTTGGCAACAACTCCCCATTCTCCACTCCACTACTCCCAAGGCCCCTTTCCACTTTTACCGGGACTCTGTGGCAGCCACCAGAGAAGTCGATGTTGTCGTAAACAAAACGTTCCATGGGTCCCCAAGTCGGCGGCGGACATCGAGTACTCGGACAGGTATGGGGAAGGAGGAGGAGGAGGAGACAGGGGGACACCAGGCTGGCCGCAATGTGGAATATGTGGCATTTTGCAAAGATGTTGACATTTTGCGCGCATAAAAATGCCAACTTACCGGCCACTGTATGTGTCCTATTTTAAAATCAGGGCCATGGCTAAGCAGACCGCGGCCAGAAACAGAGAACCGAAGCTAAAGCTAAAGCTGAAATCTGAAGCTGAAGCTGAAAACTGAAAACTGAAGCTGGGGCCAAAGAAGCTGGCTAAGCCGAGCGGATTGGATTGGAGCTTCGTGGATCGTGAGCGGGCTTAGGATAAAGCCAGACCGACTGCGACCAGACGGCCGACAGTTGGGACAGGTTGGACAGCATCGAACGGAAGGACAGACGGACAGACGGACAAACGGAAGGACGGACCAGACCAGGACGGTATAATTTTGTGTACCCCTTTTGGCCAAGCTGGCGTATCGACAGCGGCCAAGTATTTAGCGGCAGCGGCAGCCGCAACCGAATATCAAAAACGTAACGACGTCACCGAAAACCCTCAATAAATTATCGAGCCTTCATCCAGGGCTGGTCCGCGCACATTTAGATGGCTTAAAGAGTGGTGCAGGGGTTAGGTTGGGTTTTAGGTTTAAGGGTACTGCAATGCCGGCAGTCGGGGCCAACCGAAATTTGCAACTTTGTCGGCATTGTCAAGGAAGAAAGTCCCCGAAACTAGAGCGCCTAGCTCGAGATGGGGGACTTAAAGGCAATAGACCTAGCCAAGATACTTGGGCTTAAAGCCAACGACTAAAGTCAGAGCCTAGTGGCTTAGAGGCCAGAAGAATTAGAGCTAAGAAACTTAGAGCTCAGTGGCTTAAGGCCCAGATCGAAGGCGAACAATTAGGCCCAGTGGTTGTTGTAGGTAGGCAAAGGAGTCAGTAGTAGGCAGAGGGCAGAAGGCAATCCCGGCACACAATAGACCAAAAGTGTAGTGGGCAGCAATAAATTCAAACGGTAACAAATCGAGGAGATCGGGCGAGCACGCATACTGCGGCATGGGTAGATAGATCCCCAAAGGAGCAAACCGACCCGGATCGAAGTCGGGATCTCGGGAGCTTCGGCAATATTTAAACTTGTCGTTCGGGGCTGCTCTCCATGCTCCCAATGCTGCTGAATTCTTGGAAGGCGAATTACTTTGAAATGTGTCGATATGTCGCAAGTTTTAAAAGTTATGCATAAAGGTCCGGCCAAGGCAGCCAGACTGCGGCCAGCCTCATTCTCATTCTCATTCTCATTGCCGATCTGAGTCGCGGTCTGGTCCTGAGTCTGAGTCCGAGTCTGAGCCCGAGTCTGGGTTTCAGCTTCTGCTCCAGCTTCTTTGCTTACTCCGCCGACTCCGCGACGGTGGCTTGTCGGAGTTTAAGCGGCCTCCTTTGATAATACAATAGCTGCACGCGCCCAATTTACATTTATGTCCGCTGACATTAAGGAGCGCACCGATGCAGGGAGCCCAGGCGATCCGATCCGTTCCGTTCCGATCTCCAGTTCCAGTTTGTGTCTCTCTGGTGTCTGATAAATGCAAAGCTAAACCCTCCCCCCTCCCCTCCCTACCGATCCGTACTCCCCATACCCCGCTCTTTTGTGTTGCTCTGTGCGTGCCAGCGACGCGAAAATTGTCAACGTATTTAGCAGCCCTTTTAAATATCATTATAAAGAACATTTGCGGCGGACATTTTTGCCGGCGGTACGTAATTTCCAGCAGTAGCCCCTTTGGGAGAGGGATTAACAACGATCATGAATGTGATACGAGGCGGGGACTGGACTTGAGGGATAACTCCATCTTGTTTTGGGTTTGTGGGCTCTGTATAGTCTATTGGCAGCTATCTTTAAAGCTTAATACTTATGGTTTTTGAGTGAAGAAATCAATTATGTTAATCTACCAGAATAATTTTCTTACCAACTAACTAATTACTTTAAAAAACTTGTTAAGATCATTTGAAAATATTTTAACCATTAATGACGCTGAAACTAGTTTTGGAAATTTAGGCTACTGGCTTAAGGTAAAGTTATTAGTAAGCTGTATAATAAATGATAATTTTGTAAATTCCCGCAACTAAATAGACTTATGATAACCCATAAATACTTTGACATTTAATTTTATACCAACATGTTTAATGTTTGCAAAAAGTTGTTTACATGTATAACTATATTGTTGAGCTAATAAATCAACTTGGTTTTGCGTGATTAAGTTAGTTTATAGTTCTTAAATAATAATGGGATGCTGATTAGTTTAAATATGGTTTTAAAATGGCTGGTATCGAAGTAAGTCCAGGGTGTCCTAAAAATAAATAAGCTTATCAATCTTCCATTCCTCCTGCTCCCTTGCAGTTCGAAGAAGTACCCGCACGTATCGCGCACGCCTGAGTACAGCCACTCCACCGGCAGCGACTATCCGGAGCACGGGGTCTACCTGACGGATGGGCGCCTGATGCACGAGAGCAACAGCGATGCCGGGATCTACCACGTGCGCCAGGGGAGCGAGCACTCCTCGCCCAGCCTGCACTCGCCAGCCATACAGAGTTCCGGATACGAGAACGAGCACCTCAACGAGACCGTGCTGGCGGCGCACAGCCACAGCCACTCGCCCATGCCGATGGTGTCCAGTGCCTATGTGGGCGGAGGCACTGCATCCGGATCGCTGATCAGCAGCAATATCCCTCTGCTGGGCGGTGGCGGCAACTCGGTGCTGAACAAATTCCTGTCGCATCCGCACGCGGGGATGGTGGGCGGAGGATCGGGCCCAATGGAGGACTGCACATCGCACTCGCCCATCGAGCCGGCGTCCATGTGGAGCTACGACTACAAAGGCGAGCTCTGCGCCCCCAACTGTGGCTATCTGGAGCGGCACAAGCCGCTGCCCGCCGACCTTAAGTACCGGCCCGGCGGAACCCAGTCAAAAAGTGCCAAAGAATCGCGCATCCGGCGGCCGATGAACGCCTTCATGGTCTGGGCCAAGATCGAGCGCAAGAAGCTGGCCGACGAGAATCCCGACCTGCATAACGCCGACCTCAGCAAGATGTTGGGTAAGCCATCAATTAAGTATTTAACTAATTTCTGCTTGCAAATGATCTCTTAATTGTGGGTGCCATTAACCGCACAATCGTGCCTTTCAATCTTGTCCCTTTTTTTCCAAACTTGTCCAGTATCTGAGAAAGTTGTTTAAAGAATCCTAATAAGTTTTAATGATTTTATACTCTTTTTTTTCGAGTCCTTTATTTTATTAGTTCTTTTGTATTTTGTATTACTTTATAAAAAAGAGTAATTGAATTGAATTGAATTGTTGAATTCGTAGGAATTAAAAATATGATCAGATTACACACTATGCATGCTAGTTTGACAATCTGGAACAAAAAAGGCCTCATACAATTTAATGTCATACCTTGTTGAATTCGTTATAAAATTTCCAATCGAGTTTTCATTTTGGTCGGTTTTTCGCCAAAATAGATGACGGATCCGGAAAAATCAACTTTTTTATCGGTTTTTTGATCAAAAACCTGGGAAGTAATGGGCACATGTTGAAATGGCATACCTTGTTGAATTCGTTATAAAATTTCCAATCGAGTGGCATTCACGGCTCAAAATTTTCACTTTGGTCGATATTTCGCAAAAATAGATGATTAACCCTTTATCAAAAATGCCGAAAACCGGAGATCCGGAAAAATCAACCTTTTTCTCGGTTTTTTGATCAAAACCCTGAGAAATAATGGTCTCATGTTGGAATGGCATACCTTGTTGAATTCGTTATAAAATTTCCAATCGAGTGGCATTCACAGCTCAAAATTTTCATTTTGGTCGATTTTTCGCAAAAATAGATGATGTAACCCCTTATCAAAAATGCCGAAAACCGGAGATCCGGAAAAATCAACCTTTTTCTCGGTTTTTTGATCAAAACCCTTGGAAATAATGGCCATATGTTGCAATGGCATACCTTGTTGAATTCGTTATAAAATTTCCAATCGAGTGGCATTCACAGATCAAAATATTCATTTGTCAAGAAATGACAATGTTACCCCTTATGAAAAATGCCGAAAACCGGAGATCCGGAAAAATCAATCTTTTTCTCGGTTTTTTGATCCAAATCCTGAGAAATAATGGTCTCATGTTCGAATGGCATACCTTGTTGAATTCGTTATAAAATTTCCAATCGAGTGGCATTCACAGCTCAAAATTTTCATTTTGGTCGATTTTTCGCAAAAATAGATGATGTAACCCCTTATCAAAACTGCCGAAAACCGGAGATCCGGAAATATTAGCTTTTTTCTTGGTTTTTTGAGCAAATCCCTGGGAAATAATGGTCACATGTTGGAATGGCATACCTTGTTGAATTCGTTATAAAATTTCCAATCAAGTGGCATTCACAGCTCAAAATTTTAATTTTTCAAGAAATGACAATGTTACCCCTTATGAAAAATGCTGAAATCCGGAGATCCGGAAAAATCAACCTTTTCTCGGTTTTTTGATCAAAACCCTGAGAAATAATGGTCTCATGTTGGAATGGCATACCTTGTCGAATTCGTTATAAAATTTCCAATCGAGTGACATTCACAGCTCAAAATTTTCATTTTTCAAGAAATGACAATGTAACCCCTTATCAAAAATGCTGAAATCCGGAGATCCGGGAAAAATCAACTTTTTTCTCGATTTTTGAGCAAAACCCTGGGAAATATTGGTCACATGTTGGAATGGCATACCTTGTTGTATTCGTTATAAAATTTTCAATCGAGTGGCATTCACAGCTCAAAATTTTCATTTTTCAAGAAATGACAATGTTACCCCTTATGAAAAATGCTGAAATCCGGAGATCCGGAAAAATCAACCTTTTTCTCAGTTTTTTGATCAAAACCCTGAGAAATAATGGTCTCATGTTGGAATGGCATACCTCTTTGAATTCGATATAAAATTTCCAATCGAGTGGCATTCACAGCTCAAAATTTTCATTTTTACGGTTTTCGCCAAAAATGACAATGTTACCCCTTATAAAAAATGTAAAAATCGGAAAGTTTAGGTCCTCAGCTGCACAAAACAGTTATTTCTGAAGCTGTGGGTCTTGTTTTGACCAATTTAGAGCAAAAACGGGTAAGGGTTATAAATCACGCTGTTTCTAAATTATAAAAAAGTTGAGTTATCAATAATATATATACATCCTTTACTGCTTTACAAACTTTTGACTAAAGTTATAGTATCTTCAGCAAAGGGAATACAAATGTACATCCAGTAATACTCCATTATAATCCTTTTGTATGCATATTAATAGAAATTAAACTATAACTTTAGGGGCATATTGGATATTAGAAAAACGTGTGCTCACTCCTCAGCAAATATAAATCGATTCAATTGCACTTTATTTGCATTGACTTGCGATTGAAATATAAGGGGTGTAAATATTTTTAATACTTTTAGAATGCTAATCAGCGATAATTAATAGCTAATCCCTTCATATATATCTCTATTTACGCCCTGCAGGAAAAAAATGGCGCTCGCTAACGCCGCAAGATCGAAGGCCCTACGTGGAGGAGGCGGAGCGCCTGCGGGTGATTCACATGACGGAGCACCCGAACTACAAGTACAGACCCCGGCGGCGCAAGCAGTCCAAGCTGCGGGCCATGCAGCCGGGCGGCAAGGAGCAGAGCGAGAGTTCGCCCAATCCGGGCGGTGGTGGTCCCAAATCGAACCCCAAGCTGGCCACACCTCCGCTGGCCACCGCCTCCTCCAGCTACACCTCGCCCACCGACGAAAGCACCTGCAACTCCACGAACCAGAATCACAACCAGGCCACTCCGGGTGGCCTCTACGAACAGCCGCTGAAGCCCACGTATTCGCCCAGCTCCGTGGACTGCTACAGCAATGCGGACAGCACGGAGCAGATCGAGTCGCTGGCCGCCAACTGTCCGCCCGCCCTACTCAATGAGACGTCGCCCACGGGAGGCGGCTACGACAGTTCCCTGTTGCTCAAGAAGTTAACCAAGCCGCCGACCAGTCGAGCGGCCAAGTCCCGCCAGGAAAAGCTCTCCAAGTCCGAGGACAAGAGCAAGGGCCAGACGCAGGGGCAATCCCAGCAGGGTCTGTACGCCGCATCCTATCCCCTGGCGCCCACTTCGGTGGCGGTGGTGGCAGCTCGGGGAATGTACGTGACATGCAACAATCGGGGATTGCTGGATCATGGTCACTCCGTGAAGGGCACATTTTACCCACCAGTGTCCGTTTCGGAAGATGACACCAGCTCCTCGATGCGGAACAGCATTAGTGTTCTGCAGCAGCATTGCAATTTGGCCACGAGCACACCCTCCAGCTCCGCCGGACCCATTCCCTCCAGCGAGATGGGCAGCTACACGGTCTCCATGGCGGATAACTGCGGAAATCTGAGACCCAGCATGAACGAGCTGTCCGGCAATGAGTATCTACCCAGCGCCAATGCCTACGGGATGCAATACGAGGACTTCCTGCGCTATCAAAGCAACGACCTGGACTACTCCACACCGGCTGTTGTGGAGCACAAAGAACCCACTGCGGAGTCGGGGGGCACACAGAAGTGCCTTAAGTACCCGGACACGAATCAGAACTACGACGACTACGAGGCGGAGGCCTACAGTAATGCCATGCTGCCGGCAACTGCGGCCAGCTACTACACCCAGCTCCCGTATCCACCCACCTCGCTGGCCGCCTTCCCGCTCCAGCTGGCGGTGCCGTTCCAGCAGGCGACAAGCGGTGCCTACGGAGCACAGCCCATGCAGAGTGGCTACCTGCACTACGGCAACTATGGCGGCTACGAGGGAATGGCCCAGGGCCAGCCGCAGAACCAGGCGCCAGTACAGCAGCAACAGGCTTCGCACTCGGCTCCGCCTTCCCTGTCGGCGCCACCCAACCAGACGGTGACCTCATCCAATCCGGCAGCTGCCTCCATGCAGCACCATCATCACTTCGGACCAGGACCCGGCATGGTGGGCGTGGGTGTGGGCGTGGGCGTGGGAGTGGGCGTCGGAGTTGGAGTGGGCGAGATGCTATTCGAGCAGCAGCAGCGCAAAGATGATGAGATTAGCAACATTCTGGCAGGAGTGCGCAAGACCTGCTACAGCAACTGAATCCGATCAGACATTTGTAATTTTGGTAACTAGAGTTTAGAGAGTGGTTTAGGTAGTCTTAAGATTGCCCCCGCACCCACAATGTTCTTCCAACCCCCCTAACCCATACCTAGACCTAGAACTCTTTGAATTGTACAATTATTAGAACTTTATAAAAACGATGAAAAAGAAAAGAAACGAAATAAAGTATAAGCTAAGTAATCGAATGGCATAATCGATTTCAATGTCACCAATGTGGAACACAACTTTCTAATGACAGCTTCGGGGTGGAACGCGACTGGACCGTGACCATATGACACTGACACAGCCACCCGATATATACACGACCGGAGCCTGCGCACTGCCAGTTCCATCAGGTTGGAGTGCAAAGATTTTCTTTTCACATTCGCACGGCCGCAGATTTCCCACGTTACATAAAATTCACAAGACTTTTTCAACTAATTTCCGCATTCGATTCGGCTGCTTTAGCTGGTTTTAAGCTGGACATCGAGATTCGAGTGAGCAGGATGTGCAAGTATCCGAGATTCGCATGATTAAAGTGCTCCATTCGCACAAGGGCGCCAAGAAGTCGATATCATCACCCAAATCTGAGACAAAATTCAGTTTTATTTTCTAGATTGTTAAACTAAATGTGACCACTGTAGAGATATTCGAGAACCATTTGCGGAAGCTGGAGGCCAACGAAATTGTTACAGCAAATTTTGACCATAGGCAAAATCGATAAACTTCAGCCCATTCGAGCCAAGCGTCGCACGCCTTCTTGACACCACCGCGGCCGCCGCCATCCGACAACCACCCCCACCACCACCACCAGCACCAGCACCACCAACATAAGTCATCCCACCATCATCAGGGCCGTATATAGCATCCAGCATCCAACATGTCATTCATAGCCAAATTGAAAGCCACGCCATTGCCGCCCCTGAAAAACATACTGAACGTGGCCGGGCAAACGGCCCGACAGCAAATTCCACAGCGCAAGGACTACGAGCAACCGCCGGGCGGCACGCAGCAGCACCACAACCAGCAGGCCCAACAGAAGTCCATGGAGGCGGGCATGGACGGCGGCGACCAGACCACCGAGATGAGCTCGAATCCCTTCCGGAATGCCGGAAGCTGGGCGAACGAGGCCGAGGGCGATGGCGATGGCAATGGCGGTGAGTACAGGAACGAGTACCAGAGCACATCCTTCAATGAGTACGACGGCAGGTATCAGCAGACGGATGGCTTTAGGTGAGTGCCGCAATCCCAATCCTAACCCAAGTCCAAATCCTAATCCTTTCTTTCCAGGCAAGGCAGCATCGCCTCGGAGGGCAGCTCGTTTGTCTGCGAGGGAGAGGGTGGCGGCGGCTGCAAGATCGACGAGTTCCAGGCGGGCTGGAACGTGACAAACGCCATCCAGGGCATGTTCATCGTATCCCTGCCCTTCGCCGTACTCCATGGCGGCTACTGGGCCATCGTGGCCATGGTGGGCATAGCGCACATCTGCTGCTACACGGGCAAGGTTCTGGTGCAGTGTCTATATGAACCGGATCCGGCAACGGGCCAAATGGTGAGAGTGCGCGACAGCTACGTGGCCATTGCCAAGGTATGTTTCGGACCCAAGTTGGGCGCCCGGGCCGTCAGCATTGCCCAGCTCATCGAGCTCCTGATGACCTGCATCCTGTACGTGGTGGTGTGCGGCGACCTATTGGCCGGAACGTATCCGCAGGGCTCGTTCGACTCGCGATCCTGGATGCTGTTCGTGGGCATCTTTCTGCTGCCCATGGGCTTCCTGAAGTCACTGAAAATGGTATCGACCCTGTCGTTCTGGTGCACAATGTCGCACATCGTGATAAACGCCGTAATCCTCGGCTATTGCCTGCTGCAGATCGGCGACTGGGGCTGGTCCAAGGTCCGCTTCAGCATCGACATGGAGAACTTTCCCATCTCGCTGGGTGTGATCGTCTTCTCGTACACCTCGCAGATCTTTCTGCCCACTCTCGAGGGCAACATGATCGACCGCTCCAAGTTTAACTGGATGCTGGACTGGTCTCACATCGCCGCTGCTGTGTTTAAGGCCGGATTCGGGTACATCTGCTTTCTGACCTTCCAGAACGACACACAGCAGGTGATCACCAACAATCTGCACTCGCAGGGTTTTAAGGGCATGGTGAACTTCTTCCTGGTCATCAAGGCCCTTCTTAGCTATCCCTTGCCCTACTACGCTGCCTGCGAGCTGCTCGAGCGCAACTTCTTTAGAGGTCCGCCAAAGACCAAATTTCCAACCATCTGGAATCTGGACGGGGAACTGAAGGTTTGGGGCCTGGGCTTCCGCGTCGGCGTCATCGTGTCCACCATACTAATGGCCATCTTCATTCCCCACTTTTCCATTCTGATGGGTTTCATTGGCAGCTTCACTGGCACTATGCTAAGCTTTATCTGGCCGTGCTATTTCCACATCAAGATCAAGGGGCACCTGCTCGATCAGAAGGAAATAGCCAAAGACTACCTCATCATCGGGCTCGGCGTGCTCTTTGGCGTTATCGGTATCTACGATTCGGGAAATGCCCTGATAAATGCATTTGAAATCGGTCTTCCGTTTTAAGTTAAATGTAACTTATCCAATCGGGAGATCTATCTTCATAGTTTATGGTTCTTTGCACTTTTGGGCATGGCAAGTCTTCCAGATGCTATGTCATCATTTGGCTATGCCCAAAATTCCGAAGATCTAGTTGAATAAATACCATACACTCGAAACGAAATTAAAAACAATAATATTAGTCTTTAAGAAACGAAACGCAAGTCTTCCAAACAAGCGAACAAATGTCTTCCAAACAAAAATAATAATAATTTATGTTATATACAAGATAGAAGTTAAGTAAATCGATGAATATATAAATATACATATGTACGAATATAAAAAGAGAAATATTTATTGTGTTAATATGCATTATAAGATATAGACAAATTGAACAGAGAAAAACAATAAACTGCATATGTACACCATTATACAAATAAAAAACAAAATGTACGAGTATGTTATAGATAGAACTCATTGTTTATATATATAGTCGAGCGGATTTTTTTAACGTTTAAATATACAGTTACCTATACATACTAGCCTTTAAAACGACACTAGCATCTTTTAAACTCTCAATAAAGCGTCATCTCCAGTTGATCCTAAAAAACAACCCACTCTTGCTCCCAAAACATTTACTTCGATTCAAAAATGTATTTTTATTGTTAATTTTAATTTTCGGATTGGTTTGTATACTGTATAAAACATATATTGTCATGGAAGCTTAGCTTATTATTAATATGGGATATGTGTATTAGTAAGGCAAAAGATATATATATTCTCGTAGGGTGGCTTTGTTAGTTTGAGGTCTTAAAGAACTTGTGTTCTTGAGTACTCCTGGTATGTTGGAATGCACCTTGTTTAATCTTATGCACAGCACACGTCGTTTTTGGGGCAGTAATGTATTCGCTCTTGTACAGACTGGAGCCGGTGAATTTGTCGTTGCCCAAACTAATTGAGGACTGATTGCCACGGCGGGTGACCACTCGCTCGTGCTGTCCGTGAGCACTGTAGGAGGGGAAATCGATGCCACCGCCTAAACTGGACACATGCTGACTTCCTCGGTGACGGGTCGCATGGCTTCCGACGTGGGAGTGAGATTGAGACGGAAAATCGATGCCAGCCCCCGACACTTGGGTGCGTGTGACCGTTGAGCGTTCGACATTCGATCTGCTTTCGGTCCCAGTACCCCCACCAGAAATTATGCGGGACATGGAGGATGAGTTCTTGGCGTTGTGCTCCCTGTTTTCCTTATGCACATTGCAGGTTCGACGCTCGCTTGTAAAGGTACTATTCGCGTCAGAGTCTCGATTCTGGCGATGGATGCTGCTATAGCTTTGACGCTCTCCTCCATAGGTTGTGGTACTAGAGGGTTGCTCGTGTAGATTGAGTATACTTTTGCGTTGCATCTTTCCGTTGGAGGTCAGGCTGCCATTGCCCGTATTCAAATCGCTGGACACGCTCTTGCGATGGAAGACCGTATTCGAGACATCGGCTTCTGAGGAGAACTCGCTTTTTCGGTGATGAAAGTTTTTCGAAGTGCTCATGTGCGAGGTTGAGCTTCCAGTTATAATATTATTGCTGGAACTTCGGCCACCAGAGACCACTCGCGACGCTGATTCGTCGGTGATGTTTTGTCCTACAGTGCTACCAGACATCACTCGGCTTGTGGTATCACCAATTATGTTATTGGAGACATTTCTTCCGGAAACCAAACGGGTGGTTGACTCACCAGTTATATTGCTGGAGACGTTTCTTCCTGACACTACTCTAGAGGTCGAATCCTCAGTCACATTTCGGGTGACATTTCTACCTGAAACTATGCGAGTCGATGAAGAATTTCCTGTTACAGTATCAGAGATTGCTCCACCTGACACCACTTCGGATCTAATGTCTCCGGCGATATTTCCGGTGACATTTCTACGATTGGTTTCAATAGCGTTTCTGGATACATCTGATCCCCTGATATTTTCCGTAGTCAGTGAAGCATTTTGGACAATATTGTGGTTTCTTTGCATCGACGTGCTTTCACTGTGAATGTTTTGGGTATTCTCAATGTTCGTCGTTGTTGTATTCTTAGCAACATTTTCGATTACGTTTATCCTTGCTGGCCTCTTGACATATTCAGTTTCAGGTTCTTTCTTGTGGCGCCCTCCAATCACAGTAGTTACCTTCTTTGTGGATACAACAATTAAACCGTCCACAGGGTTTTGGCTGTTGGAATCGACTTGTTTAACTGCGTCCTTTCCTGATACATAATTCATTTGATTGGTCGTTTTAAGGATGGCAGTATCACTTCCCAAAGTAATAGATGAACTGTTGTGGTTGATTTTTTGAACGCGTTGAATTTTATCGACGGTTGTTTTGTTGGCCGTACTTTTATAGTCATCCCTTCTGGTTACTGTCATAGACCCTTCTAGCTTCAGATTGTCGACGGGACGTTTTGGAGTTTCTCGTTTAATAGTTTCAGTAACTGTCGTGCTATCGGTCTCGCTTTGGTCGGTCCTCTTATAAAATTCCCCCTCGGGCTTAAGGTTGTCCTTAGGTTTCTTTTGTATTGGACGTTCAGCGGGCCTAAAGGCAGTCTTATCCGGTGTATAAAACTCACCTTCAACTTTAAGGTTATCACTTGGCTTTACTTGCTCTGGCCGTTTAACGTGATGGTATTCCTCTTTTTGGGTAAAAGTCATTTCACCCTCGGTTTTTAAATTGTCTTTTCTAATAACCGTCTTTACCCTATCTGCCGGCCGGAATTCTTCTTTTTCTGGGATGTGCATCTTACCCTCCGGTTTCAAGTTATCAACATATTTCTTTTGTTCTGGACGTGAAGCTGGCTCATATTTGGGTTTATCAGGGGTGTACATAACGCCTTCCGGCTTGAGATTGTCTTTAGGCCTAACTGCTTCTGGGCGATCACCATTTGAAAGAGTGGTCTTTTCTGGTACGTAAAACTTACCAGTTGTTTTTAAGTTATCTTCTGGCTTTACTAGAGAAGGTCTAATAACATGCTGGTATTCAGTTTTTTCTGTGAAAGTCATTTCTCCTTCACTGCGAAGGTTGTCCTTATGAATAACTCTTGTCACCTTATCCGCAGGCTTATATTTTACTTTCTCTGGCATAGACATCACACCCTCTGGTTTCAAATTGTCAAGAGGTTTTTTCTGTTTAGGTCGTTCAACAGGCTTGAAGTCCTGCTTTTCTTGGACATAGAACTCTCCCTCAACTTTTAAGTTATCCTTCTGCCTCACAATGGTTACCCGCTCAGCAGGTTTATACTTCGATTTTTCGGGGCTGTAGAATTCCCCTTCAGGCTTCAGGTTGTCAGTAGGTTTTACTTGATCAGGTCTGATAACATACTGATATTCCTTTTTCTCTACAAAGGTCATCTCACCTTCAGTACGTAAGTTGTCCTTTTGGATAAACCTCTCAGTTTTTTCCGCAGGCTTATAAACTTGTTTTTCTCGTTGAACAAATTGTCCTTCAGGCTTTAGATTATCAACGGGCTTCTTCGGTACTGGTCGTTCTCCTGGCCTAAATCCTTGCTTTTCAGGAGCATAGAAATTTCCTTCAGGTTTCAAATTATCCTCAGGGCGAACTTGTAATGGACGTTCTCCTGGCCTGTAGGGCTGTCTTTCTGGGCTGTAAAAGTCCCCTTCCGACTTTAAGTTGTCGAGGGGCTTCTTTTGAACCGGTCTATCAGCAGGCTTAAATCCTGGCTTCTCCGGTGTGTAGAACTCACCCTCTGGCCTGAGATTATCCTCTGGTCTAACTTGAGAAGGTCTTTCGCCTGGTTTGTATTTCTGTTTCTCAGGACTGTAGAATTCTCCTTCAGGTTTGAGATTATCTTCCGGCTTCTTCTGAACAGGCCTCTCAGCCGGTCGGAAACCTGGCTTCTCCGGTGTGTAAAACTCACCCTCTGGCCTGAGATTGTCCTCTGGTCTGACTTGAGAAGGTCGTTCGCCTGGTCTGTACTTCGGCTTTTCAGGACCGTAGAATTCTCCTTCGGGTTTGAGGTTATCTTCTGGTTTCTTCTGAACAGGCCTTTCAGCGGGTCGGAATCCGGGCTTCTCCGGTGTGTAGAACTCACCCTCAGGCTTGAGATTATCTTCAGGTCTCACTTGAGAAGGTCTTTCGCCTGGCTTGTACTTCGGTTTCTCAGGACTGTAAAACTCTCCTTCGGGTTTGAGGTTGTCCGTTGGCTTAACTTGGTCAGGACGCACCACATATTGATACTCTTCCCTCTCGACAAACGTCATTTCTCCCTCCGTGCGAAGATTATCTTTCCTTATAATTTGTTGAGTTTTTTCTGCTGGCTTGTAAACCTGTTTTTCGGGCTTTACAAATTCGCCTTCGGGCTTGAGGTTATCCTGCGGCTTCTTTTGGACAGGTCTTTCCGCGGGTCGGAAACCTGGCTTTTCCGGTGTGTAAAACTCACCCTCTGGCCTGAGATTGTCCTCTGGTCTGACTTGAGAAGGTCGTTCGCCAGGTCTGTACTTCGGCTTTTCAGGACCGTAGAATTCTCCTTCGGGTTTGAGGTTATCTTCTGGTTTCTTCTGAACAGGCCTCTCAGCGGGTCGGAATCCAGGCTTCTCGGGAGTGTAGAACTCGCCCTCTGGCTTGAGATTATCTTCAGGTCTCACTTGAGAAGGTCTTTCGCCTGGCTTGTACTTCGGTTTCTCAGGACTGTAAAATTCTCCTTCGGGTTTGAGGTTGTCCGTTGGCTTAACTTGGTCAGGACGCACCACGTATTGATACTCTTCCCTCTCGATAAAAGTCATTTCTCCCTCCGTGCGAAGATTATCTTTTCGGATAATTTTTTCAGTTTTCTCGGCCGGCTTGTAAACTTGTTTCTCGGGCTTTACAAATTCGCCTTCGGGCTTGAGGTTATCCTGCGGCTTCTTTTGGACAGGTCTTTCTGCGGGTCGGAAACCTGGCTTCTCCGGTGTGTAAAACTCACCCTCTGGCCTAAGATTGTCCTCTGGTCTGACTTGAGAAGGTCTTTCGCCTGGTCTGTACTTCGGCTTTTCAGGACCATAGAATTCTCCTTCGGGTTTGAGGTTATCTTCTGGTTTCTTCTGAACAGGCCTCTCAGCGGGTCGGAATCCAGGCTTCTCGGGAGTGTAGAACTCGCCCTCTGGCTTAAGATTATCCTCTGGTCTAACTTGAGAAGGTCTTTCGCCTGGCTTGTACTTCGGTTTCTCAGGACTGTAGAATTCTCCTTCGGGTTTCAGGTTATCTTCCGGCTTCTTCTGAACAGGCCTCTCAGCCGGTCGGAAACCTGGTTTCTCCGGTGTATAGAACTCGCCCTCTGGCCTGAGATTGTCCTCTGGTCTAACTTGGGAAGGTCTTTCGCCAGGTTTGTACTTCGGTTTTTCAGGACTGTAGAATTTTCCTTCGGGTTTGAGGTTGTCTTCTGGCTTCTTTTGAACAGGCCTCTCCGCCGGTCGGAAACCTGGTTTCTCTGGTGTATAGAACTCACCCTCTGGCCTGAGATTATCCTCTGGTCTGACTTGAGAAGGTCTTTCGCCTGGTCTGTACTTCGGTTTCTCAGGACTGTAGAATTCTCCTTCCGGCTTGAGGTTGTCCGTTGGTTTAACTTGGTCAGGACGTACCACATATTGATACTCTTCCCTCTCGACAAACGTCATTTCTCCCTCTGTGCGAAGATTATCTTTCCTTATAATTTGTTGAGTTTTTTCTGCTGGCTTGTAAACCTGTTTTTCGGGCTTTACAAATTCGCCTTCTGGCTTAAGGTTATCTTCTGGTTTCTTCTGAACAGGCCTCTCAGCGGGTCGGAATCCGGGCTTCTCGGGTGTGTAGAACTCGCCCTCTGGCTTAAGATTATCTTCTGGTCTGACTTGAGAAGGTCTTTCGCCTGGTCTGTACTTAGGCTTCTCAGGACTGTAGAAATCTCCTTCGGGTTTGAGGTTGTCCACTGGCTTAACTTGGTCAGGACGTACCACATATTGATACTCTTCCCTCTCGACAAACGTCATTTCTCCCTCCGTGCGAAGATTATCTTTTCGGATAATTTTTTCAGTTTTCTCGGCCGGCTTGTAAACTTGTTTCTCGGGCTTTACAAATTCGCCTTCGGGCTTGAGGTTATCCTGCGGCTTCTTTTGAACTGGTCTTTCCGCGGGTCGGAAGCCTGGCTTCTCCGGTGTGTAGAAATCACCTTCTGGCTTGAGATTATCTTCTGGTCTGACTTGGGAAGGTCTTTCGCCAGGTTTGTACTTCGGTTTTTCAGGACTGTAGAACTCTCCTTCGGGTTTGAGGTTGTCTTCTGGTTTTTTTTGAACAGGCCTCTCAGCCGGACGGAAACCTGGTTTCTCCGGTGTATAGAACTCGCCCTCTGGCTTAAGATTATCTTCAGGTCTCACTTGAGAAGGTCTTTCGCCTGGCTTGTACTTAGGTTTCTCAGGACTGTAGAATTCTCCTTCGGGTTTGAGGTTGTCCGTTGGTTTAACTTGGTCAGGACGGACCACGTATTGATACTCTTCCCTCTCGACAAAAGTCATTTCTCCCTCCGTTCGAAGATTATCTTTTCGGATAATTTTTTCAGTTTTCTCGGCCGGCTTGTAAACTTGTTTCTCGGGCTTTACAAATTCGCCTTCGGGCTTGAGGTTATCCTGTGGCTTCTTTTGGACAGGTCTTTCCGCGGGTCGGAAACCTGTCTTCTCCGGTGTGTAAAACTCACCCTCTGGCTTGAGATTATCCTCTGGTCTGACTTGGGAAGGTCTTTCGCCAGGTTTGTACTTCGGTTTTTCAGGACTGTAGAATTCTCCTTCGGGTTTGAGGTTGTCTTCTGGCTTCTTTTGAACAGGCCTCTCAGCAGGTCGGAAACCTGGTTTCTCCGGTGTATAGAACTCGCCCTCTGGCTTAAGATTATCTTCAGGTCTCACTTGAGAAGGTCTTTCGCCAGGTTTGTACTTCGGTTTTTCAGGACTGTAGAATTCTCCTTCGGGTTTGAGGTTGTCTTCTGGCTTCTTTTGAACAGGCCTCTCAGCAGGTCGGAAACCTGGTTTCTCCGGTGTATAGAACTCGCCCTCTGGCTTAAGATTATCTTCAGGTCTCACTTGAGAAGGTCTTTCGCCTGGCTTGTACTTAGGTTTCTCAGGACTGTAGAATTCTCCTTCGGGTTTGAGGTTGTCCGTTGGTTTAACTTGGTCAGGTCGCACCACATATTGATACTCTTCCCTCTCGACATAAGTCATTTCTCCCTCCGTTCGAAGATTATCTTTTCGGATAATTTTTTCAGTTTTCTCGGCCGGTTTGTAAACTTGTTTCTCGGGCTTTACAAATTCGCCTTCGGGCTTGAGGTTATCCTGCGGCTTCTTTTGGACAGGTCTTTCTGCGGGTCGGAAACCTGGCTTCTCCGGTGTGTAGAACTCGCCCTCTGGCTTGAGATTATCCTCTGGTCTGACTTGGGAAGGTCTTTCGCCAGGTTTGTACTTCGGTTTTTCAGGACTGTAGAACTCTCCTTCGGGTTTGAGGTTGTCTTCTGGCTTCTTTTGAACAGGCCTCTCTGCCGGTCGGAAACCTGGCTTCTCCGGTGTGTAGAACTCGCCCTCTGGCTTGAGATTATCCTCTGGTCTCACTTGAGAAGGTCTTTCGCCTGGCTTGTACTTAGGTTTCTCAGGACTGTAGAATTCTCCTTCGGGTTTGAGGTTGTCCGTTGGTTTAACTTGGTCAGGTCGCACCACATATTGGTACTCTTCCCTCTCGACAAAAGTCATTTCTCCCTCCGTTCGAAGATTATCTTTTCGGATAATTTTTTCAGTTTTCTCGGCCGGCTTGTAAACTTGTTTCTCGGGCTTTACAAATTCGCCTTCGGGCTTGAGGTTATCCTGCGGCTTCTTTTGGACAGGTCTTTCCGCGGGTCGGAAACCTGGCTTCTCCGGTGTGTAAAACTCACCCTCTGGCCTGAGATTGTCCTCTGGTCTGACTTGAGAAGGTCTTTCGCCTGGTCTGTACTTCGGCTTTTCAGGACCGTAGAATTCTCCTTCGGGTTTGAGGTTATCTTCTGGTTTCTTCTGAACAGGCCTCTCAGCGGGTCGGAATCCAGGCTTCTCGGGAGTGTAGAACTCGCCCTCTGGCTTGAGATTATCCTCTGGTCTGACTTGGGAAGGTCTTTCGCCGGGCTTGTACTTCGGTTTTTCAGGACTGTAGAATTCTCCTTCGGGTTTGAGGTTGTCTTCTGGCCTCTTTTGAACAGGCCTCTCAGCCGGTCGGAAACCTGGTTTCTCTGGTGTATAGAACTCACCCTCTGACCTGAGATTATCCTCTGGTCTGACTTGAGAAGGTCTTTCGCCTGGTCTGTACTTCGGTTTCTCAGGACTGTAGAATTCTCCTTCCGGCTTGAGGTTGTCCGTTGGTTTAACTTGGTCAGGACGCACCACATATTGATACTCTTCCCTCTCGACAAACGTCATTTCTCCCTCCGTGCGAAGATTATCTTTCCTTATAATTTGTTGAGTTTTTTCTGCTGGCCTGTAAATCTGTTTTTCGGGCTTTACAAATTCGCCTTCGGGCTTGAGGTTATCCTGCGGCTTCTTTTGGACAGGTCTTTCCGCGGGTCGGAAACCTGGCTTCTCCGGTGTATAAAACTCACCCTCTGGCCTGAGATTGTCCTCTGGTCTGACTTGAGAAGGTCTTTCGCCTGGTCTGTACTTCGGCTTTTCAGGACCGTAGAATTCTCCTTCGGGTTTGAGGTTATCTTCTGGTTTCTTCTGAACAGGCCTCTCAGCTGGACGGAATCCGGGCTTCTCGGGTGTGTAGAACTCGCCCTCGGGCTTGAGATTATCTTCAGGTCTCACTTGAGAAGGTCTTTCGCCTGGCTTGTACTGTGGTTTCTCAGGACTGTAGAATTCTCCTTCGGGTTTGAGGTTGTCTTCGGGTTTCTTTTGAACAGGCCTCTCAGCGGGTCTGAAACCTGGTTTCTCCGGTGTATAAAACTCACCCTCGGGCCTAAGATTATCCTCTGGTCTGACTTGAGAAGGTCTTTCGCCTGGTCTGTACTTCGGCTTTTCAGGACCGTAGAATTCTCCTTCGGGTTTGAGGTTGTCTTCTGGTTTCTTCTGAACAGGCCTCTCAGCGGGTCGGAATCCAGGCTTCTCGGGAGTGTAGAACTCGCCCTCTGGCTTGAGATTATCTTCAGGTCTCACTTGAGAAGGTCTTTCGCCTGGTCTGTACTTCGGTTTCTCAGGACTGTAAAATTCTCCTTCGGGTTTAAGGTTGTCCGTTGGTTTAACTTGGTCAGGACGCACCACATATTGATACTCTTCCCTCTCGACAAAAGTCATTTCTCCCTCCGTGCGAAGATTATCTTTTCGAATAATTTTTTCAGTTTTGTCGGCCGGTTTGTAAACTTGTTTCTCAGGCTTTACAAATTCGCCTTCCGGTTTCAAGTTGTCTTGAGGCTTTTTCTGAACTGGCCTCTCAGCTGGGCGGAAACCTGGCTTCTCCGGTGTGTAAAACTCACCCTCTGGCCTGAGATTGTCCTCTGGTCTGACCTGAGAAGGTCTTTCGCCTGGTCTGTACTTCGGCTTTTCAGGACCGTAGAATTCTCCTTCGGGTTTGAGGTTATCTTCTGGTTTCTTCTGAACAGGCCTCTCAGCTGGTCGGAACCCGGGCTTCTCGGGTGTGTAGAACTCACCCTCTGGCTTGAGATTATCTTCAGGTCTCACTTGAGAAGGTCTTTCGCCTGGTCTGTACTTCGGTTTCTCAGGACTGTAAAATTCTCCTTCGGGTTTGAGGTTGTCCGTTGGTTTAACTTGATCGGGACACACCACATACTGATATTCTTCCCTCTCGACAAAAGTCATTTCTCCTTCTGTTCGAAGATTGTCTGTTCGAATTATTCTTTCAGTTTTATCTGCCGGCTTGTAAACTTGTTTCTCAGGCTTTACAAATTCGCCTTCAGGTTTTAAGTTGTCTTGCGGCTTTTTCTGAACTGGTCTCTCAGCGGGTCGGAATCCTGGCTTTTCAGGTGTATAGAACTCACCCTCAGGTCTTAGATTATCTTCAGGTTTGACTTGAGAAGGTCTTTCGCCTGGTCTGTACTTTGGTTTCTCTGGACTGTAAAATTCTCCCTCGGGCTTTAAGTTGTCATCTGGTTTTTTCTGTACGGGTCTCTCAGCGGCTCTGAAACCAGGTTTTTCCGGGGTATAGAAATCACCTTCAGGCCTAAGATTGTCTTCTGGTCTTATTTGAGCAGGTCTTTCCCCGGGGCGGAATTTTGGCCTATCAGGACTGTAAAACTCTCCTTCTGGTTTAAGGTTGTCATTTGGTTTTACTTGGTCAGGACGAACTACATATTTATATTCTTCCCTTTCGACGAATGTCATTTCTCCTTCCGTGCGAAGATTATCTTTTCGAATAATTCTTTCAGCCCTATCAGCCGGTTTGTAAACTGGCTTGTCGTTCCTTACGAATTCCCCTTCTGGTTTAAGATTGTCCTCCGGCTTCTTCTGTACTGGGCGCTCTGCAGGCTTAAACCCTGGCTGTTCGGGAGTATAGAAATCACCTTCAGGTTTCAGATTGTCAACAGGACGAACTTGAGATGGACGGTCGCCAGGGCGATATTTTGGTTTCTCAGGACTATAAAATTCACCCTCTGGTCTTAGGTTATCCGAGGGCTTGACTTGTCCCGGTCGTACTACGAACTGATATTCTTCTCTCTCCACAAACGTCATTTCTCCTTCAGTCCGTAAGTTGTCACTGCGAACAATTTTTTCAGGTTTCTCCGCTGGACGGTAGGTTTGTTTTTCTGGTGAAGAAAATTCTCCTTCCGGCTTGAGGTTATCAATGGGTTTCTTTTGGGTTGGGCGGTCGGCTGGGATGTAGCCCGGTTTCTCGGGGGTATAAAACTCGCCTTCTGGCCTTAGGTTGTCTTTGTGTCGCACTTGAGTAGGCCTATCTCCTGGTTGATATTTCGGCTTTTCTGGACTATAGAACTCGCCTTCGGGCTTAAGATTGTCTGTGGGCTTTACATATCCAGGTCGGACGGTGTATTGATATTCCTCTTTTTCTACGAAAGTCATTTCTCCCTCAGTACGAAGGTTGTCGGTATGCACAATTTTCTCACGTTTCTCTCCCGGCTTGTATGGCTCTTTCGGTGGCACTGTAAAATCTCCTTCAGGTCTTAAATTGTCTTCTGGTTTCTTTATGACTATGTAGTCCACTAGAATGTCTTCGTTTTGCTTGGGAATGTTTCCATTATCTTTTTTCGACCATGTATTTGTACGTATCCTCGTATATGCATCGTCTACGCTATCTGTAATAATACAAAAAGGATAATCACATAATATTAATTTTAATTATTATTTTACACTTGCCATCAGTTTGAATGATAGTTTTTTCCGAAGATTTCGTTGTACTGCTTGAGCAATGATGTCGCCTAAAATAATGGTACTGCTTTTAGAAAACAACAACACAAATAAAGACCTTCAAATCATACCCGCATGTGCAAATTTCACAGATGCACCTTTCACTATGTGTTGATGACTTGTTTGTTGCAACTCCTCGCTGGGAATACAAGATATTACATTAAATTTAAATGAATGCATTTATTTTAAATAAGTGAAAACGTAAAATGAAAAACCAAAGTTGTTAACGGATGAAAATGAATTTTACAAATTCCTAAGTTTGATTTCTTAACTAATCTACTCACGGTTCTTGAGTCGTCTAGGCGTTTCTTATCAGTGCGCACATAATCGATTTCATCATAAATATTTTCGGTAATATTTTTGTGTTTCGATGTCTCTTTCAAGTTCAGGGTTATGTTCTCATTGTTCTCCAATATCGATGTGTTTTTCTCAATCTCCACAAACTCGTCCACGTAAATGGTCTTTTTGGGAGCCTCTACGATCTTCTCAATGACATCTGTGTGCACCTTCTCGTCCAAAACGCGCCAGTCGTTGATGCTTGCATCAAAAATCTGAAGGAAAATTCCTTAGTATCGTAATTTAACACACACCCACAAAACTGGCATTTGAGGTTTCTGCTTTTGGGAGGGTCTAAAAAAAGCCCACACGCAGGCACGCACAATCAACGACTTACCTTTGTTACCTCCGTTGTAGTCGTTATGTTTGCAACATCGGTATTATCTTTCTCGATTTCACGAGCAATGTCATTGGGCACGAAAGCTTTCGTATCAGTGAACGACTTCTCGTCCACAACAGTCCACTTGCCGAGCTTCGTGTCATACACCTTGGTGGTGTATGTGGTTCTTGTTGTGTTGATGACATCATCGACTATTTCGGGATAGCCCGTATCGGCGGTACTGTCCACCGTCCGTTCGTCCACCACGCGCCACCGATTGTTGCGTCTGTCGTATATCTTCTTCTTGTACGTAACTTTGGAGCTGCCGTCGGATTCCTTGCTAACATACCGCTCGAAGGTGGGCCGTGTCTTGCTGGGTCCTTGGGCGCTGCCATCGCTGTACTCCGTCCAGGTCTTGGTCTTCACGTCGTAGACCTCTTTTTTAGACGATGTCTTTGATTGCTTACTGCTGCTAGAGCTTTTGAGGACGGAACTCTCGCTGACCTCTTTGCTGGACCTGTGCTGGTCGACCACTGACGATGACGTAGCTCTGTCAACAGCAGTGCCTGTGCTCGCCACTTCAAGTTTATCGTTGCGTCGCGTCGATGACGTCGCCTTTGTTGTGGTCGCGCCAGACGACGAGGCAACCGGTTCGGGGTAGCCTTGCAACGTCACCGATGCGGGCACATCAGCTGTTCCGCGCGACGTCAGCTTTGGCACGCTCTGAGATTCGCTCAAATTGCTGTTCCCGCTGATGTTTATATTTGTGTTTGTGCTGCTGCTGATGTTACTGCTGCTGCTGCTGCTGGTGTTCGTCACTGTCTTGGTGTCTGTATCGAAGCCAACCTGTTTCCTCGGCACGGATGATGTCATACCGGTAGCCGTATCGGCTCTCTCGCTCGCAATCAGCGTTTCGTTGGCGCTCCGACTGGAACTGGTTGTGGCTTCAAAGTACGAGCTGGAGCTACTGGCTTGCTGCTGCTGTTGGCTGGAAGACATCGACGAGGACGTGAACATTTTCGATACGCTGCCCCCGCTGGCGGAGACGGATAGCGTGGGTGTTGTGATCTCCACCACCTCGATGGGCACCGAGAATACTGGCTCTTTCTTTTCACTTTCGAGCAGATCGATCGACGATATGATCTTCTGATTGGCATTATCCCGGTAGATCTTGCTGCTGTACTGCGACTCCGACTGCAGTTGGGACTGAGATTGCTCTGTGTAGGAGGAGGTGTGCGACTGGGAGGCCTTGCTCTGGCTCTGGCTCTGGCTCTGGCTCCGGCTGCTGTAGCTCCTCACTCCGGCCGCTGGAAGGGAAGCAGCCGAAGTGCTGGCGACAGGCTCACCATACGACACCGATTCGTGCTGCATGGAACTGGAGCTGTTGCTGGTGGTCAGAGTGGCGAACGCATCGGGTCCCAGTTTTTTGGTAAGCTTCGTGGCCTCGGCCGACGACGTTGATGTTGTGGTCGATGTTGCTGGTGGCGACTGCGACGTCGACGCCTGCTGCTGAGACACTTGTTTCTTTTTATTGCTTTTTGATACCATTTTGCTGGCGGAGCGCTGACACAGATGAGGTAATCACCGTTTGGGAGACGTGAATAATGCACCTGGCTGGACTATTGCTATTTGAGTGGCCTTATGGGGCTAATTTGCGTTCGGTATTCGGTTGTTTCGTTGTTATTAATCACAATTAATGCTCGCTTCGTTGCTTTTGGCACTCGGTTGGTTTTTTAATAATATTGCGCGTATGAATGGGACGTGGTTGTTGGGATCTGGACTGGTGTGTCACATAATTTCCTCGGTGGAATGTCGAAATACTTATTTTTAAATATATTTATTAGACGCACACGAACAGGCTAGTCATAGTTCAAGTTAAGGCACCAACACACGCACACTAGCGACAGTTTGACGTGTGAGCAAAAAGCTTAGCACGCTCGCTCACATACACCAACACACTGGTAGGCGGGGAGAGACGCACGGATGCAGCGGGTTGGAGCCGATCGAGATACAGATACAGATGCAGAGCCACAAAAAAATCACCAAAACCGAGAGACTGCGGGCACCGTTCGTGTTCGGAGCACTTTTAAGATCACCAACCGTCGCGAAGCACAACTCAAAACGTACTGATCGCGTCTGGAGCTGCTTTCGACCGACTATCTGAGCGCTGCCAGCCGAAAGCGGCAGCAGCAGCGCCGGCAGAAGCGTTTTGTGGGCTTTTAGCCATTGGCGGGAGCGAGAGGCAACGACGCCTTCGCATAAGGCAAAAAGTTAAAGTCAAGCCAGCGTAGGTTTCGGAATCCGACGGATGCGTAGGTCGGTCCAGGTGCGGATTGAAACCGGGAGCAAGAGCTGTGGATAATAAACTCCCACCCCCCTCGCCACACTCCCAAGAAAAACAATGCAAACTCAAATCGAGGTTTCTTTAACTTTGAGATTTAAATAGACAAATTATTTACTCTTTATAAAATATAGTAAATATTTAGATTTTTATTAACAAATATAATATTAACACCCTTGTTTAAATAGTTTCGAACCCTAAATTGAAAGTTTTCCCCCCAAAACTTTACTCCAGATCCGCCCCTGTGCCGGTATGCCACGAAGACCGAGTTCAATAAGCCAATAAAAACCGCACACACACCGCATCGATCTTTTGTGAAAGTGCCAATAAAAACAAAACAAACAGATGTATGATGTTTGATGCCCGATGCCGGCGGTCTTTCTGTTTGAGCTTGTCAGGTACACAAAACAGAGCAGCACGAACTAGCAGGGCGTGCGCCTGCGTAGCAAACAGTCTCCCAAAACAATATTGACTCAAACTGAAATTGGCAACCCAAATTAGGCCGGGCTAACGGCTGTGTCTGTCGGATGCACAATTAAATTTGAATAGCACATGAGGCTGGTTAGTCAGCACATGCTGGCCATGTTTGTCGATACATTTGAGATCGTCTAGCCAAGCGGCAACGGCGCTACGTGGGCGTCTCCGCCGGAGCTGAGTAAGCCAGACTAAGATTTATTCGCCATAATGCTGCTTGATACACTCAATGGCCCAATTGATTTATAACGGCCTTTGGGTGGGTGCAAATGAAAAGTATCTAAAAGTGGATATGTCCAAATGGGGCGTGCCATAGATCAGCTGCATAATGAAAGAGAACCCCAAGAGACGACCTCCAAACCCAGTGTGTATACCGGTCGATTTTTAAGTGCTATCAAGCTATCAAGAAAAGCAAAGCCCAAGCTTGCTTAATTCGAGTCTGACGTCATACGCGGCGTATGAGCAACGAGCACCGAAACTCATTTTCATGCGAAGCCGAAAGCAATCAAAACTTGTTTGCTGGCCGGGTACACAAAATAAAATCACACAAATAGAAGTAAGACACAAATGCAAAATTAAAGTGGAAAATAAAAGCGGCCACAGTGAAACCTGCTTAGCAATTCACAGCACAAACCGCCGACATGGGCATGGGCATAAAAATTGCAACTGGATCTGGAGCACGATGCAATTCAGATCAAATGGCAATTGGGAACTGGGCCACTGGGTGCAGTGCGTCGGGAAAACATTGGGGACTGACTAATTAGGGAGTCACATTCAAGCAGATCGCTGTATCGAGTGTGGGGATGATGACATCTCATCTCACAGCGTTTCCTTGGAATTGAAATTAAATTCTGAGACCGAAACGGCAACAGAGGCGTGCTCGAAATTTATGCGCAAGTTTCGGCTGTCGCGTAGCCTCAAGTTCAATTAATTTTAATTTAACAATAAGCCGAAATGCACATCAAGGTAACGTGTCCATGTCAGCCCTTATTTGGCAGTTGGCCGAAATGCCGAGATATCCGAAAATGTTTTTTACTGCCAGTGCACAATGCACTTTTAGGGCAGACTTGCAAACGACATTCTCTTACGGCCGATTTATCCAACTGACTCAACCGATGCCCATATGGGCATGAAGAGGCCCAGTCACGTACATAACTTGGCGCATATATTATTCACTTGTATCTCAAAAAATTATAAACAATTAAAAGTTACGGCGGTGAATGAATTGTAATGGCTACGGGTAGCTGCGCATGTTGGACAGTTTTGACGTGCTCGGGCTTATCCGTTGATTGGGGAAGGAACTCAAAAGCCTACAGCCCAACGTGTCTACTTTTTGATTCCATTTGGAGACACCAAAAAAGCTCCACCTTAAATTTCCGCTTAGGCAAAACAATTAGGCAAAAATTTGTGTTGAATTTCCACACATTTTAGTGCTATCTTATCTGACTTTACTTTTGCCTTGGCATTCTACGAAATTTGCATACAAACTTTGTACACCACAGATATTTCCTTTTCCACGCTCATACCATAATGATCTAAACGATTTACTGATGAAAAATTGCAATTGAGTTGACTCACAGTCAATATGGCAAATATTTGCGTTTGTTTGTTTAATCAGCAAATCTATAAATAAGTTATTCATTCATTTTTGACAAAAGAAAGTTCTTGAGGCGATAAACTGCAAGACAAAACAGTAGGTCCAATATAATTGGGTTCCACAGATCAAGTTCACTGTAAACCTTGACGCAATAGTTTCCGTTTTGATTGAACTCTATTGATATTACAACCAATTTGTAAGCAAGAACGTAAGGTTATAAGATCGAAATCCCATGAGTCCCACGGTATGTGGCGCTGTTCTTATCAGGAATGAATGATAGCTCCTTGGCGGGTTAGTAAACAAATTTAGATAAGACCCCCACAATATATTGGAAGGAAATTTGTCAGTAATTGCAATTACACGTTGTTTTGTTTATTATAATTCATATTTTCCGTTTGTATTTCTTTAAGGCTTACATATTAAAATATATGCTTAGTGTATGTTCATTATTTATTGTTTCATTTATCAGATTACGATAATTACCAATTATGTTCCGTCTGCTTTTAATGCGTTCCTAAGACTTAACATAGAATTTTTACAGTGTGATATACGTCGCCAAGCGTGCATTGGATGATGTGGGTCGGTTATAAGACTGTCTGTTCTTGTAGCTGCATCTTGTGTACTAATTTCATTGAATAATTTGTAAAGTTTTTCGTTTGCTAGGCTGGGTTTTGGGTTGTCAAACAATTGCAGTCACCTACGCTATCTGGATATCTGTGTTAGCTAGTTTTCGTGCCAGGCACCTACTCCACATTCCTTAGCCCCCGGACTCCTACTGGAATCTCTCCGCTCTGTCAGACCTGTTCTTCAGTTGCTTGGAGTTGCAGCGAACTTCGGTTTTTGTATGTACATTCGAAATGTGCTGCCTGCACCAACGCGATTCTGGGCAGGAGTACCCCGGACCACGATCGCGACCACGCAAACGCCCACGCCACGTCTGAATTGGAACCCCTGGTTACGTATTCAAGTGCAACGCCTGCTAGTGTCTAGAACTATCCGTAGTCGTCTATGTTTCGTGTTAATATGTATACAGTTTATACTTAATCATAAATATTTGTCGTCTAGTTGAATATAAGTTTGTGTATAAGTTGTGTTATTTAAACTCGTGTAATGCGTAAAACCAATTGAACGTAACGCTTTAAAACTTGCAACTCATACAGGTTGTTCTTTTAGATGCGACCAAGGCATCGCAAAAATTAACAGATACTCTATATACGTAAATCTATATATGTCTGTATATATATATATTATATAAGGTGTGTTCATGTCTGTAACGCTAGTTAACTATTATGTGTACAATGCGATTACTTAACCGTTAACCTAAGACTAACTAAAATATTACATTTAAGGGAATCGCTTACGACGCATGCGCCCACTCCGAGGACCTTTCTGGGAGGGATCTGCCTGTGTCTGACCGAGTGTGCTGGTGTTCTGTTATGCACTGATGTTGTCGCTACTTGTGTGTTGCTGTTGCACTTGCCACGTATTTACAATCGCTTTCGGTTACTCCGCGCTCATGTCCTCCTGGTCCTGATGCTGATCCTCCGGCAACACACTGCGGCAGATCTCGTACTTGATCACCTTGCCATGGCCATCGGGCATTATCTGGACCTGCACCTGTTGCTGATCGTTGGCAGCCGCCAGTTGCTGCTGGGCAGAGGCCTCCTGTAAAAATGGGGAAGGGCAAAAGAGGTTAAGCTCAAGCCTGGAAAAGAGTCTTGGCCATGTCAGCTTATCGACTAATCGACTAGATATGCAGAAATAATATAAACTAAACTAAAGATTACGCTCAGGCAAAGAGGCGACAAGCAACGTGTTGCAAGTTTGGGAGGAAAGGGGAAATAAAGAGAAGGAACACACAAAACATTAATTAAGATGATAAAGGAGATATAGGACAGACGCAGGCACAGGCGACTTTTATTAGGTATATTCTCTAGGCATACGACAAACAACAATAAAAACAGCAAAAACAACAAAAGATATACATAATATCATGACATACAGGAACAAATATAGACAATTAGCGATAATTTGGATATTTCATACACACCTAAACGCGCAAACTGAAGCCTTTGAATGGAATTCGATTTGATTCGATACGATTGGATTGTTTTCATTGCAAAGTTATGGGTTTCTTTTGATTTATAGTTTTGGTGAGAGAACACGCATAGACAGACACTCCTTCACATAGGCAGACACACCCGCTCACACACACATCACATCAGGTCCGATCGGTTCGGATCTAAAGACTCCAATACCTTTCGAATCTGAATATGAGTTTATATTCAAATGTGCGCTTGTGTGAATGGATGTCGCTCGAGTTGGTTTTTGTTTGATTAGGTTTTAATGTTCATTTGTGGTTTTATTTATCTTATTTTTCAGATTTTCTGTTTCGTTTAATTCTTAGTAAGAAGTAGTTGGTACAACAAGCTGCAAAGTATTGGAAAAGGTAATGCGATTATGTTTCAGATTCGGTTTCATTGGTTCAGTGGTATATATAGATGGGTTAGATGGGTGGACTTTGCAGATAGAAGGACATTTAAAATAAATGGAACATTTAACTTAGAGTAAGCTAAAACAGATCGCCGCTTCCCGACTGACCGACAAAGCCTTTTGAGGGATGCCAATAAGAATCGTTTATTGTTGAATTGATAACATTGCTTAGGTGCTTAGTATTTTACATGTACGTTAGGGCTGCCTAACTTACTCCCAACTAGAATTAGACTTAACGCTAACTAAGAAGTGTAAATCAAAGCATTTTAAAACGGAACGGAGCGGTTCGGATCGGATCCGGGGTGACGGGATATCAGGTTATCTGGGTTAACTGATTATCTGATTATCGGGCTATCGGAGAGGCTCTGGACTGGGACTGGAGTCTAGCATACCTGTTGCTGCGATATGGCTGGCTTCGTCTCCAAATGCTGGCGCTGGTGCAGCATCAGGTGGTTCTTCTGGAAGAAGGCCTTGCCGCACTCGCACACGTGGGTACGAACTGTGCATCCGCCGTTCGGGTGCCGGCGATTGTGCTGCATGAGTCCGTGCTTGGCGGCGAAACCCTTGCCGCAGCTGGCGCAGAAGTGTGATTTCGGTTTGTTGGCCGGCGCCACGGAAACGACGTGCTGCTGCTGTTGTTGCTGTTGTTGCTGCTGCTGCTGCTGCTGGGCCACGTGCTGCAGATGCTGTTGCTGGCTGTGCACCGGCATAGTAGGCACGGCGGTGACCACCGCTTGGGGATGGGTTGAGTTGGCGGCCTGCACCAGCGTGGTCTGCGACATCACCTGACCGGTGGACGATATGATCTGCACTGGCACAGGGCTCTGGCCCACCAGATTCGGGTTGGCCGTAACCACAGTTCCCGGGTTCAGGCTGGCCGTGCTCAAAAAGTGTCCCGGCAGCGCGGCTGTCAAGGCACACAAATCTGTCATTAGGCTCTTGTCGCCAGTGTGAAGGCGCAAGTGAAGAGCCAAGGCCTCTCGACTATTAAAGGCGCTGCCGCACTCCCTACAAGAATACAATAAAATTAATAGAAATTCCGCTGATTTTTAAATCAGTACTTACCGGCATACAAACTGCGGACGTGCCACGCCATTGGCATCCGTGGTGGAGACAGTCAGCAACGTGGAGTTACCCGGATTGCTCACCACGGTAATGGTCTGCGGATGCGTCTGGTGTCCGGTCTGATGATGATGGGCCTGTTGCAGCTGCTTGAGTTTTAAATTAAAGCCAGTCAATTTCTATTTATGTAATAATAAAGGCTTGAGCAACATACCTGCTGATTGGCTATGATGGTGGCACTGCTCGTGTTGGGATTGACGCCATTGTGCGCCGTCCTTACGTGCTGATGAAGCTCAGCCTTGGTGAGGAATCCCTCGCCGCAGCTGACGCAAGGATGCGCCTGCTCTCCAGTGTGTACCCGTCTTTAGAAACATTTTGAGATTAGAGATCAATACATTAAAGCTAACCAATTCGCAAAGCTCACCTCATGTGGGCAACTAAAGTTCGCTTTTGAAGAAACTCTTTGCCGCACACAGTGCAAGAGTGCGGTATTTTGCCGTGAATACGTCCGTGGTTTACCAATTGAAACTTGCGTGGAAACGACGCGCCGCAGTCAGCGCAAACAAATGGATTCAATGAACCATGGAAGCTGTACAAGAAACGAATATTAAATCATTAAATCATATCGGAAAATCATGAAGTTCCCTTTTTTATTTTAACTTACCGCGAGTGCATAATCAGGTGGTTCTCCTGGGCAAAGCTCTCACCGCATTCCTCACAAACATACGGTCGCTCGCCGGCATGAAACTTGCTATGCGTGACCAGGTGTCGCTTGAGCGGAAAGGCGCGCCCGCACTCCTGGCAGACGAACGGTCGCTCGCGGCTGTGGACCCGCGAGTGGGTCAGCAGATGGTGCTTGAGGGTAAAGCTCTTCTTGCACTCCTGACACTGATAAGGTCTCTCCGTGGAGTGGAGCAGCAGGTGAGTGTTGAGACAGTGCTTGTGCGCGAAGCTCTTGCCGCAGTGGGTGCAAATGTGGGGGCGTTCACCTGTGGGGAAAACGGAATGGTTAGGTCTGCTCGGTGTTTGGGAGTAATCTGCCAGGAACAAGAACAACCACCTGTGTGCACGCGTGCGTGGGTTGTCAAATGGTGCTTGAGCAGAAAGGACTTGCCGCACTCGTCGCAACTGTACGGGCGTTCCTTCTTGATAGTGGCGTCCGTCTAAGAAAAGAAACGAAATTAATTAATATATCATTTAAAAATATTATATTGATAATAATCACAAAAGCATGTATTTGGCTTACTTCGCTGAAATGCATTGATTCCTGTAGTTCGGTCTTTGGGGACAACTCCAATGTGCCTGGCTCCAACTTTAAGTTGGGTGCTTCGCCCTGCGAGTCTTCGTTATCCTCCAGCCCTTGTATTACTTTCTGTACTTGAACTGAAATACCAGGAAGTATGTCACCTAAGAGTGTTGTTGCACCGCCAACGGAACAAAAGCCAAATGGAATTCAAAGGAAGATACAAAAAAATAGAGAAGAAACAAAAGGAAAAAAATCAAAGATACGAACAAACTAAATATGCAAATCAAAATAATGGGGTTTATCGCTTAATTAAACTTAAAACAACGTTAGGCAAACCAAACTAAATGGCAAAAACTATGATTACAAAACGTAAAACGTTATGACTCCACGCAACCGGATAAAAGCAACCGGAACCGAGTATGTGCCAATATGCCGGGTAGTATACGGTCAGATTACTTCAATTGTGTGTGTGAAGGAGTAGGTGGCAGGAGGGTCTGGAGCAGGGGTAACAAACACAGATTTGAGATGCTTACTTGGTGTCCCGCCGGACGCATGGTGATGTGATCCGTCGGCAGCGGTGATCGTGTGCGTCTGATGGTGGCCGGCAGCGATGGCGCGCTTGATCAGGATCTCGTTGCACTCCTCTTGCGTGAGATGCAGTGCTCCGATCGAGCTGAAGTGCGATTTGGCCGCCGCAGAGCCGGCGGTTAGCACCGTCTGTCCGGTCTTAGCATCAACGATACTGCCGTTGGTCAGGGTGTGGTGGTGGGCGAGCCCCGGATCCCCACCAGCAGCGGCTGCAGCTGCTGCGGCCGTAGCCGGATCTACCAGCAGATCTGTTGTTTGTTCCGACGGTTTTGTTTCGTTTGGAGAAGGTTCGATCAGACCGCGCCCGCCGCCCGCCAAGTGATGAGGTGTGTGGTGTTATATGGTAACGTAGTGATGTTGTGTTTGTGCGGTGCAGTTAGCGAAATGATCGGTGGGTCGGTGGTGGATCAGGTGCAATAGCAATACGGGCAAACACACAAGCACAGTGGGAGTTTTGGAAGAGATGGTGGATTTTGGGGTTCGGTTTTCGGGTTGAATTCAAGGGCGAGCGAGATCGAGCGAGAATTAAAAAAAAATTAAATAAATAAACGGGAGTAGAGAGAGAAAAACAATCGATTAACAGAAAACCCAAAATATATAGATAATCACAACACAGTAACAGCAATGCGTGCAACACTGATTCGATGGGCTTTAACTTGCTTTGAATCGATTCACTTACAGTTCTTGTCGAGGCTCAGAACTTGCTGGTTGGGGTCCTGCTTCTTGACCACCGTCGATGCTCCTCCGGCAGTAATAACTCTGCAATGGTATAGAGAATAGGATATAGATCTTATTTGGGATTTGGATTTGCCCAAACGTACCTCTGTGTTCCAGGCGGAAATGAAGGATCGTTTACGACAAACATGCGACGCACGACATTATTTTTGCCTCCAGCTGTAAGGCCTTTGACATCCTTTTGAACGGCCAATGATCCATCCGTCGATAACAGATAGGGCATCTGAAACAAAGGGTTTTAATACTCATTGCTGGATGGGGTAATTCTAAGGTCAGTGTTCCCTAATTAATTGAAGAATAAAAACAAAAATGCTAGCAGAATTTTTAAAAGCGTTGCACTCTTTATAGGACCTCTCACCTACTCAAGGCAAATTTACATTTATTTACCAACACGTGCTATTCATGAATCTACATAGCGATCTACCTTTAACATTTTCTCATATAATACATAAAGCAAGATATTGCTTCTGTTACATTTTTTTTTGTATACTACATTATAAGTTTGTTAAGTTTAAAATTAATATTAAGTACGTTCAGAACCTATTTCGATCGTATCCAACTTTTTTGGGGATTTCGTGTTTTCAAATTTGATCCTATATTTCTGAATGAAATTCTCACCTCGTTAAGCTTTTGTTTGGGGAACTAAAACTTAGGGGGCTAGTACAGTCGCTACTCGCTATACTAAGAGCTGCAAGCTACGCTCCAAGTTAGCAGTCAATGGAGTTGTTGTTTTTGCCGCTGCTCGCTCTGATTGATAAGCAATGAGCAATAATAACCACGCTACACCTGCGCAGCCAGTAGTGCGGCAACAGATGATAAGGAATGAAAGGGGATGGGGTCATGACGAGAGGGGGATGTTTGCGAAAAGCGCGCCTTTTTACTCTTTGGTGTGTGTGTACAATTGGACATCGTGGCATGTGAGTGTGTGTGTGTTGGGCGCCAAAACGGCATGGCAAAAGTAATCAAAACACACGCACGGAAAACGCAACGCACACCAAAGAGCACACGTCATTTCTGGGCGTGTGTGCGTGCGTACACACACACTCAAGCAGTCGCGGCGAAATCGCCACTGACGCACACATATGGATAAAACGGGCGCGCAACTGCGGCGAATTCGCCGCGATTGCCATTGTATAAGTGCCCGCAAAAAAAAAACAAACAGTTTCTCCTATGCATTGCACAACAAAAATTGTTGCTCTCCAAAATAAACTCTCGACAAAAACAAAAGGAAAGGCAATAATTATTAATAGAACTAAAATTGGGTTAGCGATACATAGTCTAGGAAAATATCGATTAGCATCGATTGCCTTTGCCAGCTGCCAGACTGCTGAAAATTTCACGACCTTCTTAATTAATTGGTCGGATTGGATGGGGGGACTATTATTTATTTACTCATTGGCCAGGTGCTCGTGTTTTTATTTTTGGAATTTCTCCGCACACACATGGTAAAATGTGTGTACGCATTCGCTTTACAAATACCAAATTATGAATGTTTACGAATGAAATGGAAACGAAAAAAATCCGTATGGATGTATGGTAAAAGAATTCTAACACACTCGCTCCAATCCCGTATATTCGCCTGACAACGCAGTTACATAAAGTGTGGCGCATGCATATATACATCGTACATGAATGTATGTAAGTTTGTATGCCGCAGTAGTCGCTCGTTTTCCACGTATACCGTACGTGAATGCCTGTCGGCCCGTATACATACACAGTTCGTTGCCGAAAGCAGCGAGTGTTGGTGAGGCAATTGAGCGAGTGTAACGCAGTGCGTGTCTGCGTTTGTGTGTATGCGTTGGTGGTCACAACACAATTCGGTGTGGGAAAGCAACAGCAACGCACACACACATGTAGATGCACCTGAAAGGGGGCGGGAAGGGGAATATCCTGGCAGCTTTCGAAGGTTTATCAAATATATACACGTAGTTTAAGACTTACCGACTCCCCGCTGACCGTGTAGTTGATGTTGGGCGATATCTCCAGTACCGATTCGGTGGCGCGGCTGCCGTTGTCCGCAAAACCCCAGGTATAGCCGAAGGGCGGCGGATTCTGGGCGGCGCACATTATTTAGCACAATGTGGGGGGCGGGGCACAGGCAGAAAGAGAGAGAGAGGGGAGCGGGAATTTCGGGGGGGACGGAAGAGAAAAAAGCGCAAAATTTCCAAACGCAAATGTAATTGCACTTCTCGCTTGCTTGTGGTATATGTAGGTATGTATGTATGTATTCTAAAGCACGTACAAAATACTAGCCTCCTCTAGTAGTAGTAAGTGGAAATTGGTAATGGTATTTTTGCGGCTGTGTTTGAAGCCAAAATATACACAACAAATTTAAGTCGTTTGGGTTTTTAAGCACTTTTCAAATTTTTTTGTTGGGGCTATCGGAACTGCGACGAAAACCACGACGAAAATCACCGCATTCGTTCGCCGCAACGAGACGGGGGCGAACTACTATATAGACCGAAAAGAAAGTCAAGTTGCTCTGGCTGCGGGCGCCATTTTTTTCCGTCCCTCGGTGTCTAAAAAAATTTACTTGGCGTTGTTGGGGCACTACTTCATTGATAACACACTCGTTTTGGCGACGTGGGCGTGGGTGTGCGTATGCGTCGATGTGTGTGCACGCGCCCCGTGTGACTATGTGCAGTTTTTGCAATTAAATTTATAAACAAAACACTCTTTTTCCTCCAATATAATTCACAGACACAGATACCACTGAACAAATTCCTTAGTGTTCGTGCTTCTCGTTCTCTGACGCCATCTTGTGTGTGCGCGGGCCAGGGTTGTCAAAAGGCGCGAACTATCGTTGCTCGAAAGTCTGGCAACGCCAACGCCAGCGTGACCCTTTCTTTGATATCTTTTAAAGTTCCCTGAACGGTCACCCTTTGCATAACAATATTCACATTTTTTGTTTCATACATTTTGTATAAATTTATCAAATAAAAGGATGTCTCTGTCGCCAGCCAGTGGCATTGGTCGCTTCTATGCCAAGTCGGCGAAAATTATACGATTCGTGCGCCTGGGCTGCACAAACCGCCCTTTTTACCACATTGTAGTCATGGAGGTGTGTATTTTCGACCCATTAGAGTGGTTACAACTCCTTATAAACTGGGATATTTGTGTTTTTAGAGGCGCAAGAATCAGCACCAGCCTGTCATAGAGCAGGTGGGCTCCTTTGATCCCCTGCCTAACGATTTCAATGAGCGTTTGGTTGCCCTAAACACCGAGAGAATTCGCTTTTGGTTGGGAAAAGGTGCTCACTTGTCTACGCCGGCTGCAGAGCTCCTGGGAATCGCCGGACTACTGCCCATCCACCCACGCACCTACATGTCCGCCTGGCGGAACCGGAGAGCAGCCGCCGAAGCGGAGGCCACAGCTGAAAAGGCGGAATCAACCGCTTAAAGATCGCAGTTCTTCAATAAAAACCTCGTTTTCGTTTTACAATTAACAAGCGGAGATTTCTTGTTTAGCGACCACTGGTGCTCTTCATATCAACAACAAAATGAATACATATTTAAAATTTATTGCAAAACGTAACCGATACGAGGTGAGGTGGTGATTAGGCCCTAAACCAAATGCATGGGCAAGCGAGCAGCAGGCGCAGTATCCACGCAGCCACATCTTAGTCGTGCTTCAGCACTCCAGCGGCCTTCTTCATGCCATCGTCGATGATCCTGTCGACGGCTGTTGGGGGGAAAAAAAAGATCCTCAAATAGCTAAACTTAACAGTCGAGAGCACAATTCACTCACATTCGTGGTGCTTCAGGAAGTAAGGTCGCACCAGCTTGTGGTAGATGATTGTGGATCCGTTCTGTTCCGTGGGCAGCATGCACCAAATGAGGAAAGCACACTGCATTGGGAGGATAACATTAAAAATCATATCAATATCAAAACAAAAGCCCTTAAGACCCACCTTCAGCAGCCAGTAGAATGGGATCACCGAGGTCAGCAGGCCTGAGAAGAATTCAATCACGGTGAAGATGCCAAAGGTGACCCAATAGATCAGCCACTTTGTGTCGTCCTGCTTTGTGCTAGACTCGATGGCATGGATGGAGATATATGCTGGATACAGCACCCCAATGATGTTGCACAGCAGCTGGGCGCCCCAGCCAAAGATCAGGTAGAGGGCGCAGAGACCAGAAGCACCTGAGAAAAGAAAATAATACCTTATTAATCAAATCTTATAAGAGTCTTTTGGAGCTCTACCAAAGCGAAGAAGGGCGTTCTCTGCAAACAACTCCACTATTTTGCTCTCCAATCCCTCAACCGCCATGTTTGCCGTCTATTTGGTCAATTGCTGTTGCCCTAGTGGCGTAGTTTCCCTTTGGCTATAACCAGGTCCAAAGCAGGAGCGGTTCTATAAGGCGCAGGGTGGTCAAAGGGATTTCAAACTTACACACTCTTCTCACCAGACAAACTATTTGGAGGGCATTTAGCCAGATACCCGTACACCTTTTAAGGGAGCCCCTGCGGGGATCCCTGGGATTCCTAAACCGTCCCATGCAGTTGGCTAATTATAAACCCTTAGCTGTTGTCAGTGGATGTCTCGATCTGCTTCTGATCCCGGCCAGTTGCATTTTGCCCGCCCAGATGAACGGACTACGGCCTGTTGTTTTGCCATAAATGTATGATGTCATTCATGCTAGACGGCTGCTAATTATATTTATACCCCTGAAGGGGGTAATACAATTCTGACTTCAAGTTGGCTGAGAGAATGAGACAGACCCTATAAAATATTTACAATCTTGATCAGAATCGAAGGTCACAGGCAAGTCGATATGTTTACAATGAACCCTAGTTATCAAACTGTAAAGCTAACTGGTCTTATTGCAACTAATTAGCTTCAGACCATAGCTGTCATTGGCTAAGAATATCGATTTTATAATGTATAAGTATAAATTCATGCAAATTATGATGCTGTAATTTTAAAGAACCGTAATCAAAAGAACCGTAGCCGCCAACTAAACTTGAAAGTATGTAAATACTATCGAGATATGGTTGTTTTATCAAAATCAAGTGCTTTGACTTGTCAATATTTGCCCAAACAGCAAGGGTATGTAAACTTCGACTCGTAAAAGCTATTGCCTTTTTGACACTATGACCGCATTTCAGGAGCCCACTCACCTGTGCCCAGGTAAACCAGGGGAACTCTGACATTGCGCCGCGTCTCCCGTCGCTGTCTTATTTGCATAATATACTCCCAGAGCCACATCGGACTCCGGAGAACTGCGGCCGAACAATAATCTCAATGGATCTACGCACACAGGTATGTGGACTTTCTCCACGTGTGCCAAACGCCACGTCTCAACTTCGGACCTTTTGACCCCGTCGAGCTGGACTTTCGCGGATCGAATTGGGCAGAAGAAATATCAAAATGGAATGCGCGAAATGGATTGCTCACCGCGTACTGAGAAAATGTGTAACGTAAACAAAGAAAAGCACAAAACACGAAACTTTTGTGGATAACATACGCACACAGCGGCAGCTGTCTACGTAGCTGATTACACGCACACATCACATGCTCACAGCTGAAGTAATGGGTGTATTAGTGAGCGCTTGGTGATAAAACAAAAACTATTTAATTGCGCTTAAACATTTAAGTCAATGATTAATTCCCTAATTGGTCACCAGGCGGTGATTAAGCCCCTTCTATGCTCCACCATATATATTCGCTATATATAACAGGTTGCTATTTATAAGTGTACCAAAAATTCCACTGCATCTCGAAGAATTTCACTGGTTACGCAGTCAATTACCAGGGTGGTCAAATGGGCCTTATAGGGAAGGTAGTTTCCTGAAGGACATGCGATGACGTCGCCAGGACAACACACTCACCTAAGAAAATCGTGACCCTGTCCACGCCGGTCTTCTCCTCTACGGAATCAAAGGCCTTCGTCCAGGGTTTGGAGGCATCGCGTAGTGCTCGGCTCACGTTTTGCTTGTAGCCGTTGAAGAACTGCTGCACCTGAGTTACCTGTGCTGCCATTTTTGCACCAAAATATATTAGTTGACAATCAAAAATATGCGACGCCGCCGACTTTCCCAGCAGTTATTTGGATGCTAGTGTGGCCGTTGCAAGTGCTGACCAGTATACCAAACTGGGCGAGCTGGTCATACTAAAATGGCAGCCCTAACAATGTTTCGTTATTATAAATTGCATTATTTTTTTAATTTCTTTGGTGCCAAATTTGAACATAATAAAGAAAAGTATTTAAGAAAAAGATGGAAAGCGTCCAATAACAACAACGTTTCTAGACTTTTTCAAAATTGAATACTTTTATTTTATTTAAAACTCAGTTTTTTCCAAAGTTTTTTCTGCTGGAGAGTACTTTAAATGATGTTTTTCTTAATTGAAAGAAACTTGGTTTAATTTATTTATATATTCTGCCTCTTTATTATAATAATACATAAAAATACAAACACCAAAAATGGACTGCCAAATTTTCGAGGTTCTTCACATGGTAACCTGGACAAACCAAGTCCTTTAATTTTTATTTTGCGGGAAAACATAAAGGTCGCGAATGTAAAGCAACTTATCAAAAAACACAAATATTAAGGTCGTATGCGGGGCACTTCGCAGGTAGATGGGCCAAAAGCCCTTGTACATCCCGTGCAGTCCCTCCGTTCGAAGGATCTTGGTGAAACAGTCCACCAATCCCCGGTAAATGAGCCCGCGTCCCTTTTCGTCCACCGGTTGGTTGTACATCCGGGTGGTGACCACGTCGAAGGGAGAGTTCGCCACCGATACAAGGGATCCCGAGGCCAAGCCGGAACAGAAGGAGAGCAACACCGGATGGGTGACCCATCCATTATCCTTTAGCATGGCCTTTGCCTTGGGAAAACTGCCGATCTGGACGCTGGAGGCGACTAGGGCCCGGTTTATGCTAGGAACCACTCCGCGCCAGAATCCCGGAATGCCGTTCGTCCGGTAGATGTGCAGAAATGCTTCAATCATCGAGGTGTGCTTGTGCTGGAAGCCCACGGCAATTGACTGGACAGCCTGGGCGTGTTGTTGTGCCTTTATCTGAAATATGAATAAATTAGATTGGGAGATCAATTGGATTTTACACTAATTACCATGTAAAAAGGACTAGCGAGGAAGGTCCCTGTACAGCCGCCCAGAGCTCCAAAGAACATGCCCCGGTAAAAGGAAATACAGCCATCCTTGTTCTGCAAATATCCCAGTTCCAATGCGTTCGAATAAACGCTCAATCTGCAAGGTAAAGATTATTTAACATTATCTTGTTACTTGGTTAAAGCCTTTCCAGGCCATATTTTAAAACGATATTTTGATATTAAATATATTTTATAGCCCGCCCAGAAAATATGTTATATAAAAGCATTAAAATTCATCAGGAATTAATAAATCATGTTACTCAAAGTAAATTTCTAGATAAGGAAGCCTTGAATTATTAGGATTTTACTTTACATATCATTAGAACACTCCCGGAAACCTGTTTATCCCTCCAGAAATATTGCCACTGTATTCTAGGGTTTAAATCAAGCTCCTCTCTATGTTATTATTAAATAAAAGACATCTCAAAATACTTGCCTGACCGAGTTGAGTAAAAACTGGTAACACAACGCCGGAGCAAGACCCTTCTCCAATGCAATAAGACCGTCGTTTCGAACTATCTGCACCATTGCCTGTGGAAGATTCCTGTAGGGTTTCACGTAGGTACCCCTGGCCGCCAACTCTCCCTGCAGTTGCATTCGGGTCTTAACCACATCGATGGGATTGGTGAACATCACCGCCCCCATTGCAGCCACGCCGCCCAGCACAAAATCAGACTTCGTCATGTTTTCACCTTAGTTTTGGATTTTCATAAGCTTGAACTGGGGCTTAGATGGGGTAAATTAAATAAATTATTGGGACTACCAAATTCTACGTTTTTAATTTTTTTTAAATTTGTGATATGTATAAGAGTTTATGATTATGATCGAACTTTTTATGGTTGGATTGATATACAAATTTCGATGGAAGTTTTATAAATTAAACATAAATTTATTTTCAAAACAAATTCGAAAATTTAAGATAAAAATATTAAAAAACGTTGCTATCGATAGTATCGATAGATCAACAACTTATATCATTTAATTTTAAAATTTGTTATTTAATTTAAAAAATTAATAACAAATATCTTATAAAAGTTCCTAAAACTTTTCTATATGGACGGGGTTCTAAGGAGAACCCAGCGTAAATATAAATGTTAAGCTAATTTTAAGATCCTAAATCAAACGATATTAAAATCTTACCCTCCGCTGAACAAATAAATAGGTATTAATAGAATATGGGTTACTATCTGTTCCAAGCTTTTTTTTTATCAATGTTTTATTTTGTTTTAATTTTTGTTTTGCGGGAAAACATAAAGGTCGCGAATGTAAAGCAACTTATCAAAAAACACAAATATTAAGGTCGTATGCGGGGCAGTTCGCAGGTAGATGGGCCAAAAGCCCTTGTACATTCCGTGAAGTCCCTCCGTTCGAAGAATCTTGGTGAAACAGTCCACCAATCCCCGGTAAGTGAGGCCGCGTCCCTTTTCGTCCAGCGGTTGGTTGTACATCCGGGTGGTGACCACGTCGAAGGGAGAGTTCGCCACCGAGACGAGGGTTCCCGAGGCCAAGCCGCCACAGAAGGAGAGGAGCACCGGATGGGTGACCCATCCATTATCCTTTAGCAGGGCCTTTGCCTTGGGAAAAGTGCCGATCTGGGCGCTGGAGGCGACTAGCGTCCGGTTCATGCTGGGGATGACTCCGCGCCAGAACCCCGAAATGCCGTTGGTCCGGTAGATGTGCAGAAAAGCGTCAATCATCGAGGTGTGCTTGTGCTGGAAGCCCACGGCAATTGACTGGACAGCCTGGGCATGTTGTTGTGCCTTTATCTGAAATAAGAATATATTAGATTGGAAGAAAAAGAGGATTTTACACTAATTACCATGTAAAAAGGACTAGCGAATAAGGTCCCTGTACAGCCGCCCAGAGCTCCAAAGAACATGCCCCGGTAAAAGGATATTGAGCCATCCTTGTTCTGTAAATATCCCCACTCCAATGCGTTTGAATAAACGCTCAATCTGCAACGGGAAAATAGAAAGGAAAATAGTTCTCCATTAAACAATTCAAGTTTATTGATAAGGGGGTAGAAAAGTAAATATACTCAGCAAGTTATTTGACAATAACCCGCACAGAAAAATTGTTTATGTGTTATGAAGAGTTAATAAAAAGCCACTTACAACATAAAAAATGCTGAAACATGTTACCCAAAGTAAATTTCAAGATAAGGAATTATTTAATTATTAGGCATATACTTTACATTAGAACCTTCCCGGAAACCGGTTTAGCCCTCTAGAAATATTGTTAGGGTCCGCCACTGCCTTCTAGGGCTGGAAACAAGTTCCTCTCTATGTTATTATTAAATAATAATAAGATGTCAAAATACTTGCCTGACCGAGTTAAGTAAGAACTGGTAACACAACGCCGGAGCAAGACCCTTCTCCAATGCATAAAGACCGTCGTTTCGAACTATCTGCACCATGGCCTGTGGAAGATTCCTGTAGGGCTTTACGTAAGTTCCCCGGGCCGCCAACTCTCCTTGCAGCTGCATCCGGGTCTTAACCACATCGATGGGATTGGTGAACATCACCGCCCCCATTGCAGCCACGCCGCCCAGCACAAAATCAGACTTCGTCATGTTTTCACCTTAGTTTTGGATTTAGCTAATGTTTCGTTATCATTTTGTTTACTCTCACCTCGTCAGAAGACAACAGAGTTGTAAAACCATTAACAATAATATCGAATAATTACATAAGAACTGCAGCTTAAGTGGGGTAAATTAAATGAATTACTGGACTATCCATTTCTACGTTTAAACATTTTTTTGAAATTTTTGTAAATTGGATAAAAAAAGTTTAAATTTATGGTTCAACTTTTAATGGTTGGCTTGATATACAAATTTCGATGGAAGTTCAATAAATAAACTTCAATTTATTAAAAAAAAACAATTCAAAAATGGTAAATTAAAATATTATAACACTTTTACCCTTCTATCGATAGTATCGATAGATCCACTTACTAAAAAATAATTAAATTTAATTTTTATTAAAACAAAATAAAAAGGGGTATAATGAAAAACAAATTAGTTTCATAAATAGTTCAGTACATTTAACTTAATAATATTTTATAAAAGTTCTTCCTCATTTTATAGCTGGAGAGGCCTCCAAGGCGAACACAAAGTAAATAAATGTTTAACTAATTATACTATCCTAATCTAACGATATTAAAATCTTAACCTTCAGTAAACATTTAAATAGGTAGCTATACATAAATAGAATATGCTTTACTATGTGCCAAAGAACATGGAAGCTTTTTTAATAAATGTTTTATTTTGTTTTATTCGAAAGACAGCGCATATGATTTTAAAATTACGTTTTCCTCCTATAAGGTTTGATTTGTCACTAGTGCAGATCGTACCTTTCGCGCAGGGCGATCAATTCATCGAAAAACAAAAGCACCAAGGTGGAGTAAGGAGCACTTCTAAGGTAAATCGGCCAGAAGCCCTTGTACAACCCATACAACCCCTCCGATCGCAGGATCTTAAGCACACAGTCCAGCCAGCCCTTGTAGTAAAGCCCACGTCCTTGGGCATCCACTCCCTGATTATATAGCCTAGTTGTGATCACATCCAGTGGAGTGATTGCCACTGACACAAACGATCCAGCTGCTAGGCCGGAGCAGAAGGACAGAGCAGTTGGATGAGTTACCACGCCTTTTTCTTTTAAAAGAGACTTGGCTTGGCCAAAAGTGGCGATTTGAACGGCGGAGGCCACCGTAGCACGGCTCACATTGGCCATGGATCCCCGCCAGAGTCCAAAGACGCCGTTCTTCCGGTATATCTGCCTTATCGCATCGCTCATCGAGGCGTGCTGATGCTGATAACCAACGGCGATCTGCTTTGCGGCCTGCGCCTGAAGTTGCGTCTTGATCTGGAACGGAAAGGTGCCTATCAGCGATCAGCGGTCTTATCTTATCTGGGCTAGACATTGTCAAATGTCCGCCAAGGCAGACACCTCAAATGTTTGATTTACATAATCGCTTACCAGGAAGAAGGGACTGGCACAGTAGGAACCCACAACGCCACCTAAGGCGCCCCAAAACATACCCTTCGCAAAGGAGATTTCGCCTCTGTTGTTGTGCACCCAACCCTTCTCCACCGCATGGGTGTAAATACTTAATCTGTGGATAATGAGGCATATTATTTAAGGAATTCCTTAGTTGTATAATAGCTAACACTTACCGAAAGGAGTTTATGACAAACTGGAAGCATAAAGCCGGAGCCAATCCCTTTTGCAGGCCCAGAATTCCATCATTTTTGGCCACTGTGACAAAGGCTTGAAAGACACTCTTGTAGGGCTGAGCATGGGATCCTCGGGCGGCCAGCTCTCCCTGCAGTTGGATGCGAGTTTTGATAACCTCCACGGGATTGGTAAAGACACCGGCTCCCATGGCAGCCACGCCGCCCAGCACAAAATCCGACGTAGCCATCAATAGGACAACCGTTCTGTATCACAGTCTGGTGATCACTAACGGTCTACTTGAGATAAGCAGCAGATTGAGACTTGCAAACAAGGTATGTTAAAAAGTAACAAATTAACTGGTTTATTTCACCAAAGTATTGCACAGTTATTGACTAAAGGAACAACTTTAAGTTTAGCTTACTGAAGGCACAAATTGGTTATGGGGCTATGCTAAGCTAAGAGATTTGAACTAGGATTTTTAGCTACTCGCTACAAACTAAAGCCAAGTTCAGACACACAAAATACAATTGTTATTAAAAGCATGTGAAAACATAAAATAGAATATATATTCTTTGCCATTTTTCACAAATATTTTGTCTATCTGAACTAAGCCTAACAATAAAAACCAAATATTTTTTAAGATGTGGGTACTACGAGTCGAACAATTTTGTACTTAAACTAAGACTACCTAACCACAGATTTGTGGGGTCATTGGCGATTATACTTTGTGCGCAGGGCGATCAGCTCGTCGAAAAAGAGCAGCACCAGTGTTGAGTGAGGGGCAATGCGCAGGTAGTTGGCCCAGAAGCCCTTGTACATACCGTAGACGCCTTCAGAGCGCAGGATCTTGACAAAACAGTCGAGCCAACCACGATAGAGCAGGCCTCGTCCCTCGGCATCCACGCCTTGGTTGTACAGGCGGGTGGTGATCACGTCTGGCGGCGTTATGGCCACCGACATAATGGACCCCGCTATTAAGCCTGCCGTGAATGAATTCAAAGTGGGCTGTGTCACCAGATCGTACTCCACAAGCAGGGCTTTGGTCTTGCCAAAGGTGGCTATCTGAGCACCTGATCCCAGGGCAGCCCTCGGCAGCGCAGCCACCGATCCTCGCCAGAGTCCTCGGATTCCATTCTTAGTGTAGATCTGTCGCAGGGCGTCGCTCATGGAAGTGTGGGCGTGTTGGTAGCCCACAGCAATTTGCTTGGCAGCCTGGGACTGCAATTGCGTTTTGATCTGGAATACGATAATAACACATGTTATTATTAAATGGAATTTCTGCTTGCAGCAAAGGTGATTATTAGTTAAGAAATTTAAATTGGATAAACATAACATAAAAGTTGTTAGTTTATAGTGGCTTGGTAACCTTAAAGAATAAAGCACTACACAAAATTGCTAACAAATATCTGCCTATCACAGAATGAGTGGGCAAAAGTCCTGTTCTTTTCTTATTTTAAGTACTGTATATCTTAAAAAATTAATTTTAAGATACAGATAGACAGTTGTCAATAGAGGCTCTTATCTGTGGAAGGTCAAAAATGTTGATGAGCACGCGGGCCATTTAGATAAGTTGTCGTTTATGTAACCTTCCGCGAAATCCGCAAGTTTGGCGTACCAGGAAAAATGGACTGGAGCAGTAGGAGCCCACGACGCCGCCGATGGCGCCCCACATCAGTCCTCTGCCATAGGATACCTCGCCAATCCGGTCGTGCATCCAACCCCGCTCCATGGCCTCCGAATAAATGCTGAGTCTGGGGAATGGAAATGAAGGTTTATTATTAATCAATATCAATGCAGGGGGATCGGTGCCATACCGGAAGGAATTGATGATGAATTGGAAGTACAGAGCGGGTGCCAGACCCTTTTGGAGGCCCAGCATACCATCGTTTTTGGCCACCGTGACGAAGGCATGTACAATTCCCTTGTAGGGTTCCACATAGGTGCCTCGGGCCGCTAACTCTCCCTGCAGCTGGATCCTGGTCTTGATCACCTCGATGGGATTGGTGAAGAAGGTGGCGCCCACGGAGGCCAGGCCGCCCAGTACGAAATCCGAGGTGGCCATGTAATCACGAGTTCAACTTTGGGATAGTAATTGACTAGAAACTGTGGTGCCGTCTTCCGCGGAGACTGTGGCCCTAAGAAACCGCACGATGCGTATCTGCCGTGTATTTCATAATTCCCCGCCGCAATTAGCTGGCACGACTGTGCTCCCCTTGTCCGTTATACAAATATAATATAAATTTGACGAGCAATATAACTTTTACAGTGTGCCCGGGCTCTTCAGACTCACACCAAGGTTGCCAGACTGGCTAAAAAAGTGTTTGATTTTTCGCCTCCTGTGGGTTTTTCTAATAGAGAAAATGTAAGTTTAAAGTTAGAAATAAGAAATAAAAAAATACTTGTGCCCCTTATATTTCAGAGAATGAAGATTTTATAACTTGAATAATAGTTTTGTAAAACAGTCACAGTGACTTTATTCAGTGCTGCAAAACTAACTACCGTGCATACAAAGTCCGGCAACTCTATCTCTTCTTGGTTTATCTTTAGCTATAATCCCGCCAAAACATTAAATCAATTGAATATAATGTCAAACGTATTACAGTTGCTGAATAAAAAACATACATTTTTTGTTAACCGAGTAAAGGCTTAAGCTATTCTAAGCAATATTATTTTCCTCCTTATTAGCTAGTTATTACTCATTTACAATCAAACTTTTTCACCACCTTGTGAGATCATCTCTAGCTAGTGGGAAAAGGGCCAGGCCGGCAGCTCAGGTCACTATCTTTCCTTTCGAGTTGTCAAAACGCCGAAGACGTGTGTGCGTGTTATTTTCAGCTGCATTTGTTTAAATAAGTGGAATAACATTTGTCCAAACCATGACTTCGCATCCGGTTTTTATAGACCTCTCCTTGGACGAGCAGGTAAGGTTCAAGTTCACGATTTAATCTATGTTTTTGGGCTGCCCATGGCCAGAATTGAGGTTATGTCTTCCTCTTGCTGCAAAACAAAACTAATATTTTCCATAATTTCTATATAGGTTCAGGAACTTCGCAAGTATTTTAAGAAGCTGGGCGCCGAAATCTCATCGGAGAAGTCCAACAAAGGAGTTGAGGATGATTTGCACAAGATCATCGGCGTCTGCGACGTTTGCTTCAAAGACGGGGAGCCCTCGCAGATTGACGGCATCCTGAACAGCATTGTGTCCATCATGATTACGGTGAGTAATCGGTTTGGGAACATATACATCAAATAAACCGCTCCTATATTATAGATACCTCTGGATCGCGGCGAGAACATCGTGCTGGCCTACTGCGAGAAGATGACCAAGGCTCCTAATCATCCGCTGGGCAAGGTGTGCCTCCAATCGCTGTGGCGTCTGTTCAACAATTTGGATACCGCCTCACCATTGCGCTACCATGTCTACTACCACCTGGTCCAGGTTGCCAAGCAGTGCGAGCAGGTGCTGGAGGTCTTTACTGGTGTGGATCAGCTTAAGTCCCAGTTTGCCAACTGCCCGCCTTCGTCGGAACAGATGCAGAAGTTATACCGCCTCCTGCACGACGTGACCAAGGACACTAACTTGGAGCTGTCTTCAAAGGTGATGATCGAGCTGCTGGGCACCTACACGGCGGACAATGCCTGTGTGGCCCGCGAGGACGCGATGAAGTGCATAGTGACCGCCCTGGCCGACCCGAATACATTCCTGCTGGATCCTCTGCTAGCGCTGAAGCCCGTGCGCTTCTTGGAGGGTGACCTTATCCACGACCTCCTGTCTATTTTCGTGTCGGAGAAGCTGCCGGCGTACGTGCAGTTCTACGAGGACCACAGGGAGTTTGTTAACTCGCAGGGATTGAACCATGAGCAGAACATGAAGAAGATGCGACTGTTGACCTTCATGCAGCTGGCCGAAAGCAGCCCCGAGATGACCTTCGAGACTCTCACCAAGGAACTGCAGATCAACGAAGATGAGGTAGAGCCTTTCGTCATCGAAGTCCTGAAGACGAAGCTGGTGCGCGCCCGTCTAGATCAGGCCAACCACAAGGTCCACATCTCGTCCACGATGCACCGAACCTTTGGAGCGCCACAGTGGGAGCAGTTGCGTGATCTTCTGCAGGCCTGGAAGGAGAACCTCAGCACAGTGCGAGAGGGTCTTACGAACGTCTCTTCGGCGCAACTGGACTTGGCCCGCACCCAGAAGCTGATACACTAGGCACACCACTTCCCAAAACTACAATGATGATGAACAAATGCCAGCCTCGGGGCAATGGAAATACGATTTAAATTATTTTCAAGAGTGCGTGGATTGGATAACTTGAATAAATTTATAAGTAAAAACGATTGAAGAACCATGTCTCGATAAATGCGAGGAATACTTTTATAGCTTATATCTATCTTAAAGTGTTTTTAAGGCATTTAACGGTTTTCATACAATTTTTTACGATTTCAAGCTGAAACAATAAATGTTAGTATTTCTGAAAATCATCTTTCTAAGATCATGAGAATTATGTTTTAGGAGTGTTAAGCTTATAGCATTTTATTTTAAATAACTAAATTCTTTCAAAAAGTTAATTTTTTGTTTTCCAAAACACTTTAAAAACATTATTTTGTAAATTGAAACATTAAGCTTAAACATCGAGGAACTAGAAAAAAATTAAAAGTGATGTACAAATAATCACTATTACTGACAAAGTTTTGTGAAATGAAGTGAGAAATAGTTTAAATTTTTAGAAAACCTTTCGTATTAAAATGAAAACCGGAAATTGTCCTGATAGAGTATTTAAGTAAAGTTTCCTGCTCATTAATTACAGCTCCTCGTGCACATTGGAATGCTTTCGGTCCTTTTCCTTGGGAAATCCCCAAAAATAGGAGGGAAAACCGTGTGAGTCTCTCTCCCTTTTCACAAAAGCCGAGTAGGAAGAGATGCAGTTTCCGATAAAGTGGTTCGACTGACCGAGAATAGCCAAATCCAAATAGGGATCATCCTCCGGCAGCTTGTGTACACTAATACCCATGCGGCTGAGCGCCGTGCTAAGTTCGCCAATCATGTGATTAGAGTCGGAGGCCACAAAAACCGACTTTATCTCATTGTCCGGCTGGGTTTGGCGGACGCTCTTAATAGTCCTCTTCAGCTGGCGGATAATGGCATCCTTAGAGGGCATACATAGCTCAGGATATAGGCCTCCCCGCTCATTTTTATAGCCCAAACACTGCGGCGAGGCGAACAGGTGCTGGCTATCTTTAACGTGCTCGCAAGCTCTCACCCAATCCATGCCGTTTCGTAGGTGAATACCAAGGAATGCGCCACGTGGCAGTTGCTCCTTGATAAAATCCTTGGATGCGTCCCTGTATCTCTGGCTCCATTCCATATATCGCTGCAACTTGCAATTTTCCAACTGTACGGGAAAACTAGCCGGAGCTCCGGTGAAGGCGAGTACCGGCCAGGACTCCGCCGGATACTTGGCCTGCCACTTGGCAGCCTCATTGCTGTGGTGGACATCAAAATGCAGTGGCGCATAGAACTCTGACCTCACAAAATCAATGTGGAAAGTGTCCCAAAACGGACCAAATGGATTCCCATCCTTGGCGTGACAATTGGGCTTTTCTGGGTCGTTCTTCTCCTGCTGCAGGCTGAAGCGCTCCTTGTAGCAGAAGGAAACGCGCTCCGACTCCGGCCACAAGTCGTCGGCCAGGTGCCACATGAAATCCGCCATGGTAATGACGCGGTGGTATTCCTTCAGTGGCTCAACCTCAAAATATGTGTTGAATGGCACCTGTCGGGATCGCAGCTCACCCCTGCGGTACTCCACCCACGGCGGCAGGATCAGAGTGCGATTTAGGGCCTTGGCAAAGGCCAACGATCCCAGAAAGTGGTCGGCCTGGTTGCCAAAGCGTCCTTTAAAAAACGCGCATTAATGGGATTTACAGGAGGATCAGAATCTGAACTTACCCATACAGGGGCAGTAGGTGAGATATCCGTTGGGGTCGGCTCCTAATTGGGCACATGTTGAGCTTATTAATAGTAAAATTACGTTTACAAAGCGGAACTTCATTTTAAGCCACTGCATTCTGCCGGCTTCGTTTGCCTCTGACCAGGTGGCAGCTCTTTGCAGTAGGGTGCTTACATTTGTATGAAAGCAAAAAATGTTTGTTTGAGATAATGCAAAATGTTTACTGCTGGTTAATTAAAAATTTTATTTTTTATTCATCTTTTTAATTTTTACTTAGCTATAATTTGAAAAGCAAATTACTATACCTTACAGCTTTGGACCGAAAGCTCAAGTCTGGCAACCTCCGTCTTTTCCATCAGATGTTATTATTATTTTATAAAACTTAAATTTATTTATTTTAAGCCTTTAACAAAATTTTACAGTTTGGAGAATGTTCGGCCTGTGAGTATATTTCTGGCCGAGGTAATTATAATCCTGACATCTAATTATGTCCATAGCAAGGAGGCGTTCCGCACTTTTAACGGACAATTTGGATCAGGATATGTCCGATTCTGCAAGCGCAACTTCGCGGATGAGGCTTCACAAATTAGCAGGCCTAAATGGCGAAAGCCAATTGGCGAACACACGGGCATCAACATTTACAACCATAGTATGCGCCAGAAGGTGCCTCTGATCCTGCGGAACCCCCAAATGGTCACCTGGTACACCTGCGGACCCACTGTCTACGACTCTGCCCATTTGGGTCATGCCAGCACATACGTCAAGGTGGACATCCTGCAGCGCATTCTCCGGGACTACTTCAAAATCAACCTAGTGACCGCTATGAACATCACAGACGTGGATGACAAGATCATTAATAGGGCCCAGCTCTCCGGCCTAGACTGGCAGAAGATGGCCCGAGCCTATGAGGCAGAGTTCCGCCAAGACATGCTGCGCCTCAACGTACAGCCTCCGGATGTGCGCAGCCATGTGACCACCACCATGCCCGTCATCGTCCAGTTCATCCAGCAGCTGATTACCGAGAAGCAGGCCTACGTTACGCCTGACAAGTCGGTTTACTTTGATGTTTCTACGAGCCAAAACTATGGAAAACTGCAGAACTTGGGTCTAAGCGAAGAGAAGTCGGATCCTGTAAAAAGGAACACTGCGGACTTTGCGCTGTGGAAGGCGCGCAAGAGTGGTAGCGAGCCCACCTGGGAAGCTCCTTGGGGCGGCGAGGGACGTCCCGGCTGGCACATCGAATGCAGCGCGATCGCTGGTCTCTTCTTTGGCCGCCAGTTGGACTTCCATGCCGGTGGCTTGGACTTGCGCTTCCCGCACCACGAGAACGAGGAGGCACAATGTTGTGCCCGCTACAAAACAGACCAGTGGGTTAACTACTGGTTGCACACCGGACAGCTTCACATGGTGGGGGACCCGGAGAAGATGTCAAAGTCCCTGGGCAACACCATCTCCGTGACGGACCTGCTCAAGAAGTACAGCGCTGACGAATTTCGGATGGCCTGCCTGTTGTCAAACTACCGCAATGCCATGCCTTATAGCGACCAGTTAATGTCGACCGCTCGGCAGACTCTCCAGCGCTTTAAGAACTTCCGGGCGGATCTGAGTGCCTACACACAGTTCCTTAAGCCGGTACACTTAATGGACGAGGGTGCGCTAAGGGCTCAACTGGCTCACACGGTAACCGAGTTCGATAATTCTCTGCGAGATGACTTCGATACCGCTCGAGCTATTAGCGTTCTGATGGATCAGATGAGCAGCATAAGTCGGTGCATCAACGAGCAGCAGGTTGATGCCCAGGAGGAGCCTGCCTACTGCATGGATCTTCTTCTGGCCGCCGGAAATTTTATTAACCGTGCCATAGTAACGTTTGGGATATCAGAGTTGCTGGAAAGAGAATCGGTGCAGGAAAGGGTATCTTCGGAGCATGGCATCGATCCCTCTTTGTTAGTGGACGATGTGATAAGCGTTCGAAGGAGGATGCGGGAGAACGCTACTTCCGGGGATGTAAAGAACATCCAGCTTCTGGCGGCTTGCGATGACCTGAGGAGCTTGCTCCAACAGCACGGCATAAAGGTGCGCGACCACAAGCAGGGAAGCTCGTGGGTATTTGCCGTGTCCTGTCAGAAGCCCAATGACTAAATCGAAAGCTCTGCCGAATAAAAGCCAATCTATTATTCTTTGGATCGTTATTACATAAATGCATCTCTCATGCGTAATCGAAAGGGTTGATCGGGTGCCACCGCGTGCTCCGCCTTGTAGAGGTCCTTGGTGATAAGATAGTCCCGCACTAGCTTGAAAAAGGCTCCCATACTGGTGAAGGCCACAAAGCTGATGGAGAGCACGAAGTGCCACTCGACGCTGTCGGCACTTAGCGACCCAATCTCCACCAGCAGCACGGCCGCTTGAAGGATGGCCAACGTGGAGTAGATGATGGTGGGGTTGTGGAAGAGTTTCTGAAAAAAGCAACTTATTAAATAGGACAAAAACAAACCAAAATGGGGGTTAAGGAACAATTGCGTATACAATGACAGTAAAGTAAAAACCTCTCAAACTTACATAGAATCGCACATGACTGGCGTTTCCAGGTGTGGCTACTGTGACCACGCCCTGGCTCCTGTACAGACCTCCATTGTGTTTTACCACAGTGCCGTGGCCGTAAGAGGAGTATTTCGACCATGCAAGAGCACTGGCAGCCACTATCAACTGCGAGGGCGCCGGCTCTCGATCGATGCGCTGCCAGCAGCCTAAATGCAAGGTAGCCCGATGCAAAGTATCACTATACTTAGCAGGATAGAGAAACACGGCACACAGACTGAAGGCACCCAGGCACACGATGATGCAGTGTTGGGCAGCCCGAAGAACGTTGTACTGGACACTGATGGCCAGACAGCAGGGCACCAGACCGCTGTAATAGGCATTTAGCATGGAAGTGAAGATGAGCTGCTTAAAGCGCTTGTTAAAGTCGTGACGCAGTGTCTCCACTTCGTCCCGAATGTGCACCGCATTGGTGGTGCAGCTGTGGACTGGGAGGTCATTAATATACACGCCAGGCAGCTCGAATCTGGTGCGCAGGAAGGGTTCCAGTTGAAAGCCGAAGATCAGCAAATAGATAACCACTCTAGGAAAGAGATTTAGAAGTTTCTACTAAAAAGTATTACTTTCATGCTTACGGATAAGACAAGAAGAGGAGCAACATGTAGGTATGCTGCTGGTATAACTTCATGGCGCAAAAACCCAAGGCCAGCTGCACCAGGCCCCCGAATCCATATTTGATGCCCAGCCTGATAAAATGCCGGCTCTTCTCGTTGCCCTTTTTAATCTTTACCAACAGCAAGCAGTAAATCAGTCTTCGCGAGTTGAGTATGAGTAGGAGATACCGTAGATAAGGATCAATCAGTTCTATGTTCTGGAGGCAAAAAGGTGCATTAATATTCTGTAGAATCAAGGAAGGATCCTGACAAACCCACCACCATGTGCCTGGTATGCGCCTGTGGCAGCCACCAGTTCGTCCTGTATATGTTGATGAACTGCACGATTGCGGAACCCATTGTGAAGGCGCACATGATGAGTTCGCTGAGCCACTCGGACGTTGTGGCGTGCTCTGGAAAGGGAATGTGCTTCGGCATCGCGGTAGCCGGCGTCTGGGATTGTCCCGGTTTGGGGTTTAGCAAGTGGGCGTAGGCTTCCTGCGTTTCGCTGGAGCTGCTGCCATCACTACTGCGCTCGTCGTAGGTCATTTTTAGCTGTTTAATTTATTGTGCCGGCAGCTACATTTAGATATATTCAAGTGACAATGTTTTTGTGCGGGCGGAGGACAACAAATGCACTTTAAAGTGTTGGAAATCGTAGGCAGTTGTTCAGGTTACATGTGTGTAGTAAAAACTATTCTAGAGGGATTTTATAATTAAAATGAAAAAACAAAGTTGATACGAAGGATTAGATATTTTAAATTGGACATACAAACTCTTAATTTTGAATTATTTTTTTTAAACTAATAACTGCTATGGCCTAGTTGTATTTAGTTCCTACGGCCATGTCATCAGCTGTTTATTATGCCTTACGTTTTCCAACACATGCGGCAGGTAGTTATCAGCTGCTCTGCCATTGGTTTTGTAACTGTTCCAGTAAATATTTAAAATATATATTAAAATCCGTAAAAACAAGCTAAAATGATGCGCTACGAGGGAAACGAGAGGCTGGCGGATGAGACAGCATGTGCGGGAGTGCGGGCAGACCTGAAGATGTGCCTGCTAGAGAGCGAGTGCTGCCGAATGGGCAAAACTCCGCGCCAGTGCCTCCAGGACAACAACGTGCCACCAGAGTGCCAGGTGCTTCGCAACACCTTCTACGAGTGCAAGCGCTCCTTGGTGGGTACTTATAGCCCATTCATAAATTCAAGTTAACATGTATCCCCATTTTCAGCTGGACAACCGACAGCGCTTTCGCGGTCGCAAAGGCTACTGAAGTTTTAACTTAAATTATATTTCTAAGAGCTTAAAATACAAAAAATTACACACATAATCGGGTTTAGTCCATTAATTGCGACGCCGGCGAACGCGTGATATACGCCAGGCATTGGGCTCCTCGTACTTGTTGTACAGCGGCTCCAGGCGCTGGTTCTTCTTAAATTTGCTCAGCTTCGTGGGGTCCGAGAAGCGGAAGAAGGATGGGGCAAACTCCACCAGCCACTTGGGATCGATGGTGGTAACCTCGCGCATATACTCCTTGGTGGTCTGCACCAGCTCGTGGTAGATGACCCACTCTGGCTGTCGATTGAAGAGAGCACTCGACGGATGGATGTACACCACCTGGGAGTCGACCAGAGTGCGGTAGCCCTCTTGCGGATCCTTCTTGGCAGCGTTGCGGAAGAATCCTGAGCAGATGGCCTTTTGAATTCGAACAGAGTTCTTTCCGGCGGATACTACATCCAATTTGTGCCTGTCCATGATTCCCAGCAGTTGCTTTCTCACATCCTGGCTGCGCTTCAAGGTTCGGATCTGGACGAAGTTTTCGTAGCACCAGGCATTAGAGAATTTGTTGTTTTTCCAACTGTTGTAGACTGCAAGTAAGGTCAAATGGTCGCCTGAAAGAAAAATTTATTAGTAATCGCCCATTAGATAGAAGGATGCACTTACCTTCCGCCTGATTGAATTTTGCCTTCTTCTGGTCCGCCAGCGCTTGTTTGTCCTTTGGCCTGTAAAACACATTCTGTACACTGAGCATCGAAACAATAGTCAGAATCTCATCGGAACACTGCAGGGCGACAGACATGATTAGCATCTTGGAGAGATTCGGCTCAAGAGGAAATTCCGCCATGCGTCTGCCCAGCCGTGTAAGCAGGCCTTCGTCATCCAATGCTGACAAAGAATGCAGCTGCTCCAGCGCCATCACCAGGGATTCAACTGGTGGTGCGTCCATGAAATCAAAGTGCAGCAGATCGTTTATTCCCATTGTTTTTAGCTGCAGTACTGTGGTGGCTAAATTGGTTCGCTGGATTTCCGGTACCGGAGTGGGCAGCATTTCATCTCGATACGCACGCTCCGTATAAAGCCGATAGGTTTTACCAGGACCAGTTCGCCCGGCTCTTCCCGCTCTTTGTTTTGCGGCAGCTTGTGAAATCGGAGTGACCACCAGCGAGTCCATGCCCGTTTTTGAGTTGTACACCTTTTGTTTTACGAAACCAGGATCTACCACATAGAATATGCCGTCGATGGTCAGGGAAGTTTCAGCGATGTTGGTGGCAATTACGACCTTGCGGCTTCCAGCGGGCGCAGGATCAAAAATACGCGTCTGCATTTCGGATGGCAAAGCGGAATACACCGGCAGTATAATCAGCTCGGGCACATCTGGTCCCAAGCTCTTCATTCGTTCGTAAAGGATCTCGCAGGCCGTGTCGATCTCTTCCTGACCCGTGAGGAACAGCAGAATGTCACCAGGAGGCTCTCGTAGATGGATCTGCATCACCGTGATCAGCGAGGCGTCCAGATAGTCTGTCTCCGGTTCCTTCGTATACAGAACCTCCACGGGGAAGGTTCTTCCGGGAATAGTGAAGATTGGCGCTTTAAAGAAGTACTGGGAGAACTTAACCGCATCCAATGTGGCCGATGTGACAATCAGTTTCAGTTCCGGCCGTTTTTGCACGGCTGTCTTCAGCAGGCCAAAGAGCACGTCCGTATGGATTGTCCGTTCGTGAGCTTCGTCCAACATGATTACCGAATAGCTCTTCAACTCCGCCTCCATTAAACACTCACGCAGCAACATACCGTCCGTCATGTATTTGACTATGGTCTCCGGACTGGTGCAATCCTCGAAACGAATGGTGTAGCCGACTTCCTGGCCCAACCGACAACCGTACTCCTCAGCCACGCGCTTGGCCACCGACATGGCAGCCACTCTTCTGGGTTGGGTGCACCCAATCTTTCCTCTGGCAGTGAATCCACATTCGCCCAAGTATTGGGTGATCTGTGTGGTTTTTCCGGAACCAGTTTCTCCAATGACAATCAATATTTGGTTGTCCGTTACCGCCTTGATTAGGTCATCCCGCAGTTTGTAAATCGGCAACGACTGACGCTGCTCCACCAGCGTAAGATCGGTTTTCTTGCCGAAGGAAGACTTCTTACCGCCAATTACATGCTTCTTCCATTCTGGAACTTCAGCGGGAGCAGCACCCATTCCTCGCATGTTGGCCGCTAGGCTGCGCGAACTCTCCTCCTCCGGTAGTGGATCGATCCAGTTTTTGTTGAGGCTCGTGGGCAATGCTTCCATTTCCTGCTCGCGCTGCAGCATTTTCTGCTCGCGACGCTCTTTGGACAAGGCCGACTGCATCATGGCGGCTTGGGCGAGGGATCCATCAGGATTCTTAACAATCCTCACGGGCGAGAGGTCATGTAAAGCTCTACCGTGTCCGGAGAGGAAGGGCGGCTCCTCTTCAACAATCTCTATTTCAATATCTGCTTCGTCGTCTTCATCTTTCGGCAGGAGGCCCGTTTCCTCGTCGAAGTCCGGCATCTCACTCCTGTCCAGCACACCGGAGCTGATCATCTGCTTGATTTCCCAGCGTTCAGGACTGGAAATTCTGGTCACACGCTTTCTGGACTCGTGTTCATCTCCATCCAACCCATTGCCTTGCAGGTTCAACATAGAAGTACTGCTGCTGAAAGGTCCATCTGGATTTCGATCTCTTAAAGACTCATCGTCTTCGGGCGCGTGTGACAGCGGGTTGAGATCCTTTCCTGTCTCCTGATCCGCCTCCTTCATGGACAGCGAAACCTTTTGGCCAGTTATTGACATAACCTTCACTTTAACCGTCTGATTCCGACTGACCACCTCGGTAACGTCTGTCACCCGGCCTTCGGCCCTTAGCTGTGAGATGTGCACTAATCCCTCCCAGCGCTTCCGTAGACCAAAGAGCTGCACGAAACAGCCAAAGGGCACTATATTGGCAACCTTGCCGGAATATATCTTGCCCGATTCCGGATCATCGGTCATCGCAGCTGAGGGTGGAGGCATTTTTTCGCTTCGATCACGTTCCTTAGAGCGATCTCTTCGGTCCTTACGTTCTGTAGAACGAGAACGACTACGTCGACGGCGTTCGTGGCGGTCTCTTGAGCTTGATCTCCTGCGTCGACGCTCTCTGTCACGATCGCGATCCTCGCGAGACCTGCTCCTGCGTCGGTTTTCCCGGGATCTGCTGCGTCGACGGCGTTCCTTGTCCCGTGATCTGCTCCTGCGGCGATCTGAATGTCTGTCCTCCCGCGATCTACTGCGCCTTTTGGTGTCCCGATCCCTGCTTCTACGCTTGTGACGATCCCTGGAACTGGTTTCCCTGGTCTCTTTCACCTCTGGGTTGCCTTCACCCGGGGCCAAAGCTTCCAGCTCCAGCATGGCTGCATCCACATCGCTCATGTCGGTTTTTTTGTGTTTATCGGGCCGGTCCTTTTCCGGCTTCCGCTCCTTCTCCGGTTTCCGCTCCTTTTCCGGTTTTCGCTCCTCCTCTCCCTCGCTGCCCTCCTTTTTGCTGTACTTGTCATTGGGCAAAGCCAGACCGGGAAACAATTTCATCAGTTGCGATTTCTTGTCATCCTTCTTGTCGCCACTGGTCTTCTCTTCGCTGGCGCCGCCAGGTCGACTGGGACGCATCAGATTGATGATACGCTGCAGGTTCTGAACCAGGGAGTCCGGAAATTCGGCGCCATTTTCCAGCAGAGCCTTGCGGAAGGAGTCATACGTGCGATTCTTGTTCTCCAAATCAATGATGAACTCGGCCAGGTCCTTGTCGTTGATGCCCAAGTGGTTGTCCAGTTCCGTGCAGATCTTTGAGACCAGCGACAGGTACTCCAATTGCTGGAGCTCGTCCATGCCGCCAGAAAGTCCTTTTTCACTTTAATTTTCCAAAATTTGTCGAAATTTCAGAAAGTTTCCCTCTTTAACAAATCTGATCAGCTGTTTTTTCACGCCGCGGTGTTGGTCAACTGTCGAACAAGGTGGCAACGCTAGCCCCTATCACTCGGTTTTAGACGCTCAGATTATTTTTGTTGCGTTTTTGTTGTCAAAAATTAAATAAGTCTTTGTTTTGATCGAACGCACATCGGAATATGTCGTCGTTCTTCGAGTGCTTTAATAATTTCGTGCAGAGCGGCGGGAATGTAGCGCAGAATGTGTCGCAGGAGGAGGAACAGAAAATCGCGGCCCAGCCGCTGGAAGGCGAGAAAGAGCTGGTAGCCCCCACAAGCCCCACGCCCAGCGAGAGTGTAAGTAGTGTCCTGGTTGGCGGGGTAAGTCCTCGGCAGGTCCTTAATGATACATATTCGTTTGCCTGGCCTTTTGTTGTGAAATAGCATAAATATTTTCGCGGGGACTGTGGTTCGGGGTAGTCACGGAGTTGCCGGATCGCATGCTTCCGCCAGAGATGTGGCAACCCCCATCAGGCACGCCATATTTTGCAAGAAAGAAAATTCGCGTAGTGCTCTAGGAAATACCAGAAAATCAATAAGAATTGCTGGTAAAATTGGTTAAAATCGGTGCGAGGCGCGTGTGACTTTTGTTTAGGCCAAAGGCCAATAGGTAGTGGCCATTTCAGCTGTTTCCCAGCGCCGCAAGTGCGACAACAACGTATAAGAAGAAGAAAATCAACTAAGGGCAGCCAGTAAAAATCGAAATTGAAAATAAACTATGAAGGAAATGGCGAGCACCAGCGGGAATCACACCCAATCCACGGAGGCCATCACCTCCTCAATAATCACCTACAGCCCGAGCAAATTCATGACCCGCGTTGGAACGGGCAAAAACACGTACACCACATATACACACACAACAACAACGACTGCGGCGACCGCAACAAAAACAAACAATACGCTATTGGGCGGAACAAGTGCCTCCTACTATGTGGTAAAGGCCGGCTCCCTGGGCAGTGCGGCCTCGATGACGGGATCTATCAAAGTCAGCTCGCCCCCAAAGGCTCCGCCGGCAATTAAGTCGCCCGCCCTGATCATCACATCGCCTTCCACGCCAACCGAGAGTGTAATGATAAACTAGAGGCATTCTATCACCCATTAACCAGCACTGCATGTTCCCCGAGTCCCATCGCCAATTCACTCACCTCACTAATATTCCCACTAACCTTCAGCAAACACTACTAATCCAAGTTTTTATCCACCAGTCCAGCACAATTTCGGCGCCCAGTGAGTCCTCCTTTTGCGAGAAAATGGAGCACAGCTATATGCGCGATCCGCCGACTCGCAGCGATGTACACAATGGCCTAATGCCTGCCAGGAACATCCTGGTCCGTCATCCGCCGCAGTGTCCCAGTTGTCACACCTATCCACAGCACGAGGAGCTGGCGGAGCTGCAGCAGGCACATGTACCTCCATACGACGATATTGCCGCCAAGGAGGCCATGAACGAGTGTGCCCGCATTGCTAAATACGTGAAAAACAACAATTCTGATGATCAAGATTGGGTGGCGCGCGTGAATCAGTGAGTACTTAGTTTGACCCATTTGAAAACTTGGTTATCAATGTTATTTCTATAGATTCGGCTGGACACCCATGCAGAAAACACTATTCGAGAAAGTCTGCTCCATTCTGGACCAGGATCAGTTAGCTCGTCTGGCCAACGACAAACGCCAGCACGAGGCCATCCACCGACGGGTCAGTGCGGACAAATCCGCTTCTAGAATGCGCAAAGCTATGGCCAGCGTGGCCTGGGAGTCGCGCATCACACAGTGGATTCATGCTCTACTAATGGAGCACCTGTCGCCCTCTTACATGGCTTCTTACCTGGAAATTCTGCAGACGCTGAAGACAAAGCTGCCTACTTTGGTGGATAAGATGTTGTTTGGTAGGCCGCTGAATAGTAGCCAGGAGCTGTTGGCACCGGTGATGAAAAAGCGATGGGAACCAAACATTCTGCCCAAGGGGCGTCAGCTAACGCACAACGCCATCATGGTGGTGCTGCCCACGATGCCCACAAGTGGCCCAGTATCGGACCGTATGCAAAAGTGGTACCAATCATTGGCCACCATCACTCAGGTGGTGCAGATCACTTTGCCCAATACGAGTAGGTTTATAACTATAAAAATTACAATTAGCTAATTAACTAAATATAATTCCCCCTTAGACAACAGAATGGGCAATCAGAATCTGGACCAGGTGGCTGAGACCATTGTGTCCCTCACACGCGTCAGGATCCACGAATTGCGCACGGATAACCCTAATCGTGGCATTATTCTTGTCGGCTTCAATGCTGGAGCAGCCTTGGCTCTGCAGGTTGCACTTTCAGAAAGCGTGGCTTGCGTGGTTTGCATGGGATTCGCTTACAACACGATCCGTGGTCCGCGTGGGACACCCGATGATCGCATGCTCGACATAAAAGCACCTATACTGTTTGTCATTGGACAGAATTCAGCTCGCACCAGCCAGGAGGAAATGGAGGGCTTGCGGGAGCGAATGCAGTCCGAATCCTCCCTGGTGGTGGTGGGCAGTGCAGACGATGCTCTCCGTGTTCCAAAAAGCAAGCGTCGCATAGAGGGCGTTACACAATCCATGGTGGATTCTATGGTGGTGGTAAGTTTAAAGGAGGCAAAATTTTAAATATCAATTATATTGATTATGAATTATATGACCAATATCAATCGCTTAACAGGAGGAGGTCTTCGACTTTGTAAACCGAACCCTGAGCAATCCGCCTGGACCCCGCATGCCCACGTCCCTGATGCACCAGCAAGGGTACCAACGCCAGCAGAAGCATCCAACTCACATTCTTGCTGATGGAAATGCGAACAAGGCTGTTCAGCAGATGCGCAAGCGGAAGGTTGACTGCGGCCAGGACGATCCAATGGGTCAGCCAGCCAAGTCAAAGTTTGTTCCTCATAGTGAGTACCAACTTTACCAATTTGAACGTTTTATCGAGCACAATGTCATCATCCTACTATCCATCCCGCATGTTAACCCTCTAACCACGTAACCATTGCCATTCCCAATCAAACTAATCCATCGACCAAAGATCGCGTCCACAAGCCGAAGCCACCGCGCCTCATTGATCCGTTTGCTGCCAAGCGAAAGGGTAAATTCATCACGGGTCTTTTACTAGTGCCACTTGTGGTTGCCAACCCCGATTCATCAACTAACATTTCTACCCCCTTCAGTTGGAAGACCCCGCACTCGCCCTCTCCCCAATGTCGGTGGCTCGGCTGGCTCTGGTAGCCAAAAAGGTGCACCTCATTCAGACAAACCAAAAATGAGCAGCGAAGAACTAAACCAATCCATTGAATTCATACTAGATGATGCCCTGGACTACGAAGATGCGCAATCAACAGCAGGAGGATCCGCAACCCTACCTAAGGTGATCACTCCAGGTGTTCTGGGAAAGCAGCTGCCGCCCGTAAATTTGGCCGCCGGGACCAAAATCAAGATGATACCATCGAACCAGTTTGTACAGATTAAAACGCTTCCGTCGCAGAGCAAACTTATCAACTACACGATGAACAAGGCAGGAGGTGGACCTACCAGCACCGCCACCATTGGCAGCATTGTGAAGACGCTACCCAGTTCATCGGTTGGTGGCCAGCAGATTTTCACACTAAAAACGCCCACGGGACAAACGCAGCAGTTTGCAACAGCGGGCTCATCTACGGGTGCAGCTGGTTCATCTTCAGCGACGGGACAACAGAAGTATACGGTGTTCAAAAACGCCAACGGCATGACGATGCTGCATCTTACCAAAAATGTGCCCACTACAGCAAACAACAGCCCGTCAGGAAATATGGATTTGTCCAACATTATCGATATGCCAATTGTTTTTGCCGACAACGAAGGCAACATCCCCGAGCATCAACAGGTGGATAAGGATGTTAAGCCAGGTCGGTCCAAGCATCGATTCTTTGGTTGGTATTTTATTATAACTTTTACTATTTCACAGCCCCCATTCGCCCCGCCAATAAGAGCCCGCTTATAATAAGCCAGAAGATCATTAAGGAGGCCAATAAACCGCCAGGCATAGTCACCAGCAGTGGAAGCATCAGTGGGGCTACTAAGCCAGGCAATATTGTGCTCAACAAGGGCCTCCACCAGTTGTTTACCCAATCGCCTGGAGGAACAGTTGCCGGACAAAATAAAGTTGTATATCTCAACAGAAATACAATGAAACCGGTGGGAAATATGGTGCCTGGTGCACACCGCGTGCCCATAAGGATTGTTAGCAGTCCGAAGACTGGAGGAGTGACGACCACAGCTTCCAGCAGTCCTTTGCTGGTGGATCCTGCCACAGGATCATTGGTTAGCGGTGTTAAGACCGTCAATGTGCAGACCATCAAACCCACGGCTACTGGTCTAGCGCAAGGAACTCTCCGTCAAGCGGGAAACGTGTCCAACAAGACGTATCCCCAGTTCCAGGTGATCAATAGCAACCCAAGAGGGACTCCAAAAACAGTTTCCAGCGACGGGAAGACCCCTATTCGTAACATCTACATCCAATCCGCTGCCGGAATTAAGCAAGTTCCAGTACAGATGGTTGCCAATCGTGTGCCGGGTGGAGCCGTGGTCTCATCATCAGCATCGTCATCTTCTGGAGCTTCTGCCGTACGTCGAGTGGTTAACATTGGTCCCGTTTCCAAGTTGGCGGCCACGTCGACATCAACAGCGACTTCAGCCGCGACCTCTTTAACGCAAAGCAAGCACTAGGATTAAAAACATATTATTTTTATATCTTGGTTACATTTAAGTATGATGACATTTTAAGATCACATCTCTGTAAATATGTTCAAGAAAGCCATTAATAAGTTGGTGATTATAACTATAATTAAAAGGAATATTATTTCATTAAAATAAAAGAAATGAATTATGTAAATTGACAGCCAAAAGTAAAATGCAAGTTCTGGGAATTTAGAGAACGCTTCGTTGCAAACCTGAGCAAATTCCACGTCTGGGTTTAAGGTTACCTTATCATGGACTGATTTGTTTTAAGCCGGTCTACATATATACTGGACAGAAGGAAAACAGGAAACATGGCGGCGTGAGAAAAATATTTCCCAGCGGTAGAATATAAAAGTGATTCTGCCCAAAATGCGTTGGTTGGAAAAGAGTGTCCAGAGAGCGGATTTATCTGGCATTATATAACCGTAAGTGTTCACACGGTTGCCTTGCCTTAAGGGTTTGTCAAAATGTAGTCTGCAGTCAATTCTGCTTAGAATTGCATTTAGCAGCTCGCTGCAGGCAAGCTTGAACAAAGAGCTACAATTTCATTAAAGCTCCAAGGGGCATATACACGATATGTATATACATAGATAATTCCATATAACTTGGATCTTCTTGGTAAATGCTTTAATATTTTATACAGTTCAATTTAACCCATTTATGAAGGATTATAAAATTAAAAACAATTTTAATGGAATCACATTTTCAAATGAAAAACATTTTACTAATTGAATAGGGCTCTCTTATGTTTATTATTAATATCATACCCTTTTCTATTTATGTAAATAGGGTTCTCTTATGTTTATTATTAATATCATAACATTTTAAATTTATTCAAATTTTTTTAAAAATTTAAAACAGTTTGAAGGGAATGTATGTTTTTTTTTTAATTATTAAATATAATTAAAAAAGATCATGTAGTTTATATATTTATAACCATATACCCATTTGGTAATAGATAGATTTGTATTTATACATTTTTTTATGGGTTTTAAAATAATTGATATTCAATGAACCATATTTAAATATATATTTGATGAACATACAAATTGTTAAACATTTATTTTCGAGGCACTAATGGGTTAAATACCCTTTTGACTAGTCAGCAAATTGCAGAGCGAATCGCGCTAAGGAACATTGTCGGTACTTGGCCAGCCAAAACTGTTTTCTTTATTTGTGATTTCTTTTTTGCATAAGTATCAGTCATATATTTTATTACATTTTATGTACAGTACGACATTATTATGTATATCTCTGGATTTTCATGGCGTCAAGGGTAATACCGACATTGTGGACTTCTTGGGACTTCAGTAGCGCGTTAAACGTGATCACGAACAGATCGTCCAGAGTTATAACTGATCATCCAGGATTAGCTTGCAGGATCAAGTTCGGTGATTAAGAAAAAGTGATAATTTGTACAAGATTTTCTATGAATGTGAACCACATTTTTAGTTTCATTGATCTCAATTATTTTATTTATCCAACATTAAATCGTTGGGAAAATTCTGAAATTATTCATAATAAATTTTTTATTTTCATAACATTTTGTCAGCAGCTCAAACATAAAAAGGGAAAAAGTTAATTAAAAAAGGATACTTGAGAACTTAATTAAATTTATAAAACTGTATAAAGTGATATAAAAGCTCATCAGTTAATTTATAAAATAAAAGTGAGATATCAATGATTTATAAAGGCTAACAACTTTACAGCCAAATATATCTATCAAAGGAAGCTGAGTTACTGGAACTATTTAATCTGATTTTCGGAGACATTTTTTATTACCCAAAAAAATCCTGAATATTTCCTTGATCATTTCCCAGCGAGTTACGCAATTGGAAAATATTGTGTAGAGCCGGGCGATTCCCAGACTCTGTAAATCGCCAAATGCCAAGACCCAAATCGAATTTGATTTAAAAATGTCTTTAGCTGGCTGCTGGTTGCAAATGCAATGCAATTTCAGATGCAGTTGCAGTTTCGCTTCGCTTACCACCTGCCGGGAGCATTTGGTTTATACCTTTTTTCGAGCTGGTCTTAATTTGTGGCAATTTGTCGGACCAGAAACCCACTGGGTCAGCCACCAGCTAACAGCCACCATGTGCGTTTCTTTATTGCTTATTATTATTATTTTGTGTTTAGCCTAATTTTTTTGGCAAGCTTGTTGCACATTTGGTGGCTTATGTTAACCAGGTTGAACTCCTTTAATTTATGGACTCAATGTAAATGATTTTTATTTATTGCGAGAGAGATTAAATTAAATTTAAATAGGTAATATTATATTTAAGGTTCTTCCAAACAACGAAAACTTCCATAGACCAATAAAAAAACTATCTCAAAATTATGTTTTAAAATAAATCTTGAATTACAAGTTTGGAAAAAAAAGGCGTTGCAAAAAAAACCTTATTCAGATTATATTTTCCTCTTTAATAAATATCCATTACGAGCTTTAAATATATGCCAAAATATAATACACTAATTTCCCGTTCCTTAGAACTTAAAAAATGTTTATTATAGTGCTGCTAAAACTGTAATCCCTTGCATTAAAACTTTTCTTGCATGAACATCCTGCACATTCACAAAATGTGTCGCATTTGAGGTTTTCACCTCTCCTTTACGATTTTGCCAACCCCTTTTTAGAAAATTCAACATCCTAGTAAAAGACACCGCAAATCCTTCACACAAATCCCTTGCACAAATACTAATAAGCGTTCGAGCGAAAAGCTGTCCGAAAAAGGGGGGGCTGCACTTCTGATTTTGCATACTCCTGGGAAAAGGAAAATGAGAGTGAGTTCAGGAATCGGGCAATTTCTGATAGTTTGCTTTACAAATGCACCTCACTCCTGCCAACAGCCAGTCCCTCATCAAATGGCGCTTAATAACATGCAAATGATGTGAAAGTGCACGGCGAAAAGCGGAGGGAAAATAGCGAATACCACTTACATTGCAATCTCGCGGACTCTTCACCCATTTTCCACCCACTTTATCTCTGCTTCTTTTATTTAATGTGTGTCTGACACTTTCAATATTTTTCCAGGGCAAGCATTCCCCAGGAGAAGCAGAATCGTGAGGAGGCAAAAAACAGGAGCAGGAACATTAAGTCAACCATCTGATTACGCCAAAAATTGATTGCACCTGGAAGAGAAAAAGTGGCAATGGGGAGCTTCCCTATTTTCCTGTGTTTTAACAGATCCTATTTTATTTGTAACTTTAATTTATAATATTGTATATTTTTATTTAAAGTTTTATTCTTTTTAAAACTTTTTTACCACTAAATTTTATATATACTCTTAGAAGTTGTATTATATTAACTAAATTTATATGTATTTTTTAAATTTTTCAATAGTTTGTATCCATTTGTTTTTTTTCCTATTGAATACACATTAGTTGGAATACCTATATTTTATATCACGATTCTGGAAATCGGCCACTACCTTGCATTCACGTGATGGAAAAACGCAGGTGTCACTGATCCGGATTTAATGGGTGATTTATCCTACATACCGAATTCAGTGTCGTTTTGTGTTTTTTAACTTGAATAGTTCATGTGATGTGACGTAGTGGAACATACCTGGAATCGCAGTCAACATAAAGTGATAACAATAATTATGTTATAATGAACAAATTAAAATATGTTATTATTTGTTAATTAATTAAAGCTTAACAATAGGTAGAAAAATACTTTCTAAACAAAATATAAATCGTAAAAACATGTGTACTTATTTGAAATTTTTGTTTTTTGCCTTGTAAATAACACTATATTTCCTGACTCTTTCAAGTTTTTCAAGCTCTGTGAATATCTGATCAACTTATTTTGCAATATTGTCCTTTTTTCGCCACTCCGCTCACCTGTCACCACCCTCATTCCGTATTCTGTATTCCATCTCTTAACTGTCTTGGGGGAGCTGCGCTGGCCAAAGTTTGACACGTTAAAGGAAGAACAGCGGTGGCAGAAGGAAACCTTCTGGATCTCCACCTCCATCACCCGCCTTAGCCCGGCAACCTTGAGGCATGTGCTATTTTTAGCAACAACAAAACAGATCCCACAGCAAGAGCAAGGATGCCGGTCCCCAAGGATTTGTTAGACAGCCCGCCAGAATGGAATATTATGAATTACAATTTTCTCAGGTCGCGTAATTCGTGTAAGTGCTGAAATAGCAAAAATAAGGGGACGGGCGGAAAAAAAAGGTGGGGGAAAAGCTGGTTTCCTGGCCAGCCAGAGACAGTTTACAGCTTTCAGTTGGTTCTTAACATAAATTTATTACTTAATTCCTTTTCTGGTTGTTGCTTTTTGTCTACGAAATATTTTGCATAATTTTCTCGTTACCTTATTACAGTTTGACAGTCTTGGAAATCGACTAAAAGGAGATTCTTTAACTATGATTATAATGACTATTTAAATTATCATTCAGTTCCTTACAATTGATTATAATTAAGGACTTTTGTCTCTAAATAGTTTAGTAATTAAACAAAAATTATGGATTGCAGTTTAAATAGCATTTAATATTACAATATTTTCTTACATTTTACTCTTGGCTTAAGCCGAGTTCCTAAACTCTCAAAATATTTTGATTTTATTGACGGGTTGTACCTCAACCGTAAATAATATATTCTATAATCCAAACCAAGCAGTTCCAATTATGAAATATTTACGCTTTATTTAATTATAGTCTTAAGCTGCCTGGTAAAATATTTGAAATATTTCAGTATGCCTCCTCGACTTTAATTTACATAATCTTCATAATCAATCATAATCCAGTTACATAATTGCCTCAAAGAAAAAATTAATTTGAATATCAAATATCAGTTCAGACAGCATTGCAAATGGTCAAACGCTTTGAAATGCATTTCCTGTTTGCCGATTTTCTTCTGCCACTTTTTGCTGCTCCTTTTTGCGATTTACTTTCGCTCATTTGGCCTGGAAAATATTTGATGCAATTTTCACTTTCCTCTTCGCCTAAGTATGCAAATTTGTTTTCAGCTGCCGTTTTGGGCTGTCTGCAAACGTTTTCATTATGCAGGCAACGCATGCCACGCCCCTTATCCAGCCGCCTGTCCAACTGTCAGTCAATCGGAGGGTGATGGAGGGGGGTGAGGGGGTTACAGACAGCCGGTTTGGGCCAAATATATAAATCACGAGGTTAGTGAGATGTGAACGAAGCGGCCGAACGTTGGACTTTCACTTGCCAGCCTTGTTTTTTTTTCTCCCCCCCTCCCCCTATTTTTCTGCTTTGCTGAGCCGCAGAAAATGATCCGCGATCCTTCACAAAAAAGGGGAGCTTTTTTGATTATTTTACCATTTGCTAAGAGGCTATCGTAATTATTCACAGATCATAAGCTTTTCGAATACATTAGCAACCGGTATGCAAAGTTTTCCGTTGGCAGGCATGCAATTTTTATAGGCGGTAGTTTAAAAGCAAAGACATTGTTTTGTTTATTCTTTTTGTTTTACAAATTTTTAAAAATAAAAGTTAGATACAAAATATTTTAACTGCAATAAACTCTAAAAATGTAAATAAATTCGAATAGTATTATTTAATGAAATTATTTATTTATTTATTCTTATTTAATAAAAATCTAAAGTCTCAATTAAATGTTGAGATTAAAAGTCATGTAATAGTATATTTTAATCTGGCTTTTTGCATTTGAATTTCCTGCTTAACGGCGGACCCAAAACCTTTGTTTGATAGAGTGCGATCCTCTGCAGCTGGGCTTTATTCAACGCCTGCACCTCTAACTCTCCAGCTTTTCCCCCCTTTATCCACCCTCGCTGTTGATTGTTATTTATTGTAAATTCGTCGGCTGCCGCTTTTTCATTTTTCCCGAGATTTGCCACCCATTGGGGCCACACAAAAAAAAACCTTAGTTTAAATTAGATATTATAGGATTATTAATAAAAAGTTTAATATTGCAATTACAATAAAATTCTGAAATGATATTTTGATATCATTTAAAATTTGGTTTATATGCATATATTACTACTACAATAAATTTTTGATCAAAATTCATAAAATGGTTTCTTTAAATAATTTCTTAAATTCAAAAATTTTAGAATTCTGAAAAGGGAAAATGTTTCTTTATTATTTAATATGTTTAGGTGCTTTTTGTCCCAAGTGTAAATATCAAAGCATCTTTCTGTGCAAGTTATGAAAGCGGTGGGCGGAGGCAGAGAGGTTTTGGGGGGGCGTGTCATGCACATTACATGTTGCACCAGCAGCACACGTTGCAACGGAATAGCTGGCTCATAAATCGCTCGGCAACATGAAGCAACTGACTGGCAACATATAACATCTATGGTAACATGTGGCTCTCAAACTGCTAGGTTAGCACGCACCAAAGATACAAAACGAAAAGTATTTGGGTTGCCAACAGCTAGTAATGCTGGGAGTAGCGGTATCAAATCTGAAAGGAATCTCAATTTCAATTAGCATTTAATAAATTGTTTTAGAATGGGTATTAGTTTAAGTCTTTCATATCCCAAGGTTTATTTTGTTGCTTATTTGGGAGACTGTAAATTTTAAATTAAATGGATTTCTGTTTAAATTTTGAGTCAGGGCATTACAAGTTTAATATTAATATATACATTTTTACATTTTAGGAATTAAACATTATGACTCTTAAAAAAGTTTATGCACATTTCTTCCTATATACATAAGTATATTCCAATAGGAAAAATATGCCCTACTTCAAAGATAGATAGATAATCAAAAATTTATCTAATTATGCGTGAAATTTGCAGAGTGCAAAAGAAAATCTCTCTAACACAAGTGGACGGTATTATTAGAGCCGAAAATCGGCGGCATCAGTGAAATTGCATTTTCCTGGCCACGCTGCAAATTTTCCATACAAAGTGCCACCCCCTTCTCATAATAAGCGAACTCCATGTGACCTCTAGGGTCATCATTTTTCGGCTCACGTTTATTGACTGAACATTTTCATTTCCCGCAAAACTGAGGAGGAACATAGTTTTGCATAAATCAAGTCAATTGAGAAGAGTGGGGAAAAGCGAAATGAGTGATGGGTTTGAAGTTTTAGGTTTAATCGGTGGAAAATTATATATAAAGAAGATATCTTTTCTTTTGTCAGGATGGGAGGAAAATTTAAAACTAGATTCGATACTGCTCTTTTTTTGGTTATTATTCACATCATTTATTTGCTTTAATTTACAAAGAGTCGTATGTGAGGAATTTTATAAAAAGTTAAAAACTTTTAAGTGCAGAAGGCCAAACTTTAAAAATGCAGAAATTTTAATTTATTCTGAAGTGGCCATAACATCACTAAAGAATCTTTTGAAGCTGGCAATTAGCAAGACTCAAATCGTTGTGGGCCAATAAAAATGGGCAAAAATCCACTTGGACTTTCAGTTTTTGCAATAAAAACAAAACCACAATTTAAGGCGCCTGTGGAAATAACCCTTGCACAACAAAAAACAAATGGGAAACTAGGAAATTGGGAACAATGGACCGGCAAAGAAAAGCTGTCGCTCCCAAAGGCAACAACAACATAGGCGCTAGATGAGCCGCACGTGGCCCCTCCCCTCCCCTTTTAAGACAGGAATATGAAAAACCAGCCCAAGGAAAATTGGGGAAAAACCTTAGGAAATGCTTGAAAAAAGGCCCAAGTGACCCAGAACTTGTGCAAGAAAATAGTCAAGGTGGTCGAGGGGGAGTGGGTGGTGGGCGGGGGCGGCGTTTGATTTTCCGCCGCTGTTGATGTTTTTCAACTAATGACGAAAGTGACCAGCAAAAACCGCGTTTGCTAAGCCGAAATGTTAAGGAGCTGTTAGCACCTGTTTTAAAGAGCAAGAGAGAGAGTCTTAACAGTTGCGGTTAACAGTTGATTGGTTAGAAGTTTTATGTTAATGAATGTTGAAGTCTCCACTTTGTTCTTATCAGAGTGCTTATTAAAAAGGTACATTGATAAAAAAAATTACAATTTAAATAAAATGGTATTATTTCTATTTCTGTCCAGTAATAAAATTCAGCTGTTCCTTAAGAAAATTTTAGGATACACTCGTTTATAACTATAAACATAAACGGGAAGACGAATGGCGTGATAGAGAACTGTAACGTGTTTGTAAATCGGGGGTCTAAGGAATTTAATCAGTTTAAAATATAATATTTGAAAAACTATTTACATTTAAGATTTACCCAATAAGCCCCAGTTATATTAAACAACAAAACAATTTTCGTAATACCCGAAAAATGAGTGGGACAGAAGTACAAAAAAATCGAATAAGAACTAAGCGCAGACTCGAACCTCTTGCTTCAATCGGTTAACAGAAACCTCTCTCCAATTCCAACTTTCTCTCGCAAACTAGAGATGAAAAATCAACGATATTCCAAAGCCGTCGATGAGGCCAATCGAGACTCTACCACCTCTAGACCGCTTACCTACGATTTTTGTTATTGCCTTTTCAACCGTTGAATAAGCATGTGCTGCAAGTGTTTTCGCGAGTAAAAATGTTCAAAATGTTTAAAGCACATCGGTAACCGTTAAGTCGCCGGAATAAAACAAATATTGAAACAATCGAATTTTTGAATATTTTTCACAAACCGTTTTGTGAGCGTTTTCTGTCGCACAGGCTCAAGAAGTGTGCGAGCGAGACGGTGCCAGACAGCCTTCTGTATGTGTGCGTGCGAAATAACGGTGCACGGAATTCAGATAAAATCGCCCAAAAATAATAATTGTGGTGATTATTAGAATTAAAAACTGCCAACTGCAGCTAATAAAACAACAAAATAAAAACCGATCGATGTGAAGTGCAAAAACACGAAGAAAAATACAAATAAAAACAAAAACCGGTTCGCCTTTGCAGCAGCAAAAATCAAAGCCAAAAAGGAAAAGAAACAAAAATCAAAGACAGCGAAAGAATTTTTGTTGTTTGGCCGGTGCGTGTGTGTGGGAGTGTGTCCCAGTGTGTGTGTGTGTAAGCATCTCGGAGAAGGAGAAAAATGCAAAAGTCAGTAGGAAAAAGGCGTACGAAAGGAATAAGAGAGGAAAAAACGTAGTAGGAATTTCTTAAACCCGTTTCCCAGCAAACAAAATACAAAAAGGTGAAAAAAAAAAAAAAAAAAAAACGGCGGCCGCAAAAAGTGGCACAAGTGAAAATTCCTGCGTTGTTCGTTTATTATTATTTTTCTGTTGCCGTCTTTTTGACAATCGCCAAAAGTGAAAATCAATTGGCAAGAGCGCGCGCGCAAGGAGCAAAAGGAAGAGAGACTTCGCCGGAGAGAGAGCGAGCCCAATATAGAATTCGTCCTTTTTCGGGGCCCCAAAATACCCAGCCCAAAAAAAGAGCACGAAAACTGGACGAAAAACTCCCAAAAAACAACAACAACCCACGCTGATAAACTGCAAAAGTAAACAAATTGCGCCGAAACTGAACGAATTTGAGGAAAATTGCAAACAGAGGAAAAAAGGTCAGTAACTGTGAAAAGCCCACAAGCCGATTGATTGCCCGGAAAATAAATTAAATTAAAGTTTAACCTGAGAGGCATATAAAGTGGCGTTGAAGTAAACGCGTTTTTATAGTCCCCCATTTGACCTTCACCCATGGACACCCTCGCAAATTGGTGGTATCAAAGTCGGTGTAGCAGTTAACCCTTAGCCTTGATCACCGTTAATTGGGAGCCCCTCGCATGGTCATGGTCAGTAGGTTGTGAAAATGGCCATTTAGTGAGGTGAGCTACCCTAAAAGAGAGGGTAAAGGCTTGTATGAACTTAAAAAACGTTGTTAAAATTACCTGGTAAATAACATGTTGGATTATCTAAAGCAAAACTTTCAATATTTTTTTAAAATTATAAATGACACCGCTATCAGTTTCTCAAAAGTCTTACAAAAACCGTCATCATAATATGGACTTCATTGCACTAGACACTGAAATTTCTTAGTGATTTGAAGAAAATGTTACACCTTGATGACAAGTGTTATTTACCAATAGGTTTTATCATCTTTAAATGACTTGCAACTTATACTTAAAATATTCTAAAAGCTAAAAGAAATCAACCTTTGTCTGTAACTGAGTAATACCGACAACAGTTTGGTTTTGGGAGTTGTATTTTGAAACTTGATGTAACAATCTTCTAATATTTTTGTATTAACTGCAGTTTTAGATTCACTTTGGGAATATCGGTCGTAAAAGCACACTCATTTGCAACGAATTCACGTTTACTTCTGGGTTTTTTGTGCGAATTTTTGTTCTTTATCGCACAGTTTTATATGCCCACCATAATTTGGACCTTCACTCGAGTGGTTCTGCTTATAAAAAGGCATTTATAAATTTCGTTTTCTTTGCAAGTGATTTGGAAATTGCACGGTCCTCTGTTTTCAATACCCTTACCCCGTTTTCCCCAAAACCTGCAGTTATCTCAATTGTTTTTGTTTAACTTACTCATAACGTGACTGGTTCTTGTTGGGGCTTATTGCTTTTTGTTGTAGCTTTTGTTGTTACACAAGCGTAACAATAAAATTTCAAACTGGCCCGCCACGAAAATAGCTAAAATTGTATATGTGCTGTTATGATCATGTTTTATCTGATAGTTGCTCGCTTGTGGCACGTAACACAGTTTGTTTTTAACTTTTTCGGTGATGTATGAGCGGGATGAGAGGGCTTACATATATCACGTAGATCTGCGAGCGGAGAACAATCTGAGATCCGAGAGTTGGGTCAGCGGCTGCTTTTTGTTGTAGTTGCTGTATGTGGATGCGGCTGCTTAATTGTTTCAAAAATCTGATATCATTTGCTGCGCCTACAGTTCGTCTGAGGTGTACGTTTACCAAAGGAAATAAAATCATGCAAAACTCTTAAAATAATATATTAACCAAGAATAGGAATTAGGTTTATTTTAAGACAGATTTACATTTGAAGATTTATACCATTAGAAAATGGGACGCTGATTTGAATTTTTCTGTTCGCCAGATTTCTTTTTCTCTTAGAACTATTTAATAATTTAAATATTGAAATATTCTCGTATCTCGCCTTAAATAAGAAACGTGATCATTGGCTTCTTCTACTTTAATTGAATTTTTACAGCTCCCAAAGTTTTGTGATCCAAAGTGCGTGATCTTACTGAATTTGTGTTTTTGGATATATCCATTAAATACAATTTACAACTTTTCTTTTTCCGAATAAATCTGTTTTCGTCTTGGCCCACAAAAAGTGACATTTTTGTTCAAGATTTTGGCCAACATTTCGCCCAATTTGCATAAATTACGAGTATTCCGATTCATTTGAAACGCTTCGAGTCGAGAAATTCGACTTTTATGGACAACAACTGAGCAGCCCAAGCAATTTTTGATTTATTTAATGAGCAAAAATGCCTCGTTCGATTTCTTTGGCTCCCTCTCCAAAGTAATCTCTATCGCCCTCTCTTTTCGGTACCGTAGGCGTAGATCTCAGATTGGTTGGCTGCCGTTGAAGTTTAACAAATTTAAAGCAATTTTCGTTGCTATTTTTGGGGTCAATTAAGTTGCGAGGGGGAGCTACAGATTCGTAAAGCCAGATAGTAAAAAAGGGGAGTTCAGTGTGGGCGTAGGAGTATTTTTTCTAGATTATATTTTGCGAAAAGAAAATTTAAGACCTGAATTAGAGGCAATGACTGCCGCAGTTTTCCTTCTTTCGCATGTCCCAAGGGCTTAAGATTTTCTTACAGTTGGTGGATAAGTCAAATGTACTAGTACACTGCGAAAAAAATGTTGTGGTTTTTTTTATTTTGATTCTGTTCTATGGTATATTAAAAAAATATATACATCAAAATGCCCTCATTTTAATTACTATTTATTTTTTTCTTATTACTTTAACAAAACCAAAGCAGAGGTTTTCTCAGTGTAAAGAAAATAAAAAAGCATACACAAAAAAAGAGAAAGAAAAGGAAAAAAGGACAACAAAAACAAGGAAAATCGATTTAAAACAGATGATTTGGCATCACCCCGGCCCATTTTCCCCCCTTTTTCGACCCCACTCCCGGTTTATGTATCCCAGTGGCCTGTTTTGTTTTTCTGATGGAGGACCATATCCCAGTTCCTGGGCCAGGCCTAATATTTCACAGGCCGTTAAGATGTCTGCGCATGGGGATGGTGGGTGGTTTGGGTGGATTTTCCCAACCGGGGAGGGTACGGTAAAGCTAACACATTACAACACAGTCAGATGACTACCAGGGAAAAAGTCAATTTTTACAACTCCGTAAGCTGCAAAGTATTATTGTGCTATTTTTTGGTTCAAAGAACGATCAAATGTAATTAATAATCAATTAAGGTATGAACAGATTGTTACACAATTAGACTTTGTAAGCCCGAAATTAGATTCAAATCTCCTTTATCATAACCAGGCATATTTATTTTCGCTTAAGTTTCTGATACCGAAAAATAATATATAATAATAGTATAATAGTATGTTTAAAATAATGTTTAAATTGTAGTTATTTTGAAAATCTTAAACAAAAAAGTTTTCAAGGAAAAGTTTTATAATTTTTCCAAAGCTAAAAATAAAAGTTTCTAAGATAGATATTTAAGTGTTTATTAAATAAAACTATATTTTTACTGTATCAGGAACCTAAGTAACTTCTTCCGTCAACTTTATTATCTCCTGTAGTGCCCCTCACTTGCCCTTCACTCAACTTCGTGCTTCTGCTCGTACTTTATTTCTCTTCTGGTTTTCGCTCCTGCTTCTTTGGCTGCTGCTCTTCGTTGTTTTTGTTTTTTATTTATTTGCCTTGTGCCAAATTCTCGTTGAACTTTTGAGGCTCCCAGAACAGCTGTGCGGCCTGCCCGGGCCTCAAAGTACATCTCTTTCTATCTCTCACTTATTCCGGAGTTCTTTCGGCTCTTTTCTCCTGCTGGTGTCCTGTCATTAACACTAGCAGCGAAGTCGGCAGCGGATGATGCGGATTTAATGAGCAAATGATTAGCATTTTTTTATGTTCCCATTCCCATTTCTCTGGCCATCCTGCTCTCACCCAAAACTCGGGAATTCCCTCGAAGTGCGGAGTGAAAATATTACCGACTTCTGGTAAGCTGGAAAAACTTAACAGTTGGCATTTTCCCTCTGTCTGTGTACCTCTGCCCGTCTTTGTCTGTCGCTGCACTGATAAGGGAAGGTGATAAAGGGAATCAACAGTGGGGGAAAGTGGGACACGTGCAACGGATTGTAGCACAGAAATGAAGTCCCCGGATAAAAGCCCTTAAGCGGGTCCAAATTAATGATCCCAACGCAGATTTATGGCCAACCAGATTAAAGGAAATGGAAAAAGGTAAAACAAATCAAAAGAAAACTGCAAAAAAAGTATAAAAGTAAAGACAGTTCAAGAATTTTTGACTTTAATGGAAGTAGCTTTGAATTTGTGTAGTCTACGATAATTAGAATTGTCCAGGTGCTAGGATAGAATAAATATTGGCAATAAGTTCATCCTTACTTAAATTAACAAGTTACATATAAGGTCAAGTCTTAAGTTATTCTATCCAAAGAAATATTGACTACTTCAATAAAAAGAATAAAAAGGCAAATTTAATATTTAAGTACCAATATGTAAAAAGACCGCCAAAGGGTTTTACTTCCGTTTCATAAGAATTTTATATAATGTTTCTGTGTTTTGCACTTCAATTAGCTTTTACTTGACTGCAATTTTCCAAAGTTTCCCTAACAGATGTGAAAAATCCTTGAACCAAATACAAACAATGCAATGAACGGAAATGTTTGGGAAAACTCAATCGCATTACCCCGCCCCCCGGCAAATCAGTTAAAAGCAAAGTTCGAACTTTTGACGGGCCGAACAATGGGATCCAATGGGCAGAGCCAAGCCCCAGACTCTGATTTCGCCTGCATCCTGTCCACACTCGCAAATGAAATTAACTTTGGCCCCTGCCTCTTTTGTCGCCCTGTGATTTCACTGCATAATGCAATTAAAAAAGAAAAAAAAATATCGAACAGAAAAACGATTTTCCTTTTGCTTTACCGCACGAGAAAAAAGCGAATGAGCAGAAGGAAAAAATCAATAAGAGCATGGAGCGTATGAAAAAAGAATCTGCCACCACAATGCGCACCAACAAAAGCAACAACCAAAGAGGATGGGCTGTGGGAAAGTCAGCAAGGAAAATCAATCTGGCACAAGGATAAAACTACACGTACGAGCACTAAATGTGGCTCACATATTATAGATACGATGCAAGGGACATGTCCCAAAAACGCAAAATGCAAAGCTCTTTTTGGGGTCGCATTATGGGCGTGAATCAGAAATCAGGTGCACTTATAGCAAAACATATTTCAAGTGGAAAGTATGCCTCGTGAATAATTTAGAGGCTTGTGTTTTGTTAACTCTTGAATTTGGCTTTTGTTGAATAATATGTATTTAAATTGTTTTAAATGCATCACTTAAAAGTTATCTCAAACCATTAAAAGCTTTAATGGAAAATCAAGCATTAATAAAAAAACGCAACTTATAAACTATCTATAAAAATCAACGACATTTACAATACAAAATGATTTTTATGTCTTTTATTCCTTTCACAAAGCAAAGAATCAATAAAGGTAATCAAAACTACTTATACATTTTTCAACTTCCACTTTGCACTCAAAATAGGTTTGATAATTTGCAAATCATTATTATGTACATAATTCAAAAAGAGATAAAGTCTTTGTAAAACCATGCCAGAATTATTATCTCTAGTGTGCTTTAAAAATATTTTGCAAAAATGATTCATTCGTTTACTTCGAGTACTTCAAGTAAATTGTGCTGAGCTCAGTTGGGATTTCAGTTCTGGAGGGTATCGATAAGCAGCGCCAAGAAAAGCCCTATCAATATCCCCCACTGTCATATATTATGCATATTTGCTAAGAACTTTTTATTTCAGTTGCAAATTGTATAATTGTTTGTTCTGTGGGGGAGTTGCGCTTGATAATTCAGCGCAAGTTTTGCAATAATCTGCCACGCGCGTTTCCTCTACGGCTTTGAGTCAAGGCTAACTGGCTCAAGTCAATTCATTCGGTTCATTGCCAACAAAAAAAGGGGAAAACGGGGTCTTTGGGATATAGAATGGGATACGTGTGCAAACAAGCTTGTGTATCAAAGTCTTCTCTTTCAAGAACTTTATGCTAATTTTGGGGCTTTTGAATAATTTTGTTCTTGATTTTGTGCTAAACAATTCCGTTTTTACTTTGATGCAATTTTTAATGGAATTCAAAAACAAACAAAAAAAAATTACAATATAAAATATGAATAATTAAAACATATTCGAAGGAATATATTGGAGATAAATAGTTCCAATACATGGTATAATGTTGGCATAAGAATAAATAAAGAATGTTATTAACCTTTATTTGGTAGTAAAAAGGCAAATTAAATATTTCAGACTAGTTTAATACAGAAATGAAGCAACTAATATCCTAAAAAATAGTTTGAGTGCCCTTAAACTTTTGTATTTTTCTTGGCAATCCCTTTCAGTGATTTGTGAAATTATTAACGTAATCATAGTCAAATCAAATCGGCATTACCATGACAAAAACAGCAACAAAAGCCAATGTTTACGGCTTATGGCTTAGGGAAGAAAGCAAAATCGGCTGCAATTGTGGTAAATTAACATTTTCTTTGGCAGACGATGGAATTTTCTTTTTGTCTTAGCTGAGCCTTCGCACGACATTCATGGCTTATTGTGGGAGGATGAAGGGAGAGGTGTTGGCGATGCAATAAATAAGTTTGGCCAACAAATAGGAAGAGTAGAAGCCAGGAACGTGCCAAAGTTGAACAAATAAAGAGCTGGTTCAAGGGGGAGGCATTATGAGCACGGGGATTAACAGAGAAGAAAGTTGAATTATGAAGAAAGTTGCGATAGAACTTTCTCATCTGTGAATTCAATTAAAGTTTGGCTCTAAGCAAAATCCAGTTAATTTGTAATAATTTCCACAATCAAATTAAAATGAAATTTTCAACGTTTTAATCGGGCCAGAACACAGACAGCTTAAAGCTGTGAAGTGGCAAAAGAATACGAACAGTAAATTAAAATTACAATAAATTTCCCCATGAATAAATCCAGCTGAAAAAGTCGAGGAAAAAAGTAAGCGAAATAATAACCGCAAACAATAACAAATTTCTTTCAATCGGAACTGCCTTCCCAGTCTTCTTTTCCCTTAAAAAAAAAATACGACAAAGTATAAAAAAAAACTTTATAGTTTTATTTCCGCTTCTTAAATGCAACTAAATTACGCTAATTGCAGCTGGCCAAGAGCACTGAGTGCGCTTGAAAAGGCATAAAACAAAGCGAAATGGCCGAGAAATGTGCGAGGGAAAAACAACAGAAAAGTGCGGAATTAGTGAAGAAGCAATACTGAAATTATGAGTTGCGTAAAGCCTGGCCGTGATTTTTCCAGCTCGGAAAATTTTGTTTAGAAAGTGCCGCCGTTGAAATAAAACAAAATTAAATGCTAAAAAACGAACCTTACCCAAACTACTGGACAGCACTTTAATGGTCAAAACGAAACAAAAAGCCAAAGGAAATTAAATGAAATGGAAATCAAATAGAAATCAATGGACAAAACGAAAGTGAGGAATTTGTTTTTGGGTGTGCCTTGGCCGGTCTTCAATTTCTCATTTCTTTAGCAAATGTTTTGTGTCAAATTCGGTTCCCCTGTGACGATAAGGACGCCACATCAAAACACAGAAAATTCATAATTAATTTTTAATGCGCCAACCCAGAAAATGTTACTGAAAGAATGACAACAGTGGAGAGAAAAATACGCTAGAGAAGTGAAAAATTGGCTTAAATATTTTATAAGCTGAGCGGCATTTGTCAAAAATATTTGGCACACCGAGCGCTTTAGAAATGAGCACAAAAAATAAGCCCATCAACACTGGCTAACAAGATTGGGGTTGTCTGGAAAAATGGCAAATATTTAAAGATAAATTGGAAGGTTAGCTTAAATATAAAGCTATATTTTTTCTTTAAAGATATTTTTGTTTTTCTTTGACGATGATATATATTTTTCAATCAATATCCCTTGTTGCCCAGTGCTATTTATGCAGGGCTCAAGACAATTTCCGCACGAGTCTTCGGCGACAAACAGTCGCAATCCATCCAGCAATCAATCAATCAATCAATGGATCGATCAAGAGCCTCCACCGAGTGATAGATGCAAAGATAATGGAGAAGTTGACTGTGGAAGAGCAGCAACTCAAAGAAATTTAATAAAAGCTTGGACAGGGGCTTCCGTGTTCTTTGAAAAGTGGAGGTAGAGTGCTGCTGAAGAGTTTTTTCTTGGGCTTCGCGCGGTGATTGGAAACCCGTTTGTGTGTTGCCAATGGCAAGAGAGTAATCATAAAAAAATACGTTAATAGAATATTAACGGAGCGCTGGGTGAAGCTGGCTTTTGCCAACCGAAGCCCAGAACGCCCAAAAGGGCGTGGCATTGGTAACAACACAAACTGACGCAGTTGGGAAACCGTGGAGCAACAGTTAGGTAACTGTAATCAATCAGAGCTGCCCAGACTAATTAGTGGGGAGCGAGGGGGGATGGCAACTAAGGGGGGTGGCCCAAGAACTAGGAGACTTAATTAAACGCAAAAAGGCCGCGAGGCAAAGGCATTTACAATTTTCACAAAATTAAACAACAAATTGCGTAATTTGCCTCAGCTGCATGGCTAATAAACAGTAATGAGTGGGCGTATCAGACCAGTGGAGGAAAGGGGGCGTGGCTGTGTACATATTTGCCATCATGGGGATTTTTTCGCGTTTTATTAGATTCAGGCAGGCAAGGAATTTATTATTTAGTTTTTGAACTGTTCATAAGTGAATTATATTTTGAGGTTTATTTCCGATTTATGTTCAATTTGGATTTTAAGCATCAGAATGAAATACGTATTGAAAACATGTAAAAGTTTAATATTTAGTTTTAAAGAGAAACAATGGCTAAGAATTAAAACACTTCTTTGTGTTAAAAAGTATTGTTAGTTTATGTGTGAAGTCGTAATAAATAATACGCCTATATACATGGCAAGAAATATTCAATGCTAAAGTGAATCTATAAGACATTTATCTTAATATCAGAAACAAAGCAAATCAAGCCTATTTCGATTTGTTAATTCAAGTGAAAAACGATATGTCTTTATTTTGATTGCATTGGCTGTCAAACTGCAGTCGTTTTGGCAGCTCATTTAACAATTTGCCCATTCTGGACTTCACAATTTCGAATTGTAATCGATTTCCATAAAATATGAAAACGAATCCTGCGCTCATCTACACAGATACAGATACAAACGCACGTATTTCCACATTAAAATGCAAATCACGTCGATGGCTGGGCCTGCTTTTATTTGGTGTGTGTGTGTGCTCATAGCCTTGGCAATTTGAACGAACGTATATGGCCAACAACAAGATGTACACATTAAGATACAAGATACATAAACACATTTGGCCCATTCGCCTGTTTCCATGTGGGAGACTTTGAGCGTGTGTTTGTTGTTCTGGCATTTCTTTCCTTTTTTTATTTCAGGAGAAAAAGTTGATTATGTGACTGGAAAGATTTTTTTTATGAGGACAAGGCGTGGTTCTGTTGTGTGAACAACATCCTGTTGTGAAAAAATACCTTTTGAAAGGAAATCTAATCTTTATGGATCTGAGAATGAACTAAAATGGTAAACAATTAATAAAAAAATATAAAAATGTGTGTTGAAAAGTATATTTGTTTAATGGTAATGTTAAAGCAATTACTTTATAATGAAGTTTGCAAAGTTGTTTTATTGGAAGCATTAACTATATTTATTTTCATCACACTGAATATCTTCAAAGTCTTATTCTTTAAGCAAAAAAAACCCCAAAGGCTTGAAAGCAATAAAATGTAATTATTCACTGACACATGATGTCTAAAAACGAAATATTGCCAAATAAATTACTAAACATTGTTAATGGGTAGTTTGTATTATTAGCAATAATTTGGTACATTCATACAACCGCGTCGAACTTTACTCAGAAACCATAAAAGTGTTCATATGCGTTTTTCAGTTACACGATTTATGTCCCATTTATGAACCCAATTAAGCTTCTCTATCGGTCGACAGTTTATCGCAATTAGGGGCTTTAACCGAAAATTTATACATGCCCGCCAAAAAAATTCAAAAAGAACGTAAAAGAGTAGACGAAGGTTTTTTAATCGACGCAATAAGGAAGACAAAAAAGACGAAGAATCTTTAGACGACAAGTGGCACATCAAACAAAAGCGTCAAAATGAATGAATAGGATAAAAGAAGTGGAAAAGGAAAAAAAGGCAAACAAAAAACGAAAAACGTAGTTCAAATATTTGCCAAGCGGTTTTCTGTAATAAAAGGTACCAACAGAACAGGCATACACACGCTTACACAACTGGAATTCATGTAAATTTTCTACTTTGGGCCTTTGCCTCGAATTAAAAATCATTCATAATAATTATCCCCTTAAAGGTTTTTTCTATGGGTCTTGTTTCTGTCGTTTTCAAACGAAACTATCAAACAAATAATTCAAACGAAACTGAAATGTAAACTGAGAAACAAAATAAACAAAGCCCAAATCAGCTTTAGTCAGTTAAGGTACAAACAAGTAAGAGGAGAAGCTTTGAAACCTGAAAATTAGTTAAGAGTTTGAGTTTGAGTTGGGGAAAATGTTGTTTACTTATAAATGAAATAAACATACCCTATCCCATTCCCATGACAAGTGGCCAAAACAGCAATGAAACTTCAATTTCAAACTGTGTATATATTTTGGCCAGATTGGACCCACATGGCCAGCTAGCTGTCAGTCTAACTTTTGGCCATTTATCGATTTTTGTGGGTGTCCACGCAACGTTTTTTTGGACTTAGTGAGTTGCCAAATCAAAATAATGTCGACAATTAATTTTTCATAAATAATTATGAAATAAATTTTGGTAAACATTGATTGACAAACGATGGGACAAGTTGATGGATGTTTGGCTGGGTGACATAAACGATGTTTTTGAAGGAGTGCCGGATCATTTTGGTTGGGAAATCGAACTTTAATCAAAACAATTAACACGAAAAATGTGTTAGCCACGAAACAGGCTGCTGGTCAACTTTCCTAAAGGTCGGTAACCGGTTTGTGGTAGTGGTTTTTTTTCCCCGGCTGACTAACAAATTTCAGAGTCTCGAGTCTGGGCCAACATTCTTGGTAAGCCTTTCTCTCTCTCTCTCTCTCTCTCTATTTCTCTTGGGGGAACGCATTAAAAAGCCGCTTTTAGCTTAGCGCCAACGTTACGTGTCCGTTAGCACTCAATAACCATTTTCTTGGGCGGCAAGTGCTGCGATCCCGGCCAAAATTCAATTCAATTTTCAGCAAAAGAAAGTTGAATGAACCGCAAGAAGGTCGTTGGTAATGCACTCAAATTTTATTCAACATCATCTGTAGGGTGGCCACAAAGTTTGTGCAAATTAATTAAATCAATGTCAATCAGTGGAGCTTGGAATTGCGATTGGGTTCAATCAAGATAAATGTTTGGGAATTTGGTTTTTGGCTTTAATAATTTATGTGGGAATTTTGTGTGTGCTGGAGGTTGAAAGACAACGAAATGGGTTTAAGCTATCAATACAAATAAATAACCTTTGCAATAATCAAATATTTGGTTTTGCTTTTCTGGACAATAAATATAATTGTAAGATATTTATGGCTTTAGTATAGTTTCGCTTTATTTCCAATTAGTATTTTTCAACATATATTTTAAGGCATAGACTTTACTCAATTTTTATGAAATGTGAACTCAATTAAATGCGTATTTTTAAGTTGCATGCCACACAAAAAAATCTCAACTATTTATTTATATGTAAGGTTTTAATATTTAGTTCAAACTTAATTGAAATGTTTTTTATTTATTGGAATATATTTTCCTTTCATTGATTTCCTAAATCTTTCGGACCATTTAATTATTCCTCACATTTTGTTTTTTGAACATTTGGTTTGAATATTCCAAGATATTTCTCATGCCGCTCAAGTCGAATTTTGATGAATTTTCCTTACTTTTTCTTTTGGATCCATTTCTAACCCATCCACCTTGTTCAGTTTTTCCTCTTCGCCACCTGTCACTCTCGAATTCTGTTTTTTGTGCATTTCTTGTTTATTTCTTATGCTTATTTGCATATTGTGCATTTTTCGGTGGCTCGACCAAGTTTTTCCTGCTTTCGCATTCGAATTTCAGGGGCCAATAAAATACGTCTTATGGCTATACTCTACCCAAGAGGAATTATAAGTTTAAGCGAGCGGAATGACGAGCAAGAAACTTAGTTTCGGACAAGAGATATCGAAACTCCCAGCTGTCTTAAAATGGTTCCTTTATGTGGCTCTTTAGGGCATCTTGGATTCGCTAAGCTTGTTTGTCCCCACTTTTTGTCTGGTTGCTTTTGTTGCGAAGCTTTTGATGGCTCAGCATTTACATTTCATTTCACTTCGAATTGGAATTCATTTTTGTTTTTTATTTATGTTTTTTTTTTTGTCGCATTTCGTTGTGTGTTTCCCTTTGTATTTGATTTATTTTCAAACTGCGCTTTTCATAAGCCAACAAACAAGTCGCTGATTGGCGGCCCTGAAAAAAATGTGAGGAGGATGGGGCGGCCAAAGCCCTTTGAAGTGCTTGTTGTTAGTCATCCTCAAGGCTGTGATAAGGATGGGATGGTTACCTAATAAATAGTTCATCGGAATCCTAATTGAATGCACGGCTGCATTATTTATTGCTATCTAATTTATTCCAACTGAATTTGGATGTGATGCAAGCTCAAACACCACCAGAAATGCAAGTTGGCAAATTAATTGAAATTACTGGAGTGGCTTGTGATTATGTTAATTAGGCAAAATTTACAGCACACATAATATATGCGCCTGTGTGTGTGCCTTTCAGTTAAAATGACAGCTCACATACAGCTCAAAAAGTTCAGGCTTCAACTTTGAAAAGTTGCTTCGAAATACAGGAGAAAAAACGCAGTTGAAAATAATTATACACATGGAGGGAATGTCTGGTCTTAAGCGGCGATCTCTCAGAGGTTCTTCACTCACGGTGATGGGCGTGAAATGAGAAAAATCTGAGGAGAAAAATGTGAAAAATAATAAATGATATTTAGGGCGGGGTAGCGAACATCCGGGGGCCCATAACCTTTTGAAGTGCAAGCGGAGCAAAGTAAACGATCCATTATTGCATCGTTTTCTCACAAAGTTCTTGGGAAAGTGTTCGCCTAAAATATACTGGATTGAATGTAGGTGAAATAAATGGCCTTAGGCATCAATAACTTAATGAGTTTCCGTACTCAATTAATCATTTTTATGGCTTAGAATTTGTTGGGAAAATTTTATGAAAATGGAGAGTGGGGTAAACAATATTCTGAATTTAGAGCTTAAAAGGTTTCGTTCCAAAGTAAATCTACTTCCTATGAACATCCTCTTTTTTTTATAACATATTAAGAAGTTGCATTCCTTTGTCAACAATGGTATGCATAGGTTTTGTAAACTCTCTAAATTTTTATTGGCGCAGTCCAATCAGCCTCATAGAAGAGGCAAGAGATATCACCTTAATAATTGTCAGAGGCAAAAGGCAACATTTTGCAATTAACACGCCGCATGCTTGTTGAAAGCGTTTCAGTTGGCCGGGACGCCTGTGGCGGGATGCAGACGCAGATGCTCGCCGAGACCCTCAGATACTCAGATACCGAGATACGTTTACGGTCGCTGATGCAGTTGCAGATACAGAAAATCTCAGCATGAATCTCCGCCGAGACATTGACTCCAATTGAGCAATGCATTGCGGGCGGAAAAGGGGGGCAACTCGCTCGAGTTAAGTCATGTGTGGGCTTCATTTACAACTCACTCAACTTTTGTTTTGGATGCTGGCGGGGAATTGGAATTGGGTATGGGTTTGGGTTTGGGATTGGAACTGGAGTTGCGCCCACGAAGTGCTGTGCGTCGTAAACTCCTTCTCCTCATCTACTTCGCTCAAGTGTCTGAAGTGTCGACATGGAGTCTGACAATTGCAAAAGTTGTTTATGACAAAAAAACGAAATGTATTCAAAAATGTGTAAGAGCATTTTCAAGCATTGGGTTTTGAGGCTCTGACATAAAGTAAAAGATTGTGCGCCTTAGCACTCTTGATTGCACTTTATGCATATTGAAATTCAAGTTCAGCGATAAGGTCTGCTCTCTGCTTAACTAATTTCCACGCAAACATAAACACCAACATCAAACAGAACTGGCAGCTCAAAGACCCTTAGCAGCAGCTAAATATTATTTATATAAATTAGCGCAGCAAGCTAGATGCCGTTGATGTGGATGCTGCATTTCGCCCCTGGCAAAGCGAAGTAAAACAAGGAAAAATAAAGCGGAACGGAGCAAAGCAAGCGATGCAATTTTATGCGCAGACGCCTAAATTGAAAGCGACGCGTAGCGGACGCAGCAGCACTCAACAAGGCGTTCTATATTTACACTGAAAGAAAATTTAAATTAAAATATTGTTAAGTTGCGTTAATTTAAAGGCAAATGCAGCTCAAATTAAAGATTAGATATAACAAGTATTTGCAAAACATTTTTTAAAATGGCCAAGACTCTTCATTGAAAATGTAGTTTAATTAAATAATTAATTTTCATAAATAAATTTAAGTCACTATAGATTTGAAAGCAACATATATATGTGAAAATCTTTACATTTTATATTGCCTCGGAAATATATATCTTTGTAAGAATCAAAAAAACTAATTGAGCTGTGTTGATGAAAAGTGGAAACTTTAAAAGTAAAGTTTTGAACTATTCTTTCCTGTGCAAAATCAGCTAACACTCCACAGTTTGGGAGCCACTGTATGCGCCCCTCGTGCTCGTCATCTCCGCTCTCTTTCGGGGCAGCCTCTAGGGTCATTAACATGCCTGGCAGGAAAAAAGCAGAAAAGCCAAACAGGAGAGGCACAGAATGAAAAGTAAACGAGACAAAGCCAAATGCAGATGGGGGAAATGAGGGGGAAAAGTTGGAGTCGGAGCCGCAAAAGAGAATGCAACCAGAAAAAAAAAAGCGACGCGACCCTGGAGCAACAAAGCGCGTCTGCATTTGTGGGTGGTGCCGCTGGTGTCAGTGGTTCGCGGTGAGGAGGTGGGGCGGTGGTGTGGTGGAGCAGTGGTGCGGTGGTTCGGCGGTGGCTCTGATGGTGGGTCTCGGGTCCCTTTGGGGTCCAAGGTGCCGGGAGTTTGCCTACGCCTATTTTCCGACTGTTTGTTGTACGTGCCGCTTCTGTTATTGCCAGTCGACAGTTAAAAAAGGGGAAACCGGGAAGGATTAATCCTGGCAGTCGGGGAAAACGAGTGGAGGATCTCCCCTTTTGAGGAGGGAATGCAGCTGCGAGGGATGGGAATTTCAACTAAAATTAGAATTAGTGGTCACATAAAGCAAATAGGGATTGATTTAACCCTAACAGGAATTAAGTAGAATTATATAAATAAATCATTTTAATGAATTTTCGTTTTATCTGTTGAATATTTAATTAAACTACATTATTCATATTATATAATAGTTGGCAAATAAAACTTCAATCACTAGCCATTTTTGTTGATACCAAATATCTTCGAAATTATAAATCTGATAGTTTTCTCTGAAATAAATAAAAAAAAAATTTTAATTTTAAACACTTACTCTTGAATAATTCAACAGTTTGAAACTTTGTTTACTTAGCTATAACCCTAATTATAGACCAAGTAAATTATCTGTGCAAAACTTGTTCACTAATCGTTTCTCTCTTTCCGTTTCTCTTTGCAGGTAATTAAATGGTAATTTTTCATCGATTTCATGGCATATTTAGCGAAGTAAGCCAGCTCACAGCACGGATGATGGCTCATAATCGACTCGACTTGACTGGAAATGCGGCTAAGGCAAATAAGGCTCATTAATTAAAACCAGAGACAACAGAAATATGCTCCTTTGTTTGCAAATTTCGTTGGGTTCTGCGTTCTATGAAACATGAGAACGCATATTGTTAGGATATAGTTTATAAATAGTTATGACTGCCAAAGTGAATGAACTTTGCCGGCTATTGTGTTACTTTTACTTGGTCCGACACTTTCGCAGGCCAAAGAAAAACACATTTCCTGTTCCTAATACTCGGCTGACATGCAACAATTTTCAACCTTTTCATTTAGGCCCCACAGAATGGAAAGAACTATTAAGCCCGATTGCCAACTTTCACTGATAATGCCAGCAATTATGTATTGCTCCAGTTAATGGCCTCACTCTTTTTCCACATCATCTTTCGTGGTAATGACATAATTAAGCTGGTTTTGAGGGGTCATTCTAGGGGGTCAAACACGTGTCTACCTCGTCATCCTTTTCAATTAGCAGTCAGTGTGAAAGGTGACACGAACGTGTTAAGTTGTGAGGTAAACGCTGGACAAGAACCCATCTGGAGACCTTTTGATTTGAGTCCAGAATTAGCATTTTCCCCGGCTTGAGAAACAATCTCGAGCCAAACAATGAAGACGAATTTGTACAGTTTCTGCTTGGCTGATTCCGGCCAACAGATCCCACCGAAACCCCCAGAACCACTCAACAAGGGTCTAATGGCTTTTTAAAGTGACCAAAATTTGGCATGTGCCCCGCGTAAACTGGGTAAATTAAACGAAAACGGTGGGCTAAGAGGTGTGCTAACTGGAGTTGGGTAAGAAATCGGTGGATTGGGGCTAGCATTGTTGAATGGATTCTTATTTGAGGCTTGTGGGGCATGTCGAAAAATGCATTAGCCGAGAATTGGGTAAATGCCGAAGATGGTAGAGAAAAAGTGTAGAAAAATAGATAGCAGCATAGAGAATTTGAGTTTATTGGGACAAAGCGATAATCATTTACATAAATGAAGATAACAAATAAATATATATACACCGAATTGAGGGATCTGAGGTATACATAAAAATGTAAAAATAAATTTATTGAAATATAAATTAATTGCTTAATGAGAGAATAAATTGCTTATTTGTCCAAAGCATTTTATATGATTTCATATTTATTTTCATTTTTGTCTGATAAAAAGCATGCATTCACAATTAAGGTCAAAGGCTATTCAAATTAAGTGTTACCATTTTAATAGATTGCTTATCATACCAATTATGTTTCCTAGAATCATTGTCCAATTAATTCTGCATTTGATATCTCATGAATATTTAATTTACGCCCTTTATTTATTAGTCATTAAGTGCTGACATAACCAGTTTGAAATCGAAGTCCTATTTAAGTCCTATTATTTATACTTATAGATTTTATCTTAGCCAATTTCCCACATAGTTTAAACCGATTTTATTAGTTCACAGCTAAAGTTTATGTTTGTCGCACAAAAGAACCTACCTACGCTTTCAGTTATATTAGCCATTAAGTAAATTGATTTAAGCTGTAGCTTCCATTGGCTTTAAAAGCCTAAATATGTGGAAACCACTTTGAACCAGTTGCCGATTGAGTGCAAATAAAAGTAAAATTATTGACAAAAGCTGAAAGTAAGTTTACTTTTGCTGATGTCAACAGCGCAGCAACTTGAGCTACTTTTTTGTATATATTTTTTTGTGAAGCGTTCAACGATCGCTTAGTAAATTCCCAGCCCTATTCACCGTGCACTGATTTATGAAACCGAGTCAAAAACGATCCGATCTCTTTTGTCGCCGGCATTTTTGGCACTAATTTGACAAGGTCGCCGCTTGACTGGGCTTTTGAAGTTTTGGCTTATAGAAATCACGAACCAAACACGTTCGAAGTGAGTTTTTTTTTATATACGGGTGCCCCTCTTTTTCTGTTTATTTTGCATTTTGAGTGGTCTAAGTCGGCAGCTCATTTCGCAGATATTTGCATAAACATTTTAAGGGGTGGGGTGCGAAATAGTTGCCGTGAAATGTTGTCATTCATATTAATTTAGTGGGTCAGCCAGCGATGGTGACCCCGATCGTGCGGATTTCCTGTTAGAAAGGCTCTGATTGTTCCCCCTTAATAAATCGCGTCTCTTTAAATGGGTAATGAATAGTCAAATTTGGCTTCGTGACTGCAGATGGCAGACAATTAACCCTAGAGCGCCGAACTATCCCCACTCTCCCACCTGCTGTGACCAGTTCGCTTTTGAACTTTCATTCCTTTCGGTTATGCAAGCCGGTAGGTATGATGAGGATTTCTGCCCAGATAAGAGCCGGCGAAGGCAGAGCTAATTAAATTATAAGCCAAGTCTGACGCTGACCCAAGATGAGCCAGGGAATGGGGTCACCAGAAGGTGGCCTCCCACCCCCTTTTTCGCCGAGAGTGGTTAAATAATATCCAAATGGATGTTTTCGGTGTTTGCCGTTCGTGTTGCTGGTTGCTGGTGTTGATTTGGCCATAAATTTTGTATGCTTTTGACGCCGAAAACGACGACCAGAGTCGAAAAACATTCACGGAGAGATGAGGTAATGCAGCCAATAACTCTTGAGTTACAGTGGAATTAATTTGTGCACTGCAGCCGTAAAAGCAAAATCAACTTTAACGATTTTTGTAGGTTATTAGTACGACCGCCACTATTGCTGCTACCATATCGACCTAAAAGCTTATTTCACGGTCTTTGAAATTGAAGAGTAGCAGACGTGGGATATTAAAGTCCATTGATGTGTTTAAGATTATTTCCCGTGTTCAGTTAATGGGTAATTTAATAAGTTTTTGTGTGATCATTAGTTTCAATTTAATTTGATGGCCATTTTTATTTGGTTTGTAATTTTTTTTTTTAATCACCGAATTTTGATGGGGCTTTTTAGCTAACGTTTAATTTTAGGCTTTTTTCATTTTACTCATACTTGTTACCTGGAATTTCAGAATTATAAATAAGTTTAAGGTCAACTTTGAGATCGCCTGTGAATAGATTTTATAATAAACTGTTAGGTCCATATATTGAAGATGTTAATAACCATATTTTTCGTGAGTTATAAATAGTAAAATGTAATTTTAATTTATATAAAGTTAGCTAACTTAAAAAGTGTGTGCACTAATGGAGAGCTGTTCACAAATATGATTTATTAAGTTAAAACATTTAGTAGCTGACTGAAAACGACCTGCTTTGGTTTGGAAACTTCTTCATATTTTTCTCAGCACCGGGTAGTAATTACCCCCGAGAAAACTTCACTCGTCGACTGTTTTGGGTTGCTCATTAGGCCAGGACACCCACTGTGCCACATGGAGCAGTTGCCTGGACGCGAACATGAATTATGCGTAGACATCTAGCAAGTTGGTTAGTTCACCACCCCCGCTCCTCACCTTTTCCCCCTTTTTGGGGCCTGTCATCGGGCGTTGTCAACAAAATGTTTGCAGCCTAAAGGCAACTCGAGGACAAACTGACGACGGCGGCATCATTTCAATTGCGTTTTATGGCCATAAAAACCCCAACGGCGGGCTGAATGATTTTTGGCCAATAGGCAGCTAACAAGGAAAATGGGAAAAGCTATGAGTGCCGCAGACGGATCTCAGCCAAGTCGTGATCACACTTGCCTGCCAATTACCATGGCCCATCAATTCGGATGGTTTGTGCCGGCCAGGCTAATAATCTCATCAGCTGAAGTTGCAGACTGTGAGATCGAGAATCTTCTGCATTGGCCAATTTGCATAGACAACAATGCTAAATGGGCTGTAATGACGGGCCGGCTGGCGGTCTCTCAGCCAGTGCAATTCAATTAATTAGCCCGACCAAGAGCGCTTAGTAATTCCCTACTTTTTTTTTGCACTCCATGGGTTTTTCTTGTTGCCACACACGCGTGTGATGAACATTTCCGCCGTGGAAAGCGTCTGCTCTGTGTCTGTGTGTATGTGTGTGTGTGGTGCAATCAAAATTAATTAAGGCACAAAGAGCGGCGGCCAGATGCTTTGCATGGCTTTTCCTCCGACCTGCCACTTTATTGCCTTTTACCGCAACGTTGCACCAATTTCCATTGCACCTGCAGCAGCCACATCAGCGATGACGTTGTCTTTCCTTGGTTTTTTCTTTTTCGCTTTGACAGGAACAGTGCCACCAGCGAATGTGCATAATTAGAAGTGGTTACAAGTCCATGTGATCGCAGAATCAGTTAGCTGAATCGTTTGGTTGTCCAGCAATCAGCTGGAAAACTGGCAACAGTCAATCAGCCGCGGCAATTGTTGTGGCAAACTGCAGCTGCATCTCATCCAGTTGAGGGTGCATAAATTAATTAGCCGCGATTGCCTTCGATTGGTGGTCCCTAATTGATACAGGTATTGCAAGGATCTGGATTTAGTGATGTGGTTCTTGTTTACATACAACAAACACCCATAAGATTTGGTGATAAATCAAAGATTTATTACGATATGTTGGCCATACTAAAGAATTTTATTTCTCGTTGGTGTTCAATTTTTTTTTCCCAGGGGTTTTCAATTAACCAACAGTTGTTTTCAAACTTTAAAAAAGGCGTTTCTCCTTTTATTGGGGAAATTTTACAATTTGTTTAGCCATGAAAAGCAACATAAAATGTTAATTGCTTTAATAGGCAAACTACTTCATGGAGGGCTTTGAGATTTCCTCGGAGAACTTTCCCAGCGTAATAAGAGTGAGAAGGGTAGAAAAAGAAGTTGAATCCTCGGTTGCAAAGTGAAATGCATAATGAGCATAATGTTGGCGCTGCACGACGCAGATTCGGTTGCAGATACAGCTTGAGATGCAGATACAGATGATAATGATAATGCCGCGCCGCGGAGACGACACCTGAGCACTGTCTGAGAACAGACGAGGAGAAATTTGAGAAATGTGAGCAGTAATTAAATGCAAAACTCGAAGCGCAAGAAGGAGAACAACGACCAGCGAACAGCGACAACGTGAACGATCCAAGATAATGCATAATTGCAGAAGACAAAAGGAAATGCCAGCGACTCATGAGCAGTAGAGGAGCATGCAAAATATGAGAAGAATATCTAATGCCGTGCCACCGCACTCTCAATAGAATGGTAGTCCGCCAACAACTGCCACATCCATCCTTGGTTGGCTTAAAACGGCGTTCAAATTAATGGCCAAGTTTCACATGGGGCAGAAAGAAGCGCAGATGCCAACACAATTGCCAATGGAAATTGCTGCCATCTCACATGTGCCACAGTGTGAGTGTGTATCTGTGAGTGCGCCTTGGTTTGTTTGCGAAAGTTGAGTACAAGATACAAGTGGTTAGATACAAACTAGAACAGCAACTGCTAGAGTACGAGTTTATTATATGCCACGAAGAGGGAATGCTCTGTGATTTAAAGATACTTAATTGTAACCAATTGTTTCAACTGAAATTTAAAGTTAAAAGAGTATTAATAGTCTATAATCAAAAAGCTACATTTTTCTTTACCATCTACAAGTTTAGGTTAATGTTTACTCAAAATGAATTATTAGTTATCGAAATTTTAGAGTTTACTTTTATTCTCTCAGTACTCTCGTAATTATAACTATAATTCGTACAAAGATAATTTTAACTTCAATTTTATCAACATGTGTTACCAATTCATTGGTTTTGTTAAAAGACCCCCTTTAAAGAGCATCAACAAGAATAAGTTCTTGTAACGAAGATGAGTTGAGAAGAGTGACTGGCGGGCTTTTTTCGCTCGTGTTAGAACACGAACTCGCAACACGGGGGCAAAAAAACAGAAGTTGCCACTGGGAAGTAAATTCCATGTTATTATTTACCAGCCAACGGAGGAATTTTCAAACAACATTCAATCAGAAATCGGCAAGAACAAGGCGGAGTTGATACCGCTGATACACGCTTTCAGATCGAGATAATAAATTTACTGCCACTCTGGGCCCGCAATTTATAAAGTTCGGTTTGCCCTAAAAAGCAGATACTTCTACTTCTCTCAGGTTTTAGCCACTACCACTTACACACACACTTTTCTTTCGGCCAAAGCTCCTAGTTGTGTGCACTGCTTTTTGTTTGGCTCCTGGGAGAAGCCGTAAATATGAAAACAGAAAGCAAGAAACTTTATTTGGGTTAGCGATTGTTTAAAAATGCATAAGGATGTGAAACTTGGAATAGCTGAAAGGGAACAGAAGCCCGCAGGACTTTGGCCAAAGGAGCTACAAAGGCCCGAAGCAGAATAGGGGATTTGTAGGAGCTCAAATAGTAAATGGAGCTAAAATTGTCACACAGAGAAAAATCCTCAAATTAGAAATTTAAAAATTATTATAAGTTTCAATTAAATACTAATCAAATTGATATTATCAATGTTGTAATATTTGGTTGTGAGTGTTTTTCTTTTAGACCTAACTTTGCAATTTAGGTTCAATCTTATATATTTTGTCACTGTTTATCAAATGCGAATAATGCAGTGAAATTCAAAAGCGAGAAGATCTAAGATGCAAACTGGAAAAACCTCAAAAGAAGAAGTAAACACACTTGCAATTTCAATTCAGCTTATCCCAAGAGGTTTAGGGATTTTGGCACATTCAATTTTCTTCATAAAGTTGTACTGATTTGAATTTAATATGCAAATCAAGCGACAGCTTTGGGTTATTTAAATCAAGTGTACCGCTCACCCACTCACTCGGCATTCACTGGCAAAAGTTTTCAAATTAAAAAATTATGGATGGCCAAGTTAATGGCTTTCTCGGTCAGAAAGAAAAAAAATAGATAAATATTGAGACGACGGCAGGTGGGTGCAGTATTGCAATCAAGATGAGTGGGCGAAAGTGGTTCAAGTGGTTTTGCGATTGCGAACGTAAATGCAATTTCATTAAATTGAATATTTATCGGTTGTCATTGAACAAATTGCAGGTAAATTGAGGTTTATCCTAATATTTCCACACCGCTGATGGTAATGTGTGCAGTTATTCCGCCAAGATAATGGACGGAAATCATCATTAGCAGAGCTCAGGGTTCGTAAACATTGTATTCTACATCATAAAATATAGCTTTTTTCCGACAAATTGTCAACTATTTTTGTGTCTTCTAAAAATAATGCTCAATGAAAAGAACCGCTTGAACAGGTTTCCAGGGAATTCTTCGCACAGAAGCCGTTTGATGAGTATAAATCTTGATATCGGAACATTATTAACGTCAATTAATTCTAACTGTTCGAGACGAAGGCCATCCATTAAGGTGGATTTCAGAGGGGCAGAAGAGAACTCACCTGGGATGGATGGATGGATAGCTGGCATTTCTCCGGAAACCCTCAACCTGTTTTTTTTTTTTTTGCTTTTTTCCCCCGCCTTTCTGCAATCGATACAAGTGGCTATTCGGTCTGCTTTATTTGTATTTTTAGTATTTTCCTGGTGGCCCGCTGTTTTCCCTCTTTTCCATGTTGTCTCGCCTCACGATTTCCCAAATCCGATTATTATCAAGTCTCACGTGAGTGCACGCTGCTTATTTTTATTTTTACCTCCTCTCGGGTATTGTGCTTTTTACAGTTGCCTTCTTCTTCCTTGGAAAATTGCTTTGAACTTGAAAATTTCCCACGTGACGCGGCGAGAATCAATCTCTGCTTCTGGCTTTTCTTTTGCCCTCTGTTCGTGTCACATGTGCAATGACACCCCTTGCGAATTTCCCCCCTTGAGTTTTCCCCGCGCGAAAAGCAGCTGCACTTTGCATGTCATTCGGCTAACGGTGTCGTCTTTTTCCCGCTTTTCCTCCTTCTGATTATTGACTTTGAGCTTGCCTTGTTTTGGTTGCCTTTTCTTAGAGTTTTGTGGCAAGTGTCGATTGGATTTAATTGGATAGTTTTTCGTGCATTCCATATCTTTCTAGGGGCTAAAAGGCAAATTGTGCATTCCCATATTCGTGGGTAATTTCTTTTATTGGCTTGTAATTTTGTGGGAATTTCAGTTGGCTTACAATTGGAGCTAAATGTTGTATTGTGGTTAAAAATACATTTTCACGATACATTTCAAAAGAAATTACCATGGTTTTTAGCAGTGGTTTTCTTTGATTGCTAGGTGTTAGTTATATTTTAAAAATGTATTTAAAATGTATTCCAATTTCAGCGTTCTGCAAATGAAATCATAAATCAGCACACACTAATTGAAGTTCTATGGTGATTTTAACCTAAGTTTTGCCACAATTGAAAAAGTTTTCTTGTGTGGCAGTCGTTGCAGTATAAAATGCAAGAATTATGCAGCCGCATTCCGGAATTTCCATTAGCACTCGTTGTAGCTTCTGTTGCTCGGCACTTTCAAAACAACAAGTTCGTGCCATTTCGCAGATCTTGGTGAGTCTTTAAGCCAATCCATTGCGGAGCTTACTGTGAGTCAGTAAAAGAAACCCCAACAAAGTGATTTTCGTGGTGCACTTCCCTTTTGGTTTTTTTTTTCAAAAAAGACCTGGTACAGTGAACACTATGAGCTGCCGATGGCACTTACTTAGCAAGCACGTTCCAATCGGAGGGGAAGTGCAGAGTTCGCGAGTCGTAAACTAGGTTTTTTAACGATTGCGGCTCAGAACGAGACCTGGCCAAGACCAGTGGCAATTAAAAAGAAGTTAGCACTTGGCCGAGGGGAAAGGGCTGCAGTTCATAGATGTCAAGTTCAGGGTTACTCCAAGGGCCCGGGAATTACCTGTCAGAGTCCAAAGACAAAGTGAGTAATTAATTTGCAGGCGTCTTAATCCATCAAACCATCCGTTTTTCCTCTGATGGGAGTTCATGGGAGTTGCGCTGGGCTGTGTGGGAATTTTACTTTTGATTTAATGAGTTTTTTATGGCTTGCTCTTATAGGATTGAATTCTTTGTGCCTACGGTTCAATGAGCTCTGGGCTAATTAATGGCTAATTAAATCCTCGATTTGATTCGGGTTCTTGGCGTTTAAATTAATTTAAGCCTGGTGAATTAGGATTTTAGATATACAGCTTAATTCTGGGTATTTCAACACACTCAACATTTACCATTTGTGATTTTAAGGGCTAATATAAAGCTGTTTATAGCTTTATTTAACGATTAATTCTTATACTATTTAACTGTTTTTAAAGTAATATATCTGGCTACTTCTCTTTACGAACTTTTAATGCATGGTATTTTAGTAAACACAATTTAAATTCCCCCACCACTCTAAAAGCCATTTATTAGGCTGCCTCACTGCATCATCCTCATCATAAGCCTACTGTGCTGTCATATGGTTTTTGATGATGATGATGATGAAACCTAAGCGGCTTAAGTTTAGAAAACCCCAAATGCAAAAGGCTGCCAACTCTCGACTCCCATGTGGCTGCGTAATCAAATGCATGTAATTTGAGTTTAATGAGTGTCAAAGTTATTAAAAATCATTTGCTCCGACCAGTTATGGTGGGTTTTCTGCCAACGGCTTTGGCTTTCGGCCAGTCAGCAGGCCAAGTTTTCGGTCCATGAAAGGCAGCTAACAGGCAGGCTAACGCTAAAGTTACAAAATCGTTTCGAGACATTTTTGGGTTCGTCATCGGGCTTAATTACTGGCCAAAACTCATTCTGCCGCCAACGATTCTGGGTAAATGAAATGTGTCAATAAATTCAAATGGCGACGTCCAAGCCGATACCGAAATTGAGTTATTAGAGGGAGGTCGCTAAACCGAAGTGAGATCTTTTAACAGAGTTGTTTTGGTGTCAAAGACAGCAGCAACAATAACCAAACAATAATTACAGACGACAGTGTCTGCCATAAGTTGTGCGACCAGTTCGCCGATACACAACGGAAAACAACCACTTGAAAATTCTTGGAAAGCCGATTGTTTACATAACTTAATATAAGCTGGAGTGGTTTTGTTTATTTAAGAAAGACCAGCGTTTCCAACGAAATTAGGGGAATTTGTTATGGCCAGCAAACTATGAAATTGTAGATTTAGCTGTCTTGATTCATAGGTTTCTCAGTGGCTGACAAACTAGTAATAAATTTTAAATTCACAATTGATACACAAGTGTACGGCAAGTGACTTTTGGTTAATTTGCCCACTAGCCATATACTTGGCCAGATCGAATCCTCGATTGGTGGCTGTATTGGCTTGGACTGAAAATTGGCAAATGCAATTTTTATGATCTGTGTTGTGGGCGTTGCACACCCACAACCCCGCAACTTTCCCCACTCCCCCGAAGGCCACCCAATCACTCTGATATTGATTTGATTGTGCGCCTCTGCTGCTCTCGGCTGCTTACATGGCGTATGATTGATGGGCCTGTGGCCACGAAGGAGCAAAAAACCGCGAGGAAGAGGACGTGGAAGGAGTCTCCGCCAGACGTAAAGTATTGAAGTACCCTGCCAGAGCTGCTGCTGTTGGCTGGAGATATAAATTGCATTTATTGGGAAAATTGACAGAAAAAATATTTGCACGTTAAATAGAAATTAATCAAAAGAGCGAAGTTGAGGCAGGCAAAGGAAAATAGTCGACACGAAGATGCCTTATAAAAAGGGACAGCATATTTGATACATTCGATTCTATAAAAGGAGAATCCTTTGATTTTTATTGTCCTCAAAAATAAACAAATCATTAAATTTTAATACATGTTTTAAATGGCAATCACAATAATAATAAAACAATGTGTTTACAGGTGTAATAATAGTATTAAAATAAATTATTACTAAATTTAATTCCACTTTATTCAACATCCGTAAATTAACATTTATAATAAGCTTATAAATAAAAGTAATTACATATTAATAACCTGTTTCTTTTTAATTATTTCATTACAGCCATCAACCACATGTCCGACCCTACAGTTTGAGCTGCACTGGGTTCTAAGCAACACGAGAGCAGAGCGAAAGGGGTAAGTTGTTTGGCTCGTGTTACTCACGGCTAAACGCAAAACATATAATTTTTTAGTAATAAATGTATATATCTTATATCTTAGAGTCGTTACTTTTTTATGGTCGTGTTTCCATGTGTCCATCTGTATACTTGTCTGTTGTCATTTGCTGTTTTGGTTTTGAGATTTGCAACGCATTCGGAAACCGGTTGAATCGGTTTCGTGGTGATCACAGCATTTGCATAAAGTTTTGTTCTGTTTTTCTTTTTAATCGTTGTGTATGTGTGATTTTTCTCTAACCAATGGGTTTTAATTTATTTTCATTGATTGCACATATACCACTTTTGACTTAATGGTACCTCTCTGACGTAATTCGAGCTGCTGAAATTAGCAAAATAGTCGTAATACTTACTTAATGGACATTTTTGTACTGTCCCAGGATTTTCAACCAATTGTGAAATGCTTCAATTTAATTAATGTATCTGTGAGCTTAGTTAATTTACCTTGAGATTTAGAATTTGATTAAACACGATGCTAAGTAAGTGGGTGGTTAAAAATAAACACCTGCTAAAGACACGACACTTTAATTATTTTAATTACCTTTTTGAAAAAGCCAACGTTTTTAAATTTAAGTTCTTAATTTGTTTGTTAAAACTTTACATTTATTGAGGTGCTTAAACTTCTTTTGGTATATCAAATCATAATAAACTCCGTGTGTTTGAATTTCGAAGCCACTGGTGTAGGTATTCGATTTCTCCGAAGTTTTGCCAAAAACTAATTACGAACTATAATCAAACAATTTTCATCAAATAAATGCCAAAATGTCAATGCTTCTTTTTCTTCCTATCGACTTTCGTTGCTCTTTTGTGCGATTCCCCGCAGATTTATCTGATTCTGTACTAACTTCTGTTTCTCTTTTCTGGTTTTGAACAGGAAGTTGATGGTTGGCCACCTAGCTAAGTGGGTTCTGTGGTTTTTGGGTGGCTCGGTTTCAGCTGACTCGAAGGTAATTTGTTGCCGGTCCGTGGGCCTAGACAAAGGACTGATTGCCGGACTTGACTGACAGCTGGGGCAGCAAAGGGTTAAAGGAAGGCAGTATTGGCATTGGCCACACACACTCACACTCTACAAGTCCGGGCTAATTCTGCCATTGTATTAGCCAATTGTGGTGGCTCTTCCTCTTTCTGGTCCCCGGTTTCTATCTCCTTGCGATTTTTATTTCAGTTTCAGTTTGTTTGGCCAGCATAATGATGCCACTTGATTGAAAATGAACGTGACTTGAAAACAAGTTTCGGGGTTAAAGTTTTTTTTTACTTTGCTTTTCTCTTGCCTCGTTTCGCTGCTCTGTGGTCGACTCTACCAATTCTACTGTTCGAATAAACAGAAAATAGCAAAATAAATTAGCCAGGAGAGATGCTCTCAGCCATGAACTTCTGTGACATGTTTTGCTTCCTCAGCTTTATTTACCGACGAGGAGCCATGCGAAATTGCATTTAGTATTATTTAATTAAAGTTTTTCTCCGCCCTCTTGGACCTCCGTCGTGTTTCTCTCCGTTCGGATGTGGTCTGGGCGCCATTTTGTTGCATGCTTCCTAACAGAATTATGTGCGCATTTCCGTTTCCGGTACACGCAACAGTGCACCGAGAGCCGTCAGCGTAGAAAATGGCGTCTTCGATTTAGCAAAGAAACAGTGGGAGTTTGAGAAAATGAAATCAAGTCAAGCATCAGGTGTAATTCTTTTATAAAAACGATGTTTATACAAAATAAAATTTAAATAATATTGTTTCTTTTTTCAAAACATAAAAATAATATGGAGCTGTTTACTAAAATATATGAGGTTAAAATCTTTAAGAAATTTAAGTATGAATTATAAACTTCTTAATTTGAATCACAATTCCTTAGTTCTTTACTCAAATATGTAATGTTTTGCAAATATCAATAGTTCAACACAAAAGCTGGAGCCTTCTCCAAATCGAATACTTAATCGTTTTTCCTATTAAATCCCATTTATTCCACTGTCCACAAAGCTGGATGGTTGAAGAATAATAGTTTGCTATTATTAAGTTTTGTGCGGGTGGATTTTGCATTCGTTTTGTTGATGCCGCCTTTCTTGCTTCTGATTTTGCTGCAGTTTGCTGCTGCCGTTGCCAAGGCAAATTATTATAGCATCCACAACAGAGTGTGCCACAATAAGTGGCTACGCAAGGACCTCCTTCTGGCCCATCCCCTCCGTCCTTAGCCCCTCAGCATCAGCAATCCCCACAAGATTGAGCGGCAAGCCAGTGCAATGACAAAAGTAATTTGCTTTTAAAGCGGCACCAACTGCAGCATCGGGCTAAGGCAATTTAAATATGCATGGGCCATTATGCATAAGCGATGCTGTTTCTCCATTCTCGGATATTTCTGCGCACAGGCAAAAATTATAATATGAAAGTAATATTGATCGGGGGAGATTAATTCAGTCTATGGGTTTCTTAATACCCATGTTTTTAGTTAGCAGTTTCTATATTAAGTTTAAACATTCTGTAAATTCTGTTTTAAAATCTCAGAGGCATTAAAATAAGAAATGAGAAGATACCACAGTTACTTATTTCTTCCAGTGTACTTATACTTATTGGTGTGTGCCACATGCAACTCCAGTCGCATTTAGTTGCGCATTCGAGTAAACCCAATGGGGCTCTCCACTGACCCACTAAAGTCGCCCGTTCGGTTCACGTACTCCAGGGACCCGGTGCTGTGACTAATTCCGAGTAAGGCCCATTCGATGTGGATTATTTAAAACTTAATTTACATCGCTGTCCTCTGCCCGCTTAAACCCTAACCTTTAGCCCCTCTCGCTCGCTCTGTCGCTCGTGCTGACCCCTTCTCTTTCTGGCTTAAAGCCTGGCTGTGGCAGCTGGTTCGAAGCGGAGCACTTTGTCATTTTCAGTTTGTCACACTTTTGCCAAAATAAAATTTCATCGCCTGTCATAAAGCCTTGAGAGGCAAGTGTCACAAGCACTTAACTCAAGGAGGTGCACCGGGTGAAGGAGGTGGCGCCGCAAGTGGAAGAGAGACGGCAGTACAGTGAGGTAAGCAGTGAAGGAGACAGCACTCCAAAACTGCTCAAGTGGGCCAGGCCCAAAAAAGAAATATGCCAAAAGAAATTCGTCATGTGCCGAAAATCAAGATTACATAAGGAAGTTTATAAGTTAATAAAGCTCATAGACAATTACACTTTAATATCGAAAAGAAATGTAATTCAATTTTGTATTATTTATTTATTTTTATATTTGCAATTATGAAACTATTTTAAAATTGTCATTAGACAAATAAATATACATTTATAAATAGTTATAAAACCTTAAAAAGCTACAAGTTGAAGTTTTAAGCTCTTCATAAAATTTATCACTAATATTAGAAATATGTCTTCTTTTTTTAACGGCTTTTCCTTTCATCTTTCTGCAATAAAAACACATCAACACCTTGTCCGTCCTGTGTATCTATTCCTTATCTATTATATCACTTGCTGCAGAACCAATTAATGTTTACTCCACCCAATAATATGTTTGCTGTCAACAATTGATTCCCTCATAAAAAGTGAGCCATAAACTTACTCTACCCCAATAGATAGCATGCACCTTATGCAATAAATGTTTCCTCAGAGGAGAGAGTCTAGCGCAAAACTTTGACATTAGCTGACGTATCCGAAAGTGCCCAAGCCAAATAACTGTCATGGCTAAGACAATAGAAAGGACAGACAACAGACAGGCCAGACATCCCTAGATATAAAAAAAAAACGAGGGTGGGTAATAGCGATCGAAAGAGGGGAGCACCAAAACTTGTTAGTTTGACAGCCGCAAGACAGCTGTCTGTTCGAAAAAAAACCCCACATTTACGAGGGGTAGCGAAAAAAGAAGCGAAAACATAAATTTTGATTTACTTGCCTGACAGTAGCTCCCCGAATTTCACACGCACCCCAACAACCATCAAAGGTCGAGCACAATTTTCCTATTAGTTCAAGTGAAAAATCGCTGCAAATCGTTGAATATAGGGGATGGGGCAGAATTTACTGACCAGTAATTCAGACTGGCCTTCCATATGCCGCAGAACATATTTCATGGCAGACCAGTGAGTATTTCAAAGGCCCATTATGGGCTAAAGTATGGACCAGTAACTTTTCCAATTAAAAGCGAAATAAACTTTTGCCTCCGGAACTCGCTCGCTGAAATTTCAATTAAAACCATGACTGGCTAAGCTGGAATAGCCAATAAAAAGCCCATCGAATGATATTACCGATTTACCTGTACGCGTTTCTTTTCTCTACTTTAAGTTGAATGACTTTGGTGCGACCACGAGGCGTGTGCTTATATATCGCAAATCGTTTCCAATTAAAGAGCCGCCAAGTAAAAGGCAACAAATCTTGGCAAACGATTTTTGGCTTATCACTCTTTTGGCCTCCTATCCACTATCACCATTATTACCAATGCCTTGGCCACCTTCGCTTATCACAAACAGAAGTCTGGCGACGACACTCAACTGGAGGTTTTTGGATTTCTGTTTTTATTTTCGTTTCGTCGTGGCGTCTCTGTTGATAATTTCACTTGAACAGCTTGGAAATTTGTAGGTTTGATTGACAGCCGAGTGCCGGCCAAGGTAAACGGGGCTTTTGTCTTCGCGACTCACTTGTTTAAACGCGCTTTTCATTTCTCGTATTTACTTTTATTGATATGCGTATTTGTGCTTTTAATTTATGTATTTCGATGGAGTTTTTTGACCGTGACATATTTTTAAGTATTTATTTTTGAGCGTGGCGTTAATAACGGGGGCAGTGAACCAGGGAAATGTGGGGGTATCTGTACCTCATTTAATTTTTTGGTGGAAACTTTTCACTGTGAAAGAGAAACTAGAGATAATTTGCTTTAATTTGTTCTAGGAGAACTTAATTATAAATATTATTAGGTTTCTACTATCTGAAGTGAGGAAAAAATGCGTGATAATGTACAATTTATTGGAAAGATTATCAGGCAGATCTATTCAAAAATAAATACATAAAAGTAACAAGTCACAAATAATCGTACAAATTAAACTTTGAATTTTAAAGAATAATATAAGAAATGAAATTGTAAGAATATTTACATATATTTTAATGACTAATTATGAATTGGTTAAATGTTATTTCACACTAAGATAGATTGGAATTTGTAAATCCATGGTTATCTATCTTAAATGCCATTAAACATATATAATTTTCATCTTTTACAAACCTTTTTTCTTACTATGGACTTGCACAAAAGGAAGCCTTTCATCTTTCATTCAAAACACCCACAACTTTTATTCTCAATTAGGATATATCTATCTCTGCGAGCGTTTTTCATTTTACACTAGCTTTCCCGCATTTCCCACCTCTTTCCGCCCCCAAAATGCCAACACTAACTAGTTGAATGCAATCAACACGCTCGCAATTAAATGCGACAAAGTGCAGACTTGCAGATGTGGTTGCTGTTGTTGGTGGGTAACCCGTTCCGCCCACAGTTCCACTTACCTCCGCCACCCGCCCCCTCTTCTTTTCCCACCTCCGACAAAAGCGACAACTGTCAGCGGGTCTTTGGCACACATTTACATGCCGTACTCCCCCTTTGGCACCTCCTTCTTTCGGGGTTAGCGTGTGAATTTAATTTGTGCATAATTGCAGTTGCAACTGCCACAGCAGTGCTGCAGCCATAAAATGTCAATATCAAACTGTAATCAACAACGAGAAATGTTTTCTGCGGCCCAAGTGTTTTCTTTTCACTTTGTCACTATTTTATAGACGTGTCTAATGTCTCCCAGTCATCAGACTTGAAAAAGGGGCTGGAAAAGCGGAGCCAATTGACTGCTAATACCAAGTGCGTAGGAAAACTGCTGTCGAGGTTTTGGAAAAGTAAACCAATTTAAAAATTAAGTTTTCAACTCTAAGTGCTGTGCAAACAAGTTTTCTGTCTGGTTAAATGGTTTCCTTTTTGCATATATAAATACGATTCTCATGCAAATACATTTAGGGGAAACGAAAGTAGAGACATTTCATGGCCTAATTGAAAAAAGTACTACTATTATTTACGACTTATTTTTAATGCCGGACAGGAAGCATCTTTTAATGGCCATTACAATTGTGTGGGCATACACATTTGTTTGAAATTATAAAGGGAATAACTCAATTTAATTTCAGTAATTATTTCATATATATTTTATACCAAAATAAGAAATATCTTTTTTGAAAGTGCTGTAACTAATTAAAATATAATTTATTTCTGTAACATTTCAGAACCATCATGCTACAGACTCTACGAAAACCTCTGAGCGAAATGTCCAAGCGGAACGGATTCCATCAGCAGAAGGCCCAAACCAGCCGACCCATTAAATAGATTGCCAATACAAAAATTAAACAAACATACAAATATTTAGAAGAGCCAATAGAATTATACTTTGAAGTGCGAAATAAGAACGCAAACAGGAAGCGGCAACGACGAGAACTCCCAAAGGAGAGGGAGCAGGTTCGTTTTTTTCGTGGAGAGAGTGAAAGAAAGCCGCCAAAATTACGACGTACCACCCACCCACGCCCAAGGTCAAACAGAACCCGGCCAATACGGACGCCATGTCCGGGCCGGGGGCGTTTGACGATGAGCCGCCGCCGGAACCGCGCGACGGATGGCTACTGGTGCGCATCCACGTGCCGGAGCTGAATGTCTACAAGTGTCTGCAGTTCCCATCGGAGCGGCTCGTCTGGGATGTCAAACAGCAGGTGCTCGCCTCGCTGCCGAAGGTAAGTCGGTCACTGTCATTACCAAAGCGATTATCATTATCTCTCAGTGTATATAGAGCAGTGCATGTCTCATGTGCGCTAGAAACTCACTAAACAGGGAAAAACATTTCAAATTTGGCCCTTTTCAATTACGATCTAATGGGTATTTAAAAAAAAACCCATTAAATTAATATTAATCCCTTATGCTTGGTTATTTCACTACAAATTAAAAAAAATATTGGAATGACAATTTTGAGTTTTATAATTTTAAGAGACAGTAATTTATTCTGAAAGTTGTATATATTGTACAGTCAAAAACATCAAACCGACTGCATTGCACACTTAACTTCCGATCTTAGACATAACCGGTTTCCAATTCATCCTCGTAGGCGAATAGAAGTTCTACGTAGTAAGACCAAACCACAAACCAGGCGTACAGTAAAACAACTATAAGGAAATCAAACGATTAGTTAGTAATCAAGGCTCATTTAAAAAATGTTATAAAACCCACACATTGTAATGACTGTCAGGATTACTATAACCCAATTAAAGGAATAGACGGTCAAAGCCAGGATGTGAACCAGTATCCAAATTGGCGTAAAGCCCAGAAAGGGTAAAAAGAGCATCTCATTGTTCTGAATGGAAAAATAGGTTACATTTATAAAAAAATTTCTAATAGAAGTAAATCTAAAGGAAAATAAAAGTAATGTGAAATGAACCAGAATCTTACCATAAGGTACACTTTAGGGATTCAATAAACTCTACTTTAAACATTGGGCTCAATGTTGTCTTGGCCGACTTTTGAAGTTATTTAACCAAAAGCAAAGAATAATTTCTTTGGTTAAAAACCGATTTTCTTTAATTCCCTAAACGTAACTTACATTATGCACTCCAATGCAGAGCATGGCAGATGCAATGATCCCGAAAAAGGAGAAAACCATGGTGGCCTTTAGGGCAGCCGGTGCTGCAAAGACGCCCCTCTGGTACTCCGCCGGGAAGATGCACTCCATCATGAAGCCGGTGCCGATTGTGATGTACAGGAACCAGGTGAGGAAGATGCAGCCGAAGAGCAGCACCCCGAATCGCAGAGAATAGCAGAAGCAGCACTTGGTAAAAATTTGTTTTATATATCTGCAGCGACACGCCATGGTTAAAACAAAAGCGCTCCACAAATTTTAAACGAATAATTTCTATATTATGATCAGTAAATCTGATTTGCAGTACTGTAAGATTTCTCTTCTTCGACAAATTAAAATATGATGACTAGATCAAGCGGCAGTAAGTCAAATTGAATCCTCATAACCCACAGCATTAAGATATTTGTAGTAAGCATGCACTACCATCAGGGAATATACCAGGCCAACTACGGGGATAAGGTTTAAGAACGATTAATATTCTAATAAATGGTGAAAATACCCACCTATTATCACCATCTGGACTGTCAATATGATTGGAGGAGGTTTATTCGTTACTAACTGAATAACGGCCAATATAAAGTACACGAAGAGTATAATGATATATAAGATTAACCAGAGAAGGACAAACCCTCGCTTTTGCTAAATAATAAATAGTTAATACAAAGCCTCTAACTAAAAGCGTATATTATTCCTCTCACCTTGGAGGCCGCATATACGAGAAGTATAGAGCTTATAGTTCCAAAAACCAGAACCGGAGACATGACGATGGGACTCCAGGATTTGTGGGAAACCTCCCTGATAAATATCGTGTCATTCGTATGCGTTATCAGCTCCCCAAAGTGGAAAGCTATGAAGATCCCGCCAATGATCATGCAACCTACGTTCAGGGGCAAACAAAAGCAACACCTCTTAAAAAACATGCTGCTAAAAATACTCTACTTTGGGGTGAACAAAACTTTTTTTAATTTCTACATGAATTTTGGTCGAGACTCTTGAATGCAAAGATCAGTTGATCTTAAAATTTGTATCAAGTAGGAAATGGAAATAATGGAAAAAAGAAACTAGGAATGAATTAAAACAATGACTTATGAATATCGAATTTTATCAATTTGACTTTCTGGCCTCAAAGTGAAGAAATTCTCATTGTAACTAAATTTATTTCGATGACCCACACAGAAAAGCAATTACAGCAGAATTGCAATGCAATTTTTCACCAGCAGTTGTTGATTGAAATTTAATCCGCCTAAAATCTGCCACGTGCCCTTACAACATAAAATCGACCACGCCCCTGCCCTCGAATGGCTGCCAAATGCCCTCGTGAAGTTTCAATTTTTTGAAGTTCAATGCAATTTTCCGGCAACTGCTGTGTCTGAAGTCGTGCGCCCAGCCTGAAATCGTGACGCTGCAGATTCAAAGATATTTGACATCTGAGTGGCAGTCTGTCAAGGAAGAAAAAAAAACAACTAGAAGGAAGGTTAGAGTCAATAGCAGGGAAATTCGGTGACTTCTATACGATTGGTATTAAAAAAAATTTAAGCTAATATTAACAAATCTAGAAGTATTCGTTTTTAAGGTCAACAAACTTTATGGCTTAAATATAAACCATTGTGAATTTGGTAGCTAAAAAAAGCAAATCTCTGAGACAAAAAAACCGTTTAAGGACTAAGAAATAATAAAACCTTTATGTTCTTTTCTTTTTGGTCAATAGCCTATAATAATTTACTTAATTTACTCATTAGCACTTAAAAACGATTCGAATTCAAGGGTTCAACACCTCAAAGTTTATAACATTTCACCTCAGTAATCGTAGAGTTCCGCAAATTGGGCAAGGAAATTGGGGACTTTTACTCTCCTTTGTGCTAATGAACGCCAAACAATGGCCAATCAATTGTATACATTTAATAACCATTTGTTGAGCAAATTGCTGTCGAAACATTGTCAAACGCAAATCCAATGCGGGGGCTGCGCCCATTTCAGTATTGAAACCGCAAAATTGCAAACGGAAACTCGGTGCGAAACCCAGACCCCAGATCCCAGCCAAAAACCAATACTGAAACCTAATCTGACACCGAACTCGAAATCGCACTGCAATCGATTCGAACTGAACTGCGCTGAACCGAACACAATGACCCCCAGCTAATTGCATGGCCCGGTCTCTCGTGGCGGTTCCGTTTTCGATTTGGTCAATTCAAATTCAACGCGGCAAGTGACGGACTCTGCCTTGTTTTTGTTTTCGTTTTTCGGGGGCGGCTCTTGGCGAGGGGGCGTGGCTATTTTGGTTGCAGTGTCAGCTTGCAGCATACTAAATTATGTTGTAAATTTTGATCGGGTGTGGGAACCAAATTCTGGCTGTGCTTTTCAAACTCTTTTTTCGGTAAACATTGGCAGGTTCTGAATCAAAAATGGCTTGTGTTTGCTTTTGGAATTTAATTTGAGACTTGATTTACGAACTACTAATATCTTTTTATGCTTTTCAAGAACCCAGCTGAGGTATGAATCTCTATTTGTTTTATTACCGTACTTTTGGGAATACTTTTCATAAAGTTCCTTGTGGGCAATGTTTGGCTTCCATTAATGAGTCTCTGAATATAAATTATACGATTTAATATAAAATGTCGATAAGTCAAAGAAACTATAAGGCTGCCATAAATTCTACAAAATGAAGATTAAAATAATTCTAATTTTAAAGATTACTTCTGTGAACAGGGAAACATTTTTCAGTGACTTAATTTCTTTAAAAAATTCCGTCAAGTTAATGTAGTAGTTTCTGTCTATACTAAATTATTTGGTTATTGAACCCCAAATATTCTTGATTCCCATGAGCTTTTCACCTGGTGTTTTGTTTTAAAAACGTAAGAGCATATCAGGTTATCGACACATTTCCTGCTTCCACAGTCGTATATCAATCAGCGAACTGGTCGCATATCTTATCGCGGGTTTTCTCTTGCGAGCGAACATAGAACCCTATAAACGTACCCATATATAGCCGGTCATAAAGAATACGATTCATGCTATCATCTCACAAATATTTGCAATCCAATTGAGGTCTTTCTTCTTCTCTGCATTTTGCTCAACCTTTTGAGAGCCTTTGATAACTGAAGAATGGTTAAGTAAATCCCGGGGACTAAGACAAACGTGAGCGGCAGTAATTTCACATTTTATCGGTCGTCGGATGGCCATTATCGGGACACCTGACGATGGCGACGGGGTCCATAAATGTATTATTAGGTCTGGCGTGGAATTCGCTTTCAATGACCGATCCACGTTGATCATTCGTAGCTTTAATTAAACTTCACACCATCCATCAATCAGTCAGCCCGTCTATCAGTCAGTCACTCAGCCAATATGTCGCTGCTCTAGTTTGCAGTTGTGTGTGGGTCTCTTGGCATCTCGACTTCCGCCTGCTAATCAAATCGAAATTGAAGCTTTTCTGATCTGTATTCGCTTTTGTACTTTTAGCTGGGTTTTGCTTCGCTTTCTGGGTGGGCGTTACTTACCGGTTTGCATCTAAGTTGTTTTGCTTGTAATGCTCCGCGGGCTTTGTTTGGCCCGAAGTTCAGCTCAGTTAATAAACAACTGTAGCTCGTGGCGATAAGAAACCAGTAAGGAAAGGTTAGCCGCATATGGATTTCTTGGTGGCTCAATTTTGGTCTAAGGTAGCAATGGAAAATACGTGTAGGGCACATTTTTAATGGAATTACGATAAGGGAGGGATAAGTTTCATTTGTTTCACAATTATTTTAAGATTTTTTAAATATTGTTTCACAATGTATACCTATATTGAAATGGCTTTTAAATTGTTGCCCTAACTTGATTTGGCTGCTTCTTAACTTAAAAGAAACTTTTTTAAATTTAATTTACAAAACTTTGCTGTAACTTAAACTTTAACTTAGTTCGACAAAGTGCAATCCCACCATAAATCAGCCAAAGACTAAAGCATTCAAAGGGGATTTCTAATCGAATGCTCTTAACTTTCCAACAAGGATAGACAGACAGACAGACAGGATAACCCAAAGTGCATGAGGCAAAAAGGATTGCAAAAATGGCTTTTAGCCAAGTGTTTGAATGTGGTTAGCGCAAGCGTGAAAATGTTTGGCAAAGAAAGATATTCCCCTGCAAGCACTTTATTTACGACCCCTGTAACTTTAATCAATTGAAGACATTTTTGTCTAGAATAAACACAATAAATCTTGAGCTAAAACTGACAATGGCAATTAGGCTTAGTTAATGGCCAATCCCTTAATTAAGCCGACTTAATGTGTAGTTTCGAGTCACATACAGAGAGTTGTCTGCTTAAATGTCTTTTGGGGAGAATTACTGTGAAAACTTTTGCGCTGCCTCGAAAATTTTCAAAATATAGACATTTTGCCCAGCACTTGTGTGTGTATAGGAACCCCCTTGTACTTCTCGCCCATTCAATCTCTAGGCGCTCGTTAGATTTAATGACGCCGCATAGTTTGCGCACGCACGACATCATTTCAGCGACTTTTTGTCCCACTCCCGCACCCCGAACCCCTCCTCTCTCCTCCATCTCTCATTCAGCTTAAGTGGCATAGAGACCCAGTTGCAGGACCCATCTGCGTCTATATCTGGGGGCCTGTCTCCCCTCCTCCATTGAACCGTTAATTTGGGTGAGAACTTTACTTGGCCCCCGCCATCGCATTATTCATTCCGGCCGCCTAGCAAAACGCCAGAATGTCACATACTTTTGTGGATAATTTCGCTCCCTTCGGAGGAAAAGGCTTCCTGCCAAGCTGAAACCATTGTTCGCAGCAATAAAGATGCTGCCGATAGAGAGCTCCCTGCACTCGATTGGGTAAGTCCTTGGCTGAGATTGAATTCTCTACTAGGAGCAAAATGGGAAAGGCAAAAGGAAGACTGGGAACAATGAAGTGGTAAAGTTTTATAACCATTTGATGGCGCAGGGAACAATGTGTATATGTTTAAGGCATGTAAAGGTCATGGCATATAGTAAAGTACGCATAAATATTCGAGAATCCCACTCGCTGTATGCAAATTTCTCATGTTTTAATTCACAACAAACAAAAAAATTCACAACACAACAGCATGCAGGCATCATAAAGTATACAAAAAATAAACTTAAACTAAATGAAATTCATAAAAAAGAGTTTTATGACATTTGCCTTGTTCACCCGGGCTTACATTGCGTATGCGTGATATGTAAAATATATGTAGGCTAAACATGTAAATGCCATATATGTATATAGAAGTGAGTGTGTATGTACAAGAGTACATTTACATGCATAAACCGAGAACATTGTTATGCGGCATGACATCCACAACAACATCAACCATCGCGAGCAACAAGATTCCTCGTTATTAATTAAAATGTTTTGTTTTCATTAATTTCGGTGCTGCTCCTGGCGTTTTTTATTTAATTAAATATCAAACAAATTAAAAATTAAAACGTGAAACAAAATAAACCCACGTGGACAACTGTGGATGAATTCAACAAACTGTTAAATGGAAATGCTGTGGCCACCCACGCTGCGTATACGCAATCTGACCTGCTGCACTGCGTTGGAATCAATAAACAAATAAATACTGATTAAATTCACACGCCGCAATATTTGACTCGCATCTGATCCGATATGTTGTGCTGTCTGATGCTCTCGTCTTCTGGCAATCCCTGCGAATAATTGGCACAGGTTGCCTTTTGGTTTAAGGTGGGTGGCTGGCTATAATACGCCCATTAATACTTACACATATGCCAAGATAATACCATGAATAATTCATTTTTGCAGCCCTCAAGGGAATGTTTAATTGCTTGGAAAGACTGAAGTTAAAAGATCAATCAGTTGAGGGGGAAAATATGATTTTTATTATATCGAAATTGTGCAACATTTTATTGATGGAGAAAATGCATCAGTTTGTTTTTCAATTTGAACTGAAAAAGCTTACTTGGGTTCAAGCATTTGTATTTAAAGAATTAATTAGAAGCTCTTTCTTTATTTAACGTTATAAATTGCTTCATCAAAATTATATTGTTATTATTTTTTATGGGGCTGTTAAATTCATCAACATAATCTATTTGATTGTATCTTATGGTATCTTACTTTATTATTTTACTGTAAGACATTCTCTTTCATTGCTGCAATATGTTTTTATTAATTTTAAAGTTTAAGTTTAATTTTAATTGACATGAAACCCGCAGCGACAGTCGGTCGAACACCTACGCAAATATTTGGTTGCAAGTTGCAACACTCGTTTTTCGCTGTTTTTCCACCAGCGAGACAACGAGGCAACTTCAGCTCCAACTACGAAATGTGTCAAGTACAGCAAACAGTTACAGATTTATGGCTGGGAGTCGGAGGACCCCTCTAACGCCGCCAAACCCCAACACACGCGACCAGGAACTGCTTTTCCATACACCTCGACCCCCTCCGGAGCACCCAATCTCCACCAACTCCTCCCTTGTAATTCAATTAAAATTCAAAAAAAGGAAAAAGGAAAATAGCGCTTCAGGCATTCGCAAATGGAGCAAGAAAAGAGATATTAAATGGTGGAGAGGGGGGCTACAAATGGATATGTATCCATGACCACTGTGAGTGGTTTCTTTTTTGCCTGCGGACAGTTCTCGATAACATTATCGTGAACAGACTGTGACCACAGAATATTTCAACAAAAATTTCTGACATTTTATCAGCAGGCAAACAAATAATTTACAAACTTGCAAAACAACAACAACAAAAAATCCAAATATTCCGGTGAAACTTTGTTTGTTTTGACTGTTTGTTTTACTTTTATGTCTATGTGAATCCGGGAATCACGTTGATAATAACCATTTATTATGCTGTTTCTCAGGTTGTTAATTATTTGAGGATATAAAGGGGACAAAACCCGGCTTTGTTAATTTTTTTGAAGTCATATTTTTTGGCTAACAATTCAACGGTTCATCCAACTTTTGTAAATGAAGTCCGCCCGACTAATCGAATTGTGTAAGTCGCCCTCCAAACGACCTTGACTGTGAAATTAAAATTGTTTCTGTGTTTCTTTTATCGCTTCATGTATCAATGAAAGTTGCATAAAGCGAGGTAATTGACTTGAACAATAATAGCGAAACAAAAAAAATCATGAGGGAGTGCTACGGCTCGAACAAAAGCAAACAGCAATTGTAGTGATTTGATTTTAGCGAAAAAATAAGCCACCCTTAGCGACAGTCAAACTGTCAGCAAATAAAGGCCAGTGATAATTGCAGAAAGTAAACAAAACCATTAGTTACAGTCCTTTTAAAACTGTGATTTTTTTTAATGCATCACTGTAACCATATATAGTAAAAAATCAATAACATTGAAAATCAATATAATATCTAAAATCGAGCTTAAATTGCTTATATATATTATACTGAATTAAGTTATTATAAAAAAAAATTTCAAAGAGAAAATAATTAACTCTGGATTGATGATAATAACACTTGAAAAATATAGTCATTTTTTCTTTTCGCAAAAACAGCTTTTTCTAGTAATTTAAAATATGCATTTGAGTTGGCGTTTTAAAAATGATTATAAGTTACCCAACTTTATAACTTACAGGTTTCAAATCCATTACCATAAGCTTATGCTAAATAATTGCTTTTAATAAAAAACTAAATAATAAATCGTTGAATACTTGTGTAAATACTGTAACTCTCAAAGTTTTACCACACCTGTGAAGGTAAATAAACCTCTTAAATCGTTCACTAAATTAAAAGTTTTGCTTGTTTAATAAAATCACAAAAAAACCATGAAATATAAATGAAATAATCGCTAAAAAAACAAACAAACGAGGTGACGAACTACGAATGTTAACAGCGCGGAAAGTTTAAAGCGTTTTAAGAGCGCTCAAGTGTTGCAGGCAAATTGAACAACGCAAGTTCAATTCCAAAAATACACAAAAAACACTCGCATAAATGTAATTTCCTCTTCATGTGTGTGCCATTTCTGTTTGAGCTGCCCTCTAACTAAATTTTTAATGGGACTTTTATGTTGCTTCACTTTATTTTGTTCTCTCTCTCTTTTTTTTTTTTGCAAATTTAAATTTGATGCTGGTTTTGGGTTGCTTTTCAATTTCCGACGCCCCAACGCCGAACAATGAAGCACTTCCGGTGACTGTGTATATGTGGCTGCAGATTATGTTCATTAGTTTGCGTCAATTTGTTTTAAACCGCCGTATGTGAATATAGAATGTATATTTGAATTGAGCACTGAAGCGGGTGGTAAACCCTCGAACATCGTCCACAACGGATATAATAATTATGATGATCTGAATTTTGGGGGGGAGGGTGGCTGGAATACCAGCATTGTTGTGAAGACCCCATATTACTAACGATTAGCCATTATTGAGCAAACTTATCTCATGCCTCCTCTCTTTCTCTTTTGTTGCAGGTAAGAACCCGTATGCCAGGTCCAAATTGAAGTGTTCGAGTATCTCAATCTCGCACTTCACCATTTATGGCGTACTTAAATCACAGCTCAATTGGTGCGAATCCAGTCGACTTGAGTTTAGTTGAGAAGGTGCCTGAGTTCCTCGGCAGCTCATGTCCAAATGCGGACTCAGCCTTTAAAGAACACCAGTGCCCACACAGCAAAAAAAGCTTGAGTATTTAGTAATTAAAAGTTATTTATAGTAGTTCGGAATATGATAGTCCATTTTCCATATATTCTATTAATTGAATTATAACTGGTTAAAGTAAATGAACATTTTATTGGAAATTTATTTAAGCAAGGACAAGCGAAAAGAGTGATTTTAATGCCTGAAAATACTTTCTAAATGACATAAAAGTTCAAGATTTTCTTTTTTGTTACAAATTTAAATGGTTTATTTATTTATTCATAATAAATTTATTTCAAAGTTTCCAACTGATTAAGTGACCCTGTAAAAGATAACACTTAAGCAACTTAACGCCTTTAACATTGTATAGTATTATTTCCCTATTTATTTCTTGATTCACCTATCTTGAGATTTCCTTTTACAAATTTAGGTACATCTGTTTGTTCTCAGTGCAGGCATAACTGTGCCAAAGGCACCGAGGAACGAAAGAATGTGAGTGTGTGGACTAGGTTGAATGCCCCTCTACCGCCGCCACGCCTCTTTCTCGTCCGCCCCCTCCTATCGCTTAGCTGCAACCACTTGAGCTATTTTAACGTACTGCCAAAGCGACAAAGTCGGGGAACGGGAGGGCCTGAGTAAGACCAGCTCTCCATCTCTTTGGCAGCAAATATGCTGGCAATTTAGTGGGCGTGTCTCGGCCCTAGTTGAAACTAACGCCACAGAAAAGAACTTTTGACGCCAGCAAAGTGCTCGGAGCAAAAATGCAGAAAAACTCAAGAGGAGAGGAACACAATGAGGATCGCAGAAAATATCTCGAGTTCATTGCTTGTAAAATTGACTTTGGCCGAAGGAGCCAGTCGGCTGAAGGAAAACACAGCCTGCAAGTCAAACTCAAACAAGCCGCAGATAGTTCGATACAATTTTCCAAACAGTTGCCTTTGCCTTCGTTTTTCCGTATTCAAGGCAAGCTATTCCCTGTAAAAGAGTTTCGGGGTGTATTACTTACTTAAGAACTTTGAAACATTTAAACTAAATGCCAAAAGCATTTACGAGGCACTAATTTAAAAACAATCGGAATAGACTTTAATTTTAGGTCAGATCTATGAGCTTGTTTAACTAATTTTTGTTTTCTATATTTTCAAAAGTAAAAATATAAATAATTTCATAAAGATGAAAGGTAACACAGAGTCTTAACCTTCAGGTATTCTTATCTTCTTTTCGGATTTTTCTTGTGGTATCTGCCTGGCTTTTTGTTTTACCTTTCTTTTGGGTGCTTCGGTCTGTGGCAATTTCTGTTTTCTCGCAGTTTTTCCGCCTCATTTGCCATAGACACCAAATGTCCTTCAGCATGGTTTTCCAGCTTTTCCAGCCTGCCAGCAGTTATCTTTTTGGATACGAGCCGCCGCTGCCACCATGCGGTTGGCCAAATTAAAGTAGCAAAAACTCGTTTCTGATACGGCGCACGTGCAGCATCGCCAGTTGCAAGTATCTAGCTCCGAGTTGCAACTGGCAAAGTCTCCAATTGCAATTTGGCAGAAAGCAGAGTGAAAAATGCAGTTGGCGCGGCTAGAGGAGGAAAACAAGCGAAGTGAGCCGAAAAAAGATTTCGCATTTGCTTGCTCGTTGGTGGCATAATTCGCGCGCCAGGCGACGCCCCAAAACATACAGAGGGGTTTGTCTTACACAGGGAAAAAGTATACCATTTTTTTTATTTCCAATGGAAACTTTTTGTTTCACAAACTATTATTGAAATTAAAATTGGAAATATGGGAGAAATAAATCACTTGTCCATTAGTTTGAGATTTTATAACAAAACTTCTTGAGAACTCAAATAAATCTTTAGTACTGACTACTGACAGAGTTTTAAACCGAGATTTTAATGACCTAGCTTCTGAAATTTGCTTAGGGCTTAAAATGGTATATATGTATCTACAGTTTAACCGATTAGATAGGCAATGACAGATTTCTTCCTGTGTAGATATGTCCCTCGACTCTGCAGGGAATTGCCATCGATTTACGAGCTGTGAGATTTCGTGCCTTGCAATTGGCAGCATTTTTCCAGCACTTCGGCATGTTTGTTGTGGCTGCAGACTCCCCAAACACTTGGCTGTGGGTCTGTGATCCTAGGTGGCTTCGATGGTCAGCTGATAAAACTAAAGTTGCTGGCCATGTGTTTATGGCCCAAGCCCAATCTCGAAATGTTCCCTAATTACAAGTGGCACTTTGCCGACCAATGTTGACCCAAATAACGGAGGGAACAGCATTCCCGGGCATACTGCTCCATTTTCAGGTGAAACAAATTCATCATTAGATGCAATTTGTGTCCCGTTCACCTCTAAAAATCCAGCTGAACCGTAAATAAAGGGCCACAAGACCGCAGCCACTCCAGAGATTGATTTGAAACCGAGACTTGGGCCAAGATCGCAGAGTGGGCAGTCGGAATGGGGACGAGAATGGGACCAAGAACACGGAGGGGGGGCCAAGACTTCCAGAGCACGTTCCGTTGTCAAATATGGCTGCGGTCAGTTTTTTCCAACGGCCAAGAAAACTTTTTGCCATGGCAGCTGCAACTTTAGCTCCATGGCTGCATAAATTTTCGCATTGGAGTTGCTTTTACCATTTGTGGGCACCCTTTTGCCTCCGTTTACCGTTAAGTTGCTGCCACTAGAAAAGGCCCGCAAGAATTCAAATTGAGACAATCCGCCTCACAGAACACAGAACACCGAACACAAAGGCACATGGCTTGGGCCCTGCTGTACCATTCTTGAAAATCCGAAAACTAAGATAATACACAAAACTCCTAATCGTTGACAGTAGTTCGGGCCAGCTGTTTAAGACAATTTTCACACTTGGCCAGCACCTGGGTTTTATCAGCCAAGGAGTTTTTGTATGTTTGCGGAGCCTAAAAATATCTTTTTTCTGCGCCGTTTTTTTAATTCACACCTGAATCTGCAGTTGCAGTGGTCGGGAATTCAAAGCTTTTTTGCGGTTTTGTTTATGGACGGAAACGATATGAAGTGAGTTTCCATTTGCCACATGCCACATGCTCGGCGTTAATTGGCCTGCTAAAAGATTGCGCACGCTGCGTATACTTAATTGCTTCTGTTCAAAAGAAATCTTTACCACAAGCTGAATCAATGTTGCATAGTTTCCGGATATGCTTTTGTCTATGAGATAGCATTAACAAAATATGAAAACATAAAAGCTTTTATTGACTTTTTACCGTTTCATCTTTACTATTTTGGTTTTAATTTTATTTGCATTGCTATTGTTTATTATTATTTCCCTTCAATGCTTTTGATTCTCTAAAAAAATCTGCATAAAAATTGGTCATATTACGGCTTTACTGTTTCTAAGCATTGAATAAGAAATACAATATTTAATTTTAGTAAAATCTGCAAGGTTATATCAACATCGGCTTTCCAAAGTGTGCTCAATTTCTTGTTTATAGCAAATAGCAATTTAAGAAACATGATTATTTTATAATTCAATAGCGTAAATGTGGAAATCACATTATATATATAAATAATATTATAATAATGTCTATCTGGAAATACGACACCAATGCGAAGGTCTCATTTGTCTTGAGTTGATCTTCTCTGATCGGCTTTTGATCATTTGATGCCGGCTTGAAGGGCTCAGCCCCCAAGCTGTCAACCGAGGTTGATTTCAGCCGAGTGGCAGTTGCAGTTGCACATCAACATCAACCCAGCCACTCAGCTAATGGCTGCCCCTCTCTGTCTATATCTTTGTTGATATATCCACAGAGTACACCTCTGCTGCGCTTTCTTTCCTGTGGCGTTTGGCTGCCAGTTGACCGATGGCAGTCTATTTGGGTCACAATAAGCTGCCAGCACTGAGCGGCATCAGTCAGCGTGCTGGAGCCTCAGCAATTGTTGGAGTGTTGGAGTGCACTGAGACGGAAGTTTGTTTGCCAACTTGTTTGCAGTTAGCCGATGTCCGTAGTCCGATGTCCGTTTGTCCGCTTGTCCGCTTGTCCGCTTGTCCGTTGTCCGTTGTCCGTTTGTCCGTTGTCCGCTCGGTGTTGCATTGATTGGGCAAATGGCTGCCAGCATCGCCAGCGGTCCCAAAGAGTAGTTTTTTTAGTCCCAGAGCAAAGTCGGAAAACAGGTCAATGTGGCTTAGATATGTATAGATGGTCAAATAAAAAGGGAAGGGTGAAACATAATAGACAGAAACGAATGTTAATACATAAGTGCCGATGATTAAATTGGTACTAAGTTGATACAGGTATTTGTGTTTGTAGAGCGTTTAAAGCTAAGTTCAATTGATTTGACTTACATTGCTTTAAATGGAAAGTATTAATATGTTAAGCAAATTATATAGAGTTATTTGTTCTTATAATGTGTTTGCTTAATATTCTTATAAGATAATATTTAATTTTTTTTTCCTAATAAGATCAAAACTTTCTTAATAATACAGATAATTTAATTATTTGTCGGAATACAACTTATAATATTAACCTAATGTTTTGTTCTGTGCACCCAAACTATTGTTATATTACAATACAACTTCAAATGAAAATTCCTTACCTAAATAGATCGAATTTTCCAAGGTTTGTCATTAGAGAACCTTTGCTTAGCCACCCCCAAAAACTAAACCACATTCCTTGAGGATTGCGCTTTTACTATTTACGCAGTGAAATGTATAATTTTCATTCGCTTCTTTCAAGGGTGGCTAAGTATATCGTCCCCCAAAGGAAACAAATTGGGTGGGTTTTTCCCGTGGCTCTGCGAATGCTTCTTACACAGTTGGCCATAATTCATTTAATGGCCGAAATTACCCTGCTTATGCATGACCGAGAACGGTAAAGGTTTGCTCAAGTAATCAGCAACGCGGATGGATGGAGTGGAGAACAGAACTGAACAGAACAGAACTCCACTCGCTGACATAAATAAGTCGAGAAAGAAAGTGGCCAGAACCAATGGGGGAATGGCTTTGGCTCCCAACCGATGCAACCGATGGATCGGATCCATTGATCCGCCTCGATCCGATCGGCTAAGTACGGTTAAGCATGGAGCACGTTTGGCATCGAATCGATTAGCAATTCGAGTGTTCAGCAAATGGTCAGTGAAAGAATCGTCGGACACGTCGCGCATGTCTCCCCGACTGCCGATCATTGGCATCATTATCATCATTATGGTGCCCCGTTCAGTGTTCTTCAGTGCCTCGTGTCGTTTGTTGTTGTTTGTTGTGTGTCGTGTATCGTTTAGTGGCGCATTTTATTGTTCTACATTATCCAGCGGAATGACTTTGACATAGAAATGGAAATGGCCAGTCCGGGGGCCTTCTCTAATACCTTTCACTGACTGTTTTTACTGGCCAGCTACACATCCTTTCCTTCCTGCCGGCTGTGCCAGATGCCAATGCACTCTCGGCCATCTGGAAAAGCGGTCCAGGGTTTTTTCTTTCTCTCAGATATTTCATAAAATTTTTCTAGCCACCCTTGTGATTCTTGGCTAAGGGTGGCTTTACTATGCAAAAAATAAAGTAGACCTAGTAAAGTTATTAAACTTTATTAGAAAATCTTGGAAGCTGGGCTTAATCACAAATTGTTTTGTATAAATTATTAGAAAAAATGCATTCTTGTCCATACATAACTTTATTTAAAGTCGTTTACATTTAACATTTGATTCCTTAATTGGAATTATTATAAGAAATATAAAAGGTTTCTGTATAATAGCTGTTAAAAGTTTTAAGAACCCCTAACCAAGTGTATCCTGGCGTCGTCTTGGTTTTTATTTGCATACCCCTTTATATTTTGTTTTGTTTGTTTGCTATGCAGCCAAATACCGTTTCCCTTCATCTCCCTTCGTGAGTAGGAATATGAAAATGCTGAAAGCATTTCCACCGTTCTTTAACCCCAAACGAGAAAAACCTTGGAAGACGCTTTACACTTGGACCTCCCCTCTCGGAAATTTGTCGCATGTTTCTGGTTAGATTTAAGCCTAGACAGGCCGAGATGGGGATTTCTCCAGCCTCCAGTTTTCAGCTGCAGGGAGCTCTTCTTAGGCAGTCATAATCGCCAGACACGTATATATCCCATATACATATCCCTACATACTTAGATGGATGCATGTTGTTGGCTTGTGTTTTTGTTTTTAATGTCTGCGTTGGCTTGTTTTTGTGTTGTTTGTTTGCTGTAGTCGTTGTTGTCTGGGGTCTTGTGTCTATGTAAATATTGATTTTCCCTTCTGGTGCAGTCTCCGTTGGAAATTTGTTTAGGCTAACTGCATTAGTTTGGAAAAAAAAATTGAATGTAAAATGATATTGCTGCTAAGGGGGGCGAAAAGGTATTAACTATAAACAGGCTCAAAATATTGAAGAAATATAGGCAGACTAATAAGGAATTACAACAATTTTTACCATAAATTCTTCTTGCGAAGACTGTTTGTAGAATATTAAAGAAATTCTATACCAAAACCATTTAGGTACAAATTTAAGAAAGTTTTAAGTAACAGTATATTTTCCAAAAAACTATGTTTGCAGTGCTTTTAAAACTATAAATTGGCTTACTTATAAAAGAAACATAATGTACCCAAAGAATTTGTTGTGCTATGCTTTTATAAGTTCTTGTTTCGATTCCACTTCCTGTCAAACTGTAAAGCTAAAGTGTGGGTTTGGCTAGGCATTTCCCAACTTTGGCCACTCCTCCCGGAAAACCCCAAACTCCACGGCACTTAGCCCGCCAGATGGGGCATATACCACCGACGGGGAAATATCTTGGCAACATGGTTCTGTCATGCTGCTGGCTCTTAAGCTCGCTTTTCGGACGGACTGCTGCATTCCGTGCAACATTGTCAACGGTTAATCTCTGAAAGGTCTCCTTTCTCTTCCTCCAGGTGACGTGCCCCCTTCTCGGCCCGCTTCTGGCATTTTGCAGCAGATAGCAGCTTTATTGCAAATGCCTGTCACCTGCATTCACAAGTTTTATGCTGCTCTTACCCCAACCCCGTTTTCTGTGGCATCATCATGAGCTTGTCCACATCCTTTAGCATGGCACTACATTTCTGCAAATTCTCGTATATTTTGTTTTTTCTTCTCTATTCTACAGTTTTAGTTCATCTTTCGACGCTTGCTGTCAATGTCCTTTTGTCCCTAGATACCACTCCCCTCGCGCCCCCCCTTGCTCCCATCTGTGTTTGTCCAAATGCATCTGGGTGTAAAAAATATGAATGGCTGATGGGCGTTGTGCCGCCGCTGCCACGCCCCCAGTGGGCAAATAAATTTCATGTCGGCGAATGCAAGTTCAATGCACTTGACTCTGATAAATGTTCGGTGGGTTGGATCGGATGCGATGAGGTGGGGTCCTCAAAAGAAGTCTTCAACATCAACACTTTCTTCCACGCCTCAGCGAGAACATTTCGCTTCACTTGCAAAAAAATTGGCCAAATCACCCTGTTCATAAAATGTTTTTGTAGAGTAAATGTAATTATGCTAGTTTTCTTGTACCTAACCACTATCATTTACTATTTACTTTTGTTAACCGTATCAAAACCTGTACCGGTTCAAAACTAGCTTTTGAATATGAAGATTTGTTTTAATAATGTAAAACCACTTTTTTTTTTGGTGCATTTGGCTTGGCAATGTTAGCAAAAAACCGATTCTGATGCTGTAGGTGGGCATGACAAGACAAACATCTCGGACGGACAACTAAAAGGAGGCAACCAGCAGAAGCAGGAGCAGCAGCTCACAGCTCACAGCTTTTGCCCACGAAAATCTAGCCAAACGAAACTAGTTTCGGAGCAGAGTTTCCCTTCCAGCCACCTTTTGCATCCCCACATCCATGATAACGATACGGGGAACAGGAAGATGCAGAGCAAACCTAAGGGTTCCAGGCAGCCAGCAAATGGGATGGTTTCGGATAAGTCTGTAAGGCTGTAAACTTTCTGTTGCTGAATGGCTTTGACTTTGACTTTGAAGCGGCTCGAATGGCTGCAGGCGGAAGACACGTCATTGACCTCCTGGCGGGAAAAAGAGGAGTCATCCGATCTGTGCACTGAGCGAAAATAGCACCTAAATCGGTCACGTTCTAAGTTTTAACTTAATTATAAATAATGTGGATATTGAGCTTACATAAAAGTATTTGTTGATACTAATAAAATGTTACTTTTATTTTTTGTGTAGCTTGAGTTATTAATAATTTTTAAATTTTCATTTCCAATATTTAAAATTAGATGAGTTTTTCCTCTGTACGAAAGAAATATGCAATGATTCAGTTATCAATAAGCCAGGTATTGAGTTCTTAGCAAACGTGATAAATTGAACTGCGCCTCAGAATGCAATCAACTTGAAATTAATTACCGCAATCCGTTGTCACTGCACGCATAAATTAATAAGCTCCGAATGAACCGAGTGTCACATGAAAGGGTAACGAGGAAGGTGGGGAGGAAGCCGATCTGTAAGGGCAAACAAACCGAACCCAAAACCATTCCAAGTTCAGCGTCGCAAAATTACCAAACACTCGAACTCGACCGATAGGAATGCGAATGTCGAACAGAAACCGCGGCTGAAAACCAGTTTTTAAAACGCATCTCCTCATCAGGGCACTGAAAGAAATAAATATAATTTTGGAAGAGGTAATCTTAGAATCTAAATTATACAGAAATTCGTTTAATGCTCCCGAAAGTGTTACAGTGAAAAGCGATTTTGTTTATATTCAAATTTTGAGTTAAAAAATCTTTATTGATTTCTTTGAAGTTTGGGAATCAATCTTAGGATTATGTTTTAATTAAAAGTCATAAATATTTGACTAAAATGTTTAGTGTGTGGTTCAAGTTTGCGATGGTCGGGCGGCATTGTTCGAGGCTCCAAACTGCGATTCAAAGTGGCTCTGCGGTTAACCACAACATCGCGTCTTCTGGTGCCTTCTGCTCCCTTTCGGCAAACGAGCTAAATTTATAAGATGATGTGACCAAGTCCAGGTCCAAGTCCACGTCCAGACCCAGGTCTCCGGGTTTCTGTGTGTGTGCGAGTTGGCAGATTATATAAATTGATGTTGAAGCCTCTTGGGCTGCAACTTGAGAAGACCAGACATCAGCGGAATCGAAGAATCTTCCACAACAAAGAACACAGAGCATGCCAAAGATGCAAGCACAATGGCAAAGGAAACGCTAAATGTCGGTTAAAAAACGAGGAAATTCAAAATTTAGCATTAGGTGGAAAGAATTGGAGAGATGAATTCTTAGGAACTAATGAGCAGGAAGTGGCAAATGATTCACAAAGTCTGACGCAGTTAATGTGCTCTAGAAAACGTGTTTACCCAACAAATGGAACATTTGTTTAATATTGGCGCATGTGTGTAAACATTGGTTAAAAAAAAGTAAACCAGAGCCAAGGTAAAATTACTGAAAAGTAGAACCCTCGACTGGAATTTTGTGGATAATAACTTCAAAGCAGAACTCTTTGAGTAAATATTTGTTTAGTAATTGCAAACCACTAAGCACCATTAATTCAAAAAAGCTTGGGGAACGCTTGTAATTTTATTGGCCATCATTTTTTTTATTTGCCCCATGGTGCAGCATCTTTTTTCTGGTTATGCCTTTTTTCTGCTGTTTCCGTTATCACTTTGCTGCTTTGTCAACTCATTTGGCTCAGAACTTTGGTCATTCGATACCTTTTGAGTGGGAGTTGGAGGCTCCAATGGCTTCCAAACTGTAGGTTTGCTTTGCCAAAATGCCAAACAAAAATGTTCCAAATTTTAAGGCATAAAAAATTTGCTGACACTAATGAGACCATAAATGTATAGAGCTCGACCATGCCACCAAGTTTCCCGTGGTTGGGGGAAAAAATCCAAAAACCAAAACAAATCCAAGCCGTGACTTTAGCGGCAAACTAAAAACTGCAGACTGCAAACTTTGAGTTGGTTGCGACTCTAATTGCGGCAATAGAACGAGATTATAGCTACACCGAAAAAATTGAGATAATTGATTTGGAAACTGTTTTTGGCAAAGAAACCTAACCACAGAAATCTTTGACAATTTTATGCCAATTGCCAAAGTATGTAAAAGTAGTTAGACAATGAAATCTTATTTAAGGCTGCCATACTACTTAAAATGAACTCCAGAGATAAATAAATTGTGATATTTTAATTGGTAGAACCGCTTATAAAATTACATTTTCGATATTTATCGATATGAGATATTTTCGATGGAAAGTTATTGAGAAGTTTTTATACTTTAAACGTTTAAAGTTTAAACATCGGTTTCATTAAGAAAAATAAAAAATTCACATTTTTCCGTGTAGAAAAACAACAGATGGTCGGCGACCCACTTCCATGCTTGGAGGCTGTCCAGTCCATCGGACTGGCTGTTTACTTTTTGCTGGCACTGTTTACGCTTACCTGCCGCTATTTCCCTCTCGTTTTGCTTTCAATCAACGAGAAAACAATTGCAGCAAATGCAGCAACAAGTCCAGCATCACCATCAACTACTGTTTGACAATTTATCAATGATGTCTTTTGTTGCTGCTCGCATTGTTGTTGGCCGAGTCGCCTCGGGCTCTTGCGAGTATTTCTTATTGGAACAGGAAGTCGCTTATTTGCTGGCAGCAAGTGCACAGCGCCCATTACACATCGCATTGACATTTACTTGAGTTCTCGCATCTGAGCTTGACACTCACTACTCACTCGGCGCTCTAGTGGCTCTCCAACTGTGCGACTAAGTACCTTTCATGCAGATTGGCGTTTGCAGTTGAATTGAATTGAATTATTCCAACCGCGCTTGGTACCCATTGACTCTTCAACTGTTTGTGATTGGGTCTTTAATTTTGAAAATAAATATGTTTTATGTTGGTACTTGACCTGATTTAAAATTGAATTTTACGGATGCTTTTAACTTTACGATGGGAAACCATTAAAGAAACATTTTTCATTAGTTTCTAACTATTCATTTATCTTCTTCTTTTAGTCTTTTTCAGGTTGAGCTTAGCATGTTATGCTTTAGCTCAAATACATATATATTTTATTCGCATGAAATACTTTTGAGGAAATAGATTCTATGGCAAATTTACTGAAATTGTGCAGCTAATCTTGTTTTCTTTTCAAGCGTTTAATCTATTATAATCGCTTGAAAGCTATGGTAAATTAAATTAATTTATCTACAGATTCGTTCTTACGTTTCAGACACGTTCTTCTCGTTATAAATGACTTCAAAACTAATTTCATCGCTCTCAAACTGCCTTGCTACAAATTCTACCAGACTTTCAAACTTTACAAGCCGTCTCTCAAACTGTGCAATATTGTAAATTTCATGCAAATTGCAATTTGTTTCTATACCCTTCGGAGGGCCATTGGGTCTGCTGGTTATGTTACTTGCCTGCAGTTGCAATTCCTCCATGATTTATGGACATTGCCCCACCACCTTCCACCTGCCCCTTCTCGTGCTGCCACAAAAATACAACCGAATATGTCGAATACACATTCCGCCTGCTCCACTTTGTTGCAGCCGAAGTGAATTTATGGCCACCGTACAGCAGCCAACATAGTCGCACAGAAAAAAACCCCAAAATGAGCAAAAACAGTTTGAAAAGTGCTTTAAAGCCAAAAAGTGTGCACAAGTTCTAAATTACTTTTCCAAACAGCATCCGCATCGCCCCTTTTTGTAATCCCCACCGAATGTCGACGCTATTTTATGAGCCGTCTTACGGATTGGAAAATCGAAATCAAAACTCATAAAAATGCAATTTGCGCAAACAACTTGACTCTGAGCATTCCCTTCGGCCAGGAGGGCAACCCCCAAATCCGAAAGTTGGAATCCCTTCCTGCCCTTCTGCTCTTTTTATGCCCTTACTGAGGGTATTGTAATCTTGGAGAGAAGTTTGTAATGGCATGGAGATTTTGTTTAAAAAAGGAGTTCCTTATTGTGTATTTTGTTGATATAATTCACCAAAGAAATCTCAAATTGGTTTAACTGTCATTACGATATTTTCGATGGGCAACTAGATTAATTTACATTGTTTTCAAATTTAAACTATTTATTTTTATAATGGCTCCCATAACTTTTAATTAGATTATATTTCACAATATTTATTTAAAAATCCTGATTAGGGTTTCATTCAATTAAAATACCGTAAGGAAAAAAAGGAGATAAGAATGAAATGTAATGCAATTAAAAAGGTTTAAGGGTATTCTGCAGTAGTACTTTAGAGTAGAAGACCAGGAATAATTCTTTTGTAAGGTATTTAAGTCTTCGGTCTCAACAGCTATCCATACCTTCCTTGTTTTTGTTGGGGTCTAGGCCAGCGACGTGTCTGCAATTTGCATGTGCATGACTGAGACTGTAACTGAGACCCAGGGTGCCAAAGGATGAGGGTTGGAGAAGCCGCCGGGGGAATGGGAGCGGTCCAAAGGGCAGAGGATTGAGGGTGGCGCCATAAAATCCATTTGGCGCACAGCCGTTAACGTGTTTTGTTGTTTCGAAAGGGAGTTGGGGATGGGAAATATGACTGGTAGGGGGAGTAACTGCTACTTGGGGGCGTGTTAGTTTGTGTGGTTGAAATTTATGTACCCAAGGGTGGGTGGCTTTATGAAGAAGGGGCTGCTGCATATGAAACCGGGGATCCAACTATATAAACAAAGTCTCGGAAACGTGACTGGAAAGAAAAAGTGCATGTAGCCGGAATAGCATTCAGATATTGCCTTGCTATATGCAAATAAGCTGTAACTTGTTGGTTTTTATTTAAGAATTTTAATAAAAGACCAGGATCTAAAGTTCTGAATAACAATAAGCAGTAATATTATCTGACTAAGATTTGATAGGTATTATTTAATTAAGTTTTTTCATTTGTTGAACGCATAGTTTTTTTTAGACTATGACAATATTATTATTAATCATCTATTTCTATTCCCAACTCAAACCATTAACCACTTAAATGTGATCAAATATGCGAAAGCATCTGGAAAACTACTCTGGCGAAACTATCGACTATCAAGACAATGCATTATCATAGTTAATTGGAAGAAAAGCCCTTTGCCATTTCCCCCACACCGTTTTCCTCCACCAATTACCCCCATTTTCCACACATCTGGCTAACACCCAAGAATAGGGATCCACGAGACAAACTGTTCACTTTAATGGCAACATTTGGCACATTATGAGGCAACATGGAACTGCCTTCGGAGGCACTTAAGGGCGTGGGGAATAAAAGGCAAATAGAACACGGAAAAGCGGTAAGCAACACACAGACTCGTGTGTGCACACACGCACTTTGCATAATTAATGCAGCGGCAATGTCAAACCCGTTATACACTCGAGACATTTTCTGGGAGTCTGTGCATCATAGACCGACTTTTCCGGGGTGGCAAAGGGAACTGGGGAAAATGGAGCGGTGGTGCTGGGAAATTTTTTTGTTTAATTAAAACGAGAAATTGCCACTTAAAGGCAACGGTGAATTATGAATGCCAGAATGTCTGTTGGGGTCTGGATGTTGGTGGTCCTATAGTCCTATAGTTGGCGCTGCAGTCACGCGCTCATTAGCGAGGACATTGTAAAGGATACAACACATATACACAAAAGCAGGCAATACTCATTTGTAAACTGGGAAAAATTTGTAATTTATTAGATATTATAGAATTTGAAATACACAATCGAATATTAGGGGTAATGCATATTTAAGTTTATATATATTATGTTTTAAGAAAGAGAGAAAGACAAACTAAAGATAAAACCTATGATACAACATATCATAATATATATACAACATGATCTAATGTATCAACAATCCACAATTAGAATTGTTTAGGGATTTCAACCAAGAGTTCTAAAGTTCTTCTTCAGCAAATAAATATTCTTAGTTTTTTTCTGGCAGTGTTTTTATATGTGCATAAGTACAAGGAGGAAGTTGAGCAATTGCTAGGCCGGAAGTCTTTTGTAGGACTCGCACGACTTGAGCACGTCAATGGCGCACCTGATTCAGCAGTGTACACACGTACTTAAATGTCTCCCACCTCCTTGTTTTTTTTCCAGGAGCTCAAGGAGAGCTTCAACTATGGCCTGTTTGCCCCACCCGCAAATGGGAAGGCGGGAAAATTCCTGGACGAAGAACGCCGCCTGGGCGATTATCCCTTCAACGGACCCGTGGGCTACTTGGAGGTAAGTCTGGCACGAGGCATTTTTTCACGTTTTCCTCTAATTTATTTCTATTCCCCAAACCCTAGCTCAAGTACAAAAGGCGAGTGTACAAAATGCTGACCCTGGATGAACGCCAATTGAAGGCTCTACACACGCGTGCCAATCTGCGGCGTTTTCTGGACTGCATCAATGGCGGACATGTGGAGAAGATAGCCAAGATGTGTGCCAAGGGTCTGGATCCCAATTTCCACTGCTCGGAGAGCGGAGATACTCCGCTGACAGTGGCCACGGGAGCCAAGAAACCGAATAAGTTGCTTATTGCTCTGGTCAACGGTGGTGCTCTGTTGGATTACAGGACCAAGGATGGAACCACTGCTCTGCATCGAGCTGTGGAGCATGATTCCCTGGAGGCGGTTAGGTAAGGGGATAGCCTTATTTTTATATGCCAAAGATGCTTATTATTCTTTCAATATCTTTTAGTACCCTCCTCGAACTAGGAGCCTCGCCAAACTACCGCGATGGGCGTGGCATCACTCCCTTGTACATCTCCATCACCAGGAAGTGCGAGGCCAAGATCACGGAGAGCCTGCTGCACGACCATGCCACGCTGGGAATCCAGGACAGTCAGGGCTGGAACGAGGTCCATCAGGTGAGTCGGTGACGGTCCTTGACCCTGGCGATCCGTAACAGCAACCGCTTTGACCCCGAGCCAATCCCCGGTGAAATGGTGTTGGCCCAAAACCGTTGAACGCCAATTAATGATTGAATTCTCTTCTCTCTCTCTTCTTTCTTGAACTCTTCTTTTCTAACTCTATAAACAAAAACCAAACAACCAAAAAACAAAAATCAAATTCGCTTGCTAATACTTTGTAACCCGCGGGTTGGCATATGCATCTCTGCTGCATCCTTTGGCTGTCTCCGCCCACTGTTCACCCGATCGATCCGTAGGCCTGTCGGCACGGCCTGGTGCAGCACCTGGAACACCTGCTGTTCTACGGTGCTGACATGGACGGCCGCAATGCGTCCGGCAATAGTCCGCTGCATGTGTGCGCTGTTAACAACCAAGAGGCTTGTGCTAGAATGCTTCTCTTTCGCGGCGCCCAGCGCGGCGCCCAGAACTTTGCCAATCAAAATCCCTACCAGGTAAAGCCCAGTGTGTAGACTCTAGAGCCTACACAGAGAAAAATATCTAGCAAATCGGAATTCTGCAATAAAAGTTTTACGACAGGGAACTAAATTGAATTGGTTATGAGATACAATTTGGTGTCCATTAAGATTATAATAATATTAAACCCTATTAAAGTATTACAAGATTCAAACTAATATGTTTTTAGCCAATCTGATATATTTTTCGATAGTAAAATCGCATATAAACAAATTCAAAATGCAAAATATTTTCTCTGTGTATTCTCTGGAACCAAAAACTTACTGAATTTTGTTGATAACTTGTAGTGTGTAGTCTGTAAGTTGGTACTTTTGTGCTGCTGTAGTTATGCTTGTAGTTCAGTTTAGTAACTAAGTTAGTTTTTGATTTATTAACTTGGTTTGGTTCTTGGAATTCCGGTTTTTTAATCCAATGCTATTTCCCATAGGTGGCTGTCATTGCCGGCAACTTGGAGCTGGCTGAAATCATTGAAAACTACAAATCGGAGGATATTGGTAAGTAGTTGCCTATTTTAATATCACTCCATCATTCACCCACCTGAAAAACACTCGACTCGTACTCGCAACCGAACTAACTTCATACTCATCAAACTCAAACCAAAAATCCCATTCAAAAGGAAGGTGTTTCGGATTTGTTGGAGCACCTTCTTAATTTATACTTGTTTTTATTAAGATTTTTATTTGAAATTCGTTTGCTCTACTCAATCTATTTAATTCCGTATTATATTGGTCACATCCAAAAATAGTTTCCTTTTCCACTTAGTTCAAATCAGTTTTCCCCATGAGCTTTTTGTGCGTCTCACTTCATATATATATTTCTCTCTCTTTGAACACACTTGCATATCATCTATCAATCATTCAACAATCAATCAATCAATCAATCAATCAATCAATCATCCAAATTGATCATCTAGGTCTTTACCCCATATCAATGTATATTACTCGTATATATATATAAATATCTGTACTCCTTTTCAAATCTATATAAAGTGCAACCTATATTTTACCCAAACACTTTTTCGTATTTTGCATTTGCTTGTTTGAGATATTTGCTCCGTAAATGTATTCGAATCAAATAGTTTTGATAATGCCACACTCCAAATATTTTGGCTGTTCTTGTTCCATGTTTTGTTCAATGTTATTAGTGTTCTATCATACTTACCTACATATATCACATTTCCTAGTCAGTTTGTTATGTGGGCAGGACATTAGTAGAATGTCCTTCCATTTTTTGCTTTTTATCACAGTCGCTTAACCTTCGATAAATGGCAGTAAGTAAATGTAAGTAAAGTGTGTTAATAAATCCCCGGAATATTCATGTACTCTGTTTTGGCCTAGGGTTTTAGATTTTTGCTTTAATCCTTATTTTTATTATAAAATGTCCCAAACATAGATTGAGTAGAAAACGAACAGGATAGTGGGCATTGGGAAAAATTAAACTAAGTGCTAAAAAACTAAATTACCTTTTAAAATCAAGAATATAATTTGTGATTAATGTTTGCTCTGTAGTTGAAAGGTTTGTCTTAGACTAAATTATATTCCTGAGTGATGTTTTTTCTCGTATAAATTATATTCTTGGTTTTATAAGGTCTACTTCCCCAACAAAGTTTTCCGATGACAGCGAGACTTGACGACCAACTTTAACCGAAAACATTATGTCTACCCTAACCCAACCACCCCAACACCCAACCACCCCACCACTCCTCCTCCTTAACTCCTCCCAACCAAATCACACACATTTTAAGCGAATATCCTTGATCACCATACAGTTCCCTTCCGCGGACCGCCGCGCTACAATCCCAAGCGCCGCTCGGGCATCGGGTGGTTGAGCGCCAACGGAGCCGCCGGCGCAGCTCTGCTGGCAGCGGCTGGAGGTGGCTTCGGTGGTGCGATGGTCGGCTCGAATGGCGCCGCCAACGGAAACGGGGCTGGCGGTGTTGGTCTGATGCTCAGCCATCAGAACCACCAGCAGCACCTCGCCGGCCACCATCAGCATCAGCAGCAGCAACAGCATCTGCACCACCAGCACCACCACCAGCAGCTGCACCAGCAGCAGCAGCTGCCCCACCTGCACACGCTGCAGCTCCACGGCCCCCCCCTCGCCGTGCCCCTCGGAGCACATGCTGGGGGCCTACAGCTCCGCCAGCTCCAGCCTCTCCGAGGGCTCCTCCGGCCACCGCTCCCACGAGGACGACATCAGCATTGTGACAGGTGAGGAATGGCTTTGATTTTCGGTTCGACCTCATTTGCATTTGCCTAAGTTTAAGTTTATTATAAGTTTGCGAGGGGTCGAGAAAAGTGGGGACTTCTATTTTTGTAAATAGTTATAATAAATAGATCTTCATGAAACGGATAAGTATACTTCTAGCCTTAACTATGCATTTTTAAACTCTTTAATATTTCAAGCATGCGTTTAAGTAGACTTTATGTGAATAAACTGAAATTGCATGATTTTTCTGCCATGAATCTTGCACAGATAATATTTTAAATGTCTATTATCACAGTAGGGAATCCATACTCTTATTTCCAAATATATTTTAAAGAGTCTTTAAGTTTACTACATTTTAAATCTTAAGAAAGACGTTTTCTGATAATCGATATTTCGATCTCAGAATTAATTCAACATATTTCTGAATTCTATGCTTATTAATTTTGATACTCTGGATTTCGTTGAAAATCCCCTTGCAACTTAAGCTCTCATTTATATACTTTAAAAAAAAATAGAAAGAATAATCGCTGTGATTACTTTTTCACTTACGAATCGTTTTCTTTACTGGATTTATAACAACGCCTTCCAAAGATTTTCGGCTCATCCTTATTTATTTATCTATCCATTTTCAACTGTGTCAGTATTCGTATTCAGCATCCGCTTTGGCTCCACTTAACCGGAGGCTTCTTTTGTGTGTCCAAACATTTGCATGCCAGTCGTTTGTCCTCTGCCTCATATACATTAAACCCAACCCTCGGAGAACAGCCCACTCACCTTCTCATCCTCCTCCGAACAGACAAATCCCTGGGCGACACCAGCGACATAATCAGCGATTCGTCGGGCGTGGGAACCAACTCGGACTCGGCAGCCTGTTCCATCGGGCACCCCAGCACCACGGTGGTGTGCATGGAGCCATATGTGGGCAACACCGTGGGCCACATTCGCCTCCAGCCCGGCGATGTGATCGAGGTGGTGGGCAGCACCGACTGCGGCCTGCTCGAGGGCTATGTGCGCGGCACCAATCAGTCCGGCTTCTTTCCGGCCGACTGCGTCCAGGAGGTGAGTCTGCGCCAGAAGCACATCACCAACGTGATGACCGCCAGCACGGGCATGGCTCCCCAGCAGCAGCAGCATCTGCAGCAGGCACCAGCTTCCTCGGCCGCCTCCTTCCAGGGATCCCCACAGTTGAGTTTGGGCGGACACTCCGGCAGTTCCAGCACTCTGCTCCAGCAACCCCACCAGTCGCCGTCGCTCTCGGTGGCCAGCAACGGATCCTGCCAGCAGCCGGGCGAGAGCAACGGAGGAGGAGCTCCTGGTAATGGCATGAACAACAGGAGTAACAATCACTCCATGGGACAGTACAGCAGCGCCACTGCACCGCGCATCAAGAAGAGGTAAGGCAATGGGATTCCTTTATAAGAGTAACAAGTTAATTCAAATCTCTTTTCATCCCAAACAGCGCCTACAACGCCCCACGTTCAGTGGTGCTCCATCGGGCCAAGCGTGGCTTCGGTTTCATCCTGCGTGGTGCCAAGGCCAGTTCCCAGCTGATGCAGCTGCGTCCCTCGGAGCGCTTTCCGGCGCTCCAGTACCTGGACGATGTGGATCCAGGTGGAGTGGCGGACATGGCGGGACTTCGTCCAGGTGACTTCCTGCTGACGATCAACGGCGAGGACGTGACCTCCGCCTCGCACGAGCAGGTGGTCGAGATGATCCGCTCGGCGGGTGCTCTGGTCAACTTGACTGTGGTCTCCCCCCAGTTTCCCCACCAGATGCAGGCCAGTGCTCAGTACCTGCCGAGTGGAGCTCGGGCGGGTAGCCAGCACTTGAACAGTGGGCCGAGTACTCCGCAGAGCTCGCACCGTCAGTGCGCCACGTTGCCCAGGAAGATGACGGGTCCAGGTGGATCTGGGGCATCCTCCTCCGGCGGCAGCGTGCGAATGGCTCCGATGCCACCACGCAGGGATCCGAAGACCACTTTGAGTGTGGGCAGAGCCAGGGCCAAGTCCATGGTGGCTGGTCTGGAGAACGGAGGCGAGAAGGAGGACGAATTGCCACACACAAAATCCAACTCGGTGGAGTCGATTGCCACACCCACACCGAGTGGTATCCAAACGGGACCTGGAACTCCCGTTCAGCTGCGTACGGCCAGCATCAAGGCACGGCCCACTTCCAGTAGGATCACGGCTGCGGAGTTGGAGGAGCTCTTCCAGCGGCAGCAAGGCGAGGGCAGTGCGGCGAACGCCAGCCGTTATGCCACCATGATGACCAGCTCCCGTTTCCAGTCGGGCACGGACAGTGGAGCAGCCACTCCGCCCGCCTCCAATGGTTCGCCCATGAGGAGTGGCCCCCTGGTCTACGGCAGTGTGGCGGAGATGAAACGCAAGACGGCGAGGAGCAAGCATGGCACTGGCACCCTTCGTGGCAAGCCCGTGGCCACGCCCACTGTGGGAGCGGGCGGAGCAGGAGGCGGTCGCGACCTCAAGCGGTTCCATTCCACACCCGATTTGCACGGTCCTCAGCTGCACGGCTCTGCTTCATCCATTTGGCAGGCGGCTGGCAAGGGTCACCACTCGCAGGACGATGTGGCCACGCTGCATGCCTCACTGCAACGCTTGAACTCCAACCAAGGAGAGCTCAAACTGGGAGGAGCAGGAGCGGTGCTTCCCCCGCCCAATCACCCACCACCACCACCGCCAGTGGGTCAAGTGGTCAAGGTGGAGACACGCAGCAGTGTTTCGGAGTACGAGAGCACCATCTCCTTGCAGCAGAAGCTGAAGAAGCGTACGGAGAACGATGCGGTGACCAGTGCCGCCATCGATGGCGTCCAGAGCAGCTTCAATCCCTCGGCAAATGCCAAGATCTATGCCTCGCCGCAAGAGCTACGCAACGTGATGGCCTGGAAGTTGCGACAGGCGCAGGAGAAACCATCGCAGGAGACATCCGCTGGCAGCCAGCAACCAGTCAGTCAGTATGCTGCTCCTACGCAGATACGTCCAACTCAACAACAACAACAGCAGCAACAGCAGCAGCAGCAACAACCGCAACAGCCAGCCACAGTATTGGCCTCTCACTATGCCGCTCCTCAAGTGCAGGTGCAAGTGCAACAGGTGCAGCAGCAACCACAGCAGCCTGCACCTCAATCCCCGCCTGCACCACCGCCGCCACAGGCAGCACCAGCTCCAGTACAGAATGGCAATGGAAATGGCAGTACAAGTGTAGCTGGCACGGCACCTCCGATCCCCGAACCGGACTACAGCTGCAGCGAGTCAGATGGCGAGGATGAGAACTCTATTTTGGTGGCACGGAACACGAAGCTCAACGAGAAGATTGCACTGTTCGATGTGCCCGAAACAAGTGGAAATAGTCAGGCTAGGTAAGTGTTATCTACGAATAAAGTATGTATATTGATTTCTAACTAATCTTTGATTTTAAACCTCAACAGTGGAAGCAGTTCCAACTCGGGAAGTGCCTCCATTTCCCATTCACTCTCCGTGGAGGAGATCCAGCGCATTCGCAGCAATCTCAAGACGTCAAAGTCGTCGCCAAATGGTTTTGCCAAGAAGCCAGAGGAGGAGAAACCACAGGAGCAGCAGCAGCAGCAATCCCACCAGCCACCGCAGCAACATTTGCAGCCAGGCGAAGATGAGTGCGACAACAGTAGCTCCGGTGTGAGCAGCGAGCAGGAACAAGTGGCATTGGCCACAGGTGTGACACTGGCAGTGGGTGGAAAGCCCACCGATACCATCAAGAAGAAGCCATCGGTGACCATTGTGGAGGAGCCCAAGACCATTCCCGACCAGCCCATTAGCAACACCAGCCACACCACCAAACCAATGGCCAAGACCACAATCAGCATAGGCGGCGGAGCAAGTGCAGCACCCACTCCCACACTCACGGTGAAGCAACTTGTGCAGCAGCAACATGCACCCGCTATCCAACAGCAGCAGCAGCAACTGGGCAGCAAACAACCGCAACAAGTGTCTGTCGCCAACAGCAACAAGTTCTTGCAACAGAGCAACATCAACAGCAATGTGATGAGCCCCCAGGTTTTGGGACGCATCCCCAACGTGCATCATCATCAGCAGCAGTCGAATCCCAACCAGAAGCTGATCGCCACCCAGCAACAGATCCTGCAGCAGCAGCAACAGCAGATGGCCCACCAGCAACACCTGCAACAGATCCTCAAGGCGAAGGCCGCCGCGGCCGGAGGAGCTAGCAACACTGCCGCCTTGGTGGCCAAGCATCAGCAGAAACTGCACAAGGGCACCAGCAGTGGCCATGAATCTGAGATGGAGACGCGTTCCGATCTGGAGGATGATGACGGAGATCTGAGTCCCTCGCCGCCGGCCAAGGCTTTCCAGCGTCATAATTCGCTAACCCGCAAACAGGCGGCGGCAATTGCCATGCAAAGGGGAGCCACTCGGACCACGGCGGTATCCCTGATGCAACTCCCGCCGCCCCTGGAGGCGGATAGCGATGGCGAGCCCTCGCAGCTCACGCTCCAGCGCCAGCAGGCCCATCACCCGTCACAGACCCACCCACATCCCCACCAGCAGCTGCAGCAACTGCAACAGCAGCAACTTCAGCAGCAGCAGCAGCAACAACTGCAACAGCAGCAGCAGCAACAGCCGATGGCCGCCCACATTGTGGGCATGCTGCCCAGCGGACAGCTGGTGGCTGTTGCCTCTGGCGCTGTTGCTGGCGTTCCGGGCGTTGGGGCGGCTGCGGTGCAGCCGGGCAACAACAATCTGCAGCAGCTGTGCACCGATAATCTGGTGCTGGCGCCACCGCCGCAGTTCTGCGATTGCAACGATGCCAAGCACGCGCCGCAGCCGCATCTGCCAACGAGCCAATATCATCCACAGCAGCAACAGCAACAGCAGCAGCAGCAACAGCAGCAGCAGCAGCAACTGCAGCAGCAACAGCAGCAACAACTGCAACAGCAACTGCAGCAGCAACAGATGCTGCAGATGCACCAGCGGCTGTCCGGCGGTGCTGGCGCTGGAGCTGTGGGCACCTTGGGAAGGGTCCGCATCGTGGGGTCCATGCCCAAGGCCAACCACCATAGGTTGCACTAAACTAAGCCTGGGGAATCAAATCAACCGTTTGCCAAATCGTTACATCGTTAGTTAGTGTTAGTCAACAGTCATTACCACTCACAACGAATAACTGCAACTGCCTGCACCCGAAACAATTCAGACACAATTCAGAGAAATCTGATGTATGGCAAGAGGATGTTCGAACTGCAATTTGTTTGATTTCGAAACCTTTAATTACTTTTATTATATTTATTGCGTGTGATATAAATTTATGTAGGCTGCCCGCGAGCAGCAACTAATCGCTATTTGTAATCGAACAGCAAGAATGTATGCAATATTTTATGATTAGTTAACCGATCCCCAACACCCCCTACTATTGAAAACAAACTGAAAGGCAATCGCCAGAGTTTCATTCTAGAATTTGTTCTTTTAGTTTGCTTTCGAGCTGCACAATGTGTCAAATGTCAATGTGGAATTCGGTCCACATCCGATCTTAGTTCGTAATGTTGAAAGGGCGCAAGCGCCAGGCAAGTTCATTTATTCAGTATCCATCCATTGATCATTCGTGTTCGTGTTCGACTAGTGCACAAAACATTTAAACGACATTAACATTACTCTAATACACAACTAGCGTAGGTTTTATATGCCTAAAGAAAGCAGGGAGGCGGAATTTGCACCGAGTAACAATAATATTTGAATTTGAGCATTTAGCCGAATTTCCAGTCAAGTCAAGTCAACTAAACTAAACTAACAAATACTAAATGAATAAAACGTATAATGTTTTTAAATAAAATATTTATAAAACAAATATTTCAATAGGCGGACAAATTTATAATCGAAAAGAAAAACAAGAAGAAAAAAAATCGAAATTGAAAACAAAACGTAAATTTTTGCTAGTAAAATTTACAGATTTTTACTTTTAACAGATTTTTTGTATAATTGTTTTTTTAGACAAAAACTTTAACTTGCCAGAGTATTACAGGAGGAGATCTAAGATGAAGAAGTAACGTATATTGTATTGAAAGAGGTTCTCAAATATTTGCCAGCGCTTAATGCAAATATCGTCATAGGCAACCCAAACTTATAAATGCGTTTTCACGAGTAACAATTATTATAACTAAGGCTGATTTTATTGCATAATACATACAGAACACAGAAGATATCGAAACAGCATTCGCCTACATACTGAATGAATTATAATGGAGAAAGCAACTAACCACGCAAGCGATTGATGCATTTACATTGTTTAAACAAAAACTTTTTGAGGTATTGCAAGAATTGGATGGAAATATAATGAAATCGTTCGAATTGGCAGGCCGCACCTTTAGCACTAGCATCTAAGTGTTGAAAAGTTAGAAAACCTAAAACTAAACCATAAACATTAACATACGAGTAAATATTGGAAAATTTAGCATCTAATTAGGTTTTAGCACACACTTTTTAGTTCTCGCAATAGTTGCTAATTATTTGTAAATTGTTTTAGTTCCACCACACCCCACACCCCAAGCATACATGTACACAACTATGATTAGCCATCAAGCTTGTTAATTTTTAAGTTAAACCGCCTAGTTAATCCACGTGGAGTGCTCAGTTAAGTCCAACACACATGTAAACCTACTTGCAGTTACCAATATGGGTTCATTACATATAGCTGCAATTACGAATGTGTTGCAAACGCTAAATAGGAGGATTTCTGAATATGCGTATACCCCATGATAATGTTAAACGATTAAAGCTCACACCCCACACATACCCTTTAAATGCAAGTATTTCAAATGGAATAATATGGAAATATTTATCATAAGTCGTAAAATATGCAATTATGTATTATGAACATGCGTATGAAAAATCAATAAATATGAATGAAAACTATAGCAAACCTTTTGTATTTGAATATTGGGATAACTTTCAATTTAGTCGAACTCTCGCTTAAGAAAAATTGCGGAGATCCGGAAAAAATCAACTTTTTTCTCGATTTTTGACCAAAACCCTGGGAAATAATAGGCACATGTTGGAATGGCATACCTTGTTGAATTCGTTATAAAATTTCCAATCGAGTGGCATTCACAGCTCAAAATTTTCATTTTGGTCGGTTTTTCGCCAAAATAGACGATGTAACCCCTTATCAAAAATGCTGAAATCCGGAGATCCGGAAAAATCAACTTTTTTATCGGTTTTTTGATCAAAAACCTGGGAAATAATGGGCACATGTTGGAATGGCATACCTTGTTGAATTCGTTATAAAATTTCCAATCGAGTGGCATTCACAGCTCAAAATTTTCATTTTGGTCGGTTTTTCGCCAAAATAGACGATGTAACCCCTTATCAAAAATGCTGAAATCCGGAGATCCGGAAAAATCAACTTTTTTCTCGGTTTTTTGATCAAAAACCTGGGAAATAATGGGCACATGTTGGAATGGCATACCTTGTTGAATTCGTTATAAAATTTCCAATCGAGTGGCATTCACAGCTCAAAATCTTCATTTTGTTCGGTTTTTCGCCAAAATAGACGATGTAACCCCTTATCAAAAATGCTGAAATCCGGAGATCAAGAAAAATCAACTTTTTTATCGGTTTTTTGATCAAAAACCTGGGAAATAATGGGCACATGTTGGAATGGCATACCTTGTTGAATTCGTTATAAAATTTCCAATCGAGTGGCATTCACAGCTCAAAATTTTCATTTTGGTCGGTTTTTCGCCAAAATAGACGATGTAACCCCTTATCAAAAATGCTGAAATCCGGAGATCCGGAAAAATCAACTTTTTTATCGGTTTTTTGATCAAAAACCTGGGAAATAATGGGCACATGTTGGAATGGCATACCTTGTTGAATTCGTTATAAAATTTCCAATCGAGTGGCATTCACAGCTCGAAATTTTCATTTTGGTCGGTTTTTCGCCAAAATAGATGATGTAACCCCTTCTCAAAAATGCTGAAATCCGGAGATCCGGAAAAATCAACTTTTTTATCGGTTTTTTGATCAAAAACCTGGGAAATAATGGGCACATGTTGGAATGGCATACCTTGTTGAATTCGTTATAAAATTTCCAATCGAGTGGCATTCACAGCTCAAAATTTTCATTTTGGTCGGTTTTTCGCCAAAATAGATGATGTAACCCCTTCTCAAAAATGCTGAAATCCGGAGATCCGGAAAAATCAACTTTTTATCGGTTTTTTGATCAAAAACCTGGGAAATAATGGGCACATGTTGGAATGGCATACCTTGTTGAATTCGTTATAAAATTTCCAATCGAGTGGCATTCACAGCTCAAAATTTTCATTTTTGAAATCCGGAGATCCGGAAAAATCAACTTTTTTCTCGGTTTTTTGATCAAAACCCTATGAAATAATCGTCATGTGTTGGAAAGTCCAAATTTGGTAATTATTTCTTCACCTCTTTCCCAAAAAATAATATCCATAATTGTTTCCAAACTCACAGAGAAAGAGTGCCAGTGAATAAAAACATCATTTAGTTTATTTACAAAAGTAATATTTTTCTATTTTATTTTGTTACTTTCCTTTTTTAATAGTAAAAGAACATTTTTAAATGTTTGTTTTTGCTTCCCAACATTTCGTTCAATCTCGGAGAACAACAGAACGGCAAACAGAAGGCTAACGCACCAATACATTTCGGCTAATCAAATAGAAAACCAAACGCTTGCCCAAATCGATTTTGTTTGGGTGAAATTAATATAGGCTTAAAGCATTGCGATGCTCTTGTCCTTCCTTTGCAGTGTTGAAATGGTAAACACATATTTTATGTTTTGGTTTGCCGCTGGCAGCTGGTTGCTTTCTTGTTAATTGATATCAAGTTCGGATTTGCTTCTGTTTCTCGCCGGGATTGGCCTGAAGTGATCAATGGAACTGCTTAGCGAGGCGGCTTCTGAACACCTTACGATTTTGCTCGCTAGTTTGCTTTCATGGTGAAATATATATGTAATAATAATATGCCATATTGTATATAGTAATAATAGTGTATATATAATTTGCGGTATATAATAGTTATAAACAAATTTTTACTTCGTATCTTTAGCATTAATTACAAACTACAATTCGCGTATTTTATTCATTTATAATTGTAATAGTAAATTTTGTTAGATTTTTATCGTTTTGTTTGTCTGCGGCTTAAATACTTTTCATTAAATTTATTTTATATATTTTTTTGCTAGGCGTGTGCTATGGATTTGTTGCTGTCGATCCTAATTAATGTAAACTCTGCAAAAATGGCTGTGAGCTGTCTGTTACTATATAATTGTGGAAGTGGCAACCGCTGTGCCCGATTCAAAAATTTCTATGGCCTCAACTGAACGTCTAACTTACGGACTTATGGAATTGCTCTAATTAGTTGTCGTACAATAATTTCATTGCTGGAATCTCTGGCGTTTTCATTTGCTTCTTTTCGCGGTTTTTTGATCAAAAACCTGGGAAATAATGGGCACATGTTGGAATGGCATACCTTGTTGAATTCGTTATAAAATTTCCAATCGAGTGGCATTCACAGCTCAAAATTTTCATTTTGGTCGGTTTTTCGCCAAAATAGACGATGTAACCCCTTATCAAAAATGCTGAAATCCGGAGATCCGGAAAAATCAACTTTTTTCTCGGTTTTTTGATCAAAAACCTGGGAAATAATGGGCACATGTTGGAATGGCATACCTTGTTGAATTCGTTATAAAATTTCCAATCGAGTGGCATTCACAGCTCAAAATCTTCATTTTGTTCGGTTTTTCGCCAAAATAGACGATGTAACCCCTTATCAAAAATGCTGAAATCCGGAGATCAAGAAAAATCAACTTTTTTATCGGTTTTTTGATCAAAAACCTGGGAAATAATGGGCACATGTTGGAATGGCATACCTTGTTGAATTCGTTATAAAATTTCCAATCGAGTGGCATTCACAGCTCAAAATTTTCATTTTGGTCGGTTTTTCGCCAAAATAGACGATGTAACCCCTTATCAAAAATGCTGAAATCCGGAGATCCGGAAAAATCAACTTTTTATCGGTTTTTTGATCAAAAACCTGGGAAATAATGGGCACATGTTGGAATGGCATACCTTGTTGAATTCGTTATAAAATTTCCAATCGAGTGGCATTCACAGCTCGAAATTTTCATTTTGGTCGGTTTTTCGCCAAAATAGATGATGTAACCCCTTCTCAAAAATGCTGAAATCCGGAGATCCGGAAAAATCAACTTTTTATCGGTTTTTTGATCAAAAACCTGGGAAATAATGGGCACATGTTGGAATGGCATACCTTGTTGAATTCGTTATAAAATTTCCAATCGAGTGGCATTCACAGCTCAAAATTTTCATTTTGGTCGGTTTTTCGCCAAAATAGATGATGTAACCCCTTCTCAAAAATGCTGAAATCCGGAGATCCGGAAAAATCAACTTTTTTATCGGTTTTTTGATCAAAAACCTGGGAAATAATGGGCACATGTTGGAATGGCATACCTTGTTGAATTCGTTATAAAATTTCCAATCGAGTGGCATTCACAGCTCAAAATTTTCATTTTTGAAATCCGGAGATCCGGAAAAATCAACTTTTTCTCGGTTTTTTGATCAAAACCCTATGAAATAATCGTCATGTGTTGGAAAGTCCAAATTTGGTAATTATTTCTTCACCTCTTTCCCAAAAAATAATATCCATAATTGTTTCCAAACTCACAGAGAAAGAGTGCCAGTGAATAAAAACATCATTTAGTTTATTTACAAAAGTAATATTTTTCTATTTTATTTTGTTACTTTCCTTTTTTAATAGTAAAAGAACATTTTTAAATGTTTGTTTTTGCTTCCCAACATTTCGTTCAATCTCGGAGAACAACAGAACGGCAAACAGAAGGCTAACGCACCAATACATTTCGGCTAATCAAATAGAAAACCAAACGCTTGCCCAAATCGATTTTGTTTGGGTGAAATTAATATAGGCTTAAAGCATTGCGATGCTCTTGTCCTTCCTTTGCAGTGTTGAAATGGTAAACACATATTTTATGTTTTGGTTTGCCGCTGGCAGCTGGTTGCTTTCTTGTTAATTGATATCAAGTTCGGATTTGCTTCTGTTTCTCGCCGGGATTGGCCTGAAGTGATCAATGGAACTGCTTAGCGAGGCGGCTTCTGAACACCTTACGATTTTGCTCGCTAGTTTGCTTTCATGGTGAAATATATATGTAATAATAATATGCCATATTGTATATAGTAATAATAGTGTATATATAATTTGCGGTATATAATAGTTATAAACAAATTTTTACTTCGTATCTTTAGCATTAATTACAAACTACAATTCGCGTATTTTATTCATTTATAATTGTAATAGTAAATTTTGTTAGATTTTTATCGTTTTGTTTGTCTGCGGCTTAAATACTTTTCATTAAATTTATTTTATATATTTTTTTGCTAGGCGTGTGCTATGGATTTGTTGCTGTCGATCCTAATTAATGTAAACTCTGCAAAAATGGCTGTGAGCTGTCTGTTACTATATAATTGTGGAAGTGGCAACCGCTGTGCCCGATTCAAAAATTTCTATGGCCTCAACTGAACGTCTAACTTACGGACTTATGGAATTGCTCTAATTAGTTGTCGTACAATAATTTCATTGCTGGAATCTCTGGCGTTTTCATTTGCTTCTTTTCGCGATTTCTTGTTTGCTCTAATATTGTTCGTCCTCCTCCTCCTCATCTATGTGGGCGTGGCTTGGCTTGGCATGGCATCACTTGGTAATGCGGCCAGGCGCATGTAGTAAATATAAATTTCGATCTCCGCTTATCTCCTCAAACATTTTGTGGCGACTTAGAACTAGTTATATACTCGTAAATTGTTAGCGCTGCTTTTACAGTAATCAAATATATCGGATCGCATACATATGATTTGTATATTATGTATTTGTGGGTGTATATCAATTTATTTAACAAACTACTAATTACGTTTCACTACCAAAAACTACGCATAATATATAGTGTATATTTTTTAAATATGTTTTGTTTTGCGCATTTCTCGCACTGTTGCTCCGCGTTTAAAATTCCATTTAAAAATGAACTCTTCTAAAAAAATTAATGTACAATAATAATTAGAATTATAATAATAATAACTGTTTCTCATTCTCAAATTTATGTTGTTTTTAAAAAGTTCTTCCCTTTCATTTTGCTTTGTGGTCTTCGCATTTTGTTGTTTTCTCATTTGATTCGCTTATTTTTCAATTTGTGTTTTAAGCATTTAAAATATCACCAATATTTTTGCTCTTTATTCTGACAGTTTCTCGATTTTGTTTTCCCATTTTTTTTTTGTTTCTTTCTTTCTTTTAGTTTGTCGATTTTGTTTTTATAAAAATTAAATAAAATTAAATACAATATAAAATGTACAACTATTTTGTGTTTTGTTTTTCGATTTTGTTTTGTTGTTGGTTCTTTTTGCGTTTGCTTCCATTATTTCATCTGGTTGTTTGCTTAAGTAATCAAACGAAATGGGGCGTGCAATCCGCTGGGCGTGGCACTAAAATTTGCATTAAGTACAAGTGCTTAAGTTACACAGCGAGTCTGTGTGTCGGTGTGTATGTGAATTTGAAATCTGTTCGGTTGATTTTAAAGTACTTGCAAATACTTTTCGAATTTCCCTAATTCCCTAGTTCGACCGGTGCATATGGAATGTCTTGCGAACTCTCGCCGGTGCCACGCCCCATTTTGGCGCACGCCTTGGACCTTGGGAACAGCTCTAATAATACATACAATACAATACAATACAATACAGTGGAGCCCGCGAAATTAGAGTACATAGACGAACGAACTTAGCTTAGGAATAAATTCACACACAAATAACAAACAAAATAACTTCGTTGGCAGGAACGGGGGCGGGGCCGAGTGGGGGGGGCGGTAGGGTGGCAGGGCGGTTTGGGTACGGCTGCCCAGGCCAATATAACAACAACAGGCAACAAAATAAAAATCTAAACAAAACTGAGGCAACATCGTGGTGGTTATGGTGGTGGTGGTGGTGGTGGTGGTGGTTGTGTTTGGTGCTGGCTGGAGGTGGTGTTTGAGTGGTTCCCGACAGTCTACGGCATGTTGAAGTCCTGCAGGTTGAAGTTGTCGTTGTCGAGGGAGTTGATCAGATCCTGCGTGGAGAAGTTGCTGTCCACGGGCAGGTTGTCCAAGAATTCGAGACACAAATCATTCGAGTTGGCCACCACCGAGTTGATCGTCTGGCTGATGGAACTGGCGCTGGCAATGGTCGACGCGGAGTTGCCTCCGCCCGCTGCCACGCCTCCGACGCCCACGCCGCCGCCGTTGTTGTTGCTGGCCGAACCGGGCACTCCGCCGCCACCACCGCCCCCCGGACCCATCTGCATCATCTGCTGCTGCTGGTGCGTGGTCGTGGTGGTGCTCTGCACGAACTGCTGCTGCTGCTGCATGGTGATCTGCTGCTGGGTCTGGCTCATGTGCATGCTGGACATCTGCATCTGGCTGGCCATCATGTTGCCCCCGCCGCCGGCCTGTTGCTGCTGCAACAGTTGCTGCATCTGCATGTTGTTGCCGCCACCAGGACCCATGTGCTGCTGCTGTTGCTGCTGCTGCTGCTGTTGTTGCCGCATCAGTTGCTGCTGCATTTGGGCCGGGGTCAGCTGCATTTGCGGCACATTAGGGCCTGACATCATGCCACCAGCATTGGGTCCACTTCCCGCTGCACCATTGGGTGCACCATTCGGCATGAAGTTGCCTGCAAAGGGAGATCAAATCATTATTTAGGATTCTTATAGATATTTTACTAAGAGCTTACCTCCATTAAATCCTCCGGGTCCCTGTCGCATGGGTCCACCAGGACCTGGTCCGCCGAAGCCCATCTGCGTCTGCTGTTGCGTCATCATCATGTGCCGCCACTCCTGCTGCGAACCCATTGGCATGCCATCGGGCGTGACCTGGACATTCGGCGGCCTTTGCTGCTGCTGCGGACCGCCCATTGGTCCGCCCGCTCCGCCGCCATAGGGTACGCCCATTCCGCTCCTGGGACCGCCGCCCGCTCCGCCATGCTGTTGCATATACATCGCATGCTGGGGCCGCATCATCGGACCGGAGGGCGGGATGGGCTGTTGGGTCATGCGCCGCATGGCCGCCGCCTGGGCAGCGCTGTTGGGGAAGCGACCGCCGTTGGCGCCACCGACGCCTCCCACGCCCACACCGCCGACGCCCACGCCGCCGACGCCCACGCCACCGCCGCCCACCGTTTGCTGCATCATCTGCGCCTGCATCAGCTGCGCCTTGGTGGCATTGTACTCGGGCGGTGGTGGACGGGCTCCGGACATGTGCTGCTGCTGCTGCTGCATCGCCTGGGCGCGCATCATCTGCTGCTGCTGCAGGAACTTGGCCTGGTTGGGATTGGGTCCTGGACCGGGCCCCGGAACCTGGCCAGGTCCGCCGCCGCCGCCCCCAACGCCGCCCATCATCATCTGCTGGGCGGTCGGACCGCCAGCGTTGGGGTTTAACTGCATCGGGTTCATGGGTCCGCCCATCTGCATGCCCGGCATGCCGCCCATGGGACCGCCCATCTGATTCATTGCACCGTTGTTGGGACCGCCGGAGCCGGGTCCGCCGACCACGCCTCCATTGCCCACGCCCACACCTACGCCAACGCCCACGCCAACGCCGCCCACACCCACGCCCACTCCGACCTGCGGCTGCTGCATGAGCGGCACATTCGGACCGCTGGCATTGGCCGCCGCTTGCGCCTGCGCCGCTGCCGCCGCCGCTGCTGCAGCCGCCGCCTGCGCTTGCGTCTGACGCTGGCGCATGTTGGGCGGCACCTGCTGCTGCTGGGCGGCCGCCTGTTGCTGCTGCGCTGCCGCCGCTGCTGCCGCCGCCGCCGCCGCCTGCTGCTGCTGGCTGAAGTTCATGCTTTGGCTCTGGGAGAGCGAGAAGCCGTCGGAGGGAACTGGAATGGAAAGAGATGGATGGATAAGATGGGATCAATTTAAATGCTCTATGTTTAATCTTTGGTTTAATATGCATATTAAAATAAAATATATGTGCGTGCAATAAAGAAAGAATTTAAACTACTTTGCTTACCATTTGCATTGCTCATGTTTTGATTTGGTTGCTGCTGCTGCTGTCCGGGATTGGGACCGCCGTTGCCCACGCCCACGCCCACACCAACGCCCACTCCGCCGCCAGCGTTGCCGCCATGCGGCTGTTGCTGCTGCTGCTGGGGATTGGGTCCGTTGTTGCCGCCGGGCTGTTGCTGCTGCTGCTGCTGTTGCGCCTGCTGCTGACTGAAGAAGACACCTTGCTGCGCGGCCACCGAGACGTTGCTCTTCATGTCGCCACTCAGATGCAGATGCTGACCAGCCGACACCTGTTAGAAAATAAGATTGTAGAGAGATATTAGTTATTTGTAGACCTATTTATATATTTTTAGATCAAACATAATATGTAGAAGTGGATAAAAATGCCAATTTGGCATTGAAAATAACCTGCAGAAACATTATTTATTAAAAACTGGAGTTAGGCTTCAAGCACCTATTTATCTTTTATTTATGATTTTGTATGTCAGGGAGCTTTTTTAATTAAAAGATTAATTAAACTGATTCTTAATGTTTATATTAATACTCCGAAGGTTTTGAGGTTTTGAGGTTTTGAAAAAAAGACTCAATTGACTTCAGGCATATCGTGTGGATCTTTGATCTTAGTTGCTTGCGGTGTTTTGGGACATCCACCCACTTTCGACAGGGCACTTGAATGGTTGTCACCGGCTACTGGCACTCTGGTAATTTGCCTGGCATGCCAGTGCGAGGGATTTTCGAGGCTAATACCCGACACATAGCTTGGCATCCATGGGCCCGGAAAAGGGAGGCAGGCCAACACCTTCTCCATTTGCAGCTGTCTCATTTGCTGTCAGCTCGATGTGTCGCCCACGCACACACTCCCACTGCCACACACACACACACACACATATAGTGGGTGGTGGCCTTTCAAGCTTATTATCGCCAGGATGGCTTTCGAATCCGCATTGACTGCCAAACGCACACTTACAAAGTGGGAAAGTGGAAGAAGGAGAAGCCAGTGGCAAGCATAAATCTTTCGGCACTTTTTCATAGTCTACTTTCCTGCGTCCGTCTGTCTGTGTGAGCTCTTCTGCGCGTGTATGTGTGTGCGGGGGATTCCCCCCACTGAGCAGCAAATTTGCCATTCATTTGTTATTGTAATGGGCCGCCCGAAAAAGAGCGTCGAACGACATGCAAAATGAGTGGAGGACAGCGCAAGCGATCGACCCTGGTAGCTTCAATGTCGACTCCCACTTTGCCACTCAACCTTTCCACCCAAAACCCAGAACCCATAACCCAACACCCCCTTTTGCCTTCGAGTGTTTGCCCTCGGAACTCGCCACCTCGAACTGGAATCTGCGGGCTACAAATAAATCTTCTCACCGGACACACCACACACCCTGGAATCGAAGTTTTACATATAGTTTCCACGGCGATTTTCCTGGCTTGGGGGAAAATTCAAGGCTTATTTTCTTCACCCTTCAAGGGGTTTTTACATTTCATGTGTGACCATCAGCAATGGTAATAGCAACAACTGCAACAAACACACCAGCAACATCAAGCGCACTAAGCAACTTTCAGGTTGCGTTTGCCTTTTTGCTATCCATTAGTTTGAAAAGTAAAGGGTATATAGGAATTGGCGTAAAGTTTACTTAAAAAGAATTTTCCATTGAATATTTTAAAAATTATTTTAAAATTTGGTTGAGCTTTAAGAACTTACAAAACTCTTTGTGATAAAATCAAAAACATTAGTTTTTATGTAAGGATTTTAACTATGTACATTTTTGAAAGTGAAGAGCTCAGAAACTATATAATGAAATTAAATTTTATTTTTGATTTTAAGATTTAGTTCATTCCAAGAAGAAGTGTTAATTCATCATTTATTAAAATAGCAATAATGTGTATTCAACTTGTCCACAGGATGTATCCCTAAATACAGGATACCACAATGTCTATCCTTTTAACTACAGCCTTTCTTCCTGTGCCTCCTTCATTTCGCGTTGTTGCTGTAATTGCTTGTTGGTTTAATTTATTGTGTGTTTTCTGCAGCTCCACGCATTTTCATTTCGAACTCGCGTGCGAGCAGGAGGCCAAGAGTGGAGCATGGGGGGAGTGCGAGCGAGAGGGCGCGCGAATGCGAGTGCGAGTGAGTGGCGTAAAGTACGCTGATTAAAAGTCATGGACTCTCGTCGGGGCTAATTGAAGTTTAGTGCCTTGGCTTTGGCATTGGGCGGTGTGTGTGGAGTGTGGTGCTCGGTGTGTGGTAACCTTCTGCGAAACCGCCAAGCAAACACCACCCACAACCCACTCTGTTCGAATGTTGGCCATAAATCATGCCTGCCTGCCTCTCAGAATCTAAAGGTGAGGTGTAAAAAGGCAGCTCAGAGTGCAAAATGGAATAGGCAGGATGTGTGTGGTTATATGCAGACAGAGAAATCTTTTTCCCAACATTTTTAGCTACTATTGTCGTTTTAAAAACAGAAATGATTTATACTTTTTTCAGTAAAATGTGTTTTAAATAAAACACAGAATTCATTTGAAATTTCTACTTCTTATATACTTCACGGCAGACCCTGTTTTTTGGTCAGGCAAAATAACTTGTTGGTTTTAGTACGCCCAAGGATAACCGCTTTTTCCTCTACTTTCGGCCATAAATACATTGCCCAAATGAAGTCGATGGGCCTTGGCTTAACATCGATTGGCTGCGGATCGAAGTCAGGAACAAGTTCATAAAACAAATCATTACAGCAGCTTTCATAAAAAGACAAAAACCCAGCCACCCACTTGCGGATACACCCCCACTAATACATAAAATATCAATAAAAAAAGTTTAAAGGTAACTGCCGAGGACGAGGGGCAAGGGATGTGGGCGGAGGTGGTTGGAGGTTGGGGGCGGGGAACTTGCGGGTAAACCGGAGACGCCGCACGAGCGCGTAAATCCTGCAGCTATTACCCCAGCGCCGCCATATTGATTGCGCTGGAGACAAACACAGATACACGCACACAGTCAAAGAGGAGATACACACACACTCACACACACAGTTACTGGGAGGCAGCAGCAAGGACTCTAAGCAGGAAATGCGCATTTGACAAGCCAAAAAGATTGCCGCACGCCCCACGCGCCGTCAAGGGAATGATATCCCAGGGTGAGAGGGGGTGCCACAGAATCGGGGGCAGGGGGTGCCTTGCATATAGACTTGACAATGATATATGTGACTATCCTGCCAGTGGCCTGCATATGTGTGTGTCTGTGTGTGTGTGTGTGTGACACATGTAAGGCTGGAGTACAACAGTGAGAAGCAAAAAAAAAAAAATGAAAACAAAGATACCAAACGAAGAACATAAAACTCCAAAGGAACTTCGGTCCCCTTTTTTGTTTTTTTGAGGGGTGCTCACATATCCTCAACTCCGCTTGGATGACCAGGCACAACTGTACCCGCCTCGAAAGTGACGAAAACGAAACCCACTTCCAAACTTGTTGCCCACTTGCACTTAAAGTAATTGAAAAACTTGCCAGACCCAACAAGCAGGTGCGAAAAATCTCAACAAGAGGTTTTATGATTAATTATTATTGCAAGCAACCTATCCTTTTCAGGCTTTTCACTTTCCTCAGGGTAGCAATTTCCTAAGCAAAACTATAATTAAAGGTTTGCTTAGGGAACAGTTGTACCTCGAAAACTCAAAATTATTTAGATACACTGGCACTCTAAAATGTAAAATGTACCTATAATATTTCATTTTGTTTAGCTTAGTTCTAAAAACACTCACGAAAGGATTCATTTAAAAATAACTGCTATTACTACATTTTCTAATTTGAATAGCTTTTATTTTTTATACAAAGAAGAGGAAGAAAATGTATTATTTTCCATTAAAAACAGGTAAGTATTTTTATAAAATCTAAATAAAACACAAAACCTATTCGCAAACACTTAAACTTTATTTAGTGTAATTTCTGATGTAGTTAAAGAAGTTGGACTGTAAATGGAGATGGGCAAAAGTAACTCATAAACCACCCACCCACTTAGAGCAGCTTGGCAGCCGACCAAAAATTGAAGAGTCAATGAAATTAGCAAAGAGGGGCCACGCCTACTGACGCCCACTAACAACTGCCCCAACATGATTTAGTCTGGGCTTTAGTTTTGCTCTTTCCCTATTTCGCCGCTGCTTTGCCATATACTTTTTCTTCCTTATTTTTGGCAGCGAAGCCAAAAAATCCAAAATGAAGCCAAGGGAATTCCGAGGAGGGGAGGGGTGGATGGCAGGAGCGGAGGAGCGGAGGATAGCCACCCGTTGGGTGTCTGTCATTGGATATTTGTGTGACATAAACTAGCTGCCTCGACCCCCTCACCCCCGCCGGGGAACTCCTCTGCTCCACTTCACGGCGATCCAATCCAATCCAATCCCATCCAATGAGGTGTCCGCGCTGCGTTATTTAACGAAATTATGACAGGGGGTGGAGGAGGGAGGGTGGGGATGGAGATATGGGAAACGGGCGTAATCCCATTTGGAAAAGCGTTAGAGCAAAGCGAATTTGATTTTTAATTGCCAGCGACAAGCAGGAAAACACAGGACTCCCAAAATGCGATTGCCGAGGGTAGAGAAGGTAATCTAATTTTATTGAAAATTAAAGATTCTTCTAAAGCTAAGAACCTTATTATTAGATATTTAACAGAAGAAAGATTTTCGAATTGCTATGACATCCCAATATTATCTATATAAATTAACATCAAATAATCTTAATGAATTTGATGTTTAATTTGTATGCCGATTGGTAACTAAAGAAAGCTTTATAAATAAAGATCAATCATATTAAAATAAATATCATTAATGATAAGATGATGTATTTCACCTCACTTGTGTTCTAAGCGAATGAAGCAAAATAACTTGATCCCTGTGCAATTCCTTCGAGTTCAATTTGACGTAATTATGCTCACTTACGGTGGCAAATGCCTGGTGCAGATTACTTCCCAGCACACTCTGCATGCCATCCGCATTCCGAGATGCAGGCAATCCTTAACTGTTGGCCAGAGGAGTGGAAATCTCCTGGGCGTGTGATATAACTGCCCCATACACACACACATATGCACTTGCAGGATCCTTCCACATCCACATTCACATTCCCGTCATCATCATCATTGTTGATGCCGACATATCAGCCAACTTTCAGCGAGGCAAGCGGTATGAGTTGTGCCCCTTTTCCTCATTTCGCCCCCCCCTTTCCCCCATTTTCCAGCTGCCACCCAAAGGACCCTATAGTTTTCCTCGTGGGAAGGAGAGAAAAACTTTTGGAACAGTTGCAGTTTGCACACAATGCCATGCAATCTGCAGCCAGGGGAGAAGGGGATTGAAACGAGGAATAGATACAATAGCTGGTTACCCTCCGCCCACCACCCACCGCCCACATCCACCCCACTTTCAATGCGGTTTTCGTGTTCGTGTGTGTGTGTCTGTGTGTGTGTGTTTCGGCTGCTGCAGCATGTCAATGATCATAAATTAAACTCGCAATAATTATAAATTAAATTTTGGCATAAATGGCCATGAGAGCGCCCCCCAAATGCATATATATATATATATATATACGAGAATACAGTGGAAAAGGGGGCGGGGTGCATTGTGGTGCCCCGAAATGAACTGCACTATATGCATATGTCATGTGGGTCAAAAGGGGGGAAATAGAGCCCAAATGGATCGGTGGGGCTGGCTTAAATTATTGGGATTTGGCTTTGGCTTTCGACCGTAGCGATGGATGACTTCGATTTGTTTGTTGGCTTCATTTCAAAAAGGGGGTTTTCGGGTGCAGATACATACATATTTTACATAAATAGCTATAGGCGGCACATGTACCGCTCAGGCACACCTGTGGCAAATTTATGAAAACGTTTTAATGGATCGTCTGTCAAAAAAGTTTACGTGGTCGGGTAGGGTTTTTTCACACAGTTCTGCCCTCCAGGCTTCTCCATCAAAATTTAACAGGATACTCCAGCCAATTATGGACGGGTTAATGACATTTTTCAGGACTAAGTTCAATGAACTAACAGGAATATTGCTCTATAAAACAAAGTTGTATCTCAGTGTACAACATTTTACAAATAATAATGTCTAATATATCATTAAAATATTATAAAATACTTAAATTAAAGCAGCAAATCTAGATAGCATATACCTACAGATTTCTAAAAAGAAAACACATTAAACAATTTATATGCTTATAAAAAACTAATCCGAATCCAAAGCATGAATAAAATATAATAAATTAATTTCCTCTCTTCATGCTCTGCCAAGTTCTAAGAAATTCAGACATTCTTGGGCCAAAAGGCCATTAACAGTTTTCCATGAATATATGAGTATTTGGTGAATGTGAGACATCGACAGATATAGAACCTAATCTGGCAATGATTTCATTACTTATATTTATGTTTGCTGTGGTTGCAGCTGCCGCTGTTGCCATTTCTCTTCATCAATTACGAGGCGGGAGTGCATAAAAATCAAAAGGCATTTGCAGTTCGCCATTCCCAGTCGTTCACTCGACTTGATGGATTTTTAAATTAAATTTAATTTGCAATTGCATTTTTAATTCGCAGCCGTAGCATTGCTGTAGATGCTTTAATGGGATTTAATGCCGCTGCAAAAAACAAGTCGTTTGTAGTGGAGTGTACTGGACCGGAGAGAAACTGCAAGCTAATTAGTGTAAATATTTTGCGTGCTTAGTACAATATTTGATTTGGCCCGTAATTGCTGTGGATAATGTGCAAGCTAATGGGGATCATTACACGATCAAGTCGATCGCATCCGATCTGATCTGATCTGATCCCAATCATAATCATATGATTAGCAGCCGACTTCCTGCATTAACAAGCTGCGAAAGAACAATGCAGTTCGCATCAATCTGATGAGATCGCTGCAGGTATATCGTGCTTATCTGAAGACAAACGATAAGCGGGAAGAAGTCGGAAAGACCGCAGCTGAAGGCACAAATCGGATGAGTCATTTGGCTGGCATCTGATAGATAAAGCAGCTGCATGGCAACAGCAACAAGAACAATGGGCGAACAAAGGCCCAGCGTACGATCAACATCGAAAGAGCATTCAGATGAATTCTTCTCGCTGCGATTCTTTCTTTCTTTTTGCCTCTTTTCGGCTGACTGCATCTATGAGATACAAATGAAAACGCTAAAGAAACGCGCGTGTCTCTGACTCAGCTAGCGATTTGCAAAAATAAATAATAAAAAAAAAAACGCAGAACGTGACAATGTTTTTTTATAAACAAGATACACGGAAGAAATGAGCGAAAACGAAAAATCAAATAGCCAAATTATTAAATATATTTGTTTTATTAAAAGAAGCAAATTAAATGTGATTTTCAAAAAATATAACAGGCTTTTAAAAACTCGGCAAATAAACTTTTAAAAATTAGACGGCAAAACAAAAAAAAAAAAAACCGGATTTCCCCTCTATTTCGATAAATCGAAAATCAATTCCTCTTTGCAAATTTTCAACATATTTGCTTATGCATGTGCCGGAACTTTGTCAGCAGAAAGTTCAACATTCGTTAATTTTATTTACACACACACACAGGAAAAGGCACACGCACACGTACGCATATACACACACACACACACACTTTGGTAAATAGAGGACACAACAGAATGCAAACAACAAACAAAAAAGCAAAGCTGCAAATTTGGCAGAATTATCCAGCCATATCAACCCGGCCGCCCCCTTCCATTCCCCTTTTTCCCTCAGGATCAGCATATCACCTGCATGGAAATTTGCTCTGCATTTTCACCTAAATTCGATACTATTTTTCACATGAATTGAATTTCTAGCCCACAGATGGAAAATCGTTGTTGCTTGTTTTGCGAAGGTATGCTTTTTGAAGTTGGAATTTTCCAACGAGATTTATCACTACAAATTAGGCTAAAAATACGATTGCGTATAGCAAATTCAGGCATCTCAAACCACAACAAACTCATATTAGAATAATTAAGAGCTATTAATTATAAAAGCATTTCATAAGCCACGAAATAGACTCAACCTCCGATATGGGAATTAAGCTGACTAAAGCCGATCCCTCGCACTCCCGAAAAACTTTACTTTTTTGCACTTACTTTTCACTCACTTTCCACTTTCCACATTCCACTCACGGCATTTCCACATCCTCATCGCCCCATTTCTATCCGCTTTCCACTGCTGCCACTAACCTCAACCATTTACATTTTCAATTACTTTGGCTCGGCGAGTTTTCAAGTGACGAGCATTAGACACGCACCGCAGCCACGCCCCCACACACGCCCCCAGCTAAGATCAAATGAATGTAGCTGAACAATATAAAATTACACATACGCCACGTGGGCCCTAAGGGGAAAACTCCGATTTTCCAGTGGGCGTTGCCATACAAAGGGTTATTTTTGCACAAATTAAACTTAAGGCAAAGCATCTTAATTAAAGTAAAGTATTGCTTCGCCCTAAATTCCCCTGGAATGTTTCCATATGACAAAAGAACAAACAGAACCAAAATTACTTTATTATTTAGCGTGACACTGGTTACCATTCGCGTCTACATTATATTGATTTTCATGTGGGACATGGAAAAACGAGAGACAACTTTTTGTATGGTCTATATTTAAATTGTTTTCCAAGTGACGTCAACAGGAGTTCTATTTAAGGTATTAAGAATCTATATCTGCATTGCAGCGAATGGAAAAATCCTTAAATCTGCCTGAGATTGATATTTCAAATACCTGCTGAAAGGCATTGACGTCAAATGCTCTTCGAGAATCTAAGCATTTTATTAAAAGAACATGGAGTGCATTTTTCAAAAAGGAATGTGCTTCTCCCTAATGTTCATTATAATGTTCATTACTTTATAGGATCACTACAGTCATAAACCAAAGGGAAAATAAGTTGTATTATTAATACAAGTTATTAAATATAATGTTAATATGCATTTAACATTGTTTGTGAAATATATCCCATTTAACTTAGTTTAAATTCCCATAGTTCTCATAGATAACTGCTTATTTACTGGAACCATTTCAAATCCAGTTTGCAATTCCATAATTCCACTTGATCCCTTCACCCTTTGCCAATCCCCTCATCGTTTTCACAGTCGGATTTCGTGTTATGGCCGTAAAAGTGTGGCAAATGTAAGTGAACAACAACTTTCCTGACCACTTGACCTCCCGCCTCCCCTTCCCCTTCCCCACCCCCCCTACTCACTCATCCCGGCTGTTGGCAAAGTAATTAATTTGATAAAGTGGCCGGGCAAAACGTTTCTGCAGTGGGTGGGTGGCTGGTTGGATGCCCAAGGTGTTGTTATGAGGCAGGAGAGGGGAGGGGTGGGGGGGGGATGGTCGAAGGGACTGAGTGCCGGGCAGACATATTTATGGCCCCAGAACATATACTATATATTTATATATATCCCTGTATGCAGTGTAGTGGCAACAGATTGTGCGTTCTGTTTGGGCAGTTAATGAAATGAGTTCGGTTGTCAACGAAAACCCTGGGAAATGTCACTGGAAATTATTTTGCGTGTGACCAGAGCAACAAAATTTAATGGAATTTCAAATGCCGGACCATGTGTTTGTGTTGTGTTTGTTTTTGGCATGAACGTGCAGTTGTAGGCCTCGTTTTCCGGCTTATCCTGACCAGAATTTTAACCTGACCAAGACTCGTTTGTTTGCCAATTGTCCTGCCTTTGCCTCGTTTTCTCCTCGTTGGTTTTTACATTTTACATGAATTTGCGTTTGTCTGAGTGGCGCATGAAATTTAAACAAATTGTGCAAATACTTTGTTTTTGATATGAATGTCAACCTTGTCTGCCAGCCTGTCTCGCTCTGATTTTCCTTCTCTATCTCAAATAAAAACTAATTTGAATACAAGGGCTGCTGCATTTGTTGATAACAACCAACTTTTAGCCGGAGAGAACCAGACTGGCTGATACCTAAACGAAAGTTTTTACAGTGACCCAAAGCCAATCTAAATAGACCAACAAAATATATATCAACAAAAAAAAAAACAAGAAAAGACGAACAACATTTTGTAAATCTTTTTGGCAAGCTTTGGCTCCAGTTGGAATCGCTTTTTATGCCCTGGCAGCCTATAAATATGCGACGTGAGCTGTTTGCAGAAAGCACACACAAACACACCAACACACAGACACGCCAAACACACACATTTGCAAAAGAGAGCCTTGTAAAAAGCATAGCATACTTTGCAGCGTCCACCAGGATTTGTTGCGAGATTAGAAAAATTAAACTTAGAAAAGGATAAGGGAGAGTACAAAAAGGAAGCAGGAGAACGAACTCCTGAATAGCAAGTGGCGACAAGCAAATTATAGCAAATAAAATGCAAAACCAGTAGCTTTGGCGAAAAACTTGGTTCCTCGCGAATAATTTCCATTAAAATAGATTAAAAACTGTAATATTTATATATACATCTAAGTAGTCTATCTGTGTGTGTGTGTGTTTGTGTGCAATCCTGATGCCCCAAGGAGGTGAAAGTATTAAAAGTACTTGCCACTTGCTTACGCATTCCTGCTGCCACGTCTTCATCTCAGTGTTATATGAAGCAGATTACATGGCATAATAATCACGATGAAGGGGGAGAAGCACAGACACACACACATATATATGTATATATATATAAATATAGGAAATAGGGGGGCATAGAGGGGTTAAGAACACGCGCAAATATTAAATTTTATGCCAGCAGCAGGGGGAAATAGCTGAGGGGAAGTGCTGAAAGGAAACGCCGCAGGGAAATGCTGGGCAAAACGGAAAGGTGGCAATCCAAGTGGCCAGGTGAGAAAGAGCAGAGGAAAACCGCCCCCCAAAAAAAAGAGATAGAAGGCAAGCTTAGCCCCAGGAAAATGAAATATTCCAGCTAAATGCTAGAGATGTGTGAATAAACTGATTGATATTGCTGCCATAAGCTGCCGGATAATCCCTCAAAGTCTGGGAGCCGCAAATAGAAGGCAGATAACTATAATTGCAAAGGGGGAATTCAAGACATATTAAAATGGGAAACTCATGGCAGCCCAAAAAGTAGTATATAGTTGAAAGAAGCGAATAAAATGATTTTCACACATCTTCATACTCTGCCAAAACACTTAACCCCAAAACCCCGGCAAAGTTCATCAACTTTCCCGCTTTACCTTTCCCCAAAAAACAGAAGAAAAAAAACTCTCTCAACACCTGCAAATTGATTGAAACGCAGCCAAAAGCGGTGAAAGAAGAAAAACAGAATGAAAATATTACGAAACTTCGCTTTCGCAGCGAGCAACATTTCGATGCGCCAAAAAGCAACCATCTTGCCAAGCCCCCCGGAAAATCCCCCTGAAACTGACACGAATGGGAATATAAAAGGTAAATAATGTGACCTTTGAGAGCATCAACTGCGTTAGGTAATGGGCCGGGCCAGAAAAACAAAACTGAAACTGAAACTGAAATCACAAGCGGAGCGGTATCCGAAAAACTGGATACCTAAAAACAACAAGCGGCAGATTCGTTGAATTATGAAAGAGCACGGGAAATAATATGTTTCCTTTTTGTTGTAAAAGTTTTTCGCTCATAAATAGGCTGGTTTTCCCCACAGCCGCAGTTCCCTTTTTGCTAAGGGGAAGTTAAATTTATAGAGGTTAATTCCATTATACAGATGTAGAATCTGCCCAATAAGTTCTGACCCATAATCCCTGTCAGGGCGAGTTATGTGAAGAGTTGTCGGAAATCTCCGGGCCCAAATGAGTTTCGAGGATTTGCTTTTATTGCCTTGGCGCCTGCGCATTGTATCGCCACTTTTTCCGCCTTTTTCATTTCATTATGTGTACTTTGGATGCTGCCTAGATCTCAACATCGTCGAGGTTATAAATTATTTATTGCCTTTTGATACACGATGACTTGGAGTTCGAAATTTGGGGTTGGGCCATTGGAGTTGGTCGCATGTGCGAGCACATTTCTTGCTTACTTCATTAAGTCGCCCGGGCCAAGTCATAAAATCTGATATGACCCTCTCTTCATTCTGCGCTCTAGCTGTCTCTTTCGCCGCCCCCTCTGTCTGTCTCTTTCTGCGGCTGCCTGGCAAGTATAATTTCCGCACATTTTCACGTTTTGCACATTTCCGCTGCATACTTTTGTGCGCCCTGGCATTTTGATGACGCTTTCGCCTGCGGATCGCCCAACCAAAGCCTCCTTTCTCCTCTGTCTCCTCTTTCTCCCATTTCTCCTCTTTCCCCCCTCCCCTCATTTTTTTATTGTATTTTACACAAATTCGTCGGTGGCTAGAACTACAGCTCTCCGCTGTTGTTGCTGGCATTTTAACGAGTTAATGCAGGACATGCAAAATGGCCAACATTTTGAATTCATTGAACTTTTACCCGACGCTTCGGCTGTTTTTGGTTTGGTTGTTGCCTGTATTTTTTTGTGGCTGTTCGGTTGCTTTGGTTATACGTGTAAGTTTCATTTTGCACAATAAGTATCTGATAAATATTTTTGAATTCTTTGAGTCCAGACAACTTTTTTGTTATTAAAACTAATTTATAGAATTTTATCAAGTTGTTAGTTGTCACCCATTTTGTTAGCAACTTTAAGATTTCTCAAGGAGGTCAAACAAAATGAGAGCATATCCTTAAAAAAAACTTTAAGAGCGAACAACAAACTTTCTAAGTATGTTTTCCAAAGTTTTTATATTTTTAATCCTTATAAAAAAGTTAAAATAACATCATTGATGATCAAGAAGGCTTAATCCCCATATTACCCATATTAATGAGTTGTTAAACACGCCAAGGAAAAACTAATTTACCCGGAAAAGCATAAATACTTAGTCCACAAATGAAAAACCCTTAAAATAGCCTGTCACCCTTCTGGAGGGAAAAAACCTCATTAGTAAAATGTATAATTTTCTTTTGCCCGACGCTCCTTTTCTACACATTCTTCCACTTCAACTTTATATTGTTCCCATTCTTTTTTTGCCCCCCGCTTAATTTATTGTGCATATTCCACCATTCGCTTCTTGCGCCACCGTTCTTTGTCATATACATTGTACATTTTACACTTTGCCCGCTCATTTCTTGCACTTAAGAGGTTTCCCCACTTTTGCTCCCCCTAAAAATTATTATTGAGCCGAGAAAACTCGTTGAATCCGATGCTGTTTTGGCTTTTTGCAACCCTCGTGGCCAAATGCCTCCTCATTGGGGGCATTTTTAATGAGTCCTATGCAAATATATCGTTAGACCTAAGTGTGTATACGTGTTGTGTCTTGGCCCGATAAGCGAACCAAAGGATTCGCCAGGACAGCCTTTGATTATGGCCAGCCACCAGCATCCACTGAGGAAAATCACAGGGGGTCGGAAAACTAGACGCCAAGGCCCAGAGGGCGATGAAAAACGCCGCTGAGTGGCTAGTGGGCAGTCGGAATAAAAAATTATAATAAACCCCGAAAAATTTCAATCTCAATCGTCAACAAGTTTCGCCTCCTCGAACTGCTTTTCCCCCCCGTTTTTCTACGGCACTCAACTTGCTTCAACTATTTTCCTATGCAGCGGGGTTAGGGTGGTTAAGAGGGAAAAGTCTCAGGCAGCCGAGGGTTAATGCATGAACGAAATTCATGGTAAAACTTGAGCTAAATGCGCCCAGGAAACAGTACACGGAAAAAAATATTAAAGTGCACCGGTTTCTGATATTATATGGACAATGTAACGTTTTATTTAAATATATGTATTTCAAGAATTTTGAACAAAAATTATGTAAATTATGTAAAATTATGTAATTTTATTATGTAAAGATCTGGTCTTCTAAAAAGAATCAATTAGTTTCAAATCAGAGGTGCATTTTTTTCCAGTGTAACTGACCAGAAATCGGATAAAATGCCGTTGCCGTGTCCCTTTTTCGACCAGGCCAAAACCGACTCGACCCTCTCTTTCTATCTCTATCTCTATTTACCTCTCTCGCTCTATCTCCTTTTTCCCGTTTCTCTCTTTTATGCTTTTTTGGCTGTTCTCTGATGAAAACTACTCAGCGACATGAAACTTAACTTAAAAAGTTTTGCACTTTCATTTTGTAAATGAAATGTTGGTGCTGTTGTTGTTGCGAAATAACAGGAAAACAATTTGGAGCGGATAATGAATATGGGTTAGGTTTAGTGCATATATGTAGGATTGTGTGTAAGGATGCATGTGGCCAGGGAATATTGCTTTTGTGAGAGCGATTCCCTCGCTTTTTCCGGAAAATAGGACCCTCAAAGGCGGGGGGCAAAGAGATACGGAGGGGGGAGGCTACGGAGCAATGAAGTGATGAATGCATTACTATATGGATGAGTGATGACGGAGCTCAGTAAATGTTCATGGGCCCATGCACTTGGGGCTGCTGCCAAAAATGCATAGTAAACAAGGATCAAAAAGATACGAAAGCTTCCTGTTTAACAGTAAACCTTAAAGGAATTTCAAAATGGTAACTAACTTTTTATAATTTGCCCTAAAATGTGTTTAACACCTCTCTTTCTTTAGAAACAAAAAGATTTTAATATATATAAAAGATATCATAGTACAAATGTGTTTATTAAAGGTCATCAAAGAATTAAAACAATAAATTTATTAAGATTTTAGAAAGAATAAGTTATGTAGGATTCTTTGATATAGCTAACGTTTCTAAGGAATTTGGAATGACAATAATATAAAAAGCCATTTAAAAATACTTTCAATATAGGTTAAACCGTATATTAATGTTTTTTAAACACTTGCCACATAAAGTCAAAATTGAAGTTGTGTTTTCGCTTCTCTTTTCTCCTAAAAATAGTCGAGTAATCAATCTTATTTTCCTTATTTGATTGTTTCCTTAGCTTAAAATTGCTTTTATTCAGCCAGATCTTCTAAGGCTTCACATGTTTTCTTGTAACCTCCCTTGTCTGGATATTCCAGTGCATGGCTTAGTTCATTTCCCTTCTGTCAAGGTTTTTGCCCAAGAGATCTTGAAGGTTTTTGACTCCTTAAAAAGAAAATTACCATGCAAGAAAAACCCTAAACTAAAACTGAGGAATCGAGGCAACCATAGCAATCCAAGCTCAATCCTCTTTTTGCTGCTAGCGTCCTTTTTGCTCCCCAGCAATGTTCGCTTGTCGCTCACGTAATGAAAATGGCGCACATGGAAAACTGGGGAAATTCGAGCGGAGTGGGTGGCGGGAAATGGCGGTGGGCAGGGGGAGGGGCAGGGGCAGTTGCCGAGGGACACTGACGAGAGAAGGCCACCGCGCCAGGACACTCGCTCGCTGCCGAGGACTCACTGAAGCCGAGCGTCAGGTCGACGAGCAATTTTATGAACAGATGTGTGGTAAAATTAATGGACAGAGATAAACTCGGCGAGCGAGTGGAAATGGAAAATCGAGGGTTAAACGCGAAGCGACAGGAGAACGAACCCTGCGGAAAATAAAGAGAGAGCGAGAGAGAGAGCGGGAAAACTCGCTGAGAGAGCGGGAAAAGCGGGCAAAGGTTCGTTTGTTCGGCTTGTTTGGCCAACATGATTTATGATCCTTTCCCAACGAAAAAAAGATAAATATAAAGAAAATAAGCATTGGCCGGGCTGAGTGAAATGCTCGAGTGGAAAACACCAGCGAACTCCACTCAATGTGGAAAAACCACCCCCTAGGAGCTTTTTCCCTCTGCTGCTGCTGCTGCTGCTGTCGGGATTTTCGTGAAAAGCTGTTGACTTCGTTACGCTGATAACTTAAATATGCATGGAAATTTACATACGTGTCAATGGCATTAAGTAGCGTTATGTTATTGGATAAGCTCCATCTAGGCAACAAGCCCCATTTGGCCGTTTTTAGGGCTCTTTTTTTCGGAAGGGGTTTCGCCATAGCTTTTAACTGACTAAATAATACGAGTGTAAAACTGGACTCACCTGAATGCCATGCGCTCCACCGCCCTGTTGGCTAATGTGCAACTGCTGCGTCTGCTTCATCTGCAGCGTGGTGGTTGTGGACTGCTGCTGCTGCGGTGCATTGGAGGTGTTGCCGCCGGGTCCGGCATTCGGATTGTTTTGCTGCCCGTTGCCGGCATTTCCGCGCTGCTGTTGCTGCTGCTGCTGCTGCGGTCCACCGCCGGGCTGCTGCTGCTGTTGCGGCAGATTGCCGGGCTGCTGGTTGCCATTCGGTCCACCTCGTGGCGGGCAATTGAGGAAATTGGCTGCCGCATTGGCATTCTGATTGCTGAACGGCGAGTATTGCTGCTGCTGTTGCAGTTGCTGCTGCGGCACCTGTTGCTGCTGCTGCTGCTTGTTGAAGTTCGGCACGCCACCCATTTTGGGCTGCTGCTGCTGTTGCTGGTGATGTTGCTGCTGCTGTTGCTGCTGCATGGCCTGCTGCTGCTGCAGGCGCTTGAGATCGAAATCGTTTTGAGAGGAATAAAAGAGCTCCTGCTTGATGTCCAGGAAGCTCTGCTGCACATTCATGCCAGCTCCTGGTCCAGGACCCTTCTGGTGGAACTGCGGCGGCAGGTGTTGCTGCTGCGGCTGTTGCTGCTGTTGCTGCTGCTGCTGCGGACCGTTGGGTCCCAGGCCAAAGTCATTGGGGAAGCCGCCACCGTAGTCGTTATAGCGACCCGGCTGTCCTTGTCCCATCATCTGACCATGTTGCTGCTGGGCCTGTTGCTGCTGCTGCTGTTGTTGCTGCTGTTGCTGCTGCTGCTGGGGGTTCATGCCGTGCGGGGGACGGGGAAAACCGCCCATGCCTCCCATGGCATTCTTGTGCTGATGCTGCTCGGCCATTTGTTTGAGTGTCTGAGCGGCCAGCGGATGATCAGACATGAGATTACCAGAGTTTCCACCATTTCCGCCCGCATTATTGGGGGCACCGCCACCTGCGCCGCCATTCGGTCCGTTGGGAAAGCCACCTTGGTTGCCGGGATTGCCGCCGCGCATCTTCATGCCCGAGTTGTCCAGACCCAGGCCAAAGCCACCGAAACCATGACCCAAGCCGCCCTCGGATTTTGCATTCAAGCTGTTGATAAGATCCTGGGCATTCGGCGGCTCTACTTTAATGCCATCCTCCGTCTTGATGTCCAGCAGCGGTTTCTCATCGAAGCCGTCGAGGAAACTGGGATTGAAGTCCTGCAGGTTGTTGATGAGATCCTTAAAGGTGTCGTTGTTCTCCGAGTTGTCGTCGCCGAGGAGATCAGGGAAGCCGGGAAACTGGCCACCACCGCCATCCTTGTCCAGCGAGCCGAGATCGGGGAAATCGTGATCCGGTTCCCGTTTGCACTCCACCAAATTGGCCAGATTGCCTAGCGCGGACTTCTGCTGGGCCGACATCATGTTGGGTGGCATGCCCATGCCGCCAAGGCCGCCGGCCACGCCTCCGGGACCCGTGGCCATGCCGCCGGGTCCCCCGCCACGCCCATTATTGCCGAGGCCTCCCAGACCGCCGCCTTGTTGTTGCTGCTGTTGCTGTTGTTGCTGGTGGTGATCGTTGCCGTTCCCGTTGTTGTTGTTGCCGCCACCTCCACCGCCTCCGTTGTTGTTGTTGCCGCTACCACCTCCACCGCCGCCCCCTCCGCCACCGCCCACTCCTGGTTCACTCTTCACGGACGTATTGGTGAGCGCCTTCACAGTGACATTCGTGCTAATCTGTTGCGGTTGCGAATTGGCCGCGGATGTGGTAAACTCCAGCTGTTGCACTATTTCCACAGAGAATTTGGTTAGATTCTCAGAGCCGTTGTTGTTGCTGTTGCCGTTGTTGGTGCCGTTGCCGTTGTTGTTCGTGTTGTTGCTGTTGTTGCCGGTGTTGTTGCCATTGCTGTTGCCGCCGTTGTTGGCATTCGAGTTGCCATTGTAGTTATTGCTATTGTTGTTATTATTGGGCAACTTATGCGGCGGTTCAGCGCCATTGTCAACATCCTCCGCGGGTCGTTTTAGGATTTTTTGTTGCTAAAAGGGAAAGAGGATAGAAAAAAATAAATTATAAGTTAGTGGGAGAAACCAAAAATATTACAATTAGAGTTTAACAAAATATTTAAGCTCTGCAAAAGCTTATATTCAAAAATATATTCTTAGTAAACATCGCAAAAGATGTATTTTAAAATTAAAGTATTATTTTGAAATTATTCATCTTATTGTTGATTGTTTTTGCAATAAACAGTCTCTACTTATCAAATAAAAGCGAGTGATTCACAAAAAATATTAAACTAATTAACAATTAACTGATTTTCTATAATTTTCTATATTTATATAGAAAAAAACTATCATTAAAATACACAGTTCACAAATAATCTTAATTAAAAGCTAATATAGTTAATGGTATAACCCCACCAATTACTTAAATGATAATCTACTCAGTTAAATGATAATAAGATTTTTTGCAAGTAACATAAAACATATGAAGTTCCCCAAAATCTTACCCAAACATTCATAGATAGTTCGTTTATAGCTTTTTGCTGGTTCGGGCGAAGATTAGTTTAGTTTTTAAGTAGTTCAGACATTAAGAGTCAAGAGTCGAGTTTTGAAAACTTAGTCGAGTTTTGGAAACACTTCGATTTATATGGACACAGAAGTTTGAATAGCTGGGAACTCGAATTCGAGGCGCGTTTCGGTGGATTCGAGTTTGGGGATTTGTGGGGAGATTTTAGGCTGCAACTCGATAGGGATAACTTATCCGGCCAGTGTTGTGTAACGACGTCGACAGTGCTGAGCAGCGTCGAAAGTTTTGCATTTTGTTGCGTTTGCTTCGCGGGCGCATTTGGCTTTTGATTTATTTAACTGTTTTATCCGTCGATCTTTTGTTCTTTTGATTGCAATTTGATTTGTTTAGCTGTGGCGCACACACATTGAGAAATTAAACATAAATTAATCATACACATGTATACCACAATATACCACTGCATTGAAGAGCCTCACGATTCGATTAACACTCAACAACAATGGAATCAACAACAACAACAACATCGCTGACTTGGCAAGAGTAATCGAAAGAAATTCACTTGCAAGACGTGCACAAATTATTGAAAAGCCGTAGCGAAATTTTATGAAAATCGCAAGTGCACAAAGGCAATGGGAAAACAAAAACAAAAAATGTCACAAAAAGTAAAAAAAAAAATTCACAAAAAAACACAGAGGTACCAGAAGAAGCAGAAACAATAACATAAAAGGCAAAGACACTTCTAATCAGTGGCAGAAAGCCAGCGTCGACGTCGGCAGAGGCAGCGACTGCGACTGCGACGGAGAAAAGAGAACCAGAACACCCGAGTATCTGTGTGAACGATTGTGAACCAGTGTGCGTTGTGTTGGCGTCGGCGCTGCTTTTGTTTTTGTTTCTGTTCTGCTTTACTTCAGCGCTTTTCATACCCCTTAATCGTATAATCTGAGGCCATATCGTTTGAAGCCCAGGTTTGAAACAATAAAAGAGTAATTCATACTACTGGATAAAAAATATTGAGTAATAAGATAAAAAATATGTTTTTAATATCCTTTTTATATCTGTTAAAACTTATAATTCCAGTTCACTTCATACTTTATGTGACCTAAGCAGATCACAGCATGACTTTTCTTTAAACAAACAAAAAAAAGTAAGTGTTGCGCTAAAAATTAAAAAAAAAAGGAACAAAGTTTTTAAAAGACTAGTGATCATAAAACTAGTTTTCGAAAACAATGTTTAAAAGGTTTTGGAAATTTGGTTTGCGTTTAACCCATGAAACTGATCTATCATGTAATGGAGTTTATAAATATTCAGAAAATTGTACCTAACCTTAAGAAAGTGTCCTTTAAATGCTAAGCTCCACCAATTAAAACTTAGTGAAACTCGTAAAAACCCACATAATCCTCAAGTATCGGGCAGTCGAAAAAGCTTTACTCAAATAATTTCCACTTGCTTCGCTTGTAAAGTAAAGTGAATAGCAGCGGAGGAGAAAAAAAAGGAAGACGAAGACGAAAAAAGCAAGAAAAACAATCACATTTAAATCAGAATGTGTTTGCTTTTCAGTTTTTATTTTCATACCCCCGCGCAGGCCAAGCGCGCGCGACTTTAGCTGTTTATTTTGTTTTTAATTAATGCAAAATGTATACAAAATAGCCGCGAATAGGCGCAGCAACCAACACAATGACATGTGAGTGGGGTCGCGAGGTGTGCGTGTGTATCTGTGTGAGAATTCAGTGCACACGATATAATACTTCACCGTGGAGAAGAAGCAGAGGACTCGGTTGCAAGTGTGCGGAAAGTTGCGAAATGCTTTGGATAACCGCAAGTGACTCGTTTTGTGGGGTGCACAAGTATTCACCACAATTTTAATATCATTCCTTGGGTCTACCTTACTACAGTGGACATTCAATATTTAGAAAATCTATATTTACTACAGTTGAAAATTGCATTCTTAAGCACCCTATCTTTGATTAGCTTTGATTTTCATCAGCTCATGTCTCAAATTGTAACTTATTTTTCAAAACAACATTTTTTGATGTATACATTCTTAAAGCAAATAAATCTAAAACCGCTAAAAAGCTTTACCACATCATTCACCCCACTCTCAGGTCAACGATAGCCACTCAATCGCAGTTTAAACAATTACATTCGGCTGCAAAACTATCTCCCAAATGAATAACAAAGTGAGTAGCACTCATTACGCATTCACATTCATATACAAGCGCACACTCACGAAACACTTTCGCCTAATAAGTTTATGGCACTTTACAACACTCGAAATGCAATGCACACAATTGGCCCGTTTCGGCCATCTTCACATTTCTCCCTTCTCTCCCATTTCTCCACATTTCCCCCGCCTCTCCTCTCTATTTCTCTGGCTACTACCGTTCATTTCGATACACGCGCCAACACTTTTCCCCATTCGCTTGGCTCATTATGAATAAATGACGTTTCATAAATTTGTTTTTCCCTGCGCCTCTGCTGCTGCTTCTTCTTCTGCTGCCACCATCGATCATGCCGTCTCTTTCACTGCCCTCTATCTGCATCTGTTGTCTCTTTCGCTGGCTGTATCTGTATCTGTGTTTTTGGTATCTTTCGATGGAAACGTGACACAAAGAATGCAAACTTGCGTTGACCAAAAGCGGTGGGAAAAATGCGGGGGGAAATGGAGAAGGGTGCCGGAATATGTAACCTATTGCAAAACAGAAAGAGACGGATATACTCAACCAGAAAGAGAGCGGTAGCTCACACAATTTACAAACTTAAAAGTAATTTAGTTTTTTACGACTCCACTGCGGTAATAAAAATGTTTTGCCCTCTCCTTATTGCCACCCCTACACTACCCATCTTTTCCACCTCTATAACTATAGCATAGTCGTACCCTTTAGCCTCTGCCTCTCCCCCCCTCCCCACCCCTAATTCCCCACTACATTTACTGCATTTACATTTATCGATGCGTCGCCTCCGACGTCGACATCCTCATCTTCGCCTTTGGCTTCGCTCAGTCCTCTGTCCTCCGTCTTCGCTTTTATGTCTTGCTGGTAGTGGGGCTTAATAACTTTGTCGGGGGGTAAGAGTATACTACTGGGGTCTAGGGTATACTGCAAATCGAAGGTTGCGCGCGATAAAGTAGTGGTCACATTGTGACAAGATGAGCCCAAATAAGCCAGAATAATAGGTCACTTTCGGTAATAATTTCATCCAAAAACATTCAAAGATTTTAAAATTCAGAAGGACTTTTCATAAATGAAAATCGAAATTATTTTGTCTTATGTACTTCCATAAAAATTATTGTACCTTTTCCACTTGTAAAACTCACTTTACAGTTAAAATTCCTGCTACTTTTTATTGCTTTTCAAAATAAGTCATATGATAAATTTTCTATTATTATTTTCATTTGTTTTTTTGTCAAAAAAATGTCTTTAGCAACACTTTGAAGTTCAATTTGTTGGATTGCTCAAAAAGAAAGTCAAACATTTCACAGCCTATGACTTGTTTTCTGTAGCTTCTCTCCATCATTCTGTCTCACTCTTTGATATATTTTCTGTTTGCTTTACGCGCAAATGAAATAAAGCAACAGAAATTATGCCGCGAACCTTGACACATTAAAAATAAGCAACAACAAAAGCGTGAGTAAGAAGACGTCACCCATCTCTCTTCCACCCTGTCTCCCCCTCTCGCTTCCTCACCCGCCAACGAGTGCTAGTAAATTTCTGCGTGTAAAAATAAAAATGTGGAAAAGCTTCTTTCCACGTTGGCGACGTTAAGTTTGTATGAATTTTGTTTTCATGATTCCAATGCATAAACAAAAGAGAGCGCGTCCAACGCTTCGTATGATTAATGCGAATTAGCGGCGAATCCAAACCGACACTCTCGGCCACTCAGCACCAGAAAAAAAGGAAAAAAAAAACAATATATAGCTATATAGCAACTAGCCCCAAAACGGAAATCGCCTCGTCCCCAACAAAAAAAAAGCAACAGAAAAACACACACAAATGTTTCGTGGAAAGCCTTCGTTTTGCGTTCGTGATGTTTGATTAGTTGGTTGGGTTGCTAGTTGCTACATTGTATGGTGTATAGGTGCCGAGAGACAGGAACTGGAAGATGATAGAGGAGGAGTCGCCTTGGATTCCTATGAAAATGGCGGTGGACAAGGCCAACGCATAAAAGAGTAGTAATCAAAGAGATTAACATTATTAAATGAACAGGCTCAAATATTAGATTCTCAGAATTCAGCTTCACACATTTTGGGGAAAGTTAAAGACTATCACTAGACATGATCCAGACTTGACATTAAAAAACGAAAGTGCAATAACCTTATCAAATATTAAATTTAAGTATTAGAATACTTTAAAAATATGGGTCGCATACAGATAACAGATGTTTTGGCAGTGCCATTTTTATAAAAACAAAAAAACCCAGCATATCATGTGCCATCGAAGTGATCTTATCAGAGAAATGGGGAAATTTGATTTTAAAAATTCAACATTCGCAAGTTTCAACAACAACGTTGTTCAATTTTAATATCAAAACTTTAGCAGACATCAAATCGTAACTCAAAACCAGAAATTTGTGGTTTAATTTTAATTTAAATGAAATATGCATTTAATTTCCACTTTTTCGCCAGCTCTTTGTCAACCTCTTTTTTCAGCCTTACTCCTCTGGCGCATTTTCTCCTTTGTCAGTGTCCCATCATTTATTCACAACAATTAATTAAAAGTGTAACTTAAAACGTCCGCTCAAGTGTCAGCCATAACAGAAACCCCCTCACCTACCCCCTCGGCACTACCCACTATCCACCACCCACAGCCTACCGCCCACCACCCAGCGAGCCCCTCCAATTAATTCCTGGTTATTTTAACCATTTCTTACCCCATATTTGCCCGACACATGCGGCGTATGCGTAATGTTTTGGCCTTGTTTAGCGTCCTACTCTTTGCAGCCCCTCCCCCACCGCTTTTCACCCCCCTCCTTACTTACTCGCATTACATTTTCCATACTATTAATTTTTTGTACATTATTAAAAAGTGGGTGGCAGCAGTAAAATAAAATCGGAAAAAAATATATATGAAGTGAATTATAAATCATTATTCAAGTCATTTAACTGAGCGGGCGCACAGAGCCCAATGGGAAATTATGTTTACCAAAAATTAATTAAACAACAGTAACAACAGAAAACGCAATAAAAGTAAGATTAATGTAGTCGCAGGCAGCGACGCCAGCCGAGGCAGTGGCAGCATCAATTTCCGCAACGCCAAAAGGCTAAGCCAGATTTCTCGGTTTGGTTTCAGTTTGCTTGTTGCTCGCTCTAAGGCAATTGTTGCTATTACTATTGCTGTTGTTTTGCCTGAGAATTCCTAGACGCTGTTGTCTCTCACTATACAATTATACACGAAAAGACAAAAGCGTGGAAGTAGTTCTAGGAGTTGAGTAACTCTGGAATACTCTAGAATATTAAAACTGGGAAAATATATGATGTACAAGGCAATATTCTGTTCTACCAATACAGCTCGCCATAAACATAAGCTTTCTTTTAACAAACCTACATTTAGAAAACAAAACTAGATAAGAAAAAACAGATATTTTGAATCCCAAAACTACTTATATCAAGTATCATTGAAAACTCCTTTTTCAATATAATTTTTAAAGCCTACTTTTAGGCACCCTAATGATTGTTTTAATATTAAACAAGATAACCGGAACACCCCTGAATAACGTACAACAAATGCCTAGCCAAAAACCCGTTAAAGAAAATGTAGCGAAAACAAACCAATTATATAAATGTAACAGCAGGTAGATATCTAAATCCCCCGCTGATTACCATCGAAATTTGCATAATTCAAAACCGTTAATCAGCCCAATTGTTTCCACATTGCAAGCCCATTAGTATATGCACATCTTTATGAATATGTGAGTGCAGATACACAATTCCAAACGTGTTCTACTTCATGGCATTGTGAGCATGCCCCACTTTTCGGTGAGGGCATAACAAACGACCAATTGCTCGCTCAGATCTGTTCCTCCTTTTCCACCACTTCTTGGCCACTTGTCTAAGCAATATGCGTAACACACACTGAGGCAAACCAGAATGCACACACATCCACACACACACAACCACAGTCACGCGGAGAAATCAAACAGAAACAGAATTTCAGTTTGGCTTCAGCGAAAATATTCACTTTGATATTTTAGCAGGCAACTAAACATTAAATTAGATAATTTATGAAAAACAAAATTATGCAGAGCGAGAAAATTCCCAAACGGATTTACTGTAATGTAATTAATGGTTTCAATCGAGCCAAAAGAGTGGGAAAAAACAGACACACGCACACTTTTTGCTCAATTTTCCTTCTGATTTATTTAGCACTTTTGATTTATGATTTTTAATTTCTGCCATTTTACGTCTTACGTGAATCTTATGAAGTCTGCACCTAATAAATTTGCATTTGCTATGCACAATTTCCCGCACGAGAACCATAAACGAAATAAACGAATAAAATGTCAAATAAATAAACCGGACTGAGGATAGGGGGATGAGCTAAGGCTCATTAACATAAAGCTGAAGATCTTGTGAAATATTTTCATGAAAACAAAAGTTCTGAACTGGGATTTTGTATACTAATGTATATAACTCTTATTTTGATCGCCTTATAAAATCAATTTTGTTTTGCTAACTAAGCCAATTTTGCACTGATAACAAAGTTATTTTAAAATTGTTTATATATTTTTTCTCAGAAACTCATATAATTGTTGCCCTTTACTAACAAATCGTCACAACAGTTTTGCATATATTAGTTTAATCACTGAATCTGATAAGAACATTTGCGTAATTTTTGTTTATTGGTTTGCATAAAACTAATTTGTTTCGTTTTAGTTTTCACTTTTCACACACTAACATTTTTTATCACTCCAACACTTTATTTCTTCATTAAGTTTAAGTGCATTTTTTTAAGTATTTCTTTTTAATTTGTTTCTTTTGTTATGTTGCTGTTGGCGTTGATGTTGCTGTTGTGTTTTTATCGCTGAGGGAACGAACCGCAAAAAAAAACGCACAGCTTTTCTTTGGCTAGTGTTGCTGTTGCTGCCGTGCGGCTATTACTGCTGCTGCTGCTGCCGCTGGTGTTGCTGTTGCTGGTGTTGCTATTGCTGCTGCTGGTGCCTCAGCTGCTGCTGGTTTGTCGTGCGCCGTTTGGCAGTCGGTTGAGTACTGGCACGAGCCGCTGTCAGCGAAACCAAACGAACCGACTTCGACCGACGAGCGACGCCAGCAGCAGCAGCGGCAGCGGCAGCAGCAACACCAGCAACAACACGACAGCAACAGCGACGCCGGCAGCGAGAAAGTTTGCTTTTTGCATTGTTGCAGCGCTGCGATGAGTGAGTATCTGTGTGCGAGTGGGTGGGTGATAGTATGGGTGTTGCTGCGGGGATGTGGCTGCGGGGTTGTTGCTGCGGGGATGTTGCTGTTAGCCCTAACAGACGGCTGATAAGCTGCTGCTGCCGCTGCTGTTGCTGTTGCTGTTAGCATGTTGCATGTCAGCTGCTCTCTCTTTCTCTCTCGCTCTTTCTCTTGACTTTCATGTTGAAACCAATTCGTTTGTCATTTGTTTAATGACACAAATATTTGCACAAAGTGTTTGCATTTATGTATGCCGCGACAACCTGTCTTGCCCCCTTCCTCCTCCTGTCCCTCACCCTCCCCATCCACTCCTCGCTTGTGTTTTCAATTTCCATTTGGGCGTCATGAAAGTTTTCCCTCAATTTGTATTTGTGCCATAAATTTGATTACCACTAATAGACTAATAATAATCCGACTAATGATCGTCGTTTCTTTTTTTTTTGGGGTTTTCTTGGGGGCTTTCAGGCAAATTGAATTCGCTTCTAGTTTGATGACTGTTAAATTGGGTTGAGCCTGCAAGGACACTCGTCGAAATCCTACCCAAAAGCCAGGACAACGTGAACAACTAAATAAGGAAGTGACACCGGAAACAGGCAGCGACGTCGACGTCAAAGGAATGCGCAAAGGAATTTGAGAGGGGGTTGGAAAATGCGGGGAGGCGGGTTTTGGGTTCAGGAACCACTCAAAAATCGAGTGAGTCGATGAGTGGAAACCTCTCTCTTTATCTCACTTTTTTTCTTTTTTTTTTTTGTTGTTGCTCGTTTACAAGGCAACGACACCGGCCGGCTGAAACTAGTTAAGGCCACCAACAACCCTCTTCGCTGGCCACAGCCTCCCCCTGCCACGCCCCCCTTGCCACCGCTTCTACCAACGCTTACAGCTTAACCTATAAAAAAATTCCGCAAGCCCAACAACAGCAACATCCACAAATGGGAACACTCCGCATGCGAAAATGTTCTTTTGAGCTCTCTCGGAAAATCTGGGCGCCTGTTACACACGCAACGAAGTTGCCAACACAAGCTCACATGTACGCACACTCCACTGCAAAGCTGTTGCTGCTGCGGCGATGTTGCTGCTGCGATGATGTTGCTGTTGCTGCTGCTGTTGGTGTTGCCGCTGTGTCAGTGCCGTTCATTTGTTTGATTTTGTTGTGATTATGCGCAGTGCTTCGGCGACAGCGACGCCGGCAGAGGCGTCGTGGTAGTCAGCGACCCATGGAGGGCATTTGGGAGCACAACAACAGCAGCAACGGCAGCAGCAGCAACAACACCGCAGCAACATCGGCAGCAACAACAGTCAGACGGCGAGCAACTGAAATTCTCGCTCCGAGTTGCGATACACTTGGACAATTCGAAAATGTGATAAGGTTTGCTTGTGGCACTTCGATTTCTGCCAGATTCTGATTTCAAAACATTCTGGTTTTCCCCAGTACTTTAAATATACAGAGCTTAAAAATGGAATAAAACTAGAACTCTGGAAGATGATTACGATCTTAAATGACTAGGTTATTATAACGGTCTTATATAAATTAAAATAAAAAGAAACAGTGATTACCGGAAAGAGTAAACACTCCACTTAATTAACTCTTCAAATAGTCATTAAATTCGGAGGGAATCTACATATGATATAGATACTAATTTAAACGAAAAAGATTTCGGTATACTATTTTTAAATAAAGTTCCCTATTTTCATTAAAAATAAATTACATTTCTGAAAACAACCATACAAATGCTGATTCCGCAGGGTGTTTGGCTCCACCTTTTCCCTTTTAAATCATTTTGACATGAAATTTCTCCAATATATATTTTCTATCGTTAAAATTTAGACATAAAGCTCCAAGATTTTTTCCAGCTTCAACCATAATTTACAATCCCTGCTCTTGCTAGTGTTTGGCGATAAATATTTGTTGCCCTCCGCTGTTATTCTATATATTCCGTATACCCAGTACTGTCTGTTGCTTCAACTCACGGCTGTTGGCTGCTGTTTGTGTGTCGTAAAAACTCATTGCCAGTTTGGGGCGTCGCTCAACTGGAAATGTGGCCAAGCCGAAGCTGAAACTGAAGCTACGGCTAAAGCTAAAGCTGAAGCTGAAGCTGCAGGTGTCTGTCTAACCAAGTCATCTCACATGCTCGTATATACTTTTGTATATATATATGTATATAAATACATAGTGGATGTGCCAGCCCCTATGTAATTGCGTTGAGCATTTCTTTGTGCGGCTTAATTAGTGGCTGGCAGCCAGCCTGTTTTTCACTTTTGAGGTTTATAAATGATGTTCGCAGAAGCACAGCTCGGGTCTATTGGCAGCTCAATTTAAAGGCCGAAACGAACAGTTACAACGAACAGCACAGTTACGATTTTGTTACTAGACATATGTCCTCCATTTCAAATGGCCATTTTCGGGGCGGGAACATGGTGGTAGCGAATCGAGAAGCGACTGAAGGAGTGCGAGGTGATCTCCTTGGTGGGCGTGAACTCCGCCCGTTCGATAATCGCCCGCGGACTTCCAAAATTCAACAGCCAGAACTTGAGCTCGTTGACCTTGGGCAGAGTGCCCTCCAGTTGCCCCTTGACCGTGCCCTCGTCCGTGTTCATCACCCATCCGCGCACCTTGTTCAAAGTGGCCAAATCCCGCGTCTGCTTCCTTAGGCACACGCCCTGCACTCGTCCAAAGATCTCGAACCCACACGTGAAGATCTGCTCCGTCGGCTGTATCATGGTTCTACTCGGGTTCTCGTAATCAAATCCAGTTGTGTAAATTTATTTAATTTTTGTCAATTCTATGGGTAATGGTGCCGGAAGTTACTAGTTTTTAAAGTGCCAGAGCCTGCCTTTTTTGGGGTTTGGAAATATACAGTGAGCTCCAATACTTTGCAATTTGGAAAGCCATAATATACTCATCATTTCCTAACCTTGGATTTGGATTAATAATCTAGGACTATTCTTAAGTAAAAAGCATCGAAATTTAAATGAAATTTTATCAATTTAAAAATGTAATTGAATAAATGCAAAATATTTATTATAAGCTAACAAAAGGTAAATTTGTATTAATTTGCAATAACTAATTATCTTTCAAGCCATTTTCGCTATTGATGTTACATTAATGACTTTTCCTTACTTTCAATCGGATTAATTTAAAATTGGCAATCAAAATATAGAGTTTTCATCTACAAAACGCATACTGTATCGAGGAGGACGCTAATGACATTGTATCTATTGTATATCCATCGCGTATAGCGTATCCCATATCAGCACGGGGGACTCATAAATCACTTGCCACACTTGCTCGCACACTCACATGCGACGCCAAGTTCATCTCATGGCAATCCAATCAACTGGCAATGCCACAAAAGTTTGCAACCACCAAACAGAGGCGAAACCCTCCCCCCCTTCCCCTTCCCCTGGCACCCCAACCACCCCCTCGATACCCACGAATCCCAAACAGCAAAACACCACCTATGGGCAGCGAACAATAACTAGCGAGATAAACAGACAACATTCGGCGTTAATGCAAACGCGAAACGCCGACATCGCAGGCGATTCTAAGGCAAATATTTAATACGATATTTATGGCCTAGACGTAGAAGTAGGAGCAAGGGAGATAGACAGACAGAAAGAGAGCGAGGACATTAGAATGAAGTCCAGGGAGCTAAGGTATTTGCAAAAGAAGCCCTTGATAAATGACTTCAGCTACAAGTACCCCGTCCCATCTCCTTAATATTGCTTTTCCGAAGGCTACATAAATTATATTTTTTCACAATTAAGCCCAGTTAAGGCCATCGTTTAGCTTATAGTCAATACAAGACTGTTTAGTATATAGCGGAGGTTAATCATTTTTAACTCCCAATGGAATAAACCTGATAGTTTTTTTTAAATAAATATTATTTAAAGATATTAAAACAATTTAACTTTCATAACACCATAACTTTCCTGCCTCGAAAGTTGATCGAGCTAGTTCTATGCACGTAAAATATATTCCTTAAATCGAATTTCGACTGCTTTGTCTAATATTTTAACGGGGATTCCTATTTATTCTACCAAGTTTGGGATTAAGCTCAAGCTTTGGATATATAGTCGCTTCATAGAATATTTTTCTTAAAGGGTATAGAAATTGACGTTCAATTTAATTAAGCAATCATTTCCTACACCATACTACTTTTACAGGTGGCGAAATGACCCTAACGCTTTCAAAATTACTTAACCAATTCTGGCAAAGTGGAACCAAAGTCTTCTAATTATCCATCCAAGCCAGCACAGTGTTGTAATTTGTTGTCCAACAGTAGCTCAAACCAAGAGATTTTCTTCCAAGAGCTTTTCCGCCTGCACTAGCCATTCCTAAGTGAGCTGAAATATGTGGAAATGGCCCTAAAGCTGCCAATTTTGTTAAGCGAATTTTAAAGTTTTCGCAAAGTGGAACCAAAGGCTTCAATTTGGCCGGCATACTGTGGCCAATCCAACTCGAACTCTGTCGTGTGCCCATTCAAATGAAACAGCACGAGCCTCGGGTTCGTTTTGAGTTTCAGGCTGAGTTTCTGGTTGAATCCGCTGTTGCCGTCGACGCCGAAGTCGCCGTCGCTGTGGCATTCGCTGCCGGCGTCACTGTCGACGTCCGTTCGATATTGTTGTTGCCGAGCCGAAGGTGAGCAAGCCAAATCAAACAAACCGAAGCGCAGCAAAATGGGGAAAAAAATAAGTTGAAACGCTTCAAGGGATTTCGCATGCCTCGGTGTTGTAGCTACGGGTATAGGTATATCTATAGGTATAGCTGCTCATGTTGTTGCTGCCAGAAACTGCGCTTCAATTGCGACAGCAGCAGCAACGGCAACAACAACAACTACAACAAGAGCCAAGTCGGTAAACAAAACTCGGCTTCTCTGAAGGCAAACTGCGTGAAGTGGGAGAAAAAAGAGAGGCAGTCCAGAGAGTGAGAAAAAGAGGGATCTTGCTGAATGGATAAATAACAGATAAGCCTAAATAACAGGGAATTTCACAGTAATAAAGTTTACTAAGAAAAGGGGAATCCTTAAAATCAAAAGTTATTCAAATTGCATATGTATAAGTCCCTACATTAAAAAATGAAGTTATTTTCCATGTTTTTCAACCTCTGGGAATATAAACTTCACAGTATAAAAATAAAATATACTTATCTGGAATTCCAATTCTCTAGAGATGTAGATTTCCCTTGATTTCAAAATCACTTTGGTATAATTAGAAATGAAATGACTCAAGTTATTTTCTTTATACTCGTAAATATAATACTTTAAAAGAGTAATGCAAATCATTTTTGGATGGAATTTCATAATAATCCTACCGATTTCCTATTATGTCCTTCAACAATTTACTTTTAATAAGGAACATTTTTTGTATGTTCAAGTTCCTTATAAGTCCAAGAATTTCTTCATATTTTTTGTATCTTTCAGAAAGTTTTGCGGCCAAGCCAAACGGCGCCAAGCGCACACACACACAAATCAAATCGGAAAAGGCGAAACAAAAATAACAACAAGAACAGCAGCGGCGGCGGCAAGAACAACAATTAAATCGAATTGGAAATTAAAAATAAAAAGTACAGTCCTCGCTCTTCCCCAAGCCCAAAGCGTTTTCCCCGCCGTTTTCCAAATTGAATTGAAATGCAAACGAAAGCTAAATACTAAAATTAGCTTAAAATAAGTAAAGCAGACGGGGCAATAACAACAAGTGAATAGAAAATCAAAGCGAAGCATATAAAACAGCGATAATTCAAACGCAAAATGTAAACACTTCAAAGCTGAGAAACGGGGAAGGCGGGTGGAAAATTGAGGAAAAGCTGAGAAAATACAACTACAGTTGCATAGGAAAATCGGAATAACAAGAAAAAGAAGTGGGAATGGATTGGAGTCGAAAAGGGGGAGTGGGAATGGATGGATGAGTTGGGGGGTCGAAGTATGAAGGCTTGACTGCGCCTTTAATATCTCACTCACTCACACACGCACAGTGATTTGTTTACGCAAATGACACAATTATTATTCCGTGCAGATAAAAAAATTATAGCCAATAGAAAAATAAAAACTCGTTAAAATAGGAACCCAAAAAACGGTTAAAAATCATTCCAACCGACATTATATAATACAAATTAAAATATTTTTTTTGATAAAAAAATTCATTGTTAAATATCATATTAGAATATTCATAAATGTTACAAATCAAGGAGTGATTTATTATTAACTGTTTTTTAATGAAAATTAAGCGAATTAACTTATGGTAAGTATTATTCAATCCAAATGTAAATCCAAATTTTATATTATATTCAGGTAAGAAATTATATTACCAACAAATTATACATTTATTATGTAAAGTGTACTAAAACATCTACCGAAGCTGAGCTTTTCTTGTCCAAGATTTTCCCTGATTCCAATCCGATTTATCTATGATGTATGACCAAGCATTCCAGAGAATCCAATCAGAGAACTGTTATACACACTCGCTCACTGAGCTGTCCTACGCTGCGTATACGTAACCCGTGATCTTGTCTTCAGCTTATCAAAATAACTCGGCGATGATGCAAACATTCCAGCTATGCCGATGCCGATTCCTTAATACTCAAATACTTAGCTTAACTTACGGTTTTATCTGCACTTCATGCATATTTACACGAAACAACAATGCGACGATGGGACTGAAGGGGGAAACTCACCTGCAACGAGAGGAAAGGAGACAAAATACTGATTAGCCACAAATGCAGCGTAAACGCAATGAGAATGATAAATTAACTGGCTAAAAATACAGCAACCCAACAACAACAAAATCACGTCAGCGGCCAAATAAGGCAAACAATTGCAAAAATCTGCATGTTGCCGTCGCTGCCTGCGTCAGCGTCGCAGTCGACGGTCTAAAAATATTTCACTCGGCTCGCTTAGAAAATCCAAAATTAGCTGGCATGGCGTGCGCACAAAATCCAAAATGAGGGACACAGAACTAGGCACAGTGGCCTGAACTCTCTTCTTAGTTGGTTAAAAATCAAGAAAGTCAATAATTTTGTCAATAAAACCTGATTTAATTTTTCTCCTAGTGATTGAATTTAGAAAGTTGTAAATCTACTAAAACCACTTTTCAGAAAGAAATTTAATACATTTAGAAATTACAATAATAATCGTTTTGTTTTGTTCAATTAAGTATAAAATTTGTTCTTCAGGATTTTCACTACTTTATTGCGAACTAAATAAATTATAACCTTTTTATTGTTATTGGATTCGGTACATCTACGTCCTTTCTATCCTTAGATGTACATAGGTATAATTTTCTGTATTAATGACATAAGTATCATTTTAAAAACACTAGTTAAAATATTAACTTATTAGAAAATACGTAGGGAAAATTTCTAAAATTTACCACCACTGTGTGGCGTTAGTGGCGTCACCGTTGAGCGGCGGCAGAGGCAGTCGCAGCGACGTCGACGTCGACAGCGTGCGACAGCAGGTTGGCAGAAAGTCTGCCACTGATAACGGGAAATGGCATGCCAGCAACAGCGGCAGCAAAAGCAGCAACAATAAGGAGAGCCATCGACATTCTCTCACTCTCTTGCCGGCTCTTTCTCCCCACTTACTCTCACTCACTCACTAACACACACACCCACACCATCACACTCAATGACGCGCTCTCCCTCGTTCGCAGTGGCCATGTCTTCCATGCTCTCGTGGCTGGCAACGCTCACGCCAAAATAAACAAAACAAATGTAAAGTGCGCCCCCTTTAGCAATGTAGTATACACTGAGAAAACCATGTATGGATTTTAACCATGTTTTCTTTTGGTTAGTTTATTTAAGGGAGAATAAAGGATTACAGAAGTAATTACTCATAAAGAAAATTAATCAAATGTTTTGATATAATATTAGTTAAAGCTGAATATTATCATTTTTTAACTTTATGATACCAAAGATGCAATGACCTGTGCGATTGTGCTAAAAAGTAGACTCAACCAAATTTCGCATTCAATTTTTGGGGATACATTTTTTGTAGCATACTTCAAGGAACTATTTTTGATTTTAAGCTTGGTTTTTGTGTGATAAATAACAAAGTGATAAGAATGATTGTATTTTTCAGTGTGTATGTGAAAAGCGGGCGCAGGCCTAACCGCCACCTCCCTCCCCCAAAAAAACCACCCAACCACCTAGGACAAGCCATGAAAATAAATATGTGGGCATAACAAAAATGAAAATTGTACGCGAAATGTGCCGCAAATGGCAGCAGATTTGCCATTAAAATTTACAAAGGGTCTTTCTCCGTGTTTCGGGAACCGAGTGGAAACCCGAGCGAAAGCGGGGAATAAAGAGGAAGACAGGGAAATCGAGAGAAAAGAAAACATAGACAAACAGTCGGAGGCAAAGCAAATCAAAACAAAACAAAGGAAACATCACAAAAACAAGTCAAGCAATCGCCCTGACTAAGTGACTCTTTCCCTCTCTTTCCAACCCTCACCCTCTCTCATTCGCTCACTCCGCTGCCTGTTAAATAACAGCTGTACATTAACAGCGAGCGTTTTTATAGCGTTTTAGCAATTAAAGCTGTAATAAAGCAATTAGAAGTACAATTACCAAAAGTTCGGCCAATTTGTGTGAACCAAAAACAGAAGGTAAACAACAAGCATTATTTACAAAATGCTATATTCCTTGCAATAAAAAAGAGAAAAAAATGTTAAATGGTTAAAAATATCTGGCTTTAACTATAAAATATTTTTAAAATTAATTACTATGTTTTCTTAGTTTGAAATGATCCATTTAGCATCATTAATTTTTAGCATACATTAGCTGATATACTTTTTATGTCACCCCAACGCTCTTAATAAATCAGGTGATATATTACACATACGCAGTGTGGAACTTTGGCAAGCCGTATCGAAAAAATTGCATTTTCTGTTGCTGTTGTCAAGCACTGAAAGCCTCGCATATGTTTTGTAAATTAATTAATAGTTTTTATACACGGTAGTGCATTAAAAAAATTGAATGTTTACATAAATAAATCATTTACAGTGACAAAAAAGAAAAACAATTTTTTCGGTTAAATTTAATTTATCCAGTTTGACATAGTTTTTCGAACTTAAAAATGCTTGTAAATGTTGGTGGCTGCATGGAAAATAGTAATATCATATTGGCTAAATGACAGCGGCAGTGCTGACAATACCAATTAGCCTTTCGGTCAAGAGAAGTTGGCCAATAGATGACACAAACAGGCCACAAGGGAAAACGGAAGTAGAAATATATCATGAGTGAATGAAATGAAAGCATTAATTAACAGTCCAAACTGTTAATAAAATTGGATGGTAAATGGGCTATTTTCAATAGGAAAATGTTAAAGTTTAAAAAATGGTGGTTATTTATGGCGATTAAAATAAAGATACATGCAACACCGATGGTGTACAAAATATTTAACAATAGGCTTTAAAATAAAAACATATGGAGTTAAAAATTGCGAAAAAAAATCTAAACTTTCATATCAGTGAATATGTAAAGCCAAACTATTTAGACATTTCGTGGCTTTTTAAAAAGTTATATATAAATGGAGAGATAAACAACACGTATACGCAATGTAATATATTTTGATAAATAATGAATATTAAGTATACGCAGTGAAAGCCAGCATTTTATTTTTCTTACATAATTTCGAATGCAATTTTTAATGAATATTTTCAATATAACGTACTAAATACATTACAGCTTCCGCAGGTTAAATGCATGTTTTAATTCGCAATTTTGACTTGTACCGCCTATTCCATGCAATTTTCGCTCGATTTCATTTCCTTCTATTTTTCTTTTCGTCTTCATTTTGACGGCAACGATTTGCAATCAACTTAATTGAATTTTGTTTTGATGCAATGACAAGGCATAGAGGAAAGGTGGGGGGAAGGGGAATGGGGAGGGAAAGTGGGAGGGGCTGAAGGCGGGTAGGGAGAAGGGTTGTCACGCCTTCTGCAATTGTCTTAGCTGCTTGTCGTCAAGTGGATTTGCTAGTGGAGAATTCTAGTTGTTATTGCTCTTGCCTTTGTTGTTGGACGATATTCAATTAAGCGACATCGTCGACGTCGCCATTTAACGAAATGAAATTTTCACTCTATTTATTTATTTTGCTTCAGTGTGAACTTTTGTTTGTTTATGTCAACGCACTGCGGAAAAACAACAACAAAATCAGTTAATTCGATCAGCGAAGGTTGTGGTGGGTTAAGAGGGGAATGGGTTAAGGTGGGCAGCGGGGGGCAATTAACACAATACTGGCAGGCAGGCAAATTTTACAATTTTTCGTCAATAATTGAGCAAGGAAAGCGGGCAGACAATCTCGTGTCCAGGACATGCGCACTTAAGCCAGAAACTTAAAGCCAGGCCACAAATTGCACAGTTGGGTGGGGGAAAGAGGGGGTTAGTTTAAAAGGGGAAAAAGAGGTGGCTGAGGGGGCGGGGGTGACAGCAGACCGACTGTTGTCCCTTGTAAATGGCACCCACACACGAAGCGAAGGTGGCCGAGAGGATTGCCTCGAATGCCGAATACCGTTAAGATTGTTACCAAAATACAGAAAACTTCAGATAAAGATAGTTACGGTGGAGGATAGGCGGATTAATCATGTAGGGGTGCACAGAGAAAAACTAAGCTACTTTATTAAATTAAAGCCCACAATCATAGTAACAATGTAACCAAATCATAAAGCTGTTTTAATAATATATGATCTCAATCAAATACAAAATTTTATAACAGCAGTATAAAATTTGCATTGCACACATAAAGACACATTTTTAATATGTTTACAGACAGTATTAATTAATGTTACTGCTGCTGGTTGCGAATTAAACAATACTAAGTCACTTTTTTATAAAGACAAATAAAAAAATAAGAAATTTGAATGACTCAAGGATTTGAGTATCGCTTAAGAAAAAATATCGAAATTGTTATATTTTGTATAGGGAAATATAAATAGTACATTCCCATGTTGAGAATTTCATTTTTAGAGCGGTGTATAATCGTGCGGCATATGCCACAAAACTGTGCAACGTGCGACTCCCTCGCTCTTTCTCTCAGCTAATGTAGACAAATTTTTATCGCCTGCTAAAGTTTTGTGGGAAATTTGGTTTTTTCTTCGGATGCCAAACCCTCGGGGGAGGGTTTCGTTAGGCGGCAGGGGCCAAAGGATATCTCTTGGCACAAGGGGTAGCAGACGATTTTGTGCTTGTTGACGCTAAATAGGCTCGTTTCTCTGCCGTTAATAATAATAGTTATGATTATGATGATGACGACACTGGCCATGGGCCAAGATGATGCGAAAGTGTTGATAAAACACGGCGGATAACACAACGATTAGAGAAGTGGTAGTGGGAGACGGCCTTCCCAGTAAAGATTCAAGGGGCTCAATCAAAATTATTAATTTACCAGGACATCCAAAAGTTGCTGATGACAGGACACAAGGGGTTTCGGGTCAAGCGACAGTGTCAACGGGTTCGTACTTTGCTTTGATATGGGACTGTAAATCAATTTGGGGGAAGTTACATTTTTGGACGGCATTTTAGACCTTAACTTCAACATTTTCGGAACTATGAAATTCCCCTACTTGCGATTCAATGCAGCGTTTGTAAATTGTTTAAACAAATCCCCCTACTTCGTCTTCTTAAGCTCCTAATCACCAGCAAACAAAAGTCAAATCAAAAGCGAAGACCAGGAAAAAAGATTGAAACCGCACAGCCAGCCAGCATTAGAGGGGGGGAAATGGGGGCTTGGGAAAAGGAAAATGGGAAATGGGAGGAAAACTGGAGAGAGAGTGCAGCTAACAAGCAAAACGTCAACGGCGAGGCTGACGAGAGCGACAACATCGTTGCAGGCGACTTCCAATTATTTTTTATATTTCTCCGCAGCAACAAAAGGCACTTCAGGACAGGGGCGGCGGTTCGAAGGGGGATCTGTGCTAGCTTGGCTGATGCAAAAGTGGATTATGTGGCTGCCTCAACAATCTTTTTTTTTCACCCCACATTTTGCTCGTTTTCGCTTTCCTTGCACTTCTCGGCCAAGCGGAGGGGCGTGCGTGAAAAGTGGGCGCGGCACTCAATAGAATGGCACAGTTTGTCGAGGGGGAAGCCCAGGGGAGGGTGGCTTAGGAGGGGGGGTTGGTATAGGGTATAGGCAGGAACAACCACAATCATTGATGGGGCGCCCCTGGAAATCAGGGGAGCTTCTCTTGCATGCAAAAGTGCATAAATCAAATTCATTTCACATTCCTTATGTATAGGTATATGAAATTTAAGTGGAGCACTTAAATTTTTAATCAACCATGGACAAAAAAAATCGAAGGTCCCACAACAAAAAAAGTAAGTTTTAACTTGGTCCTTAATGATCAATAATCAAAATTTAAAAGTTGAATCTAGGTCAATATAGGCTTTTTTTGTGATTAGTTAAAATATTTTGATGAAGTTTTAAATGAAGGCACTTAAAAACAACATTTCTTTATATTAGACTTAGATACAAATACGTTTGATGATTGAGGTTTGATATCTCCTAAAACCAATTTTATTGCTACTTCAAACCAATTTAAAAATCTAATTTCTGATTATTCTGCTTAGAAAGAAAGAATGACGAATTGCATTTTAAAGGGGCACATATTTTTTTAAATGTTGGTCAGATACTTAAACTTTTCTTGCAATTTTATAATCAATCGCAGCTAATAAAAGGAAGGCCTGTATTTTCGGTTTACATACCATCGGCTGGGAAATCAAGTGGAGGAATACAGACTACAAATATTGAAGTCTTTCATGGTGCAAACAAAGCTTTTAAGCTTCGTTGAGTCTAACACAAATACACACAGACACACCGGCATACACACCATAATACATGTATAGGCACTCACTGTGATATGGGGACCGACCTGCCCCGTCCCGCCCCTCTCACTAACCACCCCCCCTTTTGGACCACAGAGGCGCCCCATTACAGAAGCTTCAAAACCAACGAACAACAGCGAATCAAGAAGGGGGAAGAGAAGGAGCCGGATAAAGGGGAGAAATGGGGAGAAAGAGGAGCAGAGAAAGAGAGAGAGAAGGAGCGGGCACACGTTGCCTGCCATATGCGACACTTGAGAAGGGAGCAGGGGGTGGGGTAGGGACAGGGAAGCAGGAGGTCGACGAGGGGGGTGGGAGAGCAGGCTGATTGCTGACTGACTGACTGAAAGAGACTGCGTACCATGGCTCTTCTGTGGCCCATGGACACACAGTGTCCGCAAAAAGGTTGCAACCCCAAAAAGGTGGTCCCAAATATTAAGTAAGCTAAAATATAGAAATAGTTCTAAGAGAAGCATTAACAATTTCATATTTAAATATTTTTTAGTTTAAAGATTACCTATTCTATTTGAAAAAGAGAGAGTATTTACTTGGGAAAAAGAAAGGTTACTGTTTTGCCAAATCATAAACCAAATAAAATCCTTTCTAAGGAAAAATAAAGAAATTTTAAAATTTAAAATAAAAAATGTAGTTTAGTGTTTCTTTCTGAATGCCTTAAAAGATATAATAGCGTGGTACTGCAAACACAATTTTTCGAATTACGTTTCATGCTCTTAATTCCTTTAAAAAATCCATATATATTTCTTCTAAGCTATGACTGTCCGAACTTTTCTAATCCACTGTACACACGCCGCGAGTTCCTCTACTTCAGGTTACATGAGCCTGCACCCTCCATCTCGTTTCCTCGCCTATGGCTATCTCTGTTGCGCTGCTCTGCTTTTGTCGCTGCTGCGCTCTGCAGACAAATTTCTATAAATTATGCATTGTGTGTGTAAACACGACAAGTTGAATTGAAATTACGGATTTAAATGTGAACCAAAGATATTTTATAGCTATCTGGGTGTGCTCATATATATATATATATATTTTTGTTCGGGTTGGAAAAATTAAATAAAATAAAACAAAATCAAATAAGGGAATGGGGGCGCAACCCTTTGCCTTTTGTCTCAGCTGTTCGGCTTTCATCGGCCGACAAAGTTTGCAAAGGCACAAAATCAACAATCTCATAAATTTAATTGCTTCAAGTGAATTCTGCCGCCAATTGTCCAGTGGTGCCCCTACACACCCCTCCAATCCCCTCCCCTTTTTGACAGTGACTGTGCCTTCCTCGTTGTCTCATTGTCACCTTTTGAACTTCCGGCGGCGGCGTCACTTTTCACTTCTCGCAGTGTACATACATGTATCACCCTGGGCAGAAACAGACAACAAAATATATATAAAAAAAAATGAGAGAAAAAAAACCCACTCAGACGTAAACTTTTTCCACATGTCGGATGGACACTCATTGTCTCACATCCACGATTCATTTAACATTTCTATTTGTTGGAGGCGAGTTTTGTTTATTTGCAAACATTTCGTCATCGGTGACATTGATGACGATGGCTATGACGTTGCGTCTCCTTTTCGCCTTTTGCCCGCCGCTTTGTTTTACGTTAAACGTCCATTTATTTTTAACATTTAAAAACGTCAACAGTGTAAACAAAAGCAGCCTCAATGACGCAATGAGCGATAAGTGTGGCTTGGCGGTTGGGAAATGGTTTATTGCATTTAAGTTAAGAATCTGAGGATTTTTATATCTGTACATTCATGCCCTTTAAAAATTCTTTGTTGTTTTCTCAAATTTAATAATGAAGTTCAGATTTTTTTCAATTTTGCCATCTTATCGAGAAATTTAAAGCGTTCAACTTAAAAAGAGAACGGCTTGAATAGTCGAAAGCGATTTCCGAAGACTTTTTCGGATAATAAAAACGTCCCCTTTAAGTTAATAATATAGTAATCTAATATTTTATTATAACAGCTCCTTTAAAAATGCTTTAATTTGAAGCTTAGTGCTTTAAGCTAACTTTTTGGTGCATAGGATGGTTAAATAAAAATGTTTTTTCTAAGTAGTTAAAATCTTCTGCATTTTATTTTAAATGTTATCTAATCAAATTTGTTACCAGAACCTTTAAAAACAATATGATGAGTTAGCTTCAATAACTCTAACTTGCTTTGTGGAAGTGCGTGGTTAGATTTAGATGGCATATTAAATCTATCTTTTATCATTGGGATAAACATTGTCCCTGCACGAAAATCGACTTTTCGCCGTCGACGAAGTCAATAAGATGGGTGCAGAGGGGTTGGGGAGGGGTGGCAATGGGTGACAGAGGGTGAGGGTTATGTGAGGGGTGCATGCAGCAATGTAATGAATAAATGAGCATACAAACACGCTCTCACGCACACACACGTGGCCGTGTATTTGTGCAGTTAATTTGCCATTTCCGCTCCAGTAAAGTAATGAAAAATGTACTTTTTTTCTCCTGGCGGTACTGCTGCTCTGCCCATTGCCGCTCTACAAATCCCCGTTAAGTGCCCCCAAAACCCCCCTGCAATCCCTTTTATTCCGTATCTCCCCGTGGTATTGGTCAAGTGCCATTGTTCCAGGATTCGGGCTGTTCGGTATAAACGCTAATCACTTCGAGAGGCATTTGGCCATATGCCGTATATTAAGCATACGCCGCATGGGCCATAGAGAAGATGATGTTTAAGCGAAATTTCAGGGTATACCAACATGAAGCTCATTAGAGTATACGCCCGCTTTTCACATGCAAATTGAAAACTGCAGGTGGGAAACTGCAAACGGTATCTAATGAACGTTTTATAGAGGGGGAGGGGGGGAAAAAGCCAAATGAAAATGCTGGGCACCATGGAAAATTCCAAGCAATCAATGGCGGTGCCTTCAATTTTGCCTCGGTTATGATGTTGTTGATGTCACATGTTGCACGAACATAATCGTTATGGTTATTGGCAGGACTGTATAGACACAAGCCAGTCAGCGGGGGGTCGGGGGTGGTTTGACTTTGGAGGGTGGTTATGGTAAACGAAGAAATAAGAGGCTAGCATGATGAAAGTTTGCGAATCGGTGATGGAAAAACAAACTGGCATAACATACAGATTTTAGGGATGAACAGGACTTTATTAGGGGGATAAGATCGCAAGCGATAAATGTCGGTGATTTTGGGGGACGAATTCAGCTTAAGTATATCTATAAGTATCAATAACCAAGCCAGATTTGCTCATTTATCATTTATGAAATTTTAATGGAATTGATTTCAAAATTTGGCAAAGATAATAAATCAATTTACTGAGGGCCAACGCGTTTTAAAAGGTAGACATTTTTAAATTGCTATCTAAAAAGGTTCTGCAAAGAACTTATAAATCTATCAATGAACCAGCCTTATTTACTGATTAATCATTTATAAATATTTAATGGGATTGCTTTTAAAATAATGGTTATATGATATGATAGAAAAACTATGTTAATTAAATATGGATTTGTTGTCAGTTTCATAGAAGATTCTTTAGACTTTCATTTTATTTTTGAACGATGATCATTCCGTCCGAAAAAGCTATTACCAATTTCCCAATACAATACCATTTTCATTCCCTTGACTCTTTTTATGGCCGGACAAATCAATCGGACACATTTGCCTTTGACACACGACTCGTGTTTGGCTTAATTTTGCATATAAACCCGCTCTTCATCAGCTTTTCCATTTCCCGGCCAAGCGGCCAAGAGCTCATTTCATGTAATCGACACACAAATTGAATGCAAGCCCGGGGACCTCGACATCCTTTGGGATGCGGACATGGATGTGGATGTGGATGAGGATGTGGATGTGGAAGTGGATGCCAAAGTGCATAAAGGAAGTCCAGAATGGCGCCTGACTGGCGTCATTCAGAGGGTTAACTATTCCCATCAACACGAACTGGTCATTTTAAGTGAAAAGTGTTCAAGTTCTGGAGATTCCACAAATGTTTGCGAATCATCGAGAATATACAAAGTCTCTTTGTCTGCAGTCCTTTCCTAATCAAATGAATTAGCTAAAATATATTGTACTTCAAGGAATATTTATGGCAGGAAGCTGAGAGTTGAGTAATGTTGGGAGGGGGAGGGGGGAGGTTAGTAGGCGCATTGAAAATAAAAGTAAGTAAAGTGTATTCAAGTTAGTGTGTGTATCTGTGTGTTTGCCTAGCTGGGATGTGTGTGTGTGTGTGTGGGCACAACTTCAAAATGAGTTTATCGATTTTAAAGGGCAAAGCGAAAGAGCAACAGCAAAAGAAAGGAAGGTAGGGGAAGTTCCGCCTGGTTTGTTTTGCTGATGATGTGTGGATGGGTCGAGCATAAAAACGAGAATTCCCCTGCGTTCTCAATGGAAATCCCTAAATAAAATCGAAAAAAAAAGTGCGATTACCCAGCGATTATTATTTAAGGGTTAAAAATCCACAGCAAGCCACTCGACAAACCACACACACACACACCTCCTCATACTTTTCAGTCTTTTCTGTTACGCCTTTCTCTTGTTTATTATTTTTGCCCTGACAACAACAACAACAACAACTTTGCGACGACAAACGTAAAGCAATTAAAATGCTTAAGACAATTGACAAAAGCCAGACTCAAGAACTTAAAGCTCGCAGGGCCAAAAAGAGCTTTGACGGCCTGAAAACTCGAAAGGATGGTAAAGGATAAATGGCCGGATGGCAGGAAGGCGATGGAAAAGCTCCTCTTCTTGTGGAAAATTGCATTTTTAATATGCAATGAAATTTGCCAAACATAATAAATAAAAGATGCAAAATTCATTGTATGAGTATATGTAGGTGTATATGTGTGTGTGTGTTTTTGGAAACATCCTTCCTCTCCGACAGCTTTATTCTAGGTTCCCTGTGTTGAAGGTACAAGGATATCACGCACAAAAACGAAGCCTTTGAAGTGCAGCGAATATGGAAATATATTACAACCCCTCACTTTCCTCAAAATGAGCAATGCGTGACAAACACGCAATTTTGTTTACTGTGGAGCTCAAGGACCTTCAAAGGCTTGTTGACATTTTAATGGCGATTTATTGGGTCTGATCAAATTGTAAACCTGTAAAAATACGTAAGGTTTTTAAAAAGGCACCCCCGAAATTAAAAATCTTAAGACGAATTTACAACATGAGTTGCAGTTCGTTGGCGATGCAATAAATGATAAGAAATAATCGAAGAAAATGCATTGCCATTCGCAACAATATTATTCCAGAAATCCGGCAATAATTTATTCCGCCACGTATATAGCCCGCACATCATTTGCTATATACTGCATATATCAATCCCCCCCGCATCCCCCCTCATCTGTAGTCAAGTGCAGGCCGCATTCAACTTTTCGTCTGCAATTCGTTTTCTTTGCTTTTTTCGGCTGTTTGCCTTCCCCCATTTGTCGAAATGGAATCGATTTTGTTGAGGCAACGTCGGCGGCGTCGGTGTCCCCCCGTTTCCGTTCCACGCCCCTGCCCTTTCACCCGCCCCCTTCCCCCTTGCTCACTTCCCACTTACAGCCCCCCTTTTTTTCCAGAGACCCACTCAAACCCATCCATATCTTCGTTAGGCCAAAAGACAGAGCACGCAAGGGGTGCAGACTGTTAAGGTGAATCCCCTTAACGAAGACATGGGCGGAGGGTGAGGTGGCAAGGGGGCTTCCCCAGTGGGCGGTTTGGCAATTTTCAGTCTGCCCCAACTTCGATGGCGAGTCGAAGATAAATGATGCATTTAACAAAAATGTGTAAAATGTTTTAAAATACATAAATTGCCGACAAGTTGAACAAAAAGGCAAGGCGAAGACTTTGAAATAATGTATAATAAATTAAACATTGAGCTAGGACAATGAATTTTCCAGATGAAAATGTTCAGGTATAATCTAGAATTATCTACGGATATTCAAATATGATTTGAAGTGTTTTACAAATTCAAGGGGGCCTTAAATTTGTCAAATGAATTGAATGTAGAAATAATAAATCCTATTTGCATAAATTACTATTCATTATTAATAACTATAAATTATTAATAAATGTTTTACACGCGTTTGAAATTGTTTGCAATAAACATTTTTAAGCTTTTGCACACCGAAAGGTAAAGTTACTGCCAGGAAAGTTATTATTACCTGATTTGTATGTAATCGGTTGGAAAAACTATTGTAATAAACTAACCTGCTGATAAATGTGCATATTTATATGAGGTACATGCACCTTAAAATTCGTTAAATCTCTAGAGATTTCTGGAGCACACGGTATTAATATCACATGTCTTTAAATTACTATTCACAAAAACAAATCACAGCACGTACCCCTGGAATTTTCATCCGTTTCCACATGTTCGTAGTACAATTTCACCTTAACTACCTCAATATATAAATTACCCAGCTCGCTGTAATTTAAGCAACTTTGCAGGACACGCCCACAAGTGGAGGCGGAGGCGGTGGCTTCTTCAGGAGCGATAAACAATGAAAATGCAACCACAACAACCCAGCGACAACAACAACAACAACAGCAACAAATAATCTAAGCTTGCAACGACGATACGCCAATAATATGTTGTCACTTGTCAATCAAGATGCAACATCAACGACAACATCAACAACAACAACAGAAGCAGAGCCACTTGAAACAAACAACAATCTATAAGGAGGGGTTTGGGGCGGGAAAGCGGGAAAATCGGAGGGCGGTAGGCTCAAAGGGGGCGGGGCAGATCGCTCATGCAACTTTTGTTTTGTTGACTGCGCTTCGAGACTTTGACTGACTGACTGACGGCTGTCAGAAAATGCCACACGACCCAAAGTGAAGTGAAAATTGGCAACAATGAATGGAACACAACAAAAAAGTAATAAAACTGTGGAAAAAGTGCAGCCAGAAGAAGCTGAAGAAGAAACGGCAACACGCGACTTTCCCAAATAAAATACAAAAAAAGAAAAAAAACGAAACACACAACAACGCATTATAAACAATATGTTGGACTCGGTTCATTGTTGTTGCTGTTGGTGTTGGCAATGTTGCTTTCTTGTTTTGCATGTTGCACCGGCTACAACGGCCGCAATTTCCAGCGATTTTCACCGGCAACCGCAGGCGGTGGCAACAATCAGTAAAAGTTTTCCAAAACAGTAAAAGCAGCTAAATAAAAGAAATGAAAAGTGAAAAGCCAACTTAGATTAACCGCTCCCTGCCCATTCCATTGATCATTAATTCATTGGCGAGATGCCAAAGGAATGGATGAGTGGCCAACGGCGAAATCAGAAAGTAATTAAATTAGTCCAATTATTGGAAGATCTATGGAACGGGGGCTATCAATCTACAAAATGGTGAAATCGGAAAAACCAAATATTAATTGAACCTAAGCATAAAACCTGAGCGTGATAAATTGTTAATATTTAAAATCTTTTACTGTTTTGCACTATTATAATTGAAATGAATTAAACACACTACAGATTTCATTTTGACTTTAATTACATCATTTTTTTTTACCGATTATAATTAAAGAGTGAATTGTTTTTTTACGACCAAATATGGATATTTAAAACAGTACGTTATTTGAGATCATTGATTTGAATTTTTTTTTTATTTGTTATTTTGTAAACAGTTTCTTTGAGAGATAACATAAAATTAAAAAATAGTCCTCAATAGTCACTAACCCTTATCATTTGTCATTATAATTTGCACAAATGCTTAGAAAAAACTGCACTTCTTTGAATGATAAGTTAATAAAGAGGTACCAATCTAAATGACTTTTTCTTTTCAGAAATTTTTCCGTAATAGACCTTAGCTACTTCAACATCCTCATCCTTAGCTGCAGGCCGAGCCAAATCAACTTTTTGCATATGAAAAGAATTCAAATGAAGGGGGACAAATCATCAGCGACTACCAGTCGGCGATGAATAATTACGTGCTGATGGGAAAGGAGGGGCCGTGGTGCACAGTAGTGCAAAACGACACAAATGACTTGGCCAGGCGGATGCGGAAAAACTTTTCCACTCCACTCCAAAACGAACAGATCTCGCAAGTCGACGGCGAATAGCTCACGTTCTGCGTTTGCCCAGATAAAAGAAATAGAAACTCCGAGTCGCTCGGAATCAGAATCTCGAGTTCGAGCTGGCTCTGGCTCTGGCTTTGGTAATTACAAGCTGCGATGGGGTCGCTTGACGGACTGTCGACAGAACTAACAATTATATAAGCCAGAGGCCGTCGAGATTCGCGGCTTGCATCACTCAGAAAAATATCTTTTGATTCGCAAAATATACACAACTTTTTTGCGGTGCCACTTTGCCGCTGTTCAAGGTATTTTCAAATGCAGCCACAGGAACGTCAAAAAGTCAGCTAAGTAGTACCTACAATTGCTTGTAGCTACAGCGAATGTATCTTGTAGCTACAAGTTGGCGGCGCAGTTCGAATGCGAGCTGTGTGTGAGTGAAACTGAACTGAAACTGAAAGAGTACAAAAAGCAGCACACTCGCACACACAAAAAATACAAAAAAAAAAAATCGCTGACCTCATTATTATTTTGTGTATATATATGTACGTGCATTCTCCGCTTGGATTGCTGGCTTCGTATTTATTTCGCTGCTCTTTTGAGACCGCGGACTGCACCAGCTCTAATGTGAGGCAACCCGTGCATTGATGAGATACCCGCGTATCTGCTGGATGCGATTTGCATTCGGCGAGATAATCCCAAGCTCTTTTGAAACACCAATGAATTTCCGAATCGATTTCACAACCTCATCTTACGAGAATTCAGCGCTAGGGCGACAACAATGTCGATAAAATTATATTCCGTTTTGAATCACATTTTGTCGGTCAGATTGAGTGGGATGACTACTAGGGATTTCCTTATGAGAAGGTCGCTGTGTAGAATTATTGACTACTTATTTATTAAATTTTCTTGGATATACCACTTCTGAAATGAATTCTACTTGGCCTTACAGAATTTAGTTTCTAAAATTTTGTATTTGACAATTATAATGACCTCCCTAAGTACCTAATATTTTGTAAACAATCATGTACAAATAATATATAAGAAATCACATTAATATATTAAAAATCCTTTTGTATATTTTTTATCTAATCCGTGTTGACCTTTAACTAATTAGGTATTTTTGTAAGTCTTAAAATATTTTAATGATCAAAATTCCTACAATAACTGACAATAAAATATTCCAAAAATAAAAGAAAGCACAGATTATTATCCCCACAGCTTTAATATACAAATACAAGGAAGGAGTTTAAAATAAGCACATAAAATCCTTTGAAACTCACCACATGAACACTGCTCTGCAGCTGTCCGGCTAACATCGTCTGGGCCTGCTGAAGTTGCTGGTGCTGCTGATGCTGCTGTTGCTGGTGTTGCTGCTGCTGCTGTTGATGCTGCTGCTGCTGCGAGGGATCGGGCAGCTTCTTGTCGGTCTTCTTGGCCGCCCGCTTATTCTTGCTCTCGAGGAAGCGCTTCTGGAGGGCGGTGGTTTCCTGGTTCTGCTGCTCGCAAACGGTGCTAAATGCCTGCTCGTAGCGCGGCACGCAGTCCGTCTGCCGGCGGCGGTAGTTCTCCATGCGGCGACGCAGACGGTCGACGACCGGCAGCCGCTTCGCCGGCATGGAGTCACCCTGGCCCGAGGAGACCGCTCCTGGATTTGCAGGTAAGCCAGTTCCGTTGCCGCCACCAGTGATTCCAGCGAATCCGCCTGTTGCTCCCATGTTGGCGTTGTAGGGCGAGTGTTGCTGCTGCTGCTGCTGTTGCGGCATTCGCTTGGAGTCGCCCGGGGCAGAGGAGACCGCTCCTGGATTCGCAGGGACGCCAGCTCCATTGCCAACAGTGATTCCAGCAATTCCGCCTGTTGCTCCCAGGTTGGCATTGTAGGGCGAGTGTTGCTGCTGCTGCTGTTGTTGCTGCTGCTGCTGCTGCTGCTGCACTTGGATCTGCTGCTGCTGCTGGGCTTGGGCATTGTGTTGCTGCTGTTGCAGTTGCAGCTGCTGTTGCTGTTGCAGATGAAGGCCCAAGTGCTGCTGGTGCAACTGGAGATTCAGATGTTGCTGCTGCTGCTGCTGCTGTTGTTGCTGTTGCTGCTGCTGGGCGACGGCGGCTGCTTGGCTGGCGCTCTGGAAAACTGGCAGGCCGCCCGCATCCATAAATGCGTCCGTGGTGAGGCTTTCGCTGGCGCTCGTTGCTTCGCAGCTTTCGTCTCAGTCGGCGGCGAACGCTGACGGCGACGAAATCGCGAAGAACAAGGCGGCGACAGCGGCGGCGAATATATATATATATCGGTTGTCTATATCTGATATCGGCTGATTTAGCTGGTTGCCGCTGGCAGCGCTTCTGATTGCTGCCGTTCCCGCGCTGCAATACCGGAAATGCCTATTCTACGCGGAGAAGTGTGAGGGATATTGCTGCTGGTGCAGGTGAAAGCGACCACAAGAAGTCAACATCCTGTGTCAAGTCCTGTAAGGAAAGAGTAAACAATAAATTAGTTTCGAATTATAAATCTTTAAATAAATAATTAACTTAAATTAAAAAATTTTGTAAAATGTATATAAAATTAGATTCAGATTAAATCAGTCCCTTAATCTTACACTGAAACATTTGAAAACATCTTAAAACGTATTTTTCAAATTACTAAGTATTTAGTCATGTTGACAAATACTGTTATATATTTTTAAAAGAATTTCTAGTGATAGTATTATTATATTTGATTTCCGGTTTTAAATATATATTTCGCCAACAAAAATTTACTAAGTTACTGATAATACTCGTTGAAAAAACCGACAGAAGCTTTAGAGAATTTTTTGAATCCAAAACTAAAGAAACTTTCTTATCTGTCACAAGGTCATACGGCTATTCTACGCTCTCATTCGCATTCGAAATTCGGCGATTTATGGATCAGTTGGAAGCAAAATTAAATATGTACGAATCAACTGATAAGAAGCGGAAAGCGAGAGCAAGAGCAAAATAAAGAAAGAGCTTATGAGTAATGTCAATACTAATACAATACGAATTGGCGGTGGGCTACGTAAGTATGTATCTATGTATAAAAGAAACCACAACAAATTAAAGGCAAAACAGATCGACGAGCACCATTTCAAAGAACTGATAAAAACAATGCAACCGAACAGTTTAAGAAAGTCTAAGGCATATTCGTCATACACTGAGAAAAATTGTTTTAAAATTAGGCAATATTTCTTGAATGTATAAATAAACACAATTAGTAGTAGTATTTTTAAACAACCAAATACATAGGTTGTTTTTATAAGTAAAATACAATTTTAGGTTACAAATTTGAATATTGATAACGCTTATCCGTTTTTTAAAAGGCTAAATACACTTGTACAAAAATCCAGTAAAAACACAAGGATAAACCGATCGGTGTATTGTTGATAATAACAGATCATCAACCTTATAATGTCCTTAAAGTGTTATTTTAGATCTTAAAAAAATGTATCTTAGAGATACTTTACAAGATCCAATGAATATGTTTTACATTGAATAATCCTCGTGTGGGTAATCCTAAATTGTGGAAATATTTGCTTTGTATCAGTTTGGTATTTGGTTTCCCTCTTTTCGCTCAGTGCACCAAGCAAAGCTGATTAAAGCCATTAATCGCTGGCAAAACGCGAGCGGCCGTTGCGCGTTTTCTTATACACATTCGCATTCGCGTGTCCCGTCTCTAAAAGCGAGAAACGAGAAACGGAGAACAAAACAAAGCAAAGCCAAATGGAATCGGGAATGAGCGACTGAGACAGAGACAGAGACTGAGACTGACAAACTCAACTGAACTGGCCTGCGCCGCGTCTGGCGGTTGAATGAATGACTGATGGACGGATGGAACACGGCGAGCGGTTGGAGCACCCGGTGGTGCTGTTGCTGTTGTTGTTGCTGCTGCTGCTATTGCTATTGCTGTTGGCTTTGGATGGTGCTGAGAAATCGGTGGTGCTGAGTGCTGAGTGCCGAGTGGAACAGTTGCCATAGCGCAGTGGTGCTGTAGATATGGCTGTGGAAAGAGTCAACGGTCGTTGGGGCGAAAAACGAATGGCAGCGAACGACAGCCGACGAACTTTGGATGTTGCGGAGGGGCAAATGAGCAGAAAACCTTTGGCAACTTGTGCCTGATATGCAACACGGGAGAACTTCCATAATTAATACTACATAAAACAAAATTATATAGCATAATTCGAACTGCTATAAACGGAATATCTCTTTAATTCGACCTACTTAAGTATTTCATAAGTTTAAATTCATCAGATACATTTTTAGATCCATAACTCGAAAGCTCAAAGAAATTTTAGAGGATATAATGTTTTTAATTATTTATACAGTAAATTTTTAATTTAAATTTCTTTCAAATTATGTATTAATATTTAAAAAATATTTTAAGTGATCTTTTTAAAAGTGTAACTCAACATTTAAAATATCACTTTTAGGTTGCTTAATGAAATGCTGGAATGGTCCAGAACTCCGAGTCATATTTCTACATTTGTTCGAGTTATGGAAGTTCGACTGTATAAGTTATACGGCACGTGGGCCAAAGGGGTGGCTCAAAAGGGGGCGATGCGGGCAAATTAAGCTGTAAACAAGAGGCGAGATGAGATGGCTAAGCCGAGAGGCCCTAAAGCCCAAACTCCTCGGCTGCAGTGGAAACTGGTTTTTGGGCTTTCGGTTCGGTTTGGTTCCTCAAGTCGAAAATCGGGCACTTTTGGAAACGCCAGCGCGACTTTACTCGCGTTCGAAACAAAAACAAAACCCACTCGCATACAAACGAACGGCGGTTTGGCCGAACCGAATAGCAGGCGCCCAGCTTTTGCAGACGGAGAAAGTGGGAGACCGGGAGAGAGCAAGCCGAGCGAGTCAGTGACGGGCGAGTGAATGAATGAGCGAGACGGCAGGGCAGGTGCGAGTGGGAGGGGGCGCAAAGTGAGTGGGAGAGCAGCAGAGTGAGTTATGTTAAAGAGATAGTATGAGCACTGTTGTAATTTGAGTGATTGAGCAACTAAACGAGAGACTAAACTCACTCGCAAAAAAAAGGTCAAATTAGAGGCGAGCGATTTGTTTGCTGTTCTTCGCTAATATTGTTATTGTTATCGCGCTGCCGCAGCGTTTAATTAGAAAACAGAACTCCGTTAACCCATTGAGGTAGGCGGTGTCAAATGGAACGGAAGTACAAGTGCATTAGCTGAAAACCCACGTAATCACGAAATACTTCTCCATTGCTGTAATTAGAAATCAACGGAAAAGATAAATTCAATTTATCATTCTGACAACTTTTGATGGAGATATGTTAGATATAGAACAACTTTATCACTAGAAGCTATTCGGATGTAGGTTCATATCTTTAAGGGATATTATTCTGAATGTTCTGAAATTTCTTTTTTAATTTCCTGATTTTAATTTTCATTGGAATCTATAAAATTTAAGGAAAAGTGGGACACTTTACTCAATAATGAGTCTTCCCTAAATTTAATAGATTCAATGTTTCCTAATAATGGTTCCCTATTTATAACAAGATAATTCTTTTGACTTTGTACTGAATTAATAAAAAAACAAATAAATCATACCGAATGCTTGAAATCAAAGTACTGAGAGTAATATAAACATAATTGTAAACGTAAAATCTCAATGAAAACGTCAAGTGCAAGCATAAACATTAAAAACCAACATTATCGATAAGAAAAGAGTCCCGTCACAAGAAAACGAGCAGAAATATTGGGGCCTCCAAATTACAACGCCATAATATTTAAGAGGGGCTTAGAATTTTCAATTAAATTGCATCATTAAATTTCGAACATAGTTCCGAAAACAATTTTCAAAGGAAGCAAAGGAGGAAATCGATAAGAACCATTAAACTTCTAGTCATATAAATCCTTCAACGAAGGCATTTGTTTGGCTTGCAAAAAAGGTTTTTACTTTTACAGCAGCGAAGTCGGCAGAGAATTTACAACAACATTGTGAAACTCATGATTTACAACTGTCTCCACATCTTCATTGTAATTTTTACTCACATCGCGTGAGCGAGACAGAACATAGGGAACGAAGAGAGGAAATCTCGGCGTCACAGGCAACAAATTTCTAGGTACAGTGAAACCCGAACCTTTTAGATTACAAAGCAGGTAGGAAAACTGAATGCGACACTTTAATCATAAAATGAAACGATTTGTTGCTGCAGTTTTAGATATTAATTAAGAATTTGTAACAAAATTTAAATTCCTTTTACTTTTATTTTAAAAGTAATACATTTAAAATCTTAATTCTATTTTAAAAATACCTAAAGCATTTTCTTTAACATTTGCTTTAAATGAATTTGAAATCTCTTGAAAAACGAAATCAAATATATTGTATCTTTCAGATTTTTACGAAATGATCTCAATTCTCGTTTCTAATAGAGAGAGAGAAACCACAAAATGTATCCGCGCAATCGCAGAGAGACCCCACTGTTAACGATTTTAACATCGACCGGCGGCGGCTCGAAAACATTGCAAAATCGGCGCAAATTAAAAAATCGCCGGCGACGACAGAAACGCGGCAGAAACGGACGGCGTTTCGTTGGAGCGGAGCGGTCGCCGTCGCGCGTTTCTGGCAGCCTCCAAATCCAAAAACAGCGTGCAGCAGAAGTGAAACGGCGGCGACTTACGTCGCGCGTCTATCGCAAAAACGAACAGGCGCCCAGCGATAGCAGCAGCGCGATTTCAGTGCGATTTTGTCCGCCGCTGTTAATGTTGAAAACGGTACTGCCTCCGAAAGAGAGTAAGAGAGAGCGAGTGGGGGGAAAACGAGCGAAGAGAGCTAAAGATTTTATTCACTCTCTATGCGCAAGAATGTGTGTGTTTATGCTGTGAGCTACACAGAAAACAAATTATACATGTTTTTACATAATATTTGGCTACAATGACATTGAAAATTAAGATAATTTAAAATAAGATAAGAATCACTAGGTATTATTCGGCTTAGCAAACAATAGTTGCAGACGAATAAAGGAATATATTCGAAACATCCTGATTCAAAATCTCTTTCTCAATTTTAAAAAGAATCATTAACATATTTTATAAAGATTATAAGAAACTAAATGTATTTTGAAAGTACAAATCTAATAAAAATATGATATTAACTTATAAAATAATAATAATAGAGATGCGCACAAATTAGTTTTTTCCGCGTGTAGCAGCAAAAAAAAAAAGAAATAGCGTTCGTATTTATGGCGTTTGCATCTTATTATTAAATTGTTGGGGACAGCTTATATAATTTCAGACGAAAGCAGTACTATTTTATCTGATAAACTGATCATAAAAACGCACGTCAGCAATGGAATTAATGAATTAATTCGCGAGCTGCAAAAATCGCGCGCGATTCCAGTCACCCACCGATGTTGCGGTTTAAATCGCGACATGCGAGAAGATACATTGTGACTGCAAAAGGAAAAGCAGCGAAAGAAGGCTAAAATCGTCGGCTGGCTGAAACGTCTGTTGGCCCATGAGAAAACGACGCCAAACAAAATGGTGCCGCCTCTAGTGACGAAAGCGACAAACTAACTAACGACTAAAACGACAAACAACAGACGACAAACGGCGACGGCGACAAAAAGTCAATTTTATCGGAAACTAACAGGCTGCAAGCAGGCAGAGAAAGCATTACGCGGGGAGGAAAAGCCAAGCGGACTTTCCACTTTTTCACTGGCCTGGAAAAGCTCTCTTTCTCTATTCCTATATTTCTCTATGGCTCTGCGGCGCTGGGCGCCTAATCCAAATTGCGAGAAAGATCCGCTTTTCGAGCCAAAAACCACCGAAAAGCCAACAGCTCGCAAAAATTTTCCGCCCAGCGCCACGCCCACAGTTCGAGTGGGCGCCCCCATTGAAGTCCGGGCCAAAATCCAAGCCATCCGGCCGGGACAAAGGCGAGCGGCAGACTGAGGAAAATCGAGGAAAATTTGAAGCCAAACCGCAGAAAATGCTAGAGAAAAGGAGATGGTCAAAAGGGGGAGTGGGGGAGGTGTTTTAAGGGGGCTATCAAAAAGTGGGGGAGGTTTGGGTGGAAAGTACAGAACCAACATCTCCATGCAATTAGCTTGATTGTCTCTGCACATGCGCCCTGGGGAAAACTTCAACCGAGTACTACATTCACCCAAAGGCAATCGTTTTAGTTCGCCTTTCTCATAAATCGAGAAATTTTATTGCACAAGAGGTTATTAAATCGTAATTACTGCAAGCAAATAAATAATATTATGGAATTAATTTAAGAGGATGATACAAATGGCTCTAATATTTAATACATTTTAGTTGGGCTTTTAGTATGTGTTATATACTGTGAAAAGCTAAGTTGAAAAAGGATAATTACCTCACTAAAATCCATAAAAGCTATAATTCATTATATAAACAATATAAAATTGGCTTATTAACTTATAAACTTATATTGGAAAGTCTTAGACTTATAATCCCAATGCAAAGCCATATTGAATTGGGTTTTATCTTCATAAAATATTATTAACACTTTATTACTTATAAATGTGTTTAAATTATCATTTGCATTATCATATATACATTGATAATATGCAACAATAAAAATCAAGCTTTTTATTCCTTCCACTAAATACTTTTTAAAGGAAATAAAAACGCGTTTAAAATTGAATCTGAACGAAAACAACCAATTGATAAGAAAAGCGGCTTATCAAACCAAGTGGGAATGTATTGAATTTAAGCTGTACAAGCTTTGCACATTGAAATGTAATTTCTATTCCATTTAAATACGAACTGGAATAAAACATTCATTCCCAGGATTTAAGTTCACACGCAGTGCCAAAACCGCAAGGCGAATGAGATATAAATAAAAATCAAGGAAAGCCCACAAGTAGATGCAAATTGTTGGCCAGCTGCAACAGCAACACACCAGCAGCAGCAACAGCAGCAACTTCGCCACCAGCAACATCAAGCGGCAACCGCAGCAACAGCAGCAACAACAGGTCTCGAAACAGATGTCGTGTGATTTTTGAAAGCCAGGAGGTTACGGGGTATCTTGCAACAGCTGCAACATGCAACATTATCGTCGATGCTGCTGCAACATTGCAGAGGGCGCCACTGTTGTTGTTCCATGCCACCAGCGATGCGGCGCACAGCAATATCAGCGTGCTGGTACAGTGGTATAATGCTAAAGTGGCAAGTGCCCCACCAGCGGGATACACAAGCTCACACACATACACACACACACACTCACGAACAAGGAAAATTCGCAATACGGCAACAACACAATACCAAAAACAAGCAACAACGGCAACGGAACCGGTTGTTCAGCGAGCAACAACGAAAACTAGCACAAAAAGTAGTCGAGGAAAAAGAGGAGACCGCTGGATGGCATGGCTCCTCCTTCTGAGCTCCCAATATCAAAGAGCCCCAACTATAAATCAGTATTTTCTCGAAACGTCGAGGGGCATTTTATAATGGTAAACATCTAAGATTCATCTAAGACGTTCTTGTGATTTGATAGTTTAAGTCTAGACAATTCCTAACATCCTCTTAAACACCCCTGTAAAAAATATATAACAAAAACTTGTAATTTATAAAGACTTATTCTTGCTTAAATAAGCCACTTAAAATATGGTTTAATCTATCCAATATAATGCTGGCAATATTGTGGGGGTCAGAGCCAGGATAATCCCCTCAAGGGTATTAATTTCGTTTTAATACATATTGCTTATATGTTTGAAATCTCATCAAACATCAGAAATAAAAAAGTTGGGCGTTAAATATATGTAAAAATAGAAATGGCAAAAAAAAAAAACCCCCGCTGCGTGACGTATTTAATTAAATAGAACAACATCATCTTCTTCTAAAGCGAATGCTGTGGGGTTATCAGTGGGTTAAAGACAAAAAATATATTTCGACTAAATTTGATTTGTTATCAATTAAAGAATGCGAAATGGAAATGTTACTCTCAGAAGTACTTTTCTTTTTCAAATTAAACTTCTCCCAATTGCTTGCTCGTTTGGCTTGTCGAGGGCACACTGTTCGCGAGTGAACCCGTCTCCGCACAGCTGCGCCCATTTAACCCATGTTGTACAACATTTTAACGGCCAACCACTCGCTGAGGCTCTTCTGCCTTTTGCTTCTCGACTCTTCTGCTCGCAGGGGTGACTTTCCACGGACGGAAAGGACGGAAAACCCATAAAATGTATAGGACAATGAATAAACGGCTGACTGCCTGCTAACTTTAATTAATTTTCTATTTCAGTTTTCATGCCTGCCGATTGGCGATTGACGAAGGAGCGTACCACTTTTTGAAGTACTCAAATTTATTCAAAACGTTTATATGTTAGTTATAAATTCGAGGGAAGAGGGTTCAGGATATTCTTTCCTTATCTGCTTACTTTTGAATATTTGAGTAACATCCTATAAAATCAAACGAAGACATTTTACTCGTATCTGTTCTAAAAAAAAGTTTCCAGAATCATGCCTACTGTACGATTCCGGTTTTTCTCATTCCTTAGCCAGCAAGGATATGGCATATTTTGAGGCCTCCTTGAGGAGTTCGGCAAACACACATTTATCTGTGTGTACTTAAATGTAAATTTACCTGGGCAGGTGCGAGTAATCCCCGAAACGCTCGGTGCGGAACGAGGCGGAATGAAGAGAGCCTGCCGCTCGTATCCTCCAAGTAGAACCCACTATCGCCCTTCCGGTTCCACCCCTTGATCCCCTCACTTAACCCCCCCACCACCATTAACCCCTTGTTCGCCTGGCCTGTTAATGAAGTCTTAAATTGTCTGACATTTCGCAATGCTTTTTGCTAAATTAACAAACAGCGCGCGGAAAACTATAAAAAATACAAATAAAAAAGTAAAACGGGGTCCGGTCTTTGCTTTACCCATGTCCCCCCCCTCACCACTCCCTGAATCCCCTAATACTGCGCTTAAATATTTATGAGCTACACGTGACGAGTGCTGAAAACCACGATATTGTCGCCCAACGATAAGCTGAAAAACAACCAAAAGATGTGACAGAACAATAAGTATAATTTGAAATAAAAATTAAAATAGCTTCCATAAATTCAAATGAGCTTCAAGGGATGTATGCATATAATGTATGAAAGTTGATTACTAAAGTAATACATTAGATTTGAGATAGCAAAGTTACATTTGTTGTTTATAAAACTTTGTAGTTATTCATTTATTGCTAAATACATTACAAACAATCAAATGGTATAGAATAGAATAAAAACTATTGCAAATATAATGTATTCCACTATTAGCATAAATATACTTTTTGTATCCAAAACATAGCAAATTCTAAATACTTTTGTGCCAGACTCGTGCCCACAGAACATTTTCTAGTTCTCTATTTATATTGTTTTTATGGGCGCGAAAGTTGATTAACGTTAATTAATTCATGCTGCGAGTGGCGTTTATATTTGAACAAATTGGAACTAAACGAGATGTTCGACTGCCCGGAAATGCACACACACACACAGCCACCGAGGTACAAGATGCAAACACACAGATACCGCACACAGATACAATGTTTGACCCAGTAATTAAGGCGTGTTTAGCAGGCGCATTTCATGAGGCTAATTAATGAAGTTCAGTCCATCAGCATGCAGCTCTATATCGCCCTCCCGCTTTCCCACATTTTCCATCTCATTTTCTTGGCAACCTGTTTTCCCTTGGTCTTGTGTACACAACAAAAGCAATTTCAGGAAAAACATTTTTCTCCCATTTTTCTTGTATTTTTTCTACTTTTTTCCTCTATTATTTAGTAGATGCAACCAAAAACGCTGGAGGCTTGTAAGCAGTACAAAAATTAAACGCAGCAAACGCAAGAAGAAGCACCATCCTAGGACTACAGTCGAACTTGTCTAAGAAGAATTTGTTAAGCTTAAAAACTCAAGAAATCATTGTTATACAAGATATACATATGTAGGTTGAGTAAAGTTTTCGATAATTTACACGCAATATTCGATTTTAACTGCTTAAGAAAGTTTACATTTATTTAACATTTCAATTAATGGTTTTTTTTTTAATTATCTAAACAGAATAAACTTTTTTATATTTTGTTATAACTACTACCATATATCGTTTCAATATGAACATGAACATGTTTACATTTTGGTCCTGAATTCAAATAGCATGCTAACTTCAAGCTATTGGGGTCTTTTAATTTTTGTCCGAATTTTGGTAGTTGAGAAATGCTAGTTATAAAATTCATTGTTTTTAAGAGTCATAAAAGACTGGTGACTTTACTCCAAAAACCCATAACAACGACAAAAACCGAAAAGAAGCCGCACAAAAATTTCCAACGAAGCAGCGACGCCGACTGCGCAGCAACTGCGCGGCAGCAGAGGCAGGCAGCGTGGGAGTTTTCGTTAACAGCTGTACCCCAAAATTCGCTCTCTCGCTCTGACTCTCTGTTTGCGCTCTCTCGCTCTCTTTTGTTCTCACTGCACGTAACAACATCCCTGCGTCACACGTTGTTCTTGTTGTTGTTGTTCCTGCTGCTGCGTTGTTGCTATTGTTGTTGTTGCTGTTGTTGTTGTTGTTGCTGTTGTTCCTGTGCTGCTGTGCAGTTAGTGTTGTTGGCTTTTTGTCACAGGTCGTTGCACTACCAATACACGAACAACAAAAGAGAGGCGATGTACGATGTACAGTGTGACACATGCAGACCATTCGGACGACTGTCGTCGACAAAAGCAACAACAATAGCACAGCATCATCAGCGACCCTTTGTACCCCTTTTATTCCACAAAACCCATGTAACCCCCTGACCATCCAAAACCTCAATGGAAGATGCGGATCCATGCAGATATATCCTTGCAGCGAAAGGATATAATTTTATGTCCTTCGTTGCATTTGCCAATCTTTGAACTTAATTTACATATTTATAGGTTTAACCTAGCTTAGTTATAAATAAATACACAGCAAAAACAGAAAGCTTTACGCTTAAAGCCAAACAAACACTTAACACCATTAAAGGCTACATTATCTATTGTACTTAATTTCCTGACGTTATCTACGACCACAATTATTAAAAAGGTAATTAATAAAATAGATCGATCATCGACGGTAAAAGTATCAAGTTGAATAGGTTTATTATTATTTTTACTTTTCAAAGCTATTTTAAGCGACAAGCACTTACCCATCAGTACATAAGAACGTACATATGTTTACAAACGTTTAGGGTAGCGATTCTATAACTGTTTGGGAATTATTAGACACAGGGTACATATAAATTGTAAACAAACAAAAATTAGATGCCTTTATCTAACGTTATATTTTTCTTTATTTAGTCTTTATTTATATTCCTCAAAAATGCAACTATAAAATCATATCCAGCTAAATAATTAAGGACAAAACCTTTAATGAAATATCTTTACTACCCTGAGTATCATTCAATAATACAATGAGAAGTAAATTCTACTTTTTTCACACATTTTATTGTCACCTTTATGACCCAACATGTGCGCACAAGTAACGATAAGAAAACTTTCCATAATAACTAAGAAAAGCGTATTGACATTTCGATCATTGTTGCTTTAAGCTCGTTCGCACCTCTCAACCCCCTATAAATTGACAATCTTGCAAATGGAAATTTCCTATGCCAATCTTTTAGCTGAATTCATTTGCTTGGAAATGCAAATGAAGAAAGGTAAAAAGAATATGGCCATAAATATGTAATGAGTCGAGTGGCTGCAAGTCCTTTTTAAAAAAGCCCAATTAAAACCAAGTGGAAATCTCGGTGGCAGATCAAGGAGTTATATTCCATATTAAACCTTCCCCCTTTTTTTTGGGAACCAACCAAAATAATAAAGCAGAGGTTAAAAAAAATTGTTTTCTGTGATTATTTTGTGTATCTCGCGGGGCATAAAAGAAAAGCATTCAAATGAACTTTCCTCGCTGGTGTGGTTGTTGTTTTTGTTGTACGTGGCACAAGTGCGGCCGCATGCTCAAGTACACACCCATACACCTAAAGAAAGAACCAGAAAACGTGTTGAGTGGCGCAAAAAAATAATAATAATAAAAAACAAGAATGAGCGCTTTAGTCGAGTGCCCCGACCAATAGATACTCACTACTCCCTGTCTAGCTACAAAAATGATTGCATACTTTAATGGTATTCTTTTTGTTTTTCTCTAATATTTATTTTTAATATCTTAGAAACTATATGTATATTTAAGAAAACCTCCTGATTTCATCCACATGAAACCCCTTCACTTTCATTGAAATTGTGTGCTCTAGGATTTGGGGATTGGCGTAAGTGGACGTTGTCAAAACAAACTGATTTGCGTGACTTTCCTACAAGTTTGTGTGTCAAATCAAAGCTCAAATAGTACACAAATCGTAAGATTGAGATGTGATGACGGTTTAGAGATTAGGAAACGACTGTTAATGCTGATCAGAAATATATATACACTTTTTTAGGGCCGGAAACGGTTCCTTTTTTCTGTTTTACCAACATAGTATACCCTTCTTACAGTGGGATTACCGTGTATAAAAACAAGTAAAGAATACCAAACAAAAACAAGTCGAACTGAGATAAGGCCATCTCTGTCTAGCAATTTCATATTCAACCTCTTCTTCTCCATCACCCTTTTTTCAGGCAATTTGTTTTTCGCAAAAGTTGAGTGTTTCCCCAAACCTACTGTATTTTCCGCATCCCAATTTAAAGTTTGTGATTTTAAATGATTAATGCCTTAGTCAAGATCTCATACAATGATTGATTAATTAACGTTGACAACCAACAAGACTAAAAAAACAAGAGAGAACGCTATAGTCGGGTGCCCCGACCATCAGATACCCGTTACTCAGGTAAAGGGAGTGCGAGGGAGATGGAGATAGAAACTTTGATCACGCATAACTTTTTAACGAATGGTCCGATTTGAAAAATTTCTTCTACATTTCGATAGGTATTGATAAACACAATAAAACTGCATTTTTACTTTTCCGAAATATTTAAATTTTTAAAATATAAGCGATTGTGGGCGTCAGAGGGGGCGTGGCACCATTTTGAAACAAACTTGCGCTGCGTAGGAACTGCTCAAATCTACATGCAAAATGCCAATCTTCTAGCTTTTATAGTTTCCGAGATCTCAGCGTTCATACGGACAGACAGACAGACAGACGGACAGACAGACGGACAGACGGACAGACGGACAGACGGACATGGCTATATCGACTCGGCTAGTGACCCTGATCAAGAATATATATACTTTATAGGGTCGGAAACGCTTCCTTCTAGCTGTTACATACTTTTGCACGAATACAATATACCCTTTTACTCTACGAGTAACGGGTATAAAAAGTGCCGACACACGCACACCCTTACCATAAACACACACAAACACTGGCGGGCTCTTTCAGTTGTCCAGTTTTTCATTATTTCTTTTTTAGTTAATAAATTGACTTCCATTTTCGTTACGGTCTTTTCTTATCCCCTTCTTCCATCTTCATGATATTATTGTTGTCGTTGCGTTTCCCACCTTAAAACATTTTCCTATGAAATCTGAAACGATGGATGTGGCCATGTTGATGTGTGTGTGGCCAGGTTTTAGCCTTGATTGATTTGAAACCGAGTTTAGTTAGCCCAAGAAAATTTATGGGCTAGTGGAGTATGATGTACAGAGAGAAAACATTTTAGTTTGATTCAAAATTGAAATTTTAATGATTTTTTTCCTTTCATTATCATCTTTCTAAGTACATACATACATATGTCTAAGTTATATCTTAGCTTGAAATTTGTTTACTATATTTATGTATTACTAATACATAACAATATTAAAATCTTTAATCATAGTAGTTAGTTGGGATTGAGTATATTCGTTAAACATAAATGGTATTTTTGAAATAACATCTTCACTTTTCCCAATATTGACATTTTTTCTCTCAGTGTACATATTTCCTTTGCAGTTTGCCACTGTCAATAGTGTCTCTCTCTCTCACCTCTTTTTCAAACCATATGTGCGTGTGTTTGCAAAGGTGTACACGCAATTAATTATGTTGACAACTGACATCAATTGAAACGCTATCGGAAGGCAATCATCAAACATTAATCGAATGTGACATTCGGCAGGCAATTCTTAACTTTGCTTTTGTTTCACCAAGATTCCCGTCTTGCCCCATTTGCCACATACTGTGTTTTTCGTGGCAAGGCAAATAATACTTTGCATGACTAAGGTCGATTTTCAGGGTAAATAATATAGTTATTTGACTACTGAAGTGAGTTTATATTCGTGCATTATGTTTATTGATTTCAATTAAAAGTAGATGCAGTTACCGAATGTTATTACCTTCCCAACTTATGGTAAATGTATTAAAAACATAACATATTTATATAGGCAAAACCATTTCACTAAATCTCCCCAAATCCGATGTGTACCCACAAAACTGTACTTATAGACGATCGCCGGGTAAGTGTGCCACTACATAAATAGATTTTAATACTGGATTGTTTATACATGCGCATATAGAATATTTCCTTATCGGTTCCGTTCTCTCGAAGCGGATCGTACGACCCCAATGGGGTCTTGATTCCAATTCCAACTGCCCCCCAGATGAATCGAAGACGGATCTCATTACCTGAAGCGCTCGCATTGCATATTCATCGAGATGACTACCAGTTTCTGTGTGTTGCGACAGATCCCGCCAGATACCCCGATATCCCCGCTATATCTCCCCGATCAACGACCTCTCCCACCCGCGCTCGAAATTCCGTGGGCCAGACAATGGGCGGCCATTCATCTTTACGTAATTTCGATATCAGAGAAGCGGCGGAGCACAAACAACAAACAATAAGAAGGCAACACAAAATTGTTTCTTTGAAACAAAAGCACGAAAAAAAGTGAAAGTATAATTCAGCCCACAGGGAGACCTCACTAACACAAACCATGTCGTGTGGATAAGGGCGAGAGGGGGTTGTCGGGGGGATAATAATTATGGCTGTGCCAAATAAACTTAATGAATGAACATAAGGAATCCTAAAGTTCCACTCTATTCTTCACGGTCTTACTCGCTTTTTCCGAACGCTCCCACCGTCACAATCGAAAGTATCTCGGCATTTTATGGATCTACAATTGTTGCCAGATGCTTTAAACCAGTTTATTTGCCAAAGCCAATTCGAAATCTATAAAAATGTTTATTTATATACTATACAGACATTTGGTACGCACATATCTATATATTCATACGGTCCATATGTGCAGGAAATTCGATGTCGAGGCGATGCGAGCAAGAGAATATGTTTAGACACAAAAATTTAAATAAATTTTATATAAAAATCCGATAATCGCTGCCTCTGATTTTATATAAAACAAAGAAAGGCAAACTGTGACGAGCGACTTATGGTTGCTCTCTAAGTTAAATATTGACTTGAGAATGTTAATCAAGTATAAATGAGAATTGATAAAATGTTTATTGAAATGTGAGTTTATTTTAAGTACTTAATTTTGATAATAACCAAAGTACCTTAAAGCATTTAGTTGGTGGAATTAGCTTGGTAAGTTTTCTTCCAAATTGTAGCTGGAATGTTCGAATAATTTTAGGAAATTGGAATTATAAAAACAAATGTTATATAACTTCAACTTAATTAAATAAATGTCTTTAAAATTCAATACAAGATAGAAATATTTAAGAAAACGAATAATTTTCAATATAGTTTTTAGTATGGCAGTGTATTCCCAAGATGTGTTTAAATTTGTAAACTTATAAATAAATTCCCACGAGTCAAAATGGACCAACAAAAGCAATAGGAATAGAAACAGCAACAAGCCAAGTTAACAGGTTAACAGCCAACTGCTTTCGTTTGATTTCGTCGGTTTCTGCTTTGGCTGGGATCTAATTAAAAATGCATTCGAGTTGGCCAACTAAGGCGACAACGGCAAACAGGGCCGGCCAAAACAGCAGTTTAACCAATTAGCATGCCCAGGCCAACTACAAAAGCAAACTAATGGGAGTAATGAGGTGTGTGGGGTGGGGAAAGGGGACTTTTCGATTTGCACAGGGCTCAACCAAAACCACCACCCACTGTCACCCCATTTTCATTTTTTTTTTTTTGCGACTGATGCGGACGATTGCCCAGCAAACGGGCCAGAAAGTATCTCGAGCAGAGCAGAGCAGAGTATCTGGCAGATGCGTAAGCGTGCCAGCTTTTCGAATCTTCATTCGGCAGCCGAAGAAAAACTGATTTATATTAACCCGAAAAAAGCGAAGAATCTCAAATGAATTTGTAGTACGACAAAGACAACGCACGTTTGATGTTGTAGATACATTCTGTTCTGTTGTTGTTGCCACAACGCAAGTACAACACAAAACGGCGAGCAAGTACGAGAGTATCTCTCGGGTTTTTCGGACGTGGACGTGAACGTACCAGTACGAGTACGAGTATCTCTGGGCATGAGTATCTGGTTCCGCGACAGCGACGGCGACGCCACTCAGCACGTTCATTATGGCATTTTGTCAGATACAAATTTCCGAGTCGCTCTCGCCCCGAAAGTGTGCCTGTATCTGTATCTGTATCCGTATCTGTATCTGCTGTATCTGTATCTGTGCCGCTGCTGCTGCTGCGGTTTGTTGCGCGATAAGCATACGGATATGTCAGTTAATTATTTGTTTATATTTCGTATTGCCTCGCTCTCTTAAAATGTACATACTCGCCCCGTTCATGTGCGATGTACACATTTCGTCGCCATTGATACGCGTTTATGTGGTCTAGACTCTAGAGTCTAGAGCCAAGGGGCTCTACATAAAGCGTGCTATATATATGGGCACATCTGTACCGTACATTTCGCATACGATTTTCTGCTGATTAAAGCAAAAGCAAACTCACTCGGACCACAATTCGCTGGAGTCTGGTTGATCGCACTGGTTGCGATTGGTTTTCAAATGGGTGCGCTGCTTTGTGTCCGAAAACCTCTCAAGATTATTCCGTACATACCCAATAACCTTGAATTTTAAACCAACTATTGTTTGGTTTTAAGTATGATCATTTCTGCAACTTTATTACTTTAATATTGCACCATCTTATTTTGGTTTTTAATTATATTGCTGTGTTGACTTTAAAAGGTTTATTTTTTTTAGATCGATGTTTCTTATTTAAATGAAATTGTTATACAAAATTTGCAAGAATTTTCTATGACTAAAAATATTTTCTTGTATATAGAGTTTAAAAAGTGATCAATTTTAGTCTTGGTAGAGAGCCATGTATTTAATGTTTAAGGAAATAATTATTTTCCGCACTTGCATTAAATCAAACTAAAGTTTATTTTGACATTGTTAAGTTAATTCAAAAAAACAACAACCATTTAACCTAATCTGGTAACCATGACCAAAAAGATTTACGTTCTTAATAAATCAACAATGTCAAAGTAAACTGCAGCTCGATCGCATTCGAGGGAGTTTCTTTCATTGATAGTTATTTATTTCCCGGCTATCACTTTCAAATAAAACTTTCAGTACCAGGAGCCAGAAATGTTTAAGAAAACTTGATATCCGCATCTTGGGGGCCGCCTAGCGTGTGCAGCTGCCACCGCGAAGGTGCCTGCAGCAGCAGCAACATCCGCGGCAACATCTACAGCAGCAGCAGCAGCAACAGCAACAGCGGCAACATGCACAGCAGCAACATGTACAGCGGCATCAGCAGCAAGTTGTGGCAGCAGCGAAACAGGCGATAAGGAAGAAAGCACAGGCGACCAATGCGAATGGGGGAAAATGGCTGGAAAACCGGTGCAGAAATGGCAGTCGCCGTCTGTCTGCGTCTCCACCTTTCGCGAAAGAGTCGCTGGCGTGTGTTGCTGGTGCAACAACTTGGTGCAACACGGCAATTGCAGTAGCGCGGTGAATGCAGCTGAGCGCCTGCTACAATGCAGCGACCGAACACCTGGAATGGGGCATCCACCTTCGGGATAGCCCGGGCTCCAGCTCCATCTCCCCCCCCAAAGTCCCACTGCCAATCCCAGTGCGATGATTCCCCAGTTCCATCTGCACTCGCATTCCCAGTGTCTCAGGTTGCGATTGCCCGCTTTCGAGGGCGGTTTTGCGGCGGCAGGGATGTTTCTCCCGGGGGTTGGGAATCCAGATATTGGTATTGGGCACGAAATAAACAACAACAAAAAAAAAAGACTGTGGGTGAGGCGTCCGTTGCACAGGAGAAAAACCCGAAAAAAGCGTACAACAAAAGCTCAGCCAAAGCGGAAACCTGTTTTGGCCACCGAGCAAAGTGAGTGAGTGAGCAAAGAGTTAAGTTGAGCAGCGGCAAAGGCAGCAGCATTGACCCCAACTGACTCAACGACAAAATATGCCAGAGAAAAGGACGGCAACAGTGAGTCAGACAGAGACGGGGACACAGACGGAGATGGAGATGGATACTGGAGACTGGAGCCTCGGGAGATCTTTCGTATCCGAATAAATGCAGAACATGGTGCGAAATATTTAATACAAAAATGCTGAAAAGGAGTTTGGCCTGACAAAATAAAGAAACACGAAATACAGTGGAACATGCTTAAAAGAAACGATTTATTCTGGCTAGAACTAGTCATAAAATGAAGAAAACAATTAATAAAACATACGGTGTCCTTTTTTATCTATGGTTTAGAATATGATTTGATTTTTATTTAACAATGTCAATATGCCAAATAATCAGAATTAAATTTTAGGATATTACAGAAATTCGGAATCTAAATTTTTGGGGACTAATTTAATTCACGTTCATTAGAAATTAGATTTAAAGACATTTGGAAATTCAGGGTTTTTCTGGTTTCTAAAAGTACAAGCTCGACTTTGATTCTTTAGTTTATACGGAAAAAAGTGATGTAGATTAAAAGAATATATTTTCAACGTTCAAGAAATTGGACTTCGTAATCTTCGGATAAGGTTTTCTTTGGTTTCTTCTAAAGATTCTAGATGTCAGAGATTCAAGTTGTTAAACATAGTTGTAACAAGCTTAAATGGCTTAATATTTTTTAAAGGATTGTGGAAAAGTTCGCGTTACAGAAGTTAACCTGTACCAGCCAACTGCAGCAGACGAAGCGAGGTGAGGCCAAGTAAACCTGTTTACAGTTCAAACTTCGCATTCGATATATTCGATGTGAACTCTTTTTTGTTGTGCTGTGTTCGTCTGGCAGGTTCTGGGGCTGCTTCTTCTTGGCCATTCGAGTAGTTTTAAGCCACCTACGAAGTCGAAGCTTAGGCCGGGTTATCTCCAGCTTAATTGGGTCATTCACACGCGCCACTTGACGGCCGATAGAGATGGATATACGGCTCCAGAGAGAGATAAAGATACAGATGGAGACTCCGGTGAAAAACACACACAACTTTTTCAGCCTAGCAACAACTTCCGGTGTCTCAAAGACGAACTGAACAAGAAACTAAAGACGCCGCATAGGCATAGGCATAAGCATACATTACATGTTAGACCACTCAAAGACGTATGCGAAGACGGAGGGCAAAACAAACGGCGGAGAACAGAGGGAGAAAAATATATAAAAAAGACATTTGACGAGCCGGACAAATAATACTGTTTATCAAGTGAAGAAAAGTATTTAAAATGTCGGGTATGCCAGGTATTGTGCTTAAACGCCTTCCTTCATCGGCATTCCATTGGAATTCAGCTGATATTGGTTAGGGAATTCATTTAAAGTACTATCTCTGATTACAGATTTGTACACTACTTAAGTAGTGCTGAAAAATATCAAGATGAATTGATTCGCATTAAAACGTAACTATTTGAAAGTTATTAACAAAGTCCTCAACTTATCTAGTAAACAATTCTAAAGAATTAAGCTAAGTACGTACTTGAGCTTTTTTGGAATCTCAGTATAAAATTATTGGCGTTGAAAACCTAAAACAAATTAGCAATTTCAATAAAAGTACTTTTAGTAATCTAAAAAACTGCGTTATTTTCAAGGTACATTTATAAACAATCGGTTGTATATTACAAAAAGACTTAACATAAATTCAATTAATTAGCTGTAACGAATTGCATAAGTATTTCTAAAATTATTCTTTACAATTTCGAATTCTTATGAAATGTTCAAACAATCGAGAGAAGTGCAACCAAAAACTGATTTATTTATTCATATACTCTGCTTTGAAATGTGAAGGACTATAACCTTTTGAAGTCATGTTTTTTTTATGACTTCCACTAACAGCAGCTATCTACTAAAAATATTTATCGAATTGGTTTTGAAGCAGAAGATTCGAGTATCTTACAGATTCAAGTGAATGAATCAACGGTAACTCTCTCCTGTTCTCTTTCGGCTACCTACAAGGATCAACTCGAAGGATCAAAGATGAAAAAGAAGCAGAGAGAGAACGAAAAACAAGGCAAAACAAAGTCATCAGCCCAAAGACAAAGGCAAATAAATGAAAAGACACAAAAGAGACGGCCGTAAAAACTCAACCGACAACTTCTGGGTGTGCGAGAGGGAGGCCATGCATGGATAGAGCGAGATAGTGGCAATTGTACATCCATCATTTTCTAGGCGATGCAACAACAAAAACAATAAACTGCAGTTGCGGCTTAGGAAACTATTTGGCAATTTCAAAGTCTCTAAAAACTGGTCTTGATCTATTTTTAAAAACCGAAACCGAGCTTAAACTTAAGCTCCCTCGAGCATAAAAACATCAATCAAACGAAGTTCTACACACGAAAAGCGCTTCAAGGTCTTATCAAAATCAGAAAAAAAGGCATATAAAAACCCGAAATAAAACTGGTTTCAAATGCAAAAACCACCCACATACAAATAAAAGCTATAAACTAATTAGGCGATAAGAGTGTAAAATTACTTACCCAGAAGCTGGGGCGATAATCCAATTTGATTTGATTTCTTTTTATTTGTATTTTTGTGTTTTATTTCTGTTTAGCACTGATAATTGCTTGACTTTTAATCCAACTGCAACAACAAGTACGGCACAATTTTATTAGATGGTAAATGCAATAACAACAAGCAAAAGAGCGTTTCTCTCTTTCTCTCTTTGGCTTTGTGTTCGTGTGTGAAAATCAAAACAAAACACGGCAAAAACACTCGGGCACACACTTAAAACTCAAAGAGAGAGAGAGAGAAAGAGAGAGAGAGCGTAAGAGAGAGTGATCCGCTTTGCTTTTGTTTTAGTTAGTGACTGCAACATGTTGAATGTGTTTACTCTCGCCCTAACGGTAAATGCTAGTGCTGCAATTTAAAGACCCTCTTTTCGTCTCAAATTAAACATAAACAATTTACAGGCGGCAATTTCCCTTGCAACATAATATCCACAATCACACACACACACGCACACATATGTATATAAACGAACACCTATGCAAAGGACGCTGTTGAGGGTTGCATTTTATTTTGTTAAAAATAATAACATTTATTTGCTTACTTTTATCTCACTATACACTGCTGGAAATATTGAACTGTTTCGATGGTTAAGCATTAAACCGGAAAAATCAACACAGATTCTGGACAATAATAAAAAAATGCCGCCAACAAATTCGGGTTTATTTGTTTGTTGAATATTTATGTACACATCTAACTTATTTTTTTGTTCACATTGTATGCACTTTTCAGTTAGTTTGTTAAGTATATTTTTTACGAGAGTTTCCGACAATTTTCAAGCGCTAAAAACAAAGAAACCGCGCTTGATGACAAAAACCGCGTCCGACTCGCGCAGTTTTTTGTTGTTTTGGCAGGCGCAGTGTGACCGCGAAAAAGTATACAAAAAATACCACGTGACTTTAAGAAAAATACTTTTTATACCATATTTAATTTTCGAATATACCACAACAAAATTGCTTGGCCATTTAAGGTATTCCTTATATTTTGTATACATATTATAAAATAAGTTGATTAATAACATGTTAACTAGTTGAATTTGCCAATGTGTTTATAACCCGAGCCTTATCGTAGTTACAGTTAATTTTTGGAGGTAAAAAATATCAAATATGCGACAAAACAAAGCTAGCCAATATATCGCGGTTAGTGATTAAATACATCAGAACATTTATGTCTATCTGATTTTATTGGAAAGTAAATTGGGAAAAGACTGCTAGAGGGGGATCGATAGTGTATTCGAATTTTTGTTTTACTATTATCGATGCTCTTCACTCAAAAGTCTGGCAGCGCGGAAAGCAGAGAGTCTTCTGTTGAAAAGGTGGCAATCATGCATTTGAAATTTAAATTTAAGTGGTTCATTTTCAAAAACGCTTAAAAACGTAAGTCAATCTCCTCTTGGATATATTTTTAGGTTTGTTTTGTCCAGCAACAAACGAAAACCTTATTAAAATATCCCAAATCAGTTTTAACTTAAATGTATGTAAAAACAACCTTTTTAAGCACTTATCCAGGCCCCAATTGCCACCCAGTATTTAAAAAAACAAATGTGGATTAAATTGTGCCTACAGGTCTTTGATTATGTATTTAGCACGACGATATAAATAGATCATTGCTTCGTTCGATAACAATTCTCGAAAAACACATTGGAGATAGAATTTGTTCCGTTGAGTGGGTAATTTGTGTAAATACTTTAACATTTAATTTAGTTGGGCTGAAGAGCCAACAATTTACGATAACATACGAAACGGTGTCCGCTAACAGGGCTGCAGACACTTGGGAACGGCTGCAATGTAGAATCAACTATTAACGATATTCAGTATTCGAGGGCTCAAGATTCAAGAATACGATATTTGGTGAAATCATAAGAAAATCGACTGGCGGGCAATATAAATAAGTTATGTATTTGTGCGTATTGTATGCGTCTGTAGATGATAAAATACTTTCGTATGTGCTGCTGTCATGGGCCTCCTCGTCTGGTCGTAGTCAGAAAACCATAAAACGGATCGGATGCGGTGCCAAAACAACTCAAAAAGCGAACACAGAGACAGATTCGAGGGTGCGGATAGGAGAACAGAGATGCTTCGATGCAGCGATGGAGGCGGTAAGCGGATGTGGGGAGTCCCCGCTTAGGCGACGGCGTCGGTCTCGCACTCCTCCTCCACGGTGATGTACATACCCTCCTCCTCGTAGGCCGAATCGTGCTTGGCCAGGATCCGCAGCAGGGGACGCAGGCGCAGCCACCACTGCTTCTTCGGGATGCGTTGGCTGGGAAAGATAGAGCGAAAATCCATTTAGTTTGGGTTTTATTTTTAAAAATATCCAAAAATATATTGGAATGGGAAATTAAATAAATATTCCAGAAAAAGACTAAGGTCTATGGAACATATTTTAAGGAAAACCAATAGTTTTAGGAACTGCATAAGATTAATTCCTTCTAAAACTACAAAATCTTAGAAATCCAATATTTAAAGAAAATGTATAAGCATTTTGGAAATGCCATTGGCTATTCAATAAAAACTCATCATAATGGTTCTACAACTTAAAAAGCATTGTTCTTATAAACTTTAAATAGCAAAGCATTAAAAACCTTCATGATCACTGATGTCTTGACCACAAATAGCTGGTTTAAAGTAATCTAAATCAGGTAGTTAAGTTAAGTTAAGAAATTAAGTTGGAACGATATGAAAAGTTTGAGGATTTCATTCACAAAATCTACTTCTCTTTTTCATTAAGAATACCCCATTTTCAGCAATGTTTGCACAATTGGCGAAGATTGTACTCTACTATACTCACTCGAAGTTGGTCTCGGCAATGAGCTCGACCAGCGGCGAGAAGCGGTACTGCCGCGACACGATTCCCAGCAGCGTGGCGGTTTCGGGGGCCTTGCAGTTGACCACTCCGTTGGCGTCCACATTGGCCTTGATCTGCGTGGCCAGCCAGTCGACGCACTTGGCGGCCATCTTGGTGCCCATGTTGCGGTCGAAGGGAGTGGGGGAGCCGCCCTGCTGCATGTGGCCGAGGATGTTCATCCGGCAGGTGAAGAGGCCCTTGCCCTCCTCCGAGTACAGACGGTAAATGAAGTCCGTGCTGTAGTTCTCGCTGGCCTTCTCGTTGCGCAGGATCAGACCGCGGGAGACGCCCTCGGCCATCTTGGAGGCCATGTGGTAGACATCCTGCTGCAGGTCCTTGATGGAGAATTTCTCCTCGTAGATGTAGGCGGCATCAGCTCCGCCGGCCAAACCGGCCAGGGTGGCCAAATAGCCGCAGTAGCCACCCATCGTCTCGATAACGAACACACGTCGCTTGGTGCCCTGGGCCGACTGCCGGATACGGTCGCAAATCTCCGTAATCTCATTCAAACCGGTGTCGCAGCCCAGCGAGAACTCGGTGCCGGGCACGTTGTTCGAGATCGTCGATGGGATGACCACGATCGGGATGCAGAACTGCGGATAGTTGTCCCGCTGATCGGCAATCTGTCCTGCGGCATGATAACTCTCGAAACCTCCGATGATCAGGAGACCCTGGATCTTGAACTCCTTGAGGCGAGCGGCGATCTCCTTGAACTTGCCCTCGGGCAAAGTGCGCTTGGTGCCCAAGTAGGCGCCACCCTGGCCAACCCATCCCGAGACATCGGACCTGGAAATGGTTTAAGATTAGAGTTGGTAAGTCAACCTTAAGGCATTAAACTCACCAGCCCAGCTCGCGGACATTTCCGGCAATGAGACCCTCGACACCGTCGTTGATTCCATACACAACATCGCCTCGGTAGATGGCATTTCGCACGAAACTGCGCACAGCGGCATTCATGCCGCAAGCTGGTGCTCCAATGTGCATCACAGCTAGACGGTAGCCCTCGATGCCCTTGCCATCGGCATCGAAGTTCTCCTTCGGGGGCTTCAAGCGTGTCAACATTTTGTACGTCTCCAGATTCCTCTCGAAGGAGCGACCGCGCAGCTTGACCGCATCCGCCCAGCGCTTCTCCTTCATGGCCTTGGCCACCGCCTGGGTGCGCTCCACGCACTCCATCAGCGGCACTCGAACGGCCTGGTTGCCATCCAGGGAGATGACCACTGGCACCGACTCCTTGGTGGCCTCCATCAGGGCCAAGGTGGCCTCAGCACCCATGCGACAGGCCTGGAAAAGGGGAAAAGGCATATATTTAAGATTATTTCATCAAGGGGATAAAATATATTTTTTATGAAATTTAAATTATGAAATATATGAATATATCTTAATAAATGGAAAACATATATTTAATATTATTTCATCAAGGGGATAAAATATATAGTTTATGAAATTTAAATTATGAAATATATGAATATGTATATCTAAATAAATGTTAAATATTCCGGTGTGTTGCGGAATTCTCTTCCAACAAAATTTAAACCTTTGGACATACATTTATCCATACAATTTCCCATTAAATTTGCTTGGAAAAAATGACAATCCATAATAAGAATTTATAATAAGATTTTAAAAGGCATTAATCTGCTTGCAAGCGACACAGCGACATTCCTTAAGAATGTGTAAATTCAAAGCTTATTCTCTTAAGATCCGAGCTACAAAGTCTGGCGTTAAAAAGTATGCTATAAAAAAATTTCTATCAAGGATGAAAATGATTGGCTTGAAATATTTGATAAAAAGGCATTAAAATGTATGCCCAAGACTTATAAGCCATAAATATATTAAAGCTTAATCTAATATTAATTTTGAGGAAAAATTTTGTTACTCTTTAACCCGTCTCTTTCCTAAAGTAAGGCAAATACTCACCAAAATACGATCGAAGGCGCTGGGATTGCCACCGCGCTGCACATGACCCAAAACGGTGATACGGGCATCGTGCTTCAAACGCTCGTCGATGACCTTCTTCACATCCTCGGCAGTGATGGGATGTCCTTCGCGATCCATGGCGCCCTCGGCCACGATCACGATGTTCAGGCGCTGACCAGCAGAGCGCTCCTGTTTTCGAATTAGGTAAGGTAATATAATTAATTAATATATATACAAAATAATGCGGTTGTGGATGATACAAAAACTACAACAGCACAAACAAATCATGAAGAAGCTTGATGTATGGACATCATTTCTACGATGTGTATTTTATGAATGCTTTGCCTTTTGATGTCTGAAGAATGTTGAACAAAATGTATGTCAGCGAGTTTATCAGTACAGTGCGTTTCGAGACGTAAAGTTTCTCTGTTAAACTTAGAAGTGCAGGCTTTATAAAAGAGTCTCATTTATGAAAATGAATTTATTTACATTGATTTGATGCTATGATGCATTGAAAATGCAATGAATAAGTTAATGGTTGAAGGGTTAACAGGCATAGTTCATGTCTAATGAAAATAAATTGAAGTGTATGAAACGCTTTAATAAATATCTTGAAAACAAGTTAATTATTCAGGTTTCATTTTGTTTCGAAACGCACTGAAGTTGAATAAATGTCTTGAAATGTGAAGAATAGACGCACAAGTCATAGTAAGTCGATAATTATAACATTTATGAAGATTTACAGATCGATTAAACGAAGATGAGTGTTAGTGGAGTTGGGAAAGTTAATAAGGGAACTCAATGACATCATGAGGAGTACATAAAACAGAGACCCAAATACCCAAACAAGTAAATCAAATAGATGTTAAAGCCGTTTATCGCCATTGAAATTTCGGCACACCAAAAGGGCCAAAACAAAGCAGTAGAAAATTTTGAAATTTGAACTTTGACAAAAGATTAACTAGATACTAATTGGATAGAGAAGGACTCTTGGCCTGACCTGCAGGAGCTTGGCACAGATCTCGTCCTGCCAATTGACCGACACCGGCTCCTCGGGTATGAACATAAAATCAGCCTCTGTGGCTATGGCTGCCGATATGGCTAAGTAACTAAAAAACAAAAGATTAAGTACAAAAATAAAGAATGTTTCACAAATGTTGGGGTTGATCATTAGGGGATTGGGAGTATCTGGGGTAAACTTAAGATTAGTTACAATATGATTTTGGTATGCTTGTACAGACAAAAACTGTGCGTAATTCATTCCATATCTCTGTTTGTTTTTAGAGAAACATTCGTGTGCAACAAGCGGAAAATAAGAAAAAGCTTTTGTGTGGCATGTGTCGCTCTCAATAGGTGTCTTTAAAAAAAAAAGTGTACTTAAAAGCACCAGTGTACTATTTAGGCATTGATATTGAAACTAAGCAACGACAACTGCACTGAAGTATAAAACTTTGGAATAATATTCTCGATAAGATAAGATAAGATCATTTAAATTTAGAGGTAACATCTTTAAATAATTGAACTTTATCGGTGCAGAAATATGAAATCTTAGTTGTATACATTCTATATTTAGGCATTTAGCAAAAAGATTCAATTGAATAGTTAATTTTATAAAACAAATTCTATAAGTGGAATTTCAAACATAATGCTTTAAAAAAATCAATATAAAAGAATTCTTTAGAATGTTTAAGTGTTCATAATTTGCAATTGATGTTTTAAATTTATTTTTGACAAATGCATTTTACTTTAAGAACTCCTTTAAAAATGACTATTTGAGAAAGTATTTTATATATCTTATAAAAAGTCAATGGACCATTTAATTAGAGAATATTTTCCTGATTTAACGATTTTTCGCAGTGCATGTGGAATGGAAAATAGAGCTGCATCTTGCCTGGGCCAGCTGGGAGCAGAGCCTGTCTGGCCAATCGACCTTGGGCGGCATTTCGGGAATGAATATGAAATCCGCTTCACACGCCAGTCCGCCCACAAGAGCTAAATAGCTGCAAAAATACATTACAAAATATTAGTCAAAAGGGGGAGAGGTTGGCAGGGAGGATGGGATGTGGACACCAAGATCGATCGAAGGGGTCACTGGCCAAAAAAAACAGAAATGTGCGAAATGAGCCGACATTCAACAGATTTCCGTTTGGGCTTGCCTGTTCCAACTTGAGGACAAGTCGATCGGGCCAATCTAGCGGCGGCGGCGACTCGGGCAGAAAGACGTAGTCTGCCTCGGAGATAATACCGGCTACCACCGGCAGATAGCTATAGATAGTCGGTACGGGCATTAGCTAGAATCCCAATTAATCACTGACACTTAGGCTAAGACAAAGGCACCCTCCCCCCACTTTGCTTGCAACCTTTCTGGGATGCAACTTACCCGCAATGACGACCCATGACCTCCATGATGAAGGTGCGCTGATGAGAGTAGGCGGTACTGGAAATGGCATCGATGGCCTCGATGATGCGATGCAGGGCCGTGTCCGTGCCGATGGTCATGTCCGTGCCACAGAAATCGTTGTCGATGGAGCCCACCTGTGAGTAACCCATAAGACCCATAAGAAAAGTTAACCAAGGAAAGGGATAAATATCATACCAATCCCACGATATGCAGCACATTGAACTTCTCCTGCTGCTCGGTGGTGATGGTCTTATTCTGCACCAACTCATCCAAAAGACTGGACCACTCCTGACGGAACAGATTGGCACCGGTGAGGGAGCCATCGCCTCCGATCACCACCAGATTGGTGATTCCACGTTGGATCAGGTTGTTGGCGGCCTTCAAGCGACCCTGACGCTCACGGAAGTCCTGGCAACGAGCGGAACCAATGATGGTGCCACCACGATGGATGATGGAAGAGACCGAGGCCCAGTTGGCCTCCTGGATGCAGTCGCCGCCATCGACCATGCCCTGATAACCCTCGCGGATGAAGTAGACCTAAGCGGAAATATGAAATTTTTGTAGATATTGTGTAAACCAGAAAAGTTATTTATTCATGGCGCATGACATCATCAACTCCATTAAACATGAATCATTTAAATTTGATAATAATTAAATTCACGAAAAAATATTAATAATAATTTTCACATAGCTTAAATTGTTTAAGAATTAATAGAAGAGTGAGAATTCATTATTTTTAGAGACTAGGTATTTAAAGTTCACCAAAAATGACAAAAGAACACCCCTTAATTTTTGTATTTTCTAAAACTAAGAAAAACCTTACTGATGATAAGTTCGCATTTTACATCATTTGATTATTAAGAATCTTTTTTACACCTTTAGAAACTAAAGTCCAACTGCTTGTCTGTCTACTGAAAAGTCAACAAAATAAAACAAACAATAATGATGCAAAAGCACATTAGATTATTTAGATTAGATTACTGGAGCCGCTGGAATTCCAAACAAAAAAATCCGTTTCAATACTTATTAAATATGTACATTTTATGTATATAGGATATAGCAAACAAATTGCCTTTTGTCACGTGTCATAAGTTTCACTTCTATTAACCCCCAACAAATTGAATTCAAATAAATGGATTTTAATCAATTTCAATGAAGCACAATTGAGCAATTATTTTGCATATTTTAGAGGGCAACAAACACCCAAAAAATTCCCTATAACATTTAAGAACTTATTTGAAAAGGAAAATAAATCGAAAAGAAACCAAGAGCGACAACAAAAAACGAAACAAATTAGCCGAAATAAATCGCATGTGAGTGGCCCGAAATAAACCCAATGTCAATGTGCATATATACATATATATTCTTGATTGTCGCACCGTAGAATTTCTTTTCGGACCGATTAGAGATTATCTAACTGGCTTAACAGAACCGATTGCCATGGTTCAATGGCTGCTGATAAGCAAATTACCAGGTGTTTTACGTAAATTTCTGGGTTCATGTGGGGTTGCGGGGGCGTGTAAAGTACTTGACAGAGGTCACCACTCACCTTGCAGCCCAAGTAGATGGCCATACGCACACAGGCGCGAACGGCAGCGTTCATGCCCTGGGAATCCCCGCCGCTGGTGAAGACCGCCAGTCCTTTGTCCTTCTGCGAGCCGCGGGCCAGGAATCGTTGGTTAATCTCGGAGTTCATTTTTCTATATTTTTTTTTTTGTCTTTCTCCCACTCAATTATCTGTATCTCGGATATCAAAGGAGATATATATCTCACAAGCACACACTATATAGGACTAGGAACTGTTATGCACTATTAAACGGGAAGGTATTTCCTATTTTCCCCTATTTTGAACTATATATTTTAACCACGCAGCTGGAGCTGGGTTATTATATCCAAAATGGGCTATAAATACTACTACTGCTCCTTTCCGTGGCTTTTCAGTTACTAGCGATATATGTTCGCAGGCGGTATTCACAAGTTTCGCTTTTGCTTTTGACGTTTCAAGGTGACCTTCAGGCCAGACGCATACACAACACACACACACGGTCACACGCACACAGTCACGGGCTGGCTGTAAGTGCGTACTGATGCAATGCTAACTTTGGGTGGTTTAATCCCCCCACGTTTCTTCCACCGCAAATTGTTAAATTTTTTCAGCTTTGTGTTAAAACTTGGATGGTATTATCCATGATACAATAACATAAGGTAGTCTCGTCGGCTGTCTAAACGTTCGGGTTTTGGTCAGTGCGTGTTCGTCTTTCGAAGGGAAAGGTTGTCTGCGGACGAATTTTTTAGGAAATTAACCCTTGAGCAACATGACATTTTGCAATGTGTGCCGCAAACACGTCGATGGCGTAAAGGCACCGAAATGTTTGGAAAAAAGAGCGCTGTGGGAGGAATCGCTGTGATACTTTTAAAATAACAAAGAATGTAAAAGAAACTTTAATAATCGCAACCGAAAATATTAGTATAAGTTTTTATGTCTAAACTTATACTAACATTTTCGGCTGCGATTATTAAAGGTTCGTTTACATTCTTTGCTATTTTAAGATTAGAATATATTTTAAAATTAAGAATCTCAACAAAAGACTCAGTATTCAGAGGCAAAAACAACGCCTAATTTCAAATTCAAAATTATTAAAAATTAAATTATAAAAAAAAATTAAACTCCTTTTATTATGAAAGGCAAAAAAAAACCCCCTGAACCATCTAAGGGTTAATCCACACATTCTATTGTCGCTCTGCTCGCACTTACTAAACAGTTGCCATTTCACTCGCACTCATTGTTTTAATAGTAGGGTTCCAAAATTTGCCGACGAGACTACCTTATGTTATTGTATCATGGTATTATCTGTTATGCACGGACTTTTCGCGATTGGCGACGAGCGGAAAATAGCGTTTAAGCAATTTGTTTACCTTCAGCCCACAACTGTTCAGCTGTTGATCAGCTGTTTGTCGATGGGCGAGTAAAAGCTTTCGCGAGCTTTCACCGTTGGGAATGGGGAAATTTTTGGAGCTGTCATCGGTGGGTGTGAGCGATACGAGATATCGAATGGGGGAACTTTGAATTTTTAACGTTTCTTTGGGGGTATTAATAGGGAAAGGATAAAAATAAGAAGTTACATGGATAAAAATAATAAACTCTTTATAACTACATATAATTAAAGCTAATATTATTGAAAGTAAGGAGAATAAATTTCCGTACCAATAATTCTTATGAGTACCTTACATTTAAGTGCTTGTTGAAAAATTTTGACCTAATTCTTTCACCATGAAGTTCGACCAAACTTTTGTATTTTAATCATTTTTTTTAAATAATTGTAGTAAATTAAGTATATATTTTTTATACTCTATCTAGTGTTGCATATTTTTTCGGGACTACTTTCGTTAAATTAAAAAAACTTACATAAGGCCTGACAGGGTGCACAAAATCAATAACGTCTTGCATAGTTCTCAAACACTTTCGTAGATCTTCAAGGGATTTACCACATTTCCGTTTTGACTCAGACTTATTCTTCTTTTTAACAGCATTAGCAGCTAGTTTTTCAGATTTCATAAAGTCATCGTGCTCTTTTGTCAAAAAATCTACTGGCCGGTGTCGACCACATCGTTGCCTTAGTGTATCTTCTTTTGTATTTTCTTTACCAGGGATATCGTCCTTTTGATTACCAGAATCACTGTGCGACTTTCTTAAATGCAGCTTAAAGTTATCATCGATATTGAAAAAAACCTTTCGTTTATGGCTGCGAGGGAATCTATTTAGGAGTTTGATTCATAAAGCCAACGATTTTAAAGTACTTACGGTTCAGAACTGCATTCTCGAGCACCAGAAATATATTCGAACTTTCTTATCCCCCTTTTTAGATTATACATATATAGGCTACATTTTCTGCTTAAACTAACATCCAGATGACTTCGTGTATATTGGTGATGGATCCTTGGTAATGTCAACTGGTGGGGAGGAAATCCTTGAATGCTTTTCGATTATTTCCGGTTCTTACCTTCCTGTTAAGAAAATTGTTTGGATTCCCTGGTACATATTTTATGGGTTGGTGTGGAAAATGAAAAGGGCGGCCTTCTGGTATTCTCCCATTAATTTCCAAAAAACTTAAAAAACGATTAATGTAATAATTTAGGTTTCAAATAGATACTTACAAAGGTTTAAATTTAGTTAAAACTCGAAATTTATTTGAATGCATGCCAAATTAAATTTTGCCTCCTAAATGTTGCACATTTTTATTTGTTTTCCAATTTTTGTAAATTTTTGCTTAATTTTTTGAAAAGTTGACATTTTTGCAAATGGAAACTTTGATCGAGAAGAAATTAAGAATACAAACGCATTTGGTTGGTTTTTTGTATTATTTATTTAATTTTTTGGTTTTTTTGTTGGTAATTAAGAAACTGTAATTTCAATAAACTTAAATATTCCACTCATACATCAATCTTTGCCTCTGTTATATGCATACAATTTACGCCTACACCCGGTATTTTTTATTTGGTTGTCATTTACTCTGTTTCATGAATGTATTGCAGTTTCACAATAATTTTATATTATATGTTTTGGGATTCGACTTATTAGCGTTGCGGCAAAAGTGTTTCTTTTATTTAAATATATATTTTTTTGTTTTATTTTTTTTTTATATTCCTCACATTCATAATATAGCGATAAATTCAATTGCGAAAATATACATTTACTTTTATCATACATACATATGTTCTGTATGTAACCGTTTTGTTGGACAATAATATATTTTCTTTCAATACACATGCAAAGTTTTCACGTATGTAAATTAAAAATTTGAATAGTTTTAGTTTAGTTTGCAATATTTATGTATTTTGATTCGATCTTCATTTAAATGTTTTATTTCATATTTCCAATGCTGATTTGCAGGTTGCAATTGTTATAAATTAAGAAGTCGAAAACTTTTTGAATGATAAAATTAACTTTAAAGAAACAATCGCCAGATTTTAGGAACAATTGAAGGCTGTTTCTTTGATGCGAAAACGTTTTTCTGGGCTTTCAAACTTCTAAGTTTGATTTCCCAAAAAAAAACGAAAACAATTGGAAACTTGTGCAGACATTGCGCACAATAAAACTCGTGCCTTCGCCATGTTGCACAATTGATAAAATGATTCGACTTCCGTTTCCGGTTAATTAGACATCGTTTGGAAATTCATTTGACAGATTGTTAGATATATGTATGTATTATATGAGTTATGCTTTTCACAATTGTTTATACCAAGAGAAAACAACAAAGAAATTGCAATTGTAGATTTAACCCTTTTGTTTTATGTAAGACATGTATAAAAAATAGCAATGAACAATTATATATTTTCTGTATTTTTCCGTTCTCTCCACGTTCCTTTAACAGATATGGTTCCTGATTCATGGGATTTGAACCGATTTCCGCACGTGCATTATAAATGCAGCCCTGTCTGTGTGTGTCTGTGTTTGCTTCTGTTTGTGTGTGTGGGGGAGGTTGAAAAACGAAAATTAAACGTAAATCGAATTTTAATGAAACAAAAAATGGGAAACTAGGTTTTTTTGGTTTTATTTGTTTAGAAAAAGAATTACAAATAATACATAAGTTTTTGTTTTTATTTTTGTTTTTCTCATTTGGTTCGCTTGGTTGTTGTTGTTGCTGTTTGTTTTTTTTGCAGTTGTTTCTGTTGCCATACGAAAATTAAATAATTAATTTAGACTCTTGCAAAAAACGTATAATAACCGATTATCTCATTTCATTTCTTGTGTATACAGTTAGGAATATTATTTATTTGTTTGTTTTGTAAGGAGGAAATCCACACGAGGCATCGCTAGGGCGAACAAAGTCGGAGCACCCAGAGTTTGGCCGTTTCGATCGGGGAAAAAAGACACACAATTATGAATTATCTGCTAGATTAATTTGATTCAAAAACCGGAAAAATCCTACCAAACTCCGAAATACAACGCATTTGCTTGGCCCATACCGTGATGCTGTATTTTTCTGTATTTCTTAAGCAGTTGCAGTTGAGCTACATTTGAGACAGATCGGCCGGCATCTGTTGTTCATACATTTAACTAATGTATATAGGGGATCTCTGTTGCAACACAGAGCCCGGCTAAAAACTAACCGTGACAATTGAGGGAACGACCTCAAATGCCGGCCCATCGGCCCCAAATGAACTGAAGCATCCTGCCCTCAATTCGTATGTAAATGTCTCAAATGTTTGCGCTTCCTGCCTGCCTGCTGCTCTCGCCTGGATTATCGTTTCATTTCAAATTGTTTTGCTTTGCTGGTTTTGCGTTTTATAATATTTGTTTCTCTTTGTTGTTTCTGTTTTTTGTTTGTTTGTATTACTGAATAATATTTGCATAGTCAAAAAGGAAACATTTGCTTAGTTGTTTGGTTAGTTGTCGCCGCCCTCCTGTGGCTCATCGCCGTCGCCTTGGGTGTCGGACGTCCAAAGGGTCAGGTTGTCCCTCAACAGCTGCATGATGAGTGTCGAGTCCTTGTAGGAGTCCTCGTTGAGTGTGTCCAGCTCGGCTATCGCATCATCGAACGCCTGGGTCGCCAATTAAAAATTCATTGATTAGTGTTTGTTCTCTAAAGTTTCAAGTCAAAGGAAATGTTTGGCAAGGCGAATGCAAGTTGGTAGAACGAAAGCATTTTCAAAGTGGCGTTAGGTTCGTCATACATTCATAATTGGCTTCACTAAACAAACTTCATCGAACTAAACTCGAAAGCAAAGTGTGTAAATCAAAATAATAACAACAAAAGAGTGTGTTTGACCTTAACTTAATAAAAAACGAATAGTGTTCACCAGCAAAGGCCGCAAGTAAGTTATTTCACAGGCAAAGTTTTTGGCATTTCTCATGCAGTTCGGGGGGAAAAGTGGGAGGCTTGATATACATGGCGTTTCAGAAAGTTTTAAATTTCAGTAGAGTTTTAAAAGTCTGTCCATGAAGAAATAGTTGTTAAACTTAGTTTTTTACTTGTTACTTAATACGAAAAGTAATAAGATACTTCTAAAAGTTTAACATTTTAATTGCAGTTAATTAAGAGATATAATAACTCTTGGACAGCTTCTAAAACGCCCTGGTGTTCAAGTGTTTATCTTTCATAGGGTTAAAGCTCATTAAGTTGGTATATTAGTTGCTGGATATCTTACTCAGTTTAGTCACAGAACAACAATAATTTGTATCTTTTCATTGGATGATTAGTATTTGTAAGCGAGTTGTTAAGTATACATAGAAGAGACATGTATAAGTTGAACTGAACCTGTTTAGCTAAGTGACAAGCCCTCGCTGGTGAATTGATAATTTCGTAATAGAAGACGGAAAAGTTGAGTGCAAGACCTAATCTGATTGGATGTGTGGGCTGCATTTTGGTTTTTGCAATATCGAACGCCTCCTGATAGGCTTTTTTCGAGTCCTCAACGACGGCTTAACGATTTACACATGATTCAGTTATGTAAAAAAGTAAGAAACAAATACCAAATGTTAGGAAAACCATTTTAAAAAACAGAAAAATTCTTAAATATCGATGGAGAGTGATTTTTGTGTGCCTTGCTCGCTTGCCATACATTTCGATTAATCGAGCCAAGTCTCAATATGTTATTAACCTGTTTAGCCAATTGGCAAGCTTTGTCTGGCGAGTTCAAAATCTCATAGTAGAAGACAGAGAAGTTAAGGGCCAGACCCAAACGGATGGGATGTGTTGGCTGCATTTTACCCTTGCTAATGTCAAATGCATCCTGGTAAGCGGTTTGCGAGTCATCGACAACGGCTGTGTTTGCAAGAATATTATGGTTTGGTTTATAAAGAGTTTTTGTTATTTCATAATACGGGTGTGTATCAATGGGATTTGGGTGTTTGTGATTGAGTGCTTCCCAAGATACTTACTGTTGCGTGCATCTCCGGTGGCAACCTCGGCTAAATACCTGTAGTAATCACCCTTCATCTTCAGGTAGAACACCTTGCTCTCGGGATTGCTGGCTTTTGGAATAAGGTATTTGTCCAGAAGTCCCTGCAAGCAAAGAAAATAAGAGCTTCAATTAATTTCAGATCAATTACGAACTTCTACCACAACAATTAACCAAATAAGCCGCCTGGTTTATTTGTAAACCTTGTTCTGTTACATTTTCCACTTAAAAATCCATCAAGCACGCGTTGAGTTTAATCCAATATAAGAACACCAATCAAAGGAAAATGAATAGGGGGGAAAACCCCAAGTTCAACCCTGGCAATGGTCTATTTTCTGATCCGTGTATGGCAATATAAATTCCATATACACACAAGCCAAAACCTCTGTGTGTGGGGAAAATGGAAAAATGTTCATTTTAAAAATAGATTTATTGATTGTAACAAATTTTATATTTCACTAGAGCAAGAAAGAAGAGCAGAAAACGGGGCCCACCCTCTGGAAAACCTCCCAAGCAATACCCTGGACAGCTGAGCTTGCCAAGGGCGGGGATGTATTTATATATATAAATATATACATATATATATATTTAGGCGGTTGACAGGACAGCCAGCTTCATCACAGTCAATTTAGATGAACACCCAAGTGAGTTGTGGGTATAAAAATAATTAGATGGACCAATTACAACCCCATAAATCTGTCAGAAAGAGACTTGCGCAGAATTGCAGACCAGCACTTACCAAAACTTCGTAGCAGATTTCCCTCAGCTCCTTCTCCACACGCTCTCTGTACTCACGGGCGAGCTGCTGTTTTCTAGCGGATGCTTCGGTTTTCTGCTCAATGGAGGAGATGACACGCCACGATGACCTGGTTTGGGCGTGTTAAACAAGCCGCAGAAAGGGAAGAAATACATACAGTTTAGCACTTGAACTCCATTCTATGAGGCAACATTAATCAAGCGGTGATTGATCGACTCACCTGCGGGCACCGACCACATTTTTGTAGGCAACGGAGAGCAGATTTCTTTCCTCATTTGAGAGCTCAACGCCAGTCTCTGTGACGGATTTCATGGCCTGGGCCATGTCATCGTAGCTGTATAGAGAAATATCCATTAGTAATTAAAAATACATATAATCTGGGTTGACAAAGAAATTAAAATCTTTAATGAGTGTCACAGCAAGGTTTTAAGGTAGCTTAAGATGAGCGAAAGGAAATTGGTTTTTAAAGTGAGATTTATTTTTAAAGCCTGGTTCAAAATTATTTATTATAACTGATTTACTAAAATACGTATTTTTCTAAACGATTTATTAAAAATCATAAACTTTATTTTATGAACTTTTAATTTTGAAGTTAATAGACGTATTTTTCAAATTGATGTATTAAAAAACCATTAACTGTATTTAAGAACTTTTAACTTTGAAGTCCCTTGCGATATGTGTGAAACATTCCCTTTATTGTAATAGGATTTACTTACCGTTCGGATTGCTCGGCCAGTTTAGCCTTCTGGACCAGCTCTTCCTTATCGACTGTCGACATTTTGTTGTTTGTTTTTTTTTTAGGTTACTTCACAAAACTAATAAAATACGCCACACAGTTCGATATGCCGCTCAAAAGTTGCTTACAATGGCTTTCTGTAATAAATTAGAACGTAAGCAAGAGCATTAGTTTGTTTTTTAGTGGAGGAGAAATGTAGGTGAGGCCACATCAAACCGTTATCTCAGCTAACGTTTCTTGGCAGTTTGCCTTATACAAACACCTGACTGACTAACAGACTTCTGTTGCGGATTACCAGTCTGAAATTCCACTGCCAGCAGTGGTTGCACAACATTTGGGGGCAATGTTAACTCTGCGAATTTTTATTAAGTGAGTTGCCATTCAATGGGTATATCAGAACTTTGTATTTTATGAGATTATATTGTCTGATAAATTTTTATCTCATAAATTAAAAATACGTGTTATCATTTCGAAATAAACCGTAATGCCCTATTGAAATTGTTGAGCTTTTATAAGGCGAATTTAAGTTCATGCTCTTAAAAACTTTTTTTATAATAACTTAAGACTTCACTTCAATTAGAGATTTATAAATTGGAAAATTTTGAAAATTTATCTAATAAATAAAGCCGGCTCCAGTCGTGTCCGATATACCCGCAATGCACTTTCGGAAAGTATTCCTGGGTATAATCGTACGAATTTAGTTTGTTGTCATGCTTCCGCTTGACGAAAGTGTTGAATTTAAAACGACGATGACTCATGGACTCGCAGCAGGTCTTTATTGACTAATCGCTGACGGAATGGCTAATTTAAAAAGGAAAAAACCAGCACTGGACATGGTCGCACGTGTGACAGCTATGCAACTATTTAAAGCTTAGTTTATGGTTTATGGAAGGTCGATGGTGGAGAGAGTATCTGGCTGAGAGATGTGAGAAATTCAACTTCGGCAACAGTGTTAAAAATAAACCATGAATAAAAAGAGAAGGAGAAATGGAGCAAAAGTCGGCTCGCCTTAATGCGTTAACGTGTTTTTGTGTGTGTGCCAAAGATAGATATTTATGTACGTGCATAAAGACGGTCTGTTTGTGTTCCCTGTACAGTGACGCACTCAATTATTTGCCCACTCAGTGAACTTCTATCGATTAAACGTGCAGTAATTATTCGACTACGAAAAAAACAAAAACCGACAGGAAAATATGCGACAGTCATTAATTCGCTCACACGTAATCCAATTAGAATTTTTGCGATAGGATCTATCCAAACTTTCGACGTAGGATCAATTTCCTGCTTGGCTTTTAGGAAGGGAAGTGAACGAAAATCGATTAATTTCCGCCCGACCTGGAGAAAGCTTGAAAGCAAGAACTGAACTGAGGGAGGAGGGTGAAAATCGGCGCGTGGAAATGCATATGGGCGTTGCTGGTATTTTTAGACAACTTGCGCTCTGGACAAAAAACATTTTGTTTGCCCGCCCGGCGGAAACCTCAAAAACCAAGCACAAGAATGCCAGCTAATGCAGCCAGTCAGCCAACTGATGATTGAAATGGAAAATCTCTGCTCGGCACACATTGGCGTCATAAAAGCACCACCAACCATCCCACAAATACCGCGTTCAATTGGATTTACAGTCCAGCTTGGCTAACGAAGACCGCAACATATGTTATGTCAAATAAAAAAGAACAAAAAACAAATTATTTTCTTTAATGTTAGATAAATAAAATCAAGATTTACAAAACCATATATACTAATGTTGATTTACTAATTATAATTGAAATATTTATATAAAACGGAGTTGTATTAGTCCTACCATTTTGTACTTCAATTAAAAAAAATAATTGGTGTCCCAGAAAGATGTATCTATTTTAACATCAAGACAAACTTTTTGAAGTTCAAGATTGGGCTTACATTGTTTTACAATAAGAGAGGTTTTCTTTGGGGGAACATCAATTAGAAGAGATACAAGTTTTGCAGATTCAAGAAGTAGTTATAAAATACGACGCAGATAAATGAAAACGAACTAATACAATTTTGTGTTTTATAAATGACCGTCTCTATTTGTATACCGATCGACCGCCAAATTGAAAAATCATTGACCCTTTGTCAAAACAAAAGGCGTCGGGAAGGGGCGTGGCGAGGGAGGGGGTGGGTGCGGCCTACCAACGCGTTTTTAGGTCAATTGACATGTTTTTCTGGCTGCTCGGCAAATGCCAAAACATTAAGCCAGGCGTAACGTAAATTAACGTAACACTCCCCTAAATGGGCACAAAAATGTTTAGTTTTTTTCGGATGAAAGAAAAAACTTGTTCCCAACCACGCAGATTGCTCATCTGCTTGAATGAATATATTAATAAAAGGGAAAAGATACAGGTGGGAGGTGGTGATTCGATTTTTTAGATACACCTTAGAGGAGGGAAAACCCATATGGCCCCGGCTAATTCCTGGGCTAGAAAACTCTGCAAAATCTATGGGTACTTTAAACTTTATCTGCGCCGGCCGACAGCATGCGCAGTAGCTCCAGAACCCCACAAACCCCGAAACCCAGACCGCGTTGATGTAGAAATTCCTCTACACTGTAGATACTCTACATGGGGCGAAAAAGTTACTAACTTTTATGGGGGCTCTGTGCGTATGCGTGTGCTTGTGCGTTCTGGGTGGTGGTGAGGTGATATGTGTGATGGTGTTGGTGGGGCCGCCAATCGTGTTTCCAAGTGCGGCGCTACAGAATTATAAAAATAATCGGGAGAAAGGGGGAGCCGAGAGAGAGAGGAGGAGAGCGGCGAGCGCTCAGAGAGAGGCCGAAATGTATCTACCACAGGCGGCCGCCAACTGTGTTGAGTTTGGCGAGAAAACCCACCTAACCGCGTGTCCCCATCCAAGTTGATATATATATATATAATATCTTGGCGTACTGTGTGTACATATAGCTGACTATATATGCGTATATATAGAAGTCGGCTATGTCCGCCGCCTACAACTTAACCGATGAACTGCTGATGATGATGAGAAATACGAAGCTACAAGCGAATCTCACCGCATCACATACATGCACCAATACTCGGGCAAATCGGGAATGTTCTTTTCTTTCTTTCTTTTTTTTTGCACAAATTCACACTTTTGACTTTTTGCGTAGAACTTTTTTTCGGCTTTGGATCGATGCCTGATGGAGATATTTCGACTTATCTGCGGTCCGAGTATAGATGCATGTAAGTGATTACTCATAGGCGGTTTTACACGTGTTTTTTCCTCGGATATTTTAGCAACTTTTCGTTTTATAATTTCATACACACACTGGCAGGCACACACACATAGATACAACACTCTGGGCCAGCAAAATTGTTACTTACATTCTCGATTAACTGAAACTGAAACGACAACGAACACTACCAACGAACGAATGAGAATGACGGACGGCAAAGGTTGCACACATTCGCCGCTGCCGCTGTATCTGTATCTGTGTTTCGCCTCTGCTCTCTCCGCACACATACATTGGCACATGCGCCGCCGCAAAAGAGAGGCAGCATATGGGAAAGGTGCAGGCGAGAGCGAGAGAGAGCAGTTCAGGGTTGCCAACCTGCCGTCGCAGTAATGTTGCCAGGTGTGCAGGTAAATCTTAAAAAGCAATCTTGCAGATACAATATACTAATTTACAACGCTCCAATAACATGTATATAAAAAGCTTCGACAAAAGCTAGCTTTTATTGTCAACTCTCCTGTTTTATCAGTTTATGAAGTAATAGTTTTTAGTTCGTTTCCAACCTGTTGAAACTTTTGAGCGCTTATCTAGCACCCAGATTACGCTTTTATCTTGACTTTATGGCCTCCGCAAGGAGGAAACTAATCGGGAGATGTATGCCACTGATAAGGGGGTGGCGGTAAATTGCCTTAATTCTAATTTGGATTTCATTGAATTCGTGCACTCACACATAAAAACGAGATATCAGCCCAACTTATGTTTTTTTCTAGTGGTGAGTAAGTGAGTTTTGAACTTTACGTTGTATTTCAAATTTAAGTTATATCTTGAAGAAACTAAAATTTTTTGTACCTTAACAAATAATTTAAAGATTGTTTTTTGCCGTGGGTTTTAGCTTTTTCCGTAACTCATAGTTATACATCCCAAGCCCAGGAAACTTTTTATCATTTATCATATTGAAATAAGAAAATTAAAATGGCATGTGTTAGTACCTCCTTTCTTAAAAATCAGCAAAATAAGATTGCGTTTATATTTAATAAATAAAATATATAAACGTTATTAAAAGCAATTTTTATGTAAAATAGAATCAACGAATTTTAACTTTTTTTTAAACTGTCCATTACATAGTTTATTGTAAAGCAACTCGTGCGTGACGCGACACAAACTTCGCTCACGCGCCCATCTCTACTTTTTACTACAGCTCACAAAGAACAAGACGGAGAAAATTACGTCATCGGCGTCCTATTTGCTTGCGGTAATGAAAAATTGCTACATCCATTTCCTTTTGCAATGAGTTTTTCGCAACGCGAACAGCACACGCAACGCAATATCGAACGCCCTATCAGCACCTGCCATCCAATTAGGAGGCCATTGAATCGATAAAAGTGCGTGGGCGCAGTTATTCGGGGAAAATTTTATCCGCCGACAATATGGCGGTCCCAAGCCGACACACGACGCACTAGGTGAAATTACTCACTGCGCCTGGATTTTCAAGCGATTTTTGAAGACAGGGCTATTCCTCGGGCTCACAACACTCGATTTTCGACTTGGTTTATTACCAGCGACCACTTATTAATTAGTTAATTCACCTCGTACGGGTCGGACCTGAAGGTTCTTCTTCTTCTTAACGCGCAGCTGTGTTGGAAAACGTCGGATTTCAGATATGGATGGGCCCACAGGAATTTTCCCACACGCGCGTTCGAAAATTCCGATACACGAGAGCCATATCGATAGTTAACTAGATGTATTAACCAGCTCTAACAGCCCGCACGTGTTTACTTGTTGTGTGGGATTTCATTTCTTGGTTTTACATTAGAAAACGTTGATTTTTAACAGATACAAAGATGCCGCGCTCCAAACGTGATAAGAAAGGTGAGAGCTTGGAAATTAATTTACCTCATTACCACTTGAAATACATTATAATTTCCATTCTTTAGTTTCTTTAACCAAAACCGACCGCAAGGGTCTGGCTTGGAAACAGCGAATCGTGGACGACATTCGCTTTTGTGTTGGCAAATATCCCAATATTTTCGTTTTCCAAGTCCAAAACATGAGAAATAGCCTGCTTAAAGATCTCAGGCAGGAGTGGAAAAAGAACTCTCGGTTTATCTTTGGCAAGAATCGCGTGATGCAGATCGGTTTGGGACGCACCAAAAGCGAGGAAGTGGAGTCGGATTTGCACAAGGTAAATTTTGATATAGAGATATAAAATATATTCCTAACTTATTACTTTACAAACAGCTATCCAAGCGTTTGACCGGCCAAGTGGGTCTGCTCTTCACGGATAAATCCAAGAAGGAAGTTCTGGAGTGGGCCGAAAATTACTGGGCTGTGGAGTATGCACGCAGCGGCTTTGTGGCCACGGAAACGGTTAACCTGTCAGCTGGTCCCTTGGAGGACTTTGCCCACTCCATGGAGCCGCATCTGCGATCACTGGGCCTGCCCACCAAGCTGGAGAAGGGAATCGTCACCCTGTATGGTGACTACACAGTCTGCGAGGAAGGCAAAGTACTGACGCCCGAGCAGGCGAGAATCCTCAAGCTGCTGGGCAAACCCATGGCTAAATTCCGGCTGACCATGAAGTGCTCGTGGACCAAAAGCGAGGGATTCCAGCTGCACGTCGAGGATGATGTGAACGATGAGGAACAGGCTGATAGCGCCATGGAAGAGGACGCAGAGGCTATGGAGGACAACGACGACGATGATGACGAAGAGGAGGACGATGAGTAAATTAGTTTTAGGCGTAGAATTAATTTTTTATGTATATATCAAGTACAGAAAATATATATACGTGTATTTTTACATTACTTTTATATTATCTTACGTTCAACACAGATAATACTTGATTAATTGTAGCTTAGACTAAAAACTAAGTAAACAAAACACTTAAAAAGCATTCCAGATATTGCAGCTAGTGACCAAAAGCCGTTGTACGAAGTCAAGAAAGGCACACTCCTCAGTTTGCGTCGTCCGAGAGGATGTAGAGCACCAGAGGACGTTCGTTCTCGCTATCATCCTCCAGAAGGTCGCTGCCATTCAGGGAGATATCCGGCGAGGCAGAGGCTTCCAGCTCCAAGGCACTCGTGGTGGCACTTAAAAAGAGTTCCAAAGGCATGGGTTGCCCAGAAACTTCTCGATTCGAAGGAGTTTCTGCCTCCAGTGCCACATCTTCCTCTTCCTCCTCGGCTATGTCCAAATGTTATTGATCCGTCGAATTTGGCTGAACTGAGCAGCCCGCCGCGATGTGGTCCATCACTTGCTGCTTCAATTGCGCGACATGGTCCTTGAGGTTCTTCACAATGCTCGCCAGATCGACGTTCTCGCCCTTGAGGATCTTAACGCGGTCCTCCAGTTTCGAGATGCGCTCCAGCTTGCGCTTGCGGCACTTGGAGGCGGCCACGCGGTTGCGCTGCCTCTTCCGCTCCAGCTTAATCTTCTCCTGGGATTCCATGTCGATGGGGCTGACGTTGGGCGAACCGGCTGGGTTGCCGGGTTCGTCCTTGATCACCGAGAAGCTCTCGGCCATGTTGGCGTAAAAGGTTCCTCCGCTGATGCCATTGGTCACCGCAGTCATGGCTGGAGCGGCTGGCATATTGTTGTTGGGAGTTGGATTGACGGCCGGCAAAGCCTGCGAGTTGGTGTGCAGAATCTGTAGAGCCTCCTCGAATCCCTTGCCGAAGGCTTCTTGCTCATCGGTGACGGGACCCGCCTTGGTGGGGAAAACCTTGCCGGGCTGGGGAGTCTGGATGAGGTTGTTCGACATCAGGATCTTCTCCAGATCGGGTGTATTCAGAGTCTTGGCCTGCAGATCCGGTGAGTTAATGACCAACGGCGCAAAGATCCGCTTGTTCTTGGCACCTTTGCTGTTCAGATCCAGGGAACCGGGACGCTTGTTGGGATTGGGGGTGGATGTGAGGCCCGGGGTTTGAAAGTCCAGCGACATGGGGGCTCCTTCTTCTCCAATGGGCTCTGTTTTCGGTACGATCTGCAAGGCAGTTGCTCCGGAACTGCCAGCATTCAGGTTGCTCAAATTCGCAGCAGCGGAAACGGGGGTTTTCATGTTTGCCCTGACAATGACGTCAAACTGATTTCAGCGAACGAGTGAGAGAAAAACAGAAAACAGTCTGATAAAAACTTGTTTCGCGATGAGTCATGCGAATAACTCGCGCTTCTTCTTACTCACCAGAGGGTGGGAACTTTGGGTCGCGAAATGTGATTAAAGCAAACTGTACTTTTGTGTTTGCTGGCTTGTGTTTCACCACTGTTTAATCTCTTGTTTAATCTGTCACTTCCGCTTGGTGTTTGCCTTACTTGGCTTAGTTTATTTATACAAATATTTATTACGCGCAGTTGTTTTTAGAGTGGCTGCTTTTTATTTGCGGTGGACATCAATCGATTGGTAAATGGTGTGGAGGCTAACTCCACTAAGTCAGGATGGTGTACACGCTAAGTATGTATTCGATTATTGCGGAGTGTGTATTAACTACAAGTTAAGAAATATTCATTAACTATCGATAATGGAGAATGTATATGTAGAGTGGAGTGCCCTCGTTTTTTTAAGCTTGGACTCAAACCATATTTTATAATTTGCTTATGACATGGGCAGCACTGGTTATTGCAGTTGAATAGCAATGACTTAACCCATTTGTGCATTTAACAATACTAAATTTTAAATTCAAATCTTTGCCGCCAATCATGAGAACAACAAAAACACAATAACACTTATTTGTAAATGAGATATTTATTTTTTAGATAATTGTTAAAAAGCACCAAGAAAAACGTGAAGCAAGAAAAATTACAGGCATTTCCCCGCTGCTCCAAAACTTCGTCAACCCAAATTAAAAACTTTCTATTTTAGGGATATCCCCGATATATTTATATTCGACATTTATGATAACTGTATAGCAATAAATATTTTCAAATACGGCTTGTTTTGTTTTGTTTTTCAAACTGTAGCATATACATCAAGTTCAAATATATATATTCGTTTATGTAAATACATTAATAATATTTTGATTTTGCAACCAAACGTCTTGCTGTTGTTCAGATTGGTATATGCTGCCCTAAAAGATTTATACATTTATTTATTAAACTCCTTGTATATTAATAATCACATCTATAGATTTGTTAGAGCTTTAAATATTTGTCTTAGTTATGTCCATTTATTGTAAGCACGTTGAAACACATTTATGTATATGTTCATCTGTAGACAAGTAATGCGGGGAGAGAGAAGTCTCTGATAGTTACTATATAGTTACTCTGGATGTGGGATTCGCAGAGATAGTTCCTCGGTGTAGGCTAAAATCGATATATATTTATGGTACGCAATTTACCAAGTCAAACCGAATACAGGCATTCTAAATCTAGCGATTACTCTGTAGGACTAGCTGCCAATGTGAGCTCTGCTTTCCATCGAATGTCAAGCGAATTAAATTACTTAAAAAGCTGGTTGTGGATTAATAACTTGTATGTTTTGATTACGCATATGTTTGTTTCGATTATGATCACGTTTGTACACTTAAACATCCATAAAACTTGCATATACGTTTCGAAAAATGTCATTTCACACCGAACATTTAAAACGAAATAAATCGGGCCTCGATCGGGCGCCCACTGCGATGCACAGAATCGAAATTGTATATATATATATATATGTATCTCTTTAGGTATCTGGTAAACTCTAGTTGGCTGCTGCCGCCTTTTAGGGCGAACAGGAAAATCCATCAAAATATTATGTCTTTATATGCGACTATTTAGTTTTGAATCAATCGTTTGATTTTTGCTAGTTCAGCTTGGTTTGTATTTTCTTTTTTTGGGCTCATATTTTAATCTTCTCTCTCTGGGTTGCATTACCGGTTTTTTCAATTTCAATTTCAACTTAGATTTTGGTTTTTCTTTTTAAACGCACACAAAAAGACGTTAGGAAAACGCTGGGCGGCAGTCTGCAATAGTCCGCTTATAGCCCGATCTCCCGCATCGCCCTGTACAAGCAGGGGTTCTTCAAGCACTCCCGCGGTCCCAGCTGCCGGCCGGGGGATCCCCGCAGGATCATGAGGATGGAGCGGGCCGCCGACTGGCACTCATTGCTGTCGCCGCAAACGCCGTCCGCCTCCGCCAAATACTGATAGTCGCAGGCCACCTGCGAGGCACCCTGTAAATTACAATTTTAATAAGTATAGAAATACATCTCTTAATTCATAAATACTTATATATATAAATCCTTTAAATATTTTATACTATTCGAATAAAGAGATATTTCCAATTTTGTTTTTTCAGCATTTTACTAGTTTTAAAAAACTTTAGCAGAACAGCTAAAGCTGTAATAGTGGATTATTAAATTGTTAATTTTTAAACCATTGGTTGAGCCAAAGAATTCGAGAGTTTTTTTTACAAATTTCTATACTTTCAGTCTATTCGAAATGGCTTGCCATGTTAGATCTTAATTATCTTCTATATCAAATGAAAGTTAATTTATTATTATTATACACTAGTTAGATGCATAATATTATAAATATTTTTTTTAAATATATCGTAACTTAGAAAAATCAAAATCATTTTAAACCCTTTTAGGGAGATAACTTACACATAGATAGCATATCTGATGAACGCCGCAAAGAGGCAAGAGCTCCTGGTTAATGTCGCCGGAGATCAGGTCAACGCCCCGACAGCGCTCCGCCATCGACTCGATGATGGGGCATTGATTGGAGCCCACGATGTAGTTCTTGTTGCCCAGATAGGCGTCGTTCAGGGTTTCGTAGGGGGTGCTGCCCAGGCTGAGGGCCTCCTCCATGGTGTTTGGCTGCTCGGGATAGCGCAGGTAACCACTGCGCTTTCTCTTCTCCATGTCCTTGGGCGGCTTTGCATCCCTTAAGGAATATGAGAAGGATAAATTAAAGTCCTATTTTTCATCTATAAGTAAACTTACTCTGCAGGATCCTCTGCCTGCTCCTTCTTCACCGACTTCTTGGCCTGCCAGTAGTTGGAATCCAAGGCGTTCTCCTCCGATTCCGGTTCGATGGCATTGTGCATCAGGTGATTTTCGTTCTCCACCGATTTCCGGAGTCTGTCTAAGGCACGACGCATCTTCTCCAGACTGTAAGCGGTGGCCAAGCGGGAGAGGACATGATCCTTGATCCTGCGAATGTCCTCCTTGCTGTTCAGACCTTCGTGCGCACCCGTGTACTTGATGGTCTCGTCGATGATGAAGTCCTCGATGGACTGCAGCTTCCTGTCCATGCTGTCCAGTTTCTCCACATCGAAATCAACCTTCCTTTTCTCCGCCTCAGAACTCTCATCCTCGTTGTCGTCATCATTGTTGGTGCTGCTGTCCGAATCGCTGCGTTTCTTGAGTTCCCTATGTAAATATAAAAGCATTTTTATACACGTTACTCGTAGAGTAAAAGGGTATATTGTATTCGTGCAAAAGTATGTAACAGCTAGAAGGAAGCGTTTCCGACCCTATAAAGTATATATATTCTTGATCAGGATCACTAGCCGAGTCGATCTAGCCATGTCCGTCTGTCCGTCTGTCCGTCTGTCTGTCCGTCTGTCTGTCTGTCTGTCTGTCTGTCTGTCTGTCCGTATGAACGCTGAGATCTCGGAAACTATAAAAGCTAGAAGATTAGCATTTTGCATGTAGATTTTAGAAGTTCCTACGCAGCGCAAGTTTGTTTCAAAATGGTGCCACGCCCCCTTTAACGCCCACAATCGCTTATATACGATTTTAAAAATTTAAATATTTCGGAAAAGTAAAAATGCAGTTTTATTGTGTTTATCAATACCTATCGAAATGTAGAAGAAATTTTTTAAATCGGACCATTCGTTAAAAAGTTATGCGTGATCAAAGTTTCTGTCTCCATCTCCCTCGCACTCCCTTTACCTGAGTAACGGGTATCTGATAGTCAGGGCACCCGACTATAGCGTTCTCTCTTGTTAGTTATGTATCCCTATAAAAATATTAAATATTCATTATTCAACTAACTCATTTTTCTGTGCGGACTTCTTCTTGCGATCTAAACCAAAGTACTGCGACCAATCGATGGACTTCTTGGCTCGGAGCATTAGATGACCCACGGTGGGGGCATGCAAATGCTTGGATGTGCCGGATAAACTGGCAGCAGCGCGCTTCTTCTTGCGCCGTCGCTCCTCCGCATCCTCCGCCTCCAGGTCACCCTCACCGTCCTCCTCGTCGAACTCATCATGGTCATCCTCATCGGAGCTCTCCTCGCCCTCCTCGTCGTGCTCGTCCGCCTCCGGATCCTCGACATTCTCGCCATGCGCGTGATCACTGCGTTTCCTATGTCGATACTCGGGTGACATTCCCGGCACCACATGACCGCCGTGATGGCCGGCATGTCCGCCATGTTGCACCATTTCCCCAGTTCCCGGGGGCGCTGGAGTGGGCGTGTCCTTGGTGGTGACATTCACCCGCTGGAAGTTGATCTCCAGACGCATATCACCCAGTGCGGTGGCCGTGGCTGGCGCGGATTCAGGTTGATGGGTGGTGGCCTTCGACTGATCCTCCGCCGATCGCTTGCGTTTCTCCTCGGGATGTGACTTGCTATCCCCGGGCTTGCCGAACAGTTCACTCAGCTCCTGGGCCACTCGCTCATCGGTTCTGCCCAAAGGGGAGTCCGAATTGGAGCTGGTGGTGCTCCGCTTGGCCACCGGGAAGCGCTTCCTCTTGTCACCATTATAAGGGAGCCATGGAAGAACCGGATAGGAACGCTTCTTCTGCATCAACAGGTAATACGGGGGCACTCGCATGCGCTTCTTCTGCTCGAACAGTTCGGCATCCTGTGGTTCCGGCTCCTGCGGGCTCTTGGCCTGGTCCAGGTGGCGCCACCACTGACGCACTGCATCCCGATCCCTGGCTTCCTCGATCTCGCGTAGAAACTGCTCCGTCAGCTCATTGTGTGCGGGCTCTGCATTCAATGGCTGGTTCTCACGCTCACGGAAAGCCGAGGGAACGGGTCCATCTGGAAGAGATTGGGGGTGAAGAGGATGTCAAAGATGCAGCTCTATGGTTTACAGAATGTATTAACCAATAATTTGGCTTTAAAAACACATAGGTATTGGATAAGTAGTTCTTATAACTTTTTTTGAATACAATATTTGCATTAAACATTTGTTAAATTGATATTGAAGAGTCCTTTGCTTGAAATACTCTTCATAAACTTTATTTAATATTAATTGTTAAATAGCTAAAATATATATAATTTAATGAATCGAAATATATTTTAAAAAATGATTGGTTTTAGAACAAATAATGATGTAAAGTTAAGTCCAGTCAACACACAAAAAAAAATCATACATACATACATCATAAATAATCTAGTTAATTAATGGAAAATTTAAAATACAAAAACTTAAAGATAAAACACCCCATCGCTCGACCTAAAGTTTAATAGCCCATCTCTCTTCAACTGAATTTTCCAAGATAAAGTGCTATTAAAATGTTTTAAAAACCTGGAAACCTCGATGAATAGTTTCACCAATCATTGAGAAATGACTTCAATTTGACCTTGGAAAAACAAGGCTAAGGAATAGAGACTGTCGATAAATCTTAGCCGTGCGTGTTGTGTGAGGGGCATGCATCAAGTTGTTGGGCCGGCCATTAAATCAAATGACAGGAAGACAGGCGGCATCTGTCGGTTCTGGGCCGCTTCCAGTTGATTGCATTCATCATCGGGACTCTGGAGCAACCCCGTCCTCCCACTCGCCACTCACAAGTTAATCGGAGCTAAGTGGTTTTAGCCAGGCCATTGTTGGCCTTATCCACTCCACACTCCCACCATCGAGTGGCCTCAAGTGGACATGCTCGCCAGCACACATAGATAGCCACAGTTTGGGTCAGGATGATAGCACTTAAGGCTTAGACCCATAAATTATTTTCGGTGATTCGCATTCAAAAGGAGCCACTTGAGTGAGGTGCTAAAAACTGTCCATTAGTGTGGTTTTCCATCAAGCTTTTCTTAAAAGGATTGTTCTTAAAATTCGGTGTGCATCTCATAAGAGCTTTTGCCTTACACTCAACATAAAATTATTGGAATCTCATATAATCATTATTTGATTGAAGAATTTAAAAATATTTATATCTTTTTCAGTAAGGTTCTGCAATTAATTGTAATTGCAATTAGGAATTTTTAAAAGACAATAATGCCATTGACTTTTATTTAATATTATTGTTTCAAAAATGTAAATTTAAGTATTCAAATGAAAAAGATTAAATTGCAAAAACTTATTTTTGTCTCAACATTTTTTTAAAATTGATTCTAATTGTTTTTTAAAATGTAATTTTTACTAATGCTACAAAAGGTATTGTGATACTAACATAGCTAAAAATTTATAAAAAAGAAAAAAAAAATTGTTGTATATACATACAAACATGGTAATACATTTCTTTGCACATGTTATATAAGATTTAAAAAAATTTGATTAATAAACAAAATCATATAGGTATTCGGGATAATAAACTAAACTAAAATTCCATAACACAGGTACTAAAAAAATAATGTGTATACTCAAAAGGCACTTATAATACACCAGTAAAGTTAACTTTTTTAATTGGTATACAACATTTGTAGATGCAGTGCTATTTAAAGGACCTTCATAGTGAGTATCCATTTCCGAGTGCGTGCTTTTGTGTGCTGTAGTTTTTACTTACCGAACTGCTCGTCGCGTTCCCGAAAAGAAGAGAAGCGCTTTCTCTTCTCATCGGCCAGCGGCAGATTGTTCGCGCCCAAGTCGCCTCCGTCCTCCAATCCCAGTCCCAATCCCAGACCCAAGCCCAATCCCAGGTTGTGATCCGGACCGTAGTTGTCCTCGTCGCGTTCTAAGTACTTGCCAAGTGCCTTATTAACTCGATGGCGATTCCGATTCCTATTCTTGCCAAATAAATCGCCATCTGTGCGGGATTGGGTTTTGGTGAGGTGAGGTGGTGTGGCCAAAAGAGAAAAGAAACGAAAACGAGGAAAAGTAAGAACGGTGAACATGTGACTGTGACTGTGAGGGGGAAATCCGGAAAATCCGGAAAATCTGTGCTTAGGGGTCGGCTATCCAAGGCACGTGCACTCCACATGCGGGTCTACCTCTACTCTACTCCCTCTTCACCTCCTCCATCTGCTTGGGATGGATATCACTTTCAGATTTCGGCCACGACTTGCGCTTATATAATCTCGATACATGCAGATGACAGCCCATCCCAAAACCCAGTCACATAAATCAAATAATATTATTATTTCAGCATATGTATCTAGAAATTGGCATATGGATGAAGGCTGCATAGTTGTACACTAGTAACAAGATTATTCTGGCTCAAATATAAATATTTTCTATAGATTTTATAAGTGACATGTTCTTAGCATTCTGGTTTTTAAGTCATTCTAAGTTTTGTACTGTACTTTAAACTTGAACATATTACCGGATGATTTTGAACTATGTATTTAAACAAGACAGCGGACTTAGCACACTTATAATACTTTTTAAGATAAATAGACGTAAAGGTGATTGCTCAATCAACAAAACTTTTTGAAGTTATTTAATGACATTGTTTATAATAACTTTGCCTAACTTTAGGCAAGTAAAGTTATGCATTTTAGCATGAACAGCCTTAAACAATCAATTAACCAACTATAAAGTTCTAGTTTCGTTTAACCAAAGCAAGATAACAAGTCAACAAATACAAGGGATGGCTTAAATATTGATATACCAAATACAAAAATAAATAAGAGTGTCTAAGAGGTGCCGCCCTGCGTTTACTTGAAGGTTAATCAAAGTTCAAATTTCTTGGGGGAATTGCTTGATTAACTTATGCCAGTTAACGTGTGCGCAAAGGTGAAGGTCTCCAATTTATTCCCAAGGGAAACCAATTTCCCGGCAAGATTCAACCACCCCTCCCCCCTCACCCCTACTCCCCCCTACTCACCTTCTTCCCAGTCATCTAGAGAGGGTGGTGGAGGGGCGTTCAGCGGGTACTTGGCCGCCTCCCGCCGATGCAGCTCATCCACGGCCGCCTGCAGCGAAAAGGCGGCGGTGCGCTGCGGACTCGCCTGGATGCACTGCACCACCGCCAGCAGCAGCACCACCAGCGCCGTTAGTGGGACCAGCGAGGTGGCACCACCGGGGCCTACAATTCGGTTGGCCATTGGACTCGCTAGCAACTGCCTCCCACTCACTCGAAAATTTGGTTTTAAATCTGCAAGTGTAGAGGGGAAAATTGGTATCAGCATCTCGGTAAATTATAACTTGATTATAATGAAATTTTATTAGAAAACCATAAAATTGATTTAGCTGCAATCAAATGATTTATGCTTATTTATCGCCTCTGTTAAACTAAGCTAATTGGTGTTTATTATAGAGTTTTATTAAACAAATTTAATGAATGTTGTATAAGCATATGGCTATAGATTGATTAAGAGATATTATTGATGAGTTTGCTTAACAAATTAAAACATAACATTTTTTCAACAAGGTAATTTAAATTTATTATAAATAATAAGTTATATCATCCTTTTTTTCTAAAACGTTCTTACATAATAAATCAGGAAAATGATTACAACGCTTTATCAATACAAAAAGCATTGTTGCCTTACATAAAACGTTTTTTTTCAGCGAGTGAACACAAAAGCCAAAGGAAAAAAGGTGGCTTAGAGTTGAAAAAAAAGCATTAAACTGGTTTTAATGCGCGACACGTTTCCGACAGGTGCGTAAAAAACTTTTAATTACATTTGCACTTTAAAGCGAGGTCCTTTCCGTGCAAGTGTGTGTGTGTGTGGCAGAGTGTGGGTGGGGTTTTTGTTGGTATTTGTGAGTGTGTATCAGGTGTCATCTTCTCGCGGCCACTTGATGGCGTGTGAAATTCCATATTTCGCCGCTTAATTATGCAAACGAGCAGCTGTTCCCCGAAATTCCGGACTGCAAAAGGTATTTGAATACTCCGCCCATCTCATCAGACTAACTAATGAAGCAAATCCCTCAGCCTCATGCATATACAAAGGATCCCGGCCCATATATAAATCAATAAAATTCCAATGTGCCTGCAAATACCCAGCATCCTTGGCGAAATGGAGGGGGAAAACTTCATCGGAGCACTTTTACCCAGCATTCTTGGCCGCTGACAAAAGCCAAGTTGACAATTATGGGAAAGTTGAATTGCTGCTCGGATGCCAACTGCCATTGAAATGCTCATCCCGTCTCTATTTCTCCGTTTCTCTTCAGTTTTTCTCGGTTTTATGGTGACGCACATAAGTATGCTACGCATTCCTTAGAAAAGAATATATGCCTTGGAAGGAAAATATATGGTAATCACATTGCCACTGCCACTTCCACACCCACTCTCACACCCACTCCCACTCGGCTCCATAGTTCTTTCCACTTATCTCGTACCTGTGGCCACGTTTTTTATTTATTTTTTTTTTCTTTTCATTTTCATTTTCCCCCCATTAAATGTCAAGGCAGCCGTCGCTTTTCATTCGACGTTCTTTGGCTTTTCCTGCGCTTTTCTATGGCCACTCCCGCTCTGGTGAAGAACCCTATTTGCGTCTCGCCTGCAGCTGTTGGTTCGCTTTTGCCCCTTTCATTGTATTATTGCTGCTTGGCTGGTTTTTGTCTAAGAAAACGAGTCCCCCAGTTGTTGATGTTTTTGTGTCTGCTCCTCGGCTCTAATCCAGATTAAACGCAGCTGCATAAAGGAGATTTCATTTTCCCTCAATTGCAATAGTCTCGCAAGGGACTGTTCTGCTGCCTGTTGCTCGGGGTGATGCGGTACCAATATCTGAAGCCATCGTCTAGCTTACAGAAAACTTAAATTGTTAAGGGACATTATAACTTAACCTTCTCAAAAGAAAAGTGAAAAACTTAGATTCTATTATTGGTAGCTTTAAATTCTGGATCCTTTTGGTTAGGGTTGTCTTCAACACTTTTACATGTGTAACTAATATAACAATTTTTTTAATTTTCAATCTTTCATAAATGGCTAAGGAATTATTATAATATTTATTGTTATACTTTAACTATTGCTGCAGAGTTTCTTATTAACAGAGCTTAAAAAAAGTATAATACTTAAACAAAGTATTATATCACTACTAATTAAACAACTAAGTAAACAAGTGCTTTAATTCCACAAAGTTTAATAAATAATTATTAAAAATAGAGTCTTTTTGCAATGCTAACTTTCTTTAAAATCTTTTTTACATTCGAGCTAACGCAGTTCAGAAGTTGTTTGATTAATAGTTTGAGTGGCGAACAGGGCGTATGATTAATGTAAACGTTAAACTTAAAAGTTGAAGCCCACACTATACCAGCGCAGATTCCTGTGATTCAAGGAAATGAAGCCCTAAGTTATTAAGGGTAAGGGAACAACGGCTCACATCTTGAGTGTCGCACGGGGCGTATGATTAATATTGATTGATGCCGCTGTCGGGTTAGGTTTCCCTACATCAAACGATAGAGTCAGTGGTAATAATTTATTGAGTTTCCGTGGAGCAGGCGCTCTTTCTCGCCAATCAGATTTCCAGAGCGAACAAATGCGACCCAGCAGGGCATTTAAATTAGCGCCCTAATTGAATTTGTCGCAGCAACCATGGATACTACTTCTCTACTACAGACATACATTTATCCATGGGTCGTTTTGCGCCAGGAAAAAAAAAAGATCCTTTTGGGGAAAATTGGGCCAAATTGAATCGGGCTTTTTGCCGGCGACTAAGTGAATGCATTCTGTCAGCAAAAGGAAGCGGCTAATTAGGGGGCCGGGAAAAGCTTTTTGGCTTAAAATATTTAAAGCCAACGAAGTAGATGTCCCGTCCTCGGGAAAGTCACCAACTTGTTAGCCAACTTTTTGCGAGCATGTGTATGTATCAGTTGTTCAGGAAAATGCCCGAGGTATTTTGTCAACAGGCCAACAAACAATTCATCAGCTCCATTGTCCAATTAGTGAATAAAGCGAGTTGCAAATAAATTGTACGCAATTATTTTGGCTCTGGCTTTTCCTCCCACACACAAATATAAATACATTTATATATATATATATACACACACGCCCACCAGCGAAATCAATGGAAATGGAAAATCCTGTGCAGCATTTTGCGTAATTTTCCCCCCACACACAAACACTGGCCGAAAAGTTTGCACTTTTCTCAACTCACTTGGTTTGATTTGACTTTTGTTGTTTGTTTTCGCGACGTTCGAGTGCAGTTTTCCGTGTGAATTTTTCACTATTTGCCAGACACTTTTCACAACATGGCGTCACGCCTACGCCAACACCATAAAGGAAACGCTCGTCGCTGCCAGCCAGTTAGCACTGTACCTGTACCCACCTCTGTGCTCAGCCAAGGCGGAACCAAGAGTGTCGGCCAGTCTGCGGAGCTTCCTCGTTTTATACAGGACCCACGAGGGCCGACAGGATGCGAAGCTCGCCGAGAGAGCCTTTGTCCTCGTGAGTGGGAGTTGGTATGTGCAAAAAGGGGCGGACATCGGAAAGGAGGCTTAGCGAGAGAGAGAGAGAGAGAGAGAGAGAGCCGCTAGGAGCTTTCAGCTGCAGCCAAGCTTCGTTCAGAAAGAGATGGGAACAGGCTGAAGATGGCCAAAACTTACACCGGAAAAATATGGTACTTCAAATGAACTCATGTGGGGGATTTTCTATAGCAATTAGCAATGTGTTGCTAAAATAGACCTTTATATTTTTGCAACATAAAAAGTTCGGTATGCTTCCGAAATATGCCATCTTGTACTTAAAAGTTGGAAAATTGGCGATTTAAAAAATTGTTCTATTTCAAACAATACGGATAATTAGAATTTCCTTGCAGATGGTATTATTGAATTTCAAATTTTTGACCCATTTTCATGTTATTTATTTCTTATTTTCCGATGTCTTGGAAAAGAGTGACCCAAAATTGGACTTCGAGAGGCCATAACTTTGCCAAACTTAATCCGATTCCTAAGTGGCATACCTCTAAAGACTCGTGATTTGATTCTCTAAAAATCTGCATTCAAAATTTTCAATTTAGCGTTTATCAAATTTTGAACCCATTTTCATGTTAGTTATTTCTTAGTTTTCGATGACTTGTTTTAAGTTGACCCAAAATTAGACTTCGAGAGGCCATAACTTTGCCAAACTTAATCCGATTCCAAAGTGGCATACCTCTAAAGACTCGTGATTTGATTCTCTAAAATTCTGCATTCAAAATTTTCAATTTAGCGTTTATCAAATTTTGAACCCATTTTCATGTTAGTTATTTCTTAGTTTTCGATGACTTATTTTACGTTGACCCAAAATTGGACTTCGAGATGCCATAACTTTGCCAAACTTAATCCGATTTCAAAGTGGCATACCTCTAAAGACTCGTGATTTGATTCTCTAAAAATCTGCATTCAACATTTACAATTTAGCGTTTATCAAATTTTGAACCCATTTTCATGTTAGTTATTTCTTAGTTTTCGATGACTTGTTTTCCGTTGACCCAACATTGGACTTCGAGAGGCCATAACTTTGCCAAACTTAATCCGATTCCAAAGTGGCATACCTCTAAAGACTCGTGATTTGATTCTCTAAAAATATGCATTCAACATTTTCAATTTAGCGTTTATTAAATTTTGAACCCATTTTCATGTTAGTTATTTCTTAGTTTTCGATGACTTATTTTACGTTGACCCAAAATTGGACTTCGAGATGCCATAACTTTGCCAAACTTAATCCGATTTCAAAGTGGCATACCTCTAAAGACTCGTGATTTGATTCTCTAAAAATCTGCATTCAACATTTACAATTTAGCGTTTATCAAATTTTGAACCCATTTTCATGTTAGTTATTTCTTAGTTTTCGATGACTTGTTTTCCGTTGACCCAACATTGGACTTCGAGAGGCCATAACTTTGCCAAACTTAATCCGATTCCAAAGTGGCATACCTCTAAAGACTCGTGATTTGATTCTCTAAAAATATGCATTCAACATTTTCAATTTAGCGTTTATTAAATTTTGAACCCATTTTCATGTTACTTATTTCTTAGTTTTCAATGACTTGTTTTACGTTGACCCAAAATTGGACTTCGAGAGGCCATAACTTTGCCAAACTTAATCCGATTTTAAAGTGGCATACCTCTAAAGACTCGTGATTTGATTCTCTAAAAATATGCATTCAAAATTTTCAATTTAGCGTTTATCAAATTTTGAACCCATTTTCATGTTAGTTATTTCTTAGTTTTCGATGTTTTGGAAAAGAGTGACCCAACATGGGACTTCGAGAGGCCATAACTTTGCCAAACTTAATCCGATTCCAAAGTTGCATACCTCTAAAGATTTGTGATTCAATTCTCCAAAGATCTGCATTAAAAATTTTCAATCTAACGTTGTTCAAATTTTAGACCCATTTTCATGTTAGTTTTGTGTTAAAATCTTGCAGACGAAATTATATTTTTAGTCAAAAGTTTGCAACGCAGTAAAGGGCACATCTCTGAAAATTCAAACCAAATCCAAATTAAAAGTATAATGCGATTAAAAGTAAGGCAAATAAATATCTAAGTATGTTCCGATTTTGATTCGAACTTGTTACTTGTTTCTTTCACCTAGTTTCCAATCTGTCATACATAAGTTTATATATATTGTGTTTTTTTATTTTTGCTTATTACTTTTTTAACTGAATATGTCGGCTGCCGTGCAGTTTATAGTGGGCCTAATCGCCGCCTTTGGAGCCTTTTGCCTGGGCGCCGTGATCGGCTGGTCGGGACCCGCGGAGGAGGAGATCAAGGCGGAGGTGGCCTACAGCTTCGCCCCCGATACGGCGGAGTGGGGTCTGGTTGGATCCCTGATGACGCTGGGAGCGGCCTGCTCCTGCATCCCGGTGGGCTACCTCATCGGCAAGATCGGACGCAAGGTGACGATGCTCTGCCTGCTGCCGCCCTTTGTGATCGGCTGGCTGCTAATCATCGCGGCGGTGCACATCTCGATGCTGTTGGTCGGACGCTTCATTGTGGGATTCTGCGGTGGTGCCTTCTGCGTGGCCGGTCCCATGTACACCACCGAAATAGCCGAGATCAAGTATCGCGGCATCATGGGCTGCTTCTTCCAGCTGCTGATCGTCCACGGCGTCCTCTACTCGTTTGTGGTGGGAGCCTTTGTGAATACCCTCTACTTGAGCATTGCCTGCGCCATTTTGCCCGTGATCTACTTCCTGATGTTCATGTGCATGCCCGAGTCGCCAGTTTATTTGGCTCAGAAGGGCAAAACCGAGCGGGCGGAGAAGGCGCTGAAGTTCCTGCGTGGCAAGGATGTGGATGTGAGTGGCGAGCTAAAGGATGCGGCACTCGATAGCCAGAAGGAGAAGACGAGCATTGGGAAGACGCTGTGCCGCAAGGTCACGCTCAAGGGGCTCTTCCTTTCCATTGGACTGATGATATTCCAACAGTTTACGGGAATCAACGCGATCATCTTCTATACAACATTCATCTTCACGTCGGCGGGATCGTCGCTGGAACCACGTTTCTCTACGATTATCGTGGGGGTGGTGATGGCCAGCTCCACCGTGGTCTCGATCTTCCTGATCGAACGATTGGGTCGCAAGATGTTGCTGCTGATCTCGTCCTTCATGATGGGCGCCAGCACCCTGACCATGGCCCTGTACTTTGGCCTGCTCCTGTCCTCGGATGTCGGCTGGCTGGCCCTCATAGCCATCTGCATTTTCATCATCGGCTTCTCCTTTGGCTTTGGTCCTGTTCCCTGGGTGATGATGGCGGAGCTGTTTGCGGAGGATGTGAAGGCCCTGGCTGGATCGATTGCGGGAACCACCAATTGGTTGAGTGCCTTTGTCGTCACTTTGCTGTTTCCCGTGCTGAACGAGAAAATCGGAGCCACTGCGTGTTTTGGAATTTTCTTTGGCTTCGCCGTTTGCGCCTTTTTGTTTGTACTCTTCCTGATCCCCGAGACGAAGGGCAAGACCCTCAACGAGATCCAGGCCAAGCTGGGTGAGAAGAAGGAGTAGTCTGCTTGGGATCAGGAAATATGAATTTCACCTCCTTACTTCAGAGATCTCCAGATATAGATCTTTGATAAATTTTTGACTAGTCATGTAAATTTTTAAGTTTATAAGGTTTTCAAGAGCAGCAAGTGCTGAGAATGAGGAATATGTACCAGTGCCTAGATGGACAATTCATCATGCCTAGGATAATAATGTCCGAAGTACCAATGCCTTAAATGACAATGTATAGTCGGCGCATCTCGAATCCCTTTGGATCAAAGTATCCTGTTAAATCACTTCATTTTAATGTACAAATTTTACCTTTTTGATAGAGGAATTTAAAAATTATTTTGTAAAATGTGCGTTAGCACACCTTTTTAAGGCACTTTCGTCAGTATTAAAATTTAAATATTTGGATGGAACAACCACAGTTTTATTTTCTAGCTTATAAATAACTTTTAGCTCAATACTTAAGTCTGTTAATATATCAAAAGTGCACTTTTCCGACATAATCGGCGTATGTGCCACCTGTTGAATTTGACTATTTAAGTGACTGTACTGCTGACTTACCATTCTGGTGCAGCTCGGTCCTTGCAGAATCAAAAAACCAAAACTACTCAGGCCACGGAAAGCCAAACCGCACTTCACCGAAACCAATAACGAACTGCAAATGAGCTGGCTTTGTACCCAAAATAAATGCACTTTGATGGCGGATGCAATCAGATAGTAAATAGCAAATAGCCAGGTAAATGGGCAAAAGCTTCCCGCCTGACAGTCTGCCATTTCCCCAGCGGAATCGAAACTTCGTTCGCTTTTCCGGCCACTGCGCATGGCCAGGAACATGTGATGGCTGCAGCTCCAGGCCGAAAGCACATATCTATTCCGGGAACGAACTGTTGCTCTCGCATCATCAGGACCTGGGTCTGCATGGGCCACCTGTTACTCCGTCCGCTCGCAAGTCGACCAGCACTCGCTTGACAATAATTTCCGCCGTTGGCCTTTCCACTATTGATATTAGGTATTTGTGTTTGAGGTGGATGAAAATGGAAAACATCACACTTATATTGCATTACTCTGCATGAATTTTTGCAGATTGTAAAACTAGAAACCTATTTAAATTTAGACTCTTACAATCTCGGACTTTAATGGTTTGCCCCTCTTTAGGCACATTCCACCTTTTACTGTTTTATAATTTTTAGTCCTGTTGAATTCATTTCTTAATTAATAGTCAATATAACGTTTGTAATGTCTTTAATGAATTTTATTTTATCACACTTTACGTACAAAATTTGGGATATTGCTTGAAAAATAACACTAAATAACATAAATTCCTTTACCACAGGTCGTATGAGTTATTTTCAAGGAAATTCTAAGAAAATAAAGCTTTTCGAAATATAACTCATACGACGTGTTTTCTTATAAAATAACCCTAAATAACATAAATTCCTTATTACCACAGGTCGTATGAGTTATTTTCAAAGAAATTCAAAGAAAATAAAGCTTTTCGAAATATAACTCATAAGACGTGTTTTCATATATATGATTACATTCAAGGTAGACACCAATGATAATCTGCAAATGCTGCTGACAAATTAACTACAAGGCATAATGTGTGCTATTCGAAAAATCAAGCTTATAACAATAAAGCTTTTTTGTAGATACATCCTAATGTGCATGCATGATTTATTTACACTTGTATGACTGTACTGATGACTGTACTTTTGGCCCATATGAATCTCCAATCGCAGCTGCAGCGCACCAGCAATCAAGTTGACGTCAATCCCGTCCAACGTTTCCCCTCCATGTGGTGTCCAACTGTATGAATTCCGGGAAACGAGGTGGTTGGTGTCCAGATACCCAAAAAGGAAGGGGAAATCCGGAACTCGGTGCTCTGCTTCGGTTTCCATGGCGATGCTCCAGTTGTTGCCCAGGCCAGGACACCAAGATGCTGCACTGCAGCTTCCCGTCCGGATATTATCTAGCTGCAATGCAATTCATTTGCCCTTTGACAAAATTCTTTTTACAATTTTTAATATGGACCACCGTAAGCTGGAATTTCTCTTTAGAAATCTGTAAACAGGCAGCAGAGTAATATTCTTCTAATCCCCTTTCAGATTTAAAAATAAAACTATAAGCTCATCAAAGCTGAGTTTTGTATAAGAAGCTTAAAACTGAACTGTGAAACAGAAATAAAGTCAAGTTCACAATCATATAGAAGACATTTCTCTTAAGTTAAACTACATTTTTATTCACTTTTTCGTTGTACAGTTAAAGTTGAAGGAGTATATACAAAATAAATATGATTTTTGTGCGATTGCGTGATTCGGATTGAGATTAGGTTATGAGTGACTAAGACTAGGGCTACAAACTAATGGATCCACGCTGTCGATGAATCGCATTCACGAGCAGTCGCAGGGACTACTAAAGCTGAAACTGGCATTTCTGTCCAGGAATAATCTCTCGTATTTACACCTTGAAGATGCCAAAGTAGCTTCGATTGTTCGCCTCCCGCAGAACGACATTGCGATCGTTGTGAATGTCCTTCAGGTGGATTCTCCCGTTTCGCTCCAGGTAGATTAGACCACTGGTGTGACACGTGTGCACCTTGTGGGGCATATTGGTGGGCACAGTGTTCAGGCACTGCAGGAAGGGTGAATCTCCGTGGAAGACGATGAACCCGTTCTGGTCGTGCGAATTATTATAACATATCTGGGCGTATACGTAATATAGGCCCGGATTGATGACTGTCAACACGCCATCGTGCGCTTGAAAGTGTCCTTCATATGAGTTCTTTGCGTTATCATTTCCAATGTACATGTCTCCATGATAGCCTGGAAAATGAAAGTTGATTAGTTAATTATATATAAGAGAGCTTAGGCATCCCCTTACCCATATTCCCCATGTGACGCTTCCTGCTACTCAGGTGAAAGTGGGCGGCTGGCCTCGAGTTCTCGGATCTGGCTGAAATAAGAGATTCACCTGCAAATTAACAGAGGAGCAAATAGAGGTTTGGTTTTTTTTCTTTGCCAATTGATTCTGTTTTCTTGACTACACACCTTTGCGGGTTAAGAGCTGACGTCGGCGGGAATGCGTCTTGCGTCGGTGGTGAAGTGAAGTGGAGCTGCAGTTACAAAATATAGTTTTAATTGTGGTTAATTTATGTTTTCGGCAATTAAAAAAATATCTAATTAACTTAAACTTTATTTAAAATCAGTTTATTTATTAACTTTACAAATTAAAGTGTTTTTGATCATAGGAAAGTATTTTATACAAATTTATATAATTTATTGACTTATTTTATTGATCTAAAACATAAATTAAGGTAATTTCTATAGGATAAATATATTAACATATTATTTGGTATTAGTTTCCATTACATGTTTTTCTTATATAGTAAAGGGTTTTATAGAGAAACTTTTTACTCACCTCTCCTTTGAAACTGCCTCCTTGGATTGCTTTTCCTCCAGCTCAGTATGATTTCCATTTATATTCTGCTGCTCATTGCGAGCATCGGCAATTGATCGAGATTTTCTGTTACATTAAACCAATTAAATATCTGTAATCCTAGCAAATCCCAGATATGCTTACCTATCAAGCTTCTTTTTGTGAGCATTATAGCTGGTAAAGTCATCAAACACATTGTCATCACTCGCGGGGAAGGAGGAACTATCCGTTTCGCCATCGCCCTCGGCGGTGGTCTCAGATGAGGGCGTGGTCTGCTCAGTGCTTAAATTGTACAGTTTGGTTATCATATCATGATAGTCATCGGCATCATCTATGGTATCCTCATCCTGGGAGTTATAGTTTTCGTCATCTTCCTCTTCATCTGTAGTAAGATCTAGACCATCGTCATCGTCATCGACATCGTCCTTATCCCCGTCATAGTCATCCGTATAGCCATCGCCCCTTTTCGGATAGTCGATGAGGGCATTCTCATACTGCAAGGAAGAGATGGGGTCAGCATTTTGGGTCAGAACACTTGGACAAGTACGTGACTGCAGCTGCCGCAATCCTGGCACACATTCATTTTTAGACGCACGCCCGCGGCAAAAGCTGTTTCGTCATCATCCTAATTGATGGCGCCTCCCTCAAAAACATATTATATATGCATATATATTTAAAAGCGAACGAACTCTCAAGAGAATCGCATCCACAGATGCCCAGCCATCAAAATATAAATAAATCCTAAAATCTTGAAACGATGTCTGGGCATTAGGCCATTTGACGAGATCCGATCAATCGTCACATAAAACCAATACCAATCGCTCGCCTTGAACGACTATATCTACGGATAGATTCAGATGGTTTTCCTGTATTATTGAGGCTTTCGCCTTGTGTCATTTGGGCATTTGTATCTCATAAATAACATGGACCGGCTGGCGCCTCATCTGCACCAAATGTATCTCATATTTTAATTAAGTGATTCTCTGGGGAAGAGACATTATAATAAAAATAATCTATCACCATTCCCCACAGGCTTTTTGTAAAGCTGTGTGAAAACAGAAAAACAGAATTAAAAAAACAGATGAAAACGCTCTGTATTTATATTTTAGCACATATTTCTATAAATATTTTTGTATGTCCCACACAATAACCACATATATCTGGGACTGTTTTGGGGCATTCTTTTTAAAAAAGAATACAATACCGACTAACAAATACCTTATAAGTTCTTTTATCTCTAAAAAAATGGTACCCTTAAATTTGTTTCATGCTTCACACTTAAAACGCATAAATGTAACAATTTGTACCCCATAGTGATAGCTTACACAATAACAACAAGACAACATACCCCTATTAAAAACTCAAGTACTCGCCTCAGGGAATAACAAAATGATTTCCGACTTTGTAAACAATGCGAGAGATCTGTATTTACCTCAGACAAATGTTACAGCCTGCCCATTGAAAAAGAATAAATATTGGTACAATAGCTCACCTCCTTTTGGAACTCATCGAACTCCTCCAGATAGTTGATGCCCAATCGCTGCTGGAGATGATCGACGACTCGCTTCAGACTCTTCAGCTCCTTGTCCAGATGCGTGATCCGCGTTGTCTGCCAGATCTGGAAGGCAATTCAATTTTTATAGTCTCATCTAAACTCGTTTCTAATCATCCAGTCATTAGCACTTTGGCAATTAATTTAATAAGACTCAATTAAACATCTATAGTTGGTGCTAAGGCCCGGCACATCATATAACACTCAGTGCCGCGAACTTTTGACACCCGAAAAATATAAAAAAAATAACTGAACAAACAGATAGGGGCGAGTCGAGACGAGACGAGACGAGACGAGAGGAGAGAGATTTCGTGAAGAAATATAAGCGGAGGTACCGACATCGCCACTCAGGCACATAATCTGCTTAATGGATCATTAACATTCGGGCCGAGCAGAGACCTTATATACAGACACTTCTCATGTTTCGACTGACACCCGAAATCAAAAAAGAATGCCTCAACTTCAGCCACTGTGCGCAGTGGGTACAAAAAGATACAAATAAAAACTTGTACTGAATTCTTGTATAAATTATGGACAGTACGGCGGCCCAAGAAACTTGTTTGAGGCTCGTGTTTTGGATTTCCAGTAAACCACTTTCCATTAGGGCTTATCGATCGAGCAATCCGTAGATCGATCGCAGCGCCTGCAGTTTGTCACTTTCACATGTGTATGTAGACCCCAGATGATGAGGGTCATTCGTTGAGGTCACTTTGATTGGATGTCAGGATATGGAAGGGGCAGCGAAATTGAATTAAACAAAAACAACAACTTTAAGATTTAACAGAGATTTATGAGGAAAACAAAAGTTATGGCGCACGTCAGTGGCTGAAGCCAATCATTTACAAGTCAATTGACAATTGTACGATTTCCGTTCACTTAAGCCAAAGTTGAGTGGGTCGTGGGGGGATTTCTGGGATGGGGAAGCGGCAGGCTTAGCTCTGGAAACTTAATCGTTGGCAACGCAAATCCGCAATCCAGCGGCCAGAGTCTCATCCAAAGTTATCAGCGAATACATGACCCAACATCCCAGTCGAAGATTTATCGGCTGTGAATGCATAACAGAACACCATTCCCAGTGGCATTTAAATTAGTTCAACAAAAACAAACTGACAACCACAGATAAACATTCTTGTAGCATCTGCATCCGCTTTATTTGGATTAGCTGGATCATTAGGAACCGATTTGGCCTAAAGACGTGTCGGTGATGACATCGCTTGATCAGACAAGGAACCGCCGACTTTTCCATTCTAAATATAGTTTCATGCCAAATTATAGTTAACGTATCTGCGACGGTCACGGATCATAAAATCTGTTTTCATTTCAATTTATGCATCTGGGGAATTTCGTTTTTAATTTGGCATCAACAATGACTTTGTGACAAACAGCAGAAGCGTGCCAGAGGTTAAATATTCATTTTTAGATTGCGATTTCGGGGGTGTCTATATGTGTTTGGTAAAGTCCAATTTGCGTTTATATTTATTCGCAAATTTATTTTGCAGGCTACTGAAATAAACATTTCCGAAGATCGTGGGGTCCGTGATTTAAGTCGGCGCAGAGTCTAGAACGCAGTTCATGGCTAAAGCTCTAAATGGAATCTATCAAGTCTTTGGATCTGGTTTTTAAAAGAAAAGAAATCTAGCTAAGACGGTTTTTAGACAGATAACACGAAAAAGTAAAAGTAATTATTTACCTCTAACTACCAAAAAAAAATACTGTTTTGAAAAATTTTAATAATACTTTTTAAAGTAGCTTAATTTGCTTACTGCAAGATAACAAAAAACAGTCATGATTATAAGTGCTCAACTTCAGCGTTCAAGATAACATTTAACAACATAGCCAATAACGATTCATCCATATCTTTATTCGGGAAAAACACCCACCAATAACTGATATCTCCACACCTTTGGAATTCCAAAGAATCACTGATCGGCACACGGCAACCAAATCATAACAAATAGTTTGGTATTGCCCTATCAATTTGGAAACGATTTATTATAATGGCTTACTTTAAAGTGTGTTTCTATTCTTAATTGATTTTTAATGTGTGGATATTACCATTTTAAACTGTTGTTTATCTACTAAAAGCCATTTTAATAATTATATCGCAATTGATTGTTATTAAGACGTTTTGAACATATAGACTTGCATGGTTCTTCTTTGATATATCATAATTTCTTAATAATTAAGATCTAAAATTGATTATGTAAGACATCTGGTCAAAAAGAATGTGAACGGAGAATTTCAAACTTATATTTTGAATGATTTATGGGGTAGGTCACAAAGATTAATAACCTTTCCCAATATAAAAGTTATTTAGTAGCAAAACGTAATTAAAAATGGTTAACTGAACTGTGTAGATCTTGGAGCGTGATACTTTTAGGGGTATTGCTTGAATTGATTAAGCAAATGGCATTACAAAATCAAAATATCATTAAAATCCCATGAATATTAGTTACTGTAAGTGACAATTCAAATGAGCCATAAAAGCTTTAATTACAGATCCGGTAAACTGCTATATCTTCTAGGGTTAACTCACCGTTAGAGCCATAATGGCGACGACTAGTCCCAGTCCGATGACCCCCAAGACGTAGGGGATCAGCTGGCGGGTGCGGCGCTGGGCGGACGCCGCACTGGTCACTTTGGCCGGAAAACCATCGTTGGCACTTGTTGGTGGAATAAACGGCTTGAGGGTCTCGGCTGTCATAATTGATGAGCGCGGCACTGTGGATCTTAGATCGGCTGGGGCCTCCAGATGCTGATGATAATGACGATCTTGCCCACCCCCACTCAAGGGCACTCGACAGCTGTTCCCACTCGAGCTTTGTCGTTATATACACTATATAAATACAATATATGAACCGACACTAGAAACACTTTTACAGGCAGCTTCAGATAAGCTGCGACATCTATCTACATATGTATGTATATATAGTATAGATAAACCTCTCGGGCTGCTGACTATGCCCTTTTGAGAGATGCTATATTCTTTGTCTAGACGGGCAGATTTTCTTCGGGCTGCTGGGTGTTTTTCCCTTCCGCGATTGGCAATTTGCACAAGAAACTTGCGAGAACGAGTTTTGCGAGATATTTTTCTCGTTTTATCAGTTCTTGTCTCCGATAAAAGCCCAGTAAAACACAACAAGTTGACAGGTTGCACTTATTTTTAGTAATTTGCCCACTGGCGAAATTCGATCTTGGTAGTAAACTGAAACGGTTAACGTTTTTCTGCTCAGCACGCACGCACGCGCTTGATCTTTCTTCGATTTTACCGGTCTTTTTTATAAACGTCCGTTCGCGTCGGCGATTCGAAAGTGAATGAATATGAATTGAGAACTGGAATCGGAAATGAGCGAACGAACGGCACTTGCTTTCTCATGAACGAGCAGGCAGCAAAGAGCGAGGGAGATACATAGATCCAATCAACGCCTCTCCCTCGCTCTCATGTCGAGGATGCGGCCTACTTAAGGGCGCCTGCGCCATTTACTTTGAGTAATTAATTTTTGGCAAGGCTTTCCCGGGGTTGAAGTATTTGTGGTACAGTGGCCACTGGTTACAAGGCTTAAGACAAAAAACCATAATGAATCTGCTTCCTGTTAAAAAAGTGTAGGTTCGAATGGATATTTATATTTGTATTACATTTTATTATTAATTTTAACAAGGAATTTATAAAAACAAATTATTTTTGTAATCTACTTTTATTTGATAACTTATAAAATAAATGAACAGAGTACATATTATTTATCGAAAACCCTTTATTTTATTTGTGGTTTTTAAATTTGTTTTGATAATTTATAAAATTAAATAAATGAGCAGAGTACATACTATGTGTCGAAAAACCCTTATTTTATTTGTGGTTTGTTTTTGATGATAACAGACTGTACTCGATTCCCTATGCAGAATCATGTTCCCCTAAGTACAATTTGGCAATCATAACTACCAAAACTTGTTAAACTTTTTGCGCAGTGTTTCCTACCATTTCTTTTGTTAGTTTTTATGTGTTTTGTGTACTTAAAACCTCCCCCTGGTTTTTAATAGGGGTGGCTTGATTGTTTTTGAAATATACACCACTGTAAGCGGTTAACTTTCACAGCCCTAGGGTTTCTTTTTTGTGTGACTTGCTTTGTTGTGCCCCCTATATGACTCTGGTATTGAACAGATCCCCGATCTTCGATCCCCGAAGCGCAGCTAATTAAATCTCGTATAACGAATGTTTGAAAAAAAACCCACGATAACCTTAGTGAAATTTTAGCATTTCATTAAAATCGTATTTATTATTACTTAGTGCGCTCGTCGGCTTATCAGTGAAATGTCTATGTACGGGTTCTAATTGCGGGAAAAGCAGGGAAGCCATATACCTAATGCTGATCCGATCTGCCACTGTCGCGACAATCTGTCTGTCCGGCCGGATGCCAAATAGATCCGTATCGTAAATCTGACCGACACCCTTAGAGAACCAAGAAAGATGCAAATGCAGGCGATGGTCAGCTAATTAGTTTCGAATCGACGGCGAGGACAGGTAGCCACAGGTAGAAATGTGGCCAAAACAGCGGGGAGCGGAATGGCACGCGAAGTGCAGGTCTCAGGCTTCCGGTGCACCAATTAACCCATTAATCTTAGTAGTTTCTTGATTTATCTGTTTTTACGACAATTAATACTTTTCAGCTAAGAATTTTTCATCCTCAATTTTACTTTGACATTTTATAGAACAAATCTTACAATTGATTTCCTGGAAAACAAAATAAGAAAGCCAAGTTGTATTACTTTTTCTTTAAATTTAGTCAAAACTCCTTTTAGACCCCCATTTTTCTTATAAGGTGCTAAAGTCAATAAACTAATGAGTTAAGGGATTGATTTTGAAAATATTTATAGTCTTTATTGTCAGCTAAACAAATTTATCTTAAAGATACTTTTATTCAGTAATATTCAAGAATATTCATTATTAATAATACAAAAACTTACATGTAATTTGTGAATTCTATAAAACCTTCATCATGATCTATAGACAAGAGTTTTATGTAATTCGAATACCTATTATATAAAATTGTGGCTTGAATTAGAAACGAGCCCCTTTGAAATAGAAATTTATTATCTTGTGTGATTCAGATATATCACATGTTTGTACAGAGGGTTAACAATACCCCGAGACACACTCACTCAAAAGCAAGACGATCTCAAGGCGCTCTTTTCAAAGTCAATGCTGGGCAATTGACGTTGCAAATGTACTGACACACAGTCACTTCTTTATATTCTCCCCCTCTACGTACATTATAAACCCAGAGCTCCACAGCTATTGGGCTTTGTCTGAATCAGAGATATCGGACCCAGAGTGTCTTCCATATTGTGGATTCTTTATGCAAGTCGTTTATCGCGCGATCATCGAAGAAATTTATTAGACAAGCGCCCCAACAGCACCAACGATGCTTGAAATGAATTTCTTGAAAACTATATCTCCGGGCAGTGGCGTATATAGAACTTGGTGAAGGGAGAAGTGTTTCAAAACCAATTTTGTTAGCATATTTTTTTTAACACAACATGTTCTATCATATTTTATTGAAGTGGTGAGGGAGGTTAGCCCCCAAACTATACTGCCTACGCCACTGTATGGGGGGCTGGGTTTTCAGATAGGTTTCCTTCGAATTGATTCGCACTCTCATCAATTTACATTTGGGTGTGTGTTTTTATATGGGTGATGGAAATTTGTTCCGATAATTAATATACGACAAGCCATTATCTGTTTCAACAAAGTGTGCTCAATGTCGGCACGGCAAATGGTAAACGTTTAAAGATAATGTTATCCGCTTTATTATCGGGCGATCACATTTCATTTATGACCCAACTAGAATGATTTGGCGATTAATGTTCGCTAATAGATAGAACGTTTTAAATTTTCGATCGCAGTTAATTAAAGAAAATTACAATTACATAAGATCTACATTAAACTTACGAAAATTATTCAGGCAACTTAAAAGGCAGTCGTATCATATTGAAAAATTTAAAAGGAAAATTAAGTGTTTTTTGTTTTGTTAATTTGATTAGGAAATGATAACATTTAGTTTTTGCTTATTTTAAAAATTTAAGACCGTTACTTTAGTGGTAATGTATGGTTTATTTTTAATTTGAAAGTATATTTTAGTATATTACCGCAAGCCGAATGATTTCTTTGAGCGGTCACACTGTCGCCCGTATTTGAAAGGTGCAGCCCTGGTCACTCTGGGCACGTAGTCAAAATGAGGTTTTTTTCCGGCCTTTTTCTAATTTTATTAATTAAACTTTTCCAAAATGCCAACGCCGGTGAGGTGGAAGTCGTCGGCTGCGGGGGATTCATCAAGAGCCACGCCGAGATTGACTTTTCCCGGGTGGAGATCAAACTGTGAGTTCAAGTTCCCTTCGAAATGGGGGATGACCTGATAAGATTCGGGCGCATGGTGACCGCTAATTGAATAATAAATTAACTTGCTGGTATGTGATTAACCTAATTTCAACCACTTTTTACAGGCTGACCAAGCAGGGATCTCTGAAGGACAAAACAGACTGTTCGCCTTCGAATGGCTACTACTTTCTGCCCATTTACGACAAGGGCGACTACCTGCTGAGCATTTCGCCGCCACCCGGCTGGAGTTTCGAGCCGGAACAGGTGGAGCTGAACTTTGACGGCAAAACGGACGTGTGCAGCCAGGGTCGCGATGTGAACTTTGTGTTCAAGGGCTTCGGAATCACCGGACAGGTTGCCCTAGCTACCGGCGGCGGTGCCCGTGACGTGGATGTCGAGCTGCGGTCGGAACAGGGCGAAGTCCGGCGCACAAAGAGCGATGCCAGCGGTGTGTTCTCCTTCACACCCATTATACCAGGGAAATATGTGGTGAAGGCCTCCCATGCGAGGTGGCACTTCTCCAAGGCGGAGCATAACGTGGTGGTAGTCAGCGGTAACACCGAGCTGCCGGCTAACTCCCTCGTTGTCTCCGGTTTCGATGTGGTTGGTCGCTTCGATTCCAGCACACAGCTTCCCGGAAATCTGGGTGTGGCTATCTACAAAAAGAAAGGAGTAAGTTTGTCATTTCCGTCTTTTTGGTTTTTTAAATCACATTTTTATCGGAAAGATCTCGAACATAACTATATATTTAAAATGGTTGATGAACTTTAGAATTTTGTTATCATTTTTCTTTGTTATAATTTTTTCATAAGCTCACCGTTTCCGTATTGTAAAATTCATGGGATTGTTTAAATTTTCTTAAGTGCTTAAAATCTAAAATCTATTATTTCTTGATTTCCGTAAAATTAAAAGCCCAAAAAGTCCCAATAGGCAAACCTAAACACTAACTAATTTGAACTTGTAAATTTTGCAGCAATCTCTAGTGCCAAAATGCGAAAAATCCTCCAAAGCGCCAGCAAATAGTGCCAAGAGCGACTACGAATCTGCAGCATCCTGCTTCTCCCAACTAGATAAATCCGGAGAATACATTTTCAAGAATGTGCCCTCCGGCAAATACTTGTTGCAGGCTATCAATCTCGATTCCAAGCTGAAGCTACATCTGAGCCCCGAGTTTTTGGAGTTGGAAGTGGGCAAGGACACGCTGCAACTGAAAGAGGAGTTCAAAATCACAGGGTTCACAGTTTCCGGTCAGGTTTTGACCTCAGCGGGAGGAGAACCACTGAAGTCGGCCGTTGTTAAGGTGAATGGAAAGAAGGTGGCAGAGACTGATGCCCAGGGATCTTATACATTGGAGAACCTGAAGGCCGGCACTGTCAACATCGAAGTGGAGTCCTCCCAGCTGCAGTTTTCTCCCCTGCAAGTTAAAGCTCAGATTACTACTGCCTCCCTGCCTACAATTGTGCCATCTGCATACGAGGTGTGCGGCAAAGTGGTGTCCCCGAAATCCCACAACGTGGGATTGACCAAGAGCGGATCCACCTTCCACACGACAACGACCACAAAAGCAGAGACTGGAAGCTGGTGTGCCTTCCTCCCAGTTGGAAAATATACCATTGAAGTTTTGACTACCGATGCAGACAAGGCTGCTGGAGTGCAGTTCTTCCCCGTGCAACAGCAGACGGAGGTGCGAGATGCACCTGTCAATGGCATCACCTTCTCGCAGCTCCGCGCCAAGATCCGCGGCGAACTCCAGTGCCTGTCTGATGCCACCGCCACCTGCACGTCTGCTGAGGTTACTTTGCAGGCTTTGGATGCCACCGGGCAGCCCACGGAGAACAAGTGGAAGGCACGGGCTCATCGTAAGTGTGGTCCAATGGGTATATTTATAAGGACTGTATTAAAATATTAAGCCTTAGAAACTATAAGTTCAATTGCAAGTTTGATCCTTCGACTAAACAGAAGAAATAAGAGAGAGTTTTTTGAGAAAGATACTTTAGCAGGCCTAAAAAGGATTCCGGAAAAGTGTAAAGGTCTGTTTTTTGACTCTATTTTACATTGCAATGATAAATTCGTTGTAACTCTATCTGTTAAACATTTAGAGATGAAAATTTCTTTACAAAATGTTCTATTTTTACTAATTTCCATACAGTACAGTCTGATTGAAATGAGTATAATGCTTAATGCTACAAAAACCAGTTGACACATTTACCACGTTGCAACCAAGTTTTGATAAGAATTATAAATTAAAGATAGAGATAAGGTCTCTTTTGTGAAATAGCTTAGATTTTGAAAGATAACCTCCGACGCTGTATTCTTTATCAAGAATAACTTCTTCCTCTAATTAATCTAACCCTTTTTATTCTGCAGGTGGCAAGTACGTGTTTAAGGACATGCTGCCAGGACCGTATGAACTTACCATTCCCCAGGGCAATCTCTGCTACGAGTCGACCCGCGTGTTCCTGAACGTCGCCTCGGCTGAAGAAGATGCACCACCATTTGTGCACAAGGGCTACGAAGTGTCCATCATTTCCAGCCATCGGGCTCTGGTAAGTAATTAAAAACAGGTTATTTAAACGGTAGCTAATTTTTTCCTTTTTCCTTTAAGATGAAATATACCCACGTCACTGGACCTTCTGAACCCAAGGCTCCCACTGAAACTTTGAAGATTGCCTCTGGAGTAAACACGTTCTGCGTGAACAAGTACGGAAGCTACGACTTTAAGTTGGAAGGATGCCACACCTACGACAGCTCCTTGCCCAGCAAGTTTATCACTCCGGAGCCAGATCAGCTGCAAACCCTGATCATCAACGCAGTGTCCCACAAGACGGGAATTCGTGTTTTGTCCTCGGAACCAACTGCTGAGTCCATTAAACTTGTGCTCGAATCTGAGGAACTCGGGCAGGAGGTGATCACACCCGTTGCTGAGTCCCACAAGGTTGATGGCAAGTTCGCCTATCGTTATGACACATATCTGAAACCGGAACAGGTACTTCGCATTACGCCTGTGAGCGATGTCTTGCTCTTTGCGCCCCAGCAACAGGAGATTGTAGGAAGCAGCGATTGTGTGGATATTGCCTTTAACTTTGTGGCCACCAGAGGTTTGATTCTGCGCGGAAAGGTGGTTCCTGCAATTAAGGATGCCAAGATCACATTGTCCTTCCCGGATCAGCCAGAGTTGCAGAGCCTGGAAATCCTTACCTCAATCACGGGAGAGTTTAAGTTCGGTCCCATTGAAGAGTCTCTGGCCTTTGACCTTAAAGCCGAAAAAGAATCTTATGTGTTCAGCGATTATAACCGTCAGTCAGCTTCGTTCAGTGCCCACAAACTGTGTGAGATTACCGTGGTTGTTAAGGATGAGGCTGGTCAGACCTTAGGTGGTGTCCTCCTCTCCCTGAGCGGCGGTGAAAGCTATCGCAAGAACCTGGTAACCGGGGATAATGGTGCTATTAACTTCCATTCCCTGTCGCCATCGCAATACTACCTGCGACCCATGATGAAGGAGTACAAATTCGAGCCCAACTCCAAGATGATTGATATTAAGGATGGCGAGACGGTTGCTGTTACCCTCACGTAAGTAATCAATCTTTGGAGGGAGAGTCCAAGTGATTAACCTTAACCTTTTTTCTCAGTGGCAAGCGTTATGCATACTCCATCTTTGGCTCAGTGACTTCCCTGAATGGTGATCCCTTCGCCGGCGTAAATGTGCAGGCCACCGCGGAGGAGGGCTGCCCGCAGCAGCAAGAGGAGGCCACCAGCGAGGCGAATGGACAATACCGCATCCGTGGCCTTCAACCCGGCTGCAGTTACTCCGTTCGTGTCGTGCCCGACAAGGAAAGCGTGGAGCGATCCATTCCCGCCCAGCACACGGTGAAGGTGGGCAGCGAGGATGTGCGCGACATCAACCTGGTGGCTATTAGCCCCCTCAAGATTGTGGACATCACCGCCAGAGTGACCGCCACACTCAATGAGCACTACAAAACCCTGCGCATTGTGATGTACCGCAAAGGAAATTCCGATTCCCCGGTGTTCTCGCAGCGAGTGGGCACTCCGGTGAATCCCAAAGCTAGATTGAATCCGGGCATCACCGTATTCTTCCCGCGTATTCCTCTGGACGGCAAGAGCTACGTGGTAGAACTGCAGTCCACACTCTCGGATAAAACATATACCTACAAGCTGCCATCGTCTACATTTGTGGCTGACAGAGGTTCCGTATTTATCAAGCTGGAATTCCAGCCAGAGGTGCGCGCCGCCGAAGCGGATCTTAACCAGAATTCCATCTCGGCGCTGCTGCTTATCGCTCTAGTGGCCATTGCCTTCTTCAAGCAGGACCTGGCCACCAGTTTCCTCAACTTCGTGTGGAGCAAGATCAACGATCTGGTCAACGATCTTGCCCAGCGTCAGAAGAGCAAGGCGCAGGTGCGCAAGAACGAGCCCATCAATCAGCGAGAGATCGAGCAGATGGCCGATCAGATCAATGCCATCAAAAAGAAAAAGACCAAGAAGATTTAGTCCCGACTGATAGTCGCATTAGTTGATCAGTTTAGTCACATTTCGAGGTATTCGCGGTAGGTATTCATTCGGTTTTGTTTTCTGTGAGATTTTGTTTAATCCTGTAACTTAAACTTATACTTTTGATTTGCATTTAAGAAGAATTTGTAATTTTTTCATTTTTCATACATAGATTGAGGCAAGTTTATTTTGTGTTCGTTATCCACTCTTATAGCTAAAATAAATAAATACAAATAAATAGATTAATTTAACAGGGCTGTTCTAATGCATCAGGATGTGCTCGGCAATTGAGCTAAGTTTGCGATTCTTGTGCTTGGCATGTCGCCTTTCAGCTTGGAGGTTGATCTCGTTCTGGGAATCCTCAACGGCGGATTCCTCGGTGGCTGCCTGCTGATCCTCTTGCTGCTGCTCGTCTTCCTGTTGCTGCTCCTCTTCCTGTTGCTGCTCCTCTTGATGCGTCTCCCCTTCGGGGTTCTCCTCGGCGTTCTCGACGAAAATGCACTCGGGATTTACGGCCGCACACTCGCCGAAGTTAGTGGCCCTGGCCTCAGGATTCCTAGCGTTGGTGTACTTCTCAAAGAATCCACGACCCACAATGCGGAAGGCCATGCTGGTCAGGGGATTCAACTTAGAACGGAACTCCATTTCACAGACGAAGCGGCGACGGCAGGCCTTGGAGTCCAGACCCAAGAAGGCGAACATAAAGTCGGCAATCCTAGAGATGATTAAACAAATGTAATCAAAGCTATTGGTATAGTTTTAACTCATTAACTTACTGCTCTTCGGCGGGCATTTGACGGGCCACACTCTCTGAAATCTCCTCATCCACAATCTCCACCTGCTCCTCCTCTGGCTGCTGCTCCTCCTCCTGAATTAAATGAGCCTGATCTTTAGTGCTACGCCTGCCGCGACGGCGCGTATCCACGGGACCAGTTGGGCCACTTGGACCAGCGGGACCCGAGGGAGATTCGCTGTGGTAGTCGCCGTGCACATCGGAGACAATGTCCGATCCTGCATAGCTGCTATATCCGGAATAGGGCTCGAAGCTGGGACTGGAGTCAAAGGAAGTGGGGGAATCATAGTGATCCGAGTGATCGTGATCCAGGGAGTAGGGAATGTGATCGTGATGGGAGTAAGATGAAGGACTAAATAAAGGAAAGAACATGATATAAAATATGCAAAAACCATACTATGAAAGACCACTCACGGATGATCCAGGATGATCTCCTGATTGCACCTGGCATGGGGCCAGAAATAGCGTAGACCAACGAAAATTGCGCTTCCCACAAAGAAGGAAACAATCACCACTTTCACCTTGATCCAGTAGGCAATGGCAATGGGCCACAGGTGACGATCTGTTATAGAAGATATATAAACAACCAGAAGATTAAATCATTTTCCATTGCATCAGACCTGAGAAACTTTCACTGCTCGAAATTCTACATTTTAAAGAGGGTTTCACGACAATTTATTAAACAATATCTATGCCCAAGATTGAAAGTGAAAAGTGTTAATTGAGAGCGATACGTGATCGTCCAATTTGGATGAGGTGCGTCTGGCTTGGGATTTGAACTATGGAGAAACTTTCCAAAGAAAGTGGGGTGGTTCGCGCCCAAGAGATGAGATTATGTTGATCAAAACGATCAGAATAATTGTAATACTTGCTCGCTAATTGTTATATAAATTATGTTTTCTTGATAACACCTGGAGGTAGTTAGGATCTTTACACTCGAAAGATAACTGGTGATTAATATTAGGTAACTTTGTGAGAAAAGTCTTTTGATTTTTGATCAAGAATAAAATTTAAGTTTTAGGATGTTAATTTTTGATTAAAAATTTTAGAATGTTTAGTTAAACTCTTGACGATAAATAAAACTTTATGAGAGTCTAATTTACTTACACCAGAACATGTGGTGGCGATGGCGGCGAGTGCGTCCTTCGAATTCCATTAACTCCCGGCCGAGATTCTCCCAAGTGTCCCCCGCTTGGCTATCCACTTCTGCCGGTGGCTCAACATTCTCCGTCTCCTCGCAAAAGACTAGGGTGAAGTAGACGACCAAGAGCACGGCTCCGTACCAAATGGTATTCTTGTGCATGGTTGTAAATGGTTCAATTGATTTCTGGCGGTACGAATATTGAAAGCTGGTATCCCTTTGGCTTTGGTTGGTCACTGCAGAACCGAATGATGCAGCTCGAAGCCGGGGGTCCAGCTTTTATACCACCGGCCAACGGCGATCCACTCCAAGTTCAGGGTGATAATTAAAACGATACTGTTGTGGCTTTGCGCGCAGATTTTCACACATGCGTAGAGCCGGCGATGACGAGTTTAATGCCCAAGACATGCATTTGAAATTTCTTTAAACTGGTGCAATTTCACTTTCAAAAAAGTCGTGCCCGCGTTTCTAGGCGCTTTTGTTTTCGAATAAATTAGTAGTTATTACGAAACATGAGCCTAAACTTGAGGTAATTGCCGGGTGGCGATTTTCCCCAGAACAGATTTCAAATATTATGTAAAAGCGCGCCAAAATGTATCGAACCTGGAAGTTCTAACGGCTCATTGGCAAGCTAGGCAGTTATCGTGCTGAGAGTTCCATCCCTAATAAAACATTGTAAACATTCTTTAACTTACAATTAAATGCCGGTTTTCTGAGTTATGTCCAGCTTAAAGTCGAACGATATGGACAGCAATCCGGCACCGGATCCCCAGGCGCCCATTACCCGCAAGGGCTTCCTCATTTCACTGAACACCGGCACACCAATGCCCATTCCCGAACAGAATCTGGTTTGTTTGAGTAATCCTCTCCAGAGTTTTTAATACATTTATAATCTTTTAGTTTGGACGCTGTCGTCCTGTCTCCGAATTCGAGAAACTAAATCGCGTGGGCGAAGGCAGCTATGGAATTGTCTGTGAGTTTTGGTTTGGAGGAAGTTAACCCAGTGAATTAACCTGAAATCCTATATAGATCGCGCACGTGACACCCGCAGCAATGAGATCGTGGCCTTGAAGAAGGTCCGTATGGATCAGGAAAAGGATGGACTGCCTGTCAGCGGTCTCCGCGAGATCATGATCCTAAAGCAGTGCCAACATGAAAACATTGTACGTTTACGAGAGGTGGTTGTGGGCAAGAGCCTGGACAGCATCTTTCTGGTGATGGATTTCTGTGAACAGGACCTGGCCTCCGTGCTAGACAATATGTCCCAGCCATTCACCGAGTCCGAGGTTAAGTGCATCACCCTGCAGGTGCTTAAGGCCTTAAAGTACCTGCATGCGCGCTATATGATTCACAGGGATCTAAAGGTTTCCAATCTTCTGATGACCGACAAGGGCTGCATCAAAGTTGGTATGTAGAATATTCGATTTAAAGTTCATTATGGGCTAATCTTGTTCCAATCCTCAGCTGATTTTGGACTGGCCCGCATGTTCAGCAATCCCCCCAAGCCCATGACCCCGCAAATGGTTACTTTATGGTACAGAGCGCCGGAACTTCTCCTGGGCTGCCGGACACACACAACGGCGGTGGATATGTGGGCTTTTGGCTGCATTCTGGGTGAACTGCTGCTCGGAAAACCACTGCTCCCCGGCAATTCGGAGATTGCGCAGCTGGACATGATTATTGATCTCCTGGGAGCCCCTTCGGAATCCATTTGGCCTGGTTTTGCCGATCTGCCCGCTCTGCAGAACTTTACATTGAGCCAGCAGCCGTACAATAATCTCAAGACCAAGTTCCACATAATAAGTCAGTCCGGCAGGAATCTCCTGAACATCTTGTTTATCTACAACCCAAAAACCAGAGCCACTGCCGAGGAGTGCCTAAATAGCAAATATTTTGTAGACCCACCGCAAGGTGAGTTTATTGTCCTGTTAGTAGATCAATTCTCCCCAATAATGAAACTATTTTCCTCTTTCAGCATGTGACCCCCGCATGATGCCCACTTTCCCACAGCACCGGAACAATTCTGCAGCTGCTCCGCCCGCTCAGCCGCCCGCAGACATTCCGATTTCTGATCTACTCAATGTGTTCATTAAACGCCAGCGCATGGATTAAACGAGAACGAATTTATTTGTACATTATGCAACGCACTGGGTAAAGAACTACAGGTATGGACGGTCCATAGGCGTCTTCTTTGCCTTCTTGTCGCGGGATCGTGGAAACCAGCGGTGCTTGGTCGTGTGGGTTAGCTGCATCAGCTCCTGACGAGCCACCTCCGGATGCTGGCTCTTAAATGCCCTCATTGCCGTCTTCAGCGCCGACTCCTTGACCACCGACGAGCTCTGAACTTCAGCGATCTTGGGAAGCGGCTGAGTGTTCTCATAGGGAACGGGCGTTTCTGGGTGCCAGGCCACTATTGTGCGGCCACTCCGTGTCACCGCCACGGCCTCCACCAGGCCCTTGCCACCAACGGCATTACGTTGCACGGCGCTTGAGGAAAATAAACGAAAACCTCCGTATAAACGTGCCGCTGACATTTTTACGCCTAGAGATGGCACGCACGCGGCGATAACTGAACAGCTGGAAATTTATCGAACATAAGGGCTCTGTTGCCCCTTTGTTTTTTTATAGCCATATTTCAAGATTCTGTCATCACTGACTGCCTTCCAGTCAGGTTTGAGTACTCGATACCAGGCGCTTACTCACTTCCCTCACAGCTGATTGGCATTTGAAAACAAATATTCCGGCCAAGATGTGGATTGCCTATGCCCTGGTGGTCCACGTACTGCTCCTGGGCTCCATCTTCGTGATCTACTTTCGCTCGCCTGTGATTACGGGTCTGACACCGCAGAAACGTACACTATTTTACGGACTAGAGGCGCCGGCGAATCGCTTGGTGCTGATTGTGACCGATGGATTCCGCGCCGACTCCTTCTTCGAGGAGAACTGCAGATATGTGCCCCACCTGCGCCAGATCTTCATGCGGGAGGGCGTGGTGGGCGTGTCGAGAACTCGCGTGCCCACGGAAACTCGTCCCGGCCACATAACCCTGCTCGCTGGGTTATACGAAGATCCTTCGGCGGTGCTCCGTGGCTGGAAGAAGAACCCTATCGACTTTGACACAGTGTTCAACCGGAGCGCCCAGACCTACGCTTGGGGCGCCGCAGATGTTATGAACGTGTTCTCACATCTTTCCAACGCCGGGAAAATGCACTTCCGCTTTTACGACGACTTGGACTTTTCGCCGGGCTACGATACCTACGAGCAGGACGAGTGGGTCTTCAAGCGGGTCAAACTCCTGCTCCAGCGGAAGGGGGAAGCCCTGCGGCGGGGCAAGCACGTAGTCTTCTTCCTGCACCTCCTGGGACTGGATACCGCCGGGCATGTTCACAAGCCGGGTTCGCCGAAGTTTCTCGAGAATGTGGACAAAACAGAGAGGGGCGTCTATGAGATCTACCAGGAATTTGAGCGTGTGTTTCCCGACAAGCGTACTGCGTACTTGCTGACCGCCGATCATGGGATGACCGACTCGGGTATGCAATTATAGTAAGAACTTCAGTCTATAAAGCAAATTTCATTAATCAATTACTTGCAGGTTCCCATGGCGCGGGCTCTCGCCATGAAACGGACACTCCTTTTGTGCTCTGGGGCGCAGGAGTTTCCCGGACGGTTCCCAATCCTGGAGGTCTTAATTTTATGCCCAACGATGAAGGTCCTGCGATGCCACTTTACGAATTGGAGCAAGCACAGCTAACACCCTTGATGTCCGCACTGGTAGGTCTCCCTCCGCCCATGAACAATTTTGGAACGTTACCCGTGGGTTACATGAATGTCAGCAAGGAATACGAGGCCATTGCATCCCATTTAAATGCTCTGCAGCTTCTGGAGCAGTATGAGGCACTCTTGAAGCAACACAAAAAGGGATTTTTTGCAGAGGTTTTATCCGAGTTTAGTGTTCTCTCAACGGAGGTAATCAAAGGATACAAAGACGTGATATTGATGCTGCATAAGGACAGGGACTATTTAAATTCCATAGAGAGGAGCCAAGTTGTCATGGCGAAAGCCCTTGAAGGCATTGATTACTACCATGGATACTACCGTAGAGCACTTTTACTGAGTACCACCTCCACGTTCCTAGGATGGATATTCTATCTATACCGCCTGCTGGCCAGGAACAGGGCTGGAAAAGTGGAGCTGATCCTTGAACGGAACACCAAGCTGGTAAGACTGAGCCTGGGAAGCTCTGTGATCCTGCTAGTGATCTGCCTACTAGGCCAACGAACACCACTGGATATATCCTTTTACCTGCTCCTTCCTCTCTTCGTCTGGCTAAAGGCTTTGCAGCCTTGGAATCTAAACTTCTCCTTCTCGCCAGCAGCGGCATATAGTGTTCCAGCCATGCAGACAACAATGTGGCAGCTTATATTGATAATAGCTTGCGCGGAGTTGATGGTTTTCACCTTCTTCGAGCGACGCCTGATCTCACTCTGCTTCTTGGCCTTCGCTTGTTACAATGGTTGGAGTAACTTTCAACCAAAGTCCAGGGAGTTTTACTCTTGGCTGGCATTAGTCTTGATCCTGGCCTGCTTTCCCCTGTTGCCGCTCTCTGTGGGCTATCGGAATGGTTACCTACTTGGAGTTGGAGTTATTGTGATACTCGTGAACTCATTTTGGAATACAAAGACGAGATTAAGCTACAAAAAGCACACTAAATACTGCAATGCCCTGATCCTGCTGCAAACCATTGTGTGTGCCTATCTCCACTCCAACGGACTAAATATTCCTATTCCTTTGAAGGTGGCCAGCTGGAATTTTCTGGTATACTCCTTCGCATCCATTCTGCAGAGCAAAGATCAAAGACTGGATATGCGCCTGGCCCAGATTGGCTTTAATTTGGGATCCCTGTACGCCACTCTGTGTACCTCCTATGAGGCTGTGTTTGTCCAGCTGCTGGTCCTGGAACTGAGTCTCTCCTTGAAGGCGCAGAACGCGCAGGCGGAAAAGTCAGTGATACGACTAGCCTTCACCCTACTCCTGTACACCTTCTTCTCGCTCTTCGGTTCCGGCAACATTGCCTCCATCAGCTCCTTTGATCCCAACATCGCCCGCTGCTACCTCAGCCACTTTGCTCCCTTTGTGATCATGGGTCTGGTGCTGCTGAAGCTCCTCGTGCCGGTGGTGTTGATCATGTCGATAGTCTATGCCCAGAGTGAGTTTGTGCGCCAGCACGAGGAACAGATCTTCATCTCCCTGCTGCTCATCTGCGATGTGATGGGTCTGAACTTCCTGTTCTTGGTGCGCAACCAGGGATCCTGGCTGGACATCGGGACGTCCATATCCCACTTTGTGATTATGGAGGTCACCACGCTGGTGATCCTTCTGCTATTCTACACCGCCAAGCAGCTCCTGCGAGTCATTCCATGGGAGGAAATTGACATCAAAAGATTGCCGCTCCGCCTCATCCATTGGGATCTGATCAGCGCCAAGCATCACTAGCCTGAACTAGCCTTAAAAACGCTTTAACCAAACTGTTAGCTTAACTTAAACATTTATGTCCGATAATATTTACAACACTAATTAAGAATTAGTAACATACACATGTAAATTATAGAATCTAATGCTAGGAATGTGTCTGTGTGTGGGTGCGGGTCAGAGGGGATCGATTTCTTTAGACTATATATTTTTCATTATTTTAACTCTTGTTTAAAAAGTCTTAAAACCAAACAAAATTAAGTATTTTTCTTAAAGGAATATACACGATATATTTTAATATTCTGTTAACTACTATGAAGATTTGTTTTACAGATCAATTTGCAGAAATTGTAAAAGCACTTTACAATTTATCAGAAAATCTGTTTAAAAATGTTTTTTTTTTTACATTGACCAAAAGGATAAATTTAAAAAACAATGTTTATTGTATTATTGTTGTGCAAACTTAGAAATTATATTTCTTAAAAAAAATTTTACCTAACCATTATTCATTATTATTAGTCCAAAAAAATCGACCCGCCCTATAGAGGATGGTGGAGTGTGGGGTGTGTTTTCGTGTGGTTTTGTGTGTGTCATGGCACAACGACATCTAATGAGTAGTAGTAGCAGCAGCACGGACAGGGAATTACCTTTTCCCAATTAATCTTTCAGATATCGCTCCAGCGGATTAAATCCCTGGAGTTTTGGGCTGGCCGTCTCATCTGGAATTTTTACTGGAATCAGTATCAATCAATTTACTAGAAACAGGATGTCTTACTTGACTGGGCCGGCTTGGCTGTGGTGGCACTTTCCCGCGGGGTTGCTTGCAAGCAGTTGAGCCACTCGGACAGCGAGATCTTCTTGTCTCCATTGACGTCGCAGTAGCGCGGCATCTTCTTGCCACATCTGCGCAGATTGCTGAGGGATCAAAAATTATTTAGGGATTGACTACGAGATGGTACTATAAGTGACAGCTCACCTGGCACTAGTGACAAGATCGCGGAAGTTCTTCCACTCTCGGCGATCCCACGACTTGTTTTTGTTCTTGTCCAAATAAACAAAGCTCAGCGTGGCAATTCGCTCATCATCTGTCTTCCACATTGTGTAGTTGGTGCTGCAATATTAAGACATTTTGATTTAAATTAGATTGCAAGAGAATTAGGTGTTAATGAAAATAAATAAAATTAATATTAATTTTGATCTATAAAACTATTAAATATAGTTTCGTCCTACCCGGTTGTGCTACTCGGCAGGAGGGATGTGTTGAGGTAGGCCTTCAGCTCTTTGAGGAACTGCGTCTTACGCGGCTCAGTGCATCCCTTCATGGGTCGCACCACTACAGTTTCGTCGCACTGAGGTTTCTTGTTCTTCACCGATGTGCCGGGAATGCTCTTGCCCGTATCCTCGTTGACGCACCAGCAGTACGAGGTTGACGTGGAGGAGTAGCACTGGATGCGCTGGTAGCGACCATCCGGCAGGCACTGCGGCACAAATAGAACATTCTTTCCGCCATGCTGTTGAGAAGGATAATAAAATTTAGAAAGATGTGTCCTTTTGAAGGATGCTCTATTACTTACGCCCTGCTCCTCCAGCGTCACCGACTGGTCCATCCAGCAGTTGGAATCGCTCTCTATGTCCTGGCTCGTCGCCTCTGGCTTCGAGTTGAGCACTGTAAAGATTTGCGCGTTAACATACATTTTATTCTGCCCTTTGGAAGCATGCAGAATGATAACGAACACAGAAAAAAAATGATATGAAATGGGAGTCAATCGGATCTTATTTCATATTAAAGAAATTCCGAAAATGATTATCGTTATAATGATCCTTGATGTACTTAAATGAAGATAATATTTGAAATATCCTTGCTCTGCAAACTACTTTGATATTCTTTAAACTTCTTTAAAGTGTCTAAAATAAATGAAGAATCTGATCTTTAAGAAAAAATATTAACATTTGGATTTTTAAATAAGGTAATTTAAATGTTTTTCCCATCAATATCAAAATATTAAAACAAATGTAATCGTTATTAATTTAAAACTGTATGGCGAACTGATTAATGTTGGTACTTGGTTAGTTTTCACACAAATCTACGTACTATATAATGATGGGATGTGGGTTCGTGAGCTGGGCAGGTCTGCACCCTGGGAGTCGTCCTCTTCTCCTCCGTAGCCCGTGCCACTGTCCTCGTAGTTGTCCTCGTGCTCTTCACTGCCACTCACATCCTCGGAGTACGAGTGCGGATTGATGCCTCTGCCGATTATGTTTGTATTGGTATGACCATGACCTCTGTGATTCGTGTTGTGGATGCTGTAGTGGGTGGAGTGCGGCGGGGCGGTAGCTGCACTGCTGGCCAGAAGGGCTACGATAGCACTACCTGAATTTAGATAACACACAGATGGGAGATGCTTTAAAGGTTCGAAAAAATGGGTCATGATATTCCAAATGCATGCTGTGTAAACTAGCAATTTGCTCCAATAATAGTTGATAGTTTGATAAAACTAAATATAATGTAATATCTCAAAATACTATTTTTTCGAAATTTAATTTTATGACTCATTTATTTTCAAAATTTGAATTTATTCAAAATTATGTGAGACTTGTGAATTTTAATAATTATATACTATTACATATCCACATTCTAAAGAATCCAACTTTACTCACGGTTGCTAAGCTCTTTGGTGAAACAGATGCTCCACTCCAGCCAATTTAGGTTCGCATCCTTGGTGACATCGCAGTATTTGCCGAAGGTGCGTCCACATCGTCTCGGTTTCACATTCTAAATTTAACCAAAAGGTATTAGTTTTCCGGGATACAACAAACTCAACTCACCCGCCTGAGGACCTTCTTGAGCTCCTTAACTTCCTGACGATCGAGCAACTTGTTGCCATTCGTGTCTAGTTTGGAAAACTTCCACTCCAAGATGTGGGAATCCGAAAGCGAAGGCTGGCGGAAAAAGCTCTGGGCCTCGTTGCGGAACATGCGCATCAGATTATTGTTGAACATCTGCCGATCAGCCTTGCTGCAGGGTCGGTGGGCAGTAGATCCTGCCTCTCCACTTCCCTTAGAGGCGGAGGAATCCGGGCTATAGCCAATCTGATGGGATGCCAGGCGGCGCCGATCGCGTCGTTTAGCCCTGCAGCGGAGTTTTCCATTTCGTCGGAATTTATTGGAGTCATCCTCGATGGGCCTGCCCTGGCTATTGCTGCACCAGCATCCGTTGCTCCCGTAGCACTGCTTCGCCGCAAAGTTGCCATCCTTCCTGCACCTGGGCACAAAGTATTCGGGATCGCGTTCCCTCTGACGACGGGCGAATTTCACCGCCTCCAAGCAGGCTAAATGGTAAGATAAATATTAAGATAGTTTGAGATACAAAATTGTTTGTAAGACCCCCTATTTTGAACTTAAAAGTTTATATTCATCTTTATTTGGATAGTTTGAAAGGTTTTAGCTAAAAACTTGGAGTTATGTTATTGTTGGTCTATTGTCACTAATAATTCTCAAACTGAAAGGCTTAAGTGGAATTAGATGAATTGAAATGAGATAAATCTCAATAAGAATTTGGCAGTTATATTTAGGTAGGTTTCTAGTGGTTCCTTAACTTTAAAGTTTTTTAAAACGAAACAGATTAGGATAAAACCTTATATGTAACTTTTTATTTTCTTGGTTCTGTCTTTAGGGTAAATACATATACAATATTGTATTAAATTAAAAAGGCAAACAAGTGGTGGATTGCAAGTCAGTGGATCTATTTGGAGGTACATCTAAAGTGAGATGATATGACGATACTTACCATTACAGGATCCGCTGAACTTGAGGCTCACCTGGTGGCCGCCGCACTGCGCCCGCAGCAGGTGACACCTGGTGGGATAGGTCTGGCCGTCGGTGCCGCAGACGGGACCCTCGTTATCATCACACTCGCCCTGCTTGGCGGCACAGGCGGGGAGCTTCATCTGCAGGTAAAGATCGGAAGGAGAAGGAGGAGGTGTCAGTTCAAGTCTCGGCTATATGTATATATACCGCTCCCCCTTCGGCAAACACGCGTAAAATGATTTACTGCACTTATGGCCAGGTCTGCGAGTCGCCAAGCGTCTGGGCTTTCGCCTCTGACTGGAATACGAATGTTGGCAACGTCTGACAGGGGCGGCAAAAAGGGGGGTTTGGGGGTGGCCCACCAGCTACCCGGCTAATGTGAAAATCAAAGTTGTCAGGCCCATAACTCGAACGGCATCGCGAATACACAGCCCCGAAATCAGCACCAAAATTATGGCACACTGCTGCTCGACCAACTGGCTGCTGAGTGCGCAAATTCTTGTTTAGCCCACAAAATCTCATACACGCGTGTATGTAAATCGCAGATATCTGTATCTATATTTACTATATATGTGTGTATATATATGGGGAGGCCCAGCACTTTGGGATTTGGCACTGCAGTGCCTTTTGTCGCCAATTTGCTGCGGACAGCCCACTGATATTTATTTGTCGTGTCACTCGGACATTAATTAGATTTCGCTGTTATTGAAAAGTGAAATGCGTCAAGCGATCTTAATGTCCCATAACTGAAACATGTTTCGGATAAGATATGGGAATACTAATTGAGGTGCTCATGGTAGTTAAAGTATAAGAGCTTTGCGGCTACTGTCCAATTTCTGAAGCACTTTCAAATTATTTTTTTTAATGGACCTTTTCAAATTTGTATAATTTTCTTGGAGATATCTAAGAAACCCTATAAGATTAAAAATAATAATCCTAAAATCCATGAAAAATCATCTAAGAATTAATAACACATAACGTCTGCAGTCAATATTTTTAGAGAAGAGAAACCATTTTATGAATTCAAAAGAATATCATATGAACAAGAAGGGATTATCGCTATCAAAATTGTATAATCCAGCTTAGTAAATTTATACTTTTATGTAGACACCAAAGAAAAATCAAAATGTATTCCCCATGACCCCTTTGCTGACACTAAACACCAGAAGCTCAACAAGAAATGTTATACAATTATGAGAATTATGAGAAGCACAAATAATACCTGTCCAAGTGTTATCTTGTTGCCCCAACACACAAGCAACATATACACAAATAATGTAGAATGTCGGTAAACAATTCGAATTCTTTTTGTGGGCAGCCGAGCACGCGCTGCCTGGAAATCTGAGTGTGCAGGTGATTTTTGACTCCCGACTGGGCACAGACAGATATCGGACAAACGTATATAAACACGGCATATATTGCTGCAATCGGCAGATCCGATGGCTGTTCTCAGAAGTGGACTGTGGGGCATCTGGTTAGCAAGTCGAACATGGATACATCATTAGCAATTAACAAATTCGGGAATGAAAGAATGTATTTAAATTAAAAGAAATTTTCTAAAAATAAATTAAATATGTTTCTTTGTATTCCTACGCTCTATGTATTCCCAAATTTTGAGAATTCGTGGATTAACTTGTTAGGTGACATTTTAAACAGTTATTGCATATTGACATTTGGTATTTATAAGCTAACGCTAGATTATACCAATAACTTAGTTATTATTGAATTGTTTGTTTATAACCCCTTCGAACTGTTTATGTGCAATACCACTGCACTTGGGAATGTCTGATTGGGTATGCAAATGACAGTTTCGCTTGTCATTATCTAAGTTTTAAATAGGGCGTTATCCCGAAAACGTGCCTGGATTGAAAATCCCCACCTGTGGCACCCTGCTACTCCTCCCCCTCCCATTCTCTCCCTCTGAGCCACAAATTATAAACGGAGACAGCTCAAGGATTGTTACCAAGATAACGACAAAATTATTGACTGACAGTTCTCACGCTCGAACGAGGAGGTGAAATGGAGGTTGCGATAGGCGGAGAAGAATCAGAGGAACAAGCTCCACACTTTAAATACTTCTTCACACTTTGTCATCATCAGCCAGCTTAGTGGCATTGGCGAAAAAATGCAATAATATAAAAAAGGATGGTTAGTTAATACCCCGAAGCTTGAATACCCTTGCAGATCTATTAGTTTAAGGCTTAGATATAAAACTTAATGGAATAATTAAACTGAAGAATTATTTGTTTAAAAACACACAAATTATTTGACCTTAAATTTCATAGTGCGTTTCACACATTGAAATGAGATTATAATATAGAGTATTAAAAGGGTGTATAAAAAGAGAAAAAAGGATGGAAAATGAAATCGCTTTTGACTTGTGACCATTTTGTGTTCTCCTTTTTGCACCTCCTCTTATTATTCTTCTTCTTTTCTGCAGGAACACGAAACACGTTCGTCGGTCAGATGAAACAAAAACAAAATTCAAGGTGTGGGATTGAAGACAGGTGAGGAGGAGAAGAGCTGGAGAGGATTGGAGAAGAACGGAGCCGGCAGACTCTCTTTTTTGGAGTTTGGCAGACAGCGCGGCGGCGGACAAGCTGGTGAAAGAGAAGGAGGTGGAAGAGGAGAAGAACAACAGCCGCAGCTTCTTCTTTGTCTGACTTTTGGTACCTCTGATACCTGGAATATTCAAGTGTTTTCTTGGGATTTACAAATGGGATGGATCATTTGTAGATACATGTGTCCGTATGTATGCATGTCTTGGCAGAAAGTTTGGCAGAGCTCGCTTGCTTGTAAACCATTATTTTTGTGGGATTAAAAGCTGGGCTTGAAATTCAAAACCCATATGGGTTATTTCAATTAAGCTTGCTTTCTCGTTTTTATGGTAAGCTAACAGTATGATTTAAGCTGAGAAAATATTTTATTTTTACAGTTTAACGATTACCATTAAGAGGAGAAAGACTATCTCTTCAGTCGAAACACTAGACACTTTAAGCTTTTCGGTATACCAATTCATCTTAATAATAATATTTTGCATTCAAATTCTTTTATTGAAACTATTTATTTGGTTTAAGCCAATAATCAACAAAAAAATTATAATTTGAACTATTACAATGATGGTCATCAACTAAAATAAAATTTGGATCGACCCATTTAATTTTATTTAGTCTTAGGATTGATTTCTGATTAAGCCTTATATATATTTTGAAAATAACTTACCAACTGATCGTCACTTTTTCCAGTCGCGATGAAGACCGCCAGCCAGGTGACGAACAAAACACATCTCGCCAACATTTCACTTTGCAGTTCGATTTCGTTAATTAACTGTTCTTGTCGTTTTGGATTTGTTAAGTACACAAGTTTATTGCATCGAGTGCGTTTCTCTCATTATTTTCAAAGTTTTTCGTTTATTTCACCATCTTTTTCGCAAAGTCGCAATTAGAATTTCTTCCTAGAACTTTTACTTTGCCGCTCTCCGATTTATTTATTTACCGATTTCCGTGGGCTATTTATAGTGGGCGAGGTGTGTGCGTGTGCATTAAGGTGTTGTAGATCTTCTGTTTATATAATGTGTCTTTATGTGTGCGATTTTTGGTACGTTTCGATTGGAAAACCGCCCGAAAAAAGATCAAGAAGAAGTGAGGAACGAGTAGCGAGGAGCACTGAGCTGCAGAGCAAAAGCCAAAAACCAAAAAACCAACCGATCGTAGCCGAGTTCCACACACGACTGGCCATTTGTTGCCTTGGAGTGGAGTGGCCCAAAACGTGAGAGAGCGGTCCCGAGAGAGGTTGTGGTAGTGGGCGAGGGCGAGGAATCGGATTTGAGCAGAGAGATCGGCGGAGAGAGCGGGATCCCGCCGCCGCCAGAGTGTCTGGCGTGTCGCTTCCAATATCTTATCTTTGCCACTCCGACTCTTGGAGACTGGACAGCCAACACAGTGGACACTCTTAGTTAAACCAGAAAACTATAGTTATTTTAACCCAAGATATAGAGTTAAAATCACAATAAAACAAGAAAGCCCGTTAGCACAAAATTATTTTAAGGACCTGATCGCATTTACCTTACTTGAAAACACGGCCTATCTATAAAGTAATAATTAAAATTGTGGTCATTTAGACTTTAATAAAATATAATTTGTCGATTAAATATTAATAATTAAGAATTTTTAAATCTTTTGGAACTTTTAAGATTGTATAAGCAATGCATTACAATGAATGTATGTATTAAACTGCAATTAAAGAGTAACGAAAATGATATTCGGGAAATATGAATTAATTTAAGATCCATTTATTTAGGCTATGTATGTATATTTAGGCAGGTCATACTGTACCAGCATAAAAACGATCACATTCACACACCGGCAGACAGAGAGAGCACTTGTGTGTGCGTGTGAAATTTATCTTCCTTTGTGCATCTCAAGAGGTTGCCTCACCAACAAAAGCAACAAAAAACATATAAAACAAAGCGGCCAACAGTTGCACCAGCTGCTCAGCCAGCGGGGGAGGGCAGGGGCAGGGGTAGGGGCACGATCAGGGGCAAGGGCGGTGGCGGGGATCAGGGGAAAACGTGAGCCGTTGAGGGCCCCGCTCCTGTGATTTATAGAGCCGCTGGCCAAGGAGTCCGGCTGGAGAGGATTTTGAGAAGGAGGAGGAGGTAGAGGGGAGTTGCCGGTCTTCGTCTCCGTTTCGGTGTGAAACCTGCCAGACAGTCTGACGGCAGCGATAACTGCCCCCTCCCCCATCCCATTTTATACCCCTCTCCCTTTCCAACCCCATTCCCCCTCGAACTCCCGCCCCTGTCGCCGCATTGTTTTCGGCTGTGCCACACTCCGTTTTGTGGTCTTCTTCGACGATCGAGCAAGCACTTAGAAAAAGAATACTTCAGAGTGGTTTGATATAAAATCTAATAAAAATTATAATATCTAAACTACTAATTTAAGAAACAGTTTTAGAATAATCTAGTTCTAGGATCTGGGATCCATTGAGATTTCTTATTTGATAACAATTTTTGGCCACGTGTACTTTTTCAACAAAAGTTAAGGCAAAAGGGTTTTTCTTTTAAAAGATGTACTAAAACTATAGAACCCCTAGGTTTAAACATTATTAACAAATTCGGAACTATATTTTTAAATAATCTTCTACATCTTGTTATTGAATAATCTTTAATTCAGCTATGTTTTCTCCCCGTGTGAAAATGGGTAAGCGAAGAAGACTCGAGACGGTTATAGGAGTTGGGGTAAAAACTCAAGTGGAGTGGACTGGCAGACAGTATGACGCCAAAATGCAAGACAAGACAGCCTGGTCGATAACAAAGGTAAACAGGCAACGGACAGTCAAGGAGCAGAGGAACTGAAAAAGCCACGGTCGTGGGATTCGATCGGGATTGTCGGCTCAGCTCAACTGGGTTCAGAACCAGATGCAGATACAGATATAGATACACGTACGCGCAGATACGGATACAGATACAACTACACCCGCCCCAGACGCTGTGCCCAACTAATCATTGTGTGATTCTTGTTTGTTTATTTGCCTGGCTTTATGAAGAGTCTTTTCGGTAGAAATTATTTATTGTCGCCTGTGTTTATGTATGTATCCGCTTATTCGAGTATCTCAGTATAACAGTGTATCCGTGCTCAGCCCTTCAATTGGGATAAACAGTTAACTAGAAATCGAGGCGATTACCAGATTCTAATAGATCAGCGAATTTTAATTATTTATGAGCGACAAATGGTTATGCGTTTCTGCATACCCTGTATATATTAGCATTTTTTTAAAATCCGATTTAAACAACTTCCCACTTATATTGCTGCTAAGTTTTGGGATTTACAAAGTTTTAATATAACTCAAAACTCTAATAGACTTACCTCAATTTTAAAATTTACGAATCTGTAGATGTGGCTTTCTACCATAAACTTGTCATTTTGTACATGCTTCACTGCCTACAATGGGCCGTAAAAATCCCCTACAAATGAAAGATACTTATTGCAAAGATTGACTTTGCCAGTAACAGGCTGCCCATATCTGTTAAAAATTATCAATATTTTCAGAGCAAGGAACATAAAATATTACTCTACCCTATGGTTTCTCCCATTGCCAATGATCTACAAAAATTAAAAACCCCCGATACGTGTGTTCCTGCATGGCAAAACAGACAATGAAAAAATAAGTCACCGTCTGGGAGTCCCTGGGCGAATCGATCGCCAGCCAGATCGCTATATAAACTCGGTGAAACCACGATTTGACACAACAGTATCTTCTCTGATATTTCACCATGAAGTTCATCGTATTCCTGGCAATCGCTCTGGCTTTGGTGGCCGTCGTGGTGCAGGCTCAGCCCGTTCCCGAGGAGGATCACATTCCAGCGGAACATCCTTTGGTTGAACAGGAGGCCCACAGTCGCCAGAAGCGGGCCACCTGCGACCTGCTCTCCAAGTGGAACTGGAACCATACCGCCTGTGCCGCCCACTGTCTTACCAAGGGGTTCAAGGGAGGATATTGCAGCGACAAGGCCGTCTGTGTTTGCCGCAACTAATTTAGTTGTCATGTGTAACATCCGAAATGTATACAACAGAATGAAAACCGAAATATGTAAAAATTGTAAATATTTTAAAAATAAACGGTTTATTTAATCAACCTATTTTCCAAATCAAAGTATCCTACAAAACAAAAAACAAATTACTTTGTCAGAAATTCATTTTTTAAAAGATTAGTTTGTTATTCATTTTTAAAAAGAGAAATATTTAAACAGTAAGACGAAAACGTCCTATTGTAAGCTAAAAAAGGTTTTAAGTTGAACAAGAAAGGAGAGCTAACTTCGGGCGGAGCCGAAGTTGAAATATTATATTCTCCAAAATTATTCATATGATGCATTCTTAACACTCATTATGGCATTTCCAATCGTTCAGTTATATGGCAGCTATAGGATATAGTCGGCCGATCCCGGCCGTTCCGACTTATATACTGCGTGCAAAGGAAAGATTCAATTCGATATCTTTAAAACTGAGAGACTAGTTTGCGTAGAAACAGACAGACGGACATGCTTATATCAACTCAGGAGGTGATCCTGATCAAGAATATATATACCTTATAGGGTCGAAGATGTCTCCTTCACTACGTTGGACACTTTTGACAAAAATTATAATACCCTCTGCAAGGGTATAAAAATTCCTTCAGACATATTACGAAACCTTATTATTCTTAATAGTATTTGAGTTATTGAGTCCCTAAGAATGTTAGGTAGGTAGGAATTTATTCGCCTTTTCAATGCGTAAATCTACTACTTAAATAATAAAATCCAATTCTGATTTTATAATCAACTTACAATGTCACACAACCACTAAATTTGTCAGTGTCTGGTTATACACTAATCGGAAACTGCTTTTGCACTTATGTATGTATTACATTCCGCATAACTTTAGAATCACCATATTTAAAAAACAATTATTTTCACAACTCTTACAACAAATCGACTTATTATCATAAACCGGTAGCGATTCAATTTACTATAAAAGACGATTAGAAACTGAACCAGGTAGAACAGTTTTCTAGTTGAGATCCGACCATGAAGATCACAATTATCCTAGCTCTAGCTCTCCTTGCTGTTTGTGCAGTGCTAGCCGATCCTGACACCAAAGTACCGAATGAAGTGGATCCAGTAAATCTTGATGTGGATCTAGGGAGTTCCACCCAAGGACTGGAGAAGCACAACCTCCAAAAACGGGCCAACTGTCAGATCGAGCGGTGTTTAGCCATCTGTAGAACAAGGAGCCTTTTAGGCGTTTGCGTAAAAGGGAAATGTCGTTGCCAATAATAATGTTGGCAAATCTGATTTATTAATCAAAACCCAGTGCAATAATAAACCAATTGTAAATGTATAACAAATAATAAATATATTCCGGTTTACTTTAAAAATTAGTATTAATATTATTGTGCAACATGTGAAAACTGCCCTGAATCCACTTTAAAATCTATACAAAACACATAGGAAATCTCTAATCTCCCTCAAATTCTCCATGCGCATTCATTCATAGTTAGCTCGATGAATGATCTCTTATCTCTCAGCAACGACTTTCTATTTAGCAGGGTCGAAAAATGAACCCGACAGCTTAATAAAAGGTATGTGGCAACAATTTCCGTTGCATTTCCGTTTTTCTAGAGTTTTGCTAAATAAATATGGCAAAATGCGACTACAATTCGTTCTTATCAACTAAACGAGCAAACAGTCTTGGAGAAACGATTGCAAACGAGGAAAAAGAAAGAGAAACACGAGTGGAGAGAGATACACGACACTTAATTAACGCCAATTAGATTGGTTAATAAGAGTATGTAGAAATTATCACTGGTCGCGACCGACTTGAGGGTTTATTTTAATTTACGAACGTTTTGCCGGTTAAATAAGCGATTCGATTGCATTCGCATGGCGAGCCAAAAAATGAGCAACCACTCGCGAGCAATTCCTCATTTGCACTGACTCTTCAGTTATCAGCTTACTATATAATCTCAATATGACAGACGTTCTCGATCAAGAGCTAAGAGAAAATCTCAAGTCTTATATAGAGCAGCTCTCCCGAAAATTGTTCTAGTTATACGTATTTATTATTGTGATGCTGGGGAAGAAGAATTTTGAATTTCGCGCGCTACTGAGTATCGATACTTTTGGGTTCTTTGCAAGTCTGACATTAAAAAAAACTAACAAATTATTTAAAATAAAAATAGTTGGAACAAATATAATGGTAAGCATATGAAATACGAATTAAAATAGGGAAACAAATTTTATATTTCTAGAAATTTTTGAATCATGTGATATCTTACTGAATATCAAGCAACAAGTTTATGTAGTCCTCATATTTGCTCATATTTATAATCACAAAAACAATAATTTTGAAAATTTAATTAATTTAAAAAGTCGCTACTAAAACATTGGAGATGGTAACCTTAAAAATATTTCAGAATTAAAAGTGACTTTTGTTTGGACCTATCGATAGGCACATATTAGCAAAAAGATTTCTTAGTAATAGAAACTTGAATCATTGTCACAACTGACCTGCACCCACCGCCCCCCGCCGCCTCATCCTGGGCATAAATTAAGTAGCATTCTACACTTATCGCGAAAGAGCATTAAGAACCACGTCGCTCTTAAGTCATCGTAAATACAGCGCACGACTTTATCAACGCCGCACTTTCAAACCGAACGCGCTGTGCTGACGTGGTGGCTGCAATTAATTTCCACGCTCTAAGTTAATAATCAATTAAAGTGAATATGCTGACCAAGGCGCTCATCCTATTCGGCCTGTTGGCCCTGGCCCAAGGATACAGCTTCACCTCCCGCGAGGTCAAGTGCCATGGTAAGGAACAATACATATAAATCAGCAACAGGCGGCTGTTCACTTGTTGACCCTGGCACCCATGGTAATTGGAATTCTATTGATTATAGTGTGCAAGGCTGTGGTGACGGAACTGGAGGAGGCCATAGCCAAGGAGGATTCCCACAAGATGGCCGATGTCAGTGGCTTCCGCCTGGATGCCCAAGGAAATTCGATCAGCAAAAAAGTCCGCCTCGTCAAGTCTGAGATGTTCCTTACCGAATTGATGGAGAAAATCTGTGAGTATATGTATATATCAGTTAGGTCAGTTTAATGTAGTGTACCAATATTGCCCACTATTTAAGATAGGCTAAAACAAGTATACGCTCCATAACCACATTAGCTCCAAACCCGTACAGTGACGTATAGGTATTTAAATTCGATAAGCACAATGTGAGAAAAACCTTGAGCAAGTGTAAGTAATAGGTCTATTTATCAATTAACTAACACAATTATTGTACTACCCTTGAATTTATATATGTGGTGTTCTATTTGTAGATTACACATACCTATGATTTTGTGGCTCGCTTGTTCCATCTTTTAAAACCGATCTTAAATAACATTTTCCCTTTTCTAGGTGAAAAAATGGACGACTACCTCAAGGCCACCTACAAGAGCAATGGTAAATTCACTCTCCTAAAGATGATCATCAATGGCCAGATGAATCCCGACTCCTCGCTGGTGGACTTTGTTCAAGATGGAGATCTCAACAAAAGCCTGGGACACTTCTGCAACGAAGTACTGGAGGATAACGACGAGATCTTCGTTAAGGCCTTCCAGGCCGAAGAGCTTGGCGATCATCTGGACATCAAGATCTGCTCGGAACAGGCCAGGTACTGCGATGAATCGCCCGTCCAGGAGGAATACGACTTCGATGGCAAGGAGGAGCTGTAGCGTGTCCCAGTGATAGCCTAGTCAATTAACGAATTTCCTTGATCGCCGCCAGTGACGATCTTTGTACTGATCTTTCGAACGAAAATTATGTTTAGCTAAAGTAAAATAAAACCACCAAGCCAATTGTTAACAAGTAGATACGACAATAAATTCCAAGTGCAATTCCCTTTAATATTTTATTAACAAGTGTTTTAAATCATCATAACAATGGACTTATTGCTCTTCTTTTCTGTAAAACAAAAATGTTGGTAAGATTTTTAGATGGTTCGGCTGGTACTTACGGCTCTTCAGTCACATTGCGCAGCAACTGGTGGCGAACCACAAGAAAAGGAGCTCCAAAGCCCACAACTCCCGCAATGAGATAACACACTGTGAACCGCATCGGGCTGTCCAAGCCGAAAGGCAAATTCTATAAATGATTATCAGTGTATTGAGATTACTAGATCCTGGTACAAACTTGGTTCAATTACCACTCCAGGACAACCGCCTGAATAACCGTGTCCATAGCGCTTTGGTGGCCCGCAAAACTTGCTTATGGGTTTACGCAGCGTAGACCACATCACTAATTTTTAACTTGCAGCTTTTTGAAACTGAAATATTTAATTATTTGCTAGCTGGCAAACGAGAAGTGAACCCGTAGTTTCCAACGACTGAATGACAATTGTAGGTTTATAGCCTACTAGAATTATAATTCGAATTTTATACTGAAGCGAACTATTATTATTAAAATTATTGAAAATGGAAAAGAGTGTGCTGTAACTAATTAAACTCAGGCGACTATAGAAAATAGTGTTTAAATTGTAAGCAAAAATCATTAGTTATCGTTAATGTTATTTGCCAACGAAGATATATTCTACTATATGTATCGATAAGACTTGAGCTATTCCGAGTTCGAGCCCTTTCAATTTACAATTTTCCAAATGGTTAACTTAGATCGACTTGGTTGCTAGTTCTAACCGAGATTTGGCATATAAAAATGCTTTACGGCACTCGAAGCACCTGGTCTAAAGAATACAACCATTTGCTGGGCCTTTAAATCAAAACATCCACACGTTAGGTCTACGGTTACGGGTAACTTTATTTCGTTTCCTCTTTTCACTTAAATTTAAGCTGTAACACACTGAAATAGCCTCCCGGCAGCCTCAGCAGATAACGCTACATCTGAAAAATAAATAGTTGAATGAAAAATGGCAAACATATTTATGAAACGCAATGAACTAACCTTACATTTGTTGTTGCTGTCGCCTGGGGAGCACCTTACTTCTTGAGCAGCTGGTGCCTGACGATCAGGAAGGGCGATCCGAAGCCCAAAACACAGCCGATGGTGAACAGGGCGGTGATCCTGTACTTGTTTGTCAGTCCAAAAGGCAGGTTCTGCAATTAAAACAGTTTTTTCCGGTGTTATGATTGATTTTCCATCGCAAAAATTATGTAACCCATTATCCGTAATGCTCATTTCCTGAGACTCACCTCGCCGGGAACTCCGCCGTGTCCGCTGAAGCGAACCATCGACTGGGAGAAGTTACGTGCAATCACACTGCTGCGGCCCAACATTTTGCAATTTGATTTATTTCAATAATAATTCCAGAAAAGTAGAGTTCGCAGTTGGTGCGCGGAATAGAGATGACAGCTGACCGATAGATCCCGTGCAACCCTGCTAGTCGCAGGGGCGTTAACAGAGGTGGTGATGACATTGGCTATCGGCTTATTCACAAGAAACATGCTAAGTAATGATCAGAACCATTTTAAAAAATTATTGAGTTTTGAAATTTTTAGAAATTTTGAATTCCAGCAATTGGGGAGATATGTGAATATTCTAAATATTAGATGAAATCATTAAGTTAATTTAAAGGGAAGGAAAAAATCCCATTAGCAACATCTTTTGTAAATATTGTAAAAATTAGATGTTAGAAATTTTGGGGATTATCCCGTTGGCAGATTTTTTTTGTTTAATACCCTTATATATAAGAACGAAAACAATATAAGAACCAGAATCTTTATCAAAATTTCCATCAGCGGATCCGCTGTTCTGCGAACGCTAAAATATAAAAGAGCTGAATACGACAACATTTGACAAAAACATCAAGCTTTTAAAATTTGTGCGCTAAATAGATCCGATTTGTCGATAAATTTACGGCATGGTGTTAACAGGCCCTCAGAGCGCTGTTAACCAGACATAGCGCCTCGAACTATCGGCTGTGACTACCATCACTGGCCACACAGAACACACCGAGCGCCCATCTCTATTGCGTTTCGAATATTCCATTTATACGCACGGACACGAGAGATCCGTTCCGAGCAGCCAAACACTTCCAAATTGTTGCACAAAATTATAAGTGAACGTTCAGCGCGCTTCCCTCCGCCCACACGGGGACCTCGACCGTTCGGTGGTGCCCAGAAGAACCGTAAAAGTGTAGTGAATCGCGAAGTTTTCCCAATGAAGCACTGAAATCGGAACGACCAACCGACAGCAACAACAACGCAACAGAAAAGAACGGATAAAGAAAACATACAGCAAAATGATAGAACCGCCGAAATTCATTGAGAATGATTGCTACAACGGCAGCCGAACCTTCACATGGCTGGCGGATATGGTGGGGCTCTCCGTGGACTTGGTAAGTAATAGTATTTACTTCAAAACTGCCTGGGTTCTGGTCCTATTTAATCCCCCCACCTTCTCTTTTCGAAACGGGCGTGTGCACGTGTGCGTGTGTATACGCGTGTTTCTGTGTGTGTGCTAATCATGCGGGATAAATCCGCTGCAGAAACTCTCTCTTCTTAAAAACAATGCATTTCTTGAAGGACATGGAAGGGATTTCCCCTTCTGGGAAATATACTAAATTTACCTGGCAACGGTTGGGTAAATAAATTCCATTGCCGGTTGCCCAAACAAAGTTCCCGTTAACAGTGAACAATGTATAGAGTGAACCACCTATTACAATTATTTATCTTAAGAAAAAAAAATTAATTGTACAACTCAGAATAATGTTTATAGTGAAACCATAAGAAATGCTTATTTAAATTGTATATAATCGTTATTTGTATATTTGAAACCTATATAAAAAGAGGGCACTGTACTGCACCTTTTATAACGTGCGCCACTCTTGGCAGCTAATCGAATTTGGCTTTTGCCTTAAATTATACCCACTTTGTAGTTTTTAGATTCTCTAATTCCGTTTAGACAACTTGAATGTGATGAGCTTATCAGTTGGTAAGAATTAACAGTGGAATTTTCCATGCCGAGAGTTGTCTAGCGTAAAATTTTGAAATTACTATTGTTGTGACTGACGCACCGTTGATTTCGCTAAATTTAAAATGTTTTGCATCATTTAATAGTGGGGTAATGTGAAGGGGGTTGTGATTAATCTCTTCACAGAGAGTGTCGCACAGGCACACTTATTGCCTCCCCTTTTACATCTCATTACCCCCTATTTTTGCCCCATTCGTTTGGCGCAATGTGATTTGCATAACTGCAGTCGGCATATTGAAATGTGATTCATACGGAGGCATTTTCTGGCCCAAATCAAGTGGCATACACGTACGTAATCGTCATATTTTTCAATTCCGATGACCTAATGCTAACATCCGATGTAAGGCCGACACACTCACACACTGCAAGAAATCCAGTGTTAATTCAGCTATCTGGCAATTGTCTTTATCAAGGGCTATGAGAAATCCAATTTGACTGACTTGGCTCCAACGATACATATATACATCTCTTATTCCCGCTCTCCATTGAATATAATTGAATTTTTAGCGCTTCTTTTGCTTGCAAACAAATATCAACAGCTTGGCTGTGTATTGGTTAGCCGTTTTCTTGTTGTTTTGACTCAGCTGATGTTGACCGCATGAGTCAGTCAGTCTTTTAAACAAAAAACAGTAAGTGCTCTATTTAGTCAACCTAGGCAACTTAAGTGGCATAGAAATGTTATTAAAAACAAAAATTCAAGAACCAAATAGTGATAATTCTTTATCTTAACATACTTATCTTGGAAATATCTGGTGTAGTCATAGCTTTGTAACCAAAACTATTAATAGATAGATGATAAATGAATAAGGGAATAAGACAATAGTAAGAAAGTTCACTAAAAACAGAGTTTACTGTACTAAGTAATCGAGTTTTTGTGGGTGGGCGACACTATTTTGGAAATCGCTGCGCCTGATATTTTATTCGCTTTATTCATTTTACTACAATAATTCACAGCGAAGGCCGTAGCACGCAACTGCGCAAATGGCGATGAATTGGCCAATTGTTCCATGTTCAAGGCATCTAAATATGTAGTACTTAAATAGTTAAAGGTACTCAATAGGATCGCGAGAGGCGTTAATGGCCAGATGCAGTCCCGGCCGGTCAGTTGCGGTTTATTCTCAGTTTTGCTTTTCTCTCGGAATCTTGAATTCGCCTCCCACACTGACACTCCTTCGCTTTCTTGATACACTCCGGGTCAATCAACTATCATTACGGGCGAGTTCCAAAAATTGCTTTTATGTTATCATAGATACATTTTTCCTAGTCAGTCAACATAATGTAGAATCATTTTTCAAAACGTTCTATTAATGAGTTAAATAATGACTAGCAGATGGTTTTTATATTTTTATGTTAGTGATTTGAAAGCTATTATGGTGCAATAAAAACAATAAAAAAAAACACCTTAGTAATTATTTAACTCATTAAAAGTACGCTTTGTAGCCATAATAACTTTAATTGATTACACATTTTCTGACGACCGATTGTTAAAAATACTTTATTTAATTTTGTAAGAATTCGTTAATAAAAACGCCACCGCTGTCGTACTGTTATGGTACGATATTTTTATTAATAAACAACAATAAACAACTCATCGCTGTGGTGCTTGTTTTTTTACTGGCGTATACATACAATTTAATAATAATATGTACGTATTTCACAACATTTGCGTTCCCGTGGAAGTTTTTAACCGGTTCGTGTGATTATATCGGAATCAGAAAAGGAAAAATACGAATAAAGACAGAGTATGGCCAGCAAATATCAATTGAATTGCAGTGCACGCCAAGATAATAAAAATCGACTAATATGCATGGAGATAAAGCGAAAGCAAAGTCAATTGTTGCGCTCCCTGCTTTCTCCGCCACCCCAACATGCATTTTATGATATTATTATTATTTCTGTGACCTTGAGTTTGGGGTGCCGCAGTTGTTTGAACTCGTTGCTTTTGTTGTGTAGTCTGTTTTGCGGTCTTCGTTATGTTTTCTGATTTTGACAGCTGTTTGGCGCCTCTAACGGTTGTTGGCATACCCTTCTTTTTTTTCATTGTAATGGGTATATACGAGTCATAATAACTTAGTGATGATTTATGGTGAAGTAATCATCTGGAATTAATTACTTTCGTTTTTGTCGGTTTGTTTTGTTTGGCTGTTTCTCAAACGATTTCCATATGTATATCTGCATTCTTAACGAATTTCGCAATTAGACTTTGTTTTGACTTTTGCTTTTATCGTGCGTTCGCTTTTGTCTTGGGTATATCTTTTGGCGGTTCTTTTATTGTTTTATTTATAGTGATCACGCCACTTTTTTTTTTGGGTTGGCGTAAGACCACCCCTTTTCGCCTTTCGCTCTTTCTATCTGTATTCCGCTATACTATTTAAAATATTTGGCAATGCGGCGTGTTAATCAAACGATTTATGATCTGTTTCCATTGGCATTGCACGTGGGATTTGTGATACATATGTATGTATCTACGATTGTTTGCATTTCAGATTGAGTCAGTCCACAACCCAGTTGATTGATGAGTGTCCCATCTGCACACAGAGTTTTTATCAGAAGAATGCAACATTTAAACTTTTGTTTAATATATTATTCCATTAGCTAAAATAACATGTCTTTTATGGACTGCTTTTGATTTTTGGGTCTTACCAAATAAGATCTATAACGCAGAAACAATATATTTTTCGAGAATGTTGATATTTGGGTTATCACAGATAGAAAAAGTTGTATTAAAAAAGTATAATTCAAACATAATTGCTTTTATAAGACAACCTCTCTTACCTTAATGTCGCATCTTCTGGAGAGAGGGCTAAGTAAATGAAATAAAGCCCAGCTCGTAGCTAAGGAATCCCAGCGAACAATGCCAGATGAGGACCCACAAATTGCTTGCGCTGCAAACTATATTGCATTGTTGCCGGCCGGAACCATGGCAACATCTTATCTTGACATGCAGGCAGCTATCTCCTCATAATAGCGCAAACAATGCGCTTGAACGGGAGATGAAGAGCTTGGGTCCACATATTTGACTTTAAACTGTTTGCCCTACCAATAGACAATCTTTGCCGTGTTCATTTGGTGCAGTTAGTGTGCTTTGCAGGATGTTCAAAGGGAAGCACTTGGTAATTGGAATTCTCATTGTGGCTTTATGACTGCGTGCCCTGAAATTCGATTGGTCGCCAAGCTGTACACCTGAATTTATGCCCGATTTAGTTATTTTGCCTTGGGCGCATTGCAGAGACATGAGTTTTGTATTCGAGGTCCCCACAGAAAGCCACAATGAACATACATATGTATGTAATTACAAGTATACTTTGAGCTTGGGGAGCCGAAACCTTCACTCATCGTTCATTCTGAAACAAAAGCTAGGAAAAAGATTTTCCTTCTTCCGCATACTTGAGTTGAGTTCCCTTCACTGAAAAGCAATCTTGCGAAATCATTTAAAAATTAAATACTTGGAAATCGCCATTATATAATATGCTTAGTCGCTCTTAAAGTTGTTTGTAGATTTGTATTTATACAATAATCATGTCCTGAAATTTTCCTCAGTGTTAGTTTTCTGTGTTCAATGCCAACAAGTTGCCCAACACCCACTTGTTGCCCTTTTTATGCTGGTTCCCCAGTTGGGCTTAAATCATAATTCTTAGGCAAGATTTTCCTTTCGGTGAGGCCGGTCTTCGCTTGTGTTTTAGCCATACAACTTGGACTGAGGCAACAAAGAACCGGTTTTGGCCAGCAGCAATGCGAACCCACTTATTGCGCATGGGGTACTCGGATGATGATTACAACATGCGTCCGAATGGGAAAACTGCTGGTTCGATGGCTATTCTCCCTACCAGCGTGATTCACCTTGTAATCACTTTGATACCCGAAGTCTGTAATCTAAGGTTAGTGGCAACAACCTTTTATATTGACGAACTTTATTGTTCTGCCCGACTTATCACTGGCTATCTGAAATCGCGTGAGGGTCGTCTTTATCTTTGGCCCATAGTGTTAAATGGCTGGGAGACGTGGCCCCTTTGTGGGTACAACTTCCCGATATACAAATCCAGATATCTATAGATATATATGTATACATATATTGCAGTGTTATCGGCAACGGCAGAAGTGTGCCTGTTCATTATGAAATTCGAGAGCGGAACTTCTGAGATGCTACAAACTTGTAAAGATAGAAAGAGAAATTTAAGTACATTGCTTTAAAACGGTATAATTCTATTAATAAGTTTTATAGTAGCTTTTAAATTAAACATTTTAAATATCAGAGTTAACCCAAGAATTATCCTTTATAACCATTTTTTGGAAGTCAAGAATTAATTATATGTTTACAAAAAATCATTATACAATAAAGATGATTTTTGAACCACTGTTACAAATGGCTGTGACAGTAGAACTATATTATTATTTATTACTAATAAAACATACTTTCCTGACTGCACTTTGCAAATTGGCCAGAAGTTATCAGGGAAATGTAGTAACTTACTTGTAACCGGGTAGCCCAGAACATAGCACCCTCTTTACGATCTGGCTATAAAAAGAGGCTGCAGGTGGGTCAGTTGTCAGAGCACCGAAGCGAAAGCGGTAAAGTAGCCAGCAGCAGTTAGTTATCCTTTTGCGCCGCCCGAAAAATTCGATGAATCTGTGTAAGTGTCCTGTTTGAAAGTGTTTGAGGATTCCTCGCTAAAGCTTCCCCTCCTAGCAAGCCTTTTCCTTCTGGCCCTTGTGGCATCCGTCGCTATCTGCGCCGGATCTGCCCACAGAATCAACCGCCCAGAGCCAGAATCTCCAGGTAAGCCGTGCCAGCCCACGACCACAAGGCCGCCCTGCACGCGGACGACCACTCCACCATGTGAAACGACCACTCCAAGCTGCAAGGAGGATACCACGACAACGACCACTGAGGCTCCAACGACAACAACAACAACGTGTGCCCCAACAACAACAACAACAACGTGTGCCCCAACAACAACAACAACAACGTGTGCCCCAACAACAACAACAACAACAACGTGTGCCCCAACAACAACAACAACTACGTGTGCCCCAACAACGACAACTACTACCACGACAACAACAACTACTACTACAACAACTACTACTACAACAACTACTACTACAACAACCACTACTACAACAACAACAACCACTACTACAACAACAACAACCACTACTACAACAACAACCACTACTACAACAACAACAACCACTACAACAACAACAACCACTACTACTACAACAACAACCACTACTACAACAACAACAACCACCACTACTACAACAACAACAACCACTACAACAACAACCACTACAACAACAACAACCACCACTACAACAACCCCGACGACAACAACACCTTGTGAAATAGAGACCCCCGAACAAACGACTGCGTCCCAACAGCCACCCTGTGAGCCTTCAAACACAGTTACGCCTCCTAGTGAGCCTTCAACCCCAGCACCACCTTCACCCTGTGAACCTTCCACCGAAGCACCACCTCCAGGAGAGACTTCAACTCCAGCACCCTGTGAGCCAGTCACACCTCCTAATGAGCCTTCAACCCCAGCACCACCTTCGCCCTGTGAGCCTTCCACCGAAGCTCCACCTCCTGTAGAGCCTTCCACCGAAGCTCCACCTCCTGCAGAGCCTTCCACCGAAGCACCACCTCCCGTCGAGCCTTCCACCGAAGCTCCACCTCCTGCAGAGCCTACCACCGAAGCACCACCTCCCGTCGAGCCTTCCACCGAAGCTCCACCTCCTGCAGAGCCTACCACCGAAGCACCACCTCCCGTCGAGCCTTCCACCGAAGCTCCACATCCTGTAGAGCCTTCTACCGAAGCCCCACCTCCCGTCGAGCCTTCCACCGAAGCACCACCTCCAGGAGAGACTTCAACTCCAGCACCCTGTGAGCCAGTCACACCTCCTAATGAGCCTTCAACCCCAGCACCACCTTCGCCCTGTGAGCCTTCCACCGAAGCACCACCTCCCGTCGAGCCTTCCACCGAAGCTCCACCTCCTGCAGAGCCTTCCACCGAAGCTCCACCTCCTGTAGAGCCTTCCACCGAAGCACCACCTCCCGTCGAACCTTCCACCGAAGCTCCACCTCCTGTAGAGCCTTCCACCGAAGCTCCACCTCCCGTCGAGCCTTCCACCGAAGCTCCACCTCCTGTAGAGCCTTCCACCGAAGCTCCACCTCCTGTAGAGCCTTCCACCGAAGCCCCACCTCCCGTCGAGCCTTCCACCGAAGCACCACCTCCAGAAGCGACTTCAACTCCAACCACTCCAACGACAACAACCTGTGAAGTAAAAACTCCCGAACCAACCACTTCTACACAACAGCCACCCTGTGAAATAACGACACCAACGACGACCGCCGCTGAAATCACTACAACCCCATCAACCGTCGAAATCACGACGCCAAGCACAACGTCCGCTCCTAGTGAGTCTACAACCACCCCCCCATGCAATCCCACCACTAGTTCTCCACCACCCTGTGAAATAACGACACCAACGACGACTGCCGCTGAAATCACTACAACCCCATTAACCGTCGAAATCACGACACCAAGCACAACGACCGCTCCTTGTGAGCCTACAACCACCCCCTTATGCAATCCCACCACTAGTTCTCCACCACCCTGCGAGGAGACAACCACACCGGCCTGCGGATCTGATGAAAAAAAGCGTGAGGATCTGATTCCCAAGCCAATCGAGGATCTCCTTCCTGGTTCTAGCAGCAGCACCAAAGTTACCATCCCGATTGGAACCAGTGCCATGTGCGTTGGCCGCGCGGAGGGAAGTATCGTCCAAGATCCGAGTCATTGCAGGAGGTACTATGAGTGCCGCGCCGGTCGTCGTCTGCTCCGCAAGTGCCGTCCCGGTCTGTGGTACGATTCGGAGGCAGGAGAGTGCCTTCCTCGCAGTCAGGTGCTAAACTGTCCCGCCCAGCGTAACTAAGCAACTTGGCCATCTCGACTCAACTGGAGTAAGACCAGAGTTTGTATTGCAACTTGTATTCGTAACCAACAGTAACCACCTACTCAATAAACAGCATATAAATCACATCCAAGACGATTATCTTTTTTCGTATAACGATGCGATCTCTCTTGGTTCTTTATGGGTATCATAAAAAGCATTTTAAAATCAAACCCAAAATCAAATTCTAATTGTTTGGTTTTACTTGTATTGTTGTACTTGAATTTTAGATAACTTGCTGATAGATCAACGAAATTCAAATAGATTCAACTGTTGATCGACTTATAGCGAACCTAAATACTTTTGGAAAAAGGCATTTGTAATTGCCAACCAGCAAAAGCTTTTTTGTTGACGACGTACAACGCGTGTCTCATAGTATAAGTACTTGAAACAAAGAAACAAAATAAAACAGACAAACTGCGCATAATATAAACTGTGTTAATGTTAGAATTAAGTCATTGACTTCTCACTTGTGGCAATCAAATTGTTAATTAATGAATGTGATTACATATAGCCGATTAAGTATTTGATTTCATTTCTGCTACACTGGCAAGCGCCGATTGCAGTTTGTGGATGTGTACGATTACTGGTGTTTTAATAATAATATAAGTTTGTATGTGTGGGTGAGCGGCAAACAATTCGTAATTGCTTTGGCTTGATAATTGATAAGAGTGACTCGAGCCCACAGCCGTCGCATCCGCTTTCTATGTTTATGCTGTCTGCGAATAACCCCAGAATAGGTGTGGTCTGATTTCATTCCCCCCAAAGACCTTTTCTTATCGCACCTTATCGAGGACAGTTGAAAATGCGTTTCAAGGAATGGGAATCAAGTTGAAAGCGTCGAGCAATTGATATCAATTAAACGGCACCCACGGAGGGAACTCACCCGGTCTAATTTGGGGCCCCTCATTGCTTATTCATTGGCACGGGACTCGTGCGAAAAAGCAAACGAGCGGAAAATAACACCAAAACCCTCGAACAACCAGGCAAAGGCCATTTTGCAGAGATCCGTTCGGGGCTCCTAAACATTTACATCGTGATAGAAGCCAAGGCCACTGATGGTCAGCAAAAGTGGAGAAGAACGAACATTGATCACAACGCGTGATCGTGATCGGCGATCGCCATGATCAAGTGCAATAGTTGACAAGCACTTGTGGCCCCATTTCTCTGGCGCTGTGTGATGGGTGATCTGGGCGGCAATGAGTGGGGGATGCTGTTCTCGCATTACAATTGCAAATCTAGAAAGACACGTGCCTACTGCATGTGCCCCGCTTTGCCGGTTGGGTCCAAAGATCTCAAGTGACCTCCGGCAATACAACATAAAGGGGTATTATTAACTAGATTCGTTGTTGTGACTTTTATAATTTTGGTTCCGGAAGGAATTACATTTAAATTGAGAACGATCTATGACAATTTTATTAATATGTTTTTTAAAACATTTTTTGTGTCTTTAATATTGATCAAATACCGCTAAGACATTTATCTATCTGGTCTCTAAAGAATTTCACGATTTGTGGGCGTGGCAAAACTTTGAAAACTTGCATGCGTAATTTCTATAGCTATTATACTTCCCGAGACCTTGACGTTCATACGGACGGTCAAATAAAATATATATACGTATAGGGTCAGAAACGATTACCTGTTGCACACTTTTTAAGTTATATCCTCGTATGACTACAAATTTTTGCATGTGTAATTCTAAGAAAATATCTTAGATCAATAAATTTTTTATTAAACCTGTACTTTTCTAATCCCTTTCGAAAACTCTTCCTTTACTTGCAGGTAAACTTCTTAATCTGCCAAATATCGGCTCTCTTCCTCGCCTCGCTCTTCCGGTCCATGCTGCATCCTTCGAAGGTGTCCAGTAAGTTGCGTCACACGTTCGCCCTCTCGATTGGCCTGGCCTTTGGCTACTTTTGCTTTGGTAAACAGGCAATCCACATTGCCGGACTTCCGGCAATATGTTACATCGTCATCCGTACCCAGGATCCGCGCATCGTGCAAAGGTAATTATTAACCACTGATTCCAAAGCCTTTCACTAATTATTTTATATTTTAGAGCCGTCCTGCTGGTCGCCATGAGCTATCTCCTGGGCGTGCATCTAATGCGCCAACTCTACGACTATGGATCCTATGCCCTGGACATTACCGGGCCCCTAATGATCATCACCCAGAAGGTGACCAGTCTGGCATTCAGCATTCACGATGGATTCGTGCGGCGGGATGAGGTAAGTGTGGAGTTGGCGAACTATTATTAAACAGGAGGCTAATATTATTTTTCATCTCACAGGAACTGACCAAGGCCCAGCAATACCATGCGATTCGCAAAATGCCCTCGGCCTTGGAGTACTTCTCCTACGTCTGGCACTTCCAGAGCATTCTAGCCGGTCCACTGGTCTTTTACAAAGACTACATCGAGTTCGTGGAGGGCTACAATTTATTGAGCAGTCCGTCGGGCAACGTAAGTTTAATTGGACCACCTGGCCTAACAACTCTTTAGTAATTTCTTTAGGAAGGAATTAGAGCTGAGCTCATCCTTGTTATAACAATTTCTCTGATTTTTAATTGCCGAATAAGAAAATAAAAGAATATTATTCTTAGTTCGCTAAATATATAATTAATAGAATATAACCAATCCGAATTTATTTGAATATTTCTTATATACCCAGATAATTTTTAATGATTTAAAAAATACAGTAATTCTTCGTATTAATGCAATTCAAACTTATTCCCAATCCTCTTTTACCAGGGTAATCTAGACAGCAGTAAGAGAGAAGTAGTGTTGGAGCCTTCACCTACTAAAGCGGTGATACGCAAAGTGGTTGGCAGTGTGGTGTGCGCTTTCATATTCATGAAGTTTGTGAAAATGTATCCAGTGAAAGACATGAAGGAGGATGACTTCCTAAACAACACCAGCATGATCTACAAGTACTGGTACGCCATGATGGCGACCACCTGCATACGCTTTAAGTATTATCACGCTTGGCTCCTAGCGGATGCCATTTGCAACAACTCAGGCCTAGGTTTCACTGGCTACGATAAGGATGGCAATCCCAAGTGGGACCTGATATCCAACATAAATGTGCTGTCGTTTGAGGTAGGTGTTTAATATCTAGAAATACAATTACAAATCTTTAATAACCATGTTATATTTTTGAACAGTTTTCGACGAACATGCGCGATGCCATCAACAACTGGAACTGCGGCACCAATCGCTGGCTACGAACGCTTGTCTATGAGCGGGTGCCTAAGCAGTACGGGACGCTCCTCACCTTCGCCCTCAGCGCCGTCTGGCACGGCTTTTATCCGGGCTACTACCTTACCTTTGCCACCGGCGCCGTCGTTGTGACGGCTGCGCGCACCGGCCGGCGACTTTTCCGTCATCGCTTCCAGAGCACCCAGGTCACGCGAATGTTCTACGACATCCTCACCTGTCTGATCACACGCGTCGTACTGGGCTACGCCACATTCCCATTCGTTCTGCTTGAATTTATGGTGAGTTCGCTCGCAAGTTGGTCGATAAATAGGAAAAAGATGAAAATATGTACTATTAAAATTTGTAGTTACAATTTTTTTTAATTTCAATCTCTTACTATTGTTTATAATAATATCCAAATTTGCATCTGATTCTAAAGACAAAACCATTTTTACAGTAAAATCAAAACTTAATATCCATTAGTTTTGTTTCGAATTCGACCTGGAAATTAAATTGCACCTTGGTATATTTTGTTAAAAAAGACTACCCTTTTTAAAACCTGTAGTTGTCTAGAAATAATAGCTAACACTTTTTCATTGATTACTTGCAGGATATTTCTTATATATTTTTTTCGAAAACCAAAAAATCGACTCACCTTACATTAAATTATATTTTCTCAAACATCATTTATTAACCGACTTCATATTTTCGCTTTACAGGGCAGCATCAAATTGTACCTGAGATTTTTTTTGTGCCTTCACATCATTTCACTAGTGACCATATTTATTTTACCCAAGTTTATACGCGGCGAACGCCGGGTTCGCTCGTCGAATAACAGCGAAAGCTTGAAACTGTCGGCCGGCAAGGATGCGGCGGCGACAATGACCAGTGGGGTGCCGTCCACTGCAGCCGCCTTAACCGCTGGAAATGATCTCAACGAGGATGGGGAGGAGGATAAGCACGCTCAATGTAAAGTCAACACGACAACACACCTGCAGCCAGCTGCTGCACTACACAACACGACCGAACAACAGCAAACCGAGCAACCGAGCAATGTAAACCCCCGATCCCGCCCACAGCTACAGCAAGAAAAGAAACAAATGTCCAGGTGCGCCAGGGACGCCGTTAGCGTGCCCCATGACCAGTGTGAGATGGACCAGCTGTCCAGCAAACTGAAGGAGAAGATCGAGGCGGAGACCAAAAACATTGAGGAATTTATCGATAAGACTGTAACTGAGACCGTCAGCGGCATTGTGGAGTTTAAGAACGATCTGATGCGGGACATCGAGTTTCCCAAGCTGAAGCTGCCCGGCAGCAACGGCACCGGTCCCTTGGAGTCCTCGACTGGTGGCGGTCTCCGAAAACGCAACATATCCTTTGTCCATGACAATGGCACAGATCCTAACAATGCTCCATCTGACCTCCATCCTTCCCTAGAGGAGAACGGCGCCGCCTTCCTGAAGAAGGAGATCGAGGTGATCAACGCGGTGGTACAGCAAGCAGTGCCGGCAGTGCTTAGCAATGGTCATGCAAAATAGTGGCATCGACCAGCAAGTGTGAGGAGACGGAACAAAACAACGATGTCAAAGGTGCCACGACAGGGATTGGAAGCGGTAAGGGGCAAAAAGGGGTGCTGTATATCTGATTGATTTATTGACAGATAAACTAAACTGAGAGATTTATACAACACGCACACGATATTCGCACAGTACACACACGCTCACACACAATATGCAGACACTTTTTGTTTTCACTTTGAACGGAGTGTTTTTAGTTGTTAGTCCTGAAGTACACAAATTGTTTACACTAAACTAAGTGTCAAAGGCGGCGGATTAGCCAAATAATAAATAAAATGTACTTTTATATTCAGTATATTTATCAGCAGCCAAAACCTATTTTCAAATTTACTAAATGTGCACCAAAACTCTAATTGTTGTTAAAAAGAAACCTATGTACGTTTGTAGAGGTTTGTTTGTTGAGATCCCACAGTCTTAGGCGAATAGTGTGTTTCAAAGCTAATTTTTACTCATGTTCACAGGGATAAAACCTTGGACAAGATCACAAATTTGATCCTTGATTTATTCAAGCATAAAACGAGACTGCACCTTAAATACTTATTAACAAGTTAATTTGACTACACTCCAGGAGATTTGAAACGCACTGTTTGTCACATGACTTTTAATCGAAAACTTATCCATATAAGTATATTAATGTAAACCTGCATATGTTGAAATATTTACTATATAGTCTATGTGCAAGAAACTAAACCAATTTTCCAACATCAGTACTATTGTAGTTCAAATCCCGCCCGAAGGAACGATAACAAATCATCAGTGTAGTGTGTCAAGTAGAACCAATGATATCCTCTACAAGAAAAAAAAGGAGAAAAACAGAAGTCAACCAAATTTTAACTTTAGACTGAAGCTATTGACAAGTAACAAGCAACAAAAAAGCAAAAATCCAAGCAAATCGTGTGTAGTTAAAGTTAGTTAGTAAGCCGCCAAGTTGTTTTTGATATTCAATTTAAACCAATTTTTGTACAACTGCGCGAGTGTGTCTGGAATGTCCAGCTTGCTTCCACTTTATATGTATATTCTTCCCAACCTGGCATTTTAGCTGGTCCACCTCTTTTTGTAAATGTTCGTGTCCTCCACTTGTGGCTTCCTACTCCGTAGCTCTTAAGCATGCACTTTATATATAACCCTTTTTGTTTTACCCATTATTTTGTTAGTTCCAATAAACGATTTCGCCACAAATCCTCACATATGAACGATATATTTTTATATTTACTGTAAAACCAGAACAGAAACAGAACCACTTTAAACGTAAGCGAAGTCTCGGCGCACATTTGTCTCGGTTCACGTGACTTTCCCGTGGAAAAACCACGGAGATAATCTCGATAGGCACAAGGCACTGAGGTGTTATGCAGTCCAGTTGCATCATTTATACAAAACCAATTTGAGCATTGATATTCGACAAATAAATCGTATATGTGTATTTATTGGTGATAGCATTTATTTATAAAGCAATGTGTAATTCCTAATGTTTGGTTTTTCACGTTTCTTTGTTCAAACTTTAATTATACGGAATGAGAGAGAAACGTTTTTTAGAACTTCAAGCTGCCCGAGATCTTGTAAAATTCGTCCTCCCCACGCGATTTCAAGACGCAGAGGTGCACGTCCTGGCATTCCGCTGAACCGAAGTCAAAGTCCCCAAAGCGCTTCAGGATCTCGCGGGCATCAAAGCTGTTCCCGGACTTCATTGCCTCCTTGCGGTAACGGTTGTTCATCACTGTCATGTGGAGCTTGATAGACTCGCGGTCATTATTGTCTGTGGCGCACAGGCCGGTGGTCTGGAAGTGGGCCAGACACTTATCCGCGAACTTCTGCAAGTCCGAAGACTCAATACGACCGTATAGAACGCGAGTGGAGCTGGGATCGTCGTTCATAATCTCCAGGCCGTTGACTTTCATGTCAAATGGAGTTTTTAGGTCAGCCAGAAACTGACGACAGGCCTCCAGCTCATTGAGGGCCCTTTGACGCTCGTCGTCGTCCAGGAGCACATACACACCTAGGGTAAGGTGGATGCAGCGCTCAGAGATAAATAGCTCCTCATCGATTCCCGGCAACTGAGCCTCCAAAATGTTTCTCTGGTAAGGGAGCATATGATCAGAATTTCTCTTGGCTGATTTCACCCTATAAAATGTATATGTACCTTCAACTCCACAAAACGCTGCTGGACTTCACCGGTGTTTAGAGCTACGGCCAAAAAGTGGGTGGGCTTCATCTTCTTGCGCAGGGAGGCAAGTAAGTGGCGGATTTGACGCAGTGCAGCGCACACCTGGCTGCGTTGTTTGGCTTTGATAACGACGTCATTGGATCTCTCGTTTTGACGTGGAACGTAGATCTCGGTCCTGGTCTCTTCCTCGATGCGACGCTTCGTAGAGCCTTTCATGCCAATTAGTCCCCCATAGAATGATCTGCAAGAAAATGGCTTACAGTGACATCAATATATGAGCAAGTGTTAACGCACTTCGGAACATGAAGAGCAAGCTTAAAATCGCCATTTGGCGTCTCCTCAATTCGAGTAGCAGCTGGATCCTCCTCGTCGTCGTCGTCGGCATAAAGATCTGAGGGAAAGAAATGGTTATCTAGGAAAAAAAAATGCAAATAGCCATTCACCTGTTTCCTGGTAGGCCTTGTTTTCTCCTTTAGCTCGTTTATTTTGGCCGTTCCACTTTGCACCGCCGAAATCTTCGTGCACCACGTTAACCCTATAGCGTCGATTTTGGCTCATCGTTTGGACAGGAGGGGATAGCACTTCGCGACTCATTGTGATCGCAAAAATCAGGCAAGCTCATGTATTCACGGGGATTTCCCGAATTAAACCGAGTTCCTTATAAAAAAGACGGGATCTGACAATGTCAAAAAATGCCCTAATGCGTTTGTAAAGCTATCCTAGGAATTCCGAAAAAATACCAACGCAAGTCGGAATTAAAGGAATACTAGGGGGGTTCCTCCAACTATATTATGATTGAAGGTAACGAAATCAAATAAATTGTATAAAATATATGGTTTATTTTGTGGATTTTTAATAGTTTTAACTCGTTGTTAGGATAATAAATGTGTATATAGTCAAATAAATGGAATAAATAATATTTTGAATTGTTATACGATTAATACCAAATTAGACAAAAAAAGAATTAATGATTTGGCCACACTGAAACATTGTTATTGCACGTGCGTGGTTTGTTTTTAGCGATTTCTGAGAGCACTGGTAGATTATTAATTAAAACCATGCCAGCCGCCCCCGCAGTCAGCAGCAATGGCAAGCCCACGGAGCCGCACAAGTCCTGGAAGAAGGTAAACGAAGAGCGGAAGGCGCTGAAGCGTCAGCGCAAGCAGGAAAAGCTGCTCAAGGAACTGCAGCAGGCGGAGGAGGCGGAAACCCGTGCGGAACTGGCCGCCACTGAAGCACAAAAGAAGGACAGACCCAATCCGTCCACCCTGAGTATAGCTGTGCCTGGTTCCATCCTCGAGAATGCCCAATCCGCCGAATTGCGGGCCTACGTGGCTGGTCAAATAGCTCGTGCTGCCTGCATCTTCCGGGTGAACGAGGTGATCGTCTTTGACGACGTGGGCATAGCCACTGCCCGCGAGACAAAGCGCAGCTACGAGGAGGATGCGGAGGGCAGTGGCACTGGCACCGTGCGCAGCAGCTCCCTGCAATTGGCTCGAATCCTGCAGTATCTGGAGTGTCCGCAGTACCTGCGCAAGTACTTCTTCCCTCTGCACAAGGACCTCAAGTACTCGGGGCTGCTTAATCCGCTGGACACCCCCCACCACCTCCGGCAGCAAAGCATGTTTCGTTATCGCGAGGGCGTCATCTGCGACAAGAAGGCCAAGGAGGGACACAGTTACGCGAACGTGGGACTGCTCAACGACGTTCTGGTGGACAAGGCAATTGAGCCGGGAGTCAGGGTGACCGTGAAAATGGAACCTCAAAGTGGTAAGCCCTAAATGTTTTATGAATCTAAATCAAAATCAAATCAAATCTATTGGAATTTTAGAGACCAGCAGAAAGCAGAAGGGAACCCTTGTCAGCCCGGATGAGCCACGTCGGGAAACAGGTGTCTATTGGGGCTACCAAGTGCGTATTGCCCACTCACTGTCGGAGATTTTCACCAAATCCCCCTACGATTCCGGCTACGATGTGACTCTTGGAACCTCCGATCGCGGCACCAATGTGCATGAGGTACCCAACCGATCCTATAGCTTCAAACACATGCTCATCGTCTTTGGCGGACTGCAAGGCCTGGAATCTGCCCTATCCAACGACGAGAAGCTAACTGTAGACGATCCGGAGCTGCTGTTCGATCACTATGTGAATGTTTTGCCCCGCCAAGGATCTCGAACCATTCGCACGGAGGAGGCCTTGCTAATTGCTCTGGCGGCTCTGCAGGAGAAACTTCAACCGGATGTTGAGGATGTGGAGACCGATCTAAGCGATCTGCTGCCTCAAAGTGAGGATACTGGCATATCTGTGCGTCGAGATGTTTTAGTTAGCAAAAAGCAGAAGAAAAGGAAGCTGGTGGAGGACACCGTGGAATCACCAGTCGTTTATGAGCCTTCTCCTCCAAAAGCATTGCCCAAAGTCGTTAGACAGACAGCTAACCCTTTTGCCGATCCTTCAGAGAGTTTTGAGAAAACAGCCCCCGCAGATGACGACTTTGAAGTCGTTTCCTCCACCACAATTTCTGCAACACGGCAGTCGAGCACAAATAACGACTTGAGTAGGTTCGATTGAATGGAATAGTTGGAATTTTATTTTTGTAAATATACAGATCCATATGTGTTGCTTAAAGTTTCGTTTTTGATTTTATTGTATTCCCACTATGCGTTTAACTATATTTAGCCTATATTCTGAACTTTGTTGTTAGCATAACTAGCTGTATTCCGATATAGACATAAACTTTTGTTCGAAACGGGCTAATAACTGTCTACTTACACACTAAATTAATACGTTTTAAAATTTCCAACGCGAATGTCAAAGCAAGTTTTTAGTCGAAATTTAGTCTGTCACCAACCGCTCATCTATGTTTCTTACATACATCTATATTGTAATTGTCCATCCACTCTCTGATAGCTTAAACATAATGACCTAGTTGTCCCTAAAGGATGGACTGTCTTTCTTTCTGTTATTTACACACTGAAAATGAAAGTTGAAAAAAAAGGATGAAGCCATCCAAAAAAGCTTTCAACTAAATCTCTAAATGTAGTATGTCGCCACATTGTCACTGGTCATAATTAGCTATGGAATCGAGTCCTGGAACCGCGGTTCTGGCAGAAAGTCTTCCTCCAGCTCAATGCGCGTGTCGCTGTGATATCCCAGCAAAGATTCGGTGTCTTCCTCCATATGTCGGATCGGGAACGTTTTGCCATCTCCAAAGCTAAAGGATGTGGTGCATTAAATTCGATCAGGATAGGTATAACATATAGTGTACAGATCATAGATCATAGTGGGAAAATGATTAGTTGAGTGCGCTATTTCGTATTTGATTGATTGATTGATGATAATGTGCAGTGCAACGGAAGCAAAGCTGTTGGATTTCTTTTCTTTGGCAAATTAAAAACAAACCTTTGTTGCTGTTACAAATATATTTTTGCATCCATCTTAAGTTCGTCACTCGTAGACAAGTTCGCTCAGTATAATAATGTATTTAGGTATAATAGGTGTACAAAAGAATAAAAAAGTATAAAAGTTAAATTGCAAACAGTAACTAACTAACTACATAAATTAAAAGCAAAGAGAAATGCCCGAATTTCGTGTGATAATAGTGTGTACTGAAATCTCATAGCTTATCATTAGGCTTAAGTCTTGAAGATCGGTTGATATCTACAAGGATGATTGGTTCCATTAATGTGTTAACAAGGTACAAATTTCTGACCTCGATAAATATCTCAGCTTCAAGGATCTCCCATATATTCGTTTCTGCTGATTTCAAATACAAAATTCGATGGATTGAAACAGCGATAAATGCTTGTTTAAAACCAATTACATATTGCTTAATGTTAACTTAGTCGAATGTAGCTAAGTGATGATTGAATTTAAAATACCCGACGATGTATATCTAAGCCAAGTATAGTGGTCCCAGCCATTCAAACATTTTAATGGCCTACACTGAACATTTGATGAATTGCATAGAGGTAACTTATTGGCTTACTACAAACTGCGACGTTGACAAATCTGGCAGTTTACTCGGCTATATAGTACAAACACAATACATTCTACAGAAACAAATCAAATGGTGCAATTCAAACTGGCAGATCGCCATTCGGCGGGCGTGGGGAATCCTTGGCAGGATCCACTCCTGCTAGTGGATGATCCCCAACCATGTCGATGAATACAGCTGCCCCATTGGCTTCTCTCTCCGCCTGCTGACTAGACTTGACTACTGCTGTGCTGCTGCTTAATGACTGGCCGTTTGCCACCTGCTCCAGCCGCTCTTCCAGCTCGTCCAGGTATGGAGATGGTGGCGCCTGTTGCTGCTGCAACTGCTGGATTGGCTGGGCGCTGGGGCTTCTTACTTGATGAGGCGATTGGTTGTGGTGATGGTTAGTGGTGTCGAGGGGACTAGCGCCAATCAACTTATCTGTTGGATTGCCATCTAACCTGCTGGTGGCCGTATCCCCCATGGCATCGTAACGCTGGACGGGTGAGGTGGTGGACACTCGACTCTGGTCGCTGGAGGTCGGATAGCTGTAGCCATCACCGCGACTAGTTCCGTGATTGTGAATAAGCAGAAGTGGTGGTATTGCGTTAAACAGAGAGTTTTAAACAGAAATTATCTTTTGTTTGTTAGGTTTTCGAGTTGATTTTTGTTTTATACAGTTTAGCTTGTTGTAGTTGTAGCTGTTGTTGTTGTTGTCGTTTGCAGTTTGTTATATAATTTTGCACGGATGTGTGGAGACGAATATTGCAATTGGATTAACTGATTGTGAATGGCAAGTGTTTTGGTTTTTAGTAAGCTGAGTGGGTTCGTGAAATTCCACGGATTCTGGCAGAATTTCAAGCGAAATTTGGCATTTTAAATTAGTCACTAAATCCCGCGATCAAGTCGAATCTTTTCGACTTTTTTTTATTTACAAACAGAAACAACGAACGTAAGTGAAATGAAGTGGTAATTTTGATTATGCTTACAACTAAATTACAAGAGGAGATCGACAGCATTGTTTCGTTGCTTTGCGTTCTCATTTTTTGGACATACAGAGTAGTTATTTGGCTTACACAAATTATAAGTGGTAAAATTAGTGATTTTTAGCTGTATTTGCTTTATTCTTAAACTCAGCACACAGAACACACATCGAAAATTAGAAAAGGTATTTAACTACTAAGCACTGGCTTTCGAGCATGCCTTTAATTTGCCAAAATCAACATATTAACGAAAATCATAAAGTAAGTTAAATCAAATAAAACAAAGCGTACAAGAACAACAACTAAAGAGTGAGAGAGCTTCTAGTGCAGCACGGATTAGTAAAAATGGGAATGTGAGAATGCCAAAGATCGAAATGGTGGGAAAGAAGGAGCGAGACATACCTGGAGAAGACGGGCAGGAACCAGTACTGCCAGTCGTCACCGAATACCTCGCAGAAATTGGCGTATCGGCCCAAGTTATAGCCATTCTTATCTGGGCCGCCAACGCGGAAGATGGGAGCCCGAAACGACTCTAAATGGAAAACAAATAAAGAAGGCTATATTAAACCTATAATTGGAATATCAGGCTTCATTTACTCACCCAGAGTCGTGCGATTCACCAGCACCAGGTAGATGTGGTAGCCAAACAAACTCACCAAACTAATGGCAAACATTAAGGCAATGAAGAACAGGAACAAGATGTGGAATCGTCCCATTCCGGTGGCATTTAGCTGTCCCTGTGCCGAGTAACCATTATTATCGTACTTGGATCAGAAAGTACAAGCAGTATAGAAAACATTACAGCGAAACGAGAGAATACAATCATTAACTAACAGGTCTTCGCATGCAGCGGGTATATAATTAGGTAATAATAAAGGTTGAGCAATCGGAAACTTACGGCACCTACCTTCCAGAAATCGACAAAATCGTGCAGCGCTGTGAAGGCCACGTACAGGCAGTAGACGAGCGCATAGCCCAGGAACAGGACAAAGTACTTGTAGTTGTAGAAGTTGACGCAGTTGTTCACCCAGGGGCAGTGGTGGTCCATCTTCAGCACGCAGCAGCTGCACACGCTGCAGTGGTGCGCCCGGTCTGGCTTGATGATCTTGCACTTCTCGCAGAACCGCACAGATCCGTTCATTGTGCTGAAAATCAAATATTTTACGGATTAAATACATTTTTTCCGAAATGCCCATTATAAAATGTATAAGGTACTTTTCATTTTGTTTTCATTTTAACTGAGTCATTTTTTCATTTAAGAAACATTATTTCCTATAACAAATGATTCCCTTCTTTTATAGCTTTTATACTTTGTTCGCAATATCAAAAGACAAGTATGTAAAAAAACTATTTAATTTGCTTATTTAAGACCACAGCACTTCGGCTGACAGTTTATAGTTAAAAATAATAATAAAAAACAAAAAAATAAAAACTAAATTAAGCGCTAGGCTTCTAATGAAATAGATTTCGCGGAACTGAGCTTGATAACTTAATTTAATCCTCACCGATTTGTGACTGGCAGATCGCGCGCAAAGTTGTTAAGTATGCGTTTCTGGGTGTCTGGGCTGTCGGCCCGGAAAAGTCGAGTCACTTCCTCGTCCGGTATCCGCCACTGCAAAAGAGGTAAACATAAGGTATTAGTGAGGTTTTCCCAGTCACTTTTGATAGTGGCAGCCGATAAGGCGTGTGGCTTACTCACCTGATCAGGCATTCGCCCCACGGACGTCATAATGGTACGCCAGTAGGACCACATAAACAGGGTGAGAAAAAGGTGGTAGAACAACAGCATGAATATCATACCGATGCGGTTCTGCGAGTTGCCTGTAGGTGGAGGAATGGTTAGAGATTCAACTTCTAGAGAAATGAATAATAGCACTTACGGATGCACAGCTCCACCACGTAGGCATAGTAGGACCAGGCTATCACCGCGGTGATGAACAGCACCGGGATCCACTTGAAGACCGCCATACAAAATCCACAAGGTGTCTTCCGCCGTCGATGGTCGTCGTTTCCCATGTTATTAATGTGGGCCACCACTTCGGTGAGGGCGCGCGTGTCTCTGGGCGTTGGGGTGACGTCCACCTGAAGCTGAAGCGGAATCGGGGCGCCAGATGGGACTGCTATTGTGACTGCTCCTCCGGCGGGCGGGGATCTCTGCGATCTACGCTCCTCCGTCCAATCCAATTTCTTTATCTGATAGTGATTCACTCGCTTGCACGCTATTGTCGAAAACCTTCGGCGCTATTTGCTGCTTGCTTCCCCTTTTGGGCGGGCAGGTGCAGGTTTTCACCTTAACGCTGCGACATTTTTGTTATTATTCCCAATTTTTTTTTGCTTTTCCAGGTGCAATTAACAAAATTTGGCTGTCAAATTATGGGTAACTCGAACTGGTTTAGGGATGGGCGATTTGTGAGTTGGGGGTGGCACAGTCAGCGTGGCGTGACACGATACTATCGCTTATGGCCATACAAGTTGAGAACAGGTTTTATTGGCATGCTAAATGTTGTAAGATATTTATTTAAAAATGGATTGGATACAATAGTTTTGACAGAAAAATGAAAAGGTAAAAGAAAATATTATGCTAGAGAAATATTTTAATTAATAATTTGAAAGTGTCGTTTATTTTTTAATTGTTTTGGATTGTTTTTTGTATTTAAATAATGAACGCATTTTTGATTAACAAAATTAGGTAAACTGAAATGCTTTTAAATAAATTAATTAAATTAATTATGTCCCCTAAATTTGGTTTAAATATTACAATATTACCATTGCCACCCTCACCAAAACGCATACTCTGACGTCACAATTGCCTGGTTTTGGTATTTTTTTCTAGTATTTTCCCCCACACTGGAGAGAGTCGACAAAAGAGAGAACTTTGGCTGAGAGCAAGCTTTTGGGGGAGCATCGAGTCTATTTAAGCAACCCGCAATCCACAACTTTTTGTAATTTTTTGCCTGACACGGAACACGGAATATAGAGGCTCCAGCATTCGATATTTCACCGTTCGCACTTGTTTACGTTTGCCATTAAAAATTTTCAAAAAATCAAAAATATAGCAAATAACAGCGGTTTAATCGCCGGTGGGAAAGATATAGAACGTGTGCCGTTGTGCTTCGGATCGGTGGATTATGTGCGTTTGAAAATTGAAAAGTAATTGCAGCGAAGAGAAAAGCCCGAAAAACCGAAAAGCGTGCTCGCCAATTAACTCCAGCTTCGCCCCGCCCCCCGCAACCGCCCCCTCGCACCTGTTCTCTCTCCGCCACTCTCTTCAATTGTGCAAGTGTATGTAAAAAAAAATGTGAGAGAAGAGAAAAAAAACACTACGTGCGCGTAATAAAAAACGAGGTGGGCGGTAGGCGGGGGGTGGTGTAGGTGGCCTCCCCCCTCTCCCCGAAAATACAATATACATACATACAGAAATCTACCTATCTGCTGCTTTTGTTGTTGTTACTTGAAGGTTTTTTTCGGTGGGGGACAATCAATAAACACGAGAGCTGCGTGTGAAAAAGAGAGAGGAGAAGAGTGAGGGAAGAGGAGAGAGTGAAGTGAAGGTGGAGAAAGGGGGATCTCGACAGAGAGCAAGAGAGAGATAGAGAGGGGCTTGCGCATATGATTCAAATGCCGGTTTTAAGCGCAGTTTTTTTCTTAAAACAAGTGCAGCGATCACTTAACTAATTACTTGTCCTAATCAGCAGACATTTAATTAACAAGATCAGATCTCATTTGAAATTAAGAGTAATTGGAGGCAAACTTTTCAAAAACATTGCAAATGCAACTGCAACTTTATGTTATCGACGCCTATCGATGAGGCCAATCGGTAATTGGGTCATGGGCAACTGCTTTGCAACAAGATGCCAATCAGAATTTGCTCATATATTATTACAATCCAAAACAAACCAACAAAAAACACAATTTTTGAGGGCCAGTGTAGGAGTTGCAAACAACAATACAATAAACAAAAAATCCAACATACATACTTCATCGAGTTAAGGTGGCAGCAAAATATACAAAAACAAAAATGTTTATTTAAGCGGAATAAATAAAACAATTACATATGCGATAAACCAAACCTGTTTTTATTTAAGTCTTAAACAAAAGTGAAACATAAATCATTGATAGGCATGCGCTGTGCAAAATTCCAATTAGGCCAGTTTAGCTTTCTATAGTTGTTCATATTGGTTTTTTTTAAATGCCAACCAGAATTGCCCATTTATATTTTAAAACCCTAAAAAACAAACAACCTAAATTAAGTGCGTCGCACAAAAAAAATCCAACCAAATAAATAACAATTTAAGTTTGGCTGGCAAAAAACACCCTTCCAGAAAAAATGTTTATTTAAGCGAAAAATTATTTCAAGCGCGCAACAGTTCAACAGTTCATGGGCAAAAAACAGAAAACGTTTTCATTTCAAGTTTAATCAAAATCTTTACAGATAGCCAAAAATAAATTAATCACTCTATTTAAACTAAAAAAAGAGTTGTGCAACTAAGTAGGAGTTTAAATATCGGAAAGAAAACCTTACAGGTCAGCTGGCAAAATAGAATATAAAACAAAATTTTTGAGCGAACAACTGAAAAATAATAGCAGTTGTTTTTCGTATTTGACTTTCTTGTGTATAACATGAAAATCTGAAATATTTATAATCCCAGCAAATACGCTTTTTTCAATCAAAATCTAATAAGGAATTTTGTTAATACATCAAAGTCAACGCTTAAAGTAACAACAACAAAAGCGGCAAGAAAAATCAACCAACCTGCCATCAAGTAAAAGTAAAAAATAACAAAATCAACGAAAGTAACAAATTAAATTTGGTTTTAGCCATAAAGAGCGAAAGAGAATAGAAGGAAAAAGGCCGAAAAGCAATAAGGGAAAATAAAGGAAAAGAGGCGCCAGAGGAGCAGGTGAAACAGGTGGACGCAGGAGAATCACCCACCCAGAAACCATCATCGCCAGCAGGTGACAGCCAAGCAGAAAGTCAGGTGAGTTTCACTCGCGTTCGAATCCATTCCATTTCCACTTTTATTCCGATTCTGCTGCCATTTCTGTTTGCCTCCCCGTGCGATTAAATATTTCACGCGCTTATCAATTGCTCAAGGGTTGGCATTGCTTGATAAACAAACACAACTAAAAAGCAAACAAAAAATTAAATAAGCCAACGACAGTCGCCTACTTAAGCAGGTGGAAACACCAGGTGAGGTAATGGGGGATCGGATCGGGGTGCTCAGGAATCCGCAGAGATATTCAGAAATCAGCGAATAAATAGACCTGCTGATAGCTGAATTGGGTGACGAATAATCTTCAGAAATACTCATGATAAAGAAACATTTTTTTGTAAAATATTCGCATGATATTTATAAATGAAAAGAAAGAGAACCGCATAGTGGCTGTAATTATTGTAGACTAAACGATGGCTGAGTTGCATAAGAGTAGAGCGAGTAAATAATATAATCTTTCAGTCAGGTGAGTTCCAGAAACCAATATTATGTCTAGGTGCTCAGGTATCCGAATATATACTCGTAAATAATTTTAATTGTTTTAGGAGCTGTTGTTTATTGCGCAATAAATAAATAACTGCAAAATTAATGAAAAGGTTTGTCTAAGCTTATCAAAGATAAGAGCAGTGGTTTTAAAAACTGGGTAGTAAATAAAATATATAAACATTTTTGTGATTTAATCAAATCGTTAAAGGAAAAATATGGTTACTAGATGCATAGGCAGCCGAACAAATATAGCAAAGTGTTGTTATATGAATTTGTAGTTTTATTTTACTATTTTTAGATATTTTTTTTTGAACATTAATTAAGAATACCTGGAACTTAATAAACGTTTTTAAATTTCTAAAGGCCTTTAAAAACACCTGATCCTTAGTTACACTCTTTGCCTTAATCCAACTACTTTACTTCTTTTGAAATCCTCTTTTCTCCTTTTGCAAATGAAATCCTGATAACAAATTCTCGTGCTCGTCCTCGATGAGCTGTATTTGTAATTAATTCCATTTTGTATACTTGGCATTTTCGCAAAGCGAGAAAACCAGGATAAAAACCTGGCAATACAGTTGGACAGCAGTCGAGAGACAACCATCCATCAGCGGCAAAACACACAATTTCCAAGCCAAATTCAATTCCAAGTTGAGAGGAAAACGGTGTGGGGTAAATACATATATATAAATATATATAAATCGGTGGCAGGGCGACTTCAATGCGTATTCGATTCAATAGCCCGGGGCCACCTCCCTTAAAAGGCCCTTATTCCGCTTATGGCTTCGGACCCATTCCCTTTTTCCATTGGCGAGAGCAGATTCCTGTCATGTCCTCACGTTTCCTGGACCCGTGGAGCTTATGGACCGGCTTAGTTTCAGCTGGGACTCGTCGTTTATTGATTGATTCTCCCCCGCATCTTTGGCCAGCGGTAATGGGGCCGGGAATAAAAAGTCATCGATAATATTAGCTCGGCACTGGGAAATGTTCTAAAAATACAAACGAATTTGTAGTTGCGCCCCCCAGAAAACTAATGAAAAAGTTGCCAGTCGGCTTTAAGGCATTTTTATTGACAAGAGTCCTTTGGCTTCCTTTCATGTTTTATATATTTTTTGGTATCCCAAAACTGGAATTGACAAGGGTGAACAGCGGCACGTGAAAAACTCATCATAAAAACCGAAAGGACAGAGGCGACGAAGAACGCTTTTTTATTATCCTCGTTTTTGTTTTTATTCCCGGCGATATTCATCTTTCATTCCATTCTCCTTTATGCCAAACAATTGGCTGGGAAAATTGTTTTTCAATTCTGATTCGCAATTAATTTCGCAGTCCAGAAATAGAACGCATCACGTAAACAAAAGCAACACGGCGTATGCGCAATATTTGCTGTGTATTCAATTTTCACCTGGCGAAAAACATGGAAATCAGCCTTAGGGCGCAGTCAAACTTAAGTTGATATTATTAATTAGTTGCACAAGTTTTTGAGTTGCGGTGATAATGCCCCGGCACTTTGACGGATGTTGATAAATTATGTGTAAATACGAAATTTCCATGCCTTAAGTGAGTCACACTCCCACCAAAAAGTTATTGCGCATAATTTGCGTCTTCTTCAAAAAGTGGCCAACAAATTTTCGGGACTGCCTGAATAAATAATCATAATTTTCAACCCCCCACCCTCCCCAATCGCCAATCAAAGCAAAAAGCGAAATGAAAAGAAATATTCACACAGCGAAAATTTAATTGTTTGGCCAAAAGGAAAGAAGAAACGGAACGGAACGAAAACGACCAATAAAAGCCACGACCTTCGGTCAAAAAAAAGCGAACAAAAAAATTAAATAAAACCACCCAACACTGCCCTCTTTCTTTATGTACGTACATATATATATAGAGTGTGCTAAGGGGGATCCAGATTTCTATTCAGATTTTGGAAGCTCTTCAATAATTCGCTTTTTTTATGTCGGAGACGCAATTTTGTTCCAGCAATTTGAATGGGAAAATCGATACGAGACAGCCGCAGAAATTAGACACATTATTAGCCTTTGCCTCTGGCGTTGTTTCATTTGTTGAGTAATAAACTTTTTTAATTGTAATGTTACATTTTTAGATGCATTCCAGATGTATTACGGGTTTTTGTGTATCCCAAGGTTGTTTATTTACAATTTTAATCTTCTAAATCGTAGATATTTTATGCAGCTTTCCATTTCTTAGAAAGCTAAATTTACAAACGAATTTGTTTGTCAACTTCTGGCGCTTTTGTGTGCCAAGTGGGATTTACTTGTCGTGGCTTCAGGAAGCCTCTTCCTGTCCCATCTCCATTTTCTTAGCTCATTTGATTACACGAACTTGGGAAGTTTTCCTTAGTTTTCTTTTTGTTGCCGTCTAAGACCTTTTCGAACTAATTAGGAGGGCAACCGCATTTCGCTTTGATGGCAGGGCTAAAGTTTCCATTGGCTTTCCTTCGCCTGATGCCAGTCATTTGGCCTCCTCGCTCCCGGGAAACTTATCTTGATTAAGTTTTATTTTTCCCATACATATACAGCGTATATATTGAATAAACGATAAAGTTGCACAGCCGAGATAAGCAGACGCGGCACGTGAGGCAGAAACTATTATTAGTTGACAGAGTTCAAAATAGATTAAGTATACGCCGCCGTCAGCCAATTAACTGGCGATCTACAAGCGCATTGATCCCATTCGGTCTCTCGATTTCGGTTTCGGTTTCAGTTTCAGTTTTCCCAGGTTGTCAATATGCCACAGATGTCACTTCTTTTGGGGCAACCGATGACAGGTCCCCTGAATTGTGTCATCGGCCAAAAGAGAACTAAAAAGCTAGCCGCATTTTCATTTCATTTCTGCCCGCTGCGGTTTATTAGTCGTAAATTTGGACTTGCTTTTGTGCGAAACTCATAAATTTCATTGTCTCTGTGAGGATTTTAATATGCACGGCATTTGTCTGCAGCTCAGCAGAAAATGCTGAATAAAAAAGCCACCCACGCATAGGATACCCAAATGTACATAAGACATATGTCAGCAGTCTGTGGAGAAGAGGAATGGGACTGGTTATATACTAGGCCAGATTGACCCACTGAGTTCTCGTCTCGAGTCTGTCTCAATCTAAAATCCCCGGCGACTGATAGCTTATCTACTGCCCACTGACGCATTTGCCATGGACTTAGTTGTATCTAAAGTCTTGGCTTATCACTGTACATATGTACATATATCTCCTATGTGCATGCTAAATAAGTCTCATTTGATGACGACGTTTGCTTCAACCAATTTAAATTCAGAGTTTCAGAGCTTTTATTGGCCACTTTTTGATAAGTAACTTATTTTCAATTGCAAACTTGGCCATAAGTTACAATGGTTTATATCTAAAGTTTTATCGCTAATTATATCTTTATAAATATTTCTCTTATATAAAAAGTTTAAGTCTATAAGTTGCACAGTTGTTTTGTATATTACATTACATTTGGTGTGAATATATAAAGTCTTTGCTGATTGCCAAACATTTGCTTATTTATATAAGCTAAAACTACGAGGTGTTAGGAAAGGATTTATGTTTCTAAATTTTATAAACATCTATATGAAGATTATGCAAAAAAGCAATGGACTTACACAAAATGGCTTGGTTCCAAATGTTTGTCCTTGTATGCTGAATTTTACAAAATGCTTTCCTAGTGCAATATTAAGTCCAAAAAAAATCAGCAGTTCCATATAGTTAGTTGCTAGTACTGCATAGTAAAAAAAAACTATAAAATATAGTACATATTTCCTTAAACAAAATCCAAGAAAATGACTCATAATTTATTCAGTTTTAAATATCCAGTTAACTTTATCTCTAGAGTATTAGCTTATCATTATATCGTGTTTGTGTATGTGGTGGCAAAATGAGTTTGATTTGATGACGCCTTTTGGCTGATGACACCTGCGGTTCCAAGTCCGTTCTAATTAGAAAAACTTTTCTAGTACGCTGGTAACTTTTAACTTTTGTTGATTGCAAAACTTTGCTTTTTATAGTGGCCAGGTGGTGGCTGGGGGGGGTGGTTATGGTTTTTGGTGGGGGCAAAGGGATGGAAATGATTGACTGACTGATGGCCGGCGGCATTATCTGGCTGCTGTCGCTGGTCTATTTCACTTTCGGGCTTGTCCCGCTCACGCACTTTAGCTGCTGCTGCTGTTGGGTATCTGACAAAACTTTGACTTTAATCGATTTAACAATTTTTTCCCTTAACCCCTGTTTGCCCCCCTTCCCAAAATGTCACCGCCCGCCCCCCTCCCCTCCCTCGCCGAAGGCCGGTGCCGAGCTTGTTGTGTTGCCCACAGGCAAACATCAAAAGTCAAGCAGCTGCGTGACGTCAATTGGAGCCACGAAGCGAAGGCCGCCGGAGTGGGTGGGTGGTGGTGGTGGTGGTGGCCGTTGTTTGGCCCGTCTTATGAAGAGAGTGTGGTCAGAAGCGCGGCCCACACATCCCGAACACGCCAAAACCGGGCCGGCATTACTTCTATTTGCCCACGTACAGCGTGTAATCTATGACCGCTTGACGACTCACTCTCCAGTTACACAAATTTTATATAACTACATGTGGCTGCTCAAGAAATTGGATAATTGCTTTAGATTCGATTGTTCAAACGAATGGTAGTCATTCTCTGCTCAAGCATGTGAAGCTAAGCAAACAATGCCAACAGAGTTAAGTACTGACATGTTGACTTAGTTTAAGTCTGAGTTTTAAATATTAGCATTGGTTGGATAAAACAGAATTATGTTCTTTGCAAAATGAGACAAATTCCAATTAAAATGTGGTATGTAAGTTACTGAAATTTACTTACAACACCTATTCTATAATTACTTTTAAATAAAAGAACATAAAAATGTTAAATGCAGAATGAGTTGACTCACAAACCTTTGCGGCCAAATTCCAATTAAAAATGTGGTTTGCAATCACTGAAATTTTATTATTCCATGGTCTATAGTATAAAACTAATATAAAATTTAGAAGGCAAGCCTTGAGGGGTCCCTTAATTAACTTTGAAAAGATACAAGCTTGATTAGAAGCTCCAAAAAAGGAGGTTTAAAGTCAAATTCTAGATAATATTCAAAGAACACCACCCACCCACCTTGCCAAACCGTAAACCCGCCCAGCATTCAAGGTATTTATTAAATACTTGGGTGACCTTTTCTCAGGAATTTCCTTTGAACGACTGCGCCCACACATGGCAGACTTTGGGGGCATCCTAATTGATAATTTAAGGGCTTTCTGTCTAGCCCCACACTCGAGTTTGCAAATTAAGGGAGAAGTTTTCAGATGAGAGGCCGACATAATTTATTTCTCCCTGTTTGCTGCACAGAATCGAGCTATTATGCCCCAAGACATTGCAGGCAATTTAATTATGGAGTATTTATTCAACTGAGATGTGAAATCTGTTTTATTATTTATTCCTCGAAGCATGTGGAAAATGTCCTGGGAAAATCTAAGAGTCCAAAAATAATGTTTTCTTGTTGACATTATTTTTGCACAGCGAATGGTTTTCTTTATTTTCTAAAGTCTATTCATTTTCCTTTTGTTTGTTGTTTTTAAGATTACCATGTTTTTGCTATCTCTTGTTCTGTGAATTGGGTTTTTTATTTGCCTTTTGTCCCTTTCGGCAAAAGGTCCTGGACTTTTGATTCATTGTCAGGCGGCTTAAAATGTTGGAGCAAGTTTAAAGCATGTTTAAATTCATCGAGAATTTGACTCGGCAACTTCAGTCTTTCCTGCCACCCATTTTTTTTTCGGTATCCACCTTATGTTTTTCCTTGCTCCCAGTCTTGGGACCATCATTATTTTTTACCTAAAAAGTTTTTGGCAAATTCTGCCACGTGCTATGGCCGTAAAGCACTGGCAAGGCCGGTGGAAAAAAACGATGAGCTGAGTAAATTTAATTTTTCATACGAAAGAGTTTTTGGGGGGAGGCAAGTGAAAATATTTGCCAGGATAGAAGGACTTGGGGGCATAAAAATCCCAGCTACATGTTGCGCTTTTGTGAGCTGACTCTTTAAAAGATATACACGAAAATGGTGCATATGCCACACCCACAGAAAAATATACACAAACTCGGGGAGCATATGCAACCCATAAATAAACATAAGTTGTCGCTGGTGTTCCCATTTCGTTGCTCTTTTTCTTTATGGGCGCCAAGCAACAGTTTTTATTTTTCCTTATTTTCTTTCTTTCATATGTACATTTTATGTGTATATATTCATATTCGTACATATTTACATAGACATGCATATGTTTTTTATTCCATTGTTGTTGCGGTCGAAAGTTGAGTGCGAAAAAAAGAGATATAAAGTTTTGAGTGGGGCAGAAATCGAATGGAGGGGGGATAGTCAATCATATTTTATTCCACGGTCCCAGACGGCTTCTGAATTTAAATATTTTCGGCTGTATTCGTCAGTATTTTTATCACATTTTAATGAGCTTGGCTGCTTATTGATTTATTTGATTTTATTCTATAACAGAATTTATACAGATAATTTCAAACAAATTTATTAAAGTTGATAAAGTAAAATTTAATTAGTCAATCTTTTCGAAATGCTTTTTGCTTGCCTGATTTAAAATAAATATGTCAATCGTAATGTTGTATTTGTATTGCTCTATTGATTAATATTCTTTCAAATAAATATAATTAAACGGAATTGCTATTTTTAAACAAATAAACTATTATTCTCGTGTATCTGGTTATTTTAACAAACTTTTTCAATAAAAAAAGTTAAAAATTTTGATAGGAAAAAAATGCATTTATAAATCAATCGAAACTTTATTTACTCTTTAAATTAAGTTATTTCAGTGAATATAAGAGGGAATTTCATTAATAGAGTGAGTGTAATTAGTCAAATAATCGCTTCGCTTAGCATTTATTTAGAAATGAATTTAAATATTTTCTCTGTCAATTTTTCGGACATTTAACACCACGCTGAATTGCTGGTTTTTGTTGGCCCGATACGATGCTAATTATGCAATTAATTTGCGGCCTTTGTCAATCGCTTGTGTCTAATCACTGTCCCATTTGTCTGGGCCGCACATATTTTGAGTTAAGTACCCGAATACCCGAAACCGTAAATTTGTGGTACTCAGCGTAGAATGGCGAGAATTTCTGAGCGATTTGAATATTTAAATATGCATTCAGTGGAAGTTGAGGCACGACGAGTCCCGCTGTCGACTAAATGGCCTCAGTTTTATTTATCGCACGACAAATGTCACTCGAGCGTTTCAAATGCCTGTCATACTTGCCGTTTTTTCTCCATTTTCTTTACCCCTCCACCATTATTTGATCGTTTTTGCTGCAATCAGACGTATTACACGTCATCGGCTTATGAATCGGCACAGTTTTGTTTTGGAGCGCTCGAATTATCCGATTGTTTTTCCGTTTATGTGTTTGCATTGGCTTTCTCAGCGATTCGGTCTAATTTAAAGTGCCTATTTAGTATGACCCAAAGCAGGACAGGCACTCGATGTCACCGTCAGTTGCAGTGGCAGTTACTATTGCAGCCTTGGGCGCCTTGTCAAGCCCAAATTATTATTATTTTAGTTTAATTTATTTTTCCTGTTGCCACCCGAAATTCTATATTTGTTAACATTTGGTTAGGTTTAGTCTCCAAGATTTTGTCGAAAAAAGGTATTTTATTGGCACTCAAAATAAAATTATGATATAACGAAATCGTACCAAATATATCGAAGCTTATTTTTGAAATTACATACCATCTGAAATTCAAATTACACAAGTTGGCCTGTATATATATATTTGTATATGCACATGACGTCATTGTCTCCTTGTTGGCTAAGTGATTTCCAATGCAGTCGGCAATGCAGGCTAAGTGGAGGGGGAACTGATTTGCATAAATGTCGAGCGGACGGTGGATAATAAAGTGGCGAGTGGCTAAAGTTGCGGCCCTGGGAACCTCATGCATATCATCAAAATGGCACAAACTGAAACACAAAATTTGCGTTCGCTTAGCACATTTCGCACATTAACCCACATGCAAAAAATGGGGGGACGGCCAAGGAAAGCCTTGTTTTGTCTATTGTTCACGTTCTTTCTTTTTTTTTTTTGCTTTGCCATTTTCAAGGCAGAAACCTTTCTCAAACGGCTTTTTGCATAATTATCCAGAAGGTGGAAAACGAAAACATTAAACAAGGCGACCTGGTTACAAAAAGCACACATGCAAGTGCCTATATTTAGATATTTCAGCCAGGAATAATTATAGCCCGCTTGCCAAGATTTCAGTTTATTTAACTCGCCTTCTTGTTTGAGGTCTAATTAATTGAGTCGGCTTATAATTGCATTGCGTGGGCGGGCTTACAAATGCATGCAACTCGCATTTCAGCTTGCCTCTCAAATTTGCATTGTTATATGCCGCAATGTATGCTACAGTAATTGCCAAATAGCAAGCAAATTTGCAAATGCCAAATGTGGCGTTTGTATCTGTATCTCATTTTGCAGAACAATTGCCATGTCATTTGCAATCAGGAGTTTGCAGGTAGCAAAGTATTCATTTGCTTGCCTTTCAATAACTTTGATTATGTTCTCGGAAATTGGAGCAAGAGAAGAGAAGTCCTTAGCGCAAAAGGATTTAGTTTCACCAGTGGGTGCTCTTTTGAAATAATAATTATTTTTACTGAAAGTTTAACCAAGGGGGTTGGGAAAATGAGATTATATGTTAATTAGCAACATTAAACCTTTTGTATTCAAATAATTTGGAATAATGTTGAATAAAGTAAGTCCAAGTAATAAATAAAGATAAATAATTTTAGATACTGAACTACTACAATAAGAATATATAGACATTAAAATAACTTCAATTGATTTTAAATCGCTTTATAAATGGCCTACAAAAATGCGGTACATATTTTATATATGCTACTTTAGAATGTAAATGTTAATTAGTGCTGTCTAGAAATAGTTCTCAAATAAACATGAACATTATCTTTAATCTTAGAACGAATACGTTGCTCTCGACGCTTTTACAAAGTTGTTAATTACGTTTTGGAACACTTTTAATTATCGCCACACTCACACCCCGTGGCAAACACCCAAACAGATAATATCCACACACAAATTGGCCTGTTTTGCGCTGTTTGTTCGGCTGTAATCCCCGTTTTGGCCTTTTAGTTTATCGTCTTGAATTGGGCAACGGCAATCAATGCGCCAACCGAACTGAAACAACAACCACTCAGCCACTTTTGTTGCTATTTATCGTGTGTTTTTTTTATCTATACTGCCATGCTGTTAATTGCCGAAAAACTCGGGTACAAGTTTTACTTTTCTTCATGTTTTGTTATTCGCTTTTCAGTATTTTTTCCCCAAATGCTTTGCCTTTTTGCTGGGCTTGTTTGCTTTGAGCACGCGCCGTTAAAAACTGCCACGCGCAACAAATTTTGGGGAGAGATGGTCCAAGGGAAAGGAAGAATCGTGTTTAAAATTAAACTGAGAAAACGACAGGCAACAGCGACGAACGGGAACGTTTTGATGGGGCAAGAGCGGTGGTGGCAACAAATGTAGATAAAACGTTTTGTTACAACACATAATCGCTTTTCCTAGGGTGCTTACAGATACAGATACAGATACAAGAATATCCTTTTACCCACACGCCGAAGGGTGGAAGGTACGGTAGACACTCTGGATAACAAAAGTAACAAAAGTAACTAGTAATCTTTTGGTCAATAAGGGGGAAAATCAACAATCGAATTGATTGATTTTGTACCTACAAAATATTAAAAGAACTAAATTGTTTATATATTTAAACACTTTATTAACTTCTATTTATTTTATGTCAAATAAATTTATTTTAGATGAATTATTCTAAGAGATTTTGTTAAATTAATTTAGTTATAATTTAATAGGACAGCTTAATTGTTACCAATTAATATATTGCCAATTAAATGCGTAGGATCTTAGAAAGCGTGAGAATTGACAATTCCCTTAATTGATTTAGGTAAAAAATACCTCATCTATTACTGCGAGTGCACACTGTACCAAAGCACTCGCGTTTTATGTATCCGCGGGAAGCTGCTGTTGCTTTTGCTGCTTCCACCTTTAAAGTATCTGAATCTCCATCTGCAGCCGAGTATCTGTTGCCCGCCTCAGCGAACAGGCAACATAATTGCTCACTAATTTAACGCTAATGGACGTCAATTTAAGCATCCATCCAGCAGTTTATCATTCTGGCCATAATCGCAGGATGGCAGGAAGGATCAGAGGGAGTGGCTCGACCAATAGCTGTCTTAAAATTTTGCGTAGGCAGCCTAGGGAATTTAACAATTTATGGCCAACAGATGAGATGTCCTTAATGGACAGGAGGCAGACAGCAGGTCCTTGACAAGTTCAGAGAACTTCCTTGGAAGCTTGGGTCGTGGCTAGGATTGTTGCTAATCATTTGTCGAGAAGGAATTAAAGTCTGGTTAGGATAAGACATTCACAAAGTGCCTCAGACATTGACTTTAGTCCTTGGACACTCCATTGAACTCATATAAAATTTGCCAGACATATTTCAGAATATTGTTAAGCGATTTGCGAATCTTACAGGGCGGCTTCAAATCCAATAGATTAAAAAATAATTGAATCGACTCTAGACCGAAGCGAAAAAGCAAAGAAGGGAGAACAATTGAGACCGGGGATCAGGCCAGAGATGGCAAAGGTTAACTGACAAGTCGTTGTCTCACTGCCACCATAACCCCCCTCCCCTCCCCTTATTCCGGCTTAAAATTGAATTCGAAAGGCGCCGTGTAGTATATATATGTATATACCCACATATGTAGGCATGCGTTTGCCTTCGATATGAAATCGTGTGTATGCCCTGGTGAATTTTCTTTTTCGCTTCGCGTGGGCTGTAAAATTCCTTTTGACAGCTTTAAGCATTCCATTCCCATTGTGACTACCCATATGTACATGCACTGGAAAAAATATGTAAATGTGAGAGCATGAACAGAGATAAATACATTTTCTATCCCATTTCTGAGCTCAAAAGTTTCAGTTACGGTTTAATTATTATTTATTTTTTATAAGTATCCTAGTACCCGTTTTAATCAATTTAAAATGTTATTGTAATATTATAGATTTAGTTTATTTTATGGCAGTAAATATTGTCATGTTTTATTCATTAAACTTTAAAATTGAAAAAAGGTCAGAATGTCTTCTTTTTCTCTGTAGACATGTACTTATAACCCCTGTAACAAAAGGCATTTAAAATGTGTGAGTCAGCAGACCGCAGTACACATCCCCCCATCCTTAGTTACACCCCTAATTTTCCCCCAATTTCCCTCACATTTCCCAACCGTTTAGTGAGCCTCTCTCATTACGCATACGACATGTGTTCTGTTGGGCGTTAATAAATCAATACCCTGGCGTCGTATTTTGACAAACATTTTCAAGCTGATAACCTTTTTACTTTAACGTCAAAGAAAGAGACGGTACATCCCATCCCAGGGGGTGTGTAGAAAAGAGAGGGGGAGATAAAGGTAGAAGGGCAGCGGCAGTGGCAGAAACAAATAAGAAATTCGCCATTAAAGTTGCGTGACGAAGTGAAATTTGCGTCAAATACTCTCGGGACTGTTTCTTCTTTTTGCCCAAGATATATATGTATATATAACATATATATTTGTGTATATGTGAAGTCCTGACATTTAGAGCAAACGACCCAAAAGTCTGAACCTCTGTCGTCATGTGGCGCATTTTGAGCTCAAGTGCCGGCGGCGCCCTGAAGTATGCCCTGAAATTGCTTTGATGTAGATGCGATATTTTGTTGTCAAAATACTAACATATATATAACACATATTCATATGGGCATATGGGCATATCGCCTCCCCGCAAAGGGGCACAAATGTCAACGAGAATTAAGTGCTTGCCGCCTTATTTTTCCCCCCATCTCGAGCTGCCACTTTGACGCATTGACCGGAAGTGAAAACATTTTCCCCCCAAGCAGAAGATGGCAGAAAATTTGAATCGGGGCTTGGGAGATAAACATCGCTGTGGCAGGGTCGTAAGAAAATATTAAAGCATCAGCACCGGACAGGTAACATTACGGAAATGCTTTTAGCAAAATAAGTAATATTAATTTAATTTATGCTTATGGGGTAAAATGAAATGTTGTTACAAACTTTCGCCCTAACTTTTTACATCATTCACGTAGTCAAATTTCAACGTAGTGAAGCCGGGAAAATGCCAACTCTGAAGGCAAATAAGTTAAGAGCAGATGAAATCTGAGCTGAAATAAAATGAAACTAAGGGAAGTCTAATAAAAACAGGTGAAGGTAAAAGAAAATGAAGAACGTATCTCTTTTTTATATCTGCAAAGGAATAAAGGAAAAACCTTGAAATAAAAAACCTTTATATTCCAACTATTTAATTATTATTTAGCCTCCAGAAAATCGTACATTGTTTCCACAAATGACAATATAGCTAAAAGAGTTCTGTAATTCAAAGGGTTCGCCAGCGGCAAAAGTGAAATCGCTTTTCCTTTACACAAATAATCAATTGAAATTCTAGGACACAAAACACACAATTTTTGTAGTTAAAAATAAAATTCTTAGAACTATTCAAGAATGTAAATAAAATGTAATTTCCTGAAACCCCATCATAATTTCACTTTGTGAGGATGAATGTGTATTGAAAGAAGTAATTATCTGCTGGTCACAAAAACAATAAAGCCACAACTTAAATTGTTTCCAAAAAATCAATTTAAATTCTGTTTTTCAAAACACAGTTGATTTTTGTGCCCTGGGTGACATTTTCTAAGAGAATGTATGCCAAACTTTTTGGTAAATTGATTTGCTCCAAATAGTAAAGCAATTTAAAGTTTTTCCCATATTGAATATCAATTTCATTAGATTTTCTAATTGCGTACTGTGCAAAATGATGAATTTATAATTGAGCCTATTGTTGGCTCGTTTTTGGCAGATCCTTTGCATATGAATATGTGGCATCAAGTCACAGACAATGACACTGCACTTGAGCTGTGGCCTTGCTGGAAACGCTTTTTCTTGGGAAACCGAATTTTCTCCTGCCGTTCTGCCGTTAAAACACTTAACCCAATTCAAATTCAATAGGGTGGGGAGGTCAAGTGGGGTGGGGTCTGGGTCTGGGTCTGGGTGAAACACTGTCAATGACACGGGCAGACCTCGATATATGGTCATGGGACATGCATAATAATTAGGCCGCCTCGAGTGCTTCTTTGTTTGAGGTCTTCCAACTGTTGAATACACGAACTGACCATCAAATTCGAGATGTGCCCATGTACATAGTTTGGCTAATTAAGCACACACATTTATGGTTTGCCGTTCCTTAATGAAGTCATTTGGAGCAAGGCTTTCGGTGTCCGCCGCTCTTGAACCCAAAAAACCCGAAACCCCCACACAGGTGTCCCATTTCTGAATTGTTGACGTAATTGGATAGGCCAACTGACACAGAAATTCCGACGAAGGATCCTGAAAACAGGTTGGTTGAGGAACAAAAACAACGACAGTTGGTCACTTATTACCGGGATTTTGTGTCATCTGTTCTTTTTGGTCCAGGAAATCCTCAAGGTTGTTCGGTTGCATCGTTAGGATGGTTTATTTTTAGGCTGTTTTGTTATATGATATCAATGGGATAAGGTTGATAGGAATAAATAACAGGAATTAATCTGTGATATTAAAATATCGATGAATATAAAAATTTTCCAAAAAAAATATAATACTAAACAAAGAAGTTCTTTATGTCAGTAAAATATCACACCATAACCTATTTTAAAATAAAAGGTATATAAATAGTTTAAACCAATTATTAGTTTTAATCTTTCAGAAACATTGTGTTTAAAAACCTTTTTTTATCAGATAGACAATTTTCCCAATTAAAGGATTACGTTTTACATTTAAGTAATATAGTAAGAGGGATTATTAGTATTTCTTAAAACCTCTTATAAATCAGTAAAAACCCCATTGTATAACTGCACCAATTCGAGAGCAAAAACGAGATTCCGAATGTAAATGCAATTTTAAAGTTGGATTCAATTTCGTTGCAAGCGGAAAACTCAATTCCGCAATTTTGTAAAAGCGCAAACATACGGGCAGGGGTGAAAGGTCAGGTATCCAGAGGATACATTCCACCCACAGTGGGTGGTGGGTGGTCATGCGGCTGGGTGCTTTCACATTTCACCACCACCTGCAGCTGCAGTAAAAATGACATTAAAATGGAAGTCATATGCACATGGTTAACTCGCCACGCATAGCCAAGCCGTAATCATTTTGATGGCCCTCCGGAGGGAGGATCTGGGGCTCCTGTGGGTGCAACAGTTTACCATGTGGAGGTTGCCAGAGGTTGCAAGAGAGGTTGCAAGAGGGTGCTGCAGGATGGTGGCGAAATTAGTCAGCCTTAATCCCATAAAAGCGCTGCATGCTGCCACCGTTGATGATAATGATAATGACGATAATGACGATAGTGGCCAGCGGATAGAGACGTGGACCGAAACCCGGGAAATTCCATTAGGGGAATGGGAACGCGAGTGCAAAACGCGAATATAAATGAAAATGTTAATGGAAATGCCAACATAAAACAGCTGCAGCAATGGCAAAAGATATTCATAGATAGCGAGGCAAATTCCCATCAGCCGTTTTTATTAGAAATAAAAGAAATTGAAATTGCTTGTAGCTTTGGATAAAATTTTTTACTTTTCATAATCAACGAAAACATAGATTAGATACACCGGGAAAATACGTTTAAGAATTTGCCTTTAACATAGAGATTGCATTGTAAAACTAAGCCGAGTTCTTGCCAACTATTTTTTCAGACCCAAGCGATCGATCCCAGTTGTTTTTTTTAGGTTCTTGCGGGTGTTTTTGCTCTAAATTCGCCAAAATAAGACGCTCAGCCAAAATAGTCACTGTTTTGTACAAGTGAGGACGAAAACTATCGATTTCTGGTTGATTTGGGAAAAAATATTTTTTTACCGATTTCCGTATTTTTTATAAGGGGTTACAATATCAATTTTGACGAAAAATCGACCAAATTAAAATTTTTGAGCTGTGAATGCCACTCGATTGGAAATTTTATAACGAATTCAACAAGGTATGACATTCCAACAGGAATCCATTTTTTCCAAGGGTTTTGATCAAAAAAGGAAATAAAAGTGCCTATTATTTCCCAGGGTTTTGATAAAAAAACCGATAAAAAAGTTGATTTTTCCGGACCTCCGGATTTCAGCATTTTTGATAAGGGGTTACATCGTCTATTTTGGCGAAAAACCGACCAAAATGAAAAATTTGAGCTGTGAATGCCACTCGATTAGAAATTTTATAACGAATTCAACAAGGTATGCCATTCCAACATGTGCCCATTATTTCCCAGGTTTTTGATCAAAAAACCGATAAAAAAGTTGATTTTTCCGGACCTCCGGATTTCAGCATTTTTGATAAGGGGTTACATCGTCTATTTTGGCGAAAAACCGACCAAAATGAAAATTTTGAGCTGTGAATGCCACTCGATTGGAAATTTTATAACGAATTCAACAAGGTATGCCATTCCAACGTGAGACCATTATTTCCCAAGGTTTTGATTAAAAAACCGAGAAAAAAGTTGATTTTTCCGGATCTCCGGATTTAAGCATTTTTGATAAAAATAAAATTTTTTAGCTGTGAATGCCACTCGATTGGAAATTTTATAACAAATTCAACGAGGTGTGACATTTCAAGATTTGACCATTATTTCCAAGGGATTACATCGTCTATTTTGGCGAAAAACCGACCAAAATGAAAATTTTGAGCTGTGAATGCCACTCGATTGAAAATTTTATAACGAATTCAACAAGGTATACCATTCCAACATGTGACAATTATTTCCCAGGGTTTTGAACAAAAAACCGAGAAAATTTTCATAAGGGGTTACATTATCATTTTTTGCGAAAAATCGGCCAAAATAAAATTTTTTAGCTGTGAATGCCACTCGATTGGAAATTTTATAACAAATTCAACGAGGTGTGACATTTCAAGATTTGACCATTATTTCCAAGGGATTTGGTCAATAGGATCATAGGAGACACTTCCAACCCTAATAAGTTTATATATTCTTGATCAGCATCACTAGGCGTGTGGATATAGCCATGTCCAATTTGTTTTCCTCTGTGTAGCAACACCCAATTCAGTCAAAGGTGATTATTAAAAATAAAAGTAAAAATAAAGTCCCCTAACCATAATCAAGTTTTCCAATTTCTATAAAATTTAATCAGCTTTGCTCAACCGAACTTAGCTACCTGCAGTCGTCAAAATTAGCTTACTTTCGTTGGTTTGGGTATTAAATTCGGAGACAGCTGACTTTACCTACTTTACGAGTGTGTAGATATATAGCGTCTATAACTGTCGGCGAAATGGTTGTGCAGTTATACTTTCGTTCTCCGGCAACTGCGGAAATTGTGAGGAAATGAAAATGGTTTAACTTTTCTTTTTTGTGTGCTCTCCGTTTCTTTTTCTAGCTGTTTTTTTTTCGTTTCTGTGGCCAGCCCGCACCTAAATCCTTGACTGATGGGTGGAAAATGGGGAAAGTGGAAGGGGAGACGGAGGTGGGCATTTCATTCAGCCTCTTATTACTTGAGCCGCCGGACTATTTATAGTTTTCTCAGATGTTTGTGCAATTGCCATTCGTGTGGTTGCAGTGCGTTGAGTGAACCACCTTGACCCACTCTAATTGCAATCGCACCGCCTAATGTCTAATGTTCTCTCAGCCAGACGAAAAGCAACAGAAAAACAGTCAGCAGTCGATAGTCAGCAGTCGGCTTTTGGCCGGGCCAATCAGTGGGAGCACTTAAACGCCCAATTGGTTATTGAGTTGAGAGACTTTTCGATTACATTTTCATCGCAAACGGGGGCGTGGTAAACCTTTATTAGTTTTAAATATTTATTTGTTCCGCCAGGAGGCCGCAAGGGAAAGTTGAATATTAATGAACTTAATTGAAAAAGTTTGGCAAAAACAACAGTGAACAGGAACAATATCCTGCAGTCTTGTTGCCTGCCAAGAATTAATTTTCAAATTAGGGCAAATGAAATGTTGCGGGTAGAAGAAGTTTGTAAAATGCCTCAACAAAATTATTCTATCCCCACGCACAAAGTCTCAATACGCAATTTACATAATTACGTACATTTGACGGAAACTTATAAATATTTATGCTGATGCTCAAAAATTAAGCTCTCTGTTGATTTTCTACGAATAAAGGGAGGAGTATGGAGGATAATACCAGAGGGTTTGAAAAGGAGGGTCTAAAATACATAATTTATATATGCAGAGGCAGGAAAATCTTTAGTTTAGCTTTTTAAACATTTGGTTGTTCTTCTAGGCGAAAAATGTAAAAAAGGGAGGAGTATGGAAGTTAATGCCAGAAGGGTTGAAAAAAGATATTCCAAAATACATAATTCAGATATGCAGAGGCATATCTTTAGCTTCAGCTTTTCAAATATTTAGTTGATTTACAAGTAGCTTAATGTTAATTTTATGGGTTACAAATTATTTAAGAAGCTATGCGCAAGCATGAATGTTTTTGAACTTTTATTAAAGCCCTTTAAGTGCCTATTTAATTAAGATTATGCAGCAGAATAACAATTTTAGTGTATAAAGTAAGGGTGCGTTAATAAATTTGCTTTAATTTGCATTTAATAAAAAATATTTGTTTAGGTACATATCTTTCAAGCGTTTTGTTTACCAATTAATTTATTCCACATTAATCATAGATAGCTCCAGCCATCCAAACAATAACAATTCGTTATCTGTTCTGTCCGAAAGTGTTTTATAAGCACGTTTTTAAATGCATCAGCATTTGTGACATCATGTAGTCTTTTTACTGCGAAACGAAAAGACAATGGCATCGAAATCAATTTCTATAAAAATAAGAAACCCAAGTGAAAAGTGAATTACTCGTAAATTATATTATATTTGTCGCAGCTCGTTTTTGGGTAGCGCAGAAATTTAACATGAATCTCACGTCTGTCGTTTTCGCCGAACGACCGAACCAGACCAAAATCTCAAATTGTGCAATGTTGAATGTTGAATCATGAGCCGAGTTGGGTTTGCTTGACTGATGGATGGGTGATGACAAAAACAGCGATGTGGGAACAGGGGCAGCGGGTTGGTAATTGCCAACTAAATGACCGACAGCCAGCAGGTGACCGTTGGCCGCAGGTTAAACTCGGAATTTCATCCAATGTCGTACCTCCCCCTGAAACCCTGAAAACCAGATGCCCCTAATGCCCCCGATGCCCCTGCCCCTCATTGCTGAACTCTGGACACTTACTGGTGTCCCATTGCAGTTCATGTATTCCAGTGAATTAAGTGGGGGAAATGTGGGACGGTGGTTGGCATTATTTTCAGCATTTTCCAATTTCAATCCAAATCAGTAGATGAAATAAGCGAGTGATATCTTGAGGGGTAAACGATTAAGTTGGAATGCAATAACAATTATGATTGTTGCTGACTATTACAATGAATTACTCTTTGATTGATAGTATTTATATTGTAGTATTATAATAATGTGTATTATCATTGAAAGAATGTATACTTTTATATCATTCAAGTTCCCATTCAAACTGTTCATCGAAATTGAATTTAGTTTACCCTTGGGTAAAATCATAATCAATCCAATTTCCCTGTTTCTTTGCAATTACAGCACAAACATGTCAAGTGATTCGAGTCGAAAGATCCAGGTGCCCGATGAGCTGAAGGAGGTCCTGTTGCAGTTCTCGATCTCCTTCCTGGTGGAACAGCCCCCGGATGTGATCGACTATGCCGTGGAATACTTCACCAAACTCCAATCCGAACGTCCAAGTGGAGGGCACACAGATATAAGTACCGATGACCAGCTGAGCGTCAACTCACAGGATGCCGATGGTAAGTGGAGTTTTATTTTATTTGAACGGCTGGTTTTTTATTTAATCCAAAGACATTCGATTGCGTGTCCTGTCAACTTTTTCTTGGCCCAACTGCCCCGACCTTTTTGCATTTTCCGCTGCGTGTTGTAGAATTCTTGCCTGGGATATTTTTACTTTTTCCCCTGCACTTTTTTTTGCCCAGTTTGTGTTTTATTCCCGTCATGCAATTTGCTGGGAACTGCTGCGTAGTGGCTGCAAATCACTGACGTCAGCAATGTCAGTTTGGTTCGACATATAGACAATCTGCTGCTGTAATTCCCCCGACAATTCTGGTCAATTTTTCTTTTTTTTTTTTTTTGTTATGAGTGGTCGGGGGAAATCAAGATTTATTTGGCTGCCACAAATTGAAAAGTTTCCTCGTGGAGCGGATGATTTGCCCTTCTTTGGGGTTTTCCTTTGGCACGTGTTTAGATAATTAGCCAGGACCACGCATATGGCCATAAATCTTTGGCTCCCACAACGAGCATACAAAATACCAAATTAAATAATGATGGTGATGAAGCTTCAGCAGAGTTCAATTTGCTACAGCTCCAGCTCCTGCCCCATTTAGTTGGCCGTCTCTGTCTGGGGGCTTTTGTTCACAGCTTCCTTTTGCGTGTTTATCTTCCGGTTAATCAAACACGCAGTCCTCGAGGGAGGAGGATGAACAGGAGGTGGAGGTGGACCAGGACGAGGAAGAGGAGGAGGAGTACCAGGACCACGACGAGGATGCCATGTCAAGTGGCAGGCGAGGCTAGTGGAAAACGAAATGGGGCAAGCTGCTCGTGTCATTAAAAATCTATTAATTGTGCACACAGCAGACCGAAGAGCTGTGCCAACTTGCAGCTGCCAATCCTTTCACTCACAGTCAGACATTCATGGCTTACTAACTAGCTTGGGGCATACAACATGTCGATTAAAGAGCCTTGAGCCTGATTTAAGAACACAAATATTAATGCAGAAATGTTATATTCATGCGAGTTCTTAGAAAATGGGGGAACATAAAAGGAAAAGTTCATTTCCTTTAAATAAGTCATTTTTCTTAAGTAAATTATGAAAAATATGAATCTCGGTTGAAGAGTTACGCAACTTTGGCTAAAGTGAAAACAATTATATAATGGAAAAAACACGTTAAAGAACATCAATTTTTTAAATACTTAGTTTCAAATTTTTCTTCCTTTGATTATATTATTTTAGGATATTCTTTAGATACAAAAATATAGTTTTGATTATAAAACTAAGAGATTCTGTGGTTGTATGTAATCTAAGCTTAATTGTTTTCATTAAATAATTATATTTTGTAGTTATGGTTTTGCAGTAATACATTGCTCAAATGCTAAGCTTTAAATAATTGATCAGATTAAATTTTTAGGGGATTCTTTGTACATAAAATATATAGTTTTTCATTAGAAAAGTACGTAATTTTCCGTGAATTTTCTTTCAGTTCCCTATATAAATACGTATATAGTGTTAGATAAATTATAGTTTTAGGCCATTGTCTAACTATTAATGTCTGGCTGCCAGGGCCAACTTTGGCCGCATTGATTGCCCAGTGAAGCCAGCGAAATTGCTTTAAGCTCCAACCTCAACTGAGGCGAAAGGCACGCAAATAGCTACTGGCCACGCCCACCGCCTCCCACGCTTTTCCGCCCCCGACCACCCACTGGTTTTTCCATCGATCTGTTGGTCTGTATTTTTATGCTTTGATGTCTATTTGCGGGCGGAAGCCTTGCAGCAAAGTTTTCTGTTTAACTTTGGGCTTTAAAGTTGGTGTGACATTAATATCGCGCATACGCCGCGTAGGCCTTTGTGGCCAGTGTGTGCTTTTGGCGGTGGTCAAAGGTATGCGCTGACCATGGTACATTTTATTAACGCTCCTGTTAACCACAGCCTCAAAGTGAGGGGAAAGGGGAAGAGCATTGGGCGGGTTATGTTTTGCAGGACTTGCGGGGCCAGTGAAGCATACTGATGAACAGCTCAGCAGCCGCATACGCTTCATCGGGCACACAGGGCGCATGACACGCCCCGGGTGGGCGGTGCTGTATGCTCCGGGCGGGGGGCGTGGCACGGTGGTGTGAGTTACATTTCAACATTATTGACATGCCAGCGGCGTTTGTGTCAGGACTCTAGCTCGTTCGGTGGCAAACCTGAACGGAAATGCTGTCTCTTTCCCTTTCCCTTTTCGCCTTTCCCCTTTTCCCTTTGCCATCCACCCCTCGTCAACATCCTCCTGTTGCGCTTAATAATAATGTGTATATGAATGCTTATATGAAAAAGCTGAGGGAATGCTCATGTTAATCAAGACAAAGCAAAGTGTTGCCGCTATTTATAACGCTTCACTGGGAAAAATAAAGAGTTTAAAAGGATTTCTGAGTGCTTATTAATTAAGTTTATTTAGTTTAATTTGGTTCAGAGTTTATGAAAACAAATCTTTGAGTACTTCTATTACTAATTGTTTTAAAATCTCTACTTATGTAGAGATTTTATTTTCTGTAGGAAATAAGTTGAAATACAATAAATGTACCTTTACTAGTTTACAAAGTAAGGTTCAAAGTAGTTTACAAAGTAAGGTTCATATAATACTTGTTTTTAGTTTAATTGGCAATGTTAATCAATCAAATTTATTTTTAAAGCAATTGTTGAAGGCTCAAAATTCCTCTTTCGCAGGCTAAGTCTGTAGGGGTTTGAACTACACATTTTTTAGGAGATTTAGATTTGATTTCTCGCAGTGCTTGACCAACAAAGCGACAGACAGCTGGCACACACATATAGGGACCTGTATAAATAGACGGCCGACAACCACTGGACCGCTTGAGTGGCGTGTTGTGCTGCCTACTTACAGGCACTATTTCCGCCTTGGTTTGACGTTTGCCCGTCATCAGCGACTCCAGCGGACGAGGATGGCTGGTGATGTGGCTGGTCTGGTGATGTGGTGATGTGGCGATGCTGTGCCACTGTGCCTCTTGTGGCACCACTGGCACTTTCAGTCGCTCGGAGGACGTCACAAGGATAGCACGCACATTCAAAACCGTCTTTCAGTCGGTTCGTCAGTCAGTTTTTAAGCCAGTTTTGCCTGTTGGCCACTCATTCATTCATTCATTCACGTCGACAACGTCGGAAACTGTCGTCCTGTATATATATACATATATACCTATATATATCTCGATCTCGTCGCCGTTACTCGCAATCGTCCTCGTCGCTGTTGTCTCTTTCTGCTAATGAAATTAATGCAGCCAACTTTTTATTTGCCATTCTTAATTGAATTTCCCAGCTTATTTGCCAGAGTGCATGTGTGTGTTTGTTGTAGAGTAGAGCAAGCAACTTACTTAATTGAAATACTTTCGGTGCATCAATTACGAAATGATATTCAAAGTTTTGCCAGTGGGCTCTGTTGAAATCTAAGATCTTTTAAGTTTAACGTTTATTTGTGGTAAAAACGTCTTTGGAAATGGGAGCAATTATAAAATGAATTTTTGATTACTGTCCAATGCAACTTTTTATTTAAATTTTAAAGATTTCTGAATTTAAATTAGAAATCATAGATTGCACATTAAAACCAAACGGAAAATAAAATTTTTTTCCTTCTAAAATTTATAAAATTAGAAGCGTTTTAATGAGAATTAAATGTTATATAAATTTGATTGAGAAAGAAATTTAAGTGAGACTTTTTAAATTTATATCGAAATGAAATGGGGTAAAATATAATTATTCTCAAAGTTGGAAAATTCATTTTGAAATACGAATATTTAAATTTATGAGTGGAAACAATAATAATTGATGCAAAGATTTGATTGACTTACAAATATTACGAATTGAAATTCCTACAAAACAGAAGCAAATCAAAAATCGGAAAAATCAGAAACGCAGTATTTTATTGACTAAATAATTTGATAGAAATCTATCCAGTCATGCCAAGTTGGAAAATTAAAAATCTCATAAATTAGGAAGCAACAATTTTTCAGATTGATAGACATCTGAAAATCTTCTTCTAATTACCGGACTGTAAATCAAAAGTCTCAACAGACCTTGCACATTGGGCGGTAATAAAAACCAGAGCAGAGAACACGGAGGCAATTGCTGTCCAAGATTCTGGACGTGGGCATCTGTGTTGCTCATACACAATGCAAACAGACGACGGGTATATATGTTCAGGGCTTAAATAAATACTTGTCTGGAGAGTAAAATAGACGTGCACTTGGCCCGTCTTGGTGCACAATTTTTGTGGCTTTGGTCGAGCGGGAAAAAGGGGGGGTTTAAATCCAGAATGCGTGCCTGTGTAACTGTGGGTAATTGCATCATTAGGTTGACACTCTAACTGCCAACTTGACACGACTGCGGGTTGCAGTGCAAACATTCTGCCAAATTCGAATCTGAAACTGAATCCCCCCAAACGAACTCTGTGATTTTGCTATGGAAGAACAGATATACAAACATTTTCAACTGACTTTCTGAAGGCTTCGCCAAACATTCGAGTGCATAAATATTTATTACGCATACGCAGCGTGTGACGGGAAAGCCAAGCGCTTGTGTTTTTTAGTTGTTGTTTTTTGTGCCTCTCTACAACAACACTCACCTTGGGTTACATATACACCCATCAAAATTTATACACACACTTTTTTTTCTAGTTATTTTTAAACGTGTTCATGCCTAACTGGTTTTTATTTTCGCGCTCGTTGCAACCGATTTGAAATCGTAACTAAATTCGGAATCACGCACAAAAAAAGGCGGCGCTGCAATTGAAAATGTCCACTCAGGTGTCTGGTAATTTATTGGCTGGTGAGTTGAGCTTTGCTTGGTTAGAGCAAAAACCAAATTTCGTTGACCAAAAATAAAACATATGTATACGTACGACTAGACAACAAAAAACATGCTCACTTAAGGTGTTGTGTTTCGGGTTGAATGTATAATTACAGCAATTGATTTTGCGGTCATGTGAACCCGAATAAACATTTAAATATCTGTCGCAGAGCTGGAAAAGAAAAGATGAGACTTGTTTATCTCGCTTTTCTGACAAATATTCTCGGATGCAAATCTCAGCTGGACAACGCCTCATACTTATGCAATTTTAATTGTCGGAAACGCAATCTACGAGATGGCTTTAAGACTGTTACACAGAAAGAAAAAGCACGACTATAATTTAGTTGAATTTTAAAAATTACGTTCAATATTTTATTTTATTCTCAAGCGTATTAAGATTTTATTGTACTAATTTTTTCCATTTGTTTTTTAACAAAAGAACACCTTTAGTAACTAATACAATAGACTTTAAAATAAATTTATTTTTAACTAGTTACACTGCAATTACAAACAAACAAAAGTTGATTCATTTTTAGTAATGTCACAATTATTTTCTATCATGTTTTATTTGGATTGTCTTAGGTGACAATAATTTGAGTCCAACCAATATTGTTTTGACATTGATTGTCATTTAAAGCCAGATAAATTCTTTTTCCGGTGTGGAATTCTGAAACAGAGTACATTTTTGCACATGCTCTCAGAGTTGCCCGTACATGGTACCAAATAGCATTGGATTATGCTGCCTCTGTGATATGTGAGCGTTCCTCTGCATTTTCATTTGAAATGCAATTGTGGCCCAGCAGGAGATATGCCAGAGCAGCGAATTCCAATCTGATGGCATCGTTTAGATAACAGGGTATTTTCGAATCTTCCAGAGAAGACTTTGCATTCGCGGAACTATAATTGATTTTTAGATTTTAAATACCTGATTTATGATTGCCATTTGTATTATTCCAGCGGAACCACCAGTAATGGCCAGCTCGCGGCGCAAATCAGTTTTCGCCGAGGCCTATGATCCGGAGGCGGATGACGACGATGATGGTGCCACCGCCGTGTTCCCCAAGACAGACGAACAGCGGGCCCGACTGGTGGAGTCGGTGAAGAACGTCCTCCTCTTCCGATCCCTCGAAAAGGAGCAGGTACGCATCTATATCCCCATGCCCATCCTCATCCACATACCCATCCTCATCCACTTTCACTACATAAATCATAAGTCTCGGGGGGAGCTCAAAGCAAAAAGGGAGGTAGCACAGCACACACGCATCAGCGTTTAACCCGAATAAGTGTCTGCCTGCGGTTTCCCTTTTACTGGGGATTATCCCCCATCAGGGTGGCTCCTGCTCCCCCTCCACTTTGAAAACCCCCCTTCCCCGGAAAATCATCCCCTTGTAACTGATTTGTTTTCGCAGATGAACCAAGTCCTGGATGCCATGTTCGAGCGGAAGGTTCAGCCGGGCGACTATATCATCCGCCAGGGCGACGACGGCGATAACTTTTATGTTATTGAATCGTAAGTAAAACAAAACAAATTTCCAATCAAGCTTGATGAATAATGCACATATTCTGTTTAGCCAAAAGTTAACTTGAAGTTTGGGTAACTTTTCGTGATTTTCAATAGGCTGTCTAGATTATCATAACATATAAATACAAGGTTAAGTGAAATATGAACTTTCACAAATTTTGATCCTAATAACTTATAGGCTTATAAGTATCTTTTGACATTTGAATATACTCTTGTATCTACCAGTATAGCAATAAAACTAAGTAACAGCATTAAAAAAAACAAAATTAGGAAAATAACTTTAGTGTGGTATACATTACTTTCTTATGTATAAATGTAACCCTTGTGTGTGAGTAGTTAGGTTGCATTCTTGAATAACCATGTGAATATCTTTAGATACTTTTTAAAAATCTCTTCTTAATTAGAAATAATTTTCTTATCAAAAAATTATATTTAATTGACATATTAAATTACACCGACAATTTTTGTAATACTCTTGTAAACCCTTAATAAAGAATAATACGCTTCGAAGCGTAAAGCAATAAATTTCCCACATATTTTTTAGCCACATTAAACGTTTTAGAATGAACTGAAAGAAGTATTACCGCATAATTACTCATGCAGAACAGCGAACCTCATTCATTTATTTGCGGCTTAATTAATATGTATTTGAATGGGAATTAGCGTTTGATATGTCAATTAATAGGCATTTACATATTGATGAGAGCGCACACTCCTCAATTATAAATTGCATTCAATTAAAGTGGATTTTTCGTACTGCTCTGCTCTGCTAACACCCTCCATTTTTCCGTATTCCCGCAGAGGCGTATACAAAGTCTATATTAATGACAAGCACATTAACACCTACAATCACACTGGACTTTTCGGTGAATTAGCGCTGCTCTACAACATGCCCAGGTATGCGACCTATTCGTATTCGTATTTGATCGATTCATTATGCCAAATTTTCCGCGCTGTCTGAACCACAATTACAATGTGCTAATGGCTATATATATTTAGACGTGTCTCTAATGTCCAACTTAAATATCTAGGGCGGCCACCGTGCAGGCGGAAACGAGTGGTCTACTTTGGGCCATGGATCGCCAGACCTTCCGACGCATCCTGTTGAAGTCGGCCTTCAGGAAGAGGAAAATGTACGAGGAGCTGTTGAACAGCGTGCCCATGCTGAAGGCCTTGCAGGTGGGTCATCGTCGTCCCCCATCCCATCCCATTTCTTCCCCCAATCGATTTTATATATCTAACTCTTGTGCTTCAGAACTACGAACGCATGAATCTGGCGGATGCTTTGGTTTCAAAGAGCTACGACAATGGCGAGCGCATCATCAAGCAGGGTAAGTGCTTAATCTTTAAGTACAGGAGAACTTGCCTAAGGAGAATAAAGAAGCTTTTATACAGACAACTGTCCATTAAAGTTTGGAATTTTTGTGAGGGGCCTCATAATATATAAAGAAACTTAAATTGTCAAGCTTACATAACACAATTTATTGTCCACTTAAATTAATGATTTCCCTAAGAGATTTGAAATTAGAAAGCCTTTAGGTTGATAATTCGTTAAACAATGAAAATTATAAATTTCACATTATTAGAATTAGTTTTTTAACCGTATATTTAGTAATGTATTGGATAAATAAACTGTTCAATTATTACTGATCCATTCTATTAAACACAAATGAAAGATTAGGCAAAATAATTGATTTTATTTAAGAACAAAATATATAAACTATTAAAGAGTCCATAAATATAGCTAATTAATTCTCAATTATCACATAAAGTGGTATTGTATGACAACATTTTAAAAAGGTTATTAGAAATTTATCAACTTTTTGGTAAAAATCCTTTAACTCGATATTAAAAAGAAAAGACTTCTCAGAAACTACTCTTATTACTGCACTTTATAAAGGGATTATTTTTATACCCTTGCAGAGGGTATTATAATTTCAGTCAAAAGTTTGCAACGCAGTGAAGGAGACATTTCCGACCCTATAAAGTATATATATTCTTGATCAGCATCACCAGGAGAGTCGATCTAGCCATGTCCGTCTGTCCGTCTGTCCGTCCGTCTGTCCGTCCGTCTGTCCGTCTGTCCGTCTGTCCGTCTGTCCGTCTGTCCGTCTGTCCGTCCGTTTCTACGCAAACTAGTCCCTCAGTTTTAAAGCTATCTGCTTGAAACTTTCCCAAAAGTTGTCTTTCTATTGCAGGTAGTATATAAGTCGGAACGAGCCGGATCGGGCGACTATATCATATAGCTCCCATATAACTGAACGATCGGAAAAGCCATAACTTTGGTGTTTTTAAAGATAAGAAGTTGGGATTTTCTATGGGTTTTATTTTTGGCCAATCAATCCGACATACTAAATTTCATAAGGATCGGCCGACTATATCTTATAGCTGCCATATAACTGATTGATCGGAAGTGCCATAACTTTGGTGTTTGTAAAGTTAAGAAGTTGGCATTTTCTATGGGTTTTATTTTTGGCCAATCAATCCGACATACCAAATTTCATAAGGATCGGCCGACTATATCTTATAGCTGCCATATAACTGAACGATTGGAAATGCCATAACTTTGGTGTTTTTAAAGTTAGGAAGTTGGGATTTTTTATGAGTATTAAGAATGCATCATATGAATAATTTTGGAGAATATAATAACAGAGTATTCTGCAAGGGTATATCAACTTCGGCTCCGCCCGAAGTTAGCTTTCCTTTCTTGTTTTCTTTTGGAATTCGTCTAATGGCAACGATTTTTCCTGCAATCCCCAGGTGACGCCGCCGATGGCATGTACTTCATCGAGGAGGGCACCGTGTCCGTGCGCATGGACCAGGACGACGCCGAGGTGGAGATCTCGCAGCTGGGCAAGGGCCAGTACTTCGGCGAGCTGGCGCTGGTGACACATCGACCCCGAGCCGCCTCCGTCTATGCCACGGGCGGAGTCGTCAAGCTAGCATGTGAGTGTCCTGGCCAGGAGGAATGACTTGGCTGCACGGAAAGCTTTCCAGTCGATCCCCCAGCTGCTCCTCGAGCCCATGCCCCGCTTGACCTAATCCCTAATGCTTTTGTTTATTTGTTCTTTGTCCCGTCCACCAACCCCTCGTATATGTTGTGTGTGTGCTGTGTGTTGTGTGTGTAGTCTTGGATGTTATTTGCTTCGAACGCCTCATGGGAAAGTGCAGTGGGGGCATCCAGCGTAGCATTAGTGGGTATCGCTATCTGGAGCAGGATCTGCGCGAATACTTTGGCTATTTGCAACTCAATTAGTAGTAGTAGCAGTAGTAGTAGTAGTTAATGTGCTATCCGTAGACTAAACCCCATTTTCACGACCTCATTTTGCTAAGTTTAATTAAGAATTGAGTTGGACTTGGGGGAAACCTCATATGTGAGCCAACCAAATGACTATTGGTACCCTTTTCAGAGATATAATATAAACGTTTCAAAGTCACGTTCCGATTTGTTATATAAAAATCACCTATCCATGTAAGTTTTGTTGAATTATATTTTACACAAGTTGTATGCCTGCATGCTATACAATGAGGTCATGAAAATGGGCTTTAAGATTTTATTTTATACTTGTCTTTAAATCGAAACTCCGTCCAGTCCTAGACACCGAGGCCTTCGAACGCATCATGGGCTTCCTGACCGATGTACTCAAGCGCAATATTGTGATCTATGAGCAAATGTTCACCGACATGGCCCGCCGCAATACGAATTTGTGAAGGAAACAATATGAAATGTTTCTATTTTTGTAGGTTTTAGTTATATTCTAAATTCTCGAATGTGTAATGCAGTTTTTCGAATTTACCACAAAGCTTTTCAAAATTTATAACTTTCAAGTTAAATTAAGTAATAAAATATAGTTTTGCTCTGACACACACGCATACATGATTATATGTTAGGGGAAAGAACCCCGTCACCATCCCCAAAATAAAACCCACAGCACTTTGAAATATCTGAAATGTCTGAAGCTGACACAGGCATCTAAAAGGTTAATGGATCGGTAAGAAAAGGATATGTAGATGATATTAAGGGGCCTGTGGTGATTAAGGAATGAGTTTTGATGGCTTGCCCAAATGGATATGGTTCTGTGTATGCTAAACTGTTTTTAATTAAGAATTACTAAACCCATTTCCCATAAATCCCTATTCCTCAGCATGTATTAAGTGTGTTCAATGGATTTCCCATATTGTACTTTAACTAATGATCTGATCTTCTTCCAATTTAGTCCTCGATGTCAAGGCATTTGAGCGTTTGCTGGGTCCCTGCATGGATATTATGAAGCGCAACATTGACGACTACGAGTCACAGTTGGTGAAGATATTTGGCAGCAAAAACAATATCACCGATACACGATAAAAAGTCTGAACAACCAACCAACAAAAACCACCATCAATAGCTACAACAAACAGCAACTAAAACTGAAAAAAGGTCACTTGCAGGCTTCTTAGGATTTTATTTTGTAACCATGTTTCTTTCAAATTGAGCAATACTACAGACAGCAAAATAAGAGCATAAACACAACCCACAAGAAAGCACAAATACCAAACAAAAACACAAGGACACACAAATCATTTAAACTTAATCATGAATATTTGATAATTGAAATTAATCTATAATACTACGATAATAATAATGATGATAATGATAATGTTGATCATGATGGGGAGAAGCTTAGCAATGTTTCTAATCTAAAACATAAAAGCAAACAAGCGAGTTAAGAATTGTATTGTATGTATTTAGCAATTGTAATTTGTAATGTATTTAATTGGGCGAAAATGAATTCAAATGCAATCAGCAAATAGAAACAAAAAAACGATTGGCTCAACGGGAATGTTAAAAATACTAATTTAAGTTTTGTTTATTCATACCTTTTTGTTATCCATTGATTTATTCATAATTTAGAAAGTAACGCAAACACTTGTTTCATTGGCTGCTAAATAACTGATAAGCGAAAAGAAAGCAAAACAAAAATATATCAAATAAGAGCAAATTGAACACACACACACACACACTGACACTTTCGCAAAGAGTTTCCCCACATATGTGTATCCGAGAGATACTTACCCAAAAATCGAAAAGTATTCGCCTAGGGAAACCCCAAACTAACAACTAACAACCAATAAATGTATGTACTAGTCTATACATGAAGCAGCTGGACAGGTGTTTCGGCCATCGGAGAGTAGGGAAAGATATCAGATTAGCCAGTCCCCGAATTGTAGGTTTTCCACTTCCCAATGCGATCTCACTATAGGCACACGAGGATGTTATTGTTATTCAGTTCTCGGTGGGAAAAGAAAACAAATAAGTAATGCTAAAGGCACAATCAATATGTTGCATGGGATCAACTTAGAAAACTTTGAGAAAAACTAGCGAAAAATACGAAATTTAGCAGAGAGCGCGGGGAAAAGAGAATGGGGAAAAGTTGTGTGCACATGGGTGACATTTGCTTAAACCGCTTTAATATACATATATATATATATGTATACATATGTATATCTTTTATTTTCGGGCCATAGCGAAAACGAATCAAAGCAATACCGACGGCCTGGACAATGTGTACTTAGTATATCCCTGTTTTTGTTGCTGTTCAATACCTGTACTACCCTATACCTAAACCTATATCTATATTTATATAACTGAATGAGCTTAAACTATGGTAAAGCCTAAACCTACACCTAAACCTAAATCTAAACGACTCCAACTACTTTATATGAGTGTAACCGTATTGTTTTGAACAAACAGCGTAACTAAACAAATCTTAGAGGGATAATCAATGAACTTGCATATGTAGGTATAATATTAAATTAAATCAATTCAACTGGCATACCAACAGTCGACAGGTGTTCAAAGCTAAAAGAAACTACATATAAAAGAAACCGAAAATATCATATATGTAAAATTGCTACAAGTTGTTCAAATTGTCAGCAAGAAATAATAAAACTAAAATATATAAAAGTATGTTTTTAATCTTAATTGGTGTCTAGTCTATGTTCAAGACTTTAAAGCAACAAATTCTTGGAAATTTTCGAAACAAAAAGAAAGTGAGGAAAGAGTTCAAGAAAAACATAAATAATAACTATATATCAAGCGAGTAAAATTATAGAAATTAATTAAGATGCAGAAAGTGCTGGCCATTTTCTTCCACATACCAATTACAACAACAACAACACGCACACACACGAGCCAATTCACCCACACACCCACACACAAGGTACACACACGCACACACAAGCCATAATGAAAATATTCATCAAGCAAAGCTCAAAAAAATATTTAAAAAATGTTAAATTCACCGATGACAAGCTCTTAACGCGCAAATTTCAAATTAATGTCACTGAGAAAAGGAAACATTAAATAAAAATAGTAAAGCCTATTCGTATTTTAACTGTTGTGTTGTAATTATGCATAAAGCGTATTTAATTATGTATGTGTAACAAAAATAAAAATGAGAAAACAAATACAAACTAAAAGAAAAACAAAAAAAGAGTATGTATTAACAAAAGAAACAAAAAATATTTGCAAAAATTGAAGGTGTAGACACTGAAAAAAAAGGAAACAAAAACTTGATTTAAATTAAGCGCCGAAGAAGCTGCAGTAACACATTAAAAAAGCAAATCAACTTTGAAGTTTCCTGCTTTTTGCCATTAACAAAATTATTATTGTTTTCTTTATCTTCATTTACTGATGCCAAAACATTGATTTAAATAACCAGCAGCTAATATAATGGCATAGAAAGTTTATTTATAAGACGGAAGCGAAGATGATTATTAAAATATGAAAGAATTCAACTAACTTCATATTAAGATGTCCTTGTTATGTCGCAAAGCATTCATGAAAATAAAAAGCAAAAAATAAAATAAAAACAAGAAAAGCAAACATGACGAATGAATACAAGTTTAATAAATGCGATAAAACAAAAACATGTGTATTTATTTATAGTTGTTGGTGGTGGTCTGAACTTCATATTCAATCTGGGATACTTTTATAAAATAATTGCAACTTCAAAATCTTAAAAGCCTGACCAGATCAAAATACTAGAACTTGGAAAAAAGGTTTTCTAATAGACTTGATTTATAATTTACAGTTTTGATTATTAACCCAATTTAAAAATTTGTATTGAGCTCATAAAAACCTTGTTGGTCAAATTTTCATTTCCCCTAACCAAATAAACATATGATTTTATTGAATTTATAATTTTTATTCACTTAAAAACGTAGCTCCAAATACACTTATAATTTTACGGTGTTTAATATATGTATTTATCGTTAAATGTATGTGTGTATGTGTATCGTTTATAATTATGTTTATAGAAACTCATATATCGGAGCCACTCTACCGACAATGCACGAATGATAAGTGTGTGGGGCGGATTTGGTCGCCAATTAAAATGTTTTTGGATTAGGCTGGCCTAGATCCAAATTAGAATATTATCTTGCAGCACGATCCGTGACCAAGACCAAGGATGGTATCAAAAAGAGTGATTATTGTAATTAGGTATGTAATCTGATTCCGCTGTCGGCTGGATGTCTTAGCCAGTGGTTGCTGTAGTTACCGCCTCCAGGATGCGAATGTGATTGGTTTGCTTGCTCGGTTTTACAGGGAAAAATTCATTTAAAAAGTTTCTTTTTTTGTGTTTTTTTGCAGTGTAAAACTAGAAATCTAACTGTAAAGATCATCATCGCCGTTGTCTCCTGGCGAGTTAACTGGCAAGTTGCTGCCAGTTCCTGAGGTGTTGCCGGTTTGACCGGGGAATCTGTTGGGACATAAGGATCAATAAGAAATCTGTACCGAACAGAAGGCTCCATTTTAATTCTCACCTGAAGTTCTGTCCGAAACCACGGGACTGCTGCAAAGTCTGGGCAAACATCTCGTATTTCCTGATGTCATTGTCGGACACCGAGCGACGAGCAAACTTCATGGCCTCCTCGAAGTGGGCGCTGGTGATCTCCGGCACTGGATCGTCCTCGTCCATCTGGTATAGGGAAAATAGTCAAAAATAAATATTCTTTTTGAGAGCTAACAAAGGTGACTTACGTCCATCGCCGAATTCTGGTTCTCGGCGCGCTCCTTTTCGCGGCGGATTTCAGCCTCGATAGCCTGTCGGATGGCCAGCTTGCAGGCCCGCTGGCAGATCTCAGTCAGATCAGCGCCCGAGAAGCCCTGCGTCACCTTGGCGATGTAGGTGAGGTCCACCTCCTTGGCCAGCGGCGATTTGCGCAAGTTGGCCTTCAGGATAGCCTCACGCGACTTGTCGTCGGGCAGCGGAATATAGATCAACTGATCCAGACGGCCCGGACGCAGAATAGCCGGATCGATGATGTCCGGGCGATTGGTGGCTCCGATGATGAACACGTTCTTCTTGGCTCCCATGCCATCCATCTCGGTCAGGATCTGGTTGATCACACGATCGGCGGCGCCGCCAGCATCGCCCACATTGCCACCACGGGCCTTGGCGATCGAGTCCAGCTCGTCGAAGAAGAGCACACAAGGAGCCGCCGACCGGGCCTTGTCGAAGATGTCGCGCACATTGGCCTCCGACTCGCCGAACCACATGGTCAGCAGCTCGGGGCCTTTGACTGAGATGAAGTTGGCCTGGCACTCGTTGGCAATGGCCTTGGCCAGCAGCGTCTTACCGCAACCGGGGGGTCCGTAGAACAGGACTCCGCGACTGGGCTGCATTCCGAACTTCAGGAACTTGTCTGGATGCTCCACCGGGTACTGCACCAGCTCCTGCAGTTCCTTCTTCACGCTCTCGAGGCCTCCAATGTCCGTCCAGGTGGTGTTGGGCACCTCCACAACCGTCTCGCGCAGCGCCGATGGACTGGACTTGGTCATGGCGTAGCGGAAGTTCTCCATGGTAACGGCCAGCGAGGCCAGAACCTCGGCATCGATCTTGTCGTCCTCCAAATCGATGAGGTCCATCTTCTCACGGATTTGCTGAAGGGCAGCCTCCGAGCACAGTGAGGCCAGATCGGCGCCAACGTGTCCGTGGGTCTCGGCGGCAATCTGCTCCAAGTCCACGTCATCGTGCAGCTTCATGTTCTTGGTGTGGATGCGCAGCACCTCCAAGCGTCCAGTGGCATCCGGAATGCCGATGTCAATCTCACGATCGAAACGTCCAAAGCGACGCAGGGCCGGGTCAATGGAATTGGGCCTGTTGGTGGCCGCCATCACGATCAGATGGGAGCTCTTCTTCATGCCATCCATAAGGGTCAAAAGCTGCGAGACAATACGACGCTCTACCTCACCGTGGGTCTTGTCACGCTTGGGGGCGATGGCGTCGATCTCATCGATGAAAATGATAGCCGGCGAGTTCTTCTCGGCCTCCTCGAAGGCCTTGCGCAGATTGGACTCGGACTCTCCGGCCAGCTTGGACATAATTTCCGGTCCATTGATCAGGAAGAAGAAAGCTCCGGTCTCATTGGCCACGGCCCTGGCAATCAGGGTCTTACCCGTACCGGGGGGTCCGTACATCAGGATTCCACGCGGTGGCTTCACACCGATGGCCTTGAAGAGCGACGGATGGCGGAGAGGCAGCTCCACCATCTCCTTGATCTGGGCCAGCTGCTTGCGGCAGCCGCCGATGTCGTCGTAGCCCACGGCATTCAGCGACTCCTCCTCCTCCTCGCGCTTGATCGGATCGCCGTCGCAGAAGATCACCGTCTCGGGGGCCACGATACAGTAGGGCTCCGGGTCGGTCAGCACCACCTTGAACTCGATCGGACGCATGGCGGCACGCACGATGAAGTTGTCGCCCATATGGATTGGCCGGTAGGCCTCCAGAAAGTACGGCTTCAGATAGATCTCGAACAAGTTGCCGGTGACGCCTTCGGTGGTGTCGTCAATGGGCAGGATGCGCACCCTCTTGCCGTACTTCACGTCCGGACAGGACTGTACCGACACCACATCGGACAGATGGACGCACAGGTTGTTGCGCACCACACGGTTCATGCGGATCTTCTCGTCAGGGCAGGTGTCGTCCGAGAGCACGATGCAGACCGTCTCCTTGCGGCGCTTGCCCTTGAGGATCACGGTGTCGCCGCGGAAGAGCTGCAGCTCGTCCATCTTCGCCTGAAATCAGAGTAGCGGAGTAGGGGAAGAGCAAAGCATGCGATGAGCACTAGAGCGATGACGTGGCTTTTGGGAGAATGAATCTTACCTGCGACAGCGACACCACAGAGTTGTCGTCATTCTGGGCCTCCTCCACAATCAAACGATTGGGACGGTCCTTGCGCTTCAGGATCGCCGTTGCCAGATCTTCACTGTGGGTTAGAAGAGGTAAAGGATCAGGTTAAACCTAAATTGGGTACTAGTGGGTTCCCTAGCCCTAACCGCTTGTCAAACGAGGCCTTCGGCTTCATCTTTTCGTCCTGCTCGCTGCGATAACCCCGCACAAAGTCCCTGGGATCCCTGTCCTGATCCATCCCGTCGTTATTTCTGCCCGACATGTTGTTTCTGCTTTTTTGCAGCCGGGGATTCCCCTTTCTCTTTTTGGTCTTGGTTAAATTTATGGAAACTACTTTTCCAAACAAAGCCGGGCGGAACTAAGCTTCAGGGAATTTCGGCATGTCGAATTATTTTTCAAAGCCAACGTGATCGTAGTTTTTGGATTGGTTTTGGAGGCAAATATGCAATTTCATTATAAGTTAAGGAAAACTACATTAAAGCTTTTCTTACTTAAGCCCACAAATAATAAATAATATTTGTTATTTTGACCTAGAATGTTATATGTAGATATGGAAGTTAGACTATTCCTATTTTCTATTTGTGATGCCAACTCTTTTTGGCGCCTTTTCTTTTGATAAACAAAAACTTTTCTAAAAATAAATTTATTTTGTTGTATTTTAAATCCTTTTACTTTAAGTATAGAGTCTGGCGACTTTTGGCTTCTTTGGTTTAAATATTTCGTACATTTAAAAAATTTTCAAATAGGTAATTGTCTAAATCCATTGCATTTTATTGTAAAGGCACCAAAAGTTTGTAGATTCTTCTAGAAGTGATGTAATTTCAGGGGGTATTACTAAATTTTGAGAGCTTAGCAACTTGATTATTTGGAATGTTGTTTTCGTAAAATAGAGTTTTGGTTAGTACGAACTCATTGTATCGCAACACTTTTCATTTATCCAGTTTTGTTTTCCATATCCAGCGGTACTTGATACCAATTTTCCTCACACTCTCGCAAATATATATCCTTCAGCAAAAGGACGAATTATTATTCGGGACAACAAAGAAAAACCGTAAGTTTTCAAGCGGCAACAACAACTGCAAGGGCAGTAACACCAACAACAACAACAACAACGGACTGCAAATGGCGATTTTCGCTGGCGTGTTTTTTTTCTTTGGTTTCAGCTTTGCCCTAGTTTCGCAACGTTTTTGCAACCGGCAGAGGAAAAGTCGCGCTAAAAAGCTAAGTTTTTCTCGTAAATCGGGAAAAGCCATTAACAATGCAATAATAATATGTCTGCGATGTGGCCCTTGCGTATTTTTTCAGCCCGATGACTGCGCGAAATTGAACGAATTCGGCGAATTTCGACAAGGAGCTTGATATTTGGGGTATATTTGCGCGCCCGGTGCACTTACCCTTTGGAATCTGCCATGGTAAACTAGTTGAGGTTGAACTTTTTAACTTAATAGTAGAATTCGGCGTATTCAGACTATTCGGTGAGCTGGAAATCGGCACTTTTAGTCAAATTCAAAGATGAGGCAGCAGAAACAGATTGGAGGTGGCAAATCGTGAATATTCCATCGATGTTTTTCATACTCATCGATTTTTAGCTACTATCGATATCTCATAGGCCAGTGTGGAGCATAACTTCGCTAAGTGAAACATATGGCAGCCTTGATGTGGAGGTTAACTTCACTATGTTCGCTGACATGGACTCTCTGATGTGAAACTGTAACGTAAGTTGCTTACGTAACTTGAGATAGTGTAGCATACTTTTGGAAGACCTACGTTACTTACATGATTTAAAATAAGCAATCTTTTTATGATAATTATAATATATTAATTTTGTATTATATATTATTCCGGACTTTCGTATTTTATCATGATTTTTTTTTTTCGAAAATACGCTATTATTTAGCTGTGAATTTCAATTGAAAATTTCGTAACGAATTCAATAAGTTATGACATTCCAACATTTGCCCATTTTTTTTCCAGGTTTTTGATTAAAAAACCGATTTTTCGGGATCTCCGGATTTCGCTATTTTTCATTGTAATTTTTTGCTAAAACTCAATTGTTTAGCTGGGAATGCCACTCGATTGGAAATTTTATAACGAATTCAACGAGGTATGACATTCCAACATTTTATCATTCTTTCCCAGGTTTTTGATTAAAAAAACGAAATAAAAGTTGATTTTTCGGGATCTCCGGATTTCGGCATTTTTTATAAGGGGTTACATCATCTATTTTTGCGAAAAATCGACCAAAATGAAAATGTTGAGCTGTGAATGCCACTCGATTGGAAATTTTATAACGAATTCAACGATGTATGACATTCCAACATGTGACCATTGTTTCCCAGGGTTTTTATCAAAAAACCCAAAATAAAAGTTTGTATTTTTTGCAACAATTGGACTAAAACTAAATTTTTGAGCTGTGAATACTGATCGATTGAAAATTTTATAACGAATTTAAGTCTGTATGACACTCCAAGATATGACTATTAATTCCCAGGGTTTAAGTGGGAAATTAAATCGATATTGTATAAAGCTTAGAAAAGGTTTCCATTGTGATTCCCTCAGGAGAAACTATCCACCTTTTTACCGCCAATGATGATTCAATTTACCCCCGAGCCTGTGCACTCATTGCTCACTATCTGCTCGCAGCAAGCTCAGCTGGGTAAAAAATTAGCACATCCTCAGCGCAGATAAACGCATCCTTAGAACGGCCCCTGACCCTCCCTCTATCCATCCTGCATCCTGCATCCCTTCGCACAGAGAGCGGCCCAATTAGTGCTGCAGTAGGCATTTCGAATCCGTGCCCACAAATCGGCTAATCCGCTGCCACTGCCTGCCTTTCCAGAGTCCCGAATCCTGAGTCCTGGCTAAATGTTGACAAATACAACACCTACGATACAAATAAAATTGCTACAGAAGTACCACCTAAAAACGGGCACAACCGGAACGACTTAATTTACTCAAATTTACAGAAACAGAAATAGAAACAGAAATGGGAATGGGAATGGGAATGGAAACACAGGAAGATATCTCGACGCCGCCACTGAAGCTGTGGGTTTGCTCCTGCGGAGCGAGGATAACGCGAATAGGGTCCCATTCGAAGTCGAAGTCGGAGACGGAGTAGCCAGAGTCCTGCAGCTCACTCGAAACCGCCACTCACCGTGGCTAATTGCCCATCAATAAAGGCCCTCGGGCTGCGAGGAATTCCTCCGAAACCAGAGTCTTCCGTTCTCCCGGCGAAGAAGATTTCCATGGCGAACATGCCAAGCAACCAAAATATTATGGTGTGCCCCGCTGTTCTCGCACAGTCAGTGCGAATTTGCTGCGGTGAGTCGATGCTGTTCTGCAGGACCTTCGCTGTCCTTTTCCCTCTTCCTTGCTTTCCTTGCTCCTTTGGCGGCACTGAGTCCTGTCGTCGTTGTTTTCCTGTGATTTGACATGTCTGTTAGCAGGATGCCTGACCCTGAGTCCGAATCTTAGACCCACTGTTCCACTTTGATGTGATTCGTCAGTGCGGTGGACTACTGCTACTGCTCTCTCCCAGGACTCTGAGTTCCTGCCCCCTCCCGCGTCTCTGGTCCTGTGACCCTGCATTCTGCGGCTTTCCAGCAGCGTTTGTTGGCGAATCTGACCCCTGGTCCCCTGCTGCTCCTCCGCTCTTGGCCCGAATCGGAATTGGCCATTGGTCACCGGTTCAATTGAATTGCCTCGGAGACCGCAATGCGCTGTATTTATAGTAAACGTGTCCGATTGATTTGGCCACCCGCGGGGAGTCGGTCACAGATGCCTCAATTTGCATCTAAGGTCTAGGAAATATTCCCCTGACTGGTCATCAATGTGGTGTCCTTTTGTGTTAGCAGAACTTGGGAGTAATATTTCGCGACTATTTATATTATTAGACACTTCTTCTTGTTGAGTGTTAATACAACTCAGGGGTTACATTATTATGCTTCTAGAAGTTGTTTTCTTGTAAACAAATATTTAAAAAATGTTTGTATCTCAATTGTACCTAGATATAATTTTGAAATGGCATATTTTTGAGCACATTATATAGCTATAGATATATAAATAGCTATTTAGGTATACATTTTATTAGAAGATAATATTATTATACATTTTGTACATTATTTTATTTTTGATTTAATGTGATTTTGTTATTAGGAGCATTAGCAAATGTAGCCTTCCGATCATCTAGGATGTGGCTGTCATAATATATTTTGTATTATGATGTTTTCTCTTTCTGTTGCCCTCATTGATGGTTCCCCGGGACACTTCCCCTAAAAATCCATCCCAGCCAAAAACAGTGTCCTAAAAAAGAAACCGCTAATCATTGGGTCGCACAAAGAGCGGACAATCGCTCACCTAATTATTTGGCCCGATTGTGAGGACCAGACTCACGGCTCGTGGACGCTTTTTGTGGCCTCTTTTTGTTCGACAAAAAGCGAGCCAATTTTTTTCTTTCTGGGCCACTTTGTTGCTCTTTTTATGAGTTTTTTCCATTGTCATGTCTTTTTCCCGGCCTGCCCTCGCGGTCCTCGATTCTCGATCCCGATCCCCGAGATGCCTGCCCTACAAACCTCCTAATTACGGCAGTTAGTCGTTGTCCGCTGGAAAGGACATGCGGAAGGACATGCGTCCGTTTATTGCACGCTCGCATTTCCACTAAAAATTGGGCCGAAAAAAGAAAGGAAAAAAAAACTAGGTAGGACTAGGAACTAGCGACTAGCAATGCGGACGCGCCTTTTTATTGGTGCACCTTCGGCGGAACCGCAGGACAACGATGACGAGAGGATCCTCGACAAGGATCAGGAAAATCGAGGGCGACCTCGCTGCATTAGAAAACTAGATCAGTTTTTTGTTCTATGCGAACGATTTTTGTGCCCTGCTCTCTTTATTTCACTTTATGCTTTATGGTTTATGGCCCCGTTTCCATTTCCATGTCCTTTGTTCCGGGCAAACAAATTCTGGACGGAATTATGGTATATGCAGATTTTTATGGGCACGGCGATCTGGTTCGCGGAACGGGAGTGTCCTGCCGCGAGGACCTTAGCGACGGTCCTGGTCGGGAGTATTAGGAAAGTAGATCACGTTTTTTGTTCCCATTGTGCGCTTTTTTCGCTGCGCTAGTTTTTTTCCCCGAACCCAGCGAACTGCTCTAATTTTTTAATTCTTCACGGGTTTTTATTTGGGCTCCTGGAAAAACGCGGACAAGGTTAGCGCTCTACTTACCTGTAATTGTGGCCATATAGCTCTCACTGCTCTCGTTTTTAAGATCCATTTGTCTGCACGGGCATTCATATTTTTATGAGGTCGTTCCTTCGGGCCGAGCTCAGCATAAAATATGCCAGTTTGTTTTGTCTCTGGCAATTATTGGAAAATTCCGATGCTTTTCCCCTGGGGAGAAATAAATAGGTTGTGCCATAAAAATCTTTGGGCTTTGCATGTAGTGAGGTTGTTTTGTATAACCATTAAAAACATGAGGCAATAGTTTGCCCAAAGTTCCATCAAAGCCTTTTTTATATTTCTCACGTAAACGCTGCTAATTCGTCGATTGTTGGAGAAATGCTCTCCGAGTTGAATCGCTTTTTTACGATGTTTGTAAGAAAATTAAATTACTTATGTTGTTATACACTCCTCAGACATTTTATGGTTATTTGAGTGCGGGGAGCAAAGTTCTGTCTTAAGTGGAGGATGCAAACCACCACATTTATTCGAGGGATGATGTGCTCTAATACATACCGCCCCACCACGAATGGGATGGTCTCTTTGAATAGAGAGTAAGGAACAATTTAGGAAGATTGAGGCGGAGTTTAAAGACGAACTATATAGATTTTTAAAATATTTTTAATTATTTTTCCGACCTTTTTTATTAAAGAACTGGAAGGTTAAATGACAATTTCCATCTTGTCTTGTATGTTTAAAGAAATCGATATGTAAAATGTAGATACATTAAGAGGCTATAACTAATGTTGAAATTATTATTGTATTATCATTTTTGTAAGATATTTTAGTAAATGGTAAAAATCAAGATAGTATTCATAACGTTTCTGGTATTAAATCTATGAAGGTAAAAACAAAGAATGAAAGTATACCAATAAAACATGGGCAAAACTAATATAATATAATAACTTAAACGATTTGTTTTTAGGCATTTTGATGTATTTTTAATCATGCATCAACATACATATATTTTAAAAATCCAGCTATTTTAATTTTCATATTATATCCCCTTTATAATTCACAGTTTATTAGCAGGCATTTCTCAAGATACAAATGAAAAATGTTTTAAGTTCATTATGGAAAAAACATTTCGCCCAAAAAAAGGCTTTAAGGACATATTCTTGAATCACTTACTCGACTCATTCTTCTTTCGCAATCACCATAAATTTGGCCCTTTTTGTTGTAATTGTTTTATTACAGAAATTACTCAATCATCAAGCATAATTCCCTCGTTTTCGTCGTTTTATTGCCAATTTTTGCACTGCCTTGCCTTTTTCCCCGTCCTTCCCTTCATCGTTTTGCGAATTTTCGCTGGCATTTCTACATTGCGCATACAATTCGTCCAGTGTTTTTGCTATTGCCATTGCAAATGCCATGATGACGGACATAATCAGCGAGATCGGCGCTTTGTGAGTGCAGAATGTGCAATAAACCGGTGAACAAACGGCGAGGGATTCGCTTCCAAGTAATTCTGGCTGGAGAAATGCGAAAGTGTTTGCGGATCGGGATCGATGGATTGCAGGTACTTACAGTAACCTAACCCAACCGATCGCCATAAAGGGTATTTACTGTCGCTGCCGCAGCCCCGCTTGACGACTTAACCCAAGCGGTCCATTCTCCGGACGGAGTCAAAGACAATGGCTCCGGCGGTGCACAATAGGCAAGGTTGTAGGTTGTGGGTAGGGTTCAATCCGGGCCAGCACTCGTACCTTTCCTTTTGCTTTCTGGCCAAGAAGGCTTGGATGGGCCTTTTCCAGGTCACGAGTAGGTAAACTCCGATGCCGATGCCGAATTCCCTGCCCCGGCGAGTTAATGCCAATGCAAATTGAGGCGCAATATAACCCAATAATTTTAACTAACTCGCAGGAGCGACATATATCCTTCTTGGTTACCCGGTAATGCATAACAATGGGTTTGGGAAATGGGAACTGAAACTCGGACAGATCGAAGGTTCCTCGCTGTGTGTGCCGTGTTAATCCGTTTGCCATCAGCCAGATTATTAGTCAATTGCAGAGTTTCGCTTTCGTCCTCGTTTCACTTTCGAGTTAGATTTTATTGCAGCATCTTGAACAATCGTCTGAGTTTGCTAACACGCTGTGCTCTACTTTCTTCCAACTTCAATTGAAGGGAATTAAAAGGAATTCGAGCGATTTTGACTGTTTACCAGTTATTTACCGGGTTGCGAAGTCAGGGGATTCCTATCCTATCGCGGGCGTTTGTTTGTTTGTTTTTGCTGGGATTAGCCGAGGGCTTGACTTGGAACCCAATCCCGATCCCAAATCCAATCATAATCCCCTTTCGCAGGCCCCTTGCATTTTCATTAGAAAGTCATAAAAACACATAATAATGATGTCGAAGGGATTAAGGACATGTGAGTCCAGGCAGCGCAATTAACGGACTAGCGAACTGGGTTATTTTTTTGCGACGACTTAACCCTGATCCCCCAGCTTAACCCATTTGAGGCAGAACTACCTGCTTCTGCCATCCAAAATCCACAACATATCCAACTTGCGCAAGTTGTCTGCCCCAAAAGGACACTCTTTCCCGGTACAGTTGCCTCTGGGCATGATTATATCATCATAATAAATGTTTTGCCAAACGAAACCGAAAACTTTTCAAATTAAGTCCCGGCAAAAGGGCAGCCATTATCTTGTCATGGCAGATACCAAATGGAGACCACCACCTCCTCCTCCATCCCCCTTTTTGTCCGGGGTTGATAAAGTTCACAAAAACCCTGAAAAGCTAGTGTGAGTCTGTTAAACGTGCGGCATAATATTAAGACTTCATAAAAGCGCAAATAATTCGCTGGCAAAAGGCGATCGATAAATATAACACATACACACTGGGTACATAGCGTATACGTTTACTAATACCACCGCCCGACTGAGCGGCATAATGCCATATCATTCTTGATGAAGCCGATAAAATCCCATTATTAAGGGGGCCCGCCCGTCCCGCTCGCTCCTGTGGCGCTGCCGCCTGCGGGCGGGCGAGACAAAAGATTCGCTCATCCGCTATGAATACCAAATCGGCGCTCTCTCTCCAAGTGGCCAGGAACAGGACCGGCTCCATGGCATCTCTGCATCTCTCCATCTCCATCCCGCTGCTCCTCCGCATGCATTGGGCATTGTCCCGCCTCGTAATCGCCGCTCAGCAGCGGCTCTCTGTACCGCAAGATTAGCACCCGCCTGCTGCCGTCTCGCTCGCACTTGCCTGCCGGCACATGATTGGCCATCCCATAGATGGCGGCCATTTGCCTGGGCAGAGCGGAGAGGTATAAAAGGTCGCGGGGTGGCTGAGAGCGATACACTCGAGCTGTGACCGCCGCACAGTCAACAACTGCCTTTGAACACTCCGCACCCACACACACACACACTCATATATATATACATCGATTTAACATCTGCGCCGCGAAAGATGCACGGATACCGAACATACAACATGGAGAGCCATCATGCCCACCACGACGCCAGTCCCGTGGACCAGAAGCCGCTGGTGGTGGACCTCCTGGCCACCCAGTACGGCAAGCCCCAGACTCCTCCTCCATCGCCAAATGGTAAGTTATTGGATACTACTGCTCCACTGCGACAAGTTACTTACTCCCAATTCTTCTCTCTGCTCCAAATAGAATGCCTATCCAGTCCGGACAACTCCCTGAATGGCAGCCGCGGCTCGGAGATTCCCGCCGATCCGTCGGTGCGTCGCTACCGCACCGCCTTCACCCGTGACCAGCTGGGTCGTCTGGAGAAGGAGTTCTACAAGGAGAACTATGTGTCCCGACCCCGCCGCTGCGAACTGGCCGCCCAGCTCAATCTGCCGGAGAGCACCATCAAGGTGTGGTTCCAGAACCGCCGCATGAAGGACAAGCGCCAGCGCATCGCCGTCGCCTGGCCGTATGCCGCCGTCTACTCCGACCCCGCCTTCGCCGCCTCCATCCTCCAGGCGGCGGCCAACAGTGTGGGCATGCCCTACCTGTCCACCAGTCCCATGATGGCACCAGGAATGCCGCCCATGGGCACTGGCATGCCCCCGATGGCCATGCCTCAGATGCAGGCCATGCAGATGCCCGGCCATTCGGGACATGGACACCCGGCGCCATATGGACAGTACCGGTACACACCCTACCACATCCCCACCCGGCCGACGCCACCGCATCCCGCTGGCCCTCATATGCACCAGCAAATGATGGGAACCAGCGCCGCCACATCAGCGTACTCCGCCGGCCTGCTGGGAGCCCTGCCCTCCGGCTCCTGCTATCCGGGATTGAGTGTGCCCAAGACCCAGACGCCGCCACTGGACCTGCAGTCCTCCTCCTCGCCGCACTCCTCCACGCTGTCGCTCTCGCCAGTGGGATCCGATCATGCCAAGGTGTTCGACCGCAGTCCAGTGGCCCCCGCTCCAGTTGCCTCCGCCGTTCCCCTGACCACCACCAGTCCGCTCCCGGCTCCCGGTCTCCTGATGCCCAGCGCCAAGCGACCCGCCTCCGACATGTCGCCGCCGCCCACATCCACCATGATTGCGGAGCCCAAGCCGAAGCTCTTCAAGCCCTACAAGACTGAGGCGTAAGGCCCTGATCATCAACCTGATCCTGATCCTGATCCTAATCCCTGCCCCCAAAGATTGTACAAACTAGCCTTAGTCAACCCCTCATATATTTATTCCCGAAGAATTGTACAGATTGTAAAGTAAAGTAGCTAAATGTAGTGATAATTAAGACACGAAAATCAAAAATAAATGCGAAAATGTTTGAAAATTATACGACACATTGTTAAAACTACCTGGTTGTGTGGGAGTGGGATGCAAGTGGGCGTGGCATACCTGAGTGTGCTACGATTTTATGGACCTGGTCGCTTGGATTAGCTGCTTGGAGAAACCTGGCGGGACAGCTGCTGGCTGGACAGCGACCTTCGCAGGGAAACTGTGGCGAATCGACAGAGTGTGCCGAGTGTCCTTCGGCGTGGCCACCCACAAGTCAGGAATGGGATGCCCCGGCGGGGGGAAGGATAACATCCACGGGGGTTTGGCACAAGCCAAAGGGAACCAATGGCTTATTAATGTGATTTGGGAATGGGCTATATTGAGACCCAGTGCCACCCCGCTGGGCAGTGTCCTTCGATGCCAGGAGTTGGGCCCACTCCCTGCCACGCGTCAGGTTGCAATTGCCGTCGGAATCAATTTCGGATGTCCTCGGATCGGATTGGGCTCGCCTAATTAATTGTCACCTCACCCGTTGCGCCGTGTCCCTGGCCTTATGTTTGTTTTCTCTTTTTGGGAGTGACAAACAATTGTCATAATTGAGAAATCATCAGCAAGGATATGCGAGAGTGAAAGAGAGGAGAGAACAAATCAAATCCCTATTTAATTGCCGGGCAAAACATGTGTTTCAATTGCTTAGCCAGGCTCAAAGGGGTGTCAATTGCTCATAATCCCGCAGCTAAAAACCAGAGTCAGCAAAAAACGAGGACGGAAGCTAACTTCGGCAAGCCGAAGTTTTAATACCCTTGCAGACTTAGCCGCAATTGCTAAAATTGAAAAAGTAGCGAAAAGAATAACAAATGTGTAAAATAATAAGCCCGAAGTCTTCTTAATAAAAAACATCAAATTTTGACCGATTTCACCCTATTGTTCCTATGGGAGCTATAGGATATACACGTCCGATCAGCACGAGCTTTTACCTTGATGAAGGAATGCCTAAAAAAATACGATTTGAAAAAATTTATGGTAATAGCTTTTACACTGCGCGAAATATGCTGAAAAACATCAAATTTGGACCGATTTTACCCTATTGTTCCTATGGGAGCTATAGGATATAGACGTCCGATCGGCACGCGCTTTTACCCTGATCAAGGTATGCATAAAAAAATAAGATTTGGAAAGATTTATGTCAATAGCTTTTAAACTGCGCGAAATATCCTAAAAATCATTAAATTTTAACCGATTTTACCCTATTGTTCCTATGGGAGCTATAGGATATAGACGTCCGATCGCCACGCGCTTTTACCCTGATCAAGGTATGCATAAAAAAATACGATTTGTAAAGATTAATGTCAATAGCTTTTACACTGCGCGAAATATCATAAATTCTTGCAAGATATATCCAATTGTTCCTATGGGAGCTATAGGATATAGACGTCCGATCGGGGCGATTTTCAAACTTGATCTGCGTACATATGTTTTAGGACGATTGTGAAAGTTTCAGATCGCTAGCTTTTAAACTGAGCTCGCAAACGGTATTGAAACAGACGGACAGACGGACAGACGGACAGACGGACAGACGGACAGACGGACAGACGGACATGGCTATATCGACTCCCCTATTGATCCTGATCAAGAATATATATACTTTATGGGGTCGGAAACGTCTCCTTCACTGCGTTACAAACTTCTGACCAAAATTATAATACCCTCTGCAAGGGTATAAAGAAGGAGGAAGGGATATGAAAGGGGAGGTGGGGGGTTATACGATAGAGATACAAGGATACACCCAGTCACCCCTGATCCTGGCTGTGTCTAATATCTAATTGAGCGCCTGGCATCAAAACATGTTTTGACACTTGCCAGGCGAGGCATAAAAAATGGTCCGTGAAGTGTTATCCTTCGAGTTCTGGAGTGGCACACCCCTTTCATCCGGATGCTCCTACTCCTGCTCCTGGTTGTTTTTCTGCGGCTACTGTTTGGCTGGTCCTTTTCACTTGGGGGATGGCATGCGAGCACACAAGTGGCAGCATTTTATGATTTGATAATAAAGATACGCGCTCAGGGGAATTCCCCCGGCAAATTCGGATACAGTAAATTAAAAAATAGCCAAACAGGAAATCTCTGCAGGATTGTCGAGAGGAAAAAACCAATTGCTGGGTGGTGGATAACGCAGGTTGATAATTAATCATGTGGGGATTACGGATTAGCCCTGTTGAAATACAGAAATCATCAAGTTGTTTATTGCAAAATTATGCGACAAGCTGCCGAAATGGCTGGCAAGAGGATTAGTTGGTCCAAAAGGGCAGATGGGAACTGGTAAATAGTCGGTGGTAAATGGTAAATGGTAACTGGAAACAGCTGCTCAACCGGCGGCATAAAAGAGTTAACTGATTTTTGGGATCGAGGGGGTAAATGCGATATTATTATCAATTAGGCATTCGACTCTAATTCGGCATTGTCTCCGCTGGAGAACCGAGATATTACCTCCATTTATGGGGGCAATCAATGCTGAATCCCATGGATACATAGCAGATACTCAGATACTCAGATATCCAGATACACTGCCATGAATGGTCGGCACTTCATGCGAAGTTCTCCCACGTCTCACAAGGAAAACAGAAAACAATGCATTATTCAACAGCCAAGGCTCTATACCTCTGCCATATGATGTGCAAACAAAATTAAGTTTTATTGGGGCGTGATGAGTGAGTGAGCGAGGAACTAGGGATTGGCTTTAGTTCGGAGTTTATGTTTCAGTTTCAGTTGTTGCTATTGCTATTGCTGTTTCTGATTTCTTTTAATAGTGAATTAGCACCTCGGAATTGGCCGTTTATGGCCCTGCTCTCCGCTTTCCAGCTGCGGAGCCGACAAAAGGCAGCTTTTGTGGCCAAGACGACCGCAATTCGGGCTCTCCATCGATTTATGAGCTACGAATTTCACACTAACTGTCAATGAATATAAAGTGATCATCAGAGGGCGAGGGAGATCTCCAGTTGGGCAAACGGCAAGATCTGAAGATGGATCTAGTCATAGTTATCCAATACCCCCGTGTTAGAGAGCAGGATTATCCCACAGATGCAGTCTCCATTCACACAGCAATTGTGGCCAAGAGTCGAGAGCGCTAAACGAAGTTGAAAATACTTTACAGCCCTGCCAATAGATACCTCACCTCTGAGGTGAAGATGAGGGGTTTTGCAATCAGCCAGCCGATGAATAAACATCTTTGTAAAATGATGATGCCAGCACTGAAATAATTTCACACGTTTCTCGCACACACAGCATACGACGAGTATATGCGTCATGTGTCCACGGATTCGGATTCAAATTCACATTCACATTCAGATATTAATATATGTATCCATGGCATGTTTGCCAATTTGCACGCTGTCCATTAACGGACCATGCGCCGTTTATCTGATTCGCATTTCTGTTCTGCCCGCCAGCCTCGTCATTTTCATGGATATTAACGGCCTGATAATCGCGACAATCAAACTCATGTTTAGCCAACATTTCCATACAGTGTGTGTGAGGGGGGGTGGATGATACGATACGTCGGCAATTGGTCAGGGTTCACTGTAAATGGGAACTGGCAGTTAGAGGCCCGAATCAATTGCCCTGATGGATGCTGCGGCTGTCCGAAGTTGCAGCTTTTCGGGTCATTCGCAGGGGCAGGAGGGCTATAAATCTGCAGGCCAGATAATGAAACTAGAATGATTGCGGCAATCACTGGTGTGGCCAGCAGTCAGCATCTATAGGGTCCTTTGCGCATGTCCTGGATACACACTGCTCACATAGTGATAGATACAGATACAGATACGGATACAGATACAGATACATAGAGCACTTTACATTATGTGGCGGAGGACGGCCGATTACCGATTCCGCAGTTCAGGGCCTCAGGACTTTTTCAGATCCTGCGCACGACGTGTCAACTTTATTGCGGTTTGACTTTGCCCCTCGAACCTGGAACACCCACCATCGAACCCCGAACCTCGAACCCAGGACCCTCCTCCCATTTCCATGATTTACAATTCTCGTTTTTTTCGCGTTATTTTTTTAGGGGCTTTAATGGCCATCGTAAAGCCGCAGGAGGACTCTAGGATTCAGGACTCTGCTCACATTTCGCGCACTGATTCTAAAAAATGAAATCATTTTTTCTCGAATTTTACGGCTCGTCTCGAGCAGGACTCTTTGTCCTGTCGCGGCCCTTGTCCTTTTTAGCGCTCGACTCTCAGTTTTTTTCGAGCATTTCAAGCATTTCGGGCATTACCTAGGCGGCGTTTTATGGCGGAGATGATATTCGCTTGGGCTCGGTTCCGTTTTTTAGGCCATAAAAATTAGGCGGCATAAAAAAACTGCATTGGAATTCTAGTTCTAGTTTCAGGTTTTTAGGTTTCCAGGTTTCTGCCAGCCCCGAGAAATTCGCATTTCGCGGAATTCGGAAGCGGAACCAAATGGTAGGCATTCGATGACCTTGCCTTTTGGCCAAAGGCCGTAAAAAAATTGACTCGCTGCGGTGCGCGGAATATTTTTTTAGAACTGACTTTCCAACGATCCCGATCCAGGGTTCAAATCGTAAAAAAATGCAGAACAAAAAGCGGGCATTTCGACGGCAAATGATCTGTTAATGGGTCGGGGCTAAAAAAGTAAATCACAAAGTCACAAGGTTGTCGGCGAAATCGGGGCCTGGTTAAGGATGTGTCGCATACTAGGAAAGCCGCAGGACTCTCCGTAGTTCAAAGCTCCCACCGCCCAAAAATAATTCCATCGAAGATTCACACGACTGGCGGGGATCCCCCTTTGAAATGGACCGCCGTTAATAGCCACAAAACGGCAAGTGACATGCAAATTAGGCGGATTAATTGTGCCAGCGGTCACGCCGATTAGGGGCGGAATGACCTTGCCTCGCTTCCTCCCCCCACCCCCCTCTATTATCTGAAGGAACCGCCAACGGCAGCAGCAGCAGCAGCACCACCAAAACCAAAACCACCGAACGCATGACCTTCGACCTGCTGCATTGTTGCCTATCTGCGTGCTGCGACTTTTTCTTCTTTTTTCACAGGCCATTTGCGTTCGCTCCTGCTGTCCTTCGTGTCCTTTTTAGCATGCTAAAAATCAAAATATCGACAATCTGCGCGATCCTAGCCGGAATTCGAGTGGGATTAGTCGTTTATGGCCCACGCCCTCAATCCTCCATAAAACACTAAGCGCTTTCGCCTAATGTATCCCTGGATATTTAGATATCTGTATCTGTATCTGTATCTCTAGCTGGGTATATGTATCTGTATCTCTAGCTGGGTATAGGTATCTGTATCTGCTGCTCTGATGAATAAACAACAGTTTAATAGAGTGCTGCTCAAAATGGCTCCCACTCATCCCCATTGGCAGCTTGGAATCCCGAGTCCGGAATCCGACATCCGAAAGCCAAAAATATCCCATGGATGCCATCAATTAGCATACAATTAAAAAATGCTTAAACAGGGAAATCGACTTGGGATCCGAGTGGTTTGGCCACAGATGCATTTGTATCTGCAACTCCAAGTGGCAGGCAGCAGATCAAAGCGACGACAACATAATTGCTGCTTCACTTCACAGTTCTCAGGCACTTAAGATATTGCGGCATGTATACATATATATATATATAAGTAGTAGTCCGGATCTGCAGCTCCCTTAAATCGATCTTTTTACGAGTACGTCTGCCCAACTCGAGGGTGGCCCATTTCGATTGCCGATGGCGCCTGCTAATTGAGATTGCGGCGATCCTTTGGCCAGCCACTTGAGGCCATGTCCTGCGGAAGTGCCGCCACTTCCTGGTGTCCTTTGTCCTTGAGGCGGATCAAAGGGGGATCTAGATCGGGATTGGGATTAGGAATCTGGGAATCTGTGAATCTGTGAATCTACATAGAGTGTCACAACTCAGTAATGATAAGCAGACACATACCTGCCACTGATCCACGGCAAGTCCGAGACTAATCCACAAATATTGTCAACTCTTTGGCTCTAATCTGTGGCCTAATCACTTCCCTGAAATGCATAATTGTGCCACGGCTTTTGATACGCTCTGCCAGGAGAGCAAAAAGGAGAGAAAAGGATCCCAAAGGAACCGCAGCCAAGTGGCAGTTGAGATTGGCAAATCCTGGCTATAACAATGGCCGGAGAATGGACAACAAGTAGCGGCGAATTAGCAATCCTATCATGCTTTTATGGCCAGGCCAGTTTCACCCGAACCGAACACCCAGTCAACCCCTTTAGGGCGATAATCCTTCTAAATGTTTGCATTAATTTCGAGGCGTAAACGGATTAGGGCGTTTCTGGCTGGGCGGAACCCGCAGCAGAAACCGCCGAGAACACTGCGCACTGCACACTGCACCGACTGACCTGAACCCGTCTAATCCTTTCGCATTTGCAACTGACTTCTGCACTGGGTCCGCCCCTAATCCTGGCCAGCCCTGCCTGCGCCTCGCGAGTTCCCGGTGTCCAGAGTAACCGGATTATCTGCGATTACCCCAGATGATCCGCAGAAAGTCAATCTGGTTCGGGCCTAATGAAGTCAGCAAAGTCAGCCAAGTCAGTTGGCTAAATCCAATCCTTTCGCCCCCTTCTGTTTATTTGTTTGTTTTCGTTTGTTTTGAGAATTTCTGGCAATTAAGTTGCCCCGATTCGATTCGCGGGGGCGGGCGCATCAAATCCTTTCGGCATACCTGTCCATCTCCTGGTAGCAGATATCCAGATAGCCAGGCATCCAGTGTCAAGGCTGCAAAGTCAACAATTCGGCAACGCATTTCCCATTTCCCCTTTGTCCGCCGTTGCGTTTTTTAGCCATAACTCGCGTCTTTGTTCGGGCCAAGTTTTTCCTCTTCAGCCAAATTGCGGAGATGATGCGGGGATTATGCGCTGATTGCGTGCAATTATGGACATCCTGCGAGGCTGAGCGAAACTTCCTGCTAAATCCTTTCATTAGCCAGCAGAACCCCTTTGTCCGACGTTTCTCCAGAGTCCTTGACGGGTCCTTCGACTCCTTTTTCGGAGTTGCAGCAGCTTGCGTAAAATTTCATAACCCTACGAGCGGCAGTTTCGCGGAAATCCTGGCATTATCCTTTTTACCTCTTGCCAATCCGTTGGCTAAAAAACAGCTCCGACTTCCGCGTAACTGACTGGGCAAATAAATAAACGAAAAAAAACGGCGAAAGGACTAACGATTCCCAGGTAGCATTGCGAATTCCGTCAAATTACGGTCCGGTTATATAACGGGTTTATATGATGGCCAGGATCTGCAGGACCTCCGGGATCTGCAGGATATAAGGAAGCAGGCAGCCTCTGTTTTGATTTCGGCAGCTTCAGTTAATTGCTCGGACGGCCAGCAATTGCCGGCAATTATAAAACAGCGCAGATGTGACGCAGCTTCTATATCTCTATATCTATATATCTCATTGTGAAAAAGGGGAGAGGGGCGAGGGGAGGGGGAGGGGGTGTGTGGATGCGTGGGTGGCTCACAGAGGGGGGGGTTTTGGTTCAACGGGTGATAAATGTGCGTGATTTGGAATGAATGCGCATCGATTAAAACCGCAGGGCAATCAATTTAGCGCCTTTTACGCCAAATTGGCTCGTACACAACCAATTAATGTCAGCGGGTGAACTGACACCCTCGCCCTCTACCGCCACCCCCCTCCTCTCCTCTGAGCCATCCACCCCCGAAAAACAATTACAACAACGAAGAGGGAAGGGGGAGAACAGAGGGACGCTGCAGATTCCGCTCAATAAACCAACAATAAAGCGAATCCAGCGTGAGGCGTCGACGTCTAATTGCTGTTAACTCGTCAACTAGGAGAACGCTCCTTCCTCGCCTGTTCCACCTCCTCGTCCTCCTCCTTTCCCCCCTTGGCTGTCTGATTAAACACATCGGAGAACTGAGACATACAGTCGGGCATCTGTAACGCCAACACAACAGTCTGCCCCGTGGAAATACTTTTTTATCGGTCTTGTTAATGCAATAAACTAATGTTTGAGTTGTTGTTTCCATATAAACAACAGATTTGAAACTTAGTGTTATACAATTACAATTTGAACTATTTTTCTCTATTTTATTTCTGAACCAAGAAATATCTTTCCCATATTCGATTCTTTTTAATTTAAATAGATCGAGAACATTAAGATTTTCGTTGATTTCTTAGAGATTATTTAAGGTGTTAAAAGGAAGATTTTAAAAATGTTCTAATCGATTTAATTTATTTTTTAGAGATTGCTTCATGGTTTAAAAGAATTTTGGATGAAAATTTCAATAATTGCTTCAATTCTAGAACTGGGATCATTGTTGCAAAAATCCAAATAAAAGGAACTGACAATATATTTGTTTGCGAAAATTGTGTATGTATCTCTTTAAGAGAAAGATACTATACTGATGATCGGGCGAAACCAAATGTTTATTCATAGGACAAATATTTTTATGAAGTATTACGAAAATTATAGCTATGCCAGTCATTATATAACTGACTGAAACCATTTGGGCCCACTTTTTCCATCTTCAGTTATGGCTGAGAGTTGAACTTTAAGTTCTATCTTTTTCTATCTTTAAGAATTTCGCCAGATTATCGATTCAACAAAGGGTACCAAGGTTATTGATAAAAATCTCTAATGATAAAAACCCAAGAGAAAAGCGAATAACTAAAGTTCGGATTCTGGGGAATAAAAACGAACAATTTGTGTAAAAACAAGTAAATTCGAGTTAAAGACGTCCGACTGTACAGCAAAGTGTTGGGAAAGGGGGCGCGGCTGGGGCGCTGTTTGCATCATACACCGCAATGAATGAGTGCCCCATAATTGTGACTTTGAGTCTGAGGCGATTCCACTGCTCTGCTGCATCCTCTGCCGCGGAAGGCGACGGCCATCTTTATCAGCCACCCCCACATGCCCCATACTTCTTTTTTTTTTAAGATACAAACTGGTTTCCGCTCGCGCACTTTCTCTCTCTTTGCGCATGCGCTCTTCTATTAAAAGAGACTTGCCACCGATTGGTGGACTTCGTCTGGCGTTTCCATGGAGTTAGCTCCCATTTTTTGGGGCAGCGGCCACGCCCAACTCTCCTCTGCCGACGTCGCTGCCACTCTCCCAAAAAAGACAACAAAATGTGAAGCTAAATAAAACGCTGCCATAATTGGCATCGTTAATGCCGAAACCATGAATACTAAAAAGTTTTTACGAGCTTAAGCTGCAGTTGAGCAGTTATTATGCAGGGCAGGTTGATGGCCGTGTATTCCAGGGGATGATTTTAGTAACTTAAAATAAGCTAATATATTTATATATATACTGGATGCAGTATTGTCTCCCCTACAAAACTCCTTGAAATTAATCTAAATTTAAATTCTACACAAATGTTACATTCATTCTACATTAAACTCAAAAGCAGTATCACAAAGTGTGCAACACTTTCGTAACGAACTTCGTTACGTTCTACGTAAGCCCGTTTCATGTCAGCGATCTTTTGTCCGTCAGTGCGCCCATGCTGCCAGACTTTAAAACCAATTTGAAATACTTGGTTCAGTAAACTTTTATTAAAAAAATAAACATTTAATATGGAGCCTGCTTTCGCGACTTCTTCTCCTTTTTGACCTTAAGCTTGTCACCGACGACGGTGCTTCCTCTTGAGTCTGGCGACCAAACCGTAACAATTCCGGACTCGCCGCCTGTTATCAGTGATTTGCTCTTGGAATCATACAGACTTTCCCTCACGATCTGCTTGTTTCCTTGAAAATTGGCCAGCGGTTGTAGACTATTTTTGGTGGTAACGCTCACGGAGCGCAGGATCTCCCTAAAAGAAGAATATTTAGTTTTGTAAAAGGCAAACGTAAGCTTTAGTCTCACCCCTTGTTGAAATTCGTGCCCGCCAGCAGGAAGATTTCTCCGTCCTCCTGGTTGTGCGCATTAATCAAGTTGAAATTTGATGCATTTTTGCGCCTTATGGCCGCTGTGACGTCTGGCCGCTCAAAGGAAGATACCTCGTCGCCCTCTTCGCTCTCGTAGCTCTTAAAATCGCCTGTGGTCGTAATGCAAGATATGACGTCCTTGTCGTAGACATTCCTGTGCCACTGCAGACGGGCAACGCTGCTCTCTGTGTTGAAGGTGTTGAGCAGTGCCTCATCCTCGTCCGCCTCCTTGACATCGAACACGTTGATCAGCCCGTCCACACTACCCGTTCCCAGTGTATCCGGATTCTGGGGATGGAATCGCACAGAGGTGATGTCGTCCTCGTGGCTGTCGCAGTAGACGCCCATCTGCCGTCGTTCCCGGACATCGTAGAACACCAGGAACACGTTGCTTTGAAACTTATTGGTGCCACAGCAGATGATCCGCCCGTTGGCGTTCCTGTCGAAGCACGTTATCGACTTGGGCACTAGAGCCACCGATTTGTGCTGAGTATAATTGAACCTAGCCTGTTCGCCCTTGATACGCAGATCGTAGAGGCGTACATAGCCATCGGTGGTGCCCACGAGGATGTTGTGAGGTCCCTCGTCGAGGAAGTGGACGCCACAAATGCTCACTTGCTCGGATTCCGTAGGTGGAAGGTAACTGAAGTTTGAAAGTTTACCGGCTCCGGCATCCAGATTGTAGATGTGAACGGCGGAATTGGACAATCCTGCGGCAATCCGAGTGAAGCTCTGGTCGGCGGATAGACTAAGGACATAATCACGTTGCAGGGAAACGCTAGATTCGTCCTGTGGCCTGTACTGCAAATGGAATTCGGCGGCAAGAACCTGAGCGCTACAGGTGTCCTCGTCGCCGATGTCTTCCTCGTCTTCCGAACTTGGCAGCTCCTCGGCGGCAGCTTCTGCAAGGAGCAAATAATAAGTAAATTGAATTTGGAAGAATTAAAAATAGTTAAACCTTGGCAATACTTGTTAAAATCACTCATTCTTGTTTGAGTATCGCACGTGTATCGAATGACGCTAGCGATGGACACCTAGCTAGTTTAGAGCTAAGTGAAAGGTAGCTTTTTACAAATAGGGTAGTTTATAGATAAGACATTCAAATAGCAAGCCGATGAGACAATAAATAAAAACTTTTTTATTTTTTTGTGTAAAGTAATCATTTAACCAAATACTAAATTGGTTTATTATAATTTTCAGAGCGATATTGTTATTTAGCTATTTATTTCCTAGCCATTTTTCAAATCAAATCAAACAACATCGCTTGCAATGCTTCTTCTTTCCTATCCAAGAAATTAATTTAAAATTTAGGCGCAAACTATTTTCATGCTTAAAAGATCATAAATTTCCGAAATATGAGAGCATGTCAGTATTATCTGAAAAAGTTTGTATATTGCCGTGTAAAAGTAATAATTTATAATATTCTTTATTTAAAATCTAGTAAGATAATTACTAAGACCTACAGTTCATATTTCACAATTTGATAAAACGATTTCCCAGGTACCCATAATAATGAGATTGGTATTACCGTTTAATATCGTTCTGTAGTTTTATTCTTTATACAAAAGTTAATTTCACAAGAAGCCATTCCGAATACGACATATACATATGCACTTGCCATAAGTCAGTTGCTTAAATATTTTTTTCGGTTTGGTATTGGATTTGCGTGTTCGTTGAGGTTTCTTGATTGCCTGACTTGACTGTGTTTTTTTGTTGTTCTTTATGGTCATATAAATATATATGTACATATTTATATAGGTTCTGCTATTTTATATTCAACAAAGGACTCAAATTCCTGCGCAGCATCTCTAACAAGAAGAACTCTTCAACAAGCAACTATGTATTCAATAATTATATATATGCGGGCTACAATATAGATCCTATTCACATGAAGTCGTCGTAGTCTTCGGTGAAGTCATTGCCGTACTTTTGGTAGCCGTCAATATCCTGTGAAAGAATATGTTTAATTAGTAATCTGATTGATCTAAACTAGGATCCAAGGACTCACGTCGTTCTCGGTGCGCAGAGTGACCTTGCCCTTGCCCTTGCCAGCGGGCTTCTTGGCATTGGCCTTCTCTAGCTTGAGCTTTTCCGAGTGCAAGATTTCCACGTTCATCTTGACCTTCTTGATGTCAGCGGCGCTCACTTGATAAGACGGAAAATCAGATCAGATAAGGGGTATGCCCAAGCATAAGCCAGATGATCACTCACGGTTCACGCATAGGCTGCGTACCAGGTCCTCGACAAACTGGGGGAAGTGCTCCGACTCGCGGTATTGGGACACTTTCCAACTGAGCGTGGCACCGAACTCTTTGAACTCCTCTTTGCTCTCCGGGTTGAATGCGTCCAGGCCACCGCTCGTACTCGTCACGCCAAATGCATCTTGAGCGTGTTTGAGGTCTGAGGCCTCCTGTATTTTTTGCAGACGCAGTTTCTCGGCCAGCTTATCCTCGGGCGAGAGGTTTGCCAGTCGTTCCGCTTCCGCCTCTTCCTCCAAGCGCTGTGAAAGATTATGATTTTTTATAATATTCTGTGAAGTCTAGTTAAAATTTCTTTTACCGCTTGCTGCTCCAGTTTGGCCTTTAACGCCTTGCTTGGCTTTGGCTTTGATGGGGCTTCTGTTTTCGTGGGCTTCTCCTCATCCTTCTTCTCTTCTTCATCCTCCCAGCTGTCCTGTGGGTGGGAAAATGCAAAAGATTGTGTGAGTCTGGTCCGAAAGTGCACACGTGTACAGCAAAACGAAAGTGAAACCGAGTGCACAAAAACAAGTTTTGGCCCCTGACTTTTGTTGTTGTGCGCTTTGCCACATCTGCATACAACATTGCTTTCGGTTTCGTTTGAATTTTAGTGGCCCCACCTTGATGTCCTCGTCTTCGTCCTCGCCCTCCCACTTGTTTACGCTGGCGGCTGCATTTGGTCGGATGACCACTTCACTGTCTGCTGCGGATTCTGAAATATTACAGGATGAATCACAGTAAAATCGTCAAATTACAAGGGTTTCGAATACGGTTAGTTGGCAGGGGCTAAAAATAAGCATCAAGGCTGGTTGCATGGCACTCCAACAACAACAGCAACCACGACGGCGACCACGTTTATTGTCCGCCGAAGATGACGCACCGCCCCCGCCACAGGAAACTCACCCCAGTCGTCGGCCATGTCTGCGGATTTCTATATATTTAAGGGATTTGTGCTTTTGGATAGGTTTGTGCTAGGATCGACTTCGTTTCCAGCCTCGCAACAATTTCGGGAATTTTCCAAAACCAACCAAATCTACAGAATACTTTTAGTGTGACCAAATCACACGTGGCAGAGAAAGCTGGAAACAAAGCGGCTGATAGGCAGTTGCTATCGAATATTCATAGTGCACACTTTAACTGCAGTTAAATATATATTTCCGAAATTTCAACGGTTTGTTTACTGCTGTTTTAGTGAACTGAATTAATCTGTTTAATTGTTGAAAAGCAAGGGGTCTACAATTTTTTCATAACATTTGAAAATGTATCTGAAAAAAAGAAAATCAAAACACAATTATTAAAAGTGTTTATCTAAAGGACAGAACAATTCAAAAGAAAATTTTTTATAATAACGGTAACTTTTCGATTTATTTAATCCAATATTCAGGCTATGGAAATGTTTCCAGTGCAATGTTCTAGCTAATTTGCATACCCACAACCCTGGTCACACTTACCATCACGGCAATCCTAGAACTATCTGCCACATCAGATTTTTTAAAACTTTGTATACTGTTTACCAGAAAAAACAATGTCATAGAAAATTTAGAGTAAATTGTGATAGCAACATCAAAAGCAGCCTTGTGTGTCGTTCTATCTCCATGTAAAAGTGGGTCCGGGAAAGTCCCCGTTGCTCCCCAAACGCTGCAGCATCCGAAAACCATTCTCGAAACAAGTGGAACGAATGCGGAGAAACACACAACACTTGTAGAGCGTCCACACATGGTAAAAGAAGAGCCGCAGATTGCAGCGAAGACGTGTCACTAGGGAAAGAGTTAACGAAAGGCTAAAAAAGCGCGCTCAAAATGGCCCAACCCAGCGGAAACTTATCCGGAAACATGCAGCCGCCACCGCCTTCGGGAGGCAGGTTCTCCGTGGACCTTCAAAGGTGAGTGACCTATAACAATGAAGGCATCTGAACTAATACGACATTTCTCCCCATAGCTTGCCCACCCTGTCCAACCTGCCATCGCCGCTGCAGATCTTCCAAATGGTGCGCAACTCTCTGCGACCTTGGATAGTCTTCTTCAACATCAACAACTTCAAGACGGCCGTCAGCATGCAGCGCCTGAATAACCGTATCCTACGGAATCTCTCCTACTTCCAGGCCAACTACGTCTTCATCTTCTTCGTCCTGATGATCTACTGCCTGTGAGTGAACTTAAAGTCTAGCAAGAGCTTCATATCTAATAGTCTTACCCTCCTCCAGCATCACGGCACCCTGCATCCTGCTGGTAATCGTGGCCGCTGCCCTAGGTTGCCACAAACTACGAGTGCGCAACAGCAACATCACAGTGGTGGGCCACCAGTTGACACCCAATCAACAGATAATCGCCCTCAACTTGGCCACAGCGCCCGTCCTCTTTCTGGTGGGTGCGGGCTCAGTTCTTTTTTGGACACTGGGCGCCTCCTGTTTCGTGATTGCAATGCACGCGATCTTCTACAACATCGATGCTATTGTGACGGAGGAGAACGAGGGATTCCTCGCCCAGGTTGTCTGATTGCCAGCCAGAAGCTAAAGACTGGGTCTTCTGGGATCTGGACGATCCGCGGCGGGGACGAAGGGCAGAAATATTCGCCACTATGGGGCCTTATTAGTCGATACAATCAATATGCAATATAAACATATTTATAACGAATTCTAGTTAAGTTTTAGCCGCAGACATTGAATAAATACACACTATGACAGATTCATAAGACTATATTCCATTTGGCAAATCAATCGCAGCGTAAGTCAAGAAATTAAGCGTATTCGGCAGAGAATTTCGATTGTAATCTTTCAAAATAAAAATTATAAGTTCATGGAATTATATCTCAGATATTTTCGAGCATGGATGGGGTTAGTAAGTCATATTTATAAAAAATTACAATTAAAAACGTTTGCTCTTAAAAGTCTTTCTGCTTCAAAAAGTTATACAAAGAGTAACATGACTATTTTTATAAATGTGTGCACATCTGGTCATCCAAACATTGTAAAATACCAACCAATAACTGGTTAGCGTTTAAAAAGTTATGGCACAGTAAGGAAAATTTAAAAACACATTTCATAAAATTGTAAAAAGTCACTACTCATAATCGGAGTTCTCTGCGGAAGGCAACCCTTAAAAAAAATAAATTAAATTCACAAACAAAAGTCACACATAGGACAAGTACAACTAAGTCGTTAGTTCAATGAGGTACAGGTAGTTAGAACTAGGAATGCTTTGTTAGCTTGTGTAAGTCTTGGTCCTTCGCCTAGGCAAACTGGGCGCCAGCCAGCGTCGTCGTCTCCTGCTCCTCGTCGCTGGCTTGCTGGTCAAGCTTCTCGAAGCCATTGCGATCCCGATCAAGCAATCCGCCCAGCTTGAAGCCCTCGCTCTTCTCCCATGCATGGCGACGACTGCGGGCTCCGAATGGAAGGCAACCTGCGGAAAATGTTGGTATTGGGGATTAACTAACGGATGCCTTAAGATTCTGGTGCACAAAAACACAGCTAGATACTATTTCCCTCTTAAATCATGCATAGATCTGCGATCTGGCGTGCACTGAAACAAACCGAAAATATATAAATATATGAACGAAATTTTTTATATCATGCTTGTGTATTTTTTATAAAAGATTTGTATAAAAGGGAATGCTAAATGCAACATGAATTTAGTTACAAGATATTTAATACAAAATATATGTGCAAAGAAAGACAGAACAATCGTAAATAATAAGAGTTGCATACTGTACGAAACCAAAAAAGCAGGAATTTGTACCGAGGAGATTCAGATGTAAACTTAAATGTTAACCAATTCAAACTTATAAATACAGGTTATTTATAGTATGAGGGACAGCACAGCACAACACAGGACATTGAGTGAAGGTTTAGCACTGAGGATCAGATCAGCACAGACTCTGATTGGAAGAGGTCAGCTTGCGGTAGACCAGGTCGCTGGGCGGAGCGGAGTTAATCGCTTGGTTACCTCTTTTCCTTCGTCGGGCGAACAGTAGAGCCATAGCGAAAGTGGAGCCGGCGAAGAGTAGCATGAGCGAGGCCACAAGAATGGCCTTGCCGCTGGGATGGTGCACCGTTTGCAACGGCGCTGGCTCCTCCCCCACAGACTTGCTGATGGCGCTGTTGCTGGAATCCTTGGTGGCCGACAAGGACATCGGCTTAGCCTGCGATCTGTGCACGAACTTGTGGATGCGCATGGGATTCAGCTCGGCCACATAGATCTCGTTGCCGTCGGCTGTGACGGCCACGTCGTGGGGGTTGTGGAACTCCAAGTTATTGGGCCCGAACTTGGACACCAGCTGTTTGCTACGCATGTTCAATACGAAGCCGTGCACCTCGTTGTAGTGCTCAGGATGTATGCCCAACTCGGCAGTGGGTCCGTTCACGATGACCAGCTGCCCACCTGTAGTGGAAAAGGGATATTTTTAGGGGTAAGATATTAGAGGCTCCGTTATAGTGATCTGAATAATGAAATCTCGACAAGCCCTGCGAAACCCACGGAATTTGGAAGTGACGTCAAATTGTCGCAAGATTCTTGTGACACCTCATAAAAACCGATATCAGGAGAAGATTGATCCACTCACCCGCTGCCGGGGTGTAGGCCATACTAAAGAGGCGGTCCCCTATCAGCTGGCTGTGGTACTGTGAGTGGAATGTGCCGTTGATGGAGAAGAAGCACTGCACTCGTCCGTTCTCCCTATCCGCCGCACACAGCAGATCCAGCTCCGGAACGAGGGTCAGGGCGTGAGGAATGGCAAAGAAGTTCTGTGGCGCCACGTCGTAGGAGACCCCGGCGAAGGAGTTCTGTCCCCAGGTGAGGATTATATCGCCAGCCGGCGAGTACTTAAGAATTCGGGCATTGCAGTATCCATCCGCCACGAAGAAGTCACCGTTGTCTAGCACCGCCACTGATGTAGGCTTGCAGAATTTCCGACCTGAGCCGGGTTTGAATCTCTCGCCAAGAGAAAGCAGTGGCTTTCCATTGCCCCCACGTGGGGGAAACTTGAAGACCTGGTGCATGGCCACGTCCGTCAGCCAAACGTTCTCTTCGGGGTCGACGGTTAAACCATGCGGCATGTAGAAGCTGTGGGTAAAAAAAATTTTATTATAAAGGTTTAACTCATAGGACAGAGATTCAAAGATGCTCTCATTATTTAAATAAGTAGAGGGGTTCGACTATTTACATTTAAATGTACATATATAAAAATAAATGGCGAAATACTATTTCTGCCTTGAAAATAAACCAAAGTTCAAGGTAACAAAAAAATTGGACGTATGTATGCTAATTTATATTAATGTGATCTAGAATAACCTTTACTTTTGAAAGTCATCTTGCAGGGGTATAATTTAGTTTCTGTTTTGCAGAACTACGTAGTTGGGTGAACTAGCACCTTGATATTAATTATTAATTTTTTCCTTACAAGTTTTTTCCCCATTCGTATTGCACTTCGCCCGTTGAGGGCTCCAGCGCCAGGATAGTGCTCTCCCTGATGGGACCACGGTATTGCTCCTGGAACTCGTTCTTCAAGTCGAAGGTGCTCTGTCCCCAGATGCGGTCCACCCGGTGGAAGATCACCACGTTGCCGGCCTTGTCGAAGCTTACGGCTGTCACTGCTCCGAGCTTCACATTCTTCGCCGGCCAGGCACTCTGGTAAAGGTATGCTGGGAAAGGGATTCATTTACATTATAGGATGATTGGATATTAGGGAATGTCCACTCACTGTTGTTAAGCTTAGCCAGCTCAGTCCTGACGTTGGGAATCGTCTGTTTGGGCGGCTGTGGCCAATTGAGCTGCGTGACCCCCGATACTGCTCCCGATCCCTTGAGAATCTGCTGCATGCGATCGTTGTTGTTATCCCCATTCTGTAGATAACGCGGCGAACTTTGAGTCTGAAAAGGGGTTTTAGAGATTAAGATTAGCCCAGGTGGGGAACAAAAAAATGCCACGGAGTACTAGCACCCACGCACACTTGCACATTACATACTGCAGCAAATCAATATACCAAATATAACATCTGTGCAAACACTGCAAACATATGTTTGTTTGGATCAAGAAGCGTGGCGGCTTTAGTAAACTCTGTAACTAATAAAATGCCCTGTTTATAGACTTGAATTTACCTGTGATGCCGCTGGCTGTGGGAAGAGGAAGAGGTGGAGGAGCAGGCAACAGATTGCAGTCAATTTGCTGCCCAGGCCTTTGGCGCTGTCGGTGGAATGCATTGCTTCGGAATCCCTGTGAGTATATATAGCTGCAGGACTTTAGGCGGAGATCCAGTCCGTTGAGATTGTGCTCGTAAACAAACGTCTCGTCTCGGAACTACAAAACTACTTGTGACGCGGCCATCTTTGCTTGCGATTCAGTGTGATTTGAACAGCGGCGGAGGTAGAGCGGATTTCAAGGGGGTCAGTACTTTACAATTGTAGTGTTCTACAGTATGACCATATAATAGAATAATAAAATATATGGATTGAACTGCATATATCACCACTGAGAAACATTCTAAAAGAGTGGTTAAAAAATATATTCAATTGTATCTAAATAATGATCTTTAAATCTTCACACATATAAAAAGAAACTTAAGAAACTAATATATATTTTTGTGCACATGCTCAAATGTAGGGGCCTAAAAAGTTTTTGAGTCACTTCTTTTTAAAAATAAGGCACACATTTTCGACATTTTTGTTTGCAGAGTGTCAGTATTAAAATTGATAAAAAAGCTAATATCTTATTGCCTTATTCCATTGCCATGTGTTTTTTTTTTGACTTTTTATTTGTGTCTGATTTGAATAAATGTGTACCAGTATGTACTCAACTGCAAGGTTGAGCTTAAATATCATTGACTTTCTTATAAACAATATGAAATACGTGTTTTAATTATCCTCCTAGAAGAAAATATTTATAATTTTTAGTAAGTTCGGCAAACCCCAAAAGATGGAGCTTTTATGCTGGTGTTTTTAAATCGTTCGAGGACAATCACTCTTATGAGCATTTGTTTGTCACATATTCGGGCTATTCGATTTTAACTTATTATGGAGAAAGACTAAGTTTTAAAATTAAAAAATAACTATGCTATGATATGAATTTAAAAATATTTATTGCTTCAGAAATCCCTTTTTCTTCCCACTATCTGCACCCCTGATTAAACAGCTGAGCATGACGCGTTAGTGTATTTTGTATACTTTTTTGTTTACTTCCGTGTTCAGAACTATTTGTTTTCCAAACTCCTCGAAAATGTCGCAAACAGATCTGGATAAAAGTATCGAGATAATTAACAAGACTGAGGAGTTGGCTGATAAGATTATGGCCAATAAACATGAACTGACGGTAATGGATAAAAGGCGCCAGGAAACTCGCGAGGCAATGCGTCTAATGACAAACTCGGAGGACAAGAAAGTATGGATCACAATCGGCAGCATGTTAGTCAAAATGGAGCGGAAAAAGGCCTTGGATCTGCTTAAGAAAGGTATGTAAATGATTCTTCTTTTAATTTCTAGTACTGACTATGATTACCCTCAGATCAACAGCAAATTGAGCAGCAAATTAACCTGATTTATTCTGACCAGAAAGTACTGGTCAATAAACACCGCGATTTGGAGTTCAAATCGCCCTTCTCTGGCACCCATCTGAAGCCCCTGGCAAGGAATGAGTTCGATGCGCTTAAAGCTAATCTACCATTGCTGTGAAAATAGTTATTTAAGTAAAGTTTTCTTTAAGCAAAAACTGTTGTTTTGTTTTTGTTTTGTGGTGTGACCGTACGAGATGCGGGAAAAGATGCAGTTTCGTAAAACAGGTGAACCGACAGAATGATCCTTTTTTTTCATAAATATTTTGAAAATAATTTTTTCACTTTGTATTTTTTAAAAGTAGTTTAATCCTTTAGTCTTTTAATAGACTTGAGACTTATTATATCATTAACCATGATTACGATTTAAAATATAAATAATTGATATTAGTTTTCAATTGCCATAGTGAATTCGAACTGTTAAAAGTATCTGCTTCAGTATACGATTTATGGTATAGTTCAACTAAGTTTAATATTAATGCACCCTTATAGCATTTAAGGACAATTACTTATTTTCTTTTTGGCGCCATCAATGTATCGCAATCGATGTATCGATACACTCAATTCGATAGATGTGACCGTAATGTCCCCGAGTGTGACCCATGCGCGCAAAGCTCCCGCAGCACATTTGTTGTAGCGCTCCGTCGTTGTTGACTTGTTTCGTCGCAAGCTCCGCCAGATTAAACCGATCAGACTTTGAATCGATCGCATTGATTTCGAAACGAGACTCTTAATCGGGAACTAGCTATATATCAGATCGAAATACAGCTGACAATATATATACCCAAAAAACTGGCGAAAACGTGCGCTCTTACGTCGGTCTCGTGAGTGTGTGTGTGTGGTGAGTTCTCCTCTCCCGTCGGCCCCCCTCTCCACCTCCTCGCCCACGTTTCGCTCAGCGCGCAAAAGTAAATTTTAGTGCAAATAAATTGCTGTGCTTATCTCGAAGCGGGCGCTCGCATGATGAACGCAAGTGTGTGTGCGTGTGTGGGGAGTGAGTGTGCGAGTGTTGTTAATTAATTTACAAAAAGTCGCTCCTGTTTGGCGAACATCAGAAAACAACAACAAAAGAAGCGAAGAGAAGTGCGAAAAAACGAAAGAAAAACAACATCGGACGAGAGCTAACGGTAGTTGCATGTGGGCCATATCGCCCTACCAACCCCCCACCCCACCCCCTGCAGGCGGAAAACGAAAGTTCTTTTACATGTAACAAAACAACAACACTCTCAGAGCGAAGAGAGCACAAAGACCCACGCAGAGCGTGAGAGAAGAGAGCTCCAGTGCGAGAGAGTGCCACTTGGCCTTGAACTTGCGACGGTAAGTTGAATTTAGCCTTTCTGTTTCAGCGACTTCTTCCTCTTCTTTGGTTGCACTTCTTGTAATGTTAGGTCCAAAGTCGATTACACTATTATTGGTCATCTAAAACCAGGTTGAAAGTACTCCTACATCTCTTTCTTTCACACAAAAAGAAAAATTCATATAGAATGAAGATCAATTTGATCTTATGTTCGCGAATTTTAAAAATACAAAAATAATACAACAAATTGTGGAAATACAGTCGAACATCTACAACTGGATGTTTCCACACTTCAAACTAGTTTTATTGTCAATAGAGTCTAAACCCGAATTTCCCACTTAATAGTTTTGTTTTGCATATCAGATCAGTTTATTCAAATGCAGCATAGAATTAAGTGGCTTTTCCTCTCTACTTTCCCCTTATTTTGCCTTCTCTCAATGAAGCGACAATTGAGGGGCAGACTAAAGAGAATCATAAGAAAAGTAAAAAGAATCAAGAGGCGGACATTGCCTCCCCCACTTACACTGTGCGAAACGAGCTCAATTATTACCTCACATATTTGCATTGTGTTCGTGCGGGTGAGAAAAACCCGACGAAATGCTGTTACAAAATAACTGCTCGGGTAACTGGGTTTTTTTCGATAATTTATTGTAATTGTTTTATTTGCATGCTAAATGCTTATCTTAAAGTTTCCACTGAGTCTGGAAAATCTTCGGATCATGAATCGATTTTGCCTGGTCACAATCTTTAAAATGGGGTTGATGTTTTTAATTTAAAACATGATTTGGGTGATGTTGATTATATGGATTGGCTATAAGTAATACATTTTTTATTTTAAAAAGCAGGAAAATCATACACAAGTTTAAAAAGATAAGATAAACTGAGTCTTATCTAATAATTATATTCCATATTAATTGTCGATCTTAGTTTCTTGCTTAAAATAAATATTTGGATAGCAAATTCCAGAAAGATTATTTCTATTGATTTGATAACAAAATAAGTTATAAACTTAAACTTTTTCTTTTTTACCTATTAAATATTCTATCGAATAACTTTTTTATTGGTTTCAACTTGTTACCTGTAAAAGAGAAATTTTGAGATTTATATACTTTTATCTAATGTTTATTTGAAAGAGCTTTATATTTGTTAAGCGTTCGTGTATCACAGGATACGGACACATATTGTAGCTTTTGCAATATTTTAAATATTTCAGTTTTGTGGGGAGAAGTTAATGGAAAATTCCATGAAAGTATCAATTGTATTGATAATATTAAGCAATAAGAGCTTAACAATGAAATATGATATGATAGTTAAATTATAATACTTCAGACTCTTAACGTAAATCCTCCTAGTTATTCACAACTCTTTTTTCCCTGTTAGCACATGCAAACATCGCTTATTGAGCTATTGTCATTTTTTATGCCATAATATAATTGTTCAATAAGCTTACAAGCAACGGCAGAGCAAACAAAAAGCAAATAAATAAAACAAGTTTTCAAAGTACACGAAAAATTCAGAATGGCTAATTTGTTGTTGGCGTCGTCAACTTCTAATAATCCATGTGTGTATGTATTTACACATTTATATGAGCTTTAATATAATTTGTAAAAATATGCGAATTAATGTTGCGATGGAAAGAAACAAGTTTTTACCGATTTGTTAGAATTTTGTTTGTGATTAGGAAGTGTGCGATTGACTCAGTCAAATGGAACGCAGCAATTGCCAGGAAAATGCACGTGTTATTGGTAAGAATTGATAAGGTCAAATTGGCAAAGTGGTAACAAAGTAGAAACATTTTTGAGTTAAGGATCTGTTGCAACTCCGACTTGGGAGCCGTTGAGGAATTTTCGCTTCGCTTTTGTAAAATATTGCCGGCCAGGCCTGATTAATTATGGCTTGTCCGCTGTAGTTGTCGTTCAAAATGCTCAACTAGGCGTCGTCTATATCGTGTGTATGTTGCCTACAAGTGTGTGTGACCACTTAATGGGTGTGTGTAAGAGGGGCGGGCGTCCAGTTGAGTCCGGTTTCGTTTCGTTTGGCAGTTGCAAGTGCAGCACGGCGCTTGAAATACTCTAGCAGAAGGTCTTTTGGTTGCACTTCCAGGTTTGCAATGTAGTAGAGGAGCCGAAACTATCTAAACTACATATATTTTCCCAAACAGAAGGTCAGCAGTTAAGGATCGGTGCTCCTATAAACTGAGGGAAATTCTCAAAGTAGTATAATTGATCAGATATCATTTCAACCACGTTTATAATGATCTTCGTATAAAGCCTTTCAATGTAAGTTTAATAAGTTTAATAAATAGATCAGTTTTCCAGATATTGGTTTTATTAAATCGAAGTTTGTTTGACATCTTAAAATACCATACAAGTTCCTAATTGCGATTCGAGGCTATTCTTAAGGGTCGTCTTAAAACCAAGTATAAAATGTTTATAATGATTAATAAAATCTTAAAGAATTTTGTTAAAGAGCTCCAATAAAACACTGATTTTCAGTCCTTACTTGCTTACAATTTAAAGCTAATCTATTGCTTTGCTTAAAATCTTTTAATGCCAAACTTATTAGATGTGAAAAGAACTAAGGGTATTTCCAGATTCGGTTACTTAAAGTAGAGTATCTTTCTGGTTCCGCGTTGATTTTGATATTGCATTTTTGAAATTTCAGGCACGTTGCAGGTAACTACAATGGAGGCAGTTGTTGTGGTTGTTGTTCTGCATTTTGTTTTCCTTTTTTCTTATTTTTTGCTATGTGGCGAGTCCACTTTTTTGCCTTTTACCAAAGAGGAGATCAAAATTTTCCATGCACATGTTTTCCAATCTTCCGCTTTCTATTCTCCGTTTGTGGATTCGATTGTTAAATAATACTAAATGAATTTGCCTATAATCAGACAGCTGATTTGGCAGCTGACTGTGAGAGAGAGAGAGAGAGGGAGAGGAAACAAACATATTTGACAGACTAACTGGCGGAATTTGTTTTCTATTGTAGGGGAGGAGAAGGTGGGCATACGGGTGAAAAAGGGGGCGGTGGGCGGCTGTGCCCCGCACTTTACACATGCGTCACACACACACACGCAGGCAAATTTCGAGAAATTCAATAATAAAACGCAGAATATGATAATCAGGCTGAAAAGCGGAAAACAAACTCACCACAGGCTGTTTATCAAAGAGAGCGCGCGGGAGAGAGCTCTCTGACACACAGACACAAAAAAGCGAGTTGAGTAAGGAGCTGGTCAACTTACCTCCCCACCCACTCAACACCCCCTTTATCCAGCCCACTCACAGCTGGGCCACTTGTTGATGAGAGACCAAAAGTCAGAGCGAGAAAAAGAGTGTTCTCGCGCGTGGCGAAACTCACCACATTGGGGGCATCGATTGTGGTGGCCTCTCCGCCGCCCTTTTTTCGCTCGCTCCTTAGCTGGGACCTCTCTCCTGCTCTCTTTTCCGCCCTCTCCCTCTCCGCACTGTGTAAAACTTATCAAGGTCGTTGGTTGGCTTGGCGTCGCTGTTGTTTTTTTTTCGCTGCTGTAAGCGGGTTTTTCTACTTGTCCGCCCTCCCCTTTGCCTCCCGCTTTTGCAGGTTGGCCATCATCCTTTCGCAAAAAATTCTTTTGCTTTTATGTTATTGGGTTTCTCCTGCTTTTTGCTGTTTCGCATGCCTTTACCTTGTTATTCGTTATTGTGCTTGTTGTTGGCTCTCTGCTTCTCCTGGCTGTACACTTCAACAAAATTGTCCTTAAAATCAGAAAGTATCTCTAATAAATGCGATCTGATCACTAAATAACACAAAAAATTTGAAACTTGGTTTCAAAACTAGTAGCATATTGCTCGCCCTTATCAGTAACAATTACATAATCTGTGGAATTTTGCATATGTATTCTGCTATAATCCCAAAATAAAAGAATATTTATCTAAAATATTATAAAAAATACGTTATATCAGCAATTTTTTTTTAGATTTTCTTGGCTTTTTACAGAGTGTATTTTGCCTGTTAAAGTGTCCCCACGTTGCCCCCCACTTGTACCCCTCTTTCGTTAACGCCCACTGTGGGCATTTTAGTTGTTGTTGTTCCCGCTGTTTAATTTACTTCGTTTACCTTGCGCGAGCCCTTATATTGCGCGTGTCCCTGATCCTGGGTTTTCCCACCTCCTGGCAGAACCTCCATTCCCCTTGGCACTGCGTGTATTTGCTTTATGTAAACAGCATGAAATGCCACTGGAACTTAACTAAATTGTTTGAAATTATGCCCGCTAAAAGTTGTCAGGGGATTGCAGCAGAAAATGCTTTCTTGTTCCTGCTTCTTCACGAGCTCGTTAGATGCGGATAAAAAGTTTTGCCATGAAAATGATTTGAGACCAACTAGCAGGTTGCACTTTAAATAAGGGAAATATTATTTTTGAATGTCAGTAAAGGTTATGGTTCTTAACTTCTTTCATTGTGGAAGTAATTGGCTTTATTTTAATTTTAATTTTATTTATCATAAAAAGGGAATTGTTACATTTGTTGGTAACATATCTATTTTAAAAGGCATCAGTCCTAGCTTAAGATTTTCCTGTTTACAGGATTGTGTTGTTTTCCTATTCAGTAATCATTTCAATAAATATTTAGTAAACCCATTTTTTTTAAACTGCTTCTGTGAGAAAACTTCTCGTGGACTACCACAACATCCATTAAGTGGGGACATGATATTCCAGTAGGGTTTCCCCCCTCGGAATTCCTCAATTCCCCCAGCTGTAGAATACCTGTTTGCTCTGCCTCAAACTCGTAACATTTAGCTCGTAACTAGTGCAGTAGCAGCATTGCGATCCGCGAGATAACCAGATTGCAGCAGAAGATTGCACCACGGTGCGTATACGTCATGTGTTGTACTTCAGCCTCTTCGCCACCAATATTTACTCCGGTTTCCACTCCACCGACACTCCACTGTGCCACAGGTTAGCGCGCTTTAATGCCGCCTTCTATTTATAGCCATTTCTAATGAGCGGTTGCTATTTTTAGGCCAGGTGCTTGTGCTCGAGCTTTCGCCCCACCGCTTTGCGATACGATTTTGGTTTCGTTTTCCACTGCAGATGTTGGCGGTGGGGGGATTGGGGATTGGACGAACTGCTGGATGGTTGGATGGTTGGATGGATGGATGGAAGTGGCCACTTGATTGCCGATCTTTGGCTCTGTGTTTGGGCCGCTTGTCTGGCTTTTTGCCTGTTTGCTTCTGCTCGTTCTTTTTGCCAGATCATTATCATCATTGCTGGGCATTGCAGTTTCGTTTTTTTTTTTTGTGGGCTGAGGGGGAGCGAACTGTTTTTGGCCAGCGTTGGTAATTGTCTTTTGATGACTTGAGACCAGCTAGTTGAACGGGTTTTTATTGCTCGAACTGAAGTAGGGTATTACATATTGCTAGTGCTGGGCGAAGAAGGAGAGCAGTCAACAAAAAAATAATAAAACACATGTGTATTTTAGTCTTAAATAAGTTAATTACTGTGTTAATAAATACAAATCGATACTATTACAGACATATAAAATACCATAAATGGCAATGTTCGCATATTGTGAATTTATCTGATAGTTAGTTTATTAACTGATTCATACAACTAATAATATTATACTTATTATACAAGCTCTTATTTGTAAAGCAAATTAATTTATGTTTTTAGTCAGGGCATTCGCAGTTCCAAAGATGTCAGATAACCCCTTCAAAATAGCCAAAAAAGAAAAGGTCCAAAGGCGAAAAAAACAAACTTGAAAAAATACTTCATTTGTTCCACTTGTGGCGTTAAGTGCCAAAAATCGCCAACATCATAATGTTTGATGACTGTGAAAGTTTCCAAATGGTTCATTAAGCCGCTTAAATACGGTTCGCAAAGTCTGCGTGTGTATTCATGTGGTGTGCAGGGTACAGTTTTGTCTGATTCTCGGCGGGTGATCATTAGAATCTAAGCAACGGGAAATGAGCAGAACATAGACATTAGCCCTAGTTTAGTTAATGGTGCAGGATGAACCACAAATATGCTGGGTACCTACCAACCAGACACAAAGGCGAAAAGTCGTAGGCCTGTTAAAATGCCACTTTTGACCACCAACTGGTCAACCTTCAAATATACATTTATGTATCTAAATTTAGGTTGGATAAAAATAGTAGGACAATTAGAGACCAAACAATGCACAGACAACCAGTTCAATTCGACAAAAAAATGGAAAGAGAAGGAAAGGTTGATGGCATATGTGTAAACTAATGAATTATCTAAATTATAGGTCATCCATAAAAGGTTGGGATCCTACCAGATGCGCTCATTCCGCTCAGTGGAAGGACTATAGGGAAAATTACCTTTAATGACATTAAAAACGAACGTTTGCCTTTCAACTGGTTACTATCGTAGGAGTTGACCTTCTTGTTCTAATAGAATACATTACTTTTATAATAGTTGCGCACACCGAATCGATTTCCGTTTTTGAATTAAGGCTTGTAAATGTATTTTACTCCATTGAGGTTCCCGAGGGTTCAATTGAAATCTGTTTTGATTTCTCAAGAATTTAAAATATTGTGTTTATGAGTTATATTGTGTAATGAGTTAAAATTCTAATACGAAATACATATTTTTGTATTCTTTAATAAAATCCTTCTCCTTCATGTAGCAAATTAGGTGTGGCACATGTAAGCTTTATAGGTTTGGTTTTTGTTCACAGCACTTGCCTCACGAGAAAAGTTAAATGGAGGAAAGCCACCTTATTTGTCTGACAAACATCTTTGAAGTTAAAGGGACGCAAAGTTTTGCCACTGCCAGCAAATTCAATTGCCACAAAAACAAAGCGAAACTTTTTAATCAGACAAAGTTTAAACGAATGTAAATGAGCAATAAAGTGACTTAATTTGTGCTGATGCGTAAAAAGCGAAAACATTTGTGGCTGGCATTCCACGAGACCTATTAAGGAGTCGGGGGCACTCGATCAAATCATAAAAATTACAACTCATCTTTGTACTCAGGCTTTTCAGTTAATAAGTTTCTAGTGCGCTGCGAACACGATTGTTTGGCTATCCAAAAATTAAATAAATAAATATTTGTCTTGCCAAAAAGTTCTCTCTCTCCCCATATGAATTTTTTCTTTGTTATGAATTTATAATCGAAAAAAGAATAAATAAATAAATAACAATAAAGCAGCTGAAGTATTACCTTGGGATCATTAGCAATTCGATGAGGTCGTAGAGACAGCTAGAGATGGAGATAGAGGGTTGGAAAGAGATGGAGGTGGCGGTTTGCCACGTCATGGTCATGCCTCCGCTAAAAAATCTTTGCCAAAACCAAACTCGGCTCGATTTAATTTAATTGCTTTCATTGGGTTAACCATTATTAATGAATAGGAAGAGTTCTCTTGTTTGCAGTTATTATTATTATTTTTGTTTTCTCTGGCTAACGGGCATCTGTCTGGCAGATAATGGAGATAACATGATTTGGCTTGAGATAACTATTTTTAGTGTGGGTATTTTAGAATCCAGAGATTGGGGCTAATCTCCAATTTAGTCTCTGGCTCTTCTCGTTTTCCTTCCCGATTGTCTTGACGTCATTGGGGAGTTCTTCAGCTATTTGACAACCCTCCAAAATCATCGTCTTTAGTCTGAAAAGCTCTCAAGTGGAATCCAGTGAACAAAGCAAATATAGCCAAGTTGAAGTGCGGAAATTGAGAGTTCATGTCTGGGAGATACCCTATAAAAGAAAATAAAGTTATCTTAACGCTTCACAAAAATGATAAAACCATTATAAAGAAAGTTAAAAGGTTGCTAGAGATAGCAGTTATCTTACATCTTGATTAACGTGATCTAAATATTATGAAATAAACTAGGAACAGATAAAGAAGTTGTAAGAGGACTAGATAGGCTTTTTTATATTATATTAAATGGGTGAAAAACCATTGCGCATCTAAAAATGTTTTATACAAAGTCCAATATGCCCGTAATAGATTAAATACAGCATATTAGTAATTTTTCAAATGACGCATTCTTCCTAGCGACAGCATCCCAATAATCAACGAACAAAGAATGGAAAAAACAAGAAGAATTCTTTGCTTTGACAGCTTTCAGACTCGGACATTTTCTGCTCATCGTGTCCCAGTGATTAAGGTGTCAATTGGGCAAAAAATCGAAGAAACCACGCGGGAGAGGTACTGAAAACATACAGAAAACACAGTTAAGCTGACATCGAAATCACATAAGAAATGAGTTTTTAAACAACACACAGCTTCGGTAGCAGCGGCTGGTGCTATGGAAAAAATACAAATAATACAAAATATAATAAAAATCTTAATCAAATAACGAAAAATGGTTACGCACAAGGCCCCCCCAAAAAAAAAGCGAATGTGTGAGTAGATAGAGGTTCGATATGCCACAGGGTGGCGGAGAAAAAAAGGGGCAGGCATGATAAAGCAGCTAAGCAAATAAATCAATAATGAAAATATTAGAGGCGACAGGTTCACAAAGTATTTTATATGATTTGTGGCCCACTAGTTTTGTCTCTTTCTTCGGCTTTTGCGGCCAAAAAAAAAGATACTGGGAATAATAGCTGAGAACAACAAATAGATGACAACCGGTTCTCAAGAGATTTCACGCGTGAGTCGTTAAACGTCAATTAAAGCTTAATGCGATGTCCGAAAAATGAGCAGCAGAAATCGGGGCTCAAGTTTCTTCTTTCTGTCGATCTTTTCGCTCAGCACGTGAAACAGAAAATTCGCTGAAAGTTGCGCATGCTCGGTTACGATCAGTGGTAACACAACACCCCCCCCGCCCCCCTACTTGCCACCCCCTCAGCGATCGTGCGTTTAACTGTTAACAAATCGTGCACACGCTGATGTCATATACCGCCATCGACCCTCTCGCTCCGCCTCGCTATCTCGCTCTTATCGCTGGTGTGATGTCATTATGCAGCCGCCGATGATGCACTGTACAAAATATCATCGAAATTGGTTATCGATTTGGAATTTTTCCGATGTCAAAAGGGATTATAGCTTCCAGCCTTTAAATTAAATTTATATAGTCGATCAAGTATTACTCAAGCCTTAGGTAAATAATAAAAACTATAATATATACAGCTGAAATTGTATAAATCTAACCGTTATCTAGAGATTTTAAAGTAAGAATGATTTATGTGTTTCTGGTCCCTATTGCTGTATACAACTAAATCTAAATAAGTATAAATTTATTGTATAACGAATATGTTGTGAAAAATTATATATATATATATATATATCATGATCGAATTAGGAGATTTCTCTCAGTGATATTGCGATTATTGTTGCAAAAAGTCACGCTCTCTCTGGGGATATCGTTATTCGCTCTCTTGATTTCTCTCCGAGTTTATTCTAATTGGATTGTGTGCGGTTCAAACCGGGAATTGTTGACTTTTTGTCATGTTTGTTTATCACTTTTGTCGCTAGCTCTGCTTGCGTTACAGTGCATCCTACCTAAGAGCATCAATCAATGGGGTGCCTACCGTATGAGCAACAATATCGAGGCTTAACTGTGGCCCATATCATTTTATCTACTCATTCTAGTTGTCTCACTGGCAATAAATGCTAATTTACAGCATTTGGAATTTACACGTGACTTTAGTTGTGTGTCTCTATCTCCTTTCAACATTTGAAAATACTCATGTGTGTTGTGGTGTTGATTAAATGAGTTGTTGTTGCTTGGTTGCTCTTCCATTGTTTGCTCCCTTTGTTATTGACTCTAAATATTACGCATACGACGCGTGTGATGACAAAACAACTATCTCCCAGATGGTGTAACGTAAACAAACGTTATTCAGCCTTTAAGATTTTCAGTAATAAAGAACATCCTTCTATCCATTAGATTTCATAACTGAACTATTTCTACAAAGAATTCTTGACAAAAGATTGCTTATAACTTAGATTTTGTAAGAGTTATTTATGAATAATGACTGTAATGATTGTAAGGAAACCCCTTTCCTGACATCTATATTATAAACCTTCCTTCCTTAGTGATTCAGCTTTTCCGCCACTTGTAGCAGTTCTTATCTAATTTCCTTTACATTTTTCTCCCATTGCACAACATGTTTGTTGTGAAAATCTATAAACTAATTAAACAAAAAGGCAAAAGGGATGAGGGAATATGCAATAACCAAACGTTGTTTGTTGTATCACCGAATTAGTTTAGTTTTCCTCCGTTTCCCGCCAATTTCCCCGGCATAATTGGCTATTCCGGTACAGAGCAAAAAAATCCCCTAAGCAATTCATTGTTTAAATCAAAGGTTGTTTTCAAACGTTATCCCCTGCATATTATCAAGAAATTAAACAATTTGTGACGTGTTGGCTTTAATTGCCCTGGCTTACCATGTTCATTATTGCTGCTGGCATGTTTAGCAGATTCCTCTACCTCCGCTTCGCGTGGCCATGTCTTCAAGGTCGCCGGCGACAGTGGGTGCAGATTGCATTGAACTTGAACCGGGGGTTGGTTCAGGTTGGTCGATTCGCTCACTGGCTGCCAACTGGGGGCGTGTTCTCTTTTATTTTCGCGGTGCGTGTCCACTCACACAGATACCCACACAAGCACACACACTAATGCAAAACCCTACACACCAACAGACACCCACACTTTCACTCAAAAAGTGCATACATACAGGCGGTTGAGCTGAAATCTCTGTACATTTGCACTCAACGCCTTTTGGGTATGCAATGGAAATTTTGAAATACCCACTCCTGCAAGCGTCTGTGTGCCTGTGTGTGTGAGTGTGCGTGTGTGTCTGGGGTAATGCATAAATTAATTGAATATTCAAATATTGCACTTTTTGTAGCCAAACGGCTGACGTCAGTGGGATGGATTCGCGAAGCTGGCGGGGGAACCGCTTCAACTTTAAACTTTCCTGCTATATTTAGCATCTAAAAAAAGAACAAACAGAGGAGAAAGTTTTTTATACAGCTACTATAAATGTTTTTTCTCTATTTTCACTTTTTTCGCTTTTGGCAGCGATTCAAGAGAGCAGCCTCGAAAGTGTTGCCTACTTTATGGAATTCACTTTCGGGTATTCTTTTGTTTTATTGCTGCAGGCATTTCTTTGAATCTAAAGAGCGTAGAGGATATTTATCATAACACTTGATTCAATAAAGCCGCAAAACCGCACTGGCAACAAAAGGAAAGCCGCACGACAACCACAAATCCCATTTCCTGCGACATTTCCACAGAAACTGCAAGTGAAACTCGAAATTGAAACGCAAGCCAAAAGTCGAAGCTCATTACGAATGCAAAGGGCATTCCGCCTGCATTTGACGGCATTTACCAGGGAGGTAGACCTTCCTTGAAGTTCCTCCCGCTTGTTTTCCAGTCCTGAGTACCCTCGAATCCGTCCCCACAGAATTTCTGAGTCCAGCTCGTAATTCATGTGGGTTAATATCATTTTTTATGGATAACAATTTGAAAAGAAATTAACTATATTCAAGAAACGTATATTTAAATTTTTACTAGAATTGCTTGCTTAGTAAAGGTTATACACTATAATAAAACTAACTTAATTATTTATTTATAACCTAACATTAAATTATAAAATATATCTTTAGGATATTATTACCATTTTCAAACATATTTATTTAGTGTAGAATTTTATAATATTTGTTAAACGTTTCTAGGCTTAAATATAGTACATCTGCATCTAAAATGCAGATGAGATTAATACTGAAAAATATACGGGTTGTATTTGTTTCAGAACTTTTTGTATATATTAACTGATTCCTAGAGTATCTACACTTCGAAGTGTCGCTCTGTTCTTACCTTGTTGATTTACCTTCCAACTTTATTTATCAATTTGCAACTGCCGCCGCGAATCGAGAATGCAAAACACAAAGGCAAAGTCAAAGTCAGATTTTGCCACCTGTCAGTGCCAGGGATTGCCACATTCCTCCATCCCAAACCCGAACCCAATCCCTATACCAATCCCAATGCTAAGCCCACTCACATTCACATTCACCAGGGCATTATGACCAGCTCGTTTCAAGGACATTTTGTATGCGTCAAATGGCGTAACGTCGTAGTCGTAACCCCCTGTCCGTTCTAACTTTTTTGCATTTGCATGGGAAAAACTGGCCATAGCGAAAGTGAAGTTGTGCCGGCGAGTCACGACTTTTCGGCCGTGGTCTACGACTATATTACTTTGGACTTTGTTGGCCGGCAACAACTGAGCACTGCATTTGCATTTGCATTCAGAGTTATTCCTTTCGCTCTTGTCTGACTGTCGCAGCGGAAATTCTCCAACTCTTTCCCCTTTTTCCGCCAATTGATTGACGCCGCACGCAGTTTGAATATTTGATGCCCTGGAAACGGCAAATAAATTGGTTTATCTAACCAAAACACACAAATGTTTTACTTCTTTTAGCCATAAAAATAAATTGCTAATTTTTATTGTTGCTTCTGCCGTGCAGTGCGATTTTCACGCTTCAATTTTCAATCTTCAATCTTCATAAATGGGCAAATTCGACGGGTGCCAAGCACCTGATGGTACTTCAGCATAGAATCGGGTTACCTATCCGGCTATATCTTAGTGTCCCTGTGTGTATTTGTATTTGTATTTGTATGTAAATATGTTTTCCATATCCACTTTTCTGTGCGGTTTTGACAGGCAATGTAAGTTATTGGTTTTTAATGCGCCTCTCGTGCGCACGAAAATTGTGAAAGGGGGTGGATTTGGGTGGATATATGTATGGATGTGTTTCTGAAAGGCCCATCAATAACGATGATGGGTTGCAGAGGTATCAGAAGGCATATTATGCAAATATGCAAATTACACGTGAATTACCAAAACATATTGAATTATGTATTTTGAATTTGTAGATAGCTAAAATGTACGTGAAATTTAAAACTCGAATTTTGTTGGAAGCTTAAACATTGTTCCTTTATCTGACGGAATTTATGGTAAAACCGAATTTCCTGTAAAATTATGTCCTTTGCTCCATACATTGAAATTTGAATTCCTGTAAAATCATATGCTTGACAATTAGTAACTGGAATTTCGGTTTAATTCAATATTTAATTTGTTTATGGCTGCCGACAGTGACAATTAGTAACTGTAATTTCGATATTTAATTTGATTATGGCTGCCGACAGTGAAATTGGAACTACTGAAACTCTTTGATATTTGGTTAGAGGATGTATAATCATTTCGCTCATTAAATTGCCAGCCTCAATCCAGTTGGAAAATGATGGTGTGCCTTTGGTACTTCTCTGCTTACTTCACTGAATTGATTACAGCAAATGGGCGGAGTTAGGTGGTCATGGGGGCGGGGCTTAACCCTTTGGGTTCGATATTGTTAATGCTGTCGCAAGCTTCCAGTTCAATAGGGCGCAAAGCGAACATTCTGTTCGTATTTAATCATTTAACGCCTCATTAATTCATCACTTTCAATCAAATTTTACGCTCATATACATTTTTCCATACCCATAAACGCAGGTGAGTATCTGTGTGAGTTTCCCTTTGCCCCTGTGTGTGTGTCTGTGTGGATGTAAGTGCGACCAGGAATCGCTTCATTGGCCACAGTAACCCGCGATTAAGTTGCCTTTTCTCACCATTGCCTTCGCTGTTTTTGCAGCGTTGAGCTCATTGAGTTTTCCTTTAATTTTTCAACTTTTGCAGCATTCAATTTAACTTTGGCTCTTCCCCGAAAAGCATTGCATACTTGGGGGCGCACTTCCTTTGAGGGCAGAACTTTGGTTCACACGTTTATTGGCCACGTGACAAAGTGACCACATAAAAGAAAACAAATTCGCATCCGGAATCTTTACAAATGTCGTGGAATTTTTGTGCAATTCACCATAGTGGATAAGTTCTTTCATTCATGGCTAGTTTTTATAAAAAAACTGAGCGAAAGCAGGCACCTTTCCGTGCTATACAAAATTTCAGTTGGCTAAAAGGATTTCCTGCTTCGACAGTCAACACAAAAATCGAACGTTTGGCATTCGTTATTTGCGGATTCTGCCAACTCAGCCAACACATTTCACTATATGCCCTGCCTTCTGCTGTTTTAAAAATAACTCCTTGTTTTGTGGAATTCCATGGAAATCATGCACATCGGGAAATGTAAAAATATTGATGTTTTCAGTGCTAATTTTAACTGATACTCTACGGCCGGCCATCGAGTGGGAAAATTAGCTGCCTAGCCAGCCACCCCCAGAGAAACTAAACGCAGCCAGAGTTAGGGATCTGCGGAGGATACTATATATATAATACCCAGTGGATATTTTTGCGGGGCCATGAGGTGAGGTGTTCGGTGTGTGGTGTGTGTGGGAAGCGCTGCCCCTTGGCCCCTGGCCGTGGTTATAAAAATAAGTGAACATTTATTTAAAAATCATCGCACTTCCAATTCCAATGCAGCAGCCACGCCGCACAGGCGGCCCCACCAAAAACAGATGCTCAGAATTTCCTTTCTTTTAGTTGAAGGAGATCGCCGGTCAAAGCAACAACACGGCACAGAACACAGAATACAGAACACACAGCACTGAAGAACACTGAACAGAAGCCGAAGACGACCAAAATACTTGTACAATAACAAAACAAATCAAAAACGAATGCGAACCAAGCCCAAAAATAATACAATTCTAAAATATATCTCTCAGTGTGCGGCTGCCGGTCTCTGTGTGTGTGGCTTTTCGATTTATTTCCGACCGATCGGTCGGAATAAAGACTTAAGAGCTTTATTAGCAAATCGTTCGGGCAGTCAAACGCGCGCGTTTTATGGTTTTCTCGGTGGCTATCGGACTCTCGATAACTAAAGCCTGTTATCAAGGCGTACCTTTTGTGTTTCAAATTTAAGTTAGTAGGGAGAATTGAAAATTAATCAACTAATACAAAATTATGGCATTGCAAAATTGATTTTTCATTACACCAATTAACTGTGGGTGTAAGTTCAATGCAAATTCTTACAAGAATCTATCTAATTAGTGATAACTTAAGGCTGTAGTATATCGATATAAATTGTAAACGGATAAATGAAGGGTTTAATGAGTCATAAAGCTGTGATACTGTTTTTGACACTAGGGAAGCAATAGTAGATAGACAATATGACATTTTTATAAGCTGCGTAAGATTTTCTAATATGTAGTATTAAATACAACCCCCTTATTCTTAATAGTCCTTGTTCAGGAAAAATTCCCAACCCATTTAAACGCTTTGCTTGCCTGTTGAATACATAATTGGCCGCTTAATACGATTTGGCCATAATCTGATTAGCTCCTCCTTGGCAAAACATAAAAAGGCAAACACAGTTTCCCTTGCAGCAGTGCCTTCTGCCCATTCTGGCATCCATGGATGCCGTTCCGAAAAGCCGCCACAAGTCGGCGAAGGAAATCCTTTGTGCACACACTCCCACAAAGGAAAACACACACCAGCAGTACTCAATCACTTCCATGAAAACGCCATTAAAACGCTTGGAGAGCGCTTTGGCGACGCTTAACTCGAAAGCTCATCAAAAAGAGATTCTGCGCGGGCTCCGGTGAGGGGGGAATCCCCAAGAGGATGGGGCTTTGGCGCTACTCAAAAGATGATTTCTGCGCCTTGTTGTGTTGGCGGCATTATTATCTTATTTCGGGTTACCTCTAATTTTAAAATGGCTCAAACGCAAACAAACAAACAAACGCAAGATGAACCGAACTGAACCGTATAGAACAGAACAAAACGGATCCGAGCAAAACGAAACGGAACAGCAGCAGAAGAAACAAAAAGCGTTTTTTATAGAACATTTATTTATAATTATACATTCTCGGTGTATATGCGATTTTCTGCGCCAGTAAAGTGAAGTGTAGGAAATATACAAACGTCTATACCTCCTCGCACATATAGATTCTTGTACAATATTTTCATTTCCAATCCTCAATCCGAATCAATCGGCTCGTCTCGTCTAGTGTCTTCCCATTATATCGTTGTTAAAGGACAATCGAAACAATCGGCATCGATCATCGGTCAGTGTGAGTGAATGTGGGCCCATTAAACAACCCAAAAGCGGATAATTTCATCCAGCAAAGTGCAATTTTTCTGTCATAAGTCGTGAAATTTCCCAAAATAAAGTGAAAACATCTGTTTGCGAAGAAAAGAAAAGAGAAATAAATTAAGAATCGGGAGAATTCAACATGTTGAATGAAGCCGGCAACATGTTGCCAACGAGTGTTGTGTCGGTTCGCCGCCAGATGGCGTACTTTTGGATATCAACCGCCAGATGGCGACAATCCCACGATCGGCTGCAGCTTAAACCAGTGCCCGACAGGTGGCGCCGGCAGTGCCACCCAAGAATGTAAGCAAAAAACCAAAACATGCTAACTTTCTTTTTAAAAAAAAAAGATTGAAGCGAGGAAAACCCCTCGAGGTTTTCCTTCAAAAGCTGCTTAGCATGAAAAGCTTATCACCTAATACCTCTAGGCCAGAGTGGCAACTAGGAAAATAAAGAAAAGGAACTTAAGAAGCGGTCGGATTTGGGAATGACTGGAGGCTGAGACCCGTCAATCACTTCAGAGGGCGAGAGGAGAGCTCTTGAACAATTTCCGTTTCCGCTGGGAAATTTAATATGCCTTGTGGTGTTAGCCCCTCCTACTCCACCCACTCCTCTCTCCATATTTTCGCTTACTCTGTCCCGACACTCCGTTCTATATGCTCCTATGAATATCTAAAAATATTCCTTGTGCCCCTTTTCACTTTGTTCGCTACTCTATTTGCTTTATGCAAACTTTTTTGCAAAAAACACTCAGTTTTATTAGTTTTATAAATACCCTTGCATGTGCTTTATTGTTTTCAAAGTTTGAATTAGTTTGCCACGAAATTATAAAACCTGTTAATTACAATTTGGCCTTAATTTTAAACTAACGAACATCATTCAAATTATTAAAACTTATTTGATTGTTAAAGTAGAGATTCTACCTTCATAATTATATTGTAAAGTTTGCTTTCTGTTTGGATTTGATTTAATCAGCCAACAAAGTTGTTTTAGAGTATTCAACCCACGGTTTCCCCAAAAAAATTCGATTATATGTTATTTGGTTTTTCGTTATGTTGTTTCTAAATTGCAAAAAGTTGTTTATTTACGCAAATTTCTGTAGACTTTGGCCGACAGCCAACAATTACAAATGCTCGAAATTGAAAAACTGAAAATGGCACGAAAAAGCCAGCCAGCGAGTTCAATCATTTTGCAAACAAAAAAACAATAATAACAAGTATTGCAGTTTTAACTGATTAAAAATCAACTTGAAACGAAAATACATAATATTAAGAAAAATTTTTTAAATGATGTGAGTAATGGCTGTATTCAAGAAGAATTATCGAATTAATTTTGACTTTTTTGACACAGAAAGAAAACATTTCAATGTATGGAAAATATATAAGAATCTAGAAAGAAGCATGGCATAGTGGGCGTTAGGGAATGTTAAAGGTATAAAAGATATATGTCATAGATTGGGAAAGAGAGGAAAAATCGGGCTGTGCGAGGAAAAGAACGAGGTGGAATGTGTGGAAAATTTATGAGAGACAACTGCCAGCTGAATCTGTTTGATGTTTACTTTTTTCGTATCTCGACAATCAAGACTTGCCAATACCCACGACCAGAAAGGATTGTGTGATGTATTGGGGAAACTCATTTCAAGTGGCATACTGAAGTGGCTTAGTTTTCCGAACGTTTACTTAACAAATGGGGGCTTCAATGATTTGGCTTTAAAGTACACATAACTCGTGCGTGTGTTTTTTTTGTTCAAGATTTTAATTTTTTATGGAGTAGCCACAGGAGGGGGCAGTCTGTGGCACTCATAGGTAGCCATTTCATTAAAAATGCCATGGCAACGCAACAAAGGCATCTCCACGAGCACACGCTTCTCTCGGGAAGCCCATGATATACAGAAAGCTGATCAAGTCTATGGAAACCTAGGTGGATGGGGTATTTGGATGTGGAGGAGCTGCCTTCGATTGTCTGCTGCTGTGGATGGGAATGTTGCTGTGGCTGTGGCTGTTGCCGTTGTCGCTGAAGCATTTCATTAGCCACCCACGCATTCTGACACTCACAACCACAGCCCGCAGATACACATACACAGACGAAGATACAGATACAGCTACCGCAGAGATACTCCGTCTTTGTGTGGGCGATTGTTGAGCACAGCACGCGCGCATTTCCCTCAACACAAGAGAATCCTGCAAGTGACTATCTGCCATCCCAAATGCCACCCCATCAAACCCACCTCCCCCTCCCCCTCTCCACCATTCTGAAAAGCCCCGACTTGTTGCATTTTGTGTAGGCTCGTCACAGCGGGGGATTCACATTTGCGCACATTTCACCTGCAATGATACAAAGGTTCTTGTATAATGATTAATATCTATCCGTATTCCACTTCCAGTTATACAACAAATCTCAGGTGGAAGCGGCAGCGTCAACGTCGATGTCAGTTCCCATAAACGTCATACAATAAACCAATGTACAAATCCATAACATAGGGAATCCACGCGGGTTTCTAGGACAATACACGAATATCCAAAGGATGGCCGTTAAGCACAGGCCATAGATCTACTTTTGGAGAGAAAAACTGCTGGGACAGTTGGCTCCCGAATTAGGTAAGTTTATTATTAATATTTATATTAAGAGGTTTGACAAAGACATGTTAAATCAAGTTTCAAGAATGGATAATGTAGCTGTATATCTGGTTTCTTACATTAACTTTAAGTTTAGGTTTAAAGAGGTTAACAGGGGACTTTTACTTGATCGGATATTCTTACGATTTTCACAATAAAATACTAAATATTATAAAAGAGGCAACATTATGTTTAGAGTTTTGTTAGAGTAAGTGGTTGACTATTATTCACTATACGTTTAAATTTGTTTAATCTTCTTAGGCGTTGAGTTTTAAACTCATTCTTATAAGAGTGGGAATAATATAATTCAAACAATATTTCGTGTCATAATCAGATTGGATATTAATTTGATGTGTGTTACATTGTAAAACATATCCAACATTCTTCGTTGTTTGTACTATGAATCAGATTTTGTTATTGTTTCGCAGACCTGTAAGAACTGGTACTTTTTGATGCTGTATTCAGTGTTGTATCCATTTTGATGCGGACTGGCTTTCTTGGCTAGCGAGCGGAATGCTGGGCAGTCTGCGATTACGAATACCAGATCGAACCAGACCTACAACAACAGCTGCGTATGCGTGATACGCACAAACAGACAGGCACACTCACTCGCACACTCATCCGAGTATCCAATACCGTTCTCGTTGGTCTTTCAATTAACGTGAAACATTTTTCGCCAAGAATGTTTCCCTCCTTTTTGCCATGGAAACTTGGGGCCGCAAGGGGAAATTCTAAAGGAAACAAAAGCATTGTGTTACATAGTTCCCGTGCAGGTATTGATGGTTTTGAATTGCAGGTCTGCCGCAGTAGCAGCAGCATTTGCAACTAATTAAATACCTAGCCGAGTTTCCTCTATGTGTCAGAATTTTTTCCTTTAGCATCATATCGAACGTCATTGAATTTTGCCCCATCTCGCTTTCTCTCGTTCATTTTTTATATATATTATATTCAGGGAATCATCAAGTATTCAAGCACGCGTCTCCCAAATGTATACACATCGGCGTGCGTATATAAACATATTTATATATATATAAATATATGATGTATATGACTGAGAGCAGAAGGGGGCCGGAAAAAATTCACCTGAAGATGAAATTTGTTTTGCTCGCATTGCGTTTTGTTCCTTTTTGTTTACGCTCAATAATTGCACTCGACGACCGCAATAAAGGGAAATTAAAGTTTCCCTTTGCCGGTACCTCAACCACACCACCCCCCACCCCTCACACCCCACCTCATTTTCCGACCCCCTTTGACATTTGTGCAGTTTTTGCTTGACGTCGTCGTAGTCGTCGTCCCGTTCCCTGTCATTTCATTTGCAGCTTTAAGTATTTTGGCCAGGGGCCAAAATGTTTTTCATGTCTTGTTGTCGCCATGCCAGAGGCACAGACACTAACACACACACATACACACTCCACACATACTCAACACACACACACACTCACCGGCAGCAGGCGAGAGGGACAGTTAGTGATTAAGCGTGAAAATATCAGATCCATCCCATCCATGGGGTACAGCAACCGCAGCAATAGAAAACCAAAAAAAAAGGAAAAAACTACCAACAATTTCTAGTTTTTCTGCAACATTTTCTGCGACTCTTGGTCTCTGTTTTCTTATTTGTTCTTTTTTTCAGTTTTGGTTTTTTGGCAAGTGCTGCATGCAAATTAAAATTGTTTCAGCGTAGATAAAATGTAATGCGGAGAGAAGTGAGCCAAAAGAAATGAATTTAATTCAATTTGAAAAAGATCCAATTCAATTGCGAGGAAATTGAGATTGTTTCGGTGCAAAAGACAAAATTTATGGAAATGGGCAGCGTTAGGTTCTTTGGTCAAATAAAAAAGGAAAGAGGGACATTAGCCGATTCAAAAAATATAAATTTGTTACCTAAAAACTATGAAAGTAATTCCAGTGAACAAGAAATAAATTCATTCAAATTTAAAGCAAATAATTCTTAGAAAAAACGGACTTAAAGGGAGTTTTTATTTAACGAAATATTACATGGGATATTTTCTTTTGGTTATTCATTTTATGATCCAAAAATGCAGTTATAATAAATTGCTTAATTTCCTTATTTTCTTTCTTTCGGTCAAATAAACAATGTAATATAGTGTTCTTAGTTTGCTTAAAAAACATTAATTAAAGTATTTCTTTTGCTAAGTTAATGTATCTCAAATATCTTATTAGTTTTTGGTTAGTAAATAAATTATGATAAAAGACCCAATGAAGCGCAAATCGATTCTAGAGAACATTTATTGAAAGAATGTTATGTTATTTTATGTTTTTTCAGCACCTGAAGATCTTTTAGATCTCTGGGAACTCTAAAGAAAACAAGAGCGAACGCTATAGTCGGGTGCCCCGACTATGAGATACCCGTTACTCAGGTAAAGGGAGTGCGAGGGAGATGGAGATAGAAACTTTGATCACGCATAACTTTTTAACGAATGGTCCGATTTGAAAAATTTCTTCTACATTTCGATAGGTATTGATAAACACAATAAAACTGCATTTTTACTTTTCCGAAATATTTAAATTTTTTAAATCGTATATAAGCGATTGTGGGCGTTAAAGGGGGCGTGGCACCTTTTTGAAACAAACTTGCGCTGCGTAGGAACTTCTAAAATCTACATGCAAAATGCCAATCTTCTAGCTTTTATAGTTTCCGAGATCTCAGCGTTCATACGGACAGACAGACAGACGGACAGACAGACGGACAGACGGACAGACGGACAGACGGACATGGCTAGATCGACTCGGCTAGTGATCCTGATCAAGAATATATATACTTTATAGGGTCGGAAACGCTTCCTTCTAGCTGTTACATACTTTTGCACGAATACAATATACCCTTTTACTCTACGAGTAACGGGTATAACAAGCATTCCTCAGCTTGTTTTTCATTCCATTTGTTTTTTTACTACCAATATCGCATAGCTCCGGATCATATATCGATCTGAGGCACACACATGTAGTATTTACGATTTCCATGTGCTTTCCACTGTCGGGATTATCCAGCTAGCCAGCCGAGAAATACGAGCAAAGGGGCCAATACTGCGATATGGCCTGGCCCCAACGAAAAGAAGATATATACACAGATATTTGTTTATACGGAATGTCAGTATAACAAACAGTGGCATCCTCTCGCTCGCTCCTTTCCTCTTTGCATGTATCTGTATCTGCATCTGTAAATGTAAATGTATCCGTATCTGTATCCGTATCCGTCCATATGTGTATCTGCAGCTGCGCAATTGGCGACGACAGACATCAGACGCTGTTAGCTGACATGGACAGCAACTGGTAGAGCGGACAATATAGGATATATAGTAAGGAGGAGGAGGAGGAGGAGGTGCGGGGGGAACAGCATGTGTCTTCTTTTTGCAGTTACACATAGAGGCGCTTTCGTAACGCATTTTGGCAGCACCTGTCTTCCCCCATCCTCTGTTCTCACCACCCCTTTCTTCCCCACACACAACCGCAGCCATTGCAAAATCTTGTGTAGAAAGATTGGAAAATTTCGAAAGAGAAGAATTGCTGAAGAAAACTGAAATTTAATCAGCGAACCCATACCAATGTAGTTTGGCAGGGGCTCGAATGTGTAAGTGTGGGGGAGAAAGGTGAGGGGAGGACTCACAGGCACACACACACACATGGACACGGGAGAGGGACCAAAGCAGCGTAGCGTTATGTGAGCACTCACACCAACGTAGATCGTAGAGAGAGGTGTGTAGAATGGGCGGGAAAAGGGGGGAAGACTGGCGATCGAGGCGAGCACTTTGTCTATATTTAGCCCGAAATGCAAATGGCGTCAGCACTCACACACACACACTTGCACACTCGCGAAGACAGGGGAGAGGTGGGTTCCGCTGAGGTGAGTTTTTTGATTTTTGCGCATGCGCTTTTTCCCCCAGAGATCGCCATTTTGAATATCGCTGATCGTGATACAGAAAAACGAAAACAACAGAACATTAAAATCAGGCAGAGAAGAGAAAAAAACTAAGTTTAAAATCTCTATAGATTTTTATAGATTTTTCCTCGTTGGCCATAACTAAATTTAAGATTTTGTTTTGGTTTTTGTTATAAATTTAACTTGTGAATGAACTGGCCAGCCGATCAGAGACAACAACAACAACAAGTCGCCACCCCCTTTTGGGACCCCCAAAATATTATCAATTTTCTGCAAGCGCCAAGTAAACAATCGATTCGAGCCGAAAATGTTATTGGCCCGAGTTTTATTTTTACAGAAAACGCGCGGGCACGTGCCGCGGCTAAAATCGTACGACGAACAGGCTAGAGTCATACAGCCACAGTCGTAGATGCGGTTATAGATATAGCCAGCCGCAGTGGGATATAGTTTTCTGCGTTTGCATCATCATTGGCCCGTCCGTTCGTCTGGTGGTTCCCATGTTTATACGCATTTCAGATTTTATGTTTGCTTTTCTTATCGGTTTCTGCATGTTCCATAATGCTCGGCTGTTTTGCATTACCGCTTGTCTGGGTGGTCCAGAAACGGCAGACAGACGATCTGCCCACCCACTTGAAAAACGGAGGCTGGACTGGTCTGCAGATTGGTTTTAATGGCGCCTTTTTGGAAAAACATTTTTATTTTATTTGGAATTGAACATTTTTGGAAGAGTAATATCCTACCTGTGGTACCACTGAAAATGGAAAACATAAAGCGTATAACTTAAAGAGTGTCTTTTAAGATAACTTTTAGCAAATAATCGACAACGAATAATCTCTCTAGGTACAATTTACACTTAAAGTGAACATTGCTTTTAGTGGATTAAACTCTTTCCACATTAGTTACCATATTTCGATATAAGATCCATCGATCTGGTTTCTTTCTTTTCCAAATTCAAACACTAAGACTTGGTAGCACCTAATCGCGAAAATCCTAATTTCCAAGGGTCCTAAAGATCTCCAAGGCATCTCCCATCTATATTTAGTTTCCCCCGCCTCCCAAACAATTGTTTTTCTATCCCATTTTCCCCGGTCTCAGCTGTGTAACCCCAAACCGAAAATGACAAACAGAATTATTGAAAAATTATGATTTCTTGAGCATGTCCCCAAAGGCGTGTCGAAGAACGAGGGACATAGGTGGGCTGGACGGGGGGTGTGGCCGTGGCCAAAGGATTGTCTGTACTTCTCGGTGCCCAGTTCCTGAGTGCATTCCTCCCTATCGAGTGGGATTGTGGTATACAGAGCCACGTATTTGTACCTTTGGTCGGACGATCCCCAATGGGAAAAAGTATATGAAAACCACGTAGAGCACGCGTGGTGCGGAGCTGCCAAGAGATTTGCCATGGATTACCCCTCGGCTTCAGTTCTTCTCGGATATATCTGCCCCGCTCAGTTTACTAATTGCTTCCGTTTGCCGATGTTACGGGTGCTACGGCTGCCCGAAGTTTTCAGGGGTCTAGAGACTCATTTTAATTGCATTTCTTTTAACGGTAACATCAGTGGCAGCAGTTTGCCCCCTTCCCATGCCATATACCGCTCCTCCACCCCCCCCCCGTCCCCTCTTGGCTGCCTGTCAGTCTGGGCGACGGTCTGACGGTCTGATGGTCTGATATTCTGATGCCCCGCCACGTCAATAACATTTGCGTATGGCAGAGATGCGTGTCGGTGAATCTATCCGTGTATGTGTGCTGGTCCAGGGGTGTCGATTCAGAGGGGTCTTATAGATCTCCATGCCCCTGCATCCCTCTATAGAAATATTCCTGTGCTTTCAGCTTAAAACATCATGTTTCACCACCAAATGTTTAGCCCCACTGAACTACGCCTCTGTCTTGGCTTTGTTGTACTTTCGGGTACCCAATAAGTAAAAAAAAATCAAAGGAAACATTGCGAGTACTTGCACAAACATACAGACATATGTATATTGCGAGTACTCACATAAACTACACTTAGAATATAACATTCCTTACATATGTAGTTTAGAACTCGGAAATCAATTAAATTCACACTTTTCACCTTGAAATGCAAGAGTTTCTTAAAACAAGGAAGAACTTTCCATATTAGATATTTATTTAAAGATATTTTGCAAAATAGGTAGGTATACATTATCTATCAAAGAGTTCTTAAAAACTATTATTTCAATAATCTTTATTATATTTTACAAAATAGGTAGGTATACATTATCTATCAAAGAGTTCTTAAAAACTATTATTTCAATAATCTTTTTACGAATTCTATTTTTGTAAATATTTAATTTTGTGCAAATAATATACCAGTTTTGCTATAAAGCAAACCTAAAAATGTATTATCAATCTGTTTTTGCCTATTCTTTTTCTCCAAGTGTATGAAGAACCATAAGATGTTTCTACATCGATGCGCCTTATGGCCGCTGCTGCCGCTTCAGTTGGCTTTAGGTGAGAAAGACAACAATAAAATGTGGCTGCAGGCTCACAGAAACAGAAAGCAACGCAGAAACAGAACCCAACGCACAACAACATACGCACACGGACACGGAGCTCAAGTGGCCCGGGTTCCTCCATTCCGATGCCCAGACATTCTCGGCCAGAGAATCCGCACTCGAATAGAATGTTATGCTAGATATGCCATTTGACTTCTGGCTCGGCAACTGCAATGGCAGACCAGGAAACGACATCGCCATCCAAATCAGCAGCCAAAGGATGCGGCCACTTGAGACCGGCATCGGGAATGGTAATCCAGTCCATCTAGCCCGGGGAAATGTGCCTCATTTGATCTGGGATTTCCTCAAAGTCATTTATGCAACAAACATCTGATTGAACATAATTTCAGAATCGATTGCAACGCAATGGGGGACAAGAGACAGCTGTGGACGAGGTCCTTGCAACTAGGAAGCGGGGAATTACTTCTTGGGGATTGCAAAGGAGATAAGTTATTTTCTGCTTGATAATTTCCAATGAGGGAACTAATTCAAAGGTATAAAAGACACAGTGGATAAAGAAAGATTTAAGATTAAGCTTTAAAATACACAAAAGTATATATATAAGAATAATTGAAAAATAAATAAGGGGTAACTCAATGTTTACCTTAGAAAGCTACTTTGCTGCTATGTTTAGTGGGTAAACAAAGTTTAATTAGTATAAAGAGTAAATAATTCGACTTTAATACAAAGGAAAGGGTCACCAAATGTATCTTTTAAACGTCATAGCATGACTACATGCTGTTAGGTCATAAAATCTTCCACCTCCCCAACCTTCCTTATGACTACAACATTTTTCCATCAATATTTCGTAGGCTCGAGACGATGAAAATGAAACATGGATACAATAAGGATTTGTGTTTATTACTAAATAATACAGTGTAACCGTATTGTTAGAAGGTTAGAATATGACTCTCCCTTACAACAGACAAATGTTTATGGGATTGAGTGCGCCCAATATATCACCGCCTTTTATCCACATCCACATCCATTTGCAAGCTCAACCAGCACCACCACAATTCGCTGTGTCACTTGTTGAGTCTTCAGATGGCTCATCTGTTCCGGCACCCGTTTTTCCCCCCTGAATCTACCCATTTATTTTTTTGCGGCTTTGCCTGTGGCTTCGGCGAATGTCGCTTTGCATCAGCTTACAAGATTTATGGTATCCTTTCAACTTTAAACCCGCTCTGCTCACTTGTCGTCTGCAGCTTCTCAAACTCATTCTTTGAGTCTGAGTCCGTATTGTTGTTGTTGTTTTAGCAGGGGGCATGCCGCACATGTGCGGACCCCGACTTTGCCACCGATTTCTGGGGCTTCTGGGGGTGCGCAAACAACGCGATGCAGGAGGTCAACGTGGAACGCGTGTGCATTGAACTGAGCGTCATAAATCGCCAGCGACACGGTCGCGTTTTCGGGGCGTTTTCAGTCGCCTCTAGTGTTACCCACTTTTCTAATTTCCATTTTCCTTCTTTTCCGCCTATTTGCAGTGAAAATCTTTTGTACCTGTTGTGTCGGCAAACTGCTGAAGGCAAGCTCCCGAAGGTGAGTCCTTAGATCCTGTTTTGTTTTCGGCTTCTTTTCTTTCACCTTCTTATGAAGCACGTGCCACGTATTATGAAGCTGGCTAACACACACACACACATTCATGGTTGAGGGGTGTGTGTGTGTGTGCACAAGGCAAATATTTACACTCAATGGAACATAATAAAGACATTAGGGAAATATTGTGTTATGTGGGGGCATAACTCAAGTTCTGTGGGTGGAAATTGTATAAAACTTATCAGCCCACCGCAACCCCCCTCTGTTTTTCCCCTCCCGCTGTGTGTGTGTGTGTGTGTGTGCGGGACACTTTTCTTTATTGCTCTGCGAGTTGTCAATTTCCGTGTGTCTGCCTGTCTGCTTTTCCCACCCGTCTTCCCCCCACCCCTTTTCCCCAGCCAGGATGCTCGGTATTGTTTTTCACGAGTTCGGTTTTTGTTGGCTGAAAAAAAGAAGGTAGTTTGCCTGTCTAGTGTTTACATTAGACTGCACATTAAACAACACACGCTGGATTTTTATTCGTTGCTGAAATGTTCACAGGCAACAAGTTCTCTTCTTTATAATCTTCAAATCACAATAAACAATGTTTTGTAGTAATACAAAAAGTATTTAAACAAAGTTTATGTTTAAGGTTCGAGGGGTAATATTGTTTTAAATATGTTATTTACTTGGCGGGCAGGAAATTGTAAAAAAAAGGATTATAATTTAACGTTTAATTGGGTAAATAATCAATCCTATACTTAAGTAAGCCAACTTTAAGCTTTGCAATTAATTAAAACGATTCTTAGTGCCTCATTAAACACATCAGTTGTTTAAAGCTTAAGTTTTAATTCGTTTTAATTGGCTAAATCAATTTCAATCAACTTATTAAAAGACAGATGCAAGGCTTCCATTTAATTTGCATGCCATGTATAGCCTACTTTCCGACTAAAAAGGGTTTAAACAAGCTGAAATGTAACTTAAACCGCTTTCCATTGCCAAGTATTAAAGCATTCGAGGCCAACAGCTCACTCAGAACGAAAAGTTTGCGTATTAGTTTTCCGCAGCACATGAATGTTTTAGTGTGTTGTCGAGTTTGGTCCACTGTCAGCTGGGATATGCATAAATAACATTGATTGATAAGCCACCCACACATAGTGTTTGCCAGGTATTCCGAATGATTTCGAAATGATTACCCAACTCAATGTCGCTCTCTGAATGATATGCCACTTAATAGATACTAAAGCAAAAACCTTATGAGTCCATCAATGGACCAACTTATGAATGAACTGCCACCACTTTGGGGGAATCAATTAGCTCACCTTGACTGTTTGCCAACCGATTCAATTATAAACCTTTTTACAGCTCGTCCTTGCCCCAAAAAAAGAGTTTTCGCATTAAATATGTGCCACTTTCCCCAAACCAGCTGGAAAAGAAAAGTGTGAAAAGTGAGAAACTGTGTGGTAACAAGGGAAAATGTTTGACAGTTTTTTGGACTATAGGCCAGGTATTCTATATGCTAGTATTCTAGAGCAAATGGAAAGTTTTTTATTTGTTGGGCAATGCCTAATTGCAAGTCGGGATGACAGTCAAAGCCAATTAGAGACAGTTTTCGCATTCTAAGCCAGCTGAAAAGCAAGGTTAGGGGGCAAATTGGGGTCAGGTACCGGCTCTTTCCTGGGAACTTATCAGTCATGCAAACAGAGAAATGCTTTCACCATCGCCGAATCCCTCGATCCTTCGCCCCCGCAATGACACACGTGTTAAGGTGGAATTATTTAGACTGACAGGCTGAAACAGAAGCCGAGGAAGCTGCTCCGCGTGGGCGTTTAGCATTGGGGAAAATTGATTAGATTAGGCAAAATTCAGAGGAGATAGAGGGGCTGCCAATTTCCCTTTTCGGAAGTTCCTTAAGCTCGCATTTAATCACATTTAAATTGCACTCAATGCCCGGGGAAATTGATTGAGATTTTTATGAATTACTCAGCAAGTCGAGGACTTAAGCCCTTTAAGTCGAGCAATTGAAATGTAATTAGGCAATGCTAATGGCGACACCTACCCCTCTCCTTTTTCCACCAGGAAGACCATCTCCCCAGAGAATCCCCACAGTCGAAATTACTTGGCTTCCGTTTTCGGGAGGGAAGCATATTTGCATAATTGATACCACCGCAGACATTTTTCAATTTCGAAATCTCGGCAAGCAATTAAAAAGATGTTTTCCCTGTAATTCCGTATGCTTACAACCCTCCGGATACACTCGGTACTACTGGGTACCAGCAAAATACGCAAGAAGGGCAATTTGAATGAGATTTATGAAATTACCTACGCAGCGTTTACAAAAAACCAGCGGAGGAGGAGTGGAGGTGGAGTGGAGGTTCATGTGGTCGCTTGGCTTGGCTTGGGGTGTCGGTGTCTGAAGATCCCCCTGAAGAAACCCCTGCCAAGCAAGCAGTTAAGTCGGACTCAACACATTGAGCGGCCGCTGCTGCAGATGCCGCATGTTGCACATGTGTTGAGTGCATGCAGCATGCAGCAGCGTGCAGCATTCACCATATATCCAAGCAGCATCCAGGGTACATGGTCATGCGCAAATCGCCGGTCGGCGTTTATTGAATTAAGACTGTCGACGACTGTTTGCAGTTGGCAGTTGTCGCACCCAGTGGAAGCGTTAAAAGTCACAAGGACACTGGGTTCCGAGATCTGGGATCGAATCGGATGCACACACATGGATCGTTTGCCATTGCAACTCAGTGCCAGCCTGCAACATTGTGGCGCCGATGAGAGGCGAGAGCCATAAAACGGGTAACGTGGTCGCGCTGCACTTGGGATCGGTTATGCGTGATTTTTACAGAATCCACTCAGTCGACGGGGGCGGGGAAATATCTGTGGCATCTGGCATTTGCATATTACTCGGGAAGTCACGTTAAAGTTGCGCCCATTTAACTGCAACTGCAATATGGACATTCCGAAAGCGATCGCCTCCCTCAAAATCCTTTGTCTGGGTTTTAACTATTACCCCTACTCCCGTTTCAAATTAAAGTTAACAGAAAAAAAACAATACAAATATATATTGTGTATATGACTCCAAATTCTCTATAACTAGAAGTATTTGTTTCAGAAATGGATTATAGTTGTAGAAGTTTGAATATGTTAAACGCGTTTATTAACAAATGTTTATACCAATTTGAAATTACTCGGATGAAATATATTTCCTTATTTTATTGGACTAATTTTTCCCTAGAAAAATCAAATTTTATTCCCTACTGAACTCTATCTAGTTCAAGTGGGGTTCCTATATCCTTACTTTGTTATCAGTTATCCTGCGTAACCTGGATAATAGAGCGTGTTTAACGTAAATAATATACCGCTTAACGAAACAATAGACCGGGTCTGGGTCACAGAACCTCACTTGGCTCGGAATCGCATTTACAAATTAAGCCCAACTTCTGCCATGTAACTACTTTACCTCTGTCTGAATAGGCAATCATCAATCGAGCAGAAACAATGAATGGTTGGCTGGCACACCCCCCAGGATCCCAGGACCCCCTGGTTTCTTTCTTTTCCGTTCTTACTAGCTCAAAATGTTTGTGCTTTGTGTATTTAATATACCCATTAATCGGAGACTTAAAAGGTGTATTGTACTTGTGAATAAGTTGGTAACAGAAAGTAGAAGGCACATTTTTATTCTTAATAATTTATATTAGCAGAGTTGGAACATACTTTGTTTCAAATATTTTCTAGTATGCAAAGTCTGTCCATATCTAACTACATACCAAATACTATAAAAAAGTGACCATTTTGAAGATAGTTAACATACATGTTATGATTAATTTTTTATAAAAGGCATTACAGCGCCTGTAAGTACGCAACAAATTTTGCAACAGGGTGTATCTCATAGAGTATCTCATAGAATTCCTATTTGTTTCTTTTTCCTGCTGCCAAACGCAGGTCAACAAAGTTTTTATTGAGCTGTGTTGGGGGGAAAAACTAATGGTGGGTGGGTGTTTATAGAGAGGATCCAGTGGCAAGGACAAATAAGTAAAATACACACAAAGGAGAAGGTCCTGCGAGGCAGAGAGATACTGATACAAGGAAAAAAGGAAACCAAAGCGATGTTTTAGCAGGGGGCTAGTTGAGGGGGTGGTGAAGTGGGGGATAATTAACATTTATGAGGGGGCGCTAGAGCAGGACAGCAGGCTCAGCGAGCGAAATAACTGTAACTGTTGCTGATTGATCAAGTGTGAGGGAGTGTGCATGTGTGTGAGTGTCTGGCTGGGGCACAAACAAAAACCATATGTTTCTCGTTTGACTCCCGCACGCACTCACTCACTCACTTACTCATTAACTCACACCCACTCACTCCCCCTCTCTCAGACTCTTGCTTTCGTTGTGAGTGAAAACTCATTGCTAGCGCCTGCGCACTCTCTCCTTTTCTCCCGCTCTCTCATTTCCTTCTGATGTGTGTGTGCGATATTCTGTTACACAAAAAGGCAAAAACAAAAGGCACCGTTAGAAGGTGGGCGAGTGTGAGTGAGTTCACCACGAAACGAAAATCCTCAGCGTTAATGCCTAGGTGTGTGTGTGAGTGTGGCTGAAAGAGAGCCTGCCTCTGCAACTGTGTGCGCGGGCGTATCTGTGTGTGCGTACTTGGCGTTACGACGTCAACAGCGGCGTATCCGTCAGTACGTTTGTACGCGTCCGCAGCGCCGCTTCTTCAGTTTTTCGGTTTTCGGAATTTCGGCTCAGGCACCACAGGCACTGGCACTGGCAGATATTCAAATCAGATCCGTTTGCGAGTTCGATATTTTCATTCCGAGCCGATCCGATTCCGCTTGCGATTCACAACAGATAGAGATCCCCAATCGAACGCCGCGAGAAATTATGCTGGCCCGCTGCTCTCGCTCTACGCGCAATAATTTATTTTTACTCCATATAAACAAATTCAACGTCTATTTCCAAAAATAAATGGGCAACAATAATAAAAATAACAACAGCCGTCGGACAATTATAAGTTTTTATTTTTAACTTTTATTCGCGCCCGCCGTTGTGAACATCGCTCGACCACCACCACCCCTTGTCCCTCCCACTCGCGCCCGCCTGCCCGGACTTTGTTTATATTTACAAAAGCCAAAGCACACGACAAACATAACAGCAAACATATCACTGACTTGCATTTCGCCCCGATGGTTATCGAAAAAGCGGCGTAAACAAAGCCCGAATTCAAACAACAATTAAATTTGCATCTCAATTGCAACGATTTTTCGTGTGTGTGCGGAAACATTTGTGCAAACACCTCTGGAGCGACCTGGCATCGCCGCAAAGTTCAAAACAAGTCGGTTTCTATTGAACAGCGTATTTTAGAGAACATTTTTCCGAGGAAACGGAAGCTCTGCTGTAAAGCGATTCATGTAAGTTTTTATCAACTGTAAAGGAATGTGAAATTAAAACGGGGAAAGTGTCAAGACTTCCTTAGTCTACAAATTAAATATGTGTGAAATGTCTCTCTCAAAGTTATAAGAACCTCTTATAAAGTTTAAGAAACAATTAATTAGAGAAGTGTTTACAGTTCTTTTAAAAGTTAACAACAAATTTTCCACTAATTTACGAGTTTGTTTCACTTTGTGATTAAAATTTTAATGACAAAGATGGTTAATTTGCATGTGTCATTACTTTATTATGAGTTTCTTTTGTTACTCAATCGTAATTGATATGTGAATTAACTTTGGAAATTTTAAAAGTTGAGAATTGTAAATTTTACATTTAAATTTAAAACACGCATATCATTTTTGTGGTAATGTTTTCGTTTACTCATGCACTTATCGATACTCTCCCAAAGGCTTAGTAATTATTTACAGATCATGGCTGGGCCGTAAACCGCTCCTTTGATAGGCCGATAGGGCAATTTGATTATCTATAATTTACAATTACAAACACACTGGCAGCCGGCATGTCGGTAACTAAATAACCAATGGCAAACTGACGTCATCGCTGGCCAAACGATTGTATTCCGCGGAAGAGAAGATATCGGCCGGGTTTTCGACTTCAGTTTCCACTCATTCCCTTTCAATTTCCCGCGATTTAATGCTGAAAGTAGCTGACATATACGGACAGGCGACACGCACATACAAATACTATATATTGCTGTCGACTGATAAGCGATTTTCGTATCAATATTGAGGGCCTGCGAGAACCGCACTCCTCCAGCGAAGTTCAAATCCATTTTCCCTGCTATCAAGTTCTTTTGCATGTAGTTTTTATGGCCGGACCAACTGGCAAACTGACTAACTGACTAAATGTCTTATTGACTGGCTGATTGGCGAATTTGCTGATAATTGTCTGCACTTTGTTTCAGCCAGCAGTAGCTGCAAATGCAAAAAGAAATTCTTATAAATTCTGTTATCTCGCTCGCACTTCAGCCAGCTGGACATGCGTGCAATGCACTTTGACACCTCCGCAGGATCTAAAAAAAGAAGAAAAGGGTGGTGGCTACGTGCCGGCGGGGGGCAGTGGGTTCAAACAACAAACAAAGCAATTCAAATGCGATAATCGCTTCAGATTTGCCTTGGACTTAGCCACGGCGATCGCCGATAAACGATAACGGGCATTTGGCAATGCATGCCGAGATAATGGCACCCCACCTCCGATCACGTTTACGATCACCACCCTCAGAGATCTTGAATTACTTTTGGGGTGGTCGCGTTTAAGCCACGTTTTGGGTTTATAGATCTATAATCTAACATATTGGGAATATTAAAAATATTATAAATCTACAACACCTTACATTAATACAAGGTCTCTTTTAGATTGCAACTATGTTTTCGGTCTCAGAAGTTGTATTTATTATATTAACTAAATTGTGTATAAAGAGATCCTAATGTGAAATTCCCAGTTCCCACAATTTCAATAAAGTTCTAAGAAAAATACATAATAGTTTTGGGAATTTATCATGATATATTTAAATGAGCTCTAGAGAATACCTTCCATGAAAGAAGAAAAAAAAAATCCCAGTCAAACAATGAATTCAATCCATAAAGGAAAACCCAACTAACATCTTATCAGGCCAAAATAATTTGTTGGCAAATTTTGAACGAAAAATAGTTGACTTGTGTGTTGTTGTTGCTGTTTGGGGCTTGATAAAAAAAAATTCGCAATCAAAATTTGTTTTATTTGCCCCGTGTTTTTTGTGGGGGCCACTATCTGCCATCGAGAGCGAGAGTCTTTCTTATCACACGTGCGCATGTGAGAGTGCCCGAGTTCACATAGGAAAGCACAAAGGTGCCGATGTATGGGTGTAGTTATTAAAACATAAATGTTCCTTTTGCCATTTGCCGTGTTTTCGGCTCTCGAGTGTCTGCGATCATTATGGTTATTGCCCACCGACGCTCTCCCTCACAATTATAATTATTATTATTATAATGATTTCTTTCTGTTTCTGTTTCGTTTTCGTTTTTTCTGTTTGTGTTTTTGTTTTGGCTTTGCTTTGGCTCTCTCTCCCACACTCCGCCCCGATTTTGCATGGGTGTGAGTGCCGGCGATAAGATAGAGGTACTAGGTACTAGGTACTCGGTAGTAGGTGTACTCATAGGTGACTCGGGGCCCGAGAACTCAAATTTGTTCGACTACCTTAACACGAGACGCGTGTTTGGGGCATAAAAGCAAAAAAAACAATAAGAAACGACCCAGAAACCTTGGATTTCAATGTACTTCCTCTCTTTCGCTGGCATTTTTGCAATTGAAATTGTTGATAAACAGGCTGCAGGAAAAATGCCAGACCTGATATCAAGGTGCCAATGCGAGTGCTTGCAGAAACATTGCAAATATAAGTGTGCAGATATTTCACTTACTTTATAGGCAAGAACATGTTATCGCCAGTCTAGTTTTCTTTTGCCATATAAAATTTGATAGAGTTCGGTTCGGAAATATGGATAAATAAAGGAATTATTCTTGGATTATATGATAAAACCTTATCAGGGATTAGAAAACCAAAGTTTACCAAAGCCTAAACAGATGTTTCATATAACTTAGACTGCTGTATAAAAAAACAATTTACTCACAAGATTGTTTATAAAAAGTTCAAAATATATTGTTTAGGATTATTATAATTATCTGATAAAATGTTACATAGTATAGTAGAACATAAAAGATTGCCAAGAAGTACTTCCTGTTTTATAAAATAACAATATATTAAAAAACTTTTTAGGAAATAAGAATCATTAGGGAATGTAAAGCCTTTGATGTGCAATTTTTTAAAGTGATGTGATGATGTGATGACAATCTCTTCAAGTAAAAAGAGTGGGAAGGAAAAGGCTGCTAATCAATCCCTAGCACTTTCCAAGTAAACTGGTTCAACTTCTAATTGCTCACATTATATTGGTGGCTTCAACCCCCAACTTCTTTGTTGGGTAATTTACAGTTCTAAACTCAATTTCCGACCGCCCTCGACAACTAAAAAAGTTCCGCATCAGTGGCAGTTTCAAATGACGCGTTTCTCAGGCGTTTTCATCGCGTCTTAAAGCGCGCGCGTGTCTTTAATTAAGTCAAGATTTATAACCATACTCTCGGGAATTTTGTTAACTGCGGCACATTAACAACGATAACAAAAGTCGGGGACATTGACAGATTTCTGGGGAAAAGTGAAAGTGAAAAGCCAACCAAGGAAGTTAAAACTTCCCCTCAAGGCTAAGATCTATTAAATTGTGAAAAATGAACTTAATACCTCTATCACATTCATAATTTTGGTAAACACATAAGCCGACAAAATTATATATTAAATTAAATGATGGTGATAAATTTTGAGTTTTTTAAACTTGAAATTTGGCCGGGCAGCTGCCATAAAAACGGAATTTATGAAAGGTCTCGCCTGCGTTCTCTGTCGCTCTAATTGAGGCTGTGAGCTGCGGACGGTGAGAGATTGCATTCAGATCGGCTCATCTCATTGCGAACACAACTGGTTTTCGCAATCGGTTCGGAGTTCATTCCTCCAAAATACGGAAAAGTTTAAAATTTGCATAAATTTGGCCGCAACAAATGCTAATTGAGCGCAATCAAGGCGAGCAACAAGTTTTCGCCTTTTTAATGTGCCTGCTCATCGGAGAAAAAGCCGCAAAACGTGATTCACTAAATCAAATCGATAATGTCCCCACCGCCTTTGTTGGGCCAAACAATTAGGGAAAACACAAAGTTGCTAAGCAGAGGGATTCTGATTTCGAGATGGAACGCCGAGCGAAACACCCACATTCTTGAGATTTGTTCTTGGCCATTTGCCTAATGATGTCGCCGCTGGCTGTCTTTTGGGCCAATTAAATGGAGAATCTGGCAAACGTGTGGCGGCAGTTAGCTGCGTTTTAATTGCCCGGCCACAAGACAAATGTCTTGACACACATCCTGCAATGGAGCAGACTCGGCACATCCTTCCGTTCGTCCTGCTCAAGTGCCGTGCCGCCTTTGCCGTTGACCCAGTGAAATGCAGCCAACTGCAACCGCAAATGGTTGATTGTTGCAATGAAAACCGTGTTAAGTTCTTTTTGGCCCCCAGGTTACACAGATCCAACCGCACATCCTTTGTTTTTTCAACCACATTCCGTTGCGGTGATTAGCCCTTTTCGCAATCCCCCTTTGCCACTTCCCCTCTCTTAACTTTTTTCCCCCCTGCAATTAGTCAAATATTTCTGCTGCCATTCTTGATTGTTTTCGCTAGGCCAACACCTGCACCACTTCAAGTGCCGCCTGACTAAACAAACACGAGCCCATTAATATAGTATGTATTTCATTGCGAATGACTTGACCATTTAATTTATAATGAGTTTTTGGCAACTTGAAATTCTTGCGAGATTAGATACTGTATTGTGGGCGAATGCTTCTCTCGGCCACTGAATGCAGATTTTCGATAGCTTAGAACTTTGATAGAGTAGAACTTTGGCAAACATAATAGAAGCAGTTAAATTGGTAGTTATTAGGGGGTAAAATTAAACTCTCAATACTTAATACTGTTTGAGAGTGTTACATTCCAAATAAAAAATAATGGATTGATGAACGTTTACATTTGATACAAAGAAAAGTTCATCCAAACGGTATCAAAATATAGATCACACAGCCCTAAAAACTTAATGCATACTAAATTATACTATTGCATTAGAAACGAGGACGGAAGCTAACTTCGGCAAGCCGAAGTTTTAATACCCTTGCAGACTTTGACGAAATTGCTAAAAGTGAAAAAGTAGCGAAAGGAATAAGGTATACATAAGTAAACTAGATTTGCATCGTTTCAAGTCAATTGCTTTTATACTGCAAAAATGTCATATACAAATGGAAAAAAAGGGATACTTTCGCCTTTAACAATTTTTTCTATCTCCTTTAAGGTATAGACTTCCGAGCGGCAAGCGCTTTTACCCTAATCAAGATATGCGTAAATAAATAAGAATTGGAAAATTTTATGTTAGTAGCTTACACACTGCGCGAAAAATTCTGATAATCATCAAATTTGGACCGATTTCACCCTATTGTTCCTATGGGAGCTATAGAATATAGACGTCCGATCGGCACGCGCTTTCACCTTGATCAATGTATGCATAAAAAAATAGGATTTGGAAAGATTCATGTCAATAGCTTGTATACTGCGTGAAATATCCTAAAAATCATTAAATTTTAACCGATTTTACCCTTTTGTTCCTATGGGAGCTATAGGATATAGACGTCCGATCGTCACGCGCTTTTACTCTGATCAAGGTACGCATAAAAAAATAAGATTTGGAAAGATTTATGTCAATAGCTTTTACACTGCGCGAAATATCTTCCATTCTTGCAAGTTATATCCGATTGTTCCTATGGGAGCTATAGGATATAGACATCCGATCGGGGCGGTTTTCAAACTTGATCTGCGTACACTTGTTTTAGGACGACTGTGAAAGTTTCAGATCGCTAGCTTTTAAACTGAGCTCGCAAACGGTATTGAAACAGACGGACAGACGGACAGACGGACGGACGGACAGACGGACAGACGGACAGACGGACATGGCTATATCGACTCCCCTATTGATCCTGATCAAGAATATATATACTTTATAGGGTCGGAAACGTCTCCTTCACTGCGTTACAAACTTCTGACCAAAATTATAATACCCTCTGCAAGGGTATAAAAACACTAAGTGCAATATAGTTTTATTTCAGAATACTTTATAACTTTAACTGCCTTAAAAAAACCTAGATATATTTTTAGTCAGATTGAAGATACCAAACCATACTTAAAGATTATATTTCGGATTAAAAAAGAAACGTTGATTGCCTTTTAAAAACGAATGTTCAATTCTTTTTTTTACCTAAATTGAAGAGTAAAGCTTTATTTCGGTTTAATGACCTTACCCTTTTTTGCCTTAAATAAATGTCTTTAAAGTAACATTTCAGTAAAGACCTTTGCCATCCATTTTTAATGTTTAATTAACCTTTTATAGAATTTTTTTTGACCCTAAAAAGACCCTCCATTTGAGAGCTTTTTAGTTGTATCCAAAGCAGCATGAGAGTAATTCAATAGCAGACGCTGATAAGTATGCTACAAAACAGGACAAACTCGTAATTCGAGCACTTGATGTCCTGCTGCTGTCTGCCACATGGCCTTGTTGGCTTGCCACCCCTCCCCATTTGCCACCCCTTTCCCTCCACTTTCGATTGTTGCAATGACGCTGACAGTCACAGATATACACACTCAGTGGCATGTGGCCACTAATTGACTCACTTGCGGTGTGATAACGTGCCCGCTTTTGTTCGCGCCTTCAATTATTCATCTCCTTGCACTGACGCACTTGTTGTAAGCGATGTATTTTATGCACCTTATCGGCACACACTAAGCATCCTGCAGTGGAACACAGAAAGCCACTCAAGAAGTGACTAAAACATGAGTTACTGCAAAGGGCTCAATCGCCAATTTCGGTCTATTTCCGAGATAATCCCCTGAGCGGCAATCCAAAAACTGTGAGTGGCACATCCTAAGCGGATTAGGTGTCCTTTAATTATGGCCCAAGTGCTTAGCCCAAACACAAACACGAGCAAACAAAGGCCACAATTTGCCTTCCTGCTGGATAGAATTTTCCAAAATCTAATATTGATTACTAAACGGATAATTATTGATTTGGGGGGAACATGGTGGGAACCACTGCGTATACTTGATACCCTATCTTGATTCCTTCTCTTCTCTTTTTTTTATTTTTATTTTTTTGTTACGCCCATTTGGAGCAACACTTGTCCGTGGTCATGCCATTAAATCCCTGGAGGAGAGTCATCGAGCAGCTTTATTCACTCCACAATGTCTTGTGACTCGGTTGCTACCGAATCAAATGGTAGCGTCATCAATATCATTATCGATTCATTCCTTATGCCTCGGTTCCTGATTCCTACATTTCGTTTCTTTTCCATATCAATAATGAATGTTCAAGTCACCGAATACAAAACTCACGCATAATCATGGCGGGTTGCCCGAATAAAAAGGAAGGCGCATGGAGGAAAAGCGGGAGAAATGTAACGAATTTGTTGAGTGTGTCCTTGCTGTTGTGCGAGTATGTGTGTGTGAGTGTGTGTGTCGCAGTGTGTGTGTGCTGGCTGTCACACATTTTCGTCAAGGCTAAGACCCCACCAGCCTGTCACAACCCATTTTACCCCATGTTCCCCCCACTATAACACCACCCTTCGCCCGCTGGCTCAGCTGAAAGCTGAAGCATATTGCGTAGGTCGCTGCGTGAGTCGTGGAAAAATGGGAGAGGGGAAAGTGAATTGGAAGGGGGAGGGGGAGAGGCAGAGGGGGATGGTGGGAAAAAGGAAAAGCGTTGCCAAGGCACTTGTTGTTGTTAATGTTGTTTTTGTCCCGCATCCTGGCCGGAGGACAAACAACAGGCAAAGACGAAAAGGAAGACCAAGACTGAGGCAACTGAAATTTATCCGACTCGATTTCCTTTTGCCAAAACACGGGCAAAAAAATGGTATCCCAAAAACCTACAAATTATTAAACATACATTTTTTACACAAAAAAGGTGAATTAAAAAGTACTTTGCTTTACACTCAATCCACCTTAATTTCAATTACATTTCTTCTGACTACAATAAAAACTATTTAGGGTCATTGAGACCTTAAAGTTTGTTAAAGGAGAACTAAATTAAGGGTAAAATACCTAATTGTATTTGTTTTTTTTTTCTTGAAAAAAGTATTCAATTTTAGGACGTTTTAATAATGATTTAAACATATACATTACACGACTTTTTATAGGACTAAAACTTGTATCCTAATTTAATAGTATAGAATAAATGCCTTTAATAATATAGAATTTGGTGAGAAAAATAATGCAAAACGGATATTTTAAGATGATAAGTGGTTATCTTTTCTTAAAAAAACTGCTTTGTAAACTCTATTCGATATAAAGAACCTATTTTATCTCAGTGATGGAATTGGCTGGCTCAAAGGAGCCGTGAGGGGACCTGAGCATATTTTTTTGCTGGCTCGCGTTTGCCAGCCACGTGCCGCTGCCACAGAGGGAAAATGGTGAAAATTGAGGAAAACTGGGGAAAAGCGACACAGACCCAGCTTCCGCCGGAGCACTTGAGTGTTGCCGTTGCCCCGGGCAAACGGAAAAAACGGTTTTGGAGTGCCGCTTCCGTTTCCGCTTTAAAACAGTTTGCGAGTGAACTTGTTGGCACATCCTTATTGATTTAGTGCGTGTGTGGTGTGTGGGCAATGGCAGGACATCAAAGCGAATGGCAATAGGATCCAGGGGAAAGGATCTCCGGCGGAGGGACAGCGCGAATCTAATCATGCGTAGGGTCAGTCGAAGGCAGCGGCATTAATTAACCGAAGCCAGCCGATGAAATAGGTCATCCTAGGGCGATAAATGTTACATGTGCGATACAACTTGCTCTTCATTAGCGGTGCATTGAACTTTCAACGCCAGTGGAGCGATGACAATGGAGCAAGTTGACCGCAAATCCTGCCCCGTCCAGCTGAAAAACCCTTTTGAAGTCGCCAGCTAAGTGGGTTAAATGGTCAGCCATGGGTTAATTACTCCCCCACTCCCCTACTCCCAATCCCACCCATTTAGCCAGTCAATCACTCATTGTTTGTATCCTCTTTATATCTCGTTGCAGTTACCTGAGGACAATTTATACGGAAACACAATTATATAAAATTATATACACACCTATATATATACAAGAAGAATTTGCCGTTTTGACAAGCCGTCCACTTATACAACAAAAAGAAGGGATAATATATAGATAATATATATAAATATGCCCCACGTCTGCCACATCAGGATAAGCCACAGCAATCCGCAGGGCAGCCACTAACAGAGTTTTCCGGGAAAGTTTTGCCGGAAAATCCAGCAAATCAGCGACCAAGCCAGCAGGAATCAGCCAGTTGAGCGCAAGGACATCGTCATCTCAGTTACAATCGGAGGAGGATAGGAAAACTGTTGCCATGGGTCGCAAAAAAATTCAAATATCACGCATCACCGACGAACGCAATCGGCAGGTGAGTGTCAATATGTTTGCAAATCCGTGGCAATAACAATAATAATTCAGTGGTGGGCAACAATTGTTTGCTCGAAATGGAAGCTTCCATTTTGCCATGGCAATGTAACTTAATTAAGACTGTGATAAAGCACGAGAGGTGAATCGATTTACGGCCATTAAATTGAAATCGAACCCATGTCGAGATAGCAATTCCTCATTAAATTGTGCTACTTGGTGTTCAGTGAATTAGTTCGTTGGATTAGACAAGCTAATTTGATGTCTGATTAACTGACATGATTGTCAAGTTGTGCTTGGTAAATTCTAGAAAAAAGCTGGATAATGTGTGATTATCAAGCTACTTTAAATGAATACATTTCTGCGATAGCCAAACTTGGGCTTTTTAAACAGATTCCGATAATAAATTAACATTGGGTAACAATAATTTCCAAAAATAAAGTAATTTTATCAAAGTATTCCCAATTGATTTTCTTATTCACCGACATTTTTCGCAAAGTAATAATTCAAAAATCTTTAAAAAAGCATACAGTAATAAATTGACTCTTATTTATGGGCTTTGTACTTCCCAAACCATTCCAAAATAGAGTAATTTAATCAAAGTATTCCCAATTGATTTCCTTATTCACCGACATTCGTAGCAAAGTAATAAGTCAAAATTCTTAAAAAAATCATAGAGAGAAATAAATTCACTCTTGCTTTTGGACTTTGACTTCCCAAACCATCCCAAAAAAAAGTATACTTTTCAAACAGTTTTCACTCGGAACTAATTTTCATTTTCCATTCCCATTTTTTAACTGGCGAGCGTGTGTCGTGTCATCGCAAGGTTTTCCCCACCGACTTACTGCTCTGTTTTGGGGCGATGTCTTGGCCAAGCCATAAACGCGTCATCGCCCGGCAGTGAAAACAACGAGGAACAGTAACAACTTGTTTATTGTTCTGCCCCTTTGGCCTTGACTCGGCCATAATCGATTCATTACCAACTAGCCAGCTAGCTGGGGAAAAGGGGCCACCTAACAACCACCTTCCTATTTTAACAGTTTACCACTTGGCCAGGCCACTTGGGCTAAGGCCACTGCCTCTAATTACATTTTCGAACCGCATAAATATTTGAGCATGGGCCGTAATTGAACGCACTTCCGTTTCCGGTTCTCCCCTCGCCCACAGGTGACCTTCAACAAGCGCAAGTTCGGCGTGATGAAGAAGGCCTACGAGCTGTCCGTGCTCTGCGACTGCGAGATCGCCCTCATCATCTTCTCGTCGAGCAACAAGCTGTACCAGTACGCCAGCACCGACATGGATCGCGTCCTGCTCAAGTACACCGAGTACAACGAGCCCCACGAGTCCCTCACCAACAAGAACATCATCGAGGTAAGTTCACCAAGAGTAAGAAAATGGGGTGGAAAATGGGGCGGAAAGTGGGGTGGAAAAGCGGGGTGAAAAAGAGGGGAAAGCGTCTCGAACGAGAGCGCCATTATGCAAATTCAAGTGAGCCGTGAAAAGCACAGCAGTGAATGCAAAAACAAAAGGGTGGAAAGCAAAGGCAACTATCTTTTAGATACGAGATACTAGACCAAAGCTGGGAATACCCTGTGGCTCTTTAAAATATCTCTACTTAAAAATAGTCCTCTCCATTTTACTAATTTAATTCATTCATTTAAATATTTAAACAGAAAATATTAAAAAAATTTAAAATTTAAAAATAATTTTAGAAAAAGCAGTTGCTTTTAAAAACGCTTATAAGCTAAATGGGGTATAAGTTATAACTTTATAGTCATGCACCTGGAACCTTAAAATTTAATTTATATCTGTGCAACAATTTAATTGAAATGAAGCCCTTTTTACAGAGTCACATATACGTAAGACATGGCAAAAGCTTAGTAAGTTTTATTTACCTTTGTTTCTATAATTTTTTATCTATTTGATTTTTAAGTGACCAATTTTCCTATTTTAAAGCAGAGTTCATTATTTGTTCAAAGATATTAATCATGAATGATTAAATTTATCAGCTTTAAATACTATATATTTTTTCTGTGTATGCCAAAGCTCAGATCTCTGTAAACTCCTTAATAAAATCATACTACCGGAACGTCTGCATTAAATAAACTTAAACTTGTACAGCCTTTGGCAAGGATTAAAGCAATAGCAATAACAGCGACTGCAGAATTAAGCTGAGGAAATGGGGGAAAAAGACACGCGGAGGGAGGGAAAATGTCGCCAAGTATTTTGCATTTCTAATGCCGCGTCGTCGTCTCTGTTTCGCCGTTGTTGCTGTCCGCGTGCAAATGGTTTTGTAATGTTAATGCTGCAGAGGAAACAGAGCGGCGGCGTGGGACAATATTTGCATTTACATAATTTAGCACAACAAAGCGTCAAGTGGGCCGAAAGAAAGGCCTGGGGCCAATTATCACGTCACTCGGCGGATATCTCTTACACATTTCCCCTCATTTTGCATTTTTACATTTCGCCTCACAGAAGGAGAACAAGAACGGCGTGATGTCGCCGGACTCGCCCGAAGCCGAAACGGACTACACACTCACACCGCGCACGGAGGCCAAGTACAACAAGATCGACGAGGAGTTCCAGAACATGATGCAGCGCAACCAGATGGCCATCGGCGGAGCGGGTGCACAACGCCAGCTGGCCAACAGCAGCTACACGCTGCCCGTTTCCGTTCCGGTGCCGGGATCCTATGGCGACAACCTGCTGCAGGCCAGCCCCCAGATGTCACACACCAACATCAGCCCACGTCCATCGAGTTCGGAGACGGATTCAGGTGGGATGTCCCTGATAAGTTAGTACAGTGTCTCGCGCCGGCTGCACACACATTTCTATCTATCTATCGTTGGTTCTGTTCCTCGTTTTCGTTTTGATCTCGATCTGCATGGTTGCCTGGAGTGCTAAACTCTTTAAACTCTAACCCTCTAACCCGTGGTTCTGTTGCTGTTTCTGATTTCCCTAACCCCACTCACCGCCATCTAACCAAAATGCGTGCGAAGTTCTGTGTAGCATATATATATATAGTGTATATAGAGCGATAGCGATCCGGTCTAAACGTGTGTTTGCATATTCTTATCTTCTCTTTCGGCTCATCAGTCTATCCATCGGGTTCCATGCTGGAGATGTCGAACGGCTATCCGCATTCACACTCGCCGCTTGTGGGATCACCGAGTCCGGGTCCCAGTCCTGGCATAGGTGGGCATAAACATACTCCTCCCTCACCTAACACTCTCCACCGAAACTAACATCACTCCATCATTGGCTAAAAACTCTGGGTGTGGTGTGGCTCCTGACTAACCGAGATCTCCTTGCAGCCCATCACTTGTCCATCAAGCAGCAGTCACCGGGCAGCCAGAACGGACGAGCTTCCAATCTGCGGGTCGTAATACCGCCCACCATCGCCCCCATACCGCCCAACATGTCTGCGCCGGACGACGTGCCCTATTCGGATGTGAGTATTTAATAGTGATTCCCTTAGTTGGATTTGACTTAATCATGGTTTTATCTTGTTGTTTAGCAACGACAGAGTCAGACGTCGCTGAACACGCCAGTGGTCACGCTGCAGACGCCGATTCCCGCCCTCACGAGCTACTCCTTCGGGGCGCAGGACTTCTCCTCCTCCGGCGTGATGGGCAGCGCGGATATCATGAGCCTCAACACCTGGCATCAGGGCCTGGTGCCGCACTCTAGGTGAGCAATCATCTACAACCAGTTTGGAATTTAAGAACTAATCATAATATTCCCCCCTTTGTTCTTATAGTCTCTCGCACCTGGCTGTCTCGAATAGCACGCCGCCGCCCGCCACCTCACCCGTCTCCATCAAAGTCAAGGCCGAGCCGCAGTCGCCGCCACGCGATCTGTCCGCCAGTGGCCATCAGCAGAATAGCAATGGGTCGACGGGAAGCGGCGGATCGAGCAGCAGCACCAGTAGCAATGCCAGTGGAGGAGGAGGAGGAGGTGGCGGCTCGGGAGCCGTGAGTGCAGCCAATGTAATTACGCACTTGAACAACGTCAGTGTGCTGGCAGGTGGTCCTTCGGGCCCAGGAGGCGGAGGAGGAGGAAATGGCGGCAGCAATGGGAGCATAGAGCAGGCCACCAATCTGAGTGTGCTGAGCCATGCGCAGCAGCACCACCTGGTCATGCCCAACTCGCGGCCCTCGTCCACGGGCCACATCACACCCACACCAGGTAGGCATTCATTTTTCTGCACTTTCTCGCTTTCCTTTCCTTTGTACTTTGACTTCTCCCTCGTGTTCGAAGGATTTCCGCTTGCAAAAAAATGCCGCCGTTTGTCTACTAATTTGACTAGAGTTGCAAATTTACGAACAAAAAAAACTTAAATTTTTATAGCGGCATGATTCTAGTGTTCAAAGCTATCTCTTTAACTCTCCCTTTCTGTTAATGTTTAAATTTCTAGTGCCCAACGGGCGTATACTTAATGCTCGATTACGTATACGCCGCGTTGCCCGTGATGGCATTTCGATTTTCGTTTAACTCTATACCAACTACTTGCAACCTGCCGTTCTAATATTGTTACTATTTAATACGATTGTCTTTTTTTGCATTAACCCACAACGACAACGACAACAACAACATTGTGTGATAATTTTTAGGGCATGATAAGTATGAAGGATATCCGTACCGCGCGCTAATGGGACATAATGCTAGATGGAATTTTGCCGGTAAATTGGCCACAAACGAAAATACATCAAATACATTCAGATACACACACACATACAAATACATATACACATAAACAAGCATACAAAAACACCTATAAATACGCATACATACATACATACAAACAAAACTGTAGCAAAATTCTTGTAAATCCAATGAAATTCCTTGTTTTTTAGGGTAAGGGTCAGTTGAAAACATCTTGAGTTTGATTCCGTTTGAGTTTCGGGGGCCTTAATAAGATTGTGAAATTCCAAAGAAAATTTTTGTTTGAATGGCTTTTGATTTTGTTTTGATTTTCTCTACTAACCCCACACAACCAAGCGATTTCCTGCTAACCCAAAACACTACCTGCAGTTCTAGAAGCTCACTTATGACTCGAAATTTAAGGATTTCTAAAAATGCCTTTATCTTTTGATGAAAATCAGTTTGAATGACTCTGTTAATGGAAATTAACTGTCTAATTCATGGGTTATAAGTGACTTTTAAAACTTCGGACCTCATAATCACAAGACACAATCTCACAATGGTCAGATGCTGAATGTCCGAGTGTCTGGCCACGCCCCCAGCCCGCCCTGAATGCCCAGCCCGCCTGCCTTTGTCATACACATGCGACCATGGAGCAAATCAAACTAATAGCTTAACAGACTTCATTATCCTTAATGCAGGTGCGCCGAGCAGCGATCAGGATGTCCGTCTGGCCGCCGTTGTTGCGCAGCAGCAGCAGCAACATCAGCAGCAGCAGCAACACCAGCAGCAGCAACTGGGCGACTACGATGCCCCCAACCACAAACGGCCGAGAATATCGGGCGGATGGGGCACATAGCCGGCACGAGCTGCCGGTAGCAGCCACTACAAGCCACATCACAACAACCACACCGGCTGCAGCGGCATCAGCAGCAGCAGCAACACCAGCTGCAACACAAGCGACACCATCAGCAGCAGCAACAACAAGAAGCCGGCGGAGTGCGATGACCTGGCGATGATGCCACCACCGCCGCGCAAGGACATGGCCCGCAGCTCCTACAGCCTGCTGCAGTCCGGCTACGACTGCTACGGCCAGCAGCTGGCGGTGGCCTACGGATCCCAGCAGCACCCGTAGCGGTAGCCGTTGCCCTAGCCACCACGTCCTCCGTTTCCGGACCAGTGCAATAGTTGAGAGGGGAAACTGGAGGCAGTTTTGTTTTGTTTTCGGTTTAAGCGAACAGTGACAGTGTCATATCTTATAGTTATTGTAACTTAAATGAATTACGATTACACACCTACGGTAATAGTTATAATTTTAAATTATAAACGCAGAGCTGGCGGGTCTGAACTGACCCCGCATCCTGCCCAGAATTATGAGCAGGTTAGAGTGTTGAGCTGATTTAGTTTAGTTACAATTACAAAATACAGTTACGAGTATGGTTAAAGTTAATGTTAAATCTAATCTTAGGACAAAATGCTGCAGACAAAAAAAAAAAGAAAAGAAAGAAAAACAAAACAGAACAGAAGAAGAACGAGCTCTTTATGCTGTAAATATTTGATTTTAGTGTCATAAGTTTTAAACTTAGTTCGTAGTGGACTACGAGATACGTAAACCATGCAAGTCATACGATGAAACGATTCAGAAATTCTATGCAAAACACAGACCCTCATGCAGATGTACTCAGTGTTCGATCATAATTTGTAATTTTGTGCAATTTAACGTCAATTTTTCAGTTCTGTTCTATGCACACACACTTTTGGCGGTTCATCAATCGAACCAGATTTGTTTTCTAGCTAGGTTTGCTTGATTTCAGCATGAATCACAGCCTTTGCAAGTACATATACACACTTTATGATTATGATTTAGTTCTGATTTAAGCGATTATTTAATAGACACTTTTCTCTTCATCTCTTAAGCGAAACGAAGTCATAATTTGTAATTTAAATTTAAAGTGGATTTCTATTCAATTTGAAGTGTTTCAAATTCTTGTGCCTAAGTTTTGTATTTTTTACATTTAAATGCAGTTTGTAAAACAACAACAATCGCAACAGCAACAACAACTCAACAAAATATAATTTAAATAAAATTATTCAGAAATTTTTCGTTTTTATTTTGCATTACCAGTATTATTTGATTAATCCATTACTTTATTTATTTTCTGTACAATTTACCCGGCCATATTTAAACAGGCCCAGTGGGCGTGTCTGCGCCTGTGTCAATTTCAATTGCCCATTTCGAACTTGCCAATATTTGACTAAGGGGTAAACGCGCCCGCAAATATTTGCACTGTCCATATGACCTGTTGCACTTTATACAGCAGCGGCGAAGAGGCGCAAACAAAAAGAGTAAAATATTTATGTATATTTGTATTTGGGACGAGCCTGCATCAGCTGTGCATATTTAAATACAGAAAGCAAAAATGCAGGTGCAGTTGGCGGAGAGCATAAACAATAAGCAAACTTACACTCTACAGGTTTCCCCATTGAACAAGCTTTACAACACCTACATATTTACATATTTAAGCAGATTGAAGAGGAACGGGAGTGCGAAATTATACGTCTACCAGCACGTGAACGATATTTTCTAGCCATATACGATATATACACTAAGCAAACTAGCCAAGGTTCCCCAAAACCGAAGCGCACTTTTAGGAAGAGAGACCTTGGACCCAGTGTACAATACACGTAGTTAGTCCACAGAGCAGTCCATCTCGGAGTAGATCCTTTCCAGAAACTCCAAGAGCTGCTCGGGATGGACTGCTCCTTGTTGGTTATATTATAATATATTATGTTCATACATACATGTTATTGGTGGATATTTGTGGGTATATTTGTTGCACCACTCAATGTTGTAACCTGAACCCTATGTTGACCCTAAATGATTTTCATATAATTTGCAAGGACTTTTCGAATTTTCCAAGAGTTATCATTTTTGTTTGGACCTTATTCTGTTGATGTATATAGATCCTGGTATATAACTTCACTGTGTAGTGTTGCCTTAAAAACAGTGCCTCTTTTTGATGAACAAAACAAATACATGAAGATATAACTAAATGTTGTACTAATGTTGATTGCAAATGATAATGATAACGAACAACTTGATGGTGAAAAATTTCAATACAGGTGTTAATTGTGCTATTTAAATAAGCGTAGATAAATCTGGTAACTGATATTAACCTAACCGAAACCCTAGTGAAATCCCGAGAGAGATAACCTCCACTAAGCAGCACGTAATGTACAAAGGGGCGTTTCAATTGGCATTGCATAAGGAAGGCTTACCCAGAAACCCATATAGTCTAGTTACAAAACAAAATAAAGGAAGGAAGGAAAGTGGATATATTGATAGAAGTAATTTATATTTGATCGACGCACTGTACAGTTGACTGTCTCGAAGACGTCCTACGGTCACAGGGACCACTCACAGCACGGAAATAATCGACAGGTCGGATTCTGCAGACGGATCGTCCAGAGTGTAAATTCGTATTCGCTGTACCTTTAGGATAATACCTAGATAAAATGTTAAACCTACGCACTGTTGTAATGGGATTTATGTGGCACGCCACAAGCATCATATAATAATTATTCAAAGACTTGTGCTTGAACTCACTTAGAGAATATTGTGGGCTCCCGTGCGGATCTGCACAAAGATTAGGGAGCATTTCAGAGCGAGGGTCACCTACTTAAGTGTATCCATCGATGTGTCTGTTCAAATAACCATATACAACTAAATTGTAACTCTAAGCTAAGGATATGCAACCGTTTTGGTGAAAAACAAGTTAGTACATTATACATGCATATATATGTGAAACTATATAATGAGAAACAAGTTTTATCCGTGCACTGAATATGAAAGGTTTTGGAAATTGACAAATTGATTGTGGATTCAATATTTACCTATTAAGTTGGTGTTTTAAACAGAAAAAGCGAGAACAAAACCGAACAAACGATAGTAGAACATTTTAAATAAAACCTTTTTGGCAACTGAATAATCTTTGACTTTCTTTACAATTTTATTGCAACTTTAAGCTTAATTCCGTATCATAAGTTCAAATTCTCAATGTTAAAAACTAATGAAATGCAATTTCGGTACACGAATTGGCTGGGATGATTGTCCTTTCACATGCCGTTGTAGGCGGGGCCGCCGCCTCCCTCGGGCACCACCCAATTGATGTTCTGCTTGGGGTCCTTGATATCACAGGTCTTGCAGTGGATGCAGTTCTGGGCGTTGATCTGCAGCTTCATGTTGCCGCCCTCCTCGTTGGGCACATACTCGTAGACGCCGGCGGGGCAGAATCGCTGCTCGGGTCCCTCGTAGAGCGCCAGGTTGTGGTCCACGGGGATGCGGTCGTCCTTGAGCGTCAGATGGGCGGGCTGGTCGCCCTCGTGGTTCGTGCCCGTCAGTGCCACCGACGACAGAAGGTCGAAGGAGATCTTGCCATCGGGTTTGGGGTAAACAATGGGCTGGCTGGAGCTGGCGGGCTGCAGGGACTCATGGTCCTGGGGACCGTGCTTCAAGGTCCAGGGCTCGCGTCCTCCCATGAAGATGGAGAAGCCACTCAGGACTAGACCGCCGTACAGGCCTAGGGGATTGTGGAATGAAGGGTGGACATTGCGTACGCTATAAAGGTCCTTCCAAACAAAGGAGTTCTTGATTCTGAAAGGGAAAAGATTAATTACTTAGAATTCAGAGTCTTTTTACAGTGCTCTCGTCTTACTTTTCAGCATAGCTGGTGGGTTCCACGCCAGCCGTCGATTGTGTATCCGCATTGATGGCCTCCAGGGCACTCTCCGCAGCCAGCATGCCACTTTTCATCGCGTAATGGGAGCCCTTGATGCGAGGGACATTCAGGAAGCCAGCACTGCAGCCAACCAGACAACCGCCAGGGAAAGATAGCTTCTGGGGCAGACTCTGGAAGCCGCCCTCGTTGATGGCACGTGCTCCGTAGGCGATTCGGGTGGCGCCCTCGAAGACGTCGCGCACCTTGGGGTGCGTCTTGAAGCGCTGGAACTCCTGGAAGGGACTGAGCCAGGGGTTCTTGTAGTTGAGGCCGACCACGAAGCCCACAGCAATGGTGGGTGTGGGCTCATTCAGATGGTACAGGAATGAGCCGCCATATGTGAAGCGGTCCAGCGGCCAGCCAATGGTGTGCTCCACCAAACCGGGTCTGTAAAGCAGGATAATTGAGGTAGGAAAAAGTATTTTTTTTCTTAGCTAGTAGCTACTTACTGATGCTTCTCGGGGGCGATCTCCCAGACCTCTTTCAGACCGATTCCATAGGCCTGTGGCTCGCTGCCCTCGTTCAGGCCGAATTTCTGCATGATCTGCTTCGTCAGGTGACCGCGGCAGCCCTCAGCGAAGATGGTGGTCTTGGCGTGCAGCTCCATGCCACGTGCAAAGGTGTCCTTGGGAGCTCCACTCTTGGCAATGCCCACGTCGTTGGTGGCGATACCCTTTACACTGCCATCCTCGTGGAAGAGCACCTCCGAGGCAGCACAGCCGGGGTAGATCTCCACGCCCAAGGCCTCTGCCTGATCCCCAAGCCACTTGACCAGGTGGCCCAAGCGGACCACATAGTTGCCGTGGTTGTCCATGGGCCAGCCCTTGAAGACGGGTATGGAGATGCGACCGGAGCCGGTGAGGAAGGAGAAGGTATCCTTGGTCACGGGGGTGTTCAGAGGAGCACCCTGCTCCTTCCAGTCGGGAATGAGCTCGTTCAGCGAAATGGGATCGATGACGGCGCCGGAGAGGATGTGTCCACCTACTTCGGCAGATTTCTCCACCACGCAGACTCGGATTTCCTACCATTAGAAGAATATTTAGTGTGGTTGTGATAGAAATATAGAGGCTAACCAACCTGATCCTTCTCTGCTGCCAATTGCTTGGCCCGAATGGCCGCCGACATGCCAGCGGGTCCTCCACCCACGATCACCAGATCCACCTCCTCGATGCAACGCTCCATGTCCACCTCTGTCCACCGTTCATCCTTCTCGCGGGGATTCAGTGTATAGTGGGTGGTGATCCTTGGGTATTTGGCCACCTCCGAGATGCTGCGCACCAGGGTGGGTCTGAAAAGCCTCTGAACTAGAAAGGAAATAGATCACTTATTAGTCTCTTGGCATCTTTGCGGTTATGTAATACCCGAAATTTATGTTCTGGGAACACTTACCTCTGTGCATTTTCAAAAGTGCCGACATTTTCTCTTCTGTTCTCAGCTAATAACGGTTTAACAGTGGGAAGAGTTCTGGAAATGCACCAAACTGTTCCTAGATATGCGTATATATGTTGTTGTGTTTACTCTCTATTCCAAAACACAACACAAACAACAAGATCGGTGCAACAAGTTGGACTTTAGACCCGTCCAGCTGATGACGTAGCGCCGTCCAAAGTTCGTTGGCGATGTTTACCGTATGTTATGAGTTTCTAACACTCGAGATTGCCAACTTGGAAGTGGAAAATAACACTGATAAAACTGCAATATTAAAGCGGTTTGGATCCGACTCCTAAGAAGCGGTTTCTTATGCTCACAGCTGGGGCGATAAGAACAACTGACACTAATAAATACCGCTTACATCGTGGACGCAAACCATCTTGGAAAACGTTCATGGAATGCTAGCGCTTTTCCAAACCTAACCAATTGGCAGAGTTGCCAAACATACAAAAGCCGTTACAATTTCATTATTTAAAAAAAAACTGTTGGTACTTCTTAGTTAAATATACAATGTACTTGTTGTTCTATCAAACTTAATTTCCATTTGTGATTGCAGATTGTTTTTTTAAATATGCAATGACTAAGTTATTGATTTTAGTCCAGAGTTCGAGGTTGTGTTTGTACATCAAAATACTTGCGGTTTTATTATCTAAAAATCCAAAAATATTCCTACCCCTCCAAATGAAATTTTCACAAAGAAAATAAATACATTGAAATACAGTAGAGCAATCTTTATTTGGAATTTTGGCAAAAGACTTCTTCACACCTTTTCAATGCATTCAAAATAACACTAGGTATATTTATAGGTAAGAACTTCAAAGCGTGGTGAATTTTTAATCCAGCCCCCATTAAAAATTCATAGTTTAGGCATTTGTCGGGAGTTCGTGTGGGGAGGGGAGTATACGTATATCAATTACGATTCGTGTGTACGTTTGTCAATATCTATTTACAAGGAATCGCCCCGCAGGACCCGTTTACTGGCCGAACAACTGCTCCTGCTCCTGCTCCAGGCTGCCCTCGTCCGTGGAAGTCGTCTGCTCGCCGCTCTTCACCTGCTGATCCTGCCGCTCCTGCCGATCCTGCTGATCCTGCAGCTCCTGTTTCTTGAACAGCTCCGTCATGGCCTTGTCCACGGGACTCCTTTCACCCGGCTTGCCCGACTTGGTTTGCTTGGATTCGGGCACCGCAGGCTTCACGCTCTTCCCAAAGCGAATGAAGTTCGAGTCCATCTTTCCGGAACGCACAAAATCCTGCGGAGCGGAGCGTCCAAAGCGCATAAAGTTGTCGGGACGACCGAATCGCATGAAATCCTGCTTGGGACTGCGGAGCTCCTCGTGAGGACTGCGCCCGAAACGCATAAAGTTGTCCGAACGTCCGAACCTCATGAAATCCTCCGCTGGAGAGCGACCAAACCTCATGAAATCCTCAGCTGGCGAGCGACCGAATCTCATAAAGTCCTGCTTGGGATCCCGACCGAATCTCATGAAATCCTGCTTGGGATCCCGGCCAAACCTCATGAAATCCTGCTTTGGATCCCTGCCAAACCTCATGAAATCCTGCTTAGGATCTCGGCCAAACCTCATGAAATCCTGGCCTGGATCCCTGCCAAATCGCATAAAGTCCTGGCCCGGATCCCTGCCAAACCTCATAAAGTCCTGCTTGGGTTCCCTGCCATATCGATCCATGGTGGACCGCTTGGCCATGCCCTCGAGCAGCTCACCCGAGCCACCGTAACTGCCCTCCGGAGGCAGTTGCTCCGCCTGCCGCTTGCCGAAGTGCATGAAGTTGTCCTGCACGGACCTCCGCTTGGCCTCCAGTTCCGGATCGAACTTGTAGCGCGGCCGGCGACTGTGTTTCTGGAAGCGCAGCAGCACGGCGTTCTTGGAGTAGTCGATGCCAATCACAGAGATGGGGTGACGGAACTCCAGCTCCGCCCTCGCGCCCTGATCGTTGCTGAGGAGTGCGTCCACCAGGTCATTGTCCTGCGGAGGACTCACCTCGGAGTCCGCCTCCTGCAGCGAATTGCCACCGTAGTTGGGCGTCTCGATGATCTCGCTGTGGATGGCCGACTGCATCTGGTACAGGGCCAGCAGGAACATCAAGGCAATGCCCATCTGCAAGGATACGAATGAAAGAGTGAAGGCCATAATTACGGGGCGATGGCATCTCGCGTTATCTATTGCAACTTTTAATCACATTAAGGCTGTTCGTTTTACTTAGGGTAACAGTAGCGCAGACAAAGTGTCCTGCTAATTAACCATCATGATATTTATGGCCAGATCTGCTGGGCTGGCGCGTAAAAAGTTAACCAACCGCATTAAGGCCACCGCAATGGCACCACAATGGGCACCCACACACCCACCCACCCACATTGGTATATAACCAGGTTTACAGGCATTAACACTTGTTCAAGGAAGTCGTGGGTGGGGGTGGGGGTGTCTGTTGATGTATGGTGTCCGGACGACGACAGAGCAGCACCATTAGAGATGCAAATGATTATGGCTTTTGGATATGGTGACGGCTCAGCCTGCGAGGCCTGCTTGCCTCGAGCTGATCCGCTGAGTGCCGTGTCGCCACGTGCGAGATGTGTCAGCTGCAACAGGTTGCTGCAGGCAGGATGCAAATGCCAGTGGCAGTCAGGGTCTCCCAAACGGAATCACAGTGACCTTCTCTACGCCTAACATTTGGTAGGTTTAAGTAGTTTTCGGATTACCTTTTATTATCGTAAAGAAGCATACATTTTGCAATATAAAGGAGGCCTTTTCTAATCAAAATTTAATTAAATAAAGAATCGGGGTCACCAAAACGGAATCTTAGTAATCTTGCCTACTGCTAACATTTGGTAAACTTAAGTACTTTCGGATTACCTTATATTGTCAGCAAAGAATCATAAGCATTTCGGAAGCCATTTCTAAACAAAATTTAATTAAATAAAGAGTTTAATTAAAGTAAAGAATCATACAATTTTCAATAATCAAAATTTAATTAAATAAAGAATAGGGTAACCAAAACGGAATCATAGTGGCCTTCCCAACTTATAACATTTAATAAGCTTTAATAGTTTTCGGATTACGTTTATACATATTTTCAGTAATTAACATTTCGATAAAAGTGTAATAAAATAAATAATCTGGGTCGCCATATATCTGAATCACTCTGCAACATTACCAATATCACTCATCTCAATTACTTTTTTTCTTCCGGTATTACCGGTGGTGGTGTTAAACTACTTTTTTTAAAACCTAGTTTTACATGTGGTGTCAGTGTCACCAAATCAACATAGAGATAGACCATTATATGTTATTGGCTCGTCAATTACTAACATTACATCCTATTTCTGTCATTTTAAAATGGCTTTGGAGTTGATCGTAAATTTGCGAAAATATGCTTTATGATAAGATAAATAAATACTAAAAGCTGTGGAAGTTGAAACAAAGTTGCAGTAAGGAAAAGCCGCCAACTAGGGTTTTCCACACCCGACAACCAGTGGCCAATTAGCACTTCAGTGCCGTCAGAAATTGAGTGCTCCGTTTGGAAAAAATTAAAAACTTGCCCAGACAACTCACGACAAAAACTTGACCTCCAAAGTCGGCGGCTGATGAGCGGACTTCGCAACCGCGAGCATTAACATACTTTCGGCGGTACTCGCTTAATTCGATGTCGCGGCAATCAGAGCCGTATTCAAGTGTTCAACTGTTCAAGTATTCAAGAGTGCAAAGAAGATGGCCCAGACAAACCGTCTAAAGCGAACTCAACATTTGCATACGCACTTCTGCGGGTCTTTAATGGCCAACTGCAGTTGCAGTTGCAGTTACGGGTTGCATTTCGCATTTCGCATCTCGCATTTGCAGCCTGCGATTGCAACAGGTTGTGGGGAACTCAAGGGTCCCATAAAGAGGAAACTAGTCAGGCGGCGTTTAATTTATGGGCTCCAACTGGAAATGTTGCAATGCCCCGGCTTGGCGCTAAAATATTATATGACAGACGACAGCCCCTCCAAAAGCAAGGAGTCAGCGAATTTGAAGTGGGTAGACAACAATTGCCAAATGTCTGATTGATTTGCGATGCCGAAATGTGCATTTAAAATTCATAAATGTGCCTTGTTGCCTTGTTGCCATCTTGCCTTGTTTATTCTGGGCTGAAGTTACCTACCACCTGCCCAAAAAAAAAAGGAAGGGGAGGTATCAATAACACACTCGTTAATTCGCTTAGCAGGCGAATGGAAGATGAAACTGGGTAGGCCTAAACTGATTTGCATGCCATATGCGATACGTTTGATATCTTTGAAGTAGCTGTCCTGGCAACTTATCCCTGCAGATCCTGGGAGACTTGCAGGATATATGTTATGTGTGGAGAGCACATTACCCGTGGCAAAGCATTTAAATATCATTTGTCACAATGGTGGGACACCGGAGGAGACAAATGATGGCGCGGCCATTTCAGTTGTCCAGTGTCGGCGATAAATCAAAAATTCTTGAGCTCCTGCCGTCAACACCTGAAAGTGGTCCACTATTTCCGACTGCCCGACTCCTCGACTCCCCTGAATCCCCACCAGGTGTGGATGCGAATGCAAATGGAAATCTAGCTCCGCTCTGGGCCCCAAAAGTGCACTCATAAATATCTCAATTTGCCTTTATTAACCGAAACGGCTGTTACTATTCCATGAGTCTGCTGGGTTCGGGGAAAAACTATTTCCTGGGCACGTTTTCACCTGACTCCAACAAATTTCCGGCGTGCGAGTGTCGAGAAGTTGACAAAAGCGAGTTAGTTAGTTTTAGTTTGGATGGGCAATGTTGGCCAATTAAAAATTACCAACATTTGAGGATTATGGAGTTATATTTAATACTTTTGGGGGATTTGGAAACAATCAAAAACTCACAAGGTAATAAATTTAGCTTTTACTATTTATATATTTACATAAATCTGAACTGTCAAATCTCTACTAATGCTACATTAGAAAGGTCGACTTCAAAAAAATCCATACGATAATTACGTATATTGCAAATCTGATTTAGTTAATTCAGGTGCTAAGCTTGCCTACTTTTTATTAAGCACAAAAACCAATTACCAATAAATGAAAGGTCTTAAAGTGATTTTTTTTATTAGATCTATGTAAGATTGCTACTAAAATTGGTTCCACCAAAATTTGAGTGCGGCTCATAAATCTTTTGGATATGAATAAGAGGTCTTTAATTGATGTGAATGCGTGCTAAATTGATACTAAAACGTTTTCCACCAAAAAATGAATGTCTATGTGGCAGAAAAAAGAGGTTTTTAACCAATCTTAACATAGATGTTTATTAAACAAGCCACCAATCTAAAGAGTTTTCGTTTAAAAACAAAAAATTCTTAAAATCTCTCTAATGCAATCGTGACTGTATTATTGCCTTAGAAATTATAGCCTTTTAAAAATTTAATTTTTAAATAGAAACTCTGAATTTTCACTTTATAGAAAAAAAATGTTTATAATTCCCCGAATTCAATACTAAATTATTTGTTTAAAATGGACAAAGTATTTACCACTTTTACTTTTATGATACTGTGTTGGCTTGTAAATTTTCACACGATTTTAGACGAGTTAACTGAATCATAAATACCTTTGTATTTAGAAATGGCCACCACAGAACCTTAATTGACTTTCGAAAGATTTCAAAGAATATTTGGTTGCCAAGTCCTGCTTTTTTTCAACGAAAACTTCAGCCACTCACCTTCGAAAGTTGTCCCTCTACTAGGAACTAGGATGAAGTCGGGAACGGGGATCCTTTTGGCCGCACACACACTTGTTGCCCGGTCGAATGTGAAACAGTTCTGTGCGAATGTCTGCCGAAACATCCTGTTTTATATGCTGTCCTTTGTGAGGCTCCAAAGGAGGCAGTTGCTGCTGTTGCTGCTGCTGCGGTTGTTGCTTGTGTGGGCGCGCGCAACAAGTGCTGCAGCAACATGTTGCCAAAGGACATTCAATGGCAGTGGTTTTCGGTGTTCGCTGCCTTTTGTTAACACTGCACTTTTTGCTGCTCTTAAATGCACTAGTCAGCCAGATTAGCAGTTGTATAGTGAGTTGAAAAAACCTTGACAATGTCGGGAAATGGACTCTGGTCAGTTGCTGATATGTTTTTTGTGCTTGTCAGCGGCTGTCAGCGCGACAAAAGGCCAAAAGCAGTCCGCATTCATTTTGACTTATTAGCCAGAAGCACTACCAACAACAAAAACAGCAACAACAACAATGACGTAGCAACATTTCGTCGCCAGTTTGCTGGCCACTCGAGTACCAAATTGTATGCAAATCGCCCACAATTGTTATGTTACGCCCACTTTTAAGTCGGCTGGAAAAGGAGGAGATGGAGGAGGAGGAGGAGGAGCAGGAGGAGCAGCAGAAGGAGCAGGGGAATCCTGGCCCAGGCACGTCCAATTAGCCGACGGCAAGTGGATCGACTACGTGTCCGTATGCGTTATAATTTGCCCTTGCCGTCGCGGCGTTTATGGCGCTTTATGGCCCTGTAACCTGTAACGGGATACACTGTGGCGCCTCAGGCATCTCATCATCCACATCCACATCCTCAAGCAGCCCCCATCCCCATCTCCACCAGCTTTTCTAAGACTCGACTCTTTTGGGTGGAGCTGTGAAACTGTTCAAAAAGGCGGAAGTCTGTAATTACGGCCCGGCAAAAGGCCAAAGTTTTTGAAGAGAGACTCGCCTAAGACGCACTGGCGTTTCATCGACTGACTTTTGGCCACCACGCATGACTGGGCAGAAATGTGTCGGGTTTGTTGGCCAGGTTTATTGTGTCCCCTGCGCTCTTTACGATCGCTCAAAATCAATACCAAAAACACGCGCGATAACCACGTCTGCAGATTGCCCATTTGCATAAAAAGCCGCGAAAAACGAAAACGAAACCAAAATAGCTGGGAAAGAGATAAAACAAGACTAGCTCAAGTTCAGAGCTTGGGTTTGTTGACCAGGCCAAGTCGTGTGCCAGTCCCCCAGTTTAAAATAGACCAGCTATACCAAGTTCAAGCCATCTTGACAACATGGTCTTTGAATCTGTCTAGTCACTCCTGAAACCATTGTTTTCTGCCCATTTGCATTTGAGTTCCATTTCTATTCCTCTCAAAGAAGTATTTTTATGTTTAAATTTAAATAAAACAGAAATTAAGATGTTTATTGTGTTTGTTTATTGATTTACTATGTTATGGTTTTACGACTTTACATCATGTTGGTATAAGGATTTCCTGTTGAAGCTATAAATAAGTGTGTGTAATAATTGAAATTTACACTTTTAACAGTATTCAATTAAAGAGTTATGGAATAATAGGTATATCTAATTAAAAAGCCTTTTTTTTCTTTGTTTTTAATACAACTTAAAATAACTATTTTAAAATTATATTTAAATTGGTTACAGCTTGTAAACATTTAAGGTTTTTACGGCTTTTTTCTATCAGTCCTTATAAAACCAATTCAGTTGAAAGGGAAAAGCATTTAAATATTTAATTTGATCACGTGGTGTTTTGAATATTTTTGGCCAAACTGCGAGGTGAGCAGAGGTCAGGTCGTTCGTTGCCACTCTTCACTCTCATCTTGGCCATTTTGATTAGCCCGATTAGCTGCAGCCCTGGCTGAAAATCAATTCATAAAATAGATGCCGCGCCGCTTTTTCGATGTCAATGCCATTGTCAATTTGCGGCTGCTACTCTTTCTGTTTTTGTTTGTGTTTATGTTTCTTTTTGTTTTAATGTTTCTGTTTCTTTTTCTGTTTCAGTATCTTTTTCCTTTTCGATTTTGAGTGCTTTGGCCAACAACTGTAACTAACCAGGTTCATCTAATTAATGGCCAGTGCAATGGCGATTTATGTGTGCCATAAAGTGAACTCAGGCATCCGCTTTTCGCCGATCCACCCATCGATGCGGTTCGTTAGCATTAATGGTTGGGGGCAAGATGATTTCCCTGTAGACCACAGTGCGTATGCGCAACGCAGTCGGTGCCGGGCCGAAAATTGAATTGTTTGGCTTGGCCAAAAAGCAATTGCATCATGCTCTGCGTGCTGGCGGATGCACTGGCTCCGGAATTGAGTGGTGAGCAGGCGAAACGGGCGAGCACCGGGCGACGATCGTTTACTTAGAGCGCAGCGAAGTGAGAAAGCGGCGCACAGTAGTTTAACCCCTGACCAATGGCTCTACAGGGGGTTAAGGGGTACCGAATGGGTTAAGAGGGGTGAGGAGGGGTAAAGAGGGGTTAAGCAGGGTTGAGAGGGGTTAAGAGGGGGCCAGGGGAAACCCCCCTTGCCTGCGTTTGTGTGTCACTGCTCGAGTCTCTCTCTCAGATTCGAAGCGTCTATGTGCACAGAAAGAAATCTGAATATGATATGATAATTAGGTTCAAGAATGAACTTATTTATTTATAAAATGTTATTATCAATTTCTTTAAAAACCATTTCCATCTATTATAAAAATAACAAAGTTTTATTTAGCTTAATAGAAATATACAAAATATATGAATTTTAAACAGTTTTTTACACTCTTTAAGTTAGTCCAGCTAATTTTTAGTGCGAAAGCCATTATAACCAACTCATTTGAAAAATTAAAAGTTTTCCCACTCCTAGGGACCATTTTCTTATTCTTTTTTAAATCATTTTGGTACGACGTCTTTAGAAACGACGTCAAAAAATGATGGATACGCAAATGAATTTATTCTTTATTTTGTATTATTCACATATCTACATTTAATAAAAACTTAAAAAATGTTGATACCCTAAACCGAGTTTTCAATACCAAAACCATTTCCCAATAAAATCATTCAAAAAATATTCTATCTATTTTTCCGAGGAATTTAAATTTAAACTCCGAAGTGTTTTAATGCCATAAAATGATGCAAACATAAGTAAATGTAAGGTTCATCACATTCACATATGACTTTTATGAGCAATGTATATATGTGCAATATCCACATGTGAAACTCTTACGTGAAATGTAAATATCTGTTTGACCTGACACGGAGCTGCTTTTTTTCTGTGTGGCAGCTCGGAAACTAGCTACCAGATCTCGGATAGGAGTATGTGCAGCTGAGTGTGCGCCAAAGCCAAAGCCAAACTAGCCGATGCGATACATAGTTTGGCCCAAAGTTGTTTTCGTTTTATTTTCTATTAGGTTGGCTGGGAGTGCGAGACTCTTTTCGTGATCAGTTTGTGTTTAGCATTCGGTGAGCGCGGGTCAACAGTATCTGAATCGAGTCCGGATCCGAATCTGAATCTGAAACCGCAAAGTATCTACGTATCTGGTTAAAAGGGTCTGCCATCGTTGCCAAGTGAAGGTGCGATCAAACTGATGCGTTTAATTTAAACAGTAGTTAAAATCGAAGACAGTTCAGTGACGACAATGCAATTAGCATGCGAATTCAATTCATTAACCAAGTCCAAGGCACTCTGCATATTTTAATGGATTTTATAATAAAAGACTTAAGCCATAAACGTGATAAGTCCTTGGTTGTCTAGCCGCATAGTTGAATATGTTTCCCAACCGCTGTATATACTGTATACTGAAAATGTCGTGACTTTAGCCTGCTGCATCCACTCCTTGATTTTATTATCGCATTGTTGACATCTCTGGCTGCTCCAAACTGGTTGTCCCCAGAAGAAAAGCCTCGCATGCAAACAAACCAAGGAGCAGGAGCCACTTTTCGGTTATTTTCCAAATTGGGAAACTGGGAATCCCAGGCTGTCCAGTTGGCTGGGGCATTCTTCTCCAGCAAGTGCTGCTGTCGTCTAGCATGCAATCACCATATCAATTGCCATAAATTGTAGTCTGTAGTTCCCATGACTGGCGGAATGTTTTGGCTATCCGGGAATCGTTTAATGGCTTTTGCCTTTTGATCGTTTTAGATGCTAACTCGATTGCCCCTCGGAGCAGTAGCAGATCTCAAATTGCAATAATTACCGCAAGTGGCAAGTGTTGCACAGCAGTTTCTGGCCGAGATTAGCGGGTTAGCAGGCTGTGGCCGTGTGTGTGTGTGTGTGGCAATCTCTTGGCCCGATTAAAACCCACCTCTGCCCTTTTTCACTTTCGAAAATCACGTTCGCTGCCGCAGTCTTTGGTATCAGCAATGAACTACGCCTGATGGCTGCGATCTTGGCCGCAGGCCTACCATTCTTGGGCCAATGCTAAAGTCGTTAACAGCTTTTAGCTTTTAATTTCGGACCAAGGCATTCAGAATCGCCATAAAAAGAGAGCTATAGTTATCGCAACGCTTTGTTGTTCGCTTTTTATACTCTTACAGGGGGTATTTGAATTTTAATTAAATAATTGTAATGTAATTGAGGCAAACTTTTATGGTGCAATATTTTATTTAGTTCTGTAAAATTAGTTAAAAATCAGATTTATTGAGTATGAACTTAATAGGCATTATATTTCTTAAAACTGCCATTAGCTATACAAATTAAATGTTGCCAACTTTTCGCAGATAAAATATATATATAGCTGTGGATCTAGCCAAATTAGTTGGGGTACCAGGATTTTTATATCAGCAGGGGGTTTTAAAAAAAATTGTTTAAACCTTTCCTTTCTAATAACATTTTTTACCCGAGGGTGGTATTTGAACCCTCTATTTTCCTCCCCTCCGTGGAAATTCACTCATTAATGTTTTTAATACAAATGAGAAGGCATACAAACATCGGCTTGCCGCTGGGCAGTTCCCTTCTCGTTATGGCTTCAGTTTCACTTGTCACCCCAACCCCAACTCATTGCGGCTCTGCTCCGCCAACCAGAAGATTACAGGTAGAGCAGGCAGTCCGCCTTGTTAGCCGGGGTCCAAGTCCGCGTCGTCTAATAACCGCTTATGTGCCGAATGCGGGTCATCGTGTCACCGGACCAACGGCTTTCGATCAAGTTTACGTCAGTCGGCGGATGAAGGACACAAGGTGCTCTGGGCTCTAAGCTCCATGCTCCATGCCCCATGCTCCATGCTCCACCGCCCACGGCAAGCTCATGGTGCGACTCGTGGGGCATGCTACATGGACATGGACAGAGATGCGAATGTGGCAATCTTTTAATTGGTGCCGCAACGCCGAATCGGTGTCGCTCCGCTTGCCCACTCGATGGTCACCGCGTTGACGTTGACACTCAGAAAAGCAGCCAGCCAGCCAGTTAGCCAGCCAGCCAGTTATGTGGCCAGCCAGCCAAACATGGCCTAATCTGCAATTGTCGCTCCGCAGGCCAACTGGTTGGTTGCCTCATAACCACATGCGGCTCCGGTCACTTTACGACCAAGATCAAATGAAATTAAAAGTGCACTTGGCGGCAACGGCTATTACGTGCTTACAGCACCATAAGTGTCTCAAGAAAAACCCAACAATGTCAACTTTTTCAACGTCCACGTTTTTAAAGATCATATTTCACTGATTGAAAATAATAGTTATCAAATAGCAAATTGGTTCCGAAATATGCAAATTTCGAATATTAACGGTGAAGGAAGTTAACCTCGGCACGCATAAATTTAATAGACTTTACTGTAAGACATGATTTTGTTTTTTGTCACTTGTAGAATATAGTTCTGCTTCTTCTGAAATCGAATTAATTGCCATTATTATAAATAATAACTTACTTTTTTTTATGACATGTATTAAATACATCTAGAAAAAATTCTCAGAATGGCTATAAAAGTGGTAGTATGATAATTAAGCTTTAGAGTTCATAAAAGTCACATCCAATAAAAAGTCATGTATGTATTATTACAGGAAAACCTACTTAGTTATTAAAAACCTGAAGACAAACAGACTTTTCCTGAGATAGTCGAACCTTAAATGTCTAGAGATTATTGAGGATCTTTTAAAGACCTTATTTTTAGCGATTCATAATTGGTAATAAAATACTTTCCCCAAACAAGTCATTAAATAAGCCTATAATCATGTGCACAGAAGCCATCCGAGATGACCGCCAAACCGAAGTTCGTGTATGAGAAGGATGATTTGGCCACCATAGGCGAGGTGGACGACAACGAGGTGGACCGCATTGCGGAGTGCTTCAAGGGACGCAGTCTGTTCATCACCGGAGGCACTGGGTTCCTGGGCAAGGTCCTGGTCGAGAAGCTGCTGCGGTAAGTGGGCGGCAAGTGGGCGGGGCAGCTGGTCCGTACGTGGCCCCATTAATCCCAATTTCCGCCATGGCTTATGCAATATTATTAATTCCTGCAGGTCGTGTGGTGGCCTCAAGCGCATTTATCTGCTCATCCGCCCCAAGAAGGGCAAGGATCCACAGGAGCGCATCAAGGATATATTCCAGAATGTGGTAAGCAGGGTGGGAATTATGAAAACTATGAGAATTCATTGCCTGGCTTACGAAATTAATCAACTAACGTGTGTGTGGCGTTTATACAGCTGTTTGACCAGGTGAAGCAGCTCCGCGGCGAGGAGCACATCCTGCAACAGGTGGTGGCCATCGCCGGGGACGTCCTTTTGCCCGGCCTGGGAATCTCCGAACAGGACCTGGAAATACTGCGCCAGGAGGTGTCCATTGTTTACCATTGTGCAGCCACAGTGCGGTGAGTGACATTTTACCGTGGCATTAAATTGGGTTTTTGGTTAGGATACATATATCTTAATTAGTACATGGACTTCTATTATATGTAGGACTGTGATTTCCATTTATTATGCCCGTCAAATGAACTATTTTTACTCTTGTCCTCAAAGGGTACAATAAATCACTCTTTTTCTCAAAAAGATAATAAATCTCTGCCTACCAGTTTTTACTTTAAAGAAATTCTTTCGGAATTTGATTTCCCAAACCTTCCCCCAAATTCCGGAAATAATCTGTTCCCTTACTAGCTGCTAACTTACGATAAAGATCTACTGGCAACAATCTTTTCGATAACTTGATTTATAAATTATTCATCAATCATTATTTGTAATTAATAATATACGTACTTTATTTATTAATAGTTAATTTGTTATTGCACCACTATTTGTCAATAGTTAGCTGTGAAGTGTAACCTTCCATTCCTTCATTCCATTACCCCAACTCCTTTCTGACCGGAAACAACCCATTCCTTCTTCAGCTTTGATGAACCTCTTCGCAATGCCGTGTTCATGAACACCCGAGGCACCAAGTACATGTTGGAACTGGCCCAGACTCTGAAGCACCTGGACTTCTTCGCCTACTGCTCGACCGCCTACTGCCATCTGCACGTGAAGACGCTGTACGAGAAGCCCTACGACCCACCGGCAGATCCTCACAAGGTGATGCAGGCCTGCGAGTGGCTGACGGACGAGGAGGTGGCCACCATCGAGCGCAAGGTGCTGGGTGACATCCCAAACACCTACGCCTACACCAAGTCGCTGGCCGAGGCGCTGGTGGTGGAGAAGTTTGACCAGCTGCCCGCCGTGATCCTGCGGCCCTCGATCGTGATCCCCATCTGGAAGGAGCCCATTCCCGGCTGGACGGACAACATCAATGGACCCACTGGTCTGCTTATCGGAGCGGGAAAGGGTGTCATTCGCACAATGTACTGCAATTCCTCGGGATACGGCGATTTCCTGCCCGTGGACGTGGCTGTTAATGGCATTTTAGTGGCCAGCTGGAGGAACATCACCGCGGGCACGGACACCACCAATCGGGTGGCGCACATGACCTCCTCCAACGACATCAAGGTGTCCTGGGCGGAGATCATCGAGCTGGGTCGCTGGGTGATCGAGAACAAGGTGCCGCTGAACGGCGTGGCCTGGTATCCGGGTGGCTCCATGAAGTCCAACTACTGGGTGCACTACGTCTGCATGGTGCTATTCCAGTGGATGCCGGCCCTCTTCGTGGACGCCCTGCTCTGGCTACTCCGATATCCGCCGGTACTGTGCCGCGTCCAGAACCGCATCTTCAAGGGATTCGAGGTGTTCGAGTACTATGCCAATAACGTTTGGAACTTTGACAACTCGGAGGCGGTGAAGCTGCGCAAGCTGATGAACAACAAGGAGCGGCGTACCTATGTGATCGAGAAGATCGAACTGGACCTGATCGACTACTTCACCAACTGCGTACTCTGCGCCCGTCGCCTGATCCTCAAGGAGTCTGACGAGTCCATTCCGGCGGCCAGGAGACACATGAAGGTGTAAGTACTGCGGAAATACCATTTTCATTTATGTCCCCCACTGATCACGATCTCTCTTCACCAGGATGTGGGTGGTGGACAAGGTCTACAAGGGCATCTGGATATTCGGCATCCTCTACATGCTCTACAGGTGCTTCTTCGCCGGCTAGACTCCGTCCGGATGCGACGCTTAGTTAAGTGCTGGAGACCAAAAGATGAGCCCTGCCCCAAGCCGTAGTTGTTATGTTTTCTTTAGGAACTAAGTCTTCTAGTTTTAGGCGGTGCTGTTGATTAGAAACTTAATTCACTTGTTTTGAAAGACAGCGAATAAAACATTGGTTTATGTACGGAACCGAATTTGAATGGGTCTAGGGGGATATTATATTAATATCAATACACTCATTTGGCCCTTATACATATTATCTAATCTCGCCTTTTTTTAGCGCTTTAACTTTTTGAGTTAAACATTATGAAGAGCAAAAATATAAAAAGGATTTGATTATCAAATCCTTCTACAGTTTGTGATGACAAAATTCTACTGCATAAATATGCTTAACCGTTATAATCAAATCTGAAATTCAAAAAGCGGAAATATAAGCATAAATATAAGTATTAATGGTATATTTTGTAAACAAAATAGTTTATTTTATCCATGTCGATCTGCGGTCACATTATAGGGCTCATAAGAACGCATGCTTTAGAAGCCGGTGCACTGATAACTGTATTTGGTTTCCTCAGGATGGCGAGAATATTGACAGCTGGCTTTGTAAGTTACTTAAAGTCCGAGGAGCGGATGGTTAAACAATGTTTTTCTGGCCAGAAACATTTTAAGAGGGCCCTAAATATGTATGAGAAAATTGTAAGTAAGCTCAAATTCAGTTATGAAAATCATCTTCCAAGAACTATGTAAATGTACAAAGTTCCAAGTTTTCGTATTTTAAACCCCTTTGAAGATCAAGTGTAGATAATGTTCGGATCAAACAACAATTAAAAACCGATCTTAACAAATGTTATCCTTCTAATCCTAGAAAGTCACACCTAAGGATCTGAGCCGGATCTACAGCGCGAAAGAAGTTAGGATGCTATGCCAGAGGACCAAAGTCAAGGTAGATATGACAGCCCAAAATTGTGTTTGGGATGCAAAAAAGTACTTGGATAAAAAGAAGTGCCTGGTCAACCGATCCGAGAGCTTCATCAACGATCAGATTGAAAGGGCGGTGAACGAAAAAAAGGTAGTTCCGTATTCGGATAAGGACGTGGCCATCTACACTCATATAGTCCGATGTGAAACGAAAAAGGACAATAATGCTAGGTTGAAGCGATGGCGTCGCAAGGAAAGGACACCCCAAAAGACTTTGGCTTCACCCAGGCGCTCGAAGCGTCTTTTACGGCCTCCTTTGTCGCCTGATTCTCCTCTGCAAAGGCCGGAATATCTATCTCCTCATGGAAAGCCATTCGTTCTTTGGGAATCCTTGGAGCGGGATTCGGATTCGCCTTTCGCTTCCTTGGAAATGCAAATAAAACGGGAGCAGGCATCAATCGTGGATCAATTGGATTATTCCATGGTCACTTTGGAAACGCAAAAGCTGGAACCCAGCGGCCCGGAGCTTTCGAAACCCATTCAATATAATCCAATTCTCATTAGGGACTCCTCGAATCTGCATTTGAAGTCGCAGTCGCCAATTGCTCCCTTGGAAACCAAAATGGAACCGCATCAGCCGATACTCCTTCCTAATATGCCTTCTCTATTTTAAAATGATGACGGCGTTTGCTGAGAAATGAAATAAGTGAAATAAATGAAATAATATAATATAAAACTATTATGCAAATATATTTATTAACGATTGAAACTTTGTAAATTTTGGCGCTCCACTGCGTGTTCACACTACAGCTGCATTTTAAAATAGAACTGTCAAAAAATCGATAGCTTATCAAATTAAACTTCGATACTATCGTATACAGAAAAGGGGAATTCCAGCAAAAAGATCATGAGAATTTTAAGTATTTCTTTCACATTATTGGCATACATCAGTTTAGTAAAAACATTACAACAATCCCAATAGCCACTAGTTTTCATACACAACAAAAGTGATAACTAATTTAATTAGGGTAATAAGTATTACACAAAACTATATTATTTTGTATTATTGTGATAGCTCACCAACAATCGATAGTGCCCGCCGTAGCGCAACCATCGATACTGCCGATAGTGCCAGCGATGTTTTGACAGCTCTAATTCGGAAGGGCTTTGCTTTGTTTTGCAAATTCCAAGCGGAGCTGAGGCTGTGACAGATTGCGGGTGCGAGTCGCGGAGCAGCATTGCGTCATCATCCGCTCCTGGCCAGAAAAGAGCTCGGGGAAAATAGCAGGCGCAAGCCAACGCTCCCGGCGACGAGGACAAGAAGGAGGACGACGACGGACCAGAAGAGGAGGAGGAGGCGGTGGCCGAGTCACGGGACCTGGACGACATGGCCAGCACCACTGGGAGTGCTCCCAGCCTGGGAGCCGGCAGCGGGGCTGGTGGAACAAGTGGACCTAGTGGAAATGGTGGCACACTGGAGGGCACACTGAGCAAGTGGACCAACGTGATGAAGGGCTGGCAGTATCGCTTTTTCGTTCTGGACGAGAACGCCGGACTGCTGTCCTACTACACGGTGAGTAGCTGCAGTTGACTCCCTGACTAACCCCCCATATCGCACCCAGAACCGATTTCCCAGGGCCCGTGGCCTTATCTTATCTGCGGTAGATACATTCGGATACACGCACACTTGTTGGTGCTCTTTTATTGCGTGATTTGTGGACATGGGCTTACTTCCCCGATTCTGCTGACAGGCTCTTGCGGCGCTTTGCGACCTGGTAGGCACTGTTGTAGAAGTTGTAGAAGCCGTAGAACATGCCCGCGATGACTGTAGTAAAGTACACGAGTACGATGAGCGGTAAGCCGCACAATACCGCCTGGCATAGAACCTGCGCCAGGATGAGGCTGAACTGCGTCATCTGGATGACCGTGATGCTCTTCTTAACGGGCGTCAGGGCCACCAGCACGCTCTTGTCGGCCACGGCCGCCACGAAGTAATATGAGTACATAATGACGTGGACGATCGAGTTAAGGAACACGCAGAAGTAAGCAGAGTCGCCTGTGGACAAGTGGACAGTTGAGGCCGAAATAGGACAAAGAAACAGGGTAGCTCACCATTCTCGTTGAAGTTGATCAGCATGTACACCAGCGTCAGCGTGGATATGTGGTGGAAGATGTGCAGCTTCGACACCTGGTTCTGTTTCTTGCGCAGCACGAAGATCACAGTCTCCAGCAGCTCTGACAGCTTTAGCCAAAAGAGGAAGTAGGCCAGGCTGTAGTAGCGTTGCACGTGCTCGGGACTGATATTCCGGCACATCCAGAAGAAATAGATGGTGTTGTCCGTGATATGGAGGACCTACGGAACTAGAGCTTATATCGCGCCGTTGCCACTGCAAGCCAAAGTTACCCACCTCCTTGATGACGTACAAGCAACACACCACCTGGATCAGATTATGCGCCAAGATCACTCGCTTGAGCCCGTAGGGCTTTCGCCATTCCATGAAACTGTAAGGGCGCGAGAGTTTAAAGGTCTTCTCTCTTACACAACTAAACCAGCGGACCCGTTGAATTGCTAATGCCGAGTCCAGAGACCCGCATGCAAAACGAGCGAATTTGATATTAGCATGTGGACTTACTGCGGACCCGCTTTGATGACGAAGTACAGATAGATGGCCAGCAAGGTTATCATGTACCACGGATCCGAGTACAACGTAGGAATCTTCACCACTGGCGGCAGATCAGGACCTGCAATATGATTAGACACGTGGGACAATCTCGTTCAGTTCTCCGTAGAAGCTTACTCATTGACGCCTCCATGTTTTTTTGGGTTGCTATTCCTCTGGCCTGGATCCTAGGGCTCGCGAGGGTCTGCCGACTGCTGCTCTATCGTCTTGAAATGCTGGCGCACATTTAAGCGCGCACAATGCGCTGACCACTGCTTTTATTCACTTAATAGCATTGATTAGAATTCGTTAATTTTTAGCAGGCGTAATAACCCTTTGACAGCCGGAATTGTGGTTTAATGAGCTCGGCTAATTCCAACTGCATATCTTTTTCAGTCGAAGGAGAAGATGATGAAGGGCGTAAGGCGGGGATGCGTGCGCTTGAAAGAAGCACTGATCGGGATCGACGACCAGGAGGATAACACGTTCACAATCACCGTGGACCACAAGACCTTCCACTTTCAGGCAAGTCGTTCTCACCAAATAAAAATAAAAATGCATCCCAAAATAATATCTTATGACTACCATTAATATTCTGAGTCCAATATTAAATAGCAGGGTTCCCGAGTTTAATCCAAATTATTAATACCTCACGAGAATTGCACAGAACTTTTGAATATTTCGATTTTAGTATTGATAGCTTGAACTGAATAACGAAACAATGCTGAATTGCAAATTAGAAGTCATGATTTCCCACTTCTTTATCAATACGTTGAGCAACGATTTGATAGCAAATGCAGCCACGTGCGTCTATCCAATTCGCAGTGTCGCAGTAAAGTACTAGAAAGTCTATGCTAGCTTGACCCCTAGAAAAGCAGAGCTTCGATTTTTTTTATGATATGTGCACAATAGGCGGGAAGAAAGGGTATCCGGGCAGCGACCTAGAAACCTCTGTCTGGCCCTCACGTTCTTCCTTTTGTTTGACTTTGTTGCCTTGATGTAACGATAAAACTTTTCCCAATACCCACACACCAGCAAAGGAGCCAACTAAACTTGCCAACTTTCTAAACGTTTGCAGGCGCGGCACACCGAGGAGCGGGAGCAGTGGGTGCGCCGACTGGAGGACACCATTCGACGCCACGCGAACCGTTCGCGTCTGTGGGACAGCCAGAGCGCCTACTACAACGCCGGTGGCTACACGAGGGAAGGGGGCGGAACCGGAGTAGGCGGAGTGGGCGGCAGACGACCCAACCACCTGGAGCTGGTGGCGCGCCGCGTTTCCGAGGCGGATGCCTACCTCCAGCTGATGATTGAGCAGACGAACGTTAGTATTGTGCCACGTAATGCAGGCATTATGCAATTTACTGTCACTTTCGCTTTCTCTCTGTTCTGCTCAGTTGCTGGACAAACGCATCGCGGAGCTGACCGATCCGGCGGAGCAGTCCAAGTGCAAGGCACTGCAGGACAACGCAAGTGTGAGTAGGAAGCGGTTACATTCCACCCAGTGGAGCTGGGGACTCCGTGAGCGAAACCTCTAGGTGCAGTTCGTCGCGGAAGTTATTTGAGAGTCGATCCACTTCGGCGTACGTCAGTCGCCAGTAGTTGGCGTCAACAGCCATGAAGCGGCTCGTGTCTTGGCTATGATTCACCTTTCGAACACCCACCACGTACGCTGCCCGCACAGCAGCATCTCTCCCGCACAGACACAACGTGGCGTTTAGCTGCAGCCGGTCGCCAGGTGTCACCAGCCAAATCACATACACCTGATCCCTTAGAGTATCCGATAACCGCACACTTCGTGTCGGAAGCTTATCCTTCAGAGCAGCGTGTGTCGCTGTACGGCAGATGAGCACCACCACCGGCATGTGGGGTTCCAGCTGCAAATGCTGCTCCGGATCCCGTGGTCTCCGTGACATCAGAAACTTCTGCTCCAGCTGGCCACCGTAAGCCAGGAGTCCCAACACCTGGTTCACCCGAAACTCACAGCTCTGCGGCTGGAAGGAGAGCACAACACGCTCACCCTCCACCAGTGGCTGAAAGCGCTGAAAGGAGGCATACTTGTCGTCGTGTTCGCAGAGGTAGTGCACCATAAGCAGCTGGCTGTCCACGTGCTTTTGGCAATTCTCGAAGAGGCACTTGCTCACTCCGCATTTAATCAAAAGTTTTTCCGGCTCATTGTCTTCGTCCTTTACGGAGGAATCAACTTCACCCGCTGGAGCTGGCTCAATGGCCTCGAAACTCGACTGAGAGAGGAGTTTCCTTTGACGCAGCTGACACTGCTGCCGCTGCTCGAGCTTCTGCATCCCCACCCGCAGGGTTTCCATGTTGGAGTTGAGCTCCTTAAGATCGGCATCCACGTTGAACTTGGTCTTCAGCTTGTTCTTCAGCTCCGCTTGTTCTTCCTTGCGTTGCTTTTTGTACGCTTCGAACTGGGCACACACGTCGTCGATGCTGTGAAGCTCAGGATCGAGAAAATCCATTGCGGATTGGAGGCTTTAATTATTTAACGAATCGAATCGCTGGCAAAGCTAGGAATTTGGATATTCGGATTGCTGGAATGTGTGTTTTTGTTCTCCCAACGGAGTTTGCCGGGCGAATCGTATTGCCAGGCACACTGGGCCACCCACTGGTATTGATTTCCAATGCAAGTTCAGGGTTAGCAGGCCACCAGATGCAAAGGCCTGAGAGAATGCCACTCGACCGGCAGCTGGTCACCAACGGCAGCTGCTCACTTCCCCTTAAACTTTGGCGAGGCCATATCGATATTTTTCACTCCCGCTTGGCTAATTCCACATTTTTGTTTCAGGCCATGCTGGATCACATTAAGCACTCGATTGTCAGCCTGCAGATTGCCAAAAACATGGCCCACCCCATCAACGGAATCTACAATGGCCCTCCGGCCACTGCCTCGACCAGTTCCTCGGCCAGTGGAGCTGCCACCACGGGCAGCAGCAACAACATCCAGGCAGGTGGCCTGAAGGTGCCCCTGGAGGGCCAAGGGGGCGGGAAGGGCGACCTGTGCGACGACGAGGACGATTCGGCCACTGAGAACGGTGAGTGTGAGTGCTCTTGGCCAAGCAACTGGTAATCAAGCCAGGGTCAAGCGGCTAATCGAATTCGATTCGAGAGGTCTATTTCCATTCACCCCGCTAATCTCGCATCCATCTTGGCAGCCACCACCGCTCCTCTGGGTCTGGTTGTGCCGGAGACCTCCTACTCGAGCAGCGAGGGCGAGGATGACTTCTACGATGCCCACGACGATCCCTTCACCAGCCTTGGCAGCTCCCCGATTGGCTGGTGAGTGGACCACTTGCAGGACTTACAAGTAGCAGCCATGGCAGCCCACTTGACCAAGTGTGCCGACTGGCCATCAATCAGATGCGATGCGGCAGCCGGCAAGCGTGCTGGGTAATGTGTAATGTGTTGTGTGTGCTGCGTGCTAAAATTACGCATTCATTGCCCTCCAGTCCGGAACCCCCGGCTGCTGGCCTGCTCCTCCTCCTCCTTCTGTTCCTTTGAGGCAGGCGCATGCGCCTGGGCAGCGCATGCAAAATGCAGTGCCCGAAGTTCGTGGCAATCGCAGTTTCGGGGCAGCCTGTAATTTCGGCCAAGTCGCGTGTAAATAATAAATACAGGAGGTCCTCCTCCTTCTTCTGATTCTCCTTACCGTGCAGTCATCGGCGCTTTGCTGGCACAGCTGACACGGCTTCGTCGTCGGCGCCTCGCTTCGTCATCGACGTCGCTCGTCCTAGTCGTAGTTACAGTCGCCATTGTGTGTGTCTGTCAGTTGTAGTTTCGTTCGTCATCGGCTCGCAGTGTCAGAGCGCTCCTTTGGGTGCACGTAGGTGGCCCCCGCCTCCGTATCCGCTTCCCGGGTGGATTTTTTCAGCAGTTTACTTGTTTTCCATTAATGGCCTAGCTAAGGCAGCGGCTTTTGTCTAGGCTTCGATTCGAGAGCTTCCGGTGCGCGAGCGAAATTATGCAGCTGCTGGGAGTGCAGTAAAGCATCCGGCCAGCATCAGCATCCCACGTCATGTTCAAGAAGTGGGTCCGACGCGTGAGCCTGAGGTGAGGTTGTACAGTGTGCGCCAGGTCGCCGTAAGTGTTTCGCTCATAAATTGTAAATGAAGCAAGCAACAGAGCTTGAAGAGGAGGAGGATGCGGGAGGCTGCTGGTCCCCAGTGACGCACACGCACACGCTGACATCACGCTTGTGGATTAATGTCGCCCCATTAGTTATGCCCAGACACCCCAGGAATCCTAATCAACAAGTCCTGATTTCACTCTCATTTCCCTTTCACCAGCGCCACCCGCGGCTTCTCGGAAACCACATCCCCCTCCCACGAAAAGGGGCCGGATGGCTTCTCCAACGCCGAGCCAATGCCTTTGGGCGAGTCAGTTGCCCCCCAAACGCTGCCAGAGATCGAGGAGAGCGTGGCCGATGCGGACACCAGCATTAAGACATCCAGGACCGCTGCAAGTTCCCGAAGTGCCAGCTACGACAATGGAATAGACTACGACGCTCTGTACGAGGAGGAGGAAGAGACGGACCTCAGCATGGAGGCGCACGGCTCGATGATTACGCACCTGCTGTCGCAGGTCAAGATCGGCATGGACCTCACAAAAGTGGTGCTGCCTACGTTCATCCTGGAGCGCCGCTCGCTGCTGGAGATGTACGCCGATTACTTTGCCCATCCCGACCTGTTTTTAAAGTAAGTCTTTAGCAACAATCCCAATGAATACAAATTATTAACCATCTTATATAACAGAATCTCGGATTTGGATGATCCGCGCGATAGAATCGTCCAGGTCTGTCGCTGGTACATGAGTGCTTACCATGCGGGACGCAAAAGTGCAGTAGCCAAGAAGCCCTACAATCCAATTTTGGGAGAAGTCTTTCAGTGCCATTGGGACATTCCTGGTATGCAGTGCAGTAAGCCTAATCTCTGACCACACTTACATGAATCGTTGCTTATTCCAGGGGAGACCCAGGATGCTCAGGAGGTGCGCGACGGCCCAGTGCCTTGGTGCAAGCGGGATCAGCTCACCTTCTTAGCGGAACAGGTGTCGCACCATCCGCCAAGTAATAAATACAAAAAAGCCCCCTTGATGAAAGATATTGAAACATTTATTTGTTACAGTTTCTGCCTTCTATGCGGAGCATTACAATAAGAAAATCACATTTGCGGCCCATGTCTGGACCAAGTCGAAGTTCTTGGGGCTCTCGATTGGAGTCCACAACATTGGCGAAGGGGTAGTCACCCTGGTGGATCGCAGCGAGGAGTACATAGTGACCTTCCCCAACGGCTACGGAAGGTGAGGAGCGGCTGCATGGGCTTATGTTTCTGCATAACTGAAGAATCCCATCCATTGTAGGTCCATTTTAACGGTGCCTTGGATTGAGCTGGGCGGCTCGGTGGAGATCAAGTGCCCGCAGTCGGGCTACTACGCCAACGTGGAGTTCCTCACGAAGCCCTTCTATGGCGGCAAGCGCAATAGAGTCTCCGCCGAGGTGACAAAACACCTAAAGTAACCCTTTATTTTATATTAATTCTGAGCATCCGCAGGTCTACGCGCCAAGCGAAAAGAAGCCTTTTGTCTCGATTGCCGGCGAGTGGAGTGGTTTGATGGAGGCCAAGTGGCACGATAAAAACGTAAGTCGCCCAAGTTATGATAGCTTAATGTAGATAGTAAACCATTATATATTGTTACCGTAAATGTTGTACCTTTTCGTGTACTTTTCCCTCCGCATACCGCGCCTAAACGCTGCAACAAACAACCCCACGAGTTGGCAGCCACATCCACCCTACACACCCCACCTCAACCTCTACTTTCTTTCCACGATTCTTCTGCTTTTCTCTTAAATAGCTCGGGAGCATTTCCTCTGTGTGTTTACTTTGTTTGTCTAGAAAATCGAACCCACCAACTACTCCTCTGCCTGAATATCCAAAGTTGTATTTAAAATTGTTGCTATCCGTACTTATATGTATGATTGTTGTGTGTTCAGCATTAGACCCAATCAGTTTGACCGCCTAGTGAACCTGAATGAATCTCTTGAATTTTCTAGAAAACCGAAGTATTCGTCGACGTAAATCGCATACCCATATTTAAGAAACAAGTTCGACCAATCGTTGAGCAGGATGAGTACGAATCGCGACGCGTTTGGAAGGAAGTGACAGCGGGACTCAAGTAAACAGCTCACCAATCTGCCAATTAATCTCTGACCCCCGAATGCGAATCGGAGTAATCTGATCCCTTTGTTCGTTGCTCTTCCGCAGGTTCAACGACATCGAACGCGCCACCACAGCCAAATACGTGGTGGAGCAGCAGCAGCGTGAACAGGCAAAGGTGCGCAAGGATTACGACCTGGCCTGGGAGCACAAGGTAAACCACTTGGATATAGTGTAACTCAGTCAACTGATCTAATTTTTCGGCAGCACTTTAAACCTGTGGGCGACAACTGGATATACGCCAAGCCGCTGAGCCAGCGCATGTATCTGCAGGAGAAGGAGGCCAAGAGATAATGCCAGCGACTGACATCGAGAGCAAGAACACCAAAAACGTCTATATATATGGATCATATCAAGAACGAGCCTCAACTATATGTTTAATTCCACAAGTGCGCAAACCTCTGAACACTGACGATACAACGTAACGAATGCAGGAAACGATAGAGCAACAAGTAAAAGGAGGAGGACGAGGCCTCCAGTGTCTGTTTATTAATTGTAAATAATATACACGAATATCCAGGCGGCGAAACAGAAGGAAAGCTCTGCTCATAAGGTTGCAAAGCGAGTCAAGCTCGACGGATCAGCTTAGACAGACAAAGCAAACAACACTCACAGTTTCTACACACAATTAACGATTATTATTTACTACTAAGTACTAGTGTGTTTCAAAGGCAATCGCAGTAAACTGCAACACAAGAACACCTATTCAATACCTTTTACATTACTAACATTTACTAACTAGCAACAAAGAAAGAAAACCAATATATAATGGGATATATCAAAAGTTGTAGATTACGAAATGATAGAGATTTAAGGATAGAAATTCTATTTTTGAAATAAAAGACTCTGCTATAGACGAAATACAATACCGACACGCTAGTATCTGAAGGATACTGCCTCTACGCTTGATTCCAAGACCCCAACAGACATACAGAACACGGTGCACAATGACTTTCCGATCGCATAGTTTTAAAATCAAATACGATTATACAATTACCTCTAGTATTATGTTTCGAATTCCACTTGTCACAATGAATAAAGCTTTACTAACAGTCCGCTGCTAACAATTCCTCAAACACCTGTACACTATACTGTAATAAAACGCAAATGAAACCCACACTCCTTGAGACATTTAAAACTAAACTTTAACTTTACTTTAAAGCCTACGAGCCAGAAAGACAACACCACCCACACCCACAGCAAAGCTACCGAATACTCTCACGCAAAGTTAACGCAAAATGAAACGAATAAAGTAAATACGCTTCGATATTTATTTAAAGTAATATTTAACGGAATAGTTAACCCGTAGAATAGACGAATAGAAATCCCGAGGGCCTTAATTGGAATCCGTATCCATGCCCGGGTGCACAGAACTTGTATATATTTTTTCGATTTCCTTTTTAACCAAACGAGAAATATAGCAAATACCCCAAACAGATTGAGTGTAACGGATATGATACGATTATTGCAAATAAAGCGATTTGTTCTTACAGCACTCGTTGTGGTTTTACTTATTTAATTTTTATTTAAAATATTTCAAATATGGTATTAAAAAAAATGTACTAACTAACATTCGATTTGGCTTGATTTAACACTATTTCTTTTTCATAAATTTTAATTCCCTATTTGTAATATGAGTATTTAACATATTTACATATTCATATTTTTTTATTTAAATTTAAATGTAATCTTTGTTTTGAATTGTAACCGAAATAGGTTACTATCGAATTCGATAATTGTACTATGGTAATCGATGTCTGAAAACTGCTTGTCGATAGGCGACCTAGCATTGTGCCACCTCTATTTTAAAACGCACGGTCACACTATTGACGTGGCCTCAAAATTTTTTGTTCTTCTTCTCTGGAAAATGCAAAAAGTTTGCATTTGTAAAGTTAATTGTGCCTAGCAGCGAACGACGCCAAGTTCACGGAATCCGCCTGCCAGTCCAGGACGTGTTCGCATCCATCCGGAGCACGCGAGGAACGCCAGGAATCGCGAGAGAAAGATAAAAGTGCTGAGATTGGGGAGTGGAGAGAGCGCAGGGCAGTGCCGTGAAAATCGTTTAATTCGCCTTCGCGGAGGAAAAACCAGCCCAGGATTCACCCGAATCCCATAAAAAAGTATCCAGCCAGCGGATTCCACAACAAGCGCGGGCTTTTCCACGGCATTAAAGGCGGAAAAGTCAATTTGCAGCCCGCAGCAAAATCGCCAATCAAGGGCGCAAGAAGAAGAGGCAACTACAAAGTGCAAGTGCTGGTCAAGAAACTACATGCCACTGGAAACTGAAGCTCGGAGAGGTGATAAGTGACTGGTAACCATGATATGTGCACCCCATTCGATACACTTTGATTGCCCCCAATTACGTTGGTTGGGTGGTGAGTTGGAGAGGAGGTGGTGAGGCGTTGGGCGGAGCAGGATGACTTTGCCAATAGGCACGTCATCAAAAATTCGCTTTGCTTTCGAGTCGCTTCCTTCCGCCCGCGCTGCAACTGGGTCACCGCCCACTTTGACCCACCTTCCAGCGATCGCTGATGGCGAGGTCAAGTACTAGGGGCAGGCAAACGCACACATCTTATAACTCAAAAACCCATAATACTGTGCTGTCGTAGCTGTTTAAACAGCCGAATGTGATACAATTACCAGCTAATTTCCGAGTTATTGTTGACGTAGACACACTTCTGTAAACATTGGCTCAAGACATTTACCTACGCAGCCAGTCAAGCTCATAACTTGAAGATAAAGCCCCATTTTAGCAGAGTTTCGCATTCCAATCGAATATCAGTGCATTATGTGCAACTAGCTGTCACCTGGACAAGCATCATCTGCTGGGACTGATTTTTGTAACGTTATTCACTCGCACGTTCAGCTCAATGGCTCAAGTAACCCGTGTTTCGGCATTGAACGATAAGATAAATGACTAATTTCTTGTCGGCATGTTCGGCAGCAACGCAACCTTGGCGAGTGATAAGATAGCAACTAACCGAAACTTAATTCTCCATCTTTCAGAACACGAACTTATGAATTAGCAGTATGTCGGCATACAATCCGAACTTCGTGCCACCCGCCCACGCTCCCATGCCTTTGAACGGCAACAATCTGGTGAACGGCCTTCCAGGAGCCGTCCAGCAGCATCAGCAGCCAGCTCCCCCAACAGGCCAGCAGTATCTGCCTCAGAAACAGCCACAGCAGTTCCAGCAGCCACCTCCTGCAGCAGCTTATCCCGGAGCAGGAGCACCGGGAAACATGCCACCTCCGCCGCAATTCAACACCGGCATTGCGAGCCAATTCTTGCCGCCTGCGACTGGAGCAGCTCCTCCTCTGCAGCAACTGCCGCCCAGTACGTTGCCGCCCCATCTGCGTCCGCCAACCGTCAACGGACCACCGCTCACCAACGGCAGCAATGGGGCGTCCAGCGCCAACTCCTCGCGCACTGCCTCCCCCAGGCCAATGGGAGCTGCTCCTCAGTATGCCCAAGGACCAATCGCCGCAGCGCTGAACAATCCACCGCCGGCGTCAGGACTGCGACCTCCACCACAACCGGCGAGCCAGTCCCTGGCCAACTTGACGAACAATCTGGAAAATATGAACTTAAACCCGAACCGAACGAATGGAGGCGCCTGTGGCATGCCACCGCCTCAGCAAAACTACCCGCCCCTGGCGCAAAAGGATTACAGAGGTGTGGCTACGGCCCAGGCGGGTCCACCGCAGTTCAACGATACCAGCAGTCTGTTGGCAGCTAGCGGAGTGGCCCCTGCTGTAGTTCCAAATGCTATGGCGACGCCATTTAGTGGGCAGAAGCCTCCCAACTTGGCTCCACATCCAGCGAAGATGTTCGGGAGCGCAGCGATGCCCGGCAGACCAGCGCCACCACCTGCGGGTCAAAGAATCCCCTACGGAGTGCCTCCTTCTGCTAACTCCGAGCAGCAAAACCAGCAGAACAACAACCTCCAGAGGGCAGCTCCGCCACCAGGAGCGGGAGCAGCTTGGCCACCGAGCCTGGCCAAAGCGGCTGTGCCTGGATCCCAGCCCCTACTTCCTCCACCGCAACAGCAACCCCTGGCGCAGCAATCTCCCTACGCCCAGGCATATCCAGCGCCACAACAGCAACAACCTCCCCTTCCGTCTGCAGGGCAGCCACCGCCTCCGGGAATGTTTGGAGTCCAGCCCACCGGTGCTCCATTGCAGTATCAGACGCAGACGCCTCCACAGGCTTATGGACAACAACCCCAGCAGCCACCGGCAGCACCGGGTGGACCTTTTGCCACCCCTGCTCCACTTAACGTGGCTCAGCAAGGTTTCAGCCGGCTGTGGGGACAGGACACCATCGACTTGATGCAGAACCGGCACATCTTGTCGCCGGCCACGCTGCCGCCGCCAAAGGTGGTGCTGCACAACCAGTTCCACGAGTCCATCAACTGCAGCCCGAGCATCATGCGCTGCACTCTGACCAAGATCCCCGAGAGCAACTCTTTGCTGCAGAAGTCACGGCTGCCGCTGGGCATCGTGATACATCCTTTCCGCGATGTGAATGTAAGAATTATTTTGAAATCCATATGAATTCTTTAAATATAACTTGATTAATATCCTACAGAGCCTGCCCGTGATCCAGTGCATCAACATTGTGCGCTGTCGGCTTTGCCGCACCTACATCAATCCCTTTGTCTACTTTGTGGACAGTAAGATGTGGAAGTGCAATCTGTGCTATCGCGTCAACGAATGTAAGTAAATCGAATTTGGGACATTAAATAGAAGTTACTGACTTATAAATTTTTCCTCCTGCAGTGCCCGATGATTTCCAGTTTGATCCGGCCACAAAGACGTACGGCGACGTGACCCGACGGCCTGAGGTGCGCTCCAGCACTATCGAGTTTATCGCCCCCTCGGAGTACATGCTGCGACCGCCGCAGCCGGCCATGTACCTGTTTCTATTCGACGTCTCGATCATTGCGCAGCAGAGCGGCTACCTGGAGGCCGCCTGCGCCGTGCTCAACCGGCACTTGGACGAGATGCCCGGCGACGCGCGCACTCAGGTGGGATTCATCTGCTTCGACAGCTTCGTGCACTTCTACAGCATGGCCGAGGGCCTCAACCAGCCGCACGAGATGACGCTGCTGGACATCGAGGACCCCTTCCTGCCTCGTCCAGACAGCCTTCTGGTAAACCTTAAGGAGTGCAAGGAGCTGGTGCGCGACCTGCTGAAGCAGCTGCCCAAGCGGTTTGCCCACACCCACGATCCGGGTTCCGCCCTGGGAGCTGCCCTGCAGGTGGCTTTCAAGCTAATGGTGAGTGGAGTTTGTTCAAGATCAGAAGAGTTAGTAATTCCGGAATTCGGTTGTTTGTAGCAAGCGTCTGGCGGCCGCATCACTGTCTTTCAATCGTGCCTTCCCAACAAGGGACCCGGCGCCCTGGAGCCGCGCGAGGATCCCAATAACCGCTCGGCCAAGGACGTGGCTCACCTGAATCCGGCCACCGACTTCTACAAGCGCTTCGCTTTGGAGTGCTCCGGCTATCAGATAGCCTGCGACCTCTTCCTGATGAACCAGCAGTATAGCGACATGGCAACCATCTGTGAGTGCCTTCTTAATCCATTGCAGTCATAGTTTTCTTACTTACTGTACCTTACACCTCTACAGCTGGCATCAGCAAACACAGTGGCGGATGTGTTCACCACTTCCCGCTCTACCAGAAGACCAAGCCTCACATGGTGGACTCGTTCCGGACGTGCTTCAAACGCTACCTGACCCGAAAGATCGGTTTCGAGGCGGTGATGCGCATTCGCTGCACGCGCGGCCTGCAGGTGCATACATTCCACGGCAATTTCTTCGTGCGCTCCACGGACCTGCTCTCGCTGCCGAACGTGAATCCGGATGCGGGCTACGGCATGCAGATTTCGTACGACGAGAGCCTCACGGACGTAAAGACGATCTGCTTCCAAGCGGCGCTGCTCTATACGAACAGCGAGGGCGAGCGCCGAATCCGAGTGCACACTGTGTGCCTGCCGGTGACCGCATCGCTTCCGGAGGTTATGCACTCGGCGGACACGGAAGCCATTATTGGGCTGCTCTCCAAGATGGCCGTGGACCGCTCGGTGGCTTCCAACCTCTCGGATGCCCGCGACGCCTTCATCAACGCCACGATCGATGTATACAACGCATTCAAGATCGCACAAAATCTGCCCTCGGGTCAATCTGGTCAGTTGATAGCCCCGCGCAGCCTGGCTTTGCTGCCCCTCTACATCCTTGGGTTGCTTAAGCACGTGAGTTTTCCTGGATGAAGTTTAAGTAAACCTAGCATTAACCGCTCGAACCCTTAGCCCGCCTTCCGCGTGGGAACTAGTACACGACTGGATGATCGGGTCTTCGCTATGGACTGTATGAAGACGCTGCCGCTGGACCAGCTGATGAAGTACGTCTACCCGGAGCTGTACAAGATCGATGCGCTGATCTATCACGCCCGTAATTCGAACGTGAGTGCAACCCCGGACGATGAAGAAGAGGAGGACGAACCGCTGCCAGAATTGCCGCGCCTGCAACTATCCGCGGAACAGTAAGAAATGTTTACCTAGATACCGGTTCATTTAACATTCTAAATACCTTATAGTTTGGACTCTCGGTCAATATTCCTGTTGGATTGCGGCACGCTAATAATGCTCTACGTGGGGCTGAATGTGCCACGCGATGTCTTGGAAGCTGTGCTGGGTAGGGATAATTTAATGTGGATAATGTGAGATCCCCAATTAACCTTTTCTCATTTTAGGCATCAGCTCCACAGCAGAGTTGGGTGACTATGTATACGGATTGCCAAATGTTGTGAGCAACGAGAACGATGTGCTGAAGCGCTTTATTTTGCGACTCAATTACGATAAGCCTTACTCGGCGCTGGTTCAGATAATTAGGTGAGCTGGCAACACATTAAAATGTTCATCCATATTAATAATCTCTTCCAAATCCAAAGGGACACGAGCACGGCCAAAGGCCAGTTCATCGAGAGATTAACCGACGATCGCAGTGAATCTAGTTTGTCATACTATGAATTTTTGCAACACATTCGGGCTCAGGTTAAATAGTACATAAGCAGGGAATCCTACCACTATTGTATGCAACATAAATACGAGTTTCTTAGAACCTAAAAACTCAGACTCTGGTGACTAAAAGCAAGAAGCGAATGCAGGCGAAACTGGCAAAACACAATGGAGACCAGTATGGGACACACATCCACTCGATTCCCCTCTACACCTACCCTTTACCCACTCTCTCGGCTTAGGTAATTTAAAAGTGCATGTATTTATTTATTTGTTGATTTGTTGCACTAAAAATAAAATTAAATTAAATCAATTAAAGAACATAGTGAATGCGAGAGAGTTAACTTGTCACAACCGAAACTAGATATCGTTGCCAGTTCGGGTTAGGCGAACATTAGTCAAAAGGCCAGCTAACCAGTCAGTAGAGCTCCCCTGCTAGCGGATTGCACTGTTATTTATTAAAGATATTTTATGCAATAAACTAACAAGACACTGTTGTAAATTATAATTTAACGCGATTTTTGTTCGTTTCAACTGCTTCAAACATTCTGTAAACTCTCAGCCCCATAAATTGTTATCGCTTATCCCATTTTTTTGCTGTATTCAGTAGTATTTATTTTCCGGAATCCAGAGGAACCTATCAACAAGTCTATTTATTTTTAAGTCGAAGGGAAGGCGCTTTGTTGCACTGTAGTTAGCGAACATATTTCAAACGAATGTACGGGAACAGATTTGGTATTGTGTATTGCATTGATTGGACTGCTAGGAAGTGAATGTCTTAAGCTTAGAAGGATTATTATACTGTATCAATAAAGAGACCCCAACCCTGTACGTCAGGTGACGCAGTTGTCGTTCTTTGAGTGGGCTAACTAATCGAAACCATATACATATACTGTACTATACTTTATACACATACGAGTACATCAAGATATAAAGCGAAATAAATTTTAATTAAATCATGAGGCAATGCGTTTTATTTTCATACGGACTGCAGGCACATTGGTACTGTACTGTCTTCGAATTATGAATTCATTCGACGAAGAGCTCTAAATTATTTGAGAATCATTTGGAATGGCTAGACAAAGATGGGTAAATGGTATCCATAGATTGGACAGAATAAAGAAATTTAACAGTGTATTTCTCTACATGTAAGAGAGATCCCCATCTAGCCAAAGATTTCTGAAAAATGGAATATTTTATATGTGGACTTAAGTTTCTTGGATATCTAAACTCACGGATTGAAGAAGGGGGAGCGTGGCGGATACTTCTTCTTGGGTGGTGGACACAGGATGGGATCCAACATATCATCGTTGGTAAGATCAACAGTGTTGGGACAATGCTTCTCCCATTCCGACGACCTTGCCTCCGGACGGTAGCCATCGGTCGCATGCTCGATCTTCACATGGACATTGAGGTGATCTTGTAGAAGGAACACCTTGTCGCACATTTGGCAGTAAAAATGGCCGTCTGAGCTGGCCACATGGGCCTCATGGAATCTTTTATAGTGCTGATGCAGATCCAGTGAGGTTCGCATGCCGCGTCCGCAGAGATCGCAAAATTGGGTCCTGACCACCGGCTGCGGAAAGTGGATGGGTAGGTGTTCGTCCAGCTTTTCGACGGCATCAAAAGTCTGCTCACATAGCAGGCACGACAGATTCATTCCAGACAACGCCGTCTCCATTATTGTTGCCTGCTAAAAGATTTAATTTCACAATGAAAATATTCAACTTGAGTATCCCTTTATTAATACTTCTAGTTGTGTAAACAGTCTTGTCTGTGAATCAAATATAAAGATAAGCACATGCGGACAAAAGGGTTTTAACGACCTTGAAAAAATCGTTTATTCATAAATTTCTGCGCACTTGAGAACTGCTGAGTATTACAAAATTAATGTTCTGACTACGACTCCACTACTTTATTATCTTCTTCCGTAATTTATCCGCCTTTCTTTTCTTCAAATATTTTGCCGTGGACGCGGGCCCCGCATGACCTGTTAGCGTACTTTTCTGGATTCAACTGTTCTTTTCACGATCCGATCCGATCCGATCGATGGATTCACAGTACATTCGGCTCTTTACCTAAATCCAATTGAGAAAGAGAGATATGTTGCGAGGCAGAGAGAAACTAGAGAGCGCAGATGGACAGAGATCCAGTTTTAGCTTTTTTATAGCTATGTCCATAAATACGGATCCACATTAATACGATGCAAATTCTTATAATAAATTTTCAGTTTTTAATTAAATTTTAAAAAAGTTTTAGAAGTTACCTAATGTTTTATTATCAGTAGATTATCCAGAAGGCGCATGTTTGATCCTCAAATTTAATGAAGGTGCGTAATTGCAACAAAAGGTTACAGAACATAACTAGTGTTACCTTAAAATCTAAATTAATTGTACTAATAATAAGCACATGTCGAAAAGTAGATTCCAACGTAATGATTCTTAAAGAATTTTACCTGCAGATTTCCAATTCAAAGCTGAAAATCTTTCATCAAGTACCAGTTTTCTGAAATTCGAATTACCGTATACACTAAAAATCTTTTTAGAACTATTATCGTTTGGTCAAACAATAAAAATCTGGATTTAGTCGATATGTGTAATTAAAAAGGACGTTTCATATAATAAAGGTAAGTAAATTGAACGTTCGACTTTTGATCCTTGCTGTCGACTCCGTTATTTGTTCAAAAAAGCATGAATGGGTCAGTTTATATTTGGACGACTCTCCGGTCATAGTTAGGTAATAGATACATATTTATGTATTTATTTATGTATATTTATACCCTATAAATTAGAAGACTATTCTTGATCAGATATATACTTATATCATATACATATATACATATAGTAAATCTTAGGTCAAGCATAATTGGTGACGTCACTGCAAGCAGTTTTTTTTTCACAAAAGATGACGCTTGCGACTTTATACATACATAGCATGCTGCGCGAATAGGATCTTTGGCGCCATCTGTCGGAGGCATATTTATTTTGGGGCCAGTCGACTACAGCATTTCTTCTTGTTCTAAATTGGAACCGTCCCGAAAGCCAATAGAAATGAATTAATAGTTTGGTGTACGGTTGGGCAAGAATAACACAGTATCCACCCCTACCCTTTAGGTAAAGAAATTTGAACTAATGAAAAGCTATTTTTTTTAATTTTTATTAGCAGTGAAAAGCTTATATCTTTGCTTTTTAGCGCCAAAAACAAATATACAAAGTATGTATGTATGTATGTATGTATCTCAAAATGATCCCTATATGTTTACAGCAACTATGGGGGTGTCATAAGAAAAAGTCATCTCGGTTGTCCAATTATTTTGGTTCAGACATACATATAGGGAGAATTAATGATTAAAAGCACCAGGCGACCAAAGAGATTAGCAAGTGCCAAAAAATCTTTTCGAAAGTCTCTAGAAAGTTTTCCAAGACATGTTGTTCATACATTAATGATTAAAAGCACAAGTTCTGAACAGAAGTCTCAGCTCAGTTTGTTGATAAGGGTGCCATTACCCAGCTCTGAAATTGAACACAAAACTTACTAAAGTTTTCTGATCTCTTGTTAATAATATTATATTTTTTAGTTAATATTATATTTTTAAAATTAATAATAATTTTTTTGTTTTGTTTATTATATTTTTAAGAAATATGTTTTTACATATACATAGGTTTAGTCAATACTTAATCGGGAGTAAAGCTATACGGCCTTTCAAAACAACTTACAAAATAGTGAATGGAGGATTAAGTATAAATCTGGAATCTCTATTTCTTGGCGTTAAAAAAACATGTGTGTATCACATGTTAAAAGTCTGAGAGGGACTATCATAAAAATCTCAGCGGGATATTACAATTGCTCTAAGTGGTTCGTGTAACCCGAGAGTCCCAGCTGTGAAGTATCATTTTGCTGTGTATTTTAAAAGGACAACAGCAAACAAAGACCCTTTAAAATCACTTTCTGTTTGGTTATTCGTTTCTTTATTAGGTTTTTTATTGTTGTTTAATAATTTTTAAGACAAGACTAACGGCTGAACTCGACAAAACGATCAAGTTTCTTCGCTGAGTTCAGCGAATCGGTTTTGTTTATTGTGACATAAACAATATGACGATCACTTTGGGATTTCGAAGTCGAGATCCAAAATGCTGAGGCTACAGAAAACACCGCTAGAAGAAATTCTATACGTACAGTGTACATTGTACATACTTGAAAAGCTCCATGAAACGAAGATACAAACAGTTATAGTTTACATAAACAAGACTAACAGTCAGCTCGGCTGACATCGCTTCCAGGCGATATGGGATTGTTTTTAGCTAAAATATTAAATATTCCATATATAGGCTTTCCTCCAACTGGATCCCGGGCTTCCTAGAAGTATGCATCGCAGTCCAGCAAAAGATCGCTAAAAAAACAACAGAATTCAGTAAGAATGTAAAATGGAGATAAGAGTTGTGTATACATACGGATTGAAGAACGGCGATCGCATCGGATACGTTCGCTTCGGCTTGGTCGCGAAACCCGATTCCAGCTGCTCGGTTTGCTGACGTGGCGCGTTCACATACTTCTCCGTCCGTTCGCGGTCTGGTTCGTACTTGGCTCTCGCCAAATCGGGTCTTCTCGAATCTTCTTCGTCCGGCAACGATTCTGCGGAGACCGAAGACTCTGCGGACGCATGCACATCTAGGTTGGCATGGGGTGCATAAATAATCCCATGTTTGACCTTCATGTGCATTTGCAGGAAGGTTCCCCGCTTGTAGCGCTTCTTGCAGGTGGGGCACCTGTGCTGCTTCTGCACCTCTTTGCCAAACCGACCCTCTGGCAGGTCCTCCCCCGAGTGGAAGTGACTCTCGTGATATCTCAACGACTGGCGGGAGCTCAATCGCTTACCGCACCAGTCGCACTCGAACTGTCCGCGCATTGAAGTTGGCAACTTGCATAATTTTGGTTTCATCTGCTCCGGAGATGGGCTTTTTTTTGGCAACGATGATTGAAGTTGCGGTTTCACCAGCTCATTTGCTGGCTCATTCACCGGATCGGACCTTCTCTCTGGCAGGGAAATCCTCTGCTGCGTCATTTGAATCGGTAATTGAGGTTTGTTAAGATGGGTTGCGAGCCCAGGCTGACCAGGAAACTCTGGTGAGGATTGCGGTGTCATGGGGAGATGCACGGGCCGGTGTCTTGAGAATTTTAGTGGTGGCTGTACGGGTATTTCGTTGTGCGGTGGATTAAGTGAGTGTTGGATGGGATAGTGCATTGGCTGTGGAATCGCGTGATGATGAGCTGGTGGCATTGAAAACGGCATCGGCGGTTGGATGGGCTGTGAGTATAGCTCCAATTGTGGCTGATGTACGTACTCCATGGGCAGATGATACTGCTGATAATGATTCATGGGCTGATCGATAGGATGATGATGATGATGATGGTGGTGGAACATTGGCTGTGGCTTCTGCACCTGCTCACGCGATGTGTTCCAGGCGTGGATGTCCGCCGCATGCTGAGTGAGGTGCTCCTTGAAGGTCTCGATGTCGTTGAAGGGCTGCTGGCATAGGTAGCACGGTATGCAGAGCACGAATCCTGGCGGAACATTCACCTGTTCGTTGCGGGCCAGTAGCTCCTTGAGCAGAGGCATGTCCTTGGAATCGGGGTTCGTTAATGGCCAGGGTTCATTGGTGGGCGAAAGAGGCGGTGAAAGAGGTAGGCCGTTCGGAATTTTCGGATACATCCTTGCGGGAAACACAAAGTGCTCCGGCTGCCGGTGGTAATAATGTTGATGATTTATGGGCTCCGTCTCAATGATCTCCACATCGCTGTCACTTTCCACGGGCATTGTGTTCTTGGGTTTTAGGTAAAAAAGTAATTGAGAACTGAACTGTACAATCGGTTTTACAGTAAAACTCACCAGGGGGCCGGATGCCATGCTCTTTTACAGTTACAATAGGGTCCACACAAAAAATCTAAATTTTGAACACGAGTGCACAACTGCGCACTTCTACGTCTCGCCGTAGACTGAAAACAAACTGAAACGAACGATTTCTATTTATACCATTCTCTGCTACGCTCTTAATTTCTAAGCACTGATTATGTCGATCTTTTAAATTCAAACTAGCGCCTGGAATTGTTTTTGTGTAATATAATAAAGGAGATAAAGACAAAATAAGTAGTCTATTTATTTTTTGCGTTATCACGTTAGAGTCGTCTAATCTATCTTACTATTGCATACTCATTTTGCAAATGAGTTGGAGGCAATTTAATATTAACTGTACAAAAATATATTAAATGTTAATCAGTAATTTACAGCAATTGTATACTTTCAATACTTAATTACATATTTTTTAAATGATTCAACAAGCACTCATTAGAATTTGTGTGGCCTGAGCCTTTTTTATTATAGGAAAAAGGATATCAAGCAGGTAGAAAATAAACCCTAGATAAAACTAAGTATTTTCTCAAGGCTCTTTTCTGAGGCCATGTGGTATATAAGATAAGAAAAGAGAATGGCGAAGATTTTAGGGCTTCGACATGTTTAAACAAAGCATCAGGGACTGTACAAAAAGTGTACCACATTCTTTTGGCCTTAGCCATTTATAATCTTTGTTAGTTCGATGTATTCGAATTATGGGAATGAGCGTTTTTGACAAGAATAAAGTAATCATTCTATATCCAAGTTCCGACCCTAGGTCGGATTGATTGGCCGAATATAAAACCCAAAAAAATCCAATTTCCTAACTTTACAAACACCAAAATGGCATTTTCCGATCAATCAGTTATATGGCGGCTATAGAATATAGTCGGTCGATCCCGGCCATTCCAACTTATAGACTGCGTGAAAAGGAAAGAAGGGTGTGAGCAAAGTTTCAATTCGATATCTTTAAAACTGAGAGACTAGATCGCGTAGAAACAGAGAGACCGAGCTCAAAGAAGCTGGGTCGACTAAAATTGAATTTTCGAAAATTGAATAGCTTAATCGTTTGTCCATTTTTTGCCCATGTTTGCCCACTTTTTAATTTTTTTTGCCCACCTTTAGTTTTGAAAATATGGAATCTTCGAAAATTTTCGAAAACATAAAAGTTGACTTTTTCAAATTTTTTTTTTTTAATCGCAAGAGAATCGTTTGCCTACGTTTGCCCATCTTTTAGAATTTTGAAAATATTTATACTTTTGAAAATATTCGACATTTTAAGTTTTGATCATATTTACCTGCAGAAAAAATTGTTTGCCCACCCCTTAAAAATGGTTTTTACGAAAAAATAAAAGATGCCCATGTTTGCCCATCTCCTGAAATTTAAGAATTAAAAAAAAAAAATCGTTTGCCCACCTCTAAAAAATAGTTAATTTTGAGAAAAACTTTTGCCGACGGCTTAAACACGAGAACTTCACCAGAACACGTTTGCCCACCCCTTAAAAATGGCAAACGATTAAGCTATTCAATTTTCGAAAATTCGATTTTAGTCGACCCAACTTCTTTGAGCTGACAGACGGACATGCTTATATCAACTCAGGACGCGATCCTGATCAAGAATATATATACTTTACACTTTATATACTTTTGACCAAAATTATAATACCCTCTGCAAAGGAATATAAAGGAAGAAAGCAGGAGACGACCGTTTATGGATTTGATTTCCCGACGACTTGTTAATTGAATCCCCATATACATATGTACATACATATGTATTATTCCAAGGGGATAAGAATAACCAAAAGATTTCATGGCGCCGCCACACTGATTTCCAAATGTACTTACGTATATTTTATATATTATTTTCTTGGCCTTGCCTGGCCTTTAAAATATTTTTTAATTGTTGTTATAAGTATTAAGAGATAGAAAACCCTCGGGAACAAATGGCAATCAGAACATTTAAAAGTCCATTAATTTCTATTATGGCTGATTATCAAGGAATCTTGTTATATGAATTTGCTGCTCTTATCAATTGTTGTGAACCTATGCAAATCAGAAATCTATTGAAACATTTTTTTAGTTTTATTGTTTTTTTAATACAAACTTTTAAAATTATTAATTATAAATTTGTATAGAATTTTGGAAGGGGACACATTTTTTAAAACCTAAACTGTATCTGAAATGGACAAAATTAGTAAATATCGGCAAGTCTCTGTGGTATTGGTCCGATTTCTCCCGATAGCAAACTTATTTATGTAAAGTCTTTTTTAGTATCAAATACAAAATGGTTGTATAAGCAGATAAAGATTTTGATATACCATCAATCATGCCACTGAATCACGCTGTTGCCATGGAATTAAAAAGATTTGGTTTTAAAGATCTTGACCTTCAGCAAATTGTTGAGGATGTGATTAAGTACGAAAAGTGGAATGTGTTCTCACGTCCAAAAGGTGTTTTGTTCGCCTAGACTCACGTCAGTATCAGTGCAAAGGAATATGCGGTCGTAGCTGAAGGACTCTACATTTATCATATGTGGATATGTGGCTTTTAAATTTCAGTGGGCTTATCACTTAGGAAGCTTATCACTTTTGAGCTGTGGTTAGAATCCGATACTCCGTTCAAAAGTTATTCTAAAAACTTTTTAGTAAGCATACATATGTATGTTTAAATTTAAGAAGAGAACCCAGTTTAGAAAACTGTTTTTTTATTGCATAAGTTGTTAGTACAACTATACAAGAACATGTTGCTTAAGTTTCAAAACGACATTTCAATTAGTTCCGATGATGTGGCCACCCTGATAAATCCTAATTCGAAAAGTTATTGACGAATCGATCGAAAATATGTTTGAATAATCTTTATTCAAGTCCGAAAAATATGAACCAAACTCTGGACTGATATTATTAAGTAAAATATATATTTATTTATGTAAGCAAAGTGAAAAAATTAATATAAAAATCATAAAAAAAACTCACTAATAAGGGAGTCCTTTTTATTTTATTAAACAGATGTCGTTGAAAAAAACTAATAACTCTGATTTGTCATAAATTATCTAATTAAAATATCAAAATAACCTAAAAACTATTTTTAATTTGATATCCGATCAGTCCTTAGGAAGCAAAACTCAGTCAAAGCATATAATCTTGTCAACAGCTTCCAATTGCTTAATATAAGCAAAAACACCAAAGAATTACTGTCAAAGATTAAACCAAAGTATGACGCACATTAAAAGCAGCAACCTTGGATGTAGAAAACAATAATCTTTGAGGACAATCAACATATACTTGAGATGCTAGAAAATTGTTGATTGAATTTACTGAAAATAAACTGTAATATTAGTTAGTATTTAATATTAGATCTTTATTATTTTTTGATGTCGAAGTGTACTCCTAGATATGTCACTTCACGTGGTTTAACATGAGCGGCGGGCAGTTTTACCTGTTCAGGGTGAACGTAACGTGCTTGCATTTTTGTTCGTTCACTTTAATTCGCCAATCTGATAGCCACTTTTCAACATCGACCAGATGAAGAGCGAACTGCGCAGTTGCTTGCATCGGGCATTTTGAGCGGCTGAGAATGGCTGTATCATTAGCAAACGTACATGTTGTTAGTCGTGTGCTTGTTGGGATGTCTGCTGTGTAGAGGACATATAATGTTGGCCCGAGCACGATTTCTTGAGGAACTCTAGCTCCAGTAGTGAAATAGAATAATTTAAATTTAATTTTGATTTCTTTATGTTATATATGTATAAGCACTCGATATAAACATCGAGATATCGTTGTAAGGAATATCGATCCCATTGCGTTGTTAAGAACCATCTCAAAAAATGACAGAAGCGAATAAGAGAAGGAAAAATGACCAAGTTTTTAAGCGTGCTCCCCAACGCAAACGGTAATACACATCGATTCGGAAGCTGAAATTTAAATAAAGTTAATTTTAAATACATAGTTCTATTAATAACAATATCATGCAAAACAAGAAAGGAAGCAAACTTCGGCAAGCCGAAGTTTATATACCCTCGCAGTTGTCACAAATCTACTACATTTCGATTTCTATGCCTATATTAATAAAAACAAGAAAGGAAAGCTAACTTCGGGCGGAGCCGAAGTTGATATACCCTTGCAGAATACTCTGTAAATTATATTCTCCAAAATTATTCATATGATGCATTCTTAATACTCATAAAAAATCCGAACTTCCTAATATTAACAACAACAAAGTTATGGCATTTCCAATCGTTCAGTTATATGGCAGCTATAGGATATAGTCGGCCGATCCTTATGAAATTTGATAGGTCGGATTGATTGGCCAAAAATAAAATCCATAGAAAATCCCAACTTCCTAACTTTACAAACACCAAAGTTATGGCATTTCCGATCAATCAGTTATATGGCAGCTATAGGATATAGTCGGCCGATCCTTATGAAATTTGGTAGGTCGGATTGATTGGCCAAATATAAAACCCATAGAAAATCCCAACTTCCTAACTTTACAAACACGAAAGTTATGGCATTTCCGATCAATCAGTTATATGGCAGCTATAGGATATAGTCGGCCGATCCTTATGAAATTTGGTAGGTCGGATTGATTGGCTAAATACATAACCCATAGAAAATCCCAACTTGCTAACTTTACAAACACCAAAATGATGGCATTTCCGATCAATCAGTTATATGGCAGCTATAGGATATAGTCAGCCGATCCCGGCCGTTCCGACTTATATACTGCGTGCAAAGGAAAGAAGGGTGTGTGCAAAGTTTCAATCCGATAGCTTTAAAACTGAGAGACTAGTTTGCGTAGAAACAGACAGACGGACAGACGGACAGACGGACATGGCTATATCAACTCAGGAGGTGATCCTGATCAAGAATATATATACTTTATAGGGTCGGAGATGTCTCCTTCACTGCGTTGCACACTTTTGACCAAAATTATAATACCCTCTGCAAGGGTATAACAATGAAGATATATATGTCAATTTTGCGATGAATTTGGCTATCGTTCTATGGCAGCTATATGATATTGTTGTCCGATTTTAATTTAATTAAAAGCGTAATTCCATAATATTTAAATATTAACAAACGAAAGAACAACAACAACAAATAAAAAAAAAACAAAGTTATAATTTTTTTAAATTGTTTTTTGTAAAATTGTAAGCAGATAGTTTTTGAACTTAGGGACCAGTTTGCGTAGAAACGGACAGACGGACATGGCCAGATCGACTATCCTGGTGATGCTGATCAAGAATATATATACTTTATAGGGTCGGAAATTTCTCCTTCACTGAGTTGCAAACTTTTGCCTGAAATTATAATACCCTCTACAAGGGTATAAAAAAGATTATATTTTCAGGTTCAATTGAGCTTCGAGGTCCTGATATATGTGGGGCTTAAGTTTTAAGGCATCGGATGAGCCAGACCCAGTGAATATTTCTTATATTGGTCCCACAAATGGAGGTGATCTACAAACCCCGTGTGTTGGATCCCTGATCAATCACCGTTACGTTTTAACAGGTATACCGGTATGAAGTGAGCGTCAAGATACAAATGTATCGATAGGCAAAATTTGTTGTGAACGAGCCTTTATTTATTTTTTTTTGTTTACTATGACATCTGTGAAACATATTTAGTATACATCAAGTCATTGAACAGACAACATTATATTTATTCATCGTGTTAAAAATGTGGAATTTTGTACCAGAAAGTTATGATTTGCGGAAATCATTAATTTTTTGTTTTCATTTAAAGATAAGTACTGCATGGATCCGTGTGTTGGATCCGTGATTAATTCCCGATACGTTTTAACAGGTATACCGGTATGAAGTGAGCGTCAAGATACAAATGTCTCGATAGGGAACATTTGTTGTGAACGAGCCTTTATTTATTTTTTTTTGTTTTGTTTCAAGTCATGGAACAGACAACATTATATTTATTCATTGTGTTAAAAATGTGGAATTTTGTACCAGAAAGTTATGATTTGAGGAAAGCATTAATTTTTATACCCTTGCAGAGGGTATTATAATTTTGGTCAAAAGTGTGCAACGCAGTGAAGGAGACATCTCCGACCCTATAAAGTATATATATTCTTGATCAGGATCACCTCCTGAGTTGATATAGCCATGTCCGTCTGTCCGTCTGTCTGTTTCTACGCAAACTAGTCTCTCAGTTTTAAAGCTATCGAACTGAAACTTTGCACACACCCTTCTTTTCTTTGCACGCAGTATATAAGTCGGAACGGCCGGGATCGGCTGACTATATCCTATAGCTGCCATATAACTGATTGATCGGAAATGCCATCATTTTGGTGTTTGTAAAGTTAGCAAGTTGGGATTTTCTATGGGTTATGTATTTAGCCAATCAATCCGACCTACCAAATTTCATAAGGATCGGCCGACTATATCCTATAGCTGCCATATAACTGATTGATCGGAAATGCCATAACTTTGGTGTTTGTTAAATTAGGATTTTGGGATTTCCTATGGGTTTTATATTTGGCCAATCAATCCGACCTACCAAATTTCATAAGGATCGGCCGACTATATCCTATAGCTGCCATATAACTGATTGATCGGAAATGCCATAACTTTGGTGTTTGTTAAGTTAGGAAGTTGGGATTTTTTATGAGTGTTAATAATGCATCATATGAATAATTTTGGAGAAAAGAATTTACAGAATATTCTGCAAGGGTATTTCAACTTCGGCTCCGCCCGAAGTTAGCATTCCTTCTTGTTTGTTTTCATTTAAAGATAAGTACTGCATGGATCCGTGTGTTGGATCCGTGATTAATTCCCGATACGTTTTAACAGGTATACCGGTATGAAGTGAGCGTCAAGATACAAATGTCTCAATAGGGAACATTTGTTGTGAACGAGCCTTTATTTATTATACCCGTTACTCGTAGAGTAAAAGGGTATATTGTATTCGTGCAAAAGTATGTAACAGCTAGAAGGAAGCGTTTCCGACCCTATAAAGTATATATATTCTTGATCAGGGTCACTAGCCGAGTCGATATAGCCATGTCCGTCTGTCCGTCTGTCCGTCTGTCTGTCCGTCTGTCTGTCCGTCTGTCTGTCCGTCTGTCTGTCTGTCCGTCTGTCTGTCTGTCCGTATGAACGCTGAGATCTCGGAAACTATAAAAGCTAGAAGATTGGCATTTTGCATGCAGATTCTAGGAGTTCCTACGCAGCGCAAGTTTGTTTCAAAATGGTGCTACGCCCCCTCTGACGCCCACAATCGCTTATATTTTAAAAATTTAAATATTTCGGAAAAGTAAAAATGCAGTTTTATTGTGTTTATCAATACCTATCGAATTGTAGAAGAAATTTTTCAAATCGGACCATTCGTTAAAAAGTTATGCGTGATCAAAGTTTCTATCTCCATCTCCCTTGCACTCCCTTTACCTGAGTAACGGGTATCTGATAGTCGGGGCACCCGACTATAGCGTTCTCTCTTGTTTTTTTTTGTTTTGTTTCAAGTCATGGAACAGACAACATTATATTTATTCATCGTGTTAAAAATGTGGAATTTTGTACCAGAAAGTTATGATTTGCGGAAAGCATTAATTTTTAGTTTTCATTTAAAGATAAGATAATGCTTGCCGAGGCATATGGTGATTATGCTCTATCAGTAGCAACATGCAAAAGATGGTTTCAACGGTTCAGAAATAATAATTTTGTTGTGAGTTTGGGTGACGCCGAATTGCAAACGATATTGGATGGAGTCAAAAGCAAATGGCAGAAATCTTAAATGTTGCACAACAAAAAATTTCTGATCGTTTAAAAGCAATGGGAAAGATCCAAAAGTCTGGAAAATGGGTGGTTCATGAATTGAATGAAAGACCCAGAAGAAAATCGGTTTTGCATTGGATTGTTACTGGCGATGAAAAATGGATTTATTTTATTTTTTAATCCTAAACGGAAAAAATCATGGCTTAATCCGGGACAACCATCAATATCGACTGAAAAACCAGATCGATTCGGCACGAATACAATGCTGTGTGTTTGATGGGACTAGAAAGGTGTGGTGTACTTCGAGCTCCTAAAACCTGGTGAAGCCGTTAATACTGATCGATACCGACAACAAATGATCAATTTGAATTATGCATTGATTAAGAAACGACCAGCAAAGGTAATTTTGCTCCATGACAATGCACCTGCACACAAAGCAGAACTGGTTCAGGATACAATCAAAACACTTGGCTGGGAGCTGCTACCTTACCCGCCGTATTCACCAGACTTGGCTCCTTTCGACAAATTCCCAGAAAGGTGGTCAAAATGTGTAGAAAACAATGGCCAATACTTTGAATAAAATGTCTATTTTTCCCATTAATAATTAGTGTTTTATGTTCACAAAAAAACGCTCAATTCATACCGGTATACAGACAGCGTCTGATATCGGAACACCGTAAGAAATCTTTCTTAAAAATAGGTTAACTAATAAAAATTTAATTTGAAGCTAAATTAATGTTGGTCTAATCCTTAAAAAACATTTATCTCATTGACCTTTAAATAAATCTTTGGTAATTAAGTTACTGTGAGTCAAATTTATAATTTATATTTGTCTTTTTAATGAAATCTTTTTATACCGGTTTAATATGTATGATTTATTGGAAGAACTTCCCACACAACGCAAACAAAGGAAAGTCCATATCATGATGCATCTTCGTTTTGATTATACAGTCTTTACAGAACCTTGCTGAAATTGGATTATGAATTGTTTTTTTTTTTGTCAAAGTGTATATATCTATTGCAAAACTTAACAGGTATACTGCAGGTTGTAAAAGATTGAGAATTGATATTGAGGATTAAATTAAGAAATGAGAATATGCCGTTTTGAAGAGTTCTTGGAACCCCAATTTTTGAAATTAGAAAAACCAATTTGAAACGTTATATTTCTTTATATTGCTTTTTGGGACGATATCATAAAGACGTCCCAAAAAGCAATATATTTGTCTGCATTCAGCTGTAAGAGCTTTTAGAAATCCTCATTTGGAGTTTTTAAGGAGTTCAGTTTCTAATAAATGCGAACTTCCCTTTACTATCACCAGTTGTACACTCATTTAGGGTTGGAAGTCATAATAATCACTCATTCCCAAAAGACTTTTTTTCGCCATTCATCTTTTTGAAACATTATCTGCATTATCTGCTGTATGGAGCAATCACCCTTATCACCAACGATGAGATTTTCCAGAAACATCATTTTCTATAATTACATCTTGAAGGCTCTCGTCGAATTGTCTAAATTCTGTGGCAGGATAACTAGTTCCTTTCCAAGAGCCTGAAGTTCTATCGCAATTAGGTCGCCGATCTTTCGGCACTGATGTTAGTTATGTTTAATGTTTAATAGGTAGCTCAATATTTACTTTGTGAAGAAGGCTATTTGAAATAAGTTTTCTGGGAATATTTTTTTTGTACATTTTATTTGGATTTTTTAAACTGTTTTTGCGATATTATTTATGACTTACCCGATACATATTAAAAGCGTAATTTCATTTGAAATTCCTCTTTAAACATCTTCTTTGTTGGCCTTTTCTTGTTGAAGTTTTGAAACCACTATATATTTTTCACGGCAATTTTGGTGGAAACTCATCTCGTTAAGAACTTTTCTTTCCTGTTTTTTTAATCTGTTCAGGAAGATAAAGCCCTTGTTTTCCTTCATCTCTCTTCATCATGCCATTATAATTTATTTGGCAAATTCCTCCGATTTATCCATAGTTCTAAATTACGGCCACGATTCGGCCAAAATAATCTGTTCTGAAAAAATGTGTGACAATGATAACAATTTTGAGCCACTGTCTAACGAACTTATTCAAAAAAACTTGCATCTTTTAGGCGTAAGATAAGGCAAGTTCTTGAGAAGAACAAGTATCTAGAGCCGACTTTTTGCTTTTAAAAACAATGATTCATTTTATGACTTATGAACGTGGAGGCACTGGTTTTTTCAGTGGCTCAAGGTCTCAAATTGAAATTATTAACAAGTTCGTGGAGATCTTCTCTTTATTGGCATTACTTACCACCAATGTGCTTGGGGATCTTGTTTTCATTTGCCTTACTTACCTCGAATATATACATACGTGCATGGCGGGGTTTTCCCGGGGTTATCTGCGATCCAACGCCCAATCGTAATCTCTGACGTACTCTGCGTGTCTGCTGGCTTACCCCAGCGGTTAAAGCTGTTTATGTGGGATCTGCCGAATCTGTCTTACTGAACTAGTAAGCGAAACAAGCTCCGGCATTAATCATTCTTTATTAATTATTCTTAACACGTTTAAGCTTAAGAACCAGCTGTAACGGATTTTTGAGTTAAAAAAATCTAACGAAAGAATAAAAAACACTCGCATCTTTTAGGCGTAAGATAAGGCAAGTAATTGTATAAAACAAGCTCTTGGAGCCGACTTTCAGCTTTTAAAAAGAATGATTCATTTTATAACTTGCGAACGTGGAGGTAGTCATTTTTTCAGTGGCGCAAGGCTTCAAATTGAAATTATTAACAAGTTCTTGGAAATCTTCTTTTCATTTGTTTTACTCACAACGTCCTTTCATTTGATTGACTTACTTCCAATATATATGTACAGGTCGGGGATTCCCAGGGGTTATCTGCATTCCAACGGCCCGAAATTGGAATCTCTTACGTACTCATGGCTTAATCCAGTGGTTTAAGCTCTGTATGTGGAATCTGCCGGTGCGCTGTCTTTGGAACTAGTCGGCGAAACATGCTTCTGCTTTACGTATTTTTTATTACTCATTCTTAATACGTTTAAGCTTAGGAACCAGCTGTTTTAGAATTTCTGGGAACGCTGTCCGGTGATGCCAGACTGAAAGCGTAACGGATTTTTGAGTTACAAAATTTGTAGTGGATTTTTTGAATTATTATACATATTAAGTGGGGGATCCGGAATAAAATTTGGGTTAAAATACTAAAATGTAAATATAATTATGTTAAAAATCAAACTGTAAGTAATGATAATATTTAATGATTTTGTGTTGTGTAACACTTTTTTTTAGTCATCTAAAATATTTTTAAAAGCTAATTATTCTGTTAAATGTTATTAATAGCAGCAGTGTCGTTAGCTCAGAGAAAACATCTGGCGATCTAGTTCTTTATTATTCTCATTACAGGGTGTTTTTAGACTGTATAGTCTAGAAAAATGCACCAATTAAGGAACGTGCAAAAGCTTTTGCATGCTTGTTTATTTGTTGTTCAAAACGCTACAATTATAAATGACTAGCTAGTAATGTGACATTGAATTTGCATTTTGTATAACTTTAGTACATTGCTTGTACGTCAATGGTAGAACTAACTAAAGGCTTAACCTATTCCTTGGAGACGGGCTTGCAGGCGATCATGTAAACCGGAAAGAGTCCTTTGGGGAAGTTTTGTTGCTTGACCTTGCGCACGATGCGGAATCCGGCTTCCTTCAGGAAGCGCTCGTAGCTGTCTAGTGGCCGGGTGACCGAGGAGTCCTCCTTGTCCTCTACCGTCTTCCTGGAGCTGCTCACGTTCTCCTTTAGGCAGAAGAAGGCGCCGGGCGCCAGTCCCAGCTTGATGCGCCGGAAAAAGGCGACCAGGTCACGGTCCGTGAGGTGGCCCAGCACCCACTGGCTCCAGATAAGGTCGTACTGCTGTGAGGGCGCGAACTTTTGCAGTCCTACGTTGTAGATCTGCCCCACCTTTCCGGGAGCTACGTCCTCCGAGGTGCAGTACTCCCGTGCCTTCTCCGCAAACGCAGGATCCTGCTCCACGAGGTCCACGCAGCTGAAGCGCGGGATAAGAAGATTCCTGGTCACACGCCCGATTCCCGCGCCGCAGTCCAAGGCCAACCTGTTGCCGGGAACGCGGATCTCGCGCAGAAACACACTGGAGCCCTGTATATCGATGGCGCTGATGTAGCCGAGACCACCGAGCATCCCGTTTACGGTGGCCGGAACCTCGGACCAGTACTTCTGCGCCTTATCGTAAAACTCGGGCTCCGGAACGATTTTGGTGGCACTGCCACTTGGGGACGGGAACTCCGCCCTTTCATCGGTTCTACCGTGTGCGCTGCTGGATTCCTCCTGGTCTGCCGGCTTTGGGCCAATGTCCTTGATCTCGTCCATCACTTTCAACTTGTCTGAAAGCTGTGCTTCCAATGTGGTTGTCATTTTTGTCAGGATTCCAAATTCCGCATGCTTTGTTTTGTTTTTACCAGGGATGCTCAACACTGCATGTCCGAGAGGGTGGCAACGCCGCCGCGAACATCTGTTCGAGGAGAGAAAACTTTATCGTTTTGTTTATTTTACGAGTTTTGTGTTTAATTTTTTATTGCTGTTTCAAAATGACGCTCGATTTGGATGCAAATAAGAAGGATGACAAGTTGCTGATCACCACCATCCAGCAGGAGTACAAAATCCTGGCTGAATAGTGAGATTTCGCCGTAGTTCGTCAAAGAGTGCAAAACTAACTAACAAATTACTCCTTTTTTCTTTTTAGCAAAATGATTGAGTCGGAGAAGATAAGTGGCATATATGTTATCCCCAGCTATTCAAATTCCTTGCGTGAGTATACCAACATATATGTTTTATGAATGTGATAGCTAATTTCACTGTTTTTTTAGAATGGTTCGGGGTCTTCTTTGGACGCCAGGGGTTATATGCGGACAGTGTCTTTCGCTTCTCGATTTTACTGCCTGATCGATTTCCTGACGACAAAGGTCTTCCGGTAAGAAGGATAGTGGAAAAACCAAGTGAATAGTACTTAACATACCCCACCTAGACTGTTATATTCCAGCAGGGCGTACTGCATCCTCATGTGTGTCCGTACACCCACAGCTTGGACGTGAGTCACGCTTTTCCCGAGTGGCGATGTGGAGAGGATCACCTCTGGCAGCTGCTTAAGTACATGCAGGCCATATTTTCCGATCCCGTGGACAGTACTCGTGGCATTGAAATGGATAAACTTAAGAACAGTGAGGCTGCAGAGTTGCTGATGACCAACAAAGAGGAGTTTGCAGCCCGAGTGCAGGAAAACATAAAGGAGAGCAAGGAGCATATCTACGACACCCCACCCACTGAGGATCCGCACTACATAGTATTCGAAAAGTTTCAGCCGGACTTACACGGGCCAGTTTTGGAGCGCATTAAGGCTGGAAGAAGCAAGCAGATGGACACCTCCTCGCAGCAGGCAAACGGAGGCCATGCCACTGGTCTCTCCTGGGTGAAGGAGGGTGAGTTCAAGCCCCTCAGCGTCGAGTAAAAGCATTATACTGGTTCTGTAAGTTATAAAAGTAGTACTAACGTTGTCTCAATTTTAATCCATTAAAGTTATTCGATTATATACACTCCTCATTCATGGGGAATCGCTGGGTATTGTTAACCCAATCGTTCTCCAGCTTCAATCGCACTCCGTTCCATCGAAAATGTGTGGGGGAAGCCTCGCCGGTCGGAAACTCAAAGTGCTGGCTCAGTTCTATGGCCAGTTTGGAGCGGACCAGGCCAATGCCGCCCACCTGTAGCGTTGCTGGATGATAGACTCTTCCATTTCGCGGATCCATGTACAGTTTGTGGGGTTCGTAGGGCAGAGTTAGGACCTGTCCCGAATGCGCATAGCTAAGCACGTCTTTATCATCCTTTTTGAGTTGTTCTGTAAACACAAGGGGCGTGTCATCACATCTTATGAAATTCCTTTCCCTTCCACAAAGGGAAATGTAAGGAAAATCGCTTTCATATCTATTGGTTTTGTTCAGTCGCAGGCGGTTGAAAAAGAACTTTAGGAAGTCCTTTTCCTTAAAACAACTGGTAAAGTTTTTCATTTTGGCATCATCCAAAAATAGCTTCAAACAATTTTCTATTACTTTACAAATATTTTCATTGTTTTAGTACTTACCATTCCCTCATGATCAATATAGTAAAAGTACTCGCGAATTTTTGGCTCTGGTGACTGTCCTTGATTGTATTGCAAATAACGACAAAATGGTCTTGGAAATCCAACTAATTTCGGCTTTATTATAAATCTAGAACCTTGTATAAACATTGTTATTATGTCTGAGGTCTGTGTTTGCGAAAATACAGCAAAAACAGCTGACTTTTGTTTACTATGTGAGGTTGTTCCACAGACAATTTCATTAAATTTTGGCTGATGTTCTTCTGAAAACCCTGTTTACAAGGTCAAACCTTTGTGACGAGTTGTTTTTGTACATGGGCATAAATGTAAATCGCATTAAAGTTACAAAATGAGTTTATAATTTTTTCTTTAAATTGTGTGGCTTCTGCTTGAAAACGCAATTTGCCACAAAAGCTCTATTACTTTATTTATATGTATAACTTCTCGATAGGTTTTTTGAAAAACCGTTGGCCGAAAAGTATGCAAAGCTTTTTTTAGAAGCCTTTCTGTGAAATGTGAAAAACAACGATTTTATAAAACACAACTATTGTTTTATCATTATTTTTACGATTTTAAGTTTGTTGCTATGTTGGCAAATTGTAGATGCTCTAAAAAAAATCTCAATCAATAGTTTTTAAAAAAGGAAAATATTTACATATTTGCATCGTGTAAAAGTTTGATAGCCTGAAAGTCGTTGAAAAGGAATCTTCACTTCCCATATATGTTATCATAAAGAAAGATATAACTAAGTATAAAAACATACTTTGAACTTTGATAAATTGATTCCTTGAAATTTAATTAAATTAGTTTGTTTATATGTTTTTAGATTTTTATGGTGTTGCAATTCTGATATCTTTAGATTTGCAACCTTGGTCAACTGATACGTGGCCTGTTAAGACCATAAATCGGAAAGACCTAAATTAAACTTAAACGTTATCTTGCTAAATAAGCGGCACGTGTATTAAACTGCCAATGTTTTAGATGTTGATACTCCAATAAATTCCAATAAATCGACTATGGGATACTCTTTAGTAAATATAAAACTGGAACGTTTTCTACCCATAATGGTGCGTCGAGAAATATAACAATGCCCATTGAAGCAGGGTATTAAGGTTTAATTCCCCGTATTTGGAGCTGATAAGATATGGTCTGTCCAGTAATTTGCTATGACTGGCTATTTTTGCACAATCGGCTTGATAGCTTATGAAAGATTTCCATTCAGACGGAGGCGTGGCCCGTATTATCTGTACGTCAATACGTAATAATCGCGCAGAAGTGTGTGGAATCTTTTTTGTATGAATAGTAGAAAACCGAATTATATTCTATATTTTTTAATCTAATCTTTAAGCTGCAGGTTTAATGATTTTTATACCCTTGCAGAGGGTATTATAATTTTGGTCAAAAGTGTGCAACGCAGTGAAGGAGACATCTCCGACCCTATAAAGTATATATATTCTTGATCAGGATCACCTCCTGAGTTGATATAGCCATGTCCGTCTGTCCGTCTGTCCGTCTGTCCGTCTGTCCGTCTGTCTGTCCGTCTGTCTGTCCGTCTGTCTGTCCGTCTGTCTGTTTCTACGCGAACTAGTCTCTCAGTTTTAAAGATATCGAATTGAAACTTTGCACACACCCTTCTTTCCTTTGCACGCAGTATATAAGTCGGAACGGCTGGGATCGGCCGACTATATCCTATAGCTGCCATATAACTGAACGATCGGAAATGCCATAACTTTGGTGTTTGTAAAGTTAGGAAGTTGGGATTTTCTATGGGTTTTGTATTTGGCTAATCAATCCGACATGCCGAATTTCATAAGGATCGGCCGACTATATCCTATAGCTTCCATATAACTGATTGATCGGAAATGCCATAACCTTGGTGTTTGTAAAGTTAGAATGTTGGGATTTTCTATGGGTTTTATATTTGGCTAATCAATCCGACATGCCGAATTTCATAGGGATCGGCCGACTATATCCTATAGCTGCCATATAACTGATTGATCGGAAATGCCATAACTTTGGTGTTTGTTAAGTTAGGAAGTTGGGATTTTCTATGGGTTTTATTTTTGGCCAATCAATCCGACCCACTAAACTTCATAAGGATCGGCCGACTATATCCTATAGCTGCCATATAACTGAACGATTGGAAATGCCATAACTTTGGTGTTTTTAAAGTTAGGAAGTTGGGATTTTTTATGAGTATTAAGAATGCATCATATGAATAATTTTGGAGAATATAATTTACAGAGTATTCTGCAAGGGTATATCAACTTCGGCTCCGCCCGAAGTTAGATTTCCTTTCTTGTTTTTTATAATACTGACTGTTGCTTCAGAGTTCAATGTTTCTAAAAATGAGGAGACTTTTACTAACCAGCCAAATATTTGTTTTTTTTAATGTGTGTCAATAAAATATAATTATTTATTTTTATACCCTTGCAGAGGGTATTATAATTTTGGTCAAAAGTGTGCAACGCAGTGAAGGAGACATCTCCGACCCTATAAAGTATATATATTCTTGATCAGGATCACCTCCTGAGTTGATATAGCCATGTCCGTCTGTCCGTCTGTCCGTCTGTCCGTCTGTCCGTCTGTCCGTCTGTCTGTTTCTACGCAAACTAGTCTCTCAGTTTTAAAGCTATCGGATTGAAACTTTGCACACACCCTTCTTTCCTTTGCACGCAGTATATAAGTCGGAACGGCCGGGATCGGCCGACTATATCCTATAGCTGCCATATAACTGATTGATCGGAAATGCCATAACTTTCGTGTTTGTAAAGTTAGGAAGTTGGGATTTTCTATGGGTTTTATATTTGGCCAATCAATCCAACCTACCAAATTTCATAAGGATCGGCCGACTATATCCTATAGCTGCCATATAACTGATTGATCGGAAATGCCATAACTTTGGTGTTTGTAAAGTTAGAAAGTTGGGATTTTCTATGGGTTTTATATTTGGCCAATCAATCCGACCCACCAAATTTCATAAGGATCGGAAGACTATATCCTATAGCTGCCATATAACTGAATGATCGGAAATGCCATAACTTTGGTGTTTGTTAAGTTAGGAAGTTGGGATTTTCTATGGATTTTATTTTTGGCCAATCAATCCGACCTACCAAATTTCATAAGGATCGGCCGACTATATCCTATAGCTGCCATATAACTGATTGATCGGAAATGCCATAACTTTGGTGTTTGTAAAGTTAGGAAGTTGGGATTTTCTATGGATTTTATTTTTGGCCAATCAATCCGACCTACCAAATTTCATAAGGATCGGCCGACTATATCCTATAGCTGCCATATAACTGATTGATCGGAAATGCCATAACTTTGGTGTTTGTAAAGTTAGGAAGTTGGGATTTTCTATGGATTTTATTTTTGGCCAATCAATCCGACCTATCAAATTTCATAAGGATCGGCCGACTATATCCTATAGCTGCCATATAACTGAACGATTGGAAATGCCATAACTTTGTTGTTGTTAAAGTTAGGAAGTTCGGATTTTTTATGAGTATTAAGAATGCATCATATGAATAATTTTGGAGAATATAATTTACAGAGTATTCTGCAAGGGTATATCAACTTCGGCTCCGCCCGAAGTTAGCTTTCCTTTCTTGTTCATGGATACATTTGTCTTACTAGCACAGTTTCCTGTTGGCAGACGAAGACTGCCTGAGTGGGACATTATCTGGCCTTTATATCTGACATCGTTCATACGCAACATCATTCTTGTTGGGTTCTCCGTCGGTTTGGCGATAAGACTCCCCCAACTTTGTTATTGCCCCAATCGCGCGTGCCGCAATATAAAAATAAAAATCTCAAAACCCCCTATATACACGTGTCTGCCTACCTATATTTATATATAACGCCAAGATGTATATATATTTTAGAGGCAGGGCTCCCAATAAATCCAGCTGATACCGGCGACAACAGAAACAGAGAGCATTGGCGAGGAGTCCTCTCTATTTTGATTTCACTCGCTCAAATCAGCCCCGAATCTTGGCCATCATTTCGAGTCATACGATTCTTCCTACTCTGCCGGCGAGTGCCAAATTATATAGGGGCACACACCGCCGTAAATATAATAAGATCCACGCGTCCGATCCAAATGGCCAGAGTATTCGAATTCCCTCCACAACATACCATAAAAGCTAATCATTTTCTGAAAGTTTCCATGAGCATAATAGATCTAATTCAGGGGTTGTGATGTGATTGCCTTTTTTACCTGGCAGTCGTGGGAAAGAGGGTATAAAATAAGGGACAGGATGCAATGATAAACTCTAAGGACGAAGGACTCTCAAGTCCTAACAGTTTTGAATGTAAATTATTCTTATCGAAGACTTATTTGTATTACATGCATTTAGTTTTACTGGACCTTATCCTTATTGTTTCTAGCTGCACTGAATTCACTTGTTTACTAATCAAAACTTACAACTTGGTAGAGAATTTTGATATTTCTTTTCTTTATTTGTAGCCAGTAGGCTACTTCAAATACATATTTGGTCACAGTTTTTAAATTTTTGGACTAAATTAAATGCCAGTTTTTGCCAGAACGCAGAAGCGTTTTTACATATATTTTTTGATGGTTCAAAATTTGCCGTAAGCCTGGATGAAGTGGTAAAGTTCACGAAATCTGGTTTTTTGGGACCTATCCAATTTTGGGGCCGCTGAACAGCTGTTGCTCTCTCGCTCGCGCTGTGGCTCTCCCTCTCTGTCTCCCGGCTGGCGGCCAATGTCAATAGAAAGTTCTCTTGCGCGACTGGCATACGGCGACTAAAACAGCTTTGCCGCTAGGACAAAGTTCGATGTTGTTTCAGACTCTTTACCAGGTACCTTCGGAGTTTGTTGGACTCGTGAGAAACATGTTACACCTAAACAAAAAGCCCTAGTGATCCTTTAATTTTTTATTTTTGGTCATACAAATTTAGATTTTACAAATTTAATTTAAGGAATTTTAAGGTATAATATAACTGGTTTCAGGATTCATCTGTAGGAAGCCCTGAATCTCGGGATGTAGACTCTTCTGGTCTGTATGCTCACTATCATAAAATTCGCCTGTATTTGGCAAACAATATACTTTAATTTAGAAAAGTTCTAGGTAGTTTGTTAAGAATATATATGAATCTCAGAATCTATTACAACTAGATCCTTAAAAACTCTACCTACCCGTTTAACACTTTTCATAAACCCAGTTTCCTAAGGGGTTGAGTGAGTAAGGGGTAACTTCTAGTCGAAGTCTCCGATCCAAATTGTGTGAGAACAAATCATTGCCGGCACGGAGCTTAAGCACGCGCAGGCCTCGAAAGTGCGAGAGGAGCCGCAGAGATTGGGAGAGGGAGCAACAGCAGCAACACCGGCGAGAATGTTCGCAGCCCCGCTAAAAACCTCCACTCTCCGCGGAACTAGTCGAAACTTTCGAGTTTTTTTTTTGCTCGGCCAGTCCGACGGACAGCTTTGAAGTGAACGGTTCGCGAGTTCCTGGGCAAAAAGACGGAGAAGCAGAGTGCAGCAACCGTTTGCGAATCCGCGCTGTTTGTTCTACCTACCAAACCCAAGCCAAAATCCAAATTAAAAGAGGCCGACACAAGTTGACAAACCGTGAACCGTGAATTTGTATGTGCTGAGCTTGATATATGAACTGCAGAACCAACGTTGACTCACGACTCGTTTGAAATTGTTTTATAGTGCTGGAGCAAGCGATTACCGACCTTTCGGAGCCGCCAGGACCACGAAGATAGGATAGGCGCAGGACGCTCCTTCGGAACATTCGCTATTAAAAAGTAAGTAGTGGTTCAGTGGACCTGGCTAATTTCAAAATCGCCTATCGATCAAGTGCATAGGAAATTAATTGCATAATTTTTGCTCAATTTCTTTTCCACTCGGTTCGATAGGGGGACCCTTTCCCATTCCCATTCCCTTTCCCGTACATCCAACCAGTGTAATTTGCCTTCGTCACTCTATGGCAGACATGTGTTAATTACATTTTATTCTATTCTATTCCATACCCCCATGCCCCCATACACACACCCATACGATACGATACGCACCATCCCAGAGAGGGAAATGTGGCTGTTTTATTTTCGGACTCATCCTACTTTTTCTGCCCAATATTTATGACCTTCTTATGGTTTCGCTATTGGGTGAAACGTGTTTGTCGCACAGCCAGACAAACATAGATCCATAATCTATATGTGTATGTGTTGTGCATAATTTTGAAATTAGCTCGCATGTGCAGCGCGAAAGCAATTAATGTGCGATCTATAAGAGTGATATAGAGTGAACCAGTTTATTGGGACACTTTGATTTGTTCGATTGCGTTTGATTTTCCGGGCACGACAGGCCGTAAAATATATGGAGAGCTGGACCCGGACTAGTCAATGTCAAAGCTCCGTCTCTATCAGCTCTTCGTTCGGCGTGATAAGGTCTAGAGTCTAGACTGGGTGCTCAAGTCAATATAAAAGTATTCAAATAAATGTACATAGTGATTTTTTTTAGTTTTTGCAGGAAAATAAAAGAAAATTTAAATCGAAAAGAAAAAAGTAGTAAGACATCGTTGAAATCTCAAAATTCTCAAATTCAGGAAAGAATGAGTTATAGAAGATCGACTGCCTCAAAATAATCAGGATTAAATTAAAAATGATTTGTTTTTCTATCTGTCCCATAAATTAAATCTAATTACAAAATCAGAATCATTAACGGAAGTAAAAAGCGTACAGCTACATCCATAAATTTGCTATTTCCTCTCAGTTCGCACCTTTTTTGCGGAAAATCAATGTACGACCCACATTTAAAAACGACTTTGACCTTAGCAACTTGTCGTTCAAGATCATAAGTATATATAGCAAAAAAAATCATAAGCACGCACATTTCTCTGGGCAAAAGTTGGTGAACAAAAGCAAATCGTTCAAGTGGCTGCGGCGTTCCATTATTATTACTGTTGCTGGATGTAGTTAGTTGAATTATCATGTTATTATTACATAATCGCTCATTTTGATGGGCAAACAAACGGGGCTTGGGGTTGGTTTTCGGTTGGTGCTTTCGCATGCCGTGTCAACAACGTTTTCGTGTAATTGCATGAGATTGGACTGGACTGCGCCCACTTTCCTTAGGGAAAATATGGGAACACACCCAGTTAACCAGTTGAAGCAACAGGATAATTGATCGCCTGTAAATATTGGCAGATAGCTTATGCCGAAGGTGCCAGAGTTATCCTAGAAATACCTGAAATAAACTCTGATTTGCCTGCGAAAATATACGTGTTATTTTCACAACATGCTAAACAATTTGTTAGACATGCATTCATTCAGTTTATTCTGATGCTAATGCGCTTTAATTTTCAGATACAAAAAGCCAGTCAATAATCCAGTTCTTTAAAAAAGCTTTAATTCTAATTGGAAAGTAAACAGGCTTGAAGTCCATTAAGGTATAATTTTTTATCGGAGATCGGTATTTCAATTATTGATTGCAAGTCCTTTTAATTTTTAAGAGAACCGATAAGCGAAAAGCTTCCGACTATAATTTCCGCTTTGGCCAGTGATAAGATAGACCTCGAACGTGTCGTAGAGATATACCTATAATTTATTTCAATAACTTTTATTATTTGTAAATCCCAGAAAATTTGATAGCTTCTGGTTTTTATAAGGTACTGTACTTTTTGCTTTCCATCGATAACTCGGTTCAGAATCTTTCAGACCGTTGTTATTATAAGATAAGGGAACTAATATGACAACTGACCTAAATTCACGGCTGTCTCAATCTGATGAGCGCAAAACTATACCATATGCTCGATTCTCGCGTTATCATCAAATGGTTATAAAACATATTTTCAAAACTATTAAAGGGTATATAAATTTGGTTGGAATTTGAATTTTATTTATAGTTATCTTTTGCCACTCGCAATTTAAAGACTTCCGTTCTGCAAGGTGACATTGGGCTTATCTTGCCAATAATAATAACCTGAGCAAGTTTATTATTGAGCAACACGTTTATTATATCAAGTAATTAATAACATAATCGTGAAGTAATGCGGCGCAAATTAATCAAATTAGCAAATAAAATTGATGTTAACAGGGGGAAATTTAATTAGAGTTGATCAAACCGAAGATTTCCATCACGTCGTGACTATTTATAGATCACCACCATGTTGGCCCCCAGGAGCTCCATAGAAGTGTGCACTCCCACTGGGAATGATAATATTTACTTGTGGCCCGACCTCCGATGTGTTAATAAAGCGAGCTTATCGTCCGCTCATTATCTGCACCTGTGTCACACATCCAATACATGTGTCAACATTGGCTCTTGATTATCTAAGGACCCCTGGAACCCCGCATTTTGCAGGGCATGCACTTCACGTGCGGGTGCGAAAACACCCACTTAATTGCAACTACTGGATGGTAAACACCAAAGTGTGTTGCCCAAAAATAGAGTCGATCGTTGAACCCATCGAAAGAGGGCAATCAAAGTGATTAACGCAGAAGCAAGGTCCCAGTCGCGTTCCTTGGATCACAAATCACCTGACCAGTTTTCAATGCACTTCAAATGGGGCTTTTTCGGCGAGACATATGTAGATAGTATATTTAGTCAACAGGTTTGTCGCAGACGCAGACGAGCCCCCACGAAATAGAATCGGATTTCTCTACGACTCAGAGAGTACCCACTGTGTCGGCTATTTGAACTGGATTTGGGTCGGGAATCTGAAATGCAAAGGAGTGCTCGACTCGTCTGGCCAGCCAAGCCGGTCTCTGTCGCACCCTTGCACCCGTAACCGTGTATGTGCCAGTCCGTCCATTTGTCCGTCCGTCAATTTGTCCGTTCGTCAATTTGTCCGTCCGCCGATCTGTCTCATCGTTGACGGGGGCTACAAAACCCATTTGAATCGCTGATAATGAGCAAAACAAGCTAAAAAGCAGACATAGGAATAAATAAAGTATTTAATGGCATGTGCGACATAAGCAACCGAAACATCAACGGACTGTGAATACCCTTTAGTAGCGAAGCTTAAAATATTTGCTATACGATATAGTCATTTTTTTGCGTTTTAATGCGGCTGTAATAATTTTCTGTTTGCTTATATTATGGGTGCTAATTGAGTCGCCACATATGAACTTGTGAAGATAAAATAAAAGATAAATACAATATGGAGAACTCAGAAATAATGACAATATTTTTAGCAGTAACAAATAAATTGTCTAATAAGAATAACTTTACAAAAAGAGATATTTAAATTCACTTAGACCGACAAACGGTTTTTATATTATTTATGATCTAACTTATCTGTTTTTTCTCGTTTGTACAAATAGGTAGAACCGATCAAAAAACACGACCACTATTTAAACTTCAAGTGCGAAACGTGCTTTATTATTTGCTGTCATAGCAGTAGCAAATATTTGATTAACTATTACTAACTCTGCTGTTGTACGTATTAGTATCTAAAAAGGCAGTATCAATGTTTCAATTAGGGGAACTTTTCGGTCTTTAGAAGTTGATATGTACAACCTGTTAAAAAAAAAAAGCAAAACAAACAAGCTGCCATATAATTTTACAAGTTTGTCATGCATTTGTTAAAACCTGCTTTGGATTTTGATCACGTGAGTCAACTCATATTAATGAGCAGACAGATTGAAATAATACCAAAACAGCAAACAATCGATGGACTTTGAGCCGAAGATTAAATTAGCAAACAGAAACGGCCAAAATATTAAGAACCAAAATCCAGGATTTTAAATATTAGGAACCATATTTTATTTTTAATCAATAATCTGCTTTCTTACAAAATAGCATTATGAAATAAAATTAGAAATCGGCTTAACCCACAGCGTTCTTAGATTTCCAAATGCAACAACTTCAAAACGAGACCTTCTAGCGCCGCTTGTTTATATGTTTGTTTTTTTCGAAAGTAATGTCGATAACCTTAAGGCATTTGGCAATCAAGCTTTTGAAAATAACAGATAATTAAAAAGCTAAGTGCAATCTGTCGATTGTAAAGCAGAGTAGTCATTATTTCACCCCTCCATTACCTAAATCACATGAGAATTGCAATGAAATATGTATAAGGCTGATCAAGTTTTAACTAAGAGATTAACAAAAAGAAAACTAGAAATACATATGATTAAAAAAAATTTTTAAGGTGCTATATATAATCCTTATAATTATATAATAATATGTATAATTATACACCGTTTAAGGTAATGAAGTGATAAAGGTGATTTTAATTTTATAGAACGTACGTAGTACTTAGTAGTAGTTTAAAGAAACGTTTATCTCTTATAATCAATTATTAATTAGATTTGTTTTTTTTTTATTTTTGCAGTTAAATTCGTGTCCTAGGCGGGATCACCATGTTCATTCCGGCCGCACAGTCCGCGTACAGGACGCTGCGCAAGACGCAGCCGCGTGTTCGCCTCAACTCCCTCTTTAAGAATGGGTATTCTAGCAAGGTGAGTTTCGCTTAAATATCTTTTAAGCATCTGTAATACCACAATTGTCCCATTTCCAGGTGGAATACAAGCCCATTCGGTCGGTGTTGGTGGCCAATCGCGGGGAGATCGCCATCCGAGTGTTCCGTGCTTGCACGGAGCTGGGCATCAAGTCGGTGGCCGTATACTCGGAGCAGGACAAGATGCACATGCACCGTCAGAAGGCCGACGAGTCGTATATGGTGGGAAAGGGTCTGCCCCCCGTGGAGGCCTACCTCAACATTCCAGAGGTGATTAGGGTGTGCAAGGAGAATGACGTGGATGCTGTGCATCCCGGCTACGGGTTTCTGTCAGAGCGCAGTGACTTCGCCCAGGCGGTGATCGATGCCGGACTCCGCTTCATTGGTCCCTCACCCGAAGTCGTCCAGAAGATGGGTGACAAGGTGGCGGCCCGGGTGGCGGCCATTGAGGCGGGTGTGCCCATTGTGCCCGGTACCGATGGGCCAGTGACCAGCAAGGAGGAGGCCCTGGAGTTCTGCAAGAAGCACGGCCTGCCCGTAATTTTCAAGGCCGCTTACGGAGGCGGCGGACGTGGCATGCGCGTTGTCCGTAAAATGGAGGATGTGGAGGAGAGTTTCCAGCGGGCGAGCTCCGAGGCGAAGGCCGCCTTCGGCAATGGAGCTATGTTCATTGAGAAGTTCATCGAGCGACCTCGTCACATTGAGGTCCAACTGCTGGGTGACAAGGCCGGAAATGTGGTGCACCTGTACGAGCGTGACTGCTCCGTGCAGCGTCGTCACCAGAAGGTGGTGGAGATCGCCCCGGCACCGCGCCTGCCCACCGAGATTCGCGACAAGATGACGGAGGCCGCCGTGCGTTTGGCCTGCCATGTGGGCTACGAAAACGCCGGTACCGTGGAATTCCTGTGCGACGAGTCCGGTAACTTCTACTTCATCGAGGTGAACGCCCGCCTGCAGGTGGAGCATACCGTCACCGAGGAGATCACTGGCATCGATCTGGTGCAGTCGCAGATCCGCATCGCCGAGGGCATGACCCTGCCTGAGTTGGGCTACACACAGGATAATATCGTGCCGCGCGGCTATGCCATCCAGTGTCGTGTGACCACCGAGGATCCGGCCAACGACTTCCAGCCCAACACCGGTCGCCTGGAGGTGTTCCGTTCCGGCGAGGGTATGGGCATTCGTTTGGACAGCGCATCCGCTTACGCCGGAGCCATTATTTCGCCGTACTACGACTCCTTGCTGGTCAAGGTGATCTCGCACGCTTCGGATCTTCAGAGCTCCGCCTCCAAGATGAATCGTGCCCTGAGGGAGTTCCGCATCCGCGGCGTGAAGACCAACATCCCCTTCCTGCTGAACGTGCTGGAGAACCAGAAGTTCCTGCACGGCGTTCTGGACACCTACTTCATCGACGAGCACCCACAGCTGTTCAAGTTCAAGCCCTCATTGAATCGCGCCCAGAAACTGCTCAACTACATGGGCGAGGTGCTGGTCAACGGACCACAGACGCCACTGGCCACCACTCTGAAGCCCGCCCTCGTCTCGCCGCACGTGCCCGAGGTTCCGCTGGGTGAGTTCCGGGCGAATCTCCCCTTAAAGATCAGCAGGTCATCATGGCATGTGCTTTTCGGGTTCACGCTTGCTTGTGTGGCTTCCACTCGTGGCTGATGCCGCTTTCTGCTATCCGATTCAGACGGATCCTGGCTTAAAAGGTTGTTACACGAAGCATTGTTTTTTTTTTTCAATTACTGAGGAATTCTAAATTACATCATTAGCGGGGTGAGCCAAATCCTTTCAAAAGATGCCATTTTATGATTAAATTAAGATATTGTTTGGTGACCCCAATGTAACACAATGATCTTTTCTGAGCTTAACTCGATTTTGAATGTTATACCTTTAAAGGCTAATGCTTTTATATTAACTCTATTATAGATATTAATATAAGCTTAAAAAAAGATGTCTATGAAATTTAGTTTACAAGATATGCTTCGTGTAAAAGTACCTTCAGCTACTTAATCTATTTAATTGATTTATTAACGAATTTAACAGATCAATTGATGCACTTATTTCCAAGAGGCATGTTAGTTTATTTTATTTCTGCATCTCCTGTGAAACGTTCTTTGCTTTTCTGATATGCTTTAATCGAACCTTTATGTTTTTCCTCTTTCAACTATCAATTTTTGTTGCATCTGTTATTAATCAACCAATGCAAAATCGTAATCGCGATTGCAATCGAATCGGCAATTGCAAAACACCAAACCAATATCACACACCTATGTATGTATCGACAACAAAACGACAACGATTCAAAAATGCACAACACGCCCACCAATAAACCCACGACCACGCCCACTCCGCCCCGTTCATACGCGACACGTTCTCATGATCGAAATCATAATCTACGGTTCGTAGACCTGTCCCCGGAAGCACTAGCACGCGAAGAACGTGGCGAGGCCAAAGGTACGTCAACTTATTTATCCCGCAATCGAGAAGGGAAAGGAAACCCCATTTCCACACCGACATTTGTACATACGCACATTGATCATACCAGTATATGTCAGAAAAGTTTACTAAGGTGCACCTAACTTTATCTCAGAAATCTCCAGAGGTTTGGAATACACCAATAAGACTTGGATTCACGAAATATCTGATCTCCATAAACGCTTTCAAACCCCTAGAGATTTCTGGGGGCACCCCGTATATGTTCTTAATTCGAAAACTGAAATTTAAATTAAACATAAACATATGTGCTTTGGTGTTTTTATATATTTATATATTTATCATCATTGTTTGGTAAAAAGCTAATTTCATTCAACACACTTTACTTGATATATTAATTGTTTATTAATTCAGCTTTTGGTTTTATTAGCTTTTTGATGTTCAGCTTAACGAGTATTTGTTTTTGGGGGTTTGTTTATATTTAATGTTAATGTTATAACTAGACCCCATAAATGTCCCAACTTAAAAGATATATTCCCGCAATATTAAAAAAAATATACAAATTGTAGATGCGGGACTATGTCGACTAATTAAAGTTCATAAACTAACATATTTTGGTGCTATAGTTACGGAACCGCCGAAGGGACTGCGTGAGGTCCTGGTTTGCGGGGGTCCCGAGGCCTTTGCCAAGGAGGTGCGCAACCGCAAGGAACTACTGCTCATGGACACCACCTTCCGCGATGCCCACCAGTCGCTGCTGGCCACCCGCGTCCGTTCCCACGACCTGCTGAAGATCTCCCCCTTCGTGGCACACAAGTTCAACAACCTGTACTCGCTGGAGAACTGGGGCGGAGCCACCTTTGACGTGGCACTGCGCTTCCTGCACGAGTGCCCGTGGGAGCGGCTGGAGGAGATGCGCAAGCGCATCCCGAACATTCCCTTCCAGATGCTGCTGCGCGGAGCCAACGCCGTCGGCTACACCAGCTATCCGGACAACGTGGTCTACAAGTTCTGCGAGCTGGCGGTCCAGACCGGCATGGACATCTTCCGGGTGTTCGACTCGCTCAACTATCTGCCCAACCTGATCCTCGGCATGGAGGCCGCTGGCAAGGCGGGCGGCGTGGTGGAGGCGGCCATCTCCTACACCGGAGACGTCAGCGATCCCCAGCGCACCAAGTACGACCTGAAGTACTACACCAACCTGGCCGACGAGCTGGTCAAGGCGGGCACACACGTGCTCTGCATCAAAGACATGGCGGGTCTGCTCAAGCCCGAAGCCGCTAGGTGAGTCCGGAAGGGGATTTCCTTTATCCCAAATGTACTATATGATGCTCACCCCATGGCAGGCTTCTTATCACCGCTATCCGAGACAAGCACCCCGACATCCCGATCCACATCCACACCCACGACACCTCCGGAGCTGGAGTGGCCTCCATGCTGGCCTGTGCCAATGCAGGAGCAGATGTGGTGGACGTAGCCGTCGACTCAATGAGCGGCATGACCTCCCAGCCGAGCATGGGCGCCATAGTGGCCTCCCTGCAGGGCACTCCGCTGGACACGAATGTGGACCTGCGCACGGTGTCGGAGTACTCCGCGTACTGGGAGCAGACCCGCACCTTGTATGCCCCCTTCGAATGCACAACGACGATGCGGTCGGGCAACGCCGATGTCTACCTGAACGAGATCCCCGGCGGCCAGTACACGAACCTGCAGTTCCAGGCCTTCTCGCTGGGTCTGGGCGACTTCTTCGAGGACGTGAAGAAGGCCTACCGCGAGGCCAACCTGCTGCTGGGCGACATTATCAAGGTGACGCCCTCGTCGAAGGTGGTGGGCGATCTGGCCCAGTTTATGGTGCAGAACAACCTGACCGCCGACCAAGTGCTGGAGCGGGCCGAGGAGTTGTCGTTCCCCAAGTCGGTGGTGGAGTACCTGCAAGGCTCTATTGGCATCCCGCACGGCGGATTCCCAGAGCCCCTGCGCTCGCGCGTCCTTAAGGACATGCCCCGCATCGAGGGTCGTCCGGGTGCCGAGCTGAAGGACTTGGACTTCGCTCAGCTGAAGAAGGATCTGAAGGAATCTCACACCTGCATTACCGACCGCGACGTCATGTCGGCCGCCCTCTATCCGCAGGTGACAAACGATTACCTGAACTTCCGCGACACGTACGGACCCGTCGACAAGCTGGACACGCGCATCTTCCTCACCGGACCCAAGGTGGGCGAGGAGTTCGACGTGCCCCTGGAGCGTGGTAAGACTTTGAGCGTGAAGGCTCTGGCTGTGTCCGCCGATCTCAAGCCCAACGGCATCCGCGAGGTCTTCTTCGAGTTGAACGGCCAGCTGCGTGCAGTCCACATCCTGGACAAGGAAGCAGTCAAGGTGGGTTTAACTTACAGCCTTTGGCAGGCACTGGAATTCACCCCTCTCTTTCTCGTCCGCAGGAAATCCACGTTCACCCCAAGGCCAACAAGTCGAACAAGAGCGAGGTGGGCGCACCCATGCCCGGAACAGTCATCGATATTCGCGTACAGGTCGGCGACAAGGTCGAGAAGGGTCAACCCCTTGTCGTGCTCTCGGCCATGAAGATGGAGATGGTGGTACAGTCTCCCCTGGCGGGCGTTGTCAAGAAGCTGGAGATTGCCAACGGAACGAAGCTCGAGGGCGATGACCTGATATTGGTCATCGAATAGATTTGGAGCCCCGGAAGAAGTGCCCCCGGGTCACAATGTCCATTGTCCAAGCTGCCACCGCACACCTAATGTAAAATTAAGTCAAAACAGTGATAATCTTAGGGATTCTGTCAGTTCGATTGACCATAAATTGTCCCATCGCCTGTGTCTAATTTTACATGTATCTGTAGAACCGTATTTCCAGGATGATTCGACCAACCGTTACTTTTAAAGTGTTTTTGCTAACCCCAAACACTATCATTATTCAGGTTCGGATTGGAAACGGATTGTATATGTACGTGTCCAGGTATATTTGTAAATTTATCGTAGATCCTTTCCTCAACTCATTTAAATCAAATTTGTACGATTTTCGAATTTTAAATTCGCAAAAACCTTTGTCGAGATTCCCCTCCTCCAGTAAATACATAAGTGGTTATAAATATTATATTAACTATTGTCTAATAAACGTTATACAAAATAAAAAGTACTCTTTTTTCCGTATTTCAATATGAATTTTGTTGGATAAACCCACACCATAACCAAATCAAAAATTAGAATTCAATTATAAATTTTATTTTCTTATAACTAATTAAACTGATTTAGATTACAACAAGCAGGGAAGAAACAGATCCATAGGTAAGGTTTACATGCACTTCACAATGAACTCCAGGAAAGCCAGTTCCTTATTCAGTTCGGTGACCCTCTTGAAGTGCCTCTGGACGTAGGGCGTGAGTACCTCGACCATATTGCCATTGTTGTAGAACCGTGCCTTGGGATCCTGCAGAGCATCGCCAATCAAGTGCTTCAGGATCAGATTTCCCACCTGCGAGTGGCGCGAGTTGGTGGTCCAAGCCTTGACATGCTGCAGTAGCGCCACCCGCTGGTCCACGTTTAACTGGTCTACCAGCTGGCGGAGACCAGGCTCATCTCGCTTGCGGACAAAGTGGTTGATAATGTCGAAGCTGGCTTTTGGCTTGTTCAGGTTTAAGGCCAAAACGAAGGCCTTGTGCAGCTGTTTCTGGGCGTGCAGAAGCGAGTGGAGCGTCTGCTCCTGCTCCAAGGTGGCCTGCCGTTGATCCAATGCCTCGTTGCGCGTGGCCTGGGTGACATCGCCGAAGCGAATCAGCTTGGAGTCGGCTCCTCCGGTGTAGAAGAACCGATTGCTTCTGCCGGAAACGGCCAAAGCCCAAACGCGGTCGTTGTGCTCGTCCAGGGATTGTATGCATGTGTTGGTCTTTATATTCCAAAGCTTAAGAAGGCCATCCGACGCGGCAGACAGAATAAACTTTCCGTGATCCAGGAACTCGGCTCTCAGTATGGTGCATTCCTGGTCGAAGCGTTTAATGCAGGCAAAATTGCTGATGGACCAAAGGCGCAAAGTGCAGTCCGAGGAGGAGGTGAGGACGATCTGGTCCACCGGCGAAAAGCGCACACTCCACACTCCACGCGTGTGACCCCTAAGCACGCCCTGCAGTGAGTTGGAATCCGCCAGCCAGATCTTGGCCGTCTTATCCTGCGAAGCGGTGGCCAGGAGTTTGTTGTTCGGGGCATAGGCCACACAGTTTACCTCCTTGTCGTGGGAAAGCGCTGCATAGCGCAGATTGAAGGAGTACGAGTTGCGATCTTCCTTGGCCCTGGCCAACTGCCACACCTTCATGCTGCCATCCTGGCTCACGGATGCGAAGCCGGTAGCTCCGTTGTGCGTCATAGCCACGCATCCAATGGTGGACGTGTGGCAGTTGGACTGCTGTGTCAGAGCCTCCAGCGAGCAGTCTTTATCGTGTTGAAGCTTCCACAGACGAACGCTGCAGTCCTTGCCCACCGAAATTAGCAGATTCTGGGAGGCAGCCAGGGACATCACCGTATCCGAGTGGCCAACGATCAGCTTGCAGTTCATATCGTGCTCGGTGTCGTACAGCTTGAAGTGCTTGCTGTTGGTGGCAACGGCCAGGTAGCGATCGTTGTCGCCCATGAAGCACATGTCCAGGATCTCGTCGTTGTAGCCCACCAAGTGCTTGACGGGTTCCAGGCTTTCGGCGTCGTAGACTAGTATATTCTGCTCCGTAGTGACCAGTGCCAACTGCTTTAGCTCGTTGCAGTGCAGCAGTCTACTGATCTGAAAGTCGGACTGGGAGAGAAGGTCCTTGATCTTCCAGGACTTAACATCCACTTGTTGCAGCTTGCCCGCACCACTGGCCACTATTATCTGGCTTCCCTTGTCCGCGTAAACGACTCCTTCCAGTTCCTCATACAAGGGAAGAACTTTCAGCTGCTTGCTCTCCAACTGTTCCTGCAGTTGCCACACGATCAGGACCTTGTCCCGGCTCACAGTCACAACCTCATTGCAGTCAGACGCCTTGCTCTTAAAGCTCAGACCCGTCACCTGCGAGAGGTGACCCCGCAACTTGTGCAAAAGGGTCTTAGTCTCGTAGTTCCAGGCATAGACGGTGTTGTCCGATCCCCCAGCGAAGATCTCCTTGCGCAGCACATTGGGATGGAAAACGAGTAGCCAAGCGGGACCTGGAAAATCCTTTAATGCGCCCAGGCAGCTGTTGTTCGAGTAGTCCCACAGTCTCAAAGTGGCGTCCGCTCCACCGCTGGTGCAGATGAGCCTGCCGCAGGGACTGAACTCAACCCGGATGACGGGTCCCTTGTGCTGGGCCTTCCACAGCTTTACCAACTTGCCGGTGGTCAGCTGCCACAGCCTCAGCAGGCCACTTCGATGGGCAGTGACCAGGTGCTCCTGGGACAGCCCGAAGCAAGTGATTGTGTCCTCTTCCACATCTATGTTCTCTAACTCCGCAGGCTTTTTGTTCTCCGCCGAAGAGGGAGTCGCCCCGAAGCTCTGCAGGATCTGGGAGGTCTGCACATCCACCTGGTTGACGACGGCTCCATTTAGGCAGTAAAAGTGCTGGCCATCCGCGCTCCAGGTAATGTCGCCGCCGGCGTAGAAGTTCGTGTATCGCGCTTCCGCCGCATAGCTAAATAATAAATTAATTAAATAAGTATTTTCATTATTTCTAAATTACTTAATTAGTTTAATTTACCTTTTCTCACTGATATTCGCCAACATGTTTTTCGTTGTTTATAAATATAAGAACCGCGTGCACCGCGGATCGGGAACTAAAGAAACTGAACTAGTTCGAAATGGAACTCCCCAAACATGTTTGGGATATTCAATCGCTTAAATAAACCAAATATTCAGTTGAAATAAAAAGTCTAAAAGCTTTAACTTTTGTTTCTTGAAATATGCAATACAAAAAGGAAACATTCCTTTATTTTATTTTTATGTTATTCAATTTAACTTTTGCTTTTGGTAACTATATCTAGATACATGACCAAATAAGCTTAGGCTTGCTGTAAAACCTATTTACAAGGCATTTTAATCACCTTAAATTAACTAATTTTAGAAAATATTCAACCCCTTATAAAAAAAGGCGACAATCAGTCAAAAGTATATATTTTCAAATAAATCTGGAATCGATAGTTGAGCGATAATCGGCTAGAATGGTAAGTTCGCCAGCACACTATCGAATCTCCGATAATCGATAGGCGCCTTTGTTTTGTCCATCACTAGCCAAGCAAAAGCCGTCAAATCATCGTCGCTCATTTGATCCAACATATTAAACTAATTTCTGCGCTTTAATAGTTTAAATTTCGACCGAGTCTTTATAATGAGTACCATTGGCACAGGAGTAAGTATTTAATGACCCGAACCTCTGATCAAAAGATGCTTATCAAAGGCATTTTCGTTGCAGTACGACTTGTCGGCCTCCCAATTCTCCCCGGATGGCCGCGTTTTCCAGATCGACTACGCCTCGAAGGCGGTGGAGAAGAGTGGCACCGTGATCGGAATCCGAGGCAAGGACGCCGTGGTCCTGGCTGTAGAGAAGATCATCACCAGCAAGCTGTACGAGCCGGACGCCGGTGGGCGCATCTTCACCATCGAGAAGAACATCGGAATGGCGGTTGCGGGACTGGTGGCCGATGGAAACTATGTGGCTGACATCGCCCGGCAGGAGGCGGCCAACTTCCGGCAGCAGTTCGAGCACGCCATCCCGCTAAAGCACCTGTGCGACCGCGTCGCCGGCTACGTTCACGCCTATACTCTGTACAGCGCCGTACGCCCCTTCGGCCTGTCCATCATCTTCGCCTCGTGGGACGAGGTCGAGGGCCCCCAGCTCTACAAGATTGAGCCTTCCGGCTCCTCCTTCGGCTACTTCGCCTGCGCCAGTGGCAAGGCCAAGCAGCAGGCCAAGACCGAGATGGAGAAGCTCAAACCGGACATGAAGATCGATGATCTGGTGAAGAGCGCCGGAGAAATGTAAGTTTACAGCCCCGCATATCTTGACATGGGAATATAAGGTCTTCCAGAATTGCAAGAGATTTCTGGGCCCCCGCAAATATGTGTGAGCAATCCGTATAAACTAATTGCGATGTCTATCTACTCTTTTAGAATCTACAAGGTCCATGACGAACTGAAGGACAAGGACTTCCGTTTTGAAATGGGTCTGGTGGGCAGGGTAACTGATGGCCTGCATCGTATTAATCCCCCAGAACTGACGGAGAAAGCGCGGAATGCCGGAGATGCCGCCAACAAGGAGGATGACAGCGACAATGAGACGCATTAGTTCGTTTGCGGCAGTGAATCTAATTCTGGGCCTAAATACATAACGTTAATTTTATATTTCCCTAAAGCGCAAAATGTATACAAAAAATCGGGTGAACAAATGTGTCGTTTCTATTTGTTTTAGTTTTGCCGGGGTATTAATTCTTAAGCATCTGACTGAAAATGGATAAAATGATTTATATTAGAATTCACAGTTTCTCTGAAATGAATTATACTTGAATTAAGATCTTAATTAGAATATTTTTAAATAAGAGGTAATTGGTTTTGGATCTAGTTCAAATAAGCAACTATCGAATTTTGCTCGATAACAATCAAGCAGTGTTATCGCTTACAGCTGATGCAGTTCGCGCCATAAATTGTTTGTGATTTAACGCTCGACAACTAAAAATAAATTCCATTATTTATAAGTGAAATGACTACGCTAATAGAACAGTTAATCACCAAAATGGGACTGCGCGAGGAGCCCAACGTAATGGAGTAAGTTTGAAATTGTGTGTTCTAAAGAAACAAAAGTGAATATGACGAATCCTTTACAGGAAAACCACCGAGTTGGTGCGTCTGCTGGAGCTGCGCTCCACAAATGTGCCACTGCAGATCAATGAGTATGGAAAAATAGTCTTGTGCGCGGATCTAGCATCCTGCCTGCTGGGCATCGGGTTCGACAAGGAGCAGGCCCTGAAGTTGTCCGGATTGCGAAAGAGCCAGTACCTCAACAATAAGCGGATGTTCGAAAAACTTCTTGACCTAAACAAACTGGCCAGCGTGAACGACATCTGCGTACAGCTGAGCCTCAATGAGGTGTCCCGCAAGGCGGAAGAGCTGATGACCCTCTTTAAGGCCGTGGCGGCCACAGAGGACACCGGCACCGACACCACCCATCCGCAGTACGCAGCCATGGCCGTCTTCCAGGCCTGCCGCTTGCTCAAGAAGAAGGTCTCCAAGTCGAAGCTCATGCCCTTCAGCAACCTGCGGCCCACACAGTTCCAGCAGCTCGAGCATCAGTGGGATCGCATGATAGCCAAGCACCACAAGGAGGGCAAAGTACCGGCCACCTCCGATCTGGAAGCCAAACTTAAGCAGAGCCAGCAGGAGAACATCAAGGACCAGGAGGCTAGGAAGGCACAAAAGCCTCAGGCGGAGGACTATGAGATATGGAAGGCACGAATGCTGGCCGCAGCCCAAGCCAAACTGAAGGAGTTGGAAGCTTCCCAACCGGATAACCAGCTCGTCGAGGTTTAGAATTTTTGTTTTTAGCTTTTAACCGTGTCATGTGAAATCCAGTTTTATCTCTTAATAGTGCTTATTTATTACACTCATCATTATCGTTAGTTCTAGGTTAAATCGACAAAATAAATTGTCATTCATAGTAAGTGATTAATAATGTTAGAATTCCTCTTTCTGCCATCTGTAGAATCGAAGATTTTTTTTTTAAATTCTTAATCTTCAAACATGTTAACAGTTTTGTTTTTTTTCATGTAAGATATGAGCAAATCAGTAATATCGACAGGATTACCTTCTTCATCTCGAGCTGAAAGTATAGAGATAGTTTGACTAAAAATATTCCCTTTTAAATTTCGACTTACGAATATATGTAATGAGATAAACTTTATTGCGAATCTCCGGATCCTTCCTAATGAGATCTTTCAATTTCTCATTGAACCTCATCCTAATCTCTCGCTTAAATTGCTTCATCTGCCGGGTGGCCGTCAATTCGGACTGCAGGGCATCGGAAAAGGTTATCAACGGCGTGGCAAGCTCGATGACAAAGTAATATATCTTGCCATTAACCTTGCGATTTATTTTGTAGACATTGAGCCTAAAGTGACGATCCACGCCGGCTCGATTAACGATCCTAGTTTGTAGGGGCTAATAAATACAATTGTACAATGAACGTTAAGAAAGGGATTTCCTCTTTTACCTTAGCTTCCTTCAATAAATCACTTTTGAGAATGTTATGGTCAGACGATTTGGAGGGACTAAGGATAACCAGTCGATCCAATCCAAAAGTAATGTTGTTCCTGGCCTGGGAAGTATGTGTATAAATATTATCCGTTTTTATAAAATTTTATATAAACTTACCTCATAAAGAGCCATTCGAGGTTTTAGCCCATCGTTCTGCCATTCGGGCAGCGAAAGCTTAAGGCATCCGTGGAACAAGCTCGAGGCCATTCCCGTCGCAAAATCCAGTCCATGGGAGTCTCTTAACCAGTTGAGTTCGGTCAGCGGGCTGTGACCAAGATCGTTTAAGAGCCAGTTCAGAGGAATTATAAGCAACAACTCGGATGTAGGAAGTACGGCCGAAAAATTCCCAGCAATAGAAATTCCAATTCCCAGGAATGTGACTGGCAACAGCACGCAAATCGATTTCATTTTGTAGGTGAACGAGCGGCAGAGGATCATCCGCAACCGATCCTCGGGCAGATAATTATGTCTAAATCGGATATATTCGACCGCACTGAGATAAAAGCGTCGCAGAAAGTCAGCCAAAAACACGGCTTCCACATAGCGAATAGAAGTGACTGCATAGATTCCCTATGATATAGTCAATATTCTTATCATTCCCAGCACACGGCGCACTCACCTATGTAATCTACGATCATCTTACAAAATAATCAAATTTCTTCCTCCTCCGCTTTTTAAAATAGCCACATTCTACGTATGAAATGGAACTGTGTGGCCAGATCAAATTTAAATATTTAACGAAGGGTTATCTCTCAAAAGTGGAAGGACAAATTTTTAAATTTTTGAAGCACGTGATCTTAATAAAATTATGTTTTTATCAAAATAATAATATACGTCCACACATCCTGATTAGCTTATGACGAGCTATGACCACACCTAATTGCCCTACAATGGAGCACCCGCTGCCCACTTTTTTTGTCCTCTTTAGAAATAATTTGACAATACACGAAAACAAGGTCCACCCTTGTGTGGCGTATTCAACAATAAATATAAAAAAAAAGAATATACATATACATAATGTTTAGAATGTAAAGAATTATTAGTTTTCAAACAATGCAATATTTGTTTCCCCTTTACTAATGTCCCGCAAAAACTTTTTTATAGGTTAAACAACTTATTTATTATCATTAGTTTTAGATACAAAAGTAAAAAGAGCATTACAAATTTACTTTGTCATATATGGTAATATTCTTAAATTCGAGATTTATAATAAATTTATAAATTCTTAGCCGGCCAATTCGTCTATAATTTTGGTTTTATTTTGCATATGATCTATGAGCAAGCTGCCAACATCCACAAGATTTCCCGCGGTATCATGCGCTGCAAAAATAGGAGGATCGTTAGAATTAGAAACCAGGAAGATTTCCAGATTGGTTAGTTCCTAGAGTTTCAAAAGTTAAATTTAGTTCAGTGACTATTAATATTTACATATATTGGCACAACGGTTATTCTACTGGTTACTTAGTTTTCAAATCTCTTCAAAGGGTTTTAACATACAGTTATAGATGATGAGCTGCACCTCGTTGCGGGTCTCGGGCCAAGTCGTAATGAGCTCCTTTAGGTGCTTATAGAACTTTAGCCAGATCTCCCGCTTTAGTTCCTGCATCTGCCAGGTGGCCGACAAGTTAAACTGCATGGCATCGAAGAAGGACAACATGGGCGTGGCGCCCTCCATGGCGAAGTAGTAGGTCTTGCCGTTGACCTTTTTTTTCAGTTTGTAGACAGCATGCTTAAAGGGGCGATTTACTCCGGCTCTATTAATGTACTTCGTCTCCAGAGGCTGAAAATATAATATTTTTGATCAGTATGAACTTCTAGAAGAACTCTTGAAGTTTTACTTGAACTTTCTCCAAAAGATTGCTTTCGAGTTCGCCGCTGACAAACATTTCGTCGGGAATGAGGATGACCAGTCGATCCACTCCAAAAGTGACGTTGTGTGTGTCCTGGGGAGTATTTTATTCTTATTCCTTTGCCTTAATGTTTGGGCACTTACTTACCTCGTACACAGCCATTCGATGCTTAATTCCATCGTCCATGCGTTCCGGCAACGAAAGTTTGAGGTAGCCGTGGAAGTAGTTGGATGCCATTCCTGCCGCATAGTCCAGCCCATGGTTACCCCGTATCCAGTGGGAGTAGCTCAGGGTGCTCTGACCTAGGTCGCTAAAGATCCAGTACAGCGGCATTTGGGCCAAGAACATGACTGTGGGCACTACAGACCTAAAATCCCCGCTAACCGAAATTCGGGAAAGTGCCACGAAAAGGTAAGCCAGCAGGAGGTAGACTGACTTGCTGTTGTAGGAGTACGAGCGCCGCACAATAGTCCAAACCCGATCCTCGGGAAGATAGTACCGGCTGTAGTAGACATACTCAACGGCACAGCGATATAAACGCTGAAGGAAGTCGGCCAGAAACACGGTGGCCACAACGCGAACGGATGTGTCTGCAATGAATCACGGCTATATAGTGGTTGGAGTCTAATCAGTCGTCACTCACCTATGTAATCTCCGATCATTTTCTTCAAATAAAAACATTTCCTGCTCTTCTCCGTCCGCACTGCCTGCTCCTCTTCTTCCGCGTTGTTTGCGATTGCCATTTTTCGAATCATATGGTATATGTACGTGTTGCCAGACCGAACAGAAGATTTCGCGAAAGCTTACTAGGAATTCAAAGTTTTTAAGAAATATTTAGTTTTAACATTGATATAATACAAAAATTAAATAGGATCTCATGATTTAGAAATTAACGAATATATAACTAATATTTTAATTGCACTTAATCTAAAAACATAATATAATTTTTTACGTCAACATACATTTTTTTAAAAATTAAATTCCTAAAAGCTAAGTATTTGACCACAACTGTAAGCAATTATTATGTATGCAGAACTCGATTTTTCCAAAATATTATACAGAAATATTATTGATAATGATTTCCGTTTCGATAATGATATTTGAAAATAAAGGCAATTCTAAATTTGAAGTATGAATGTGTGTGCACAAAGAAGCAATCGCATTCTTGTGTGCAACTTTTTAATATCGCAATCAAAGAAATACATTGTTCTGTTTATTTATGTTGATTTTCTGTGTTTATTTATTCCTATTGGAGACGGGTGCGCCAGTAAATGTTTTTTAATAATTTATAGGTTTTTATTTTATCGATTTTTGGAAGACACGGTTAAACATAAGATTAATTTAAACAAAGGACTTGTATTGGCGAAAGAAATAAAAACTGACAACATTTGTTGGGCTGCTGCTGCTCTGAGCTTGAATATTTAAAAAGTCAAGCTATTTTTATACCCTTGCAGAGGGTATTATAATTTTGGTCAGAAGTGTGCAACGCAGTGAAGGAGACATCTCCGACCCTATAAAGTATATATATTCTTGATCAGGATCACCTCCTGAGTTGATATAGCCATGTCCGTCTGTCCGTCTGTCCGTCTGTCCGTCTGTCCGTCTGTCTGTCCGTCTGTCTGTCCGTCTGTCTGTCCGTCTGTCTGTTTCTACGCAAACTAGTCTCTCAGTTTTAAAGCTATCGAACTGAAACTTTGCACACACCCTTCTTTCCTTTGCACGCAGTATATAAGTCGGAACGGACGGGATCGGCCGACTATATCCTATAGCTGCCATATAACTGATTGATCGGAAATGCCATAACTTTGGTGTTTGTAAAGTAAGGAAGCTGGGACTTCCTATGGGTTTTATATTTGGCCAATCAATCCGACCTACCAAATTTCATAAGGATCGGCCGACTATATCCTATAGCTGCCATATAACTGAACGATTGGAAATGCCATAACTTTGGTGTTTGCAAAGCTAGGAAGCTGGGACTTCCTATGGGTTTTATATTTGACCAATCAATCCGACCTACCGAATTTCATAAGGATCGGCCGACTATATCCTTTAGCTGCCATATAACTGATTGATCGGAAATGTCATAACTTTGGTGTTTGTTAAGTTAGGAAGTTGGGATTTTCTATGGGCTTTATTTTTGGCCAATCAATCCGGCCTATCAAATTTCATAAGGATCGGCCGACTATATCCTATAGCTGCCATATAACTGAACGATTGGAAATGCCATAACTTTGGTTTTTTTAAAGTAAGAAAGTTGTGATTTTTTATGAGTATTAAAAATGCATCATATGAATAATTTTGGAGAATATAATTTACAGAGTATTCTGCAAGGGTATATCAACTTCGGCTTCGCTCGAAGTTAGCTTTCCTTTCTTGTTATATTATATTAAAGGCTGATAAATTCATTATCTTTTCTATAACAGTGCTTAAGCTGGACTAATAGCTTATGTTGTAACTGGACTTCAAAGTGAATCTATTGCAATTTATTTTTAACTTTGTGTAAAACTGTTTTTATACCCTTGCAGAGGGTATTATAATTTTGGTCAAAAGACATCTCCGACCCTATAAAGTATATATATTCTTGATCAGGATCACCTCCTGAGTTGATATAGCCATGTCCGTCTGTCCGTCTGTCTGTTTCTACGCAAACTAGTCTCTCAGTTTTAAAGCTATCGAATTGAAACTTTGCACACACCCTTCTTTTCTTTGCACGCAGTATATAAGTCGGAACGGCCGGGATCGGCCGACTATATCCTATAGCTGCCATATAACTGATTGATCGGAAATGCCATAACTTTCGTGTTTGTAAAGTTGGGAAGTTGGGATTTTCTATGGGTTTTATATTTGGCCAATCAATCAGACCTATTAAATTTCACAAGGATCGGCCGATTGTTCAACAATAAATATAAAAATAAAAAAACTAAAAGTATGAAAATTGGTATATCTCTGACTTAATTCCTTTTAAATATTGTTTATTAATTTTTTTTTTTTTGTATGGAAAATATTTTAAATTCTTGAAATTTATCATTACACGAAAAAGGTCACGCTCCCACGTCAAAAGTTTGGATGTAAATGTGTAAAATTGATGACCATCAATGAACAAATGAAATAAAAACTTAATTTAGCAGTTAATTTTCAGGGGAAGATTCTTTTCATTATACTCTATTAAAATCTCCCAACTTACATTCATTAAAATCAAGTAATTCACCGCACCTTATAAATTAAAAACAGAAACTCTGGTTTTATAGCCACAGAAATTTAAAACGATATTTATATAACCCGATTTGTATATATATATCTAATTTTACTTACATTTGTAAGTCTGGTCAGGAGTACGAATCTCATCTGAATGATCTCAGGTTCAAAAGCTTACTGCAAAATGTTTTATACAGCACAACAACTTTTCCTTGTTCGGAAGGTCGAGTCTCAACTGAATGATCTAATCTTGGAATTAGCACTGCCAAGATGTTGTTGGGATGTCCCTATTTCTATCCCATAGGCCCATTAAATATATTATTCAAAAGCAAATAATAATAAGACCGTAGAACACATTTTATAATAACACGTTAATTAGAGTAACCGTATTCGCTATTTTCACATTAACTAAGATAGTACTAAATCGATGCATCGATAATGCAATCGATGTTTCCCCACCTCTAATTTGTATAACTGCATCTTAAGCGTCAGCAATTGTTGTTATTAGCAATGCAAAAATCGTATTAGTTCCGTGATGTCTTTAAGTCCGCGACAATAAAAGTAATACAATTAATATTAATCTGAGCCGCTAAGCTCAAAATGTAAATCTGAAGTTTGCCTAGCTACTCAAAGCAAACTTAATTGGATAAACAAAGCAAGTACTTTGATATTTCATTGTATATGTAAATCGTACTTTTATTACATATTACTCATGAATGGCTCTTATTGTTGGAACTAATAGGCTGTGGCTTAGACTAGAAGCGACTAAATCGATATTTTTCGGACTTCACAGAATCCGAGAGCACGTCATCAGTGGCGATTCGTTGTTGATTCCCCCGATAAGCAAAACAAAGCGGCTTGAGGAGCTGAGGGCAGGAAGTGCCGAACCGCACCCTTAACAAAGAAGAATCTGCGGCACCAACATGCCGATTCTATATAGTGTAATTTCGCGGGGCACCACGGTGCTGGCCAAGTTTGCCGAGTGCGTCGGCAACTTTGCCGAAGTCACGGAGCACATAATCGGCCGGATCGGGGTGCACAACCACAAGATGACTTACACACACGGCGACTACCTGATCCACTACAATTGCGAGAACAAGTTGGTCTACATGTGCATCACCGACAACGTGGGTGAACGAACCACTGGCCCAGTTATCCGCCAGTTACCAGTTGCCCAATCGATATTATCTTGTATCTTTGTAGGAGTTCGAGCAATCCCGGGCTTTTCTTTTCTTGGCGGATGTCAAGCAGAAGTTTATCCAGACTTATGGCCTGCAGGTGGCCACGGCCATCGCATACTCTATGAACACGGAATTCTCCAAGATCCTGGCCCAGCAAATGGTCTACTTCAGTCAGTCACGGGAGGTGGACACCATTTCGAGGGTCCATGGACAGATCGACGAGCTAAAAGACATAATGGTTAAGAATATTGGTAAGTATGAACACTGATCTCTCAATCTTTTCAATTTTCTGATCCCTCTTTTTTCCAATTGTAGACAGTCTGCGAGATCGCGGCGAGAAACTGGAGCTGCTGGTTAACAAGACCGAAAACTTGAGCAATAATGTAAGATAAAACCCAATAATCTTGGAAATGTTACTTTATAACCTCTTTTACAGTCCGTTGCATTCCGCAAAGCCTCGCGAAATTTGGCACGACAAATGTTTTGGAAGAACATCCGGATCTACGTGGTGGTGGGCCTGGTGATAACCTTTATTGTGTACGTGATCGTGAGCATGGCCTGCGGCGGCCTTGCTTGGCAGTCCTGTGTTTAGGATGCGCTTTAAAGTTGTTTATATTGTTATAGACTCATAACTCATGTATATTTGCATATAAAACTCTACGGTACTCTCACTATCTATGTTCTATGTAACAAACGTGAATATATACAGTAAATAATGTTGGGAAAGCCATTGAAGAGTTCACTTGTACCCGACGTAGACCACATCGTTTGCCTTGACCTTGCCCGGCAGCCGAAGTCCCAAATGAATGCCCAAAGCCGGTGCGCTATATTTGAACATGCGGTAACTGAGGAGTGTGGAGATAAAGTATCGCGCTAAGTAGGGCTGTTCAGATTTTGTAATGACTTACGTCTTCAGCGTCTTGAGTGGCTCTCCGTCGGAGTCCCTTTCAGCCGTATTCACATCTATGTTTGGAAGGATGCATCGAGTGCATGGCGCCACCGAGCGGAACACAGCGTCGTCCCCAATACGAAGCCATTGCCAATGGTCCTCGGCATAGGGTTCGTCCACATCCATTTTTAGTTCAAAATTACCGCGAAACTGTTGAGCATCCACAGGATGCTTCAGCCGGGTGTTCAGATCAGCCACCGATGAAAGATTCATCAGCATAAAACTGGTGGCATCGGTGAAGGTTCCCTATGGCAAAAGAAAGGATACAAAACATTTACCAAAAATATGTGCCCTGGGATGAATTTTTAAATGTGGGATTCCCCATAATTTGGTCCGTCAGACGAAATATTATTTGACTTAGCATGGAGGTCTTGTTTTAAAGCAACTAAATTATTCTACAATTTGGAAACTGGAATAGATACCCACCGTATCCTCCTGTCTCATAAAAGGCATGCCCTTAAAGTCCGAATTGGCCGCCTTTACTGGTTTTGGATAGGGATAGTAAACTAGCTTGAGGCCGGAATCCTGATTGCGGATTGCCTGGGAGAACCACTTGTTAATCCGATCACCGCAGAGCATCACGTCTACAGGTACGCCCCAAACGACGGTGTGTACATGCTTTTCGGGACCCTCAAGATTCTCAAAGTCCAACTCCAGGTCGGGCAAGTCTTGGGCACTAAAGAGCAGCTTGTTGGGCGACACCTTCTTCGAGTGGATCTGGGTCATCTTCGGATACACCCGAGCCGTGATCATCTCGTTCTTGTCGTTAACCACCATCAAGGTGCGTTCCCTTATTCCCTCAAAGGACATGCTGAGCACATCGCAATCGTACTCGACGCCAGGCTTCGAGATCTCAAGAGGAGCACAGGACTTGACTGGAAAGAAGTGGATCCTCTGCACGGTGCCCACACGTCGCCACTTCTGGGGCATTACATCGCGGGTCAGGTGGCGGAACAGAAGGTAACTGGCCCCTCCCACAGCCACGAGGCCCACGCCTACGCCCACCAGGCTCTTGGGACTGAGGTCAAAGGTCGCGTTGCTTCCACTGGCTGTAGGATAACGCGATTTACTGGAGAATCTCTTATTTTATCCAGATTTTTCACTTACTTGCCATCATCTCATTGACTGCTCTGTAGTCACTTGTTGCTTTCTCAGCGTTAAAAGCTATTTTGATAAGATTTATTGGACGAAAGCTCTCATTTGATGAAGATCTACTTCAAGGCTGGCCATATGTACATATGTACATACATATGTACATTTGTGAAATTATGTGAATTTATCCGTTTATTAAGTTATTTAATCTAAAAAATAGTATTTTTTTTAAATATTATTTTTTGGATTTATTTTGTTTTTTAATTACCATCCCTGCCGCCTCCGCTTTAATCGATAACTGTTATCAGCTATTTAGCCGGCGAATTTGTTTTTTTATTTGTTAGGAAAAACCGTAAAAGGCAGATGATGAACTCTCTCCAGCGATCTTTCTCTTCTTCCAGGTGTTGCTGACATTTTAACGTCAATGGTCTCTCCTCCACAAAAAAAAAACATGCCAAAACTGTGTTCCATTAAATAAATAGTAATTTACCTAAATAATGACAAATCACAAGTTTTAAGAGAAAATCGAAACAAAGTTATGGGTTCTAGAAGTTCAATTGTGGGTCACCACCTGATTACAAATCATCGGAAAATAATAAATAACCAACATGAAAATGGGTCAAAATTTTTACCAACTTTAAAATGACAAATTTAAATGCAGATTTTTAGAGATCCAAAACACAAGTCTTAAGAGATATGCCACGTTAGAATCAGATTAAATTTGTGAATATTATGGAAACTAGAAGTCCAATTATGAGACCCCTTTTTTCAAGGCATCGAAAACTTAGAAATAACTAACATGAAAATGGGTAAAAATTTTGACCAACGTTAAATTGAAAATTTTGAATGCAGACTTTTAGAGAATTGAAACACGAGTCTTTAAAGGTATGCCACTTTGGAATCGGATTAAGTTTGGTAAAGTTATGGAATCTGGAAGTCCAATTATGGGACCCCTTTTTTTCAAGTCATCGAAAACTTATAAATAACTAACATGAAAATGGGTCAAAATTTTGAACAGCGTCAAAATGAAAATTTTGAATGCAAATTTTTAGAGAATTGAAACACGAGTCTTTAGAGGTATGCCACTTTGGAATCGGATTAAGTTTGGTAAAGTTATGGAATCTGGAAGTCCAATTATGGGATCCCTTTTTTTCAAGTCATTGAAAACTTAGAAATAACTAACATGAAAATGGGTCAAAATTTTGACCAATATTAAATTAAAAATTTTGAATGCAAATTTTTAGAGAATTGAAACACAAGTCTTTAAAGGTATGCCACTTTGGAATCGGATTAAGTTTGGTAAAGTTATGGAATCTGGAAGTCCAATTATGGGACCCCTTTTTTTCAAGTCATTGAAAACTTAGAAATAACTAACATGAAAATGGGTCAAAATTTTGATCAACATTAAATTAAAAATTTTGAATGCAAATTTTTAGAGAATTGAAACACGAGTCTTTAAAGGTATGCCACTTTGGAATCGGATTAAGTTTGGTAAAGTTATGGAATCTGGAAGTCCAATAATGGGACCCCTTTTTTTCAAGTCATCGAAAACTTATAAATAACTAACATGAAAATGGGTCAAAATTTTGAACAGCGTCAAAATGAAAATTTTGAATGCAAATTTTTAGAGAATTGAAACACGAGTCTTTAGAGGTATGCCACTTTGGAATCGGATTAAGTTTGGTAAAGTTATGGAATCTGGAAGTCCAATTATGGGATCCCTTTTTTTCAAGTCATTGAAAACTTATAAATAACTAACATGAAAATGGGTCAAAATTTTGAACAGCGTTAAAATGAAAATTTTGAATGCAGATTTTTAGAGAATTGAAACACAAGTCTTTAGAGGTATGCCACTTTGGAATCCGATTATGTTTGGTAAAGTTATGGAATCTGGAAGTCCAATTATGGGACCCCTTTTTTTCAAGTCATTGAAAACTTAGAAATAACTAACATGAAAATGGGTCAAAATTTTGATCAACATTAAATTAAAAATTTTGAATGCAAATTTTTAGAGAATTGAAACACAAGTCTTTAAAGGTATGCCACTTTGGAATCCGATTATGTTTGGTAAAGTTATGGAATCTGGAAGTCCAATTATGGGACCCCTTTTTTCAAGTCATCGAAAACTTAGAAATAACTAACATGAAAATGGGTCAAAATTTTGACCAACGTTAAATTAAAAATTTTGAATGCAGATTTTTAGAGAATTGAAACACGAGTCTTTAGAGGTATGCCACTTTGGAATCGGATTAAGTTTGGTAAAGTTATGGAATCTGGAAGTCCAATTATGGGACCCCTTTTTTTCAAGTCATTGAAAACTTAGAAATAACTAACATGAAAATGGGTCAAAATTTTGATCAACATTAAATTAAAAATTTTGAATGCAAATTTTTAGAGAATTGAAACACAAGTCTTTAAAGGTATGCCACTTTGGAATCCGATTATGTTTGGTAAAGTTATGGAATCTGGAAGTCCAATTATGGGACCTTTTTTTTCAAGTCATCGAAAACTTAGAAATAACTAACATGAAAATGGGTCAAAATTTTGACCAACGTTAAATTGAAAATTTTGAATGCAGATTTTTAGAGAATTGAAACACGAGTCTTTAAAGGTATGCCACTTTGGAATCGGATTAAGTTTGGTAAAGTTATGGAATCTGGAAGTCCAATTATGGGACCCCTTTTTTTCAAGTCATCGAAAACTTATAAATAACTAACATGAAAATGGGTCAAAATTTTGAACAGCGTTAAATTAAAAATTTTGAATGCAAATTTTTAGAGAATTGAAACACAAGTCTTTAAAGGTATGCCACTTTGGAATCCGATTATGTTTGGTAAAGTTATGGAATCTGGAAGTCCAATTATGGGACCCCTTTTTTTCAAGTCATCGAAAACTTAGAAATAACTAACATGAAAATGGGTCAAAATTTTGACCAACGTTAAATTAAAAATTTTGAATGCAGATTTTTAGAGAATTGAAACACGAGTCTTTAAAGGTATGCCACTTTGGAATCGGATTAAGTTTGGTAAAGTTATGGAATCTGGAAGTCCAATTATGGGACCCCTTTTTTTCAAGTCATCGAAAACTTATAAATAACTAACATGAAAATGGGTCAAAATTTTGAACAGCGTTAAATTAAAAATTTTGAATGCAAATTTTTAGAGAATTGAAACACAAGTCTTTAAAGGTATGCCACTTTGGAATCCGATTATGTTTGGTAAAGTTATGGAATCTGGAAGTCCAATTATGGGACCCCTTTTTTCAAGTCATCGAAAACTTAGAAATAACTAACATGAAAATGGGTCAAAATTTTGACCAACGTTAAATTAAAAATTTTGAATGCAGATTTTTAGAGAATTGAAACACGAGTCTTTAAAGGTATGCCACTTTGGAATCGGATTAAGTTTGGTAAAGTTATGGAATCTGGAAGTCCAATTATGGGACCCCTTTTTTTCAAGTCATCGAAAACTTATAAATAACTAACATGAAAATGGGTCAAAATTTTGAACAGCGTTAAAATGAAAATTTTGAATGCAGATTTTTAGAGAATTGAAACACAAGTCTTTAGAGGTATGCCACTTTGGAATCTGATTAAGTTTGGTAAAGTTATGAAATCTGGAAGTCCGATTATGGGACCCCTTTTTTTAAGTCATCGAAAACTTAATAATAACTAACATGAAAATGGGTCAAAAATTTGATCAACGTTAAAATGACAAATTTGAATTCAGATTTCAAATTTGTGTTTACAAGTCTTCGGAAACGTAGAAATAATTAAGTCAAGTCTTAATAGGTAAGTCACAAAAATTCGGCTTAAATTTGGAATGTTACGGAAGTAAAATAAAAATGGTTCGACCGTTTCTATGCCAGCAATATGATAAAGTCGTCCGAATATTTTTAAAACTAAGCCCGTATATCTGAAACTGCTCAAAAATAGAATGTCTATATGGATGTATGTTAAGAAACAACGAGGTTATAATTTTATATCTCTTTCTTTCCGACGTGCAAAAAAAAAAAAAAATGGAAAAATCATTGTTCATCTGTCCCCTACGTAGACCACATCGTTTTCCTTGACTTTTCCCGGCAGCCGAAGTCCCAAATGAATGCCCAGAGCCGGCGAGATTTTGTTGAACAAGCGGTAGCTGTGGAGTACAGGGAAAAGGTACCACGATAAATCGGGTTGTTAGGAGTCTCCGGTGAGTAAGAACCCACCTCCTCAGCGTCTTAAGAGGCTCTCCGTCGGGATCCCTCTCAGCCGTCTTCACATTTATGTTCGGAAAAATGCAGCGGGTGCATGGCGCCACTGAACGGAAAACAGTATCTTCCCCAATACGAAGCCACTGCCAATTGTCCTCGGCATAGGGCTCATCCACATCCATTTTCAGCTCGAAATTGCCGCGGAACTGTAGTGCATCAACAGGATTTTTTAGCCGTGTGTTAAGATCAGCCACCGATGAAAGGTTCATCAGCATAAAACTGGTGGCGTCGTTAAAGGTTCCCTGGGCGAAGAAGATAAGAGACAGGTTAAAATAACTTTAAAATTCGTTTAGACTAATTTATAAGGGGCAAACAGCCAACCCATACAACTATATTTTGGAAACAGGAACAAAATACGCACCGAATCCTCCTGTCTTATGAAGGGCATGTCCTTGAGCCGCGGATTAATTGTCATCACTGGTTTTGGATAGGGATAGTGAACTAGCTTGAGGCCGGTATCTTGTTTAAGGATAGCCTGTGAGAACCACTTGTTGATCCGATCTCCGCAGGGCATCGCGTCCACAGGGACTCCCCAAACAGCGGTGGGCACATCCTTTTCGGGACCCTCAAGATTCTCAAAGTCCAATTCCAGGTCGGGCAAGTCCTGGGCACTAAAGAGCAGCTTGCTGGGCGACACCTTCTTCGAGTGGATCTGGGTCATCTGCGGATACACCCGAGCCGTGACCATCTCGTTCTTGTCGTTAACCACCATCAAGGTGCGATCCCTTATTCCCTCAAAGGACATGCTCAGCACATCGCAGTCGTACTCGACGCCAGGCTTCGAGATCTCAAGAGGAGCACAGGATTTGACTGGAAAGAAGTGGATCCTCTGCACGGTGCCCACACGTCGCCACTTCTGGGGCATTATATCGCGGGTCAGGTGGCGGTACAGAAGGTAACTGGCCCCTCCCACAGCCACCAGGCCCACGCCCACGCCGACCAGGCTCTTGGGACAGAGGTCAAAGGTCGCGTTGCTTCCACTGGCTGCAGGGTAAGGACACGTTATTAAAATAACTCCTATTTTATAAGCAATTTGCACTTACTTGCCATCGTTTTCCTGTTTCTGTTGAAGCCACTTGTTGCTTTCCCTGCGTGAAAAGCTTCACTGATTAAATTTTTTGGACAAAAGCTTTTCTTTGATGAAGATCTTTCCAAGGCTGGACAGCATGTACGGCCATTTTACACCTTTAATTACATTAGCGAAAGCAAGTACTAACAAAAACTGATGATATGGAATGTAATTTATTTTTTTATTAGTTGTCGGACATAAACTTTTAAAACAGGTTTTTATTTTTATAGTTTTTTTTTGTTTTAAAATGACCATCCCTGCCGCCCCAATGCTTATCGATAACTTTTATCGGCTATGTAGCCGGCGATTTTGTTTACGTTTGTTTATCTTTTAATCAGTGTTTCAAGAAGACTGTGAATATACATATTCAAAATACCTTATATTTCTTCTGCATCTAATAAAGAACCCTCTCCTTGGATCTTCAAAAATGAGTGACACCGAATCAAAGGCAGCGAAGGGGTCAGAAGAAAAAGACTCTTCCCAGAATCCTGAACTGGATGTAAGCAGCGAGATGTTCAATCCTCTTCAAGCTTTATACGAACCGAATTATAAGATTACGGACGCGGTTCCAAAAGTTCTCTACCAAAATTTGGCCGCCTTCGAGAGTGCCCTGAAAAAGTTTGGGATCTGGAAGTTAAACAAGCGGCAAAAGCCGGAAACTGCAGCAGGAGCAGCAAAAATGGCCTCCACTTCCCGGTCTGCACATATCCCAGAGGCTCCTCAGCGCCGTTTTGAGCTCCATCAGATGCCCACTACGAAGGCCTCGAGCAAGAAGCACTATCGCAACATTTTCACATACATGGAGGCGACTGTCGGACCGCTTGAACTCCTTAAGAAGTGCATACCGTCGGTCGGCCACAAGGAAACTAAGGAAAGCACTGAAAGGATACGAGTCCGGGTGGTTCTCCGCAAGCAAGGAGCGATAGGCGGCACCGTGGAGGGTGAACTGGTGGCCTTCGACAAGCAGTGGAATCTTCTCCTAAAAAAAGCCACCGAAACCTGGAAGCGACGAAAGTACAATTACGGAGAGCAGAACATATGCGACACACCTGTGGATTGCACCGATCGACTCAGAGAGCTGGGAATCACTTATCCCAAGACTCAAGTCAAAAGTTTGAACCGAAAGAACGTAGAGATAAAGCGTGATCTGCCACAGATCTTGATACGCGGCGAAAATGTGGTTTTAGTTAGTTTAATAGCTAAGGAAATGTAGTATATAGCTTGCTTTAAATCTCATCATTCATTAGACTTCAAAAGGGAGCAAATAATAGCTAAGAAATTAACTTATAACCTTAATATAAATAAATTTGTTTACAAATGGTTAGTTGTATAATTTGTATTATAACCAAATAAGATTCTTTTGTGTTAATGCCTTGAAGGGATTCGCTTTGTAAAGGGGAATTATAATTATCACTGTTTGTTTGTTACGCACAACTTAAATTAGGGTCGTCGGATCTGCCTCCTCCTCTGATTCCTTTTCTCCACTCTGTGAGTGGACCAACTTGTGCAGCTCCAGTACCTCCACCGTCTGGAATCTGCGCCAGCAGACGCTGCAGGAGAACCTGCGAGCACTGTCGCCCTCGTGGAATTTTCGGATGTGGCACTTCAAGGTGTAGTTCTCTCGAAATTGCCGGCTGCATTGGGGACAGGATAATCTCGGCTGATCGTGGGTGCGCCGGTGAACGGCCAAGGCGGAGCTGGTCTTGCAGCTCTGCCCGCACACCTCGCAGGTGTAGTTCCTTTCGCCTGCATGCATGGCCTGGTGCTGATGGAAGTCCCACTTGGATGGGGCGTTGTAGTCGCACTGGCTGCACTGCCACTCCACCGGCTTGAAGTGGTAGCGCGCTTGGTGCTGCTGCAGCTTGGAAGCGAGGGGGAAGCCCTGGTGGCACACCTGACACACATTCGGATTGGGTCCGCCATGCACACGGAACTTATGTAGGCGCAGCTGAAGCTCGTTGAGGAAACGCCGGTCGCACTCCTCGCAAATAGTCACCGAGATGTGGTTCGTGGGCATGAATCTCAGCAAACTGCGGTAGTATTTCGGATAGCGGCAACGAAAGTCGGAGTTGCTCAACTGCATCACATACTGCCGTTCGAACCAGACTTGCAGAAAACGGGCACTTGCACTGATCACCTGGGTCTGCAACTGGAAGCCAAACCGCTGGAATAGTGCCTCTGTCACCTTTTGAGAACTCTCCAGGCGATTCTCTCGGTTAATCCCACGGTGACTGTTCCAGAGAAACTTGTGCCGGCGCATAAGTTCAATAAAATACTGAATAATCTCAGCACTAGTCCGCTGGAGGCTGTAGAAGGGCTTGTTGGGTTTGTTGAAGATGTATTCCTGTGGAAGGTTAAGAAGACAAAGGTAAGGACAGTGTTTTTTAGCTTCAATTTTTACATACATGGTTACTAATCTTTTTAGGCTCATCATGATTCTTGTCTTCTTCCGATGGGCAGCTTAGTTCTTCGTTATCTTGCTCATCCTCCAGGAACTCTACATTTGTGAACATTTCCTGCTCCTGGGCTTCTGCCATTTCGAGTTCCTGGGCAATGCCCGCCTCTGAGAGGTTGGCCAGCTCCATCTGGATCTCGTCATGGATCTCATCCACATCTCCAGTTACCTGATGGGCTCCGCCATGCGTTTGAACCAAGTGTCTCAAGAAATCCTCCCACTCGCCACCGCCAAAAGTGTCCGCATTGCAGAGACAGCATTTAATACGAATGGATGAGTCCTTTTTTATATACACCCGTGCACTTTCCACATAGTGCTGACCATTTGAAAGCTGTGGTGTCATGTCCTTGGATTCTACATGTTAATTAATATTTAAACATTTTATAAACGAATTTGTAAACTTATGAGATTGCCAGTGTTGAAAAACTTGGGCCACAAGCAGGGCTGTAACGGCCAAATGTTATCGATAGAAACACATCGCGCAATCGAATTTGAATGGTAATTCCGACTTGACAAAAAACCAATGTTTGTTTTGGCTTTTGTTTTGCTCGTCTTTGTGTGTGAACTCAAAGGACAGGCATTGTTGCAAACGCACAAAAAGTGCACATTGTTGGCCTGACAAAGCGGGTAAAAAAATTACGCTTTCATTCATTAAAACTTGCATTGTTGCTGCTTTGGGTGTTGCTTTTGCTGCTGCTGCTGCTTTTGCTTTTGCTGTTGCCGCGATCTCGAACTCAGTTGAAAACACGTTACGCGCCTGTGCAGAGCGTTTTTGCGCTATCCAAACGTTTCCGATCCAATCCGATCCGATCCAAAGCCACCAGATTCGAAAGTTTTACGCCGCGTGCAGCAACAGCAACAGCAATCGAAACAGCAACAGCAACAACTACAACAAGAGCAACAATAACAATAACAATTCGTATGTTTCGTTTGTGTGTTCAAGTTTTAATTTTTTATGCAAAGCAAACGACAGACTTTTCGGCTGGTCAACAATTTCTATTTTAATTGGCAGCAGCGCCCAGCAATTTACCATAAACGAATGGAAAGCTGACAGAAGTGAACAAGTCACCGACTCTTATTTATTGTGCATAATCAAGCCAATCAATGTGTTTTCTTTCATCCATTTTTTTTTGCCATTTTTCGCCATTTATGTACGATAAGCCCCGATCACGCAGTGTCCAGAATTTGGATTCTTTCTTCGCAGCGACAGCGACCCCATTTGTTAACTACCGCCATTATGTTATAATTGCTAAAAAATTAATAAGTTCTTAACGAACTGCGTGTGCCACTTTTGTGCGTGTTGCTTTCGCGCAGTGTACGCAAATTGGCAAGCGCCGTTAATTGGAAATTTTCTTTGTCAAGGTTGCGGGTCCCAATACGAATCCAATCGGAATCCGACTTTGACTGCGACTCCGGCTCAAGTGCACGTCCGTTTGTGTTGTGTGTCAATTAGCGTGTTATTCAACCGCGCTCGCAAATAGATCATTAAAATAAAGCACTCGGCGGCGTAATTGTAATGATGTGCAAACATCGTCTGGGGAGCACTGGCAGTGTAGATATGTGTATGTGCATATGAAGTTCTGGAATTGAGGAATTCTGAATTCTGAGTTCTGGGGTCCCAGTAATTAGCACATCGATTGACCACCGCCACTGGCCAAAACTGGCTTCCTCCGCTCCGTTAGGCGAAAACAGGTCGGCACACAGGGAAAAATACATAAATGTATAGATATATAGGTTTTATTACCCAAACCACGAAATATCAATCATATTTAAAAATGCTGATGAGCATTCCGTGTCCATTCGATTGTTATAACACTATATTACATAGCTATCATAACTATCCACTCAAGTACTCAGATCGTTAAATCAAGAAAGCAATCAAGTTAGGATGATCTCGTATTATGATACATATCATATACATAAAAGTGTCGTTAATAAATTTCCTTTCTTCTCAAGAGATGGCAACGTATAACTAATTACTTTATCAGCAGTAATTATATTTAATTCCAGAATTATTGGTATATAAATATTTACTTTCTTCGATTCATTGTTAATCAGTTTATCATAACTAGTTATTAAATGTAAAGAAAGGTTATTTGATATTCAAAATATAGAGAAAAGAAGGCACATTAATAGGAGGAACTCCGAAATCGATGACCTATATCTGCTATATTTTTTCTCTGTGCCGAGTTACCAGTTTTCCAGGCTTTATGATGTGCCTGCCCATGTATATGGGGCATTCATTCCGTTTTGGGGCCAGGCCACTCCCCGCGGGCACAAGTCAAACGGCTTTTCCCACTCCACTCGAGTCCACTATGCCACATCCCGCCGCCACTCCCCCGCGATTTTCACGGCCATCGGGGGAAAAACGGTCGACTTTGCGCGGAAGCCTTCACATTAGGGCTCTCACACAGCCACAGTCTGAGCCACAGAATCGTAATCGTGTAAATGGCAAACACACTTTGCTCTCGCTATCAGCGAAATAATCAAACAGCCACGAAAACACAGCACTACTCGTAAAATTTCGGTGTTTGCAATAGTTATCAGACCAATATGGCTTCGTGTGTTGATGTTATTTTTGGGGAACTCTAGTGCTTATGCGAACTTGAATACAGGAAGCTCCAAAAATGTGTGAAATAGTTGGTGTTACTTAAGAAAGCATAAATGTACAAACATACTTACATTGGACTTTAAGTTCATATGTAAATGTTATATGCACGTTTAAGCTTTTAAGATAACCCAAACAAAAGTTGCAAACTAAATTGTTAAAATATTAACCGACATATTTTATTAATGAGATCGTGAAAAATATAATATATGTTGAACACCATTTTGTATTGTTAATCAAATTCGATTTATGGTTTTCTTTTTTCAAGAGATTAGATATTCTGAAATGTTTCCATTTATAGTGCCAAAAGTTTGTCACAAAAATTCCCGTTATAAATAGTTTTAACATATTTGCTTATTTATGAACTATAAAGATTGCACATTAATTGTTTTTATCTGTTTTGACATATTTAATAATGTATCGGTATATGGAGACAATTGTCAGTAATTACCCAAAAATTCTCGTAAAAATTCTAGTTATAAATATTTGACGTTATTGAGTTTACCTAAAAGTTGTAAAGATTTCCAATAGATTGTGTTTATCTGTATTGACATACTTAATGACCAGGCTGCTTGCTTTTGCAAAATATAAGTTCAGCGATTTCTTGAAATATTGATACAATATTAATGAGATTACATTGTAGACGCGGCCGATAAAGTATTCTGAACTTTGGCTCGTTTTCAAATACGTAATTTATAAGCCACTTAAAAATAGCTGGTTTAGTTGGGAAACTAAATCGGTGATCCAATGAAGAAGATGGGTGGGGAGGGGGTTAGAGAGTTAACCCACGTCTTCTCTTCGGAAAAAGCTAATAGAAAATATGGTATTTAAAAAGAGTGCTATTAATTAATGGTTTCGAAACACCCCCCTCAAGTAGATCCTTGATACGCCACTTAACTGATCTATAAATACGCCGTAATTGCAGTAGTCATAAAGCAACGTCGCGGGTAATCTTGGCTCATTGAATAACCACTCTCGTAAAGCAAATACGTGTGTGTCTACAGCAATTGTTCCGCAAAGCTGACCCATTGGGCTGAGCAAATAAACAATATAGTGAGTCAACGACAACCTGTTCCCATTTGCCTGGCATTTAAACAGATAATCGGGACATTCGCGATCAGCTGATCATGCAACTGCGGCACGTGTAAACTTGGCAAATATTTACTGAAATAATTTATAACAGTTTGGTGGATTTTCGTTCATTTCGCCCGTCGGAAGTGTCCACTTTTGGGGGTGCCTAAATGCTCCACACACTCCAGATGATGCATAATTTGCCAGCAATTAAGTAATGTACACACATCAGTGTTTTGTTTCTGGCCTTTTCTTGGGGGATGTTATGGAGCGCACCTTTCACGCAGGGCGCCTCTAGGGCATTTTTCTGTGGGCCATGGCTATTAAGCGCCGTCGGCCAACAGCTTTCCAGGTATCTGGTATCTGGTATTTGGTATTCGTATTTATTTTGCCAGCCATATAGCTATATACGGCGCACGAGCAGAGCGATAACCGCCGACGAGCGACGACGATGTGATGTGACTCCAGGCATTCGAAGTTGCTCGTTCAGTTTTCAGTTTTCAGTTACGTTTTGGCGTTTTACGGTAACGCAGCGGACAGTTAGCCTCCAATTATAGGTGCGTCTATATCTCCCGACTTTCCAGTGCGCCAGTGTTAGTGCCAAAAAAAAAAAAATAGAAAAAAAAACACGGCATACCAACAATAGCAATAGCAATATTTTGAGAAACCTGCAAACGTGTAAATATCGTCTGAGCGCCTTACGATCGCTCATACGCCGCGTTGGCCGCTGCAAAAAAGCCGCTTACGCTTAGCGTTCGTGACTTTGACATTTGTGGCCGCTAAATTGGCCATCTATAACGAATTGTCGCGTATCTTAAACACGTTCTAGAGTACCTATATACGATAAAAACCTATATATACACCGCCCTAATCGCGGGGTCACATTCCCCGACGTGCCCTGGCTTTCTCGTCACCTCATAACCATAAGTCCCATAAAACGTATAAAAATATTTACAACTAATTATGCGGCCAGGCGGCAAAACACTCTCGCTGGATCCATCGCGGTGCCTTGAACTCGGGCTCTGGCTTATGTTTTGCTGTTTATGCCAGCCGATTTCACTTTCTTTTCGCGCGGTCTAGGGCCGTTAATCACATGATTGGGTAATATAGTACTCCGGTGCCCAGTACCCAGTACCCAAGTTCCCAGTTTCCAGTGCAGCCTTATCGCTGCGGATTATGCTGGCCCGCTTATCAGCATGATTTTGGCAATGTCTTTGATAAGATTACCGCTTCGACTTGGCACCCTTTTTTCAGTTGATATTTATGGGCCCGAAGAGCCGTAGCTCTTGGCCAAGTCAGCCCACACCAAGTTCCCAAGAGATGTAAACAGATTGCAATTGTTGTACTCGTTTTCAGTTCACACAGCGCTGACCGAGTTTGTCTGCAATAACACAATACACTCCATAAGACCCTATGCATAAGGTCTGGTAAAACCGAAAAAAAAAGGTTCAGGAAGGGGGCCGAGAAACTAATTTGATCTGCCGAGTGATAGACGCACCCAACTCACGCAACTCAAGAAGGGGAGTCTGACTGGCAAATCGAATTTCCAAAGCAAACGCTCTTTTATGGCCCCGGGTTTTATCTTAGCGTCTCAATTCACACCCTGAATCCGAAGATGCAGAGAATTTGGGTGAAATGGGCATAAGAAAGTGGCCATTCCCTCGCATTGTCAGGAATTTTTTAATGTCTAGTGGCTGCTTTCGCTCTCAGATCAACAAAAGATATTATTATACTCAATTTTAATATAAATCTACATATTTTATAAAGCAAAAATTTGAATTTATGAAACACAGCAACAACTCTCTTTAGACTATTTATATTTTTTTTGGATAAAAATGATTAAAAAATGCAAACTATAAATACATTTAATATTATAAACTATTTATTATCATACACATTTTTTAAGCATTATTCAAGAATCTAGTTTATTATGACAACATAACTAAAACATTTTTTAGAAGTATGATTCAAAGTTGTACTCAAAAAAAAAACATTTATTGTTTTGTCTTAAGAATATAGTTGAATATTTTTTTCTAATTTACTTATTAATCTTTATTATGTACCCAAAAATTATGTATCATGTCTCTTAAGCATACATTGCGAGCTATTACCATAAAAATACAAACTTATTATCATATCTTCAAGATATCTAAAGTGGTTAGTATGATTATTTTATTGTGCAACGAATCGCACCAGCTTTGAGTACACTACTAATTCCCATTGGTGTTTCACTCTCGTTCACCTTATGCAAATTGGTAACGAAAATAGCCAACAGTGCACTTCATGCGGCTGTACACAACAGCTATTTCAAGGCCAATTGGTCGAACGCAAAGCCGATTGCCGGGTAACCGAGTGGGAAAATAATATACAAATAGCAAACAGAGAGGTGAAAACAAAATATTGCTATTGGGGATTATGTGCCAGCGATCTCTGGCCAGAGTTTCATCCCAGTTGTGCGCAATTAACACTCCCCCACTCCATGAAAACACACATTTGCCAGTTGAGCTAATTCGGGCGGCAGAGTTGAAACACAAAACACTCGGCTAAAAATTCGTTTTCATTTGTGCCTTTATCAGTTTCAGGCATTGTTTAATTGTTTGTCATGGGGCCCAACAACAGGTTAAGGGAAATATTGTAATAAACTCAGCTTGACGCACTTTTGTGAACGACGAATAATTAAGTTAGTGTGTCAATTAAAAAATCAGCCAGAGATTTAAGGTCTTGTGACTCAGTAGTATCTCAGTGTCTGAGATTAGGGGAACTCTTGGGCTTTGATCTATTAAATAGAGCACTGCTAACTATTTCTAACAAGTAAAGTAATTAATCAGTAAGCCCATGATATAAGTTCCATTTCCCTAATTGATTTGATGGAGCTCGACTTGGGACTGAAAACAATCGTAGTCTGAGAAAACAGAAAGCGAAAATCAAAAATCGAGAGCTGACCTTTTATCGGGGCAATTGAACGCGTATAGAATTTACGAGTGCCTGCAATGCACACAGGTCTATAAATTGCAGCTCTTAATTCAATTACCCCGCGTGGAGTGTGGAGGAAAATGCTAATGAAAATGGGCTGGCAATGAAAGTACACACATATACGATGTGTATGTATTCCTATCAGATACGATCGCATACGTGCGTTGGTCAACTGATGGGTTTTCGGGGCAGCAAGTGTCACATGGGCTCGATCGATGATCGATCTGGATCGGAAAACGGATTGCCGTCCGGCGGACAATTAGGTTTCCATTCTAGCGCCATTCCATTTCAGTTGGACAAAACGTGTGTGCCATCGATCTAATTGATATTTAAGCAGGTTTAGCTCTATCAGCAATCAACCGGTATTTGTTTTGGGGGCCTTACAATAGGCCAGTAGACAGTGGCTGACCCTGGAATTCTCACTGCCACTGCCATTGGCTGGAGTTACGTAATTACGCATACGCCATGTGAAACGATTGCAAACTATTTGCTTGCGAAAGTGAGTTGCCAGAATGATTTATTCTTCAAGTGTCATAATCAGTTAGATTGGCATATGATTTATAAGGAATGAGTATGAGAAAAAAAAGAGTTACTTTTTAAATGTATGTGATTAGGTTCTTAGGAAACCCCCGAAAGTAATTCTCAATTTAGGCAAATGCATTATTCATCAGCTCTTAAATAATATTATTGGAATTTCCGGGCAGCTTAATAAGTTACTATATGACTCATTCCTGCCCTATCAATGAAACCTAATAAAACATTCATAACAATCCACAAAAAACCCAAGGGACTGTAAAGTGAACTTATAACAATCTTAAGTTTCTTAGCAGTAAATCGTTGAGGGCCCTGCGATAAGATACTATTCCGCTACTAATCTCCATTCAGATTAAGCTAATCAAACAAATTGTTGCAATTAGCTGGCGGTTTTTTGGCTCTTTCACCTAAAATTATTATGGCTTAAAAATTAGCATGATTGAAGAGGAATGATTTAATTTTTGCCCATCTCGAATGTTTTATTAATTTGCTTTGTTTTCTTTTTTCTTTGACCCGAAAAATAGCGACCGTTAGAGTGAACGACGGAAACGGAAAGTAAAAGCCCCGATCGCGACCAGATTCAAAGGCAGACAGAAATGGCCGAGACAATCAACAACAAGCCGAGCATACAGATCCGGAGTGGACTGCCCTCTCCTCTGCCGGACAAGAGTCCCTCGCCGGCCACCAAGCTGCTGATCAGCCACGGCAAGCCCAACTTCACCATCCCCAAGTCGCCCAAGGCGGATGAGAATGGAAACGGAAACCCACTGTTCGCCCAGCCCAATGCCAACAACAACTACAATGCCTACAAGAGCGCCAACAGCAATAATGTGGCCAACAGCCAGAAGTTCATAGTGGGCACCAAGTTCAACGGCGTCTTCAAGCCCTCGAATGCCCTCAGCAATGGCAATGGCAATGCCAATGGAAATGGTTCCTCCGAGGCGGAGAACGAGGCGGCCAAGGTCGTGCTGCGTCGCCCCAAGCTGGCGGACTCACCACCACCCGCCACCGAGGGGGAGGATGAAAATGTGCCCGAGTTCATCAGGCGCCAGCGACGCATCCAGGAGCGACTGGCCAAGGAGAATGTGCTGGACTTCGAGAGCCGGCGCAGCGGCTACTTCACGCACGTCATGATCTCGCCGGACTCGCCCAACCGCACCTCGTTCGTGGAGACCATGGCCAGTCCGGCCATCGTGCCCGCCCTCGAGATTCCCGCCCCGGTGGCCGAGAAGGTGGAGGAGGAGGAGCCCCAGGTGGCACAGGTTGCTGCTGTGGTCACCTCTGCTCTGATCACCGAACCCGAGCAGGAAGCCATCACCACCAATGGCCACAGCGAGGAGCCAGAGCAGCCCGTCACCAATGGCCATGTCCAGGAACAGAACTCTGAGGTGGCGCCCGAGGAGGTGGCCAAGGCCATCGAGCAAGTGAACCAGGCGGTGGCCGGCGAGGAGGATGAGCCAGAGGTGGAGGCCACACCAGAGCCGACACCAGTGGCTGCTCCAGAGGCAGTGGCACCAGTAGCTACTCCAGAGCCAGTGACTCCAGTGGCTGCTCCAGAGGCAGTGGCTCCAGTGGCGGCTGAGAGGAAGGCAGAGGAGTCCACTCCCACTCCCGCTCCCGTGGAGGCCAAGGTGGAGGTGGTGGAGCCAGCAGCACCCGTGCAGAATGGAGATGCTGCTACTCCTGCCACAAATGGCCACAAGGAAGACGAGGCGGAGCCCATCACCATTTCGCACACCAATGGACAGAGCAGCGACGGACCCAGCATACCCACTCCGGATCCCAGTGGCGCCCTGGGAGTGAACTTCGAACCCAAGACGGTGGTCAGTTTCTCGCAGGAACTTGGTGGTGGGGAGAACAACTATCCCGACACCGTGAAAGTGGTTAACGAGGTGCCCTCCGAATCCAATGGAGAGCTCAAGGAGCTGACCAAGCTGAAGTTCGACATCAAGAGCGACGACCAGAACGAAGTCCAGGTGACGCCCGTTCTCCGAGCGGAATAGAAGCTACCAGAAGCTGTCCAGGATCAGGAGTAGTGCAATTTGTTTGTTAAACAAGACACCATCAACTATTGTATTGTATTTTGTGTTAGCTGCTAAGTTGATTACGAGAAATGTTGCCAAATTTAATTTTATGCTTCGCGCATCAGTCAGTATCGAGAGTGGAGTGGATTGGAGTGGATTCATGTGGAGTGGACTGCAGTGGAGTGGCGAGCCCAATCCCCATTGAGCCACCCATTGAGGCCCGGTCCCCAAAATGTGTGTGTGTTTTTGGGAACCGCTAAACCAAACTACGTTTATTGCAATAGACACCATTTGCTTTATTTAAATAAATTATTATTATTGAGAACGCGACTTTGAACTGGAATATTCCCCTCGGAAATTGGTTGGTACTCCGCGATAAGTGTCTATACTGCATAATTTTATTTACTTTTTCCTAGAGTACTTTAACTTGTTCCACAAAGATAACACTATTTTTGTTTATACAGAGGCATGGCAATTGTCCATGGGGGAATGTTGTCTTAGAACTCGAAGGGTCTTATATTGCTACCGAGATATGGGAATATAATAGATAAATCTACAATTTCAGGTGATTTGATTCATTAGGAATTCGTAGTTTCCTTACACATATTCAAAATATGTTTACAATTAGTTAAAATAATGCCGTCTAAGTCGGGGGAGTTACCGCTGGCTATCAAACACCTCTGAGAATGTTAAGACCACGAGCTCAGGGAGTGAATGGTTTTGGAGGTGGTGGTGGTGCTGAAATGAATGAAAACCGAAAGTGTTTGCCGATGTCTAGCATTGAACCCCATGACCTTCGCTTCGATATGCTCCAGTCGCAATCAGTTGCCCTCCGTGATTAATTGCTTTGATTCCGCTGGTTTGCCCGTGCGCGATAGTCGGTGATTGATTGCGGGGGACAGAAATAATAATAAAATAATAACTCAATGGAGTGGGGACTGGAGTGGTGAATGGTGAATCATGGAGAAGACGCGGCACCTGTTCCGGCGATCAAGGGTGGGTCAGGTGGTTCGGGTGGCTATAATGGCTCTAGTGGTTCAGGTGGTAACCATGTCAACTCCGACCCGCCTGTGTTTTTCGGGGGTTGCAGTGCTGACCAACATCTGGCCAACCTGCTCCTGACCCTCGTGGCTAGCACATGCGTTTAATCGATATGACGGTGGTGGCGGTTTTCCGCGTTGGCCAACACAAACTGGAGTTAATCCGTGTGGAAAACCAGTAGGCAATGGCAGGACATTCAGTTCGAAAACTATCTAGATGAGTGCCTCATTTTAAGCTATTATGGATTTATGTCTAAAGGGCTCGCAGGTAGGTCTAATAATGCCTTTTTAACCTCCCGAGGATTATCTCTAAAGCGCGTTCTTCGCTCGGCAGATAAACCTCGCCACACGACAGAAAACGAAGCCCAAGTACACCAGTCGTTCGCTGACGACACTCCACAGTCCGTGTCCCCATTTCCGGCCCCGTTCGGCCAACTTCCTGCAGCAGCGCAGTCGCTCCTCGCCTTTCCTGGGACGACCTCAGTCCGCGGACCCCAAGTTCGGTCGTCGACTGAGCAACTACTTCAGCGACAAGGAGCTGCGGCACAGCGGCAAGGTAAGTGGGCCACATAACCCATGGGATATTAGTGTTATATGTAATATTCCCTTGCAGCGACAAGTTTCCTCCAACGACCTGCTGAAATCCCTTTTAGAAGAACCCATCAAGCGCAGTTGGCTGTGTCGCAGTAACTGCAACTCCTCGGAGTCGGATTACTCGCTCCACAAACGCACCCCCGACAGCAGCGAGGAGGGGGAGCAGTTCCTGGTCACCATGTCAGGTGGTGACAAGGGTAAACCCTACTCCGCCTACGCCGCCACCCAGGGGCTCAGTAATGGAGCACTGCTGCAGCGCACTGCCAAGCCAGATCTTCCGGGAAGGGTGTCCTTCAGCAAGCCAAATATGCACGCAGATCTGGACTCCAGTGATTGTGACAATGACAAGCAGGAGGTGCGTTCTAGTATCTCCGCGCCGGGGCCTTTAACCCTTCCCAGTTTCCTGAGCAAAGTGGAGCAGGCGGATCCGACTGGCCAGAAGAAATCCGTCCACTTTGGCTCCACTGCCGCCGAGGGAGAGGTTCTTGCGGAGACCTACGAGTATCCCAAGTGTCCCTCGGAGAACTGCACTTGCAGCACGCGATCTTCTTCCACAACAAGTACCAATGAGGCCTCTTCAGCGGAGGTTAAGTGTGCCTGCGATGCGCCCAGCTGTCGCTTTGTGGAGTCCACCCAACTGATGGAACCAACTATGGATCCAGCCCCCACTCTCCCCAAGGCTCCCACACCAGAACTTAATGTTATCAGGGAGTACAAACAGGCAGTGGGAGGGGTTCAAGTGGTAAAGAATCATTTGGGTACAGAAACCCTGAACAACATTGAGTTACTTCCCAGCTATTTGGACAAGTATGCCTCTCCCTCGAAGGAGAAGCAGAACAATCTGTCCGAGACCAAGAACCTGGCCACCAGCACTTCCTCCACCAACAACAGTCCCTCGTCCTACAGATCAACTTCCAACCCAAGGAACTTTGGGGCCGAGAACAACTTTTTGCCAGCGGTGCAGGATGATAGGAGGTCCTTTGGCAATGGTAGCTCCGACTCCGTCATTAACAACTACCTCAAGGTGGCCTCGACGCCTCCATTTGTGGGCAAGAAAAAGGAGAACGTAAAGCCCGCCAGTGCGGATCCCATAGCGAGGAGCAGCAAATCCAAGGGAACCAAGATTACAGGCAATCCAGGAACAGCTCCTTTGGGAAAACTCAAGAAGGCCATCAGTGTGGGCAGCCTGCGAGAGGAGCGAAAGCTCTCCGAGTACAATCTGGATAAGGTGGACAGTTGGATGAGCATGCAAGATCAGAAGCAGTTCGATCACAAGCACAAACAGGGATTGGATGATCTGGACGAGGGGCAGGATAATGATACCGCCTCCCAATTATCCTTGAAGTCGAATGAGGACTCGAGGGATTCTACCTACGATGAGATAGTGTCCGTCATCAAGGAAATTGAAGAGGACAAGAAAAGGGGTAAGTTAGGGGTTGGGACTTATAAAGGATCACTCTTAATCTTCTTTTGCTTTGCAGATAACTTTTCCGAGCGTATTCCCAGTGAACTGAACTTGAAACTGGATTCCCGATGCGAAACCGCCGAAACAGTGACTCTAAGCGAAGGAACAGTTCCCGAAAGCGGAGATAAGTACAAGTAAGATATATACTACAGGAAGTTGACCCATGAACCTTATTAATCCTTCTCTACAGGGACATCTTGGCCTATCTGAACAACGTGGAGAGCAGCTGCGACAAGACGTTGATGGAAACACGTCGCTCCATGCCGGACAGCAATCGATCGGAGGTGGAATTCGTGGTGGAGCCGGATATCACTGATGAGGTGCCCAAGTGGGTGAAAAATCTTAAGATCTCTTGAAGTCTTCAACTAATTTTCCCCTTCCTTTCCAGGCTGTCTGAGCTGCTGATGCTGCCCAACCACCAGTTGGCCAGGAGGGTCATTGCCCTCAGCCTGAGAGCCAATGAGTTGGCCAATGCCATCCACATGTCCAAGGAGCACGTCTTCCAGCTGCGCGGCGAGAAGCAGAAGAGCCTGCGGGCCGAAAAGTCCACTGCGGCCGCCAAACTGCGTGATCAGAAGAAGCACTACGAGGAGGTGGTGACCCGGCACCAGGGATTCATCGAGCAGCTGCTCAAGGACAAGGGCTCCCTCTGCGAGAAGGTGGCGGCTCTCACCCGTCGCCTGGAGAGCCAGAACCAAGCCTGGGAGCACCGACTGGAAACGGAGCTGACCAGGACCAAGGAGACCACCATGGCGGGGGAAAAGATCCGGCGAGAGCGTTGGGTGCGAGAGAACACCAAGAAGATCAAGGTAATTGGTTGGGATTTTTAGTTTGGAGGATCAGTAGTCATTATTTCCCTTTAAAGGAACTCACGGTGAAAGGCCTGGAGGCGGAGATCAACAAGATGAACTGTGACCACCAGCGCGAAGTGACCGAGCTGAAGCGCTCCCATCAGTTGCAGTTGCTCGACGCTCTGGAGGAGGCGCGCACGAAGCACGAGCAGATCGAGACGAGCATCCGCGAGAGCTGTGCCCAGGATCGGGAGGCCATCATCGAGAAGGAGCGGACGGCCATTCGGGAGCGATTCGAGCGCCAGCTGGAGGAGGAGCAAAGGACGCAGGCGGAGCAGCGCCAGAAACTGAACGAGGAGTTCGCCGGGGAAAGGGAGCGCCTGCAGACGGAACTCCGGCAGCGGGAGAATGAGCACCAGGCCAGGAGACACGAGGCACTGCGGGAACAGGAGCAGGAGCTGGAGCAGGCCAAGTTCGAGATGCAGGAGCGCATGGCCAAGCAGGAGGAGAAGTACCAGAACCGCATCAACACCATCGAGCAGCAGTACCAGGCGGACTTCGAGCTCTGGAAGACGGAGCACGAGAACAAGGCCAAGTTGGCCCAGGCGGAGAAGGAGAACTCCATAAGGCAGCACTACCGGGCGGAGAGGGATCGCCAGCTGGATGAGCTGGTGGTGCGCATGGAGGCCGATGCACTGCAGCATGGCGAGGAGCACGAGCTGAAGATCAAGTGAGTTAAACCAGACTAAAAGTGAAGACCTATATTTAACAATATCCCATATTTACAGTCGCCTCAAGGAGAAGTACGAGAAGGATCTGGTTCTGGCCGAGAGCGTGGAGAAGTCGCTGCGGGAGAAGTACGCGGAGACTCGCGGCAAACTGGCGGAGTCGGATGCCCACGTGCGGAACAGCCAGGCGGAGGTGAAGCAACTCCAGCTGGAGCTCAGTCACAGCAAGAAGATGTGCGGCGACATCATCATGGAGCGGGACAGACTGCGGGATAACCTCAATGCGGACATCCAGAACGAGCTGGGAGTGCTCAGTGAACGCCACAAGCAGGAGATGGATCAGCTTCAAAAGCGGGTCCACCAGACCATCCATCGACAGGAGGAGACCATTGAGATCCTCAAGGGGGACAACGATGCCCTCAGACAGCAGTGCCTGAAACTAAACGCGGTCATCAGGCAGCAGCGAAAGGATTATTGCGTCAAATAGATTGGATTGGAGATAAAACTGGGAAAACTATGGATAAACTAAACTAGCTTATAATCAAATGTATGGGATCAACAAAACTGCTCAAAAAAACAAGCTTTGGGATATTAGTTTAAAGATCATTAATAAAAAATGAGTTCATTAGGCTAAAAATATATACAATGGTGCGAACCTAAAGAAAAACGTATTAAAAGTAAAGTTCTTGAGTTATTTTAGACTTATCGCATTTTACCAGGAAGTTTTAATTTAGAGATATATTTAGATAGTACATATAAAAAAAAATAGATTGATTTACTAAGTGAAAATTAAAGATTTATGTAAAGCAGAAACTCCAATAATTATCTTTTATGAGTGGAATCTAATTTCCTGAACTTAACATTCTTTAAATATTTTTCCAAAATGTAACGTATATTTTTTCAAAACACAAGTAAATCGATAGGAAGGGAAATAAAAAGGCAAATAATCGATAGATTTTGAGTTGCTACGATATTATAATAGGAAAAAGGAGCAGCCACACTGCGCGCGGCACAACAAAAGTAAATTTGTTTTGATTTAAATGTTTTTATTAAAAATTAAACTGCGCAATGGATGTTTTGAGGGATTATAATAGTTTTTCCAGAATCGGCAACAGCTTTGGCTTTGCTTGCAGGGTAAATAAAGTATTTGAAGATAGAATAATTTTATTAATCAATGATTCTCTGCACAGATAATCGAAAAACAATGTGAGACTCAGCAGCTCGGAACCTACGAAAAATATGAATTTGCTGAGCTTTTAAAGATACTGAATGCCAAGGAAAAGGTGAGTGATTAGTGGGATAAACCAACATATTATAACACCTTGTATATCTAGATGCTGGCCGGCAGGTACTTCTGCCAGTTGCCCACAAATGTGGGAAGTTTCCGAGTGCTCCTTCAGCTCCAGGATCTCCACATCCTCACGGCCACGGAGTACATCCTCAGGTGGGTTTGAAGTAACTATATGACCCCCATTGATTACCTATTGCATTCACAGCAAGGAGCACTCGGATCAGCTACAAGTGGACTTGATCATATTCCTAGAATCGGAGTTCGAACTTCTAACAAATATCTTTCTATCAGCGGCTTATAGTAGGTTTTCCTGACACCCTAATTTCTGAACTCTGCTAATAATATTATATACCTTTACAGATACCGACTATGCGATGAAGTTAACATTAATCCTAACTGCAGCTTTGGGCAATCTCTATGCTGGACTTGTAAACAATCCAAAAATAAGCAGTTTGGGATACATAGAACCCTTGCATAAAGCCCTGCCAGGTGGGTTTAACAACAGAATGTTTCTTAAATACTGATATCACCCATTCTTTAGATGATGCCCTTAGCGTTTGCATGAATATGCATATAAATACCCTGTTGGAACTTCACCGAACGGAGAGTATTAACGAAGCCTTCGCCAACTTCAGTTCCTGGATCAATGAGGGTGTGGATGAACTCACTTTTGTGAAGCACCTCTGCGATGGGGTATTATATACTAATAACAAATTACCCACGTATTCTGAAGTAAGCCTTTTTTTCAGCTCTTTGTTGGCCATCACCAGGAAGCCCTTCAATACCTTTTTAAGCAGTCCAACTCTGAAAACTTTAGACAGTGGAAGTTTTTCCTAATTTTAGTGCAGTCTATCGCTTGTGCTGCTAGTCAGGAAACCACTGTATACATTAAGAGTAAGAATCTAGTTGCTTTCTTTTGCTTTATTCTATTAAATTATTTCTGACAGAATATCTGAAAAACAGACTAATGCAAACCGCGTCTACTGGCAACCTGACATCCCTCCTCCACTTGCTGCTAACTGCAAGAGCTGCCTCTGCCTCAACCATGGATATTCAGAAAAATCTGGACAACTACGCCAAGTGGTACAAGCAGAACATTGGTGAAATGACTTACATCCTAGGCACGGAGAAGTTTCAAGTCACTTTAGGTCTCTTGGAAGAGTCCTTACAATACGAAAAGGAATTGTCATATTTGGATGTGAGTTATTAACCAAAAATTGTGACCAGATATACATGTTGGATCTTTTGCTTTCAGATTCATGTCTCAATTGCCATTTCACCTGGTGGTCGACTAGTTCAGGCCTATAAAACCAAGTGTCGAGCACGTGTATCTCAACTTAAATCGGAAGCGAAGCGAAAAGCGTCGAGGGACTAGACACGAGGTAGGATTATATATCCATCTCCAGTCTCCACAGAACGTCTTATTATTTAATCACTATCATTTTTACTGAATGGTACAAAAAGTAATTATCAAAGCCTTGCCCTAACACACTTTATTTGCTTCTGGAAACATTTAAATTAATAGGCTACAACACTTTTCTCCTCTTCGGTTATGACACATTTCGATTTACCGGGTTTCATGCTAACTCCATCGCATTCATCGGTTTTGGTGCAGATGAATCTCTTGTGAGCATTGCAATCTGCAGATTCAAATTTGTAGAAGCCATTCTCGTGTTTCACAAAGGCGCACCGTCCATCGTTCACGAGCTTGGAATGTTTCGGGGAGTACTCTATGGACTTGTTGTTGGAGGCGTATCTGTAGTTACTTTTCTCGTGCGAATTTAAGCCGAACCAATACTCGATTTCCTCGTGATTAAATTTGGTTTCCATCTGACCCAGGGTAACTTCGGTGTTCAGATCGGCCAAACACATGTGATGCTTTTGGCATTCAATTAAGGCATCAAACCACGAAGCCTTTGGTATCAGGATTGGTTAGCTTTGGATTACTTTTGTAATTAAGAGCACTTACTTTTTTTTCGCTGAAATACAGACAGATTCCCTTGGTATTTACTTCACCGATTTGGAAGTACAGCAAAAATAGGGGAATATAGCAAAGAATTCGCACTTGAAGACCCATTGCGTTAAGTTTGCTATTTAATTTAGTACTGTGCGGATTTCGAAGTTAGCTTGTTCTTCTGTAGAGCTTATAACTTTATTATACCATAGTCAAATCAATTATACTTATTTTATTTTAAGGCTATTTTTTGTTGATATATATTCTTTTTTATTTGTTTTTAGGTTTAAGAGAGAAAACACTCTTGTTCTTAGCTTCTTTTTGTTTTATTTATTTATAAAAAAACTTTCTTACACTTTTAAATATTGGTCATAAATGAATATCACGGAATTCTTATTTAAGATTATAAAATTAATTTGTTCATAAATGTAAACTAATATTTGAAAGAAAAATCAAATGTCATAAGCGAAAGTAAACTATTTTCCAAATATTTGGTTATTCATCTAGACTTTTACTTGATTTTTAGTAAGAAGTATCTTAACTGAGTATCTTAAGTGTCTCCCTGGTTTCCAACCATTTTCTGTCGATGTGGCATCACTTGGCCAATAGGATCCACATTAAAAGACAGAACGACGGCATTTCCAAACTCAAACACAAAATAGAAAAAGATACAACAAAAGTTGCGCCGCTTCGGGTTCTGCGAGTATTGCGAGTATTGCGAGTTGAGGCGGCTACTTTCGCTTTGGCTTTATACGTTTCTGTGCTCTCAACGCAGTCGGACGTTTAAAAATAAACGCGCTCCACCAAAAATACCAAACTCGCTGGCCACAAATAAATCTGAACAAATTCAAATTCCCCATCCGATCAAATACAGAATCCGAAAAACAGTTCTTCGACTCTAAAGACCGAGAAAAAAAAGCACCGAAAGTTTCAAAATGTTCAGCTCGATTTCAGGTAAAGAAAACCCAACCCAAGCGACGTTGATGTGAAAGTTTCCAAATTAGAAATCTTAGTCTAAGCATATGTATATGTATATGTATCTGTTAAATGCAGCTATATACATATGCATACCTGCATAGATGCATTCAGTGAATTAATCGTGGTTAGCATATGACCGCATTGCAGGGAAGGAAGGAAGGATAGATGGCAGTGAACAGCAGTTACATCATCATCATCAGGGGAGTAAGGAGTCGGGGAACTGGAGCAGCTGGCCACCCGGGATTTGGGTGGGGTTGGCTTTTCCAACCGGGCGTGTTCGATCCGATACGGGTCGCAATAACAAGAAACCTAATTGTCTGCTACCGTGGCTTTCAGATGATGATGATGATGGTGACGACTACGCTGTGGATGATACGTAAGCCAATTATGGCGCAGTTATATGTAGCTCCAAATGGACTACAAGTTGCTGTTCTCGCTGGCACATCCCACACCCAAAACGATGATACGTATATATAATTATAGCTGCCTAGATACACACTACACGTATCTGCGGGCATATATACTTAATACTCTGTGTCTTCGAGGGGCTATGCTCTATGGTGTTTCCTTGAAGCGAAATGGAACACTTATGCCAACCAAAAGTGGGTGCAAATCAAAATCCATCCCTGCTTCCGATTTCTGAAATTCTTCAGCATTAGATGCCACTTGAAAACCGTATGGTCAATTGGCACTGACACTTGAGATAGGCATCTTTTTTCTATTATACGGATTATATGTAAATTCTATGCATACTTATTAATATTATCTGTTCCCACTCAATGCCAAACAGATGCATCGAAATGTAAGTAACCCCGAATGGTGAACTTTCCACGAAATTAGCTTAGTTGATAATGCTACTCAGTTCTAGACATTCCTCACCGACTGCGTAGTTCAACCTTTAGTAGCTGCATCTTTTCCTTTTTTTTCAAACACATCGATTTTGTACAGCATGCCTCGGGATTATCAGTGACTTATGCTAGACAAAACATTCCTTTTATAAATAATCAGGAAACCAATGTGTATGATTGATTCTATGAAGTTCAAAAGAAATCTCTTGAAAAGACTTTAAATCTAAGAAATGTTTAATATGTGTTTCTAAAAAAGGCTTTATTTCTTGAAAACTCTTTCTATGAGGCAAGACTATTGAGAGACTTCTGTGGCAATATAGAAAAAAACCTGTTTTCTTAAAAAGAAAAGTTCCAAATTCTAAATTTCATAAGATTGATTTTTCAATGTTTTGTAGACACAGGGAAAAACAAAATTTTAACTGGAAATTAATTATTTATGGTTTATAGTTTTAGATATTCTGTGATGTTTTTTTTCTTTTTTCGAGTTGGAGTTCTTTTGTGTTGGATTAATAGACATTGGCTCTTAATGTGTTTAAAATTTTAATTTATTTTGTCAAAGCTCAAACATTCTTCGAGTCCCTAGATGTGTATTGGTCCGCCTGGTTGGTGGGGTAGTGCGTTTAGGCCGCTGGAGCTGGAGCTGCCGGAGCCTCTCCTCCCGCTGCCGGTTCCGCTGGAGCTGCTGGAGCTGCCTCTCCCGCTGGTGGAGATGCGCCCTCGGCGGCTGGAGCTGCTCCTTTCGCTGGTGCGGCTCCTTCGGCGGGGGCTGCTCCTTCCGCTGGTGCAGCTCCTTCCGCTGGAGCTGCTCCTCCCGCCGGAGTAACACCTGCTTCATCCGGCGCAGGTGTGGCTTCTCCAGCGGCTTCTCCTTCAGCGGGTGTCGCCGCTTCCTCCTCGGGATTGGGTACTTGGCCCTCCTGGCCATCCTGGCCGCCCTCCTGGCCGCCCTCCGTGACCTCCAGTCCCTCCAATCCCTCGTTGCCCTCCGGGCCCACCTGCGGCCCGGCGCCCTCCGCAGGCGTCTCACCATCACCTTCAGGCGCCGTGCGCCCCGCCTCGTCCGAGTACCCGATTTCCGTTGAATTCGAATTATCAGTTGGCCGTGAATCGCTTTCCACACTCTGCTGCTGGATCCCCGCATCGTGCTTTTCCTTTTTGGCCGCGTCGTGGTGGAAGTGGTGCAGATGCTCGTGGCTGTGGTGCTGGTCATCGCCATCGCTGCTCTCCGCCGTGGGATAGGCACACTTGCCCTGGTTCTGCTCGCAGACGAAGTACTTCTTCTCCTGGCAGTTCACGTCCAGGACGACGGTGCGGTTGGGCCGGATCCTGATCTCCAGGCAGTCGTCCATGTTGGAGCGGTGCGTCGGCTCCACCATGCCCGTTTCGCCCATGTAGCGCACTACTCTTCCATTGCTGATGTAGGTGAAGCGACCCTCCGTCTGCAGATCGTTGCCCCCGAACCAGTAGTCGTCCAGGCCCACCTGCACCTGCAGGTAGTTCACCACCGCGTTGAAGTCCTCCGGATTGGACACGTCGGCCAGGTTGAGGCCCTTGCGCAGGCAGTTGTTCTGGGCGCCGAACCAGTTGATCTGTCAATGGAATTACATCACTTGTATCAGTATTAATCACTTAAAGAAAGCTTAATATTAATGGATGGTATAGCTAGGTTAAACAGGGATTCTATAGATGGTTTTAAAATATCTTTACAAATCTTTTAATGTTTTATCAACCGCCGAAAGAACTAATACTCTTTCTAGAACTCATACGTTTTCATATTGAAGAAAGAAAGTCTTTGATATGATGAAAGAATATCTTATTTCAATATTCAATTCAATTCTTTGATATGTTCAAAAAGAATATCTTTCTTCAATAAGATTCAATACATTTATCCACTATTACCCACTATCATTTTCTCACCTTTTTGACGGACACGTAGTAGCACTTTTCGTTGATCTCCTTTAGAAAAGGCTTGCCGCAAGGACCCTTGTCCTTTTGTTTCTTGCTCTGCTTTCGGCCGCACCCGGAATGGACCACGATCAAGGTCAGTATCACAATTGGTAGGATCCTCATGGCTGCCAGCAGAACTGAGCCACCTGTCCAGCCAAACTGTACACATGCGTGCCGCCCCCTGTTCTATATATACCCTTTTGGGGGCGTGGCATTTGCATTATCGAAGAGTGACCAATTTGCACTTGGAAAACTTATTGGTTTCGTATTGCATTTTCTTTCATTGATTAAGTCCGTCGAATTGATTTATTGTAATTAGTGATGGTGGTGCTCGAGGGGTTGCTGATTCAGTTGGTAATTGTTCACTCACCACCAGTATCAAAATTATGCTGGTGCTGGTTAGACTTCACTTTCGAATAAACATTTATATTTCTTAATTAACAGACATTGTCAATAGGTTGAATAATTTAATCATTTGAATAATTTAATGCTTCGTAAAACGTATTACTCTCATACTTACCTACGATCTGAAGATGTTTTTATTTGGAAACCCAACCTTATCTTTTATCTTCCAACTTTTTTTTAATTATAGATAGATATTGCAGCATTTTCTTTCTTAATTCTGAACATAAACTTAGTTGGCTTAATATAAATATTGGAGGAACTAGGCAAACATATGTGGTTCATATATGGTTCCCTTAGATTTTATCTTTAAAGAACTTATGGGAATTTATTTCTGGGAATCTTGAAAGTTTTTAAACTCTTAAAGCAAATGTAGCAGAAACCATAAAAGCAAGTGCAACTTTTGAATAAATATCTTGTAACTTTAATTTCATTGATGGCGATGATTACAGAATGTAATAATTTGCTTAAGATATTCTCAAAAATCGGGCATTATTGTTTGCAGTCGTTTATTTGTGATCGAAAGAAAAAGCAGGAATCATTTGGGCAATATTCTACAACTCAGGCTGGTGCCGCAGCTTCGGCGGCAGGAGCTGCTGGGGGGGCTTCTCCTCCAGCGGCGGGGGCGGCTCCTTCGGCGGCAGGAACTGCAGCCGCTGCTTCCGGAGTGGCGGCTCCTTCGGCGGCTGGAGCTGCTGCATCGGGGGCACCACCTTCCGCGGGAGCAGCTCCTCCTTCGGGTGGAGCTCCTCCTTCGGGAGGTGATCCTCCTTCGGCGGGTGGAGCTCCTCCTTCGGCGGGAGGTGGTGCTCCCTCTCCCTCTCCTCCTACGGCTGCTGCTGCGGCTGGGGCCTCTGCTCCTCCGGGACCTGCAGCTGCTCCCGGTTCACCTTCTCCGCCAGCGGTCGTTACTCCGTCTGGTGGCGGACTCTCCGAGACTCCCATGGTGTCCGTTTCATTGTTGTGATCGAAGTCCGGCACGTCCACCGCTCCAGCCGCCTCCTCCGAGTCCGGCTGCTCGTTCTCCGCCGATCCACTGGCGATGGGCTCCTGGCGGTCCAGCTCCTCCTCTTCCACCTCGCCATCGCCACTCTCGCCGACGTCGTGGTGGAAGTGATGCAGGTGCTCGTGGCTGTGGTGCTTCGGCTTCTTGCCCTCGTCCGCCGACTCGCAGTAGCGCTCCGAGCAGATGAAGTACTGCCGCTCCTGACAGTTGTCCGCCGACACCATGTTCACCTGGGAGCGGACCCGCACCTCCAGGCAGTCGTCGCACTCGGAGTGCTCCATGGGCAGCACGTTGCTGAAGTTGCTGTAGTAGCGCACCAGTCGTCCATTGCTAATGTACTGGAAGCGGCCCTCGTGGTAGAGGTCGTTGCCCCCGAACCAGAAGTCCTCCGTGTTGCCCAATCCACTCAGGAACCCAATGGCTCCGTCGAAGTCCTTTTGGTTGCTCAAATCCGCCAGGGTTAGTCCTTTGCGCAGGCAGTTATTCAATGCCCCGAACCAATTCATCTAGAGAAGGGGATATTAAACCTAACTTTAGTAGATCATAGTCCCTATAAGTGCAAAAGAAAAAGATCTAATCCACTTCCCCCTAAGATCAATTAGCTTTAGATTGATCCCCCATCTCACCTTCTTCACCGAAAAGTAGTAGCACTTGCCGTTGATCCTGCGCAGATAGCGACGCGGGCACGGAGGTCCTGATCCCAGGACCTCGCCCCGCGGCAGGATGCTCAGCAGGGCCACGAGTGCGGTCAGTAGGTGCTTCATCTCGATCGCCTTCCGCCGGTGCACAGTGTCCGTGATCGAATCGCCTCCTGTACTTATATCCTCCGCTGGCAGTCTGTCCAATCGATTGGGCACCCATTGGAACATCGGAGGTGCTCCGGGCATCCCTAACGTCTGGCTAATTCAATTACAAGTTCATGCCTCCGGAATGCCTGCGCCAATGTCGTGGGCTAATTTGTTCAGCCGCCAGTGGGTCAGGTTTAGGGTCATTCAATTTAATTGCCTATTAGCTACACTTGAGGAAAACAAGCAGGAAAATGTAACAGCTGCTTGGAATTACAAGTGATGTTAACCCTCTAAATGCCTGGACTTTATCTATATATTTTTTCTCGTGATGTAATACTTTTATATCTATCTTAAGTGATACCTGCTATGATTAAATCAAAAATTACCTTCTGCATACTTACCATATATTAGAAATACCCTTGTCAATTTAAGCTGGCAAGGTAAATGCTAATTGCTTTTAAAGGAGGTCGCAAGTAATCCCTCCCCACACAAAAAGCAGGGAATTAATCTCCGCGATTCGATCAATTTCAGTGACTGCATAGTCATTAGCATAACCCGTACAATGGGCTCGATGTCTGACCTGCCCTCGCTCCTTCCGATTATTGATTTACCTGGCGAGGCCATGACATCAGCCATCCGCCATCAGCCATCCGCCATCAGCCATCGGATGTCCCTGGGTAAGGACACGAATCCTTTGGCCTCTTGGCCTGTTGCCAGCTGACTCAGTCGACCTTCGGGCGGATGACGATTGTGCCGGGGGCCAAAACAATTGATGGGGCGTGTGAGTTCCATGCCACCTCTTTCTGCCACGCGCTGCCACATTGTACAAGTGTATATACATATATTGTATCTCGATTGTGCATTTGTATCTCACATGACATCATCAACCGGCAACAACAACGTTAGCCCCATCGATTCATCATGGACTGTAGCTCTTTTTAGGCATCCAGAACTGGTGTGGAACGTGAGTTGGTAGACCTCAAATCGCAGTTACTCATAGATATTCATTCCGGCAGGGGTGTGTGTGTTCCGAACTGGGTTCTCGTGTACCCCAGCTACAGGTTTTCCTCTATTCCGAAGCTTCTGCGCATTATTATCTGCGGTACAACATCGTCATCTACATCGACACAAACAGAAACAAAAAGAGAAACAAAACCCAACACTACTTCGAATCAGAGGCTGTGAGAGAATGGGTTCTGGGCTTATTGTGTTACCTTCTGGCCATGCTTCTAGCCGGTTTTTTAGTTTTGACCACAATCAGTCGCAGACTGTTAAGAACAAAATGCGTCGTATTACGCAAATGCTTTAAAAAGGTTGATTGCCTTAGGAATTCCATGAGTGTAAGCCATATAAATGTATGACTAGAGGACTAGACGGGGAATATTAAAGATTATATATCCCAATTCTACTTATACAGTGTTTGCCTTTTAGAAATGGCTACCTTTTTAGTAACTTTTCATTTGAATTTAATTTTGTAATTGGCACACGTATTTCGTGTGTTTTAAGTATATTTTAATACGATTTTAATTTCGAAAACAGCACAATGTATTTAGCAATGCATGAATCCTCTATATATAATGTTAAGATTGTACAATGTAGTTTGCACGATTCTTTCCACTTAAATTCCTAGATTATTAGCAAGTTCAATGCCACAAACATTTTGTAGCCATTAGCATATGATATATATATTCCTTTGATTCACCCTGTTATTGTATTTTTGGGGTGGTGTAAGTTATTTTAACACCTCGACCGAGCCCACACATTCCTCAACCCTGATATGAAGTATAGTATGCCGAAATAGAAACCATTATTTTCGCACAATTTCCAGCCAACGCGGAGGTGTGTGGCTCATTAAAAGCGGAATCAAATTGGCCGAAACTAAATTATTTGGAAATGAGCCGAGTGGTGCGGCCATTAAAGTATCTCTGCCGAGAGCGCGGAATTGGAATAAACATTAGAATTAGAAACATTCCCGATCGCAATCAGAAAGCGTGAAGAAAGGCCCCCTTAAAAGTTAAAGCGATTTCATTTAGCGGTTCCCCATTATGACATCACATACGCCGAATAATTTGAATATTTGCGCTTTGTTTGCCTCATATGCATATGTAGGTATATACTACTTGTTGAAAAAACAAAGTGTAGACAAAGAAATTCCTCGGCATTTCCGCCCGTTTCCGTTTCGCCCAACCGATTCGCACCCGATTCCGAGTTTAATGGCACAATGTTTCTATTTGAGTGAGCGCACACGTCACTCCAAGTGAATGCATATTCTCGAGGGGACAGCAAAAAGCTGTCGCTCGTTAATTTCTATTAAATTGCGAATATTATTCTGAGCGGCTAATTCACTTTAAATTTTAGGGCTGACGTCATGGATCGAGCGACGATCACGATTTTAGCAGCCCATAGTTGCGCAGTTTCTATAAAAATAAATCTGTCCCTTGTCTAATCGATTTTAGTCATGTAAATAGTTCATGCTCCAGCTGCTTTGTTTATGTTTCGGCAATTACCAGTCTGGAATTTGGAATCTGAAATCTCTCATCTGATAGTCGGCTAATCCCGCTGATTAAAATCAGGCTATAAATTATAATTGGCGCCAGCTCAGAGCTTAGTTAGCAATCAGAGAGCCAGCCAGTCAGCATGTTTCCCAGTCGCCAAAACCAAAGTAATCCGAGTCCCCGTCAACCAGTGCCCACTTACAATGTAAACCATTTCCCCCCTCATCTGTTCCCCCAGCCTCGTTGAAGAACTTCGGCGACAAGACGGCCAACCTGTTCAGCAAGAAGAAGGATGAGGCCGAGAAGCTGGCCAACGACAAGGCCGTCGAGGCCCAGAAGCTAGCCGAGGAGCAGGCCAGGAAGGTGGGCCAGTCGGTGCAGCAGACCAAGGGAGAGGCCGAGCAGCTGGCCGCCAGCACGGGTGAGTACAAAAATATATTGAAAAGTGGCTTACAAGAGTGGAAAAAGACCAAGGATCAATCATAAAAATCCAGGAAGTTGTAAGATTCTCCATAAAACTCAAATACTAAAGAAAATATTCATACAAAAATCTAAAAATCAGATATATTTTTAGAAAGAAAAGATTACTTTAAAGTTTTAACATTTGTAAAGATATATTCCAAAATAAGTTTTTGTCTTTTCAAGTTTACTACAATATATTTTAGATAATATTTAGAAAATGTTTCTTCAAAATTCATTTTTCTTGTATTAGCTTTATCTAAAACGCAAAACTTTTAAGCACATTAAACACTAGAAAACATAATAAATGGATTCCTTAAAAGACGCAGTGACGCATGTTTGCTAGATAAAATTCTGCGTTTTTAAAAACATTTTCCAATAATTTGAAAAATGTATCTATATTTATGATGAACATTAAAAAAACAACTAGTGTGATAGAAAAATATTGAAAATGTTTCTATATTTATGAAGAACTTTTAGGAAAAAAAACCTAATGTGATAGAAAAGTAGTATTTGTTTTTGGCACATCTATTTTATGTTAGATTGAATTCCTGGAATTTAATGATTATGAACCCTGTGAATTTCCCATTTTTTAGGCCACTTTTTCCGAGTCTTTTTAAAGTGTTTCTATACTAATTACTTAATTTACTTTTGCAGCCAAGGAAGCCGCCGCTCTGGCCACCGCCGAGGCCCAGAAGGCTGGTCAGGTGATCGACCAGGGCGTGAACCGTGCCGCCGGAGCTGTGAACCAGGGAAAGCAGGCGGTGGACAACACGGTGGCGCAGGCGCAGGCCGCGGCCCAGAACTCCAAGCAGGTGGCTGCCAATGTGGCCGAGGCCTCCCAGCGGGCGGCTGCCACCGCGGTGGACCAGACCAAGAAGGCGGCCAACGATGCCATTAACAAGAGCGTGAAGGCCGCCGAAACTGTGGCGGACCAAAAGCTGAAGCAGGCCGAGGGCGCCATCGATGGGGCACTAAAGCAGACCAGCCAGACGGTGGACCAGAAGCTGCAGGAGGCCAACCAGTACGTCGACCAGAAGCGCCAGTCCGTCGAGAAGACCGTCCAGGATGCGGCCGGACAGGCCCAGGAGTCCGCCGGACAGCAGGCTAATGCTCTGCTCGGCAAGCTCAATCTGGGACCGAAGTAGAGGAGTCAAATCTTTAATATCTCGATGTGAAAATGCTTTAGAAACAAAAAACAGAAGGGAATTTGCTTCAATGTAACGAGTGCCAGTAATGTGATTGCTAAATCCTCAATTGAATATATACATACACACATATTTTTGGAATATCGCGCGGAAGGATTATTTTGTATATGCAGCCGCTGCTTTTGATGTGAGCATTTCTGCACATCTATGTCCGTACAAAGTGTAATTAAAACCCCTTCGTTCTTCTTCGGTCGACTTTTGTTACTTTGAGGCATTTGATATTTTATATTTTATATACAGCGACGTTGAGTATGCTTTTAATATACGTTTATTCTGTTTATGTAGAAATGTATGATTAAGTACTTTTAACTCTTGCACAATGCATTGCAAATGTGTTTTTAATATATTCGACTCGAATGAGATTTGTGGTCATGAATTTTAATTGGTGGGTTTGGAAAACTTAAGGTAAACAAGAAAGGAAAGCTAACTTCGGGCGGAGCCGAAGTTGATATACCCTTGCAGAATATTTTATAAATTATGTTGTCCAAAATTATTCATATGATGTATTCTTAATACTCATAAAATGTCCCAACTTCCTAACTTTAAAAACACCAAAGTTATGTCATTTCCAATCGTTCAGTTATATGGCAGCTATTAGATATAGTCGGCTGATCCTTATGAAATTTGGTAGGTCGGATTGATTGGCCAAAAATAAAACCCATAGAAAATCCCAACTTCCTAACTTTACAAACACCAAAGCTATGGCATTTCCGATCAATCAGTTATATGGCGGCTGTAGGATATAGTCGTCCGATCCTTATGAAATTTGGTAGGTCGGATTGATTAGCCAAAAATAAAACCCATAGAGAATCCCAACTTCCTAACTTTAAAAACACCAAAGTTATGGCTTTTCCGATCGTTCAGTTATATGGCAGCTATATGATATAGTGGCCCGATCCGGCTCGTTCCGACTTATATACTACCTGCAATAGAAAGACAACATTTGGGAAAGTTTCAAGCAGATAGCTTTAAAACTGAGGGACTAGTTTGCGTAGAAACGGACGGACAGACGGACAGACGGACAGACGGACGGACAGACGGACGGACAGACGGACATGGCTAGATCGACTCTCCTGGTGATGCTGATCAAGAATATATATACTTTATAGGGTCGGAAATGTCTCCTTCACTGCGTTGCAAACTTTTGACTGAAATTATAATACCCTCTGCAAGGGTATAAAAACAATAAATAATCTTAGTTTCTTTTTTGGCACATTTTAATTAAGTGTTTTGTTTAGTATAAATGGTTAAACAGCCATAAATATAGGAGCGTACGTTTTGCAGAATCTATCTATTTTTGTTTTGAATCTATAAATAGAAATTTGAAAGTAGGCGCGTCTACGTACGTAACACATTTACCTGGGCACACTGCATTGACATGTCTTACAAATGTTTACCTGTTTTCTACATTTTTGTTTCTTAGCGCCATCTATCTGTGAGACAATATCCGCAAAAGGTTTGGAAATTAATGGGGGATTCCCGTTTAAGGAACTAAAAATATTTTAATTTAGGTAACAAAATTAAGATTAAAATTGGCTACAAGCAAATTTACAAGAAACAAAATCAATAGAGAATCAAAATTCATGTATTATTTTGGACTCAATAAGGAAAGTAATGAAGCAAATATGAAATGCATTACCTCATTAAAATTGTAATTCTATCCAAATCTGTTGGCATTTAAACCTGTTTTTTTATTTTTATGAAAATGCAAAAATGATTACCAAAAAGATTGTATATCTCGAACCCAGCCGAAAAATAATGAGGATTGTTAGCTTAGAAAACACAAATTTTAAAAATAAAAGCATTTACTATCTACATGTATTCCTTAAATAAGGAAAAGCTTTTTACAATTTGTACTCCATCAGCGGAATAACTTGTGTTTTTTAGCCAAATAAAGTCGGTATTCCTTTTGTTCTTTCTGCTTTCCCCTTGCCTCTTTGTTTTGACTCATCTCAGGACCTTTTGCACATATGCACCGTCGCCAGGTAAAACTTTTGTACAAAGGTGTACCAGCGTGGAATCTATACAAATTGACCGAAACATGCTGAAATTTGCTAATAGAAGAGCTCGCAGTTTTGTCCTCCGATATGTCGGGTAACTTTTGGCCAACCAAAGTTGTGTTAGCTTTTAATTATGGGAAAAGTTTGTTGTGGCTAACAAGTGACCACGGCGCATTGCAACGTCAATTGGACACACAACTTCAAAGGACCAAAGGACGAAAGGAATGTGTGCAAAGTATTGGCAGCAAAGTGCTGACATAAATTCAGGTAGAAGCGATTTTTAATTTCAGATAAGTCCGCCTGCTGACTGGAAAAGCGAATGATAAATGCATTTCCATTGCCAAGTGCGAGTGGGAGAGTGGCGCCAAATTCAAATTTATGCCGGCCACGGAAGAGTCGCGCCAATTAGGTTAGCCCCAGTGAGTTGATTTAAATTTAAGCGATACCCCCACCTCGATTAATTACAATAACTGTTTATCAACACGTATTAATCACGGTTTAACATGCTCCAAACTCGTGTTGGCCCGAGCAAAATGGCGTGCAGCGGGGTTCCGGTCATGTTGGTGGTGGTCATCGTCCTCTTTTCCCCATTCTCTAACTTAAACATAAAAGCGTTTTTATACCCTTGCAGAGGGTATTATAATTTTGGTCAAAAGTGTGCAACGCAGTGAAGGAGACATCTCCGACCCTATAAAGTATATATATTCTTGATCAGGATCACCTCCTGAGTTGATATAGCCATGTCCGTCTGTCCGTCTGTCCGTCTGTCCGTCTGTCTGTCCGTCTGTCCGTCTGTCTGTTTCTACGCAAACTAGTCTCTCAGTTTTAAAGCTATCGAATTGAAACTTTGCACACACCCTTCTTTCCTTTGCACGCAGTATATAAGTCGGAACGGCCGGGATCGGCCGACTATATCCTATAGCTGCCATATAACTGATTGATCGGAAATGCCATAACTCTGCTGTTTGTTAAGTTAGGAAGTTGGGATTTTCTATGGGTTTTATTTTTGCCCAATCAATTCGACATATTAAATTTCATAAGGATCGGCCGACTATATCCTATAGCTGCCATATAACTGATTGATCGGAAATGAAATAACTTTGGTGTTTTTAAAGTTAGGAAGGTGGGATTTTTTATGAGTATTAAAAATGCATCATATGAATAATTTTGGAGAATATAATTTGCAGAATATTCTGCAAGGGTATTTCAACTTCGGCTCCGTCCGAAGTTAGCTTTCCTTTCTTGTTTACTCTCTATTTTGTAGGTGGTATGCAATTTGGATCTTTGGAAAATATAGTTAGCCTTTAAGGTATTGAATTTTAATGTTTTTGGTTACAGTTTAAGGTTTTTAATGCATTTTATTACTGATTTTTCATTTATTTACATAGTAATGTATGTACCTATAAGATAAAATTATACTAGGCAGCTTAAAACTAGTACATACATAGTTTTAATATTTTATCATTTCATTTAACTTGTTTTACTTTTCCTAAATATCGAAACTTTGAACTACCTCCGTTTCAGCCAACTGCTTTATGATTTTTTGATTGGCCTTTAAGCTCTTCATGACTTCTCTTACTGATTCATATCTTCGTAAAACCCATAACCGAACCCACCCATAAACATATGTATTTCACATGCAGAAATTGTATTCGAAACACTGGCCGACGGCGTTAATTTTATCTTAAAACTTAAATGTGCGCGTGTGTGGGCAATTAGGCAAGGGATATTATCGGCAGAGCAACTGAAATTACGCGAGAGGAGAAGTTTTAAGCGACAGCCACTGATTGTTGCTGCCGGGGAAGTCCCTTTTCCTTCGTCGCACACACTCGCACTCACACGGACGTGCCCACACCAACACTCACACGTCCCGAGCATTTTATCACTGCGGAGCCATTAGATCCATGGGGAACTCAATGGACGTTGACGCGCGTCTTGCCAGCTGCATGCTAAATAAACCACCTCGACGAACATCAACTAAACCCAGTACACAAGCTTTGTCAAGGGCTTCGACTAAGGAGTACTGTGGTGGTAATTACTTACCTTCTGGGTGTTATAAAAAAAATATTTAATGCTCAAGTTACACTTCAATTCTTAAAGAACTCTGACAGGTAGGAGAAAATAAGGAATACTAATTATATAAGGTAATAGGCCTGAATATACTTACCTTATATCTGCTCTGATTAGAAGGTTAATACTTTAGAAATATATTTGAAAGGGGTTTCTATTACCTAGCACAAACATTCTTTTCAAGTTATGAAAAGTTGTTCTTGAGATTTAGGTGACAATGCTGACAAATGACTTTATATTATATGTTTTGGGGGCCGATTTCTTATTGCTATGTTAAAGTTCTAGTGGAAGTTCTCTCAAAGAAAGTTGACATGAAGTCAAATTGTTTGAAAATACGAACTAGCTTTCCGATTTCAACGACCTTAACAGAGTTTGTTGTCACTCGAGTCGGTTAATAATTTAGACTGTAAAGCTTGAAAAAGAAAAGTAGGCAACCTTCTAGTCATTACTTTTTTTTTGCATATCGACAAAATTTACCTATATTATTGCCTTTCAGTCGGACAAAATCTTACATCAAGAAAATAAGTGTTCCTTAAGCAGCATTTTAACACTTACGTTTCTGAAAATTAAAGTTAGTTATGGTGGTAGAACTGTGTTGGGAATGTACTTTATTGGGAGTGCTTTTAAAAATCGAGCATACCCCAAAACTGGGTATGGAAAAGAGGACAACAACGGCGAGCGACAGTTACAGCACCGAATGCGTTGTAATTGTCAGCTGAACGGACATGTAAGGAGGGCTGAAAGTGGCGCTGGAGGAGGTTGAGTATGGAGGGGTATGGAGGGGTATACTGGTAAGGGTCCGGAACAATTGGCTCGGTGCTCGATTTGAGCCAGTGGCGCGTGTCGCAGAAGACGCAAATAAAGTCGAACGTCATTCGAAAGGAGGGAAGGCAGAAAAAACAAGAAAGAAAAGCTAACTTCGGACGGAGCCGAAGTTGATATACCCTTGCAGAATATTCTGTAAATCATATTCTTCAAAATTATTCATATGATGTATTCTTAATACTCATAAAAAGTCCCAACTTCATAAATTTAAAAACACCAAAGTTATGGCATTTCCAATCGTTCAGTAATATGGCAGCTATAGGATATAGTCGGCCGATCCTTATGAAATTTGGTAGGTCGGATTGATTGGCCAAATATAAAACCCATAGAAAATCTCAACTTCCTAACTTTACAAACACGAAAGTTATGGCATTTCCGATCAATCAGTTATATGGCGGCTATAGGATATAGTCGTCCGATCCTTATGAAATTCGGTAGGTCGGATTAATTGGCCACAAAATAAAACTTATAGAAAATCCCAACTTCCTAACTTTAAAAACACCAACGTTATGGCTTTTCCGATCGTTCAGTTATATGGCAGCTATATGATATAGTCGCCCGATCCGGCTCGTTCCGACTTATATACTACCTGCAATAGAAAGACAACTTTTGGGAAAGTTTCAAGCAGATAGCTTTAAAACTGAGGGACTAGTTTGCGTAGAAACGGACGGACGGACAGACGGACAGACGGACATGGCTATATCAACTCAGGAGGTGATCCTGATCAAGAATATATATACTTTATAGGGTCGGAAATGTCTCCTTCACTGCGTTGCAAACTTTTGACTGAAATTATAATACCCTCTGCAAGGGTATAAAAATGTTGCAAGAGACGTGCCATGAAAGCCAAGGTGCATCGACAAGTGGCCCTAAAAGCCACATCCGAATAATTGGCTTACGACTTTGGTCGGAAAGCATATGAGGGGTCTTACCAAATTTGGGCATACGATTTGTTTGGGGGGATTATTAATTGCATACCAGCCAGAGGGTAGCCCCGAAATCAGTTCAATTGGCAGGGAGATGAGGAGATGAGCCCTGGCAACTGCATGTTGCGATAAATTCCTGCCAAACCCCTGACGTACGGCCATTGAGACAACTTTGATTGGCCTGCCGGTGATTTATGCCCAGCTCATTAATTATGGTTGTTAGCCCGATGTTGATGTAGTCACCTGGTTATGGGTTTTGCCAACGGCTAGCTGGTATGGCAAAAAAAGAGATACCAGCAGGGTCACCTGTCCGCCTAACGAGGTTCATAATTAGCAGACCCTGAAATGGAATCCCTCTATCGCGACTCAGTTAGCCAGCCAACTTGCGAAGCGTAACAATTGACATTCCGTGGATTTATGGTGGCGAATGCAGGCCAAGGAGTCCATGGAGTCATGTAAATCCTCCACCAAGTTAGAAAATAAATCGAGCGTTGCAATTGCCGGCAATCGGCTCCTAACTCGTCTCAGCCAAATTCAATTATTTCCTTAGCCCATTTCCAACGGCACTTGTTATAATATACATATAAAGTGGTAAAGGGAAGGAGTGGAAATAATGGACCTAAGTGAAATTGCATTTAGGCAGACTGTGTCACCAACTGTGCACGCATTTTATGCATTTTATTGAACCCTAGGAAAAGGTAAAAGCAACCAAGGTGTGCAGTGCTTTTGCATCCACAAATAAAGGTATTCGATTAATGCTAGGTCTGTGCCAGAGATTGCCAGCGATTTGAAAAGGAATAATTGAAAGGTTGGAGTGCGGTTTAGTAACGCTGACGGAATTTGAGGTTCATAAAAAAGAAATTGGTCGCAAAAACGGTACCAAATTTTTAACCTAACAAACAAAAGGAGTCTAAAGGTATTGTCTCTTCGCTGATTTCTAATTTGACTTCATGTTTTGACATACTATATCTAAACCATTGTTTGCAATGACTTGACCAAAATACAGGTTTGTAATACATTTAACAATATTTTATTTATGCTTTAAATCTTAGGCATGATTTTTGAAGGTATTATTTAAACTTTAAATCTTAGGCATGATTTTTGGGGGTAAATGTGCTTCAGCTAAGCTGCAGACACGTACTTTTGGCCAAGCTCACTGGACTTGTCTGCTAACCACCTTAAGACTGCCACGTGTTTTGTGTTTGCCCAGGGCAAAATGATTGCCGTGGACACCTTTTGCCCGACGAGAGTTCCCAGCATGCAGCGGCTTAAGACGCCTGCAATTTCCCAGGAATAGCAGACCAGACACAAGGACTCGACCTCCCACCTGGATCACTTGAAAGGGACGCAATGCATAATTGAAATCTCCGATTGCAGCGACGGTGCCACGCAAAGCTGTCTGCTTTTTCGGGCCATTGAAAAACGGCTACAATGTTTTTCAAATGACATCCACTGGGGAACAGGACGCATGCGCCGATTCGAGTGGAACCCATTGTGGGATAGTAATATGCCAGCAAAAGCGAGGTGCTGGCCCAAGTTAAGTCTCAGTGCGACGTCGGCTGGCAAACCAGACGCTTGGCTCCAAAAATTGAGGGCCTTACATTTAACATATAACATACCGATATTCCGATTTCAATACTGAACTGGCGTAACGGTCTTTTGAATAATTGAAACAGTGCGTGCCGAACTCGATGCAAATTGATTGCTCATACGCCGCGTGGTACGGCACAAAGGAAGGGAAAAATAGAAATTGTTGCATGCTCTCGGGCGGCGCAATTGTTGATTGATATTTGTTGGTGCAGTGTGTGTGGGTGTCAGTGCGATTTGTGTGCAATTCGAATTCAAATTCAGATTCAGATTCAGAATCGAATGCTTTTTGATTAAGGCTCGCGCGTGAATAGTTTTCCATGCAATCGGAAAAATCTCTTTTGCCGCCCAAGTTCGCTAATTGCTCGATGGCGTTAGCTTTGTTCTGGCTCTCCAAATCGCAGGGGTAAGTTGGGGGTATTCTCCACACATATATTTATGGCTTCAACAAACACAGGCGTTGATCCCAAAGAGCCCGCAAAAATAACAGAAATTCAAGGACGAGTTCGAACCGTTCTCACATGGTTTAATGCTCCTTGCTGTTGACTTTTTAAGGACCATCTTTATTGCCAGGCAACTGGCAGGCTGCTATTTCTCTTTTCAGCTTTTCTGCAAAATCACTTAGCAATTTGTGGCCCCATTCGGGAATCCTTTTCAGCCACGCTTTTCCTTTCTGCGGCTGTCATTGTGCAGTCTGTTTAATTTCACAATTCATTTCATGTCAATCGAATTGTCTGAGGCCGTGGAACAGATTGTCCCCCTGCCTTTGGATGATTTGGACTCCTCCGACAAGTGTCGCTATTTGGGAGCCGCAAAAAGGAGGATAAGAAAGCGGCAAGTTGGCTGTCACGATGCTTGAGTTTGATGTATTAACGGTTCCGGACTTCAGGCTTGGCTTGCAGCTGGAAATGGACCATAAAAATGCGAACGGCTCGCATTAAGCTCGCCCATTCTGCGTCTGGTTTAGCTGGCGATAAACCTAATAGTAAACATTCCCCTTTGTTGACTCTATCTATTGGATTATGTTGTCTCCTACACAAAGCTTAAGAGCCCTGGGTTTGGGCAATGGCATAGTTAAAGCCCTGTCCTTTAAAGAGTACTACCTTCCTCGGTAGTTGCAAAATAAAACACTTTAAAATGGCTCCTTTTTAGGTTGATTTGAGAGCTTCATAAAGCGTCTTGATTACATTTTTAAACCACTAGGATAAGCGAAGGTAAAGACTGTCACTCTTTTTAGTAATATTAAAATAAAGCTGATTATTACTTTAAAATTTTAGTCATCCACAGCAGTTATTTGTTTGAGTGGTTTTTATTTTAGTTAAAAACATTTCTCATTGCATATTAAATAAAATGCTTTTTGTAAAAAGTGTTTGCTTTCCATTTTATTAATTTGGGGATTTCTTAGCAAAGAAGATTTGCAGTCAAACTCTTTTTTTATATCTTATAAAATTAAAGAGTGAAAATATATATGTAAGCTTTGCTGCGAATTCAAAAGGTTTTGGCCTGGCTGTTTTAAAAACGAATTCCTCATTTAAAATGTTAAGCGTGAACAATCTGATTGAGAGCGAAATTCAGAGGAGTTTATTATTCATTCGGGCCAAGCATCTTAAATATGCAATTGGTTTAGTTCATGGTGTACGTGATTGGTTTGCTTTAAGCTGAATAATTTGGCTAACAAGCTTTGCATTCAGGCTGTCAAGGTTTACTCAGGAGATAAATAAAATCTTCTTAGAGATTTTTTTTTTAATAAAACATCTTGGAAATTATTTGTTGTTTAAAGCTGAAAATAAGTTGAAAAAATAAACAAGTTTTTCTTTTGCTAATTAAAAAATACAATATCACAAACTTATAAAGGTTTTGCAAATGTGTTGGTTTATATTTGGGAATTTAAAATAAGACATGCAGTATTCTAAAGGACTATTAGTTTAATATTAATATTTTCAAAATAAATATGTGGGTATCTTTAAACTTCCCTTTTACATATAATATAACACACAGAAATATTTATGTTTTATTTAAATAGCACACTTTGTGACATTTATGTCGCCGAAACAATTTGGTTGACAGGGCTGACAGGCAAACAGGCAAGTCGCCGTGGCAAATCGTGGCAAATGGAGCGGACACCAGGGCGTATGCTTAATCGTTTTCACACGGCCCAAACGACGGCAGCTGCTGCCGCCTGATGGCCCGGCCAAATGGAATATTCATATCTCGCGATAAACATACATCCAAACATAATCCATTGTGAAGTACTGAAAGTACTTCAAACAAGTTGCTTACCTAACAAAAAGCGCCAAGGATGGAGGATAACTGCTCGCGTCCTGATTTCTGCCTTGGAAGTTCGCGGCGCAACGCCTACTTTTTTTGTGGCGGCTTTTGGCCGGCTTTACTTTTGCTGACTGCTATTTTATGGTGGCCATTAAAGGAAATTGAATATAATTTTGTTTGCTAAGCTCTTCCATAAACTCCCAAAGGCCAAGTGGCTTGAGCTCTTGGTGTTGCCGTATGATTTGCCCTCCCCCACAACCATCCGCAGTTTTTCATATTTTATCAGGTTGAGGGCGCAGAAAAAGGTCGGCGGTCTAATGGAACATTGGCCATGGGCTTTTGGGTGCAACTGGGCCTTTTGGCCGCTGGCCAGCGCTTAAATGTGATTGAGAAATTGCACAAGAAGTGGCAGATTTCGCAGCTTAAATTCAGGCCTCCATACCCTTTGACCTCCGAGTTGACGAATGAGGCACAGCATAGTGCCTTTGCTGGTCAAATATCTTGGCATCCTGACAGCCAGTCTATTCAGATTTGTTTGCTGGCCCGGATCCAGTCAATATTGTGGCCATTTGGCCAGACTGAGCCGGAGCCACAGCTCTTAACTTTTAGCATCTTGGACCGCTTCCTTACCGATTTCATTATTTATTCAAGTTCGTAGAGGCAAACCTGCATATTGGCACTTCGCTTTGCTTTTCGGGTGGGCAAATCACAAATAATAAATTGTTTCTGCGGTTGTTTCGCCCATTTTCCCCCTTTGTTTGGCCTTCACTTTGCCTGTGTTTGCCTTGTCTTAGTCCCCAGTTTGCTGTTTGTTCTAGCTGTTTGCTTATCTTTGGGGCTTTTGCCATGGATTTGCAATCGGACGGAAAAACATTGTTTTCATTTAATTTAAATGTTTTCGTATCATCGCTGTAAAACCCTTCGAAAATCATTTGTTACGTTATTTTCCCGGGCATTTGCTTTTGCCTTTTTTGCATTGATGGTTTTAAATGATGAATGATAATGGTGGCAGAGGGGAAAGAGCAAAAAAGGCCTTAACGAGAAACAGAATGGTTTTTAGCTCCGCAAAAACTACAAATATTTCTCTTTAATTTTTTTATTTCGATTGATCGATTTGTTTTTCCTTGGAATTTGCATATTAAAGTCAAAAGTAAAACTCAGCAATTTCCTTAACATATCTATGTTATTTAAAAAATTGGAGATTAAGAACCACAGTGCGGTGCTGACAAGATGTCCTTTGTGGCATGGCTTAAGTAAATGATTTCCCTGATTCACCAGGTGACAGACTATATAAATAACACAGGAAATATCTGTACATTTGCCTCCGCCACCATCATCAATCAATTTCGCAGATAATTCACCCGAACATCATTGTAATTGTCATTGCTGTTGTCATTGCTTAAATAAATACATTTTTCGGTATTCCAAGCGGGGCGAGTGCCAAAAAAACTGCTCACATAATTAAGACAAGCCCGAGCTTAAATTGACATTTCCAAGAGAGCGAGCAGGAGGAAAAAAAAAAGCAGAAAAATAAAATGGGAAAACATTTTATTTCTGTCCTTCCTCGCCGGATGATAAATTGAGTGATGACGGAAAAAATTTAACTGCTGAAAGCGGGCGACGTGGACTCACCTGGACCCGCATGTCATCCATCCAACCATCCTGCTCCCCAAAGCGGCGACATTGTAATTTTGATGAGAGCAGGAAGCGCGGACATAAACAACACAAGGTCAGCAGGACATTACGCATACGACCTGGTGAGCGGGGCTGTGGTTAAATCTAATAAACGTTTCCGGCTTCGTGCACGCATGAATGTTAATGCGGATGCTTCCCAACTTTTCGACTCGAGACGGCAGTTTTCAGCCAGGGTTTAATGTACTAGAAATTATGCCCGAGTTCCCGGGGAGGAGCTTAAAAACCAAGACATAGTCTGCCATTTGCCGGAATTAACATCCTCGGGCAGTGGCAACTTTATTTGCTGAAAGATAAATCCACTTGACTCGGAAGTTGGCCCATTTAGATGGAAAGATCTGATGCATGTGCCAAAGTTTTTAGTAGTTGTAGTTGGAACACTTGAAAGGGTTTGCTTAAGTGCCGCCGGACATTTGCTAGATTTCTCTGGAATTAAATTAGCCCAAGCAGTTAAATAGCAGGCAGTAACTTGATTTCCGACTCCTAATTAACGAGCGGAGTTTAAAGTGTAAAGTTTAAAGTTTCCCCCGTTGATTTGGCCGAGCTGTTGTGCCAACTACACGTGTTAAACAAGTCCATGAAGTTCGTCACAAACTTTGGCCCCGTTGCCAGCTCCTTTTCCTTTTCCTTTTCCCTTTTTTTCCCCCATTTTCCCTGCCAACTGCCATCTGTGGCTTTTCCATTTTCCTGCGGACCAGCAGCCGCTGTCGTTGTCGCTGCGTTGACGACATCCGGCGACATTTCTTTTCACTGCTCCAGACCGCTCTTCATTCCACAGGCATGCCAGCCTTCGCTCGTCTGTCGCATCTGATTCCTGAATGTGGGCACTGTGGGCGCGGGGTCATTAAAAGCAAATATGTTCTTGGGGAAACGCGCTCTCTTTCTTGAAATAACATTTATAATTGCGAGGGAAATTGGTTTTAATCAAACGCTGAGTAATAACATGCTTGAAATCAGACGGAAAGGTAATGTATATTGGAGAAGTAGAAAGCTTAATCGTTGGCCCTGCTTGCAAAAATATTAAGATTGATTTTTCATTCATTTATTATTTAAATAATGCGATGAATATTTTTAAGATTGGCCTCAGAAAAGGTTTTTACATAAGACAGGCTTAAAAACGTATAATATCAGTTATACATAGGTTAAATATTGCTTTTATTATTTTTAGGAGAACCGTAAAAAAAAAGATTCCACAAATCATGATTGGAGTATTATTTATAGACTAAATATATTATTTAAATTTGTAAAATCTGTCTCACACGATCAGTAACTTATTAAAAGCTTAAATAATGCATCGTGTATGCTTACGAAGGCCATGCAAATAATTAGGGAAACAGGAAAATATTCCCCAAATTAAAATTATTTCCAAGAATACTTTTTATAAATGTTTCCTTTTAAATCTTTTTTATTTGTTCGTTAAAAAAAGCGTTGTATATGGTTACGAGTACCATATAAATAATTACTAACACGAGGAAATATTCCACAGATGATGATTGGTTTTATATTTCTTTTTAAAAGTATGATTTTTAGGACGGTTCAATTCGAATCTCTGCATTTAATTTATAAAATCAGCTTTTTCCCAGGCGGGGACAAAACCTCAACTGGCAAGAAATGCGTCTAAGAAAAGGTATTTCATTTTAATTGCTCCAAAGGTGGTTGCCATGGCCACGGATCCTTCCCGAAACTCCGCAAATGAGTTGGCAATTTAATGGGCTGGCCATGTGGATGGCACCGGGATGCCCGTGCAGCCGTAGTTTGTGTCCCGTGGCGTGCCAGTTGGTGGTACATTTTGACCCATGGTGCAGGCCAGGATCCAGGATCCAGGATGACAGTCAGCCATTGTGATGTCGGTTTTTGCATTGGTATGGGCCAGACCCACATCCCCACTCCCCCCTTCGACTAATGTCTGTTTGGTTTCTTGGCACGACATGCCTGGCGTCTTGTGATGAAAAACTTATCATAAAACTTTGGCAAAACTGCAAACTTGTCAAGGTTTTTGTCATTTGCCTGTCTCTCTATTCTCTGCGCTGCCTTTGAGCTTGTGGCTGGCTGAAATAATTATAAATAACTTAAAAGCAGGAAAGCGGCAAAGAGCCGGCAAAAACCAAAAAACCCAAAACCAATAAACAAATCCCATTCAGTATGTTGTTCGCTCCACAAAGTATGCTATGCCCAGGCAAAAAGCACGCGATTTCCGCATTTAATTGTTACGCTTTAATTGGCACTATAAACAGCTAATAAAATCGAAGGCACTCCACGTCAAATGGCCAATCGATAGCTGAAGAGCGGCCACTTGAAGCGAACAATAAAAATGCTCGAGCCAGGACATGAAAGTATCCGTATATATACATTGTCTGCCGAATGATTTGTTTGCCTTCGCCGGGACTGCTGCCATTGACAGACTGTCATAAATATGAAACACACAATATGGCAGGCCAAAAACTACAGAATCGTATATATATGTAGATGTATGTATGTAGTTGACATCCATGGTTCGAATCGTCGCCCATCGACATAACAAACTGTTCAGGTACACGAATCCGATACCCCAGGCCGTGTCCTTCGTCAAGGCAACGTTTGATGGAATGCCTGTCCACGGAATGTTTTTCCACCCATAACTTTGCCCCTCCACTCGAGCGTGAAAAATGTCTGACTGCAACTTGTTGTCGCCAAAAACTTAATTAATTAGATTTCATTGCACAATATATAGTCTGGCCATCAAGGATTTTTAATTAACGTCCGTTCCACTTTCGAATCATTTCAATACTAATTAAATTCATATTAGTATTGATAACGCTTGTTTGCCATTTATATTTATTATAAATTATTTTTTAATCAGGTTTCACTTATTTTCATTTATGGAATTCGTCGTCCGTTGTTAAAGTGTATTTGAAAAGTATAAAAATTACATTTTTATCCACTGATTTAATTGTAGTTAATTGCTTAAATGAGAGATTATCTTTTTATTTTTTAAACACATTTTTTTACTGATTGTTAAATAATGCTATTGCTTGCCGCATGTAAATCATACATCATCATTGATATTTAATACTTTAAATTGTTTATAAACGATTGTGATGTAATAATTTTATTAATCCCTATTAATTAAAATGAGTTTAAATTGTTTCTGTTTGTAACAACTTTTTCGTTTAAGAATTGAAGATTTACCAAGCAATAAAAAAGTACTAGCCTTATTTAAATGTAAATCCCCAGCAATTGTTTAGCGATTGGGGCATTTGGACCAGCTTTTTTATGTTAAGTACAAATTCAGGACACTCGGTGGCCATTTGTGGCCTATAAACTTTGGCAGTAAATTTTTACAACAATGAGACATGCATCCCGTGTCGAACACTTCGGCGGAAGGAACCCAAAGGTGCAAAACAAATCCAGCTAAATGCCATTCAAACTAAATCACTGGCAATCTGTTTTTGGACGGGCCAAGACAGTGGCCTAATTTATTTAAATAATTTAAAATTTCGGGCCGGGAAAATAAACAAAGGGAAATAATAATAGCAGCTGTGTCTAGTCAAGTCATTGGCTCAGAAGATAAGAGCAGGTCGCGGGGTCGGCAGACAAAGCGTTCTTGGCCAACAAAAGACCAAAAGTTAATGTGTGCCTAAGTAGCAGTCTGTCCGCTGTTGGCCCATTAAATCGCAGCCATTTTGGGCCATCCCCCCCCTCGAAACCTTCCACATCCGACAAGTGGCAAGTGGCAACGGGCCATCTCCCGTTTTGGCCAGGATTCGGGCCTTTGTGCGTTGATTACTTTGGGGAAATGTGCGTGAAAGGTAAACGCCGTGTACCTGTGCTGTCATTTTCTGTTTGCCGTCTGCCGCTTAACTTCAGTTGGCTGATTTATTTGCCCACCTTTCGGGGTATCCGTTCCGTATCCGCCGCCTCTGTGTTGTGATTTCCCCCAAACACAATGAACTTGGCTATGATTTTGCGTTGTTATTACATGTCCATAAATCATCGCATCCCTGCAATAATAAACGTAAATTATAATAAAGCCAAATATTTGCTTTCCATTCAGCTTTTGATAGGGGTTTCAGACCAAAAGCCTTTAAGAAATGTTTTAAGCTTTAAAACTCTTTAACTAGCTTATTCATAATGCATTGCTTTTAAAACAAACCGGATTAAGAGAAACTCACAGTTTAATTGCTAATGGAAGTCTGGTCGACTTTCATTTATAATTTAAATAAAGTGAAAAGTTCTTTGGTGTGCATTTTACAAGCATTGGAGTACTTTTCAATAATATTTTAATCGTCTTTAATGGCAGAATTTATTGGGTATATTAGCTGAGATAAATATCGGCTTGACTTATATTTATTAATTAAATAAAAATGATGTTCGGAAACTCATGCATCAAAAATACATACTTTTATTGCTTGCTGTCTCAACAACAATATTTTAAAAAGCAATTCACTGTCCCTTTTTTTATTTAAAATCACTGGCTCGTTTATATACAAATTAATTTCATTTACATTCAATAATGGTGGCTGTGGCTTTCGAACGATGCATCGCCACCATTCTGGCTATATAAATTTCCATTACGCATACGAACCGTGGACGCGGCCATAATGTCTCATTATGTTTGACTTGTCCTGGAAAACAATGAAATTAAGCTGGATGGACAGACCCTCGGTCGGGTACTTGAACGAAAAGCACAAAGCGTTGTGTGCGAATGTTCAAGTTTGGCCATTAAAAACGCATTAACATGGCACAATGGCTTGACAAATAACTCGAAATGCATTGGCTTTCCGCACGGGCGTTGCGCATACGCCGTGTGTTCATGACAGCGGAAGCGAGAGGCTCTTTATGCCGCTCAAATGCGTTTTATCAGTGCAATTACGCACACCCGGCTGCCAACGAAACAAAACACCCACTATCCATTGCCAGCAGACATCTTCATTAAGGTGACAGTCGTAGGTATTCTCTATCTTGTATATATATAGTGTACGATCCTCCGCTTGATTTATTACTCCTATATATATTCGGTTTCGCCTTCCCCTTGTTTGTCATGCGACAATACTCCGCTTATCCTCGCAGCAGGCAGCCAGTGGAATCCAAGCCCCTGTTTGCTCCCTACAAATTACTTTAATACTTTGCGCCTGATGTTATGCGAAGTGTTTTACAGCACACACACACATAAGCCCACTCGCTCCGGGACGACACATTTCGTGGAACTTTTTCTTTCAATCATAAAATCAGAACTTTCCACCCTTTATGGCATAATCAGTGCGCGTATGCGAAAACACACACGAGGGATGCGAAAAGGTGGCAAAAATGGGGCACAGTGTGGCGCCTCTGGCTGCAATTGTCTTGTCTTTTATAGTTCCGCCAGTTGCCAGCACTCACTAGAGATGCCAAAGTAACACAGAAAAGTACTCTCAAGATACGGGAAGCTCAGTAAAAAAGTTTACATTTCTGCATAAAATCGATTATGGATACATGGTTTTATAGACTTGTCAGTTTATATAGATTTTGTGGGTTTTTATCTATTTTTTAGAGCTTATGTAGTTTTAAAAATACTACAAATATTGTAAAAGTATAATATTTGTATTTGGAATTTGTGGGCTTTTACACGTTTTACTTTTAAAAATAAAAAAGGAATGTAAAAGTATAATATTATCTGGCTTAAACATAAATATGTGCCTTTGGCCATTGTCTTTTAACCTATTCAGCTATTTAGCTCATCTCACTTACTACTGAACTTTCTGGCCATGCCATGTCTAAGAGCACTGCGTTTGTAGGTCTTACGATCGCCCTAAGGGCAAACCCAACTGCCATTTAATTTGCCACTTAAGCCCGGGGCTGGGACTGATTTTTATTATAAAAGGGTTCCAGATCCCGTGACCTCGTAAAGCGACTGAATCTTAGGGCATTAAATGGTATATAGTTTTATTGCTAATTCAATGCTAACCGAAGATATTGTCATAGATTTTGTGCCAGATACTGCTGCGCTGGAACATTTCTTTTTCGTTGGCCTCCTGCACGTACAGTTGGTACCGCTTGAGGGTCTGTGGGTCGGCGGGTCCCCAGTTGGGCAGTGGCTCAAAGGCTTTCCGGATGCGGGCCCAGAGACCCAAGTGCGCGGGTTGCTCTTGCACGGCGGGAATGGCCCAGAAGAGCACCTGGCCCACGCCGAAGGCACTCAGGCACCAACCGAACACTGCCGGAAAAAAGGGGGAGATTCTATTAACCAGGATATCCGGGTCATGGGGTTAATCCCTTTCAGCTTACCGTATACACCCGTCTGGTAGGTGTAGTCCTTGTACTTGAGGGGCTCGTACAGCACCAAAGTGTAGATGAGAATTGTGAGCATCATCAGCGGCGTGATGACCGCCCAGCAGATGCGGTAATACAGCGAAGTCTTGATCCCAATCATGAACTCCACGTCCCGGCAGAGCCTCTTCACCCCGTAAATCCAGGCGATGGTCACCAGCTCGAAGATGGCCAAAACCAGGGCCACAAAGGTGGCCCCAAAGAAGTCCAGCAGGTTGAGCACGAACTGTCCACCGGGAGTGATGTACAGTAGTCCTAGGAGATACCCCACAATGGCTATGCCCACCACTATCGTCCAGTTGCGGAGGTGCCCGAACTGATCCTTGATCACGGTGGACAGGCAGGAGGCCATGCCCACATTGCTGCCAATGCCCAGGACGAAGAGCATGAGGAAGAAGAGCACGGAGAAGAGCTGCGGCAGGAACTTGAACTTGGCAATGGCATCCGGATACGAGATGAAGGCCAATCCCGGCCCGCCATTCACCACACTGGCTATGTCACTGGTGTTGTTCTCATGCGCCAGGTTGCCCAGAATCCCGAAGATAATCACACCGGATAGGAGGGAAGTGAAGGTGTCCAGTGTGGTCACTATGTTGGCATCCCTACAAAGCAGGAACTCAAGTAAATAGGCCAAACCCCAAGACGTCTCCACTCACCTGTAAATGTTGTGACCAAAGCGATTGTAGGAGGCGTACATGATGATGTTCCCGAAGCAGATGGCCAGCGAGAAGAACACCTGGGTGACGGCGGCGTACCAGACTTGCGGCTCCAGGAGCTTGTGCCACTGGGGGCGCAGGAAGTAGAGGACTCCGTCGAAGGCGCCGGGCAAACTGAGTGCCCTCACCAGCAGGACGAACATCACGGCGTACGGGAAGAGGGCCAGGAAGTAGGAGGCCTTGCCGGAACTCTTCACCCCCTTGAACATGATTCCCGCTATGATGACCCACGCCACGGCCAGTGCCAAGGCGAGACTCCAGCTGGGATACCCGATGCCGTCATCGATGCTGGCCTTCTCCCGCAGAATGATGTTCCTGTGGGGAAGGGAAATAAGGATACATGAACACCACATCCTGGACACCTGCTGGCCATCCACTCACGTGAAGTAGAACTCCGCCGAGGTGGTGCGCACTCCCGAGTTGACCAGACTGCTGTTGGCTGGACTGGTTTCCTGCGAAGCCGAGTCCAGGCACTCAGGTCCCCACTCCGCACGGCAGTAGCTCCACGGCAACGTCGGGTAGAAGGAGTCCACGAAGTAGCGCAGGGTTAGGGCCATTAACGTGGCGTAGTAGGTGGTCACGATGCCCGTGGCCAACACCTGGCCATAGCCAATGCCTGGGTTGAGAGGAGATAGGGGTTATCCCTTGATTTATCACACATTTTCAAAATTCACACCTTGAATTCGGTGTACCTTTGAGTGCCTTTCGGTTGCGGGGATTACTTAAGGTACACCCAAAAATCAATGGTCGAAATGGTCCTCAAATTTAGAAAATATTACCCAAGAAATTTATATATCATATTTTCTCATTTTACTATTTTGTATGCCATTTAGTTTTTTGGTGCTTAATGTTGAAAAGCAGTTAAGCTAACTTTCCTTAATTTATAAAAAAAATTGTAAATAGAACTTTCGTATGTAAAATATAGTTTTCAAAACTACAAAATAATTTTACTAACATCACAGTAGCTTAAAATTTGATACAAATTGTATTTAAAGAAAAGTTTGATTTGGGGTATGCAATTTACACCCCAGATCAAACTATTCTTTTTGAAGAAAAGAAATTTAAAGAAATGTTAAAGTTATGAGAGCATTTACATAAATGGACATAAAAATAATTACAGTACAAATGAACAATTTGCACATTTTTAAGTTCGTAACTTGGCTGAGAAATATTGTTTTGAAAGAATTTTTAGCTGTTGATAAATAGGTATTTGAATTTTCATTGCCCTTTGGTTTTATTTCTTATTAATAAAACCCAAGTTTGTTTTCCCACTTGATGCAGTTAAAATCTCTAAGTCCCCTAATTCTAATTACCCACTCACCTCTCATGATGGGCGAGAAGTCGTAGACCTTCACACTGCCGCGACTGGAGAACTGGCCGAGCAGCATTTCCAAGTAGTACACGGGTTTGCCCACCAGGACCAGGACGATTAGGTAGGGTATGACGAAGGCTCCTCCACCATTCTCCAAGGCGGTGAAGGGAAATCTCCAGACGTTGCCGAGACCCACACTCAATGCGATGCAGGACATGAGGAATTCGATGTCATTGTTCCAGCTGGCTCGCTGTTTTCCCTGCTGACCCGTCTCCACTCCCGGTTGGTCATCTCCAGGATCTCCCGATCCTGCAGTTTCAATCGGATTTGTTTTTTTCCCATTCACTGGATCATTCGGCTTGTATGCCCCTGGTATCGATATGGTTGAGGCATTCAGTGAGCCCACAAACGCCTGATTCATGTACCCATTGTTATTATTGTTGTTATTGCCTGTGGTTTCCATGTTGCAGCTGCAAATCAATCAGAAATGTGGTTACGCCAACCTTCAACTTAACTCGCTGCAACTTAAGGTTACACATCCAATAGTGGTCAAGTTGCGAGGCTCCAATTATGGCCATTGATGGAGAGCAATCACGATCAGTGGGGCAGTAATAACAAAGCCAAGCTGCCAAGTCACTGACCCACTGACTTAGACGATTAAGACGATTACATAACAATGGAGAGGTGGCGTTGCCGCCTTGATGCAGCCAAAACTGCATCAAACTGGTAAATGCAGCCGGGCCAAAAACGCTTGGCAATTTTGCTGCCAAAACCAGTTTCCTGGCCTTTTCAGGGAAAGGTCTCCAAGCGTCTGGCTTTTTGCCGCAGGCATTGCTGCCATTTGGGCCCCATTCATAACAACACCTCGGGTTTCTCATCCGATCATTTGTTTCCGATGCGAAACGGTAAACTTTCCTGATATCTCGAATTTCAGATTGATTTATTGGCCCCTCTGGAGGCTGGCAAACAAATAACCCTTCAAACTGTCTCGAAATTTTGCTTAACTTTCTCATAAACATTATCCAAATTGCCTTGCAACTATAAATAGCATTTCTATAAAAGGCAGTTGTCGTTTTCACTGTTTTTGGAAGTGCAATATTGAAAGTGCAAATAATTAACGCTTTCGATGCTCTATTCACTTCCTGATTGAAAACCAGTCGAAAAACCAAGACATTGGCCTTGTTATCGTAGACACACTAAACTAAACAGGTTAACAAGCTGTTTTATTTTGCTTTCATTAGCGATTGATATGGATATTCTATGCGTCACGGGAATATATAAATGCGAAGTTAAGGAGGATTTGTGTTATTGGAAATAATAATGACTCAGATCCGTTCTGTGGAACACAAAAAAAACACAAGCCATCCGGAATTCCCCAAGATCTTGTCTGAGATCAACATTTTTTAGGAACACACCTTCTCTCTAGGTAGAGTATCGCCAAGTCCACAATCGAATCTTTTAAGTAAACTCTTAAGTTTGTTTACTTTTTGGATGCCTCTAGATCGTGACAGTCTGTCTTTTGAGTTGCGCATGAGCAGCTGCCTTGCCGATTGTTCTCGTGGCAAAAATGGAAAGTAAAGGCACACAATGCAACTTGCAACCTGGCATGACGCAAAAATGTCAGAGTTGCAATTACCCGAAAATATGGCCTAAACAAAACAAAACCTCCTCGTTTTCGGTGGACTGTATTGGTGGTGTTTTGGTGGCGCTATAAAGCCAGACATCGCCACACGTTCTAAATGAGTTTTTATTATTTTATATTGGCAAGAGTCAATTATTTAATTGCACCCGAGGCGCTTGTTTTCCGCTGAAAGCTCTTTGTCTAAACGCTTTGACTGTTCCGTTTAGGTTTTAATTTATTGCATAAAAAAGTGTGACTGTCTGATACAATTTGAAAGTGTAATTAAGTTATGGCACTCAGATTCTCTCTCGCAAAAGTATCTTTTTGACTCACTTATCTGGCAGACGGAATTCACATAGTTTGCAGACATGCGATTCGAGAATCTTTACGGTGTCAATAAAGATATCGTGAATGAAAGGGTTTCGCAACGAACAGAAATGACCGCGTAAATTGAGAAAATCTACACCTGCACTTGGTTTTTATTCTAACAGGTAGCATTAAAAAAGTTTTTGGGTAAATTAAAACTATAATTAGGCCACCAAATTTATTGACGTAAAGTATATGACACGATCATATATTTTATGATTTGTAGGTGAAACACGCGACTTGACACATTTATGATAGTTTTTTGTTTATCTTTGATATCTCAAGTTGACAACCAAAAAATTGGGGTCGGGAAACATATTTTATTACTTTCACTCCACTTTGTGCCGGTTTTGTATCTTTTGTTTAGGTATGTGTTCTCAGGTCTTCTGCAAGTTTTAGCATCTTCGGTTTTAATTCCCTTTGAAGAATGGCTTTCGCGGTTTCTATTTTATTTTTATTTATTAAAATTTAATTTTTCTATCTATTTTGCAGTCACTTGATGTTGGTAAACAATTGAATTCCGCTGAAGTATTCAAGCGATCCGCTCACCGCGAACGCCAAAAGCTCACTGAGCAGCTCTTTTTGCCCAGCGGCGTCTCTGGGTTCGAATTCGGAATAAAAACAAAGAAAGAAATAACTCGAAAACGACAACAAACTACGAAAAACAAAAAACAAAAAACGAGTCAAGAGGTGTTTTGGGGAGCTAGCCATTAGACTTGACATAAGCCAAGGTAAGTGAAAATATGAAAATTAAGTTATTATCGGTTCGTCAGCGTGTCGCACTTTTGTATGTTTACGTATTTGGTTGGTAACCCCTGCGAACGTGCTTTAGAGTTTTTGTTTTGTTTTAGTAAGTGACATAAGCAATGTTAGTTTGGCTATTATTTTTAAGGAAAATATTATGAAGACGGCTTATAATTTCATATAATTATATAATTTCACCCTCAGAATTATAATATCTTTCATAACAATTTTAGCCATTGTTAACTAAAAATTACTTTGTGAAACATTGGTTATTTCTAAAATTAGTTATGTTATTTTCAATTGGTGTCAAAGACCTTTTTTCCTAAATTATTGTTTTCTTCTTTTAAGTTATTCGTAAAACTTATCAGTTATATTTCTAAGATGCATTTTGATCCTGATCATTGAAAATCATTGTCTGTTTTGTGCATAATTATCCATTGTCTTGTACTGTAAAATCATGAATGAAAAAGATTAAGCTTTTTAATAAGTAATAGTAATCATCCGTTAAAAAAATTTTTTTTTAAATTCTTACCAAAAGTAATACTGAAGTTCCATATTTCATCCATTTCATTATTTGATTTTCATCATAACTTGATTAGATTTTTTATCTTTGCGTTACAGAAAACTAACCGTAGTAAACGTTCTGATACCAATTGCTCTATGTTATTTGTTTTTGATTAAAATGTAATCGATTTTCCTCAGAATCGAATTCTATTTTAAGCTGCAACGCAATAATAAAGGTTTATGATATTTTTTTTAGAGAGAGATTATCAAAATTTAAAGCCTTGTCTGCAGATTGCAAACTTTCTGAGAAATTCATGTTCTAAGAATTTTGTAGGATTTCCGGAATTGATTATTCTAAGTACACAAAACAAAAACGGTATGAAAAGAACCAAGTTTGATAAGAAACCAATATAAATTTATTATTACTAACTACCTAATTGCAGTTTTTGGTTGGCGGCATCCAAAGCGAACGCCACACTGCATTTTGGTCATGAAAGTAAAAGCTCGTGTGTTGGAGCAAACATTTTAATTGGATGCAAATTTTCGACACTTGGCTGCTGTGGTTCGTTTACCGACTGCGGCTCAATTTTAGAGGAAAAGCGGTAGGTGTGGAAAAACATGGAAAAAGATGGGAAGTGGTGGCAAACAATTTTCGGTTTTTACTGGCATTAACACGCAAAATTGACCGCAACAAATTTACAGCATTTCCATGCGAGCAACTTTGGTGCGTGGGCGTATTGATCCCAACAATTCAATTAAAATCTCAACGATGCTGGCCAAGTGCTCTAAATCGCATTCCATCCCAATTGAATTACAGTAATGACATTTATTTTTACTTTTCAATTAAGCGCTATGGGATAGGAGATAGGCGAAAAGTCCCCAATCGCCGGCAAAAATGAAATCCTTTTGCCATTTAAAATGTAATTAATTTTTAATGCACACACATGCAGTGACGTTGACGGGTTTAATCTGTCTGTTTATGGATGAATTTTCCTCCGATTATCTGCCTGCATGTGTTTCTGTGGCTTATTTATTGGCCATTCGGTAATTGTTTGGATAAAAGACTTAGCAGCATTGTTGCGTAATGCTGAATATTCAGTTAATTCGATTAATAAAAGCTAATGAGTTCTGTAAGTGTATGCCTGCAGCTGATTGTCATTTTAATTGTTGCTCTTTTTGTGATTTATTTGTTTGGCAGGAAACAAGTTGGTTAGATCTTTCCTTCTATTTCGTTTATGTATTTAATTCTATGGCTGTTTTTTTGCTCTCTTGTTTCTTATTTAATTAGCTATTCCAGTTGGTCACTCCATTTAATTTTGGTCTGTTTGCCGGTTTGAATTCAACAGCAATTACAATTACAGGAATTATCTTGAATTTCACTAATTTGCTGGACTAATTTGGCATTTTAATGAGCCACGGAGCCGCAGAGAAGATGACAGTGCAGCAGCGAACTGTGAATTTATGGCCAACGAGCATTTCGGATTCGTTTTCGTGTTGACAAAAGGCCAAAACCAAAACCCTCTTACTAATTTTCCCAGTCATTTATCAAGCGTTAGCAGGGCATAAATCTCGTCTAAGCAAATAGCAGTGACAAGCCAACCAACGTAGTCTTGGCCAAAAGTCAAATCCAGGCCGTGGCCATAATGCTCCGCGTCACGCAATTGTCTTTTTGGTAGTGGAAAAGCGGGAATCGGGAGGAGTTGGCATTACATTTTACTGCCTTCGACTGGTGGACATTAAAAACAAAGGACAACAAATGTCGCGCAGACAATGAGGCAGGTAAACGTGGCCCGTTACAAGTTGGCAGTTGTTTTTAGCGGCATAAGGCATGTGGCACGTGGCAGGTTGGCAGCCAGGTTGATTTATGCAGTCGAGTGAGATGAAATATTGATGATTTAAATCCAACAGTCTGAAATGCCTCCTTGGGGCGCCGTTTTGCGGGTGTGAACGCACACAAGTGTGATTCCTGTGCGAACTCGATTTCATTTTGATCGCCATCCTGTGTGTTTACTTAATTAAAATTCCTGAAACTACCGCACTGAACTGGCCTTTTAATTGAATTTAAGCTGCAACTTTTGCATCGAGATGTGTTGGCACTTGCCGAATTAGTTGTATGAGATGTGGGTTAGCAATTAGCCGGATTACCTGGCCCAGCAGAGTAATTGGAATGAAATGCAATTTGGTTGCTATCTGTATGTGGGATCTGAGATCCGGGAATGCCGCAATTTGTTGGCACAGCCACAGTCGAGTATCTCTGGAGCAAAAAGGTTTTTCGAGTTGGCTGCATTCCAGCTAGGAAGTAAGAAAATAGCTCGTTATCTTGATGCTGCCGCATGGAGTGCCGTGCCACAAGTGTCAGCCACTCCAATGTAGCATACTTTCGGGCGGCGCCATTTGAATGGAAACCACATTAATCATACGCCCTGCGTGCTCGTGCCCTTTAAAAACGAAAAACTAATTGAGCTGTGGTCGCTGCATTTCTACATTTCTGCATTGCTGTTCTTTCTCGTGGTTCCTTATTTTCCATCGTCTCCTTGGCATATCACGCATACGCCACATTGTCCACATATCAGTTTTGCAGTATATTAAGTCATTCCCGTTGGCTGGTGTTTGACATCCACTGAGTGTGCATGTGTGTTTATGTATTTACATGTCTAAAAGCTTGTTAAAGTCACGTTTCTGGCAAATTCTATTATATTGTAAAGCATTTTTCCCTATTTTGCGGCAAGTGCCAAGCGGCAGCTGGCATCTGGCAGTCCGCTGCATGCCATAAAAATGTCTACGGCACACGCAACTTGACTCCGGTTGTAAGTTGGGGTCCCATCGCTCCGGCCAGAGCGCATTTCGTGCGTATGGAAAAAGAACGGGGCAACAAAAATCTGCAATTCATGCAATTTTCATGGAAAATTTGCCACGCCAAGAGAACAGAGAACCGAAAGCCAAGCAAGGACAACACACATCTGTGTACATATTCATGTGTATTAGGATCTGTGCTTTGAATGTCAAAATATTTGTGTGTTTGGCATTTCAAGCGTTAAATTTGTGCTGTCAACGCTCGTCCCGTCCCGGAAAAAACTCTCCATCTCGGTGTATTGTCTGAAAAGCAGAGATATTTTTGAGGTTTTCCTCACTCTATGTTTTTCCGTTTTGGGGCAAATTCACCGACGGAATCCAAATTAATTTGCCTAGCACGTGGGCCTCAGTGATTATGTCTGACTGGCTGCGTGTGTGTGTTTTTGTTTGAATTTGTCTTAAGTGCTAAAGTCCTTGGCTTGATACTTGGGAGATTACGGCTTACGTGAGGCATCGCCCAAAATGGGGAGTTCCACACGCCCTATTCCACTGGGACACTTTATATGGCATTTAAGAAATACTCCTAATAAATTGCAGCAATTATTTTTCAGCCGCTTAATGGATTGGCCTGGGACTTCATAAATGTGCAGTATTATGCATTAGTCAAAGAAAACTATATGATGAAAAGCAATGAAAGCAAATGACAGTTTAGGTTTAAGTCTTGAATAAAGTATAAGGTAGCTCTAAAGTGCTTTTACTTAAGGCATTGTGAAGGCTATTATATAAAATGCAATGGGTATTTTAGTGACTGCAAATATTTCTGACTTGCTTGTTTAAAAAACCCCAAAAAATCAAGCAACAAATTTGACTGTTAATGAATATAAGCCACGAACAAAACAATCAAATATACTGCATAAAATATGTGTTATTGACTGGGATAATTTATTTAGCTGAGAGAAGAACGGCAGCCTACAAATTTACTTATAATCCGGATAATGGAATCACTAACGAACTTCAGCTTCCTCCCCTTTTGATCGAATATACCATTTGTATAGGTTTGGATCCTATATCTTTGTATCTTACTTCCATTGATTCTGTAGAGTCATTAATCATTTGTTGCTTTGTGGTTTTTGATCAGTTGGCTTAGATTTGGGGCGCTGTTTATTGCCGGAATCCTTCGAATCCGATTCGCAAGGTGGGCTGGTACTACTGTCTTCGTTCGGATCCTTGCACTCGGTAGCCGGCTCATCGGGAATAGTCCTTTTCACGGTCTTTCCATCCTTCGTTATCAGCAGGATTTTCATTGTACGATTTTGTATATTTATCCAATTTTTGTTGTTTTTAAACTTAAAGCATTTGAAACATATTCGTCTAACAAAGGCCTACCAAGATAAGAGAGTTTTGGTGCGTGGAATCCCATAGACTTCCGTTAATCTTAATGCTTTAAGCTTTTCCAGTTTTTCCATTGGCTTTGAGTTTTCCGCCGAAAGTAGGCAATGAAAACAGAGAAGATAAATGAAGACCAAGGCAGCCGGCAAACAAGCCCGCCCACTTTATCCTTCGTCCTTCCGCTCTGCGGCAGATTTGTGGTCGGAGTTGAGTCTAAAAATATGCCGTTTGCCACGCCCCCTTGCCGCCTTCCGCCTTTCGCCCACACGTGATGTTTCCGGGAAGCGTTGTCGGCTTGTTTGCCCTGGCTGCATGTGGAAAGTGGCACATAATTAATTCAAATTAATTACGAATTGTGTGGAATTAGTGCTTGTGGCAAGTCCTGAAACGAGCCCCAGATCCTGGGTATCCTTTCGCCTTTCGCCAAGAGATCCCGGGTCGATGTTCGGCCTACATTTCCCGGCAGATTTTTCGCTCCGTCCCCTTCAATTTCCGAATTCATTTCACTAAAATGCTAATTCTTCGCCAGCCAAAAGTCAGTCTCTCTCTATTGTGTGTTTGTCTGACCCAATTAGGCAAATTTGCAACAAACTCATAAACTGGGGCGTCGTCAGCTAACTGCAGCGATAAGTGGGCGTGGCTGATGGCCTGGCGTTTATAAATCAATTATGCAGCGATTGCACGCTCATTAGTGTCAAACTCAATTAACGCTTTGACAGTTTGTGCAGGGTTCAAATCGGGCTGAACAGGAGAATAGAGAATAATAGGACGACATACGACGGGTGACAACAACACGGATTGGGGTCAGTTCCGCTGTCCAACGGTCGACTCAAGTTCAAGCCCCTAATTGGCTATGCTGATCCGGATGGCGGAGTTCGAAGCCCAATCCCGTCGACCCCCTGAAACTGACAGGAGCTGCAGCGATTAGGGGCGATAATGAGCTGAAGTCCCTTAATCGATTGTTTGCCAACGGAAATGATTTTACGTTGTGTATTCCATAAGCCATCGCTTAGCAGGGGATTAGTTTTGCTTGATAATTATGAATTACTAAGCGTGAAAATAGCGAAGGCATTATGGGGTTAACTATACTGGAGATAAACCATTTAATGTCTCAAAAAAATGAAATTCCTATAAATAATTGTAAATTTGTATTGGTTGCTAATCTATACTTAAACTAAGCGAGAAAATAGCCTGAGCAATAAAGGGTTTACTTTACAGGGGATAAATGTTTTAAATTCTTAAAAAATTTAATTCTAATGGGACTTTAATTCAGAAGCACCCATATATAATGAAAAAGTAGAAAAGGTTTGAGGATTAGACTACATACCTATCTTATCTTAAATTTCAGTTTGGTATGAAGTATATTTAAAAATTATAATTTTAACCTTGTCCTAGTGATTTAAGTGAAATGAGATAATAAATAAGGAGTATAGTTAAATTTATTACCAGAGATTTTAATCGATTTTAAATTAACAATTCAACTTTAATATATATGTGATAAGTAATAACGTCTAATGGGATTTCTATTAGCAGGAGAGATAAGTCTAGATGACCTTGTAAGACTTTAGATAATCTCTACGTTTAAATATGTCTTCACTTCTTGTGCCTGACTTTCTCCTCTGAAATGTTAATCTCGAGCGACCTTCGCCGAATCATCAGCAATGCTCTTGGTTTTCAGGCCGGACTTTAAGTCTGCGGGGCATTCTGGCATTCATGGTGGACCGCAGACAATGCCGGCCAGATCCATTCAGATATCTGGGCCCATTTTCAGCTGCGACCGGTGTTTTATATCATAATTGCAATCTTGCATAAATGCGTACGCCCGAGTTTTTGAAGTACACCAAATGAGTGAGTGTGTGTTTACGTTGGGCTTATGTTTGTGTGTGTGTGTGTTTGTGTTTGCAGTTGTGTGCTGGTATCGGTATGCCATGTTTGTTTGTCCTTCGGATCGTCATTTTAGTATGCGTCTTTTTTACAGCTTCAACGGTAAAAGCAATCCCAGGCAGCCATCTATGGAATCCCTGCCATCATTATCATCGTCATCGTGTATGGAACACGTGTTGTCTCCTCGCCCAAAACAAACCCCCTCCCCCGAAACCCCCAACCCTCACCATCCGCATCTAACAAACCAGCCAACCTCGCCATGTCCATGACACACTTGCTCCACAATCTGTGTTAGTGCGAACGAGGTGTGTGGTGTGTGCATATCTCAGTGTTTGCATCTGTGGGCACTCCACCACCCACCCATAGAACCCCCCAACCACCCAGCCACCCAACCACCCATTTGCCCACTGCAAACATCTGTTCCCCCTCCCCCTATGAAACGCATTGAAACGCGTTTTGTTTGCTCTGGCTGGTCAGCAGAGGAGCATTGAGGTCACTTGGCCTGCATGTTATTACCCAGGCTCCAAGCTCCAAGCTTCAGGCTTCAGGCACCATGCTCCAGGACCTCGAACCTGCCCCCTCCCACCGCCCAGAAGCGATTCGCCTGATTTCTTTCATTCTACGCCACGTTTGCTCCATTAGCACTCAATCATTGGCTGATAGCAGGACCACTCGTGCATCAAATTAATACCAAACACCAAGCGAAAATGTCATCAATAACGCTCATCGGCGCCAGCGGCTCAAGTAGCCCGGAATCCGGCCAAAAACCCCCCACCTCCCCCCCACCGCCTTCCGGCCACGTGACCAAGTTAATTTGGCGTTCTGGCCACAAACAATTAGTAAGCAAAACAAAGCAATTACAATAGGAGGAGCAGGAGCAGGGGATTTCGACGAAAGGATAGACAACCCCTGGAGTTACACTTGCCAACGGCACATTAAGTCTACGGTTTAATGGTGTTAATTTAACAATTTTATTTATCATGATGCTTTGCGAAAAATCGACTAAAATTAAATTGTTGAGCTGTAAATGCCAATTGATTGGAAATTTTGGAACGAATTTAAGGAGGTATGGAATGTCATACATCTAAACATAATTTCCAAGGGTCTTAATCAAAAAACCGAAACTAAAGTTAATTTTTTCAAATTTTGCTCAAAAACTATCAATTTAGAAGGGCTTATTTGACATAACTTCGCCAAAATAAGTCGGAGAGCCAAAGGAATGACTGTTTTCTGCAGCTGGGAACCTATACTATCAATTCCAGGTCGATTTGGAAAAAATTAATTTTTTGACCGATTTCCGCATTTTTTGTAAGGGGTTACATTGTCTTTTTTGGCGAAAAACGACCAAAATTAAATTTTTGAGCTGTGAATGCCACTCGATTGGAAATTTTACAACGAATTCAACGAGGTATGACATTCCAACATATGACCATTATTTCCAGGGGTTTTGATCAAAAAACCGATAAAAAAGTTGATTTTTCCGGATCTCCAGATTTTGTCATTTTTCATAAGGGGGTTTTTTTGCTAAAACTGGGTCAAAATTAAATTTTTTAGCTGTGAATGCCACTCGTTAGGAAATTTTATAACGAATTCATCGAGGTATGACATTCCAATATGTGACCATTATTTCCACGTGTTTTGATCAAAAAACCGAGAAAAAAGTTCATTTTTACGGATCTTCGAATTTCGGGGTTTTTTATAAGGGGTTACATTATCATTTCTGGCGAAAAATAGACCAAAATAAAATTGTTGAGCTGTGAATGCCTTTCAATTGGAAATTTTATAACGAATTCAACGAGATATGACATTCAAACATTTGACCATTATTTCCAATGATTTTGATCAAAAAACCGTAGCTGGAGTGAATTGTTTCGGGCTTTTGGCCATACCAAAATTTTTTAACGGATTTTGGTTTTAACATAGCCTAAATAAGATTTTTGTATTTTAATTGGTATTTCTTCTCAAATATTTAGTTCTACGCTTGTCAGTGCTTTATATAATAGTATTAATTCATGTTCATAAGCCTCTAGAGTGTTCTTTGCGCACAGAAACCCCTTTGTTGACCTAAGCCCCATTTATGTAGTCCAGTTTTTGGCCGTTTAAGTGCCCCGAACTATTGCATTCGGTGGCATCGACACTCACAAACCTACTCACGACCGCTTAATTTGGGCACATGTCTGCGTTAGTTGGCTCAATTAAAACCCTCGGCGGTTGGTTTGCGGGTGTTTTGGCCTGCGGCCATCCCCTCCACGATTTTGTGGCGGCACTCGCTGCAGGATATGCATATCCAGGCATCTATGTACATATATGTGTAGAGAGATCCCTTTCGTAGCCATGCAAATCGCAATGACACTCCATATATCAGGGGATTAGCTGCGAATCTGGAATGTTTTTAATGATAGCGAGTCCCTGAGACAAAGTGCGCATAAAGTGCATTCAAAATGACATTATCGGAGCCGCACTACATACATATATAGACATGATTCCGGCAGTGGCTGAGGGTTAAAGGGCGGAACATCAAAGCTGAGTACGTGCCACGGGGCTTTTATGCAAATTTCCGTTGCCAACCTTTCGCATGCATTTTATGCATGCCCTTGCCATTTTCCGGTTTTTCCTTTTTTTTGGCCTTCTTTTTCGTGATGGTCTTATCCCCCTTCAATTGGCAAACAATTCGATTTTATTTGATTTAATTTCGTTCTTTTTATCTCGTTTATGGAAGCCGGAGTGTGAGTAAAAAAACTTTTTGCTTTAACTCGGCAAAGTCAATTAGGGCAACTGTGCAAACATTTGTTTACACATTCACAGACTGGATGGAAGTGGAAAAGGGAAAGAGCCAATGGACCATTTGAACTCGGTGCTACTACCAACTGCCATTGGCAACGTTTTGCTTAATTAACATTAAATTGTGTTGTACTACAAGCGCCCCATCGTAACCGAGTCTTATCCTCCACCCAGAAAAGTGTTAAGACAAAGGCAAATTGCCACTAAATTGGCACTTAAGGAATTTCGCTGAGCTGGCCAAAGGACGATGTCCTTCTTTTGCCCCCTTCGACTGTCAATTAAAGCCCAACTGATGTTTAACAATTTAATTATGAAACTTAACGAGTTTATGTTGAACTACAGCCTGAAACTGCCTGTAAATGGCATCGAAACCTGCCCTTTGGGCAATTGTAAAAGACGAACGTCTTTCCCCCTGTCATCACAATATTTTGTTTGTTTTTGGTTAAATAATTGCAATTTTTCAGTATCTGTGTATATCCAATTAAATTTAATTTAATTAAACATAGCTTAGATATTTGAAAGTTTTTTAAAAAATGTATTATTTAATTTGAAAATATTCTTACCTAATTTCACTTTTGTCTTTAGGTAAATAATTGCAATTAGCTTGATGTATATTTTCTTAGTGTCTCGTATTAAGTTTATTTACTTTTTACTAACCCATTTTTAATATAAATAACATACCTCAGATGTTTCTCAGTTTAGTTTTCTTTCATCAGCTCTCAACCCAATTTACTTCGCATTGCAATTATGATATTCAAAAGAATTGGTTGAACCAATTTTGGATATTAGCCGGCTACATCTTTGCCTATTTAGCCCTGCAATTTTCGTGGCTGGGTTTTTGTTGGCCCTAACCATTCAATTATCCGGGCACAAAGGAAGCCTTCATTAGCAGCCAAACGACTTTTAAATTTGCTTCTAATTATTGTGCATTTGTTGGGCAGTTATGCATTTTCCCGCTTGACTTGGCCTTACCACCACTGGCACTTCATCTGCACTTTTCCGAGGGTGTATGCCCCGTGTATTTATGGGCCGGGGCAAACGTTGCATTTGTGCAGTAGTTTTTAATGAGTTTTTGTTGTTTTTTCGACGGCGTTTGGAAAAGTTTCCATAGCCCTGCCACTGATGCCCGACTGACTAGATGACAGACTGAGTGGAAACGCTTGACTGGCCGACTTGGACTGCAGGCACTCGAAAAACTAATCAGCGCGGCCAAAGTTTTTCCTGGCGGCCAGCTGAAAAGCTTTGCTATCCCAGCCTGGTTTGTTTTTCCTGGCCCTCCTGGCCAAAAGACTTTACAACATAATTAAGATTGTTGCGAGCGACTTGAGTGCGTTTAATGAGGAACGGCCAAGGCAGCCACTGGCTTTTCCACAGTTTTCCTTGTTTTGCGCAAAAGTTTGCAACATCAAGAAGAAAAGGGGGGAGGGGGGGAACATTTTCGGGCTCGTTACTTATCTTGCTCATTTCCTTTCAGTGCACTTTTGTGTTGGGCATTAACATGGTCATTATATCCTGCATCCTGGGCTGCACATAATGTCCGTTGGCCAGCTGCACTTGCCAGCCACTTCTTTTTTTCGGGGGCCTTTGTTTCTGGCCATAATATGAATTATGTGCGCCGCTCAAGTGTTTCCCGCACCCAATTGCATAATCATAATCATATGAATTTCCTTTAGGAGCTTTAGCAGCACGAGTATCTTCCCCAGGATATCCCCATCTGTATCTGTTTATCTACTGCTCGGGTTTTTGTTTCGCACCTCCGGCCATAAAACTAACTATTATTCGCACTCTCTGGCTAATGTGCTAAAAGTTCAGCGCACGCTCCAGTGGTTTTATGGCTTCAAAGGCGTGGAAAACACGCCGGGAAATCCCCTTATCGGACTACCGCTCTTCCGGCAGACCACTAATCTTGGAGCATTTAGTTTTCATTATAGGCACTTGACTGAACAATTTTATTGTGCTGCTTATAAATAAAGCCGCACTCGGTGGAGAGTATTGTTCCACTGAGTTATTTTAATTTGTTTCTAATTTATGTTATGTTTGTGTATTCAATCTCTAATGGAGTCTTTTAACCATACAACATAGTACGTTCTAAAAAACATAAGTATTGTTATATGAAATATAATTAATTTTTATTCTAGCAATATTGTTTTAGTTGAAGTCCTTAAGATCAATTAAAAATGGGATGTAAATGAAAAATATTTACATTTGTCGGGCCTGGTTTTTAATTCGGCTACCAATATTTAAAAAAACAAAAGCCGAAGCAATCTTAAACTAGTCAAAGCTGAATTTAAAACCCTACATAAAATAAATATGTGCATTTACATTCCAGTTTCACTCTATGATTTTTATATAACCATTACTTATTCAGTTGTGAAAAAATAGCAATTAATAAAGCAACAGTTTTAATTTTAAAACCAATATTTGCCTCACTCTAATAAAACTTACAAGAGTTCACCGTGAAAAAATTCGAAAGTGAGAAATTGGCAAATGGACCAAAAAGAGTTCACGATTCCGTTCGACTTCAATTAACAAACCAACATGCAAATGTGGTTCGGATTCCCGAATCAAAAAATCAACTTTGCATTTGCCCTTACTACCATTTTACTCATTTACTATCATGTCCTTTTTCACCATGATGTCCTTTTTTGTGTGAGTTTCCCAGAGCTGGGTGCTAAATGTCAGCAATGCAATTAAATCGGCAATGGCCAGTGAGGAAAAGGGATCTGGTGGGAAATTCTCTGGGGTTCTCGGGAAAAGCTGGGAGTTTGCCGGGCGCGTTATAAAATTATGAGGCGAAATTGGATTTAAAAACAACCAAGCTGTCCTGGTCTCTAAAGTGGGAAAAGCTGGCTAAGAGGGTGGATGAGAATGAGAAATGTTGGCGCCATTAGCGCCATTTTCTTTGGATGTCCCTCGATGTCCTTCGCTTCCGCTCCTTTTTGCTTCTCCTCATTTTTTTCCTCTGCGGCTGCTGCATTTGATGAGTTGAAAATTGTAATTAAACTGCGTTTGTTGTCATTGCATTTAAAAATAATAATAATAAATAATGCATAATAGGGGCGGAGTGGGACAAAAGCCAAGTCTGCTGCAAGGGAAATGAATGGAAATGAAGGCAAGGATTTGGCCAACGTTATCCTGGACTGCAGCCGTACTTAACTATTAAAACTTTGGCAGGCTGGCAGTTGGCAACTTCATGAAATGACGTGCGAAAAAGTACGGTGAGGAGAGCAAATGAAATGAATGAAATCCGATGAAATACAGAAAATATGACGGAGTGAAAAGGGTTTTTGTCAGCTCCGCTTGGGCCTGCTGAAAACGCTTTAATTAAAGTGAAACGCAAACATTTCAATTAAGAAGCGACTGTAAGCTGATTTCAATCTGGCTAAAAGGGATAACTTCCTGCAGACATTTTGTCCCTTGCCTTTTGCCCTTTTTCGCTTTTCCGGCTGGCTTTTCCTCAATGTCCTTCGTTCGCTTAGATGTGTGCGTGTCGCCATCGCAGTTCAAATGTTAGGTCACAATTAAGAGGGCATTGGCATTTCCCATCCCTTTTGCAAGGGGTGCTCCGAATCAGCGATTGACATTAATTTTGCATTAGCCAGTGCCTTGGTCCTTTGTTGCTCATACGCCCCGTTGTTGGCCGAATTAAATTATGCGCGCCACCCATAAAAAAAACCAACTCGAGTGGCCATTGTTTCAGTCTGCCAAGCAGTTTCCGGTTTGGCCCAAACCCAAAGCCCAAAGTCCAAAACCCAACATCCAAAACCAAAAACCCAATCCCAGTCTCTGGCTTTGGCTTATTTTATTTTCCAATTAAGTAAATTGCGTGTGCCAGACGAAGACGCCTATTCTTCCTCACAAAAGGGCAGCTACAAAAGAATAAATGTTTTCCTCATGGGTTTCGCTTCTTGGGATCCACCCACATCAATAAATGTTGCGTGTTGAACCTCCCCTCCCTTTCTTTTTCCTCAGTTGCTTCAATAACTAATCGCCAAGTTTGCCTCTCGGCTTTAATTGGTTCAATGTCTAAATATCCTAAGCGCATTACCCAGTCAGCTTCATTACGATTATAGACTTTGATGTGTGAAGGTTGCTAGGAAGTGGCAGTATATATGTATTCAGCATTCACATCCCAGCAGACAGATTTCAATTTGCCAGTCTCCATCGCTTCTAATGCCAGACGCTCATTCAATTTGTATTACGCGCATTGTTATCATTTTTATGGGCTTAATCGATGGGATCCGATAATGAGCTCTTTGTGGCCAAGTCGGGTTAAACGAGGCTTTAAGCAGATGTAGGCAGAAATCAATATTTAAATGGAGTAGAAGTAAGTCTTAAGTGCTTTGGAAAATATATAAAAAAGAGATACATGTTGAGATTTATTTAATATACACTTTCTCATTTTGCATTGAAAAAACAACTGCCACATAATTTAGTTATTGAGCAAAAGCCATCACGTATCTGATTTAAATGAAACAAAATAATATTAATTTTATTACCACTCATTTCCTCATTTGTTTTCACAGAAGTGTTTGTCGTTGGATCACCCACTATTGTTTTAACTCAATCATAAGCTGAATAAATATAAATATATTCAAATTGACTGCAATTTTATCACTTCGCTAGTAGAATGGCCACTCGGCAACAGTAGAATGGCCTGTGACTTAAAGAGTTGCTAATTAGATTAAGTGAAGTGTCAAATTTAGTACGTTTTCACTTTGTGTGCGCTTAACCTACTCCCAAGTGCACTTCAACGGAAGCACCCAGGCATCAGCTTCAGCAGCAACAACTGCAACAATATGAATACTAAGACCAACTACAGCATACAAATGTTTTCAATTACAGGCAGGCAGCACGGCGAAACGAAGGGGAAGAAACTGGCACAACAACTTTAAAAGTACAAACGGCCGAGTGGAGGAAGAGTCTTTGGAGTGCATAGACCAGGAACAATGGTAAATGCCACGTCAGCAACATCAGCAACATCAGCAACAGCAACAGCAGCAACAACAGCAACAGCAACAGCAGCAACAACAGCAGCAACATCACCAGCAACAGCAGCAACATCGTCAGCAAAAGCAGCAAAAACGAGTCAACGACAGCTTAAAACATAATACGCTTGCTGAAGGCAACAAGCGGATAGGAAGACAGTCGACAGACAACCAGGGGACAAAGATATAGGGGGGATATAGGTTGGGATATAGGGAGAACAGAGCGACATTGCGAATGATGAGAAATCGCTGTTGCAATTAGTGAGCCAAGGGGTTGGACGAGCCATGAATCACGGAATCTGCTGCCAGCGGAAACGGAAATGCTTGCTGGAAACGGAAACGAAAGCGGAAGCCGAGGAGGAGCAGGTGGCCACTAAATGCCATTGAACACTGAGCGATCATGTCCGACGTTGAGCAGGCGATTAGGGCCAAGCAGCCGCCCCAGCTGGACTGTGGCATCGACGATGAGACGGATCCCGGCGAGTCTGGAGCAGGAACAGGAGGCGGAGCAACTGGATGCGGATCGGAGGTGGGGGCCAGGACCACCGCCTCGCTGACAGCCAAGCCGGGCAGCGGCATCCGGCGCTGCTGCGGCCACATCCTCAAGCTGCTGCTCTCCACGCCGGGGCTGGTGCTCCTGGTCATCGGCTACTCCGTGCTGGGCGCCCTCATCTTCCCGCTGCTGGAGGCGCCCCAGGACCTCAGCAAATCGGCGGCCATTGTCAAGAGCCGAGAGGATTGTCTGCGCGAACTCTGGATCATTACAGGTGGGCATCAATTTAATTAATAATCATATTTTTATTTAAAAGAATAGCATATTTAAATGAAATGTCCACCAAAATTTTTAACAAATGGTAAATGAATCTTAGAGGAAATAAGTACAACTTCTTTAAAATTTTGGTGTTTAATATTAATATGTCGTACATATCATGTTATCATGGTATGTCGTTTTCTTTTGCCTGCAGATTTATTTATTTACTCAACAAATTTACCAGTCCACAGTTTTAAATATCACAAAATATTTAATCAGGAAGCATTTGTCTTAGATAAATATAAAACATAAACAAATTGTTAAGGTACCAGTCTGAGTTTCCTGATGATTAATTGTTACATAAAATAAATTCTTGAACAAAATTCCTCTAAAAATATAGGAAAACAAAGCTCTCTTTTGATCTAATATTTTGAGCTTTTTGTTTTTGCGTGAACATGCAGCAAACATTTTAACGCTTCGCTGGCGACGCACAAAAAAAAATCTGTATAAATTATTGGCCGCCACATTTTTGCCGCATTGCCCGTAAATTTTCGGCGTGTTTTGCACGCTTGATTTGCCTGCAAATTGCCAAAGTAATTCGAACATTAAAGCGACAATGTTTTGTTATCGTCCAATAATGCTAAGTAAATAGTAGCGGCGGTGCACAGCCAGCACAAATATTTTAATTATAAGTACCAGCAAACAAGGCACCCCCTCCCAAAAATGGCTCATCCCACTCAATTTCAAACAAAAGACCGGCTAAATTTCATTTTCACATCTACTGAATTGAATAATAGCTAAATATTTGCATAGTCAAATATTTGGTTAGGCTGGGCCATTTAGAAATTTTCACAAATGTGCGATATTCCATCGATTCGGCGGAATGGCGTTTATCGCAACTATTTTGAGGTCTATTTGTTGGCCTGATTTATGTGAAATTAATTACTTTGTCGCACCTGCCAGTGGCACTCGATTCGAGACTGGGGAGAAGATTCCATTGGCGCAGTGGCACGTGCGTGTGTATTAGACCTGATGTTTATTTAATTAAAATTTCACATAATAAATAAACCAATTAACTTGAGCTCATCCGCGTTCCACCTGGCTTATGATTAATTCGATGAGCTTATCAACGAGCGCCTAATGATGTGCTCCATTCGTTTTGCCTTACAGCCTCTCCAAAACACAAGTAATTTATTATTTGCCTTAGCGTGAGTTGAGATTTTTAAGGGTTAATGTTGTCTAAAGAAATATTTTAGAGAAATAATAATAAAGGGATATAAGTTGGAATATCCTTGTCATTAAACCCTTAAGTTGAGCTATCTAATTAAAATCTTTAGCCCAACATAGCTGGCATAAATAAAACTACATTCCCTTCAAACGAAAATTTAAATGAATACGAAATCAACTTAAGAATACCAAATTCAGGATGGTCATTATTTATTGCCAATTAGTTTCTTATAAAACCTAGTTTACATATACTCAAAACCAAGAAGATAACTGTTTAAGCCTGGAGTATTACTGAATCTAACAGAATTATAATCATGTTTAAGAAATTTTAGGTGCTAAAACATAATGGCACTCATGAAATATAAAATTTGTATTCCCCAGCTGTAAAGCAAAAATGCTCTAACTAAAAGTTCAATATTGGTTTCGGATTGTTATTCATTGCCAATTAGTTTCTTATAAACTCAAGTGTCCTGAGCCAAAGAGGAATTTCCAGAGTCAGTCGATTAAGTTTGAAAAGATTGGCACAGAATATCGTTTGATTTTGGCTTTGTTCTTGGCAACTAGCTCCACTCGATTGCGGTGGGTGGCTGATGTCTGGGAGTGGATGATGTCTGGGGAAGTGCACCCTTGAGGCTTCGAGACTGGAGGGCCCTACAGCCACACCTCCAATACCCCAACCAACACCCCCATCCAAGGCCAGAGGGCGTGAAAAGGGCGTGGCCGACAGGCAAGACAGCAAACTAGTCTCAAACTGCTGTTAACAAGCGACCTCTGCAATTTGCAAGAGGCGAACACACGACATCAAATGGAGCAGATTCCTCAAGACAGGCGACCGAAATCGAGTGGGAGGATTGGGATGGGTGAGGGGGTTGGAGGTTGGAGGATAAGGACTGGGACAAGGTGAGCGAAGGATGCGAGTGAGGATAGTCCGATTTGTCGGCACTTGTCGGCCGTGTCGATGGGAGGTCGAAGGCTGTCGCTGCACTTGGCATGAAATTGCATAATTACGGAAAGGACACTTGAACGCATTCTAAAGAGGACCCGATTTAACCTTTCTTTTTTCTTCGATGTTCTTCTCCCACATTTCTTGCAGAGAAACTCAACGTTCTGTATGAACGCAACTGGACGATGTTGGTCCACGAGCAGCTGCGTCGCTTCGAGGGATCCATTGTGGCGGCCACGCGTCAAGGATCCGGTGGTTCCTCCGGCGGATTAGGAGGCGGTGGAGGAGGAGGACTCTTCCAGGGGGGAAGTGCCAGCGCCTTGGGCCACTTTGGCTACGATGCCGGCGACTCGCAGAGCTGGACTTTCAGCGAGGCCCTGCTCTACTCGGTCACTGTGATAACGACAATTGGTGAGTTCCGCTTCTGTTTCCGTTTCCCTTTCCCTTTCCCTTTCCCTTTCCCTTTCCTTACTTTCCCCTTCACTTACACTGCCCCGAAATACCGTTTGGATTTATGTTAAGTGGTTAACTTGGGAGCAGAGCTGCTTATTATGATCTCGGCCAGGCCAAAACACAACTCGTGCTGTGGCCAACAAATATTTACTTTGCGGGGGTCTAAGTAGAGCTCGACAGCCCAACGCCTTCGAGGGCAAACTAAGCCACAGGAGCGGCCATTGAAGTGCCAGGACATCATCAGACATTGCGTATACGACCCGGAGGCCGGGCCAAAATATTTGCATATGCTAAATGATGGGCCATCCTTGTTGTTACAAATTAACTGTATCTCATGGTCTTTAACTTTAACAGCATGCCAGTTAATCCCAGAGAAAGTCCATTGGCAGGGATGTATATAAGCACTGAAATATGTCGCTAAACGGATTTATTGTCTACATGGCTTAGGTCAAACAATAACTAGGTTAGAGTGGCAAATATTAGCCATATAATGAGTGCTTATGAAGTGGAGTAATTGCCTAGTGCATGTAAATTTCCATTAATGGCTGCCATCCTTGAGTGTAATTTAAGTTATGGAACTTACACTTTATTTGCAGAAATGTTAGAAAGTGTTCTTTTAGCAAGCAATTCTCTATAATTTATACAAGGAAATAGTCAACATAAATATATGTTACTGACTAATGTTTAAATTCCATTGTAGGCTAACTTTAAAGAACAGTGTAGCATTTAATTGGTGTCCCATTAAACTTCCCCTAGTTTGTCCTTGTGAAAAGTAATTTGATATGCTGCACCACTCCTCCACAGATTGAGTCCCCAAGGACCCTGCTCCATTCCTCGGCTCCTTCTCACCCATCCGATTAAAAGTACATGCATTTATATTAGCCCGTTCGTGCTTGCCATTCTCATGCTCTAAACCAGATGTATTATCCTTGTCCGATCCTTGCAGGTCACGGCAGCCTGACGCCGCGCACCGCCGCCGGGAAACTGGCCACCATTTTCTACGCCCTGGTGGGCGTGCCCCTGATGCTGATGTGCCTGTCCAGCCTGGGAGCCCTGCTCGCCGATGGCCTCCAGTGCACCTACGTGCGGCTCTGCTGCCAGCTGCAGAGGCACCAGGAGCACCGGAGGAAGTCCACGCCCGGGACCTCAACGCCAACTGCCAGCACAGCGATGACACCGATGCCACTGGCCAAGTCGAGGATGAAGGACAAGGGAAAGGGATCCAAGCGACGAATGGTAAGGCAGCCATGGCGTATGATTGATATCGTTTGAACGAGGCCAGCAGCTTCCGTTTGTAAACAGACCGTATCCCCATCTACATTACATTTTTATGTACTTTAAGGAGATAGTTAAAGGGATGAGTGCTGCTTAGTAAAATTATACCAAACTAAATTATATTTTTCTATTTAATTATTAAAAGAACTAAAGGGCTATTGTTAGCGATTATTTATTTGTACCCTATAAGCTTACATTTTACCATACATTTTTAAGCTATTGTATTTTCATTATTTAAGTTACTTTACAGTTTTAGTTCTTGCAAAAAAATTTTAGTTTTAAGTGTTCTTGTTCCAAATACATATCTGAAGTTAAATTCAGTAATTCAGTCACCCTCTTAAATTTCATTTGGCAATCAAATAGAGTTCCTTTGAAAAAAAAACCGTTGAAGAGTAGAATGATTTCCCAAAGGTTTTTCTCAGTTTCTTAGCTCAAAAAACGAGCACGCAGCCATGGCGTATGATTGATATTGTTTAACTTTGGACAGCAGCTGCACCGAGTTCATCGACTGACTGCAACTCGAGAACATTTTCATGGACCCTAATTCGATAGTTGAAGGGACAACTTATTTACTTTCTGTCGAGCAGCAACTGTTGCTGCTTTGTAGCCAAAAAAGAAAAGATTCCAAAGTGTTTTGCTCTGCATTCCGGTTTAAAGTAAACTTTCGACATTGTTTCGCGTGTCCAAAGTTCTTGGGGAAAAACTTTCGCTGGCTACTCCGCCGTTTTACGCATGAACTTTTCCCACTACTCACTAAGTGTTTCGCTTGTAGTTTTTCCAACCACCCATTTTCCCAGGAAACTTTTCCGGAAAAACCTGAACCTTTGGCTCGGTGATAGATGGAAATGGCAAAGCTCCTAAGCCAAAATGTGATGGGAATCTTCGATTTCGAGGGGTTCGATTGTCCTGCGTTTTGCTTATTGCTCAATGGCATTCAAACGATTTTTTCGAACATTAAACTGCACTGAAGTCTAGAATTACGGCTTTTAATTACGACAGCAGAAGCCTTTTAAGTGGATCTCCACTCGGGTCCGGATTTCTATTAACGCAAACTGAAAGTTTGTAATTGATTTGGGAAAAACAACAACGAACTTTTCTCTTGGCCTTTTTATTTTCCGTTTTTACTTTCTAGGTCTTCCCACTGCAGACGGTTTTGGGTTCGGTTTCACGTTTTTCCCTGGTTTATTGCGTTTTATTTGTATACCTCCGTTGTATACATTATAAGTAATTTTTTAGGATATCAAAACTCTGACTAGGTTGCCGTAGCCCTTCTATTTTATTTATTTTTTTTGTTTTTCGTATTCGTATTTGTTTGTTTGCGTGTTTTGTGCATTCGTGCATAAGTTTTGTAAGTGATTTGCTGGCCTCCCGTAATGACATTTCTGTTTTTGGAACGTGGAGTTCCGGCCTTTCCATGTACGAATCCCCAGGAAAAATGTTTGCTTTTAAAGCTTTAAGGCACAAAAAGTGTTTCGGTCTGTTTGCACTCGCAGCCTTTTTCAATTGCGGCCACTCATATTTGTCCTCCTGTTTGTATTGCTTGCACAAATTTCTGTTTAATTGGCAATTTATGGCTGAGCGGGGAAAAACGAAAGCGAACAACAGGGTTCAATAAATAAATAACTGATTTTGCGGTGGCCGGGGCAAGCAAAAATTTAATTTCATAAATTAACATTTACTTGCGAACTCGACACTTTTAATGAACTCCTAGCTAACTTTGCCCGTCAAACTTCAAGTTCCCCCGCAGCCGCCACAAAAGTTGACTCTTTAAGCGAGTCAAGAGAACCCCCTTTCGACACTTTAAGAGTTGGGCAAACTTTAGTTTGCAGTTTGAGTCGGGTCAAATGGCGGCGGCATAAATTAAATTTTTTCCCGGCCAAGTGGCCCGGTTTTCGTGCCAAGCAGGTAAATTGAAATTGAAATTGAAATGAGTGCGAGCCACTTTAATGCGGCGGTGGAAAAAGTTTTCCTTGCAAAACTCAACAATTACACTGGAGGCATGGAATAACTTCTCATTTCCGGCACTTTTGGCCCTAATTGATTTGATTTGGCCAGGAACACCAAATGCCAGTCGAAGCTGCATGGCCTGGTGCTAAAAACTGAAAACTTTTCCGCATTCTCCAGAGCTCGAGTGGTAATCTACTTGCCGTGTTCCCAGCCACTCGAGCATGGCATTCCTTTCAGGATTGCTAGTTTCGCTAGGCCGGCGACTTGTTGAACAGGATTTTTGCATTTGGCAGAATGGCAGAATGGCGCCGGCTTGTTTGGATCTCCATGTTGCATTCAACAACTCATTAGGGCGCAATCCAATCTTCCAGGACGAAAACGATGCTCAACCGAAAGGGGACTTTTGGGCTTTTGCGACTGGCAATTGAAATTGATAAGACAGCCAGCAGATTGCGGTTGACTCTGGGGATGTGCAGTCATCGGCTGAATTATTATCGCCATCGTGTTGACTGCTGCCATTTTGGCTTTTGGCCTTTTGGCCTTTGCTTTCGTCTTTGCAATTATCATGACGCATGCCGTAACGGGTTTTTGGTTTTGGGTCTGGGTTTTCCGGCCCAAACCGCAAGACTAGCAGGGAGACATTTCACATTTCCCCCCCAATTTCCATCGCTTGTTTGTGCCTGTGTGTCCATTAGATTTGCCTGGCATTGGATGATGATGATGCCGCAGAACCGCAAAGCACACGAGTTGCCAGGCGTTTGGCCGCAAACAGCTTTTGAGGACCAGGAACCACGGCAATGATGACATCAGTTTTGGGCCCCAAGAAGGCCTGCGATTGAGCCTGCAAATTACGTGTTTTATTGCCATTGGCCCTGTCATGTCAAGTAGCCGCAGTGTGGGCAGAGGAGATCTCCAGAATGAAATAGCATTACGCATTTCGCTTAGATGATTATTTGGAATTACCCTTAAGTTACACAGAGCAAAAATATGCCAGTTAAAATATCGATTCTTGCAATGTCCTTTTTACTAGAAGTTAAGGATTTATCAATTATTATATATCATAAACATAGGTATGCAGATCACAAAACACAAGCATGGCATTTATTTATTGAACTCAAACTAGGATTCAAACATATTATTGCATACTTTAACCCACTTTTATATATGTTTAAAAACCTCTTAAGATTTTTATTGCACTGAGGAAAGTCGCTATTATAATTTGTGCAGCAATTGTTAAGCAATTGAACCTTTTAATTACCACAATTTAAATAATTTGGGTTTCCCTCTGCAGGCTAATTGCAAGGGCTGCAAGTACGATGCGGCCAACAGTGAGACGAGCTTAAATGACTGCTTGGATTACGGCCAAAAGGGAAAACTGCCGCCGGACAAAAAGGAAGGAGGTGAGTGTCGTTGCCATTGTTCGCATGCTAATTGTATTGTCAGCACAATTGCAAGTCGTTAATCATCTTGAACACGTCTGTTCGTTCCTTTCTTCCGTGCGGTCAGCAGATGCCTGTCAATTGTTGCGCAACTTGAATCAGCAGCAGCATTTTTACCAGCAGCAACAGCAACAACAGCAGCAGCAATTGCAGTTGCAGCAACAGCAACAGCCGGATGTCATGCTAATGACAACGACATCGGGCAGCGCATTGCTGAAATACGCACCGCAGCAACAGCAACTGCAGCAGCAATTATCGACAGCAACTCTCCCGCGACAACATCATCAGCTGCAGCAGCAACATCACCAGCTGCAACTGCAGCAACACCAGCCACACCAGCAACACCCGCAGCAACTGCAACAGAATTTCGTGGCCGTGCCCAGCAGCATGCTGCGAATGCCGATGACAGTGCCGCCCAATTGTTATGCGCCCGCGACTGCCACGATATACTTTCCGTTCGGCCCCGCCCCCTCCGCCCCCCGGCAGCCCCGCCCACGTCCAATCCCACCCGAATTCGAATGCGAATGCGAATGCGAATCCCATTGGGAATCACAGCCTGAGTCAACAGCCGCTGGTCAAGTATCACACGATACACTTGCAACCCGCATCCGGGAAGCATCGAGTGTTGGCTTCTGGACTTCAGGATGCAGCAGTCGGGAATCTCGTCACAGGATCCGAGGCATCCACACTGGAGGCCATCACGTTGCCACCGCCGCCAGCCTATCAGACGGCCAACGTGCACGGTGAGTAATGAAATTGCCTTGTTTATTGCTGCGTTTGTAGGAAATGAACTCACAGAGAGCTGTCAAATATGGTTTTGATAGAAGACCTTCCACGAATTTGACTTACTTGCTGAACTAGACTACGAGCTTAGCTAAATTTCATAGTTTTCAAAGGTACATCTCGATTTAAACGGACTTTGTATGGTAATTTATTTTTATATTTCCTGGAAAGCTAGAAGTTTCTTGTGTATAAAAGTTTGTAGTTCGATTAAGCACTAAAAGGGAACCAGGAATACTATTTCAAGATTTTTAAAGTCATTTGTAAATGGGAGTTTAATACTGTTTCTAAACTTAAATTCTATATTTGATAGGCTCATCTTATATGGAATTTTAACCATTCGGCAGTAGAGTTTCGAATTGTTTTACAAAGTATGTGTCATAAATATGTTATGTAAAATCGATAACTATGTTCAAATGTATTCAGAAATAATTGGAGTAAATTGCCATATATTTGTGAATTGTTAATGAGTGCTAATGCTGGTGAGGCAGGAAATTTGCATAATTTGCAACAAAGGAAAATGGAATTTAATTGGATGAACAAATTGTGCCAGGCATAATGGCAGGCCAAAACCGAAAATGTTCTGCTGACAGCTTTGGCTTAACCTGAGCCCCCAAAACAAAACCGAACGAACAGTAATCAATCAATCATACGCCATGTTGTCGCAGGACGATCGTTCACCGCCCCTCCCCCCTTCAGCCCCCACCTCGCAGTGCTCATTTACGCTTTCAATTATATAACAATTTCCATCATCATCATCGGCAGCTTGCAGGCTGCGGAAGCAGCAGCGTGTTAAAATGATGACAGAGTTAAGCAGACACACACTTCGCCGGCATTAAAAGTTTTCAACTTGTGCTGCTTGACATGCCAGGACATCGGCAACAACAGTAACAACACCAACACAAGCACAAGGACATCATGCACTTGAGGCAACTTTCGACATGTGCGACAGTTTTATTGACGATAATGATGACTTGGCATAAAGAAGACAGCAGTGCCGGATTCTCAGCTTGTGCAACGCATGCAAAACTCATTAAAGTTAACTGCTCTTTGTCGTCGAAAAGGCGACGGCACGTGACTCGCTTTGTCAAAGGATTCCGCTTAATTTCACAGCACATTCTAGCGTGCGACTCGGCCATTTGTCAGCGTACGAATGACGTCCCCATTGATTCCATTATGCATGTTAATTGTCTGCCACTGGCACCCGGACACGACTCCGAAATGGAGGAGCCGGAGTCCACTCCCCCGAGGTCCTGAATCCGCGGCAAACCGCACCATTAAAGCCCGGCCAAAGTTGCTGCAACCTCCACCGCAGGACCAAAGTGACTTTCCTGCGAGTCCGGATATATAGTGCTATATATACAGATGGGGGGTGTGTGTGTTCCTGCACTCTAATGAATGTCTTTGTGCCTTTGCTGCTCTGTAAACCAGTGTGTGTGCCTGTGTGTGTATGGTGTCCAAGTTTAAGTAAATATTTTCAAATTGGCCATGTCCGGAGCAGACCACTCCACTCCGCACCGCGATTTGCTGGCGTCCTGCTGACAGCTGCAAAGTGAAAGACGTACGCTTCCTTCCGTTTTTTCGGTCGCCAGAGTGCAAAACTATAAAGTCAGGACAGTGGTTGTGCGGAACATTTTCCATATTACTTGTTTCTGGATTTTAAAACCCATTCAGTTGGTATAGATTAATATTCAAGGCAAATATACGAAAACAAAAATAAAGCAATCAAACACAACATTTTTAGTGAATGGGTAAAACTAATCAATTTTATTTTGAGAAAAGTTATAGAATAGTAACATAATCATTTTATTGCACTAAATAAAATTGATTAGTTTTACCCATTCACTAAAAATGGTATGTTTGGTTGCTTTATTTTATTTAGTACTTTTATAGATTTTAAAAGTAAGATAATTCACAGAACCTAAAATCTTCCTATCTGTCTAGAGGTTATCTTCCCAAGTAGCTTTGTCTTTTCCATTTATGTTCTTAAGTAAAAGTAAAATCTAATTAAAGGATAAATATGAATAAAATTTTTCACCCCTCCAAATTCTTAAAGTTAAAGTCCCTAGTGGGTGTAATTTCGTATTTTTGCATAATTTCCCGCAGTAGCGAAGAGTTGAAAGAGCGTTGTGCCCCCGACAATTGCCCACTGTGTGCACCGCCAGATGTTTTAATGCCCTCTGACATCCCGACTTTGCCACTGGCAGCCGCTAATGAAAGCTAACGCCAAACTTTTGGGTTAAAAGTCGGGGGAAATGGCAATGCGAGTCCGGAACGTTCCGCCACATTGTTGCATTGTTGGGGCGAACTTTGAAAATGCAAAGCAAATAATTTTTGCAGTGTGTCCCTACCATTCCCCTCGCCCCTTCGTGTGTCGTTGGCTAAATGCACAACTTTTCCGGCTTTTCCCGCTGCTGCCACTGCCACTTCCGGCGGAACTAACGGGCTAACGGGATAATCTAACCGTGTGTGGCAGTTGCCGGAAGTTGTTTTGCCAATTTGTGCACCAAACTTTTTTTTTGGGCCGTATGTAATTGTATATTTCGGTTAATGTTGTTCTTGAATTAGAAGTTTGGTTTACTTTTAACCCAGTTAATTTCGGTTAATAAAACTATTGTATTTTACGAGGATTCGTTTCATTTTCCAACCATTCCAGCTTTTTAACAGTGTGCGGTTAATATTATTTAATTAATTACTGAAATATTTGTATTTTACCAAGGTTCGTTTTATTTTGCACCCATTGCAGCTGTGCGACGGGCCAAGTTCGTGACGAAACCGTTGCCACACGAGATCAACGCGCTGATGGACTGCAGCACGGGATCGCCAGACTTATCCGGCAGGCATGATTTATTGCCACCACCGCCGCATTCGGGGGCAGTAGCAACAGGCATGGCGGCAGCAGGTCCATTGTTAACCTACACGGCCGCAGCAACAAGCCCACAACTGTCGTCGGGAATTAAAGGAGCCGCAGGCACAGGAGCAACACCCACAGCAGCAGCAACACTGGTTGCTGCCAGGGGAGGGGCAGCAGCAACACTGCCCGATAACAGTTTTATGGCCGCAGGTTTTTGTGGCATGGTCGGTGCAGCACCCCCTCCCCCTCCTCCGCCTACAACATCTGCAGGAGCAGCCACTACAACTGCCTCCTCTGCAGCAGCAACATTGTCGGCTCTGCTAAGCGCCAACTCCTCGGGCACCGTGGACATCATGGAGGACGAGGATGAGCTGGAACGGGAGCGATTGAGGTATGTATTCAGCACACAAAAATAATATTGGTCTCGGTTTAAGAAAAGCGAATGCAAATCAAGATAAATTGTACATACAGGTTGTGTCAACTTTAATTAATATCCTGAGTTGTCCAAACAAAATCTACTTTTATTTCAGTTTTTTGATCAAAACTTTGGGAACGAATGGTCATATGTTGGAATGTCATAACTCGTTGAATTCGTTATAAAATTTCCAAAAGAGTGGCATTCACAGCTCAAAATTTTCATTTTGGTCGATTTTTCGCAAAAATAGATGATCCAAAATTCTGAAATCCGGAGATCCGGAAAAATCAACTTTTTTCTAGGTTTTTTGATTAAAACCCGTGGAAATAATGGTCTTATGTTGGAATGTCATACCTCTTTAAATTCGTTATAAAATTTTCAATCAAGTGACATTCACAGATCAAAAATTATTTTTTGGCCGAGCTTCAGCAAAAAAAGAAATGCGGAAATCGGTCAAAAAATAAATTTGTCCAAATCGGCCTGGAATTGATAGTTTAGGTCCTCAGCTGCACAAAACAGTCATCCTTTTGGCTGTGCGTCGCATTTTGGCGAAGTTATACCATAAACTCAAAGATATTGGTCGAAAAATTTAATAAAAACATTATAGCTATCAAAACCCAAAGTCAATAAAAATCCATTAAATTATATTAAGTTACTGTAGATGGTATTTACCATAAAGTACATTTAATTCAAAACCAAATTAGTCAGAAATCAGGAAATTTAGGTTGTGTTGATATGGGCAGGAAAAAGGCATCAAAACGATTGCATTAAGGAGAATATACAGGTATTTAAGTTGCTTTTGATTAAAGCTTTCGGTTTTATCCCGACTAAAATCGAGATCCAAATGCTGAGTGAAAACTGTTAATTTAATTTCCAAAACAAACTTTCTGCCTGCCAGCAACACTTTAAATCAACACTTCAGAATCTGCATGATGCACACTGCTGCGTTTTACCACCCAACCGCCCAACCACCCACCTATCCACCCACATTTCCCTTGAACAGCCTTGCGGATTCTCATTCCCCCCTGTGGTGGCTGAAATCCCCCTTCGCCCACCACTTCCTGCCAGAGTGAAGAGTGCTCCGCTTCTGATGATGGTTTCCTTCGCCTTTTTGAGCGCACATTTTGAGCATTTTATTTAATAAAAAGCAGTAGCAGCAGCAGCATCTGGTAATTAATTTTGACAGTGAACCTGGGCACGCGTCGCGGGCGCCCTGTGGCAGATATATATATGCGCGAATATATATCTCCCCTTCTCGGTTTCAGTTTCAGCCCTGTCTGTCTGTAATTAATTGTAAGCCGAGCTGGGCACTCACTCGCAATGAATCGGGTCAATTAATCGCAGCCCACTGCTCCTGTTTGCCTTTCCATCCGTCTCGTCTTAGGTAAACATATGTGTATGTGCACACGTGATGTTGACCTTATTGATCGCTGCCGAAATCGGAAATAGGTTTTCTCTCACTTGTTCGGCCAATCGCTGTGCAAGTGCATCTCCAGCAAGTGTTTGTCCAGCCGAGTGCCTGCCTTTCCCCGAGAGTCTGTTGGCCAAGTTCAATAAATGTTCGCCGAATTGGTTTGACAGAGTGAACTCCTGGCAACCGGAGTGCCGACCAAAGAGCTTTCCCCGGGGACTGTTGCAGGTTGTCGAGACGCTCGTTCGTGGCAACTCAAGAGGCATTGGGATTTGGATTGTCAATCAAATCAGTCTCGATTTGGCTCTTCAATTTTCAATTGCAGTGATTTTGGGAATCGGCTTATCAGTTGCTTTGGTAGTAATCCAGACTTTAATCCAGGCTTTAATTTATATAAATTCAATTTTCTTTTCTACTGGAATATTTTGTTTATGTTGAACGCTTCTCTTTAAAAATAATGCATTTTTTTGTTACAGTTATTTCTTTAAAACATTTTAAGCATTTATATTTATATTTGTTGCACTAGATTCTCAAAAAAAATATTTTTCTTAGGTCTGCAAAATGCAAGTATTTGTAATACCTGTTGCCCAAATTGCTTATAATTGAAATAACTTATTTTAAGGCTATACAAATTACAAACCATTTCTTGAAGATAATTTTACAAAAACTATACTTTAACTCCAATGTCTTTACTAAATCAAATAACGATTATATTTTGTCCTTGGTATTAAGAAATAATTTTATGACATCTACACAGGGTACAGGATATTTTTGTAGTGACCCAAAAAGGTAGTTCTCCCAATATCACGCATACGCCTGGTGAGCCCGACCAGTGTAGAACACGTATACCGACAGTTTTATGCCTTATTGATTGAACAGGACGAGATGGGAGGACTGGCAGCTATTTCCTTTTTACGGCCTGAGGTTGCTCTGGGGCTTGCTTTTTATGCCTAATTGATTTATTTTATGGTCAGCTGCGGCATAAATATTTATTGTCCATCCGTGTTTTTCCATTTCGTTTTTCTTTTTATCATTTTGCAGCAACTGCCCGCACGGAACGCCGTCGCGGGTGCCGTTGATAGCGAGTCCTTTGAGCGTGCCGCAGGACTCGGCCGCAGGACAACCAGGCCGCAGCCACGCCCCCCTTCACCGCCACCCGCTGCAACCGCTGGGCCGCAAGACGCTGCTGCTGACGCGTCGATGCCACAGACACGCCTCCGGAACTTTGTACGACAGCACGGCCAACAACACGGAGACCTCCGACGACGAGGAGTACATGCAGCACGGTAGCGAGCAGTTCGTGCTGAAGAAGCTTCGCTACCACTGCGACGCACAGGACTGCCGCGAGGCGCAGGACTCGGAGGACTCCGAGGACGACGAGGAGGCGGAGGGGGGACGGCAGGTGCCCATCAGCCTGGTGCTGCTCATCCTGGCCTGCTACATCTGCGTGGGCACCGTGATCTTTGCCCTCTGGGAGAACTGGTCGCTGGTGGATGGGGCCTACTTCTGCTTCGTGACCCTGTCGACCATTGGCTATGGCGATTTCGTGCCCGCTAGGAGTTTCAATGGACCGGAGCTGCAGCTGTACGCCTGCTGCGCCTACTTGCTGCTCGGCCTCGTCCTGGTGGCCATGTCCTTCAGCATCCTGGAGACGCAGCTCATGTGGAAGTGCAAGCGCATCGCCGTGCGACTGAAGTTGGCCCGCACGGATGCATAGTCCTCTATCCAAAACAATCGAATCTGCAATCCGAATGCTTGAATCTTAGGCTAAGTGTACTGTGTAATTAACCCAAAACTAGCCCATCTCAGTGTACATTTGTCTGCCTAGCGAAATAATGAGAGCTCGTATGTTGTCGGGAATTCAAGTGAATTTGTGTAAATAAACGGAATTTTTGGAATTTTCAAATTCTCTCAGCTTTTTTCTGGCGTTCAACAGCATTCAGGTAATCGGATACTGGGTCACAAACGTTTCTGGCATGCCAAATACTTGTCAAATATCATGTTTCCCTGATGGCCAAAAGTTTAGCAAATTTTCAGTGAAGCATAAATATTCGGCTCATCATGTCACCGTTTGCATCTGCTGAATTATGTGCAACCTAATCACATTAACATATATTATTGCCCACACTGCCGTAAAAAGCAAGGGATATTTATATTAATTCTGGCTGCGAACCCCGAAATGTTACAGGGCGAGGAGTAATAATCATAATACCTGCGTTTATTCCCGGTGGGTGTCAGCAAAAAAGCATCAAGTTTCATGCAAAACACACAAACTCCTGAAACATTGCCCCAAAAAAAACACACACACGTACTGAAACTTGGAGCGTTCATCATCTTTCCAAGGCATTGGGCGCATACAAAGTGTGCTTGGAGTGGCGCATAAATTTCAAAGTGCCACGCGTCATCAAAATCAAATGCCAGCCGCAGTCAACTTGGCCAAGGACCTCCAACCCCCCCCCCCCTCCTTATATACAGTGTAGTAGATCCCTTCGAGGTTACGAGACTTGTCAGCGGCAATGGAACGAATGCCAGGCCAAGCGGCAAAAAGATGTGCCCCAAAATCAATTGATATGACATCAAATCGAATTTATAATTCTTTCTCTTTTCGGCCCCTAAAAGCAGCGTTTATCCGATGACTTGTTTATGTTTGTGTCTCAATTGGCTTTGATGCTTCCGGCTTACAAATTCACGCACGCTTTCACCGGAGAAAAAAAGTTAAAACCCGGAGGGTCCTTCATTTCTAAGGATGCTTCATTGGCTCTAAGTAAATGGTATTTTTTGGGGGAAGCATTTGGAAATGAGATTCCCATAAGTTAAGCCGAACTGACAATCACCTCATATTTAATTTGCCTAAATAATTTATTCCTTGTTAATAGTTAGGTACAAGAATATCGCTACTTGGAAGGCATCAAGTGGAGACTTATCACCCGTGTCCATGCCACAATCACATTTAGTTTCGATGCTTTGGTCGCTGGGGACTCGTGCTGGCGATGGAGCTGATATCGGACACATTATCCCTGGCCACCTGTCCGCGCTTCTCGTCCAGATCGACCACGTGGATGTCGAAGCTGGAATTGCCGGATGGCACACCATCTGAGGTACGATTGCTACTCTCAACGGAGAAGGGTGTGCGGGTGGTTGATGTGCCCTTAAAGGTGGATGGAGGAGCAACAACTGGGGCTAAAGGTGCTGATTTCTTGGGAGGAGCACTAGCAGTAGTTGAGTTTGCTATTAGTTTGCTGGGGCACAACTGCAGCTCCCGGTTCCTCAGTGCACTACGGCCAGGAGTGGGACCCGGAGTGGGAGCTGGTGAGGATTTCCTGCCGATCTTTAGCTCGGGAGCCGTGAGGGATCTCACATTATTGGCTGCCATTGCCCGAGCGGGCACGGACTTAATTGGCGGTCGCCAGATGGGTTTCACCTTAGGTCTTTCACTGTCGCTAATCTCCGCACTGATTTGGTTGAGCAGCTCCAGCAAAGTGCTCGTCTTCTCGTCCTCGAACTCGATTCGAATGGGCGACTCCCGACCGGAGGAACAGCCCGGATTGAGCATTATAAGCCTGGGATAGGGGAAGATTTAAAGAGATTTTAGCCATGATTTGGAGTCCATACCTCTTGGCCTCCTCGATGGCCCTGCCCAGATTCTGGAGGTTCTTGCGCTCGTTCTTGGTGCTGCGACCTATTTGGGAGTCCTGGGCAGCACGGAGCACCATGTTCCACTTGTGGGCGGTGGACTGCAGCAGGACGGTGCGGGCCACCCGCTGGAACCGCTCCCTGGCGGACTCCTTCTCCGGCTTCGAGGGTATGGACTCCACCTTGATCTCACGCATTTCTCCCGGGCCGTTGACATTCTCGCAGCTGCTTTGCATCGGCGCCACTTGGAAGCCCTTCATCAGCCGCCGTTCCCAGACTTTTATTCGCCGAGGACGTCGCTCTAAAAAATTGGGTATTGTGAAAGCCATAAATGATTGGGAATAAACCTGCTCTTACGCCTCTCCTTTTTGTTGGCCGAGGAGACATCCATGCCGCTGTTCTCGAAGATCTCCAGCATTTCGTAACGCATCGTGTTGATGTCACTCTTCACCTCGTTAATATCGTCCTCCGATACAGGATTATCCTCGAACTTGCGATGCATGGCGGCCACATATCGCCATACCAGGGAGCGCATTATGTTGTCATACTTGCTGAATTGCTCCTGTTCCTGTCGTTTCTGCTGAAATCGAAAGCAGTTAGGTTTAGTCCCTCCATTGGTAATTTTTATTGTATGATAAGTGATTTTTACAATTGAAAATAACACCCTTAACAAACCTAAAGAAAACCTAAAGAAATATATAGTTTTAGTATGCTATATTTTCATAACACTTTTGTTGGTCTATTCCCAACATGTTCCAGTTTTTAGACCACAATAAAAAAACTTTAAAATTGTCAGTTATTAAGTTATTAAACTAACGTTAAATAAAAAAAAAAATTTACAATTCTTCTTTTAACTAAAATAATTCCGATCTTGGCTTTACTTATTTTGTTGATTTTCAAAAGGAAAGAAAATCGAAGAGTATACATTAAGTTTCAAGTTAGCAGTAACTTTATCATTATTTTTGGTACAACAATTCTTGAATTTATTTTTTTCAGTAAATATTATATAGTCGAAGTGTTTTTATTTCCTATTTTTTTCGGGCTATCATACGGGATAGGATCTCCTCAGACTCACCTTAGAGCGCTGGCGATCGATGGTCTTGCTGGACTTGCGGAACACCCTGATGAGCCACTTGACGGAGGGCAGGACGTTGAAGGGCGGCGGCAGGGTGGCGCTGTCCTCGAAGTAACTCATCCACAGCTTGGTGCGGGCGAACTTCCACTCGGTGTCCGAGTGCTCCTGCAAAAACAATCCTCTTACCTTAGCCTAACCCCAAACAGACAGGGAAATGCAAACTTACATCAATCATGGCATACGAATTGGACATCATGGCGATGAGCAGATTAAGCAGCACAATCACGTTGATGACGCTGTACGAGCCGAACATGAGCAGTCCCCAGAATCGCGTATACGACTTGATGCCACTCAGCTCGAAGTCATCCAGCCCGACCATCCCGAAGCTGGCCCAAAACAGCGACTGCGAGGACTCGAACAGGCTGCGCGGGACAAGGACATTGAATTAGCGCAATGAGTGGGCAGCTGGCCGCAGGATAATTGGCCTGCTGACTGGACTTACTTGCCAAAGCGGCGCCACTTCATGCAGGACTCCCCGTGCGAACCCCAATCCGCCTCCCCACCGGGAAGGACATAACATTTGCTCTTCTCCAAAGCGGCAAAGTACCAGAGCAGCTGGTTGAGTCCGCAGGCGAAGGCGAACAGCACCAGGGTGTAGATGAAGAAGAACTTCACTATGTCGATGACCATACGGCCCAGGGAGATCTGCAGCGGACCCAGATGCGGATTAATGCTGAACAGATGGACCAGCTTCAACGCGGAGAAGACATTGGCCGCCGCGAAGAGTCCTTCGGCAATTAGTTGGGGATCAAAGTCGTGCCACTTTTCGCGGGGTATATAGGCCATTTGCGGATCCTTGGCTATTTCCGTGGCCTGTTGGATGTAGGCAAAGGCTCTGGAAAGTAGAAATGGAAGTGACTACCTTGTTGTCACAGAATACCCATCCCAACTCACCTCAAACACATCACACTCACATAGAGACTGTTGCGCAGGAAGTCGATGAAGTTCCACATGTTACGCAAATAGCTCTTCATGCCCACGGCAAATATCTCCTGCACCTCCTCCCACACGAAGCCAATCACGTAGAGCACCACGATGAGCTCCAGCTTGGTGGGCGCCTGGCCACGCTGACGCAGCTCCTGCTCCACCAGCTCCTTTTTCATCCTCGCCGTTCCGAAGATGCGCACAAAGTCATCGTCTGCCCGCTGCGATACCAGAATCAAGATGACTGCAAAGCAAACAACAATGACTCCACAGCTTGGAATGTTATCATAAAAGGTGCTGGATAGGGATGTCTTTTTCGAACGAAAAAGCATCCCCAAGAAAAGTTATTCATTCCCTGCAGTTCTGGAAGTCTTTCATGGCAATTGATGTCAGCATAGTCTGTACCTATTTTACTTTGAGTTTAATTTTATAATGCCTAAAGGTATTATAGGTTCAGGTGTATAAAACTTTATGAAAATTAAATAATTAACTAGTCAATAATATATTAATACTTAAAGCTTACTATTGTTTTATTTTGTTCGGCTTCTATGTTGTTTTATTAGATACAGTTCATATACATTTATGAACAAGCGACAAAAATGTATTTTAAGTACTTTAAGGAATCCATTTTAAATATCTAAAGTATTTGGCTGCCTTTGCATATTTGTTTTATTTTAAAAATCATAAAAACATAATGGTAAATTGTAATCCCCCCGAGGGTACCTATCTATCGCATCTGACCGAGCACCTCGACCCCCTTAAATCGAGCCCGTGTAGTTTGCTCTGGGCACCACAGTCGACATACTCACACAGGAAGAACAAATAGGAGGAGGCATGGATCAGGAATTTCATAAAGGGCTTTCGCATCAATTGGCCCGTCCGGCAATTCGGGGCGCACATGTAGATGAGGCAGTAGACTGGGAAGAGGACGGCCACCTGGCCGATGCAGATGACTTTGTCAACAATGCTCTTGCGCCGGAATCCGGGGAGCCCGTCATACCAAATCGAGGACAGTAATTGTTGGATGTTCGAGTGCGCAACGAACTGCCAGCGGGGGAAAATGGGTTATTTTAGCAGGCAGGAAACGGGGCAAAGGCACATTCTGGAAATACCTTCTTCTGCTTGTAGGAAATGGCCTGCACCAGGCGGGTCAAACTCATCCGGTCACCCGGCTCATAGCTCGACATCTGCGGATCATAGTTCAGGATGATGGCCAGCTCGTTGGAGGTCCGCGTCTGATCCAGCAGGTCCACGGCAAACTTCTGGCACTGCCTCCGCAGGTCCATGTACTCCGCCTTGCACTCCTGCTCGGTGAGGGCCAGGTTCCTCAGTTCCCAGGACAACTGGAAGGCGGTGAGGATGGGGTCGTTGGAGGTGAGGCAGATCAGCGAGGGACTGCACAGCGCCCGGTAGATGTTCACTCTGGACAGGGAGTGCCTCAGAGAGTCCTCCGCGGTCAGGCGGACACACTCCTCACAACCGCAACTGCCGGGGATTATATTTACTTGGGTTAAATATCGGTGGGTATATTACATATCTTTTTAGCGTACCGTATATCATGTGGCACGGGCACTGCTGCTCCGCGATCCAACAGAATTCGCAGTATCTCAAAGTTATTCTTGTGGGCGGCCAGCATTAAAGGTGTGACATCCGGCGCAAACATCGCTGTATTGATGTCCACCTTTTGCCAACTCTAGGGGAAGAAAGGTAAAGGTAAATTCCCTTATGAAAAATGCCGAAATCAGGAAAAAACAATTTTTATTTCGGTTTTTTAATCAAAACTCTGGGAAATAATGGCCCATTGTTGGAATGTCATACCTCGTTGAATTCATTATAAAATTTCCTATCGAGTGGCATTTACAGCTCAAAAATTTAATTTTGGTCGATTTTTCGCAAAAATGATAATGTAACCCCTTATAAAAAATGCGGAAATCCGAAAATCCGGAAAAATCCACTTTTTTCTCGGTTTTTTAATCAAAACTCTGGGAAATAATGGTCCAATGTTGGAATGTTATACCTCGTTTAATTCATTATAAAATTTCCTATCGAGTGGCATTTACAGCTCAAAAATTTTATATTGGTCTATTTTTCGTCAACAATGCTGAAATCCGGAGATCCGGAAAAATTAACTTTTTTCTCAGTTTTTCGATGAAAACCCTCGGAAATAATGGTCACATGTTGGAATGGCATACCCTGTTGAATTCGTTATAAAATTTCCAATCGAATGGCATCCACAGCTCAAAATTTTTAATTTGTTCGGTTTTTCGCCAAAAATGACAATGTAACCCCTTATAAAAAATGCGGAAATCGGTCAAAAAATAAATTTTTCCAAATCGACCTGGAATTAATAGTATAGGTCCTTAGCTGCACAAAACAGTCTTTCTTTTGGCTGTGCTCCTTATTTTGGCGAAGTTATAACAAAAAAGCCTCTCAAAATTAATATTTTTTGACCAAAATTATAAAATAACAGTTTCAGTGTTTTTATCAAATTAATGGAAAAATGTTGGAATTCCATACCTCCTTATTAAGCTCCCAATCAATTAACTGCAAGGTTTATAAAATTTCGAATTGCTAAAGTAAGCTTCCGTTATTGTTGTTATGTACTTTTTACTTTAAGTTAAGAATTGTGAGTGGATTAAAAGAATTTACTTCACATAGTGCGTAATATAATATATCAATACATTTTTACTTATTCCGATATTATTCTTCATACTTTTCGCATTTGCTATCTTGACAGAGCTACTGTTTATCAATCTCGGCGGCCGACGGCCCCAAAAAGGACCCGAAACATTTCTAGGACTGTTCGAAGTCCCACTCCAAGTGCGTTGTCTTCATCGCTTGTGGATGTTATTAAGCCTGTTAAACGTTTTATTGCATATGCGCTACAATAGTAATTTTCACGCTCCAACAGCGCTCAATGGCTGCCTAATGAAGCGTGCCTGTGTGCATAAATATGAGCCCGACAGAGGCCCAGACGACTTTATTTGCAATAAGCGTAAACCTTATACAGGGGAGGTACTCCCATACTGGATGTCCTGGGGGTGGAGGGGTCCTTGGTCGTTGGCCGCTTATCGCACACTCCCAATCACTCGAGAGTTGAGATGCTGCGAGTACGTGCCCAATGGCGAAGATGATCCCGATGGGTGGCACCCCCCCCCCCCCCCACTCCAAACACCCAGAGCCCCTCACACGGAAACTGATTAAAATCGTGTTAGCTTCAACTTACCCGGCCTAAACCGCCCACGGACGATAATGTGGGCCACAAATTAGCTGAGCACAGCAGACAAAACAAAGGACACACAGTGAGAAAAAATAACTGGGCTTCTACTTGCCAAAAACAATGACTAGGGTATTTAACAGAAAAATAAATCATGTCATTTTGAATGATAACAATGAATATGACTTCTAAGCTAATAAATTAATAAAGTTTATATTATTTGGTATACATTTTGGCTTTACTTTGAAATTTTATTATTAGAACTTTTAGCAAGGTAAATCTTTTCTGTAAATACATTTCCATTTTCATTTCAGTCCTGTTCTTAATATCTAGTCGTAACTAAAATAAACTAAATCAAAGGCTTCCTGTATAAAACAACAAAGTGGTCCAAATCTTTAATTAATTTTGTAATTATTAACGGAAAACAAAAAAGAGAAAAAATAACACAAACAATATAGCACTAACACAATTTCCAATTTCAATATATGTTAATAAATGATCAGAGAAGTTGGAATGGATAGTAAGTTTTGAAGGGTAAAATCCTGGACGCATTTTCCTACCTCCTCCCGAATTTCAATTGACACTCATGCCAAATATTTTCTCCCAGTGCCTTCGTTTGACTTACGTATTGCTCGCCCTCCTTGTAGATGAGCTCCTCGTGCTCGAGCAGGAGCTCCACAGCCTCGACGAACTCCGCATTGATGGCATGGAGCAGGGCGTCCTTGGTCTCCACCCCCATGATGACGAGCAGCTCGACCATCTCCAGGTTCTCGTTGTCTATCGCCAGGGTGAGGGCCCGACGGCCCAAGGGGTCCATGCAGTTGATGTTGATGTGCTGATGGCGCAGCGCCTTCTGCAGGATCCTGCAATTATTGGAATTTACTTAATAAAGGGGGTGGCATTGCTGCTAATTGGAGCGAGCTCCGCAATAACTTTTCCTTTTTGTTATTTTTGGGGTGGAGTTTCCCCCGTTCCCAATTTCCTCTGTCAAGTCAAAAGTTGAACCCAAAGTTTCTAATTACATCGCGGCCGCGGCCAACAAAAAACTTTGCCAATCAATCGGGTGCCAAAAAAAGGAACTCATATCGATTCTGTTTGTCCAGCTGGCAGAAAAGCCAGAAATGAAAAGAAAAAACTCCAACTTAGGTTATGTATATACTTATTTTTCCAACACTGCTAGGCGATTAATCGGAATCTAGTTACCCTGGAAGTGGACTGTCATAATTTGTTGTCATCTGCCAGCCAATATAGGAGAAAATCTTTCATTTTACGATCGTTCGTCAACATAAATTGTTGTACAAAATTCAAAGAAGATACGGAATCGGCTTTTCAAGACGCGATTACAGTGATTACACACCACTCCCAACATTAGGCGATTAAATTATTCGTAAGTTCCCAACGCCTCTCCAAATGGAAGCCGCCGAGGGTCAAAGTTTGGTCATCAAAATGGCCCAGAAGAACAAGGGTGAGCATTTTGTTTTGGGGAGGAGTGCAATGGAGATACACTACAATTCTAAACAAATCCAATAGAGACCCAAACGGTGAAGCTGATGGCCGGTGGCGGACTGGCCAACAACTGGTTTGCCCCGGCGGCGGCCTATGGGGCACCTCAAGGAGGCGGTCCATTTGGGGCCAATTCGATGGTCCATTCGCCGACCATTCCGCACCACGCCGTGTCGTGCCAGTTCTACATGGATCGCGAGGAGCAGCTGTATCGCCGCGCCTGCCAGATGAAGGGCATCCGGGTGGAGCGGATGAACGAGATCCGCGAGGAGGAGGACGACTCGAACGGATCGGAGGAGGAGCCCTCGAAGGGCATCCGATATCGCTACACCCTGGACGAGATGAAAAGCTACAATCCGTACCGTTTTATCAACTTTTAGGTGTTCCCCGATCGCCAGAACCATCGCCATCGCCGCCACATTCCCATTCCCACCCACATCGCATCGCCAGTCCTCGTACTTCCAGGTAGAATCACTTAGCTCCAGCTTTAGGATTAGCACCAGTATCCGTATCAGTACCAGTATCAGTACCAGTAACAGCCTCACCACATTCCACACAAGATGCGAGTCTGTGGCGACACCATGCATGCCTCCAAACCGAAAAGGGAACCACAACAGGAACAAGGACACCGCACACCACACATTTACTTGTTGTTACCATTTCGCCAAACAGATGAAAACAATAAAGAATTGTTCATAAACGACATACAGGCATGTCAAGCAAAACTTAATCTTTGATTTTTGGGGGGTTTTAATGTAGAGGGATTTTTTATACAATTATGATATAGATTTTTATTACACTATTTTTAAACAGGTTGAATTAAAAAATTAACTAGCTAGGTTTTAAACAAGTTTATTTGACTGCGTTTGAATAAAAATACTTTGCATAATTTAAATCCATATTAAAAATGTAAAATAAAGCGTTTTAAAAATGAACTTTATCGAGACACCTCAAGACTGTGCCTTTTCTCATATTCATTGCCAGCAAACGAAATTAGTTGTACATTTTTAAAGTAAAGCCGTAAACGAGCGTAAAGTATCTGGGGTGTGAGTCGTCGTATTGCTTATTAAGTGGCATGTAGGATACGAGTTAGGTAACCATTTGAGGCCCGCAGGCGTTGGTGGGCTGTGCAAATAATTGAAACCACCACCAGCTCCACATACAAACATCCGAAGGTGGTTCCCAAAGGGATTTGCGCTACCTGAGCGGCCCAACCCAGTCATCACCTGTGCTTCCCCTGGCGATGCCACCAATGGAACCACCATGATACCCCGTGAAAACCGTGGAGTTGTGGATTAGAAGAAGGAATATATATAGTCACAGAAATTGAATAAGAGTAATTTAAATATTTTGGAAAAATAAGTTCTTAAGTTATAGGTATTGATTAACACAATACAAAAGGTAAAAACTAGTTTTTAAATTTAAGATTTTGTCTTATTAAACCAGAAGTTAAGTACAGTAAATTCCTACAACTATATTTAAATGTTTGAGAAGCCTTCTTTATAAATATTCTGCGATTTATAATTAGCAAGTTGTTATTTTAAGCTATAAATAAAAACTTGTTCATTATAAATTGCAGAAAAAATATATAGAATGAAAGCTTTCTGAAAGAAGCACGTAAAACATATTAGAAAAGTTCTTCTAAAATAAACTTATATCTCATTCTATAAATTTGTATCAAATATAAAATGCTTATCTTTAAATTATCAATATTTAATATGAAGCCATATTTATTTAATATCATAACAAGATAAACCTTCTATTTGAATTTTAGTAGGCAATATTAGTTCGTAAAAATAAAATTTTTTTAACCAATAAGCAAATTGTGAAACTACAAGTTTCCAGTTGTCAATTGATCAGGGAAACTAATTCAGTATTTCTTTCTGCAAGTGTATCCTTATCTTTCGGGATCTGATATCCCCTGCATTTGTTTAATCGGCATTGGGGACGTAAAAAGCGGTACTCACCTGCGCACATTCGGCATATCGCCGCGCTCGACTGCCAGCAGGAACTTCTTCTCCTCGAGGAGCAAAGGTTCCGGTAATCCCAGCGGCACACAGCACCCGCCCACCGATTTGGGGGCGGAGGAGTCGTTGCCGCCAGACGATACCTGGCATATTTTAAACAGACAGGTGAGTACGGGTAACACACACACACACACACATGTACCTACACGAGTGTGTGGCGGGGAAATCGTGTTTGCGGAATTGCAAATAAATAAAAAATAAACATACAAGAAAATTAAGTGCAAAGTGGAGGATGCTGGGCTGATTGTCTGGCTTCCATCTAAATGGCAGGGCAGCGTTTAAGGTAAGCATCGTTTAAGCTAATGCTGGGACAGCTACTTTGAGAGGTGCCACATTCTTTTTTTGGTTCTTGATCGACTCTGGTTTTCTACTTACGCCCGTTGGCAGCTTCTTTTTGCGACCCATTCCGGGGTTTATACACTTCACTTAACAGAAAGCCGAGAGTAATTAATATTCCATGTACTGTACTTCGCACTGTGTCCAGGGTTCAGAGTTCACAACTCAGAGCTCAGAATTCAGAACTCCGGCGCCATGTCGCAGGGCTTAGCACACAGGCATTGAAAACTGCACGATATTTACATATAGTAGGTATAGTACATATATATTTATATACACAATGGCTAAGCCAAAAAAGTCCAATACTAAGCCGGGCCAAATGCAACTTTCAAGTTGATTTTGCTTTTATAGTTATGTCCCACTGAGTCTGTGTGTGTGTCTGTGTGTGTTTGCTGGTTTTTGACTTGGTTTATGGTTTCTGGTTTCCGGCCAGCAAAAAGTTTATATTTAAGCTGTTTATAATGTTTATTTTTTTGCGTTGGCCAAGCTCTGACTAAGCCCTTTTTAAGAGCCAACTGCCTGGGAAAGATTTAAGTATTTGCAAATTTCGTGAGTTGATTAGGGATTGTGTTCACATTTTCCTGACTTTTCACACGAAACTCAAAGGCAACACTAATGGCATTTTCGCCAGCACTTATTTCACTACTTATTGTTCAATCACATTTTCTGTTTTGATTTACATTTTCTAAATGGGAAAAACATTTCCAAATGCATTTATTAGCCACTGCCAGCTGCAATTTTTATTAATATTTGGGGTTCTCGTTTGATTGTTTACCTCACCGCCAATCGGTTTCCCATTAGAAATAATTTTCAGCAATTCTTTGCCACACAATATTTCCCTCGACCCCGACTACAAATATTTGTATTTTTTTCGCTGCTCCTCTCCGCATGTGTGAACAATGCCCAAATGAATATTTAAGAATATTTTTTTCGGTAATCCGCAAAGAAAAAATGCATCCCGTCTACATGCTTTTGCTTTAAACTGGCTTTATGCTCCTGCGGATGCGGATGTTGCAGATGCATTTAAAAGTGTTTGGGCTGGTCATAAAAAATGCAAGTGCTTTGCATATGCGGCAAGAAAAAATGGTAACCCATCATGGGAGTTGTTCCATAAAAAAATACTTCCGCTCCGGACAAAAGGTTGTCCTGGCTGCCACAGTAGCCGGCCGATGGTGCATTGTTTAATTAACTTAATAGAAATATAAGTGCGGAGGACAGGTGAATGTACAGACGGACATAAAAATGTCACAATAAATTCGGTTTTATCTCCCACTTCATGGGAAGCGTTTATTAATGGATTTATAGCTGTTCGCCAGAAGCAAATGCACTGGAGAAAATGGATTTTTTGGAGTAAAGAAATTGAAATATATTTGTCACCAAATAAAACCACATCCGCATAATAGACTAATACCTAATTTATCTAATTAAAATTCCAAACAGTTAATTTGACTTTAATGTAAATTGTAATATAAGTTCACAGTATTTCTTTCCGTGTACACCCCTCATTTTAGGCAATCGAAGTATCATAATACTGTCACAAGAGAACCGGAGTTCATTAAAACTGAAGCGAATTCCAAATAGTTTATACAGAACATAAAAACCAAGAGCTTATCACGATGGCAGTCAAGTTTAAACGAGAACTCCTTTAGTCACAGACCTGGCCACAAAACCCGGCACACACAGTCACACACAGTCGCAAACTTCACAATCATGGGAGCTGGAGCACAATGAATGAAGGATATAACTACATAATTCAGCTGGCTCACGGACTGCACTTAAGCCACTTATAACCGTACGGATACGTACTTCTTGCATTCCGGCACATAAAAACGTGTGCAATTGTTCAACTCGGTGGCACAATGGACGTTGAAATTTCATGTGACCGGCTTAGGTGAGGGACTAAGAATATGAATTGTATGTGTATATATTTTATAACAATACGTTGAGGCACCGAACGGACAGAGGAGTCACTTGATTCTCTACAATATGTTGTATTTTATTTTTTTCTTTTATATTTTATATATAATTTTTTTGGTTTTGGTTTTTAGTTTTTTTTTTCATTTAAGGTAAACCCCGCCGAGTTACAGCGCGCGACGCACCGCGAACGTGTGGCACCTGCGAAATTTACACGCTGCGACTAACGCGCAGAAATTTATACCTTTCCCGAGGGCCGAGCCGCGTTGTGGCTAATTTAATTAGACTAAAACGTCAAATATTTGTCAGCCAGCGCATAGATATAGATACACCTGGAGGTTGTCCCTACAAGTGGCGCTGGATATATGTATATATATATATGTGTATGATATGTATGAATGGCGAGGGGTCGAAGGCTGTCCCTTGGCGAATAGATACAGTATCAACAAGTTTTCGCCAGGTTCCCTAAGGGGATTAGGACCCAAACATGCAGAAGAAGACAAGGTTGGGGACACGATTCAGACGGCGACTGTCGGCAATTGAATTACAACTAATTTGCCGTGATTTGATTTGTGCTGTGCCAGCTACAACTATTGTTTTGCCACTCACTCTTCGCTCGGGCTCTTTTCTTGCCACAAATTGCTGCACATTTGCGGATATTTTCATGCTGCCCAATGCAGTGTGCTTAATTTGATTTGGTAAATTCCAGTTCAGCCAGCAATACGATTGACATTGATTACCTGTCGTTTTCAATATATTTTAATAACTCTGAGTCAGTCCAGGTAATACTTTATTTCTGCAGTGCGGAAAAACATAAAGTTTTAAATCATTTTCTTATTTTATTAATTTACAATCTCTTTTAGTTCTAGTTCAAATTTTGTGGCTTAACCTACGATACTCGAGTCTATATAACTTAATGTTTTGTTTTATTATTTGTTTATCCAGATTTTGTATTTTTATTTGAATTACTACCCTTTGTAAAAATATAACTTTTAAGTATATATGGCAGCACTTTTCGTTTGTAGATTAATGAGTTTATAGTTTCTTAAAAATAAGAAGGAATCTTTTTATTAATAAAAAGTTTAAATATTAGTTTAAATCTAAACGTTACCTTAATCATTGGTTTTATAAAAATTTGTTTCTGTGCAGTAAATTCTTTTTATTGCAATTATTTTGTTAGAGCGGCAAGTTCCTTGCATGTAATAAAATAACTTTTATTTAATTTGTTTATGTTTTGGTAACAAATTGCAATCAATGTGTTCTGCATTTCAGAGAGAGCCAGCAGGCCAAACATTTGAAATCCGTTATACCTTTTTTTCGGTAAACCCTTCTAGCTCAAGGTTTTATTATCATTTTCCCAACTTATTTAATTTGTCAACTTGCCATGCAAGACATTTGATTGGACAGCTCTTAAAGGGACGTTCGCTTTGCTGGCTAGTCCTCTTCAACTGAGATACAAGCAAATGCTAGACGGCCCAAGTGGATCCTTCACATGTTCATATGTCCCTGGCAGAGTCAGCCTTTTGACGGGAATAAACAAATTTGCCAGGGCGAATCTAAACTCTAGACACACATGGCATGAGCAGTAACCGACTTGTCAAACAAAAGCGGAATTAAATCAAAAATCTTAAACTGGATTTTGATGAGATACAAGGAAGAGTGGGTGGTGGGCTGGGCAGGTGGTTCTTTGGAGACAGACAACAATTGAAGCAGATTCCAGCATCAGCTGAAAAGTCGGGGATTGGACCGGAGTCGGGCATGACTGCACGTAAACAGGCAAAGCCAAACAAACAAACATCAGAGGATGATTTCGCAGGTGGAGAGGCGCCCACATGCCTGCACGTTAACTCATTTAGTGGCAGGTGGGTTTGGGTTGCCATGACTGCGTCTTTTATCAAGTTGCATGTGGCATGTGGCGAAGAGCTTGCGTTCGGCGGAGAAAATTGAAAGCAACCATTTAAGGTCGCGCCTGGCTCCATTCTCGCGGTTCTTTGGCTGCGTTGGGATATATGTAAGATATCCTAGTTCCTTTTTTGCTCCCTATATCTTCTGCTTCGTGGCTTTCAGTAATACACGCGGAAAAAATTGGAAACTACATATGGTTTAATACGGATCCCATAATCTCGACTGTTTGAATATTGTTCTCTTATATATAAAGGCAACAAAACATATTCATAATCGATACGTAGATAAATTTAAAGCAACTAAACATTTAAGTCAGTTATAGTAATGTTGAATAGGTAACAAAATATATTAACGATTAACGAAACCTTAATATTTTCATAAGCTCTTTTAAAGGAGATAAATACTACATTGTATTAAGACAAATTTATATGCATATTAAGTGTTTTCCCTAACATTGTAAAGTAACTGTTTTTGCATTACTTGTTGTAAAAAAAAATTTTTTTAATTGTATAAGTTTTCTAAAATGTTTTGATTTATTTTATTAGCCAATTAAGGCACAGAGATGTATTAAAACTAATGGGTATTATTTTTTAAAAGAGTCTTTTATAGGATGTTGTGATATTTTCATTCAGTGACCCTTTGTGCGTCTGGCAGTGGCAGTCCCCAAAGCAAACAGACAGTAAGTAGCATAGTTACACGCACGCTCTCACACATTCCGCATCGGGTTATCCTGCAGGAGGTTATCCTGCAGGAGGTTATCCTGCTGCAGGAGCAGAAGCTGCGGAATAATATGATGCATTTCCATAATACACCCGGCAGTTCGCCAAACGCTGTGCTGCTGCGTCGGAGCCCAAGTACGGTGTGTGGCAAATAAAATTGCATTCAATATTTCTTCTCGTTTAGCTCCAGCTTGCTGATGAGATTTTTTTTCCCTTGGCACCGGCCTGCCACGCCCCTTTTCAGACGTCATATTGTTTGTCTTGCATTAAATTTATGGCTGGTGCGTTGCTGCACTCGCCCCAAATTGCATGCTGGTTCTATTATTTCAAGCTGCAAGCTCGCATAATAATGCGGCATCGATCGAGGTGCTTAAAATCCTGCCAAAGATTTGAATTATTATTCTTAAAAATCGGATGGGCGAACAGTGTGGCAGAAAATCTGAAAAGAATCGTTTAATTTGGTTGGTTGCAGTTTTATTTACAGTAATGAATTTACCAATTAAAACCTTTCAAAAATCTTCTCTCCTTTCGCATGATTTTCAGCTGAATTTGCTTACATTTTATATTCAATGCGTATCGTTTTTCCCGCTGAAAAACTTTTCATGGCCGACTTTTGGGCGCTGCATTCAATTTGCATGTTCCCCATATTTTCGTTTCGTTCTCTGACGATTTCTCTCTACCGAATTTGTGCTCGACTCACTGAAATGACGCCATCAACTGGAAGTGGCAATCTTTAAATATTTATTTTTACATACCAATGCGCTGAGGCATCTGATGAGACTTTAAGTTAAATCGAAGGCAAATAAACATTGCCCATTGTTGGCCAAAACAAATCCCCGAACGCCTTCACAAACAAAATCAAACACCAGTCCTTGTGGTAAAATAAATTCCCTGCAATTCATGACAGTTCACCTGAGTCCGAGGAGCACCAGTTGGAAATGGGAATGCCAATGGGAGTGGAAGTGGTAGTTTTCGGGAGTGAAAAGTGGGCGTGGCGGAGTGTACGTGCCGAGATACAAAACTTGCTGGGGAAGATTAGAAAGTCGAGTGTACGACGCACGTTCCTCTGCTTTTCTGCTCCTCCCTCAAAGGGTTTAAAAGGCAATCAAAATTAATTGTTTTGCGGTTAGCCGCAAAACTTCTCTATCTCCAGATTTACCATTGCCCCCCAGTTTATTTGCCTTTGACAGTTGGAAATGTCAGAAATAAATCTGCATGTTTCTTTTATAATAAACGAGGCACTCAGCTGCCAGACAGCCGGCAGAAGTGCCAATTAAATGTATTTACAGGCAAAAACAAATCAGGCAGATGAAGTCCCGCATCAACGACGCCACCAATCCAATTCAATTCAATCCAAATCGACCGAAATAGGCCGAATGCTGTCTAAAAATACGACTCACCTGTGCATTTGTTTACGCGGTCGGCCAGTTAGACGTAAACAAGTCTCGCCGGAAGTCCACAAACTACAGAGTGTATAGATGTATAACATATTCAAAAGACACCCAGGTACAATCGGTGGAATGCGAAAGAATCCGAGTCATTGCTCCACTTTGTCGCAAGTTCAAGCAGCAAGGTCCGTCTGGCTCACAAGTTCCCCTCTAACATTGATCTCCGGCTGTCAACGAGCCGTGTAAAGGCCAAATGCCGTTTATTTTTAATGGCAAAATATATCCACATTCCCCCAAAAATATATGCTCTGATGGGAAATGTCATATACAGCGGCGCCAGCAAGAAAAGAAAAGAACAGTCAACGAACGACTCGCCGCGACCTTAGAGAGTCAAAACAAAGCACTATATCTGTATATCTGTATATCTATATATCTTTACGGCCACCACATCGCGGATAATTCGGACGCACTACCATCGCTTGGAATTAAATAATTTATTTAGCCATTTGTCTGCGTGCCTTGCATATTTTCCATTAATGACCCAGAAAATATATGTGATCGTGGCAGCTGAAAACGGAAAAACTATATGTTGAAAGCCAAGAAGAAAGACCAGCAAATTGATTTGAAACGATGGCTAATTTTATTTTGATCAGTTAGTGGGTGGAATGCAGAACCCAAGGCTGATGGCGAAAAATCGGAAAAATCGCTGAATGGAATACAAGAAATCAAATTTTATTAACACGTTTTTACGGTTCATTTTGATACAAATTTTTTTTGCATTGGTTAAACAAAAAAAAACATTTACCCAAATAAAATAAAAATTTAATTACAAAAGCATTTGGACAATAAAAACACTTAACTTAACTATTTATGCAATGTATATTTTATATAATATTTTGTCCAATATACTTTTCATACACACTAAATACACAAAGCATTTATTTTTGAACTTGGACTCTTAAAAGTAGACGACAATAAAAATGCTGCATTTCATTATAATCTCTGCTTTATTATTGGTGCATAACTATTGTATTAGCTCACATAATTTTAATAATAATTATTAACAAGCTTGTTTATTGGTAATCGGACACCATGTTAGGTGACTTTCTCTGATAAAACTAAGATACATTCAACGCCACCATATGATATGTTATCCTTTTTCACCTTCAAAATGAATTTGTTTAGGCCAGTGTTGGCATAATGTGCCCAAGAATCGGCGGACATGTCTACATTTCTTAAATAATATTCACCCTTTTCGATTGGGCATTTACCTGTTGGAAAATTTGAGTCCTTTAAGGAAGACGCAAAATACTTGTCGTAAATAATCCTCAAATATGCACAGCTCCTATAACTAACGCCAATATTTGAGGGCTTCCACTCTCCATCTTTGTGTACAAATAATTCGTTTGACAATTCAAAATCATTATTCAAGTCAACGTGGAAAATTATCGTCCCATTCAAAAAATGTTGACGTCCAAGGAGCCGAAAGTTAAATTCGAACAGCGTTTCTGTGTCTCCTTCAAGTTTGGTTATAAATTCCAGGCGAGAATCCAACATAGCCCGTACCACTCCCTAAAGGATAAGTCCTTTGAGACAAATTTTTAAATTTCATTAAACACACCTACCAAAGTGATGATTATGTGAACCAGTGGGCCTTCGATATATTTGAGGAACATTGTTCCGTAGTTGTCTTTAAAGTTTTTAAAACTGTTACTAAATTCGCCGCTTGTCTTATATATCTTCTGGTAACTGAACATTTTGCATGTCCATAGACCATTAAAATATATATTTTATCTTTTCAACACTAAACAGCAATTTGAGTAAGATAAAAACAACGAATAGATAATTGAAATGGCTTAGATTTAGATAGATAAGCCACAGGTTTTTTTGTCTCTTCAATCATTGCAATTTGAAGCTAACCATTTAATGAATGTGAATTTTCGTATTTTTGTTAAAGTGAAAATGATTAGCTTTTGAAAATCCTATCCTATCTTCAGTTTTCAACCCTATTTGCCTGTTTGACCGCACGTAATGCCTAGGGAAAAACCCCCCACGCACCTCCCACATTCGGAAAATGGAAAATGGAAAACGGGGCTAATGGACCAATGCTGCGCTGTTGCAGTTGCCGAAGTCCGATTGTCGGTTGTTGCTGTTTGTTGTTTGCTGGTTTATTATTAGCACGCAAAGAAGTTTAGCGAGGTAAACACATTGACTTCATGTTGCGCCGCGGAAAACTCGACGCAAACCGAGGGGAAAACTGATTTCGAAATGAACGGGAACAAAGAGAGCACGAAAATAGCGCAACAAGGCGTTGCCTAGAGCCAAAAATGTTCCCCCAAAACTAGTCTGAAATTGAAAAATATTTTTCGAACATGCCGAAACAGTTGCGCGTGCAATGAGCGAGAGAAGTGACGAGTGGCGGAATTTGTCCATTTTCCGAAATATCTCCCGAAAAGGGGATTCGCATTGATATGTAAACATTTGCAGGGTGAAAAGTTTTTGGTGAAAAAAAGGCAAAGGAAAAAACCTGTGACAAACATGTACCAAAATATAGTTGCGTCGGGACAACTAAACAATTTGGTGCACCCCAAATAACCAACAGAAGTTGCGGAGGTGTAAAAACATCATTCCCCAATAACGGTGGCATTTTCACCTGGCCTGCAAAGTGCGAAAGCGGAAGAAAAACCAACAGCTAACACAAAAACAAAAGGGAACAACATAAACTGCAGTGACAACGACATGCAAAACAACAACAAATCAACCAAATTGTAGTGAAAAGTTTTTCTTATCGTGCTCGGAACTTTCGTTTCTCTTGCAGCAGATTAAAATGTATTACAAATTAAAAGAAAATTATCCCCAGTTAAATTTATAGCACTTTCTGGGTACATAGTTAAGTTAAAAAAAGCGATTCAAATTTAAGAAGGGGTTTGTTATAAAAGGAAGAAATTTAGATTTGTTTTATATGATATTTAGCATAAACTATTTTGTTTTACTATATTGGCAAATTGGTATTTCTTGACATAAATTAAAAGATAAGCAGGTTTTAAGAATATACCAAGATAAATATAATAGTTGTGTTTAAATGCAAATAGAAGCAACAAACCAAACCACATCTCAAGGAGTTCTAAAGCATTTTTAGGCCGACTCAGGTGTTATTATTATTTTTTTTTTTTTTTTTTTTCGCGCGAAAAAAAAAAGTTTATTTTTAAATATTTTCCATTTCAAAAACCTTACCCCAACCGAAAGTAACTCAACCCCAAAGTAGAGCAGTGTCCAAAACAAAACGTGCCGCCATCCCAATTTTCGATCGGAGCGAAAAAATCAGAAGGAGCGACCGCCAGCTGCGTTTAGCGCATTTAGGGGATTTGCATTATTCAAAGCGCAGCCAAAGGCGGAAGCCCGTGACGTAAAAGCCGGGCGGATTCGGGGCCAAAAAACCATTTTTGGCCAAAAGCCCTTGGTCACTTGGCCGTGTGCAAATCAAAACGCAGCTTAGTTCGGCAGCCAGTATGTTTGCCTTGGACTCTGGCGGAAAACCTTAAAGCCTGGAGTGGTCATAGGTGGTTTGGTGATGGTGGTGGTGATGGTGATTCCTAGGATGAGGATGGGTTTTTGGAGGATCTCCGAGCACACGTTTCCCAGCCACACACCGTTGTCTGGGCACGTTCGCATCAAGTGGCCCGACCTGGCCGGCGTTTTGTTTATTTGCCTTTGCTTTTGCTGCTGGCCAAGGCGGAATGACCAAATCGGCGGGAGTGGAGTGGAATGGAGTGGATATGGTGTATACGTGGGTCCCACTGGAAAGTGGGAAGTTCTATGGCTGCAGTTGCCAACCGCGCGTATACGTAATTTTATGGCCAAGGCTTCGGTTTGTTCGCTTGCGGCTCAGCCGTTGTTATTGTTTATAAGGCAGGCGGGCAACAGACCACTGGCGGCGCTCTTAAAGGGATTTAAGTTACCCCACTCCCACTCCATGCACACACCAATTAGACAGACAGTCAGCCTACAAAACTAAACAGAGAAAAATATATTCAACAAAAATAAACACATACGATAATGGGTAATATAATATTCTTTCAATTTGTAGTATTCAATTTTTCAACAATAAGCTAAGCTATTCGTTAAACATCGAGTATTTAATTATTTAAATATTAATTTAATAATGATTATATAATGGCCGAAAAATTGTATCTGAGAGGCAGTTTCCACAAGAAATTTATAAATTTAAAGTACTTTTTTACTTAATATGTAAAAATCCTTCAAATCTATTTAGTTCATTACTTTCAAAATTTACTCTAAAATTTAAATTTAAATTTTGATGTGCCAAATACTTTATTCAATTTAAATGTTGGTGTGCCAAATATTTTATTCAATTTAAATGTTGATGTGCCAAATGCTTTATTCAAATTAAATGTTGATGTGCCAAATACTAGATCTATTGTTTTAGAAACATAACTCCATTGTGATTACTGATTTTTAAGATATATTTTCACTGTGTAGGTAGTCTCCTCATGTATTTATATTTGACTTCATGTGTGACCATGACGCATGGCCTTTTATTCCCCCAACGTTGCTGTCGTCGCGTCCGGCCATTAGGCTTTCTTCCGTTTGATAAGATACGACGACAGTGTACGTACCGGTAACCCATATAAATATAGACTAGCGTAATTTAATAATGGGACTAGATAATTGCCCGCTTTGCCATTATTTATAGTTCACACTTGTAGTAGATATAATGGGAATTTATGCACTTGTTTCGGGAATGTTTAATGAGCGATTTTGGCAAGATTAAGGAATGCCAGAGATTATGGAATGCCAACTAATTTATTGGGTAATGGTATGCCAGTGATTTCTAGTCTGGTTTATTGCCATTTTCAAAATACACAAAGTGCGGAAATGATTTCAGTTTTAGAATTGTACTCAGCATTTTGGAATGTTTTACAATTTAAGATAATGACCAGTGCCTAATAAAATTCATTACACTCGATAAAGCACATTCTATTTCAACAGACCTATATTTATAGTACTTCCCAGAGAGTTATTAACCATTTGTTGTTATCTTGAAATCTTACATACAGTAGAGACTTCTTTTGAACTTAAATTAATTAATATAAATATTCCCAAGACTTTTCCCAACCAAAACAACAGGATAGGGGTTTGAGACGGCAACAAGTTGCGAAAAAGTGACAAACTGGGAATAGGAAGCAGCCATATATACAAGTCTATATAGCACCGATAGATCTACAAATATAAAAACACACACTGTTGGCAACTGTTTCGGTGGCTCTGTTGCCAAAAAGAAAATCGGAAAAGTTTAGAAAATGTGCTAAACGACAACAGGGAAAATAATTTTCATTCGCGTACAAAAACAAGCCGCAAAATGAGCGACAAGCCAAAAAGAGCGGAGCATACAAATTGCTCTGCAATTTATTTTTATACGAAACGAAACAGACAAACACCAATACAAATGGGAGTGTATATACATATATAAGCGGTTGAGGTTTGCCCCCTATATTTGTGCTTGTGTTTGTTTATTTATAGATACGTTTACGAGAGAGTCGATCGAACAATTTCTCTCAGTGCCGCAGTTATCAGCCGAAAGCACATTTATAACCACAAAGGAACACACATACGCCGTATTGGCAAAAGGCTGAAACAGCAGCAAAAACAGCTCAAATCAAATAATGTTCGGCCAGCCCAAAACAGTTTGAGGCAAAACGCTCGCTCGCGATGACACAATAGCAAAATAGTGGCGCTGGCGAACGAATTTTGCGCTAATATCAAGCATACGCAACGTGGTGCGCGACCGACCAGCTATAAATAAAGAATCGTTCTTTTGTGCCATTTTTTAAGTGCGCAAAACCAAATATTTTCAAAATCTGTGCAATAAGTGAAGTGAAGTTAGCACGCAAAATGTTGAGTGATGAATAATTATAGATGCCATTAAATATTGTGGAAAAAAAACATAAAAATAAACATCAAGTGTCAGGGGATAAGTGATTAGAAAATTCTTGTGGAAATTTTGTTGAAACCAGCAGCGGCACAACGGGTCAACGTTTGCGGAATATCAGCGGCAAGCGACGCAGCAATATGATCTATATAGATGACTCAGAGCCGGAAGGTGGTAAGTCTACAAATTGCTGCAAAATCGAAAAAAAAAGCCGATAAGGGCTCGAATAGCTGTCAACGCTGCGTATGCGTGTTGTGTATCACCGGTGATAAGAATCGTTGTCAACTGTTATCTATGTATATACGTGTTATAAATGCATACCCTGATAAATGTCTAAAAATGCTATGTGTAATTATTGTATATTCTTCGACAGAGATTATACTGATAACTCTTTCCATTGCCTTTATGTCTTGAATCCCCCATAAGCCAAACTGCAAATAGACAAATCAAATCAACACAAATCTATGGCTTAGCAGCTGTTTTCGATCACTCCTTTTTTTGTTGGCCATTGAAGTTATCAGCAGTTAACTACGCTTTAATAAAGGGCCAAAACAATAAACATTTTCGGCCCATGATACTGATGCCGATGCAAAACATTAACTTTTATGCACAGATAAAAAACAAACCGAAACACAATTGCAGAATGGATCTGGCGAAATCAAGCTGTGAATGGTGGAAACAAATGCTTAAACGATTTAGAGCCGCATCCCAGGGGCAGTGGGCTTTTAAAAATACATGAATTTCAATAAAATACGGCCATGACTCGTTGGGAAAGCGGAAAAGTGGGGGCGTGCCCAAAAAAAAAGGGGCCCAGATAAGGCGCACTGTGATCAGGAAACATTTGCGACGCCGTTTCCATTGTCAGAAACAATAAATTTCACGCATAAAACAAAAGAGGGGCCAAATATATATATATATACATTTTTTTTTCTTTGCCTGCTGCATTAAAGCTGAAATGAAAGGCAAAAGGAAGCGCAGACGATGAAGGATAAATGTCACACCCGATGAACGTTGGAAAAACTGTGGTAACTGTATCTACAGTGGCTTAGCCAGCCGAAGACAAAGGCAAGTGGAAAACCCCAAACTTGCAAAGGGAAAAAGGAAGTGTCAAGTAGTTGGGCCAGCAGGAAATGGTTGAGGGGTAAAATTCTCGTAGCATGAAAAATGTCGAGCGTCGGGCAATTTCAAAAATGAAAAGAACCCAGAGCAAAAAAAAAATGGACGCGTAACACGAGGAGGCAGAAGGAAAAGCACCCACAGAGTCCCACTGATTTAGTGCCATCCAATCCACCGTGTGGGCCCAGGACACAACAAAAAAAAAGGGTTACGCCTCTCGTTTTGCCAGCCATCGAGTTTTCCCAGGCAGTTTTCCCAAATTGGCAAATAACAACAAACGGAAATACTTGTCTACCTGCGGCAAAGGTGGCAACCTGACCGATTGGCCAACCTTTTTCCCGGCCAATTCTCACTTTTCCGTGTGCAGGTGTATCTCGGGTTTGTCTCAGCTGAATTATGTGTGTGCTAATGGCGCATAAGCTGATTTCTCAATTTCCTCTACCCAGCTTGTCTGGGCAATTAAGGGAAATCTTTGGAAAAAAGACACTTTAATCGGAGAGGAAATGAAAGCATTTACAGCGGAAATTGCCAAACCGCAGGGAAAACCAAACACGTGGAATTTTAATAAAAATATTTTTATATTTTTCTACTTTTTGTTTACACAAACTCTAGTCAAATAAATCAAACAAGCAGGTCCTATTATATTTTAAATGTAGTTGGTTTTTATACATTTTCCAGCTTTTATTGTTTGCTCTGGAGGCAGAGAAAGCACGCCGATATTGTATAAATATTTAAACAAGAAATCTGCATAAAAATGCTGGCCAGCGTCTGATTGTGGCGTCATTAGATGAACGAAATATACATATTTCTTTATAAAGATGATTTTTCAGCATACAGTAAAGACGTATAAGAAAGGAAAAATGTATTTGAATTTATAAATAATGGTCCTATTTTGTTTTAAACATTTTGCAGTTATGGTGTAAATATTTAAACAAGAAATTCCCATAAATTTTTCTTTATGAAGACGATATAAGCATTATATAGTAAAGATATAGAGATGATTTATGTATCAGACCTAATTAATAATGCTTAAATATAAAAGTGTATTATATTTTAATTATTTGAGACTAAAGATCAAATTTTTTGATTTAAATTATTAAATGGCTATAAGACACAATACTTTTCTAGCTCTTAACGAGTCGGTCATTTTGGGGAGCTCACTCGGTGGGTGGGAAACATTTCTCATTTCTTTTTTACCCCGCTGCTAACCAAAAATATTCAAAAATAAATTTGTATTTCGTTTGGATTTTTCGTACTGCGCTGCCAAGGTGAATGTAAAGCAAACAGGCAAGCGCGAAAGAATCTCTCACTGGCCGTCCTGAAAGTTACTCGTCCGATTTTCCCCCTGAGAGTCGCCCGTATATATAGATCTAGTTGCTTATATATAATCGAGATAAATTTATTTTACGTCGCATTTCATGTTGAAGGTCGTTCGTTGATATTCACTTCAGTTGACGTTGCGAATTCCTCGACTCTGCATCATCGCGGGGTCTGTGTACTCTACTATGTGCGTTTGGGGTTTTCAATGAGATTTGGCCAGAACTTGATCATTTATCTGGTTGTCAAGTAATTATGTAAATATTTCATGTTTCCTGATTTTCTCAGCCCAATATTTGGCTCTGCCTCAACCACATCCTATAGATACTTTGTCGTATGTTATGTTTTTGTGACTTTTTGGCCTTAAACCAAAATTTCAGAATTTATGTTTGCCCCCACTAAAAGGGAATATTTATTAACCCGTCTTGGCGAAGCTAAATTAAAAGACATTTAATTTGCATATATCTGGGGACTATAACAATTTATAGAATATTTAATTCAGCTCCAAGGCATTTTGGGCAAAAATAGGAAAAACGATTGCAAGAATCGTATAAAAAGGAGATGTAGCTGCGAAAATGTGCTGTTTGGAAACCAGCAGTCCAAAATCCATTTTTGTTTCCGCCGCTTGCCTGCAATGTTGTTTAAATTTTTAATGCAAAAGTATCTCCGGCAGTTTGTCTGGGCCACAGCTGCAGGTGGAATGGCAGTATTAAAAATGCAAACAGGGGCGTAGAGTGCATATATGTATGTATGGAGCGGGTTTGTGTGATTATAGCGCATACGCCATGTGGTGCAGATGCAAGAACGGCAATGCCGCATGCTAAACAAATTAAAATTGCAATTTAATGTATTGGCAGACAGACAGCCAGGAAGCCCTGTTAAGATTGCATTTGCCAAATGCAAAACTAAACAAACAACTGTCGAATGGCGGAATGAAGAGGGCGAATCTGCTTGTTGCAACTCAATTTGCATGTAGACACTTCGCGCCCCAGAATGACAAACGGAAATTTCCATAATGCCAAACAGTTTCAGCCAGAACCACATTCGAAAACAACCCCAAAAGCCGCCCAAATACCAACTGCAATTGTTATTCGGGCTAAGGACACTGCTCGCATCCAGCGAAAATAATCAAAATTATGTAAATGCTCTCTTGTATTCGCATTCGTATTCGTATGTTTTTATTTATTAGCAGCCTTGCATTCCGCCTTTGCCTGTCATGCCGGTCATTTCATTCACATTTGCATTGCACGTAGTCAACAGCATATTCGTTTTGTAATTTCCCATGTTGCTGATTTATGGGGCGCAACTAAATTCCACTAGGACATTCATTATATAGTCAACTCGTCACAGTATCCCCAGCTAATCAAATGCTGCCAATCATTTTAATGCATATTGCGTATCGTGACTCTTTAGTTTTCACCATGTTTTCATTACCCGGGGATTATTGCGATATTTAATTGTTGACCAGCTACTGGTATTTAAAAGGCCATAACTCGTCGGGTATTTTCGCGTATCTGCCTCGGTAATCGCCTTCATGCGGCCAAACAGATCGTTAATTCAGAGCGATTTTCCCATTCTGGCTGAAATTAAATTAAAGCCCATAAACTGTAACGGCCAAGAGTAATGCGTTGGTTAGCTGCAAGTGAGATACATCCACTCTGAGTGCGAGTATCTTTAGCTGTCGACGAATCCACAGACTGATGAGGCACTTTGGATCCTGTTGCCTGTCGGAAACTGTCTTGTCAATCGACATCCTTTGGGGAATGACTGAAATGCAATTGGAACTTGGCTCAGCCATTTGCTACGATAATTTGTGAATGAGCTTGGAGTCTCAATCAGGCTTTAATTGAACTAGAACTGATGTAGCTTGTCTCTAAACAATAAAATCTTTAGCATTTTGAAGATACCTTAATTTTTGAATAAATGGGAACACCTCTATTTCCTTATGTTTTTATAATTCTAAAAAGACTTTAATGGCATTGTATGGTTAATGTAACCATACAAATTGTTAGTCTTTTCATTTGATAAGATCTTTGTCAGTTCTACTTTTAAACGGTTATCTTATCTGAAAAGTCATTTATATAGACTGAACAAAAGACTTCATTTGTCTTGCTTGTCTTTGTATAAATTACTATACTGTCTCAAATAAAATTATAGATTGCATTGCGAACTGAGTAGAATATTTTCTTTATAGAGAATTCACTGACAGCTTAGGTAAATGTATACATTTCTAATCGCTTCTAAAAAGTAAATTAAAGTTTAGAGGGCGTAGAAATCTACTTGCCCCTACGTTAAACGAACTAGTTAAGGGCATAAAAATGGTACTTTAACGGACTGTAGAACACGTCATTGGCTCACTGGTCACTGAATATTTGAGCACTTGCAGCGAGCGTATTGTATAAATAACATCAACACCATTAAATTGTCAAACGTGCCACTGCACTATGGGGTTTTTGACCACTTTATGTGGCATTTAGTCATTTTTTAAAAGTGCTCTAATTAAAAAAAAAAAAATGGAGTGCATTAACAGAACATCAAACTGTTATGCCTCATACTCAAAATGTTAATACTTAACAGCATATGTTAGCATAACAGCTGTAAAGTCAGCTGTTGCATCCAAAAGCACCAGCGCTAAGTTTGCAATTTTTTCAAAGCGTTCTTTGAAATTAATTTATTCGTGTAAAACACCATTTGAAAAGAAAAAAACAAATGGAAACTGATCTCACAGGCTTGTACTATATGTTAAATGTATTAATTGTTTAAATTATGTGTGTTTATACTAATATTTTGTCATTTTATAAATGCACCTTAAGCTGAAATTTGAGGAACAAATTTCAACTTTGGGAAGAGTTTTGAAATAGAAGTTTGCATTAGTTTTCAATGCGTCCAAGTGTATGTTGAAGCCTTGTCAATTCTGAGCAAAAATTTGTTAGTCTTATTGTGCACTTTTCCGCACTATTGGTGCAATTTTAATTTTTCTTAGATAACCTCACTTTCTCCAACGCCGACTTGGTTGCTGTTTGGAATAGCGAGAAGGGCAGGCGTGAGCAAGAAAAGGCTATACAATGTTTGATGAACAAATTATTTATAATATGAGGATCATTTTGATATGTTTGTCCTGTCAGTTGCCCGTCAATTTGGACAAATTCGAATCATTTTGCCTACAAATTGGCGAATTGTTAGTCGATATGTATCCGTGGCTGCCGATGAGTTTTGAGTTTGATGAAATTTTTTCTTTTTGCTTTTGTTGCACTTTTTATCATCCACTTTTATAGGCATGGAGCAACAAATTTCAGTTCCTTAAATTTCATTAATTTTTTTTTAGTTTTAACCGATCGTTCCTATGGGAGCTATAGGATATTGTTTCCTGATGCAAACGATTTTCACACTATATGTGCCTAGGGACAAACAATGACGATTGGTAAAATTTCATGTCGATATCTCCAAAACTGACCGAGTTATTAATTAATGCCACAAAAACAGGCCAAAAACCCCATAGTGCACTGTGGGTGTCTATCTCTCCCTGAATTTCCCCCTGCATCTGTGTGCGTGTTTGCCTGGTGTGTGAGTGGGTGTGGGTGCTTGTGGAGGTGCGAGTGAGTGTGCTGGTTGTGTCCACGTAGCTTGCAAGTGCAAACTTTATTTAGAGATGTCAAACTGTCGCTCAGCCAGGACACACATACAAGTGCAGATACAGATACATTGTGCAGGAGCAGGTCCATTGCCTTTGCAGTTCTACGTGTCAGCACATTGTTGATGTGGAAAAAAGAATGCACAAGAAAAAAATATATATATCACTAAAACATCTATTCGACACCCAAAAAGGATTTGGCAATCAAGTTTCTGGCTTTAAATGGCGGATATAGTTTAGCAATTGCTGAAGGAATATCTACTTTTGGAATAAGTTAAGCTAAAGAAAATCAGAAACATTTTTAATGATTTAAAAAGTTATTACCATCGAAGCTCTCTAGCGATTTCAGTTGATTTTTCTCGATATATCAATCTTACATTTTTTTTAATTAAGCTAAATAACTCGAGTTCAAAGATGTGACATTTTTAATGACTTCAAAAACCGACACTCTATAGCGATTTCACCTGATTTTCTCTCGGTGTATGAGTGAGGAATCCAGGATAGACAGTCGGGTAGTAAATAAGGCGTTAAATTTTAACAAATTGTTGGCAGAAGCGCGTGCGAACATGCACCATGTGGCCGTCATTGAATCGATGACCTTTCAATTACCTCGCTGTTTTTCCCGATCCCGCCCGATCCCGCCCGATCCCGCCCGATTCCGATTTGAAGCGACCCGGTTCGCACTAAAAACCTGCATCTTGATTAATTGTTTTGTTTGTTGCGCGTTAATTGATTTATCTTGCTGATGCCGCAACTAATTCACAGAGCTGGCAAATTATTTATGGGCAGGCACTCACGCCCCCACGTCCCCATATATAATATATGTTATATCCTATAGCCACACATGTGTAATCGGCACTTCCACTTCCGGTTGGCATGGCGGCAATTTTTTGGCCGCTTTGTGCACTCTGCAATTTACAGTTGTTATTCAATTATGCCCCCCAAACAAATGCAATTCGATTTGAGTGCAAATATGTGTTCGCACTGCTCGGCATATTTGCTATTTTGCAATTCCCCTTTGGGTTTTTCGAAGCAGCCGCAGACTTCGCTCTCCGCCTTTGATTTATGCGACCATTGGCCTACACACACTGGCAGCCAGAAAAAGATATAGAAAGTATATATGCATCTGTGTGAAGATATCTCTGACAATGGCTGCCTTTTCCCCTTTCATTTAATTCATTTGTTTTGGCAGCTGTTTTGGCCAGAGTTTTTAAAGTGTTTGCGGCAGAGGGATTTAGTTTGTAAAAATGCACACTGTAAATTTCTTAAATTCAACCCAAAATTGCCAAACAATTTCCAAATTCCAGGGGGGAAAATTGGATGCCCAGCTGCTGCAAATGACAGCGGCACTGGCCTTTGTGTTGCACTCATAAATTAATACACTTTGAACGGGCTGCCATCGAGAGCCGATAATTAACTGAGCGCCAGTCGCTTACTAACCGCCATCAGGATCGGCCATGGATAGCTAGTGCATTGACAAAATTTCCAGGAGTTTACGTTAACGAGTTCGGATGATGCTTTGGACCCTCTGAATCTCCCTCTTTACCTGCCACGCAACTGCCATAGCTATATTATAACACCAGCGGGCAACATAATTGGTTCTTATTAATGGTACTAATTAGTTTTTATAGACGAACAATTATAATATAATAAATAAAGAAAGAAACCTGTATATTATGCTGTTTTGTCTAAAGATTTAGTAAATTAAAAACCATGAGACACAAAAGCTTTGTAATAATAAGGGAATTCTCTATCTGAAATATAAATATTTCCCATCCTGAAACTGATATAATATACACCCTCCCTTTAATAACATAAAATGATTAAATTACTAAAGAATACATTAATTTGTTGTGTTTAATTGTAAATTCACTTTTTTTTCTGAAATTTAAAAATATAAAATTTCTATATGTTTTTTTTTTTTAACTTGTAGATGTGGTTTTAAAAACGTGTTATTTACACTTTTTGTTTTGCGTATCCAAAATGTTACTTAATATTTTAACCTCGACTGTGCCCCATAAACAGCAGGCGAATAGAAAATGGCAGAGGAACAGGGACAGAAAGTCATTTATGTATGAGCGTTGGCACTAGGTGTCTACGGTGGCCTCACGTCGCTCATTAAATTAATTAAACGCTGAGTTGCCAGCGAATACATCGGCATCTTTTCGTATTTGAGACACTCGCAGAGCTTAGCAATCTAACAGTTTTGAATTTTCATCGCGCGGCGTACTCTTTTAATGCCATTTTGTTGCAGACTAAGTAGAAAGTTTTAATGAGTTCATTGCGGTGTGCATCGTTAGTCTGGCTTGAAATTGTTTTGCATTTAGAAGCGGCTGTTGCTGCAGCAACTTCCCCGATTTTCCCCGATTTCCCCAATTGCCCTACCGATTTCCAGCCATCTGCTGATGACAGGGCAGAAAAAAGGAAAGCATTTGGCTGGGGGAAAACTCCAGGCTTGTGTTTATCTTTGCAGTCTGCAGCAGTGGTCTCCATTCGATGTCCTTTGGCCCTTTGTTGAACTTTGGAATTGCCTTGAAATTGCTGTGCTCACATCGATCAATTAGCAGGCATTTTATGCTGGGGCAGCCTTTTTAGGGGCACTTTTAAATTTATCACTGCTGCAGTGCCCTTAAAGCATTTTCCGCTCAGCACCGCTCAACTTTCGGTGATTAAAAACGAAAACAGAATGGAGAATTCCCACACATATATACGCTGCTCGAATGGCGGCGTTGATTATAAGCGCGAAAAGCTCACCCATACAGACGGCCGGAGATTATGTGTGTGCCCACAAAAGCCAGCGTAATGAATGTGTAAAGGGATAGCCAAAAAGAGGGTGGGGAAAAAAGGGAAAACCCCTTTGGAAAAGCGCCACAAAGCGTTGGCTAGAAGCGATTCAAGAAATGCAAGAGCCTCGTCGTCACACATGGCGTATGTGTAATGTTCGGGGCGACCAATATTTTGGAATAACTCGCTTAGTCCTTAGCTCGCAAACGACTAAATTAAATGCGAAATAAGCTGAAATGAAAATTCCAATTGAATGAGACTGGTAATGGGATAAAAAACAAAATAAGGGAGCACGACACATGCATACAAATTTCTAATGCTAATTTCATTGGGACAAAGCTGGTGAAAGCCAGCGAAAATTAAATGAAATAAAATAAAATTGCATCACCAAGTAAATTGGCAACCAGAAGGAGCCAAAAGTGACAACCCAGGCTGGGCATAAATTTTGAATGGCAATTGCCCAATTAAAGTGTGCCACAAAAGTATGCAGCATAAACTGGAAATTGCCCGGGAAAAGCAGGGGAAAATGTGGAAATACTTTGCACTGCATTAGAGCTGAGAGCTTTATGGCAATGGGGCGACTTTCGTCAGTTCTCGGGGAAACGCTCAAGGTCTCCACACACCCACACTGATTATTACTTTTCATTTTTCCATAACGATTTTCATTTTTCTCTCGCTTTCCGCACATGCAAAAAAAAAGAGCAGGGCGTTTTCGGAGCGGATTTACGCTTGGCGTGCAGGAAAAAAAATGATGAAGATGAATTGCCGTTGTTGAGATACTGCCGAAACATTCGATGTAGATATGGAGGATTAATATGAATATATATATATGTATGCAGAATAAATGGATACATGGTATTGATTTGTCTCCTGTCATCTGTCCCCAAAAGCATTTGTTTAAAAACAAAAAAAAGTCGGTTTAATTCCGCAAGTTTCACTTGTCATTTATCATTTATTGAATTCGTTATCGTCAAACATTTAGCACATCTAACGTGTCCATTCGATTGAGAGAAATAAATTGTGTGCCAGTGTGTCTAATCAGATCAGGACTGACAAGGATCACTGGGTTTGAGAGGTTTAAATTAAAATCTCTAGGCATTATAAAAGAAAAGTTTGTATATCCACAAAATTGATTTGTATCACCAGCTCAAGTTATTTAAAAAACTTTGTAGATTTTTATGGCACCCAAATAATTAATTATAAGGAACAGTTTTCTGGGTCTTTACTGGACTTATGTATTTTAGAAATAACCCATTAATGTTGAGCATTCTTAAGCTTTCAACATATGACATCCGGCTTTGACGTGGCATTATAGTCAGGCTTACAATAAGTGAGAATACTCATAGCCCTCTCATTTTCTTTGCATTTATGCATGACCATTTGATGAAGGCAATGTGTGTGGGGGAAGTCCCTGTAATAACCAATTTGAAATGGCACCGTAGTCACAGTCGAGGCAAACTTTTGCCATTTTTTTAATTCTCCCACCACACACTTTCAGCAATGTTCTGCCATTCCATTGCCATTCTCATACCAGCCATGGTATTTCCATGGCACTTAGGCTGATTAAAATGCACAGACATCCCGCAGCATCGTCATCAGCAGCAACAATAACAACGGGAATATCTACTGGCAACTTCAGAAGCACATTTTCAACAAATTTCGCCATCAGTTAGCACAACGTCATCAACTATATATGTATAACCTGTAGCCTGGTCAAAGCTTTAAATAAAAGTAAACCAAAATATATTGCCCTTAAATGAAATCAAAGTTCAGTAAACACTTTTTTTTACTTCTGGAAACTTAAAACTATCGAAAACTCTAAAGGAACTCCGTTTTGGCAAATTATTCTAGTTTTATAAACAAAATAGAAGGTAAAATAATTGTATAAATAATAGACTGAACTAGGGCGGATTTTTTAAAAATGAGTTTTCTAATTTCAAGGGAAAACTAAGGAATATTTATTCAGACATCTTAATTTATATGCTAATCCAAATGAGATGCAATAAAATCCGATTTGAATATTGGATTAAATTTATGGAAAATAATAGTTAAGCAAGCTGAAATCCCCTGACAGAATGCAAATGCACAAACTTATTTGCTTTGAATTTTGCTAATAACTTTACAAGAAATAGTGTTTTCATGCCAACATGTAAGATGTTTAAAGTAAGGAAAAATCAAGAATTGAAGAAAACAAATTTAAAGCTGCATTTTGATAGAAATTTATTAATGTGAAAACCCCTCATTCTGTTTGGCCGACAACGAACAGCAAACGAAGGCAAAAATTTAATTCAAAGTTCATTATAGTGAGACTAAAATCTCTTTTGCTTTGAATTTAGCAAGTGTTTTAACTTGGCAAACAAATAGCTTAACATCTTTGTTCCGGCTTCCTGTCGGTACATGTATAAAATGTATTACTTATATGCATTTTCCCGTCTGGCCTTGCCATTAAATGTTTGGCATACTTCTGCGGATTGCTTTGGTCGCGTAAAAAAGTGTTATTAAAAGCGAATATAAACAATGGGGAAACGCCTGCAAGACCGTGGTGTTTGCGTTACTTTGGTTTATATATTAAAACGCCGACGTCTGGCTTGTGGTTTTTTTCCCTCTTTCATTTTATTTTGTGGCCATGTAATGTGTGGTACATTGACATCCATCGTTTGATGTGCAACAGTTTGCATTTGTTGTACACGTTTTTCCCTGCTAAATTCACGTACCCTTATATTGTGTTATTAAAAAAATTTCATTAAGCACATTACACAATTTTTACGGCAGCAGCAAATTGCAACATCAAATCGATGGACGGATGAGCCAGGGGGAAAACATTTTTCGCTTCCGCTGAGGATTCGGTTCGTTTGGAATTTATTTTTTAATCTGAAAGTCAAGGCAAGCCTGGCAACAGTTGCCGAAATGAGCAGTGGGGGGTTATCCTGGCAGATCCTTGACGACCGAAAGAGCAAAGGCAAATCAAAGAAAAATTTGCTGATTTTCATATCAGAAAAAATTGCCATCGTTGGCACAAAAAATCGTTCAGCATTTGCATCAGGCGCTCCAATGGCGCTCTATTGAATGGGAAGTGCAAATATAGTATCTGCGACTCCCGCACAGCCATTTTTATTGATATTGTGCATAAATTAACTTTATAAAGTTTTTTGAATTGAATTTGCAACGAGTTGCACTTTTGAACGCAATCCACACATTGACCCTAAGGGGTGAAAGAGACGGAGATAGGGACATGATAGAGATGTCGATAATAGTACTTCTGAATAAGTGATGTCTGACATAGAATTCAAACTTTAGACGAAAGCTGTCTAACAGCTAGCAGATATAAAATCATTTGGTATAAGTAGCACTAATACCCGTAGATAATTATAAGTAGGTAGTTATATAAGCATCTGGATAGTGTGCAATCATCGCAATTAGATAGCTGAACTTAGCTGAGGACATTCATTAAGTCTAATAACTTGAATATATAAGTATTGATCTATAAGTCATCAAAAACCTTTTTTTAGTTCCTGATAGGCACATTCATTACAATATATAAACATTCATACAGTCAAATTATCTATAATTATGTAATGCCTTTTTTTGTTTACTCAGTTAAAGGTCTTAAACAAACTAAATGAATCACACAATAAAACGTAAAGCTGAATCCATATATGTGCGAATCAGATTACTTGTACATCAATATTTTTCTTCCACTTCCTCCGCATTCCTCTCAACGAATCGTATATTATATGCACATCTTGCAGCTTAATGGAACTGAAATTGATTTACGAAAACACTTCAAACGGCTCAAGTCCAATTTCGATTGCATTTGGTTAGTGCATCGGGGTCGTCAGCCCACCGCCCACCGCAGCCACGCCCACCGTCTCGCCGGAGCATATGGGCATATCCCAGCCCCTCAACCCCCCTCTCCGAAAGTCTCCTTATTTTTCCTTTGGATAAGCGGTGCAGTGCAAATGCCAAGCAGAGTCGATATAAATGCATTTATTCATGAGCTCGAACCAGGAAATGAATGGGAGCTACCTGCCGCCCACTCACATCCATTTGTAAATATGAATATGAGTACACAAGAAAAAAAACAGATTGATTTAAAAATTATCCTTGCTAAACATCATTAAAAAAATAAGTAATCATAGTTAATTTTGTATTTTATTTGATTAAAAGTTATTGTGTTGAACAGATATATATTATTTCATGTGAAATAATCCTTTCATATGATAAATATAAAAAGTTGATAAAGGCAATTGAGTAAAAAAATTGATTAAATATTCGTATTCGAAAAACTATACATGCTTAAGATGCTTTTTGTTTTTTTTCTCACACTTTTTTGTCGCAAATATGATACACAAATGTTTTTTCAAGTATTTAAGACAGTATGAGTGAGCTTTTGTGCATAATGTATCCCTGTCTGCGCTCATGTTGAAATTTTATGAGCGATGAAATATCTTTTCGAATCCACTTTTGTGTCTTTCGAATTATGAATTATGGGGCCGAGAAGTTGGCAGCTTTTCACCAAAAATTCCATTCAATGGAGGGGGCCCGACCTCTTCAATTTTCTTCTCTAATGCAAGTGTTTGGGCGTGTTTGCCGAAACTTAAATTGTGCGCATTATTGGCAGAGTGCACTCAAATGCACTCACACATGCACTCACTCACTCAGTCGCTGCATGAATTTGCGCCAAAAACCGTTTAAGCGATATATGGCCAAGGGGGCGTGGCCGAAGGGGAGGCGTCAAGACTCGGCAATTGCAGAAACTGCATGCATATATATACAAGTGCCTCGCTGCACACAAATAGCAAAAGGAACGCTCTCAGCCGCCATTTCTATTCACAGTAGACGCTCAACTTTCACTTTGAATTTGCCAAGTTTGTGCCTCTGCCCCACCATTCCCCTTGCCTCTTCGAAAAAGTCCTTTCCTTTGCTTTTCTGCCTCGCCTTTGATTTTAAAGATTTATCGTGTTTTTCGTAGCATACTTATGTGCGCCATTTACATATTAATGGGACAGCTGCCGCGCAGATGACATCAATTCATAGACGCTCGCTAACAGCTTAACCCCTTAAATACCAACGTTAAGTGCAGCTGGAAAAAGTCATGAAAATGTTGTACTTATAATTTGGGTATTTCTTTAAAATGTTGTATTTTTTCTTAGCTATAATCACTGCTGTCTTAATTCTTATTAAATGAAACGAATCGTTTTTAAAATGATTTTCAGATAGATGAAAAATATTATATAAGTGACATTATTCAATTTGATATTTAAAATATACTACTATCGTAGCTTATGTAAATTTCCTTTAAATATTCTGTTTGTCCCCACTCGCAATCAATGGGTTAATACAACAATCTGACTGACTGACTGAGTTACCCAACTTTTACCATGAACCTCTGCCAGATTATCAATAATTCCAATTGCAAATTTGCGAAAGCAACCGTTGCGATGCGTCCCACAAAATCTCCCAGGGATTATTGTGGTCGAATGTCAAGTTAAAACTCTTGTCCTTAATGGGAAAAAAAACAAGAGAGAACGCTATAGTCGGGTGCCCCGAATATCAGATACCCGTTACTCAGGTAAAGGGAGTGCGAGGGAGATGGAGATAGAAACTTTGATCACGCATAACTTTTTAACGAATGGTCCGATTTGAAAAATTTCTTCTACATTTCGATAGGTATTGATAAACACAATAAAACTGCATTTTTACTTTTCCGAAATATTTAAATTTTTAAAATCGTATATTAGCCATTGTGGGCGTAAAAGGGGCGTGGCACCTTTTTGAAACAAACTTGCGCTGCGTAGGAACTCCTAGAATCTGCATGCAAAATGCCAATCTTCTAGCTTTTATAGTTTCCGAGATCTCAGCGTTCATACGGACGGACAGACAGACGGACAGACAGACGGACAGACGGACAGACGGACATGGCTATATCGACTCGGCTAGTGACCCTGATCAAGAATATATATACTTTATAGGGTCGGAAACGCTTCCTTCTAGCTGTTACATACTTTTGCACGAATACAATATACCCTTTTACTCTACGAGTAACGGGTATAAATATGAAATATCGAACACAGTCTGGTGACCACACGCAGACCCTGGAAAGCTCAGCGCCCACAAACATACAAGTAAACCCATATTTGTCACAATATTCCAGCTCGTCACTGTTGTCGTCCCCATTTCATATCGTTGCCTTGTACAAAATTCAATTGAATCAAGTCATTTTTATTTGTTTGGCAACTTGTAGACATGCACAACGGGCAACGAGAGCAACAACGAATCAAATTCTGAAAAGGGTTTCCTCTGAATACAACAGGAAAACTTGTGTGCAATATGTCCTGCGAAATATGTGACAAGCACAAACTGTTGTTGAGCAGTCGGTGGAGGAGCGGGGTCCATAATAGCCGATATTAAATGCACTCCAAACTGGGCCCCGGACAATAGAAATGATTGAAATGCCATATTGCCCGAGGAGCACTCTCAACCATGTAGCACACTGTAGCTCCAGGGCGCACTTGTTGTTTTTTATTTCTGACCAGGAACAGGAAATCTAATCAAATCACACAGTTGAGGTCTTAATCAGACCGAAACATTTCCTACCATATAAGCCACCTCTGGCTATGGCCTTTGAATTTATGGCAGCCAACTGATATGCTGATAAGAAAGTGCAATGGAATTACGGACTGACGAAGTTTTGTAAGAAACCAAAAAGTCTGAAGTGCTTACTTCAAAATCGATATCAATGCACCGATGCGTCAGTAAAAATATTCTGTGTGCTCCTGAACTCAGTAGTTTATTTGCAGTTTATAGAAAGTAATATTTTTAAATGCGACTAATAATATTATGTACCTTAAATAATATGACTTTAAAGACGTTTCAAAGAAAACAAACTAGAATGCGTCATTTACACTTTTTAAAAACGATAAATGGCCTTAACATTAGTAAAGTATATATCGCTTTTTATCGCTTTTTCGTGCTGTTGAAAAACATAAACATTTATTAGCCAGCAAAATGATTCCATAAATGTCTAGGAATTACTTTAAAAAGAAAACAATTTTCAAACAATTTAATTAAGGAAAATCTGTTATTACGAAACTATTTTATAGTCCCCCATTTTAATGTTCTCTATTTTATTATTTTGCAGTTTTGGAACCGGCGTTTCCTATGCGCGATGCGACCATAAATCGCAACGTCGATGCCCATAAACTTTACGATGTGCTGGGCGAGGTGGGTCGGTGAGTATCCTGCGGCACTGATCGTCGCACTCCCCATACTTCCCCTGGCATCAATAATTAATCAACATTTATCCCTGTGCAGGGGCAAATTCGGGACTGTCTACAAATGCAGGGACAAGGCGAATGGCCTGCAACTGGCCGCCAAATTCGTGCCAATTCCGAAACGCGAGGACAAGCGGAATGTGGAGCGGGAGGTGGAGATTATGAATTCATTGCAGCATCACCTCATTATACAATTGTACGCGGCATACGAATATCAGAAAATGATGTGCGTCGTCCTGGAACTGTAAGGAAGATATCAAGAGCGCCAAAGCCCATACAAATGAATGTGTTGATTTTGCTTGTCCTTGTCTCGTGGGTGTGAATCCCCTTCTATATTTCTCTATATATATATATGTTCATATATGTTGGGGTGAGCTGTATTTGGTGACCAAAACTTGAAAGCCCAGAATATAGTAGTTTTAAACTTAAATATGCTTAAATGGCTATGGCTGTATAAATCTGTTTAAATCTGTTTACCAATCTTAAACTAAAATCAGCTCAGTTAAATTTGGCTTAAAACAAGAAAGAAAAGCTAACTTCGGGCGGAGCCGAAGTTGATATACCCTTGCAGAATATTCTGTAAATTATATTCTCCAAAATTATTCATATGATGCAATCTTAATACTCATAAAAAATCCCAACTTCCTAACTTTAAAAACACCAAAGTTATGGCATTTCCAATCGTTCAGTTATATGGCAGCTATAGGATATAGTCGGCCGATCCTTATGAAATTTGATAGGTTGGATTGATTGGTTAAAAATAGAACCCATAGAAAATCCCAACTTCCTAACTTAACAAAAACCAAAGTTGTGGCATTTCCGATCAATCAGTTATATGGTGGCTATAGGATATAGTCGGCCGATCCTTATGAAATTTGGTAGTTCGGATTGATAGGCCAAATATAACACCCATAGAAAATCCCAACTTCCTAACTTCACAAACACCAAAGTTATGGCATTTCCGATCAATCAGTTATATGGCAGCTATAGGATATAGTCGGCCGATCTTTATGAAATTTGGTAGGTCGGATTGATTGGCCAAATATAAAACCCATATAAAATTCCAACTTCCTAACTTAACAAACAGCAGAGTTATGGCATTTCCGATCAATCAGTTATATGGCAGCTATAGGATATAGTCGGCCGATCCCGGCCGTTCCGACTTATATACTGCGTGCAAAGGAAAGAAGGGTGTGTGCAAAGTTTCAATTCGATATCTTTAAAACTGAGAGACTAGTTCGCGTAGAAACAGACAGACGGACAGACAGACGGACAGACGGACAGACGGACAGACGGACATGGCTATATCAACTCAGGAGGTGATCCTGATCAAGAATATATATACTTTATAGGGTCGGAGATGTCTCCTTCACTGCGTTGCACACTTTTGACCAAAATTATAATACCCTCTGCAAGGGTATAATAAGTCTTTAAATGATTTTTGGTCACAAAATTCGGGTCACCCTAATAAATTTGTAGCCCTCTATTTCACTATTCGTTAAGTTTGTTGTCCCCTTTGTTGTTTGCCACATTGTTGCTAAGGACACAATATCTTGCAATCAGTGGGAATGTGCATAAAATGCGATTTACACGTACGCACATTATCGTAAACTAGTAAACTTTTCTGCCACACCCAAGCACACAATACACCCACACAAAGTCCGAAAGAAAAACCTTAAGCAACAGGTTTTCCCCTTGACACACAAGCATTTATACAAATTTACAACACTTTTATTTGCCTCGCGAAAGTTTTCCGCAGCTTCTTTGTGCACAAATGAATGCTGACATGGGTTAAGGGTCTAATGGCCCATAAAAACGATTGAGGCAGGTGTTTTGGCCCACTGATTAGTCGACGGCCTTGACCCACATTGCCCGCCCGTTGGGAGAATACAGAAAAGCTGAAACAATTTCATTTTCATAGACCCAAAGACAAAGCCCCCGAAAAGACTTTGTCAACTTAAATTAATTTTCAACAAAACAAGGAAACTGCAATTTGGACAAGTTGTGCTGTTGTTCTTGTTCCTCTTGTCGTTTTTCCCCCTAGAAAAGTTAATTGTTGACTGGCATAGTTCTCCTTGGCATATTCATAACAGAATGTTCAACTACGACCAACATATTTTTCCAAGAAGAAAATTCCTCGCCTTAAGATGGGCTGCAAGGAAAATTGTTTAAGCATCCTGCTTTCCACTTTTAAGTTTCATCGAGCAAAAGCCACTCAAAGGAAATAAGCAGAAAAGCCAAACTCAAACAAAGTGCTGGCATTTTAACTGGATTTAAATGGGATCCTTATCAATTCACTATAAATATTTAAGGCAATTGATTTGCACATGGCAGGCAAAATGAAACTTCTCGGAACAAAAGCTTCATTGGATTTTCTTAATTGATTGGATTTACCAATTCAACTTTTCGTTGATCACATTTTAGTAATATTCTGTTTAGTGAGAATCTCATTTTGGAAGTAGATTATTTAGTGTAAAATAGTGAAAAAAAACAGTTTGTTTTTAAAAAAGGATAGCATTAACTAACTAACTAAAAGTATCTGAGAAATTTCAATTGTAAAAGTTTTTATTTGTTTTAGAAAGGTTTTGCAATTTATTTCACTGTATGTTCCTTGCTTTTATAAAATTTGTTTACTGTAATCTTAAAAGCGTTGAAATATTCAAATTAAATTAAATTGGTTCATAAAGTATATTTTAATTGGATAAAAATTTAGAATTTGTAAAGTATTTGGATAGATCTAACAAAATTGGATAATCATAGCATTTTATTTCTGATAGTATTAAAAGCTTAGCAATAGTCAACAATTGTCCATAAGTAGGATAACAGTATTCCATTTCAAACGTGAAATGCACAAATATCCACATGCATTTTTAATTTACTCGATTTCGAAGTGAAGTGCATCAACTAACTAACAAACGAAAAAAGCAGAGAGAAACTAATTTCACTGCGGCATTTCTCCTATTTTTTTCGGCATTTTTCATGAGCATCTGATGGAGGAACGGGAGGGCTTATGTGTTGTGTTTTGCTGTCAACATTTGGGGAAAATCTGGGATGACATTTGTCGAGTGTCTGAACATAATTCCCTCCGATTCCAAATCCAATCGGCATGCTGTTAGTTGATGCCCGTCACTCGGGCGGATGGATGTTCATGGATTATCTGATTTTCGTGTTCTGGCAGAGCAATCGGTACTCTTGTAAATACCATAACTAGTTTAGAGTGGGCCAGGTAAGGTAACTAAAAACGAAGCTAAAACCTATGGTAAACGAGGAGGAGAGACTAATTGAAAGGCGATAACTCTGCTTATGGTGCTTGGTTTGCATGATATGTTTTGTCTTTTGCGTTATTTGGAGTTTATGTATTTCTGTTTTCTGTTGTTTTTCTGGTTTTCTAATTCAGGGGATTCATTTGTTATTTTCACAGCATTGAAGGTGGCGAACTGTTCGATCGTGTGGTGGACGATGAATTCGTACTGACCGAAAGGGTTTGCCGCGTATTTATTCGCCAGGTGTGTGAGGCCATGGCTTTTATCCACGGCAATGGCATAGTCCATCTGGATCTGAAGCCCGAGAATATTCTGGTACTCACACAGAAGGGCAATCGCATCAAGATCATTGACTTCGGACTAGCACGTAAATTTGATCCAGATAAGCGTCTTAGGGTGAGTAATTAAAAATAAAAAAAAGGGTTTTAAATAAAATTAATATTTTAATATTTACTATATATTAGGTTCTCTTCGGCACACCAGAGTTTGTGGCGCCAGAAGTTGTTAACTTTGACTGCATATCCTATGGAACAGATATGTGGAGTGTCGGTGTTATATGCTATGTGCTGTAAGTTTTACAAATATTTTAGAATAACTATTATTACTTTGAGCTAAACGTTTAAAAGCTGAACAAGCTATTGATCCTACAGCATCTTGAAATAGTTTTTTAGGTTCTCTATATTATATTTCTTACAATGTTTAATACAAATGTAAATAAAATATATTATTCACTTATTATAGAACACTTTAAATGTCTAATACAAATATAAGTACTCTTTAAAGTTTTAAAAAGATTTTAAATTATACATATCCTAAAAATCCAAGTTTAAATGTAGATAAAATATTTTCTATTATTCAAGTCTCTAAATTCCATTACAATAAATGTAATACAAACTTATACTTTTGCAAAATTTTGAATTACTTACTAAGTTCTTACCAAGAGCTCAACACATTCTGTTAAAATTATAAAAATATCTCCAAAGATGTTGATTTTGCCACTTCCTAGATTTGAGCCAAAGCAATATTTTCGAACCATTTATGTTGTACTCCGAGCAATTAGAAATTTAATCAAGACCCGCACTCATATCTTAAGGGTAGAATGCTTGGGAGAAAACCAATTAAAAATGTGTACCAGCTAAAAATGTGATAATCAAAAGGGGCGGTTGTTGAAACTGCTCTTCCTTCTTGTCCAAAAGGAGTGCGAGCGAATTTAATTTAGTTAATTAAGTGTTGGTTTTGTGTTTTTATTTATTCTACTTACGCTGCTTTTACATTTCATGTTTATTGACTCGCCCACACCTCAAAAACTCACACACAATCCCGTATGATGCGATATGTTGTGGTTGGAAACAGCATCTCAGGACTGTCGCCTTTCATGGGCGAGAACGACATTGAAACAATGTCAAATGTAACCATTGCGAAATACGATTTCGAGGATGAATGCTTTAATGGCATATCCCCCGAGTGTCTGGATTTCATAGCCAAGTTGCTGGCGAAGGACCTGGGGTGGGTGTTTCTCGAGCTCTCCCCTAATTAGAGTCTGCTTGCTAACCCGTTCCCGGATTTCCATTTCCATTTTCATTTCCATTCCCCCAGCACCCGGATGACAGCCGCCGAGTGCATGAAACACAAATGGCTTCAGCAGCGGCCGGCCGCCGCCGCCACAGCCACGCCCATCACAAAGGCCGCCTCCGCGGCGTCCAAGTCGCGCCTGAAGTCGGTGTCTCCGGTGACGGCTCCCTCGGAGTCCTCCGAGGACTCCACGGAAACCATCGAGGACGACGACGAGGAGGCGGAGTCGGAGGTGGAGCAGGCCAAGCAGGCGGATAGCCAGCAGGACGAGGAGCTGGCCAAGCTCTGCAGCGCCGCCGAACTGGAGGTGAGTAATTGGGGCAGGAGACCTGTCGGGCAAACAAACAATTTACCTGGTGTCAGATTCCCAGAGATTTTAAAGGCTTGGTATTTTGTACCTAATTAATTTATTATTGTTATCAACTTAATTTTATTACATCAATTAAAAAATATTTGCATTTTATTCTTATTAGACTAATGTCTACTCCTACAATTTAATGACAACATTCCTGTCTCTTAAACGATTTATTGCTTACAATTGTATCAGTTAAATATATATCATATTTTATAATACTGGAAAACTAATTTTCATTTTAAGAACTTGTCATGCTGAAAGTTTTTCTTTTTAAGATTAGAATATATTTTTAAGAATAAATTATCTAGAACCTTTAATTTTTTAGAAGTTATTATAATTATTCAATCATAATTTAAAAGAATTTTCTTGTAAAAGTTGTCCAATATAACAGCTTTAATCTTTATTATTCGTATATTTAAAATTTAATGATTTTATAAATTTATTTGTTTCCAACATTTGGAGAACAGCCATTAAGTTGATGTAACAAAAATGTTTTCAGAAAATTATAGACTATACCTAGAAATATTTTGCAAACTCCTGAATAGTAATTGTACCTCTCGCATCACTGTCCTTTTGCAGAACAAAGAGCTGGATGCCACGAAGGACAACCTGAAGAACTTCATCGTGCGGTGGGAGACGCATCCGAACAGTCCGTACGTGTTCGACGTGGAGGGCAATGTGATTGCTCCGCTGAGCGAGACGAGCTACCCGCATCCCCGGAGGACCCACGGCCAGGACAGCCTCTCCTCGTCCCGAGGTGAGTACGGATCCCAGCGCCAGCGTGACCGACACGCCCTCATCCACGGCAAATGAGGCGACCGCCTCGCATCTCCAACTGCATCCCGCAACCGGATCGACTTTGTATATTACACGATTAACTTGTCAAACTAATTGTTGTTCTTAACTTGAATGTGGAGCAAGCTGGCTAGCTCCCTCTCTGTCTGTATCTCTCTTCCGTCTCTGTCTGTGTGTTAACCCCTTCTCTTCGGTTAAATCAATCCTACAATTCTATATATTTCCGGACGAGGGAGGACCAGCTTGCCAGCCAGAACTGTTGTTTATGTTTAAGTAACCCTAGCATTAAGCAATGTGCCTGGCATCCTTGTAGCGGATGACCAGCTCTATTAACCACTTTGACACTGTGATAATGACAGCCATTGACAAAAAAACAATTACTGAAAAATATATCCAAAATATAATTCAAACTCCAGCACAATGATACTTCTCTGTAGTTTCTTCGAGACGAGAAACCGAACTCCACCAAACCACAAACTCTTTCAATTCCGCTCTATACCACTCCCAAATCCAAATCCCCCAGAATTACCCCAATCCCCAGTTCAGGTTCAGATCGACACACATACTCGTATAGCCACAGTTTCTGGTCTGCCAGCCAGGTAAGCCCAACATCCAGCTCCGAAAACCCATCATCCTCAGAGATCGCAGTCAAATTCCAAAGTCAGTCTCATGTTCATTTGTAATTTGTCCATCAGGGAGAATATTAAATTAGAAATTTCTTTAGAATTTGTTTTCTAAGCATCTCTCAAAAAGTATACAACAAATCTTTTCCCAATTAAATTTTTTTCAACTAAAACTTTTTTTTTTATTTATATTTTCGATCACATTTTTTATCAACTAGAAATGGATATTAGGATAGTAATTTTTAGGAATTCAGAAATGAAGCAAAAAAGTTCTATAAAAATTGTTATATATATATATATATATTGTTGCTTTCTTTTATTAACTTATAGCCTAATTTATGTAGACAATCACTCATTTACTCTAACCCTATCTGAACATTTTGATGTTTCTAAGAGTCATTTTACACAACTCTCTGAACTCATAAGCATGATATTTCTGTGTGTAAATTACCCATTCATGTACACTAATCCGTCTGTAATTTTTGGCAATAACCCCATAATCTCTTTGTAAACACTTACTAGATCTTCTAGAGAATCCTTTTAAGACTTTGCTTCACTTACAGTTTGTTCGCCGTCGCCCTGCGAATCCATTTCCACTTTGACGGATGACGAACGAGGTGAAGATGAGGATCTGCCGGAGGAGGAGGAATGTCGTAGTGCGGACAACGAGAGTCCCCATTCGGTGGCCACACCCATCAACGAATCCCGGGAGAAACTTTTCCCGACGGTGGCCACCTCCAGTCCGTCCACGCCAACGCCGCAGCACCTGTTCAACGAGAACTTCGACGAGTTCTCCGGCAGTCAATCCACCGCCCAGCAGCAGCGCAGCATGAAGAGTTATCTGCACACCTTCGACCGCAGGAACTCGGATACCACTTACCTCCTGGGTCGTCGCAGTTCCGGAGAGCGAGTGAATCTGGCGGATGAGATACGGAAGCTGTCCGATCACCTGCTTATGCTGGCCGAGATCAACACCAAGCTCGGGGATGCCAACAACAATGGGAGTAGTAGTAGTGCAGCCAAGCCAGATCCTCCTGCTCCGCCAACTGCTGCTCCTGCTCCTGCTCCCTCTGGCAGCACATCTAGTAAAACCTCCGAGGTCAGCCAGGACGGCAATAGATGGACCAGCAAAAGCACCTCCAGCAGCAGCTGGAATCGTCCCACTGCGAAGGGAGGACTCCTCAGCCAGGCCAGCAGCAGTTCCCAGAGCCAGAGCAGCTATGATGATGGGCAGGGCAAGACCAAGATCAGTTCGCTGTCTGTGAGATTACAGCAGTCGATCGAGGAAACCCCCAAGCTAAGCAATGGCAACAGCTCCACTAGCAAATCCCTGGCACAATCTCGCGTGCAAACGGTGAGCAGTTCCAATGCCAGGAGCTTTACCAGCCAGCATGTACAAAAAACCAGCACCACCTCCTCGAAGGTGATCTCCAGCAGCAGCAGCACAAGCACCAGCTCAAGGAACCAAATCTCCTCCAGCGCCAGCAACCAAATCTCCTCTACCGCCAGCAAGCAAATCTCCTCCACCGCCAGCAACCAAATCTCCTCCGGCGGAAGCAATCAAATCTCCTCCGGTGGAAGCAATCAAATCTCCTCCAGCGCCAGCAGCCAAACCTACAACCAAATCTCCAACAGCGCCAGCAGCGAATCAGCCAGCAGTCGACGAGCCAAGTTCCGGATAAACCAGATGAGTAGGGATGTGCCGGTGGGACTGCCGGATACCCACCAGACCGTGAACCTGGAGGAGGCGGCCAACACCACCAAGGATTGCCTGCTGCATCTGCTGGAGAAGTACAACGAGACCCGCAGCCGCAACCCGGTGGGTCGTCACCAGAGCATCAGTGTGGATTGGCATGTCAGCGACAATCTGGAGTACCGCTCCATGAGCTCCATCAATGCTTTCTTCCAGCGGCACAATCACAATGGAGGTGGGAACAATGTCCGCAACATTCAGGCCCAGTTGGAGGAGAAGGCGGCGGGGAAGTAGGCGCACAGCTCCGGAGTCCACTGTATATATCCGATATATATATTTATATGTAGAAAACAGATCAACCAAATGGAACTTATGTAAAACTACAATGCGATTGAAACAAATTAATATTTATGTACTTGATGTAAGCAATAAATTATTAAATAAAAGCCTAAATATGATTGGTTTCTGTTGTTTGGGTTCCCGAATTTATATAAGCCCCCATTGAAACCTAAAAATTAAAAACAAATATTAAATTACTACCAACTAAAAAAATCAAAAACAATTTATTGCGGAAAAAACAAAGATTAACTTATAAAATGTACAAAATTATTTAAATAAACTACGCTTTACATCTACGGCTACAACCAAAGCAATGGTTAGGAATTAGAGTCAATCAATAACAAACAAACATGTAAATGATTAAATGCAGCGATTTTTGGGTTTTTCTTTTCAATTTTTAAAGAGAACATTGGGCGTTGTGTTTTGTGTTTTGTTTATTGAAGTATGAGTTGTGTATGATTTAATTATACATAAAGTATCTATACATATAAATATTAGGAGAATACTTTGGATTTTGTTCTTAGTTAGGCCTTACAAATAGATGCTTTGTATAAATGTTATGAAAAATAGGCTCTGCCTATGTGTATAGTATAGTTATCTAGTATTTGTACATGATAGTTTTAGGCAAAAGTGTTTTCATAATTTGCCAGAGATCATAGCAAATCATAAAATACATTTTTACCACTGGTTAAGAAATGAGAGCTCGACAATTTGTGTGCATTTGGCGGCCATCGAATAAATGGCATCCAAACATGCAGAAATTGACGAAAATAATTCAAAGGCATTCCTCTTTTTTTTTCGTTTGTTTTCCACTGGTCGAATTGGGGACAATGTTAGTGGGTCGAAAAAACAAGGCGGCAATGAACCAAAAACCGGCTCATTGTGGCTCCGTTTTAGCGCCTTCAAAGTGCAAAACAAAATTCAATTCTGCTCTGCCCTGAGTTTCAGTTTGGGTTAACTTAGAGGGCAGAGAAGGGATGAGTTTTGTTCTCTCCCGGCAAATTTCTAATGCAAAAGTTGCCGGAGAAATTTGCTAGGATTTTACAAAGTTATGTAAAGTTAGTATTCCATCGTTATAAAGGTTAAATTTCGTTTGGCTTCAAGATAGTTAAGACTAATTCCATTTAGCTTGCGGTCTCTCTCTCTTCTAGTTCAATAGTTGGTTGTTGTTAAGAACTAATCACTTAGTTTATGGCATTTCTCACTAGAGAAATCTAAAAAGTTTCATGTAGCTCGAGCTTACTGGCTGGCTTACAACTAATTACTGGTTACGAGTAGTTGAAGACTAACGATTAATATTCGCAACTGTCGCCCTTGCACTGCATAAAAGGTTCGTAATAAAAAATTAGGAAATACTACACAATCGCAGTGGCTTATAAAAAAATCATATAAAATTACAAATTGCAATTCAGTGGGTTGGCCAGCGAATCTGAAGTTTTAGTTGTGGCGCGGGCGCTTCAGCATCGCCCCGAAATGCGTCCCCAAAGCGAATCCTCCGCTGGAACTGGCGGATGAACTGGGTGAGCTGGTGCGCAGACGCTTTGCGGGCGATAGTTTCTTGGGGGCCTGAGCCAAACGCTTGCGCTCCTTCATGAATTCTGCAAACAGAAGAGAAAATGGGAGTTATTATTACATGTTTCGTGTGATCGCCAAATCAAAGTCAGCTGCTGCACTTCCGGTTATCCTCGTTCCCATGTCATTGATCCCTAAACAGCAGGCGCCGCCTGTTTTTGCACATTTTGATTTCGGTTTCGGGTAGATTTTCAGATTGTGGCACGTGGCCGGCATCAGTTCCCTAACAGAGGGTTGCAGATCCACACAGGGGTAGCAAATAAATGCCAGACGGCAGCCAGACACAGTCGGTCTTTAGCCTGTTTTTCAGGTAGTCCAATGAAAGCAAGAGTGGTGGTGCATAGCTGCATAAATTACGTTCTCTAGCTTACTGGCCAAAGTAGCAAAAAGTACATCAAAAGTACAGTGAGTCAGGGCTTTAAGGGCTTCAGAGGCTTCACAACTGGTCACCCAATGCGGGTGCATTTATAATGCCCCGAACAGACACTTTTTACGATTATAATTACACATGCATGCGAGTGGCATATAAAAAACGCAGAGTACAAAACAATCAAAGGGAGGTTTGATAAGGCCACGGACTCTGGATGGTGGTGCATTGAAAGCCGATCCCCAGACCCCTCTCTCGTTTTCTGTAATGAGGTCAGGCCATAGACAAAGCGGAGTCACAGCTGTTGGCATTTATAGATGCAGCCATCCAGCCCGCATGCGATCGATCTGGAAACCAACCCCCGCTCAGCCGGGGATCAGATCAGAATCGTTCGGTTTTTGGAGATGAAGAGCTGTAACAGCTGCAGACAGCTTTGGAGTGCCTAACCCTTTCGGACAAAAATAAATCTCCCACAAAGCATTGGCTAATTGCTATAATTTGGGTTTAAGTTCCACGAGAAACGCCCACTACTAAAGGGTACCTATTCCCTGGGATGTGAAAATAAACAAAAAATGTTGAGGGAGTGGACTTAAACAATATGTGAAAGCAATCGAACAACCCTATTTGAAACCGAAAAGCCGCTATGTTTGACCATTGAACTTAATTTATATTTTTGTATGCATTGAAATAAAGTTTTGCTGTAAGCTCAAGGAAGAATCAGCAATAAATTACTAATTCATTTTTAGATTAAAAAAAACTTCCTGAATAAATCTTAAAAATGTATTTTAACAGTCAATTCAATACTAGTTTTATATTCTGATTAAAATTCGGCAAAAAAAACTCCATCAACTTTCATCTGGGAACCGAAAATAAACAAAACTAAAACAGTACAAGAACTAAAAGCTATGGGAAACCAATTTGTAACGTCTATCGAAATGCAATCAAGCCTGACCCTGGGAACCGTCAAGCTCCGCTGATCAATGAGTGGTATATAACCAACCCTGGGCGGTACTAACCTGTGATTTTGGGCTGTCGCTTGCGCAGGACTATCGAGGAGGTGCTGGCCAGGTTGGAGGAGGTAAACCGCGTCGTCAGCGACTCGTCCTGTGAGTCGTAGCAGGAGTCGTTGTCCGTGTTGGACTCCATCGAGGAGTTTACCAGGTTGGAGCCGAAGTTTTCGCGCTCGGAGCGCTCGTTGACCAGGACGTCCATGTCGCTGGGGTTGCTGTCGGCGGAGGGACGAACGTGGGCGGCCCTGGTGAGGGTGTACATCTCCGGGGCGAAGCTAGACTCCTGGAAGCTGACGCGCTCCCAGATGAAGGAGGATTTTTCGGTCAAAGGGCAGCCGGCGCGGAAGTCGAATCCCCACTTTTGCGTAGCCAATTCTTGATGGCGCTCCAGTTCGGCATTGAAGGGTCTACAAGTAAAATTAGATTAGTTATGGGTAAATGCAAGGGTTATTCCCGGAACTCACGTTTTGTTGGTTGCACCCTCGGCGGATTTGGAGCTGCCAAAAAGGTCACGCTTGATGCGATTCAGTTGGCGACCGCAGGGCAGATTGCGACTCACCGCCGGACTGCTGCTCATCTTGCAGAACTCGCTGAGCATCGCTGGATTCAGAACTCGGGCACTGACCATGTTGTCTATATTTTTGTTTTTCGTTGCTCTAGTGTTTTTCTGGTCTGTTTTGAGACGCAGTTTTCTTGCCACTTGTTTGCGAATCGCACGCCAAAGCGAACTGTCAAACTTTTGGCGCCAAAACTTTGTTTTCGGGCCCCAAAAGAGAGCCAAAGAGCAGTCTCCACACGAATACAAATCACAGTCTCCACACGTTCGTGTGTGTGAGTGTGTGGGAGAGCGAATGTGCCTGTGTGTGCGTTTATGGGGCAGCCTTTTTTTAAGCTTTTTGCTGCCTTCAAAAGTGAAATTTCACACTGCAATTGTTTATAAATTTATTATAAACAAAGGCCTTGGTTTAATAGCACTTGGTTACGGTTTGCGGTTGGTGGTTTAAGCACACTACACTGCAATTCCACTGACAAAACGATCGTTTGTGACTCTCTTATGAGTTTTAAATTGTATGAACGCCCTGTGGCAGCACTTTTAGTAGTTTGTTTATTTATACAACTTGCAGTCGTTGTAAGAGCGAAGTTTGTTGACTTTTTCGGGTACTTAGCGCACTGCGCACTGGATATATTTAGGATATAGCGCTACCGATCGGGGCGAACCGCTCTCGACGAACTCAGAGAAACGAATAAATGATAAATAAAACACAGAGCAAAAGCAAACGTCAAACAACCACCACTCGGCGTTGCCAGTCTAAAATCCAATGCGGTTCGCGCTCTCTGTGTAGCAACCCTCGATTTCAAAATGATCAGAGAACGAAAGAGATGGAGAAAGAGAGCAGAACGTTTGGGTTTGAATGCGCTTTTTATTCGATGTAATATCGAAAGGGCAATGCACTTCTTTGATATATTAAAAGATACCTTCAAAATATAAAATACTATTAGGCAAATTGAACTTTAGTTAAGAGGAATATGTTGTAGATCATGTTCCAAATATTCTTAAGTTGTTTATTTCAGTTATTCTTTAAAACCAATCATTGAAATACTAAAGTTTCAGCTAAGCAAAATAGTAGTCAAGTTATTATCTATGAATGTCAATTAATGGGTAATGGTATAATATCAACTACTTAAATTGATAATTCGATGATTCGAAAGTTAAACTGAAACATAAAACTTTATTAAGTTCCCTGATAGAGCATATCAAAATAGTCGGCCTAACTCCACCTTTCTCTCTCACTCTGTATCTCCCCGTCTCTCTCTCTATCTCTATCTCCCATCTCTCTCTTTTCCATCCGCGTGTTCGCTGCCTTTTTGTTTGTTGTTGCATCGGTGGAGCTGTACTTTTGGTTGCGATTGCGATGGGAAGATATGTATAAAAATAAAAAAATGTTTTGGCTTCGGTTTGTTTGGCTTCAAACTGGATTTTTAGCTGTCGAAGGGGCGTGGCAGGGGGCAATTTGGGGCACCGATTCTTTTCACTTTCCTTGTGTTGCCAAGGGGAAAATAGCGCTTGCAATGTGGGGCACTGGTCCAGTAGATAAATCCCATGTATACATATGTATTTTAAATTTCCTCATTGAGTTCCCAAAGCAATATGGATATTTCAAATTTCCGTTATGCCTCACTTTTTTAAGTACCAAAGTTTTCTGCTCATTTCATGCTGCATTTTCCAAAAGTTTTTCCCTATTCTTGTGCAAAATCGTAAAAAATTAAATTACACTACCGAAGCAATAAAACGAGATTTATATTGTTTGCACAAATCCAATTAAATAAAAAGGAGAGAAAAGGAACAAAACGTTGGAAGTCAAATTCGTAGTCTAAAGACATCATTTGCTTTGTCCTTTGCACTCAACGAAATAATAGAAAAACCTCTTGGCTTTCCACACAAAAACCCGAGAAAAAAAACACAAGAAAAAACTGAGTGCAATCACCCCAAAAAAGGCAGAGATCGTTTGACGACCGTTCGATTAGGCAGCATCATCCATAATTCTTCTTTCTCCACTCCCATACGATCCGATCCGATCTGATCCCTTGTGGTTCGGTTTTCTGTTTATGGGACACACCCTCCCCTCAAAAAGAAAAGCAACGTGAATTTACACACTTTATAACAAATTTGAGAATTCTACTGGCGTTCGGTTGCAGTCATGCCTGAAAACATAAACAACTCAAGAAGGAGTTTTTCGAAAGGGGGAAGAGTTCGTGATCCCTTTAAGTAATTTCCTCCCGAGCAGGATATCCTGGTTTATATGGGTTGTGTCAACACACGCGGAAAAATGAAACGAAAAAAGGCGTAGAAAAGAGGTGGAAAACGCAGTTCTCAAGTGTCCCCGTTTATAGGGGCAGATCCTTAAAAGGATTGTCCCATGGAACGTGCGGGCATTATATGATAATCAAGGTATTTGGTTGATTGGAGTCTCTAATGCTGGTTGGATTGGATCTTATCGGCTACTCTCCATTATGCACTTATGTAACTATCCCCCCTAAGAAGATAAGACCTAGGTAAACATCATCATCGCTTCCTAGCCAAAGGTCGCGGTTTGTAAAACCTTATCTCGTATCTATTGAAACCTTGACAAAGTCCTGTCCTGTTTGGTCTTGTATAAAATATACGTTACACTCATTTCGAATGCAACGCTTCTTATCTCCTAAAAACCCAGCACACCACCAACTCAGCCCAATTCACCCCAGGAGGAGGCCCAAGATATCCCACTCCATAAGTATCTATATAGTACCATATAGTCGAGAACCTGGTCCGATGTGCCACGTGTTCCGGTGGGGGTGCTAATGTTCAGCGAGCATGACCAACCAGCTAAGTAACGCTCGAAATTGCCGTAAGATATTTTTCAAATATTCTTGGTTCCGTAAGGAAATTACCATAAAAACTGTTCAACTCACGGAACTGTGACCGCAATTTCGAAAATTTTGCTAGGCAGGTGTGCTATACGACTAAAGACATTTCGAGGGTTCAGCCCAACTTGTTGTGGGAGTGTTTCATTTAGGAATAATAACTAATAAAGGGGAGGTAAAATAACCAGTAAGAAATATATCCTTTGGTTAGTTAAACATAAAAGAAACAAGAAACGAATAAGCAGTAATACAAAGACCTAAAATATTCTTACATATTAATCGTTTTTTAATTTCTAGAATATTTTTGGGAAAATGAATGATCTATTCAGTTTAAGATCCAGGCATTAATTACAGCAATATCTCCTACCCTTCTGCTGACCAACAGACACTCCTCTGAGCAGGAAAATCATTTATATATCTCACATCGCAACCTTAATCGCTGTGATCCCAATCAAAACACAAAAACTGGCTAGGCGATCTACTCCAAGTGTTACAATGCATTTCTCCCTGGCAAATGACCAATCATTAATATTACGAAATCTCTGCGCAGGACATTTATAAATGACTTTTACTTATCTTGCATCTTTTGCTCGGACAAATTGCGGTCAGATCGAGGACCTATTGATGGATATCTTTCAAAGTGGAATGCAAATAGTCGGGCAAGTATGCAAATATTTGGACTGGCTACCGTATAGGCTAATCCTTTGCTGATCCTGCGGCTACTGTGCTACTTTCCGTTTAGATCATCAATCAACGAAAGGCACTTGTGCTGACCGCAGAGAAATCTAGCATGACAACTCATTTTATTGAAACAGTCAGACGACTCGGTGGACAAACACCCAAGGAGGTTGTGTGAAAAGGTTTCCTGTTCCTGGTAAACGCGTGGAAAACGTGTTTCCGAAAATACGTTGGCTCAGCATGATGCGAGGAACTCGTTTTATCAGCCAAGAAATTATAAATATTTATGGAAAACCATTTGAGCAGAGCGAACCCAAGGAAAGAAAAACAAACAGAGGCATGGAGTCAAGAAGTTGTCAAGTCGCAATGAATCTCAGGTCGGGAAAGCAGATCAGTCAGAGATGTATCTCCTGGGCCCTCGGTATTTGTATATGCTATCTGCCGCCGAACTACCCCAAAAAAAAAGGAGGAAAACCTCAGTCACTTTTGGATACATATTCGTTATTTGAGGGGACTTCGCTCCCCGACTCAACGACCAAACTCAAATAATAATAAAAACGCATTTATGACTGCATCGGGTGAGAAACGCCATAAAGCAGCGAGGCAATCAGCGTCGGCGATCGGTCAACGTAGAAAATAACCGAAATCCTTTCGAAAATCATCCACAAAAACAGGTTGGAAAAGGGCACAAAGGCACATAGCCCATAAAAGGCAGGTAGATCTCGCGAGCATTTGGGGGTTTTCAATCACAAAACAAATTTATTAAAGGGAAAAGGAACGTGACCCTTTTCTGATTTCGATTATGGGGAACGAGGAGCAACTGAACAAAAAACGAAATTAACCAAAAACAAGAAAGGAAAGCTAACTTCGGGCGGAGCCGAAGTTGATATACCCTTGCAGAATACTCTGTAAATTATATTCTCCAAAATTATTCATATGATGCATTCTTAATACTCATAAAAAATCCGAACTTCCTAACTTTAACAACAACAAAGTTATGGCATTTCCAATCGTTCAGTTATATGGCAGCTATAGGATATAGTCGGCCGATCCTTATGAAATTTGATAGGTCGGATTGATTGGCCAAAAATAAAATCCATAGAAAATCCCAACTTCCTAACTTTACAAACACCAAAGTTATGGCATTTCCGATCAATCAGTTATATGGCAGCTATAGGATATAGTCGGCCGATCCTTATGAAATTTGGTAGGTCGGATTGATTGGCCAAAAATAAAATCCATAGAAAATCCCAACTTCCTAACTTAACAAACACCAAAGTTATGGCATTTCCGATCAATCAGTTATATGGCAGCTATAGGATATAGTCGGCCGATCCTTATGAAATTTGGTAGGTCGGATTGATTGGCCAAATATAAAACCCATAGAAAATCCCAACTTTCTAACTTTACAAACACCAAAGTTATGGCATTTCCGATCAATCAGTTATATGGCAGCTATAGGATATAGTCGGCCGATCCTTATGAAATTTGGTAGGTCGGATTGATTGGCCAAATATAAAACCCATAGAAAATCCCAACTTCCTAACTTTACAAACACGAAAGTTATGGCATTTCCGATCAATCAGTTATATGGCAGCTATAGGATATAGTCGGCCGATCCCGGCCGTTCCGACTTATATACTGCGTGCAAAGGAAAGAAGGGTGTGTGCAAAGTTTCAATCCGATAGCTTTAAAACTGAGAGACTAGTTTGCGTAGAAACAGACAGACGGACAGACGGACAGACGGACAGACGGACAGACGGACAGACGGACAGACGGACAGACGGACAGACGGACAGACGGACATGGCTATATCAACTCAGGAGGTGATCCTGATCAAGAATATATATACTTTATATGGTCGGAGATGTCTCCTTCACTGCGTTGCACACTTTTGACCAAAATTATAATACCCTCTGCAAGGGTATAACGAGAACCCGATTCAAAGTCTAATGAAAAGCGGGCATAGTACAGTTGTGCAGTGGCATTTAACTGATGGAGTCATCCTCATCATCTTCGTCCGATGAAGTTAAAGTATTCCAGAGACCATACTTCCTGTCCTTGTTCTGTCGCCACAGTATGGTTGTTCCATCCATTGCCCCAATGGCACATACCTCGCCGGCCGCACTGAACTTCAAGGAGCAAACCTCGATTCCTTCGACCAGAAAGTAGGACTCCACAATAATGTCCGTGGCATACTTGTACTTGTAGACGCTACCCTTGTTGCTGCCGCATATGTAGATTTCCTTGTTGGGACTCAGCGTGGCCGCAGTCACTTTGTAGTCCATCTTGAGATGCTTTAGTACCTCGAACTGCTTGGAGTCCAGAAAGATCAGACTATTGCCATAGGAGATGGTCACTATCTCCCCGCCCTGGTGGAGCTCCATGGACTTGACATGGTGCGGCAGGACAATCGAGTGGGTCCTGTGGCCACTCAGGCAATCCCACAACTTCACATGGCGATCGTAGGAGGAGGTGAGCACGCAGCGTTCCTCCAAGCAGAAGGTCAGATCCCTCACGCCGCGGTGGTGACCCCGAAAGGACATCAGGGGCGTCTTGTCCAAGCTTTGCAGGTCGAAGAGGTTGATGACGGGCTCCAGACCAAGGCAGCCGGTCACCAGGCGATGGCCCCGCGAATCCAACTCCAAGCAGGCCACTGTCTCCGGATGCCTGAACTTCGACAGATGCCTGCCCAGGATGGCATCCCAGACTCGAGCTGTGCAATCGCCACCGCCGCTGGCCAGCATCTTGCCATCCTCGCTCAAGGACACGCTCCACACTGCCTCTCTGTGCTTTCGCAGTGATCCAATGCCTTTGCCTGTGTCCCCATGTCGCAGCATTACCAATCCATCGAGTCCCGCGGAGGCCATGCAAAAGCCAGATCCAAGGTCCTTGCTGAAGGACAGGTCCACTACTGCGTCCGTGTGACCTTCACAATATATGCAAGTCTCTTGATCCATCATCTTATTTATTATGTGGAATTATTCTGCGTAATTAATAGCCAAAAATAGGTTGTTTATTTGGAGGAATTCCCTGCTAGAAAGACCTCGACTGCAAGAAAGTTTATTTACGGCTTTTCCAAATTTGCTTAGACTTTAGTAACAACAAATTCAAAGGTTGTTATCTTATTTCTAAATAGCACAAAAACTTAGTTAAGGAAAAGCTTCTAGCTTGGCGATTATCCAGGGCATAAAGCTGGATACATTCATGTAGCTGGCTCCTCGACCAGCTCCACACTCAGTGTGCCCGCTGCTAGTCACTCCATATTGGACATTTCCGCTGGTGCCAAAATAATTACGTGACATGACGAGCGGCCCACCTGAGTCACCTCTGCAGGTGTCCACATCGTTTCCATTGGCGCACAAAAACGAACTGTCCTCGCCGTTGGGACACCTATCCGTGTCTATTTCGACCTCCATCAATATGATGGAAGAAATACCATTTTCCGTTAATCCCCAGCCCACAGCCTTATAGGGATTTCCGATGACCGAGGTGTAGGCCTGAAGATCTTCGGTCAAGGGAAGGCAAATGGGTCGAATGTGATCTGAAGTAAAATGTATTTTGAAATGAAAAATCACAAAAAGCGCTAATAAATATATAACCAGTTAACAGCTTGGATTTCTTACCTTTGAAGACCACTATCTGATCAAGTCTCACCAGAGCAATATCATACCCAGGAGTAAAGACATTAAACCCCTCGTGAATAATCCATCTTTCTATCGCGAATTCCTCTACGGGTGGGGCACAAATCCGTTTATAACCAAATGTAATGCAATCAGTTGAGGAATTTAAGTCGAACTCTCCCAGCCGCACTCGTAATCTGTTTAAGAATCTGGGTTAATCTGGGAAGAAATATATTAATCTTACATACTCGCTGGGCTTAGGGCACATTTCATAACAATGCGCAGCAGTCAAAACAAAGCCTTAAATTAAGCAAGAAAATATTAATATTTTGAATTATATATTTTCAACTATATATACGCTGTGAGATAAGAGATCCTCCACATCGGCAAGTCTCCAAATTATTTGGTATATAGATAAACGCCATCCAGGGTTGGGTCATCAAGAAGGATGGCTTGCCACCATAGATCCTTGAGTGAAGTCTTTGGGTGATAGTTGTGTTCGGTAGGACTCCGCAATCCTGTTGCCTCAGTTGCTCGAAAGCCCTTCCTGCGTCAGATGAATTAATTAGGCAGAAGATTGCCCAAGCTAGGGAAAAAGTAGCGAACGATCTGTTCATGATTCCAGCTCAGTTCGAAACAGACTGAAAGCCTTTCAATCGCACTTTTCTTTCTCAAAATTTTCACTGCCTTATCGCCCTATGAAGTCAATGCGATTAGATTCACTGCAAACAATAATTAAGGGGCAAACGCCTAATTATGACAGCAGGTTATTAGTAAACAACAAAAATGAATTATATCTATATTTTTCCACTACATTTCCTAAACACTTTTTTTTGAGAAAGATTCTTAAAGTAATATAATCAATAGGTTTGCTTATAAGCTATCAAGTTTTTAAAAGTTTCTTAAATTTATTTTGACTTTCCCACAAAAATCAAGGTATTTAAATATAACATAAGTCGTATTCCCTTTTTTATAGAGTAAAACATTAATGATATTGTAGAAGTAATAACCGCCATAATCAGCAAAATATTTTATTGAGTTATTGATAATGCATCTAGCCTTCTATAATCAAGTTCATTTAGTTATTAAATGTCGCATGATTCCACGAGATTTAGTTTACCTTATCCTACAAATTCGGGAACTCTGCTAGTTTGGCGAGTATCCACGGCACAAAGGTGGGTACATCCATGTAGTAAGCATTCTGCCCAGCTCCACAGGCATTGCTCCCAGTGCTGACCACTCCAAATTGAACCGTTCGAACGGCGCCAAAATACAAAGCGGACCGGGTGAGCGGACCTCCTGAGTCGCCAGTGCAGGTGTCCACGTATAATCCATCGGCACATAGAAACGAACTGTCCCTGCCGCCGGAGCACTCCTTCGTATTTATATAAACCTCCATGGTACTGTTGGCAAAGTCCTGGTCCTCCATTTTTCCCCAACCCACCGCAAGGTAGGTTTCTCCTATCGAAGAGGTAAACTTCAGGAGATCGTAGTTTAGGGGCAGACAAATAGGTCGAATGTGATCTGGAAAGGTTGTAAAAGTATCACAAAACTTCTTAACAACTCATATACCAACTTTTAATATTATTAATTAAAGATTTCTTACCTTTGAAGATCACTTTCCTACTAAGTCTTAGCAGGGCAACATCATTCCAACCAGAAAACAGGTCGAAGTCCTCGTGAACAGTCCATTTTTCTATAGTATACTCCTCTACGGGAGGGGCACAAATCGGTTGATAATCGTAGGTTGTGCAGTCGGTAGAGGTATTCAAGTCGAGCTCCCCCAGCCGCACTCTTAATCTGGTGAAAAATTAGGGTCAGAAATAAAAGTAGAAGAATTTTTGTCAGTCTTACTTACTCCTCAGTCTTGGGACACAATTTAATGCAATGTGCAGCAGTTAAAACGAAGCCTAGATTTAAAACAAAGAAATAGTAAAGGAATATATAGTATTTATTCACTATACATACGTGCTGAGATAAGAGTTCCTCCACAGCGACACATCTCCAAATTATTTGATACATAGAGAAACGCCATCCAAGGTTGAGACATCAGGGAAGATTTCCCGCCACCAATGATCCTTCGGCGAAGTCTTTGGGTTGGAATTACATCCGTTAGGACTCCGCAATCCTGTTGCTTCAGTTTTTGGTATACCCTGCGCTCCCTAGGGTCTTTAATCCTGGCTTCAGATTCAGGAATATATAGCCAGATGAAAGCCCAAAGCAGGGTGAAAATCGCGAGAGAACAGTTCATGATTCAAGCTCAGATCGAAAGAGACTGAAAACCTTTCGAGTGCAATTTTCCATATGGAGACTGCGTTTTAATAACCCTGCTTATCTCTTTATGGAATCACTGTGAAAGTTCCAAGAAAAATAAATGTGTAATTATGACTTAAACGGCTGATAAGTACAAAACATATATAACATTTATTTTATTATCAGCAATATAGTTAAATTGATAGAAAATCAGTTTCCAAGAACAACTTAGTTTTTTATAAAATACGTTTTTATAAAATACGTTTTATTTTATAAAGTTCGTTCTTCGATTGAAAATGTTTTATCGACATGACAGAAAAACAGCTCCTTAAGCCGAAAATCAAGGCGCCCAATAAAGCTTGCTTTTTGTGCCAGAGGCACCAAGTTTCTCCTCCGTTTTTCCTTTGCCACTTTTAATTTAATAGAAAGCACACAACCCCGAGGGCAAAAGTGGAATCCAGCTTGTGCCGGAGTCCGTATCAGTCATCACTTGTTAATCTCACTTAAACGTTTCAGCGGATATTGTATGGCCCGCATACCCGAACATTTTTCGGCAAGCAGCTGAAGATGGCAAACTACTCGCAACTTTGTCGGCGATGAAGCGCCAGGATATTAGCAAGGTGCAAACGGAGGGGAAAGGACGAGGGCGTAATGTATATTAAATGCACTCGAGGAGATTCAATTCATATTTCAGAACGTTTTGCCTCCATTATGCGGCCGAACAAAGGAGACGCCCTCGCGAGGACGAGGATCCATTTCACCTGTAGGTTGACAACTGTGCATACAGCATACACAAGCGGACTAACACAATGCTGCGGATAAGAAGCATCTACCAACACCTTTTGGCAATCTCTGACTTTGTACCTGAACCAATTGTGCGGGTCCTTTGCCCAAAAAACCAGGAGCAGGAGTCGCTGGCAACCGCAAGACTAACAGCACACGCCCGCAATTGAGACGATTTTACTTTCACACAAAGTCGAAAGGAGGGTCCCTCCAAATCAGCTCAAATCAGTGCACCGAAAAAAAACAACTATGATTTTATGATTTATAAACCTTAATATTCGGTAATTCGAAATCAGATGAGAACATTTCCATGATCCAGCTTACTAGCAAACAAAAAACCATTGGTTCCGATCATAAAAATTATTTTAAATATCTCTAAAAGGTTTCCTGTTTTATTGATGATTATTTAATTGTCGATTGTAATTTTTAATAAGAGCATTTTAAAAACTTTTAAATCTAGTATGAACTGAGAGAAGATGTTTGTGTTTTTATGAGTTGAATTAATAACGATATAAAAACTTATAAAACTGTGATAAAAGATATTTTAATATTTATTAAATATATATGTGCTCTTTTATAACTATTTTGATCTTTAATAAAATATTCAAACATTTTTGTCAGTGCAGTACTTTTCGGGCAAGAAAATTTGTCGCTGGCTTTTGGGGTTTGGGGGAAATTAAACGGATTTCCTCGAGAGCTTGAGTTGACAATGTGTGATGTGGTAGTAGCTCAAAGTCATTGTCGAAGAACATGCTAATTAGATTTATTCACAAAAGAAGTTTGTAAAGAAAAAGAGGAGAATGCAAGCTTAAGGACCTTATTCAAATGACATCATTTAACTTTAAGAGACATTTAAGAAACATTTTAGTATGAATAAATTGAAATATACTATACTTTAAGTATTCTAAGTATAAAAACTAATCAAATAAAATATAAGAAATAATTATGTTATATTAGGAACCCAAAATGCAGTTGTCACTTAATCCAAAAACAGTTTGTTCCCATAACCTACTGTCCCGCATTTTTGTCAGCTAGCCCACAAATGCACAAATCATTGAGAGTTTCCCTTTTTGGATTTTGTTTTGAAAACGCATTAATAATAATTAGTACAAACATGGAAGAGTTTTAAAGGAACTGCAACTCATGTCATTAATAGACGCTTTTCGAAACGGAAAGTGAGTGGCATGAACAGCATTTGGGCGTGGTCAGCAGGAAGTTTGGATTCATTTGTCAGTCGAGTCAAAATCTGAACATTAAGAAATTTCCCAAACTCAGCGAAAAGTAGACGAACGAAAATTAATTTTTTTTTAGCGAAATTTCGGCCATCAAAATATTTACTGGGCTCATAAAGTTGCATACTTTACGACCAGTCAACGGAAATTCTTGATATGTAATTGCTTATAATTTTTATAGGACATCGGGAGCAGGAGCCTCAGCAAGGGGTAAAGGACGAGGGGAGTGGAGGAAGGACACTCCCATTGATAATGCGAGAGCAGACATCAATCTGTCCCAGATTCGTGAGTTTCCTTTCGCATCCCGGACTCCGTTCCTCTGCCAAAGTGTCAGGACAAATCAATAAACTTCTAATTTTATTACGAACGCTGCAGATACCGATCTGTCACTTTCCATTGTCGACCTGACAATTGATATCTCACACATCATTTGGTTCGAGTGCGCACAATGAGATTGTTTATGCCATTTTTGGGTAAGCGACTTGCGAAATCTTTCCCTCTCGGGTAGTAATTCTATAGACCTTCTCGCAGGGGTTCGTCTAGGTATCGGGTTTTCACCTTTCCCTATTTCACTCTCAGATGCTGCTTTCTCCTTTCTAGGGGTTGTCTCAACTTGCGGTTTTTCTCTGAGAAATCGACGTGATTTTTCCGCATTTTCTGCTGGCATTTTGTCCACTTAACGCTGCTCTGTGGTCAGAGTTCAAATATGGGACCATTGACTAATGACAGTTGTCCGCAAATGTTTGCATAATCCTCTGATCAAATCGGATCGGCTTTTCTGGGTCAATGTGCTGGTCGATGGAGGAGAAAGCGGGTGGGGGATTGGGTGAAAGGTCTTTGCCTCATAATGCGATTTATGACCTATTTAGCTTATGGATTTTAAGAGAATTATGGCAGGACTTTGAATATTTAAAAGTAATAGTGACTGAAAAGGTTTATCTTACAGACGGTGGTTTGTTTTTAAAACCATAATGTAAAAAAGCGTTCGTTTTTCTAAAAATATATTATTTGAATGCTTTATGAGATAAGTTTTTTAACTAACCATCTGAAAATATAACTGAAACTCTAAAACCAAACTCTTAAACATTGTATAATCAGAATACTTTTAGTTAGTTTTTATTGCCTATTGCTGCAATAAAAAGGATCTAAATTACTAGCTAAATATATTAATTTCTCAAACGTAAAATATTAGTTTGAATATTTAAATATTATTATAAATTCTAAAACTTCAAATATTCTCTGAAAAAACCATTTCTGTCACTAAACTCTCCTCTAACAACTTATGATGTGAATTTTGTTGTCAACTTTCCCATAACGGAGATACTTTCCCATAAATCCCTTGTAAGAATCTTGTAAACCCGAACTAAATTATGCAAAAGCCATGCTCTACATCATGTTAAGGACTCGAGTGATCAATCCCAGCGATTTTCCAAATTCTGACACTTTTGCAGGCAGATCCTGGCAAGGACAATGGAGAAAGCGAGCCTTGTACCAGTTCTCCGATTCGCCATGCCTGTCGCATTGGATGTTGCTTTCGCTTTCGCCGATCTGCAGATCAATCAAACTTGGTCACGCTGTCGGGAATTATGTCACTCGCTTACTCAAATTGCAGGATTCGCAGGACGAGAATGATGAACTGACGGTTAAACTGATTTGCATACGAGGAGCGGAGAGTTTTCCTCGGCAGCTGCCACCGAGTTTTCCCATTGCAGGGAAAACTTAGCTTGACAAAGGTTGAAAGTTTTCTGGGTTTTTTCTTCTTTATTTTCCACATTTTTTTGCTTTTCTTTTTGTTTCTTTTCTACTGTCAGCGCATCAATCATGCATTTTATGTTTGCATCTTTTAGGCCAAACTATCTTTTGTAATTAAGTAAAGGCTGTTTAATTGGCAGCCAGGTTATTTGATACTTTCGAAGACTTACCCTAATCCTTTTTAATTCATATGGTAATTCGGCTGCTGAAAGTTAATACTTTTGCGCCTGCGCAGATGTGAGAATTTCGGCTGGGCAAACATTTTAAATAAGACATTTGATTTTGGGCAAAAATCAGACCAGCCCAGCTAAATATCACCCTCTGCCGTATATCAAACAATTGTCAGGGCCCATAAACGATTTTATAATGGGTTCCAGTGGCCAGCTGCCCGAAAGTGATATAAAATCATTGGATGGGCATACCAAAATCGCACTTTATGGCCATATTAAATTGGGATCTACTCCCGTAACATACAAAGAAAAGAAAAACAGATGTGGAAGTGCCAAATTAAATCCAAGATTCGTGTAAGTCCAGAAATTATGGCTCACCCTCGACGACGAATCAGACTTCCTGTGTGCCCATCGCTCCACTAATTGCTCGAAGGATGCGACATCGTCGGGGACAGGAAGCGGAAACCAAAGTGGACGAGGGTGAGGAATACTTGGTGCTCTAACTAGTCGACTAGCCAGCGGCACAAAGTCATAACACCAAACAAAACACACGCAATCTGCTTAAGCAAATTTAAATTACGTGAGTGAGCTCCTCTTCGCCCCGGGTGCATTCATTAAACGTCTGCCTCTCTGCCCGATAATTAACGCCCTTATGTCCAGGAAGAAGTCCGGGACTTCCCCCAGTCCACAAGGGACACTACACCACTGCCATTGTCCTGCCTCCGAGGGCCATTGTGACTAATTGATTTGCTCAAACAAATGTCCCGGCGCTACCTTCAGTTCAGTTCTATTCAGTTCGTCTACTTAATTTTGTATAGAGTGCGCATACCTTGTCTGGCCAAAAATATTTGAATTTGCGGCGGCTAGTTAATAGCATTCTAATGCCATTTTGAGGGGATTTTAGCAGCAAGACAAAGGAGAATTTGTCATGGGAAGGATTCATTTCAAGAAATGGAAACCAATAAAACATGGAACATCATTTAAAAGCCAAGGGAATAACATAAAATCACATTTGAAGCGGGATCTTCATTGAAATTAAAGCATTGAAATATTTTGGTGATTTTATTGCTGAAAGATAAACTAGGATAATCTATTTAATGAGTTGATTAAAGCATTATTATCATTTTGAAAAACAAAATCGAGACTTAATTTGATTTATATTGGTGATAATTATTTTTGTTTTATCAATTTCATTCCTAAGCATAAATTTCAATAAAATTTCGATTAAAAGATAATTAAATCAATTAAATTAAAATATGAGTTTAAATTTGCTTTATGGAAATGCAAACATAGCACCACATAAATATTAACTTTGTTTAAAAAAATTAAAAAAAACTGAATCTACTGATTACCATTAAATTAGTATTAAATACAATTAAAATGTTAAAGAAAATAAAGAATTTTACTTTAGAGAATCTTGACCTGAAACTATATTTAAATTTTGCGTGCTAGTAAAAGGTAAATTAATATTTCATTTTCAAATTAAAGGAAATTACATGAAAAATAAAATTCAAATGACCAGGCAACAAACAAGCAGAAATATTCATTTTAATTGATTCAAAAAAAGTCTCAGTTTCTATGCATATATGGGCTAACAATATTTAATTTAATTATTACTTTTTACAATAAAAGGAAATTACAAGAAAAATAAAATAAAGTGAAAATGACCAATTAAAATCGTTGCAACAATCAAGCATCAGTCTAAGCTGGCAGAAACATTGATTTTAATTGAGTCGAGAAAAGTCTCGGCACTTATTCATATATGGGAAACCAAAATTTAATTTAATTTTAGCCAACAACATGCAACGAACTTTCACCTGGAGTTTCCTACCCGATTAGCAGACTCACTGCAACACACAAAATTAAAGTTTTGCAAGATTTTTTAATAAAATTCATTTAAGGATGCCCAGCATCAGTTGGCAGATGGGTTTTACCGGATTTCGAGCAGCTTGCCTGGTTTTACATACAGCCACCCTTTCGTTTCGGGATGACCATTGCCAAGTTTTGCTCTCATCTCGCAGGACCTGAAATACCTCGTCCAGAGTCAGAGTTGTGAAAACAAAAGGGCTTGTAAGCGGGAAAAGTTCTCAGTGCTCGGAAAACCCTTTTGTTTTCCCACATGACACATAAATAACTGCAACTGGTCAGCCTCAGTTTCGGTTTCCAATGCAGATTCAGCCTCAGCTGCTCCGTTAATTGAATCATTAGGGTTGTGGAACCAGAGACAATGCCTCCATAATCATTATGAGTGATTGCAGGCAGGCGGAAAAACAAAAGGGCCAGTCCAAAATGTATTTGAATAAGTCACCCAGCTGGCCATTTCACTCGTGTAACTCCAGATGCAATGTATGTATGCCTTGTAATCCCCTCAAGGGGTTGCCCAAAAACCGGCAAGACGGACCATCCACTTGAGAAGCGGGTTTATCCACAGAGCCGGGGAGGATGTGACTTGAGGATTTTCCACACTGATACACTCCAGTGCCCTCCTCGCACGGGTCAATAACTTCCTGCCGAGTGCTATGGAGTGGCATTATCTTCGAAAGTGCATAGGTCGTGGGCTGCAAAACGGAAGAAGTTCATCTTTTTACTGGACTGATTTCACTCACAAATTAAAACATAACAGTTTGTTCTTCATCTTTACCATTTTATTTTCTTCAAAATAATATTCATTATAGAGGAAAATCTTTATTTGGTACTTTGCAATTTATGTTTTATCAAAAAAATGAAACCATTGAGACGATCATTCATCATATAAGCAAATGCCATTGAAATTCTTAAAGAAATTAAAGATTAATATAAAGTACTGTCAATTGACAAGTATAGATGCTTGGAATTTATTTACAAATATTGAAAGTCCTTACAATTAAGTGAGTTTTAGGTATCTTGGCATTTAATAGTGATCTTTAATCTGTGAAACAAATGCAGTAATAAAGTGCAAACAATTAAACTGGCATATTAATTTTAAAATTTAAGTCACAACATTTGTTTTATATTCGTTTTTTATGTTGGCCATGTTATGAAAAGAATAGTTTATACAATGACAGCCAATTGACCATGTTCAAAAAACTATTTTACTTGCTTTCTCATGTTTCTTACTTTTTCACAGAATATTTTTGTATGCCATGAGATAAAAAATCTGTGAAAAAGCATTACTGATTTAAAATCTATGGAATAGAATAGGAATAAAATAGCTTGTTAGTATGTTTTGCAATGCTAGCCATATCTCTAACCATATACTCGATTTGTTTAACTTTTGTTGGCTGTGCAGGACAACTTTCCTAAGGAGCTGAGCTCATCCTGAGGCAAGTTCATCTTTGCAGTGGCCCAGCTGTTGTCTAAGCTCGGTTTCACAGCCCAGAGTCCCAGACTCAGTGTCAGTTTACTGCGGGGATATCATGTCGACGCTTTGACTGGCATTTAACTTGCCCTTGTCGCCGTGTTTTACCCAGGCAGCAGCACCATTTATGGGCTTAAAACTTTAATTAAAAGGCGCAGGAACAGGAGCGAGCCCAGCTGGGTCCTTTAGCATTTGATCTATGCGCTGACAGGACGAAGACAGGACGGTTCGGTTCCCAGTGCATTCCGTAATCGGATACTTTTATTGCTGAAAGGATAAACCGCAAACTGCTTTGCACGACCATCGCATAATACATTTTATAAGAATTTTATTCCCCCTTCCCCACAATTTCCCATAAGCTGCTTAAAGTCGCTGCCTGCATCGAAACTTTACGACAGTTGTAACGATTCTTGGTCGGTTTTTTTTTTCCTTACTTTGCTGGCTTCTTTTGTTTCAGGAAGTGTCGCCTTTGTTCGGGGGGGCTGATCGCAAATAAAAATATCCCCGGCTGGCTGGCAATAAAATTGATGGATTCGTTGCGCGACGGGCTCAATAAAAATGTTGCAAGCGCGAACCAAAAATATGGGGTATCAGAAAGACATTAAAGTCGGGAGTGGGCTCCCGAATCGCAGGACTTCCGATTCCCAGACAGGAAGTGTTAAACACACCTCGAGATTGCGACTAAGCACATTAAAGCGTTAACTGGGCATTATTCAAATGCTGTCCGCAGTAAGCACATTAAGCGGGATTATGCATGGGCAATAAAATCGAACCGAGACTCCATTTATTCCTCCACGTTCTCTATATGCAAAGTTCATCCGATCCTCGCTGCATTTCGGTGGTGGCATTAAAGGGTTAAAATCGTTACTCTCCTCGATTACACATCATCTGCTGTCAGTCCGTTTTGCAAAATCCCTTTGTCTTCCTTTTGGTTGAATGCAATCGACGCATCTTAAGTAGCTGCAACAAAAAAAGGGGTTGCATCGAGGTGTTGTAATAAAATGTTTACAAATTTCTGCAAAATTATTTTGCATGTGCCAAATGGAATGGTGAAAAGTTGTCAGTTGATTTATTACTCGATGAGTATTTCTTGAACTGGGAAAATCGGGTAAGGTCTATTTGATGGCTTGATCAAATGGTAGGGAAAATCTGCGAAAGGAGTGAGAACATTTTCTTTGCATACAAGTAGGTGCATATTTGCACATTTTGATAACTTATAAGTTTGTAAATATTTTCACATTAATCACATTTAGATAAAGACTTCTTGACAGTTTCGATAATGATTTATTTTAAATGCTACCGATTTTAAATAAGACATAAGTATTTTTTTTAACAAAAGTACTTTTAAATCATATAGAAATACTTGTTCGATAAATATAAAGGCTTTACTTTCATTGAAAACCAATTATTTTTTGAGGATATTTAATTCTTGTTATTGATAGGATAAGCGAATGTTCTTGAATAACTTTTTTAACTTGGTAATAGATTATTAAAAACATATATTAAGAGCCTGTTCATAAAAAGAGTCTAAAGATGCTATAAAATAGCATGAGTAATAAAACATATATAAACCACAAATATCTTTAGTTTAGTTTTGAATAAGATTTTTTGTTAAGTATTTGTCTCCTTTCCTAAAATCCAAAAAATATGAAATTTCAAACCAATTGATATCCTTTTTCTCTCCCCATAAATTATCAAAATTCCGCCCTGGACTCTGTGATATTATCCCAAATAGCAAATGCTGAACCTATTAATCTCTGTTGAATGAAATTTGAATAGTCAAACCCTTTGGCCATAATGAAAAATGACTAGCAATTGAAAAATGATGCCAATCGAGGCCCATATGCAAATCTAGCCAAAGACAAAGACAAAAAGCGGCGAACGAAGCTGAGAAATGTGTCTCTCGATATTCGCGCATTAATTACAAACGCAATATTTACAAAACAAATGTGTCGCTTTATGCAGTCTCCCTGGAAAAGCAGGAAAATAAAGGGAAAATGAAGGGAGTGAGGCAGCTGTCCGCTGTCAACCCCTTGGAGTGACAAAAATTACAAAGATTACAACTTAATTTCGACTTTCAGCCCTTCCTTTCGGGTTGAGTGTGCTGGACGGGCATTTACATACATAAATCTAGGATCCCTGCCCCTTGTGTTCTCCTGCAAAAGACACTCGAAATAGTTGAAAATATTTTGTCGTGCCCTCCATTGTGGAAAACCCCTTCTTGAGATCCAGGTAAGTCGGCATTTGCATTTTCCTGACAGCTCTCCGCATTGTCCTTTCACACCTTTAAAACTTGAGTTCCTCGCCGAACTCACACTCCACTGCATTCGTAAATATTTTGATTGCATTCGGTGGGACTTTTGCGATGGGGATAGTGAGTTGTACTCCATCGAAAAGGGCACCAATTAGCAGTTTGCCCAGGTAACTGACGCACTCACCTGTGGCCAACTGTCTACGCCCTCGTGCAACTGCAACTGCAACAATGCCACTGCCTCAGGGCCAAATCAAAATTGCAGCCAGCACTTCACTTCCTTCGGGGTTCTGTATTTAGGTTCGGCATTCCTTCCCCTCGACTTTCACACGTTATTCAGTGAGCATAAAGCGGCGCGTATTTAGGCCAGAATAAGAAAAATAGGGGAAGACTCAAGACCGGCAGCAAACTGCAATCCACTTGACCAACTCGCTGGATGCCGAAAGCCAAGTCGCCCAAGCGTTGGATTTGTAACGTATTTTCCTACAACTACGAAAAGGCAGAGGGGACACTTCTTTAATTGTTCTGCCTCTTAATATTTACGCTGGGCCCTCTGCTGCCTTTTCTCCTTATAGATGGTGGCTGGGCGATAAAATACATTTTCCCAGACAATTAAAGTGAAGGAAAAACTCGTCATTTAGTGGCAATAGAACGAAGATGTTGATCGGCATTAAAGATATATTTTCTCCTTGATAAGCGCAATATGAGACACTGGGTTAAGAAGAGTTCCTTTGATAATAATGGGTCAACAAGGAGCCGTTTTCCGTGTCTAGGGTTAGTTAAAGGAACAATTGTCGTTTCTGAAAGGAAGCGGAATATTAAAAAATATAAAGGGCACTGAAAATGCAGGCCAATGGAAAAGGTAAAAAAATGCAAGGAAGGTTTCCTTATTTCTTTAAAATTTTATAGAGTAAATTCGGAAATATTCTTGAAATGTCAAAATATGTTTTGTTTCCATAGAAATTTATAATGATGGTAGAATATATTAAAGTTGTTTCATTAAAAAATTAAGAAGTATATAGATTCGGTTTATTAACGGTTTTATTTTGTTCTATTCTAACAACTTTAAGTTTTTAAACTGCAAAATTCTTAGAAGATTCTAAAATAAAATTATATGTTTTTGTCTTTTAAAATATATATAACTATACGAAATGTCTTGCATAGTTCGTCAATTCCTAGCTATAAAATACAAAAATTCAACCAACATCAATTTGTTAATTATGCAAAAACATTTGCTTACCAGTTTTTTCTAAAATAAAAAACTCAAAACCATTTGCCAATTGTGGAAATAGTCATTGTACAAATGCAAACCGTTGACAGCACAGAAATTAATAGTGTCGGCCATTTTTTGCTACCCAGTTTTCATATTCAAATTACATTCCAAATTGATTAATGGGTGAGAATTTGCATAGGGATGATGCGGGGCCATATGTGATGAGGCTTAATTTAGGAAGGTAGGAATGTTTTCCATTGCACATACATATCTCGTCGAAGGCACGCGATGCAGGATATTTGGAGGACAGATGGGCAGCAGACACCCCCGCTTGGCGCAGGATCAGTATGCTAATTTGCCCAGAGTTTCAGTACTTTTCGGGTTTGGCCACGCGACAAGGACGAAGGACACACCGCACGCGATAGAGTCCGCGGCTAGTTTTCCTTCCTATCGAGATCGGACTAAAAATAGAGAGAGGCCGGGAAAAGGGAGAAATTCCGAAACCGATAACGGGAGCAGTATTTCGCGCAGCTGTAGGCGTAAATTAAAATGCATTTTACGCAACTGTGCGACGAGATCCTGGTTTTAGATCCTGCAGCTGTTGCCCCTCGTATTTTCCTAATGGCACGCTCTCAACACTTGAAAAGGACACCCCCGCCGCACCGAAAACTGGGATAGCTCTGGGTTTTTCGTGGAAATTTACGCATTTTCATGCTCGACTACCGTTGAACAGAGGGAGACCCCGACCGAAAATAGATTAGCCGCTCTCAAAGGATATTGAACCCGGCCAGGACGAAGGGACACCGAAGGACCTTGCTGTGGGTCAGTTGGATGGCTGGACAATCGCCGAAGGGCGCGTGCCACGATCGGAGTTTGGGCCCAGGATAATTGCCTCAAGTGCCGACAGATTGATGACTAGGTAATTCTATTGCAGGATATATTTTAATTTTAGGTCTAATGGGTTACACAGTTACTCGAGAATTGAAGGTAACTGAAGTGGAAAGCCAATTGCAATAATTTTGCTAAGCCCTTTTTTGGACTCTTTTGATTTAAGTATTTTACAAATTCAATTGTGTTTCAACAAAAAATTAATTCTTCTTTTCAAGAATCTAATAAATAATTAAAAGTATAAAATCTTAATTGTTATGAAATAGTTATGATGATTTTTACAAATATGATTGTTAATGAAATAGACGCACCTAATAAATTAGGAACTTAATAAATAATTAAAAGTATAAAATCTTAATTGTTATGAGATAGTTATGACAATTTTTACAAATATGATTATTAATGAAATAGACGAATGGCCATATTCGAAATGTATTAGAAAAGTATACTTTTTCCAATTTAAACAAGAAATGAAAGCTAACTTCGGGCGGAGCCGAAGTTGATATACCCTTGCAGAATACTCTGTAAATTATATTCTCCAAAATTATTCATATGATGCATTCTTAATACTCATCAAAAATCCCAACTTCCTAACTTTAAAAACACCAAAGTTATGGCATTTCCAATCGTTCAGTTATATGGCAGCTATAGGATATAGTCGGCCGATCCTTATGAAATTTGATAGGTCGGATTGATTCGCCAAAAATAAAGCCCATAGAAAATCCCAACTTCCTAACTTAACAAACACCAAAGTTATGACATTTCCGATTAATCAGTTATATGGCAGCTAAAGGATATAGTCGGCCGATCCTTATGAAATTTGGTAGGTCGGATTGATTGACCAAATATAAAACCCATAGGAAATCCCAGCTTCCTAACTTTACAAACACCAAAGTTATGTTATTTCCGATCAATCAGTTATATGGCAGCTATAGGATATAGTCGGCCGATCCCGGCCGTTCCGACATATATACTGCGTGCAAAGGAAAGAAGGGTGTGTGCAAAGTTTGAACTCGATAGCTTTAAAACTGAGAGACTAGTTTGCGTAGAAACAGACAGACGGACAGACAGACGGACAGACGGACAGACGGACAGACGGACGGACGGACAGACGGACAGACGGACATGGCTATATCAACTCAGGAAATGATCCTGATCAAGAATATATATACTTTATATGGTCGGAGATGTCTCCTTCACTGCGTTGCACACTTTTGACCAAAATTATAATACCCTCTGCAAGGGTATAAAAATAAAGGTATCATTTTGTAACACAGTTTAATTGCAGTTTATCAATACCTTAAAGCAAATAGCAGAATTTGTGTGTTCCAACAAATAAAAACGCTTAAACTGTTCGCATAATTTAAAGTTTTTTATTTATCTAAAATCGCTTGCATAACACACAAAACTTATTATACTTTAAATTGGACATAAAAATATATTTTAAACTTAATTTAGAAAACGCGTCATATTAATTTTGAGACTCGTTTAAAGATAACTGATAAATTTCTAAGTGCAATACCTTAACATGATTTCCCAATAAAAATGTTTTCAAACCAATTCAAAAAGCGCGGTAAAAATACCTTATTCAACACTAACCTTATGGAGTTAGCGAATACACACTCCGCAGTTAGCGGTGACTTACGCAGTTATCGAGTACATACACCATTTAAATTGCTTTGTACTAATTTTTTTTGCTTATAAATGTTGTTAAATTTATTTATTGCCCAGATAATAAATAAACAAATATATATTAATATTTTATTTAATTGTCATAATTTTGACTATTAATTGTTAAAATTCTCAGTATGTTTGGGGCCTGATTACGAATAAATAGGTACACAAAAATTTCTTGGAAAAAACCGCATATTATTAAACCTATCTTATTGGAAAATATTTCTTGCAGTGTTATGACCAAAGTGCATGTTCTTGTTGCATAACAGTAACATGTTGTTGAAGTTAACAGTAACAGAAATGCACAATAACATAGTGCATTATTGTTAACAGCGCGCAAGAAGTGGAGTGCCAGATTTTGGTATGACCATTTTTCTAAGTTCCACTGAGTTAATGATGGAAAAACATCGATAATGATACGACAAACATCGTTTGACTTGAAAACATCGATGCCAACATTGCTGTCATCGATGTCTCCCCACCACTAACTCTACTGCAACTCGACCGTGCGTGTTCTGTATTTTTGGGAGTGCTCTCTGTGAAATTTCGCCGCAAACAGGATTCCAGAGTCCTGGAAACAAAGTGATAGCCACGCGAAACTGCCTTTCAAACGCTCCCGCCTGTTTGTGTGTCCAGTCGCGAGCGTGTGTCCGCGTTCGGCAGTGTGCGTGTGTGAGAACGAGCGAGGGAGAGAGAGCGGGGCAGCCGCAACTGGGAAGTCTGATTGCCAATATTTCCACAACTCGGCAATGTCGTCGAGCGGTCAACAATTGATGGCCGATTCGCCAGCCTGCAGCTCCACTGACCACTCGCCGCTGGCCAAAAAGAGGCGATTGGAATCGGACGGAGGGGGTATGGAAGTAGATGCCGGCGGAGCAACGAGCAGTAGCGGCAGCAACAACCACGAAAGTCACGACAAAGCAGGCGGCGTTGACATTTCGAGCGAGACGACTAGCGAGCGCCAGCTGGAATTGTGCGTATCGTCGTCCACCTCTGACACATGCGTCGTAAGTGCGACGGCGAAGCGAGCCGAAAAGCAGAGGGAGAAACAGAAGCAGGGAAGCGGCGACGACGTTAGTACTTCGTCAGCCGTGGAAAAGGAAGCAAGCAAGCGCCCGGAGAAGCGCAATTACCTGGACACCACCACTGAGCCGCAAGAAGAAGCCTCCTCCAGCGGATCCACCAACAACAGCAACAACAACAACAGCGTCAGCTCCAGCAACAACAATAGCTCGAACAACACCAACAGCAGTCGGCACCTGGAAGGAAGCAGCAGCATGGCTGGAAACAGTGCCGCCGCCGGCGGAGATATCGATGAATCGTTGTACTCGCGCCAATTGTACGTCCTGGGTCATGACGCCATGCGCCGGATGGCCAATTCCGACATCCTTTTGTCGGGACTCGGAGGACTGGGCCTGGAAATCGCCAAGAATGTGATTCTGGGCGGTGTGAAATCGATCACCCTGCATGACACAGCAACTTGTGGGGTATGTGTGTGGGGGCGAAGAAAAAATCGATAATTTTCCAGGCAGACGCGGGAAACGGCCGGGAAGGCGGGCTGCCCAGCCCTGGTCTTAGTGATTCATTTACTTAGTTTCTAGTCGCGGCGCGAAATTAGGTTAGGTTATCTCTCTATTTGCTTGCAAAAAAGTGTTGTGTGTGTAATTCGGTTTTCCTTCTTTTTCTATTTGCCTCAAAATGTCTGCGCCATGCAAAAACTGTGCGAGCGGGACGACCGTATGCGCACAGCGGGCTGCAATTGTTTTTGCATTCCCTTTTGCTCGACACATTCGCTATTGTTTTATGCACTGAGAAAAATTGATGTAACGACCAAATTATAAGTAGCTGAAACATTAGAAAAAAATTCTTAACTCGAAATTATTATATTAAAATAATGTGATAAATGTAAATATTTGCAAATATGTTATAATTTGCTCCCAAGCTGCCTACTTTTTTTCTGTGTACTTGGAAACGCAACAAATATTCTTTTGTTAGTCATAGCCCCTCTTTTTACCGTCTTACTAATTTCATCACTTGTGCAATATATTAATTTATGGTTTTTGTTTTTGCAGATCCATGACTTATCATCGCAGTTCTATCTCACGGAGGCCGACATTGGCAAGAATCGGGCGGAGGCCTCCTGCGCCCAGTTGGCAGAGTTAAACAGCTATGTGCGCACCTTAACCCACACCGGACCGCTTACCGAGGAGTTTCTGCGCCAGTTCCGCGTGGTGGTGCTTACCAACTCGGATGCGGAGGAGCAGCAGCGGATTGGCAAGTTTGCCCACGAAAATGGGATTGCCCTGATAATCGCCGAGACGCGGGGATTGTTTGCCAAGGTGTTCTGTGACTTTGGCGAGAACTTTACCATCTACGACCAGGATGGCACCCAGCCGGTGTCCACCATGATTGCCAGCATCACGCACGACGCTCAGGGAGTGGTTACGTGCCTGGACGAGACTCGTCACGGATTTAACGACGGTGACCATGTCACGTTCTCGGAGGTTCAGGGCATGCAGGAGTTGAACGGCTGCCAGCCCATCAAAATCACTGTGCTGGGACCCTATACCTTCAGCATCGGTGACACCAGCAAGTTCGGCGAGTACAAGAGCGGTGGTGTTGCCACCCAAGTTAAGATGCCCAAGACCATCAGCTTCAAGCCTCTGGCGCAGGCCACCGAGGAGCCTGAGTTCCTGATCTCCGATTTCGCCAAGCTCGAATCCCCGGCCGCTCTCCACCTGGCCTTTAATGCACTATCCTGCTACCGCAAGGCCCACAACGGAGCCTTGCCGCGACCCTGGAATGAGGTGGACGCTAACAGCTTCCTCGAGGTGTGCCGGGCCAGCAGCAGCTCGGAAGTGGACGAGAAGCTGGTGCTGCAATTCGCCAAGATCTGCTCGGGCAACACGTGCCCGCTGGACGCGGCCGTTGGCGGAATTGTGGCCCAGGAGGTGCTCAAGGCTTGCAGCGGCAAGTTCACTCCGATCTATCAGTGGCTATACTTCGATGCCCTAGAGTGTCTGCCCGTGGAGGGCGTATCGGAGGAGGACGCACAGCCCTCGGGCTCGCGTTACGATTCCCAGATTGCCATCTTCGGCAAGAAGTTCCAGGAGAAGCTAGCCGACGCCAAGTGGTTTATTGTCGGAGCCGGAGCCATTGGTTGTGAGCTGCTGAAGAATTTTGGTATGCTGGGACTGGGAGCTGGCAAGGGCCAGATTTTCGTCACCGACATGGATCTCATTGAGAAGTCGAATCTGAACCGTCAGTTCCTGTTCCGGCCGCACGACGTGCAGAAGCCGAAGTCCATGACTGCGGCCGCCGCTATTAAGCGCATGAATCCGGATGTGAACGTCACCGCCTACGAACTGCGTGTGGGCGCCGAGACGGAGAAAGTCTTCTCCGAGGACTTCTTTGGCAAACTGGACGGCGTGGCCAATGCTCTAGACAATGTAGATGCCCGAATCTATATGGATCGCAAGTGCATCTTCAACCGTATCCCGCTGGTCGAGACCGGAACACTTGGAACCTTGGGCAACGTCCAGGTGATCGTACCCTTCGCCACCGAGTCGTACAGCTCGTCGCAGGATCCGCCCGAGAAGAGTATTCCCATCTGCACGCTGAAGAACTTCCCAAATGCCATCGAGCATACTCTGCAGTGGGCGCGCGACGCCTTTGAGGGCGTCTTCAAACAGTCCGCAGAGAACGCTGCTCAGTACATTGCCGATCCGCAGTTCACAGAGCGGATTGCCAAGCTTCCCGGTATTCAACCTTTAGAGATTCTGGATTCAATCAAGGTAAGAGTGAGGCATATTCAGCATGAGGTAGAGATCACTATTTCTAAAACATTTAAACAAATTTAACTTGCCTTCTTGACCTCAAATACTTTTGGGATTTACAATTTACACGTTTCTTGGCGAGCCATAATAATTTTCTTTTTAAGTTTTAATAATAATGGTTCACCATGTTTAGGGGCTCGATTAGGTCTTCTTGGTTCAGTGGTCGCAGCACAAGTGATATTTATTCTATCGGATTTATGCATGCTTAGCCTTTTATTTCACAAGAGTAGACCGTGAGAGACAGGGACAAAACACAACTCCTACCGTATGTTCAGTTCAGTTCACTTTCGACAGCCTAAGTGACTGGTCGTGCTCTTCCGCGAGACTTTGATACATCAAAACTTAAAACCAAAAGCTTTAGATCTCTTATCTACGTTTAAATTGGTGCGAAACACACTTCCAGTCGCTGAAAAGAATTCTAAAGGTTTACTGAATATAGATAGATAGACGTGTTCGGTGTAAAAAGCAAATGGTGCCAAAAGTCAAAAGCAAATCTTAATCACTAAATGTAAGCAAAAGAACATCTGCACAAAACAACAATGCTATTGCTAGCAAATATAAACACGGTTTAATAACGCACTCTATTATGTCTAACTTTCGAATCAAAATTAAAAATTAAGATTCACATAACTAAACTAATATATATATATTCAAATACATATATTAAAAAATGCCTATACAGGTAAAATAACTACTAACTCCCGTAAGCCTATGCATCACTAAAATTACGGTTTACCGGCACTTCAGCCATATCAACATTATAGTTGATTTTCTTGTGCTAGTGAACGATTTTCAAAAATAGTTTCTCTAAGTATTTATTTATGGTAAAATTGTATTGTCATAACTGTATATCTTCAATTTAAAAAATATCTCGTACTAAATCCCTTTTTTTTTAAATTATATAGAAAGCACTGATCGACGACAAGCCCAAGAGTTTTGCACACTGCGTGGAGTGGGCCCGTCTCTACTGGGAGGATCAGTATGTTAACCAGATAAAGCAGCTGCTCTTCAACTTCCCACCCGATCAGACTACATCCAGTGGTCAGCCGTTTTGGTCCGGACCCAAGCGGTGCCCAGATCCTCTGGTGTTTGATGTGAACGATCCCATGCACCTGGACTTTATCTACGCCGGGGCTAATCTGCGAGCGGAGGTCTATGGAATTGAGCAGGTTCGCAATCGCGAGACGATTGCCGAACTGGTGCAGCAGGTTAAGGTTAGTTATGCAAAGTGAATACTGTCAAGAAACGTTTCTGAAATATTTTGTTCGCAGGTGCCAGAGTTCAAGCCCCGTTCGGGCGTGAAGATCGAGACTAATGAGGCAGCTGCCGCCGCCTCGGCCAACAACTTTGATGATGGCGAGCTGGACCAGGACCGCGTTGACAAAATCATCACGGAGCTGCTGAAGAACGCCGACAAGAGCTACAAGATCACGCCGCTGGAGTTTGAGAAGGACGACGACAGCAACTTGCACATGGACTTCATTGTGGCCTGCTCAAACCTGCGCGCCGCCAACTACAAGATCCCACCAGCCGATCGCCACAAGTCTAAACTGATTGCCGGTAAGATCATACCTGCCATTGCCACCACCACATCGGTACTCTCTGGCTTGGCTACGCTGGAGGTGATAAAGCTAATTGTCGGCCACCGGGATCTCGAAAAGTTCAAGAACGGCTTTGCCAATCTAGCGCTGCCCTTCATGGCTTTCTCCGAGCCGTTGCCCGCTGCCAAGAACACATACTACGGAAAGGAGTGGACACTGTGGGACCGATTTGAGGTGACCGGAGAGCTGTCGCTGCAGGAGTTCCTCAACTACTTCGAGGAGAACGAGAAGCTAAAGATCACGATGCTGTCGCAAGGAGTCTCCATGCTGTATTCGTTCTTCATGCCCAAGGCCAAGTGCTCCGAGCGGCTGCCGCTGCCCATGTCGGAGGTAGTGCGTCGCGTGTCCAAGCGCCGCCTCGAATCGCACGAGCGTTCCCTGGTCTTTGAAATCTGCTGCAACGACGTCGACGGCGAGGATGTGGAGGTACCCTACGTCCGCTACACGCTTCCCTAAGCCCATATATATTCCTAATTTAACCATTAAATTATTTTACGATCCCGTTTCGTCTTGGCGCCGCGTTTTGGAGTCGCGCAACTCTAAGGCAGAAGTTATTGTCTAGCTGTTTGCATTTTAATTTACACAACACCATTACAAAGAACAGCCCAGATCTAGAAATTATATATTATGTGTGTGTATCCTCTAAGGAATGGCAAATGAATTCGCATCATACGAAATACAAAGACTCGACTTAAAGCAAAAACTTAACTGCATCTGAAGAAACTCTCTGCTCAGCATAGTTGTAAAAGTAACGAATTACGGAAAACCGAAAGCGGATTTAAATCGCATTGAGTAATTGGAAATTGGATACTGAATGAGCCAGGCGGAAAATTTCACACTTCACTCATATATTTTTTTTATATGAAAGTATAAACTAATTACGTCATTGTATTAAAAAGGAGCAAAGCAAATGAATAAAGCTGTATATTTCATATGGTAATCGTCCCGCGAGATGACTTGGATAATTTTGTTCAGCACTTGACGTCTGGTAATCTCATTTCCCCCGCCAATTCAGAAATTAAAATTGTAATGCATACTGCTCAACTGAAAGTGATGTATATAAGGGATGCCATCTATCCGTACGCCAGTCAGTTGGCAAAAGTTACGTGACACAATTAAATATTTTATGCCCTCTCAAGACGTTTATGCCACCCCCATGGAGGCGGCTGCCACCAAAGTGCAATTGGCAACTGCCGTAAAGTTGCACTGTTCCCGGAAAGCAGCGGACGGGGGCGGCATCTTATAATTAAATATTACACGCAATGCAACTGAAGTATGGCCAAAGTTGTGCAGTTTCGCTTCTCAGTCTTGGCCTTCTGCGGCTTTTCGGGAAACTTGCTTGAATTATGCAGTTAATGAAACAAACAGGCGGAGTGCGTGAACGGGGTAAGTGGATGTGGCCAAAACGGGTAGAACGGCAGAATCCCTGTGGGTCCCAAAACTCGGCTTTGTATTCGTCAAAGAAGAATGCTTTAGGCAGGTTAATCAAAGTTTGGACTCGTCAGGTTCTAAAAGCTTTACTTGTGGACATTTTGCTATAAAACAAAACCATCAAATGGACCATTAATTTTAATTATTGTAAAAAATTCCGCAATTACTAATTGTTTTTCTTTAAATGACACAATGATGAATCCGCGCACAAATATTAAGAATAATCTACATATTTTGCGTGGTTTGAATAGGAAAATAAATCCATATAGAGCGGATACGAAAAAGGATACAAATTATAAGTTTAAATAGGACCTTAATTTGATTCTTTTTTTATCCTTATAGATTTGTTTGACATAAAACAATAGAAATATTCTTTTTTAATTGTGCAGGCAGGAAAATTTAAAATCGTTCGGACGTTCTTTTTTTTTTTTGCATTATTTTTCCATTTGTTGTTTGGGCACCTAGTTGATTTTTTCTTTGGTTTCTATTATTACTTTCTCTTAAAAAATTGTCTGCACTAGTTCTTGGTACAGTTAATCTTGTTTCCCAATTCGAGCTTGAGCTGGGGTTCTGAGACATTAAAATTTAGTCATTTGGAAATGTGTAGATTTGTATGAATCTTTGATCGTATTCATCCAGGGATATGTTTATTAAAATGCTTTCTTTGTTGTGGCTGTCGCTTTCTGCGTGATTCGTGGAGATGAGTCCATAGAATTAAATCTCATCGTTTTACGTTATGAGTACCTATAGTGTGCGTCAGCTTTTAGACTGATCATCAACAGTCAAACGCCACAAAAGGTGGTTGACTCATGGGAAAAGAGGGCCATTTGGAGCATTTTTTTCTTTTTGTAAGCACTCACCCATGTAGCCGCTTTTGGGTGTGAACAAGAATGCAAGAATTATACTCGTAAATTCAAATTCGAAATTCGGGCTTATCTCGGCTGCTGATCGAGCTAATGGTACACAGTTTGATTGGCCGATGTATGAGCCATAAGGGTATAAAAACTTCGTTCAGCGCAAAAATTTAAAATCTTTTATGTCCCGCAACCTGTTGGGTAATATACAAAAATAATGCGGGAACTTTATTTTTCGACTGACGGCTCTTCATTTCTCATGCAAATCGGATATGGAATTTTAATGTGTACTTGTTCCTATATTAATTGTTTGGTTTCCCTTGCCATTGAGTGAGTGAATTCAATAAATCGCCAGCTGGCCGTGTGACACTTTCTGAGCGATAATGAGACAAACTCCACAGAATGCGATTAATGGACCTGCTAAATGGAAATCGCGTTTTCTCAGATGGACACATCAAGGCAAGGCGAGAGCAACGCACGAGTCCACGGAAAGTGGAGAACCAAGTGCACTGGATGCATATTTTAATTAATTACTCTCGGATACAGATACATCTGCTTGTGGGCGGGGGAAGGTCAATTGGGCTGGCATTTCCTGCCCATTTGGCCATATATAAGTCGCATTTGACCGTGCGTCATGCGAGAAAGTTTGGGGCTGTGTAAAACACAATTAGTAATTGCATTGATTTCCTGCCTGTGGAGGAACGTGTTCGATTTCGCACGCTTGGGAAATGGTAGTATGTAAATCGCATGTCCGACCAGTGGCACACTTCCATTTAAGACCAGTCGAACATACACCTCAAATTGAGTCATTGCTCAATGGGAAGTAAGATCTCCTAGGCACACTCCAATGTGAACACTGAGAAAATAATATTCCTAAATCCAATTATTACAGATCTTTGCAAAGAATTAGTTTTTAAATTTGTTTTGATTTTTTTTTTAAATTTAGTTTTCAACTTTGTTTAAGAATTTTTTGAAAATTTAAAAAAAATTTTAATTTAAAGTTAATTTTTCTATTTATCTGCATTAAAAATAATGTTTTTAATTTTGGGTAAAATTTTGCTTAGTTTCTTTATATTCCAAGATCGAGTTTGGTGACCCCGATTTCGTAAACATTAATTAAGAATGTAGAATAAATGGCCATGAGTTATCAGCAAATTTTTTTAAAATGTAAGCAAGAGTATATTTACACCAATGCAATGTTTGTATTCTAGCGTATGCTATGAATGATCAAATATTTTACATTTTCATAAAGAAAACTAACATTTTTGAGTGTACGCCATACATTTGCAGGCACGCACATAAATAAATAAGTTTCCTCATATTGGCCAGACGTCCATGCCACCACCCACACAAATAATGCAATACTATGCAAACAGAGGCGACAGGCAGACGCAGCCGTATCGGTTCCCGTAGTCGTACGTACCCCATGGCATAACCAGACGACACATCCCCATAAGTAATATGTCACGAACTTGCTCTTAGCATTCGGAACTCTCGGATACTCCCAACCAGTCAAAGCTGGATAAAAGGCTAAAGCTAACGCTGCAGATACAGTTATCAGCCTTACAGAGAAAGCAAATAAACAAGATAGTGTTCTCATTGAGTCACTGACATCGAAAATGTTACTAACCTTTCTTACGCTGTATAATCAGTGTTTTTTTCCCATCCGCAGGAAGCTCGATAAATTATTTCTCGATCCTGACAATTGCAACCCGTGGACAGTTATATTTTGAAGAATGATAAGTGCACAACTTCCGCCGAAATTCACGTAACTTCCATTGAGTAATAAGCTTATGCTTGACACTGATAACACAAATGTATTGATGGCGTAACAATTTTTCCAAAATATTACGCACATTTAAAGGGCTTGACCATGTGTCACCGTTACGTTTGTCATTTGTACTTTATTTGGGTCAACTGCAGAGCAGAAATCGGTTTTGCATTCTATATCGTGTTCAATTAGCACTTGAACCCAAGACCTCAGTCTAGGTTCAGAAATTGCCGGCAAGTTGTTTCGGATATCTGTAGGTACAGTGGTGTTCGCCAAAAAGAGAACATAACTATTCAATACGAATCTAAGAGAGGTTTGCCATGAAACATTGTTGGTATAATACAAATTAAATGCATAATTAAATAATAACAGAAAATTGGTTATAGATCCATCTTATTGGTTTTTACCGTACTAAGGCTGGCAATAAACTTGGGCTATAGGTTTATTCTTGATCTACGCACATGCAAGACGTAAATTTGTCATCAATATACAAGATCAACTTGTATCTTTTGTAGATTGGATATGATAAAGTGAAAACAAATTGAATTAAATCGACATTGATCATTATGATCATAGAAAACATACATAAACAAACTACATATGTATATCGAGGATGTTTTTACTGAGTATTTATCAGTGACATTTTGGGATTTCCAATAGATTGTGATTTGATAAAGTTGAGTACTACGGTGAGTAATCGGTCAATGGCCAATTTACGTGCGTAAATTGATTAGCCATTCATTCAAAAATAAAACCGGTTCCGTCAACCAAAAGAATCCCCACGTCATTGTTACTTTATTTTACACGCAGTTTGTGAGTTCGAGAAAATATTGAAAAGTATCTTGTTCATTGATAAAAATTCAAAAAAAAATATCTTTAAATATAAAATCTTAAGTCAACTGTCCCTTTTTTAAATTTCCTATTTTTATTGGCATCACAAAAATGGTCCATCAATCATTATTATTCGCCATCCGCTTTGTATTTATTGTGCAACCGGCGCCAAACTTGGCAGAAAAGTGTTAGGACTGACACTTTTTAGGTAGTTATATTAGGAATACCAAAAATCGAGCATCCGAAACGATCAGATTTAGATGCGCTCTTAAACTACACTCTTATTATGTGCTTGTTTAAGAGAGCTCAGCGCGAGGTGGTGGTGGGGGAGTAATCCTTAAGTATCAACGTTTCCCCATGCCATGATCGCTCTCTCTACTCTTTTCTCGCGGGTAAAGAGAAACGCGCGACTATTTTTTTGCGCTCTTTGTACCATGGCAAGTCGCTACACGTCGCAGCAAGACAGCAGTCACTGCCTGTCAGTTGCGCGAAGCGGTATAACCGCTATTCCCCACTTGGCGGTGTAACGAGATTTTTAAGTTCGAACAAAAAAGAAATAAATAATTTGAAAACACAAAAAGCCATTGAGATTTATGCTTACATGAAACAAGCATATAAAGAGAGTGCCGCCCACTTCTTGTCTTTTCTTTGTGGGGCGAACAAAGCCGCGTAACGGTAAACGGGCAACGGGAATCGGGAGTCTGTATCGGGAATATACTAAAAAACCGAAGAACAAGAAAAGTGATTCCTTTGTGCAGGCATTGCGTGTTAGTTAATTGTGTTTCTGTGGCCCAGTGGCTAATATTATGCATTTGATATAGAATTTACAATTTAAATTCAATCCAGCCCAACCCAATTCAAGGCCCCCTGCTCCTGTTTCCCACCATTCGTATGCGTCATATGTAAAAGAGCGGAAAAAGGGCGAAAAGGAGAGAGCCACCGAAAGAAGTGGTGGCCACAACAAAAGCAACAAACACAGAACAAGAAACGCAAAACAGAACAACGATACCCCACCACCTACTCCATTTGTTGTTTTTGTTGCTTCAGCAATTTATATGCTGCCGGTTATTTGTGTGTGCCGCCAATGCGCATGTGTGTGTGTGACAACCCCCGCGGCCAAAAGACAACAACGAAAATAAAATAAAAGTGAAAAGTCCAATTCCTCAGCACCATTAGGAATTGTTAGTCCAGCACATCAATTAATTAAGTCTCGAAAAGAAAATAAAGATAAATAGTTATCCACGAATACCAAGTGATCAAGGAAAAGTGCCAAGCTGCTGTGCTCTTCTTCTCGGGAAAGAAAGAGAACGGTAAAAGCTAAAAAATGTGCTCCACACGTGTCGTCCCCGTCCTGCTCTCCCTCGTTACGCTAGCTTATTGCATCCAGGATCTGAATTTTCTCCCCGAAATATTCCCTGCCACTGCTGAACAGATGGATGTGCAGGCGATCCAGCCCAAAAAAACTAAAAACATTGTCTCCGAGGATCTCATGGTGAGTTTCATACCACTTAGAAAAATAAAAATAATTTAAGAGATTGGAAAATATAGTTTATAGTGGTTCCTATTTTTCTATTTCTTAAAATTTATATAAATATATGTATATATTTTTTAATTTATAAAAATTTATAATATGGAAACGAACTGTTCTAAGTTTAAAGACCTGCAAGGATACAAACATTTTAATCATTTTGTAAAAGCACTTATACAGTCAAGTATTTCATAAATATAATCAATCAATGCATAATTGATGATAAACGCTTAAACAAAGTTTGACACAGTTGCCCATTTCAATAAAAATGCATAAATTTTTAACTTTTAACCCCTAGAGCCAGTTGAGTGGTTGAATAAAGTCCGCAAATGTTTCCAATAGCAATTACTGTTGCTGTGACATGAATAATAAAACCTTATAAATAGGAAGAAAAAAAAATCCGAATCCAATTTAACGAAAAGGTAAAAAAAGAGCGAGATGGTCAGTAGCGAACATATGAAAATTAAATCAACATAGAAAACGAGCGTTCTCGTAGCAATGGCAGCAGCAGCTTCAAATACTCAATCCGAATCCGTATATACGGGAGCAGTTGCATCAAGATAAGGCGCATCCGACGGCCCCTAACACCCCCTCTTCACTCCTAGGTGCAGAGGCTGCCTCTTTATGCTGTGGCTGCACATGCCTATGACCCAAAATCCCCAAATGGTCTACATATGCATAAACAGTACGAGCCATCGGTGTAGAGTTCGTGGTTTGAAGCTTCTCAGATATTAAAAAAAAGATACCTAATTTTGATAGGGGATGGTATATATAATTCTTACGTTTAGTCTACATTGATGATCTTGTTCAATAAGTTAAAAAAAAACTTTATCCTCAAAAAAAATATATTAAGTTGTTAAATATTAAGGGACATACATAACTTAAATCGTGTAAGTAATCTTATGACGTATGTTTAAAAAGGTTACTCAAAACTTATACTTTAAGAAAATAAGTGCGTGTTAACTTTTCGTAACGCACTGTACATGTGTGCATTCAGACGCCACGAGATGAGGGCCACCAGTAGTCACGGGTTTGGCCACTGCAGTTCGCCGTGCACAATGCACGCTTATTGTTTGGGGCCATGGAGCCCATGGCTCTTAATGCATTTGTGGGTCTGGCCCCCTTCCCTCATCGTCTGCGCCCATGTGGAGCCCTCGCCACTAGGACATTTGCTTGCGGATTGCTGCAGTTAATGAGCGCGGGCGCCTTTTTAATCAGAATAACAAAATATGAGCAATTTACCCATTATGCTTGCCTTTTGTTTTCGTTTTTTGTGTGCCAAGGAGTCGCTGTGGCATTCTTGAAGGCGCCGAAGGACATTGAACCCGTGCCGCTGACTCAGCAGCCAGACATGCGAGGCGGCTAGGATGAACTATTTATGTACTCCGCCAGTCGGCCATTCAGCCAGCCATTCGGGCGGTGTTGCTCATGTGGTTGGACCGAGTCTTGGCGTTTATTAAAGTGCGAAAACCGTAATTGAAGGACGTGAACGTTTGGAAAAAATATGAAAGATTGAGTAAAGTACGGCGCAATCAAGACCTGTTTCATAGCAGTAATACACCAATAAACTTTATGATATTTTATATTGATATACATAAATAGTGCTCAAGAAAATTTAATTGTAAAAGAACTTAAAATGTGAAGTAACAACAGTATAAATATTTAAAACTAATGGATATCTCTTAGAACCATACAATAAAAACTATTGGCTATTTTCATTTCATATGTTGAGTTCCCAAGATTACTAAGGATTACAAAAAAGTATTGAAAACAATAAATAATGCTAAATTTATTGTGGCCCTGAAACAGTGTTTAGGTCGAGGACGTCGCTTAGCCCGCATATTGTTTATTTAGTAAGGATATCGAAAGCGATGGATGTCGCCGCTCTTCGGCTGCCTTCTGGACGAACGTGGCAAACATATGCTATATAGATTTAGGTATGTGGATATGCATATATGGAGCACTATATATAGCGCGATATGAGCGGAACCGAAAAGAAAAGAACTGAGTCCGAGGCAGACCGAGTTGGGATGTCGGCGAGTTGAGTTGAGTTTTGCCTGGGTTGAGTTCGGCTGAGTGTCGCCAGCTAGGCGATGCCATGAAGTCGGTTCAATAAACGCACTCGCACACCCCCCAAACACACACACACAAACACTCTCCGGATTGTTCGCATACACTAACGCAATCGCGCTTATGAGTGGCGTGTAATCAAATAAATGATGAAAATGGAGCCAAGACGAAGCGTAAGATGCCGTTCACGGAGAAAAACAACAGGATAATATTGGAATATGTCATAATATGTCATGGAAGGTCTTCTAGAAAAAAAAAACTCGTGTTTTGTTACCTTAATATTATTTCTTTTATCTTCTGTTGTATAAAGAATCTATATTTAAGATTAATAAACCAAAATATTGATTAAAATATTATTCAAGCATTAGGGTAACTGTGTCTAAATTGTCTCAACCTAAAGTCTAAAGTTTTTTTTTTTTTTTTTTTTTTTTATATTTTTGTAAATTATCTGGAATGTCGAATACTTTTAAGCAAACACTCGAGTAGACTAAATGTTACTTACTAATAAATTGTATACTACAAAATAATCGTTTAAACTAAGTAATATTAAAAAAAAAATTTTTTATCTGATCTAATCAAAATGACATTGATGACGATAATAAATAAAATAAATAATTATAAGTAGTTAAGACTGAAAATACTGTTGTATAGTTATAGCTTTATGTTGACACAAGAATTTAATAATTGTTAAATTTTATTTTGATTTGATGACTCTGTTTTTCTGTCGTGTAGTGCTTTTCTTCATTGGATGGTGTAAGGGGAGGGGTGCTGATAGCCAGAAAAAGAAGTAGGGGTTAGCGGGTGGCAGGGTCACGGCACTGCACTGCGGTTGCATGCCCCAGCGGAAGTAGTCCGGAAAATGTACATACACACATAGAAAGTGAAGTGAAGTTAACTTATCTGCACGCGCACAACCACACACATTTGCATGTCGCGACGCACAAGCGCATATATAAATGTGGATATATCTGTCTAAAGGAGAAGAGAAGGGCCTGCAGAGATATATATATAAACTCCCGCTGCCACTGACACTGAGACAGGGACAAAAAGGAAGACAGAGACCGACAGACCTAACAAACTGTTGCAATTTGCTTTCAAGTCTTCGCAAAATTCTAATTGGCAAAACTATAGGAAACAGCAGAAGGAAGCGTTGTCATCCGCAGACTTTGGGGACTTTCAACTTTCGTGTTTGTATTTGTAATTGCTATTTGCGGCCGAGGTCTTCTTCCTTTCGTTCGTATTGCCACTCGAGGGTAGTTTTCTAATGAATTCAGCAGAGAAAGCATAGGGAAATTTTGGTCAGCGACATGAACAGGTGTTTCCTGTTCTTTATGGGAACTGAAAGTGATCGAAGCATGTGCATGATTCATTTCAAATTCGAAGAAATGCTTTTCAGTTTTATGGAATATTCCAAACACTTTCATAGTTTGTTTCCAAATATGAGCAGCTGCGATAATATACAATTTATTGTGCTTTAATCATATAACTTCCCTTGCATTCAAAAGAATCTCTTTTAACACCATTAATTATACTTTCTTGGGACATCTCGTGTATTATCAGTTTCTTAAAAATACAGAATGAGACATTTATGAGTGGTCAATATTTCTTATTAATGTATAACTCATTTTCGGTTTGATAAATCAGCCAAGTCGAGCTTAAAAAATGTCAATAGTGCTATTTAACGAAGGCTTACCCCGGATATGGAAAATTTTTTAGCAATAAATGGTCAATACTTCTTCATATGAATCCCAACCCTTGGTTTCTTTATGTTGACGTTTAAAGCACATTACAGTTATACGCTTTATTAGTCATTTTTAATTGATCCATTGTCGGGCCCACCGAATTCCTTAATATTCATCAAATTCCTCATTTTTCGGAATGCAATTAACGCAGTTGCAACTGATGGAAGTCATTCGGAGCATTTTCGTTGATTGTTTTATGGCTTCCTGGTAGGAGGGCCAGTCCCCAGTTCGAAAGGCAACCCTCCCCGATCGGTGGAATTACTTTTATGGCACACTCAAGGCAGGGCAGGGCAAGTTTCTGACATAAACAATCAGCCTCTTAATAGGCTTATGACAATTCTTGGAGCGCCAGGCGGTTACAGTCATATAGTAGCAGCCAGATCTGATCGTATAATTTTTAAATGCCAACTCCAAAGAGATAATCAAAAACAGGAACAGTGAGGGGGTGAATCAAGTCAGATCCAACTTGGAACAGATTAAATTTGCCGCTATTAATTAACTGGCGACGATCTCCAAGCACATTAAGTCAAGTCAAAGCTGCTGATTCAGTGTTGCTTCAAAAGCCGGGAAAAATACAGGGGCGATTTTAATAAATCGAGCAGCACATTAACGTTATTATCAATTACAATAACAGATATTTCCGCTCGCATCGTTGACCCGACACCGATGCCAGTCTCTTTCGAATAAATTAACATTTTTGTAAGGTAATTTGTCAGTGAATGAGTGCGACCCACTGAAAAATGCCGCCTGACACCTGTAAAATGCGTTAATGAGACCTGCCCGGCTACTTGGACAGCCAACTGAAATGATTCGAGAGTAGGAAATCCCTGAGCCCACATTAAGTCAATGACTAACAGCTTTATACGATTTTTGGCTTGTCATGGGAATATATAAACAATAAAGGGCTAGCGATGAATTATATATTTAATTTAAAGTTTATGATTCACGTCCAATCGCAAAAAGCTTATAAATTTAAAAACCAAATAGTTATCAGTTGTACGTGTTATTGCAGCTTAAAAATACAATTTAAACTACCACAATACTATCAATATTTGTAGGATGAAACTAAGAAAATAAAGATTAATAATAACAACAAAGCATTCGAACAAATCATAATTAACTTACACTGTGCTCTAGTTTTTAAATATTAATCCATGGCAAATGGCTTTTGCTCTTGGAGAAAAAAAAGGTTTTTTATTCAAATATTTATGCGATACTCCTATTTTTAATTAGAGTATTTTTACACGGAAAATGCTCGTTTTTCGCTGACTTTACCGACAACATATTTAATCCTGTGTGAAGTAAAAGGACTGTGTTCAGCACCGCCCCCTGTTGGCCAGTCATGCAACATGCACATGCATTTACCTGACTAAAAGAGCTTTTTATTAAATTTCCCTTTCAATACATAATGCTGTGGGTGGAGAGGCAGTCGCTGCGGGCTGGCTTTCTATTTATTTTTTTAATTGTGTCACGTAGGGACCTATAGAAAAAACCAGCTGCCTTTTTGGCTTTGCTTGCTGGCTGCCCAGAAAATAAGGTAAAATAAACTACATCCGATACGTGTTTGTATGTGTACTGAAACTGCACGCATTGAAATGCAAGGAGCGGAAAAATTTTCGAGCCGAGCACAAGAACAAATAATGCCCAATTTGCATTGGCAAAAGCCCGGAATACAAAAACTCCGCTAATATCAACGAGAAGTTTATGCACCAAAAAATATATAAATAGGAAAAAAGGGCTGATATGAGATTTTATCGATTTCATGATATCCTGGGTTCGGAGATTAAATAGTCTACTCAAAAAATAATACTATTAAAATTATACTTCAGGTCCTATCTTTGGATACAATAAAGATTGTTATATCTCTTATTACGTCAGTTATTTTCAAAAATAAATAAAAATAATTCAAAAATATAAGATCCTTATATCCCTCCTAATATTCAGTAGAAGTATAATTCCTATAGCTTAAACGTTAATACGTAGAGAAATAAAATTTTTAATATTTACCTTTATTCTGTGAAAATCACAAAATATTGAAAATAAAGCTTAACTATAGAACTCAATTAAAATCGAAGAAAGATTAAGACTGCCAAATCATTTTGTATTGCGATCTAAAAACTTCCATCTACCTTTCAATTACACGGCATCTAAAACGTGCTCGTTTCAGCTAAAGTTACAAAGGCAAGTAAATAGGAAGCATTTCCAATTGTTAATACGTTTATATAATATACTTAATTAAAAGCTGATAACACACAAAAAGTGGCATCAAAAAGGAAACACTCAGCTGGGCGATAAGACTGCAAGCAGAAGCATCAACAGTAGCCGCCCGATTTCCATTGTTGTTGTCTTATTCATTAATTTTATGTGCCATTGATTGATTTTTAATGTCAATCGTGGGATGGGGAATAAACAGACAGGGAAAGAGGTAAAGAGAAAGAGAATGGGGAGATTGAAGTGTTATCGTCTGGTCGACCCACGCAGCGTATGATTGATGCATTATGTTGATTTTCTTTCGCTTTCCGCTCATTTTTTCGTTGTCTCGCTGCATTTTATGCATCATTATGGCTGCGTATCCAAAAATATGAGACATTTGTTGTGCATACACAATTTCTGACAGTCTGCCTGCCAGCCACCGCTCAAACTCAATCTGCATGCACATTAGCCGATGGAACGCCAACGCGGATACGGATGCGGATGCGGACTCCACCACGGACATCCGTACGGACGACCAATCTCTTCAACCGAAAACTTTTAGCAACACATGTACATATATACATTTTATGCTCGCTGAGCTGTCCCCAATTTTGGTTAGCAATTTCTATGATTCATGCACACAAAAGGGCCAAGAAAAGGAAAAAGCGCAGGTAAATTCCTGGATGAAGAAACTAATAGCTCACATGTTAAAGGACAGGAAAAGTTGTGTTGCAGGTAATATTAATTAGATGATGACATCAACTGATGAAGTAAAAGGAACGAAAAATAAATGAATTATATTGAGAATCTAATTAAATTATGTACATTCATATGGAGGTTAAAGACTTCAAGGTATCATACAAAATACAGACAAATAGAAATATAATTTTTGCGAATAAAAAGAAAATACAAAATAAATTTCCATAAATTTAAATGAGCTGTTTCTGGTTTTATTTTATTTTGAGCTAGTTTTCCATTTACCATGGTTTGTCTAGCGGAAATTTCTTTTGAACTTATTTGGTTTTCATGCTACTTTTTAACACACAACAGATTAGAAACATCAAAGCTTTAGTATTATTAAAAATGATCTTTCCAAATTAAATAATTAAAAATTGTAGTTTAATTTTAGACTTAACTTAATTAAAGCTTACTTTCAGTAGTAAATATTAGCTGTATAAGAAATAAGTTGTAATAGTAAGAACTTATTGCTAATTAAGGTAATTCGGATGCTTGCTTTAATTTATATCTCTGTATGTATCTGAAAAACTTTGCGAGATATATTTTTTAAGTTTTGCCTAGCAAACTTGAAATAGAAAGGTTACCAAAGTAGGGCACCCAATTATAGATACGTATTTATGTTTTTTACCATTCGTGCATAACACTCAAGTGAGTGCTGCTAAAACGAATAATGCATTATCGGAATTGCGCAATCGTTATTTTTATTGAGTGTGGAAAGTTTCAGCTTTATCTGCTTTGCATTTCACTTAAGCAGAACCCAAGAAGGATTGAAAGATATGTACAGGGAGGACAAGGAAGCGAGGTGTGCCAAAAAAAACCGATCCGGACGTCCAGCCATTAGCAGAAACACATGCATTCACACTCTAGAACCCGTATGCAGATTTGTTACCAACGGTCTATAATGGCAGGAAGAATAAAAGCGCAATAAATCCAAGAGGTTGCCTGGCTCTGGCAAAGGTGCAAGTGCATAAATAAATATATATAGCCCAAACAAGAAAAACGTTGGTGAAGTTCTAAGAGCGCCACGAAAAGCTGCACAAAAGAAAAAATTTAAAGAAAATATAAAGCAATTGTGTTTGACCCAGATTCATTGCTGCCGTCTGTTATTTCCCTTTTTTTTTTTTTTTTTTGATTTGTGCTTGTATAATTATCACATTTTTGTGCCACGACGCGCGCTTCTGATTGTAGCTGCACAAAAAAAGAAAACAAAAAAAAACATCAACAATCGGGAGCATATAAAAACAATTTATTTTCGATTTATTTGTTTTGGCTTGGCTTTATTTGGGGGAATCGAAATGCCGAAGAGCACGCGAGCTAACGGGAGATGTTAAGTCCCAGCGTGGGGCATGCTTCAATACAATTTGCCCCAGGAACCGAGAAGCGGCGGAATGAAAAATCTTTGACATTTTGGCAGAACGGCAGAACAGAGTCTTGATTCCTTGACTTGATTTTAATGATGCACATGATGCCGCAGCTGCTTGGCCTGGCCTTTTCCGGAGAAACATCCAACCACTGACATCCAGCAAGCAGCAACAATGGCAATGACAACGCCTTTTTTGGGCGACATTTGTGCAGCGAGCAGGTTTCCTTTTAAGCGCTGAATGTGCCATCAATTATGCGGCATGTTGCCCGATCAGAGGCTATAGCTCCAGCTCGAGATCCAGCCGCGGTTGCAGCTTCAAAACTCGGCTCCAACTGCAAAGCCAAAGAAGGCACGAAAGGAGCGACAAGACACGTAGGTGTTGCTGTCTGTTTATCAGTCACATGTGCACTGAGAGAAAAGTAATGAATTCTTTCAAGAAATTGAAATATTTCAGTCAAGCATATTTCATCAGATTGCCATCCCCTACATAGATACAATATAGACAATACAAATCACAATTTACTTATAGAAATAAATCAACCTATAGAACATATGATAATAATAATAAGGAATCCTCCTAAAATACATTCTTTCTTAGTTATGCATAAATTAGTTATTACATTCCAAATTGTAGAAAGTTCAATGCATATTATTAAAATGTAAATTGTTTCCTAGTTAAAGAGCGAGGTGTAGGTTTAAAATGATCAATAAATGAATTTATTAATATATATATATTTTGAGTCATTCCCTTTTAATTTCGGCAGTGTGATATCCAACGCCTTTGACTGCTTACCTGCTTGCCACCAATCATTTCTCTGAGTCAGCGACATTCCCTCGAAGCTTTTTCTCATTTCTGTCTCATCTGCTGGTTCAAAGTGCACAAATATTGACCAACTCATTTGGGCGTTCGCTTTCGGGGATTTTATTTTTCCGCTTAACTACCTCATTTTGCCACACTCATCAGCGATTCAACGACTCTTCAGCTAATTTCATCAAACGGTAGACGTGATATGTCCAAAACGGGTTTTAGCACTGCCACAAAATTTATGTACACATGCAGCGAGAAGCTGGCGATGGCTTGTGCCTAAACATTGGTAATCCAGCTAGGCCAGTCAAAATAATAGCAGTCCCCAGCAGGTTTCCTGCATTATTTATATAACCCATGCAACGGGGGGCAAGCGACCAGTAGCACGGCTGAAGATAATATCTTTGGCAGTGCAAAATAATTTTAAATTGACTTCGTATTCCAGCGGGAGAGATTTAAATATTATCTGAAAAGGATCAAATTACGAGAAGGGGTTTTCCCCTCAGGAATGAATGAATGGACTCCGTCGTTTTTAAATCGACTTACGTTTGTTGTATACATTTAAAAAGTATTAATTCTTTAATTACTATGGTCATTTTATAGATTTTATAGATCATAAAGTAGTTGTAATAAAAACCACCTTCCGGTTACAACATTCCATAAGTTGCTTCATCGTTTTAATGTTCTTCAACTGTTGTTTAAGCTGCTGCCACTGACCAAGGGCATAAAGTTACTGAAAATATGGCATCCTCAATTGAATTATTAAACGAATTTATGCACTATCCCCTGAAAGTAGAAAGATGACTCGAAACCACGGGCGGTGGAGGGTACGACCATATATCACTGGCCATATCGAGTGGCCGCCGACTTAATGTTTCGTCTGCAAATGGTCTTAATGTCACAAGTTAAGACGGAATGCAACGAAACCTTTCAGCCAGCCTGGTTGTAGAATTTGCATATAATTGGCTGGCCACATGCCGCAGCTATTCCAGATCTCAGGTCTCAAGGCGTTGCATGTCCACACATTGATTTCTGTTTATTTAACTGTCATGCCAAGTCATTGAACGCAAACTTGGATGCTTTGTTTTTCAGAGTCGGAACAGAGCGCCACAGTGCGTTGATATAAATAATGATTTATTTGTTTATTGCAAATTGCTCTCGGACACAAAGCGTAGTTAATCAAGAGTGCATTTCGCCTTGGCGTCCAGACTCTTTGCCATTTCCATTTCCAATCCCACTCCCATTTCCATTCCCCCATCTTTGCTATTTACACCACCGCCTTCTCATCTGGGGATTGAACCTATTGTCTGGGGTGATTGAGGGCGGCCGTGGAGTGATTGGGACCGGAATGATTGAGGTTTGGGGTTTGGGGCCTTTGGGGGTGGGCGCCTTTGATGACTTGTTGCTCGGGCGCGGCGACAAAGTAAACGCTCGCAGAACCTGGCGGCTGGCAAGTGCCGAGTATCTCATCACTTTCCCATAAACTCTGGGCCCCAGATGGGGCTGCAAGTGGGACGCGGTCCGTGGACCGTGGGCGGTGGGCAGTGGGCGGGGATATTGCAATTTACGTCCTGTGGTCTAATTAAAGTGCAAGCACAAACACAAACACCAGCGCCAACTCAACTTGTGGCAGGTTGAAAGACGGACCACGAGCTATTCGCCTGGCGAATTGAACGTTGCGTGTTTGCAGCTTTGCGGTCGGTTCATTTGATGGTCTACACGGAAAGAAATTTAATTAACTTAGATTATGACAGAAAAAAAGACACAAATATAACCTTGTTCAATAAACTAGGCGAAAGAAAGTAGATTTCCCTATTCAAAATGTTACGTTTTTTATATTATTGAATATTTTAATTTTATTAAATATTATTATATGTATTTCCTATAAAGACCAAACTAATTATGTATAAATTAAAACAAAAATAGATGGTTCATTTACAGTGATTAGGTGCAATACAATATGAGAGTTAGTTTTTTATTTAATAGAAAAAATAATTAATTACACATGATTGTAATTAACTTATAAGCCACCCTTTTCTCACCCTGTATTGGCGACGATGGAGCCAACAAAGCAGCTTTCAATAATATAGTATCCAACCCTATCTCTCTGCTCTTTCCTTTGGCTTCGTTGCTTTTCTTATCCCACATTAATCAATGTTGATTTCAATTAATTTAACCATCTCTTCACTTTGTCCAGCCTTTTGAAGGAGTGTGTGAGTGGGTGTATGTTTTTTTTTTATTAAATGTTTGCAATGGTGGGCGTGGCCATCACTCGAGCCGCTAGTTGGCACATCCTTTTTATTAAAATTCGCAGTCTATAAATTGAAAAGGAGCTGCAGTGGGATGGTTAAGTGTGGGATTGGTTGGGGATGAGGAAATGGGGTATGACTCGCGCACATGTTTCAAAAGACGTGTGTGTATCCAAGACTTTTATGAGACAGCAACAGGAAATGCATGGAAATGGTCTGGGCTGGGCCCCAAAGTTGGGACGTGTGTATCTTTAAATGGAGCAGGTCAGCCGAAGAATGTATAAGTCTAAAGAATGCGTATGAGGGCAAAAATAAGAAACAAATTTTGTGTCAAACAAGTCTTTAAAACGGATTTTTACAGCAATGCATTTAATTTTTTGCATATGAAATAATTTGGATGTACGGGCTTCGTATTTAAAACTTCATTATAAAACAAGAAACAAAATAAGCAAAGTTTATATACCCTTGCAGCTCTTTCACATGTGTCACTTTGAAATCAGCTTAAATTTTATGAATTCATGGACTAGAAAAGTCCAATTGTAGGTCACCTTCTTACAAGTAGACGAGTTTTGGACCCCCTTTTTTTAAGTCATCGTATAGTCATAGTAAAAACAAGAGAGAACGCTATAGTCGGGTGCCCCGACTATCAGATACCCGTTACTCAGGTAAAGGGAGTGCGAGGGAGATGGAGATAGAAACTTTGATCACGCATAACTTTTTAACGAATGGTCCGATTTGAAAAATTTCTTCTACATTTCGATAGGTATTGATAAACACAATAAAACTGCATTTTTACTTTTCCGAAATATTTAAATTTTTAAAATCGTATATAAGCGATTGTGGGCGTTAAAGGGGGCGTGGCACCAGTTTGAAACAAACTTGCGCTGCGTAGGAACTCCTAAAATCTACATGCAAAATGCCAATCTTCTAGCTTTTATAGTTTCCGAGATCTCAGCGTTCATACGGACGGACAGACAGACGGACAGACAGACGGACAGACGGACAGACGGACAGACGGACATGGCTATATCGACTCGGCTAGTGACCCTGATCAAGAATATATATACTTTATAGGGTCGGAAACGCTTCCTTCTAGCTGTTACATACTTTTGCACGAATACAATATACCCTTTTACTCTACGAGTAACGGGTATAACTAACATAAAAAAGGGTCAAAATTTAGACCAACGTTAAAATGATAAATTTGAATGCAGATTTTTAGAGAATCAAAACACAATTCTTAAGAGGTGTGCCACTTTGGAATCGGATTAAATTTGGTAAAGTTATGGACTCTAAGTCGAGTTTTGGGACCCCATTTTTCAAGTCATCGAAAACTTAGTAATAACTAACATGAATGGGTCAAAATTTTGAACAACGTTAAAATGATAAATTTGAATGCAGATTTTTAGAGAATCAAAACACAATTCTTAAGAGGTATGCCACTTTGGAAGCGGATTAAATTTGGTAAAGTTATGGACTCTAGAAGTCGAGTTTTGGGACCCCTTTTTTCAAGTCATCGAAAACTTAGTAAAAACTAACATGAAAATGGGTCAAAATTTTGAATATCGGTAAAATAATAAATTTGAATGCAGATTTTTAGAGAATCAAAACACAATTCTTAAGAGGTGTGCCACTTTGGAATCGGATTAAATTTGGTAAAGTTATGGACTCTAGAAGTCGAGTTTTGGGACCCCTTTTTTCAAGTCATCGAAAACTTAGTAAAAACTAACATGAAAATGGGTCAAAATTTTGAATATCGTTAAAATGATAAATTTAAATGCAGATTTTTAGAGAATCAAAACACGAGTCTTAAGAGGTATGCCACTTTGGAATCGGATAATATTTGGTAAAGTTATGGACTCTAGAAGTCGAGTTTTGGGACCCCATTTTTCAAGTCATCGAAAACTTAGTGAAAACTTACATTAAAATGGGTCACAATTTTGACCAACGTTATAATGATAAATTTGAATGCAGTTTTTTAGAGATCCAAAACACGAGTCTTAAGAGGTATGCCACTTTGGAATCGTATTAAATTTGGTAAAGTTATAGACTATAGAAGTCCAATACTGAGTGGGTCACAATTTTACAAGTCGGAAATGTGCTCTTCACTGCGATGCAAACTTTCATCTGAATTAAAATATCCTCTGCAAGGGTATAAATAGGAATTCAATCATATGATAAATGTTACTTATACATATTTCAGTCTGCAAATTTCAGCTCAGAACACTTTAAAACATTTGATTTAATACTTGCTTTAATTCCACTTCCAATACAATCTCAATAAAGCCATTAATATGATTGATTTAGTATCCATTTCACACACTCACTTGCAGTAAATTTGTTTGTGGCAAGGACCTGTTGTTCTGCCGACATATTTAGGTCCATATCCTGGCAATTTGGCCTCGATTTCATGCTCTTTGTGGTTTCTCGGTCTCCAGCTTTCTGCTCCTTCTATTTTTTTTCCTTCTTTGCGCATTTCACAGAATTTGTGGCAGGATCTGAGGCTGTGTCCTTCTTGGCAGGAGGCGCATGGTAGGTGCCAGAATGCATATGTTTTTTAGGGGGAGTAGGGAGGGCTTAGATGGATGCGCTCGTTTGTTGCAGTTGCCTGTCATTTTTATAGGTTTGTTTGCCTGCCGATCCGGCGACATTTGTAGGTGGTTTTTATTAGCCACAGTCGCATGTGGAGCACAGAGTTATGGCCAGCATATGAACCATTATAATTTGTTTTTGCGGTTTTCAATGCCCCAACATGACTGATTTTTAAATCAAACTAACTGGATAATTATCTGCTTTATTTCAAGTCATCTTAAAAAGTTTAGTTATGTATGTTGTATTCAAAGTTTTATTTGTATATCATATTCCTTAGTTTTATTATTGTAGTTTTAAATACCTAGCGTATGTATGAGTTTCATTAGTTTTGTCTTCGCTATGACCCCTCTATCCATTCTTTCCCATTAATAAAGCACACTCTCGCCTTGAAGTTAATTGAATTAGGCGCCCGATAAGCCCTTTATTTTTATTTCTGTGTGACCCGCTCTCGTATAATTATAATCCAATAAAATAATAAACATATCGACTCGTTCATCGTTCAATTTACTTTCACACTTTCACCCGCTTGCCGAGGCGAGAAGTTTTCTTTGTGACACGACAACTTAACTAAATTAAGCCCCACAATTATTGGATGGCAGTGGGGAAAAGCTATATACACTCGCCTCTATCCCTCGCCATTCGCACTTTTCTCAATTGTTTTTCGTTATTGCTTTTCGTTATTATATTTTGATAACATGATTTTGTTTACACGACAAATACTCACGTAGCAATGTTTTACTGTTATTGTTTCTGATACGATGCTCACCTCTTTTCCCCCGACTTTTTCCACTCCGTTGGCGCTTTTCTATTAGTCAGAATCATGGCTTGGCCACGTACGTAGACCCCACCGCCACATCCCCACTTTTCCTCCGATTTTCAAACACGTAGGTCGGGCCACAAATTTCCCATTAAAAACGCAAAAGGCCAATGCATAAATGATTGATACAGAAGGGGGTGGGAGAACGTTGTTTAAAAGCGCTGGTGGGGGTCAAATGTGAGCTCTTTCGTCGCTCACTTGAGCAATTCATTCACATACCCATCCATCCATTCATAACTACGAATTATAGTTTATTGGCGTCGTAAAATGTTAGGCTCTCTGCCATTTGGCACACCTTTCGTAAGTACTGTTTACAGTCCGCAAAGCCTTCGATTAGCCAAATTGACTAGTTGCGTTCGACTAAAAGGAACTCAGGCTTAACCAATTCCCCCCATTATCGAACTCCTCGATGGACAAGTCTTCCATTCATTAAGAAACTTGAGGCGTCTGCTGTTGTCTCCGCTGGACAGACATTCGGCTTCCGCTGTGTGCCACATTATTCTTCTCCCCACCCACAGAGTGTACAGGCAGACTTGCCTAAGGCGAACTCGCATTGTGCTAAAATATCGAGTTTAATGTTCATTCTATTCCGTTATATTTCTATGAGCTTAAATTTGAATTGTAGTCTTTAAAAGAGAGGAAGATCTTTTTAAGGCCAAGCAGCTACTTATTATTAAATTAAAATATCTTTATAAAATAATTCAAAATAATAAAAACACCATTCAATATAAAGCTTCTCAGATTTAAATATTTCGAGGCGTATATTAAGGATCCAACATTTTTCTGTTACGATTTCTTAAAACTTCTGAATAAGTTAATCTTAGTGATTACGTTTAAATTTGACCGTAACTTAACTATTAATTTTAAAGAAAATCTAGGAAACTATAAGTAAATTCACCAGGGACCAAAAATAATCTTATTTTGAGACTTATTTAAAGGATTCTTGAAAAGCACCCAATTTGACAAAGATATAAATCTCTATTTATTTATTTTACCCAAAAATTTTACTAATATTTTAAAAATAAAAAAGATAATTTTCTGTTCCTAAAATTCACCTTAATGTATTTCGACTGTACCCCGTTTTCGTCTTTGCATTTCAACATACATATATTAATTGATATTGTTTTCGTGTAGTCGACAAAAGGAGGGGCTCGGCGACAAAGACAGAGGCGGAGACAGAGTGCTCAAATAGCTGTGGGGGATCGTTATGTGAATTTCAATTTGCGAGTGCTAGTGTGGGCTTTCTTACGTTACTTGGGGTTACGTATGGCCGGTGTGCAGCTGCTGACGCGTTCCGAGCAACGTGACAAATCCGTTAAGGGGCGATGGTCTAAGCCAAGTTTTTTGTGACGCACATTTGGCTGGAAACTGTGCTAACCTGGGGTCAGAAGCTGCATCTGCCCCCGGCTGCAATGTCGGGTTTATTTCCATTGCTCCTCCTTTGCCCTTTACTGCGAACCTGATGCACTTGCAACGCTGCTGGAGTTGCGTAAAAAAATAATAAATAAAATGGCTGGCAGAAGCATACAAAATGCTGCCCTCGGCCATTCTGCTGTTATTCCAACCAGGAAAGTTTCCTTAAGTTTAAACTACAACATGTGGTTACTTTAGTGTTTCTTTTGTGACTCATTCGAGGGAAAGTCACAAAAGTGGAATCAAATCTGCAGATTCACTCAGCAATCAAACTCTGTGCGCTTTTATGCTTTTCTGAGAGGAAATAATTAAAAGCTGATAGGATTTTTATTGTTAAGAGCAATACAGGAAATTTAAGAACTATTGAGAATGGTAAAAGCTCTTAAAGAAACAACTTTCTTTTGCCATAAGTTTAGCTAATATTATTTAAAGTCCAGCTATTTCCGAGTTGGAATTTGATTTGTGCATTTATATGCATCGCACACAGCTACTTTTCAGCACCTAAACACAATGTAGATGGGCCATTTATCATTCGAAATAAATCCCAACTAATCGCCACACATCACGTTGCCTCTATAAGAATACCAATACCAATACCAATGCCAATACCACAACTTTTGGCTAACGATTCTTTTCATGAAATTTGCAAATCGTTTGGCCATTCAAAAGTTTGTACTCCTCTCTTTTGGTGCACAATTTTTTAAGCGTCTGACAATAACAAGTAAGGCAAAAATCGAAAAGTTCCGAGTGGTGAGGAGGGGGAGGAGGAGGGGCAGTAGGGAAAAACGTGGTGCGAGTGTGACAATTTTCTCATATGTGGGAAAATGAAAGAGAAAATTAAATTTGCAGGTCACGTAATTTGCTGGTGTATGTGTCAAGTTTGTTCTGCGTGCCACTGTGTGCGTTAGTTAATAAATATGCGCGCACGCGATGTAAAAATATGTAAATCCAGAGGCAAAACACATATGGCCACCGAATCGAGTCGATATTCGAGCTGGGTTCTATTTGCGTTCTGTTTCGCACTTTACAGTTATGACCCAGTATACATAGATATGTACTTTGGGTCCATAAGTAATTCCCTAGGGAATACTCCCAATCAATGGGGTAAATATATAAGGCAAAATATTGTTATCGCAAAAAAAAAATTTAAGGGGGCTCGGCCTGGTAAATAAAAACATATATCGATGCCTTAAATAAAGCTTTAAAGATTATTATATCATCAGAAATTATAATTTGGCCATGGAGTTTAAAGTATTAAATGCTTAACAAATATCAACTGATTTTATAACACGCTTATGAAAGTTAATTTAGCAATGACTAATTATTTAAATGAGTTATTTTAAGTTTTTTGTCCTATTGTAAATATGCTGTTTTCTATGGCTACCAAAATATTAAACAAACTTAAAGATTGATTTTAAAAATACCTAAATTTATGCAGGACCCTTTACTTTCGAGTAGCCCTAGAAGGCAGCTTTATGATTTCGGCCAGGAGATATGGAAATGGCTTACATTCCTGCCAAGCTTTCTTCCTTCGAGCACTTCTCCATCAATGTTTCCTTGCACTTTTTTCTGTGGCATACTTTTTGGGCTATTAATGTTAAAGTTTTTGTTGCTGTTTATGTTTTGTTGTTGCCAGCCGCCGTCCTATCTGGCGTTGCTTTTATCATTAACTTTATGCAAAAAGTTTTGGTCCTGGTCCTTTTTTTTTTGTGTGAGATGGTTTTTTGTTGATGCTGGCAGGCAGCATCATTTGCAAAACGACAAATAGTTTGGCTCACCGAACTGGCCATATGGCAGACAGGGCCATTGTTGAGATACCCGTTCCTTTGGCACACTTCCCTAATGTATCTATCCATCTCTCCTTGCAGTACAATTACCTCATGCAGTTTGATTATCTGCCCAAGTCGGACCTGGAAACGGGCGCCCTGCGCTCCGAGAAGCAGCTGGTAGATGCAATCCGGAGTCTCCAGGTAAGAGCCATCCCCATCACTCCATGGAATGCCATGCCATGCCAGCCATGCCATGCCATCCCAGCCACAGAACCCCCGCATCTATTATGCACAATTTCACAACTAACATTACCGTCTGCAGTCTTTTGGCAACATTCCAGTTACGGGCCAAATCGACTCGGCAACGGCCCGGCTAATAAAGCGACCTCGATGCGGCGTGGGCGACAAGCAGAACGCGTATAGTTTCTCACCAGATAATCTGGATCACGACGTCGGCGGCTTTAGAAGACGGGTGCGGCGCTACGCTCTGCAGGGATCGAAGTGGTCGAAAACGGATCTTACATGGAGGTGAGTTGGCTTATTCCATTTTAATAAAATCTAACACGGATTTGTAACCGATATTTATGGCTTTCTGTAAACAATTCTCTGCAGAAGGATGAAAAAAGGGTTCTTTTGTACATGATTTTATATTATTATGAATTATTATTATTCTAAGATCAAAAATTATTTAGGCCAGAAAAGATTAATCAAAAATTAAAAAAAATTATTATAAAAAGTTTAGTTACAAAATGATGACTATAAATCAGCAAGACTGGTTTTATTATTTGATTTTCATTTTTTGTACGATGTGTTAGATAAAACTTAAAGCGTTAATAGAGAATATATCTTTGTTAATTTTTTAAAAGCGTATTGAAGGCTTAAATTGTTGAAGTTTTCTTGTGAATTTCGCGAAACTAAATCGCTGTCTTGACTTTGGCGATGCCCTGCCAGTTTTGATGAGTTTTATGCAGTCCCGATTCTCCCTGCAAAACCTTGGCAACCCCCCATCGACTGGCTTTCCTTGCCCTCCTGCGGATGTTCATTTCAATTAAACTGCATGCAGTTCATTAATTTTGCAGCGTTCATTTAGATGCGAATTTATAATTTTAGAGAAGAAGCTGGATGGTGGAGGAGAGCTCCTGTTTCTGACAATCCTGTTCCTGCACCCTATTTTGCTCCGTTGTCCTGTGCATACGCGCTGTCAATTAATTCAAAACTCAAACGTTGCGTAGCTTGTTAATTTTTATTACGGCCATTGCACTCGCCCCCAGAATGGGATTGCATAATTTGATGCCAGAGAGCTTGTTTTTATTTTTATGTAAAACAATTCATTGCTTTCCGGGACCTTAGTTGGCTGTTGTTTCGTTCCCGGCTGTTGGCCAAGATGACCCGCTGGGCAGCAAAAACTTAAAAGCGGGTGGTGGATGGTCGGATGCTGGCCGCTTTCATTAAACACTTTGCGCCAAATTGAATTTTACGATGAGCCGAAACGAAGGCGCTCTGATTGCAGCTGTCACTTTTAGTGTTGTGTTTGATTTTTAATGCGCAGCTGCATAATTGCGCTTGAAATATTAAACGATGGGCAGAGGAGCAGATGGGCAGCAGAAGCAGCAGTGGCAGTAGCAGAGTCTATCTCATTAAGAAATTTTCCAATTAAATTTGCATAGCTTCGAGGAGCTGCTGGTCTTTCGCCAGCGAGTTGCATACATTCGGGCTGAGCTGGCAAAGTTGAAAGCTCATCGCCACATTGCACATACGCCGTGGTGGCCCTTTAAGCTGCCAGCTTCCCTGCGTTCGGTTCATTGGGGTTCATGCAGCGATAGCTATTTAATTATTTCTTGTGTCGTCTACCCTTAATTGGCCATTAAGTGGCAAGCGACCAAAAGGGGCAGAAACGGCAGGACAATATTGCGACTAAATTAAAGCATTACGCAGCTTCCAGGATCCCGGATCCCGTATTCCGGATCACAGCGGTGGTTGCTCGCATCAAATTGACTTTACATGAAATATACATATACCGATGAGGTTGGAAATAAGATTAGGGATGGGGGCCACCAATATGTATTGACCTGCTTTTGGCCAAGCTGCATGTGTTCTCCTTAATTGCAGCACAAAGCGAAAATGAGGAGACGAGATGAAAACCGGGTGGTGGTGGCTTTGGTGATTGTGTGTTGGCAAGTGTTTTTCCATTTCCGCTCAGCATGGAAATTGTGGGACGGAAGTCGTTCTTAGCAGTTTTGTACTCATTTTGTTTTCACCGCATTTTCGCGAAAACACACAATGACAACATCCTGCCACAAAGTTGTCGCCGTCCCAGAATTCCTTAAGATATTAACTGTTGGCTACACCGAAAAATATGAAAGAAATAGAGAATTTGTATCATTTACATTTGTATAAGACTAATATAAGTGCGGCATTTAAATACCCATTAAATACTCTTTGACATTGAAAGAAGAAAGAATTGATCGTATCTATTGTTTAATTGAAAATGTGTTTCATTTTTCACCATGTCTAACATTGATTGTTTAGTAACAATTAATTTATTTAGAAAAAAAATGTTAATAATAAGGAGACTAATTGTCTTTGTATATATTGATGTTATTTTTGCAGTGTAGCCACAAATCAAGTGCCAGTAGCAGCTTCAGCTTGAACGGAAGTGACCAAAAACTTGCACTTTGCGCAAATGTTTAAATTAAATTGGCAATTGTCCTGCAGGAGAATAGGGGGAGAATCCTTGTTTGGCAATGGCAATAGTCGTAATGTGGCATTTACTTGGCTGCAAATGAAGCTTTCACACTTTGCCCATTGTGAAGTGTTGACTGACTTTTCCTCTAACTTAAATCTGTCTTAATTAAGTCAGTTGATGCAGTCGGGCTTGTTTCCCAGAGTCAACTTGTCAAATGGCTATTGAATTGAGCAAAAAAATGCTTTTTCATTCATTCACTCTGTTTAAACTTCCATTTTTCATTTTCCATTTCTCTCTTAATGCATCGGCAAACAATTGTCCAAGCCAGGAAAAGTGTCAATAAAAGGAAAACTGGTGCTCGCACCTGTTGCTTTTCCCATTTACCTTTTGTTCTAGCTTAAAGTGCACTTCATCCGTCTTTTTTTTTTAGAAGAGCTGGGAAAATTGTTTGAAAAATTCTTAAAATTTTGCAAAGGGAATGTTGCCAAAGCAGCGGAGAATTTTTCGCCTAATTGAGGGTGTTTCATTTTGGCCAGTTTTCGCTTGTTTTCCAGTTTTCTCTCTATTAGCAGCAACAATGTGGTCAAGGGCTGTCCATTAATTGCCCCTTTTTGTGGCATTAATAAACCGCAGCGAATGTGCACTGCGCACTTGCTGGGCATTTGTTAGATTTTTAATAACATTAATAAAGTGCACGATGAAGTCAAAGGAGCGAATCGTAGTGAGAGTCCTTAACACGCACATTCTTGCGTTTGCGTTTATGCTTATTAGCGTGCATGCGGGCCATTAATACGTTGCACTGAGAGAAAAATGTGGGGACGAGCACGTGGGCCAACCTCTTAGCTGCCGCAACATAAAGCGGCGACGTGGACGGATGCCTTGTGGCAAACGTCATAAAAAGTATGTGCCACTCGGTAAAATTTCGAGGAGACAAGGACCTTCCCAAAAGCGCCATTCTGTTGTCCATGTTGCAATGATAAAAAGTAATTTTATGACGGCCACTTCCACGCCCACAAAAGAAAAGGACCGGATCCTTGGCCAAAGATGCAGCTCCACCTCGAGTTGCACTCATTGGTTGTGGGGCATTGTGTCCTTGGCCCGTTTGGTGTCTTTCCTCCTGATGGCAAAGCTTTTAACCAACGGATGTAACCGGAAACTCGCCGGCAAACTCCAGATCAAGTTTGGATCAAAGCTTAAAGGGAGGCATTTTCTTAGGGATATAGTTGCATTTTTCCTCTTTAAATCTTGGATTTAAAAATGTTTCCTAACTTTGCTTTGATTCTATCTGCAACCATTAATTAAATCCGAAACCCAGTTATTAGCCAAAAAGCAAGCTTTAAATGTCATTTTGCAACAGCTGTGACAGACAAAAGTCATCAAGAGAAATTTAGAAACGGGGGTGATGTTTTGGAGAACGGTTTGGCTAAATCAATTTTGGATGAATGCAAAACCATAACCAAATTGTGGTCAACTGACCCTGGCACCCAAAGATATCAACTTACCCCGTTGACTTTTCTCCTACAGCACCACTACTTTGCCCCATTTATTCCTCTTATATATTCCTTTATTTATAACATATTTTTTTACGATTCTTAATTTGCATAAAATAATTTGCTGATCAACGCCAGCGAGCGTTTTTCTCATCATAATTTATACGCCAGGCGGAGTAAATCACACGCACCAGGCTGAAACAGATGGCAGTAGTGAGAGTGAAAGGGAAGGATATAAAGAGGGGAGCGAGAGGGGGGCATTTAATGCCGCAAACAGAACATGGCAATAGTTTTATGCTGCTTCAGCTTCTGTTCTGATGTTGCTGTTGCTGTTTATTTTGCAGCAGTCATTTGCAGAGTTGCCTTTACTGCACTTTGTCCTTTCATACTTCTCGTCCTCGTCCATGTCCGCCCCCTCCTCCTCCTACTCGTCCTCCATCTCCCGAACTCCTCCTCTGATATTCCTCAGTCCTCCATCCGTCCACTGTGCATTTTTTCGGGGGGCGGCCTGGGCTAATGGGCGTCCATTGGCCATAGTTTTCTGACTTTTCGTATGCTGTCAAGTGCTCGGCACTCGAAATTATTATCTGCCATTAATCATGGCCATAATGTTTGCCAGCTATAAAACGAAGCAAGTGCAGCCAGAACAGAATTGCAACAGCGAACCGTACTGTACCCAGTAACTGCTGGCAGTAAGCAACTGGCAGAGGGCAGCTTTAAGGAACTGCCCCAATGGAATCTTATAAGTAGGAACTGAGCTATTTGGGTAACAATATTTTGGCTAATGGGAGGAGTCTTCACCAGGTTAACTGACAGGTAGGAGGTGGTAATTTCCTAAGCTAAAAGAGATAGATTTAGAATTTCCCTTAGGGTATTCATATATAATTAACATAGAAAGTATTCTTTTTAATTAGTATTCAGCACCAAGCCCTCAACATTTTCACTTTAGTTTAAAATTCTCTACCTAGGGGAACTAGATACCAAAAATCGAAATATAAAAATAAATATTTATAACAAGTAAATTAGAGTTTATAGTCTTAGGACATTTTCATAGCTCCTATAACCCTTTGATCTGCCCTCCATAGGGTCAGTAATAATTTTGTGCATTGCTTTATTACTGTGACAATTATTTTAACTGCTGGAGATTTTTATTATGATATTTTTTCATAGAATTCCGTATCTGTGTGTTTTTAAGTCATTTGCCACTTGTCTGGGCGGTTTTTATGAGCCAAAAGGGTGAATAAAAAAAACAGCGAGCCCAGAGAAACAAAAGTGCCGCGTACAGTAGGGAGCAAAATGGAGCTCCTTGAGGTAAAGCTAGCTAGTATTGTAAACTAAGCTCGTGCATAAATAAAATCCTCAATTTGGGTTCATATTAAAATAGACATTTTGTGCTGAGCTCAGACGGAGCTCAAGGAAACTGTGTCAACATCTGTCTGTGTGCGGGCAGTGTCTGTGAAAGGATTGCACTTACACACACCCGAAGCCCCGTGATATGCCAAATTTATGATGTGGCATATTTTCTTATGCTGGCGCTGGGCCTTTGAATTTTGCATGAACTTTGATAGCATATAGGTTGGTGTTTCCTCCGACATACCCATACCCATACCCACAAACTCACATACGCAAAACACACAGAAATGTACGTGCAGTATATCCTTTGTCTTAGCGAATACTCCTTGAGTCGGCAATCCGATACCGCACAAGGTGTAGCATTTCAAAATTTAATAACCAAGTGGGCTGCAGAAATTGCCACCGCACAAATGCCTATAAGTCCCTCGCTTCCTGTTCGAGTTGAGCTGCGGGCGAACCGAATTCGAGCCATCGAGTCCGGAGGATTGGGCATGGGCTTCTGAGGGACGGAACCCATTGAAAACCCATTTGCCAACCGCCCGCTGACACAGCCGCAACAACAGCAGCTGGTGGAGGGGGTTAACAGGACTGGAAGGGGGAGGGGAAGCGGATGGACGAGCGGTCCGCTTTTTGTACGTGTCAATTCCGGGGGCAAAGGACTGGTATATGCACACACAAAAATATCAAAAAACACTGTCCACGTTTTAGTTCCCTTGAACCACATTTCCTTTTAATAATATTGAGATGCAAGCAATATTTTCTTAAAATTATTTAATTGTTTTCCAATTAATTGTCCCTTAAGTATTAAAACAATTATTAATTAAGACCTACAAACAAATGTGTATTTATTAAATTTTCTTTAATCCAAATTGACTTAAAGTTTTCCCAATTTTTTTTAAACTTTATTTTGTTCAAAATCACATCTATTTATATATTTTTCGATATTATTTTTTTTAATCCTTATTATGGTTACATAGTTGTTTATTCCTGATCTAAATGAATTATCAAAATGATTGTTCATTTTCCTTAGTGTAATGGGCAGGGACTTTGTTTTTCCGCTGGATTCTAGTCAGTCAGGCTGGGCATTCGGTTTTTGTGCCACATCAGTCACTGTGCCGCAGAAACATCAGGAGCAGCACAAACTCACATTCGCCGTTGCAGAACGTCCTTTTTGGGCAACTTAACACTCGCAGGATGTCGCTTAGCCACCCAGTCGCCCAAAGCCACCCACTTTTGCTGCCCAGACTTTGCCCCTGATGGAGACCGTTAGTGCATCAGTTTTGTGTGCTAATTTAGCGTCTAATTTTCCATGGACAGCAAATGAGCAGCTTCAACTGACGGTTTTCAGCTGCCTTTGTTGCTCTGTTGTGTCAAAACCATCAAAACGAGATGACGCTGCAATTGGACCTACGAAAGCGATTGCATTTTGTCACTTTTGTGATTCGACACCGAAATTTTTCTGGCAAAACTTCATTAAAAGTGGAGGGAATGTTGAGTGGGCTATCAGCACGATGTTTTCATAACAATGCAAGACAAAATTCCAGCTGGTTCTTTGAACATTGTTTGGATAAAAATACTTTGAATATATAAAGGAAACCATTTAAGAAAATAAAAAATATTTAAATAAAAAAATTACTTTTAACGATAGCAGAGCAAGGTTTCGATCCTCGGACCTCTGGGTTATGGGCCCAGCACGCTTCCACTGCGCCACTCTGCTCATGTGAAAACTCCTGGAAAAACGACTTAATTTAAGGGTGACAAACAGATAATTTGCAAATAAAGGGATGGTGAAATCAAACCAACAAATTATGAAAACTATAGGTACCAATTAAACTTAATAGTGTGATAAGCGATATCGAAACTGGATCATATAAAATCAGATTAGATAATAACAAACCAAAGCTATATTTTGTGGTGTTACTTTAATCAACAACGATTAAAGGTGATGAAATTGTTTAAGAACGGGTTCTACAACTAACAGATTTGGTAACAACTTAAAAATTGAAATAACTACCTGAAAAATCCGCATTACCAATTCATTTAAAATGCACCTGAATATAGCCATAAATTCACAGTGACACATTATATTGCCATTAATTCTGGTCCACAAGCAATTGGAACCATGACGCAAAAGCCAATGACGCTGACCGGGTATACAAACACACTATATATCTGATATATATGCCTGCGTATGATCCTGCTGTATTATTATACATATCTATGGAGCATTGGCATCCGCGTAATTATGTTTGCTTCCGTGGCCGACGTCGCCAGGAGCAGCGGCAACCACAAGGATTCGGATGGCCAGGATGCGGGGTCGGGGTCGAGGGTTGGGCATCGGAGACGGAGCCAACAATGTGTGGCTTGAAATTTGACACTTTCACAGTTGGTCAGTTGATTTGCTCGCCCCCGAACCACACCCCCTCGTCCCTACGCCCCTGTTCCTGCAGGCTGTCTGCATTTTGTTAGATTAATGTCCTGTTCAATCATCAATGGTTCAGCGTACAGCGCTGTCTTTGTTTGTATAGCACTTGTTTATCGCTGTCCTGGATGAGCGGAGTCGGGTAGGGCAGGAATAAATGTACACTAAACTTATTGATATTTCGTACTAAAAAAGTCAATTATTTTAAAGCCTTAAAAAACCATTTAAGAATTGAAGGCGGATACTTAATATTATTTGGGATGTTGTGGTCTATAAATTAGTATATAAGTCAGAATGTTTTATAAATCTGGAACATAAATAATTTAATTATATCGAAACATGAGAGATATTTTTAGACAAAAACATACGATGTTTAATTTTTCTCAGTGCTGAACTGGACAGCGATAGCGGTCATTGTTGGTATGACTGTGTGTGTAAGCGTTGGATGTTTGTGTTGGGTTTCATACTTCGGTTGTTGCCTGTGCTTTTTGGTTTCCTTTTCTGTCGCTTCTTTTCCTTTCGTTTCCCGTTCATTTGCTCCTTTTCTCATCTCTCTTTTCCCTGTTTCTTGTGCTCCCTCTATTTATTGTTGTGGCCTGTGCATTCATCCTTTGCTTTGTTCTTTCGTTTACTTTTAATTCATTTAGGTCTCGTTTTGATTGATGACCACTTTAATTGCGGATATTAAATGACAAGCGCCAGAATCAAATCGAACCGAAAACGCAAAAAAAAAACGGAGCTCTCTAATTTTCTGGTGTCTCCCCCGACTAGAATTTCTCCATTTGATTGTGGGATGATTTGCAGTAAACATGGGATTTGAGGCTTTTCGCATTGAGTTAATCAAAAAGGGGAAATATAACAAGCAGCAATTTTCCCAGGCAAAGTTTTTCAAGTAGAAAAGTAATAAATAAAAAATGTAAGATATGTTTACACGATAATAAGTTTTAATTGTAAAATAAAATGGGATTAAAAGTTTACAAAGTGAAATCGTTTAAGGACGTTTTGTTTTACAGCGTGTAGGAGAATAAAGCTTACACAGGATTGATGATCGTAAATGTATATTTTTTAAACAAAATTTTTCTTTTGTAATGAAAGTTAAATTTCCACAACATAACTTGATGACTTTGAACTATTCAGATATTTTTTTTGGAGTGAAGTGATAAAGGTACATTTTCTTCCTATAAAAAGACCATTAAAAAACTACCCCCTTATTGTCAGTTTCATTCAATTTTTCCGTGTCAGTTTCCGCCCACTCTGTAAGACATTCCCGTGAACTCTGCACTACGCATAAACCCAGGGACCTTTTGATTAAAGGTCTCTTGTCCACACAATTTTACGCCTTTGATGTGGGCGCGATATAATGCTGTTGATACAGTCAAATGGAGGGAAGGACGCCAAAGAAAGTGGGGCTGTGCAATCGCAACTGGGTTATACTCTCTGTAACTACATAATAATTCTAATGAAAAATGTCAGGAGGCAAATTTGATTACTTGCTTTGATTGTCAATTAAAGCCCAACAACAATTTGCTGTGCGGTGAAATCTCGTTACGTTTATATGGTCGCCAAGTCGCCCGGCAGACAATCTATATACTTTGTGCACATACATATATTTATGCCACTATGTGTCAGAGTTGATGATGAGCGAATCCTAATTAATTTAGCAATACATATGTATGTATGTTCGGGGGGAGCCTTGCATTAAGTGACACAGCAACGAGTCACAATTCGCCTGCTCATTAGCCGCATTAATTGATAAATTGATATTGGCTTTGGGGCGAAAGTGGGTGGGTTTTTTGAGGAATACGAACTCCTGAACTCCCGGTTATGCTGCACTGGTCATCTGGCCGCAAAGTTTCCACTCCAAGCTTGAGTTTTTCGGGCAAATCGGAAAGAACAACATCAATTCCGGGCATCCTTTTTCGGTTCGTCTGTTTGTCTGGCTGTCAAATCGAACTTTGATTTGATTCGATATAGCAACTGACCGGTGTCCAAACTTTTATTCAAACTGACAAGTTTCCTGGCCGGACCGCACCAACAACAATCAGTTAATGCAGGCGGTACGCTTACTAGTTTTTCTTTTTGGCTCTTTTCTGAGCCCTAGTTGATTAATAGATGGGAGTTTTAGTGTCACAACTGTCTTGATTAATGTTTGGTCCAGCGGAATTTGTTTGTTTGTTGGGACCGGGCAAATGAGTGAGGGAGGCCAATTGTTAATTGTGGTTAAGCGCTTTTAATTTTCACATGTGAGCCGCCGAGCCGAAGGAACACGAACTGAGCCGAAGTTTAACGATGTCGGCCGGTAGAAGTCGTTTGAAAACCCGACAAGCAATTAAGGATGCGCCTGCGCAGCAATCTCTTATACTCATGCGAAAGCTCTGCGAAAAAAAGCTCCGAGATCGAGCTGAGCTTGGTGACACTTTTCATTGAAATACGGCGGCACACTTGGCACGGAGCTCAGTTGCTGCCAAGTGGTCAGTGTGAGTGGTGCTCCCAGGGAAGGAGTTAGCACCAGGAAAGTGAAGAGCCTCAGCCGGAGAAGGAGCCCCAAGCCAGAGCACCAAGATCAGCTGGAAACGGGAAAGGAAGTGAGCCACTCTAGACATGAATCATGAATCAGCGGCGCATTCAACGTCAACACGTAATCCCCGCAAGGACTCGTCGTCGTCGTCGTCGTTGTCGTCATCCTCGTCGTCGTCGAAGTGGAGGCATCACAATAATGCCCCCGATTAAAGAACAAAAAGCCAGGCTGAAGTGCTGCAAGTCATTTGTGTGCTCATTGTGCAAACAGATCCCGGGTCCTTGTTCCTGGTTCCTGCGCCGGAAACGCTTTAAGAGCCCCGGCAGCCGAGGGCTTAGTGCAGGCACATAATGTCTGCTAATATTTGAAGAGTGCGTCGCATTAATTGACATGAAAGAAAGTCACGAAAAAGAAAAGGACGACCAAGTGGTGCAGCCGGCAGAAAAGGATGTGCTCCTCCTAATGAGTGCACGACAAAGAGGAGCCTTCTTGACGGGTAAGTGCCTCTGGCTAAGACGGCTTTAGCCCCCCCCAACTCCTTCTCCTCCGAGAGCTGTGATTTTACCCAGTGATTTATGTGCCAATAAATGCAGGCGGCCACAAGACATTAATATTAGATTGCACTCTCTGCCGGGTCATATATTCTGGTCGAAATTAGCCTCGATACCCTCGGTAGTCTCCGATTCCCACCGATTCCTCCTGGGCTCCATGTTAATTAAGTGCCGTACGAATCTCTTCATAAATTACACAATTTTCACCCGCTTTTCCGGCTACGGCCATTAGCCTTATTGGCATATGCCAGCAATCAATTTGAAATTATACACCACAATTTCTCATCGGCATCGTTGTTGTATTTGTCGTTGTTTTTGCAGCTGTCATCCTGCCAATTAGGAATATACATTTATATATATATAGCACTAAAATGCAAATAGGTTTGCTGATTTTTTTGTCCCCACTTTGTCTGTCTGCAATCAACCATCAATTGTCAAACATTTTCTAGTTGATTACTAGTTTTATTTTAGTGTCCCATTTCTAACGATTTTCATTCTTTGTTTGCTGTTTTTAATTTGGCGCAATTGAGTTTTTCGCTGATACTATATTAATTGAATGTGTGTTGAAATTAATGTTATTGATTTGCACGCGGGTTTTTCATTCGCCTGATTTGCATTCATAATATTCTATTTATATTTAATACAACTAAATGATTTTTGTCAAAGCGATTGCTAAAAGGTAAGATAATTTAATTAAAATGTCGCTCTGAAATTGAATTTTTTTAACTATTTATTTGAAATATCCTAATGGGAATTACTAAATACAACACTTTAAATAATTAACCAAAAAAATTGAATTACTATTTTTATGTTCTAAAAACTATTTTTCTTTACTAAAAAGTGATAGGAAATAGTGTAAAAAAATAATACATTTATTATATATAATATATATATTTTAAAGGTCTAACTAACTTCTTTAACAATAATTAAAAAATGAATGTGTAGCAATAAATTTAAATTTGGCATACTTGTAATTATCAACAGGTTCCACAAAAAGCCAAAGGGAAATGAAAAAGAATAAAATCCTTGAAATATGCCAAATTAGCCCACCAATAGCTCCCTTACAAACTTTCCTTTTAACTCCCCCGCTCTTTTAAATCTCCGGCTTTGTTTATAACAACTCGCCACAAACAAAACCAAAAGATTTTAAGCCAAAAAGTCAACCCTCCTCTGCCTTTTTGCCTGTTCGCCCCGAGACTTAGCATCTTTTGTAGATTTGCGTGGAAGACAAAGACTGGCTAAAATTTCAATTAAACAAAAATGAAGTGAAAATCGTTTGTCGCTGGCACAAAATGTTCCATATTATATATAAATGGAATTAGTTTTAATTAAGTCCCTGGCTAGGTTAGGCGCAGCCACAAAGAAAATTCCCTTCCTCGCCAGAAAAATGTTAACAGACTCAAATTACCAACTCACAGCCCGAAAAGCCCTCCCTTCACAAAAAAACAAAAAAAATAAAATAAGAAGACTCAACCAAATTAAGCAACAGCAACAAAATGAAACCAAAATGTAGCCGCTGAAGGAAGTGATTAAAATTTTACCTAGCCCCAAAGTCCGAAACTCGGACCAGACCCAAAAATGAGGACCAAGGAATATCGCTGGCCTTTTGCTTTTACCTTTTCCTGCTGTATATTTTTTTGTAATAAGTATTAATTAATGCAAAAATGAAGACGAAACGTAAGTAGGGCTTCTGCTTTTGCTTCTGCTGATTTTGCTGCCTTCGCTTCTTGTTTTACAAAAGAGCAGCCGCTTTGCAGTTGTTTCCCCTCTTTTTAGTTGTTTTTATTTTTTGTTGAAATTTGAGCCACGCCGTCCAAGCAAAGTGACGCAAATTAAGAGAACCCCTGGTCAGGAGCAAGTCAAGCAGAAGCAACTTAATGAAAACGAAATTGACACCTACCTACCTGGGGATGGGATGTCTGTCCAGTTCCTCCGGCTACTCCTCCTCGTCCTGGTTCTCCCTTCCTGACCGCAACGTAAAGTTATCCACACGTCTGGAGTTACTCTGTATATGTTATATGAAAAGGGCGGTTTTCTTTTTTTTTTTCGGGGGGAAAGGACATGTCAATAGTTGCCCGCTTCGCACTTCCGGTGACATTCTGCTGCCCATCATCGCACCACGCCACATACATCCACATCCTGGTGTCCTGTCCTTATGTCCTCATGTCCTCTCCTGTCCTGTATGCTCATAAATCTTCCGCTCGCATATTTCTGGGTGTGTATGCTTTTATCTGGCTTTCACGCTTCCGGGCGCTTCTCCAGGACCTCCGAATCCTCAATCCCGGAACCCAGAGCCAATACGAAAACCGAAAAACCGAATTGTGTCTCCAGTTATTTGAGTTTCGTTGTTTAGCTCATAAATCTGCTTATCTGGGGAGTTGGATCCACACCCACCAACCCCCATCCCACAAACCCCATGGAAAAGGGCTAAAAGTTCTTTCAGTTTCTGTTTCAGTTTTTGTTTTTCCCCAGCTTTCCCAGCAGCTGCGTGGCATTAAAGGCTAAGGGCTTTTGCAACTTGACCCTGTTGCAGTCATGCATAAATTTCTTAGATTCTTAGCCATTGACAAGCCACACACCCACACACACTCAAAGAAATATAAATTAAAATATGTTTCCAGTATTGAGCCCGAAAGTTATAAATATTTTTGGGGGAATTAATTAAGCCCCACAAATGAAAAGACCAGGACCGAAATATGCTCAAAATGAAATTAGAGCCGAAAAATGATAAAAACGTAATGAAATGAAATGCGGCCTAAATGTTTTCAGACATTTTGGGATTGTCGCAGGCGGGCGAAAAACAATGAAGGGGCAATAAATTGGCAGGAAGCTGGAGAGGAGAGTGGCCAAGGGAAATTGAAATATGTTCGGCCTACAAATGGGTTGGAAGGATGCTGTGTGAACTGGAGTGTAAAGTACACAGGGTCCTAATGAAAGATTATGGACCGGGGAAGTGCTGTAAAGATTATGGCTGCAGGTTCGAGATGATCCATTGTTATCGACAGAGAACAAGTTTGGGGAAAACACAAATTGCCAGAGTGATTTATAGTGAGGGGGAAAATAAAAGGAACTCTAGGAAAAGGTTGGCCAAGTAATGTAGCGTTAATTGTGAAAGGAAATGGAAACGAAATATAACCCAATAATTATCCTAAGACGTTACTACTTTTATAAAGAGATTATCCTTTGTTTAATTGAATTTATCTGTGGTTTTTTTTCCCAATTAAAAACTAATCCCATCAACAAGCTGGGCTTATGAAAATCCACAACAAACTGTCAGAATATTTGATTTAATTTATTAAGCACTCAAACCTTTAATCTTCGGTTTCTGGGCAATTTAATTTAAATTTTGATGTGCGGTCAAAAATGCCTGCCTGGTCAGATGCGACAATTCCTTTCGGTTATTTCTATTTTTATGTTGTGCACGTATATTTTTTCCTTGGCTGAGCAGCAGGATGCGGACAGGATGCGGACAGGGCGCACTGCAGGACACTTTCGGCTTTTGGCTGCAGTCTGCATACGTCATCGAACTGTTGACCGAGTTGGCGGCGGGCCAACATGTTGCCTGTTGCCTGTCAGCACAATTTCCAGATAGGCACGGACTCTGGTCTCTGGTCTCTGTTCTCTGGACTCGGGTCTCTAGACTCCAGATGCAGGACCAGGACCAGGAAAGCCAAGCCAGGACACGCAGCTAGGACACACTGTTTTATGCATGGCAGGCACTAAGGCGCAAAGTGTTGATAGAGCACACCCATACCAAAACCCATACCCATGCCCATACCCACACCCAAACCCATACTCACCCTCCTCGACAGCGATTCTGACACAGACAAATGCAGATTTCTGCTGAGGCTGCAGGGGGCTCCGGTGGCAGGACTCGAAGGATCCTGCAGCTGGCCCCGTCATAAAAAGGAAAACTGAGCCGAGCCAGAGCCAACTGCAGTGGCCACAGTGGGTGCACAGCGAAAAGTGGCCTACAAAAGTCAAGAAAATAGTTGACATTTCAAAATTATAATTAAATGGAATATTTTATGTGCGATATTCATTCTCAATTAGGTCACAAGTTGACTTAAGACTAGATTCAATTATTTTTGCATTTATTAACCAAACAAATAAGTTCATTACTTTGCTTCTAATCTTTTGGTTAAATCAAAATATACAAAACAACAGAAATCAAAAATTTTGACATATGGTTTCAAATTATAATTCAAAACCATCTTTTCAATGTTTTGTTAGTTAAGTGTAGTATCATTCATCGCACATGCTCTTGATTTTACAAGACATTTTTCTGAATGTGAACGGTCACTGGGTAACCGCAAAAAATGAGGGGAGTCCGGCTGGCTATTTCCACCTGACCACCTGATCCCACCTGGATTCCATGGCTGGTGCTCTGCCGCCGATGATGCTGGCTCGCTGGCATCCATCAAACGCCGCCATATTGAATCAACGCAAAATAATTGCTTTTTAAATGGGTTTTTATACCGGCACCGGGTGAGAGAACAGTGGCTGGATACAGGACATGGTGGCAGGCTCATAAATTCAAGGCATCACCGCCTTATAGCATCGCCACACAACTGCCCCTGGGGTGAAGTTTTTGCTCTTCTCAACTCGACTCGAATCGAGACTCGCTGTTCTCCTTGAATTCCCGCCGATTTGTGAGCTTTAATTTTCAGATTTATGCCCATGGCAGCAAGGACACTTTTAATGAGATTTCGCTTGGATAGTCCGAGAAGTACGAGGATGAGGAGGAGTAAATGGAGTCCGAGGCGTTGACAGACACAGATTATGAGAGATATGCCAAAAAGTCAGTGCGGTTAAGCAGCTGCTTCTAGTGGAATGGAATGGAATGGAAATGGCTGATGAGTTCGGGCCAAGAAGGGGGAAGCTATGTAAGCCAACTTAAGTTTTCCATCGGATGATGAAAGTATACATAATTTGCTCCATCCTCCATTCAAAAGTTTCCCTTGTTTTCAGTAAATTTGCGTTAAGCGAAGTGCTGAGAATTTTCTACCCATCGCTATCTTTTTCTCGTCGGGGCAATGACAACATAATTAGCTCATTTATCAACTTCTTTTTTTGTTGGTTAAGTTAAATAAATCAAAAGGGGGGAACATTTATATAAAAAGGAATTTTCAACTATTTTGATTTAGGGCTGTTTCTAGGTGTTTTTGGTTCATAACGAAAATGTAATTAAAAATATTGGGAAAAGACATTTATGGAATGGTTTTAAGATGTGTTTGATTATTTAAGGTTTTTGGAAATGATAAAGTAAAAGAAATTTAATTTATTTCTTAAAAATTGTAAATCGAAATTGAAATTTCCCAATAGTTAGAAATAAAAATATAGGCAGTCCCGAAAACAAATTGAAACCTTTGGCGAGCCATGACAGCAATCAAATACAATTTGCATCACGACCAAGGGGAAATCAAGAGCGACAGGGAGGTGTAGATAGTAAGAGCGAGAGGGGGCGACAAGCGAGTCATCGAGGTTGTTTATGCACGAACTTAATTGAGTTCAACTGAAAGTGTCAAGTCATGTGGCCGAACTTCAATGCGAGATTCCTACGCAAATCGAGGGCTAAACTATGGTATTTGTATTCCATGTACTATTAGTATTTATGGTCAGCCAAAGAGCTCATATCACTACCCGATAATTGCACACATCGGCAGAATAAAAGATAATGTCTGGCTATTAAAGAAGGGGCGGAGTTGGCAAAAACGCAGCGTTTTAGCATTTCCGTTTTGGCACCGGAAACGGAAGTGTAACTGCCGCAAAGGCGCATGTACTATACAGGCTCTTTGTCCTTCGCTCCTTCGCTTGCACTCTCCTGCTTTTAAGCCAAGGCGTAGCCGGTTGCATTTATAATTAACATAATGATGGCATTTTGCTAAACACCGTTTTCCGCATGTAACACACACGGCCAAAGAGATAGGTTGAGTGGCAGGGGGCTGGGAAGGGGAGGGGAGGGGTGGCACTCAACAACGGCTGCATAGTTGACATGAAATGCCAACTTAATGTCAGAAAGTTAACATGCCACTTGAAATTAACAAGCCGCGCAGAGTCCTTCTCCTTTCCATTCTCCATTCTCCACCTGCAAACTGGCAAACCTCACCTCATCAACGGAATCCTTTCTGCATTGTTTTGCGCAGGCATACATATACATATACTATATATATACTCGCAAACACTCGTCCTTATATGTGTCCTGCTGAAGTGCCTGGCCCGACTTGACACAGGCGACTGGCGTGTCAGGTGAGGCGCATTAAAAATGTAGAATTTCATCTTTTAGTCAGCAATTGTAGCGTTTTTTGTCGAGTGTTTTCGGACCTGTCTAAGTTCCAGGTCCTCGAGTGCGGCCTGGCTTTTGTGTTTCGCAAACTGTCGAGCTATTTAAAACCACATGCGAAAGGCCGTATCCTTTTAGCCAGCAGGCTCAATAATTAATTTATACGCAACGAGTTTTGTTTTTACATAACCAATGAGACCGGCTAATTCGACTAAGCTAATGTTGTGTAACAAAGGATATTTTACACAATGAACTTGGCTGGTTGCCCAAGAGAATCGCGCGGTTCATTTGCCAATCCAAAAATTGATTGGCTGCGAAAAATGCAAAACCACTTTACTAACCAATAATTCAGTTTATGCCACTTATAGAGATGATTTTTCTGATATTTGTGGTATTTGCCATATAATCTGTCAAACGTGTTGCCGCTTTAGGTGTTTGTTTCTGCTCCTGAAAAATACACAAAATTCCTGGCATACTCACAGAATGTCAAATATGTATTAATTAAAATGGCCAGCATGAAATTCCTTCATCGAGCACACAGGTTTTTTTTTTTGTTTGCAGCAAGAGAAACGAGAACTCACTTTAAAATACATTTAATTTAATATTCAAAATTCAGGCGTGTTAAAAACAACAATAGCTGGGGGGAAGATATTTTAGGGTCCAAATTGGTCGTTAGCACATTGGCGGGGGAGGGGGCTTTGGTGTGGGTGGAAAAGGTCGCTGTAAATTACACGTGACATGCTAAATGGTTGGGGGATGAGGATGAGGATGAGGAAGGAAGATGTTCCTGGGTTGACAGCGGCACAAGTCCCTCCCGGTTGCGTGCCAAAATGATCATAAAATTAGCGCACAAAAGTAAAACATATGAGACGCGATTTGAATTTGACGCCATTACCTTCATTTGGGAACAGCCAATTGGACTGTGAGAAAAAAGCTTGCATTTCAAAATATAATTTAAATAAGAAATAAATAAGAAATAACCATAAAGTCTTACTACTAATTTTATTGGAATTATAAATATTTTAGAGCTTATTGTACCATAAATAAATTTAAATTCAATTGAAACATAATATGCACATTTTGTAAAACTTTTCCAAAAGTATTCGATGGTTTTTATGTGTTATACCACCTTAAAGATGTAACATCTATTTGTTTCAATATAATATATTTTATACCCAAGATCATTAGAGAGAAAAGATTTTATAAATTTAAAATGTATTCTATTCCCAAATCCAAATTTTTGCGCTGTGCACCATCAGTGGTTAAAAAATCCAGACTTCGGGGCGGGGGCGGGAGTCACGCATAATGACGCACCAGGCGCCAAAGTCATTTGCATATGCCAACCCAACCAAAAAACGGCGAATGAGAGGGCACATCGCCAGGATGCGGGGGTGGTGTATATTTTTATTGGCAGATGCCTACGGCCGGAGACTGTGTCTGCCTGTCTGGCATACTAAGTGAGCTTTTACCGCCCCACCCTCCTCCTCCTCCTCCTCCTCCTGCTCCAAAAAGCGGGTCGAAACCCCCTCCCCCCGATAATAATCGTACATTATAATGTGTTTGCTCACTGATAGCGTTAATTATGCAGGGGCCGCAGCGCTAATTATGATTTGTAAGCTTTGAAAATGCTGCCTACTTGCAGGCGCCGCGTTTTTAATGAACCTATATCGTACGTGTTCGCCGGCCAATCAATGGGCCATTGTTGGATTCGAATTTCAAACTGAAAATGTGCGCAATCTACAATCGTCGGAAGGGAAGAAGGATGGTTAAAATGCCACTTGAGGCGGACAAAAGGATGCTGCAGCAGCAGTAGCAGTAGCAGTAGCAGAATGTATCTGGCGGATACGGCAGTCCCGCAATTATGTTACAAAACGTTGCAATTAAGCAAACTGTAACAAAGGCATGACCGAGCGTTGTAACTAAATATGAAATGGGGGAAAGGAGCAGAAACAGGAGCAGTAGAGTTGGAAAAATCGGGGAAACAAAAAACTTCCGCTGTCAACGCTGTTTCACAGGGATTCCCCCCTGTATCTCCCGTACTTTCAACTCAAGTGCACTCTAAGCTCGACAACTTGAGTAGGAATTCGTACAGCATTGTGTGTGTGGAAACGTGTTCAATTGATATTTCTGAACGCGCAAAGAAAAAGTTATAAATAGCAAGAGGAAGCAGCAGCAACTTGAGCCAAAACTGCAATATTGCTTTTCTTTCGCTCCTCCAAAGAGCCAGACTAGTCTAAAAATACAAACGAGATATGGTAAGAGTGCGGCGGGGCAATGAGAGGGGAAGGGGAAGGGGTCACTTGAGGCCACCTCTGGACTTAAAAAGCTAGTCGGAGCGAAGCTACTTTGCCTCAAGTCTTGGCTTGGCTAAGAAAGCCAAACAAGTGGCTGCCCCATATTGATTGCTGAGCCAACGCTCCAGGCCGCACTCGAGTTGACATTCCCCAACTCCCACTCACTTTTTGCACTTTCGTTTATAAGCCACACTCTCAACCAACACCAAATGAGCCCCGAAAAACCTGTGCACTCGAACAAAAACTTTCAATCCATTTCGGATTAAGTTTTCAAAGTTGATAGATTGTTGAGTTCTACGGAGTTTGGGAATGTTTTTTTAAATCCCTTAGGACTTTAAACCTTATATTTCGTGCTTTAAAGATGGCTATTAGATATATTCCTGGGTTTTTTTAATGACGGGCTATTACATTTTTGAAATATTTTAAAAATGTCACTTTCTGATTATTAACAATCAAATCATTTGAAAATGTGCCAAAGAGTTAACGATAAATGGCTTCTTCAGGTTAGATTTTTAAAGCTTCTTGTATACACAAAATATATATTTATGATATACAACATTATGCCCTTAAAATTTTTAAAGAATTTTTATAGCAACATATATGGAAAAATTAATGCTCACTTAGAGAATGGTGGATTTCCACCTGAGAGGGCATGGTTCCCTCAGTGTAACCAAAACTGAACCCTGACCCAACCTGTTCCCTGTTCAAATGACTTTTCCAAGCTGCATATTGAAATTTTATTGCATTCAGCCCAGAGGGGCTGAAAACGATGGAGGATGGAGATGGGTCCAGACTCAGACTTATGGGGTCGGCAGTCAAGTCAGTCAAGCGGCACAAATTCAAACATTTGTATTGCTGAAATTGAAAAAGGTGTCGGGATGAAAATGAAAAATTATACCCAGGATGGAGGTGGATTTTGGGGGGCAGTCTGCCGACTGGTCAGCGATGATAGCGGCAATGTTTTGTCTTCATTGCCATTGCCAGTGCCTTTGCCTTTGTGGGTCTGGGATGCTGATGGAATGACCGATGTCTGGCCGACTTGACGCGCCCTCGACTGGTTCGGTTTGGTTTTGGTTAAAACAAGAGTTAACCGTTGATTGGCTGCTGCTGGTGGCTTAATTGTTATATGCCAGCCACATTGCCGGGCTTAATGAAATGAAACACCAACCTTAATTGATCGATTACATTCGCATATACAAATACGTGTATGATGAAGTTCATAACGGAGACTATCGGCCACCGGCGTCATAAATCATTGCCCTATAGTTGCAAGTACATAAATAAATGCGATACATAAAGAATATTGTTCATTTTATATTTATGACTTTCCAAAACTATTAAAACTGGTTATTAACAATGTTGATTTATGGGGTGGCATGTGCCAATGCTTTATATCAATTAATTTGTTGATGTCACGGGACTCTGCATACGGTTCCAATTATTTTTGATAATTAAAGCATATTTCCGAGTAGTGTATTTGCATGTACTTTGGAAAATTGTACTGTATACGTAATACATTTATATAGAATTTATTTAATATTTAACTTTAGGCAAAAAATTTAACCAAATGGCATAAAAAGAGTTCGATATTGTTTGATTAAGCAAACATTTTGGGACATTTTTTTACTGCATGAAATCCCATTTTTGATTGCAACTTTCTTATGCAGTGATTTCGGCGTGTGTGCGAAATTTATCTTTCATTTTGACGCTTTTGCTGATGCCACAGTTGGATTTTATGCAAACATATGCGGCGTGAACAGCAAAAGTCGCGATGCGGCCTCGTGGAAAAAAGCGTAGACATGCCAAAAAGTTTTTGCCGGCTTTTTCGGGTGAGGGAGGGGTAGGGGGTCTCAGTCCGAGTATGAGCCTCGGCCAGACAGCTGTCAACAGTCAAATATGCAGGCAGCAAACAATGCAGGGCCAAAAGATGCAAAAAAAAAAAAAAGAAAAACGTGGCCAGAAGACCGAAAAACCTATGCGCGATTCCATTTTAAAATTCCCGGCTGAGACTGACATATGTGAGGAATAATCAAGCCGGTACGCTATGTACCTACATTCTATTCGGCTTTTACCAGCCAGCTGTCCTCCGGAATCTTTTTCACACCTTTTTGGCCAAGAGTCTAGGTATTTAATGATTCAAAGGGGCGGACAATTTATTATTCAAGCGTAAGCCCCATTAAAACAGCTGACTCTAATGTCAATCCAAAGTGAAGCTATGGCTTAAAGGAAATTTCAATAATTCTAATTTAGCAACAACAACACGGCGGATGGCTAAAAACGCTGGGAATGTTTACCAAGCGCAAACAATGCCCACAGACAGGGGATAAAATGCGAAAAAAAAGGGAAGATGGAAGAAATGAGGAAGGGACTGGGGTGGTGGATGCCTCTCATCCCCGGGAAACGTGCAACTCACTTGGTCGTTTTGTTATTTTGGCTTTTTCATGCTCCATTTATATAACCAGTGTCGGCTGCTCTGGCAGCTGGGACGGCTCCTTGGTCCTTGGTCCTTAGTCCTTGCCCTTAACCCAACGATTCCTTCGGTCTGGCCAAGAATTTGACGTGTGCTCGTTTATCATTCATTTTGCGCTCGCTTACATTATTCGAACGGAACCTGAAACATTAAATTTTAGCACGTTTTGCGCTAACGTGCGCTCATTTCTACTTTGGCATTACGCACGCCATAAAGCTTAGCCTTTTTTTTCGCCCGCTTTTCCTTTCAATTTTTCCCTACCCATTTCCCCCCCGCTTTTCATGAACTTGGGCATCAGCCGTAATGAAGTTAAGTGACGGCATTCTGCTGGCGGCTTAACAATCTTGTTGGTTGGGGCTGAAATTGTTACCACCAGCGTTGTAAAACAAAACAATAATGTTGAGTCTGAAATCCTTGAACAAATGGATTCGGGAAAATTACCAAAAACCCCTTGATCGGTCAGTTTTTTAAAAGGACGACTGTTTATAGCCATCATTATTCCTGAAAATATATGGATATATATATATATCTTTTAATGACTTGGAAATCATTTAATATCATGCAATGTTTATGTATCGACAATTAATCTAGTGCTATCTTTTATTTGCTTCAGTCATAAATTTATTTTATTAACGAATATTTATTAAGTTAGGTGGAATCTATTTGTAAATGGCTTTGCCATTGGCTTAATGCTGTCTGCATTTTTTCCGCCACTTTCGATTGGGTTTTATGTGAACATATTTAGTTTATGGCGCAACAATGTTTTAATGTTGTTTTCCGTGCTGTGTGTCCACATCCATTAGTCTCCAATAACAGCTGCAATTTAATTAGAGCGCAGAGAAAATAGCCCTGATAATTTATTTATAACGCATACAGCGAAAGGAAAGCGGAAGTATCACATGGCTTTAAAACAGGTAAAATGTGCGGGCCATTTCCGTTTTCCGCAGGGGGACTAAAAGCCAACAAACTAACCCCCGTATTTTGCGACATTTAAAATTCAATAATCATAATTAAATAGCCAAAATGGCCCAAAGGCAGTTGAAGAATCGCTAAAAGCTCGGCGGCTTAATCTGGAAAATCAGAATCCGAAATCCAAAAATCCGAAATATGAACCGTGGCAGGAGAAACAACAGCGAGGCATAACTTTTAATGTTTCTAACTACTCGGCAAGGAAAGTTGCCGGTTGCCCCATGCTCGACGTGCAGCCAAATAATGGAAAACTTGTTTAAAACTTTTAAATTAATTTTATTTTCACCAGCCATCCAGCCAGTCATGCAGCCATGCAGCTCGCCATTCCAACTTCAGATGCAGCGTTAGATTTAGTTTTCGTTCCGTTCCGTTCGAAATGCCAGCTCCCATTTCTCGCCACCCATTATTTCCTGTTTCATTTGTCTAGAATCTGGATTGTGGATTGTTGGCCCGCTTTTTGTCGCAGTCCGTGTCAGTCCGAGCCAGCAATTAAGACAACACAATTGCACACAAGTTTTGGTCGCACATCTCCATCTGCAGTTCCATCTTTGTATCTGTATCTGCATCTGCATCTGCAGCTGTATTTCGACTTCTGAATTCGCATTCATTGAGCTTTCGCTTCCAACTGTCTGCAGTTAGTTATTATAATTGCACTTGACTCCCGACTTGGCCGAAGCCTGGCACTTGGCTATTCGACTATTCAACTATTCGACTGGGGAAATTGCCCGGCAGGGTCATCCACTGGGAATCGGGTTTAGTCTGCATAAATTTATAAATGGCTTAGTTTTCTTCCGCACAACGGGATACAAACTGTCGCAATTTACTCTTGATCTGCATTCACAATAAATGTTTACTTAAGCATTATCTAACAAAAGTTTAAATCTCAAGGATAATTTAGCTTTTGGGGTTTGTTATACCCTTGCAGAGGGTATTATAATTTTGGTCAAAAGTGTGCAACGCAGTGAAGGAGACATCTCCGACCCTATAAAGTATATATATTCTTGATCAGGATCACCTCCTGAGTTGATATAGCCATGTCCGTCTGTCCGTCTGTCCGTCTGTCCGTCTGTCCGTCTGTCTGTTTCTACGCAAACTAGTCTCTCAGTTTTAAAGCTATCGGATTGAAACTTTGCACACACCCTTCTTTCCTTTGCACGCAGTATATAAGTCGGAACGGCCGGGATCGGCCGACTATATCCTATAGCTGCCATATAACTGATTGATCGGAAATGCCATAACTTTCGTGTTTGTAAAGTTAGGAAGTTGGGATTTTCTATGGGTTTTATATTTGGCCAATCAATCCGACCTACCAAATTTCATAAGGATCGGCCGACTATATCCTATAGCTGCCATATAACTGATTGATCGGAAATGCCATAACTTTGGTGTTTGTAAAGTTAGAAAGTTGGGATTTTCTATGGGTTTTATATTTGGCCAATCAATCCGACCTACCAAATTTCATAAGGATCGGCCGACTATATCCTATAGCTGCCATATAACTGATTGATCGGAAATGCCATAACTTTGGTGTTTGTAAAGTTAGGAAGTTGGGATTTTCTATGGGTTTTATTTTGGCCCAATCAATTCGACATATTAAATTTCATAAGGATCGGCCGACTATATCCTATAGCTGCCATATAACTGATTGATCGGAAATGAAATAACTTTGGTGTTTTTAAAGTTAGGAAGGTGGGATTTTTTATGAGTATTAAAAATGCATCATATGAATAATTTTGGAGAATATAATTTGCAGAATATTCTGCAAGGGTATTTCAACTTCGGCTCCGCCCGAAGTTAGCTTTCCTTTCTTGTTTTAAATTAAAAGTGTCAGGGGAATAAGACACTGTCGTTAGTATTGATTATTAAGGTTTTCAATTGAACCCAGAAAATAAATAATATTTATCAACTAAATATAATTTACTTTTCTAATTTTCATCATAGTGCTGAATATAATTCGGTTAATCTCAATAATTATCTTACATTGTCGTTCCAAGTCAATTATTTATTTATAAATACAAAGCATAATGTTATGTTTTCAAGAAATATACAAACTTCCTAATGAACAGACAGAAAGTTGGACCCGAAAGTAATTAAGGGCCATTAATTATTACTTCTGGTAATACCATAAATATTGATATATGTGTTATGGCAATTGAATCGTAATTATTCATATATAATTAGGACCACTTTGTGCTATTCCCCGAAACACGTATTGAATTAGATTGACGCAGATTGTGCCCCGTCCGGATCAATATTGTCGAAGGTCTTTTCGGACACGCAAACAACCTGGCCAAGAGTCCTGGGGCAGCAGGATAACAGCAGTTAGCCAAACCAGCCCTTTGGGCGTGGTTGTCTGGATCCATCAGCCATGGGCCATGAGCCATGAGCCATGAGCCATGTTGGGCGTACCGAGTATTTTGTTTGTTGTCGCGGTGTCACGTTAACCCATGACACCCTAACAAGTCCACATGCGCGCCTATGTACACACAGACCCCTGCCAAGAACTGCTGACTGATGAAACACGCACAGTTTGATCAATGTGGGCGGAAAACGACGAGGGGGTGGGGCTGCCGACAGAAAAAAAAAAAATAACAGAACGCCGCTGACCAAGTGTTGTTTACCAAAAACAAAACGCCAGCAAAAAGTTTTCAAATTACATTTTGTGTTTTGCGTTTTAACTTTGTTGCGCTCTCCTTTATTTTCTAAAAAACATTTCTGATCCTGAACAGTGTAAATATTTGCTATCGGAAATAGGTTTATAGAATATAAAAGCTTCCAGTTTAACCGCTACATAAACATAGTTTTTACGTTTTCAAAAAGAGTTACTCTATTAGATAGATAGATATTGATATAGATATAGATATTTCACCATAACTAATAGACCTGATGGTATGTAAGTTAGCAAACTTTTTAATAGTTTTAATAGTTTTAACGTTTTTAAAAAGAGTTACTCTATTAGATAGATAGATATAGATATAGATATTTCACAATAACTAATAGTTCTGATGATATGAAAGTTAACAAACCTTTTAATAATAGACAAACAAGGGTTTTCTTTACACAACTCTAAAAATTTAGGCTAAAAGCTAAGACTTATTTAATTTTTCTAATGACAGAACTTAAAGGTCATGACCACTTAGCAAATGTCTTTTAGGGCACTGCCAATTAACAAAGTAAATGGCGCAACTTGGTCGAATGGCCATGGGGCGTCAGTTGACTTATATTTTCGCCGCGATGCCTTTATTAATAATTTCCACCATCTCTTTCCGTCTCATTGCAGGTATGTATCTACATCTATTGATGGGAACACTTAAAGTGGGCAAACGTCAAATGGTGAAAAGGGCGCCATTTTCCGCTGCCGCAGCGGGTTTTCAACTTTTCATTTGGCAGCGGAAAAGCGAGTGAAGTGGGGTGAGCAGGGTGTGCCGGGTGAGGAGCTTACAACATGCTGTCGTTATGGCCAAGGCGACAGTTTTCCGCTGCAGCAGACTTGCTCCATTTCGGCTGCACTTGCTCCTTACTTTCCACCACTCTCGACTCGCTGTAATTTCTTGGCGTTTATTTTCGTGCTTTCTGCGGTAAGTTTTTGCGCTTGCCGCTTGCCGGTTGACAAAGTTTCAAGTGTTCGCTTTCTAATGTAATTAAAATGCTTACAAATGTTTGCCAACAGCGATAAAATAATCATTTGAAGCTGGCGTAAGAAAAAAGGGGGCAAAGGGGGAAAGGGAAGATAAGGTCGAGCGACAGCAAAGGAAAAAAAAAGGACACAAATAGAATTATAATTTAAGTGGAGCATGGCAGCGTTATCAACATCTAATTTGTAGCATCAAATAAAAATCAAATAAAATTATCAGTGCAACGTGTGAATGCTTAACAAATTGACGAAAGCGAGGCTCTAGGTTCAGATACAGATACAGATACTTTCATATACTGCCCGCATACACGTGGCGAACTTCGGCTCCAGCTGGCTGTTTCACTTGAGTTCCCAGCTCACGTAGGCGATAATGTTTGCCTGCCAAGTGAGTTGGGTCCTTGCAAGGATGTGGGTCGGGATCCAGGGTCCTGGAGCGAGACAAACGCCCCCTCGGCTGACATATCACGTTAAAGTAGAAGCAAAAAATTGCAAAATAGTGCGACGTGTCGTATGCTGTGCTTTCACTGTTTTTATTTTGGCATAAATCTCATTGTTTTACATATGCAGGAACAAACTTATTTAATATATGATGCCACCATTTTGTACGGCAAAGTCAAGTGGTTTAATATTTCATATCGACGTGGGCAAAAGAACCAGAGCTTATTATTCATTGACTTGTATTGCACGCTTTCCTCAAATGTAATTAAACCAATTTGTTCATTATAACTGACCTTTTATTTATAAATGGCTCAACATTTCAATTAAGTACTGACATTATTACGCAATCAGGGAAAGAGTGGTAAAAAAATAAATGAATGCGTAAAACTCAAATGATTACAGTGGAATTCATGATAGAATTAATGAATTTGAATTTGATAGAATTTGAACCTTGACAAATTATTAAACAAACAATTAATACACTCAAAGAACACCTTAAAAAGTAATCAAATAAAAAAACCTTTAAAATGTAGGAATAATAAGGCTAGACTCATTTTGCTTTGTGGTCACAATTCAATTTTAGGATTTAATTATTTATGCATTAAGCAGAAATTGTCCTAGTTAATTATAGATTAATAATTAGATAAATATCCTGAAATCAAAAACTTACTTCAAATATTTTCCGACTTTAGTTGTGTCCAAATAAAAGAACAGTGCTAAATTTATTTAAAATTTATTTACATAAATACAGGACAATTAATAAGTTCCCATAGATCAAGAAAGGATTTTATAGCACACATAAAACTCAAATAAATTAAATAATTCCGCCAATAAAACTATAAGTGATGTGTGCTTCATATCTGTAGTTTACTGTATCGGCAATAAACCGATTTCGAGTGCCAGGCCGACCTATCTCTGGCCCACTTGCTCTCCCACTCTTTTGGCCATTGTCACGCAACCGCAAAACAAAAAGCGAAAAAAATGGGAATAACGAAAAAAAACGACCATAAAGCTGCTACAATGCCAGATATTTATCTGGCTTTATTGACAAAAGCGTTTTGTCGATTGTTCAAATAAATTATGCCTTTATCAATAAAGTCTAGGTTCCCCGATCCTCGTGCCTGCCTCATTGTACCCACTTTTCCGCTTTTCCAACGCCATCGCCGTTGCTACGTGACGTTGGCTGTAACTGGGGCGAAGATTTGTTATAGCCATAATTCAGACCAGACAAAAACAAAAAAAATAATACAGAGGAGAGGAAAGTAAATCCAAAATCAACCGAGTTTTATGCGTATATTTATGAACTGTGCCGCACGAAAAACTCTATAAATCTTTAAGCAGGACGGCTGAGAATCACCGTCTAACAGGCAGGCAAATCAAATATCAAATTGTTTAAGTGATTTTTCATTTTGCGCTTTCACCTTGTTACCGTTAACATAATTTTAGGGCAACAACTTTGCCATAAGTGATTTTCCCATTCCACCTTCTGCCATCGAGTATATTTTGTTGTTCCCACTTTGATATAGATTGCTCCGAACAGGGATGTGCGGCACCAGCCGTCATTTAATTTTATCGTGCGGAAGTTCTAAGTGCAATGAGGTTGTTGTTTCTGTCAGGTGGGGTGAGTACCTTGAACATTGCTTAAAAGCCCGCTAAAATGTTCAATTTACGTGTACATTTCTTTTTTTTCCTTCGCCTTTATTTTGAAACATTGAAAATAAATTGGAACTGCTGGCTGGGTGGCTGTTTGACTTTTCCTCCCCCCGAAAAAAAAGTATAAAAAGGTTCGCTGACAACATGGGACCCCATCACATCACATCACCCCGTTTTGTTCGCACAATATGTAATAATAAAAAACTGTATTTATTTATTATGATTTTCCATTTCAAGCAGAGTCAGCAAAAAATTTAAAAATTGGCACAAACTGTGCCCTCAGGCGTTTTTCTCCATTTGCCTTACCCCCACCATACATTTTCCCCCTGTGAAAACATTTATTTTCCCTTGTTTAACAACGGGAATGAATAAGTGGAATGAGTGGGCAAAAAATACTGTTGGAAAGGAATTAATAAAAATATTTAAACTGTCCTCGGGGTCAACAAATATAAGAAAAAGTACAAAAATAAACGACAAAAACTAAGTAAACAATGGTTACATTATACTACAATAATGTTGATTGTAGGGGATAACGTTGATGGTTTTGGTTAACCCAAAAAAAAAGGTTCATCATTCAACTCTATTTTTATTTTTCTATAAAAAACTGCAAGCATAATAATAAATGAGCTCATTGCTCATGTCAGTCGGGTATAAAATGTAAATTTCTGTGTATCTATCGCGAAATCCGTGGTAAAATATATACCCAGAAGTTTCGGCGTGCAGAACATATATCAAACAATTTTTCAGAGACTTGTTCAAGTACAAAGTCAGTTCAGCTGCAGTCCCGCTCCTTCGCTAGTCATACATTTATGGACGTGTCCTTAGCACAAGCACAAGCAACTCAATAAGCCAGGCCACAACTTCCTCACACAAAAAACAAGGAAAAATCGTTGTAAAAAAAAATATAAAATAATAGCTAGCAACAAGAAAAACTTTCAACAAATTTCCCCGCATTTTGTGCGCATATTTTAACTACAGCGCATTATGTTTTGAGTGATTTACGGTGGCGCACAAGCGCGGGGGAAACAATGAGCGGCGAAAATATAGGAAATAAAAAATAAGGCATCACTTTGGCCCTGTTGTTTCTGCACTTGAGCAAATGATTTGCGACGCCGGCCAAGGCGAAATGCTAATGCGGGAAAGTATGCTACACAATCCAGCCATTGCCACTAATGCTGTAGTAGTAGTTGTTGTTGGTGCTTTAGTGGCACTGCCATTAGTGTCGCCAACTAACTTTAGATAACTAATTAGGGAGCGACGGCCAGACCCCGCTGACTTAACTGTAGTTCTGTGTTAACCTTAGCGCAGCTAATTACATTTAATGTGTCTAGTAAGCAACTTGGCAGCGCGAATTGTGTTACTTTGGGGCGGACTGCGGAGGGAGTGGGTTACAGTCGGCTTATTAAAACACTTGGAGGCGGCACGTAGACTCTGGACTCCGGACTCCCTACTCTAGACTCCCTACTCTAGACTTCCTACTCCATGGAGCAACGTGTGCTCCGACTTAATTATAACTAATTTGTAGCATATGTAGAGGCGGAAGGCGAGATGAAAAAGTGGCCGGAACCAAACTCAACTTTTGCGACTCAAGTGGCCATTAAAGCATTAAAGCCATAGCCAAATGATACAGCAATTAGGCGTGTGCACGTGTGTATAACATAGGTACTTAGAAAATTGTACATTGGATTTAAGAAAGTAAGATTTCATATTTATCAGCTAGCTAAAAATTAAAACCTTCCTTAATAGTAGTAAAAGCATACAAATTCTTAAACCACTTGAAAGGATTTTTTACTCTATTGTAGATGTGAGCAAAAACGCGACATATGAAAGAAAAGCGAGAAAATCTGTTCCACGCTAATCGCATTTTGTGCGCACATCACCATCACATTTGCATAATTATTAACGTTGATTTTCAAGTGCCATTCCAACCCGACGCCCACATCCGGCCCCCTTTGGCAAAAACCAACTAACCAACCGACAAACTAACCAAGTGAACGAGCCACCGACCAAATGATTGAAATTAAAACCACAGGCGAACATAAAAAATCGCTTACGTTAAAAGCTCATGCAAGAGATACGGTGGCGAGCGGTTTTGTCGGAAAATCGGAAAAGCAGAGGAAAAAGCTGCATGGAAAAAGGAGTGGACGGGGGAAAAAAAAGGGGGACCGGATGCGGCACCACTCGAATGAATTCACGTAACCGCATAAAATCAAACGAAATAAGCCAAGCACCGTGGAAAAATGGCAACAAAATGCACTTTATGCCAAACTACAAGGGAACAACTCCACGTGCCACTCAACACCACGATGCCACACACACCAACCCACTTTTCCGATCGAGAGCGAGGTGTAATAATGGCCAACGGCACGCACGTTGGACCAACCGCAAGACCCACGGACAAATGTTCTCAACGGGTTTCCCGAGTTCCCGGGTTCCCAGGTTCCCAGGTTCCGGGTTTCCCTATCCATTGGCCATCACACAATGCTCAAATGCACCGTGGAAGTTGGGGAAAATCCATGGGATAGTGGGTTGAAAAAAGAGTGGAAACTTTCAACCATAAATGTAGGAGGTAGCCACCCAAAAATGGCCAACAGAAAAAACACACAGAGGCAGAAAGAAATTGCCGGAGCAAATACGAAAATCAAGTTTAAATTTGGTGAGCTGGAGTGCGAACACAGAGTGCCGGATAGCATGGCATTGGGTTTTTGGGGCAGCAACAAAGGGGGGTGGTGGCACAGGTGCCCGAGCAGAAAATATTTAATTTGCCAGCAGTAGCGAACCGAGATTGCGTTTAAGTTTCCATTACAGCTACTACCGCTTTACGGCTGAATAAATGCAGTGGTGGAGAAATATTTTCCCAATTTTCCCCAAAATTCTCCGGTACTCATTAGCACTGTGAAACTCGGGAGAAATTTAAATTGCTCATCTAGAAACTAATTAAGAACTTTATTGAGGGAAAAGCCAGGCACTCATCGCCACTAATTATGAACCGAAACTGAAGTATCAATAACTTGGTTCAGATTGAGTGCCCCAAATCGATGCATTTAAACCCTGCTCCGAATATAGAATGCATTTCCGTTCGATAACGAAAACTCATTTAATAAATGGCATGATAAAGCCGAACATGTGATGAACAATTAATCAGTCAATCGATGCTTAACCCCATTCTGGCTAATCCCCTTTTGTGGGCAGTCGCTCAAAAGCACAGGCATAAAATCAAATTATCTTCAGGTGTGCGAAGGCATTCGCCTGAGGCAAACGAATGAATATTGCAGTGGAAATCCCAGGCTAATGCCAAATTGTCAAATGTGGGCTCAGTCAATTGGCCATGGACAGATATCAACATGCAACATACAACATGCAACATTCATTGCCGGCGGCAGATCGCACGGCAGGCAGCAAAGATTGCTGCTCCCTTGAGCCGAATTCGCTTGCATTTCCAATTCCGAATGCAACTGGAGTAGAAAGACAATAACCCAAATGCAACTGCCAATATTAGTTACGGTTGGCAACAGCTTGCCGCTCATCCTCCATACCATCGACCCGAATCGAATGGAAACGAAACGAAAAATGCTGAATGGATTGGCTTCGAGTGGCTGGGACGACAGATGGAGTTGAGTTGGCTCTGAATAGAGAGTTGGGCTAACGACATAAACGACATATACGTACGTGACAGAGAATCGCTGCACAAAAGGAGCAGGCGAACTGACAGCGAACCGTCAAAAAGTAAATATGCAACAAACAATGGCATTATATAACTTAAAGTGCACAACGTTGCTCCAGCCACTGCTGCCGAGCACAATGGAACAGCTCGGAAATCGGATTAATGCAGCTGCTACTGCTGACGCTCCTGCTGAAAAGCGGGGAAACCCAATCCGCAATCCATATAGCTGCTCCTCCGCTAAATACAATGAAAAACTTTCCACCGAAAGACACACACAGTCACTCGCACGGACACTCGCATGGCAGGGCCAATAAACAAAAGGACAAATGCGACGCGTCGCGCCGCCCCAGAGCCAATCAATCGCTATGGCACCCCAGGGGCTCAGAATCCCCCCAAAAAGGGGGCGAAAAGGGGGTAAAGGGGGCGTTTGTAGGGGCGTGGGGGCGAGGCGATTGAACGCAATCTGACACGCGACCAGTTCAATGCACGTTGCCCCTCGCATAGGTCAAAACCCAAAAGCTAGAGCAGAGTAATAGATTTTTTTGTACAACAATGGTGAATGGAAACACCGTGAACAAAAATCTGTTGAAAACGTTAGAAATGGCTTTTAGTTTAGGCAACCAAAGTTAGGCATTTAGAAAGTGCATCATGGATTATATCGTAAGGTATCGCATTTTATAAAAAAAATAAATTAATTAAAGGTTGTTGATAAAAAAATCCTAGAATTTCACAAAATAAAAAGCTGCGTATAAATAATTTAATTACTAAAAAATCTAAGTAAAATTATGTTGCAAAATACCATACCAAAGAAGTTTCCCTGAGTGGAAAATCTCGGGAAACAATGCTTCCCGTCTGATCGATAACTGCATACCCTACCAAAACCGAAAGCCACTTAGCTGCTTCGATAACTGCATCAGAATTACGAAAATCAGCTTATAACAGATAAACTCTAAAGCTCATCAGTAGTAAATTTTAAAGCCCCTTCAGCTCCGATTAATGGTGGTTCATGACATCGGCTTAAGCCCAAAATCAGAGCATCGCATCGAATGCCGCCCCATTCTACCCTCTGTTCGATCGGGTCGTTGTCTCTAGTCGCCTAATTCAATTACATAAACCGAACCCAGCAGCAGACAGTATTGGGAAACTTTAATTTGTATGCAAAGTCAATGCGAATGGAGGGTAGATCGGTGGCAGGGGGGCATAGTCATACCCACACGTAGACGCATCGCAGTGCTGTCATGTCCTTGCGCACTCAAGCGCTTAATCCTTTGAAATTGCCACGCAGCATTCGGTATGCATGTGGAATGGCCGGCGGCAAAGGGGGCGTATGAATATTACGCATACGCCGCGTGCTGCAGCCACTCATAAACAAACTAGACAGCGAAATAACATTCAATTTTATGCAAAAGTGTTGCATAATAAGATTACCAACGCTAACTGGCGGGCGAAATCAGTTAAAAGCCAGAAAAAAGCAGAAACCAGCAAACAGAGCCCCTCATTCATTTACAAATAATAATATTCGGCATTAAAATTGCATGGCATAAGCGGCAAGCCAGCTTCCCCCATGTCGTTCTTTTCCCCCAGCTCAAATATTTTTCTCATTTCCGCAACGAGCGAGAAGTATTTTTGCGATTTCCGCACGGCCATTGCCGGGATCCTGCCGCCTGGATCCTGAATCCTGAATCCAGGATCCTGGTGCGGCGGCCCAGCATGAAATATAAATACAATACAAATAAACGCGTGTCGTGCATATTGTACAATCTGCAATGTTGTATTTATTTACACGCCAACAGCAATGGCAATGGTCGATGGCAAACAGCAACAAACCAACAACTGGAGCAATGGAGCCCGAATCAACAGCACTGAAATGGCAACAAATGTTGGCTGTTTCACTGGCTGGCCGCGCTGACAATTTGTCAGCCGCCCATTTAGCCAAGTTAGGGCCATATAAGCTGAGCAGCACAACGACCTCACATGAAAATGTTTGCAAATGTGCTGTGAAAATTTGTCGCGCGCTGCATTAAACTCGTGCGCACAGGCCGAAACACTGGCAACAATAGTAAAATGGCACTATAAACTATCTGGTGGAAAGGACAAACAGTACAATGTGGGCTGGCCCTGGCGGCTGATTTAGATTTAGATATTTATTCAAATAAATGCAAGAGTTCTTTGGGCTTTTAAAAGTGCTTTTATGCAGAACTACAGTTTAATTACATTTAAAAATGTAGTAACAAGCAAATGCAATTATTCGTATATGGTCTTTTGAATTTTGTTGCTTATAACAATATTGTTTTGCTCTTGAGGTCTTTATTTTATAATATTTATAATCAACATTCAAGAGAAACAACAAACCAATTTATCTTTTAAATTTGTTTATAAAAGTATAACGATTCCTTTTTTAATTCTTTCCAATGGATAAGGCTATTAAGTAGGCTGGGTCTTAAACAAATATTACTGCAAATAACCAAATTGTCCTCACGCTTTTGATGTGCAAATATTTGTCGTCAAGTTGGGAAATGTGTTCCAAATGATATGCATATTTCGCCTATTCGCACAACTCCTTCGTCATCCGGTTTCATTTTTCCCCTGGCTAAAGAAGCAGTGCAAAGGGCAAAGAGCGTTGAAGCAATGAAATGAATTTGCACGGGCTCATAAATATTTTACATATGCATATTGGCCAACTCGGAGGGCAGTAACTCAGTTCGCAACCTGAAGATGGTGGCTGTTGCCGCTGCAGCTACGTGAAATGAATAGATAGACAGACACAACACGCTCTCGCAACGAGGCTGCAAATTATTGTGACATAAAGTGCTTTGACAGCGACACCAGTTTCGAGTTCACAGGATTCTGGGACACAGCCACACCGAGAAAAAAACGTGGTATTATATCATCATTTAGATTATGGTTTTACATAACATTTTCATACCAGATTTTAATGTGATAGGGTTATAACATTATTACCCATTCTAATTATCAAAGCACTAAAAAAAATTCTTGGCCCAGCATTTTATTTCTTTCATTTCTTTTTATATGATAAACATTTTGATGATGGTTTTATATAAAATGTATATGAAGTGATTATAATTTCAAAATAATCTTCAACACTCGGATTATCTAAATAACTAGTAGCCACAATACTAAGAAAAGGTAAAAATATCTTAGAGCGGAAGTGGGAATCGAACCTGGCTCTATGCACCAGCCTATTATTTGTAATTTGCTTTATTATTTTTGGTTTCTCATAAAACGGAAAGGAAAGTGTAAATGCTTTGACCATTCACTTTGAAAAGTGGTATCTTTTTTCTCTGTGCAGATCCTGGATATTTACAACCACATCTACATCCACATCCTGGCTGACATTTAAGCTGGATGGCGCTGCTGTTTGTGACATTCATGCGCTACATATTTCATTGCAAACTTGGAGGGGCGAAGGCGGGGGCGGGGGCGTGTGCCGGCATTGGAAATTCAAATGCTGCGCCGTGTGATTAGGCGGGTGTCGTGGGTGTGCACATGACATATTTAAGTGGGTTATGTGCCAGCAGGCAGTGCGAACATTTTTGCTCATTAAGCCGGGGAACTGGGGATTGAAAGGATGGAAGGAATGGAAAAGCTCGTAAGTCCTCGACAAATGCAGCACGCACTCGCATAGACAGAAGCAATTACTGTCTGCGTAAGCGTCTTAGCCATTCTGCCTCGTCTTGGCTCTTATGCATATGAGCCAAATGCAAATTTATCCAGCCGTATAAATTTAAAGCAATTTATGTCTGTATCCCAGTCTTTTTCGACAGCATAAAGTGTGAAACTAATTACAATTTGGCCAATTTATTGAATTAGCACAGACCGAGCGGGGAAGCTTTGGAAGCCATTTAAATTGACGTCTCAATTTAATTACCAACTGTAAGTGGAAATTTTGACTCTTGCCGGAAAGCCTCAATCTATTCGTTTAGGAAGGCCAAATATCAAACAAATTCTAATGCTTTAATTATACAACTGCAGCCTGTGATTAATCACGTTGCATATCTTACGAGCATGAAGTGTTTTTCTCCTATCCGATTTTCCAGCGAAATGCCGTAACGCAAGCTAATGAGATCAACGTCTGCCCGTTCCATTTGCTTACGCAAATCACTTAAGGCAACGCAGACAACTGTCAAGCACTTTTCTCCGGATTTTACACGGCCTTTCTCCAGATTTTCTTCGCACAGGACACTTGTCGCCTCGTGACGGCTTAATTTTTTCGTTTTTTCTTTCACTTTGCCTGATCCAAAAGCAATTATTTTCCATTCAACGTAATAATGATGCCTGCACAATGATAACAGCGAGGGTCCTGCGCGAGGAGGGAAGGGGGAAATTAAGTTATGCGCTGGACTTTATTTTTCCGACTTCCATGGACGAAGCCGCAGGCGCGGACAACACTTACAATTGCCGTGTTGCTGACGAAAAAGAAAATACAATATAAATAAAATAAACAACAAAGTTATAAGAGAGGCGACGAAAAAATCATACAACAATAAGTGCCGCCGGCAATCTCGTCGAGGTTTGTTGGGCGCAGCCATAAACCGGCTCAGTGCACTTGATCGACGTGGAAAATGGCTTTAGCTTTGGCTTTCGAACACCTCCCTTTTTTCGTCCTTTTTGGCCGGGGCCAAAAGTGTACGCCTCGCTGGCTCTGTATGCGTTTATCAGACCCGCTCGTCCTATGTGCTACATAATGTGTGCCATATTTTGTACGTATTTTCCGCTCCGCTCCGGCATTATCCGATTCGTCTGCTCCTCACGCCATTTCTATGGCCTGCACATTATAACAAATTTCTCGCTTGCATAAGCAACACACTCAAAATGCATGTGTCTGTGTGTGTGCGAGTGTGAGTGAGTGTCCTGACAGCTACGAGCTGTGCGTGCATATTTTTCAGAGCTGTGTGCGTGAGATGAACATGATGGATGAGTTAATAAAAGTTATTTTGTTTTATTCAATTGAAATTTTTAAAGATTTTATTACGCTTTATAGTAATATAATATTTAATCACGTATTTAGATAACCATTTCTTTGCCTTATTTTCTTTGCTTTACACTCAAAATTGCCTAATACTTTGGAGTAATGACATTTTTCTTATTGCAATTTTTTCCAAGATATTGGGTTTCACCTAAATTTGTTCGGTCATTTCAACAACATGTTAGGTAATTTTGTTTTTCGTGTGACATATTAAAGTATGATTTATATATCCTTCCTCTTCTTCCAATTTTTCAATACCAACACATAAAAGTAATAAGCCAAGAGTAGCCATGAGACAGATTTTCTTAGCCCTCAAGTACACATTATTTGCTTAACTTATATGTATTTATTATCTTTTATTTTTTATGGCATCCCCTATATCAGCACATCTTTATTATCAAATAAAGCAGAGTTTTCCCTTATTTGGCCAATCCAATCTGTCATCCTGTTTCTGGCTTATCACGCACCCATCTCTAATGGGATTGTTATGTAAAGCACACAAAAAGCTGCTAGGCTAGCCTGATGCCATATCACTGCATAACAAATGGCCGACACACACACACACACAGCCTCACCCACACACTCGCAGTGGGGGCACTAACACATGCTTAGAGGGGGGAAAAGCGTGATGGCGGCAGTCCATAAAAATGGAACGGAACTGCAAGTAAATTAACAGGCAGGACGCATGAAGATGAAGGCGACCAAGTCGGCATATCCTTCGACTTTGCATGTGTGGGTGTGTGCAGGGATGTGTGTGCTTTACATAAGCAACACGCCCCCACTTTTCCGCCACCCTTTTCTGTGGACCATCCACCATCCATCCGTTTCCCCATTTCCCCCATTTCGCATGCCGGCTACTTAAGTTACACAATGACATTTTTCAATGTGTCAGAATTTTATTGTTGCAACTTGGGGCATTGTTGTTGACAACTGACATCTTTCTTTCTGCAGCTGTCAGTTGGCGTTGGCTGCTTTTGTTGCCTTCATGGCTGCTGATACCGTAGAAGCTGTTACCACTGTTTCTGCTGCCTTTGCTGTTTTGTCTTGGCTGGAAATGTTGACAACTGTTTTGCCACTTTTGCCGTAATTGAAAAAATGTATTCAAATACCGTGCTCGGTATTCGAGTTCAGCAAAATGTAAATACATAGCTGGAAACACGATCAAGTACAACGGAAAGTTGTATATTCAGCAGAATAATCAAATGAAGGAGGAAGGATATACATTTAAGGCTCAAAACAAAAACAGAAACTTTCAGGGCAATGGTTGAAAAATGCAAATAACCTGAAACAAAAGAAATTCTGTTGAGCTATACTTTTAAATTGTGAAATTCGAACAGAACATAAACGACACCTTGAGTAAACGAAAAGAAGATTATCACTTTAAAATCTGAAAAGATTGATTTTTTAATAAAAGAGTGCAGAGCAGTATTGTAACCCTTTTTGCATTTAAATATTAGTTTGTAAGCTTTCAGACCAACAATTTGTATACCTCAGACCCAAAGTTATCCGATTTCCTTATTGAATCCAATTCAATCAATTTTAAGTAAACAAATCGGCCAGAATTTATTTTATCTTTTCCTTCTCGGCTTTATTATTCGATTTTGAAGATGATGCTGTCTGCTTTGTAATTTAGCAAAAATGTCCGCAAACTTTGTTGAAGAAAGTGACGGGCAAAAGGGGTCGTTAATGGATTAAGCCAAGCTGTACAATGAATAAATTTGTCAGATTGCATGACAGAAAAGGCAGCCACAAGACCGTTTCCTAAAGGATGAAGACCTTCAACTTGAAGGAAAAAGGGAAAAGGCCGGCCTTACATTTCAATACTTTCGCACTCTTGACATTTCCATCGGCCCGCTTAAACTGTTGCAAATGCCAACTGTCAACTTTTTTGTGCGTGGCTTTTGTTTTGAAACTTAACTTTTGCCGGCTGGACCACCGCAAAGGGATAAACCGGAAATATTTGCCATAAAACCAGAGAGAATTCGCCTATTCAGTTAGTCCAGGCCACTTGCAATCGGCTTCAAGCCTCTGTGCGTGGGCCCTAAATGCCGGCCACTCCAATATCCAATTTTGCAAATCAGCGTGCAAATTACCCGAGCAGAGGCAAATTTGTTGCTTTTTGGTCCATGTAGTTGGCAACTGTATTAAGTTCATTTTTCATCTGGCTCTCATGCATTAAGCAGCGAAGTGAGTTGCCCCCAGGATACACACAAATACACACAGCAACGCAGAGAGACACACACACACACATCATCATGCCGAGTTACTTTTTCACTTAGGGTCTTTGTGTGCTGCCTTTTGGCATGCAAATAAAATGGACCAGCAAGGCAACCCGAAACCGAGACCAAAAACCAAGCCAAGTTAAGCCCAACACGTTAGAGAACACAGCGCGCACAATTTGCTAGGGCCCCCTTTTGTCCCCACTCCTGGAACAATAAGAAAAATGTTCAAGTGCCAGAATGTGTGCAAAGAACTCAAGTTTGCCACACACACACACTCGCGGGAGGAGCAGGGACTAGGGAACAAGGAACAAGGAGCAAGGACCAAGGAAACCAACTCCAAACTCCGACTTGGGAAGAGAGTCTGGCTACAAGTCCGTCTGCATCTTCTGCAGTTCATACTGAGAAAAAAACTGTTCACGAAAGTAATTAAATATATTGATCTTTATTTATGGTTTTCCAAAAGTAGATCGTGAAAGAAATATTATATCCTCTTAATTACATAGCATTCTTTATTCTCTTCATATGGATATATTATATTAAACTGTATATATTAAACTGTTTTTAAGGTAAAAATGGGTTTTTATTTACTAAATGTCACTTTACGCAGTCTGATTTATCATTTAAGTTTTTGTCAGATTTTTTTTATATAAAGTAGAAGCCTATCTGATTTGAAATTAACACCTATTTAATATCCGTTCTTAAACAAGAAATAAAAATAATTCCCTTGGAGCATGATTTAATTTATTTATTTCATTAATACTTATTGATCATTATATAATTTGTACAAAAAACCATCTAAATGTTTTTTGCCATTAATATGATCAAAGAGTATATGTTTTTGGTTGCTCTTTTGTTTTATATTTATATTTTATACTTCAGCTAGAGTTTTTCTCACCGTGCATGGCATTGTTTCGGTGCATTTTCGTTCGTTTTACCGCTTGCAGATAATTTGAATTTTTGCCATTTGCCGCTCCTTTTTCGGAGGTCCTGCTGCTGTTCCTGCTTCTCGTGCTACTGCTCCCTTTCCAAACTCATTCCATGTCGCATTTGCTGGGGGCAGGTCAGTTTCGGTTCAGTTTCAGTTGCATGCCTCGCCGCTTTGCCTGTTTTAAGAACTGTAAATTGCTTTAGTTGGCGCACATTTTCAACGCGCAAGCGAAAGCGGGGTGCTGTATTTATGGATGCGCGGATGGTAATAGCACAGTGGCTCGGGTTTTGTTCCTCTGCCAGTTATACAAGAAACTTATAGCATGTGCTTATCTATGCAATGGAATGGCAGCCAGTACTTCTCGTACTTTTTCGCCTTCCTTTTTTATTTGCTCACAGTTGCACTTCTTCGCATTGGCATGTCCTTTTGCCACTCGAAAAATGTTTCGGGGAATTTCTTGGGCAAGGAGTCGGCAGCGCTGAAAGCTACTGCTGAAAATTAATTTTCAGCTTTCTTTTTGTGGGTTGGCCCCTTAATAAATATTCCATTTCGATCCCTTAAAATGCATAAATTCCATTTCGTGTATTGTTTAAATTGCAATGCAAACTGTTTGGCAATTCATTTATGGCTGTTTACTTAAGAATAAAATTGATTAGCAGTTGCAATTCCCTGAGGGTCCAAGAGAAGCTTCTAACGTTACTTTTCTTTAATATTTGCAATCAGAAGTAGAGGGGTTTTTTTACAATACTATGTAAAATACGTTTGAGAATTTAGAAATGTAAGATTATTTGTTGTTGTTATTAGATCATTGAGTATTTCCTGTTTCTTCATAAAATCGTAAGTCTTTTACTTCCATTTCCCATTTATTTAAGATCCAAAAGATTTCAATATTTATTGCCAAGTAAAAGATAATTATAATAATGAATTATCAGGATAAAATACATTTAAAAAACTTATAAATTGTACAGTTATGCTTTCAAATGTTCGACTGCCCCCTCCGTTTAAATAGCCTACTTTTTGGGGCTAACACCCACGCATGCAAAATAGCTGCTTTTCCCCGCCTGACAGCTAATGCACTTAAAACTTCAGAAATGTCTTGTCAATGTTTGAATATGGGACCAGCAGCAAATGCTGCATGCACAAGTTGCAGCTGCAACTGCAACACCCCTGCAGCGACTGGCGGCACTTGCAACACGAGCATTGGCGACTTGAGTGCAAAATTCAATTAACTTGCTTAAGCACGGACACATGCAAACCACACTCACACTCACACCCACAACCAAACACCCCCACACACACACACACACACTGGCATATGCACATGTGGGTGAGCTATCAATTTCATGTCCAATCAACCTGGCAGACAGGACAGACCACCTCCATTGCTGGGTGGCACAGGAGCATCCAGGTGCCTCTGCCATGGCCCAAAACCCCGGGCCACTTAAGCAGATGTCAGCTTGATTTTTGCATATGCGACAGCGCTGGGAGCTACGAGTGTATATATGATATTTATTCGGGCTATAGCTATAGCTCCCGATTGAAAAACCTTGGCGTGATTTCCTACTTTCCCGGCCAAAGGATCCCGAGCAGCTGTGGCTCGGCTCCTGTCCTGCATGTCCTGCCCAGTCTGCTAATTGTTTTGCGGTTCATTGTTTAATTATTATGTGTGTCCATATCAGTTGGTATATGTGCCACACAGAGGAAAACAATTGAGTAATACCACAATCGCTTATTCCATAGGTAATAAAAAATATAACAAACTATTTTACAATTACCTACAATAGAATATGGTTTTGTAAAAGGGAATACTTTGAGAACTATTTATTTGTCTTCAATATTTTAGATATCAATTAAATAGAAAAAAGAACGTATCTTCTCAGTGTATGTAATATTTAGTACAGTACATTGTGTGTGCGGTGTTTGTGGGCAGATGGCTTTTGTGGAGATCTGGCCCAACTCTAATTAAAGCGCTTTGCATAATAAATCAGGCGTGGACTGCGACTATAATTGTGGCCCCGCCTGTGGTCGCAGCTGTTCGTTTGCAACGTCGTGTCACTGCCAAATGGCCTGTCAAATAAGAAGGCATTTTGTCCAAATGTTGCCGTTGCCAGCACACGAACAACTGGTATGGCAAACAAGTTTGACATTTTATGATATGACCACATTGCCATCCCAAAAACCCACGGCCCTTCAAGCACCCAACCACTGCAACACCGAGCCAACCAACCATTCAGCCATCCTTTAGCTGTCAATTACATCAAAATTGTGAATTTCTCTCGTTATGCATTTGACATTTTCGACTCAATATAAAACGGAAATAACTCACAAACACTCGCACACAGTGGCTACATATTGCTGCGGATATATATACATATATATATATATATACAATTGAATCTGTCAAACAACGCTCTGTACACCTTTCGCATGCCATAAATAAATAATCAATGGATTTGTGCCCATTTCAACCCGTAGCAACATCGCAACATGCGACGTATACGTAATATGCTCAGCAATTTGTTTGCCTTTCAAAGGATAATTTCACTTTGTTCTGATTTATACAACGGCAAGCGAAGAAGAAGAAAGAATGAAAATTGGCGTTCTTAGGATCGAATTGAATTAAATTGAATTGAATTGCAAGTGCCCGATAAGCCGTAAAGCTTTGAGTCCGAAATAGCTAATAAATGAGGATATATTAATGCTTCAATTTCAATTTAACCGGCATTCATCACACATTCGGCATGGATATTCCGCAGCGCTGAAATTCATGTTTAATTCACAGTGAGATTGGAATTCATTTGAGTGCGCTTATTTTGCCAGAAGGCTAAAACTCAGCTTTGACTTGCGCCAAAAAAAAACTGCACTCAAAGCCATTCAACTTTGCGACAAAACTTTTGCCAAACTTCTTGTTGGGGAAAATAGAAAAATCAACACCAGAAATAAAAATGCTAAGTAAATATGAAAGTACTATGGCGAATTCCCCTGCGCATAAATTGGCAAATAGTAAATTGAAAGAACAAATTGAAATAGGTAGTTAAATATGTATGAACAAAAATATGGAAAAGAATGAAGGAAATCAAATCGTTAAAACTACTTTTGCAAGTCATTTAATTTATTTCTCTATAACTTTATCAGCAAACAATATAAAAATATTTTCAATAGGTATTTAAACAATTATTTTGTATATTTGCATTTAAAATCTTTCTAAAACCATTCAAAGCTATTGTTCTATTAAAGTTGTTTGTCATTCTATGGGAACCTCACTTTTTAAGCATTGAAGCTTGAGTTTCCTTCTTAATACCACTCATTCCGCTTAATGCCATCATCTTTATCCTGTTCCAGGCCAAATTCTATCCGCTTTCTTTTGGATTGGCTTTCGCCCACCAGTTATTTTTTCCCCCTGGCTTTGGTATAGTTTTCTCTTATTTCCTTTCACCGTCACCAAATGCAAGGCAAACGAACCAAAAACCCAAACAGCCAAAGGATATGGACGAGCAGAAGCAGGCAGGCAGCAAAAACTCGTGTTAACTACACATTTGGGTATTTGTGTATTAACACTTTGCCAGGGAGCCAAACAGAAGGATCCAGGAACCTAGGATCCAGAGGAGCAGGATCGGGAGTTGGGTTAACACAAACAGACTGTGGCTAGCTGGCCATTGAAGTGATGTTCCTGGGGTTCAGGGGCTAAAGTTTAATTGGCTAGTTTAATTGTCAGTGGGACGGGCATGCACACACACCCACACACTCTCCCCAATAAAAACAACAAAGAAATTTAATCAAGCGACGAACAATTGCAGGGGAACATAAATAAAAAGTGCAAACGTTTATTGAGTTTAACGAGCGCCGTCTGCACTCAGTCTCTCTTGAATATTCCTGTTTTTAGTCCTGTATGCGTGGGCCAGTATCTGTGTGTACACGAAAGGACTTTTAGCGATGGAGAAAGGGAAATGGGTTGGGGATTGGAGATTGGAGATGGCAATGGGTATGGGGATTGGGATTGCGAATGGGAATGGGAAACGGCAACGGCAGCAGCTTAATTTAAATGTCACCTGCACTAAACAAATACGCTAAAAGGGTGGCAATCGGGTGGGAGTCGGCGGTGTACAAACAGAGTATGATATTGTTAGTGACACTCTTTCAGCATTAAGTGTGTACATGACAAGCACACACACACGGCATTACATATGGCCAAGTCCGGGAAATGCACTTCAAAAGCCACTTAACACATCGACCAACGAACCGGACAGATAAACAAGCTCACAAATACGTTAGGTTGGGATACCCTGATTGATAAGATATTTTTTAAATGCTACACACTCTAAAAGGTGGGGAAATCCATGGAGAAAACTATTAACTATATTCTATATACCATATATAGTAGATATACCATGTATACTAGAGAGTAAAAAGATGGATTTCTTTGATTAAATACAACTTTTGGGTATAATATTTCAAAATCATTTTTAGTGCTAACCTTCTTAAAGTAGAACAAATTTTGTCCCATTATACATAAATAAATCAAAAATATAAGGCCAATTTAGTTCAACAAACTAAAAACCAATCATCAAAGAAAATTAGTCATTAAATATTTTATACGATTTAGATCAGATTCCAAAAAATATAAATGAAACTTTAATCACAAGAATCAGTATAAAAACCATTAAAGATGGACACTTGCCCAAATCCATTTTCTCCGCTTCCTGCAGCTGCTTAAATATTTGGATTGAGTGAAATTAAAATAAACAAAGTCCCTTTGACAGGACTTTAGTCAGCTCCATTTCCATCATCATTATCGCAGCCAGAAATCATAATGATGCCAATAAAAATAAATAATTGACAAGTCGGCAAACTGTGCGGCGATGACACTGGCCATTTGGCTAAGCAGAAACGTCAAAGTGGTTAGAAGTGGGTGGTATTTACAGATGGGGAGGAAGGGGGGGGGGCTTATATAGTATTATGGCAGGACCTAGCTATCCGGCAATGTCCTTCGCACTGCGTGTGGGTAATGGGCCGCGTCTCGCGTCCCATATCATTATGCATCATTAAGTTGATGGGCTCCCCAGCATCGAGACACTTCGATTTTATGGATGTAGCATATGGATGGCAGTCCCTTTGCCAAATGCTCCGCCATTGCTATTAACCACATATTACTCATCGAACAATGTTTTTGTGGCCCAGGACCCCTTGAACGGCCCATAGTTTTATGTGGCCAACTACAATGAGGGTAATATTTTGATGGGTTCTGTATCGGTCTGGCCGTTTAGTACTTGACGACTGACTTTAGTTGAAGTCTGCCTTAAAATGTCTGGAAAATCTATGGTGATAGAGATTTTTACATATTCCTAAAGCCATTGTCTTAAAATATGTAATAAAAGTTAATGCTTAACTTAACTTGTTATATATTATAAGTTATCTTTTTGGCTATGGAACATAAAATTCATTCTTGTCCAGCCTTATTTAATCTTAAATAAGACACTTCAACTCAAGCAGAAAATTGAGTTAATATAATGAACGTTTTATACTCCATTTTAAATGTCAATTACATAATTTTTGTCTAAACTAGTTTAGAGAAACTTCTTGTATTAGTTTCATAACTTAAGAGCCTTGTCTGCAGCATAAGAAATATTTTACGCAACCTGTTAGGTGGAAATATTAGCCTTCCTTCGGTTGGCTGACGTAAGTCCTTGCGTCATTGCATTAAGGATTCTCAACTGTACCCTGTTGTTTGCCTTCGACGCGCTGCCTCATCCTGCTTTGCCTGTTTCGGTTTCTGTTTCTGTTTGCCTTGCCCTGTTTGTTTGTTTGTTTGCCATAAGTTACCCATTGGCTGGCATCAACTTTTGGCACATTTGTTTGACAAATTGTTTTGTTTTTTGGCCCCGCCGACGTCACTCGGTAATCGATATGTGAGCGAGCAAGGATACAGGACCCACACCTCAGTCGCCAATCCTCACTTTTCACTTCTCAGTGTTCAGTTCTTAGTTGTCCCCAGCAACCAGTTTTCGCGAGCTCATGCTGTCAGAAAAATAAACATAAATATGTATATGGGCGGGTATATAAGCTGGGTATGTCTTTTCTTTATATACAATTGACTAAAATTTCAATTTCTTTCTCTGGTTTCTTTGCAGGTGAGTTTGGGTTGCGAGACACTTTGCCATTGGCGTTGCCCTCGACCGACGGGTTGTAAAATCAAAGTACGTACTTCGGCCGACACCGCCGACACTCCCCCGAAAAGCACAATGGGAAAAGTGGAAAAGTGGAAAAGCGGGTAGCTGAAATCAATAAAGTCGAACGTATCCGGCTGATAGCTGTTTAATGTTTACAATATGTCTTTATCTATCCTCTGCCACTGCTCTCAGGCCATGACTTTGACTTTACCTTGGGGCGCAAGCGGAGAATTGACTTCTCCAGGAGCATCCTGCTATATCCTGCTATGCAAAACGCTTCGATAATGCCAAGCGTTATGGCCAGCTGCAGCTGCAGCTGCATCTGCAGTTGTTATGATAGCCCGGGGTGTGAATTCCCGGGGAGTATTGCGGAGTGTGCGGAATTTTACCCACAATACGGCAAAGCGACGCACTCCTAATGCCAAACAATTTAGTGCAGTGTCGACGCCCCGGCAAGAAAAGGTATCCTCCATTATCCGATTTGCATTTAGGTGAATGCGCTCAAATGTGCAATTCAATTTGAGCAAACTCCGTCCCAAACAAACAAGCATTGAGATGCACTGCATGGAAAATATTGTACTTATTGTCAGCATAAAGTTCTTGAAGCAAGAATATTGGATTTATTAGGTTTCATAGGGGGACAATTTATTTCACTGCTGCAGGTACTAGTAATACCATTTTTTAGGAACCTATATTTCTTAGGATCTTTTAATTTATTCAAAACATTAATACATTATTAATTCATTCATAATATAATATATGATGAAACGTTTAAGATTCAGTTTAGAAATATGTTATATGAATTGATTTAAATCTTTTGCTGTTTTTTGCATTATTTAATCATTTTTATTATTTTGATCCTTGGTATATTCATTATATTTCCCATACTGATTGAGTTACCTCATTTCTCAGAGTATATCCCCGAATTTAGAAGTACTTTTTTTCAAGTGCCTTTTGGGGAGCAAAACGAGGACATGGGTTCGGCATGCAGTTAACCAGAAAAGCAGCGCGGAAAGCAGCTTAGCCCGCCTGTGAACCGGAGGAGACCGCTTGCCGGGGTCGACTTAGCGCATAAAAAATTCAAAGTCAGTGAAACGCAGCTTAAGCTGTTTTTTACACAGCCAAGCCAACAGAACACACAAAGAGGGGCGCACAAAATCGGGATAAACACACATGTACAACACAGATGTTGGCGGATGATGATGGGCTGAAGGTTTGGGTTTGGGGTTCGGGTTTGGGTTCGGGTTCTGGTTCTGGTTTTGGTTTTCAGGGGGGAAAATCCCACGGAAGAGCGAATGGCAAACGGATGGGGAAGCTGCAGCATAAGCAAAGTAGATTAAACACCGCAAAGCAGTAAGCGCCCAATGAGTCGACAGTCGCCAGTGTAAATACCGGCGAAAAGTTGCTTTTTTGGGGCCAAAAGCAATGCAAAGCCAAGCAAAGCCGACAAAGCGTGCTTAAAAATGTCCAAAAGCAAACCAGGTCGTCCTTTTGCTGGCTGTCCAACTGATGGAATCTGCTTTTGGCCCGATCCCTGCGGCTCACAGAGTTTAAATATTTAGCAACAGTTTTCGGTCAAAAGTTTTTCGGGGGAGACCGGACAAAGTTATGGGACACATGATATATGCTTGATATTTCTGCCCCTTTTGGGACGAGCTGTAATAACGTAATTAAGTGGCTCACTTGTTGAGAGTTTGCAGTGACTGGGTTTCATTTTTTGGTTACTACATCGGAAGCGAGGCCAAAGCTGGCCAGCTAGTTGCAGTAATAATGAAATATCACAAACTTTCTAATGAGTTGTGGCAAATATTTGTAGTAAAACCTGAAACTTTGCGCAAACACAGATTACTATTAAAATTGTTTACAATTTTAATATTTTGTGAAATTCTTTTGATAAATCCAACGGATTTTTCTTAATTCATTTTAGAAGTTTGTTTTGAAATTTTGAGACCATTTTGGTAGAAAATGTTTTAAAATAACTGATGTATCGTTGGCATGCTGTTTATTAGAAATTCGTTTAAATTTTGAATTCTTAGTTGTAAATTGAAAGATATTTTAACTTTACATTTTAATTCACTGGTTAATATTTTATTTTCCGTTTTATCAAAATGCATTTAAGGCAGACAAACCGCTTTAAAGTGAATTTACATTGTACTTTACTTTTAATTATTGTGTTTATGAAGCTTAAAGTTATTTTCCATTTTGATTAATATTTAATTTCCAAATTTATTAAGATGCCTTGGTAGAGAAATTTTAATTGCACTTATTGATGGCCCGAAGCTATGCAAATTCATTTAAACATTTGCCACTGCCTGACACACAGATTGCATATTAAATATGCATTAACCGCAGTTCACTTTGTGCCTTTCCTTGCTCCTTGGCAACCGCCGTATATCCGCAGGATACTCCTTCCCCATGCGGCCCCAATTTGTGTGCTACACTTTTCTCCACTCGGTAATGTGTTAAATTTTCACAGTTGAATTTGTGTCTGTGTGCTGAGTAAATTTGAATTTGATTGAAAAGCGTGTGACAGCGCTTCGATCCTTTTACCTGCTGATGGTGTGGGTGGATGTGGAGGGGGAGGGGGGTTACCTCTTACATTTCCCAATAAAACCCAGCAACCCAACCCAACCCCACCCACATTTGTCGAAGTTTAGATAACGTTGCGCATCATTTGGCGCCCAGGCTTGACTGCTTACTTTGCCACGATGTGGTGCGCCTTTGCTTGTCAAATGGTTTTGTATAGATTTCCCCCACAGCCTTCCCATTTCCCCCCGGTTTTTCCTTACTTTTTTTTCTCCGTGCACATCTATATGCCAGGGGTTTTTGTGACAGCTTGTTAGACGTATCCTGGCAGTTGCAGGAAAAAGCGGAACAGCAATGGCTCGAACTGAATGGAGTATTGTGTCCTGACGGCGATGAATGTAAGCGATTTATTTTATGATTTATTGCGTATACTTATTGTGTATGCTGTCCAAGGATTCACTATACCCACATACACACACACATTTATCGGTGCTTCATTGTTAACACTTGCAAATCGCCCGGGCTTTGCAGATTTTCCTTTTCCGCAGGAGCAGCATTTAAAAATTTCAATTCAATCAAGTGTCAAATTAGTGCGGATTCTTAATTTAAGCAGCCATTCCACGTCAAGTCCTTCTTTTGTTCTTTTTATGTGTTTTTCTTCCTTTTTATTTTGTAACCCTGCTCTGTTCATAAATAAAACATGCGGCTGCCACTCAATTAGGGCGTAAGTCCGGGTCCGGTTTTTGGGTACTGAAACGGATTCGGATTCGGATGCGGATTCGGACCCCAGTCCAAATGACAAGCCAGGACTTACAAATCAAAAAATGTATAAAACATGCAATTTGTTTGCCAAAAGTCATGCGTAAAGTGGTCCCTTTTCAGGCCCCTTTTTCGGGTTCCCAGGATGCGGACTTACATAGTCCTTCCACTTCAAAATGAAACTGTTGCTGTTAGCCTTAGTGTTAGTGTTATTGTTACCTAAGCCTTGGCAAAAGTTGGCAAATGAAGTGCCGAAAGTGACTTGTCTAGACAAAAGTGAAACCCATGCAAAGTTAGCAGCATTTTGTCTTGCTTTGACTCACTCAACCTGGGTGTGATGTTATTTCGATATGGTATCCATCACAACCTCCTTGAGTGAGCGATAGCAGGACAGAGTATCCACGAAACTAACTGGCAACCATCGAAATTATCGAAAAAATAAGAAGAAATCAAAGAGAGAGAATAAAAGAAATTTGGTAATCATAATCAATTTTAAAAGTGGTCTTAAATATTGAAACAACTCATGTCTTTAAATATTCCCTTAAACGTATACATAATTATAAAACGACATCTACTATATCAACATAACATTGCTTGTTTGTTTATCCAAACATTTTTATTTCGTTAAAATAAGTGAATTAAATTTATAAGAGAAGCCAACCACGCGGGCTTTAAACTTAGTCAAAGAATTTGAAAAAACAACTAAGAAATTCTGAGGCCGCGGGCGAAATTCAGCAGCATGTCAATTTAATAATGCTTAATGGCAAGAATCATTTTGGGCAATAAATTCATAAGTGCATATGGCATTCGCAGGAGGAGGCATGCCATTTGATATCGCCGAGCTCCGGAACTCGAAGGCTTCTCCTGCTGCTGTCCTCCACTCCTGGATTTCCTTCTCCGGTGGGAAAATTTGTGTATGGGGGGATGGGATGGCATACTCCGGGCAGCTTCTTGTGGCAAATATTTACTTTTTGGGGCCTTTGGCATCCCGCATGTGTCGGTCGTCGGTCGTCAGTCTGGTTGTGTGCTCTCTATGAGAAAATAACATTTGCAATTTTAAGCACTTGAGACTTGTCACTGGGAAGTGGCTTGGATATATTTTGTATATATACATACGTTTGGAGACTCTGTCAATTTCCAACATCTCTGGCTAATGGCAAATTTCCATTTATTACTCTCTCGTACTTTTTTTCGTTATTACTCCTGTGGCTAAATTGCGATTATTTATTAATTAAATTTGTTATGACAACACAAGATGCAAAGTCATTTGTTTTCCTCGTTGCGTGTGGGTTTTTTGTGGCTTTCGGCCAAAATCTGAGGGGGGAAAACCACGTAAAACCCAGCCGGACAGTCTGTCCGGGCTATTATTTCAAGACAAAGCCGGTTGGTTGGCCTGCTTTTAAGCTATTTTATTGAGTTTTCCCCTCCCCCACTCGGTGTCAAAACCCTTTTTGGCCCACACACACACACACATTGCATAACAAAGGCTTACATTTTTAATGTTGAGCAGACGGTTAAGCATAATTATGTTTGTCGATGGGACGGAGTAGAGATTTTGCGACCCCAAAACAGGTGAACAAAAGTAAAAGAGCTAACCCCGAAATTCTGGGCAGGCTTTAAGGCCTTGGAAAAGTTTCTCTGTCGGCTTTAAATTAACCCCGATTCAGTGGCTCTTTGGCTGTAAATACCCGGGGTAAACCAACTTGAGCTCGACACTTATGAGACATGCTCCTGCCACTTTGCACTTTCGGGTAAAATTCTAGCCGGCAGCACTTTGCCAGCTCGTGTCGAAGTGCGTCCAGCTGAGCTTTTGGTTATTTATGAGAAACCTCGCAACGAGAGTTATGTAATTGACTCGAAGTATCCTCTGTATATTAGAAATTTAAAGACGGAACAAAGTTTTCGCTCGACGACAAGGAAAAATTTCCAAAATGGAAGATTTCTTATTTTCCAAGCGTTTTAATTTGTGCGAAATTAAGCAAAAAATAAACTCATTTTGCTGGCTGCAGCAGCAGCAGCATCACAAACATGGGGAAACTTTTTCGATAGCTGTCTGACAACAAAGCGAATATCTAAAAAAAAAAAAAAAAAAAAAACTGGAAAAACTTTCAGCGGAAGTTGATGGCAGGAAAACTCGAGTAAAATGTGCACGAAATTGTCTCTGCGCGGAAGAAAAATCTATGCGATTGAGGAGAAATTGCAAAATTCAATGCCCGCAGCCGTTGTCTGAGCCTCCGGCCTTTTCCATTACGGCATCTTCATTCCGGGTACGGGTACGGGTAGGGCTACGACCACGCCCCCCACCACCTGACCGCCTTCGCTATTTTGGCCATGACTTAGTGCCGACTTCATGCAAAGCTTTCCCGACTGCCGACGGTGATTTAGTTGTTAGCCTGCGGACAAACATTTCATGGCTCGATGTGCTCAATTCAATCAATTGCCATCGACAGACGGCAGACTGCGAGGATACCTCTTATCCTGGCCTCTCCTGTCCCGGTGCAATTTTAATCAAAATTCGCATGTATGTGCCCCCTTTTATATATTGCCACCACGACTGGCTTCAGTTGTCACGGGTTGGCGTAATGGCGACATCGCAGGAGATGAACAGGAAAATCTGGCCAAGGATTTGCCTGCGGTGATAATATGAAAGGCTTGGAAACAGGCTTAGCCTTTTGATTACCGCACTTGATATTTAGCCAAGTCGGGCAATACAAATTTATTTTACCATCAGCAAAATCAAGTTATTTTGCATCCCGAAACACTTTAGTGACTGCAATTTTAGGATTTTCCTGAATTCTCTTTAAAATGCCGAAAAACACAGTAAAACAGCAATGAGATGAAAATGCATTTACTAATTATTAGTGTTAAGCTGCGAGTTTGTTTACTTTATTAAGCTTATTTTATTAATATCTCAGTTCAATAGAATCCTAAAAATTAGAAGCAACGTTTTCTATTAAGTTACAATATATAACATTATTTTACATTGAGAAATTTTGCATTAAGAATGTTTCGCTTTTATATAAGCTACATTAAGTGTAATTTAAGGTTTTGAAAAACGATTTATTATTTATAAATAGAGACTTCTGGGTCAGGAATGGCATTTACAATGCCTAAAGAATTAGTTTTAAAAACATTCGGCTGTTGGTAGCCAAGAACTGATTGTTGGCCAGCACGAAGGTCCCGCAGCAAACGCAGCCAAATGATTTTCTTTTGTTATTCACAGGCCATAGAGAGTGAGCTCCCATCCATTTGGCTAATTGTTCAGTTTGTTTTACGTGTAAGGCTACAAATTGGCTGAAGCACACGTTTTCCCAGATGACCAGGTAGTGGTACCCCCCGCTCGAAACCGGAGTGCACGTTCCGCTTTTCCGTACTCACCCCGGTGAAGCCCCGGAAAAGCCCGGAAAACGTCCTGCCGCCCGTCGGGTTCATAATAATTTAAATGCTGGGCACACAGAGTGACATGGCAAAGACAAACAGAGGTCAAGCTGCGTCAGTGGGGCTGTTGCAACTGCAAATGGCTACGTGACCGGATGCACTGCAGCGGTTTGCATTTAAATCCAAAGGCGGCAGCAACAGAATTAGCACGACAAAGGGTCGCCAGTCGCCAGTCGGAGTTGTAGTCGTAGTCGCAGTCGTATTCGGAGTGTTGCAACAAACGGGGGATTAGACAGTCGGTGGCAAACGGGGGACGGCTTGAGTTAATTTACCCTGGCAAGCAACAAGCTCTGCGCAAACAGCAAACGACAAACGGTCTCTAGTTCCATTGCCATACCCATTCCCATGGCCAATCCCACTCCCATTCCCATTCCAAATCCGAAACCCAAAAGGCTTGGGCCCAACAGATCAACAGCCGAGCAAACAAATGGCGTTGCAATTGAGCACGTTTTTGTCGAGCGATGGAAATGAACTGCGACACGGTGATTCAGTTTGGCCAACGGCAGAAGTTGGACATACAGTCGAAATAGCAGTCAGAGTCAGAGTCAGAGTTCGGGTTTAAGTTTTAGCCTGTCCAAAGGTCCCTTGTCCATGTGGCAGGTCAAGTGGCATGCGGCAGTTGACGCTACGTGCGCCCAAAGATGTTTTCGCAGGATGTGTGTGCCCTAAGTAAGCTGGTTTCCAAGAGATGAGTGCAAGCTGAACTTCGCTGAGCCCTTGGATTCCCTTCTAATAAAAAATCAAGAAGAAATAAAGACACTTTCAAAAGAAAGTTTCGCATCTTAGACTTCCCAACATCTTACAAATAGTATTTAAAGGTATATAAAGATAATTGACAGTCAATTTCAATGCAAGAAATAATAAAGAATAATGCAGATAAAATCTATAGTAGGAATTATAATAATTGTAAAATTTAAATAAATCAACATTTAAATATCGTGATTTTCTAATGCTTAGGATGTAAGTTATTTAACTTTCATTTGTTTAGCATTATTGAGAACTTTTAATAGTCAAAATATAGAAGATAATACAAAAACTCATCAAATTAAAAAATATTTGTATATGTATCAATAAATTGAATTCACATTTTTGAACCATACAGATAAGGCAATCTACCTGCAATGTAAGAAATAAATAAAAGACATTTGTTAGCCCCTTTTGTTTATTAACTTTGACAGTTCTGAGTTTCTCGTTCCCTCACCAATATCTATTGGAAGGCAAGCAATCTGCATGTGCCTTGGCTTAATGGCTCGAAAAAATGTAATTGAAAACGAAGCAGTTTGGCAAAGAGAAGGGACAACAAGGCTGTGCCTTTTAAGTGAACCGATCACTCTGGCTGCAAGTGGCTAAATGCCTCAATGCATATTGAAGGACAACACGCACCTAGAGAATCCTGGCCAAGAGAAGATGGGCAAAAAGTCAAATCAGGGGAAAAGCGAAAAAATAGCCTGGCAAATTGGGAAGAAGAAAGCATACGGCAGAAAGGCAAGCAAGAGGTCCTGGGTAAACCGCAAACAAGGATCAACTTTCGGCCCTGTATTTTTTCTACGTTAGTTAACAGCAACAGACGGGTCCGGGGTCCGGTGTTCGGCATAAAAGAAACATAACTAATTTGCATAAAATGCGGAAACACGGCAGCAGCACACAGATATCCCAGTTTGCCTCGAACGGAACGAAGGGAGGTGAAAACTTTGCTGACGGAAATCGGGCAAAGTCGCCAGTGGAGAGTTGTCCCCAAAAGCCAAACCCGCTGCGGTTTCCTTCCATTCGAGTTACCAGGTACGGTTCCGTACTTTGTGTGTGTGTTTGCCAAACTTTGCGCTGAATTTACAAAATACTAAACTAAGTGAAAACCACCAAAGTCCGGCCCGCCCATGTCTTTAAGTGAGCGAAACTTTTAGCATGACAAAGTGAAAGTGGAGTGTGTGGGTGGGTGAAAGTTGGCACTGGCCACCATATTAGCGGTTTGCAAAATATTCCATGATAAGACAAAGACACAGGGCCTACAAGACATGCACAGGAAAAAAAGGGGACTCTATATCTAATATTTTATATCACCAGAAACCAAATAATACATATAATTTGAAAATTATTTTTAAATCATAATATCCAATTACAATATAGATATCATGTTCAAAATGTAATGAAAAATCGTCAGAATGATCATGGTATTATGTACATTTTCGTACTGTGTGCGTGTGGGAAACTTTCTCTGGCGCTTGGGATTATGCAAAAGAGGGAATCCTTACAAAGTGGAATATCTTAGCATGCTGATATCATGTTTCTCCTTCTTCCTTTGCAGCCGGGTCAACCAGACGATGCCCAATGCCGACAAAATCCGCGAGAATGTGAAGCGAGCCCTGGGCGTTTGGGAGAACAACTCGAAGCTGACTTTCCGCGAGGTCTACAGTGACCAGGCCGACATACAGATACTCTTTGCACGGTGCGTATACTCAACAATCTACGGGGGGGATTGGGGATGCATGGTTACTCGAGCACGGTAGGTGGGGAGATCATAAAAAGCGAGTCTTTAGTGCCATAAACAAACGCACATAAAATTGCACTTAAAACCAGGCGAACGATAAATAAGCCGAGTATTAAATCCATGGAACGACGGCGATGATGAAATGCCACCGATGACAAAGTCGATGGGCATGTGAAGAGCTCTAAACTCCGTTCGAATCAAAGAGTTTATGTCGGAGCTGCTTGTTTTTAGATAAGCTGTGAATATGATTTCCCCCTGGCCATGCTCGTAATTCTCGGAAAACACAGGACTAATCCTGGCTCTCTGGCCATTTCCTTTTTCCAGGCTCGGCCATGGCGATGGCTATAAATTCGATGGACCTGGTCAGGTGCTGGCCCACGCCTTCTATCCCGGCGACGACCGAGGCGGAGATGCCCACTTCGATGCGGACGAGACCTGGAACTTCGATGGCAATTCCGAGGATCATCGCGGTGGGTATGGGGATGGTCTGGGTGCAGTTCATCAACGCAGTTAGCCATGCCACATAATTGCGTTCAACTTTTGAAGTGAATTAATTGCATTAGATTGCATTAGGGTTTCGCGGCGCAGTGTGGTCTGTGGCGTTTTTGGGTATACACTCGGGGAAAAAAGGATGCACCAAAAGCATAAAGGACCTTGAAAACTGATCAGCTTAAAAATCTCTACATATAAAGGAATATTTTTAGGAATTCAGAAATAAAAACATTTATAAGAGGGCCTTTCTTCTTTTAAATATTATTTTTTAGATGTTACAAAAAATTTAAATAATAACCAAATCTGCAAATAAAATGGTGAATTAAAAGTTCAATAGATTTAATAAAAGGAAAACAAATTTAAATAGATTTAATCATATGAAGAAAAAAACAATAAACTGATTGCCAAACGAAACAAAAAATAGTTGAGAATTATACAAAGAATTATTAGAATTATAGATATATTTTTTTTCGTATTATTGTCAACTATTTTTTGTTACATTTGGCAATCAGTATATTGTTTTGTTCTTCATATTACTGCCATAAATATTATATAAATTTTCTGTAAGTGTAGGGCGTGCAAAAGCGAAACCACACGCATACAAAATCAATAAATGCTACATACGTTGCGGTGGGGAATGAGTCGGGATGGGAAGAAGGCCAAATCCGGAACCCAGGAGCAAATGGGAGAGGAGACTTTGACTGGCGACGCGATGCCTGCAGCCGGCCGCTGGCGTTTTGTAATTTAGCACAATAAATCGTCAGTCCAGACCCCGAAAACCCCCAAGAAACACACAGACCCCAGAACAGTGCTTCGGCATTTTTAATGGTTTTTAATGCCAATAAAAAATTGTCAGCATGACGCGTGACGTTGGCAGCCATTTTAAAATGTTGCAAGCGTCGCCATTTTTATGCCACTTACAATGTCGTCAAGGCGACGAACCCATCTTAACCCCCCTCCCCTACCCCTGCCATCGTTTTTGGACCGCCATTAACCAGTCAGCGTATTTATGTTGCATTCCGTGTCCTGTCGTTGCAGGAACCAATTTTCTGAGCGTGGCCATGCACGAACTGGGTCATTCGCTGGGTCTGAGCCATTCCTCGAACGAGAGTGCGGTCATGTTTCCCTGGTACCAGAACATTGAGCTGGATGGCAACCTGCCCGACGACGATCGACTTGGCATCCAGGAGTTGTACGGCTCGAAGGAGAAGACTTGGGGGCCCTACAGGCCTCGCACCACGCCCTCGACCACAACCACCACGACCACGACCATGCGCCCGTTACGCTTTTACCCAGAGAAACCTGTCTACAGACCCCGGCAAAATCCCACCAGTAATCCCAATAAGGAACGCGATCGCGAAAGGGAGCGTCAGGAGCAGGAGCTGGAGCGGAGGCGTCAGGATGAGGAGAACCGTCAGCGGCAGGAGTGGCAGGAGCAGGAGAATCGTCGGCAGGAACAGGAGCGGAAGATCCATTGGGAGAGGAAGCAACAGCAGCTGGAGCGGGAGCGACAGGAGTGGGATCGTCAGGAGAGGGATCGTCAGGAGAGGGAGCGTAAGATTCGAGAGCGAAATAGGATCCGCCAACCAGTAACTACCCGAACCATAACCACCCCGAGACCCACTACCCGGCCAAATCCCACTGGAGGACACAGGCACAACCACCTCAAGCCACGTCAACTCAAGCCGGACACCTGCATGACCTACTACGATGCCATTTCGATGATTCGCGGCGAACTGTTCATTTTCCGGGGACCGGTAAGTTTTTAAACCCAACAATATCCATATCAAATGATAACCCATCCCTATACAGTACCTTTGGCGAATCGGAAGCAATGGCTTGTATCCGGGTTATCCCACGGAGACCAGAAGGCACTGGGCTGCTCTACCCGTAAACCTCACCAAGGTGGATGCGGTATATGAAAAAAAGGGGCAGATTGTGTTTTTCATTGGTAAGTAAACAAAGTTTTTTCAGTTCCCATTTTAATTTAATTTTAATTTAAACTGACTAGATATTTATTATTCAAAACTTTAAATTTTCTATATGTTTTGGAGTGAACAAAATGTTTTTATGTTTAAACGAGTCTTTATAATCCTTTTTTACTTTCACAAACTGATAAAATGTTGATTAAGACAAATTTCCACACTTAACAATTATTTTTCTATTCCCCCCGCAGGTAGAGAGTATTATGTGTTCAACTCGGTGACTCTGGCTCCTGGCTACCCGAAACCACTGGCCAGCCTGGGTCTGCCGCCCATTCTGACCCACATAGACGCCTCCTTCGTTTGGGGCCACAACAATCGGACCTACCTGACCAGCGGCACTCTCTACTGGCGCATCGATGAGTACACGGGTCAGGTGGAGCTGGATTATCCAAGGGACATGAGCATCTGGTCGGGAGTGGGCTACAACATCGACGCGGCCTTCCAGTACACCGATCGCAAGACGTACTTCTTCAAGAACCTGGGCTACTGGGAGTTCAACGACGACCGCATGACAGTGGCCCACGCCAGGGCCAAATTGTCGTCGCGGAAATGGATGCGGTGCGCCCGGAGTATCAACGAGGTGGACGATGAGCAACGATGGACTGCGTCCTTGGTTTCGGGGGAGAACGAGGGCGATGACAGCGAGGAGACGGGGAGGAGCGGAGCCCCCAAGCAGGCGATCCGCCTCTTCCTGCTCCCGATCCTCCTGTTCGCCGCCACCTTCTGGCGGAGTTAAGATTGGATGGATGGTTTAGGCTATGCGATCTCTAGCATTAAGAAACACGGTTCGCCTCGTATTTAACATAACGAAAAAGATTTTTGTAAACTGCAAGTAAGGAAATATGAAGATCTGTTCTGGCTTTAGTTTTCCCAAAATTCTTTTCGATATGTAAACACTTAACAATAGTATTAAACTATGTGCAATCTGCTTAACTGCAAAATTTATTTTAGTTTAAATGTAGGCCTAGTGAGCTTTACAAATCCCATTGAAAATCCAGCTATTTCTACTCGTCGAAAATGTTTAAAAATTGTATAAACCAGAGCAGATCTATTAGTATCTATATGGCAGAGCGCAACTGTGTGACAGTCTGGCACTGAAATGCCCCCAAAGACGACACCGAGCGGCCTTTCCTTAGATTTAACACAAATAAATCAACAACCAAGTGAGAGTCGCAGTTAGATGAACGAATCTAGGACTCGCCACTGGCTGATTTTTTTCATGGACACTTGCCAATTGTGCACACTGGCGCCATCTATTGGACAGATAGCAGGGCTGTTTTACCAGATATATATACCATATACATATATAAGTAATATATAAACGATTATACCATAGCGATTAGCATATTTGAATGTGGGAATAAAAAACGTTTTAAGTACATACAGGTAGCATCGAAATTCCAATGTCGAAATTCGAAACCACAACTGCCTTATAAATAAGTATAGTATTGCTTTTTATTATACCATATACATACATAAGATAAATACACAAGATTATACCATAACTATTGGTATATTTAAGAGTGGGAATAAATAACATTTTAAGTACATACAGGTAGCGCCGAAATTCCAATGTTGAAATTCGAAACCACAACTGCCTTATAAATAAGTATAGCATTGCTTTTAACTGTCAAGCAGAAGTTTACCGTCTGCTACGCATTTCTTGTTTTGATGACCATTCTAATTATTTATATATAAATGTGATATTATCATAAATTCAGCGCGATTGTTAACGAAAGATAAACTCAGCAAAAACAAACATCTTAAACTTGAGTTAGTTTTTAGTTGAATTTACATAAGATACTTAAGCTGCAAACTATCTTTTTATATACATTTTTACAGAAACGAAATTAAATAAATAAATAAAAAAAAATTTCGTCGCAAAAAAAATAAATTGGTTTTCTTATTTCTTGACATTTTGAGGTTAATACATGTATATGCACATGGTGATCTGGTTAGGATATTAGCAAACTTTCATTGATATTGATCACATTTTAAGGAGGGATTCAAAGGGCAAACCGTTATCTAATTACGAACAAAATAAACCATTTTTATTAATAAAGCTGAGGGATTGCCCAAAAAACCCCTAACAACATATCCACCCACCAAAATTAAACGACCCTGATGTACACTCATTTCACATTACCATGATGACGGAGCAATAATTGAAACAAAAAATGGGAGCCCTCTCCGATATAAACTTGTCGTTTACGTATTATCGTAAAACAGAAATAAACAAATGTATCATTAGCGATAATATTGTTATCTTCACATATAGACAAGTCTGAAGGAAATCTGAAAAGTTAGTGTGCTGATAAAAATGCCGGGTAACAGGTGAAAGTTTTGTACGCTGTTCAATGCATCAAATATCGAATATTACATTCTAAATGGGGCATGTCCATTCAAATGGCCACATCCTGTCGGTTAATTTTTGTAACATCGCTATCTGGAGCAGAGTTGATCCTCACCGATCGTTGTGGTATTGTAATGATTACATCGCTGCTAATGGCCTCCAATGACTTTATCTTATCGCCGTGCATTAGCTGCCGTTTGACACAAGGTGTTAATTTGGTGTAACAGTCACCAGCTGGTCGGTTGGGCCGAAATGGGTTTAATGAGAGATCTCTCGGTCGATTCCACCTGGGTATCGGTGCTCGACTGTCATCAGTTTATGCGTCACCACGTCTCACAGCCGTGACGTTTACCATAGTTCCTCGATTCCACCGTTCTCCATGTAGTCCCGTCCCCAGAACCATACCCAAAATCGGCAATTCCACGGCGACTCGGTGACAGTCGCGCGCCCACAGTCAAAGTCAGCGGTTCAACACTCGATTTTCGCGAGGAGGCGGCATATATCACGTATAATATATAATATACATATAGCTACATTCATATGCATATATGTATATAGTACAGCTAATATTAAATTAAAGACAATTGTGAGTAGAGGTCGCGACAGCGCACGGTTGCTTTTGATCCCGGTGCAAGACAACCTGATATCTGGGTTTACGAGCACTTGAAAACCGATTGGTGTTCGCGGTATCTTTCGTTGCCATCAAGGCGGTGTGTTCTTGATTTCCGATAGTGCGTAAGCCCGCAAGTTAAGTACTATTTAATCTATTCGGCTCTGACTAATCCAGATAGTTTAAATTTTGTTTAGGCACAATCAATTTTAATCTTTGACAAGATCAGTGAATCCCACTGATAAGCTATATCTTATAGATTACAATTCTGTTTCCTTATCCATGTTTGTTATTCAATATTTATGACTGTAATTTAACCGGTATTTTGCAAACATGTGTATCATCGCATTAGCTGATAATCTATTCTGATAAGGTGATTTTTATATGTGTTCTTGCGACTTAAGTTTGTCTTTAAAGAGTCTAGTGAATTAATCGTTCTTTTATGGTTGTGACCAACTGGGAATATCTGCTTAAGTGGCAGCAATGTTAATCTAATCGCAAACAAGGCCCAAACCTTTGTCGAACATCAGTGCCGAAGAACTTTTGGCCATATGGCATGGGTACTATCTAATCAAGCCACCAAAGACACCAGTTACTGTCATAACTAAGCGGAAATTGGGGCCAAAAGCAACCGGTTGACTAATCGCACCTGGAAAAATTTCAATAAATCAAACCTATGCTTTGCATCGAGCAGGTGGTGATAAGGAGAGCCTAGTCGAAAGTAGCCATGTCAGACGACCATTCGAATTCCATACGCAGCCTGAGTCCGGAGTTGGCCAAAAAGGCGCAGGATGAACTGGGAGAGGTGCCAGAAAGGATCGATGAGGATATCGAAACGCTGCGCACTTGGATCTCCAAGCAGCCGCATCTGAAGGCTAGGCAGGATGCCCAGTTCCTGGTCGCCTTCCTGCGAGGCTGCAAATACAGTTTGGAGAAGACCAAGCTAAAGTTGGACAACTTCTATGCGATGAGGGGAGCGGTGCCGGAGCTCTACAAGAATCGCATTGTGGGTGAGAAGCAATTGAGCATATTGGAAACAGGGTGAGTTCTAATAGCGGTTACTACCCGGGATATCTATTAATGATTCCTTTAATTTTACAGCTGCCTTCTCCGATTGCCGCAGCCTTTAAAAGCAGATGGTCCTCGCATCCACATCTCCCGCTATGGTCAGTACGACTCCAAGAAGTACTCCATTGCCGAAGTCGTCCAGGTGAACACCATGATCGGTGAGATTCAGATACGCGAGGACGATAATGCCATGATATCGGGCTTTTTGGAGATCATCGATATGAAGGGCGTTGGGGCAGGTCACTTATTCCAGTTCGACGCAGTGCTGGTGAAGAAACTAGCCGTTCTGGGAGATAAGGCCTATCCCTACAGGCCCAAAGGTTTCCACTTCGTCAATGCCCCCGCCGCTGCCGAGAGGTTTATGTCTATTGCCAAGAGTCTGATGAGTGAAAAGATACGAAAAAGGGTGAGTTTTCAGTATACATCAAGCAATAAGAATAATATAACTAGCTTTGACCTCCTAGTTCCACATACACTCCAAACTGGAGAGCCTCTACAAGTATGTGCCCAAGGAGTGTCTGCCAGCCGAGTACGGTGGCAGCAATGGAACAATCCAAGATGTTGTCAGCACATGGAGGACAAAGCTCTTAGAATACAAACCTTTCTTCGAGGAGGAGGAGTCCTTTGGCACAAACGAGAAGCTGAGGCGAGGACAGCCTGTTAATGCCGAATCCCTCTTTGGCATCGAAGGCTCCTTCAGAAAACTGGATATCGACTAATCTAGGAACTTTACATAGCAAATAGTCATTTTTAATCTTTAACTTTGTACAAATACAGACAAAATGAACCGAAAGAACAATATCAATTACAACGAAAACGGAAGCTAGTTTTAATACCCTTGAAAATTGATGACAGCGAGCACTGCGCGATATGGTGAAGAATCAGACGGAAATCCGGAGATTCCGAAAAATCAACTTTTATTTCGGTTTTTTGATCAAAACCCTGGGAAAAATGGTTTGCTGTTAGAATGTCATACATCGTTGAATTCGTTATAAAATTTCCAACCGAGTGGCATTCACAGCTCAAAATTTTAATTTTGGTCGATTTTTCGCAAAAATGGATGATGTAAACCCTTATCAAAAATGCCGAAAACCGGAGATCCGGAAAAAAGCACTTTTATTTCGGTTTTTTGATCAAAAACCTGGGAAATAATTAATGGTCACATATTGGAATGCCATACCTCGTTGAAATCGTTATAAAATTTCCAAACGAGTGGCATTCACAGCTCAACATTTTCATTTTGGTCGATTTTTCGCCAAAATGGATGATGTAACCCCTTATCAAAAATGCCGAAAACCGGAGATCCGGAAAAGAGCACTTTTATTTCGGTTTTTTGATCAAAAACCTGGGAAATAATGGTCACATATTGGAATGCCATACCTCGTTGAAATCGTTATAAAATTTCCAATCGAGTGGCATTCACAGCTCAACATTTTCATTTTGGTCGATTTTTCGCCAAAATGGATGATGTAACCCCTTATCAAAAATGCCGAAAACCGGAGATCCGGAAAAGAGCACTTTTATTTCGGTTTTTTGATCAAAAACCTGGGAAATAATGGTCACATATTGGAATGCCATACCTCGTTGAAATCGTTATAAAATTTCCAATCGAGTGGCATTCACAGCTCAACATTTTCATTTTGGTCGATTTTTCGCCAAAATGGATGATGTAACCCCTTATCAAAAATGCCGAAAACCGGAGATCCGGAAAAGTGCACTTTTATTTCGGTTTTTTGATCAAAAACCTGGGAAATAATGGTCACATATTGGAATGCCATACCTCGTTGAAATCGTTATAAAATTTCCAATCGAGTGGCATTCACAGCTCAACATTTTCATTTTGGTCGATTTTTCGCCAAAATGGATGATGTAACCCCTTATCAAAAATGCCGAAAACCGGAGATCCGGAAAAGAGCACTTTTATTTCGGTTTTTTGATCAAAAACCTGGGAAATAATGGTCACATATTGGAATGCCATACCTCGTTGAAATCGTTATAAAATTTCCAATCGAGTGGCATTCACAGCTCAACATTTTCATTTTGGTCGATTTTTCGCCAAAATGGATGATGTAACCCCTTATCAAAAATGCCGAAAACCGGAGATCCGGAAAAGAGCACTTTTATTTCGGTTTTTTGATCAAAAACCTGGGAAATAATGGTCACATATTGGAATGCCATACCTCGTTGAAATCGTTATAAAATTTCCAATCGAGTGGCATTCACAGCTCAACATTTTCATTTTGGTCGATTTTTCGCCAAAAATGCCGAAAACCGGAGATCCGGAAAAGAGCACTTTTATTTCGGTTTTTTGATCAAAAACCTGGGAAATAATGGTCACATATTGGAATGCCATACCTCGTTGAAATCGTTATAAAATTTCCAATCGAGTGGCATTCACAGCTCAACATTTTCATTTTGGTCGATTTTTCGCCAAAATGGATGATGACCCCTTATCAAAAATGCCGAAAACCGGAGATCTGGAAAAGAGCACTTTTATTTCGGTTTTTTGATCAAAAACCTGGGAAATAATGGTCACATGTTGGAATGCCATACCTTGTTGAAATCGTTATAAAATTTCCAAACGAGTGGCATTCACAGCTCAAAATTTTCATTTCGGTCGATTTTTCGCCAAAATGGATGATGACCCCTTATCAAAAATGCCGAAAACCGGAGATCCGGAAAAGAGCACTTTTATTTCGGTTTTTTGATCAAAAACCTGGGAAATAATGGTCACATATTGGAATGCCATACCTCGTTGAAATCGTTATAAAATTTCCAATCGAGTGGCATTCACAGCTCAACATTTTCATTTTGGTCGATTTTTCGCCAAAAATGCCGAAAACCGGAGATCCGGAAAAGAGCACTTTTATTTCGGTTTTTTGATCAAAAACCTGGGAAATAATGGTCACATATTGGAATGCCATACCTCGTTGAAATCGTTATAAAATTTCCAATCGAGTGGCATTCACAGCTCAACATTTTCATTTTGGTCGATTTTTCGGAAAAATGGATGATGTAACCCCTTATCAAAAATGGCGAAAACCGGAGATCCGGAAAAACCCACTTTTATTTTTATTTTTTTTATCAAAACTCTGGGAAATAATGGTCACATGTTGGAATGTCATACCTCGTTGAATTCGTTATAAAATTTCCAATCGAGTGGCATTCTCAGCTAAAAAATTTTGTTTTGGCCCAGTTTTAGCAAAAAAGGCAATGTAACCCCTTATAAACAAAATTACGAAATCCGGAGATCCGGAAAAATCAACTTTTATTTCGGTTTTTTGTTTAACACACTGGGGAATAATTGTCTAATGTTGAAATATCACACCTCGTTGAATTCGTTACAAAATGTACAATCAATGGTCATTTACCGCAAAAAAATGTAATGCATCAATTTCTTAATATCGTCCTCAGCCCCACAATATCTTTCAAAGAGTTACAAATTTCTGAACAAAAATAGGGTAAACAAGAGAGAACGCTATAGTCGGGTGCCCCGACTATCAGATACCCGTTACTCAAGTAAAGAGAGTGCGAGGGAGATGGAGATAGAAACTTTGATCACGCATAACTTTTTAATGAATGGTCTGATTTGAAAAATTTCTTCAACATTTCGATAGGTATTGATAAACACAATAAAACTGCATTTTTACTTTTCCGAAATATTTAAATTTTTAAAATCGTATATAAGCGATTGTGGGCGTTAAAGGGGGCGTGGCACATTTTTGAAACAAACTTGCGCTGCGTAGGAACTCCTAGAATCTGCATGCAAAATGTCAATCTTCTAGCTTTTATAGTTTCCGAGATCTCAGCGTTCATACGGACAGACAGACAGACAGACAGACGGACAGACAGACGGACAGACGGACAGACGGACAGACGGACAGACGGACATGGCTATATCGACTCGGCTAGTGACCCTGATCAAGAATATATATACTTTATAGGGTCGGAAACGCTTCCTTCTAGCTGTTACATACTTTTGCACGAATACAATATACCCTTTTACTCTACGAGTAACGGGTATAAAAATTGTAATATGAACATATAAGGTGGTCAAGAAAATGGGTAGCTCATTTAAACTCTTTAAAAGTAATCAAGTCTTTACAGTTTTGCAATAGTCGCCTGCTTCGCTTTGAGGTTGATAAATGATAATCCCTCGTCGTGGTAGGGACTTGTGGCTTCTTTGACACGATCCAACCACTTGGCCACCTTTGGGAACTTCTTCTCATCCACTTTGTATTGGCATATCTCTGAAATGAATTTAAATGATGAAAAGACAGCTTAAAGAAAATCCAGTTTACTAGAACGCACTCAGTTGATTGATTTCCGAAGCGCCCAGGAGATCAGCCACCGTCAGATTCTGTCCGACAAGAAAGTCCTTCTCCAGCCAGAGGAGCTCCAGCAGACCCAGATTGGTTTCCACGCCCTCAACTAACTGTTGAATCTTTTCTGGTGTGGGTTTAGGTGCCAGCCCATTGATAGGAAACAGCCAGGCATCGCGGAAGAACAAGGAGCAGGCCAGTCGGATATTGAGGTGTTGCCACTCCAGGAACTCGTCCACTCGGGCACGGGCCTCCAATGATTTCGGGTAAAGCTTTTCGTCGAACTGACCTTTGTCAGCGAGATAACTAAAGGGGGCAATGTACGACGTCAATAAAAGAAGTAATCCCAAGAATGTGGATCCCTCACCGTATAATGGCTATCGTTTCGGCCAAATGGAAGTCACCATCCACTATAGCCGGCACCTTCTGAAAGCGATTGATCTTCTTGTACTCATCGGTCAATTGCTCTACTGAAGAAATAATAAATTAGCCGGCGAAGCGTAAACGATTTACTTTTACTTACATTTTCGGAGGGCAATGGGGCAATATTCAATAGGCTTATTGCCCAATTTTAGAGCCATCCAGAGTCCACGGGATGTCGGGGACAACAAATCGTAATAGAATCTAATTGACTTGGACATGGCGGTCAATTGCTCTGTGCTTCAATCCAAACTAATAAACAACAGCCGGCGACTATAGAAATCGCCCCCCGCTGAGAAAAGTGAGTATAAACAAAGCTCTGGTCCAAAGATCAATAGCGCCACCTTGCAGCACTGGTTAGAACATTATGGTTGTCCCGCTCTTGGGGGTATATTTAAAGAGTGGTCTTTAGGAACTCCAAATATAAACTTGTATATAAAAATTTTCATATAAGATATTCGTATAAATCCCTATAATAAACACAAACAGGTTATATCTTAACAGGGCAAGTTTAAAAATAATTTACTAACATTTCAGTTCAATATTTTAATTTTGCAATTGTTTTAACATTAAGAGTGTTGCCAACGTATAATAGAAAACACTAAACACAAATCAAGGCACAAATTGCTTACAGTGATGTCTTTAAGATATAATAAATGCAATAAAAACAAAGAGAGTCCTAAAAATAATAGAGAAATTAAATTTTGGCAGTGGCAGTCTTTTTCGAGACCTTATACAGGAAACTATGGGCCTCATCGTGGTAGGGATTAGTGGTCTCTCGGACGCGTTCCAACCACTTGGCCACTTTGGGGAATTGCTTCTCATTCACATTGTACTGGCAAAGCTCTTGAATAGAGTAAACACAATTTTTATTTAATCATACGATTCGGGTTTTTAGGTAAAGACTTACTCATTTGATTGATTTCCGAAGCTCCAAAGATATCCGCCACCGTGAGTTTATCTCCAATCAGGAAGTCCTTCTCCAGCCAGATGCGTTCCAAAAGGCCCAAATTAACTTCCACATCCTTAATTAGCTTTTTAACAGTCTCGGGTTTTGGGGCAGGAGCCATTCCTTTTCCCGGAAGAAGCCAGACCTGGCGAAAGAACGTCCCAAAGACTAGACGAGCATTAAAGTGCTGCCACTCTAGGAATTCATCCACACGGGCACGATCCTCCACGGACTTGGGATACAGCTGCTCACTGAAGACTCCCTTGTCCGCAAGATAACTGAAACATATCACATATATAGTACACGATTATCCAGGGATTGAAGAAGAATACTTACCGCACGATGGAGACACTTTCTCCCAGCTGAAATTTACCATCCACGATGGCCGGCACCTTTTGGAAACGATTGATATTCCGGTACTCATCGGTCAATTGTTCCTCTGAAATAAATAATTTATCAGCCGGCTTTAGAATCAACTTGTTTATGTTTGTTCTTACGTTTTCGCAGGGCAACCGGGCAATCTTCAAAGGGAGTCTTGCTCAATTTCATTCCAATCCATAGGGCGCGGGATGGCTGCGACAGAAAATCATAATAGTACTTAATTGCCTTTGACATTTTGACTTTTTTTGTTTTGTCAGCTCAACTAGAATAATAAGGTAAACACAAAAATAATTCAGTCCAGAGCAGATGGTTTGTCAAACAGCTTGGAGAAAAAAGCTTTATATCGGTCCAAAGTTCAAATTGGTCGGTTTTCAACACTATATGCGAAAAGATATAGTTATCCCGCTCTTTCAAGTTTTGAAATGGGCGGGTAAAAATGCGAATTCAAAATAAGGCAGGAACAAAATGTTAGCTATAGTTACATATAATAAATCAAATTGAATAACCTTGCTTTTGACATACCTCAAAGAGTATCTTCAAAATTTTAGTTCAAATATCGATACGTCAGCCAGACATCGCGTTTATCTAGACCTGATAAAGCTTATAACCCCATAAATTTATAAATGAAACCGCCAAGTAATAGATCTTTTTCTTCAAATTTTAGTTGTACTGACATTTAAACAAATTCGCTTTAATTTATTAACGCACTCAACATGGGGTCTACAATACATTGTCATTTTTAACTGTAGTCATTTAACTTTGTATGTATTATCCATAAATATAGATGCATGTATATGTGTAAACTAGTATCAAAAATTAGTAGAAACGACACTTAACCAACGGAAAAAAATATCGAAAATATATATATATTCATGTACCGTATGTATAAAAGTATGCGATAAAATAAAAGCCAACAACAACTTAGCACACAAGTAGAAGACGTTTAAGATTTCATCATGAAAATGCATTATGGGATCATGGTAGGATGAATCGTTTGGGTATATACTGTATATATATTCTTTATACCCTTCGCGACCGGACGTTAGAATGTGTTTAAGTATGTGCGTTGATAAGGACAACAATAAATTAAAATCGACAATAATGTGAGGTTTTTGTGCCATTTAATGGCGTTCCATTTTCTTCTTATTTCATTTTAGTGTGCACTTGTTAATCATATTGTTCAATTTGCTTTTAGTTTCGATGTTTCTCTTTTTTTCTGGCTGCCATTATAAAATATCAGGTTCTGCTATGACCAAAGATCGCTATAGCGCTGTAGTATCTATACATTCCAGTGTATATATATGTAGGTATTGGGCTGTGTTTTTGGGGGGGCGTACATATAGGATGTGCATTAGAATATACAACTAACTGCCTGGTCAACGCCTCAATCGAAGTTCAACTTTCGGAAGGTCCCGTCGTTGGGGACGCCGGCCACCAATGGAGCCTGCTCCTTCTCGCTGGCCGCCCGCAGTTTCTCATCCACGCCATATCGCTCGTCATCCTTGAAGTACGTTGAGAAGCCGGTCAACTGGGTCTCGTAGCGCGACATCGCATCCGCAAGGGTGCCATTGTCGCCGCCCATTTCTACGGGCAGATACTCCTTGCCAATTGCCTTTTGCAGGGACTCGAGGTTGGAGTGGATGTGTAGCTGTAGAAAGGCAAAGCAAAGGAATCAGTGCTTATAATTCAAGATGCTCCGCTTTTAAACTTACCAGCTCTTTTTGCTTCATCACATTCCGGATTAGACCCAGCACAAACTGTGTCTCCCTGGAGGCATTTACGATGTGGGTGGCCACTAAATTCGCTGGAATACCATGCTCTAGAAATGCGTTCATCCGCTTGAACATGCCCGGATCGAACTGCAGCACCAGGGAATAGGGGATCTTGGTGAAGTCCATGATCTCCACTACGCCGGACACGTTCCAGTTGTCGTCTGTGTTGAGCTCGATTTCGGCGCGGAAGGCGTGGAAGCGGAAAATGTCGATGACACTGTGCTTGGAAGGTTCGATGTGACCCATGCGTGTGAAGTGGATGCGGGGGCCACCAGGGCCAATGGGGTTGGGCAAGGTGGCAAAGATTCTACAACAAAGAGTCAGTTACAGTCTGGACTTTTAGAAATAGAAGGGGGAACCCCCAAACTCACCCTGAACGAGCCAGTTCCAACAGCTTATCGTCCACCAGGCGACTTTTGAGCAGCTCGCGTTCTTTGGACTTGTAGGTGTAGTAGAAGACCACCCGCTTTTTGGCCACCTCCACGTCCCAGTGACAGAATCGCAGGAAGGCCACCAGGAACTGATCGTCGGTTCGCGCCTCCAGGTAACTCTGCTCGACGATCCAGGTCCGCAGGGCCTCGATCTTTGCCACTGTCTCTGAGGACTGTTCGCCCAGCTGCAATCGAGCCACCTCGGCCAGCTCCGGCACCAGCGATCGTATCTTGGCCATGGTCACAGGGGATCTGCAAAACGATCAAAACTTGCCTTAAATTTTGAGATACGATGCCAAAGGTCGGGAGTATGCTAAGAGGTGTGTGTGCTGTGGCCAGGTGCGAACACGACTAATCGAAATGTCGGTGCCCGCCTACCTGGACTAGGTTCCTATTCGGTTCGGATCGGGAAAACTCTCGATAGCGGAGCACACTGGTGCGAAAGCACTCCAAAAAACAATCCGACATGGGGCAAACTCACAGTGACAAACCATTTGTAGCGCCAGATTACGCTATATCACTGACCGATACTGCAAACACAAATAGCCATGTTTTATAGATATGATAACTAATTGTATTGGTTTGGCTTAAAAGGTATTACCAACTAAATTTAAACATGATCAAACTTTAATTATTTGTTTAAGATTTTCTTAGATCTTTATACGTTGAAATAGACCATGAAATAATATTATTAGTGGCTTAGTACGCAAGCTATTAAATAAAAAACATTAATCAAAATTTATAAATATAATTTTGATTTGTATTAAGAGGGACAATAATCTCAGACGGATTAAGAAAATTTGGAAAGTGGAAGGACAAGCTGTATTATTCTTTGAAGTGATTGCTCATAGAACAATTAGGGTTAGGATCCTGGACTTCTTTATAATTAATACTAAAAAATGTATATTAAGAAATCTATTCAAAAATAGCAACCCCTTCACTTAAATTGGCATTAAGTTTTATAAAACATTGGGTAATTCCAGCCAACTGTGCCTTTCCGATTCGGCGATAAGATATGGCCTGCACACACTCATTTGAACTGTGGCGTGGTTCTATAGTCAGACTCTGCCTAAACAGCTCTCCCCCGTCAGCTGCACATATTCCCCACTGATGCAGTCGATCCGTAATCTTATCTCCCGGCGAGAGACTTCGACCGCCGACCTACACCGGATCGGGTTGGATTCGCAATTGGATCGGGTTGGATTCGCAATTGGATGAAGCGAATGGTTAAGAGAGCAGCGGGAGTGGCCAAGTTCACAATCAGTGGAGTGACTGGCCATAAAGGCAGTAGTTTAGCTTTTAACGGTTACGTTTCGGCCTGGGATTTCGTCTGCCGAGTGATTAGGGCAAGCGTTTAGTAGCCATCCAGCTGCCACGAAGCAAGCGACTTCCCAGAAATGGCCGATCTGCGTCCCCTGAGTGACGAACTCCGTCGCATTGCCGAGACGGAGCTGAACGAAGTGGAGGACCGGGTCCCCGCCGATCTGGAGGCTCTGCGGGATTGGGTGGCCAAGCAGCCGTATCTGAAAGCACGACAGGATGACCAGTTCCTGGTTGGCTTCCTGCGAGGCTGTAAATTCAGCCTGGAAAAGACCAAGTCTAAGCTGGATCACTTTTACACCATCAAGACGCTAATGCCGGAGCTCTTTGGTAGCCGAATTGTGGACGAGAAGAACTTAGAATTGTGTCGAACGGGGTGAGTGGAGTTCATTCGTGCGAATCGAGGATATTGGATAAACTAAAATCCCTTGCAGAACCTATGTCCGGTTGCCCAAACCCTGGGGAGATGGCGGCCCTCGCCTGCAGCTCACAAACTACGATAAATTCGATCCCAAGAAGTTTAAATTGCTGGACCTGTTCCGCTACCAAACAATGTTATCCGAACAGGCCATCCGTGAGGATGACAACAGCAACATTAGTGGCTACATTGAGATCATCGACATGGCCAAACTGAGCCTTAGTTTTTTTGCCCAACTGGATTTTACGCTCATCAAGAAGATGGGTATATTCGCGGAGAAGGCTCAACCCACTCGCTTGAAGGGAGTCCACCTGATCAACTGTCCCAAGGAGGGGGTGGCCCTATTGAATCTGGCCAAAAGCCTTATGCCCAGCAAGCTCCAGCAACGGGTGAGTGGCTGAGAATAGCTGAATAATCAGAGGCACTTCTGCTAATTTATTTTCGTCGCTTATCGGACACTTCACGGGGATTATCAGCGAGTCTGACAGGCAGCTGATAAGCGTTGAGTGGCTCTGCGACTCTCTCACCCTTGAACTATTAATTAATATTTCACAAATTAAAGCAATTAATATTCGAGCAATGCTCGCACACTGTCAAGTGCAGCAGGTGGAAAGACATTGCCTAAGGTCAGTTGACCACGCACATGGAATCTTATCATTGAAACGTTAGGCTGTGGCCTAGACAAAAATATATACACACACATGCAGGGAATTTATCAACAAGAACGTCTACTATTTGCATAACTGATGAGTAATTTTTTTTTTGCAGTTTCACGTGTATAAGAATTTGGAGCAATTGAACAAGGTCATACCCCGCGAATATCTGCCGGAGGAATATGGCGGAAGCAATGGACGTATAGCCGATATCCAGGCGGAGGCTGAAAAGCAATTGCTGTCCTACAAGAGTTATTTCGCAGAGGATTCCCAGTATGGAGTTGATGAGCATCTACGTCCTGGAAAGCGTGTTAGTGCCGACTCTATTTTCGGCGTCGAAGGCTCCTTCCGCAAACTCGACATTGATTAAAGTCCGAAATGTTCAAATTAGTAGTTTAACGAGAAGGGAGAACAGTCTAAATTAAATGCACACAAAATGCAATCATCTAAAAGTCCTTTTTGAATTTATGAGAATCGCCGAGAGAGGCGCAACAGATGGTCAAATCGCAGAGTCATTAGCTTTTAGCGAGCACTATCTGTGACACTTGTTAATGGATTTGTCAATCAGCTCTTGGAATTATGTGGGATCAGTTAATGGTCATGTTAATTTGCTGTTCGCGAAGGCAGTTCCTCTGGGGAAGTCATCGAAGTAGGAAGCCAACGGAATGGCCGCGTACTCCAGCAGCGATGAAGTTCGTAGGAGTAAGGACTCTGCAGTTATATCCTCTATAAATCTGTATCCTTTAGTTCGACTTCGGCAAGTGGGATTTCCCAGCGGAGCGCATCTGGCTGCACAAATCGAATGGGGAAATAACCTTGAAGATCGGCACTTTCCTGCCGCTAATTGCATTCGGTTTATATGGGAACATCACCATGGTTTATCTGATAGCCACCAATCGGTCGTTGAGGTCGCCCACCAACCTGATCATTGCCAACATGGCTGTAGCGGATCTGCTGACTTTGGCCATATGCCCGGCCATGTTCATGGTGAACGATTTCTATCAGAACTACCAGTTGGGCTGTGTGGGCTGCAAGCTGGAGGGCTTCCTGGTGGTGGTGTTCCTCATCACAGCCGTGCTCAATCTGTCGGTGGTCAGCTACGATCGTCTTACGGCCATCGTGCTGCCAATGGAAACACGTCTCACTGTTAGGGGAGCCCAAATCGTGGTGGTCTGCACCTGGGTCCTGGGCATCCTGTTGGCCTCCCCTTTGGCTCTATATCGAGTTTACAGGGTGCGGGTTTGGAAAAACTTTACAGAGCGTTACTGCAAGGAGAACACCGTAGTCCTGCCTAAATACTGGTATGTGCTTATCACTATTTTGGTGTGGCTGCCACTTGGCATCATGCTTATTTGCTACATAGCCATATTTTATAAGGTAAGCAAAGTGATTTTATCTAGGATTTTTCCTTAACAAACTACCTTACTATCCAGCTTGATCGGTATGAAAAACGAGTTCTAAGTCGCGAGAATCCGCTTACGGTCAGCTATAAACGCAGCGTGGCCAAAACCCTATTCATTGTTGTCGTGGTTTTTGCAGTTCTCCGGCTGCCCTTTACAATCCTAGTGGTTCTGCGAGAAAAATACTTCGACGAGGATGTCTCCGTCAGCAGTGGAATGCAAACCTTCTGGTACATCTCACAGTATTTGATGTTCTTAAACGCCGCCGTCAATCCGCTCATCTATGGATTCAACAATGAGAACTTTAGGCGAGCCTACAATCAAATTTCATGGGTTCGTCGATGTCGGGAGGCAGCGAAAATGAAGAAGGTATCCAAAACATCGAATCATTGCTGCTATTGCAATTTTATGAAGAAGGGCAAAAGAAAAGCAGAGGCTCCACAAGAGCCGGAGAAAGTGGAGGAGGATATGAGCAAGGATCTATCATCAGAGAAACCGACAGCCGAGTCAACTGAAACAATTCGAGATGAACCCGCTGACTTACTAGTGTCAGAAATTGAGGCAAATGGATTTATTTAAAGGAAATTTAAACGGAAACAATTATGTTATAAGGTTTCACTTCGGCTCTCAAAATATATATGCACATAACAACCTGTCCATTCTGATATACCCATCAACATACATAAAGGGGATTTAAACAGCTGACGATATCTCCTAAACCGAGCTTTAAGTACCGTTTTTATAATCTCCACTTGATACTAAAAATTAGTTACCGATCAGTGCACGTGGTACAGTTTGAGTGTTTCGTTTTGTATCGTTTACAAAGAGATAAATATATGTATCAAATATGTGTTACGTTTTGTTTATAATAATATTTGCGGGTGCGTTTGCCGAGGGGCGCAGTTTTGAAGTTAGCTTCCAGGAAACCTATCCAACACATTTCCTCAGTTCCGAACAGGAATCAATTCTCTATAAACGGGCGGCGGATGTGCCTCAGTTTTTCGACCAAGGTTTGAAATTAACTCATATAACAAACTTTATTTACAATTAAAATTTTGGAGCGCCATGCCGTTCAGTCTAAACCAAACAATTCAGACTTCATGTAACCGAAGCCATGGGCTTCGAGGAACCGAATGAACTGGCCCATGTTCATCACTCCCTCCTCAGCGTTGAAGAGTTGCTCGCTAAAGTCCTCGAATCCCCGCTTGCGCTGCCGTGGTTCCGTTCGCACCAGGCTTATCTTTTGCCATCGAAGGGCCTTTATAGTGCGCCAGAACTCTTGGACATTCCCCGATTCACCTTCCACGCAAATGATGCCGGGTTTTCCGGGTCTGCTGAAGCCAGTGAGTTGCAACTGACGGGCCTGGCGAATTAGCTCTTGCCGCTTGGCGGTGGATTTGATGTGGTGGGAGTAGATCCACATTCGCTCGAGATGGGAAGCCGCGGGCTGGGGCGGATCTTGTGGCTCTGCGGGCTGCTCAACAAACTCGGAAGCCGGTCGTTTTAACAAATACTCAATGTACTCCTGCAGCCAGCTTAGCAGCTGGAAAATGTACGGCTCGGCGTCCTCCTCCCGCCTTTCGGACTGGTACTGCTCCATGTCGATCTTAAGACGCTGCTCTTTGCATTTCCCCAGTAGTGGAGTGTGCACACTGACTCGTGCCTGCTCCAGAATCGGATACAGATGAGGCAGCTCCACTCGAACTTCCACGCTTTGCTTGGCGGGCAGACTTAACTTCACCACATACTCCAGATGCGAAAGGAGACTGGCAGCGAGTTTGCCTTTATGCTCCTCGATAAACTCATTGAAATCGGCCACGACGCCGGCATCGAGCATCTGCAGCTCTCCGGGTGCGCAATAGATGGAGCTCAGCATCTCCAGCTCCTCCAGCTGCTGGCTAATGCAGCGGCGGTAGGTTCGCAGCTCCTCCTCGGCCATGGCTGACGGAGAGTTAGAGAGAATTGTTTGGTTTAGTCGAAGGCGGCTTACGATCGGAGAATCTTAACAATTATTTAATTTTTTAAGAAAGTTGTTTTTTCCCTTTCCAGCTAGCTTTAGTTTCGATGGCCTAACGCGTGTGTCCTCCGTGCCGGTGCCCTTTCCCCTGGACATTTGCATCCTCCAACTGCCCAGGGTGAAGTATGCTACAGCTCTGCATAAAAATGCGGATGGAGTGCGACACTTTGCAGTTTATGCATGGCGTCCTGCTGAACAGGATTATCAACTGCTAGTGCAGATGGCCGCACACAAAGCAGTGGCTCTGGATTGCCTGGCCTACGCTGGACGTGGCTACGTAGCTGTGAGCTACAATCTATCGGAACCCGTCAGCCAGGCTCGTGAAGGATCACCCATCTATGAGATCTCCCCGGAAACGGGAATACGGACTGTGCAGTATTTTTCGGGAACACAACTGCGGGGAATGTACCTGCGGATCAGCAGTCAGGAGCTGACCCTTCTGCAGGCATTCGATTCGGGAGCAAAGTGTCCCTACTTCAAGTGGATGGGCAGGAGTTTCCAGCGACTAGGAACAATTCCCTGCAGCAATGCTCGCCGACTAGAGGCCTTCGGCATTGACTACACCGACTACGTGGCCGTGGCCAACTATGCGGATGCAGAAGGACGCACCGCCACACGCTCGGAAATCTTCAGGTGGGATGTCAAGTCGCAGAGATTCACGCTTTTCCAGCGACTGCGCAGCAATGGAGCCGTGGACGTGAAGTATTTCAGTCTTCCCGTGAACGAGGTTAGCCGCAGGCACTTCCTCATCCTGGGCAACACTATTGGCGGATCCGGTGCCGAAGTGGGCGAGGCAGACACTGTTATCTATGTCTTCGAAAAGGGCCAGTTTGTGCCCTATCAGCGGTTGAGTTTCTATGCAGTGGAACGGGTTCTCCCGGTTCAGGTAATTTGGGTTTTCAGTACCTATTCATGACATTGTAATAATCCCCAATCTTACAGCACTCCGTTTCTGAGAAATTTCTTTTGCTGGTGGCCTGTAACAAGCAGGATGTTAAGATCTACAACCTCAACGACTGGAGATTCGAGGAATCCAAGGTACAGTTCACCGATGGAGCCTTAAGTCGTGGAGTGGTCAGAATGAGAAGTTATGAGGAGGGCGATCAGAGCTATTTGGGTAGGGAATCTTTCTATTTTTGATATCTCTAAAGCTAAGACTACATTATTTTTTAGTGATTGCCAATGAGAACATGGCAGCCAATGAGACGAATATTTTCCAGCCGCTCTACAAACAGGATCAACATGCTAATATTCTTCGCCAGCAAATAATTGACTGGGCTCGGGAGCAAAGAAAGCGATTGGAGCAGGTGAATATAGAGCAACTATTGCAAAGACTGGATGTGAGTAGCCCAAATTACAAAATTTCGTGATTTAAACAATGAATGTGTTTATAGGAAAAGCTAAAGAAACGTGAAGAAAAACTGCAATGGTCAGTTATTAAACAAGTGAAAGCCAAATCGGTAAGTTGCAGCAAAAAATATAATTATTTGAATAACCATATATATCTTCATTCCTATAAAGTTTGAGGATAAGCACATGAAGCTTACACCAAATTATTGGAAGGCTTTAAAACTAACCAAACAGGCTTTAGATATCCTGGAACACAAAGCAATCTCAGCCAGCTCCAGACTTCCCAGATCCGCTGACAATCCGAATGAGGACTACGACTTTGAGGAGGTTACGGTGGACACTCTGGTGGTGCTCGGAACCGTCCAAGCAGATCGTATCAATAGCGTTGATACAAAGAACCCCGTTTACGAGTCCGTGACTGCCAGTAAAGTTTATGTCAGCAAGGAGTTCACCGAACCGGCAAGAAAACATCAAATACCACTTCTGGAGGAGCTGAAGGTGACAAATCTAACAGTGGAGGGCAAGCTCAATGGAATCAAATGGTTAGACCTTATAAATCAGACGCTTAAACGCAACGGCACAAATGTGCAGTTTATCAAGGCACCCGTCGATTTGAAGCATCTGCAATCCGAATCTGTGACGGTCAACAGTGAAGAGATTAATGATCGCCACCTGGGGCAGCTCATCCCTGTGGATGGTGGCGATTTCATTGTCCAGCAGGATGTCCAGTTCGCGCAGCCTATCCAGGTGAATGAGCTGATTATAAATCAGAGGCTTAATCACATCCACGTTGATCGTCAGCACTTTGATGTAGTGCTCAAGCAGGCGAATCATACCCAGGTCATTGAGGGTGCCAAGCGATTCGAGAATGTTCGCGTCCTGGAACCAATTACCATTGCGGTGGGTTATTCACAAATATCTTATACTTTAACATCAATCTGATATCCTCTTAGGGTCAAATGACGGGCGCTCAACTGAGAGCCATGTCGCCGGCAAAGGTAACCCACAAATCGCTGACACTCCAGGGGGATTTTGTTATAGACGGCGATGTCACCATTGGACGGTTGTTGCAAATGAGAGATTTAGTGGATGAGCCCACTCAACGATCTGCAGCAGACAAGTTAACACGAGGCCTGCGACTGGATCAACCTCTAGAGAATGTGAATCTAAACTTTCTTGAACCACTTATTGCCAATGATACGGATTTAAGCTTCCTCAACACCCAAGATTTGCAAAATCTGGTTAGACTGAATGTGAGTGAAGTACAGTTGGTGCAGGGAAATAAGGTATTTCCCAAGAATATAGAGATAATTGATGGCTTCGGTGAGGTCAAGTGGCTAAATGGCATTGATACGGAGAGTCTTCCGGAAATGCTGCTCACCAAGAGTGGAAATCAAACTATTTCGACTCCAATTCAATTGCAAGCTTTAGAAGTAGACGAAGTCAATGCATCCCAGATATTATTGAATGGCCGGGGATTGGAGGAATACCTTCAAGTTGGCAAGGATCAGAAATCGAATGGAACGCTATTTGTCGACCACTTGGATGTTGATGAGATAAGTGTGGAAGATCTGAACTTAAATGGCCTCCTCTTTGGCCAACCACTGTCCTCCATCTACGCACATGGTAGCAAATCCTTGGACAGCTGGCATCTGCAGCCCGACTTTAATGGCACCATCAATGCTCAGAACCTGTGGCTCAGTGGCAACATAAACCAGGTGAAAGTGGGCCAATTGGAGCAGCAGTTGCAGCAACTGGCGGGCAACATCAAATATGTGGGTGACTTCAGCTTCGAGCACCATGTGAACATTAGTTCACTTAGCTTTACGAACTCCTTGAATGGAATTCCAGCCCATCAATTTGGTCGTTGTTGGCTCGAGTCCGAAGGAGACCAGAATTTCACGGCTCCCCAGGAGCTGGCATCGTTGGACAGCGACCAAGGCATATGGCTAAGTGGACAACTAAACAACCACACACTGGAGGATCTGGTGACTCGTAGCTACAGACTTAATTCATCGGAGCACCTGCAAGCAGTGCGATTTGGTGAGCTTTATAAAAATTCACTTGAATTAGAAGGCGAAAAATGTTTTTATTGAAATTTACCTCTCAGAGAATCCCATTGTGTTGCAATCGGAGCTTCAGTTGGGTCAATTAAATGGCCTACGCGTGCCGGAGGATGTGATTTACCAAACAGGTGGAGGTTACCTCACTGCTCCAGTTAGCATAGAAGGTAACTTGGAGGCAGCAGACTTTTGCAACCTTACCAGCCTGAATGGATATCCTCTAGAGGCATTGGAAAAGTATTTAAGTGGGCATAACGTGGACACCTTTGTGGCGGAAAACGTGAAGTTTGAAGGGCCACCCTCATACCACATGTTGAATGGTCAGGCTGTGAGCCAGCTGCTAGACCAGGTGTGGCTGGACAACGAGCAGATTGAGTTACGAGGATTAAAACTGGATTCTGCACAATTTGAAGGCCTGCTGGAGTTCGAAGTGAGATTCAGACATGACCATAACATACGTAAACAATAAGGAATCTCTTTTCCTCTTAGGGACCCATTAATGGGCACCAAGTGGACCACATCAAACACAATTATTTTAGCCGGACGCGCAGCAATCAAATGAAAACTCCCCTGGGCTTCCAGCATGACGTCACGTTCGCACAGCCTCCGATGGCCAACTACGTGGAACTACGACGTGGCAATGGTGAAACATTAATGGAAATGGAGGGCACAGCCAGGTGAGTGGATCGCATTAAGTGATCGCGGGGCAAAGGGTAAATGGACAGGGGTAATGGCACATATCACGTTTCACTTTCGCAATTGTTTACGCGCTAACAGTTTTGGAGGCACTGCACCCGCACAAGTAAGCTGTGCATTCAGTTTGGCAGGTGAAATTTCTGTACACGTTTGCAATTCGCACGAAGGCGGGCGGGAGTAATAAACACTGCAGGTGTGCCTAATTACCTTGTTAATTGGTCGCTGATTGGGTTTGGTTAAATGCACTTTTTACGGTCGGGCAGTTTCGGCACAGCAGAGGATTGTGGTTTGAAACAACAAAAACGCCTTCGATTGAATCCCAAACGCCTGGGTACAAAAGATGGCACTTTTGTCGATATATCGATAGTATAATAACGGTAATCTAAGCTTTTACCAGTTTTTAAAATCGTTAAAAATAAATCATTTATTATTTGATTATTTCATTTTTTTTTTTCATTTTACTATCAATTTGAATTTAAATATTTTAATATTTTAAAACGTTGGTAATTATAACGGCTTTGTCGGTCCTAAAAATACAACATTAATTATTTAAGTTTACTTTATTTATGAGGGCATTAGCCATTTCATATAAACAATTTTAAGAAATAGAACACTCTTTATATTATATAACTTTTTACCTTATCAGCCAATTATTACCAATTTTAGCTTACAAATTCGGGATATAATAAATTTAACTCATTACTTGATCTAAAATTTTACTTTCAATTCTTTTAAGCAACTTCTCACTGGATTTTGATGATTTTGTTGCCCACACTCTAAAAACAGCCGGAGTGCACACCATTAGTGGAAAATGGGAGCTGCCGGAAGCCTCAGTTTCGGGGAATTTAAATAATGTCTTAATAAATCAGTTAAACCTAGCTGATGATGTAGTCAGAATTCCCCAAAATAATGACAGTAGCAATCCTTCACTAACTATTGAGGCATTGAAAATCGTTAAGAGCGCCACTATAAATCGACTGACTATTACACCCGAAAGTCAAGTGGCGGAGGTTCCAATGTCCAAGTGGATCAATGAAGCAGCCTATCTCTACGGAAATCATAGCATTGCTGGCACTACCCTCCTGGATAACGTAAATCTCTTCAATGATCTCAGCGTTAAGGGGCCAGTTAATGGCATCCTCTGGCAGCCGGATACTCTTCTTTTACGCGACAAAGATCAGGATGTACAGGGGTCTCTGCTCGTGGCCAACAGTCTGCCCGAGCAGCAGCGAATCTTAAGCACCAATGTGGAGAATCTCTGGGTGGACTCTGTCAATGGCCTGCCGATAAACGAGCTGCTGGTTAACAAGGCACAAAACCGCCAAAACCTTCACGTTGAGAGCCAATTGATCTTCACCCAACCACTTACCGTGGGTCACTACGAAGTGGGCAATGGAAATGTCCTCCTTGATAATGATTACAAAAGAAAACGGGGCGTCAACAGGAATGCCATTGAGAACTGGGATCAGCTTCAGAAAAATATAGATGCTGTAAAAAACAGATTGGGCAGTAAGTAAATAAAATTATTAATCAGTTTTGGCTTATATATTGTACACTAACCCACCAGAGCCACCAAAAGTGCTTGAGAACTTTGTCCTGCTTCAGAAGCTGCCTCATAAGGCCTCACGCATGAAGATTATCTCCTTGGCTAACGATGATGTACTGACTATTTGGGAGCAGGAATCCAACGAAACAGTCATTTACATTTGGCACCCGGATAAACAGCTATTCACGCTTAATTCAAGTAAGTTATGTAGCTTTATTTGCATATGAACGTATTTTTAAATCAAGTGACACATTGGACCTTAAGCTAGGGACATGCGAATTCGCCATAACCGTGGCTAAAATTTCAAACTTACAATTACATTTAATCTTCAGCGTCATGACATGCACAGAGTCGCCCAAAAATTGTTTCCCAAATCGTTATGTTCAACCATAACGAGTTGAACAGTATGTTAATACGATGTGCATCACCGCAACGCAGACGTTTAAACTCAAAGAAAATAATACAGTAACCAGGTGAAAGGGTCTAGGCAGGTCTACATAACTATCTTCGAGTTTGTCTAATATGTAAGCTGAGTAATCATTTAAACTGCGAGTATCAGTCTGGCTACTGCTCCAATTCGTCGCTCTGTACATCGAGAATGGCGCGCAATATGCCCAGCTCCAGCTTGGCGGAGGCACGCGAAGAGAGTCGGTTCATCACATTGGCCACGTACAGCCCGAGCGACTCGTGCCGCGACGAGTTGCAAAGATTCTTGAAGAAGGTCGGCGGCAGCGAATTGTCGAAGTTGCCAAGGTTGATAATCTCGGGTGTGTTAGAGGAGCCGGCGTTGATCTTCGAGTCAAAGATTATGTCGTTCTTGAAGTCCAGCTCCTCGATGTGCGGCGAGAAGCCGTTTGTGGAGGCCACTGAGGTGGAAGCAATGGTGGCGGCCGTCGATGATGTGGGTCCCCCAACGCCGCCGCCGTTGAGCTGTTGCGACGCCGGAATGGTTATGATGTTGATGCCCGGCGGCGGTGTCTGGTTGTCCTCCCGCTCCTTCTTTACCTGCATCAGCTGGGCAGTGGTTGTGTGCACCACAGTGGCGGCCGGCAGGTTATCTGGAACGCTGACCATCGGTGGAGTGGCGGTTGCAGGCGGAGCTGTCTGTTTGGGGCTCGTTGTCTTAGACTGTTTTTTGTGTGTAGAGGAGGAAGTGTACTCCTCGGAGAGTTTGCGCTTCAGGGAATCTGGCAGTTGGATGGTGGTGCGCGAAGAGCCGGATCTCAAGCCACTAGATGGTGCCTGCTGACCGGACGTGGATTTTGGCGCAGCTCCTGCTGCAGAGGGCGTCTTCTTAACAGTAATTCCCTTCTTTTGGAGCACTGCTGCAGCGGCGGACAGCGAGCTGTTCGTCGTGGAGCGCGTTGTGTTGTTGGCCAGCGTGTTGAGCAGCTTCTTCTCCTCGAAGGCCGGGCGGGGGGTGTCCACGTTGGGCTTGGAGTACACCCGCTCATCCTTGTCCGGCGAGCCGGTGCTGTGCGACTTTGTGGGGCTCTCGCCATCGGAGGAGGCCGATCCGGTGGAGTTGGCCGGCTGTCCGAACTGGTTGGCGTCCTCGTCCTCCTCCGGCTCCTGCACCTCCAGCATCTCGTACTCCTCTACCTCGTCCATGGGCCCCTGATCTCTGCAGGGGATTAGAAAGTTGGTTATTCTGTAGATATGGACGTTAGTGCTACCACTCACTCTTCCTCTTTGACTGTGACCTTTGGCTCCTGGTGGATCTGGTGCATCAGGCCAAACAGCTTCCACGCCGAGTTCCCTTTGAGCTTCTCCTGCTCATACTTCTTTTGCAGCACGATGAAGATGGAGCGCGACTCGTGCACGGACAGCTTGTTGAGGCGTCCGATCCTTGCCCACGCCTCTTCCTGCTCCTGCTTGCTGGAGCCGCCATTGTTTGGATGCAGCACCTTCTCCTTGGCGATGTCCTGCAGAATCTTGTCCAGTTGAATTGCCATCTTAGTCAGCGACTTGCGGCCCGCTGGTTGCGCGTTCTTAATAATTTTGGAGGCTGTTTTGTTTACACCGAGAGCCAGGAAAAATTAAACTAGCTTGGTTTGTTTGCAGCCGCCTTTTTTTTCGCTTGGCTTTTTACTCTCTGCTTTGCACCTTTCGCTTCTCTTTTCCTCTTCTGTATTTGGCGTCGGTAATTTGGCGGAAAATGTGACCGTGCCACACGCAAATACCGAAAATGCCGCCGTTTGGTACAGTACTAGGTGGGATGAAAAGTAACCTCCTTGACCGCCAGAATACGCTACTACTGCAAAGAAGGTTCTGGTTCCGTAAGCCTAGTACTCAGATCGACAAACGAGTACGCTAGCGTAAAAACTTTAATCTTCACAGTGTGTCCCAAATTTTGAGTTCATCAGAATTATGCGTGCTACGGTCGCACTGTCAATCAGCTGGGTTTGTTGACAAGCAGTTATAATTCAAATATCGTATTTGTGGGAAAGAGCCTTTAAAAGATATTAAAGGTAGTTGGCAAGACAAGTCTGCCGCTGTACAAAGAAATTAAAAAACAATACAATTTAAATTTAACAACTGTTTATTTAATTTACTGATAATTATTTGCTAATTTAAAGTTCTTAGCTGTACTTTTATTGTGTTTTTCGTACATTTTTGACCTATTATTGTTTCATTATCAAAATATTTTTACACCAATGTATACTGGTATTTTATGTGCCTAATTTTTGATTTTTGTACCTAATTTGAAAACTACAACTATTTTCTATCTAATGTTATTTGATTACCACTCTTTGAAAATGCGTTATTTTGGGGTGACCAGATTGGGTTTCTCCAATATCGGTATTTTTCGCAACCGCTACAAAAACAGACGTTATCCAACACTTAATTACAGTGGTTGAAATTCAAATTTTCATTTTATTAAAATCTTTTACATTTTCTGACTGTTTACAACGGCACAATATTTACCTTTTCTGGACCCGCAATGCACTTGACCGTTTCCAAACGAGTCGGCTTATCCGGACTTACTGGACTACTGACTATGAACGGGAACTCTTCCAACCCGTAACAGGCGGCTGCATAGTTTCCCAGGCGATCCACGGCAATGACAGCGCCCATGAAGTCCTTGTAATGCTTGAGGATCCTACGGAGGCCCACTTCGGCGGCCTCTGCAGGCGGTTTTCCCAATCGCATGGCCTCCACGGCGAGGAGCGCGGGCAGGAACCGCATCATCACATCCCCGTCTCCGGTGGCCACAGCGGCACCCACTTCGTTGTCCGCATAAGCACCGGCACCCGGAATCGGAGAGTCCCCAACCCGTCCGGGAATCTTGTGGCGGGCCCCGTTGGTGGAGGTGCCAGCGTGGATGTTGCTCTCCACGTCGATGGCTATCATGCCGATGGTGTCGTGGTTTTTGCGCCCGATCTCGTACTCATTGCGTGCCCGGTCCTCCTTCCAGCGAGTCAGCGGGGTGGGCCGGGGCTTGTACGGGCCGCAGGAGACTTTGGGATCTGGATACACGTTCCACCAGAAGTTCGGCTGGCAGTTCTCCGCCGTCCACTGCAGCCACATATCCTTAGACTCCGGCGTGACCAGCGACTCGGACTCGAATCCCATTGCATTGGCAAAGGCGGACGCCGCATCGCCCACCAACATGGTGTGTTGTGTGTGCTCCAGGACATGTCGGGCCACCTTGATGGCGTCCTTAATGCGCCGCAGTCCAGCCACTGCTCCCACATCCAGAGTGCTGCCGTCCATAACCATGGCGTCCAGCGTGGTCTCGCCCGACTCGTCCGGAGACCCACCGTAGCCCACTGTCCGATCACACTGCAGCTTCTCGCACTTGGAGCAGCCCTCCACCACGGCGTTGCGCGTCTGCCGGAGACCGCCCTTGCTCTGCTTGAGGATGCGCCAGGCCAGCACATTGGCGGCCGTAAAGTTCCAAGTGTTGATCACCATGGGCAGTAGTTCGCCCGGCGTCGAACGACCGGGACTGGTCTTATTCGCCTTTAAAGCATCGGAAACCGCGGGAGAAGTGGTTTTAGAACTGCAGACGGAGGGATCTTAGTAGACAAAGGATTGGTAACCATCGCCGCTTACCCGAACGCCGAGGCCAACGTTGGTTTGGACGAAGTTGTCACCGCCAGGCTGGAAAACGCCATCGAAGCCAAACAAAGGACCCAAAGGGACCCTTTCAATTGAGTTCTCATGCTAAATACTTAGGGTTTTCAGGAGTGGGCGTTGGTTTGTTTGAAATCTACTCCGATACTGCAGCCAATTGGACGAATTCTGCTTTTAAATGCTTTGCAGTTTAACCTCACTCCGCTGATTTGTTATCTGTTGTTTTGAAATACCCTGTGAAAGAGTCCTACACACTTTGTAATATGGTTTGAAAAGTCCACACCAGCTTAGTTCGGAAAACATGATATTTTAAAGAAAATAATTGAAATTTGTTAATTTTCAGAAAAGGTAAGCACACTTTTTTGATTTCTTCCATCCTTGGCTTAAACGCTTCTTAATACATATTCATAATAAAAGATCATATTTGATTCAAGGCAATCTCCATAAAATTCCGTTTGCCCGTAAATTTTAAGGAAACGGTCCAAAATAAAATGACTTTCAATAGTTTTTATACCAAACCAAATCTCAAGTTAAGAAAGTGTATACACTAGTCGACATAACAACATTCAAGTTTGATTTGTTATACCCGTTACTCGTAGAGTAAAAGGGTATATTGTATTCGTGCAAAAGTATGTAACAGCTAGAAGGAAGCGTTTCCGACCCTATAAAGTATATATATTCTTGATCAGGATCACTAGCCGAGTCGATATAGCCATGTCCGTCTGTCCGTCTGTCTGTCTGTCTGTCTGTCTGTCCGTATGAACGCTGAGATCTCGGAAACTATAAAAGCTAGAAGATTGGCATTTTGCATGTAGATTTGAGCAGTTCCTACGCAGCGCAAGTTTGTTTCAAAATGGTGCCACGCCCCCTTTAACGCCCACAATCGCTTATATACGATTTTAAAAATTTAAATATTTCGGAAAAGTAAAAATGCAGTTTTATTGTGTTTATCAATACCTATCGAAATGTAGAAGAAATTTTTCAAATCGGACCATTCGTTAAAAAGTTATGCGTGATCAAAGTTTCTATCTCCATCTCCCTCGCACTCCCTTTACCTGAGTAACGGGTATCTGATGGTCGGGGCACCCGACTATAGCGTTCTCTCTTGTTTTTTTTACACTCGTCAGCACTGACACAGCTCAATAAGCAAATATTGGATCAATTTCCTGAAGATGCAGACACCAAACAGCAAATGGAGTTTGCGCTACTCGGGTTTCAGTGCCGGGGATTACAAGAAGCTAACCAGATAGTAATTAAATGCAGCGACAAGCAGAACAACAGCAGGGAGGCAATCGTAACCAGAAGGGATGCAAAACAGTTGCTCTTAGTGGCCGATACAGAGGACATGCCCATTTTGCTGAAGACTTCCAGAGCTGTGGAGCTTTGGAAATGGAGCAATGGCAATTACTCCCTGGTCAGTAGCCTGATGGATGGGCTGGTGGAGCAAATAGCGCTGATCCAACGAGAAGCCGGCATGGAGAGCGGTTATGTGGCACTCTTGGTTTCATCGCCGGCAGCAGAGATTCGGATTTACAGGTAGATCTTTAAGCACAGCATTAAATCGTGCTAAACTAAACTGGGCCAACTATTTTACAGCTTCAACAGCACAGACTCTAGCGACTTCCATCTGGACCAAGTCTTGAGGCTCCAGGACTCTCATCAGCCGCGACATATGCTCTTCATGCATCTGCTAGAATCGGACGATTTGCTGCTGTGTGTGTCCAATGTTCTGCCACATCAACCGCTCACCATATACCAGCATCGCGGGGCAGCGGGATTCCAGCAAATCCTCGGCGACAGTGCCCTGCCTGAAGGCCGTGCCTTGGAAGTGTTCCTACTGCCCAGCCAGAAGCTCCGCCTCCTGTCCATGGCCACGGAGGAGGCCATCTACTTGGTGCAGCCACAGTTTACCACACTTTAAGTCACTTTTGTTTTGTTTTTTTCTAAATAAAAATTACTTTTTATTAACCGTATCTGTGGGCCTTCAATTACGTTGCTTAGTCGTCGCTGGACTCGACGTTCTCGGTCTGCAAGTTCTTGAACGTAGACACTGGCACATAGGTCACGTAGGTGTACAGTTTGTTGGGGGAGTCCTCATCGTCGTTGCGACGACGTGCCAGACGCACGCGGATGCGGAATGGAGTGGACCTGGAAAAGATTGAACGGGAGATTAGATGGAATGCACTTTCGAGGGAGCCAATGGCTAACGTACCTGATACCCTTGGACCAGATGTGCTTGTTCAGACGGGTGTCGATCCTCACATCGGTGGTGCCCATCTCCCGCTCGGCGAACTTGCGGATCTCCTTGATGGCGCGGGGCGCGCGCTTCTTGAAGCCGATGTTGTGGACACGCTTCGCCAAGTGAATGGTGCACTCGCGGGTCACAACTTCGTTGATCGCCGATTTGTTGATTTTCTCTCCCTTGGTCTTGGTCATTGTGCTGTTTAGGCCGCAACGGTGCTGTTCAATATCCTGCAAGGTTTGGATACGGGTTTTAGTTAACTGGCACAACATAAACAAAGATGCACATATATGGGGACTTTTTCATCCGCCAAAAAAGTGACACAGAAAATTCGCACATCGAAAATTCACACGGTCTCTGAAGGGTTTTTGGTCTTTAGACATTGTGCACACAGTTTCATTGCATTTATTCCGTGTAATTTTTCGATGTTTCTCGATTTAAATTGTAATTTGCCAAATTACGAACCTGTCCGGAAATGAAAGCTACGAAAAAGAAAGAAGAAGAGGCCCTAGAGGTGGTTGGAGCGTGCTAGGGCACAATAACATCGTAATATCGATTGCTGTACCGACTATCGATGTTTGCGAGGAACGGTTACACTTTTCGTTGTTTTTAAATGCTCCATTCACGCAACCGTTAAGTAATAGCATGGCCATTTAATAAATAATTCGGAGCGTAATACTTTCACAACTTTGTTTATTATTTTTAAATAATTCTAGCGAGAGTTAACTGATTTTTAATTACAAAATCGCGTAGCCTTAAAAACTATGAAAATGGCTTTTCCAATTTGATTCTTATCTTTTGGCCAATAATTATATTGACAACAATATTCAAATAAGTTGAATCCAGTTATTAATTAGTTATAGGAGTTCCCCTACTAAATTTATCCATTATTAATTATGGTGCATTAGAAAACAGCTGATCAGATGTAAACAAATAAGAATGCTAGAGACTGCCGGTGAATAAATACGTATTTTCACTTGTGACTACTATATTTTAACTTTTTTTAGTGCAACTTCTTGTCGTGGGCCTGCTGTGGGGCGTTACCAATCCGTTCATCCGCCTCGGCAGCCAGGGAATCGAGTCGCTCAGAGATACGGGCTCCAAGTGGAGGAACTTCATCCAGGAAGCTCGCACAGTCGGCTCCCGTTGGCGCTATTGGATACCCTTTGGACTCAACCAGTGCGGAAGCGCCCTATACGTGTGGACGCTCCAAAGTGCCAGCATTACGGTGGCAGTGCCAGTGGCCAATTCCCTGAGTTTCGCTTTCACAGCAATAACTGGCTATGCTCTGGGCGAAAAGCTGCCGGGAAAGAGTAAGCTCCATTAGATATCTTAAATATTCATACTCATTTAATAGACCCTTTTTTCAGAAATCATTCTGGGTACTCTGCTCATCTGCTGTGGCAGTATTCTAATGATCTACGACAAGATCCTGCAAGAACAGGCGCAACAGCAACTAAATATAACATTCCAATGATCTTACCCTAAACCCAAGGCCAATTGTCTTTATTGCATTCGATAAAAGCATCATTAAATGAGTTAATTAAGAGAGCTGGAGCCGCCGCTTATAAAGCCTTGTGCACCGCTTCCACCAGCACCTCCATGCTCGTAATCGGGGTCTGGGGCGTGATGCCGTGCCCCAGATTGGCGATGTAGCGCGACTTGCCGAACTTGTGCACCATCTCGGTGGTCAGGTTGCGCAGCTCATCCGGATCGCGGTACATGTCCTGGGGGTCCAGATTGCCCTGCAGCGTTATGTTCGGTCCCACCACACTGCGTGCCTCGATGGGATCCACAGTCCAGTCCAGCCCAATGACGTCGTAGCCCAGTTCGCTCTGTTCCTTCAGAGAGTGTCCAGCACCTTTAGCAAAAAGCGTCTGCGGGAAGACTTCAATGTAGTTAAAATTATAATAACCTTTAGCTGGACTTACAATGGGAACCACTGGAATTGCCTTCTTGGTGAGTCGGTCTACTAACTCGTCGCGTATCCTCTTCAAGTATGGCGCTCCCCACTGCAGGAACTGCTCTTTTGAGAGGTGCTCCGCCGATGATTCAAATACCTGCAGCATTTGGGCGCCAGCCTTCACCTGCATCTCCAAGTAGTCCACAATGGCGTCGGTCAGAAGGTTAAGGAACAGCTTGGAGTCCTCCGGATAGTCATTAAGCCATGCCTTGGCCTTGGACATGGTCTTGCTGCCGCCGCCCTCAATCATGTAGCCCATGAGCGTCCAAGGCGCCCCAGTGAAGCCGATGAGTGGCACTCGCCCTTCCAGCTTGTGCCGCATCATGGTGATGGCGTCGCCCACGTAGCTGAGACGGGACAGGGCTCCGTCCGGAGTCAGGCGCTTCAGGTCCTCGGGCACAGCGATGGGCTGCGGTAGGACGGGACCAACACCCGCATGCATCTCTACGGTGATGCCGAGGGCCTGCGGAATGACCAGGATGTCCGAGAAGATGATGGAGGCGTCCAGATCGAAACGGCGCAGTGGCTGCATGGTCACTTCGCACGCTAGCTCCGGGGTGCGGCAGACGGTGAAGAAGTCGTGTTGCTTGCGCAGCTCTTGGAACTCCGGCAAATAGCGTCCGGCCTGGCGCATCACCCACACGGGCACGCGGTCAACCACCTCGCCACGGGCGGCCCGCAGCAGGTTGTCGTTCTTGAGCACGGGGAAGGGCTGCGAGCACGAGGAGATTAGATCAGTTTTAACTTGCAGCAGGAACCACCAGCACATCAGCCGAAGTCCAACCGACTATTTTGTGACATGATGTAACTGCGGGCGCTACTTAAATCTGCCGGGGAACTCACCTTGGCGTCTTTCATTCTGACTGTTGGCTGTCGGACAGGTTGATAGAAACTCCTTTAGTTATATTCACCGGCAATTCCGGTCTAATTTAATGAAATTCGTTGAGGAATTCTGCAATCTTGCATGAGTGTGCGTTCTGCCCCACTTTGTTTACGGTTTCACATGGTGGTGTGAGGACCGCAATAATCGCCACGGCCTATCGATATTTGAGAGGCTAGACAGCCTACCAGAAGATTTATTTAATTAGGATTATCAATAAATAGTAGGTTTTAATAAAATCAGATTTCAGTTTTTTTCTTCAAATGAGTGTGTTGAATAATTCTAAAGAGAGAATGATAAAATGTTTGAAAAGGATAGCCGATTGTCCTATTTCGCGCTTCTACCGAAGTCGAAATGCCCTAAAAATTACCAACTACGTTTTTAAATTGGTGTAAACAATTTGGATAGCCGGCAAAAATGGATCGTCTCGCCAGAGTTTTCTCTCAGCAGGACGAATTTATAGTTTTGGATGGAGGATTCAGGGATGAGTACGAAACCTTCAAGTCACTGGACTCTTTGCCGGCGGAAAAGCTTCAGAGATTCCAGCAGCTGACAGTCAAACTGCTGGAGGATTTGGAGCAGCCGCATGACCGGGAAAAATGTGCAGAGACATCGCGGAATTTGCGCGAGGAGGGAAACAACATGTTCAGAGGATCGCATGATTCGGAGCGGGTGCTGAAAGCGTGCAGGCTGTATACGGGAGCTGTTTTCGAGGCGGAGGATGCTAAAGACGAGTTGGCCCTGGCTTTCGCCAACCGAGGAATGGCCCTGCAGGAGTACGGGTTCTTCAGGGAAGCCTACGACGACTGCGCCAATGCGCTTGAGTGTGGCTATCCGGAGAGACTGCGACACAAAGTTATCATGCGACAGGCACACTGCGCCTGGAAGCTGCAGAAGATTGAGTCCTTGGAAGAGCATCTGAGTTGTCTGGAACAGCAGCAACTGAACGAAACTTTTCTGCTGCAGCTAGAGGACCTGAAGGAAAAACTGCAGCTACTTAAAAACCAACCTAAGGGTCAGGAGACACAAAAGGGAGACGATAGCAGAGTTTTAGAAGAAATGTGGGTTTAGTTATTTTGATACTCACCACTCCAAATTTTTTACCGTCAATTTTTATCAGCACTACAGATCCTGGCCAACGTGGGCGCTATATGGTGGCAAAGGAGACAATAAACCAAGGCAAGATCATCTTCTCCGAGCGAGCCTCCTGCTTTGTTCCCCTGGAACAGCGGCTAATTTGCCAGCAGTGTGCCGCCAGCTTAATGAGTGCGCCCATTCCCTGCTGCAAGTGCCATCAGCGGGTTGTCTACTGCTCCAGGAAATGTCGGCAGGCCCACTCAGCCATCCACAAATACGAGTGCGCTGCCTACCAAAGGGATCTTCTCAAACTGCTGGGCGTTTCTCATTTGGCCTTGCGTTTGGTATTGGCTTACATGCCCCAAATGATGCCCCAACTGCAGGACAGTACCAGTGCCCAGGAAATTTGGGATAAAATCATTAATCTGGCGAAGACATCGGACACGGGGGAAACAGCTCCAGAGTTTTTGCAAAGCCTGCGCATGGTCAGCCATTTGGAACAGGCCTCTCAAGCGGAGCTAGTCTACCACATCCTCTGTGCCAACCTGCTTCAATTTTACCTTAAAGAGCACACTATGTTTTTCGATCAGTTCCGCTCCGCGTCAGCCAGCACGCAGGAATGGCAACTGATTACTTCAGCACTGATTCTCCGATCTGCCGGCCAGCTGTTGTCCAACGGTCATGTGGGCGATGCCTTGCTACCAGTTGGCTTGGAGCCAAACGAGTTCGCCCTGCTGCAGCCGGATATGTGGCAGAAGCCTCGCCACCTGAAGATCGGTCAACTGCACAATCTTGCCCATTCGGAACTGATCACGGCCATCAATCTTCCATACTTGAGCCTGTGCAACCATGCCTGCGCTCCCTCTATTCGAACCAAGTTCGACGGCTGCTCTGTGGTAAATTACGCTGCGAAGGACATCTTAGCGGGCGAGGAGATTTTCAATTGTTATACCAGGGATTACAGAAACAGCTTAAAGCTTCAGCGATCCGAGCCCTTAAAAGAGGTCTATAAATTCCAGTGTAACTGCGACAAGTGTACTCGAACTGATCCCGATCAAGATTATGTGAGTATTTAATGAGTTTGTTATGAAAGTGCAGTTCAAAAAAAGAATTTTGTTAATATACAAATTTTCTAAAAATAGCACAAAACAATCTCTAACTTATAGTCTACAAAATGTGTATCATAGCTTTTTCTTTTGAATTCCTTGATTTTTAATGTGATAGAATCCAGGCATATTGCATAAAATCTAGACTCAACAACATTTAATTATTTCCGTTTATTACCAGCTTTCTTTCCATCGGTATCGCTGCGAAAAAACCAACTGTCGGCAGAAATTTCTGCCAGACGTCGAGATTCAACGGAATAACCTCAGCTGGTGGCTGCCGTCCAATGCAGACAACCCTATTATTTGCACTGTTTGCAAAGAGCGCCAAGAGTTCCCATGGTACAATGAGTTCCTTGACCTTATCGAGAGCTTTGCGGACTCCTCACAAAGGCATGCGCTTTTTAAAGCCTTCGATGATCTAGACAAATGGCTTGTGGATCACCACAGTCTCAAAAGAAATCTGGCTGAAGAACTGATTACAGTCTGCTTTGTGGAAATAGACGGTATATAATTGATTGCCTCTCGAGTTTTCAAGACTTTAATGATGTATTTCCTTACAGAAGGGACATTACTGGATGAGGTGGAGTACGAAAACCTGGCGAGAATTATCCGGAAACAGCTTGACGGCACTGCTGCTCAGTGTGGCGATACCTCCATGGAGTACATCACCCAGATGACGTATCTCTGGGATCTCATTGCCCTGAAAAAATGCCAAAGCAGCAAAAAGGAACATCTGCAGTTAAAAGGTAAGCTGGAATATCTGGCCAGCGAGCATCGCGAGGTTTTTTTGAACTATTACAACGACTTTATTGAGCAACAATGTAAATAACGATATACACGCAGTAAATTCACTAGTTTCGAGCTACAAGCAATCAACACTGGCACTTTTTGTTTCATTACAACTAATCTGAGCTTGGTAACGGGCGTTCGTTTCCACTTCCTCTAGATGAAGTGGGAGGCATATTCGTGGGGCATAACGCCCCGTCGGGGGTAGAAGGTGTGGGTGGTAGAGAACTTGAGCAGGTTGGTTATGTCGCTGGTATAGATGTCGGCAAAGCGGAAGAGGCGTCTCGAGAAGTACGTGGGGTTGTGATAAGTGCGAAAAACACTGCCAAACTGCTCGTTGAACACGTTCTTTGTCTTGTTGCTGTTGTAGGTTGGATAATTAATGAGTTTTTTACTATATTATATTTAAGTAGAGTCACTCAACATACCGCAACTGATCCCGCTCTTCCATCCACTCCCTTAGGCAAATCTGGGCTGCCTCGCTCTCATCGTCCTGGGTTTCCTCGATGAGCTGCGTCAGCATCTGCAGCCAGTTGGCACTCATCTTGAAGTCCTCCCGATTGAGGGTTTGAATTTCATGCTATAAAATAGGGAAATTTCTAAAACAATCCAATAATCGTAGGCCAATAATTACCCACCGCTAGCTCACTGATGATGGCTCCCGTTCGCCAACTGTGCTTCAGAGTAACATCTGCGAGATCACTGTACGGATGATCGCCAAAATAGAGCACGGAATGACCGCGCCAGCCCTTGAGTTCTTGAAGCTGTCTTACCGAACCCTATGAAGAATTCTGAAATTACAGCCGAGGCTATGGTAATTTTGAATAGAAACCCTTACCTCGTAGTAGATTTTGCCCTTTTCCAGCTTGAAGACTCGATCCCACAGATGCGACTTGGTTCGCTCATCGAACAGCCTAATAGGGCGAGATTCATCCGTAAAGAACTTGGGTTTGCGTGCCTGCACAATGACCACATCGAAGAAATCACGCCAATTGGAGCCCACCAGCCAGGACATGCCGCAGTTGCTAAAAATACAGATAATACTATTTGTAAAGATCTAATGAATGGGAAAAGGAAAACTAGTGCCTTACACAAACGAATAGGGACTATTTGTGACCAGAAAGAGATTCTTGCCCGCCTGCTGCAGCTTCTCAAGGAACTTGACTAGCTTCGGGTTGCGTTCTATGTACTTTTCGGTGTTCAGCATAACCTTGCCGTGCATTATGGGATGGCAGGAGCCCATGGCGGTCCTTGTGTCATGGAAAACAATCTCCGGATTATAATCGATGCGATTGCGCTCAAAGTATTCGATCACATTGCACAGCAGGCACATTTCAGGTACGGAAAATAAATCAGCCAGTTGCACCATTTTGGAGTTGGTGTTGTGCTGTTCGGGAAATAGATCGTAAATCACTGATTGCAAAACTCGAATCTAAGCCAGGTGATAAGATACGAACCCTATAGCTATTATTGGGCCCCTCCACGTAGGCTATGGGCAGCAGGCGGTTGTGGTAGAGTTTCAGCACCTCCTCCGCCTCCACTTTGGTGCGTCCTCTGTAGACGGAGCCCAACTGCAGCTGCAGGAAGCTGTCCAGCTTCACGAGGAGTCCCTTCTCAACGTCATAGTGCAGGCCCCGCACCGCAAAGTTGGGCTCGTACTCCAGGTCAAGGATGTCCTCCGGGTAGCGAAACCTCTTCACCAGCATCTCTCTGGCCAGATTGTACAGTAGGTCCTCCAGGATCGGCTTATAGCAGGCCAGGGTATAGTCATAGTCGAATCCGTAGACCTGCACCTCGCTGAGATCCAGCTCATTACAGGCGAACACCGCATCGGGGTGTACATCCGAGGGCAGCTTCTTGGCTGCAAAATGTCAAGTGATTTGGGGGAAACGGGGGTGTTACTAATGGGACCACTCTGCGGATGGGTATTTATAGATCGTGCACATACTACGCATATGCATATGCCTGCGACTGGTTGAGGCTTACATTGGAACTTCTTTTTGGTGGCTTCGTGAAGCTTTTGGAAATCACTCACTGTTTTTGGGTGCGAGATCTGTGCGGGAACAGCTGGAGCGGAAGCCCCAGCGTCCGACGAGAAAGCGCGGGATTCGGATCGAGAGTTCGGTTTGCAAGGGGACGGGGACAGGATGGAGACCCAGTTCCGGAGGACACCACCGCCTCGCAGGAACACATTCTGCCGGAGGAGCGCACTGAATATGGGACTGCCTGCCGCGCACATTTAACTCGCTGGTCAATTGCCAATTAAGCCCGTTTGTTATGTACACCAAGTGGGGGCGGAGTGGGTGGATGCAACTGGATGGGGTGGGGTGTGACCAGGTAGAAGCCCCCCAAAAAATACCTACGCGCGGTTCTAAGTATTCAATAATATGGTCATGGGGGAAAAATTATCTTTCTAGTTTTATTTATAACATCTTTTAATTGGTACTCTTTGCCACTTAGCTAGACCATAAAGAAAACTAGCTTTTCTTAAATTAACTGAACACAAGTTTACTTAGAGCAAACACATTTACAATCAGTGAAAATTGTATTTATCTAAAATTTGTTTGTAATCCAAATATATAATAATTATATATGTCGAACGTATTACATTAAAAATCAGGATTAGTAAAAATATTAAACATGAAAATATCATATATATAATTAAATGACACCAAATGAAATGAACGGATTCCTGATTCATATTTTTATTATTTTGCTGCTGAACTTATAAATAATTTTTAAATATATTTCTTTTGCCACAAATATTCAAAATTGTATAACATTTTCACATTTAGAGTATTATTTTAAATTTAAATTAAGAAATATCGAAATAACCGTTATTATTCGTAGATAAGCTCGCACATTTTGGCAACCCTACTACAACGACTCTGGTATTTTTTTAACTATTAAGAAAATACCGAAATGTGTTGCATTTTACGCGTTAGGGATTTCGCATAAGGCGTTTTTGTTATTTCGAACACCGAACCTGGGTGTTAAAAACACTTTCGGCAATTATATTTTTTAAAAATCTGAAGTGATTTCTCCAGCAAACGAAACAAGCGATATAAACCGCAATAAAACCGGACGGAAGTGGGGGAAAGAGCGCGAGGAGGAGCAACTATAATTTTCCCCCTTTGCCTTTGTGTGCGTGCGTGTGTGTGGTAGTAGTAGTATTTTTTCATTTCTGTTTTCGCTGTACGTGCAGATTGATTCATATTATTTCATTACGTGAGCTATTGCAATATATCTATTCGGCCGAGGACAAAGACAAAACGATTTCACCTGGCCTATGAACACGAGCTCATTGTTTGTTTGATTTATGCAAAAATAGATGCCGCCTGCGATGTAGAGCTGCTGATGGCCCCTTTCCACGGGGGCCGCGGCCAATGAATCCACAGACCCAAAAAAAGAACAAAAAAATAAGACAGAGACAAAAACAATTACGCCGTAGATGAAAAGAAAAGCGCCAAGAAGAAGAAGCAACAGAGAATACGTCAAATATCTCTAATCTCCAATACCATTGCACTCTGTAAACGTGTGTGCTCGAAAAATTCTGGCCCCCAAAAACAACAACAAGAAACATCCGCTCAGGAATTGACAACTGATACGTAGAATTATGAACGTAGAGAGCCAACTGAAGACACCGCTAACGCACATACGCAATCTGGTCAAGCACGTGAACAAGCGAAATTTTAATGAGAGCAGCGAACAAATAAAGCAGGTGAGTTGGAGTTTTTGCCCCAGTAAATTCATGAACATTTCGTTTTTGTCAACAATAACAACTACAAGGTGACAGGGGTAGTGTTGGAAAACCGTAAACATATCGCACCTGGCCAGCCAGAGTTGCCAATTGTTTGCACTCACGACTGGCCCCGAACACTATTGCCATTTCACTCGCTCGTGCATTTTTGCCGACGCCATTACAGTTTTTGGGTAAGGGCAGCTGAAAAAATTTCTCTGCACGGCGTTGCGCGTTTTGTGACCGATTTGTTTAAGCTAAAAGTGGTTTAGAATGTGTAAAGCTAGGCTAATTGGGTGCGCTTAGCCACGCCCGTGTTATTGGCTAGATCGGCAGTGTTAAATTCGCAGCGGAGCAGTGCGAAATTGGGCTGCGAAAACCGAGTTGGGAAGCCCAAGCCAAGCGAAGGGCTTTTCGGCCCAAAACTTCTTTCTCCTTAGTGCTGGTGGAAAAAAATTAATTTAAATAGTAAGTTTATTGGATTTATTCCATGGGAATATTAATTGCGGCCGCTTTCTTTTGCAAAGTTGCAATATGTCGCACTTTTTCCTGTGACCCCCTTCCTTTCTCGCACCGTCATGCTCTCTCCTTTGCTCTCCTCTCCTATGTAACGTTTCGCCAGCGGGTGCGAGCAAGAGAGCAAGTGTAATTTGTTGTGGAGCAGCTGCGACGGCGGGGTCACAGCTGTTGTCTCGCTCCCGCGCGAGGAGAGAGGCCTTGAGTCCGGACTCCGAACTCCGGATCCCGTATTCGCACATAGGTGGATCGAAAGTGGGGGATACCTGGCCGACCCCCTCAAAAGTATTCTTATTGAACGTAGTATCATAACAAATACTATGTGCGAGTTAAGCCCAATTCTGCGGGTTATATTTGCCAATAAGTTTTCCATATTTCCCCATCATCTGCCTAAAAGCCAATAGTTGTTGTATAAAGTAAGTTAGTTAATTTCCATAAAGAAAAAAAGTTTTTTTTCATAAAAAATCGACTATCGATACATTTTAATTTGAAACTAAACCAAGCAATGGTTTTAAATTCAAATGAATTTCATTCCTCAATAACTTTCCCCCTAAAAGTGTACTCCAGATCCGCCCCTGGAACCAAAAACACACTTCCAACTAGGGCAGTCAAAGATTGACACAAGCACAGAACAAAACCTCTCAAAATTTCAAAGTTTGCGATGAAAATCGTATAAAAAAAAAAACCGGGTACCGCACAATCCGTGGAATTGTTTAAAACGACCATCGCCCACAATCCACTGATATGTGTCCTAGGTCGCGGGCAGCCGCTGCCAGGGCACTTATGCTGGTCACCAGGACCAGTCCAATGCTTCTCTCTGACACTGATAGCATCTCCAAACTCTTGCAGTTCGTCAAAGAGCACGGCCTGGAAGCGGATCGCAGCAGTCTGCGTCACCTGTTCTCCGTGATCAACTTCAGCGATCCAGCGCCTTCTGTTACCGCCCAGCTGCAGGCGAAGCTCCTGGGCGCCCAGTTGCAGCGCCAGCTGCAGAGCTCATCGTTTGTGTCCAACATCTGCTACGCCTTCGACCAGTACTTCGCCAGTAACCAGAAGGTTTGTTTCCTCTAATCTTTTACAGAGTTTTGATAACTTATTGTAAATCTTTTCTATTCAGACATTAAAGCCTGCTGCGGTAGCGGATCTCGTGGGCCAGGTCTCACGACTGACTGGTATCAACAAGCTCTGCGAGTGCATATTTGCCTTGGCCGTGACCCACTCTTCACACCAGGAACTGAGACAGTCAGCCGGGAACAACTTGAAAGTCAGCCTCAGTGAATTGATAGACTCCTATTTGGGCAAAAACAACAGCAGTCCGGCGAGCAGCGGTCTCCAGGAGATCTCCTTTGATCTGCTTCAGTATTTGCTGTGCTTCCTAAGTGATTACGTGAAACCTCAGTTGGAGGTGGAGTTTTTGATCAAGCTTCGCGAGGAGTTTCCGCGCCAGGCGGTGCCGCTGGTTCTAGCGCCGTTTCTGTACGGCTCGACGACGGCGACGATTGCGGGAGCAGGTGCCAGCGAAACGGATGCGGAGGCCGAAGCAACGGCCAGTAGCAACAGCTCCAGTTCCGAGGCAGATGCTCTAAACGAGGTGGGAATCGAGGATATCTATGACCATTTAAGCGAGATAATATTCACCAACCAGGTGCGCATAACAATTGTACGAAGCTGGCAATTTGCTAATTTAATTTACTGTTGCAGGGCAAAAATAATATTATGGACACATCCTGGATTAATCTAATCCTTGAAATCGGTTATGAATTTACATCGAGCGTTGAAGAGTGCAAGAATCATTTGTGTTCCCGCGAACGAGAACGCGCTGAGCTCCAATCCAAAGATGTCGCCAAGATCGTGGGACTCATGTGCCGTCGGCACTCGTCTTTGCTCGATTGTAATGTGAACCTACCGACGCCGGCGAACTTCTGGCCTGGTCAAGGGCAGGGTGCTGGCAGCAATAGCAGCGGATCCTCGCAGGCACAAAGCACTCCGCAGCAACAAAGCTCGGGCAGCAGCAACAACAACGATGGGAGCGACGGTAACTCGTCCGGTGATAAGAAGGACAAGAAGGAGACGACGGATGGCACGCAAACATGGAAGCCAGATGTATTTGTGCAGGCCCTCAAGGAAGTGGTGCCACAGCTCAACTGGAAGGAAGTGTGCATGGGTAATTTTTCCTAGATCCCAACAATTTGAGTCACCATTAATTAATTGATTCTCTTTATCTTTCAGAACTCGACCACCCCGAGTTCGTGTTAAAGGATCGCATTGGCTTGGACCTATTGCTGACCATTCTACGGCTGGCCACTGGCTCCAACATATTCCCACATCCAGAATGCATTTACCGTCACTGGGCAAACACGGAGGGTCAGCTGTCGCTTGTTACGACAATGCTGAAGAACCCGGATCTCTTTTCCTTCGCCGACTTTGTATTCAGCCAGCCAGCGTTGGACGTGCTAAAGACGGCCCCAGATGCGGACAACAAGGAGATCTCGGCCTGGAAGTCGCTTCACCTGGTAGAGGTGTTGCTGTCAATTGCGGACAAGGGATACTATACGCAGGTCCATGAGCTTTTTAAGTTCCCCGCGCAGAATTGTCCCGATGTGCTATTTCTGGCCTTACTGCACATAAGTCCACCTCTAACGCCGCTGCGGCAAGATCTGTTTAACCAACTGATACCAACGTTCCTGGGAAACCATCCAAACTCGAACGTTATCTTGGCCAGCGCCTGGAGCTCGACCAACTTCCAACTGCGCCCCAATATCATGAATGCCATGTCCGAGTGGTATCTGCGAGGCAGTGAGTTTGACCAGGTGAAGCTGTCGCGCATTCTTGACTTAGCTCAGGACCTGAAGGCGCTGTCAGCGCTGCTTAACGCCCGCTCCTTTTTGTTCATTATCGACCTGGCTTGCCTTGCCTCTCGGCGTGAGTACCTGAAGCTTGAGAAGTGGCTCACCGATAAGATTCGCGACCATGGGGAGCCCTTCATGCAGGCAATGATCAAGGTGCTGTTGCGTCGCTGCCCGCAGGTGGTAAACGCTAAAGTGCCCGAGGATCAGTTGCCTCCCAAACAGGCTCAGCTTTTGCCCGAGACGGTTACCACGATGATCAACTGTCTGCAAACGTGCATCAATAACTGCATGGTGCCAGAGATGGTCGAAATGATTATGCAGATGACCGCGAACGTGGCTATCATGGCGAACAAGGCGCGTGCCCAACAGCAGCAGCCGGGATTGGTTCCGCCGCCACCTCCGAACATTCTGCGCGGGCATCGTGTGATGGATCTGCCTGGCGGGATCGCTCCTCCGCCGCCACAGGCATCCTTCTCTGGAAACCTCAATGCGCAGATGTTTGGCCCCGGAATGGATCCGCTGACAAATATGTCCAACAACCTGGCCGGCCTCAACCTGAGTGGCCCGAACGGAGCTTTTAACTTTGGAAACATGCTGAGTAAGTATAAGAGTCCAAGAGCAACATTATCCATTCGATGGCTAAAAGTTCAGAATCTTTTCAATATAATTAACTTATATTAACACTTTGTTACCTTTACAGCCTCGCCATCACGTTTGATGACTCCGGGAGCCAGTCCCTATCCACTGAACCCCATGGGGATGCCTCAGGCTCCGCCGCCACCCAATGTCGGGAATCTCGGCCGCATGCTGCCGGGTGGTCCGCAACAGCAGACCCCCACGCCTACTCAAACGGCCCCTAATCCAACCAATCCTGTGATGGCCGACCTGCAGATACCTGTATCCAAGGAAGTGGAAGACGAGGTCAACTCTTATTTCCAGCGCATCTACAACCACCAGCCAAATCCAACGCTGTCGATCGACGAAGTGCTGGACATTCTGCAGCGCTTCAAGGAATCAAGCAACCGGCGCGAACAGGAGGTCTTTCTGTGTATGTTGCGCAATCTTTTCGAAGAGTATCGTTTCTTCTGTCAATATCCGGAGAAGGAGCTACAGATCACAGCGCAGCTTTTTGGTGGCATCATCGACCGCAACCTGGTGCCCACCTTTGTGGCACTGGGCCTTTCCCTTCGCTGTGTCCTGGACGCGCTTCGCAAACCTGATGGCTCTAAGCTTTACTATTTCGGTGTGACGGCACTGGACAGATTCAGGACCCGATTGCACACCTACAACAAATACTGCGAGCATATTCGCTCCATTCCCCACTTCTCGGACTTCCCGCCGCATCTTATCCAGTATGTGGAATACGGAATGCACGGCCAGGAGCCGCCGCCGCAAAAGCTGATTGGTCTCAGTAATACGATTCCGTCTGCAATTTCCACCGGACCGCCAACCGAGCCGCTCTACAGGTCCAACTCCATGCTAGGTAAGCACGTTACTTATACAGTTTGGTATTTGGGTCACAAGTTAGATAAACAAACGAGTTATTCATCATTTTTTAAGTTAAAATACGTAATTTCTTAACAAGAATGCAAGCAAGTAAATAATACACAATTGCCCGCTGACTGAAAAAAAGCAGTCTTTCAGAGATCTTTGCCAGAGAATAACGTTACACAATTTTCCACAGGTAACATGCCCCTTGCCACCCCCGGTTCGGGACCCAAATCAAGCGCTGCGGTGTCGCATGCCACGAGGATGAAGTCCATCGCCAATGCCACAAATATCGACACTCTGTTGGTGGCCAACCAGGAGGAGAAGGTGACGGTTCCGCCCGAACCTGTACAGGACAAAACTGCCTTTATTTTCAACAACCTGAGTCAGTTAAACATACCGCAAAAGTGTGATGAGATCAAAGAGATTATGACAAAGGAGTATTGGCCATGGCTAGCGCAGTATTTGGTCCTCAAACGCGCCTCAATGGAGTTTAACTTCCACACGCTCTATTACAACTTCCTGGATGCCCTCAAAAACGGCGAGATAAATCGATTCGTGACCAAAGAGACGCTGCGCAATATCAAGGTGCTACTGCGCTCCGATAAGGGAGTTATCAACTTCTCTGATCGCAGTCTTCTGAAGAACCTCGGTCACTGGTTGGGCATGATGACCCTAGGCCGCAATCGTCCCATCCTGCAGTTAGATCTGGATCTGAAATCCCTGCTGGCCGAAGCTTATCATAAGGGACAGCAGGAATTGCTTTTTGTGGTGCCCTTCGTGGCCAAGATCCTTGAGTCATCCGCCAAGTCACGCATTTTCCGCTCGCCCAATCCCTGGACAATGGGCATCATGTACGTGCTCGGCGAGCTTCATCAAGAACCGGACCTCAAGCTGAACCTCAAGTTTGAAATCGAGGTTCTGTGTAAAACACTTAATCTGGAACTGGCCAAGTTGCGACCAGTAATCTACCTGAAGGATCCGAGTCGAGCTCTTCTGATTGAACAGCAGATGTCACAACCGAAGCCCAAACAAATGGAGCCAGTTGCGCCTGCGCCTTCTCTGCCACGAGAACAGCAATCCCCAGCACAACCGCCGCCGCCTCCGCAGCAGCAGCAACAACAACAGCAGCAACAGCAACAACAACAGCAGCAGCAGCAACAACAACAGCAACAACAAGCTCCTCCACCGCCACCTTCAACGGATGTGGACGCCCAAAATGCAGCAGCTATGATGATGGGAGCCGGTGGAGCTAACAGCACTCCCGGATCGGTATCTTCGCCCAATCTGCCAACCGATCCCAGCCAGGTAGCACTACCACCGCCAGAGCCACGCTACTCTTATGTGGACGTGAACGTGAGCAACTTTCAGCTTATTGCTCAGCACTTGGTGCTGCCCCCCAACATACCATTCCTGCACGCCAATCCCGGAATCAAACACATCGTGATCAACGCAGTGGAGCGGACCATTACCGACTGGCTACAGCCCATCGTGGACCGAAGCATTCGCATCGCCTGCGCGACCACCGAGCAGATTATCCGTAAGGATTTTGCACTAGATGCTGACGAGAACCGCATGCGCACCGCCGCCCATCAGATGGTACGCAACCTGGCCGCCGGCATGGCCATGATCACCGGAAAGGATGAGATTGCACGCGCCATTAGCCAGAACCTGCACAAGGCTTTGATATCGGCTCTGAACGGAATGCCAACTATGGGTGAAATCCAAGCTGCCGCCATGCAGTTGGCCAGCGAGAATGTGGAGCTGGTATGCGCCTTCATCCAGAAAACATCGGCTGAGAAGGCAGCTGCGGAGATTGATAGGCGCCTGAGCACCGATTTCGAAACCCGAAAAATCGCCCGTGAAGAGGGCAACCGCTTTGTGGACGCCCAGATCCTCAGCTACCAACAGGAGCGTCTTCCAGAAGCTGTGCGCATCAAGGTGGGCCCTGCTCCAGCTACACTCTATGCTGTGTACTCGGAGTTCGCAAGAAGCATACCTGGTTTCCAGCAGATGAGTGATCGTGATATTGCCCTGTTTGTGCCGAAACCACAGGATTTGTCGCAGCCAAATGTGTTTGCCAACGATGAGAGCAGCTTGGTATACGCAGAACTGGCCAGCAAGATGGAAGCCTTCATGAACACGGCAATTGGTGTGCCGTCGCTGCAGGTTCAGGCTAGCAAGATGCACATGCTCCTCAACGCCTTGATGTCGACGCGTCGCCAGCGTGACCAGGAGTCGGCTTTTAATCTGTTGACCCGCGCAGTCGAGGGTTTAACCGAGGGATTGGTTAATATGCACGAGAACATTGAGCAGATGAAGCTTTACCAAAATGTCCACCTGCGTATCATCGCTCTGCTTCACAACAGCTTTGGTGCTCCAAACACAGAGCGAGCAGTGACCAAGTGTTTCTTCGACATCCGCGAGGAGGTGCGATACAATGTGGAGGCCGCTCGTGCGCTGATTACCTCACACTTTGTAAACCTCAATCAGTTTGATGGAATGCTGCGGGATTGCATGGACAACGGCAACAACTATGTGGCCATCTCGTTTGGTATCGCACTGATAGAGCGCCTCATCATGGACGACCGAGCGATTAACATTGTGTCGGACAATGAATTCATGGCCACTGTGGAGCTGCTGGGTAGGCTTACCCAGCATCGTCATCGGTATCCCGAATGCATCGTGAATGCCATTGATACTCTGTGGAGCGGAAATTTCAACTCGAGCAACGACTACAGTCCGTTCAACGCCAGCGAGCGTTATTTGGCCGGAGCCTCCCACTACATTCACTCCGGCATGCATCACGTGAGGGTAAGGACGAATATAATATTTTATTGAGTGACTTTGTTTAGCTGCGTGATTGATTTTAATAACACAATCCCTCTTTTCTTTCTTTAGTCATGCGATACGGATGATCCGCCAGGACTGCAAGAGAAGACCGAGTTTCTGCTTAAGGATTGGGTTGCCTTGTACACACAACAAAACCCGCAATCTACGCGCGATGCTCGCAACTTCGGCGCATTTGTCCAGAAGATGAACACATATGGAATCCTGAAGACAGACGACTTGATCACACGCTTCTTCCGCCAGGCCACGCACATTTGCACGGATGTAGTGTACAGAATGTTCGCCGAGCCTAGCCTGCCAATTAACCAAGCGAAGAACAAGATATTTCAGTGGATCGATGCGTTCGTGCACCTAATCGCGATGCTGGTGCGGCATTCGGGTGAAGCAGGCAATCCGACGACCAAGATCAACCTGCTGAACAAGGTTTTGGGCATTGTATTGGGCACGCTGCTTAAGGACCACGAGATGCGCGGCGTTAGCTTCCAGCAGGTGGGATACCACCGCTTCTTCATGATGCTCTTCATGGAGCTCTGCTCGGCCGACGTGATCCTTGAAACGCTGATGCACAGCATTGTGTCGGCCTTCGCCTACACCTATCACCTTCTGAACCCCACCATTGCTCCTGGCTTCTGCTTCGCTTGGCTGGAGCTCATCTCGCACCGCGTGTTCTTGGGCCGCATTCTCGTCCAGATTCCCGGCCAGAAGGGCTGGCCGCTTTATGCGCAACTGCTGCAGGATCTCTTCAAATATCTTGCGCCCTTCCTGCGCAACACAGAGCTCGGTAAACCAGTTCAACTCTTGTATAAGGGCACCTTGCGTGTTTTACTTGTCCTTCTGCACGACTTCCCCGAGTTCCTGTGCGATTATCACTTTGGGTTCTGCGACACCATTCCCCCTAACTGCGTCCAGATGCGTAACATCATCCTGTCGGCGTTTCCACGCAACATGCGCCTGCCCGATCCCTTCACGCCCAACTTGAAGGTTGACATGCTGTCGGACAGTAGCAATGCACCCAAGGTGCATAGCAGCTATATTATGAACATCCAGCCGCCGAACTTCAAAAAGGATCTGGACTCGTACCTCAAGGCTCGGGCGCCGGTTACTTTCCTCTCGGAGTTGCGTGGTCACTTGCAGGTGACTAGCGAGCCAGGTACGCGTTATAACATGACGCTGATGAATGCTCTGGTCATGTATGTGGGAACTCAGGCGATCGCGCTGATTAGGTGGGTGTTAGGAAGTTTTATATACATCGAACATTTTTGCTAATTAAGATTACTGTTTGCAGAAACAAGAACTTTGTGCCCAACACCTCCAACATTGCACACAGCGCTCACATGGACATCTTCCAGAACCTGGCTGTCGATTTGGATACGGAGGGGCGCTATCTGTTCCTGAATGCGATTGCCAACCAGCTGCGCTATCCCAATAGCCACACGCACTACTTTAGTTGTGCAGTGCTGCATCTGTTCGCCGAGGCCAACTCGGAGGCCATTCAGGAGCAGATCACACGCGTCCTTCTGGAACGATTGATCGTTAACCGCCCGCATCCGTGGGGATTGCTCATCACGTTCATTGAGCTGATTAAGAATCCAATCTACAAGTTCTGGGACCATGACTTTGTGCACTGCGCGCCGGAGATTACCAAGTACGTTTGCCTGAAAGATGGCTCTTTTCAGAATTTCATTCGATCAGATGAATTTATACCGAATTCTTGCAAATTAGATAACAGATGTAGTTTGTAGTAGATTTGCAACGCATTAGATGATCTCGCTTTGTCAATCTTTAACCCACTATCTCACCTAACTCACATTTTACCACCCCTTTTGTTTTCAGATATTTCGGTGAATGTCTAATTGTAGTTAAGCGGTTTGAGCATTTAAATGGCATTCAGTGTGCATCGTAGCAAGAGAGCAAGTTCAGGCCTCAAAGCGAAGCAACCATCCCACTCATTTTGCATGTTAACCTTTCTTTATATTCGTTTGTAACCTCCTATTTTTTACAATTTAGCATTAATCTATGAAAATATAACTTTTTAGTAAGCAAGTCGCACCTTGGATGCTTTCCCCGAAGCAAAAAGAGTTGATATTAATATGGCAATGTGTTCTTGGTATTCTTCGCAGGCTCTTCGAATCGGTGGCCCGCTCCTGTCTGGCCAAATCGAACGTCACCCAGCAACTAAACATGCCCGTCGTTGATGGCGAGGGCCAGGAGGTGGCCAACATCAACTGAGAAAACGCCACCGTCCGACGCTTCTGTCTGGAGGTCTGCGCGAGACCCAGACGCAGGCAGTAGCTGCCTGGGCAGGCACACCACCCCAAAAAAAAAACACAGCACAGCACTGCATTCATTGAATTCTACTAACCATTACTGTGTTTAGCTCTTAGTGAATCGTTTTAAGGAGACAGTGAAATCAGCAACAGCAGACACAAACATTTACAAAACAACAAGCAACCGCAACAATAAGAATAGAGCAACAGCAGGCCAGGCCAACTGCAGTGCTAGAAACCGAAATTCGACTTGTATTTAAACGAACGGAAACGATAACATTTTAAATGCCTCCCCTTTCGCCGGGGAATGTTACAAATTTTTAATTGAGTTGTATTATAAATGGTAGATGAAGACGTTAAACTGTTGATGACAGATACTGTGTAAAGAAATCAATCAAACAGATAAAAAAGAAAAGAAAAAAACAAAACAAAACAAGAAAAAAAAATGAAAATCGAAAAAGGAAAAATATTTTCTACAAAAAAATTGCAAAATGTACGATGAAAATGCGAAAAAACTAACAAATGCGATGTAAATATGTAGATTGTTGTTGCTACACATCCAGCAAAGAACAACATTTAGATCAAAGAGAAGATTCAAAAGACGTAGCAGCAACAACGGCCACATATGAAATTTGTGTACACATATTGAAGGAGCGAATAACCAGGAAGCAGAGACCTAGTAAACCTACTCTCAACCCCGCTGATAGCGATATTTATAGACGTGAATTGAAGAGAACAGAAGCTGAATGTTTGAAAGATCCTCAAGTCAATAATTATTCGAGTTGTCAAAGTAGCTCTTACCTCCCAGCCAACTCAATGATGTATCATTTGCAAATTCGTAGCCTCTAAGAGTCCCTCAGTTAGTCTACTCGTATACGTTAACTTTTAAAATGTTCCCGCACAACAACAGCAGCCACTGTAACAGTAACCAGAACCAACCAATGTTTGATCTTCTTATACGCAATGTAAGCGCTACGTTTTGTTTTTTACCTACATACTTTTTATGAACTGATTATTAACTGAAATGGAAATACATTGAACACCTCTAGCTTGTTAAACGTATAATCGATCCTCCATGTAAAGATAAACGCTGTTAGAATCAGAGAGATATAGAAAGAGCGTGGCACAGATTCGGAGCCATTATCTATATAGATCTTTATATAATTATATAAAATATGTATTTCTAAATATAAATACGTAATGTAAATCGAGTTTGATTGCCGCGCAGCGAGTGGAAGTGGAAGGGCAGCGGAGCGAGATCGATTCTAAATTCATTATCCTACGTTAGGCAATTTGCGAGTTATGTACGTGTTATTAGCCCCTATCCCACAACCACTCCCACTCGACACTCAAGCACTTACTGCAGCAACTCTATTAGTTTGTAGTCTCTACCGCAAATGAACATTCACTGTATTTACGCAAGTCAAAATGTATTTTGAATTAAACTGAATTGAAGCCTGAAGCCGAGCAAAAGTGCTCATGTAGAAAGCGAGGAGTGGAGAAGAGAGTAGAGGAAGGAAGGAAGGGCTAGCTTTCTAGCCAAAGGCCCAACTCATTTATAGACTAATTCCGTTTGCAATGGCTAACAAGTGATGTATATGATGTATGTACAGACATGCGTTCACCGATCGACCGACACAATATATACATTCATAAACGAAAGCTGCGACACAAGAAACCACAACAAATCTACATTGATAAATAATAATCCATTACAATCGAAATAAGTAACACTATCCATTAAGAGAACAATATATATATAAAAATTAATATGTATACAAAACAAATATTAAATGTATAAATGGCAAAATTTTAAAAAGCCCTGCGTTTGAGATACTTTTCCTCCTCCCTTATGGCCATAATGTGTATCTGGGACCCGTGTGTGTGGGTTAACACTTAAAAAAGCTCGTTTCATTGGAGCAAAGGCCCCATATATATGGTACCCCGTATATATGTAGCCCATTTCCGCACCCAGGCTTACATAACCCACCGCCCCCTGGGTTCGTTTGGTGGGGCGCATTTGGGTTAAGTAAACACAAATGTCGATAAATGCGGAGAGAGCGGTTACAGGCTTGGAAAACCGAAATGTACGGGTGTATCTATCTATTGTGCGACACGAATTCAGCATTAATTGAAATGCTGCAGTCATCGCAGTGCCCCCGCCACCGCGTGTTTTCGTTGCCAATTCACATGAATTTGTCATAAGGCTGATAAACGACGATTGTGTAGTGGTGCACTTGTACAAAATTTGAAACTTACAATTTTAATATTTGGCCGCACTCGTGTCTTTAAGATAGGCGCACAATGAATATCATTTTAATTACAAGTAGACTGTTTTAAAACCACAAAAATAAAGTTTATATATTTAAATAAACTGCTTTATATTTATAAATTTGAAATGGATTTTGGAAATAATTTATAATTATAAGTAAGCATTGAACAAAATTAATTTATGAAAATTTGAATTTTAGAAATTGAAATAGTTTTTTAGTGAGAGAAGGGGGGTCACCTTATTAAAAATAAACTTTTTTATGGGGAGACATCATCTCCTTTTTTACTAACTGACTAAATTTGTAGCTGAGTAAAATATCTATATTTATATAAAAAAAACTTCGTTGACAAAGATGTTAAGAAAAAAATACGATTTGAACGGCAAGTCTCTGAAATGTAGGTCTAATTTTTTTATGAGTGCATAGTGTAGAGTAGAAAAAATGCCCAACGCGACTTGTGTGTGTGTGTGGCGTATCTGTGTGAGCGCTTGGAAACAGAATGTGGCACACTTAGCGCTCTGCCGACGTCGCTGCGCAAAAGCAAAAAATTCCCCTACTGGCCTGGCCTGGCCGTACATTATGTGGCCCCGTTCCCGACCCCCAATCCGCGTCCCAACGTATCCGAAAGATACAAAAAAGCGCGGCGCTGCAGCTTTGTGGCTCTGGCTCTACATGGCCATTTGAATCGGCTTAGATGTGCGCGCGCGCGCTGCCGTGCGAAAGAGATGGCATTGGAGTTTCGTTAAAAAGCTTTCCAGTCGAGTCGCTGTCGCCTTCGTTCCAACACAGTCACGTGTTTTTCTATCTGTGAGTGCGCGTATCTGTATTGTATATCTTTGTATCTTTGCGGCAAGCTTCTTGGCTGAGTCAGCTATGAAGCAGCACCATTAGTTGCGAGCACATTTTGTGTATGCTGCCATTAGTTTTTGTTCCCCAGTTTTCTCCTCGATGTTTCTTCTTCTTTTGGCCCTGCAGATACAGATACTGATATACATAATTGGTAGTATCCCCATCCAGTCGGTGGAAAAAACAAGAACCAGACCGCAGCTGCATTTCTTTGGATGTCCCCCTTTTGCCCACACTCTTGATGACCCAGTTTTTAGTTTCTCTAGGCCCGTTGCACCGCCTCTTTGGACGAAACCAGAACCTTGTGATTAAGCCCTGTCCAGGCGAAACTAGGCCCTCTCTTGGCCGCACAAATCGAAACTGAGCAAACTGAAGCTCTCGTTAAACAGAAATTGTAGCGGAAATTGCCCGAAAATAACGAAAATAAAAATCTGGCACAGACCAAGTGAAAACGGAAATGGAACCCAACCCGTTAACGAATATTCCTTTTGGCCCTCGGGAATCGTCAATCATCACATGTTGACACTAAATGGAAAACATAATTCAATCATTCAGACGGAGGTTACAAGCTTCGTTTATGGGAGGTCCTATTGGCAATTGGAACTTATTTGGAAATACTTTCAGAAATTCGAAAATAAATAGAAATTGTATCTATAAGCTCAGCAGTCTGGAATACGAAAAATATTACTTATAGAAAAGCTCAAGCTAAAAATCAATTCAACTTTCAATTGAGAAATACATGCCACTGTGACTAAACTTTAGTCACTAAACCAAAATCTCTTATGTTTTAAAAACTATTGTCACAGCAAATAATTTTGAACCATAGTAATCACAATTTACAAATTTCTAGAAATCTTGCTTAAAATAGTATTCTGAGCTAACAATTAGTCTATTCCCATATTTTAATTAGTTATTATGTTTTTTAAAATTCAGTAATTTTAATTTATGTTGAAATATTCCAAATAGGTAATTATTACCAATATAGCGTACGCATAAACGTAGTGAAAGTAAAAAAAGTATTGAAAAATAATATCCAGGAGGAATTTGTGCAGTGGTGCAGTGATTTTGCTTGAAGATGAGCTGCTGAAAATTCGCTGTCATGGAAATTCCACCCTGTATGCATTTGGTTTTTTATGGGGCGGTTTGACAACTGGAGCTCATTCATATATTCATGGACTCCTTCCACTCAGAAAACCAGTGTTCCCCGACGGATCCCTGTCATTTGCCATATTCGCCCGGATTTATGATTGTGCACGAAACAGCTGTCCGTTGATTCTGGCCACGATTTTTGCTCCACTTGGCCAGTAACCAACCACCTGGGCAATTGGCCCGGTCCGAGAGTGATTGCAACTGACTGATTGGGGCTGCCTGCAGGTTGTCAGACGCCAGTTGCCATTGGTAGTTAATTGAATTTGCCGTCAGGTGGCATTTATCGAGGAGCAACAGTTCCACTGCTTCGCAGGAAATTGCGCAGCTTGCCAGTTCAATTAGAAGGAATTCGATTCGCCCCGTTAGCTATGATGCATTTTAATTGGGTTATCTCAGCCAGGAGGTGATATACGTATGTATGTATGTACATGTACTAAGAAAGAAAGATGTATCCTAGGCATAGGGACCGATGCCAGCTGCCCGACTCATCAGAGCCGGAATGTTGCTCTGCTCGTAGTTCCCACTGAAATACTGCGCATAGGGTCCCGAGGCATACACCGCCACATCGTCGCCTCCATGGGATTCCGAATCCAAAGGCACCAACGTGGGATACCGATAGTCCGAGTCCGCCACCAACTTTTCCTTCAGCAGGGCCCGTCCCTCAGCACGATTGTAAGCAGAGTAATAACCAGGTCCATTGGCATACGACAAAATCGTATAGGGCAGGTTGTCATCGGCCAGCTGGGCCAATCCAGTGATCTCCTGGTCACGGAACTAGCAGATAAAAGAGATTCCGAGTCATAAACCTCACTAGTAAAATGGAAAGTCCCCGAAATACTTACAGGATAACCATTGATGGACATCACATGAGAATGATCGGCGGTAACCACGATCAGAGTGTCATCCTCGGAGGTTAATTCGCGGGCTTTCTGAACGGCGTTCGCAAACTCGGCGGTGTCCTCCAGAGATCTCCTGGCGAAGGTATCATGATGTGCCATATCGATCCTAGCACCCTCGACAAACAGGAAGAATCCCTCCTTGTTGCGACTCAGAACCTTAATCGCAGCCTCGGTGAGCTCAGTCAGCGAAGGATCCGCCAACTGACTGCGTTTCCTGTCCCGATCTCCATTGTAGGGCAGGTGGGAATTGGCAAAGAGACCTAGGAGATAGTCGGTATTCTCCAGATCCACCAGACTGAGACCCTTGCGACTCCAAACGTAGTTAGCGGAGACATTGGCCTCCTTTTTCTGATCCAACCAGTCGCGGATTAGGTGACGACCATCGGTGCGCAGACCGGCATATCCCTCCTCATCGTTGACCGTGGTGTTGATGAAGTTCTGGCGACCTCCACCGAGGATCACCTTGAGCTGCTGACCCACAGGCTGCTCCACCAGCTGGCGGGCAATGTCGATGGTCTGTTCGGGATCACAGCCCCTGTTGGCCACCTCCCAGTCGTTCTCCCAATTGCGATCTGCGGTGTGGGCATAAACGCCAGCTGGCGAGGCGTGGGTCACCCGAGCGGTGGTCACGAGTCCTGCATCCTTGCCCGCCGCCTGTGCCCACTGGGCAATGCTGAGCACCTGATCCTCCACCTTTGAGTCGCCATCACAACTGTACCTGGGCACATTGGCGTTCACGCCAATGGTTCCGTAGTTGCCCTTCACACCGCCCAAATAGGCGGTGGCCGTGCAGGCGGAATCGGCCACCTGCCGGTTCACACAGTACGTCTTGGACAGTCCCGTGTAGGGGAATCCCTCGAAGAACACCTGCTCCGCACTGTCGCCCAACAGATTCCTGGTGGCCGTGACCGTGTGAACGGACATGCCGTCGCCCAGGAACATGATCACGTTCTTGGCCTTGTTCGTGTGCGCCGCCTGTGTTTCGGCCAGTTTGGACAGCAACTTGGCCTGAGCCTTGTCCACCCAGTACTGGCTCTGCTGCTCCTCCGGATGCTTGATGGGATGCGCTGCGGCATCGAAAGAACGGCCACGTGGGTGATCTGCAAAATGGAGAAAATGGAGGGGGTTTTAAGGCGGCTATTTTATGGAAGTTAAACCAAGGTATCCTAACTATATTAATTAATACACATATTGGTTATTGAAAAATATAACACAAATTCTAAGAAATATAAATCTCTCCCTAATAAATCCCTTTAAGCTCACTAGTTTTCTATCATATCAGTAGTACTCTTACCAATTAAAAAAAAAACTTAAGGAACTTAATCACATTGAGCTCAGGGCTTTTCTAATATATGATTGGGATTAATTGATTGAAATACACGCACTTAGAGATAAGCAACCATTTCGAAGAATTTTATCACAAATCAACTCGTTATAGAATTTATATGACCACCGATCTATTAGTAAGGCGCTATGAAAAATATTTAATATTTGGGACCGATTCCATTTTTATTAAATTTATATTTTAGAATCCATTTATTACTTCAAAGAGATTTATTTAAAAAGTGATAGTTATTTCGATCATTTGAAATTTAAAAAAACATTTTTTTGAAGCATTGGCATTTAACCAAATTACTATAACTTTGAACTTCTAATCACGATCAGGACACTTTACCTCTCTGTCCATTTGCACTTCCGCTCAGCCAGACGGCGACGAAGAGCAATAGAATGAATCGCTTGGCCATTTTCAGCTAATCCTGGTTACCCAAGCGACTTGTGTGGAGGTCAGACCTTGGTTGAAGACTAAATCGACTGACCAGACCAGGGAATTGGCCATCGTTTCGGAGCTATCGCGCAGTATCGGAGTAAATCTAATCAGGGCAGGCCAAAGAAGACTAATCTAGACGGTTGAATCAAATCATCATTTATGGGTGGCCAAGAATTGATTAACCGAAGTCGTAGAACGGACCAAAATACAATGCCAAACCATGCTCACGTGCCTTGGCCACAAAACTTTATTTGCCATTGAATCTCCGGTCATAACTGATTACGTATACGACCTGTGTAACCGATTAGAAGCTGGGAAATCCTATTTTCACTAAACTTTTCTTAACTTTTATACTTTTATTGAAGCAGTGGGTTTGTTCGATATGGGCGATTTTATGGTTTCATATGAAAAATCGTCGTTTTGCCAGCAAACCTTTAATCACTACATTTGAACCCTTGACCTCCGCAAAATCAAACAATTGACTTGCAATGCATAACTTTTCTTTTATGTTTGCCTAGGTTGCATACTTTTGGGCTAGGTTAAAACCACAAACTAATTTAAAGAACAACCAAGAAACTGAATTGGAAATACATATTTATTGGTACTGCCATTTCACAATATAGTTTTGGCCAGAGCCACAATGGAACCAGTAAACTTGATGACCTAACAAGTAATCCAGTTATGTTATCTCTTTAAATGCAGTAGAATAATGAGCTCACCGAGGTAAAAAGTGGTAATGAAGGTGCCAAAAAGGGAACCCTCACTGTAATGGGTCGTTGAGCTCGCAGGATGATGAGAAAAACCCGCCTTCGAGTTTCCCGATCCCAATTATACCAGGCGCTACTGTAGGCGGCTTCCCCCAAAGCAAGGCTCTAGAAATATCAGAGGAAAATTTGAAGAAAAGTTAAAGGTTTCTTGAAGGTTTACCCACCTCAGTGGACATTTCAGTTCCACCATAGCAGTAAAGAAATATAGCCGAGGAAACAGTGCATGTATAAACCACATACCGGATGATATTGTAGCCGGAATACTAAAGTGATAATTCATTTGAGACAGAGAGATTAGGTCAAAAAGTAAGTTATCACCAATAGTATATCAATCACGCTGGTGGCTATCACTAAGCTGGCCGATACAAAGTGGACAAAAGTGGGCGCTGCCATTATTCCAGAGAACACCTGGACAATCTTCTCTATTTCGTTGTGACGATCCACAATATCCGCCAAGCGTTGACAGCAGATATTGCATTCTCTAACTGAAGGTTCTGGAAATAATTAATAAACTAGGGGTTGCTTTGTTATTACCGAGATTTAATAACCACCTTTCACTGGCTTGAGTGCATCCTGAACATCGTATCTTAAGGCCATGAGCAAATAGGCAATGTAGAGGGTGAAACCGAAGAAGAAACCATCAGTTCCAGCAAAGGCATACACCGTGATCTGACCACTCCAAGTGGAGTAGATATAAAAAAATGGGAACCAGGGCATTCGATGAGCAAACTCAGGGAACCTATGGAACATCCAAGGGATCAGATGTGTTACCGCCTAGTTGGATTTATATACAACCACCCACAGCATGCGAAAGGGCATGTCGAATTTGAACTCTTGATGGCGACGCACCCACATCTCCCAAAAGGATCGCAGGACGAAGGCACCGGTGGTGATGCTGCCCATGGTGAAGACCAGCATTCCGCACCTGGTCACCATCTCATAGTAGCTCCTCTGCGCCGAGTCTCTGCGGGAATCTCCCCGATTCTCCTGGTCCTTAATAAGCAACCGGATGCGTTCCATCAGATCAGTGACCTCCTGGCGACGCCACCACATCCAACCCAATTTAAAGAGCGTGGTGAAACTGCAGGCCAATGGACAAAAGGCATCCATGGCGTCCACGGGACTGGTGCGCAAGTGGATCCAGCCAAAGAGGAACTCCGCCTGGCAGCAGTGCGCCAGATTCACGAAATTGAACAGCAGCCAAGAGAGTTGGAGCCACGATTGCTTCTGGCCAAATACCAGGCCCAAAAGACCAAAGGAGTATCTGGTCACGAAGAACAGATGCTTCGCCAGCGGATAGTTGCGGTCTAGAAATCGCGGATACATGACTTTTCCCCCTCAGAGAATCTCCTCCTTTATATAGACTCCCCACGAGTACCGGCTAATTGTTTAATAATTGTTTTCCAGCCCGAAGAAATGGCAGCTGGCCGTGTTTAATGACAGGATTACTGGCAGTACCTAATTGAGTGGGCGACAGACCCAACACGCCCCCAAAACAGGTCATTATGGTTACAATCCTACCTTATTATTGGGACTTGAACCTAATAATTAAAAAAATTCCTTCAAGCCTTTCAAAACATTCGAAGGGGAGACACCTAAAAATTTTGAAATATATGGATTGTACCTTATTTAATCAGTAAGATCATGGCTTCGAATCTCATAACATGGTTAATTGAACACAGAACTAAAATACAAATCGAAGCCTACCATCTGTTAAGTTAATTATTAAATGATTTTTATTGAAAACTTAAACTGTACGAGAATAGAAAAAATTGTAATACCCTTGATGTCACACCGAAATTGATGACAGATTTAGGATATAGTCAACTCAAGAGATAGATACGAAATGATATCTGGCAGCGATATATACATACATACATTCTTCAATTTTACGCGATCGTTTCTGTGGCAGCTTTGTAAAATATCAAGTAAGTATGATATAGTAGTATATAGTATAAAAAAAGACAAGTTCTAAAGTTTCAAGTCTCTAGCTTTTTAACTGACCGCACCAACGGTATAAAAACTCGCCTAGTTATGCTGATCAAGAATATATATAATTTGTAAAGTGGAAAAAGATTCGTTTACTGTGTTACGAACTCTTACCAAAGCTATTTGGAATTAATAACAAATTAAGCTGGAAACTTAATAAAAACAATTCGACTTGGGCTTGTTAAGATTCAATTTGCATTTTATTGTTGACGTATTAAAATATATTGTTTTATTATATGTTCTGTAATTACATTTGCTGGAAAATGGTCTGATTAATATACCTATAATTTATTTAAAGTTCTTTATTGAAATTGCAAAGTGTAACTTGTTTGAAAATCAAATAAGTTTGATGATGGGAAAAGGAATTTCTCAATTTAGCTGCCGTTGCCTTGACTTTACCCAATTTAAAATACTTCTTGGCTTGCGCCAAGGCAAACATCATCCATAAATTGAGCTTTCTTTTGTTCTGGGTTTCGAGCATAAATTTGTGTTTGCCCTTTTTTCGCTGTGTTTTGGCTTGTTGTGGGAAGTTTGTTGAACTGCCGATGAACTCGCGCCAAATTCGAATTTCAAATCAGAAGGAGATTGTGGGTCAGGCGAAGAGAAAAATTGGCGGATTTGCATGGGATTCGCCACACACAGATTTATGTTGATGCATGCAACGTTCGCCAGGCAGTTTTTCTTTTTGGGGTGAATCACTTTTAATTAAGTTCTTTGTCCGGCTCACGTTGCGTATGAGCAATGCTGCACCCCGCTCCGATATTGATTTCCAGCGGGGCACTTTTGATTATGACGATTTAAGCAGGGGGTAGGTTTAATCTTAGTGCTTTGTGCTTTGAGCGCCTTGCGGAAAAACATCCACCCCCAAAGGCTGATATCATCGCACCAACCCACGAGAGCCCAAGCCCCAGAACTCCAGCACAGCGCCCCGTTTTATGGTTAACCACCCCCGAAAAACAAGGCAGCAAAGGTGACCCCGACACACCCTGTTGGGCCACCCAGCCACCCCCTTGGAAAATCTCGCCTGCTCTTCCAGGGCCACCGCCACCGCCCCCCCTCATTACATTTTCCCCTGATTTTCCCGCAGTCCGATCCTGCTGCAGGAAAATGAGGAAAATCAGCACAGCAAGTGGAAAAGCTAGGAGTGCCAGTGCTGGAACGAAGAAAAAGGAGGCCAGCGTGTCAGCGAGTCGGAGTCGCCGAAAAAAAAAAAAAAAAAAAAAAAAACAGTTGCAGAACCCGAATGAAAAACCCGTTTTCCCACCAACACAAAAGACATGCTGGTTGGCCCACATTCGCTGTGTCGCTGTGGAAATTGGAAGCGAGTTTTCCCAGTTTCGCAGGGCGGGAAGGGAGGGGAGGGTTACATACTACGAAACAGGTTGATTTTCCTACTGACGCCGTTGGCCATTAGCCAAATGGGATTTCACACGCTTCCTTTGGGCTCGAGCTCCACTCTGATGCGTTCGCCTCACGTCATGGCCCAGTTGGAGTTGGCATCATCGCTGGAGTCGCCGGATTCGGTGCCTGTCAGCACCACTACACCAGCTGTACCATCCACTACACAGAAAATAAATCAGTTCAATATCCATTTCACAACTACATTGTTTATTTGTTGAGATTGTTTTTTATAGTTATGCTCTTTTAACTTCTATAACAGTTTAAAGCCTCCTACATCATAAATTGATCAAATTCATATATCCAATATCATTTCATATATTTTCTCTCTGTGTAGCACACCGTCCTATCCAACAGCCATCGCCATCGTCATCCAGCTGCAGGCGGGATCAATTATTAAGGCGCCGCTCGGGATGTGTGTGCGACAACCTGATTGACAACCTGCTCAGAGGCTTTCAGCACGTCATCGGAATGGCATAAACTCATCCACGATTGACAATCTGTTGGGGCTGAAATAATAGGCTAAAATGAGTCCTAAGCTAATACAAAATATGCGTTACAAAAGGTGTGGGACTTAGAACAACTCATTTGGCATTAAGCCTAATACACTGTTTTACATAATATGACACATAAATGGAAAGATACTTTTCCAATAAAATCATTTTGTTGAAGTTCAAAAGAGATCAATTCGGCCTGAACTTTTCAGAACCAGATTAAAATTAAACTTACCGAGATCTAAATCTAAAATCTAAAATTGTAGCTAAAAATTGTGCTAAAATTGTGTTAAATGTAGATCAAACTTACAATGATTGCGGTTTAAGAATGTGTACCTAATAGTTTGTATTTATATATCTTTAGTTTCTAAATAGCTTCCATAACTTGACCTCTTTGTTTTAGTCACAAAAAGATTACCAGAATTGATGTTAATGCTGAAAATGGTTTAATCAAATATATTTTAAAAATTTTAGGAACATATAACAATAATTATTTTACTAACCATTGTTAAATTAAAAGCTTATTCTTAGGACAAACTGATTGCCCTATAATCAAGATAGACAAACGAACCTTTCGCTTTAGTTTTATACGTTTTTGACATGACATTCTAGTTGTATGTGCGTGATGACATAGACACGCCAGAAGCAGTTAACCCAAATGATTTGTATCTAAATGAAAGCATTACTTACTGATAATTTCCGATACTCTAAACTAATCCAAATCAACTATTTTCCATTGGGGCAACCGAAAAACCCCTCGGATGCTTCGTTTTCCGCTGGTTAATTTACAAAGCAGCGTTAATTATAATTAAAACAAGCGAACTAAATGAATAAACGTATAAATAGCATGTGCATATGACTATGTGCCAGAGTCATATCTATATGGCCGAACACTATAAGTGCCCGCAAAGATATGTATACACATGTATGTTTATATAGCCTAGCAAATATACATATGAATATGTGGGGCTTATATCCCCGTTCGCATGGCCACAGATCGAGCGTGACACAATACAATTTGTGGCGCTTTGTTCTAAGCGCTTGAAACTCTTCGTTTTCCCCCCGATTTTTCCCCCCTTTCGGCACTGAGCAGACGTGACATAAGCTAAATTGTTTTAAATTTTGTTGAATCGCTTTTCCAATGACTGGCAAGCATTCTCAGTACGATAAATTGATACCGCTTCGCATGTCATGTGGTTGAGTGGTTGAGGGGGCGGTTTCTGGGTTTCTGGTTTCTAGTTCTGGGCGTGTTGAGGTCTGGGCCTTGCGGACTTACTTAACTTAGCCGGAGAGCGATCTTAAAGCGGTGGGCATGTGCCTACACTTGTATATAGATTTACCCAGTCAAGAGTGCAGCGGATAATTGCTGACCGAATGGAGATGTCAGCTGACTAAATGGGCACCCCACCTTCTCCCCCTTTTTTTTTTCCCAGACAAACGCCTCTGATTAATGGCAATTAGCGCGGATCGATGTTGGATCGGCGGCCTCCAGTTTGGCCACACTTGCAGACCGAAACATGAGCACACATTTCCTCTAATTTGCAGCGACAAATGTGCTGACATCAACATGTCCAGCATAACAAGGCTGCAAACCTAGTTGACATTAATTAATTGCCATTTTAATGGAAAATTGTAATTTATTCTGTGACACATACATATGCTTAGTAATGTGTTTTGTAAGTGTCGGGGAAGTGACAACTCTTTGAAAAATCCATACTTAGTTGCTTTAAAACCATCTCTTAAAATATTTTTCAAGATTGAAATTATATATACATACAATATAGGCTTAAATAAAAAGGTTAGACCTCTTATTTCCAAACAATTAAAAACGAATATATATTTAAGGGATTAAAATCTTTATTAAATTTTTGACCTTTTAAAGATAAATTAATTAAATTAAAGTACAGCTTTTAAATTGTAATATTTTTTTGCCTTTAGAAATCAAGAGTTGATTTTAGGTACTATTTCCTTTTAATACTTTTTACTCTATAATCCCAAACCTAACGTTTTAAGCTTCCGTTTTATACTCCTTTCCAGCAATCATCACTAGAAAGCCTTGAATACGTTCCAGCTTAATCCCTACTGGATTACTCTTTGGTAGCTTAGCTTACGAGAATTTTATAGTTCATAACGCTGAACCCTTTGCTGCGGTGAAGTAGAAGTTGAAGTCAAAGCTAAGCGCAGGCTTCTCTAACGAAAATCCCATTAATCACACACACTCGGCACAAAGTGCTGTGTTCTGTTCTGGGGCTAAACTGCTGAAGTGCGGCTCAGAAACCAAATCCACAAATTTGAAACTCGCTGCCTTCAAGGCCAACTTCTTATTAAATGCCAAGATGTATGCCGCCGAGTGGAAATGGAAGCCGCGTCGAAAAGTGGCAAGGGGCAGCTAAAGACCTGGATTATAATTACACATCGACCAAAGATCAAATATGGGACGGGTTTATAGCTACACAGTTAAGTTCTATTGGTTTATTGTAAAACTAGCTTTCAAAGATCATCAAATTCAAGATGGCGTCATTTTTGCTTAGCAACCGATGTGGAATCTACCCGGACGGATGCTTGAAGAAGGGGTTCGGTTCGGGGCATGTCTCCGCTAATGAGTAACAAGTATGGGCACTTACTACAGTCAGACCTCTATAACCAGAACCTATTTCAGAAACTCTCTTAAAACTGCAGAACAAAAGATACAATAGAATTTAATTGAAACTCTTTATATATTTTATTACTATTCTTAACACAAGGACAAAATGTATATGTAGTTTTTATTAAGGTTTCACTTTATGGAAGTTATTTCAACGCAAAGAGAAAAACCCGAATTTTTTTTCTGTCAGGAATGTTAGCACATTATAATAAGTACATATATTATTGAGTTTCTTATTGAATTGAGTTTCTTTAAATTAAAACAAATTTTAACCAAAAAGTTCTTACAAACTTGCAGTTGGTTGACTTTCATTTAAACTCGAGCTTCCAGTTTGGAGGTCCTATTGCGATTAGAGTTTATTTGCTTTTTTCATTTTTATACCCGTTACTCGTAGAGTAAAAGGGTATATTGTATTCGTGCAAAAGTATGTAACAGCTAGAAGGAAGCGTTTCCGACCCTATAAAGTATATATATTCTTGATCAGGATCACTAGCCGAGTCGATCTAGCCATGTCCGTCTGTCCGTCTGTCCGTCTGTCCGTCTGTCTGTCCGTCTGTCTGTCTGTCTGTCTGTCTGTCCGTATGAACGCTGAGATCTCGGAAACTATAAAAGCTAGAAGATTGGCATTTTGCATGTAGATTTTAGAAGTTCCTACGCAGCGCAAGTTTGTTTCAAAATGGTGCCACGCCCCCTTTAACGCCCACAATCGCTTATATACGATTTTAAAAATTTAAATATTTCGGAAAAGTAAAAATGCAGTTCTATTGTGTTTATCAATACCTATCGAAATGTAGAAGAAATTTTTCAAATCGGACCATTCGTTAAAAAGTTATGCGTGATCAAAGTTTCTATCTCCATCTCCCTCGCACTCCCTTTACCTGAGTAACGGGTATCTGATAGTCGGGGCACCCGACTATAGCGTTCTCTCTTGTTGAGTTATGGAGTTAGTCAAGACTATAAGAATTTTCCTTGTAATAAAAACAGTAATATCTGTTAAGTCATTCAAACTTGTAATATTTCCATAGTATATATTTTATTATATTATCTCTAATATACTTAGAAATTAAAAAGTGATGACATTTGGATTTGAAAATCTTCGAACCCCATTTAAGTGTTTACTAGCTTGCTATGGAGGTATATAACACATCAATTCGTACTTGCAGTTCGATAGAAAAACCCGGGGGTGTAGAATATTAGTTTAAGTTATAGAAGCTCGACTGCAAACATTCAGTTCTGTTTGCTTCGTTTTTCCGTCTCTTTCTGGTCGCTTTGTTTGCCCGTTGGCTTTGTCTCGGTTTCAAGGTCAGCTGCTGCAGGCGTTAGAAAGAGATGGAAAACACCCGACTCCGGACTGCGAAGTCAAAGTTCCGAATGCAAAAAATAAATTATACATTGCGAATAGTAATAGTTATTGTGTGAATTTCCAAGGTCCACACAAAATCGTTCTGCGAACGTAAATACCTCGGACATTGTATACTGCATACTAATATAATATCTCTAATCGAGTTGTTAGCATGCCATTTCGTATATCTATATTTCTATCTTTCCAAGCGAATGATTCGTGTAATAAGCACCTGAAAAGCTAATTTATATAATTTTGCAAAATAATTTGAGCGGCGACGGGAATTGCATCACCAGCACAATTGCAATTCTTAGTCATATCGCCTTAATTAATGGGAAAAATAAATGCCAGCAAACGTCCCATGACAAATGGAGATTGTTTAAGTCTGAGAGACTTATTCTGCGAAATATGAATCATTCTGTCGATAGAAACTTGATTTTCTACTTCTCCTTTTCTAAAAACTAGAAACATAATTCACACACACATGCTGACGCGTAGACATGCGTGTTTACGTAAGTTTCGCTTTTGTTGTAGTTTTTATCACCCGTCTCTCTGCACTCTCCTCTTTGCCCACAGCCGTTCATTGTACAGTTTCATTTGCCTCCACATAACAACAACGGCACACAGAACATATCATTCACTCTTGGCAACAGCAAAAAGACCAACAACAAGCACGCGCTGTCGTAACGGTTCTCGGCGCGCCTTCTCCCTCCCACCAGTTAGCTTTGGCCGCACACATCCAAAACTTGGGTCAAAGTGTGTGCGTGTGTTTGTGTGGAATGATAAAACATAAAACGTGTAATGAAGTCATTGAAGAGGAGGGGAGGGCAGAGAGCACACTGGAAAGAGACAAACGGTTTCGGTTGAATTACTGCTGGAATGAAATATAGAGGGCATTTATTTATTTCAATTACAAATATAGATGGCTGCTTAATAAAAAGGCACATAACTATGATTATTTCGTGGCACTGTTCATGTTGGTACGCCCGCAATTTGTATAGGAGAGAGAAAAAGACTGACTATTTAATAAGCACAGTGAGTCCCCGTCTCGCTCCCACATAGGTTGCAGTACGTTGCTGATAATTAATGAAAACTAGTCCACTGATGGCTGCTAAAAACACTCGCAGCCGCAAAAAATTCCATTAGATTGGCGCGGCGGTAAGAAGCGAAACGCGCGGAAAAAACGCGGCCAACTTTGTCCGCTGTGCAGCTGCAAATGACGCGAGTTGACGAAGCGAAACCAAGGCAACAAACTTGACGAAAGCCAAGCTGAACGAGCCGAGCGAAAGCGTTTCGTTAGAATTCACGCGCGCCTTTGACAGTGTGTGCGTGTTTGGTGTACGTTCCATAAAAATATGACGTCGTCGAAGCTTTTTCGCTCTCTCTTTGAATTTGGGTGAAAAATATGTATGTGTGGATTTTTTCCGACTTGCCGTTTGTCTTCCGATAATGAAAAGCACACATTTTACGGGGCCTTAGAAACACGCAAGAGAGAGAGCAGGACAGCAACAGCGGCAACGCCATTTGCAAGTTGCGTAATTGATTCGGAAAAAGAAATGTGTCATCCAGTTCCTGCTGCTGTCTCCCTCTTTTTCTTGAAATTACTTTCCTGCTCTTTACGTAATCCGTTCGCTTTTTGTAATTTTAATTGCATGGTTTCTTTTTAGTGTTCTTTGATTTATGGTTGCAGGCAAGGCAAAGTTCACTAGGAAAACCACCACCAACAACTCAACCGTCGCGACTATTTTCGACGTTAGCAACAGCGTAGGACGCGCTCTCTCTCTCTTTGCCAGTATCGCTCTCCTATGGGATTTCCCATACAGGGTTTTTATTGTATTGTGTTATTTTATATTTTTAGCTGACTGCAAGCGCCGAACCAACCGCACTGTTCGACGCTCGACGGCGAATGAAACGCAGAACGGAAAAACGCGAGCCAAAATCGCTTCCAAGCGCGCGAGTGGAGACTTGACGTCGACGTCGACGGCGTGGAGAGTTGCGCGCAAGTACAGTACAGCGCTATATACTCCCCGCGAGAGCGAGCGAGAGAGCGACACAAAGCTTTCTGTTCTGTATATAATCGGCTTTATGTGTGTGCGTGCATGCTGCTTTGTCGCTGACACACATTCAAATTGCTGCTCACTTTTTGTTGCCGCTTGTTTTCCATTGAAGCGCTGCTGTTGTAGCTTTGTAGCCGCGTCGCGCACTTTTGATGAAATTTTCCGCGTCTCGTTGTTTTTCCATTGAAAAGGCGAACGTAACCATGTAAATTACGAAAGATAAACCTGCAATCTAATTAAAAATCTGCATGTTGGCCAAAGAAAGTGGGTTAGTTTGATTAGGTGTAAAGCACACACACATACACATTCTTTAGTTAACATGTGTGCAAAAGTGTGTCATCACTTGTTATGTATGGTGTATATACACATGTACCTATGTACATACATACCAGTTTTTCCACTGCACACATTGACAGTTCTTTGTGTGCAAGTAAGTGCCAACTAGAAACGGAAAACTGAAAACTGGGTTATTGGCGCGCGAATCTCTTGCGAATCTTGCCTCTTCCTCCCTCCCTGCTCATCACAATCCGTTTTCCACTTGGCACGCAAAGCTGCAGCTGCATCGTTGTTTTTGTTTCTGCTTCCAATCTTTTTTTTCAGTTGCCTGGCAACGGGATCCAAGGGGGCGGATTTGGAAGTGGGAGGAAATTGATGCAATTTTTGGGTTCTTTGCGATGACGACATCAAAAAAAATACATATCCAAACCAGTTCGAAAGCGAAACAAATTTTCGGCGATGACGCCACAATTGCTGCTGCCTTTTGCGTTTTATGTTTTTATGCTCAGAAATTAAAAGCCACACGGTAAAAAAACGAGAAACAAGGTAAAAGCAAAAGAAAGCTACCAAGAGAGCTATCGCCATCCCGCTCGCTCACCAGACGTGTGTTGCATGTGATTTCTTTTAATTTTCGTCTCTGTTTACGTTTACTTAACCACAAAACAGAAACCGAAAAGATCGGTCTTTTTGGGTTAAAAGTTAATTTGCTCCAGACACGAATCTCATTCTCTATGTTCTTCCCCTGATTCTTTAGAGATTGTCTTTAACTTGGAAAACACACAAATACATGTACCCATGTATGTACATACATATGTACTTCTTAGAATAACAAGGGGTTTTATCGGGGTCTCTGGTGCTTTCTGGGGTTAAGGTGTAACTCCAAAGTAGGTTGTTAATATTAAGCTCAATAGCTGCAACACATTAGCCACAAATGTTTGATTTTACTTTTTATCAAGTTTGTAAGACATTTGTTTCAATTGCCTCTCACAAATTTTAGAAAGATTAAAGTTATTAAAATGATTTTTTTAAGTTTTCTTTAATTTTAAATTAAGTAACGTTTACACGGATTTATTGGATGAAGTCATCTAATAAACCCAAAATTATCTTTCGAAAAACATTTAATAGACGAAGAATTCGAGTAATTTAAGTTTCGGAAATTGTGTCAAAATTAAATTATACCTAATAAAAGAATGAAACCACGCCAAAATACATTAGAGTGATTGATACATATGATTTTAATCAGTATAAGAGTACAGCAGTATGGTACATACAATGTACATAGGTACATATGTATACTTCTTAAGAACTTTTATAAACATTAAATAAGCTTGTTTTGTTTTCAAAAGTCAAATCTAATTGTTTTCAGTGTATTCTACTAAGAAGAATCTTGTCAAAAGCTGCTCTTTTTTGAGCATTTACAGTGGTTTTACTGGGTACCCGTACCCCTTTTGAAAACAGGTTTCCCTAATCCCACAACATAACCACTTTTAATTGGAGGCGAGCTATAGCCTTGTGGACTGAGCTTTTGAACTTTAAATTCTAATCCATCAGCTGGGGTCTGGGAACAAAAAGCCGTACACCTTGAACAACCCACACGTATTAGTGACTAATTAGAGAGTCCGACGCCGAGAATAACTAGAAAAAATCGATGCCGAATGATACAGCTGAGAGCGTTCGTTTGGTTCTGTAATTTTATGCAATTATCGTGCCTGCAGGTCGGCCGTTTGCCAATAGCTATTAATATTTAATGGTAGCTGCCCCGACATCTGGCATCTGGTCCAAACTTGGACTTTAACCAGATGTGATTTGTTTGTGGGGAATGGGGCGATTTGTAGAGAAGTAACGCTAGCGCTGTTATCAGTAAGCCTATTTATTGGGGGTCAAAATTCCATAGCTAAGCATTAAGTTGAGTGCTAAAACTTTCCAAAATCAATCCTATATGTTACTTATATTCATGAGAATTTTTTATCATAAAAAAAACAAATACTTTTTTATCACAATAATAGTCAAACATTTAAGACTTTCTTGGGATTAGTTTAATTTTCATTGAAAAAGTAATTTAACAGAACTTTGTTGGGAAATTCTCTTGGAGTAAAAAAGATCCATAACTTTTCGGCTATGACCAAAACTACAAACGAAAATATTTCCGTAATAAAAAGCCCCATAACTCGCCTTTTTCGTGCTTCAGATGCTTCGATTCAGAGCGTCCCGCTGTCGTTCGTTACTTACTTGGTCCAGATTGTTCGGGAACTGGTTTATCAGCCTGCTGAACTGATAAGCGAAATCGCGCGCTACACACCCATACAATACGGTCGCCTCCGAGTGAGCAACGCAACGCAACGCGTCTAATGCCAGCGGATCAAGATTGGCGAATGCCCCATCAGACTCCAACTCGCTTTCTGGTCGGCCAAAAATCGTTTCTATATGCGTAGCACGGAGCACGGAACACGGAGCACACAAAAGCCCCTGCACATGGCCATAAAAGTGTACATAAAGTTGAGTTCTGTATAAGCTTTTTCATGTACTTTGTAGGGGGCCTGGGGATTGGGGTTTGGGGTTGATACTGGTGCTGTGGGACTGGGGATTTGGGGGTGTGCCAGTGTGTAGGTCACCGAGGCACAACGTCGACGCTGGCGTCGCTGCTCGCCAAGAAGTCTGCGGCAGAATCTCAGACCTCGAAAAGCCCATTTAACGCACAGCCCGACAAGGAAAACGCTCTTGAATGGAAGATCTCAAAACTGGCGGCTGGGAATTGCGCACAAAAGGCGGAAAAACTTGGCCAGCTGCTGCGCAGTTGATAAGAGAAATGAAAACTTAGTCACTTCCAGGCGATAGAAGTTCTGGCGTTTCCGCCTTTGAATTGATTAGGAGCAATTATGTATCCACGGGGGGATTTCCAAACTCAAGACCTCTGGAACGATTAAAGTTTTAGGGCACCGAGATGCAGTGAATCACAATCTGAGCTGCTTTGGTTATTTCTCACAAACAAATGCCGATGTAACTTATTTGCTTGTACCTCCATTTCCTGAAAAAAAAACCAAGTCACCCCTGGGCTTTTTTCCCGCCTCAAAACCTCAATAATACCCCAAACCCTCCCTGGAAAGTCGGGCGATACTACTGCGCATGTTTCCACATTCTTTTGCAGTTTCCTTTTGTGAAACAATTCGCCCTGCATATAGAACATATAGGGGCAGAAAATGTCTCTTTGTTTCTTATTTTTACCTGGTGGCCAAGGAATTTTTCATTAGAATGATAACTTGGCAAGAAATTGCGTCTTATCAAGGGGGCTTCCTCTTCCTTTGTTTACTTTTTTCTCTATCCCGCGAATGCAATTGCATTGTAAGGGGAGGGTATTTTGAAATAGAACCAGTTGGCTGACATTTGCATAAAGATACATACATATACATAGATACGTTTCCTTGAAGAATGGGTCTTAAGTTTATGGCTTGATCGTCTAGGAAGTTGAGTTTTGTAATGAATGTATTCAGCTCGTTTCATTAATTGGTTTATGTAAACGAGAAAGACCGTGACCATATCGTTTCCACGTTAGAATTATAAGATTTTCATCACATGTTATTTATTTTAATATTCAGAATACTGTGTTATAAGTGTTCCAATAATTTTTGTCTATTTGAAAATTATTTAGCTATGTATTCCTTTCCATGTAAGCAACAATTGATTTTTCAAAAAGAAAATTCAAAATTGTTTAATACATACCAGATACATAAATCCAATGGAAAGTACGAACATATTTCACTCTGTATATTACTTATTACTGCCATAAAAATAAACAAAGTACTTATTAATGACCAATTTAGGGATACATTTTTGACAGTGCTGTATTTCCTGTCCGCAATCTTGGCCACAGGCAAACAATCTGCGTCTAATTGGTAACCAAAGAGCTCGCTGCCTTTGAAATAAATATAATTAGAAGGTCTCAGCGTTTGAATTACGGATCTGGGGTTTGAGTTTTCCATATCAGTGAGCTCGATTTGGATTTCGGGGGATGGGAAAGATTTTCCCAGGTCAGGTAGAGGTTGCGAAAAATGTAAGCCGAAACGATTTCGGGGGTTGAGAAGGTAAGGTCGTTTGCCCGGGCACTGGGCACTTTTCCCTGGGAGTGAGTCCGGGAATCCGTGACACGAAATTTCCATTTGGCTCCCCACATTTTCCCCGACTTGTGTGCGTCGTTAATGAAGGCATTTGAGCATTTGAACCAAACAAGTTGCAGTTACCCCTCTTTGAAAGAGGAAACCCGAAAAGACAGAAGAAACTCCGACTCCGGAAAGTCGCCGTCCAAAAAAATGAGTAAAGAAAAGGCAGCCGACACACAGCGACAATGCAGCTAAGTAAACAAAAAGAGGGAGCCGAAAGAAAGGAGGGGGGGGGACGTCGAGAGAGAGCGAAGAAAGAAAAACATTTACAAAAGAAAGTTCATTGAACTGGTGTGCCAGCGCGTTCGTCGTTGGCTAACTTCACTTATGAGCCATGGATGTTGATGACGTCTTGAGGTTGAATTTCAAACCCATTTTTCAAACAACTCAGCAACGCAGAAGTGCCAACGTCAACGTCAGTGACCGCTCATACACCCCCCTCCAACCACTTTTCAGAATGGAAAAGGAAAACTACTCCTCGATCGGTTTAACCAAGGGTGTTGTGGGGCAAGTTAGAAAATCTAGGAAAGCCAGACATTAAATGGAAACCCCACATTTTTATTTTTATGATTATGAACCATTTCCGATATTTCATTTTTACTGATTGTTCATTACTGATTACAAATTGATCATTTTTTCGCAACTTTATATTCATGATCTTCACATTTCCTTCCATAACATAAAGTCACAGATAAAATAATGCTTGTGAAAATCGACACTTAGGAAACATAGTCAACTGAATATGTCTTATTAGACCAATTCGCAATTTCGGTGTGTTATAGTTTGAAATGTTTAGTATAAAGTAAAGTATCTCTTAAATCACAAACTGTTAAGGTTAAATGTTGACGTACAGAATGATAAGATCAATCTATTTGAAATTTAGAATCTCTTGACGGACTAGTAAAAGGCAAGTCGAATGCAATCCTACGACAAATGTCTTTGGTAATAAACAATTATAATCACTAGTTATTTTAACTGATTCTTAGCCTAGATTCTATTTTAATAAAATAAAACTGTGTAAATAAGCCTAACATCCAATTACAATTATGGGCTTCCCTAATTAGGACAGATTCTAAAAAAAATATTAGTTAAAAAGAAAAGGGGCTTAAGCGATCGGCCTTATCTGTTGAGTGTTTGAAGCTCTAGCAAATTTATCAATAAACAATCAAACAAACTTACGTGCAGCCACACAAAAACACGAAAAAACAAAAACAGTACAACGCTGCATTTACATACATAGATAGATACACGACAGCGAAGGTATGTATATTGTTCATAACATGGGTGTAGCCAGGACTAGATTCATGGGGGATTCAACCAATAAAACGAATTTCAAGATAAGACATATGGAAATATTTTAGTTATTAGAGCTACTTAGCTTTCATTTAAAGCTAAACTTTAAAACGCATGGCAGTTAACCCCTTTTCTCTATTCTCAACTACGCCCTTGGTACATACGCTGTTCGTTGAGTTTGCGAAGTCGACTACGAATGAACGAAACAAAAACGATGAAGAACAGAACGCGATGAAACCAAATCGAAAACCGTATGTATTCGTGACCACTCGAGTGTGTGTGTGTGTGTGGTGAGGGACGGGAGAGAACGCGCCTGTTGCAAAAATTCAGTGCTGCACTCTCATTCGTGACGAAAGGATGTACGCCCGGTTGTAGTCGAATGAATCCGTGTACATCATCGCCCCCATATATGCCACGTGGCTCTGGATCCGTGGAAAACTCCACACTGGAATCGCACGGCCTACAGCTGCTCGAGATGGCTGGAAAGGAGGACTACGAGGAGCTGCGCGAACTTCTGCAGTCGTGGGATGTCGCCGATCTGCTGCCCCACCTGCAAGGTATGTATGTATGATTTACCATACATATGTAAACAAACCAAAACTCATAAAGAGCGGTCGATAAAGAGCGGGCGAAAAGAGAACGCGACTTTAACCCTGAGTGTGTCGTCGGTGATTGGTTTTAATCTCTTGTTGATTACAATTGCCGAGTCTTACGATTCGAACAGTTGTTTGAAATGAAATTAAATATTTAATATTATAGAATAAGTATTGTTATTTAATTTATTTCATTAAATAAAAGGTACCTACATATTTACATAACTTGAATTGTGTAAGTAATAATTATCTGCGCTTTATAACTGTGGTATTTGTAAATAGCAATTAAATGATTTAAACAATACAAATAAACTCCTTTACTCTGATCAAAGTTTTACTTGCTGGCTTTATTTTTAAAGATAATCTTTGTTTTTGAAGAATTTAAATTTAATTGCTAGCAACAAACCGGAAATTCAGATTGAGTCAAAACACAAATAACAAAAATAATAATAATATTCTACTCGTGTTAATATAATGTTAATGAATCATGCTTTGATACCAGTCTATCAAAACCACAATTCATATTTAATTTCCTACTTAGTTTATACAAAGATGATGCAGTTTTCAGATCAACATTTTTTAGTAATTTTAAATATATACATTTTCAAGCTGACTTGTTTCCTATAAAAGTAATGGAGTGAAAATCTACTTTCTAGCCTAGAAGATCTAATGAAGAGTATTTACCTAACTGTTTTTTAGATGAGGCCATCAACGTGGACGAGCTGCAGATGATAAAGCGCCATCATCTGTCCGAGTTGCTGCGTAACTTTCGCTTCGGGACTCGCATTCGCTTCGAGCACCACTTGGAGCGATGGCGCCGATGGTTGAATGTTCCGCTCCAGGGGGGCCAGGGCCCGAGTTCGATTCACTGCTCCGGCTGCCGCTGCCAGGAGGTTCAGGCAGCCGACTGCCACGGCCAGATCCCCCTGGTAACGGGCCATCCATCGGAATTTCCAGAGGATCCTGAGAAATGCGAGGACCTGGCCAAGACAATACCGGCGGAATCGCTGGTGGCCCTCAGTGAGCCCAGGAAAATAGAAGTTCCCTTTCAAATGCCCATGGTTGAGACTCCTCCACGGATTGCCAACGAGGTCATGTTGGTTAAACAGGAGCTGATACCGATGCAGCAAACTAGGACAGTGGAAGTTGGAACTGGGGCTGGGTCTTCGGGAGGAACCTCAGTCAGCAAAGATGATCAAAGTGCAGTGGCTGACCAAGAGGTCAGCATTATGGGTATCCTGCGAGCCTCGGGCATAAGGTCGCAGACCCTGCTTGAGCGTATTGGCCAGGATGAGCCCCTGGATGCTGTGCAGCGCCTGCTGCTCATTCAACTGGTGTGCAGCTACTACGAGGAGAACCAGCTGCACCTGACCCTACAGAGGAGTCACCTGCTGGAACAGGAGATCCTGCAGCTGTACCCGCAAGAGCAGCTCAACTACTACCGCACCGAGAGGCGGGGAAAGATCTACGTGAGGTTCACCAACATGAAGCGGAGCAAGAGGCTCAGTTCCTCGCGACAGGAGCTGAAACGCCGCCGCTCCGAGCTTGCGAGGGCGCTTCCGACGGGACAGGCACCTAGTGCCCATGTCACCTTCGCCGCGGACCAGATCTCCAGTCCGGACCGCTCCGATTGAGCTAGTTTGATAAGCAGTTAGGCAGCTAAACCCAAAACCTTAACGTAATGCTAATCTTAAGTTAAGCTATCCACTCGATGTGTAATATCTTTGTCTTATGTCTGTAAAACAATGAGTTATAGGGTATTTTGCGGGTCGACGCGATCCGGCGACTGACGAAACTAAATTGAAACTGATTTTGGTTACATGGGCTGTTTTTTCTTCTGGTTCTGTTCTTACTGAAAAAAATGATTACATCAGCGGCGAAAATAGACGGGCGACGGCGTGTTAACAATCGGCAAACACGGCAAGCGCGGCCAGCGACTTTCTGACTTTGCTGACTAACTACAAAGTGCGGTCAGTTAAGTATCTGCACTAGAAAAAAAATGGTGTACTTAAATTCCTGAACTAAATTTTGGGTTGATTTCATTTGGGTGACTCAGAAATCTCTTTGATCCTTATTGAAATGGCCCATTTTTTATATTTAAAATCAAGAATCATTTGTTCATGTGTTCTAAGGCATAGCTATATTTTTAAAATTTTTTAAATATAATTTTAATCTTTTCTGGTAACCAAAGATTATTTAGATTTCTTATTGGTTTTTTTTTATAAAGAATAAATATTTTGGAATACAACCATTTTTGTGTTCTATACCCCACTTTTGATCTTGAATATGACAACTTAACTAACTTTAGTTAAGTTTTTGTTTTCTGTGTTGAAGAAAAGCGGGGGGCGTTTCGGTCGAAACTAATTAATTAAGTTGCTCGCTTAGTGCTGCGCTTTCAGAGTTTTGTCAGCCTTTCTGGTCTTTTCGATTCTCCAGTTTCGTCGCACATGTTCGGTGCTAATTGCCTTTATCAGTGTCGCGCCGGAGAGCAAACAAAACTATCTGCAGGCCCCGGCAGATAGCGTGTGATTGCCTTTCGAAGCTCCACTTTGGCCACCTCCAGTGGGCGGTGATTTTTCGCAGTTTCGTATTTTTGCATTTTCAGCATTGTTCGATTCCGCGGCCAGCGCATTCCAATAGATCTTTACGAAAACCCCTTTTTTTCTGTTGTATCCTAAAGCAATTGTTCTGTGCATGTATCTGATGGATACGCCGTAGTAAATAGGTCGCCAGCCACATGGCTACAAAAGTTGCTTGCGACAGGGCGACAAACTATTTTATTTGTAGCGAATGCGTATCTGTGAGCTTTGCTAGCTGTAAAAGCTCCTCTGTATGTACTACTTCGTATCTGCAAGATACTTTTTACATTTTCCCTACTTTAATTACTCAAATTCTGGTTTATTACACACGATCGGGGTTCTAACAGTCTGTATGTATGCATTCGGTGAGTAATGCCCGTACTTGTTTCGTTTATCTTATCTAGGTTTTGTGCTTTTCAGCCGCCTCTTCTGCTCGTTCCACTCGCTTTTTCTGTATTTTTTTTTTCGTTTTTCTATGGCATCCAAATAGCTGGACAGCCAACTCACACACAGATACACTTTTTCGAGTGGGGAAAGTAGGTCAATTACACGTGTCGTGTGTGTATGTACATCTGTATTTTGTTTTTTCGTATTTTGTATCTGCGGCATATGTACGTTTGGTTTTTATGCTTGGCCAGCATAATCAAACAAGCACTTTGTTGTCGCTTCTTCGTGGCCCGATCAAAAGTCTACTATTTGCCCAGTTCTCCATTCTCCGTTCTTTGTTTTCTCTTTTTTTTTCTTTTGGTTTCTAGGCCAAAACGCTGCAATGGGCGTTCTTCTTGTTTATCTTTTGTGGAGTTTTATGGACGGAACTCGGACCAAAGATAAACCCGCTGGATGATAAATTGGGGGCACTATTATGTGTATTATACAGAGATTGAGAAATTTTTAGACTAAACACGTTTGAAAGTATCCAGATAAGCTTAAAATTTTGTATTCAGCCCTTAGTCAAAGATGTTTTGTTGCAAACGTTTAATTTAATTTTAAAACTTTTTTAAAACGTTGAAAGCTGCATTTTTTAAAATCAATGAAATTTTGTAATTAAAACTCAAAAATAATTAAATGAATATTTAAAAGACAAATACCTTTGCAACTTAATACTATGTAAGGTTTCGGTTAAAAAACCAAGTCTTCTAAGAACCTTGAACTATAGTTTAGCACTAATACGCAAGTTTTATTCTAAGGTACTAACTTAGTAAAAATAGTTGCCCTTTGGAGCGTGTTTTCCCCGTGTGGAAAGGACGTTGAAAGGACAAGGAAACCATTGGAATGTGCGGGGGTGGATGATACAAATTATATACATACTGGGAGGGGGGTTGAGGTTTGGGTAGTGAGATAAAAAAGCGCCCAACTAGTATATGCCCGCAAATTGGGTCAATCGATAAAAGAGGCAGCGACGGAGGCGTCGACTGCGGCACATGCGCCAAAAAGGGGCGGGGGTGTGGGTGGGTGTGGCGCCCAAGGAGCTTTTCCCTCGATTTTCCTTTTTTCCGAGAGCCTGTTGTTGGTAATCCAATTGTAGGTGGGCCAGAAGCGTTCTAAATATATGATGCCATGTAATGTACATTACACATAAAAGTCATGTGCTTTATATATAGAGGGGTATACGTATATAGTGTACCCTTCCTGCGTTACATGGCTCCAGCAATATGGATTACATCACACGAGGTTCTGCAGCCCGTTTCCTTGTATGTGTATGTGCGACTTTTAATATTTTATAGGGCAGCTGTCACTGCTCCACTTGCCACCCCCCGAAAAGCACCCGAAAATACCTCCCAAAAACCACCATCTCGCCCACTAACTGCGGGCTCGTAAAGCGGAGTTTGGGGCATATTGTCGTTCCAAGCTGATAAAATAAATAAAGGAGCCTTAATGAATGTTTTTCTTCCAGGGCTGATTAAATTTTTGCCATCCATTCCAAATATTTTATCCCACAAGAATGTTAAACATTGCGGTGCAGGGGCAAAAGTTTGCCCTGGAACTTGGAACTTTATTCTCAGCGGTCTAAAATTGATTTTCTAAGTGCTTTAGGCCATTTTCCAAGTGGATAAAAGGAGAAAAATACTTATTTGTAGTTTACTTTGATGTTGTCTTTGTATAAAAAATGCCTTAAATTAATTTGTGTCTTGATATAAAATTGTACCTGTATTTTACGGGGAAAACAAATTGTAAATAAAAACTGGGTCTAGTAAAATAAGAAACGGAAGTTTATTAAAATAACTACCATTTAACGAAGTATACATTTTTATTACGCTTTCAAATAAATATATCTTAGCTTGTTTTAAAAAGTTTTAGTCTTTTATAATAAGTAAATAATAGCTTAGAGAACGTTTTGTAATGCAATGTTAAAAGATACATTTGTTCTTACAACATCTGATTTTTATGAGTATTAAATATCAAATTAATAAATTGATTTTATCTATAAAACTTAGTTAGTCAAAAGAAGAAAAACAATTCTCAAAACAATTTATAAAATAGACAATAAATAGTGTTAGCGGCAGCTCAAACCTTTTTACATTTATTATACATATAGCTTACTTTATTTCTACTTGACATATCTACCTTACATACATTGTGTAGAATTGTTAATGAACATTGAACTTTATTGATTCGGCGTGGCAGCTCTATGTTGGAAAGCGGGAATTTCAAAAAGACAATAACTATCTTTGAAAATATAGTTCCTTAAAAGTAGGTAATAAATTCTCCTTGGCCAGAGTGCTTAATAATAATCCCAACCCAAACGGCAGTCAATTAAACAGGACACTGGTTGATATTATTTGAAATATATTTTATTGGTAGGCAGTTTTGAAGAACATTTGTAATGACATTTATATATAATGAACATGTTTCAAATAATCATTTTCATCTCGCTTTCATTTTGCTCGACTTTCTCCCATTTGTAATATTCTTCTATGTATGTATGTATATAATAAATTTATTTACTTTATTATTATTATATTTTCCCACCTCATCTCTAATCGTTTACTTTGTTTAGTTGCTGCGGTTGCGTTTTTTTTTGTTGTTTACCTTTTATGTTGCTCTTTGTTGTTGTGGTTGATTCTTAATTTTGTTTTTGTTGTTTTGTTTTTTTTTGTCATATACCTTGTAAACTTATGTAGTTTCATATATGTATAATTTATATATATGTGTGTATATATAATGGCTTACTATAAGTTACTTAAAAAACATTATATAATAAATATTTACTCGTACTTTATGTATGCCTCCCCTTGTTTCCGTTCTTTTTTGCCTACTCCTGCTTAAAGTCCAGTGCTCAGATCGGCAAAATTTGTTTGGGTCACAAAGTTTCAATGGAAATAATGTCAAAATCAAAATTTAAATACAGCAGCGCAGTGTGGCCATTCAACTATCGGTGATTTTAATCTATTGACTGATCACACTGTCTCAAAATTAGACCTTTTCACTTTCCAAAAAAGTTTGTCGTTCTGAGTACTAGGCTTTACTTCATATATTTGTATAATATATGTATGTGTATATATATATATCCTTTTATTTTATTTTATTTTATTTATCAATAATTATTACCAATATCGTAGATCACCAAACTTGTTTTAAAAAAATGTTTACACGAAATTGTTGTTTGTTTTTCTCATTCTCTGCGGATATTTCGGTATCGGATTCGGTTTGGGGACTTGGTTTCTTGGGGTTTACACTTCTGCTCTGCCTCCTCCTCTCTATTCAAGTTTTTGCTCTGACTACGATCTTCGGCCTTGATCTTTGATGGATGATGCTGTAGTATCTATATAATTTGCGCTCTCTTTCCATATTTGCTATGTATATGTTTTTGTATCCGTATATTCCTATATTCATCTATCGTATGCTTTGCTCTAGTCATAAATATTTATATATATAGGTCTATGTACAGAGAAGTACACACTGGGGTTAATTCATCGATAGGTGATGCTCGACTTTTGATCGAGACTTTCCCATATAAATTCATTTAATCTGACATCATTTCTCGCCTGATATTCGGGTCTGTGTTAGAGAGTCTGTGTGTGTGTGTGTGCCTATATTGAGTTTACAATTTGCTAAATTACATTATTCGAGATTTTGGGTTTCGCTTGTTATCATTTGATTTATCATTTGTTATTTTCGCTAGATTTGTATAGAAAAAGTTGTCGAAGCTTTCCTTGCTATCCGTTAGTTTCGTACTTGTATTTGTATTTGTAAGTAGGGTACACGACGGCGGGGATAATATGATTAAAGTGTTTACGGCAAGTACTATAAGTAGATATACCGTTAGTTCATGTTCTTATTCTCAGTTTGTTCGTCACTGCTGCTGCTGCTGTAATTGAGACTATCTAGGCTAACAATACGATACGTGGTAAGTTAAGTTAAGTAGTTAAAGGCAAACGTTCCATCTTCTATAACTGGAAATCGAGATCGAGATCAAAGGTGAAAGTGACTGAGTGACCAAGTGACCAAGAAATTAACTGGCAGCGTTAGGAAATCGCTTTCAAAATGTTGGTTCCTATAGATATCTGGTTTGTCCCCAGTTAAGATGAGATTAGTGCTATCTTGATGCAGATATGTTGGCTTTCATCCATCGTTAATGGGTCGTAATTGTGTCGATGTGTTGTGTTTAAAGGTTTTTTAGTGTTTAGGTGTTTTTTGTGGGTGGTTGTATTGTCAACGTGGTGTTTAATTTGTTTTTAGCTTCGGGAGCCAGAGTGATGTGTCCTACGGTGAAGTTTGTTCGGTTTGATTTGTCGATAGTTAATTGTTCTCGTGTTCTCAATGGTCTGCATATAGATTGATGATTACATTATATCGTATATAGTAAACTTTCATATATTATACAGTTTCTGTTATGCTTACATAACTAGACACTTATGTACACTTCTGTCGAGCATGAAGATGTTACTAATTGTTACTTGACTCGCGAACTCGTATTGTTTCCTACTCTTCAGCTGCACCGTAAAACCCGAGGCTCCTGGTATAGGAACTTGTTGGGGAACTTTCTTTGGCGAGAGAATGGGGCGAAAAGGAGGACCCTAACTTATGTACACAAATCGAACGATCGCACAACTGAAATCAAAGCAAAGAGTGCAGCTATATCGTAGTTTACTTGGTCGTTAATCGATTACCTAAGTGGTGGAGGGGTACTCTATCAATTGAATAATCGATCCCTTTTCGTTCTAGTATGCGTTGAAAGATCTGAGGATAATTTAAAGCGCTAAAGAGTTTCCCTCTAGGGTCTACTATCCTCTCGTTCTTGGGGTTATGATATAGGCTTGTATGATATGATTGTGTTGTGTCTTTTGCTTCGTCTTTTGCTGAATGTCTTTGTGGTTGGTTTTCTATAGTAACCGAAAGTCAAATGATAATCTAATGATAAGCCCTAAACTTAAACGAACCTTAAATTTCCATTCTATCAATATTCTTGCTTACACTGGCAGTGATAACTCCATACTTCGTTCTACGATATCTCACGTAATATTTCCACTTCCCGATTAGTGCTTCCTTCTAAGTAAACAATAGGGAACAAAAACGCACTCAATGAAAACACTAATTTCATGCTAGTCAAACATGGTACTCTATAGTTTGTACACACTTGCAACTATGTAAATATGCCTCATAGGGGTATAAGTCATCTATGTCTGATATAATAACAATTTCTGCACTTCATCTAAACCAAAAGCAACATTTAGGAGTGATATTGGAACTATCGATCTACTGTATAAGTACTCGTACTAATGCGCATTCACAGCTGACTTGGGTAAAGCTTGCGTAATGGACTCAATCTATTTTGTCAGGGGCTAGGGAACGTGGGGATATCGTGTAGATTTAACTAATTAAAATAGAGATTGCACTTGTCTGTAGTTGATGTTCGAGTTTATTTTTATCGATAATATCCATATTAGCTGATACGAATGATAGGTAGTGTTCTCTGTTCTCTTTTTGGGTCTATATTGATAGTTCTTTGGTACACGGCTAAGGGCTAGGCAATATAATTTTTAAATCGCAATGCATGTAACTAGAATTTACATGTACATAAATACTTTTAATATATGGTACTTGTATCCATATCATATTTGTATTATCTGTGGTTTATCATTTATTGCTCTACATATTGTATCCGTATCTGTATCTATACTTTTTCCGTTTTGCGTCTGATGCCAATGTTTATGTACAGTGTGATTGTGTGGGTGTATGATAGGCTGATGTTCATGTTTAACTAACTATAACAGAGGCTAGCATATATATCGTCGATAATTGTAAGTAAATGCTGCACTTTGGGTCCAAAGCAGCACTGAATTAGTTGCTTATTCAATTGTAATGCAATTACTCCTTTGCTTTTCTTCCCGTTTCGATTTCATCACATTCGCGCAGTGGGTAAACTAATGGCTGATGAGGGGCTGGGTGGGTCTTACTGGAAATAGTAGCGGATTGACTAGGGGGATGCAGTGCCCGAGCACGTAGTCTACGTTCTGCAGCTCCGACCGACAGAGAGAAAGTGAAGGACAGAAAGCTCTCAAGGGGGAAATTGGGCTAAGAAGGTGTCTTGACTAACGATAAACTTTAAGTTGAGTTCGAGTTTGAGTTCGAAAAAGGATTGATTTAGTGAGTTAGAGAGAGAGTTAAGAGAGTTTACAAAGTACGCTATACGAGCTGACTTTTAAATGCATCCACAATTTGAGTATAGCGGCAACCTAATTACACAATACACATAAATATCAAATAATTTGCATTTCGCATTGCATTTACATGGTGTCATTTACAAATGTGTGTGTGTGTGTTTGTGTTTGTGTTTATAGTGTATGTGTGTGTGAGTCGTAGAAATACTGCATAGTTGGTATTGGTATCGGCATCGGTAGTATACAAAATAGTAGACAGTGCTTTTGGTAATTTCTTGCTGTTTGGTTTTTTCTTTATCGCTTTTGGGTAAATAGTACGGGTGTATTCCTTTTGCCTCATCTGCATCAGTAGATGTGTGTTTATTTTTCGGTTTTTCGGGGGCACTGTTTAGAAAAAGCTCTTCAAGAAGCCAGCTGGCCCAGCCTAAAAATGTACAAAGAGAAAAGTACTTAGGGAAATCCTAATATCTTTGGGTTACTATGAACTTACATCCTGCTGCTGCTGTTGCTGCGTTTGTGCTTGTTTGACTTTGGCTTGAGCGATCTTTAAGGCTCTGGAAAGGGTAAGAACGGAATGAATTCATTAGGTTTTGATCCTTGGAGGATGTATGCTTTGCACTTACTGTTGCAAATCCATGATGGTCTTCTCCTTGGCATTCTGCTCCTCCTGCGACATTTGTACCAATTGCAGCAAACGCTCCGTTTCGGTTGCCGCCTTCTTGTGCTCCTCCTTTGTGTTTTGCAGCTCCTTGACGCATCTGAAATGGAAAAATTATCATATAGAATCATTACTATAAGGTCTTTAAGTATACAACTTTAAAAATCTAGTTTAGGCACTCTTAAACTCAAAAAAACTAAAGGGTATGCAATGTAATATTTATGTTACGTGTATCTACCCAGGGGCGCCAATAATAATAATCTTTTGTAGTGCGTTTTTAAACTTACGCTTCCAACTGTCGCTGAGTGTCCATGAGCTTCTTGTTAAGCTCGCCGGCAGCCGCCGCGCCGCCTCCTTGCGTCTGGAGCGACTTCTCCAGCTGGTCCATTTGCTCCTTGCGTTTGCGTAGTTGGACGTCGAACTCGGACATCTTCTTCTCCTTGTCCTCGATGTCCTTGCGCTTGGCGTCGATCTGCTTGCGCTGCTCGTCGATGATCTTGCGTTCGCCCTCGGTGGCCTTGGCCTGGTTGTCGATCTGCTTGCGCACCTCCTCCAGCTGCTTCTGTTGCTGCTCCAACTGCTGGCGCTGCACGTCGGTGGCGCCTGCTCCCGCACTGGCAGCCTGCTGCAGTTGTTGCATCTGCTGCTGCAACTGTTGCACCTGCTGTTGCAGTTGCTGCACTTGTTGCTGTGCTGTTTGAAGCTGTTTGGCCTGCTCTTGGTTGGACATCTGGGAAAGATACTTTTGGTTATACACACTCTCTACTTTGTTAAGCAGTTAAACCACCTTGCTCTTCTCCAGCTCTGTGACCAGGAGTTCCAGTTGCTGCTGGAAGCGATCCCGCTCGGTGCAGGCCGCCTGCAGCTCGCCCTTGACCTTCTCCATTTCCTTGGCGTCCGCTCCGCCGGCACTTGCTGCGGATTGTTGCTGCTGCGCCGCCTGCTGGTGCTGTTGTTGCATCTGCTGCTGCATTTTCTGCATCTGGGCGTGCTGATCCTTGATGTGTTGGTCCATAAGCTAAGCGGGTAAAAGCCAAGCGAATATTAATTAGTCATGTCTACGCTTTAGTTTTACAAAAGTTTTTGTCCAAACTTTAATAAGAATTCATTCAAAAGTAATTGTAAACACAGAACCCATAATGATCTAACTACCAAATGATAATGTTAAATACTTACATATTGACATAAAAAATGTGTTGAAATAAGTGATTTTAAATGTGTTAGAAAGTTGTTAAGTTGTGTTAAAGACAAAAGCCGTTTTGTGCTGAATTTGACCTGCAGTAGGCTGGGCACATCCACACCAATCCTCACCTGAATGCGCTTGTGCATCTCCTGGGCGGCCTTGTCGGCCATGTCGGCGCGTCCCTTCTCCTGCTCGATGACCTTGCGCCACTGCTCGATCTCCTCGCGACTCGCTCCCGCTGCCGCCGCCGCTGCCTGGGCCTGTTGGGGTCCGGCGGCGGCCAGGGCGCGCTCCGACTCCTGGAGCTTCTGTTGCAGCGCCTGGATCTCCTTCTGCATGGCCTGGATCTCGGCGGGTGAGGCTCCGGCGGGCTGGGCGGCGGGAGGCGGCACCTGGTGGCCGTTGCGCAGCTTGCGGTTCTCCTCGCGCGTCTTCTGCAGCTCCGCCTCGGCGCTCTGCAGCTCCTTCTGGAAGTTCATGAGGATCTCCTGGCTCTTCTCCAGCTGCAGCACCAACTGTTCCCGCTCCACGGCCAATTGCTTGACATCCGACTCGAGCTTCTGGACATGCTTCTCCAGCTGCGGATGGGGGGCACCACCGGCGGCTCCTCCGGCATTTCGACTGGACTGACGCAGGGACTCACGCTCGGCCTCGGCCTTTTCGAGGCGATCGTGGAGGCGACCCAACTCGGCGCCCATGCGCTCGAACTCGATGCGCGTGGACTCGGTGTTCTCCTGCTGCTTGGCCAGATGCATTTGCGCCTTCTCCAGTTCCTTGGCCAAGCGACCGGCCTCCAGCTCGGTGGCGTCGCGCGACTGCAGCGCCTTTTCGAGGCGATCCCGCAGGCGGTCGATCTCCTGCCGCTCGCCAGCGGACAGAGCGGATGAGGAGGACGTCGACGCTCGGACCGGATCGCCGGGGCTCACCGAGGACTGTTGCAGGCGCAAACGATCGACCTCCTTCAGCAGTTTCTCGTGCTTGTCCCGTGCCTTCTCCCGCTCGATGTGGGCCCGCTCCAGCTCGGATCGCTGCTTGTCCTGGTTGGCCAGCATCTTGGCCACCTCGCCCTTGGATAGTTCCAGCTGCAGACTGGTCTCGTGCAGCTTCGACTCCATGTTCTGCACCTCGTTCTCGATCTTCTCGTACTTGTCCTTGTACTTCTCGAACGACTCCGACTCGTACTGCGACTTGCCGCGTATGGTCTCCAGTTCCATGAGCGTCTTGTCCAGCTTCTCGCGCAGCCGCTCGTTCTCCTCCTTGAGGCGTCGCGTCTCCCGGCCAAAGGTGTCCGTGTCCTGGAGCTTGCGCAGCTCCACCTGACTCTTCTCGTAGCGATCGCGCATCTTCTCCAGCTCCACGGCATAGTGGGCGGCCTCCTCCTTGGCCGCCTCCACACTGGCACCGGCCTTGGTCTGGGCGGCATGGGCCCGCTCCAGTTCGTAGGTGACCCGCTCCAGCTCCGACTGGAAGTGATCCTTCTCGCCCTGGGCCCGCCGGATGTCCGTTTGCAGCTTGTCGAAGCGATCGCGACTGTGCTCCAGCTCGCTGCGCGCATTATCCTCGCACTCCTTGGCGCGGCTCAGCTGGAGCGCCGCCCGATCGCAGGCCTCCTGCAGCCGGGTGCTCTCGTCCTGCAGCTTACGCAGATCCTCGCGAGCCTTGCCGGCTGCCAAACCGGATCGTTCCGCCTCCACCTCCAAGCGGGCGCGATCCGCCTCGGCTGTATCGCAACGCGACTGCAGGCGATATATCTCGTTCTGGGCTCGATCGTACTTCTCCAGCATCTTCTCGAACTCCTTGTTGGAGGTGTCCTTCTCGTCGATCAGCTTCTGGCTGGCATACAGCGCCTTGTCCAGCTTCTCCTTGAGGATCTCCACCTCGGTGACAGCATCGTCGCGCTCCATCTGCAAGTAAGTTGTGGTACAGAGGGTTACATAAAGTGTTTCCAGCTTGCAATGGAGTTTAGCTACTGATTTACACAAACAGCCAATTTTTCTGGTTTTTTTTCAGTTCAGTTCTCATGCGGTTTTTCAAACAATATGCAGTACAGACAATGTAGTTTAGTATAGAGTTTAGTAGGGGTGATGGCCAATTGTTTTGGGTTTTAGTTTTGCTCGACGAGGATACCTGAAGAATTTGCGTTCGCTGATGGGGAAGTTGGGGGGCAGTTGGGTGTCAATTACCTGGAGTTTCTGCTGAATGGCGTGCGACTTCTCGTAGCGCTCCTTGAGGACCTCCAGATCCGTTTGCATCGCCTCCCGATCGCGGGCGGCCTTCATCAGGAGGGTCTGCGCCGATTCCGAGCGCTCCTTGAGCGTCTCCAGCTCGTCGGAGAATTGATCCCGCTCCTTCTGGATGCGACCCAGTTGCACCTGGTATTTCGTAGTTGTGTGTTTTTTTTTTTATTGTGAGTGATGTGGGTTGTGACAGTCGAAAGATAGTTTCGCATACGTAGAGATATATGTTAGGGATAAATAGTTATAGTTATGTACAAGGCGGGTTAGAGGTTAGGGGTTTATTGGGGTTTAAGCAATAGCAATCACATCGATCTAAGCGAGGTTTCAGTGGCATGTTTAATAGGTGTTAGTTGGTTAATAGTCTATCTCTGGGGGTTAGCACAACACAGTTACGTTTACAGTCACAGATTTTCGGTTAGCTAGTCTCTTCGAAGATGGGTGTGGGTGTGTGGTTTAGAGTGTGGGTGGTTCATTTGGGGGGCTGGGACTGGGACCCGGGCATACCTGCGTCTTTTCCAGCTTCTCGCGTATGCGATCCGTGTCCAGGGAGAGTGTCTCTCGCTCCTTCTGCATCCTGGCTGCTTGGCCCAGTGCCTTGTCCAATTGCGACTGCAGGTTGTCGTAGTCGTAGGTGAGCTTCTCCTTCTCCAAAACCAGACGTCGGTTCTCCGTGCTCGCCTTGTCCAGCTTGTCCTGCAGATGATCGACCTCGTTCTGGGCCTTGTCCAGCGAGTTCTGCAGCTTCTCGTGCTGCAGCTGCGACTTGCCCAACGTGGCCTGGGTGCGCTCCATCTCCTCCTTGATCTTTTCCACCTCGGAGAAGGCCTGTGCAACGGATTGTGGTTGGGGTGAGTGAGGATGGTTGGGTGGTTGTGGGGTTTTTTTTTGGGTTGGATGCTTAGCTATTGCTAAACGGTTTTTTTTTGCCTACCCGATCTCGGTCGGCGTGGATGCGCGAGACACCGCTCTGCGCCTTCTCCAGCTCCTGGCGCAGACTCTCCTGCTCGCCCTGGGCATTCTCCAGTTTCGCCTTGAGCCGGTACACCTCGCCCTGGCTCTTCTCCAGCTTCTCCTGCAGGGCGGCCGCCTCCTCACGTGCCCTTTCCGCATCCGACTGTTTTAGTTTTGGTTTCGGTTTCAGGTTTCAGGTTTTTCGGTCGGATTTACGTTATCAATCGATCGTAGGGGATCGAAGGGTTTATCATGTTGTCGGTAGGGGTAGAGTGGATGTTGGATAACGGATATTATTTACAGGCCATTATGTGGGACAAAGGTTCTTAAATGACTGATTCGACTGACTGACTGACTGACTGACTGAATGTCTGACTGATTAGTAGACACGAAACAGAGGATTAAGGTGACAAACGACAAATATAACGACAAATAGTACTTAAATTACGATAACGATTACGAACACGATCACAACGTCTAGCGAGCGATAGATAGCGATTTATGCTGCGAGCGGTTGACATTGAGAGAGATATAGCGCAGGAATCGAGAAAATCAAGAGAAAGGTGGATGGTGTGGAGAACACAGCTTTTAAAGGATGTGGTTTTCAAGGAAGTAAAAGATTGCGTATTTAGTTTATAGGAAAAAGTTGGAATCTTAAGGAAGATTTTTATATTAGTTTAAGATTTAACGAAAAGTACTTAAAAGGCTCAGCTTTTTATGGAAGTAGTTTTTAAGGAAGTAAAAGATTGCCTATATAGTTTATGGCAAAAAGATGATATTATCTTAAGGAAGATTTTGATATTAGCTTAAGATTTAAGGAAATGTATTTTTAAAAGTTTTTTAAAGGCATTATAGGAACAGGAAAGTAGAATAATTGTGATTGTTGTAAAAACTTGCATATTTATTTAAAAACTAACTCCTTACGTAAACATATGAATGACAAGGAAAAAGCCAGGAATTCGTTTGGAAACACACGGACGGAAAATGAAAGAGAAAAATTCTACAAAATGTAATTGTTGAATAGTTTACAAAACACTTTAATCGAATTTGGAAAACGCAATACTATTATGGAATGGTTAAAGTGAAAGGAATAATGACATGGAACAGACGGACATGGAAATACTGGTTCAACACATGGCGGGCATTTAAGAATGAGTTCGCGATGAAGTAGACAACCACAGATGGCTCATTAGTGCAAGAGGAAAATTAGGGGAAATTAGAGAAAGTGCGAGAGCAAAGTAAGGCAAAGTGTGCGTTTGAAATGCTAGCGGATGTGTGGGCGTCAATGTTTTTGTGAGAGCGAGTGAGCAGTTGAGTCAATTAACTAGGAATATAAGCAGCTTTCCGCTTCCTTCTGTCGTTTTACTTCGTGTCTGTGTGTTGGTGAAAGTCCATAGGAAAATGCTCCAAAAGCTGAGCTGCTCGAAGGATACTTTGTCATACTTTGCTTTCATCCGGTTTTGGGGGCAGGTTTCATTTTGTGTTTTTTCTCGGGTTTTCATAAAATACCGGAAGTGTGGCAGATGAGCTCGAGGCATTATATCGTACAAGGTCAATCGATGTATGTTGCTGTATGTTTATGCTATATTTATAGGCATGTGTGTATGGGTATGTATATGCTGGTATGGCTATGTTAGTACTTCAGGCAATGCAAGTTACATTAAATTGAACAAGTGACAGATTGCAACTAGCTTTTTTTTTGGGTATTCTTTGGATTACTTTGGCATAGTCAGATGCAGTTCAAGTTTGCAATCGAATTCAATTACGGTTAGTTGCGTTACTAAAAACTTGTTTGATTGATTGATTGTTTGGAAGCGGTTTTACTCACAAAACGTTTTTCAGTTTCGCCCTATATATAGAGAATGAATGTAAGCACAACGGTTTAGATAGAGTTTGGTTTTAGTATACATTGTCTCAACGGTGGTATTCGCAATAAATTGAACATTTACAGTTTACTACGTTTACATTTACGGTTACGGATTACGTTAAAGTTACGAAAGAAGCAAAAAAAATAAAAGTAGATTAAATCGAGTTGAACAACTTTATCCCTAGCCCCGTGTTTTGGCCATAGCAAGTGCTCGGGTTTGGTATTGTGTGTAGTTGGGATGGCATGTTGCAGCAGAGAAAGTTATAGACAGGTGGGTGGGGTCCCTCGCTCGATTGTGTTCTGTGTGGGTGTGAAGAGATCTCCTCATTGCCAGGCGAAAGTTTGGTCCATCAACAAAGCACACGCACACCGATTTACGATTTATATTTATATATAGTATAGTTATATACACACACAGAATAGTTGTATATGAGAATTGCACTTGCAATTGCGATTCGGAGTTCGATTTATACAGTAAAGTATACGTAAATAATATATGTAAGGCTAAACTAAAAGAGCATTCAGATATGCATATCGATATATGTATATGGCTGTCTCGGTTCGCAGGCAAATGGGTGAGTGTTTGGACCATACCTGTGTGACTCTCAGCTCGGCCTGGGTCCTTCGCAATTCGGCCGAGGCCTTGTCGGCCCTTTCCTGGGCTCGATCCAGCTCCTGGGACGTGGTCATCGTGGTCCTGCCAAACGTTGTCTTTCGGCGAAACGGGAAACATTCAAATTAGTTGATTGTCCTCGAAAATAGTGGGTATAGTTAGGATAACAAGTGCAAAACAACAATCGAAAGCAGTTTAAGGCATTAGCAAATGTGTTCATAAAGATGTTCTCGAATACGTTTGATGTATGGATGAGTCCAGCAGGCAAGCTGTTTACAATGGATCCAATCCATGAAGCTGTGAATGAATTAATGAAAGTTTGGTATTTTCTTTTTTTTTTTGCTTGGATTTGGACAGATATTTCGCTGTGCTTTGGGTGCATTTGACGCTTGGTTCTCTAAATTCGATTTATATTCGAATGGCGTGAGCATTTTTTTGTTTTTGGGTCTAGAAAGAACTAGGCTGCTATTGCGTTTTGTGGACTAGGCTGGGTCAGCGGCTTTGGCCGACTTACCGATATCTTGCCCGTTTCGAACATTAACTTTTGTACATTCTGCAAGAGTACGATACGAACATAGTTTTATATCTTAATCTTAGGGTTATACGTATGTATGCATGTTCGGCGGCAATTCAACTCATTCACACCTTCGGTTGTCTGCACAGCGATTAAATCAAAACCCAACTAGGCGAGTGCTGCTAATCCTGTCTAAGTATCTAAGTGCGCAATATGTCAGGGCTTTATCGGATCTGAAATCGTTGGTGGTGGGTGGTGGTTTGCTTGGTTGCTTGGTTGGCTAAGTAAGACTTCAGCCTGCTGGCTCTAAATGGCGAATGAGAGTTCAGTTGAGGGCAGGCAAACAAAATATTACGTGTTCTGGATAGTAACGAGTGCTGGTTACATCGATATACAATGGATATATGGTTTTGCGATACATAAAAGGTGCGTTTTTGCATAATAGCGATATTCGACATGTTTTCGATTAAGACTAATTAGTATGTTCAACATTATGATTTATATTATCTTTATAAAAACATTATCGATAAGTTAAATTCTCAAAATAAATACCAATAATATTCTAAGGACAATACAGTTTTATGAACTTTGATTAGAACTCAAACTACTTTAACCTCAACATTTATATTCTAGGGTGAATACTTTTCACATTTTTATAATTACTGATAAGATTTCAAACTACTTTACTCGAAAACTACGACTTTCGATATTATGCAATCTAGTTGGTAATTGGAAGTTTGGAATTCGGATTTTTGGGCTTACTTTGTGTAGTGTGGTCTGTTCTTCTAGCTGCATCTATATTTGGTTTTTATTGAGTGAGTTTTTTTATTTTTATTTTTAGGTTGATTGGTTGATGTTGTAGTTATTATTATTATTGTTGTAGTTGTTGTTAGGTAGTTGGGATGCGTAATGTGTACATGTAAATACATATTCAGATACAGATATATATATATAGATATAGATGTAGATACAGATAGCACATAGATATGTGTATGCATATGGGTTCATAGATTATCGATAGCAGTATGTATGCAAGTCTCTCGATTATATGTACACAGCGCAAACATACATACGAATAGACTGATAATAAGTAATAGTTATTGGGTTAAGTCGGGGGAACTGGTCATAATGCACGAGTACCTGCGAACGTTCCAGATCGTGTTTCAGCCGCTCGTTCTCCAGTTCCAGGCGGGCGATCCTCTGCTTGGTGGACTCCCAGTCGGCGCTGCTCCGTCCCATTTCGCAGGTGGCCTTCTCCAGCTCGGCCTTGGACTTGCCCAGTTCACTCTGCGAGGCCTCCAGCTTGATCTCCAGCCGCTCCCGCTCGGTGACCGCCCGCTCCAGTCGCGTCTGCAGCTTCTCCACCTCGCTCTCGGCGGCCCGCAGCTTGATCTTGTAGTCGGCCACCTCGCGCTCGTGGAGATCCCGCTCCTCTTGCTTCTCGTGCTCGGCGCGGTCGCGCTGATCCCGCAGCTGGGCCATCTGCTTCTCCTTGTCGCCGATGGCCTCCTCCAAGCTGGTCAGGGCGCCCTCGGAGCTGCTGTGGTGGGCCTGCATGGCCGACAGACGGGCTCGCGCCATGTCCACCTGGTTGTCCTTCTCCTTCAGCAGGTCCTCCAGGTTCTCGATCTGGTGAAAGAGAGCGGGGACAGGGATTGAGGAGCTGGCACCCAGAAAAACGACTGCCCAATGATGTCCTAAGCTCAACGTAAGTACATGTGTCTATAAAGCTGCCTTAAACCTGAACTTAGAATTTCATAAAGTGGTTTTTCGGTAAACTTTAGAAATTTAAGATACTGGTGAGATCCGACATTACTATTTTTATTGACCCATTAAAATTATGTTCTATTAAAAAGTACAAAAGTATATTTTTAAGTGCTTAAAGATCGTTAGATATTTTTAAGAAACCTTTTCAGATTAGGAACCTTGACATTACCCAAACTTATAATTTTGTTATACATTTTTAGTCTTTGTAAAATAAAATGTGTTGCTCTTATTCTGCCCAAGCTTTTTGTAATTTTAATATAATCAAACATTATTGATTTCTCATTCTGATGTATTCTTAGAATAACAATTTTACTGTCTGTTTTTAAACACCTAAACACCCAAAGTAAAAATGTGTAACTACCATTTTTAAAAATAAATAGACAAAAACCTTTAGCTGTTATTCAGGACCAGATTTAAATAAATATTTAAGAAAATAATACTTCTTAGTACAAACTCCCCTAGTTGCACTTTGTCAATATTCTACATGAGCAACTAATTTTTCAGGATCTGGGAGGGATTGGGGGTAGGCAGTCTAACCTTGCGCTGCAGAACGCTGATTTTGCGGTCCTTGATGTCCATATGGTCCTTAAGCTCGGTGAGCTCGCTAGTGAGGCGATTGCGCTCCTGGACCGTCTGCAGCGTGCCCTGGGTCTTCTTCTCGATCAGGCGGTTCTTCTCCTCGAGGCGGGCGCGCATCTCCTCGACGTCCGTCTGCAGCATGTTGTAGTGCTCCTCTTTGGCACATAGCGACTCCTTGAGCACCGCTATGTGCCGCTGGTAGTCCTGACGGGAATTACTTTACTGTGCAAACGACAAACTTGGGCGCGAGCGTTTCAATTTACCTGATGCTGCTCCTCTAGGGTTTTCATTTTGGCCGCCATCGCCAGGATCTCTTGATCCCTTCTCTGTATTTCAAGACGGAATTCGTCCAGCTGGGGTTCGATACGGTTGGTTTGGGAGTCGGGGTGGTATGATTTTTTTTTTTTTTTTGGGTGGTTGGAAAGGAACAAGTACAGATAACATTAGATCAGAAAGTGTTGCCACACATGGGGTTGCCTGGGCCGGGGACTGATCCTTAGCCAGGACTACAGATACGTGGTGGTTGGTGTTCTTGGTCTGCTTGTTGTCTCAAAGTATCATTTGCTGTTGCAACTGAGTGTGAAATGAGCGATTAAGAGGTGCGGACAGCGAGCTTACGCTTTGTAGAGGATGAGAGTTGGTGGATGGAGAATGTCTTGGGCCCCCCAATTCCCCAACATATTGGTTTAGTTTGGTACTCGTTATCGTATCCTAACCGCCCTCGTTGGGTGTCCTTTTCGGTATTATCGTGTGGGTGGGTGGGGGGTGTTTGGGCGTGGTCTGTTTTGGTGTATGTCTGATGGTTTTCTTTTTTTCGGGTTCGGAGAGGGGGTGTTTTGAACTAGTTAACTAGTTGGGTTTCTTTTTCGGAACGATATTTGACGTTCGGTTTTCGTATGTAATTTTATTGTTTGCTTTCGAAAAGTTTCCATTTTATAATGCTTACAGCTTAAGTTAAGTTTAACAGATTTCGAGAATATTCTTGCTTGTCGGAATTAAGTCTGAATGCAATCTTAATTAGGTTTACAGTTAAATCATTGTATAAATAGTAAATCCCGTGGGATCATAAATGTATATGCGTATAATCAGAATATTAACCATAATTATTCAAATACAATACAAGTATATAGAGAGTTATGTATAATGTGTATATCTTATATCAATATTCAAATGCCTCGTTTCTTGTTCTGTTCGTCGTCTTGTAGAAAAAGGTTATACAAATCAAACTGAGTCGAAGAGGAGAATCAAGTTTGGCTGAGCAACAAGAACAGAAGTAGGAAAAGCTAGTGGATAGTATCTTTGTATCTACTTATCTATTCACACGCTCGCACAGAAGTGCTGTCTTTCGAATTGGCTAGTGATAAGCTTTTTATCTTTCGGTTACGCTCACATTCACTGACGTACATATATTTCTATATATGTGTATATATAAACAATTGAAAAAGAGTTTATCTATGAACACAATTTCTGTTTTTGTTTTACGATTGCTGCATATTTTAGGGGTTCTCGAACTACCAACTACGACTAGGCAAAATTAAAGTAACTCCAGATTCACTTCTCTCCGTATCGATTCATCTAGTATATATTTAACCACTACTTTAACAAGAATTTTTACTTTCTTTGAGAAATATCTATGCATAAATTTTCAATTTTTTTCAAGCACAAAAAACAAGTTAGCACGTAATAATCGATAGTCCGACTAAAAGATAGATTTACTACTCAAAAGTATTCTGTAGTTTAGCATGCATTCATTGTGAATTTCGAATCAATTTTGGTTTCTTTTGGGCATGAAATAGAACAAAATGTTTGCCAGAGGTTCAATGGATTAGCATTCTATATATTTTGTATACTTATCGATGCCTACCGATTTTTTTGAGTGTATAAAGCGCTTCTTCGAATACGAAATACAAACACTAGTTGAGTCGAATACATAATAATACAATACAATATTCGCATAGACACATTTTGAATGCTTCTTCGTTTCACTTTGCTTAATGTCTCAGACACACAAAAACTAATTCAACCAGTTCGAAACCGATGCGATTCGATTCTATTCGATTCGTTTCGATTTGATCGCCACCTATTCGGCTCTAGATTGCACATATAAATTTCCATGTTTTCGTTCATAATTGACCTTCATTGCTAATCACACGCTGGTTTGTTTATAACTCTTGCATTTGCTTTTGCTGGGGAAGGCTTTGTTTGGGAGAGTTAAAACTTAGTGTTACAAAGAGGAGGCGGAAGAAGGTTAAGTTATGTAAATAATGGCTCTATGCAACTTATGCCCACTAATGCGAGAGAGAAGGTTATAATTGGGTTAGGCTCCTGGCTAGTTAGTAGGTAGTTAGTAGGTTGGGTATAGGAGGTCCTTGATGGCGTGGAATTACTATGACCATGCAAGGGCTCGTTACTTATTCGTTTACGCTTAGATATAGATAGAGTGTGTGTCTGTGCTGCACTAACAATTGGCTAAGTTGTCGAATGTTCATACTAAGTACGAGTTACTCTATAGGTTTTGATTTAATAAAATTTTAAGCTTCTTTTTTGGTTTTTTTCCTTTTTTCGTTTTTTTGTTTTTTGCGTTTTGTCAGCTCGCAAAACTTGCAACTTTCACAGGCGAGACAAGTTTAAAGTAAATGTTATTTCATTTCGCATTTCTCTTCTTGTGTATATATAAATTGTTGTTATTAGTGAGTAAATCTCATTTAGTTTTATATACAGTCTTTTATCTTTGAGAGTCAAGAGCAAGGTTCTACAATTTTCAAAAAAAAAACATCCACAACAATTCGAATTCTCAGCCGAAATCCGGCTTTCGGTTTTCTTTATGCCCTGAGTGCTCTATGCAAAGAACGAAAATGTTTAACCGAAAATCGAAGTAACTTTAAAGTATTCTTGCTTTTTCTTTTGTTTCGCTTTTACTGTTGCTACTTTAAAATGGCACATGAAACAATAGTTCTCCCTCTCCACACTCCATTGCGAACTTTTCTTAGCCTAGATCTACTAAGAGTATTCCACATTATTATCATATATGTTGTATATTGTATGTATAATACTTGGTGTCTTATCTTCTCCCTACGCGAGAACTGGTTGATGCAGAGGAAAGCGTTAAATGCAGATCGGCCAGCCGTCTATATAGGATTGGGTATCTGGTATTGGATATTGGATATTGGGTATACCTATGCCCATACCCATACCCATGGTATATCCATACATAGACGCTCTGACCTTCCAATTGGGTTCGTTCGTTCGATCGATCGTTCTCTGATTGTTATCATAGGATACAGATGATGCTGATGCTAATGCTGATTGATGATCATATTCGATGGTGGCGAGTTGAATTTCGATGTTGGGGGTGGTCAGATTTCGGGGTGAATGGGGATTTCTTTAGGAGTCTAGGGATAGCGTGTCTACGTCAAATTTAAAACTTACTTGTCGCTTATGCTCTTGCGGCAGTTTCGGGTAATCTAAGTCTAGTTTCGAGTATGGCAGATGGTGGTGATGGTGGGCTTGATGCGGCTGCTGCTGCTGATGGTGCGAATGCGAGTGCGGATATGCCGTGTGATGCGAATGATGCGAGGAGTGGTGCGGATGCGTATGCGGATGCTGATGCGGATGCGTATGTGAGTGGGCCGCATGATGCAGTCCGTCCACATAATCCCTGGCACTACTGGCCAACGTTCCACCAAATGGCCCGCTCGTATTGGCCAATGCCGCCAATGGATGTGTCTGCAGGTGATTCTGATGCTGATGCACATGGTACTGGTACTGCGGATGCATCTGCTGCTGCACCGACGCCTGGATGTGCGAGTGTCCCAACGGCGGTCCCTGTGCTCCTCCTCCGTAGTGCTGCGTCCCCGCAAACTGTTGCTGCAGATTGTAGGCCAGTGCCGCAGCCGATCCCGATCCCGTTCCCTGATTCTGGTAGTACTGCGATATGGCGGGATTGGAGGCGTGCAGCGACTGGTGGGCCATCAGCTGGCGCTGCTGGAAGGGGGCCAAGGGATTGCCGTAGCCCAGATCGCTCTGGTAGGGATTCCCGTAGCCCCCGTACTTGCAGCCATAGCCCGTCGCCGCCGCGTTCGTGGTCGGGTAGCTGGACACCAGGTTCGTCACCGAGTAGGCCGGCCGGAGTCTTGCCGCCGCCGCAGCGGCACTCTGGGCCGCTGACAGTTGCGTGGGCAGCACTTGCGGCACCTGCGCCTGCGGCTGGAAGTACATGTTCGGCTGCGAGGAGAAGCTCGTGGACATCTGCATTAGGTTGTCGTTGAGGTAGGGCGGTGAGGTGTCACCCGGATGCAGGGTCGGATAGCTGGACACCACTCGGCCCAGGCCCATGCCCACTCCGGTGCCCAGGGGCGTGGTCACCAGCTGGCCCAATTGGCGGGCCTGATTGGTGAGATTGAGGATCTGCGAGCTGCGCGATATCGACTTGTGTGCCTCGTTCAGCAGGTTAACGATATTCGAGGAGCTGGTCTGTTGCAACGGTGGTGCCGGATAGCCGTAGACATCATTGTACATGGTGGCCGAGGGCAGGCCAGCGATGCTATAGCGCCTCCTTCGGATCGGCGAGGTCTGGCAGGGACCGTATATCTGCGGATCGTACAGTCCGTAACCCCCGACTGCCGCCGATGAGGAGGTCGATGGGCCGTACAGGTCGTAGCCGCCGACGGGGGGGCCGTAACCATTGCCCGATCCGTAGGACAGGGGACCCGGACCCAGAGTTCCCGGACCCAGGGATCCCGGCCCGTAGTACTGCCCAATAATGTCCGGCAATGGGGGGCTGCTTCCGCTGGCGCCCGTGTAGTTATTGTACATCTGAAACGGGCGATTTCAAATGGTTGGTTGCTGTAACTGCTGTGACTGACTGACTGACTGGTTGTTTTTTTTTGGGTTTTTGGTCGGTTTCTGGTATTTTGATATCTGTTATCTGTGGTGTCTATATAGAGAGCTCTCTTGGGTCTGTTGTTGTTGTTGTTGTTATTGGTTGGTTAGGTCTGGTGTTATCTGTTAACTGATTCGATTTTCCGGCTTCGATGCGGTTTCGCTCACAACACAGCTTTTGGCAGCTTTGGCCTTTGCTTTCATGATCATGATCGTGGCTTAACAAACATTAGCTATCTATATATGTACATATATATATATATATAGAGGTGGTTATGGCTTACATTTAACATTACGAAATGCGATTTTTAACCGAAACACTTACGGACTATTCTGGCCCCATATATATGTATATTTTGAAACGTGATTAATTTGCTTAGTTCTTGTTATCATTATTTTTGTTGTTTTTCTACAAGTTCTTCAGGTTTGTTTCTTTTGTTCGACTTTACACTTTTTGCGCTTAATTTACAATAGGGTTTTGTAATAGTATGAGATTTGTTGATTATGAGTTATGATTTTTCGGTACTGTTTGGTTCTCTTTTTTTTCGTTTTTTCCATTGGTTAACTTTCGTTTGGCTTTATATGGTTAGTTATATAGTTAGTTCTGAGACACTTTCAACGGCTCTTGTTGGCACCCAAAAAAAGTTCAACAAGGGCGGGGGTGGGGGGTTGGACGTAGTTGTGTGTGTGTGTGTTTAATGTCTAAGTGTGTGTGTAAGAGAAAGGGGGTGTGGTTTAGGTTTTGGGGGGCGGAGAGGAGGCGCAACATGAAATGTGTGTCACTTGGTTGACAGCCACGAGGATGTCGCTGGTTTTTGTATCTATTTATGTGTGGATGGCTGTATCTTTGTAACTGAATGTGTGTATGTGTACCTGTAAGTGTGTGTTTGTTAATGTATGTGTGTATGTGTGTCGATGCTTCTCTTTTGTTGCTGTATTTGACTTGGTTTTCGTATGATCAACGTGGCATACAAATGCAACTCGGATTCTGATTTCGTATTTCTCAGGTATATTTTTGGGTATCGGTATTCGGTATTTTTTGTACAATTTGCTTTCAGTATTTTGTTTGTACGCAGAAAAGAAACATAAATATTCGTATAACAATATATAGTTCAGATGCATTATAGAAATAACGTGCAAAAGTATATTTGTTAAATAATTTGGTTCGGTGTGTTGGAGAAAACAAACAAAATATATATTCATATAGTTGTTTAGACAGACAGTGAGCGAGAGAGAGAGATAGAGAGAGAGTGTGTGTGAAAGAGACAGTCAGAGTTTGGAGATTGAGTTTTAGAGAGAGACGGTTACATAGAGACTTAGAGAGTTGGAAAGAACGCAAGTTGTGTGTGTCAGACAGAGCAAAGTATCTTTTCTTTTATTTAGCCTTTCTTGGTAAAAAGTGTTTTTCTTTCAGTGTAGGTGTGTTGGTGAGAGAGGGTCGGAACTGTGTGTGAGTGTGAGTGTGCGAGTGGAACCCATCATGAAGAAAGTGTTGTTGCTGTTGTTGTTGCATTGCGTGTTGTGTGAGAGTTTGAGTTCGATTTCGGTTTCGATTTCGAGTGGATCCGGTCAACGTTCGTAAGATTAGTTAGTAAGTTCGATATTTACAAAAACCAAAAAGTAATATATCATACACAAACACGAGCACACATCCATATGTGCACACAGACACAAGTGAATGTGTGTAAGTCAGGTGCAACGACACGGCAACAATTGTTGCCTATTTTTCGGCCTTGAGGTGGGCTTGGAATCTGGGGTTTTCGGTGGGTTTTTGGGGGTTGGGTCGGAAGATCGTGGGCTTGGGGTCTCGAATCTCGGGTCTCGGTCTGTCTTAAGCGGAGTAACGCAATCAATATCAAAAACAACATACTGCAGAGTAACATATTTATATATATAGTATAGTTGTAATTGCCGATATTCGTATATATATAAAGAGCGACAGAGACAGAGAGAGAGAGAGAGATGGAGAGGAAGAGAGAGTGAGTGGGAGAAACAGAGACAGAAACAGAGATGTAGGAGTATATATTCATATGTTTGTAAGCCATATTGTGGATATATATACACGTCGTAATTGTTTTATCATTTTATCGTCAAAGAGTTGTCAGTATATGAAAGATTCGCTTTCTTCTTCTTTTCTTTCCTTTCTTCCGTCTACTCGAAGTATTAATCAATTTGTTATTGCTTTCCCTTTGGTCTTTTTTGTCATTTATATTTATTTTGATATTATTATTATTTTTTTTGGTATCGTGCGAAAATATTACAAAAGCATATTGTAAATAGTTGCATACGTTTTTCGATTCTTGGTAAACAAATTTGTTTTTATATTTGTCATTGCATTTCTTCAATTGTTTTTTTGGTTTTTTTTTTTTTTTTGGTGATTGCTTTTAGAACAACAACAAAATATATGTTTTTTAGATGTAATTAAAAAAGATCAATTCTGGAAACAAATATATATTTTGAATTCATTAATTAAGTCGCTTGATTTTGTTATTTATTAGACTGCTTGCCTATGTTTTTAGACGTTTTTGTGTGGATTTGATTTTGGTTTATAAAGCCAATTATTGGAGCCATTACAATCGATAAGTTTCGTGAAAAAATCATCTGCATCTTTTGGCAATAAAATGACAAAAGAATTATTCTTGTATGCTAAACAGATCACAGTTCACTAATGGTTTGTTAATTCGTATCTGATCATTTCAGTTGGGATTTTGCTTTCTGATTTTTGATATATTTTTTATGTTGATTTCTAAGGTTTGCTCTTTGGTGTGTTGGTTAAATGTTATATATTACTTTTTGATTATGTAAGAACAGTAAGAAAAAGGAGTTCAAAAATCAGCGTTCCGTTCAAAATGCTAAGTTTAAAGTTTAACAAACATTGTGTGAGTGTGTGGGTATGTGTGTGGGGTCATTAAATAAAATTAAAGTACAAAGCGAGTGTAGAAAACTATACTAAATACTATAATTAAACAATTGCACGAACAACATTAAGACACAAAACATACATTTATATATTTTAAGGCTTGAAGTAAAACGAAGATTAATATAAATTTGGGGAAAGGATGCCAAGAGAAAGAGAGAGCGAGAGAGAGAGAGCGAGCGCAGGTGAGCAGAACACTTAAAATAATGCCAAGAACTTTTCCTCACCCACGCACAAACACACAAACACATGGAAATGGCGGACCGAAATAACAACATTTTGGTTACAAGGTTACGTATACGTCACGTGTGTTTGTGTGGGTCTACAATAGAAAGAGAGGGGCATCAAAGGCAAGGGAGGGACAGAGAGAGAGAGAGAGGAGAAAGAACAAAGCCAAAGTAAGAGGCGAAATCAAAAGCCGAGTGGGAGTGTGTGTGTGTTTCTGTGTGAGTTCGTAGAAGTGTGTTAAGTGCCAAATACATGTAGCCGAGTGTATTTTCTGGCTTTCCAACCATTTCGTTGCTATTTTCGTTTGTTGCGTGCCCAGCAAAAATCATAAAATTAAAAAACAAACTCATAAACGGAGTATTGCAAACTGAAAAGAAAGCTGGGGTAAAACAATTTCAACTTTTATGACTCCTTGCGAGGGCGTGAGGGGGAAGAAGGAGGAAGAGAGAGAGAACAAGAGACAGAGAGAGAGAGAGGGAGAGAGAGAGAGACTGTGCCCCCACGACATTGACATGTGAACACATCACATCACGCAGAACAAACAAAGGGAATGCAAAACATTAAAGTGGTCGAGAGGGAAGTCCCGCTTTTCAATGGCCGATCCCCTTTCCCTCGCGTTAATCATGACAAATCATCACGTTCACGTTTCGTTTCGTTTCGTTTGTGCCTGTGTTTCTGTGAGCAAGGCCAGACAGAGTCCTTTTCCCCATTGTGTCCTGTCTGCCATCCACTACCCATCAGCCCCCTCCCACCATTCATCCCCATCCCACTTTAACCCATTGTCAGTCGCTGTCCCATCTTTCGCCTCCACGCACGTGCCTGATGGAAATGTATTTCAAGTGACATTTATGAAGTGCATCCCTGTCGGTTCGCTCTTTTTTCTTTTTTAGAATTTCGGTAGGCTTTTCTGCTAATGAGCATGGATGCCAAAGGGGGGGTGTTAAGGCAAAAGGGGTTGCCTTGTCGCCAAACTGGTGTTAAGGTTATATGCGCCTGTGCTGTCTATGCTTCTTGCACTTTTCTGCAAGTTCGCCCTGTTGCCGAATTTCACTAATTACGTAGAAAAGCAGGCAATGCGCTTTTCCCTTTTTTAGCCAGCATTGGCGCATTACTGTGTGCTTGTATGTGTGTGTGTGTTAGCCTGAAAGTCTGTTGGTGTGTGCTGATATGTGCCACTATATGTGTGAAATTTAATTTGCAACTCGAGGCCACAAAACGACAGGCTAAACAGAAGAAGTTTAACCAGTTTAGTTTGTTTTGCGTGCTAGCTGCTGCACATAAAAAAAAAGTTTAGAACATGACATTCCCATTTGCACTTGATTAATTGGTTGCTTTCCGGATAAAATACTCAAAGGGTATCCTTAAGCCGTATTAAACATTAATTAAATTATTCAAATTTTAAAATATCAATTACAAAATCTTAGTTTTTAGATCTCAGATTTCAGCAATTACTAGATATTAAATAATAATTATTGAAATGCACGTTGAGATATATGAAACCTATATTTTATGCTTGAATATTTATCTTACGTTTAATAGTCATTATGCCTTACCAAAAATATAAAAGATTTTTATAATTGTGTATGACATAAAACTTATCTATGATAATAAAATCTAACAAAGGACATATTTTTCTCTGTACGCAGCTCTTTATAGCCTTTCCCTCTCTCTCAATTAGTTTTCTTGGTTTTCCGCCAGCCCATCCTTCAACACGCCCCCTCCCCGCCCCCTTTTGGAGTTGCTCATGTTACGCCTTGACAGGACATTTAAATGGCTTTTGGTGTCTGGGTGCCTTGCAGCGCCTATTGCAGCGGCCCCATTGATAGGATAGCCATCGTTTTGATTTACACTACGTTACACCCCCATTGTACCATACGACCACCCTTGGAATTTCCACCCAGAGACATTTCGGTTAGATGCATTTCGTCGGTTTGGTTAGTTTGTTATGCGAGTTGCCTTTTGGCTGATTGACTTTTGAATGAAGTTGAAGGTTCTTGTGTGCTGATGATGAGTAATGACATTTCGAGCTGGGCTGATTTGATGACTGGATGATTCGCTGTTCGTATTCGTGGATTTCAGTTGCCGCAGTTGTCTGACTGACTGACTGACTGGATGGGTGATTGTGACTGTTTCCGGTGGGCGGTACATGTACAATACCTTGTAGTAGACATAGGCATTGTCCATAGGTTTCTGGGTCTCTCGCCTGGGTCTTTAAAGGCTAATGTTGCTGCAATTGCAATGTTGCAATGTTGCAATGGTGCAGTATTGCAGAATTGCAGTTCGTTGTACTAGGGCTTAGTGCTGCCTGGCTGCTATTTATGTAATTTGAGCTGTCCGCAGTTGCTGTGCGCAGGTGTGTGTTATTGTAATACAATAATAGACTGCTTCCCCGTTACTTTTTACTTTTTCCACTACTGTCGTTGTTCTGGGAAAACTTGTATTTTCTTGACGCTGCTTCCTGATTCTTAGCGCTGTCTGCTTAATGCAAATGCGAGTGTGAGTGTAACCTTCTGGCCCACCACACAAACTCGCACATTCTTGCGGGGCGAGGGGAAGTCCACAGACACGCACACACACTGCCACACAGACAGGACGACGGGCTATAAAAAGAAATTGTTGTTGTTTTTCTCGTTGTCCTTTGTTGTTGCTAGTTAATGTTTGCTGCGAAAGATTCTTTTTTTTTTTGGCTGCTGCGGCTGCTTAAGCAAAAATTATTGATTTTATGCTGCTACTGCTGCTCTGGTTTTCAGCTTTTCTGCTGCTTTTCCTTCAGCTGCTGCTGAATGATTAGGATGCAGGGATTGAAAAATTGCACTGGCACTCTCGATTTAAGCTATTATTTGCACACAGACACTGACATTTACAGGTAAAGGCACAATAATGAAATGCTCGACATTCCCTTTTATCTACATCCTTTTGCGGTCAAGGAATGGAATTTTCATTTATATATTCTCTTTTTCTTCTTTTTTTTCGCAGCACACGCGTTCGCGCCACGAATGGGAATTTCTTTCGCGAATCTTTACGGATGGGATATTGGGGTTCGTGTGGGATTTTCGTATTCTAGCACAATCCTAATTCACTTGGCTCTGGCTCGCTGCCCACTACACAATTTTTTTTGCCATTTGCCTGTGCCAAAAACTTTCTTTCTTCTGTGCGATTCGCGACGCGCTCTGCTCGAATCAGGTCTCTTTTTAGTCCGTATCTCGGCTCGACGGCTGGAGCGTTGCGTGTACAACTGTTCGCGCCTGCGGAGCTTTTGCGACCACGAGGCCACTCAGCAGCATGGCATATCGCTCATCCGCACCGTTGCCACTCGGCCACTCGGCTCTCGGCAGCTCAGCTTTCACTCGTTGCTCGTTGTTTAGGCCCCGAGTCACTCAATTTTCGGTTCAACATTTGGCACCCAGTTTCTCGGCTTTGCAGATAAACTATGGTCCCATTTATTGGCCATGAGGACCTAAATCTCAATTCAGTTTTGGTTTCAGACTTTTTGCCATTAATGGTATTCGATTTCGTATCTTGTAATTGCCTTTTTCAGCTGCTGGCACTTGATTTTTAAAAATATTTTATTTCATTCTACAACTTTTCATTCATTATTGCTGTTATTTTCTGTTGATCGTGTTGTTTTTATACCCTTGCAGAGGGTATTATAATTTTGGTCAAAAGTGTGCAACGCAGTGAAGGAGACATCTCCGACCCTATAAAGTATATATATTCTTGATCAGGATCACCTCCTGAGTTGATATAGCCATGTCCGTCTGTCCGTCTGTCCGTCTGTCCGTCTGTCCGTCTGTCCGTCTGTCTGTCCGTCTGTCCGTCTGTCTGTTTCTACGCAAACTAGTCTCTCAGTTTTAAAGCTATCGAATTGAAACTTTGCACACACCCTTCTTTCCTTTGCACGCAGTATATAAGTCGGAACGGCCGGGATCGGCCGACTATATCCTATAGCTGCCATATAACTGAACGATCGGAAATGCCATAACTTTGGTGTTTTTAAAGTTAGGAAGTTGGGATTTTCTATGGGTTTTACATTTGGCCAATCAATTTGACGTACCAAATTTTATAAGGATCGGCCGACTATATAGTATAGCTGCCATATAACTGAACGATCGGAAATGCCACAACTTTGGTGTTTGTAAAGTTAGGAAGTTGGGATTTTCTATGTGTTTTGTATTTGGCCATTCAATTTGACGTACCAAATTTTATAAAGATCGGCCGACTATATCCTATAGCTTCCATATAACTGATTGATCGGAAATGCCATAACTTTGGTGTTTGTAAAGTTAGGAAGTTGGGATTTTCTATGGGTTTTATTTTTGGCCAATCAATCCGACCTACCAAACTTCATAAGGATCGACCGACTATATCCTATAGCTGCCATATAACTGATTGATCGGAAATGCCATAACTTTGGTGTTTTTAAAGTTACGAAGTTGTGATTTTTTATGAGTATTAAGAATGCATCATATGAATAATTTTGGAAAATATAATTTACAGAGTATTCTGCAAGGGTATATCAACTTCGGCTCCGCCCGAAGTTAGCTTTCCTTTCTTGTTTTTCTGTTCGATTTAGATAACTTTATTTTTCATCCAGTTTATCATTTAATCATAGATTTTTGTTCTGTTTGAAAAAATGTATTCTAATTTTATCAAAATTTCGTTTTTTGCTCTTTAAATACTCTAGTTTTATTTTTTAACCAATTCTTCTGTTAAAAACCGATGTTAAGGCCTCTTTTCATTTTCCTATTTTGTGGCTCTCTGGCAACTATTCGAATTGTTTACGACAGCTTTTCTAACATGTTTATTTAACTAATCTATTTATTAACCCATTTATAAACCAAAAACATTCGTCACAAGAAATCTCTTCATTCGCCACTATTTTAAGTCATAAATTATGATGCTCTAAGCTTTGGGTATTTAGTGCTCAGTCTGTCGGCTTTCGGCACTAAGCTAAACCACTCAGTCTCTTAGCTTTAGGGATTCGGGTCTCGTTTTCGGCACTCATCCCGATTGAGCCTTATTCCCCATTTCCGCTCACGAGTCTAGTCATGTGGTCTGTGCCACGAAAAAAGCTTTGCAAGTCAAGCGAGAGCTTTTACGTTCATTTACGCTCAAAAGCTGGCGGCAATATTGATTGCTTGCCAAAGGGCAGCAGAGTGGGGGGAAGTGTGTGGAAGTGGGAGGGAGTGGGCGAACTCGTTTCGCATTTACTCGCTGCAAGCTTAACCCTGCACTGGCTGCGGCGGGTTGAAACGGCCTTTCCTGCAACTGATGGCCTGCGCATGCACATGATGGGGCTGCACTTCCCGAGCAGCTGACTCGCGGGCGGTCCAACCGCCCTCCTTTCCATGCCTTCCCTTTCCTCTTTCCTCTCCTGCCCCGCCCCCTTTCCGGATAAGCACCCATCGAGCCACCAACAACAAATGGCATTCCGGGCCAACTGGCCCGCAAAAGTAGGCAACACTTTGCATATTAAGGCAGCTTCCATTCAATTATTATGCTAAGTGGGCAACTCATTAGGCAGTCATTTGTTTTCGGATATGCCATTTCAAATTGAATTCCTGTGCGCCGTGCCAATCGATAAGTCGAGGTGGAAACTTCCCCGGATATTTGTCTTCTTAAATGCATTTGTATCTCTTTAACACACTTAACTTTGCAGGGGTGTTTTTCCATTTTTTTTCTCAAACACTGGCAAAATGAATTTTGCGGTAGGCCGCGTAATTATTTTATGCCCCCGCAAAACAAAGAGCTCTGGAAGCCAGCAGCATAATATATCAACCGTTGAGCGAGGCCCACTGGCAGCCACAACGAGTTCGCAGTACCCAGTACCCAGTATCCAGTTTCCTTTCGTAACCCCGTCGTAGCCCCCATGTTTTCCGTGCTCCATGCCCATTATTATTTATGCGTATGCATAGGACACAGGGCTGGCTCTTTGGCCGGGAACTTTATATGTGGGGGTGTCGTGTGAGTTTTATTTAGTGACCTGCGAGTGAAATGCCTGCCGCAATCGGTTGGCGTTGTTGGGGAAATTTAATAGAGAGCTGGGCCATATTTTATGGCATTTCAGTCATGAATTAAAGCCCTGTATTTTTAGCTTTTAAATTTACGATATGGCACAATTTTCGCTGCTTTCCTAGGGATGATAAATCTATACCTCAATTATATCCAGATTTATGTTTGGTTCACCTCATTTTTGGGGTGCATGTAAAGGTTCCATTTATGGCATACAGGATATCAACTTTTTTCGTTCTTAGTTTGAAAAAAAGTGATTTAGGAAATGTTGTAAGTATTTTTAATCACATTTACTTTACTATTTTACTATTCTTACTCTATCAGCAATGTATTCTACATCTATTTCCAGTTTCATGCCTGTTTCTCCCTTTTAACTTAAATAGTATGGTTCATAAATCCCTAACGAAGACCTAGGTAAAGGCTTTATTTGGAACTCCAGTTGTTTCTTTTTCCTTTTGCAAAAACCTTTCCAGGATTGCCTAATTTTATATCCCCTTCTTAGGTTCTGCCCCAACGCACTTAAGTCCGCTCCTGATGCGGCATGTGCCAATCCCCGTAATACATCTAGAGCCCACCGCTTACCCCTTTCGTGCCTGGCTTAGTCTGCTAATTAAAATTCAGCCATTGGCATCGTTTTGCATAGTTTCTAATTTGCCAGGACCTTGCAGAGGGGGAGAGGGTGGGAGAGAGCGGGACAGGAGAGATAGAACCTACTGAGGGCGAGCCAAACAACATGAATATTTGAATATGGATTTGTGTGGTCTGGCATACTGAGCGGCATACTAAGCTTTGGTCATCGGCAGTCGGGGGTTAAGACGGGGTGGATTGCCCCTAAGAAGGTCTTTAGCTCTGAGTCGCTTTTTTTACGTATTTTTTTTTGTTTTACGAGTAGCAAACACACACTCACCCTTACCCCCTGCTCCTCCTGAGCGTATTTCTTGATTTCACGCTCCAAATCAAGCTGTCTCGTTGTTGTTGTTTTCGTTTTCGTTGTTGTAGTTGTTGGGTTCACCAGAAGTGAGAAGGTTGAGTATCGCATAAGTTTGTTAGATTTGTGTACATATTATATGTGTAAGCGTTTGAGAGTGCCTGGGTTTGGGGGGCAGAATGTAAGCCGAAAGTTTGAGCATCAAGCAGACAAAGTGGCGTCGGTTAAATGGCCATAAGAAGTAGACAATAAAACCAAGAGAATTCTCGTAAAAGTATATATTCGCATATTCCCGACCGAGATACATGCGTGCCCAGGGCCTCTGGCTTATATAAGAGTGCCAAAAGTCGGGGCAGCAAAAGAGAAAAAAGTCGATTCAATGCGACTCAACTTGGGCCAACTGCTAAACAAGATGAATTATTGAAAGTTTTAGTTCGCCCCAAAAGAGGATTGAAGGGGGAGAGGGGAAGTGGGGTGCGATGGGTGGTATAGGCTGGCAACTGCAGTTTGCAATAAATAGAATCTGCACCGAAAATAGGAAATGTAAAACGCAGTGACCTCGAAAGAACTGCGCCAGCCGATTGCTCTCTTTTCCGGCCCTGTTAACGCGGCGTATACGCAACAACTTTTAATTGCTCGCCCGGCAAAAAATACAAAAACAAAGAAAAAGCAAGGCGAAATTTGTTTTCTTTTGTATATATGGGCATGTGGGCGGGCTGTTTTTTTTCTTTAGTCCGGTTTTGTGGGCTGATTTTTAATTACTGCTGTCCGGGCCATGTAACTATGCCGCATTTCCTCCGACCATTTGTTTGCTTTATCAGTGACAAATTAATTTCGAGCCCCACCAATCGCCGGTCAAGGCAGTTGTTGTTCTGCGTTCCATTCAATTGGTACAATATAATATACCATAGACCCCCCACCAATGGCTCGGAAAAAGTCTACAAAGCGTTACGCAGAAGTGAAATGCGATTCCCGAAAAATGCCAATGGGCGCTGAGCCAAGAAATAAGCAGAAAAAAATCGCCATTTGAATACTTATTGTGCAGTGAATTCCATTGAAATGGTGGCCCGAAAAGGATGTTAAGCTTATGCAAATGGTTTTAACGCCACGGGGACTGAATGCAGAGCAGAGATAAAATATGAAGTTCACAATTCAGTCAAGGATAGTGGCCATTCTTGGCTAATATCTGTCATTTTTTATGGCCATTCCCAAAGAAAGCACATAGAAAATATGCATATCTCAATATTCAAATTAGCCTTTGACTTCTAGCTAGCTGTTGAGTTGTCATTTCCCATTATGATGGCTAGATTTAAAAATGCATTTTCCAATTCCTAAGAGGGAAGAACCAAATTTCACAAAGAAACTTAAGTTGCACTTCCAGGAAAAACATTTATGCCGAAAGCCAATCGGATAATAACAATATTATTTCCATTTGTACACGGTATTCCCTTTGGCCTTTTCTCTGGCCAGCGTCTGTTGTCCTTAAATAGATTTTGTTTCTGTATCAAGGTTATTTATGCTGCCCACTGGGAATATGCCCAACTGTCTGACCATGCTCTGGAAATGGTTTTTCCTATTTGCCTCCCGTTTCCTCTTGTTTTTTCCTTGCCCCGCTGTATATTTTCTGTGTGCTTGGCTGCCTTTTGTTCCGTTTGTGCTGAATATTACGCATACGCCGTGTGTGTCTGTGTGGGAGTTTAGCTGGGAGCAAACATGTAATTAGAGGGGGTGGGTTTGGATCAGTAATAAGCAGTTTGTTGTTTGCCATGTCCTTGGGGAGGTCGGTGGGTAAAAAGTTAACTTGCAGTTGCAGCAACTCCAGACTTATTTCAGATTGATTTCCCGAGGGGAGGCACTACGGTTACGACGCCGCCCCCTCGATAAATAATGGAATGCAACAATGGAGGAGGATAAGAAGGGGCGGGGGGGAGGGAGATGGAAATGCACTTTTCCTGGAGCTGGCAATGCATTACTGTTGCACATACATAAATGGGCCAAGCGAAGATGCATCCATTGTGGCGCCGAAAAGTGTGCAACAAAATCGAGATTTTATTGGGTGGCGAACAATGAAATGACTAAGCTGCTGTCTGAGTGTGTGTGCGTGGGTGTGTGTAACTGTGAATGTGACGGTGACTGTGCCGGTGAATGTGTAGGTGTGTCTCGGGTACATGTATGGGTAGTGCACTGCACTTAATGTTAATTTGAACGACGTTCATTGATGTTGACTGCCTCCACTGTCCTCATTCTCGTCGGCACAAAGTTGCAAATTAATTAAGCGACAACGGCAACAAGAACAAAACAGTAAAAAATATGCAAAACATGTAGCAAACTGAATGAAACGTGTCAGTCTTTGGCTGTGTGCATGTGTGTGTGTGTGTGCTTGTCAATGTGGGAAATGAAAAATCAACAGTGGAAAACTGTGTGAAAACACTACGAACAACTCAAGCTTCAGTTGTCATAAAAGCGAACATTTTCTAGGCTCTACTTTATAATTCATTTTTTTGACTAGATTGTAACAGTTATAAAGCGGTATGTATATATAAGTTATGTGTGTGTGTGTTTGTAGGTATATATCGGGTATATAAGGCTTTGTGTCTGCGTGTGTGTGTATTGGGTTAAAATAAAAGTTGTTAAAGTTCTGATGTTGCATCAAATGTTTTCGAACTCAAGATGCATAAAAAGTTTTGTGTTTTTTTCGTGTTCAGAGAGAAAGGGCTGGCGGGGGGGAGAAAGGGAAAGTGCTCCCTCTCTCCCCCGCTGCCCGTGTACGAAATCATTCTCTAGAGCATTGTTTGCCGAACGAAAGAAAATTAGAGAGATAGATTGACAGAGATATACAGAGGTAGACAGAGAGATGGCGGAGATAGAGAGCGAGACAGGGACTCGCGACCTCGTCCCTTGTTTTCCGGTGAGGATTGGCAAGGGGCTCCAAAGTATCTGATCGGGTCTTACCTGTTTCTGGGCCATGGCCTGCATTTGCTGGAACATCTGGCGCTCCTCCTCTTTGCCTGGAAATGGGGTAAAAACTCACTTAGCCTCTATTATTTCTTCACCCAGTCATCAAGGACTCACCCATTCCCTTGGCCTGGAGCATTTCCAGCAGCTTCTTGATGCTCTCGTCGCGGGCAATCAGCGTTTGCTTCTGGGTCTCCACCCGGCACTCGAGATCCTTGATCGTCTCGCGCAGGATGCTGATCTCGCGCTGCAGGTGGTCGTTCTCCGCATAGATCGCCTCCATCTGCTGCTGCATCTCCAGGTTGGGCTGCCTCATTCGCAGACGCAGCTCCTCCTCCAGCTGGCGCACTAACATGGCTTGTTTCTGTCGGGAGATATTATTGTATTAGATTCACATAAAAATAATGTCTTAAATTAATTAAGAAGTTAAAAAGAAAATAGATATGGGTAGGGGTATATTCTTCATGAACGATATGATATGAGAAAAAGAAAACCAGTTTCTTGGTTTTAACGTAATTAACAGGATTTAAAACTAGCTTCTATAATAAAATCTATTTAGTTTTTAATAATTAAAAACTACATTTATGCAAATATGATTGATTGTTAAAATCATTTCCACGTGGTAATTTTGTGAAAAAATAGATAAACTTTCTCAATGAAATTGATTATGGAACTCTAACTCTAATGAGGGTTGATATACTTTATTTCGATGCGATAAAATACTATATAATTATCGACCAACCCCATTTTAGGCAAGAATTTTAGTTATACAATTTTGTTTTAGCCTATGGAAACTGATTAAATTTCTCCCCTTGTTTAGATCAATATTTTAAGTAGATTTGTCCAGCTTAATGGCACATAAAATTGTGTATCACAAATACAAGACCCTTCTTCTGACAATTTAATACCATCCAAGTGCTCCTTTGGTCTAGAGTCCGAACTCACCTGATTCTCCGTACTGAGCAGCTTCAACTGGTCATTGATCAGACTGTACTTGGCGCTCTCCTCCTTTCGCAGGGCCCGCTCTTTCTTGAGCTCCGGCGACCAGAAGGTCTTGATGCTGTGCATCGAGCTGCCCAGCTTCTGGTTGGTCAGCTCCAGCTCCCGCTTCAGGTTGCCCAGCTCCCGCTGCAGGTCGGTGTTCTGGTGCTGCAGGTCGCCCAAATAAGCTCGATCCGAGGTGGGTCCCATGCCCGTATTATATCCACCCATGGCACTGGGGCTCTGTCGCGCCGATCTGCCATACAGCTCGTCCTCTAGGTACAGTCCCCGCTCGAGGGATCTGTCACGGGAGCGATCGCGGGGCTCTCTGATGGGTATGAACTCGCGATCGTGGGGATCCACGAGTCCACCGCGATCCAGCGATTGGTAGCGGGTTCCTAAGAAAGATTATCATGGGAAATATTAGGTTTATGGGTTGTTTATAAGGGTTTGCACAGGGGTAAATTATATCTGGGATTAAGATAATATGTTTCGAGGTCAATTTGATCTTTTTAATAAGGCTTTCTTTAAATAATTCACTTTTTCTTAACTTTATGAACTTTCAAGGAGTAAATATTCTATTTTAAATATTGAACTTAAGGATCAGACCAGATTGACCCCTGTGATATAACCCTTTTTCAGGGTGCTTAGACGGTCATTACTTGGATAGTCCATGGCATGGGCCATCGGTGGTCTGCTGGCGCTCCGGCTGCGATGGTGTCCCGCTCCGGCCGGACTTGTTGGCTCATCCATGTCGCGGTAGTATGGACTGCCCATTGCTGAAATTCACACACACACAGAATTCATGAGGATGACCAAATGAGGATGACGGAACGGACGGGTGGTGGTTTTATCTCTGGTGGTGGTATTCAGGTGGTTGTTTCGTGTTTTCGTTTCGGCTCCTCTTCCGGCCACCAGAACAAAAAGAACGCAACCAAAAAAAAAAAAAAAAACAGTATACAGAGTGTTTTTTCTAGAGGTGGCAACTAGTGCAGTGGAGTCTCTGCCTCATTTTCTTCGCTTTTTTTTCTTATTCTTTTTTTCGGTTAGGTTAGGTTAGTGGCAAGGAACGCAGGTAACTTAAAAAAAGAGATGAAAAAAAGGAAAATAAAGGAAAATTCAACAAACGAAGGGTGGGAGAAGTGTTTGTCGTGTTCTGGCTTTACTTTGCACACCCACAACTTGCAACCCAGTCCGTAAACCTCCGCTACTTTGTGTGTCCTGGCTTCTGGGTCGTATTTCAGCCCACCTTCGAGGGCCATAAACTAAGTTTTGCCCGGCACGAAATCATTTTGCACGTCAAGAGCTGGAAACTAAATTTGCGGTTCCGCCAACGTCCTTGTTCGTCAGTGTTTGCTGTTCGGTGTTCGGTGTTCAGTGCTCAGTGTTCAACTCATAAATGGTTTATTTTAGCCCCCTGAATGGCGGCCAAATGCTAATTAGCTGGTATAATCAAGTGCTGACCCCGTTCAAGTGCAAAACAGTTTAGCTAACCATAATTGTAATCCAGTTTGAGGCTTTGATATCAGCTCGCGGCTCCGGGCAAAGTTTCAGTGATAGTTTTCAAGGTGCACTTCTCCGCAGTGGTTTTCTTTGCCTCAATGGCTCAGCTGTGGCCCATTTCCCAGTCCTGTTTTTTTTTCCCCGGTTCCCGGTTCTAATGCAATTTCCCGGCAGCTGCAACAGCGTTTGCGGAAAATTTCCATCCAATCCCCACATGGAATTCAATTTGCATGTGTTCAAGTGTTCGAGTGTTTGAGTGTTTGAGTGTCGAGTGCCGTTTGTGTGGGTTAATTGAAATGAAAATCGGTAGAGATTCGCAGGATGAGTGAAGCGAAACGAAATACGAAATAAATGAAAATCGAATCAAGTGAAATGAAATGAAATCAAATTTATGTACCATGCGCATGCGTGTGATGTTAGACAGAAATAATAGACTTTAGTTAGAAATTGCATTAGTTGAGTCGACTACAAATAGTACGAAATGAAAATAGTTATATATGGCGGTTAACAAGTAGAGAGCTAGCGAGCGGTATACAAATCTCAAAACAGAAGCGTTAATTTTGCATAATGATTTTGACGGAATTTTGAATGACATCTGCTCGGCACAGAGGGTTAGTAATTTCTAGATCGGTTAAAGCATAGCCAATTGATCGTAATGTGAGAAAATATAGTAAATCATTGTTCGCAGGGCTCTCGCACAAACTGAGATACTGGCCAAGTGCAGGACTACGTTTGTGCTCGGATTGCTTGGACTAGGTCCAGAGATTCGGTTCGGTTCGGTTTTGGTTTTTGGTTTCAGTTTCGGTTTCGGATGGGATGGAGTGGTCATTCACCTAAAGGACTTCCGCGTGGAGCGCCGTAGTCCCGGGATGGGGATCGATCGACCGTCGGCAATTCCTGGAGACGCCGCACGCGACCCGGACTGCGCACACCAGAGCTAGTTACTGGATTATAATCGTCACGTGACATAATCCGCGGCTCATCCGCGGCATGCAATCACACAATCACGGAGTGCAAGTGGAAGTTCGGCTACCGGACACCTTAAATGCAACGTTGAACTTTGATTTCGGTTCTCTGGTTGTGGTATTGGCCTCTCGGTTGATATGCTCGGTTTTGATTGATTAATTGATTGATCTATTCGCGACTCTCTCTCTCTTTCTCTCTTGTGCGGCATCTGCAAGTATATTAAGTGAGAAGAGAACGAAAAACATACACACAATAGTACAATGGCACACAATCGAGATGCTCTCTCTCGTGATAAGCAATATAATACATTACGCATACGCCCCGCTGCACACTGAAAGCCAAGGCTTTCGCAATCCCAAAACGTGCCACTCTTCAGCAGCTTCCTTCTTTGCATTTAAATTGGCTCTAGCTCAACTTGCATATCCTTAACCTTTTTACCTAAATCTCAGCCAGGAGCTGTCTCACCACCGGGCCATAAGCGCATAAACAAATACCATAAACAGACTCAAAAGGACTCAAAAAGGGGGATGGCTGCGGCGGAGCGAATACATCTCGCCGAGCATTGCATTATGGCGGCTCTATGCAAATGTGTGTTCTTTGGTTCTTTGGAGACGGTAACAAATCGCATGCAAATTGCCACTTGAGCGGTTGCTTCTTGGCTAAAAAGAAGTCTCCCACAGAAGCTGACAGACGGAGTTTATGCGGTCTATCTTACATTGATCTGGGCCGGTCTCTAATCAGTTGGTCAATTCAATTTATTTTTATGCAAATTAAAAAGGGGAATAAGGCTTTTGCAGCTTTGACAGACTTTTTTTTTTATTTTACTTTATCAAAGCATATTTCTTATTAATTTTAATAATTAATAAATGAAAAGTAATTTATTAATGATTAAAAAATTAAAATTAAAATTCCAAATTTGTTCAAGAAATGTTTTAAAACAAGAAAGTAAAATATAATAAGTTATTGACTTTTATAAATTTTTACATTGAATCAATGATTTTTACTTTGACAAAACTAAACGTTTTAAATGAGAAATAAAGCATTCTGTCAGTCCAAATATCGTTTTTACAATTTTATTTTGATATTAATAAGAAACACATGTTCTATTGAGATCAGAGTTTCACAGCCAAGTTTGGCACACATGAGAATTTATATTAGATTTATTTTAACATCTTGAATTTGCATTCTAGAGCCAAGAAGCTTCGATTTGTAATCAAGAATGAATGCGATTTTTTAATTTATTTAGGATTTGGATGGACTTAAATGACCGTGGGTGTGAATGTCATGAATACAAATTGCAATTAAGCTGCCCGCATAAACAATGCGGCTTGGCGATAAGTCGGAGCAAAGTCTTGACGCTTTTGACGCTGTGAATGGGCCAAGAGTGCGGATATCAACGGCCGCAGTACGGACAGTGCGACAGCTGCAGCGGCTCAAATGAAAGCTAAACGAATCAGCAAGCCGGAAGCCCATTCACAGCCATGCGGAGGAAGTCTCCGTCTGATCCTGTTCCTGTCACAGTGTGTGTGTGTGTGTGTGTGTGAGTGTGCCAGAGAATGGCGACATAAAAGATGGAGGAAGCGCCAGCAGATGAGGTCAGGATATGGCAGACAGGCCATAAAATATCAGGCCCAGATTCGATTACATCGCCATGCCATTAGGGAGCCTCAGGCACAGCACTTTGCTGGGCAAACATCTATATATATGTAGATATATATGTATATACAGGGAGGGAGACAGATTGCACTTTGAGCTGCATACTTAGGGGACCTGCAGCTAAAACTGGAATCCTGTACGATTGTTGTCCGGACTCCCGACTCCGGCCTGCGGTCGGATGGCCAGGGGACATCTTATCAAGCAATCTGCCTCCGGGCGTCTCCACCCCAAAACAAACATGTTGAATAGCCCCGAAAAAAAATCCAAAGAGGCGTCCCCGGAGAAAGGCAAAGCCGGAGAGAGAACTCACCACACTGGGGGCAGTGCGCAAATGCGTTCCATCTCACCATCGCACTTCCCATTCCCATTCCGCTTTCCTTTGCTCCCGCTCACAACAATAGCGTCATCGTAAAATATTTTGCCGTATTTTGTTGTTACCACTGCCCCAATGTATGGATTGGCGGCGTTTTCTTGGCCCGCACACACACACACACACACACCCTGGGCCACATGTAAAATAAGGTTAAAATTTGAAATCAATAAAAGTTATTCGACTGATCTAAAATTAGAGCAGGCAACTCAAATAACAACCGAAAGAAATAAATAATAAAGGCAAACACCGCAACATTGACACGCAAGGAGGCGGCTGGCACACCCTCACAAAAAAAAAAAGAAACATAAAAACTGACAAATCATGCGAGCATTCGAATTGCGTTGAGCCTGCCCCACAAAAAAAAGAACCCATCCACATATCTAATTATAAGTTTCCAAATTGCTTGCCAATCTCTGAATGATTGATTGATCGAACGGGGCGTATGGGTAATGCATGGAAAGTAGTCTAAATTTACTCGCTAAACTAAGTTACTCGGCTACGTTCTAGGACTCCAACTAAATCTAGGCAATCGGGGATCATAAAATATATATATATGGTCCTGGCCAAAGTAGAAGAAAAGAAGACACAACAGATACGAACGGGAGATAGAGGAGTACGAGAGTAAAAGAGAGAACAAAGGCAGGCAAAAAAGAATGAAAAAAAAACTGATTACTCATAACTGATTACGGTTAAATTATGGGAGCTCCTGTTACACAAGGCATACGCACAAATCACAAATCAGAAATCAATATCGCTTACGGTTCACATCATAAATTGAAGTTCTTTCTGTGTGTCTCTGGATGTGTGTGGGTGTGTATGTTGGTGTGGGTGTCGTTACGTATACGTAATATGGTTAAATAGCTCACCCGCTTTGCTTAGGCGATGAATTTTGAATGATTTTCCTTAACGAACTGCGGGCGAATGAAAAACTGTCTAATCTATCTGCTCCGGCTTCTGCTCCTCCTCCTTCCAATCCTTCCAATCCTTCTGATCCTTCTGATCCTTCCGATCCTCCTGCTCCTCCGCCTCGACTTCCGCTTCCGGTTTTCAGAGCCCGCACACACTGACGCACTCGCGCTGCCACTACATGTGTGTGTGGGCGATTTGTTGCTCGGCTTTATGGCCGTTGCCAATGCAGTTGGGCTTGTGATTGCGTTTGTGTTTGTTGCTGTGGTTGTTGTCAGGCGGCTCAATGGGCATTTCCGGTTCCGGTCGGCTAGCTGCTTGCACTAATTTAGTTGATGACACTGGCTTAGTTAGTTTGTTGACTTTCGTGGCGTGCGCTCGCTGGCTAATTGCATTTTGTGTATGATTTAAACGGCTTTTGTTTTATGTACATGGCTGTGTGGGAGGATAATTAAACCGCGTGAGTTTTCTAGCTAAACTAATTAAAGTCTTCATTCACAAAGTGTTTCTTTCTTTTTTCCTTTTGTTTCAAGTGGTTTTGGTGGCTTCGTGCCCAACGAGGATATTTTTTACACTCGCTCCCGCTGACACACATTCGAGGCACACACTCACACACACACACACAGCGATACAGAGAGATAGGGAGTTGAAGAGTGCTCCGCAAAATGGAGTGGAGAGTGTTCTACGCACGAGTTACGCTCACGAAGAGCGTAAGGTTCGACGTAACGAAAGGTGGTGGAGGGGGGGTGTGGAGCTAAGTGGGTGGTTTTTGGGTGGCCTGGGTGGTTTGGGTGGCTCAACATTATGCTGGCACCCCACCTTCTGCCACTTCATTCGCTCGGCTCTAGGCTCTGTTATACAGCTTATAGCTTTTCAAACTTAATGTCTCTTTGTAGGCGTATGCGTACGTGTGTGTGTCTCTGTGTGGGTGTGCGAATGCGAGTGTGTGTGTATAACTCGCATGGCTTATATGTAGGTTGAAGCAATTTATAATAATTTTTCTGCTTTTTGCCCCAATCGATAGGCAGCGTTTAGTGGGGCAGATTACTCCTTTTGATTGACAGTGTGTGTTCGTACATGTATTCCATACATATACACACACACACCATGATGTATATATATATGTAGGGTATATCTTAAATGGTTTCTTGAGTTTGTCACACGATTTTAGGGGCTGTAGGCGGCTTTTTTGCCTGCTCGCTTTGGTTTTAACTCGCTTTTTTTGCACGTTTTGCAGGAAATCACTTTTCTGTATCCAGGGAGCAGCCTCTAGCGCTATTGCTGCCACTCACGCACACTCACTCACTCGCACACACACTCGCACACACACAGTCACAGCGATACACACATATTAATGGGGAACTTATGCATTTAATCGAAGCACTTTTGCCAGTCAATGGAATTTTCTCGCGCTGTTTTTTCACTTTTCTCCGCTGCGAATGCAATTAAGTTGGATTTTTCTTGGCCTTATACATTTCTCAGCCAGATACATATACTGCGCGAGTGTGAGTTGGTGTGTGTGTGTGTGTGGGCATGCGAGAGTGTATTGGTATTCGTGTCCATATAAGTGTGTGTATGTTCCTAACCCAAAAATGTATTGTGCGGCAGCTGAGGTGGCCCGTTTTCGGCAACGCCGTTGTCCAACTAACTACCCTCAAAGAACTGAGCGCCGCTCGTGCGAGCCAGTCGCTAATATAGTCGCCGATTCGCTGGCTAGTGGTGAGTTTTCCGACTTTCCCAGCTTTGGGAATAGTGAGAGCTAGCGGGAGAGCGCGTGATTGCAATCAATGAATTTTCCTTTCGGCGCTCGCGCACTTCGGCAAGTGCTGGCATCTCGAGTCGCTGCCAACTGTCAGCCTAATGGATTCCGGAATTCCAATACCAAAATATGAAGCCAGCGCATTGCGTTACGCCAGCCGAAAGTGGGTCTTACGTGCTGCTCCCAAATTCGCGATGGCAATGCTGCGCGCCAACTATTTGAACCACCCTCAAATGTAGGCAACATCTTGGCTTATTTTTTAGGGATTTATCATAAAACATATGTGAAATGCTCATCTTTTGTGATTTTATTTCTAAAATATTGGACATTTTGACAACTGCTAGGTCAGTTTACCTGAATTTCCTATTCTGTGGCTGGCTTAATATAACTTGCTATTGAAGTTTAGTAAAAATAGTTAAATTGTAAACCAGTCTATGAACAGGGATTTCGAAAACACTCAAAAAACTTTGTATTTTTGCCAAAGACTTTCGAAAACATTAATATATGGATTGTCATATCATCTTGAAGTGGCAAAAATATTAATTTAATCCTTTTAAAACAGATACAAATTGGCAAAAGTAAAGAAAATAGTTAGCTTAGGTCCCCATCTGTTCAAAACAGTGCTGTTTAGCCATGTTAAAAATAAATATATCTCAGAAAATCCCTTTTTCCAAACCCCAAAAAACTAATAAATAAAAAACAATAAAATGTGGATGTTAACTTGTTATATTTTATTCTGGAATGTGTCTGTATGGTGGCGTGGTGTGTGTGTCTGTGGGTGTAATACATTTCTCATAATACTTAATTAACGCATTTCCTATGACATAGCCCTAATACTAGCAGCGTTCGGATCCTGCTCCTTCTATTTACAGGTGAACTCCTCGTAGCTCTCGTCGCACTCGTCGCACTTGACCTCGCAGCACCAGCGGAACTGGCAGCGGCACTGCTTCGTCCGCCGGATGTGCTGCGTGTTGTGGCCACGCCCACAGCAGAGCATGTCGCAGCTCTGGGGGCCGTGGCCGGTCCGCTGACAGGTTCTGCCCGCGGTGCCCTGGCTGCCCGTCTGCAGACTCCGCTCGCAGTAGTTGGGCGACGCCTCCAGGTAGATCAGCTCCATGCGCTTCGGCCAATCGAGGACCGGTTTTGGGGCACGAGCGGTGCCGGCATGCTTCTTTCTGGAAGAAAAAAAAACAAGAACGGGAGATTAATATTTTATTTTTATATACCTTTTGCAGGTATCCAACTAAATAATAAAATTGTTTCTTATAAAGACTTATATATTGGACAAACAAAACATTGGACTTCATACAAAATTTGTCTTAGTTATTTCTTATTAAATACGGCGTTAAGCAACTGGACACTACACATCCTATTTTATTATTTATTTTTGTTGTTCAAAGGAGTAATTAAACGTAATAGTTTTCCAAATTTACTAATTACTAATTATTTAAATATTTGAGGATCTCTAGCATCTGTTCTTTCAATATACTCTCAAATATATGGAATTCAAATAATTCATTTATTAAATCGGTTTTTTAATTATGCCCTTCGATTGTTTCTTGTAGTATTTCAAAAAAGGTAATTTTGTATTTCTTCGATACCAATTTATATATTAACTTAACACCTTGAAATACATTTTTTTGATTTCTCACCTGCTTAATACTAATCTCAGTCCACGTTTGCCTTTGATGGCTTGAACAGTTTTGGCTTTTTGATACTTCTGCATGAGTTTATCACCGATCAGGCGAAAGGGCGGCAGGCTCTTCCAGCAGGTCTTCATCACGCAGGAGCCACTCACGCCATGGCACTTGCAATCGGTGCGTAGCATCTTCTTGACCAGCTAAGCAGTAAAACACATAATTATTAAGATGTATTAAAGATTATCTATCAAGTCTTATAACTCACCGTTCTCCCTGCCCGATTGTTGTGCACATTCATCAGCGTGCGGGCATCTCGCTCCAGTTCGCGGGCATCCATGAATCTGCGCGCGTACCGCATCCCGAAGTCCACGTCCGCCGAACACCCGCCCCATTTCCAGGGCTCGTCGGGCGCTCCTCCCGCGGTGGGCGTGGCCTTGTGCCGCACATCGCAGCCGCAGGTGGAGATGTTACCCCGGGCACAGGCGGCGGTCACCGCGTACGCCGCTCCAGCACTGGCTATCGCATAGGTGTAGGCAGCCTCTCGCGAAGCTGGTCATAAATATATGGAAAGAGGTTCACATAAATTAAGACATGATATTTTCTTAGTTTAAGAATAATAATAAAGTAAAATTTGAATGCAGATTATAAGAAAATCAAACCACAAGCCTTAAGAGGAATGTGGCATAATGTCGGCATAAATTTGTTAATCTTATGTGCTTTTAATGTATGTATGCTTTTTACAAGTTTTTGGAAACAAAGAAATAATTAACATGAAAATGATCAAACAAATGTATCAACGTTAAATTGACAAATTTAAATACAGAGTTTTAGAGAATCAAATCACAAGGCTTAAAAGGTACGTCATAAAATGAAATTGGCTTAAATTTAGTGAAGTTCTAGACTCTAAAATTTCAATTGTGGGTTGCCATTATATAATAACATGAATTTGTTTTGCTTTTTATGGCAACCATTTTTACTTAACATTTACTTTCTTCACTTCCTATGCTCTGACAAATAAAAATCTTAAACATTTGGGACCAATTATCTTATAACATCAAATATCGTAAATTACCAATCGCATTTGGCACAATTTTATGTGACTCCCAGCGAGGGCGTTTATGTCGTGATGGGATTGGGTTGGGGATGCACATGCACATGCACATGCACTCACCTGTGGGTATGACATGGGCGAAGACGTTGCGCTGCCACACCTCCGAGCAGTTCCAGCGGTGTCCCCGGAACTGGTGCTGGCACTCCTGGGCGCCCAGCTGGTGGCCCTCGCCCAGGGCGATCAGGGCGTCGGGCATCTCGCGGCACATGTTCCGCTGGCCGGGAGTCAGGCCCGGTATCCGGCCACAGAGCATGGCGGATGTAAAGCTGGACACTAATCTGACAAGAAGGCAAAAACAAACAGAACCATAAATAACACCCTGTAGAGCCGCAATAAATAAATAAATAAATAAATAACAAACGAATGCCGATCGATCGATGGCGCGATCGCGATGGTGATCCGCAGCCAGATCGATCGTTCGATTGGCAATGGCTGAAAAGCTGAAAAGTCGTGCACACCAAACGCCGACGGCTCTTTTGGGCTGGCTGAATGCATTTCCATTTCGTTTGCCATTGGAGGCTTCAGTTTCAGCTTGGAGCTGCGTGCTCCAAGCCGCAAGCCTCAGCTCCAGATATCAACCAATACCAATCGAGTCGACTCTGGCCAAGATTAATGCGCTGCCAGTGTCAATCGCACAGGGACAAATTTATTTATATTTTATTAATCGAATTAGATAGGTTTTCTATGAAAAATTGGTCGATTTTAGAAAGCATATCTATTTTTGATAAAATACCATTTTTAAAAAATATGAGGACATTTCTGGGACACATGAAAAGCTTATATTTTAAATAGATCTGAATTTGTTCCTTGGATAAGCCCTTGAATTCTTTGAATTATTTAAACAATTTTCGTCTTTTGAAAATAATCTGTATTTCTTGTATCGTTCTTTAAACGTCAATAAGCTAATCAAATTAATAAGCTACCAAAATTTGATTTTTATATCTTTATTTTCTATTAATAATACTTCCAAAATTATCATATGTTGCAATATAATTCCATCTATTCTATCTATTAACACTATTTGCTGTATGTTTTTTTTGCTCAGGCAAATTGTGATAATTGTATATGCCAATTTTGTTTTATTTATACCCAGTGATCCATGTTTTTTCCTGTGTATTTGTGGCAGGTGGCTGTGGGCTTGGGCGTTGTTCTGTCAGTTTTAGTCAAATCCCAGCCCCCAGCTGTATTATTAGCCATAATTGCACGGAGATGCAGATGGAGAAGCTTGGCCATCCGTCGTGACTCGCTGCAGTGTCTAATCAAGTCGCGTTTACTTCAGCTTCAGCTTCAGCTCCACTTGAGTTGTCGGGTTAAATGGCGAAATTAATGCTAACAGTCAAAAATGGCAAATGGGATTAATGAGTTTTGACAATGAGTTGCAAATTGCCAATTTCAGATATTTCGCTCTCCAACTGGCTGCCTCAATCTCCATCTGCCTCCCACTTGCCACCCACTCTTGAGACGTGTCGGCTGTCTAACCTGTCGACTTGCGGCTGCCAAACCAATCAGCATCAAACAGCTGCGGCAATAATCATGCGATCGATCGATCGCCTGCTCGCCTTTTGTCCATGGTTGAAGCCAGGTTGAAGCCAGGTTAGAGCCAGGAAAAGCCAAAGAAACACATCCCCGGGCCAAACAACTGGCGCACGGGTGGGCAACTGTGATATTAAAATACAAATGCAACGCAAACTCCAATTGCCAGCCACATGGTTACACAGAAGAAAATATGAATAATTTTTAATTAGAAATTATGGTAGGCAACTTGCACAAGCGGCTTTTACCGGAAGTTCGTAAATAATACTTTTAAGCCATATGTGCTTCAATAAAAAAGTCTGGTTGTTTGTAAATTTTTTTACAATTTGGTTTTACAAAAAATTTTCTAAACAATATAGAATCAAATGCTCAAAAGTATATTACAAAAACTTCGACTTATTTGACTCTTAAATATAACTCAACTAAATAGCTGTGTTTATTCCTCGAGTTCTCTAAAGAAATTTAAAAATAAAAACTTATAAAACTCTGATATAAATGGGGTTCCAATAAAATTGATTTAATCATTAGTTTTTTTTTCAAAATGTAACGTACATTTTTCTGTGTGTGTTCAAATGAAAATGACTTTCGATGCCTGCCATTCGAGTGTCTCCAACTTTAAGTTGAGCTCCAGCTCCAGCGAACGAGGCACTCTTAAACGCAGCAATTAAATTAATTTACAGAAATTACACATTTTACCAACCGCAGAGGAGCACGAAGACATGAGCTTAAACCCTCGGCAAAACGTCGATTTCAGATCGCTGATTTCTGATATGGGATCGCTTTACTTGTTGCTGGTTTGTTGAACAGCCTGTTAACATGGCTCAAAACTGGAGTCGAACATCGACGATCGACGGTCGACTGCGAAATTGGTGGTAAAACTAATAATTAGGTCCGTTTAACAGGGCCGAAAGGAAGGGACCGTAAACCTTCAACTCTGTTGTGGCCGAAGTTGGCCCGAAATACGCGATCGATCTGTCAGCACATCCGCTCCGCCAGTCAGTCATCCAATCAGTCAGTCAGTCATTCAGTCATTCAGTCAGTCAGTCAACCAGCCAGTCAGTCAATAGCTTTTACGTGCGTTCGTACAGCGTGACCGTCAAGCCCCCCCACCTCGATAAATATGGTATGTGGTATAGGGTATACTCCACTACTCCAAAACAAGCCGGCAATCAAGGCGGCCATCTCCTGATACTCACAACCCTTTTGTTTTTAGCTGCTTTATTTAATTTGTCGCTGGGCTCGCCCGTCTGCTGTTTGCCTGTTGCATGTCAACGCCGACAATTTCATCATCATCATCGCCATTACCAGAACAGATTTTTGTTCCAGACCCATGCACAGCGGAAAAATAATTCAAATTTGTCATAGTTTACTTTCCAGAATGCCACGTTAAAATTGCAATTTTAAATGGATTGGTAAATAAGCTACAACTGATAAAAGCTAAATCCAGATCCAACTTTGTGTAGAATTCTTTTATATTCTTTTAAGAAAATGTCATTTTCACATTGCAGAGATTTTTATTAAATTCTTTATGACAAGATTGATGATTGAACTTTGAACATCAAGCATAGATTTATATTAAATTTTGTATGACAAGATTGATAGATTGATCTTTAAAAACCAAGTGTATTTCAAGAAATTCGACATTATGATAATTAGGGTTCTTAGTCAATGAAGATTTTTATATTTATACAAATATAAGGATTTGACAAGATAAATCAAGAGGTATTTAGTGTAAGAGAGCAATTTGTTTGAAAGATTAATTGGCCTGTCAGGTTATAAATAACCTATTATATTCGTTTCTTTCAGAATTTACCAGTTTTTCTTATATTCCAGTATTTCAAATAAACGTATAGTATAGTACTATTATGTTAGTACAATTTTTAGTCATTTCACTGAGACACCCCCTTTTGTTTATTTTTCTCTCTGTAAACCCATCCCCAATCCACTCCATGATCTTCAGGCTCTTGAACAGTCCAAGTCACGTGTGCTTGATTTGCGCTTTGTTTTGAGTCCCCCTTATTTTGTCGTAGTCCTTAGACCGCTTTACTTTTTGTATTATCTCTGGTTCTATATCGGGGTTCTCGCTCGCTTCGTGACCCTTTATGCTGCGTGAGAGCAAGGACCTGTCATGAACTTGATACCACTTCCGCCTCCGCCATTTACCATTCACCATCTCCCCATCGACCCCTTCTTCAACGATCCCAAAATAGAGCTGGCATTTACAAAACGCCAAACTAGTTCCATTGACAGTCTTATGGCTTCTGCTGTCCAACAAATTGGTGATTCCTCAGGCACTAATTTGAACAAAAATATTTGCCTCGACAACGCGGACTCATTAAAAATGGATTAAGCCTGGTGCATAATTCAACGGCAGCTGGAGCACGGGCACTTATAAGTTGGCCACGAGCAGCATAAATGGCCAATAACAAGCCCCAAACCAGCAGCAGCAGCATAAAAAAAAGCCACAAGAAATGCTGACTTAATGCGCACTTTGGAGCCTCATAAAAATATGACTTTAATATTTTCACGCGCAGGCGTAGCAGCCGGCTCTCCACCGTGGACCAAGTGGCTATCCCCGATCTCCCCGCATCTCCCGCGAGTATATATCCCCCAGTTTCATTTTTAGACTAGGGCCCAGTCCTGTCATAATTGTGTGAATCTAGTCGGCCAAATAGTTTCGACCCACCGCTGCGCAGGCGGCTGTTGTTTGGGCCTTACTCTCCACTCTTGACCAGTAGCGCCTCCAATAGCAGGCAGATATATATGGCCGGCGCTCCGTCTGGTAATTACATGCCTTGCTGACATGTTCATGGGCCCTCGCCCGCGTCCTCCTCCTCCTCATCTCACTCCTCCTCCACCCAAAAGTCAAGCGCCAATTGGAGGCGGAAGCAACAAAGGCGCTTTAATCCGACCAAAACAATGCGTTCAGGTCCAGGGGAATTATGTTTGTGGCGTCCCTCAGTCCCTCGATCCCTGGGTTTTCGGGGCATTTGAAAGTTTTGTGTGCGCTGATAAAACAGCTTTGCTCTACAGCTGCATGTAAAGTGGGCGGGGCCGGGAGGGAGTGGTCGGCGGTGGGAGCGGACAAACCGAAAACCCATAAAGGCTGTTCAACATGCCATCAATAAAACACAAATATTCCAAAGGGGGCCGCAAGGAGAAGTGCTTGGTGGAGGAGGAGCAGGAGTAGGAGAATGAGGAGGAGGATTGAGGAGCAGTGGAGCGGAGCAGACCATGGTCATGGCCAAGAAAAATGTCGCTGCCACGCTCAGACAAACGGCCAGCAACAATTGCTGGCCATCCTGGCCACAAAAACGACGACGTAATTGACCAGAGAAAGACATATGTACGAGCACCGGGAGAAAAGGGAGTCAACAGGTTGGGGAAAGGCATAACTACTGCATTTGAATCCGGGTTCTATGACTTTTACTATAACACTTAAGTGAGTTTAGTTCTAATGGTACATTTAACGTTGCAGTAAAAATGGGACACCTCGAAGTCTATTTGGCTAACAATACATTTAATATGCAGGTAAGTATTTTTTTATTAGAACAAAATATAATTAAATTTTTCAAAAATTGGACAGTTTATATAACATTTCCATTTGAATGAAGAAGAATTCACCTTTATTGGATTTGTTCGAAACTTTTGTTTCTTAAAACTTATTTGGAAGTTCATGATATTTATGTAAAAACCAAAGTTTAATTTAGAATGGAGGGAATAAAAATATTAATCTCTTCCAAATAGTTACAGGTGCAAAAGCTAAAACGTAAGTGCAGAATTCAACTTATGGGATAGTTTAAGGGCAAGCCAAGTGAAACCTTTGGTATTTGTTCCCTAAGCCTTGATTAAACAATACCCTTCTCTTTGTTGATTCAGCACTCTTTCGCTCAGTGTATGTATGCCGTGTCCATGTAACAGGTAAAAGCCAAAACGGATCGTTCGTCATGGACAATTGGCAGAGACCAAGTGGTCGAATGGCCACTCAGGCAGTTAGCCAGTCGGCTAACCGCACTCCCGCCCTTGCCCTCCCATACTAGCCCCTTCCATCCCATCCCATCACGCCCTGGCAAACAGATCAACGCAGATAGTTTTGTTTGGGCTTTGAGGTTTGCAGTCGATCACTCATCCATAGCCGCAGAAAAATGGTAAGAGTAAGAGCAAACTGCGGCAACAATACCAGCGACCAGTGACCAGGCACAGATTCCGATTCCTCGACCACCGCACCGACGGCTCCCGCACAGAGTTTTTGCAGGTTGGCCTGGGAAACTTGGAAATCTGGAGACTTGGAAACCTGGCAACAGGCAACCTGGCAACTGACAATCTGGCAACTGGCAGCCGGCAAACTGGCAACAGGCAAGACTTTATGCCATTTTGGGCTTGTAAATGCAGCCACAACTGGCGCAGAGTGATCTTGATCGCAATTTGAGCGTTTGTCTGCACGTTCATGCGTTCCAATTGTCCATGTAAGAGCACGAGTACGAGTACTACGCGGAGATGTATCTGGAGGATGCAGCTGGTTTCCTGCTTTAAAATTGCAGTAACCTCAATTACACGAGCTAAGCATTTCTGGGTTAAGACCCTTTGAAGGTTTCTGCTTTTTTTTTTTTCGGTTAAGTTCAGGTTCAGTTTGGCGAAGCTCTGCCCACAAGACCAGCCCACTGACAAGAAGAGTAGAATAAAAACAAGAAAGGAAGTTAGCATGGACAAGTGGAAGATTATATACCCTTGAGAGGATCACTTCTATCGAAAGCTAATGATACTAAAAATGATGTTTTACAAATTTTTGTTATCGCACCTAAGGCAAAAATCAAAAAGGTCTTTCTGTAGTCGTAAAAAAAAATTTTTCCAGTTTACTTGCATTAAACATTATAAGAATTTAAACAAAGTCCGTAAAGTTGGTGTAATTTTTCAATGAAACCTGAAGCCAAACTAATTTATTACATATACTAAATACATGTACTTTTAATGTTAACAATATCAAACAGAAGATGTTTAAATGGGCATATATGACATACATTATTTGGCCTCCGATAACTACTCCTTGCCAAACTTCAGACTAAAGTTATAGTACCCTCTGCTAGGGTATGAAGCACAGAAAGTGGAGAGGGTAAAACACCGCGTATCTTTGAGATACACTCAACTTATTGCCACTGCAACTGCATCAAGGCAATTAGATAGCAGTCGAGACACACACAGAGACATAGAGACATAGAGGCACCGTTGATGAGTTTATGGCAAAAATTGATTTCAAGTTGTCGTAGCCCCGCCCACCGCCCCAATCCGATTTTAGCCGCGACTTTAGCTGCTCCTCGCTACAAATGAGAGACTGCTGTCTTTCTGTCAGTTTTGTGCTTTACTTGCTGCCTGCCATTTAATTGCCAATTTTAATGAGATTTTTTCCAGCGTTTTACCAACGTCTCGCACCCCCCGAAAACCGAAAACTTTCGATCGGGGCAGCAAACTAAATAAACTTATATAGAACGAGGCGTTCCACTGTTTGGGCGTTCGATAAGGACTTTACATACATCGCGCTGTGGCTCCGCAGATAAAATTAGCGATCGTGTCCGGCGATGTGCGCGATATAACGAGAGCCAACGAAAGAGTTGTCAACTCGTGCAGATCTGTCAGCGATAAAAGGAAAACCGATGGAAATCCGATGGAAAATGCAATAAGAAATAAACCCAACCCAACACCGCCCGGGGATTGCGGCCACATAACACACATAACTGTTTGGCCGTTAAAGTTAATGGGCATACCGTTTATGGGGCTACTATACCTTATTTCCATAATCCAGAGTATGTAGATTAAGAGCTTGTTATGTATTTTCCACATGACGATGCAAATCCGAGGCACACAACACGAATACGAGCCCAGCAGCTGGCACTATCATCATATTCTATTCGCACTAAAAGTCTCAATACTCAATGCATTTGAGGCTTAATTTCCTTTCCTTTCCTTTCGCTGAGCTTAGCAGTCTCCGATTTCCACAAACTCCACAATTACCAAGGGCCTTCTTATTTTTAACCATAAAACGCCGACATAGGAGCCCCGGAGAATCTGAAGAGCCAATCGCGAGAAACTATTGGGAAATAAACCGAACGCCTCTGTTTGTTGTTATTAATGAACCGAAAACGCAGACGGCAGCACTCAATACTTCTGCGAATATGACCAAAATCGACGACCGAATGCCGAAACACAATATATATACGAAATACACGCGAGCTTTTGTCCATTTGTTCGTATGCTAATTAACACCTTCTTTTGCTCCAGCCAGCGGCGTTTCAATTAAGTCATCGCGAGATCGGATCACCAAACAGTTTTCGGGCAACGCGTGCGTTTCATTCATGCAAATCTCCGACTTGGCCCGGCCATAACTCAGACCCGAAACTGCCATCAGCGGCAGCATCATCCATCAGTGGAGATTCAAGGGGGCGGGGCTGTCCGACTGTCCGGCTGTCCGACGGTCTTGCAGTCCCTCGACGACTACACGATTTTTTAATTTATGATAAAGCGCCTCCGACTGTCACAACGGAATTGCGGCAATAACCATAAACGGCTCAGCAGGTGAAAACTACCAAAAAAGAAAAGCACAAGAGGTGCCGATGGCCGAGGGTCGACTGCCGCGTTGAAGATCCCTCGATCACCGAAATCCAAAATCTTGGGATCGTGTAGCGCTTAGACGTCCCGGGTGCGGAGACTAACATAAATGCAGCTCATTAGTGACGCAATTAAAGTGCCGAGCCGCCAAACGGAATGGTCCAGGAACGCGTAGATGGATCGTTCCGACTTTATCGAGGGGGAGTACGCCGTGATCGCTCGACCGTCGGGCGCGAGTGTCGTTTAAGAACTGAGCGGACCCCGAAAAACTATCCGCACACCACCTCGGTCACTTGGCCAACAGGTTGCAGTTCGATGAGGTTCAGCTGGCGCAAAAAGGTTTTTGGAAAATAACTAATGGGGTAGGGGAGAAACGTGTGCAATCTCACGGGTATAAAAACTCTATAGAACATTATTAACAAGCACGTTTCACAGAATAAATAGCTTAACAAAAACATTTCGAACCAAAACTTTACCCATTAAAATCGTATATGAATCTGGTACATTTCTTAAAATTTGTGGTTTTATTTGTTATTAATCTGAATTAAAATGATGGATTATCATTTTAGATAATTTTTCGGCATTTTTATAATGTAAACATGGATTCACAAATAGGACTCCCGAAGATTATTCCCCCATAACTTCAAATGTTCAACAATTGGTTTTTCGTTTAGTTTATAATATTAATTGAAATATTAAAACCCGATTTGAAATACCTCCAAAAGCATATGATTTATTACTCTATTTAACTGTATTATATTTTTGGTTTGTGTGACGCTACTTTAATCTTTTCAGCTGAAGGTTTAGCTAAGCTCGTAATTCTTTGCCCATACAATGATCCATATAAATCTTGTGATTCCAAATCACAATAATTTAAAAGTTATTATTATTATTATTATTTATTATTCATTTTGTTCAAAAGATAAATTTTTAAGATTGTTGAATTACAATGCAATCTTTAAAGTTAAAATCAAACGCTTCTTTATCCACGCAAAGGTTGAGTTCAAACAGGACAGTCGAACTGCAACTCAAGTCGCACTTCAGTATGAGCTCGACTCGGCTTGCTTCAAACATGTCTTTCGAGCACGTTGCAGAGCCCTGTTCGATGAAGCTGGATGCGATAGGCCAAGTTTAAGTGATGCCCCAATGATGGCCAATAAGCGATCCTGCACGTGACTTGGGCTCTTGGCTGAATGATAATGACGGAGACCTCAATTTGATGGTCGGGCCTTTTTGGGGGAGCAACTTTCATCGGCAATCAAATCAATTATGTGGGTAAAAGTCGTGTTTCCCTGGCCGTACAATCGTTGGAGTGACCAAATGCAGGGGCTCCTCTTCGGAAACTGATCGAATCTTCATGGTCCATGGGATCCATTTGGTGATTTGTCAGCGTGTCGAACAAAACACAAATCATGTTCATCAAAGTGTGGCTACAAATGTGTGTTTTGTGGCTTTTTTTTGTGTGGCAAATTTATAACTTGTTGTGTTGACTCCAGCTTCAACTGCGATTGCTGCAGTTTGCAGTTTTACAAATTGTTTTCGAACATTTGTTCAATGTGATTTATTGTCGGTTATTTACAGTCCGCCTCTTGACCAGTTGGGAAAATTGTTCATTTTTTATTTTCCACGCGCCTCGGCTTCTTCACAGCCCACTTCGGCATTCAGTAGCCAAACGGCAAAAAGCAAGGAGGAATGGCTAAAACCTAAGGCCAGCATCTAATGCATTTCTCGGATACGTGTGTCGCCTTAATTGATATGTCATTTATGCTAATTCCTGGCCAGAGAGCACAGGAATTCGCTATCTTGACGGGCTACAAGATGTGTTTAGTGCAGTTGGAGTCGAGTAACATTCGATGGCAGCCTATTAAATGCAATTAAGTTAATTTAAACAGTTTTGTGGAAAGCGCTGACAGCTAACAATAAACAGGTGCCCGCGGCTCAGGCTCGAAAACAATTGAACATCCATTGTTGTTTACTTGATTTTAGCCAGACTAAAGTCTGAGTCACTTGGATGATGCGCTGCTAGTCCCAATAATGGTTGACGTCAATTATCGGCAATTGCAGTCGTCTCCGATTGGGGTAAGTACACGTACTTCAATCAGGGTTTAGTTTGGCCTGACCCAGATTGCAGAGTCACAGTCTTTAGCTGAAGTACCTACAACACACTTTATTGAGTGCCAAGACTTTTAAATTTCAGATAATTGTTTTATGGCCCCTGCGAAGTCTCTTTATGGCAGCCAATCGATTGTTGATTAGCCGCAGCAGCGTGGAAATGTCGCTGGCAACATTGTAGTGCCACTCTCGAGGATTGTGGGTGTCTCAGCGGGAGGGGATGGCTGAAAACAGGCATTGTTTTAATATCACTGTAATTTGCACTTGAGTTCCTAAAGCCTCTATAATTTGCACTTGAGTTGCCAAAAGCCTCTGAAGTTTAAAAAAACATTAAAAAATATATTTTTATGCTCAAAGTTGTTATTAAGATTTAGTATTGCAACAGGTGTATACTAACACCTTACTGATGCATGCTAATTTAATAGCCAAGCTTTTTTCATTCCTCTTTTTTTTTTCTTTGATACCCTCGCTGTTCCTAATTAAAGAAAAGTCAAGTTTTTTGCTTAAGTCTTCTGTTTTATCCCACCTTAATTTTCTTTTGTGAGTGAAATATTTTAAGTTTCGGTAATCAAAAGAAATTATCTTAGAACATAAAAGGCAATTAATAAAAAAAGAAAGTTTGGAACTTTGATTTCTTTCTTTTCAACATTTTTAGTGATTGAAATATTTCACATTTAAGTAGTTCAACCTAATTACTTGCCATAAAATTTGAAACAAAAAAACTCATTCTAAATTTTATGTGATACCTTTGGCCTTTTTAATGAATTGAAGTCGGCTTACGCCACTCCAGTGACATCGTCATTCAATGACCATAAAATAATATATAAAACACACAAAAACAAAGCACTGCCATGAAACAATCGGGAATGGCCCGAAAATTCCAGCTAAACAACAACTTTACCAAAAACCGAAATACAATAAAACGAGAACGGAAGCTAGCTTCGGATAGCTGAAGATTTAATACTCTTGTAGTCATACATGATATAGTCATTTCAAGGAAAGGATTCGACATTTAGTTAAAAACATCAACCAAAAACAACAGGTACGTTCGTATGATTGCTATAGGATTTATTAGTCCGATCGATCAGATTTCTTTATAACTCTTGAGGCCGACACTGAAGCCCCGCACAATTATCCGTGGGAACTTCCTTGACAATGCTGATACTGATCTTCAATTTATAAATTATAAATAATAAAAATATATTTTCTTTTATAAAAACTGATTATGCACAAATTTTACTGTGGATACGTAGCTTTTAAACGCAAAAATAAACAGACGGAGATGGCTATATCAACTCACCAAGTGATGCCGATCAAGAATATATACATACGTTGAAGGGTCGGAAATATCTTCTTTACTGCGTTACAAACTTTTGACCAAAATTATAATACCCTCTGCAAGGGTATACAAACGCTGGAGAGAGAGGAGAATTGCTTTCGGTGTTTATTGTTGTGGCTGCAAAGCGTTAACGGAGGGGCAACGCTTGGTTTCACATTACCCCCAGCTTCCGCTGACAGACCGAATGTCAAGCAGCCAAACAACTAAACAACCAAACAACCAAACAACCAGACAACCAGTGAGGCGAACATGCCCCCGAAGAGCGAGAAAATGGCATTCGTAAAATGATTTTTTGGACTAAACTGCGATTGCCCATAAACAAGTGTAAATTGAGCTGGAAAAGCGGAAAACGCTGCCAACGCATCCGATTTCAGGCAGAGGCAAAAGGTCGAGAGCAGGCTTATTTATTAACAAGACACTGCGAACGCCTTGGCATTTTGCATTGTGCTCGTAATTACGAAACAACGCAGCAGTAGATACAGATACAGATGTATCTACGCCCCATTAGCTTATCCTCACCCCCGCAATGCAGCAAGTGTTAATTGAGCTGAACCAGAAAAAAAAAGGTGGAAAAGGAAAATTGGGAGAAAAGGAAATGCGCTGACCCAAGCAGCTGGAGGTTTCCTTTTTTTTGTACCTTACCTGAAGATACTTTCTTTGGTCCGATAGGGTTAGCGCTAAGGACAATTCATTGATAATGACTGGCGCCAGCTGTTTGGCGGCTCACTTAGACAAATTGATTACTAATTGGTTTGGCAGGTCGGCAAGAAGAGAGGCAGATAACCCAGGAATAACCCAAGGACCAGCTAAAGTGTTGAATTAAACTTTATTGGATGTAATTACAATTTTACAGAAACTGGAAAGTCGTTTTACAATATATATATATATATAACTCTATGTTTTTTTTTTGTGTTTTTGGGGGTGTATCAGTGTCTGTGTCTGTACATATATAATACGTTGATTTTTTAAACATTCTTTAGTTTGCGGATATATGTGTATAGTTCATGCTAAGTATCCCATACAAGTAAGGTATAATATTTAAAAAGATTACACTCTATGTATATTTCGCTTAAAAGTTTAGTTAACAGTTTCATATCCGTTCCTATTTGCTGGTCTACTAAGCTGAAATTCGGAAACAAACAGTTCAATTGGATGAATTTTGGATTTCTTGGGACAAAATTGGATGGTTGGTTAGTTAGCTAGTTGAAGTTGAAGAAGAATGCTTGCTTCGTACATGCGCCGCACTTAGAAGTTCTATTAGGACGAAGATAGGTGTAAATTATCTAACAGATATGTGAGTACCAAATATCCAATTACATTAGCTATAATAGTTTTTTTCGTATTGTATAGAGTTTTTTTTAGATTTCAACAATTTTGGTGTTGCATTAGATTTAATTCAGTTGAAGAAAAAAAAGTTCAAACGAAACTAGGCCGGGGAAATGCCATTCGATCGCAGACACCGCCACTACGATATAGATACATGGTCTGTTATAGGTATTTATAATTGTTTGTTAGATTTAAGTTTAGTTTTAGTGCCAATTGGCTTAAGGTACTTAAGTTTTCTCTGCCTTTTGGCCTCCCTCTATCTAAAAAGACTTCCTTCCATTAAAACACACTCAGGTTGCTACTTTGAGGTTTATAAATTGTGTGTGTGTTTTCTTTTTGTTTTTTTTTTTGTGAGCCAGAGTGTGTTTTGTGTGTGTAGTATGTGCAAATATTGCAATTAATTGGATTTAGTATTCAGCTGGTACATGTCTAACACCCTGCCTAAACAGTTAACAAAATTGATTGCAATTCTTAAGTCAGTTGAGTAGTGAAATCGTATTTAGTCTTCATTTCGAATCAGTTATTCAGATTTATACATAGTTAAGTTAGAGCAAAATGCAATCAAAGTTTCGTAGAGTAATAATAGTGCGAATTAAGTATAATAGTTCGTAGTTAAATAGTTAACAATGTGATAGATCCTAAGTCCCACCCACCCTCAACAGCTGCGCTTCTGGTTGTGACAAACATTCGTCGAGTAAAAGTCAACTTACAGCCCATTTCCACATCTCGCACTTGAAGTTGCTTTTCTTTGCACTTGGGTTTTTGTGAGTTTGTTTTTTTGTGGTTTTTTGGGTTTGCTAGAGGTAAGTGTCTCCATTCCTATGTGCTGGACATTCGGATTCGAGCTGGTGTATGTACATTCATCGTCCAACTGCCGCCTGTGTTTATTAATTCGAACGTGAACGATCCTTTAAAAATTGTTTCTTGAGTTATCGTATCAGTATCGGCTCTTTCTATATTATATTTATTGTATATTTGTAAGTATATATGTTCTTGTTGGTATGTTATGAAAGCTAACAATGTGGACGGACAAAAATAATTTACAAAAATTCATTTATTGTTACATTTAGTTAAAAAACTTTTCTCTCTTGCATGTTTTGGGTTTTTTTTTGGCTGTGTCTTCAAGCAGTTCAGATTGATTGGCGCGATCAATCAGTTGGGGGAAGCAGCAGCAGAAAGTCGGAAATTTCAGATCCTCCATCTGGTTTCTGGCTGACTGCCCATCAGATTTGGTTGAATTTTGGGCTTAGTACCCAAAACATTTTTTGATTTCTTTTATCATTAGCTAAGCTTAGTCTAGGTAGTCAGATAAGTTAAGACTTATTACACATTATCGTAGTAAGTACTTGCGTATTAGAAATTAGAATAGGGTTTGTTTTCTTTGAAACATGATAAATTGGTATCTGCTGCGCACTACACACGAACCTGATTTTAGAAATCAACAACAACTTTTGGACTTTCAGTAGAGTCTTATGCTTAAACCTAAAGAGCATTTAGCAACTAGTTAGGATCAAGGATTAATGTTTATGTTTTTCTTTTTTTTTTTGGATTTTGCTTTAGAGACAAGCTTAGTCGCATCGCAGAGCTTGGTAGTATGTTAAAATATACTAGAATTTAGTTAGTTAGGCAATATCTATATACAAATGTAACTATATAGAGGCATACACATGCGTAATATTGGTTTAAATTGTATATATATAATATGTATATATTGCAGGCTACGTTTTTTCACTACAATTGGAGTTAAAAAGTTTTTCAAAGGCTTCAGTAATAAGTTCTTTCGAGTTGACAAATGGAAAAATTGTGTTCTCATCTTCTCCCTGGAGTCCGATCTTCGGTTAAGATTAGGTTTAAGTAATACCTAAAAAGACCACTAACCTAAGCTACGTTCACTTCGAAAACAATGTGTGTTTCTATCCATAGTTTCTTAAAATTCGTTAGGCAAATGAATCAAAGTGCAGGTAGTTGCTACTAATTCAGAGTGTGTGATGTCTGTGTCAGAGAGATTTTGAAACAAAGTTTCACTACAGAGGTGCTTGGGATTGTTTTTCCAAATCGGAAAGATTACGAAAGTAGAAAGTTTCACTCGGTTGTTAAAGCTATTCATAAATTCTTATGGAACAGTGCAGCTTGTTCCTAAGTTAAAAATTCACTCAGTTGACCCTCACTGATTGGATTGTATTTGGTGTAGATTGTTGTTGTTGCTCGCATTGGTGTTGCCACTGCTCGGCGCAGAAATGCTGTTAAAAGATGACATTTGTTAATTTGTTTCGGTGGGGAAAACCAAAATGAATTGCCTTACTTATTTTCGTGGCACACCAACATTTCCTGCTGCCCTTGAAACTGCAAGTTTTGAAGGTATTCCGCCCTGCGTTGGTGCACAAGCTTCTCTTTTTCGGCTCGTTCTTTCTGTAGTCTGTGTGGTGAAAAAATATTGATTTAATTTCAGAAAATCTAAGACAGATACTTTAAAATCATTCAAATAATTAAGAGTTAACAAAACCAAACCAAAACTTTTCACACGTTCTTACCAAAGTCGTCAAATTGCCATCCCAAATGCTTGCGTGCAATAACATTACCCATGAGTTAGCTTAGCGTTAAATTAGGCCTATTTAATCGGATCAATTAGTGGTACTTACTTGATGCGTGATTGTCTCATAAACTGTTGGATTTTTCTGGCAGCTTGATTCTGGGTGGACTGCGAGTATGTTCGCCTGGTAAGCAGATTTAAAATAAGTACATGATTGTTTAATACAGATAGATAGTTTCCCACTCACTTCAAGGGACCCGAAGGACTGGTTTCCTTGGGCGTGCTGGGCTGGGAGCCCATCTCGTGCAGCTGCTGCTGATCCTGCTTGAAGTGATCATAAAAGCTAGACAGACATTGCGAGTTGCTGCTCACACTTCCATGATCACTGGAGCTCCCTAAACCCAAGCCGCTTTTCTTGAATCGCTTGTTTCGCCGATAGGAGCGATAGCCGTGCTGAATAACCAAGGCGGCGTTTGTCATCTGCCTGTAGTAGGCGTACTGCTTGTACCGCCTGTAATAGTTCTGAATAACAGTGGCGGCGCTCCGTTCCTTATTCTGCTCTTCGAGCTTCTGTCGGCCCTTGTACGACCGATAGGCCTTCTGAATGCACTTGGCCGCCTCGTAAAGCTCGCGCTGTTCTGTATCCGTTAAGGTGAGCTTGGAGAAATCCGCCTCAAAAGGATACTGCGAGATGCTGGAGGCGTGCAGAAACTCCGTCAACTGTTTAGTTGATGGTGGAGGACTGGGTGAGCTGACAGAGGGATCTGTTCCCAGTATGGAGTAACTGGCAGGTGACTGCAGCGGTCCCGAGCTGGCGGGACTTAAACTGGAGCAGGGCGTGCTGACATCGTGATAGCGATAGCTATGGTCATGGAAATCAAAGCTAAAGTCACTGTCAAAATGTGTATTAGGCAGCGAGTCGAGCAGGGGATCCATAAAGCTATCCGTCAGCGCCGAGGATTCAGAGGTGAGTGGTTCTGTCAAGGGACTGCCCAGCACCATCATTTCATCGGCTTCATTCTGAAGGGATTTATATTTAAATACATTAAATAACAAGTATTGAATAACTTATTATAGCTCACCTTAATCCTTTCCGGCATGGCTGCTATTATGTGTTCCGCTAATGTCAGCACTTTGGCATCGGAATCCCCTGAAAATAGGCCAAACTGTTTACAAAACTAGTTCCAGGCATATACATTCATACGAATACATGGCAAACGAGTCTACATAATTTAATTGGACACCGTCATGTACAAATTTACAGTTTCATACTTTTATCTTTGTAACGTTAAGCTTAATAAGCCAAAAGATCTTATTGAGCCTAAATTGACAAAGCTACGTTTATGACTCTCTAAATTGATCACGATTAAAAAGTCGTTGGACACGGTTAACTATTATTTGTATTATACACCGACAAGCATTGACTTTTGTGATTAGAGTGTTTAGCTAGCTATTTACATACACCTCGGATTTATATTTACAACGATCAATTCGTGGTTAATTAGGCGGCGAGTGTTTGTTAGTTTAAAATTAGTAATCGGTTAAATGTAGACATCGATAAAAGCGCACATTTAGGGCGCACAACCAGCAACCAATATTAATAACGAACATTTACATTGATTAAACGAGCTCCCCTCCCAAATACACATGAGTACATATAACAACAAACAGCAATAGCAACAACAACATCAAAAACATCGATAGCCAGCCCCATATGGTTAGTATGATTTTAGCTACAGTACAGATTACGGGTGAGGTTGTTACGGGTTGACAGATTGAGATTGGATTGAGAGTGGAGCAGGGCAGGATCCGTCTGCCATCACTGACCTACAACGGCATCGGGCAGGGCCAATTCATTGCCAATGGTCACGTCGGTCGCGCTCGTCGAGTTGTCGTCGCAATCGATGTCTTTGTCGTGCACGGGACTCGATTCGCCCGTGGATACCTCGCCTAGTTTGAATTTACCGAGAAGATTTGAGCATTTGGTTGATTCCATATAGTCTATAACTAGGAATACGGTTCATGCAGAAACTGATCCCCAAACTTACAGAGAGCAAAGTCCATTTTTCGCAGCGGCGACAGCAGACAGTTGGTCCCAGTCAGCGAGTCCAGCGGCGAGTCAACGCCCAGAGCATAATTGTCATGACTCTCAAAGTTACTGGAATAACAAAAATTAAGTAAATGCAAGTTATGAAGTTAGCTTATTGACCTACCTATGAAGCCTGGATAGTGGTTTGCCGGATTTGCTGCGTATATCCATGTTAATGCCACTGTCTATAGAAGATCGCTTCGAATAACGACTGCTGTTATTTGGTGGACTTTGATTGCTATTGGTTAGGGTTGGAAAATATCAAGTTGAAGATTAAATACAAATATTTTCTTTAATCTAGTCTCTCCTACCTATGCACAGCAACAGGTCTCAGGAAAACCCCATCATGCTTACGCTGGAGCTCCAAATCAAAGCCGCTGAAGCTCTGGTGCTGTTCCTCCGTCTCCGCTTCCACGCCCATATTCATGGAAAGATTGGCCAAGCCACCGCGCAATTGTGGCTTCCGGCAGCGCTCCTTCTCCAGCCTGTACATCTGGGCCAGCAAATGTTTGTGACCCCGCATATTGGCCAAATCTAAGGGCGTCTGCTGAGCCTGGGTCTTAATCTTCAGGGCGTTGTGGTTCCACTTGTAGAGCAGCAGCGAGCACTCCACATGGCCGCGCACGCAGGCCCAGGCGAGCGGAGTGAAGCCGTAGACATCCTGGCTGAGGGCGTCCAGCTCCGTTTCAAGTATGATATGTGGATTCTCTGACCTCCAATTTAGCATGGCGCCCACCAGTTTGGCATAGCCCAAAGCGGCGGCCAAATGGAGCAAAGTCATGCCGCGTAGTCCCACAGTCCAGGAGGCAGATGTGCTGGGCATGCTCCAGGCGTGCTTGATTAGCTTGTGGCAATAGGCTACCAGCTTCTCCTCAAAGTTGGGCTCCAGATAAAGAGAAGTGTGATCGGTCTACAAAACCAAACATTAGATTAACAATATGAATGTATAGTATAAATTGCTTACGAACCGTGAGTTCTTGCTCCGTCTTCACTTGCAGCTTCTCATCGATGGTAGACAGGCGATTGAGCAGCGTGAACTTGTACAAGCAATCGTTGGAACTGCTGGCATCGAAGGGAGCATCAGCCAGCAGCGACAGCTTGTACTCGAACATCACGGAGTTGGAGACAAGGAAACCACCGCAGGCAACCTGCAGAGTCACAAATCCGGCCTCGTGGGCTGGACAATAGCAGCGGAGAACTCCATCCTGGACAAGTTGCGTGGGCACTGGTTGGGCATCAAACAGCACCGTATAGGCGCCGCCATTAGAGCTCGTCCAGGGTCCAGCCACTAGAACCTTGACGCCTCCCTCCGTGTACGACCACTCTGGACTAAAGTCGCATATATTGAGCACCTTGCGCGGCTGTGATGTCGTTGCCTCGCCCAAATAGGAGCCCTGCTCCAAAGCGGTGTTATTCAGTGCCTGCTTGTCATCCAGATCCAATTCGGGAAACTCCACGAGCATATCGAAGGCGTCCAGATTGGCAAACACATCGTCCGTTTCATCCTCCTCAACCTCGGTTGGAGGTTCAGGTTTCTTCTCCGCCTCCTGTGGATTGTTCTTGGACTTGCTGCTGCCGCCTGTTGCTGTCGTTGCACTAGATGTTGTTGCTCCTGTTGCTGTCGTATTGTATGGCATATTGGCAATCAAAGTACGCTGAATATCCTCGTGGGACAGATCCAAGGTCTCGTTGAAGAAACTTAGAGTCTCCGCCGGGGGCTCCTCCTCGGTGCTGCTGCTGTTGCTGCTTGTTTGATTGTTCCCGCCAAAGCTGCTGCTCTCGTCACTAATTTGGCTACTGTTATCACTGGAAGCACTGAAAGTTGCACAACCATTTTGGTTCAGGGGTTGAGCCAGCGACTGCGACTGCGGCTGACTCCTATTGAGGGCTTCTGTGGCCTGATTGTTGACTGTGTTGCTGTCCTGCTGTCGAATAAGTTTGAATTTAATCAACATAAATACAATGATTGCAGGCGATTTTGCGGTTGTTACTCACCTCAGAGAGCGCATTGGCGCTCATTAAATTATCACAAGTTGCTGCCGTCGAAGTCGTTGTAATTTGTTGCTGCTGATTGCCATCGATAATCGATTGTAAGGAACTCGAAGTGGACGAAGTGCCCGATGTGGGTGTGGATATGGATGTGGGAGTGGATATGGAAATGGAGGAGGTGTTGTTGCCAGCGGAAGACGTTGCAGGTGTGGGCTGGCTGCTGATGCGATGCTCGGGTGACATGCACATGGCTTCCACGGGGGGTTGGGCCAAGGAAAGGGGTTGCACTTGCGCCAGAGGGGGCGGCTGACCACTGCTTGGGGTTGCTGTTGTCTGTTGCAATTTATAATAATGTTGCTGCTGCTGCTGGTTGCTGTTGTTGCTGGAAGCATTGAGTTGCTGCTGTTGATTGTACATAAAGTTATTGTTGCCGGGGTCGTTATTATTTACGACATTTAATTCGTTGTTTGTTTGAGCTGCTAATTGCTTGCTGGCATTGCTGCTGCTGTTATTGCTGCTACTGGAGTTTGTGATTTTGTTTGCGGTCATGTGGTTTTGGTTTTCAATTAGTTCAGTGTCCATAACATTTGAGGCCACTACTGCCGCTGCTGCTGCTGAAGTCGTCGCAGGATCTCTGGCTGTGGCTGTGATCGTTGTATTGGCTATTTGCAGCCTGTGCTGCTGATTGAGATGTACAGAATTCTGGCTTTGACTGGCAACAAATCGCTGCAGGCTCAAGTGCTGCTGCTGCTGTTGCTGTTGTTGCTGGTGGTATTGCTGCTGCTGTTGGTGTTGCTGCTGTTGTTGTTGCATCACCAGATTGTTTCTTGCGGCCAACATTTGACTGGCTCCTCGATACTGCTGTTGCTGGTAGTTCCCATCCTGTTGCTGCTGCTGCGGCGGAATGATCTGGAACTTGATGGCGGACTCCTGCGGCAACTGCTGCGTGACATTGTGGAACTGGCCGTGATTGTCCAGGTGCTGCCTTGGCCGCTCCGCCCATCGGGAGTAGAGTTTGCTGGCCACCACCACATTGGGCGTGTTGCCGTTGAAGGTCTCGCCCAGCCGCTTCTCCTGCACCGAGGACTTAAGCATGGCGCCCGATCGTCGCATCACGGGATGCGTGCAGGTCTTTCCATCCGCACATCCTCCATCCCCGCAGCCGCAGTCCAGCTGCTTTACCAACGCAGCCTGGCGAGACAATCGCTGCTTCTCCATCAGCTGGCAAACAATGGACTCCACCGTCTCCGCCGTCTAGTCATGGGAAATCCACTTCAGTTAGCTGTTGTAACCAGTATTATACAGCCTTGTACTCACCGATATTTCTATGTCGTTGCCTGAGTCGGAGTCATCATCCGAATTAATTGTGGAGACTGTGAAAAATTATAGTATATAAGTTTTCAATTAGAAGTTTATAAACCACTTTGGTTTATTAGGGTTTAGTCCTAAACAGATAAGTTTCAAGAAAGGATATTTGTTCGGCGAAAAGAAATCTTATACTTGTTTGATATTTTCTCTTAATAATTAACGTGCACAATTCAGAAGTTTCTGGTAATCTGCTTATTGAAGTATTATTGAATATTTTGTTGAATATTTTTTAAGAAATCTTTTAAGTTCTTATCCAAAATCAACACTTACGCATGGGTTTCAGCTGGCTGACCAGTTCCTCCTTGGTCCACTCCTTCTTATCGCCCCAAAGTGTGATGCTGGGCGCAATCACTGCCATTTTATTATCATCTGGATACGGGACATTCAGATAGTGCACCAAAACAATGTCCGGATTCTGTTTACGGGAAGTGAGAAATATCCTCCCAGGATTAGAGCAAACCAAAGGAGAAGCGGGATGCCCCACTTACCTGCAACAGCCAGTAACATCTGCGATGAAATGTGGGCAATATGGCCGAGTGTACGTAACAACCATAGATGCACTGTGGATAAGAGGGGGCAGAAATCGAAGGAAATTCAATTTATCAATCTGGCAACACAAACAAGAGCATAAAAAGGGTCTAAAAACTTGGGGAATCCCTACTCCGCTCCACACGCAGCTCACTTGCCCCCGTGGCGAAGAAATCCATTTAATTGGAAAGCATAAAAACGAAGAGCAAGTGGATTCCAAATTAAATTACCAACCGCCCACGCTAGGGGGCGCCACTTGGTCTTCGGTAAGTGCCAAAAATCAGGACTCAAACTCAAACTCAAACCGAAAACCAACGAATCGAAACGGAAGAGTTGAGGAAACGGGTTTCCCTGACTTATAAAACATTTCGTTGCGCATTTTTCTTATTCTTAAGACTTTTTGCCGTCTTTTTTCTAGCTAAGTCTTTTTTTTTTGCAATTTTTTTCTACCCGCTGATAAATTTGTTGGCTCTTGTTGCCCGCGATATGCCGCTGACTTCTTTCGCTTTGCCTTGGCATTTCCTCTGTACTATCTCCCTCGTTTGGGCCCAGTTATCATGTAAGGAGACGGCACCCCGCCAGCACTGCCAACTGCATAAATCTTCGCCGGCCACGTTTACTTGCGAATGTATTAAAATAAAAATTAAAATAAAAACAAACGGCGAAGGAACTGTGGAAAAATTGGCGTGAAATTGCCAAATGTTTTTATGTTTCTATAATGGCTTTGGTTTGGGGTATAGATATTCTCCGACAGTCAGACATTATAAATAAGCTTAACCCTTGGCAAGGCTTATTTCATTAGCAGGCAACGGCGACGTCGTTCACATCCTTAGGCAAACACTTGCCATGGACGAAATGGCCGAAGGAAAAAGGGGAGGACACCGTAAGTTTCTGTCAACTTCCGGCGGGAAATCATAACTCACCCAAAAGGAACCCCCATACGGTCAAGAAGAAAAAAGAAAGCCTTAAGGAAGTCCGAGGAGTTAAACCCATTTTTTTTTAGCCCCTTGACAAATGATGGCAATGACTGGAAAACGATTCCGGCTAATTGCCTAATTGTGCAGCCAGCAATGACTCTTAACCGGGGGAAAAAATATGTGAGCTCACCTCAGTGCCTTGTACTTTTAGTTTCATGTGATCCTCGCGCGTTGTCTTGCCATCCTTGCGCTTCTTCCAGCAGTAACCATCGCGCCTATAGCGAACCTTCTTCCTGGAGTACAGCAACAGCGATCCACTCTTGGGTCTAAAGGGAAATTATATACAAGTAAAATATTAAAACTCTTTAAAAAATACAATATAGGTCCTAAAACTCAATTGTTGCACTATAAATTCATTCAAAAGTTAACTTAAAGTGGTGTTATGAAATGAAAATTGTATTCAATATAAAAATAAGCAACGAATTATTCAATGCAATGCTTATATTTGGTTAGGAAACCCTAAATCATATTATCTACTATATGTTTTGAAGAACAAGATATCCTTAAAACGGACTTTAATATAGATTTAAATATTGTGACTCACCTGGTCCGAACCTCTTTGGACTGCCACTCGCCGTGCTTATCAAAGCTGATAAGAATCGCAGCGATTTCCTGGAATACATAAACAAAAGCTATAGTACATACTTCTATATTTGCATAACAAATACATCTTGGTGAAAATATTCAGAGATAGCGCAAGCGGCCTTCACAACGGCCTTATCATCGCTGCGACACTGGAAAAGTTATTTTCCAACCTCCATCATTTCTCCACGAGCCCCCAGCTCACCCGCTAACTTGGCTAACTGACCTCAACTAACGTGCTAACAATTTCCGGACTTAATGGGCAAACGACTCCGCTGCCCAGTCACGGAACTCGCGGCATTTCCTCCGCCAAAAGCTGGAGAAGAGGAGGGATTTCTGCGCCATAAAACAAAGGAAAACATTTTAGAAATTTCATTTGACCGCAAAGCGGACACTGCCACCGAGAAAAGCAGAGGGGGTAGATTGTAGATGGTGGCCGTGTGTTAACCACAATTTACAGGTGTCGCCGGCAGTTGACACTTAACCAGGTTGGCGGCCAAAAGACCAAAAGACCAAAAGCCAGCAGAGACGCATCCCGAGTGCAATTTGTGTGCATACTTGAAATGCCCTGTCACCGAGGAATATAAAATCTTAAAAAACGATGGAGTTCAAGATTTAGACAGTCAAAAACGATTCGAATGCAAATCACACAACAGTCAGCGAAAGTTCACTGGGAATTCTCCCATTTTAGACATTTCATTGCATGTTTTGCCGATAAAGTTATCAATTTGTTTGCTTCCTTGACGTTGCATGAATAATGCAAAGTGGCCATCCATCCATCCCCAGCATCCTCAGCTGTGCAGCCAAACATGAGTCTCCATGAGTCTCAGTTTTGGGGAAGATATCGCAGCATTTGCGAGTGTCATAAAAATTGTATATATCGGGAATAAAGGAAGGAGTTTGGGCAAATCACAGGCGCGTGTTTGTCAAGTGGCAAACGTTTGCATTTTGCCCAAAATTGCCCCTGACTTGGCTGTTCCGCCGCTGAAGAGCATATGGAAGGACATATGGAAAGATAGACACATGTATAGATGGATGGCTGTTGCTTATTTATGCATGGCTCAAGCGACCTACTCCAAACTCACTCCTCGCTTTATGATGAATTCCGGGCACATACTCGGAAAGGCGAAGCATTAAGAATTTATGCCCACCTCAGCGTATGGGCCGCCCTTTTTGGCTTAGGGCGTGGCCCTAGTCAAATGTTGTTTCAACACTTTCACCCAAGCGAAGAACAAACGATGCATCAATCATATAGGAAGTCCATGGCCAAGCAAATTGAACTTTACTTATAGGACATAGCAAATAGGAAGTCAATTGTAGGGAATTTATTAATATATAATACAAATATACCAAATCTTTTAAACTGTGATCTGTTCTAATAGGTTTTTTTATAATATCCAAATAATTTTAAAAAATTCATTGTTAATATTTCTATGAATAAACTTTGTCCTAAGTAAAACCGAAATTTCAAAATATATCTGGGTTAACTGAGATAGGCTAAGATATTCTGTTGAACTATCATTTAGTTTTCTAATTTGTCTATTTTAGGGAATAAATTGTTTGATATCAGTACTAAATCCTAAAGATCTCATCCAGTTATTCAAACCATTCCAATGCCAACACTTGCTGTCCTTAGAAAAACCAGCAGGGACTAATTTAAACCATGCCACTTAATCATTTCCAGTCAAGTGGTCCTTTTGGTGACCAACGCAGAGCGGCCAGTTCGGGTCACCCAGAAAACGAATGGGGCGACAAAAAAATAAACATAAAATTGCGACTCATTATCAATTTAACTTTTTGATTTTTAAGCTGCGCCTTTTTGCAACCACACACAGACACACACGGTCGCTTGTTCCCGGTGTTGCTATTATTTTGCAGTTGCTTTATGAGCAGGGTCGAGTGTTCTGGCCCCTGGCTACTGCTTAAATGCCAAATTAAAACCATGTGGTTAAAGCGACTGTCCCAGGATCGGGTGGGGTCATCCTGCCACTTTACCGTCCCCCAACTGCCCCCTTTTCCCTGTAAGCAGACTAAAATAAGCGTGCGTAATTTTATTTATGCCCCGTGCACGGCTATATTTTGTAATTTTTGCATGCTGATGCAGAGGTAGAGGTGGAGAGGTCCTGTAGTTCCTGTATGTAGTTCAGTTTACGGGTCCTGCTGCTGGATTCAGAGTTCTTTGCTTTTCAGTTGGTAAACTTTATTTTAATCAACTAGAAGATGCTCTTACGGTGGGCAAGAATTTAATAAATAAAGTACTTGGTGGTGGAATCGTTATATTACTGGGGTGAAACATAAATCAATTATCTTGCTTTTAATAGTTTGAAAAACATTTTGGCATTAAAAACTTTTCTAACAATATTTTCTATAATAATTCATAATTAAGTTTAAAAGATTACAATATAAAATATATTATAGTATCATTAGTATCTGATTGAAAGGATTTAGTGGTTTTAACCACTTGCACAGGAGTTTAAATTCTAATATTTCAAACGCTAAATGTTTAGTGTATAATATTATTATTTAACCCCCAGCTTTTTTTAACTAAGTGAACTTTGTTGCGATAGTGTGTAAAGCCTCCATACCACCCAAAAAAAAACCCCCCCACCAGCTTGAACTTTACAACTGTCCAAATGAATATTTGCGGTTGCGCTTAATTCACAAGTAAAACAGCAAGCCAAGCTCATTGCAAAGAATTTTTCCTGTTTTTGTTTTCTCATTTTCCGCGAGTAAAAACTTTTATTGCAAACCGAACTGAATCCCTGGGTGACAAAAAAAATGGGGAAGGGAAAACACGGAAGCGAACTTTTCGGCGACGCGTGGTCAGGTTTTTAAAAGCGGGTCCCCGAACACAGATTCTAGAGTTCTAGTTTTACTGGTGTTTGCATTATAGTTTGTGGCGCAATAAAAACGTCGCGGAGCCTTTCCTAATGGACTGCCGGCCATCTCATTAATCTGCATATAGAAATTCACAAGTGTGTGGCGCCTCAAGGAAACAGGGGCAACGAAGAGCCGTCGTCGAAGGCTGTCAAAGTGTCCTGGCGAAGGACTGGCAGGCTCATCCGCCTGTCAACTGTCCAAGGCCCCACCGAAGTCGTCGACTTCCTTTTGGCTTTCACTTGACTACCCCGTTTCGACAATTTTATGTGCAATCAAATGCAAATAGAAACAAAAAACACAAATACAAATACAAACAGTCCCGGAAAAAAACAAACAATACAGAAACAGAAACAGACCAACTTAGAACTAAAACTGACCTCATTTGTATTCCAACGATGACGCTGTGATGGAAAACTGTCGGCTCTTGGCAGGCTCTCCAAATTGTCGGGCAGCTTGATGGGTTCGCCATCTGTAAAAGGGGCAAAAAGAAGAAAATGAGATGTTTAGTGCACCGAAAGCGCAAGTCGGGAAATCAATTTCGCATATCTCCATGCCGTTTTCAGCCCACTCCGAAGACCCTCCCCACATTTCCACCTGACACCCAACAGGTGCAACTGTCGGACATTCATAAATGCGACAAAAATGTAAATCAGTTTAGAGCGATGATTTATAGTTGGGGCCCACAAAAATGAATATATAGTATACAAAAAAAAAGGGGGAAGAAATCCTATAATGTCAACATTAATAAACGAGTTTTGCATTTCTCCATTTATCAAATCCGCTCTTCAACATTAGCTGGCAGAATGCGTGGCAAACTTTTCGGTTTTGAGTCATTGAATAATTACCCACACTTAATGGAGCTTGCAACGTAAATCGAACCAACTTTCGGTTTATTAAAATGCCACGCAACTCGCCGAGGGTAAATAAACTTTGCGGCCAAACTGTAATTTAGCAAAAATGTGTAATAAAAGCGGACACATCTACGCGACATCCCCCTTTCCTTCTGCCACCAAACTCGTCGTATATCAAAGAGCCAATAGGTTGCACTCGAAGAGCCATAAAAAGTATTTGTACACAATTTATATAAAGTGCTCGGAGCGAAGCGACTTCGCTTGCCAGTCCACCAATTCGCCAGTAAAGGCCGCGTAACCGAAATGTGTTGCCAAATTGCAAATGCCAGACGTTGGGCGGCGGAAGGGAGCGGCCCTTTTGGGGGCGGGGCAGCACAGACAGTGCGTGTGGTTGTTGTTGGCACCCCCCCTCAAAGAGGTGAGCACACACGACCAGGGATGTGCCAGTGATTCCATGATCATAACTTACCCCTAAGTCAGTAAATTTACATTTTAAACACTAGTCGTTGCCTATTAGTTGAGTAGCGCTGAGTTTGTCAGAAGATATTTGTTGATGATTGGAGTTGACGCTTACTTAAAACTTCTGCCTTTTCTTTGAAACTGATTTCAAATTGTTTCGCTTGATACTTAAGACATCATATATATTTGATGTAAATAATACATACATAAATAGGTTAAATATTTCCAGGAAGAACAGCTGAAACCCCAAACCTGCACTTGAAAATTGATTATTAATGAACCTTTTAAAAGTTACTACGACAAACTGTTAGTGCTGAATTAATTTCCAATAAAAAATATTTAATTTCAAGCCTTAGGTATAGGTCTTTAAGATAAAGCACTTAATTTGTAACAATTTAAAAAGGAGAAGACATTTAGTTAAGAATACTACAAGCTATATTTTAGTCCGAATTGCAGAAATATCTATAAATCATACTAAGGATTAGATAATAGAATCCTTCGTAAAATCAATGCTATTTTAAACCAAAGAGGGATCCAAACAATTATCAATGGAGGAGAAGTCCTTTGAAATCACGCACGCATCCCTGGCGAGGCAAGGACTTTCCAGACCCCTCGTCACACTTTGTTCGCAATGATGACGTTGATGTAGTTACTTTTTCAGGGCGTTGTTGTAGTGGCAGTTCAAGTTGTTTATGTGATTTTTATATGGCTCACGTATTGGCAAAGGACACGCTCTTGCGAAAACCTGAGGGGCAGTGGGGTGAATTGGCGACAAATTGTTTGCTTTGATCGCACTCTCCAGTTTTATGGCCAAACTAATTTGTCATCGCTGCCTTGAGCTGCTCAACTCACACCGCTAGATTGAATTGAAAAATGTTCAAGCGATAATTGTCAAAAATGTCGAAACAATCACAGCACCTTGCCCCCCTTTTTCCAGACAGCCTTTGCACCTATTTATAATGCAGTTGCTGCCATTGTTGTCAAAAGTGCGAGGGGTTCGGAGGGGGGAAAAGAATAACTCTGTTTGATTAATACAAATAAAAAGTTTTTTTAACTGCTCTTTGCATATTTCATGGCGAAGAGCTTCAAAAACTGACGTTGCCCGCCATCATAATAGACTTTCAAAAAAAAAAGGGAGGGTAAAACCGAAGGCCCAGCAGCCGCGACTGCCAAAAAAGAAGGTAAACCGCAGGTGAGAGGGACGCGAGATGAAGGGACCGCGGTCCCATGTCGCCAATGTCGATGGCAACGTCAGCGTGGCACAAGTTTTTCCCTTTTCCTTTTATTTTTTTCGGGGGTTTTGCATTATTACAACTTTAACAGGGGCTATGGGCTACAGACCCCTCTATAATTTTATCCACCGCTTAATTGTGACAAATGCTCTTTGGTACACAAGATTTTCTCATAATTTGGCTGAAGAATTTAAGCAGCAGCAGCCGGTAAAACGTAAACTCTGGGGAAGGTGGGTTTTTGGGAATGGGTGATGGGATGATGGTAACCTCGGCCATGTCCCACGAATTGACACGGCAAATAGCACAAAAGAGTTGATATAAATAATAAATTTGCGTTTTATGAACCCCTGTCCAGGTGGACTGAGTGAATCGCGAGAGCTGCCAATTTGAGCTGCCTGCCAAATTGTGGCTAATAAATATCTCACCAAAAAATGCCAGAATGGGAGGCATGTCTGGGTGGGCAGTTCAGTTGCAGTTTGCGTCCTATAAAACATACAAAAGAAAAATTGTTTTGCACTTTCGTGACCACCGACGTCGCCGAAAAGTCAGCGAGTGTGAAATTACTTTTGTTCAGTCACACACTCTTGCCACAATTAAAACCCATTAAAGTGTCTCGGAAATAGCTACAAAACAACTGAGAAATAGAGCCCCATGTTAAAAGTCTTGTCTACGCAATTCTTTATCGCAAGTATGCCAAAGAAATGGGGAAATAAATATCGCTCTAGAGGGTTTTTGAAGATAACGCATGATGACGTCTCTGAGTAGAAAAGTGAGGCGAAAACATAGACCAATAATAAATAGAGATAGCCGAAAGTATGAGAAAGAAGGCCAGAACAGACGTCATGGTTAAAACAAATAGCCAAAGAATGAGGTAGAGTAAAAGTTTCTCAAGATAAGAAATACAAATATTTGTTAATGTGTAAACTATAAGAGGGCTTGGAAATCAAAAGGGGTAATAGTCCAGCGAAATGTTAAATTATTAGCTCGAAGATGATTATTACTCATAATGGGTTAAGTTTGATATATGATAAATGCATAAATATTCTTGCAAATCTATGTTTACCTAGACAGACCCTCTTTCAACGTCACTGTTCACCAGATATATAATTCAGAGCTTCTCACCAAGCGAAGTCCACATAAATGACAGATGTGCGGATGATTTATAGCGTAAGCAAACCCAAAACAAACACACGCTGCTCCACACGTTGCGGTTGATAAAAATCACATTTTGGCAAAGCGGCAACGACTAAGTCAGTCGTTTTGCATTTTCCTTGGCTCTGTGGCATTACAAGGAAACATTTCTCATCCAGTTTTGCATATTTCGCCTTGGCGAGCGGCAAGAACAGCAATTAAAAGACACATAACAGCAAATATGCATGTCAGGCGCGACGGGGCCAAACAATAATTAGCCCAAAAGCAGCAGCAAAATGCAATTTCACCTCAAATGAGGAATATTTGCAAAAGCCATAGGAAGCGGTGGAAACACAAAACAGAACAGAGCACAACAGCGATTAACATAAAAATGCAACAAATGGGGGCAAAACGGGGAAGTCTGAAAGTCATAAAAGTCCTATTAATGAATGAAATCTAAACAGAAAATACGACAAAACAAAGCTAAAGCCAAACAAAAGTTTGCAAAAATGTTATAAATTATTTACAAGTTATGGTTGGGTCAGAGGGACTTTACAGGGTGGATAAAATCGGAGGGGTTTAGCTCACATTGTCATCGTCTTTTGTGTCTACGGGCAATGCAATTACGTGCGGATTTCATTACTTTTCCTTTGCTCGTTACGTCTAAGTTTTAGTGTCCTTTGTATGGATATTATATGAGTTTTAAAGGCTTATGAAATTATGAGATTTTTATTCCAATAGAAATTGGGATTCAGTAAAAAAATGTTATAGAAATGATCGCAGTACTTTGTAAATATAATAATTTCTTAAATATTAAAACCTTAAAGAGCCTTTTCATTTATATAATAATACTAAGAGACCTATCGTTTTAGTCTCTTATATGGATATTATAAGAATTTTAAAGGCTTATGAAATTATTGGATTTTTATTCCAATAGAAATTGGGATTCAGTAAGAAAATGTTATAGAAATTATCGCAGTATTATGCAAATATAATTATTTCTTAAATATTAAATACTTAAAGAGCCTTTCATTTAAATAATACTAAGAGAATTCTCAGCGCCGTGTTCACCCCTTTTCTTAAGCCAATTTGTTACTTTCAAGGAGCCGTGTTTTCCCCTACTTGGCTTAAGTACCTTGGCATAAGCCGCGAAAAGTATGAATTTAATGCACTTTGGGTGAGGTAAACTAAAGGTTGCCTCCCTTATGTGTCTGATTTGCTGACAGGAGGGCCAAAGGATAAAGGGGAGACACTCAGTTAAGCTGCCTGCAAATTATATTAATATTGGGGCTCTTCATATCATATATTTTTTCCGGATTCATTCCAAATTTTTTTGCCTCGCTCGCATGCAACGTTTGTATAAGTTTCCCCGATTTCCTCCTTTTTCGGTTTGTTCTCTTTCGGTGAGTATATTAAAAAATATTTTTTCTATTTAAATTCACAGGGAGAAAGAGGTGCTGGGGGAAACCGAAAGCTGTAATTTATTTTAATGCCGGGTATTTATCATGATACACATACGTTTCTCTGGCTGAACAGAAAAAAAATCTTATTTCTATGTGGATATTTTCGGTATTTTGTTTTTACATAAATTGTAAATTAAACATTTAAAGTGCCATGAAATTGGCACCGACTAACTGACTAACCGGACCCCAAAAACACATGGCCTCCGGTAATGCCGGGCAATGGTTCATTAAAAATACATAAAATCGAGACACAGTTTAGCCCCCACTGCCGGATCAGCTGAAAACTAATATTTATCTAACAAAATTAATATGGTTTGTAAGCCAAATAGAGACAGCGAGTGTGGGGGACAAAAACTGTTTGTCTAACCAAAAACAAACGACCGAATGTAGCACAATTTTCGGCAATGCATCCTCTCGACCGGAGGCCAAACCCTTTGGAGCGATAAGCCAAATAAATAACGCAGGACGAACAGGACGAACGCACAGAGGTCGGCAGGCAGGCAGGCAGCATCATGCAACAACGTTGGATGCATTGTTCAATAAATCTATTTGGCCTCTAATCGAAAGCACATAGGAGGTGGGGATTCCACCTGGAAAAGGCAACAAATTGCCATTCGATAGGCACAAGACCGGAAGCAGCAACAACATATTAATCCAAATTAGCATCAAAGTGATTTAATTGCTTGGAATTTCGGCGTTGGCAAACACTTTTTGACTTTTCGGCCCTGGACGAAGGCCACTTGTAAACAAGACCAAAGAGGTGCAGCCCCAACCTGGCTGCATTTTGTCAACATTTGGCCATCGATCAGGCTAAAAACAGGACTCACATGCACCCATATATTTGCTGCAATTTAAAGTCCCTTCGAGTCTCCTTGAAACTCCTGGAGGAAAAATGGGAAATAGAAGCGCTCATCCAAAGCCCTTGGCACGATTTATGTGGCTTTTAGTAATATGAGCAAATATATTACGTGACGGATCAGAAGAAGGACCTGAACGAAGGACAACTAATTGAATTGCTGCCGCTGAAAAGGAACAAACTCGAAATTAATAGGCGCACATCAAACACAAAAAATGAGCAAAGGCCCCAACGCCCACCAGCTGGCAGCGAAATTAAAGGGGAAACCTATAAAGGCAGGACATTAGGTCTTGGCCGAAAGGATAACAAGTGTAGCCAACTGTGTGCGAGCATTTGAAGCTTGAGTAATATTTATTGGCTACGTGATCTTCTGACCAAATCCGAATGTGAGCGAGAGTTTTGAATTTTTTATTGCGCCCCGGGATGGCCGGCACACACCATCAAAAGTGTCCTCCCCACATATACATGTACATACACACATATATGGGTATGTGTGTCCTGACAGCTGCCAACTTCTGGATTTCTTTGGTCGCCTCTTTTGGCATGCAAAAGGCGGACAGCAAAGTGGCTTATTAAAAATTTTGTCAACTTGCGAGTTTGCTCCACCAACTCTTCCAGTTCTTTTACTTTTTTATGACTTTTTCACACTCCCCTGGCCTTATGCATATATATTAGATCAAAAATGCCTGAACTGTGGTTTCCTCAAATTATTAAAGTCCAGCCATGACTTATTTTCAGGAGGATTTTATACCTTTCATATTTCTAATGGCTTTCTTCAGTTTAGTTACGTTTGCAAAAGGAATTTTGTATCAAAACAAAAGAAATATTGTTGAAATCACTAAAATTTAAATGTTGTGATAGTCACCCCATTTTACATACTTTTCAGTCCCAGTTAAATTTGCATAATAAACGATTTACTAAATATTTTCGAGAAAATGAAATAAGTAGATAACAAATTTAACTCAATTATTGTGCTAAGTGAGCGTTACGCTATTAAAGATGTTAAGTTCTCAAGGAAGACAACGAACTCCTGGGTGTCACAAAAACAATCCAATTGACTGGGACACAACAATAGCCCCACACCCACACGCAAACCAACCTCCGCACTTGTTGGTTTTTCACAACCCCAAAAAGTGTGCTACAAAAAATGAAGCGCATAATGAAGCTACTCATAAACGAAGTGTCACTGTGTGCGTGTGTGGGTGGGTGGGTGTGTGTGAAATGTTTACTTGCAACCGAGTGCAGCCACACCCACACTTTGGCCCTCAAAGGAGCCATTGTTCCGCCATCTCACACACATAAAAAACACTTAAAACGCCGTTAAGTTAAAATAATAAAGTTAAGCGGCCGCCGGGCAGCAACAAAATCTAATGTGACAATGGCCACACGGCTGAAACAATAAAAACAACAACGAAAGTTGCAACAATTGCTGACATATTTCACAATGTGCAACAAAAGACAAGAAGAAGGGTCAGGTGAGGTGACAAAAAACTAAGCCAGCACAAAAGCTGAGGGTACATACGTAGGAATGAATGGAAAAAAGACGCCGAATGTTGGGCATATTTTGCATTGTTGCCTACACACACTCACACACGCACAATAAAACAGAGAGAGAGAGATGGAGATAGAAGGAAATGGAAAGGAGAAAGCCTTTCCTTTGGGCCTCCTTTCGGTGGCCTTTTGTTTCAATTGTCTGTAGTTTAGGTTTTAGGCGTGCGAGCCTCGTTATAGGTAACTGTAACTGGTTACGGCGTATATGTACACGTATCCTTGTGTGTCTCAGTGTGTGTGTGTGTGTGTGTTTGGTGTCCTTTGCAAACAATAAACGACTGTCAACATATGCGCGAGCCACCCGTGCACGCGTCTCTGGAATGGCGTGCGAATTATTGCCCAGGAAGATATGACATAAAATTTAATGAAATGTTCAGAAAATGCTAAAATCCATGTTCTCGGTCCCCAAGTGTGTGTTTTGTAAAGAAAGGGGTGTATAACTAAAGCGAAAATCGAAATCGCGGTGAAAACACAATTTAAACTTGAGTTCTCTGCGATTTGTTAAAAGTCTAGTAAGTATAGTGTCAGTTTAGGTGTTTTTTACACAAGTAAATATTCATTCTTTCGAAAAGGAGTGTTTGAAATAAGTATAACTATAACTAGTAATTGTTATACAAAATTAAACACTCGGATTATAAAATAACAATAATATGGTATCCAAAAGTAGGTGCTTCTTTTGAAACGCATACCAAACTCAACAAAGAGTCTTTGTTTTTCTACAACACACTTTTCTACAACACATGGAAACACAGGGAAATAACATTTAAAATATGAATTTGCTACTTTTTCATAATGGTCATCTTAGCATATGTATATTTCTAACAGAAACAGACGCACATTGAGATATAAAGATGGATATTAAATAGGCACAACATCGATAGTAAAAACACTCGGTAAAAGACAGAACATGCGACACCAATAACATAGATGATAATCGACTATTGTAAGTTGGTAATGAGGAATCTTTAAAACCATTTAATTGTTTTTTAAATCGTTTAATTAGTTATTAGTTCCATACGTACGATGTGAAAGTTTACTTTAGTAACCTTTTAATAATTGTAAAAGTTAAATAGGTACGATATGAACGTTAGCATTAATATTTTGTAGATAGAGAAGTGCTTAAGTCTGTGTTTTAGTATTAACTTCTTAATAGCCGACATATAGACTTTAAAATATAATCACCAAAAAGTATTTAATTTTAAAAAAAATTTAGTCCCTTTTAAATAAGACAAGAAATATTTTATTTTAAACATCAAACCTCAATCACTTTTTAGAATTCAATTTTTCTCTCAAACGGTCTTTGTTTTCGTTCAACTTTACCAACTTATTTAGCCACCAAAGTTATAGACATAGTCCAACCTGATTTTTTGCATCCCTCACTATTGAAATTGACCTGCCACGCCCCCTTCAAGGGGCCTTGAGAGGGCATACTTACTGACACTGAGCGGCATGAGGGCGCTCTGCAAATGGCTGAAGATCTGCCGATGGTGATGGTGGTGACCCAAACTCGCACCGCTGAAGTACAGGTGGTTCTGGTGCAGCGACAACTGCTGGTGGTGATGGTGGTGATGATGGTGGTGGTGCTGTTGCTGCTGCTGAAGTTGCTGTTGCTGCTGTAGATGGTGATGTTGCTGCTGTGCCACAGCGTGTTGCTGATGGGTCATCAGTTGCTGTTGCTGGTGCTGCTGATGTTGCTGATGGCTTTGCTGGGCGAGATGTTGCTGCTGTTGTTGCTGCTGCTGGTGGATCTGTTGCTGTTGCTGTCCGTAGCCAGCATGTTGCTGCGGTGCTGCTGCCGTTGCTGATGCCGTCGGCAGTGCAACAACTGCTGCTGCTGCCGCCGCTGCAGCGGTTGCTGTTGCAGCTGCCGCTGCCGCCGTTGCAGTTGCCGTCGCTGTCGCCGTCGCTAGAATGTGATGGGTGGTTGAGGATCGGTGCTGGCTCTGGACCGTATTGAGGCTGTGAATAGAGGCGTGCACCGCCGACTGATAGATAATACCGTTGTTCGACATGGCCGTCATCGACTGGTGGTGGGCGTAGGCGGCCATCGTGGGTGGTACGCCGCCCATTGTGGGTTGCACCGCCGCCGTGGCAGCCACCGGCGCCAAAGGCAGCGATCTGTAGCCCGCCATAGCTCGAACTTTCTATTAACTGTTAACTGTTCACCGATCACTGATCACTCTGTAAACACTTTATGCCCCGATTTAGTTCTGCGTTTTTGTAGTCCGCCTTGAGCGTCTGATCGCCTGGGGATACTTGAGTTGACTAAATGGACCGACCGGAGCGGATTATTTCCTACAATTTTGTTCGTTAAATTTGTAAGTTGTATTATTTTTTTCTCAGCCATAAATTTGTAGGGGGAGTAGATTTTAGGCTTAGTTCGGGTTGATAATGTCACTCCGTGATGTTGATAAGGTCTGCCGCCTATCTTGACATCTCCTTCTGTTCATCTCGAGTCGTGTGTCAACACAAATCTCGAAAGCGAGCGGCACTGAAATTTCACAAATTTCCTGGACAACCCAACTAACTATGCAAATGATTAAATATTTATATATGTAACTTAAATTTAACTATTACAGTTGTGTGCATTTACCCTTCCCCAGAATCTAAACCTTGAACCAAAGTTCAAACTCAAACGAATTGCTAAAACCGTGGGTGAGTTTTGCCAGTTAAAAAAGAAATATATATATATTTATCCGACTTATCAAGTGACAGCTGCCAACTGAAAACTAGACCCAGATAAGCTCTAGTCTCGTGTCCTAAACAATGTCTAAGAATTTCGTGAATCACAAAGGCCAGGGGAAAATCAAAAACAATTCTTATCGTACTCTTCCTTAAAATATATGTCATACAAATAGAAATGTTTACACTAAAACACCAATTAACAACATCAATCAACCAATAAAATCACTACAATAAATAAACACATAGTACACATATAGTAAAACACATATAGGGGATATACATATAGAGTCCAGAGATCGTTGCAATCTTGAGTACACCAATTTAAATTTGACCACACAACATCGACAGAAACAACAACAAGAACGGAAAGCAAACAACAAACAGAGTTGAAGGGGCTTGAGTAAAGTGTAAACAAATTACATAAACAAATTGTGGCAAATTGGAAGATTCCGCGAGCGAAGTACTCCCGATTAAATCATGTTTGTGGAAACCTTATTGCCAGATTAACCAGTCTGTGGACATTTAATGTCGATGCACGGGCAAATATTGGTCGAGCCATCTTCACGTAAGCATGGCGACGACGATATACGTAGAGCGGTACGTAACGGAGCTAGTCTTTTTCGCAGGGCCAAGAGAAAGCCACGTCCGACACGCTTGGCCAAGGTCTGAAAACTGAAAACTGAAAGCGGAATGCTGAAAGCTGGCAACTGCCAGCGGAAGGCAAGGACATTCGGCTGGCCGACAGGATCCGAGTCCTGTTGTTCGGGCCGAGTTATTGCATTTGGGCCCGGATTCGTCGGTTGCCAGCAGCTTTAAACCTAAGCAGGAGCGAGCGAGAGGGCCAGCGAGATGATGGATATAGTAGGGGGTGGTACAGGGGGTTAGGTCTTCAAAACACCGAATGGGTGGGAGGTAAGCTGTATGTCTCCAGGCCGAAATATGGCTTAAAAACTTCAACTTACTCTAAAAGTAATCTATAATAAGTGGAACAAAAGGTAACTATGTTTATTATATCTAAAATACCTTTGTTCCCATCCTGTAAATAAGCTAGCTGGCCATAAACAATTGGCATTAGCCTAATTTCCCTGGAATGCGAAAAGAACTGTGTGGGTTGGTCCACAAAAGCACCTACACATTTCTATTGCACAACAAAATTTAGGGGTTGTTCCCCGACCATTAGAGACCTGCGCAATAGATTAACCCCCTGCCGCCGTCCATCGCCCACCTAAAACCGGAGAGGCTCGTCGTCGGCTCCATTTGGTCCTACCCCAAAAAACCCAGCGAAACCAAAACAATAACAATATCCAGGAAGCAAAAAAAAAGAAGAAACGATGGAGGGGAAGGTGAGGAATTTGCACGTGCCTGGAAAACCTTTGCACACCTTCCGGTGGGCAGTCAAGTTGGCGCTGGAATTTTTAATCAAGCCCGAAGCGCAACTATGCAACATGGACACGGACGCACCTGCAATACACGCCACAATCCATGGGATTTATTTAATATATATTTATTATAAATATATTAGGGAAATATATTTTAGAGGGAAATTAATATTAGGCAAATATTTGGGTTATTGATAAACATACTATTTGGAGGAATTTGAATATTACCTTACACAAAAATGAAAGCCACTCTGAAATTAGGTCAGCTGTAAAATGTTTTGCAAATATTCTTAATTCAAATATAACTTTGACCCTCTAACCATTAGTTTGGTTTAGTTACCAAAAAATAACTGAAGCAGAGCAGTAACTAGACATTAAAATGAATAATTATCAATTCCACACGTTTTTCAAATTATTTCTGTGAATATATACATCAGTTATTAATGGCGACAGCTACCGGAAAGTTGGGTGGAACATTTAAACAGTCTACCTAGAAACTTGATCACTTTTTACTATCCCCAAAAACAGACAAACTGACTCTTCAATTAAGGATGCTTTTAATAGTATTAGTAGATTGTAAAATAATGTTGTTAGGATGGCAGAAATAATTTTATTAAAAAGAAACAGACAACCAAGAAGGACATGCTAAGTTTCCGCCGTCTAGAATAAAATATGAACTTGTTCAATAATTTAGTCTAGATTTGACTAAAGAAATTTTAATGAGCTTGTACGACTTGTTAAACAGGGGCGAAAAGATTATCCCCGACATTTTAAAAATATAACACAACAAAGGAACAAGACTATTTAAAATCCCAATTCGTAGATATAAGATAAGACAAAATTATATAATTTTGAACAGTTATAAAAATATATTTTTTTTTAATTTGTACTTTTTAAAATTTAATGGCTTACTCTACAATTTAAACAGTATAATTATAAGGTTCATTTAAGTGATATGACGATATGATGAGTTAACAATATGTTATAATCGCCTCTCGATTTCCGTAACAACTCAGTCCAGTTTCGACACCCAGGAGTCATGCTAGCAGTATGGGTCTTTGCCCTAGTACTTCTATCATCTTTGCAAGTGGAAACCAAGTTCAAGAGTCTCCACTGTGCAAACTATGATGAATCTTTGGGCAAAATTTTACTGTGCAGAATCAAGGCTATCAACCGATACAGGAACTCGATCAGTATTCAATTCAGACAGCTGAAGACTGTCAATAATGTGCATGTAAGTTGAGAATCGAATACCTTTTCATCTGCTTGTTTTCTATTCTTAAATTCTGCCATATTCAGATGCGTTTGGAGTTATTCAAACGTGCCAATGGCTGGCGGCCTTTTCTCTACAATATTTCATTTAACTTGTGTGATTTTCTATCTAAACGAAACAATCTGATCGTGAGCCTTGGCTATGAATATCTTAAGCCTTATATTCCAATAACCAATTACACGTGTCCTTTTAAGGTAAGTATATCTCAACTCGCGAAAAATAGTTTTACCAAACTCTTGAATTTTTCAGAAAAATCATTTAATAAAATGTACTGACCTGGAGTTTGATATTGAAAAGTTTCGAGTTCGCTTCCCCATTGAATCGGGCGAATACGCTTTGCAGTTAAGTTTTATAGTCCAGAGGAAAGTCACATTGACTCTAAATGGATCACTTGAATACCGCAATTACCGAGAGCGCTAAAATGTCGAGCCCCTACGCCAAAATGGAGTTTCTATAGAAAAAGCACCTGTACTTATATGTAATTTTATTGGGAATGAGGGTATTTAAATGGAAATTAATAAAATGTTTGGTAATCGTTTAAAAGCGAACTGACAATTGTTTTTTAACGACTGTAACAAATGCTACATGATTTTTGCAGCTCAATTACCTCACATCGGTGTATTCTAATTACAGGAAGCAATACGGAACTTACAATTCTATCGCTATAGAATGTATTCAAAAATAAACACCAATACATGGGATTTATTTAATAAAAATTCATAAAAAATATATATTTTAGGCAGAAATGAATATTATATACCCAGAAGTCATGGTAGAAGTACTAGTATTTTTTCCTATTTTTCAGAAATATGAATTTTTTAATTTAAGGACCTTGAGTTTGATCTTGAAAAGTTCGCAGTTTACTTCCCCACAGAACCGAGCAAATACACTCAGGAGTTAAGCTTTATTGTTCAGAGACAAGTCATTTGGACTATAATTGGATATTCTAAATACTACAGTTACCGGGAGATTTAAAATGTTGAAAAATTATAACAATTACTAACCGTTTCGGTTTAATAATTCGTTGCACACCGGCAAATAAGAGCAAGTAATTATTGAATTGAAATTGGTTATTAATGGTTTTGGAACGACTATGAAAAATGCTAGACAGTTCAAATTGAAATTATTTTTACATTAATAAAAATGCATGATAAAACTACTTATAAATATTTAGTTTATATATGAATATTCTAATCTTATTTTTATAAATACTCAATCAATGTGAGACTCGTCTTGATTAAGATCCGTATTTAAATATCTGTTGATATACATGTTGATTTGAAATTCTTTAAAAGTGCTGGCCAAGAGGTATTGAAATTATGAAGGAAATTATGTACAGAAACTGATCAATACATTAAATCAGTTATACTATTACCGTGATCATTTAAATCCATTGATTTCAAATTTTTCTAGGCCAGTTGACAACATAATTGCGCAGTTCATAAATAGTTTGTTTTTATTTTTACATACAGTTAAGGCGGCTAGTTTAGTCCAACTCCATGTTGAACTAAATCAGTTATTTGTAAACTACCAAAAAACAATGTTGGCTGTGCTAATCACTCTGCTTGTTTTGAATTCTTTAGGAGTGGAGGCCAAGTGGAGGACCCTAGAATGTAGTGCACCCGACAAAGAGACTGGTGAAATTTTGCTATGCAAACTTAAGATTATCAACCGGTACAGAAACTCGGTCAATATTGATTACAAGTTTAAGAAAGAAATCAATCAATTAACCGTGAGTTATAAATCCACACAATCTTCGGAATAATTATTTAATAAATTCTTACAGTTTCGCTTAGAATTTTTTAAAAGAGCAAATGGCTGGCGGCCCTTCTTGTACAACATTTCTACGGACGGGTGCGACTTTCTTAGCAATCGCAAAAACCTGATCCTTAATATTTGTTTTAATTACGTAAGGCCATATCTTGCCAAAAATTATACCTGTCCTTTTAAGGTGAGTAATAAATACCATTTTCCACAATTATTAATTATAAAAATTACAGGCGAATGAAAACATGAAACTCGACAATTTTGAATTTGATATAAATCAATTTCGAAGCCGTTTTCCCATCGAGACGGGCGAGTATGCTGTTCATACGAGTTTTTTTAACCGCCAGAAACTATTATTGGCAGTTAAAACAACGTTGGAGTATTCCAATTATAAAGAAAACTAAAGAATACAAATTATTTTCAACAAAATAAATTAAATATTGAATGTGAATTGATTTTAGTTTATATTGAGTCAGTGTTCTGGGTACAATGTTCTGCCAAAAATTATTATACAATCTTCAAGCACAATCAAATATTTAAAACTACCTTTCTAACATATTGAATTGTCAAAGAGTAATAATATATTATAATCTAAAGGAAAATTAAATTCGTATCAAAAGGTAACAAGTATTTTGATTTACTATGTAATATCACAAAAATGTTAAATTTCAAAAATTAGCAATAAAATACAGAAGTATTGACGTTACTACGCTGAATTTAAACTCGCTTGAATGAACAGTCGGAAATAGAAAAAATGAGTTCGGGAAAATAATGTGTGATTAGAGTTCTAAAATGAAATGCGGCACAAATGGCCAAAGCAAATCAGGGCATGGCAAACACGGACTGAAAGTGGGTAAAAGACCAAAGAAAACAAAAACCAGGACTTTGACACAATAATCAAACGACGAGTCCTTTGTGTGTGTGTCTGCAAATGAAAAACAAGTGAAAAGCAAGGGCGGACTGTGGGCGTGGCAGCGTCAAATTAGGCCCAGTGTTATCTAATTAGCCACCTACAGGATGACACCTTTCTCGCTCCCACCTTTTCGCCCTCTCTCTTTCTGGCCTTGTGTGAAGTGGTGCCAGGCGCCGGCCATCATATTTTGCAATTTAACTCACACGAAAAGATTGTTGTCGGCCCTTTTCTTTCGTTTTCAGCCACTTTTTTTCACTCACTTCTGGCACTCACTATTTTATCTTTTTATTTTTTTTTTTGGACGCGCTCAAGTTTCATAACAACGGAAATGCAAAAGTTTTGTGCAAAACAAAGCGCCAACTTTTTTATTTCTCTTGGCAATTATGTGCTCAAGGAAAGAGACAGGGAAACGGACTCAAATAATGATAATGAAGCACACAAGGCTCGGCCAAAAGGATTTTTGAAGAAAAATGCACAAAAAGTGGAAAACGAATTGTAACGCTTTTTGTGATTTTTTTTAGATTTTTTTTTTGTGACGGAACTTGCATGCAAAAGTATCTCTTGGATCCACATGTGTGTGGGGGTAATTTGTTTAATTTGCTTGCCTTTCGGGCGAAAAAAAAAGTGATAGAAGACCTCACCGAAAGGCAAATTTCGTGGCTTTATTTCAGTTTTATTTTTTTTATTTTTTTTATTTTCCTAAAGGTTGGCCGCCTTTTAGCTAATGGCCATGGGCGAATATGATAGGATAACAGGAAAAACAACAACGGGTACCGAAAAACTAAAGCCAAACTAAATTAAAATATTTTAAATTCAGAGCTGGCAAAAGTTTTATCAATAAAATGCAAGCGGGCAAAGTCGTCTGTTTGCTGATTTTTTTGGCCTCTTTGCTTTTGCATTTGTTTAACTGCAAATCAGATAGAGATCTTCCAAATGTCTGCATTCAACACACATGTGTACACATGGTGTGGCGGCCGGCAATTGAAACATCAGCAATACTTGAGCTTTTCAATATGTCGAGAACTCAACAGCTCAACACCCCCACAAAACGAGATGTTGCCTTTGGCCATAACTCGAATCTGGCTTAAAAATCACTTAGACTCTTCTCCCTTCGTTTTGGCCCGTCAGCAGAATCGCCAGCCAAGAGGCCAAGACGACACTCATGTATCGAGTGCAATAATCATCACCAGCTCTCCCCCACGAATTTCCCAAATGCCACTTTTTCTGTGGACCTCAGCACATTGCCCGTTTCCCAGGGCGTTGCTCGCCAATCGTTTTCGAGTTGTCAACTTGGCTAATCTGCACTTGGATCTCGGAGGAATTGCACGAACATTTATTAAGCTTTGCCAAAATGCGTGGGCAGGGACATGAAATAGTTGAAAAGGCTGAAACCATTGCTAATCGGAGGGGGTTTAGTGCTGAAAAATACACTTTCAATGTCTTTTGGGATAATTCTTAGTAAAGGAGAAGGCTTTTAAAGTATTTAATATATATACCACGTATGTGATATATATTTAAAGAACTAAGCTTTTATTATTAAAGACTTAAACTAAAACTGTACATACACACATCGACGGTAGATAATTCAACTAATAAATGTAACACAATAAACTTAAAAAACATCAAGAGTTAATAAAATAAATTTGTGTAATGGAACTTACTGAAATTCCAAAAGCAAGAAAATAATTCTTAAGTTAAGTTGCAACTTTCAATTGGCTTCAATTGGAATCATTGAAAGTCTTGAGCACTTTACGCCCAAACGAATTGATTTGTTTTCAATTTTTTGTGTTCCTTAGGAAATCATTGGGCCGGTCGCCACTTGCCGAAGCTCAAGGAAACTTTCTGATAACTCGTAACTTGTTACTCAGCACACACAGCGCTAATGAAGACGGCACACAAGCACACACCCCTTGTTGTTTTGTGTTTATTTTGCCCTGGCCAAGAGCAAAACACCGGACACCAGGGAGCAGCAGACTGATTCGGGTGTGAAAATCAATGGCATTCACAGCTGAGTGCAGCTGAACCCCCGAGGGGGTGGTCAAGACGCTTCTCGATTTAATTGAATAATTGTTAGGCAAGCCACGTTCGCCGAATTCCTGGTAAATCAGCAAAATTTTTCGAAACTAAACAAAAATAGAAAGCAACCCAAAAAACTGGCCCCAAAATAGGCAACAAAGACGGGATACAAAAGCTGGCGAATCTTCCGCCGAGGAGACTGCGTCAGGCTTTGTTTTTCGGTCCCGATGCAAATGCACCTGCAACAGCAACTCCTGCTGAAAACCCCGCTAGCAATTTATGCGCCGCATTTGAAATTCGGTGATACCAAATCCTGGAGACTTACCGTTCCCAAGTGGCACATTCGTTTGCGTTGTTGTCGATTGTTGCTGCTGCTGCTCGGTTGTCACCGCGTTGGACAATTTATTTGATGTTGTCGTTGTCGCTGGTGCTGCTGTCGTTGCTGTTGTGGTTGATGTGGCCTCTAGCTTGCTGCCTCCATTAATGGCCAGTGTGGTGGCGCTTTTCCCCAGCCTCAGTATGGTGGTGGCCGTCGATGATGTTGCCGATGTTGCTCCTCCGTTAGTGCCTGTTGTTGCTGCCGCCGCCTTGAGCTTGTGCAGCGCTCCCGCCACGCCCTTGGCCGCCTTCGTGGTGCGTGTCACACTTAGAATACTTGAGGTGGCAAGGCTATTGCCATTTGGCGGCGAAGTGGCCATGGAAGTGTTGGTTACAGAGGAAGTGGCCGAAGAGTTTCGTATGACCAGTATGGATTGGGACTTCTCCAGACGCTTCAGCGTTTGCAGCACAAAGGGGGACTTGCTGTCACAGTTGCTCTCGGAACTGAGACTACGAGAGGCCTGTAAAAAGTGTTTAACAAAGTCAATAAATAGTTTTAGCCAATAAGAAGAAATCCTCTTACATGTTTCAGCATAAAGGGCCGCTCCACCAGCTTGGTTTGCGTGGCATTCGCCTGCTTGGAACGCTCCTGGGCCTTTAAAACGCTCTCCAACTGGCTGGCATTGATGGGCGTTTGTAGGAGGATCGTGTTGCTGCTGGCCTCCTTGTTGTTGCCGCTCGCCACAATAGAAATGGTGGAGTTGCTACTGCTGCTGCTGTTGCTGCTGTTGCTGCTGCTGCCACTCGAGCTCTGCACAATGGTCTTCCTAGCCACCGTTGTGGCTGTTGGCAGTTGATTGAGCGTGATGGCCGTGGACGAGTGGCCCTTCTCCTGCTGCTGCTGCTGTTCGCTGAGCAGGCTAAGTATGTCCTGCTTGTTCTGGATGATAATCTGGCCATTCTCGTTGCGAGTGCCGCGCAACAGGATAATGTTGCTGCCGTTCGTTGACTGATGTTGCTGCTGCTGCTGCTGTTGCTGCTGTTGCTGCTTCTGCTGTTGCATGGCCCCGATCTTGAGCTTGGCCGCTCGCAGAGTCGTCGTTGTACTGGTTGCTGCTGATGCCTTTGCTGATTTTGCTTCATTGCTGCTTAGCTTGCCGCTGCTCTGCGATCGGATTAGGACATTTTTGGAATTTATTTGGCCTAATGGACATGAAAAACGTGAAAATAAATTAGTAAAGTGTTTTGGGATGATCATCACTTAAAGACTGTTGCCTTGGATAGGACAAATTTTAAGTTATAGTTTATGAAAGTTATGTAAAATGGAATAAAATAGTAACCTGGCTCTCTTGATTTTTAAAAGGGTTGTGATGTATTTCTGTTTACCAATATTTTGTTCAAAAGTGTAAATAAAACAAGTTATTAAGCAATGGAAACTGAATCTACAATTGTAAGCAAAATAAAGTTACAAAGGTAATACAAATACTTAAAAATGCACGTTTACTTAAAAAATCTGATCTAAAATCGTGATACGCCATGTATGATTTAAGTGACTTTTGAAACGTTTTGTTCTCGGTTTCTAGACCACATTCTTGAATTGAGCAATTTACTGTGGCCCCAAAAAGCCGATAGCCCCATTGTATGCAGATTCAATGGAAACTTCATGAGCGGCACAAGATTTATGACTCCATCTCGATCGAGTGCCGAAAGCTTTGCATTAGAAGCGCATGTGACAGAGCAGGAGGCGTGGTTCCATTGTTGCACTTTCCCAGGGCCCCAAAAAAAAAGGAAAAAGGGGCTTCGAGCATTACGTATACGCGGCGTATGCCTAGAGCGGTCAGTGGCTCGGACACTCTATTTTGTTGGCCAACAATTGGGGAGGACGGGGGGCATCCAAACGCTAAATCAAGCGAAAGACGACATGTTTATGGCAGGGACGAAGGACTACTTAGCCGAGGAACCCCGGCACAAAACGCAATAAAAGTGCAACAAACAAACAGCGAGTTCCCAGCCAAGAAAGGAGGAGAAAGTAATGGGGGTTGGTTTGGAAAGAGGGTCTCAAATTCAGGGGTTGGGGAGGGAGAGGGTCTCCGCCCTGCATGCGTTGCCAAATATAGACTCTCAAGGCTGAAGGCGACACGGAACGTAAAGTGCGCGCCGGAAACATTTCAAAATGTAGCCTAAACACTTGTCCGGCTCCCCTGCTTTTCCTCCCTCCCCTGAGTTTTCCACCCCCTTCCCGGTTTTCCACACCCCCAAACCATGTGTGTTTGTTTTTCGCAAAAACGTGCGGGTCATAATTAGCCGTTGACGCCGCCTTCAGCTGGCTGCTTTTGCAGGGAAAAGCGGAAAAGCGGGCAGGGGCAAGCCCCACATGCGACCATCTGACCCCAAGTGCACAAGTGTCTGCGCCCCCTTTCGCCTGTTTTCGAGTGTCTGTGTGCGAAAAGGTCGCCTGCCGCCAGGCAAAATAAACCGCCTGAATCGGACCAGGATCGGAATAGAATAGGTGGGGCTATGTCAGTTGGCTGGCCATCCATTCGGGCGCACATACTTCATTGTAATGTATGGCGGAGCAGCCACAACAACCCAGAGATCCGGGGACATGGGGATTCGGGGATCAGGGAGCCCCGTAACACATAAAACACTCTTGGCTGAAGCTTCGCATATTTTTGCGTTCGTCGCGGCTTTTGATGTGCAACGGCCCAACCACAGTGGATCAAAGTATTTTTAAACCAGGGTCCAATTGAAATTGTAAGGCTTTGTTATTCAAAATAATTATACATATATTTTGTTTTAAGAAAATTAACTTAAATAAGTTTATATCTATATCGTGAATGCAATATTTTTGTAAAATCTTTAATTTAAATGTTTTTAATTTGGAAAGCGGATACAAATTTTGTGTTCTTAAAAACTGAAGTCTCCAATGATTAAGTTTTTTTTACCCACATTTTTTTTAGCAGTAAGTCTTAATTTATTATAATATTTAAAAGAAAATTCTATCTAATCTAATATTCGGTAACATTTCAGAACGTAAAGTTTGGAAAGCTGTTTAATTTTTTTTAAGTTCACATTTTTTGGTAGACACTTTTGGTCAGAATTATTCTCGTATTTTGCCCCACTGTGCTGTTCCACGTGCTCTACACTATTTGTTGGGCAGAGGGGGCTAGGAGCTTCAAAAGTTTCTGGGTAGCTGGACAAATTGCAAGTCTATTGAATTTTTATTAGAAGCATAAATCAAAAGAGCGTTAGATAAGCCAGCTGGGGAAGGAGTTCGATAAATATGTCAATAGATTCTACACATAGATTGCCGCCAAAGGGTTAAGAAAGAGGACAAATCAAAGATGAGTAAATTTCATAATTTTCAAGCACTTATAATGGGTGAGTACATATCAACTGTAGTAAATAACTTTTGATAGGGTTTATCAATTTATGGTTGGGTCATTTGATCTGGCTCACCTGATTCTGATTCAACTGTTGTTAATTTTTTAGTTTATCAGACCGTTAGAAGTTAATTAACTTTTTCAATAATGACATTGAATTAATCTATTAAATGATTAATTTTAATTTTCTTGAATTTGGAAACCATCAATTTCTACAAGAACTACTTTATTAAATGAATTAACATGTTTAAAATAAATCTGATAAAAAATAATTATTTTAAACAAGAAACTCCAGCGCGGCAAGACGATTTTAATAGACGGAGTTGCCATATTATGATAAAATCTAGATAACAGCTGATTGTGTCTATAGGAATTTTCGAACCAACGTTCCTATCTTTTTTTAACCATTGTAACGCCGCAAAATGATGAAAAATTATTGGTATTTAAGCGATACTGGAAAAATCGTAATACTTGACTACTGCCACCAGTGGGTTAATGGCTCAAAGGAACCCCCAACAACGTGAAAACAAAACGCAACGCAAAGCGAAACACAACAAAACAAAAACTAATTGGAAAACCAATATGCGAGGGAAACGGAGAATCCGTAATCGAAGAGAGCATGGTTATCAGGTCGAAAATCGGGAGATACGGGGCTATATATATGTATTTACGAATATTGAGCAGGAAGCAGGGGAGTTGGGGATTACTTACTTTGGAGTTTCAGTGTGGAAGAAATAGAATTAGAAGAAGAAGACGAAGCGCTTGTGGAAATATCGAGCACATTTTCCATGTGCGCAGCTTTAGCAACCAATTTTAGAATGCACTACTTTTTAGCGAATTGGCACATTTATTTATTTTATTTTATTGAGAATGCATTTCCATTTTTGCACACCAGCTCACACCCACACACACCCACGGGCACTCGCACACGCACACAGTGGCACGGAAATCGCAGAACTCTGGGGTATCGAAAAAAGGTAAACAAAACTTTTTCACTGCCTCCGTGTGCGAAATCCGTAGAGTCCTCCGGCGGATTTTGATGTGTCCCAGCTGGCCGATGCATTAAATGCAATAAAAAATCAATAATATCACCGTTTCACACACGAAATTATTAAAAAAAAACCATAGCGAAAATATTTTGAGTTACTCCAAAACTGTGTGCATGTCAAACTGTGCGCAGTGTTGGATTATGCTGGTTTTGTAGCACTGCTGGCCATCGATAAATAAATCGATAATTGGAGATGCCAACTTTTTTTAAGTGATTGTTATGCACTACCGCGGTTTTTTAAAAAACATTTCGAACATTGAATTTGTATTTGTTTAACAAGCCCCTTCTAAATGTTTGGGACCAACACAATAACAGAATTTATATTGAAGAAATATTTTTATTTGAATATTTTAGAGTGCGTAGTTGATAATTCAGAATGTAACTGTTTTTATATTTATATTTTTTCTTTAACTTTTTTGTAATTTATTAACATATTAACTTACAAAATTTTTTGTTAAAAAGGTTGTTATTTCATTTTAAAATCTTTATATTTAATTCAGCCTAGGATCGATGACTCATGAAGAATGAAAATTAATTTGTAAGTTAGATTTAGTAACCAGTTTTATGTATATTGTACAACAATTTAACAATAATTTTATCTTGTAAGTATTACTTTTTATAGCGTGATATATTGAATTAATGGCATGTTAATGGGTTAATCATTCTATTAAAAACCACCTCTTGCCTTTTAACTTCCTTTGCCAGTTCTCGTTTTATCCCTTAATGAAATTTAACCTATTAATATTTTTTAAAAAATTAGTTGATATTAAATATTTGTTTACATAACGATGTAATAAGTTTGTTTATGTGAGATATAAAAATCTCTTAAGCAGTTGTGTTATCAACACAAATAATATCAGCCCTTTTTTTCAATAGACGCCGATTTCCGCCAAACTTTCCTTGGACTTTTCCAGCCCCCGACTCCGCGGTTTTCCGCCCCTTGTAAGCCCCCCGCCCCCTCCCTCGGCCAACGGAAGTCTCGGGCTCTATCAAAATCAACGGGCGGCGACTGAAGCGAACACAGAATAATTGCTGTAGCTGTGTGCCAGTGCCAGTCAGTGCCAGTTCGAAATCGACGACAACATCAGCAACAAGCATTGCAACAACAGCAGCAACACGTTGATAAGTCCGCTGTATTGCCGCTGGCTTGTTATTTTATTGTCGCTTTTGTGGCACATTGAAAATAATACACAAAATAATTGAATTACTCGAAATGTGTGCCTGCCCGTATGCGTGAGATTTACGTTTGTGTTTTGTGTTTTTATTGGGGGCGTTCAGGGCCCCGCTGATAAGCAATGATCAACAGCTAAACGAGATAAGCGCTGCTCATTTGCATGCACAGGGGAAATCCCCAAGGATGGACCATCTGTCACTCAAAAAGTTTCAGTATTTGGTTCAGAAAAGTACCCAATTACTGTCGGAAAGCCTTAATTGATCGATAGTCAATTGTACTTTTGTCAAGATTATTAAAATATATTTAACTTATTATTAATTTGTTTTTACATTCCAAATTATTATGATACTTACTATCGATCTATCTTATACAAATTTCCGGAAACTTCAGCTCTTTACTTTTACTTTCTTCTCATAAAGTCATTATCTTAAATGTTCAAAAAATAAAAATGTACTTTTATTTGCCAAAATTATAGGTTTAGCTTATACGCTCATTTGAAGTACTACTGTTTTCTATTCAAAATAAGGCTTGTTCTCATACCTATAAATATTAAATGGGAATTAATTTTAATTTGTACTAATAATGTAACATAATAGATGCCATAAAAAATTTATTTGTGTGAAAGAATAATGTTTATATTTTTAATCTTGTTCTAATGAAGGAATTTTAACCGTAGTAGCCCCTTTAATTTTCTTCGATTTACTACATGTGTTCGCTGCCCAACGACTTGTGATAAGGAGCGGGAGGTGGAAACGTGACTCTCGGTTGGGCGGGCATCGGCACGTAAATTATGCTGATGACACCGGCCCGCACCCAGGCTTTAGTTTAAAAAGCTCAAAACTCAAATGAAAACCAAGCGATTGCGCTTGAAAAATACCAGCACGTTCCTACGAGCTGCAAAGCAACAAGAATAACTGGCTTCGGCTGCCATTTGATCGTTGCACACAAATATTTACAATACCATTTAATGACATTTTGCCTTATAAAACAATGAGTAAAAAAAGTGTTTTCTGGTTTTATGCATTTTATTTGGTTAATTGGGCCTTTGAACTCTATTGCGACGATGATGATGAAAACGACGCCAAGATAAAGTCATGTGCGACGAAACTTGATTTAAGACAAAGGCTCTGACGACCCCTTCAGTCCTCCCTCTCGCCAAACATCCGCTGTCAACGCCCTCTTGGCGACGATAACAATTTTTGAAGCGACTCCAATCAAATTGCAATTGTTAATTTTTAAAGGCCATGATAATTTGCGAATAAGGGGCCGTTCTAACGCCCCCACAATAAGTGCACGAGGAATAATGTTCAGATTTCTAGGATAGCTTGGCATTCTATTTTTTTGAGAAGGGTATAGTACTATAGTATATATACCAACTACGAGGCATTAATGTTTATTTAATTTTTAAAGCACAGAACTAAAAAAAAAGCTGGCACTTAGAAAGGTACTTAAATTAAAAACTTTCTCAATTCGGTTTTTAGTATTGTACAATTTGTTGAAACTCGAACTAAAGTAAATGAATGTTAATACATAGTTATGTTGATTTAGTGATTATATATTGAGCAGTCAATATTACATGACATTTTGGGGAATCCCTATAAATCAGATCCAAATTAACCTTACCATTCCCGTGCGTAAGCGTGCACTACCCTGTTGCTCACCAGGAAAAATCTCTCAATGAAAAGAAATTCGGAGTTTTCCTTTTGGCCGGCGGAAGGGAAACTGGTAATAAAGTTGCAGCGGGAGAGAAAATACCAATAATAGCTGCAATATTTGCTGTCAGCGACGCAGCGAGCGGCCTCTAACTGTAAATGGCCAATATTGAGCGGGAGAGGAAAGCCAAAACAGGAGCTTAAAGTCAGTTGGAGAGATAAAGTTGAAAAAAGAGATCGCAGTGACAGAGAGCGGGTGTGGGAAACAGTGGCTTATTTGTAGATGGCAACGATACGACAAGGAGAGCACGGTGGGCCAAACAACACTGACGGTGTGGTAAATACCCAAAAATTAAACTGTTACTTAGGTGATAGATTTGGATTTATAAAATAAAATGAGAAAAGTAGCATTTAATTTAATAAAAGCAAACTGCTTTTCGTTTTAGCCCCATTACCAGTTTAAAACACTGGTCCATATCAGTTACCTAGAAACCAAATAACCATTTAATCCCAAGTACCAGAAACTATTTGCGGAATTTTAGCTTTCACGCCAATTTAATTTGCTAAATGGCTCGTCCATTCCACGGTGCCTGCATCCAAACTTAAACTCCAATTGCAGTTGCCCCACACATACACACACATGCCCCTCACGCACACACCTTTATGTCAAGCCGGTTTTTTAGAAGGTGGACGAAGAGGGTGAGATGGCGAGGGAAGGGACTGCAGTCAAAATGTGGCAAAATGGAAAAGGAAAATGTGTACTGGAAAAATGCAAGGCATGCAACAAAACAATAGCAACGCCACAACAGCAGCAACAACATCAACGACGGGGCAGCAAATGACGCCAACAATAATCAAATCCTGGTACATTATTATACGCTCGACTTGGGGAACCAGTTTTATTGCAATTTGTATTTGAAGCGGCCAAACAGCCCCAGAAATTACGTATCACGAAAATAAATATATTTTTCTCGTAGCTGCTGCTTCTTCTTCCTTGTCTTTTGCGGCTAATAACAAATACAACAGCAATGTTGTGTCTTTGTTTTTACGTCAGGCCGAGATTACAAACACAAGCACAGACCCAAACCAGGTTACATCTGTGTGTGTTGGCGCACTTGCCCCATCTGTTGTTGTAATTTTAATTGGCCAAAAGCATTTCGGTGGAATCTCGAGATATTGCCGTATGTTCTGGAAATTGTGGAAAAATCATTTTTCTGGCAAAATGTAAAACAATTGAACAGCAACAGGTAAACAAGCAAAAATACCCACACACGCACACAGTCGTATTACTAAGCTGGACATATGGTTGTATGAGATTGAGGCTCCAACCGCAAAAGAGAAAACTACAGTTGATCACCTACGCTGGAAATTTTCGGTCTTTCGAGTGAGTTGTGTTGAATTCAAGTGCAGTTGCCCTTGGTTGATGGTATTTAGTCTCCTGTCTTCAAGTATTTATTTTTTTAACAGCAACCTTTGATTGTTTTATTATACAGAACAATCACACCTCCAGTACATTCAAAATTAAAGACAAGTTAACATACTAAAAATACTGTTGATTTAAAGTGGCTTCAAAGCATTCAAAAGATAAAAGTTTTAAAAAGAACCTTCAGATTAATACAAATCTTTAAGCTAACAATAAATTTTGTATTTTTTGAAACATAGAATGCTTAAAAATATTGCAGTCCTATAAGAAGTAACGATTAATTATTAAATTTCATAATACAACATTAATCGGGAAAATTATTTGATTTGTTAGCACCTTTATAAACTGTGTCGGTTTCTGTTCTTTATATGGTATATGGTATATACAATTAAAGAAATGTTACTTAGATCAGCTGATGATTCACTCAGTGTAGGGTAACCTGCTTCCCCCTGGCCGACCACCTGTTCAATAACTTGTTTTACATCTGTAGTCTCTCTCTCTGTTTCCGAAGTGCATCCAAAACGAAGAGCTGGAGAGCGGGCCGATTCCGAGTCCGACCGCGCAGCTGGAAGAGCCGTGTTTTGGTCGCACTAGTGACTAGTCAGTCAGTTTGTTGGTGGGCGCGTGATCGGTAAATCGAAGTAGCGGACCGTGAAGGTGCAGAGGATTTTCCACATAGCACTGTTGTTGTCGCTGGTCGTTGTTGTTGTTGCTGCTGCTGTGTTATCGTGTAAATTTGCGCAGTTCAGATTGAAAAGAAGAGAGAGCAGAAAACCGTTGTATTTGTAACTCTCCCTTCCCTACCAGCATCCCGGCATTGTTGTTGTTTTAGTGATTTTCGCCTCGCGTGTAACTAAAAAATAAGAAGTAATACAATCAATTGCACTAATTTCTTCAATCAACGGACAAGGCGAGCATAACGAGTGAAACTAGCGAAAATTGTTTGGCAGGCAGCAAAAGTAAGTGAGCTATTAACTAAAGCAAAAGTCGCGCTTTAAAACGTAATTTTCTGCAGAGTCATTAACGAAAGGCAGGTCAAGAGAGAGAGAAAGAGACAGAAGAGAAATGAGGGGGCGGAATGTAAAATGAGAGAGAGAGAGCAAGAGATCAAGACAAAGTCTTTGTTTAATTTTAATGGTACTGGAAAAAATTAAAATTACAAATCACCATTACTCTCTTGCTCTAATCTTTACAATTGCTTATCTCTCGCGCGGTCGCTCTTTCTTTCTCCCGCTCTCTCAAGTGAATTAAACGAAACGAAACGACTTGAAAAAGTTGGAGCCCAGCTTTTTTGTTGTGCTATTTCGCGGCTGTCTCCCGTCGCGTTCGTTTGTGTTTGGCGCCGTGGCGCTCCAGAAATAGCGGTGAATTGTTGTGCCTGTGCCTGCACCTCCTTATCCATCCCCACATACATCTCCTTCCACTTGTAACGGTAGGCGTGCGTGCAGAAAAGAAAAAGGAGATGAAGAAAGCCAAAAGCAAAAGTGCTCGAAAAGCAATTACAATAACCACTGAAATTAACGTTTTGTGTGCCAGTGTGCCTAATGAAATCCCATGTTGTGTTTATTACGCCTTGCAACACTCGTACACTGAAAGAAATGAGATGATGTTATATTAACCCCGCATTTTAAATAGATATGTACACAATTTTAACGATGAAAAAAATATGTGTAAGATGTGCAGTTAAAAAAAGTTATTGCAGTTGTTTTCCGATTTTCATTTGGCTAAAAAAAATGTATTGGAGAGAGATGGGATCTAAACCAAGTCCTTTATTACCAAACAAGTGTAGAATCATTTCAATACAATATTATTTACACACTATTATTGCATTAATATAAGACTAGTTTTTTTCTGTGTACACTTAGAGAAATAGTCACGCACAATGCCAAATAAACACGCAAGGTCCGCGTGTCCCAGCTTCTCAGCTTCGGTTTCTGCTAATTATGAAAGTTGAAAAAACCACCGACGCTTTATTTGTTTGTTTTTGTTAGCCTTGTGCAATGCCTTGTGTTGGCCAAACACCTGTTGAATGCCGCCTTACAAAAAAATGGCTGCAAAGCGGCAAAGAAAGTGTCTGGCCAGCATGAAAAGAAAATGCCTGAAACACATGGCAACATAAAGCCATAAAACAAAAATTTAAAAACATTGTCAGCAAAGAGAGTGGAAATGGAGAAGCGAAAATGGTTCACAATAATTTCACAGTCAGTGCGCAGGCCCAATTGAATTTGAATTTCGAGCTTCCCCTTTTTCGGCCCTTTTGTCCACATTTTCTTACCGCATTTGCATATCTGATGTGTACTTTACGACTTTGTCTAATCTCAGTCGCTGGCAATCTCAGTAATTAGTGGTGGCAGCTTGTCTGTTTCCTAGCCAAAACTTGTTCATTTTAAGAGGTCGTAAAATGCACTATTAATGATCGAGGTGTTGCAAATTCATGAGAATTTATGGGCCCATAGTAACTTTGCTTTGCAAACTAAAAACATTGTTTATTTTCCATATATAACATAAATTTCTTACATTTATTAAATTTTCATTAAAATTATATATATTTAACTAAAACTCTTACTTACATGACGAAATTAAATAATAAATAAAAAATGTTTTATAATGCCTTAACTCAAGAAAACTCACAAAAAAGGCAGAAGACCCCTTTCCTAATAAATACAGTTTTGTTTACTTCTCAAAGTAAACGAAACCCAGGCTCGAGTTAAATAAATATTCCCATATAAAACGCCCTCTAAAAAGCTGATTGCAAAGTTCTAAGAAACCCCTCTATTATCTGCACAATTTCTGTAACGCGACAGCCATAAAGAAATAGTGTCAAGTTGCTCTCGTCCGCTAATATCAATTTAGACGACATATAGCCCGATCTGGTACGCAATCTGCATTCCAAACGATGCGGGAAGGATTGTGGGGCGGAATCCATAAGTACGATGAGATGCGGAGAATTACTTCCGCGACTAGGCTTTATTTTGTTAGTTTAATATATACATACATATGTGCGTTAAGATGTACGGCGTACATAAACATATGCATATCTGCGGCTTAGTTGTCGACATTATCTTTTGTTCGTCGTTTGAAAAGTACGTGTAGTTGTTGGGGTAATTGCGCACAATTGCTGGGGGAATAGGGTGTTTCGGGTCTTTGTTTTTTTTTTAGCTACGAAAGCGAAGCGTTGTGCTATTTTCGAATTTTGTATTTTATAACCCGGGCTGTCGTCATCGGCGTCGCTCGCCGTTTTTGGCCAATTTAGCTTTCGCTTTTGTGCGATTGCCTAACGAAACCCCCATTCCCAAACCCCTATCACACTCCCCTCCTTTATGGCCAACTCCAAAATAAATCAAACTTATAAAACACACACATGCAAAAGCGAAACAACGAAAAAGAGAGCTAAAACAGCAGAGCTTCATTAATTTTTTGCAAGATTTTTCTTAATTATGAGACGGCACGAAATGTGAGAATTGCACAAAAGAACTCACAAAAGATCCGTTCGTCACATCATCTCTGTCCACAAGGTGTGACTTTGATCCGATGTGAGCTCAGCTTAGCTTAGCGACTTTGTTCTAATTTCGGTTTATGTTTTTTTTTGTATTTGTGGTTTTTATTTCTGAGAAACTGTTGCCTTATTGTCTTTGCACAATGACGTCCGTTTGAGTGCAATTTTACATTCATACACTGCGTTTCGTAACTGTTAGAGTGGAGCTTAAAAAAAACCAGAAACTCCAAAGCCTGAAATATTGATAAACCAGTAATTTTACGCCCTGAAGAATTTCACAAAATATATGACTCATTGGTTAATCTGTTGTTACATATAGTCACTCTTATTTATTGAGAAAGCGTTTAAGTGAACTCATAATTGATAATGATTTAAAAAATGAACATACAAATTTCCTTAGTTTTATTTTGTAAAGTTTTGTCAGAGGGTGCAAACGGAATTGTGAAACTAAAAAAATTAATGGATTACTTTTCATTTATTGTAAACACTCAAATGAAACATTACTCTAAGCTCGAGGATTCCCAAAATATGAGGTTTTTTTGTTTTTTATTACAATTTAAAAACTTTAAATTAAAAACAATTAATCAGTGCTTTATAAAAAAGCTGGTTTCGCTTTGTTGTCGATTTGAGAGATCATTATTAAGAGGTGCCAAAATTATTCTCTCAAGGTTGATAAATACGTGAATTAAATTTCCTGGAATCTCGGTTTTTTTCTACACAATAAAAATGGTTTTAAGCTTGATTTAGAGTATTTAACTTTTTTTTTCTTTGTGTAATTCAAATACCTGCTGTGTGTGTATTTTTATAGAAATGTCTAGGTCCAAGTGCACCGATGTCGACAGCTGACGGAGGCAACAGGTTTAAGTCTGCGGTGACGCAGATGCCAATGGGATTGGCTTTCATGGATCCGAATCCCCCCTTCTCCGCAGTCAGGCATTGTATATTCTTTGCTGTCCCTCTCTGTGAACACGATTTGCAATTAGCCAAAAGAATACATTCAGATTCAGTTGGTTGTATAACAATAATTAGCAGTACAGCGGCAGCTGGAATATGTATGCACATTATATTTTATAATCGAGGGATTTGAGAGGAAAAACCCGGACGGACAAAGTTCAATTCGCAACTCATTTGTCAATTCCGATTCTACTTGTAGTTCACTTAAACTCTTAAAAACGGCGCCGACAACTACAATGCCTTATCAGCCAGCCAACAGCGGCGGGACGTCTGGCGGGAGCAAGGCGGCAACCAAAATGGCCCAGCTGAAGTTCTGGAACAAGCAGAACAGCAGCAAGCAGCAGCAGCAGGACAAAGACAAGGACAAGGACGCCGCGGACGGGGGCAACAACATCAGTGGCGGTACCGGCAACAGCAGCAACGGCGATGCCAAAAGCGAGGGGAAGAGCGGCAAGCGCAACTGGCTGCACACGCCGGAGCAGCTCATCAGCGGACACGCGGTCTATCTAGTCAAGGTGAGCGAGGCGAGGGACAACAGCCCATTTGTGACGACCTCGTTTGGTGGTATATAGCGAGAAAAAATCACAGTCAACTTTTGTTGTTTGTAAAATCAAAAATACCTTTACTCCAATCTCCAAAATTCCACACTAGATTTTTAATAGGTTTGTTATCTTAAAATGAAAAAGAAATCGATAATTATTAAAAGTTTTCCTTTCATTGTAAACCAGACATCATTGCGTATACTCAATATCAGATGCAAGCATTGCGTATACGCAATGTCATCAATTACTTTTCTTTTACATTCTAAAAATTAAAAATGTACTACATTGTTTATCTATCATGAGGAGAATGACGCTGATCAAAATTTTAATATTGTAAATGTATTATTTTTGTAACACTGATTAATTTAAATGTATTTGGAAAACATGCTATTCAATTTTATATTTTGTTTACCGATATTACATAGTAGATTTCAATATTATTTTTAATCATGCTGTAAGAAAACTTTTACTATCATAGCTTCAACATTCCAAATAGAATGTTCCGTAACCTACTATTTTTACAGCTAAGTTAAAACTATTTTTACTTCATAACTCGACCAATAAACTGCTATTACTTTGTAATTGAAGTTCCACAAGTAAAAGGGTTTAATGGAACAAGTTTTTTCCTGACAGTTAAAAAATTGTAATAGCTGGTTATTCTATGATGTAAAAGCTTTAACGAAAAATGGATAAATTTTATTTTGCTGCAAAATTAATTAAAAACTTGTTAAAGGGCCATTAAAAGTCTATGTAATAAATATTTTTGACTAATAGGTAAAATTAATCTCTTGAACAACTCATGAATAGGTGTGATGAAGAATATTTAAATATTTACAAAATATTTATTTCCTAACTAAATTTTTCTAACTCAATCCCGTTGTTTTCCTCTTTCAGTTCTTTGGTAACCTGAGCGTGGACCAGCCCAAGGGCATTGAGGTGGTGAAGGAGGCCATTCGGAAGCTGCAGTTCGCCCAACAGATGAAGAAGGCGGAAACAGGCACCCAGGAGAAGTTCAAGAAGCTGGAGATCACCATTAGTATCAAGGGCGTGGCCATTCAGGAGCCACGCACCCACAAGATCTTGCACCAGTTTCCGCTGTACAACATCTCTTATTGTGCGGACGAGAAGGGTGTGAAGAAGTTCTTTAGTTTCATTGCCAAGTCGACAAAGACGCGGGACGGTTGCGATCCGCAGACAAATGGCCATGCAAACGGAAATGGCGATGGTAGTGCCAAAGTGGAGGAGAGCCACGAGTGCTTTGTATTTATTTCAAACAAATTGGCCTCGGATATTACGCTAACCATTGGTCAAGCCTTCGATTTGGCCTACAGGTGGGTTAATTTGCGGTTTTATTTCTGCAATATCATTCAATAAACGATATAACTCTTTTTAATGTTAGGAAATACATGGACAGCACTGAAAAGACCAATCTGAGCAAGGCGCAGCAGCAAATCAATCATTTGCAGCAAACTGTTAACGCTTATAAGGAGCGACTGCGCGAAATTTCCGCCAAATTGCCAAAGGCCGAGCTGGATGCCCTGCTCTTTAATTTGGGCATTAAAGATGTTTTGGAAGCGCCTGTCACAGAGTTGCAGAACGGAATTGAGGTGGCTAGCGAAGCCTTGAGCAACGGAAAGCTGGGTAGGAGAATGTTTAATTATTTATCGCTACCAAACTAACTCATTAAATGCATTTCAGACGAAGACAAGCTGCTGATTGACACCAACTCCACCACGGCATCGACCCACTCGGTGTCGCCTAGCTCCTTCTTGCCCATTGTCCCGCCGCGGAACAATCTGTCTAGCCAGATCAGCATCGGCGGCAAGAGCAACAGCAACAGCCAGAAAATGGACGAGCTGTTGCTCAACTCCGATTCGGACAGCGATTTCGATCCGCGAGCGGATGAAATTCAGGACAACGTGAGCAATGGCCGGAATGCGATCAGCAACGATCTGTTTGGCTTTGAGCCGGCCAAGAGTTTTGGCCAGCAGCTGTTTGTTAACAACAACGATCACAGGCTGCAGAATAACAACACGAACAGCAGCTTACTGATCACTAGCAATAATAGTAGCATCAACAGCAGTGGCTTTTCCAGCGAGCTGAATATTACGCCGCCATTGTGTACGTATAAATATTTGTATTTTAAATGATTGGCTACTTGACTGATAATCTTTCAAAATCTTTCAATAGTGGCGCCGCCGCCAAAGATTGCTGCTCCCAGGCGCCTAATCTCGGTGACTACGGGCAATGGCCTTAATGGCAATACAGACCTTTTCGGTTCAGATCCCTTTGAAATGAACAATGGACCGACCATTTTCAAGGTGAGTTTGGTTGAACCTAATCTCTTTGAATTGTAATTTACTAATTGATATCCGTTACAGCAAAATCAGCTGAACCTTGATGACTTCTCGCTGGAGAGTTTGGATCCCCTGCGCAAGTAAAGCGGTGCTACCAAGGCCATTATCACTCTTTAACTTGATTTAAACTTTTGGACATCCTTTTGGGTTGTCACATCGTTTATTCTTCTACGTTTCTCCGTTTCGCATGCATTCCAATCCAATTGCAATTTGATTTATTTAATGTGTATTATTGTTTATATATTGTATTGTATTTATTATCATTGATTTTTGTCGATTTTATATTGCATATTATGATTTCTACTATTATTATTATAATTATAAATACGATTATTATCTGAAATCGAGATCAAAATAACACAACAACAAGCAATCGCAATGCACTTTGTTTAATCGTATCAATTTGTTGCTGTAGTTAAATAGATTAATTGATTGTCGAGAAAAGCGAAAGAAAAAATGTTGACAAGTGATAATGTGAAAAAATGCTAAACTGAATGTGAGAAATTTGTATAAAATAATTATAAAGATGTAACCGCAGGCAAATAAATCGTTTATTGTATAGAGCCGAAATACGAGGAGAATCAAAGCAAAATGAACAATATTTAATGTTATCGATGCAATATAGAGAAATATTATTATTATTATTGTGTATGTAAAGAATAAAATGTAGTGCTTAAAAGAAAACTCAAACGCTTGATCTTTAACAATTTGCATTATTTATTATGCATCCATTTTTTTCAAATAACAACACGATAACTACACGTTACTGCCATGAATACAAATTTGAGTTGCTTCTGTTGTTGCTGCAGTTCGGGAATGTTTGCCTAGGGCTAGTGATATATTTCGAGATTTGAATATCCAACAGTCGCTCTTCCTGAATCTTTCTGTTTCCTAAACCTGAGTAGCGGTTGCCAGAGCGCTTCCTTCAAGCGTCCTGAATTAGGTCGCAGCGTTTTGGTATGCTGGCCGACAGCTGGCGTGCATTCATATCCGAGCTCTAGAAGATCAGAGAGTTTTGTAAGCTTAGTGGTTACCCTGTGTGGCGAGAAATCAAAACCAAAGAACTGCAAACGCATCTGGCCCGGATACAGTCTTATAAATTCTTTAAAAAACCATATAAATAACGCCAACGATTGGAAAAGTTCTGAAAGAAATCATCAGTGGAGAGTATATAAGTAAAGAAAAGGGCAAACGAAAGTAACATAAATGCCATAATCGCTTAGTTGGGAATAAAATGTTATACAAGGAAACAATAATATGAAAAATGCAAGTGTAAGTAAATCCAATAAAATATCAAAAATATTATTGGTTTCGGAGAATTTAATTCTTTCGAATAAAACTTAAACATAAGTAAAAAAATCATTAACTTTTGGTGTATACGTTTCAGTTTATTTTTTTAAACTTTTATAACTTAAACAATAAAATTAAATAGTGTGCTCAAAAAGATAAATGTATTTTGACATTGCATGCAGTTCGGGCTATAGCCTATATAAAATCCAAAAATTACAGCTAATTTCGTAATTGTTTAAAAACATCTGTTTACGTTAGAGTATATATGTTTTTTGTGTATATATTAATGTATGTATAAATATGCATCGAATTTGATTGCTATAAACGTAATTATAAAGCCAAGGGCGCTGCGCCACTCGCTCCCCACAAAAAAACTAAACAAAACTTCAGCCCGCTTTAAAATGGGCAAAAATGTTTGTGGAATGTCAAATGTTAAATGACAATATTTTAAAGCCGTTTTCGAAAAAAATCGGATTGGGGGAGTTAGGGCTCATACAAACATAATTCGTATTCAACATTACATTAAATTAAACAATAAATAAACACTTTCATTTGACTGGGTTGCGGGTACGGGAAGTGGGTTGCTTGCTTGCTGGGATTGGGTTTGATTGGTTTGAATTGAATCGGTGCAGGGTGGCGCAAACTCTTTACACAGCCAGGCGGGTTCGTTTCATTTTTCATCGCATTCTCTTTTTTTTTTTTTTTTAGCTTTTTGGCATTTCACACGTCTACTGGCTGACAGCGCTCGTCTTCTTCTTTTTGGCGTATTTTACCTGATTAGACCAGTCACCCGTGGGCACGGTGGCGCGATAGAACTTTGAGCTTGTCTTGTTGAAGATCGGCAGCAATTCGTTTGCCTCGTCGGACAGAGCCTGCAAAGTAATTGAGATGTTGTTTAACAAGGTTGAAGAATAATTGTCAACAATCAAAATTTAAGTTTATAAAGGAATTTATAGCCAAAGAACTAAGTTACATTAAAAAATATCTAACCCACCTTCAGATAGATGATCGCGTCGGTGCCGAACCCCTCACAGGAGAGCAGCACAATGTCACCGTGGAAATAGCGGGCGTAGAGCCTTGAGATCGGCAGACCATATCCATAGCCCGCTAAAGGCACCGTGTGCAGATCCGATTTCGATGGCTGCGGCGCTGTACTGTACATGTACTTAAAAAGCTGGTCCGTCTGGGAGCGGGGAATGCCGCCTCCTTGGTCAGAGATCTTCACGCAGATGTCCTCCTTGCCCTTGCAAATGGCGACCTTCAGAGGAGGCAAGGTGTCATTGTTGTCATGACCATGGTGCTCCACCACCGCTCGCATGGAGTTCTTGAAGAGCTCGAAGAGCATATAGTACAAGTGCGAGGGCACGTAGACGGTGCGGATGGGCAGGTTGTCTCCAGGCTCGCTGCTGTGCTGCTGGATTTCCAGCGCCGGACTGGTCAGGTAGTACTGGTCGCACAGGAAGCGGGCGTTCTCGTAGGCATCGCGCACCACATCCGACAGATCACAGGCGGGGTCCAGACACCCAATGTGGCGACCACCCGCATGGGGATTTCCTCCAAAGAGCAGGGCTTTAAATAAGGGCAGAAAATAATTAGTTAACAATGTGTTCAGCTAAAATTTTGGACGTGCCAACTCACTGTGCTGATTGATTAGCATCCGAATGCTGATTCGCGACATGTAAAGTCTATCCAAAAAGTATTGAATGGAGCTTTCGGTGGGTGCATCTACCTGGCCACCCTCGTTTTCCTTCATTTCGATCACACCCTGGGCCATAGTTTGCACCACATCGTTGTGCCGATTCCTAATGAGATCTAAATCGGCCACAAACCTGGAAAGTACAAATTTTTTATAAATTTCTTAACAGTTTCAAATTTTTGTACTTACTTTTGAAGATTGTCGTGCGTGGGGTCCGCCTTCTCGTACACCAGTACGTCCTCAAAACTCTTGACATACCAGGAGCTTACTTCGCTTACGGATCTTGTGTGCAACAGGTTATCCGGCAGCAGGGCGATCTCCTTCATGATATTCGCCAGTCGGACCGGAAGCTCTTTCCGCAGAAATATATATGATTTCTTTTCGCAAGCATTCTGACCTGTTAATTGAAAAAAAACATTTAAATTTTAGTAAAATTTTATCATTTTCAAAGCAAAATAACTTGATCCAATTAAAAATTCCAAATTGACAAGACAAAACAAAGTTTACTTACATAACAATCGATTTTTAACTAGTTGCTAGTGCTAAAATAATTTTAACTTAGATATTATTGAAAAAATTACAAAATAATATAACTAAAGTTAAAGTAGAACTAGTTTAAATAGCAGAAACGGGTAAAAGTACCTCTGTCCGAAGATATCTATAATTCTATCTATATAGTAAATCGCTTCTGGTCTATAGAGTTTTGGTTTAATTATCAGAAAAAAATTCAATTGGGAACGCAACAAATGCGACGTAAGATCAATGAGATATTTGATTTGTTAAAGCTATTTCTATTTGTGCGCCTGCTATTCTAGATTATTTAAAATATTTTCCCGGCTGGCTTATCAATGCAGCTAAGCATTCAGCGATCATGATCTCACGAGTGAAAACCTCATGGGGAGGAATAACCCAGCCAGAATAAACAACCTTGTAGTACACAAAAGAAAACAGTTCTGAAACCCACATAAATTCAATTGGATTAATTATCAAGAGAGCCCAAAAGTACTTAAGCTAAATACATTTATATATTTGTGTGTAGTTCGTTCAGCCTATGTATGTCTGTACTTCTTTATAAACAAGCTAAGTTCAAAGCTCCTCGGGCAAATGTGAAATAAATCAACCGCAGAAAACTTTGCCCTCGTCAAGCTTTTGAATATGCCTTTGTGTTTGTTATTTTGATGAGTATTATTTTGTATTTGCTTTCGATTCTCTCAGTGTGTGTGTTTGGGTTTTATCTGTTTGTTTGTCGACAGTTAGGCAGTTTCGTAACAAAGAGAGAAGCAAGGAACTGGCATTCGGAGGTGATAACGATGGATCCGCCTTATCGATGGGGCCTTGCTCAGCCGGCAAAGGCACGCCCCCTTTTCTAGCAATTGTTTTTCGCCAAAAATTATTGGCTATAATAATAATTAGGGATCCGCAAAATTCGAGACGGTTAATTAAAATTCCAGACACAACGCAAAAACAAACTAGCCATATACATGGCTATACCGAATAAATTAGACTGGAACCGCTTTATGAGTCAATTGTAACGAATTGGCCAAACAAAACAGAATCAATAAAACGAGTTATAAAGGCAAGCAAAAAATACGGAAAGAGAGGCGATAACCTGATGAATCCACTTATAACAACCTGCCAGAAAGCTATCGAAAAAGCGAGAGATCTGTGCTTAGAGATATGGATATGGCGAGTGGGAGATAGGGGGTATAGCAAACGCCCCTATATACGCGCCTCTGCCCGCTCACAACCCAAAAAGTCCCTAGTAGATGACCTCAAAACAAAGCTTTTAATGCTTTGTTTTTGCTTACTTGTTTGCCATTTCAGACCCTCTCTTCTCCCCCAGCTCTCTCTGTCTCCAGCTATTTGCTTGTTTTGATTGTAGTTGGAAATAATCATAAAGAAACCTCCAGACTCGATCGGCCTGTCAGCGATACACATACGTCGTCTGGCACTCCACAAAATGTAGACTTTGATGCATTGCCACTTCGCTTGATAAGTCTCACCCTCGCTTTCATCGGCGATAAATTTGCAAAGGCGTTAAGTGTCTTAATCATAAGTGCTATATGCATTTAGATAATTGCCCCGCCATAAAAAAGGAAGTTAAGCTGAGAGGATTAAAGATTGGAAATGCGATTGTAAAAAATGATAATTCGGTTATAGCTTGAAAAATCTAATCTAAATGTCGGAACTAATTTTTGACTTACATATATTTTTGCACAATATTTTCTAGATAACTGTAGCGCCCTCGACTGCTTAGAGCATAAATACAAAACTGGTTCCATAGAAATTGTAGTAAACAAATGCATTGAAATGCATTTTTATGTACAACTTAACTAAACGTTTACTGCTAATATGTGAAAAACTGTTGCATGTAGGAGACGTGAAATTGAAAACTTGGCACCACACGAATTCAATACTTAGAGCGTGGAATGGAAAATAAGCTGCGGTTTCAATTCTATCCTCATTATCAGCTTGAGCCATTATATTGGCGATACAGAGTAATTTAGTCGCCAATGGCGCATTAAATAATTTACAACGCATGGCACGCAATCAGCCGAAGGCGCAAAGAAATGCAATTTCTGCAACGACTCAATTGTCCATTCACTGTGCCAATGCAATTACATTAGAAAGGGGTATACTTATAAAGCAATCTATAGAAGGTCTGACGTCACAGCTGGTCCCTCCTTCAAACCATGACCATCCCCCTTTTTTGTAAAACAGCTGTCTGAGCACGGTAATAGCTCTCTTCTATTGCATCAGCCCAAACATTGGCACCCAATTTACGGGAGAAGTTCTCTCAAAGTCTCACAAAATATGTATATTTGACTCACATTCGCCCTGTGACAAAAATACGGCGCGTGTGAAGCGACTACGTCTTGATTATCGCCGGGGTGCTCACTCTTTTTCTGGCCTTTCTGTTTCTGTTTTGTCTTTATTATGGCCAACTGTTGACGTCTGCTGTTTTTCATTTCTTTCTTAAAGAGGTTCCAAAGTTCGGGTCCGAAATGAGGTGACAGCATCCTGGACTTTGCCCGAAATGGTCACGGTGATCTGATCCATCAGAATGTTTCCATTATACGATACACAGTTGAATTGTCAGACACTGCGTTTTTGATCTTTCCTCCTGCCTCAGCTAAATAATTAAGTCTCTTTGTCACAAGGAAAATTGGCACATGATCAACCTCATCATCAATTCCAAATCGGGCCCCTTATATATAAATTATTTTTGTATATGATATTTTCCATTGATATCAAAACTTGGCCTTCGAACTTTTTCCGGAAAATACTATAAATTTCGCATAAACAAAATAGGCATAGTGTACGCCCTCGAAACAGACTATAGACCAGACTTTATAAACAAGGCCCGTCACTCAGGCGCGAATTTTAGAACCTTATTTCCATTTCTTACACTTAGCTTACTTGGCCTACAAAGCGCTAATCGATGGCTAACCTGAATCATCATATACTCGGGTGCATGATAATATATTAACAGTGTTCGTATTCAATAACAAGCCACATGCTATAGATATAAACATAATTACTCCAAGTTTATGGACCCCCACAAACGCCCGAAAAAATACAATTAAGTGCCGGGTACAGTTGATGACAAAACGAAAGTGAGGGCCTTATCTATAGACCGACATCAAAGTTCAAGTATAGGCAGGTATATATTAGTTATTTTTTTGGTCAGTTCGATGAGGGGTGTCGAAGTGGGTGGCCATAAAAGCTTGTAAACTAATTCTGTTGTTTTGTAGCTCATAAATAAACCCCTAGACTGCTTAAAAAAACAAAACAGCAAAGTACAAGCGGCCTTAAAAGGTATAGAAGACGGGCAACAAAGCCTGTTGTTTGAGGTCTAATTTTAGATGATAATAGCTCAGCCTCCGGAGGCCAACCATTCCCACTTTTCCCCTGCTATTTTTCAGCCGTGCCACTTGCCCTGGCTTTTATTTCTGCTCACGTCAGTTGTCTGTTTTTCAACGAGAATGCCCTAGAAGTTTTCACTCAAGCCTGCCTGTTACACGGGGAATTATATTGTTATTTTCGAGGTGATACTTTGACTTTCATAGAAATTAACTTCCAAGCCAAGAATCAATTAAGTTTTATTAATTCTACTACTTTCAACAAGTAATATATTTTATTAACTCATACAATTTGTTTCACTTTGGATAAATATAAAAACCTTCAAAAGTCTGAAGAAAAGACATAGTATACGTATAAAAAGTATACTACTAAGTTTTCTATGTATAAAAACCACTCCATTTGAGTGGGAGTGAGAATTGCGTGTTTGGTTATTGGGGCAGGTTGCAGGCCTGGATTTCGGGATAAAGTGGTGGGGTGTTGGGCCTGACATTGAAACGTCATTGAAGGCCACGTGCCGCTTGTCGGCGCTCAATGAAGTGTGGGCGGATAAAATCGCTTTTCTTACCCATCCTCATGTTTCATTGTCAAAACGTGTTTATCAATTCAAATATGGCCACCTCATAAACAAGTTGAGTGGTTCTAACTTCCGTTTTTGCAACAGGCTGTTTGGCTGTGAAGCGGAAAAAAACGCGCTGGGGGGGCTAAGGAAAAGCCAAAGCTAAGCTGAATTGAACTGGGCATTCAATTGTTTATACTGCAAGTCAGTGTCTGCCTCTCTGTCTTGCTCACAGTCCACAGTTTGCGGGAACAATATAATGTACATAAACGCAAATGCTTAATTGACAATTCAATGAAATGAAATTGGCTATTAGATAACGGGAACTTTGCGCAGTTTTGCATTTCAGAGAGATCAGGTTTTTGTAAAGTATAAACGAAATTGTATACAAAATGCTTATATTATTTTCTTACGTTACATTATCAATTGTGCCAGCTAGTATTATATTCTGGGTCATAATTAGTTATGCAATATGTGCTTTTCATGGAAACTTAGAGAAACTAAAAGAATTAATTTTTTAGCAAGTCAATTCTTTCAGTTTAAAAAATATGTTTGATAGAAAGAAACATACACATTTTTCAAGGAAACTTCGAAAAAAGGGATTGAATATAAAAACATTTTGAATTTTTTGTCACCATTTTAGGAAGTTGACAATTAAAAATAATTTTCCATAATGCTTCCATACAGACCCACAGATCTTATAGATTATTCGTTTGTGATTACTTAATAGCTTTTTGATTAGATCAGTGAAAAGTAACCCGCTAGGGTTCAAGAACCCCCAAATAAGTAAATTACTCACCAAAGTCCATGAACTGCTTTATCGAGAGGGGAGAAGGATTAAATCCAGAGTAAAAGTCGAGCATTTTGGCCAAACTCGCCATCGACGAGGAGGCGGCAGAAAATCTGACTGGAAACAGGCGCATTTTGGGTTGTGTTTTTCTGGCTCGCGGGGGATTACGTTGCTGATTAGAACTGCCGGTCTTTGGGCTTTATCTTTAACAACTTTGTTTGCCACTTCAGATGTACAATATATATTATTTCACGATGCGATTAAGAAGAAGAGCCTGCCGGTGTCCTTTCGCTCACCTTCGCTTTTATCGCTCTCTCTGTCTTTCTCTCTCTTCGCAGGACGTTGACCGCGCTCTCGCTTTTTTTTTTGAAGAGGGGGAGTAGAAAAAGCGGTAAAAACAGCTGGCAACGTCTCAAAAACTCTCAATAAATCAATGGATCGCTCTTAGTTTAAACCATACAAAAGTGGTAGCAAAAATATATGTTTGTTTTTTTTTCGTGTTAGCTCTGTTCTTGGTTGTTGTTGTTGATGATTTTATGATGAAGGGCGGGGGCGGCGGGGCGCTGATTCTTCCTCTTCTCCTGGTGCGCCATAAACGTAGCTGATTTGTACGGTATTTGCAGTGTTTTTGTGCTCTATTGTCTCCCGGTTTTCAGCTGCAGTTATTGTTGGCGATGCGATAATAACAATTGTGGCGCGGTTGACGCGAACGGTTGGGTTTTTGTCTGAGAATGCTCCAGCAGAGCGCTTTATAGGTGGAGGACCATCGATGGCCAAAGTCGAAGTCATCGATGTTGTTAAAACATCGGTGCTATCGATGTTTGGCAGTGCGTTATCGGTATTTTTCCATCTCTAACGAGTATTAAAAAGCTCACTATAGCTCATAGGCAATCAGATATTTTTTTCACTTTTATTAATGAATTAAATATCTCCCTTTCCTTTAATTTTTGACTTGATTCCATCACAAGACCAACTCAATTTAAGGTGGAGAAAACTAATTCTAATGGTTTAAAACCATTTTTTTTTCAAATTGATAAGACATCGATGTTTGCCGCCAAAAAACATCGATTGAAATATTCGTGAGAGTCCGCTCTCAGCTTTTGACATTCGCACTGACACGGAAAAATTTGGAACGAGCGATTGAATAATTTTTAAAGCGTTTGAATTGGACTTCTAGATTCCAAAACTTTACCAAATTAAATCCGATTCCAACGTGGCACACCTCTTAGGATTTGTGATTTACTTCTCTTAAAAACTGCATTGAAATTTGTCTTTTTTAAGTTGTTCAAAATTTTGACCCATTTTCATGTTAGTTATTACGAAGTTTTTGATGACTTGACAAAAGTGGTCCCAAAATTTGACTTCTAGATTCCATAACTTTACCAAATTTAATCCGATTCCAAAGTGGCATACCTCTTAAGACTTGTATTTTGATTCTCTAAAAAACTGCATTCAAAATTGTCATTTTAACGTTGGTCAAAATTTTGACCCATTTTCATGTTAGTTATTACGAAGTTTTTGATGACTTGAAAAAAGTGGTCCCAAAATTGGACTTCTAGATTCCATAACTTTACCAAATTTAATCCGATTCCAAAGTGGCATACCTCTTAAGACTTGTATTTTGATTCTCTAAAAAACTGCATTCAAAATTGTCATTTTAACGTTGGTCAAAATGTTGACCCATTTTCATGTTAGTTATTACTAAGTTTTTGATGACTTCAAAAAAGGGGTCCCACAATTAGACTTCTAGATTCCATAACTTTACCAAATTTAATCCGATTCCAAACTGGCATACCTCTTAAGACTTGTATTTTGATTCTCTAAAAAACTGCATTCAAAATTGTCATTTTAACGTTGGTCAAAATTTTGACCCATTTTCATGTTAGTTATTACTAAGTTTTTGATGACTTGAAAAAGGGGGTCCCAAAATTTGACTTCTAGATTCCATAACTTTACCAAATTTAATCCGATTCCAAAGTGGCATACCTCTTAAGACTTGTATTTTAATTCTCTAAAAAACGGCATTCAAAATTGTCATTTTAACGTTGGTCAAAATTTTGACCCATTTTCATGTTAGTTATTACGAAGTTTTTGATGTCTTGAAAAAAGTGGTCCCAAAATTGGACTTCTAGATTCCATAACTTTACCAAATTTAATCCGATTCCAAAGTGGCATACCTCCTACGACTCGTGTTTTAATTCTCTAAAAAACTGCATTCAAAATTGTCATTTTAACGTTGTTCAAAATTTTGACCCATTTTCATGTTAGTTATTACTAAGTTTTTGATGACTTGAAAAAGGGGGTCCCAAAATTTGACTTCTAGATTCCATAACTTTACCAAATTTAATCCGATTCCAAAGTGGCTTACCTCCTACGACTCGTGTTTTGATTCTCTAAAAAACTGCATTCAAAATTGTCATTTTAACGTTGTTCAAAATTTTGACCCATTTTCATGTTAGTTATTACTAAGTTTTTGATGACTTGAAAAAAGGGGTCCCAAAATTTGACTTCTAGATTCCATAACTTTACCAAATTTAATCCGATTCCAAAGTGGCATACCTCTTAAGACTTGTATTTTAATTCTCTAAAAAACTGGATTCAAAATGGTCATTTTAACGTTGTTCAAAATTTTGACCCATTTTCATGTTAGTTATTACGAAGTTTTTGATGTCTTGACAAAAGTGGTCCCAAAATTGGACTTCTAGATTCCATAACTTTACTAAATTTAATCCGATTCCAAAGTGGCATACCTCCTACGACTCGTGTTTTGATTCTCTAAAAAACTGCATTCAAAATTGTCATTTTAACGTTGGTCAAAATTTTTACCCATTTTCATGTTGGTTATTTCTAAGTTTCCGATGACTTGGAAAGAGATAATTTGTTATTTCAACGTTGTTAAATTTTTGACCGATTTGTAAGCAGTTATATAGTGCCAGAAGTTATATAATCAGTTTAAGATTTCTTAAGGATTATTTTTTATGACAACAGCAGACAACAACAGATTGGAAACAAATAATTTTGGTCAAAAGATAGAAAATCTGTAATCTAATCCAATTTAATAAAAAAGAGTTAAAAATGCCGTGCATTTCTAACAAACTAGATGTATTTTAATAATTACAATTTTTAAAACTACTCGTGAGCGATTTTCTTGAAATAAAATATACAACAGTTTACATAGAAATCCCAAATTTTACACACTGTTTTTGTTTTCTTTCCAACTTAACAGAATGGTACATAATAATGTAATGCAAACGACTAAAGATAACTAGTCAAATTTTGTAGGATGGAGGAAATGTGTTCAGCAAATAGTGCCTCCGTTCTGATCAGCCGGCTGGCTCGCGCACACACGGAATGAAATGCAGCAAAGTATATGGTTGGTTTTTGCTTTGGAATACATGTTTTAAAACAGCCTCCGATCCGACGCCTCTGCCTCCCTTTCCGTCCTGGCAAGTTTCTTCACTCCGGAGCCGAAGAAGTGGATTCCTCGGTCCCATACCACATCTATTCCAGAGAGTCTCGGGTAAAATGTCGTCCCTCAGTTCTTAATAGAAAACAGTTGCGCAATCTTTGAGGCGTGGCACTTGAAAAAATCGTATCCCACTTTGGCGGCGCTTTTAAGAGACCCTGTGTTGTTGTGACTGCCGGATGAGGCGACTGTGGTGGTGGTGGTGGCAACAGCAAGTTCCCCAGCTGAGGTAGTCGCCGTCATGGGTTGGTGGTGTCCTCCACCCAGCAGGCTTTGCGGAAACATGCGCCGTAGTACGTGGTTGAATCCGTTGGAGGCCTTGTTACCATTGGACTTAAACCGCTCGATCCCAAAAGCGCGAATGGCCCGCGAAAATCCAAACACCTGCGAGCTGATGTAGGCTCTTCGAACGGCCAGGGTGCTTCCGTCCTTCTGCTCGCTGTAGATGACGATTTCATCGACTTTCTGCAAAAGAAAAATTAACATGTTACTGATAAATATCTAATTATGGAGGATATATTAGAAAATTGTAGTCTAAAACACCTTTGCGGTAAAATTTACCAGAACTAGATTAAAATGATTGTACTTATGCACTTTATCTAATCAACGTTTTTGTGGTGGTTTGTAAATTGTTTACTAATTTATGCTTCGACATTATGACAAACCCTAGTAGGTGAGCAAATTAAGTTAAAATACCCCAAGTGACCACGTATTTATAAAACTAATTTTCAAATTGTTAAATATGCTGATCAAGGTTTTTACCATGTCCTAAAAGGTGGTTTGAATGTATATTGTCTGAACATAACCTAGTAGGTATGGGGCTACTTGCCATAATCTTGGTCATGCCCAGGTTCCTGGTGAATGTGGTGAAGGTCTTCTTAACAGGGTCCAGCACGGAGTCCTCAACAATCTTGACCGGCACATTGTTGTAGAATCGGGCTCCCCACTTGGGCACGGGATTCGTCTTGGAGAGTAGGCGGCGGGAGAAGAGCTTGCCATCGCGCACCTCCCTCTGGATAGTGTCCTCGGTGAGGACGTGGGCGCTGGACGGATTTGGGTAGCGGTTCCAGTAGGCGACCACCACGTTCTTCCAGCTGTAATCGAAGACCGTCTCCGTGCGACAGGTGGATGCTGCGACAACCATTGCGAAGGTTGACCAATGAACTCGCCGACGATTTTAAAAAGTGAAAGCCGCCGTGTCCCTGAGCTAAAAAGAAAAGCGATAATCAATTGCAATCGCATGTTCCCGGCTATAAATAGACTTAGATCGATGGACGTACCTTCGCGAGGGGGTTGAAAATCGGGGGTCTTACGGGCTTAGAGCTCCAGAGTGCAGTGGGTGTGTGTGGATCCACGTTGATTCAGCTAACGCTTTTAATTGCCCCGTTTTTGGGCGCCTACTGAGAATTTTGTTGTGTAACTGCGTCACAAACTCCGGCACAGGGTGCTTCGGGTTCGGGTCCGCTCCTCCGATTTCTGGCTGTATGCTGGCGCTATCCGGCTCTTCCTTCGTTGCCTCGAGCTTCAGTTCCCCCTTCTCCTGGCGGTACAAGATTTCATTGCACGGGTTTTGCGGGGTTTAAAGCCAATTCGGGTCTCCAATTTGAGCCTGTTCAAAGGCCATCCGGAAACATCTGCTCGCCGGTGTGGCCAGAAGGTACAAGTCAGAACAATACCAAAAATACCGTTGTGGGAAAATACTAAACTGTTACAATCGTTCAAAACTGAAATGTACAATAAATTTTAAATTCAAACAACAAATTTAATTAAAAAGGTTAATTTAAGGAAGTATTCATTTATCATATTAAATTATTTGTGTAACTCAATCTAATTAGTTTTTGAGTTTGGTTATGGAAATCTTTTAACTCTGCTTTTCAATCGCAATCTTTTGTAACAAATACAAAATAAGCGCAAATAATCGTTTGAGATGTTTAATAAGGAGTAGCAATGTTTAAAAAAATCGCCATACGGAGATGCCAGATAATTCAAATCTCTGTTTGGATTTTTATGATATGACGCAACGGTCATATTAACACCTTCACTTTGCTACCAAAACAAAGATAACCAAGTAATTTAAATAAAAGTAAAACAAAATGTCGGTGGATTGGTTCGGTTATGTGTATGCTGCCACAGTGGCCGCCGGCGGAATTATGGGATTCGCGAAGGCGGGTGAGTTGAGATCTCCCTGGTCATATCGGTTCCCTTTCTATTGTGCAACCTCATTTGATTTCTAAGTTCCATTCCGTCGTTGGGAGCGGGTTTGGCCTTTGGAGCCCTGCTCGGCTATGGCGCCCATCTGAATTCCCAGAACACTCCACGCCCTCTGCTCCAACTAGGCACGTCCCTATTCCTGGCCGGATTAATGGGCGCCCGGTGGAATCGTTCCGGAAAACTAATGCCTGCCGGCATAGTCTGCATGCTCTCTGTCGCAGCTTTGGTCAAGAATGTGGCCACCTACAATCGCCACCTGTTGCCCACCCCTACAAAGGCTCCCTAAATTCCCAACCGAATGGGCACATAATGCTGGACTTGCCAGGAGACTTTTACCTTAACTCTTCATTTACATACTCTTGCTAATTGCTGTTTTTATTTAGTTACCTACAGTTGGTGATTGGACCTTTGGTATAGCGCTGTGTCACTTTCTAAGCTAGTGATAAGAAACTGTACTTGCTACAAATAAAGTTTATTATCTTTTCATTTATTATCTTGCTGGACTTCATACTTACTTCTTTTTTATTGTTAGAATAATTAACAGCATAATTTTAGGCACTTCCAAAAATACCAAGCCCGTTGAATCCAAAACACGTTTACTATTTTGTAAAAGTAAATTTTCTTTATATATATTTATTCTTACAATTATATTTTGTTTTTTGTGTGTGTGATAAATGTACAGTTTCATTTATTATACGATGTTCAGTTAACTACAACTAAAACTTAGCTATTACATTTTTTGTTTGATGTATAAAAAAGAGCATTAGGCTAGGTAAACGTAGAGTGATGATTTTTTTTTTTAGAATTTGGATTTCTAATAATTTTAATACAATAATGGAATGAACAAATTAAGTTTTCTTGTAGGCAAAGTGCGGCAAGGTAAGTAAGTAAACAATTCTCGACCTTTCAAGCAATTTTCTAAAAGAAAATGATAAATATTTTGTTAAGTAAAGAGTACAAATTATATATGTTTATCACATTGGAAAGTGGGATTATTATTAATTTTCCTTTCGATTGATTTGTGGGTCAAAGAATAATTTAGGTTGTCTGCCAAAAGAGCGTGTGTAAATGAACTTTTTACAGAATAATATGTACTATTTTACAAGAATTTGCATTAAATTAAATTACATAATATATGCATGTACTGAACATAACAAGTTTGTTTTGTTGTTTGAGTTGCATTTAACAGACAATATTTTAAATTAGTTGCGGCTAGAACTAACAACAAATCAATAGTTTTTCATACAGATAATAATAGTAATAAATTCTAGCTAAAAACACTTTTTAACTGCAAACATTTGTTCCAATTTCGATGGCAGTGACGTCTGCGTGCCAGTTCCAAACGTTCCCCAATGTTGCTGCGTTGCACTTTCACTAGAACGGAAACAGCTTCCAATTAACCACTGCGAATTTCGGGAACGGAACGGAAGCGGAAACGGGGGAAACAAAAAAGAAAAACAGAGAAAATTAGTGATAAAGCTAAAAACTACTCATTTCTGGGGCGTGCAAAAACAATGAGCTATTTATTGGGGTTTATTTTGTATGCAAATACGATATATTTTTGCAGACGCCGGCCATTTTGATTTGTGTGGGTGGTTGTGTGGTATGTGCGTGTATTCCATTCCATGCGTTTCCAATTGCCAAATTACTTTATTTCACTTTTGCCATTTTGCTGTCTTATTTTTAGTATGCAGAATGCGACTTTGAATCCATGCCATTCTTGTAGATCAAATATTATACTTAATTGCTACAGTTATAGATGTTTCTTTTGGTTTTGCCATCAAACAGTGTGTATGCATGTGTGGTGGTGTGAGAGAAAGAGCGTGTATGTTTGTATGCTGGTATGTGTGTGCATGTTTCAATGCCAATTTGTTTCTATTTCGATTTTATTGTTTATTAATGTGTGGTGGCGAGTGTTCGATGCAATTTTGGAAAAATAGAGCGAGAAAATAACCGCGTAAAAAATAGTGGAAATCAATTTTAATCGATTTTAATAGAGGGTGGTATGAGAGATTTTCTTCAAGCATGCTTTATGAGGTCTGCGAATGTGTGAATGCGAATATCCTAATCGAGGTCTGCCTGCTTTTCGGAGACAATGATTACGTTTCGAATCGGGTGGACTGAAATGATATACTAAATTATTCGTAGGTTCATGCCAAAATTAAAGTTCAAGAACTACAATTTGGAGCGCTTTTAAAGCACCTCCACACTACAAAGTTAAGAATGATCGATGCAATGCCAGATGCCAAATGCTTAAAATACGAGGTAAATCCATGTTACAGCTAAATGGACCATTACGCATGAGTTTCGGCACTTGCATTTCGTTGCTTCAACCTCAACAACCAGGATTATATTTATTTATTAAAGGGCAGGCAGCGTAATAGATAAGAATACTACTAAAACTATCGCGCATCCATGCTCTACTGTAATTCGTAGCATACTTTAGGGCAAAGCTTTAGACTACTAGGGGGAGTTAAGAACCCGATTTGAATGCTGGATTTGGTTTGGGCTTACCGCACGTAAGGATAACGAATCGGTAACAGTTTCGATCGGTTTGGCATTTACTTGTGTGTGATGTTTGTTTAGTGTAAGTGGTTTTGTATTTGATGTTGTTGGGGGAGCCCTCGATGGTTGTGATGTTTCGTTTTCTCAAGCAGCATTCTGGATCTGTGATCAGTGTTTCGTTCTGGCTAGCAGTAAGTAGTAGCTTATGATAATTGGTATCAGAGTTATCTGCCGCATCCTCAGATCGTTTACATGACTCGTGTGCGGCGTATGAGTTTTTGTGTTTTGATTTTGGGTTTCTTGGCGGTTTCCGTGGTGCTCGACGCATCACCGTTATTGTCCAACACCGCTGGCAGATTGTTTGTGGTGTCGCCAATATAGTTTGTCACATACTGTTGCTGTTGTGGCTGACTACTGCTGTTACTACTACTGCTACTACTAGTTTTGTATGCCTTAATACTACTCCGATTTGGCGTACGTTTCAAAAAAGCGCTGCCATCTGGCTGCTGATGCTGCTGTTGTTGCTGCTGTGCATGTTGCTGCTGTTGCTGCTGCTTGCTGGATGTTGCCGAGCTGACTGACGATGATACGGAGGTGGTTGTCGTGGTGGCCGAACCACTGTCATGCAAGGCTTGCAGTTTTTTAAAGTACGCATCGAGAAATGATGTTGTTGTTATCGGTCTGGCGGTGGTCGTTGTTGCTGATGTGGGTGTTGCTGATGTCTTGGCAGCACTTGTTGCAGACACAATTGCTGTGGTGGGTGGTGTGGGGAACTTACGTTTTTGCCGCTCAATCGCTTCATTGCTCTGAATGCCGGCAGTCGCCTCGTTCTCCTCATCGGGCAGCCCATCCTGAAGTTGCTGCTGCTCCTGGAGATGTTGCTGCTGTCTCTGGTTCTCATCCTTGGCGTTCGGTGGCTGTTGTTTCGCCCCGTTGTTGCTGTTGTTGTTGTTGCTGCTGCTACTGCTGCTGGTAACACTATAATTTGTAAGGCGTTTTTGTACCAAAGGGATTTCAACTATCGACTGTTGTTGTTGTGACTGCTGTTGCTGTTGTTCTGGTTGCAATTTGGTAGCATGTTGTTGTGTCTGTAGCATGTGTAAATAGTATTCGATTTGTTTGCGTAATTCGTGTGTATAGATTTGGAATATGTTCGGTGTTTGTGTGGTTGTTGTTGTTGCAGTAGTTGTTCGGGGCTTGGGTGTTGATGTTGCTGCGGGATCAGCATTGGTGTTACTGCTGCTACTGCTGCTGCTGCTGACACTGCTGCTGATGCGCGTCTTGACCAGCACACCATTATCCTGCATCCATTGTCCTTCGGGTAGGCTGCGATGCAGATAGCCAAATGACTTGGACTTGGGCTTCACAGTGGTTGTTGTCGTCCTGGTTGTCGTGGTGGTTTTGCTGGTTGTCGGCGACGTCACAGCAGCGGCGCCAGCGGCAGAGCTCTGCTCGATCTTGTTGTCCTGCTGATTGGCCTCCTGCTCCTCGCTACTTGTGTTGCCCTCATCCTGATCCTCATTACTCTCATTCTCGTCCTCCTGGGACTCGGTCTCCTCACTACTACTCTCAATATCTTCCGCTGCATCTTTCTTGTTGTTGATTTTACTATTGTTGTTGTTTGATTGTTGTGTTTTTGGGTGTGCGTATTGTTGTTGTTTTTTTTCGAATTGGTGTATAAAGGTGTAAAAGTTTGGATATTAAAAAATTTGCTTTCTGAGTGTTTTCGTGTACTTGGAACTCAAAAGTTCCGTGTGTGTTTTTTGTTTTGTATTTTTAGTAATAAGAGAACTCTTAGCTTACACAACAAAACTACTGGAAAAACAGTCTCTAATTAAGTTACCTATTTTACTGTACTCACTTGTAGACTAAACGATAGTTGTGTCCGTAATCGGGAATGATATTTGAAGGCAGTGGTGTGCAGCGACCATCCAGACAGTGCTAAGGTTTGAAGGAGATTTTCGGGTTAGTGTTTTTTTACTTTTGGTTAAAGGTTATTAAAAAAAGTTATTAAAATGTTGTTGTCTTAAGAGAGAAATAGTTTCAAGATAAATCTTGATCGCGTCCGTTTAAAGGTGTAAAGGTTATTTGGAATGATTGAAGAAGATAAAACGTAGAAGTAGTCCGGTTAAAGGAACAAATGTCCGCTTAAGAGAATTTTAGAACGAAAAAGGAGTTTACTGCCTGTCCGTTCAATGGAATTTTACCCTCATAGTTTCCCAACTACTTACATAACCATTACCGCAGGCCGAACCCTCAGCCGCTGGTCTGTAAGCCACACAGTATCCCGTCTGGGCGTCGAAGCAGAAGAGTTGGGCACACACTCGCTCGTCTTTGAAGCAGGCATACGTTCCCCGATCCCTGCGGCACTGGGCGTCCAGCGAGAGCAGGGTTCCTGGCAGCGATCGACCCAGAGCGCTGTCCTCATGCGGGGCATTGTGCAGGCAGGTGGCCGTATCTCCACTGCGAAAAACATCCAAGTCATTAAATCATCTCACATCTTGGTTTCTTGCTCATCACTCACTTGAGGAAATGATGGAAGCTCTGCACCGTGCAAGCGGACCATCTGAAGCCCCGCTCCGTGTGGCGCAGATCGGACATGATGTAGCCATCCTCCCAGCGACACCGCTGGGCACCTGGTCCACCCAAATAGCTTGGCGGCGGCGAACCGTCATGCACCGCTCCCAACCTGAGAAACGAGCATGGGACACATTTTGATTGAGGGGGGAAAAATGTTAATTGATTAATTGCACACCGAATGATGTCAAACGGAAATGCAAACGAGTTTCAATGACCAGTTTACAGCAGCGGAAATTATTCATGTTTTTATTAGCTTGGGCGCCAAATGAAATCGGATTCGGGGCGTTAAAGAGTTTGGCTCTGGTGGAAATAGTGCGACAAAAAGGTTCCGTTTGGGGAACAGTGAATGCAAGTGTAGAGATTAACAAGTTCAAAATTTGTTATTTATAAATTACAATTTGAGATAATAAGTACATTTTATAGAAAAATTCATTCCAAATTCTGCATGTGTTATACATTTTTTGAATAGTTAATCCGTAAAATATTTTCTTATGTTAAAGTCATTTAAATCTTTGGTACTTCCATGATAAATATATATCAATTGTAGTTTAATCTTTAAATCACAATGGTAAATTAAATTAAAAAGCGAATTTTATCTGTTAAGATCAACCTAAAAGTGTTTTTTCTGAGTGCATGGATAGGGTCATGTGATCGAGGTTACTTACAGATGTCCGACTTCATGGGCAGCCACGATAATGCCGCTGAAACCGCCGGTGTCTTCGATGATGGCCACGCTGTTCACCTTCTCCAGTCGCTTGTTCACAACGCATGCGCCACCGACGTAAGCGAAGCCTTTTCCGAAAGAAAACACACGACCGAAATTAGGCAATTAGTGGGTTGTTTTTCTCAGTTGCATTTTCTTTTTTGTTTCTTGTCCAACAGGAAGTTGACAATTTTTTACAAGTCGCCATCGCCGTTGCAGTTATTAAATGAAAAATCTAATGTTTTTTTTCGCAACTGAGCAATTTGTTTCTTTTTTTTTACTTTCAAACATTGTATTATAATTTTTTTCTTTACATAATAACTGTAACCGCTGGGAGAAGCGGGTCGCTTTAGTGGTTGTGATTTGATGTGAGAGAGCAATTAGTTAGTAGGTGCATTTTAATGTGTAAATTTAGTCACAATTACCATTTCTTAGATATAGTGTGTCTGTAGCCCATAAAGTGTAGCTTATCTGGTAGTATTTGTATTGTTAAAAGTAGACCAATGTTAGAAAATCCAAAACCAATTTTTGAGTTATAAAGTCATGTTGAACTAAAGTTACTTATAATTACAATTAAATATAAAGATCTCACAAAATTCGATGTTTCACATAAAATTTGTTATTTTCTTCTTTCCAGATTTTTTTTTAAGGTTTTAATACTTTTTTTTTCATAGTTTAACCGCTGAAACTGAATAGTAGATTTTTGTTTAGATATTATAGATTTATTTAAATGGGTTGATGTTTTACAACAGAACGGCTAAGAAAGTTTGATAAACTTTTTTTTGTGTATGCAAATACAACAATACAACAAACATTTTGGTATAATAAAATAAGTTCAGACATTCCGCATATTTTTTACAAACCTCTCAAAAAGTGCATAAGTACTTATGCAAAGAAATCAGGAAATTCTTTTACATGCATTACGACACTGTTTTAAGAGATTTGTGAAACAGTCATTGATGATTATAAAATATGTACACAAAAGTAGACAGATCGATGCGAGTAGAAGAGATTGCACAGTGCGCACTGATCACAGAAGCTTTACTGTACAAAAGGCAGATTTGAATAAGTTCTTAGGAATCAGAAAGGAAAAAGTACAGTTCGAGGAGAATGGCAAGATGGCGCATGCGCAGCCATTTCCTGTTCTTGTTCTTCTTGCTGTACAAAAGGCGCGTGCGACACAAACAAAGACACATATATTATATAGTTTTCAGATCTCAGAAAGAGAGAGGTGGAGCAGCAGTAGATAGAGAGGGAGCGAGGATAAAAATAGAGACAAAGAGACGTGCATGAAATTCAATTAAATTTGCTTGATTTGGTTGATGATGGAGCGACGCATTTTTGGGTTCGGCGGTGGCCGCCTTTAATGTTATTTATTTTTAACGCGTTTGCTTAACTTCTGTGTTTCTTTTTTGTATCATTTTTTCTTATTTTCGCATTTATCTGTACAAATGTTGGCTAACAAATTGCCAGCTAGTGGTTGGGTCTTTACCTGCGGTACCGCGATTACATTCACCATAAGCGGAGGTGCGACGGCACATATCAAGTCTGCGGGCGAAAATTGTTCAAAAATGCGTAGAAATTTTAGATTTGGTTTCGATCGGGGGGTTTTTAGCTTCATTTAATCAATTATCCCCTCTTGGTGTTTGATCGATTTTGTTTTTTGTCGTTTTGTGGCCCAGCCCAATTAAATATCTGGCAATTACGGGCCAATATTTTGGGCTGCCTGCAGTTTTAGAGTAAAGAGCAAGAGAAGAAGTAGAAGAATCCTGTCTTCGGAGAACCGAAGTCTTTTTAAGGCTAAAAAAACTAAATATCTAGTCTTAAGAAATCAAATATCTACTGGCAGAGACCTTAAAGTAAATATAATGCAAGAATACATAATTATATCCAATAAACTTTCAAGATAAACTAATTGGGTTATTTTTTCCATATGGAGAATCCAATAATTTAGGCGCATAAACCACAATTTAATACTAAATCTTGATGTAAATGTTTGCTTCAACCAATGAGACCTTAAAGCAGATAAAATATACTAAATAATTCAACCGGTTGTATGCTTTATGGCCCGATCCGCTACTCAAATTAGTTTAACGCTTCGAGATTAACTTTTTTCCTTGGCTTAAATGTTGTAAATTCGGTGTTTTTTGTGAGTATGTGTATCGTGTAATTGTGGTAGTAATTTATTAAGACCCACACGCAGTTTTAGTCAACTTATTCGGTTTTTCTTGGCAGTGTTTCATGTAGCTCGAGTGGTGCAAACTAAAAACTGACTAAAATATGTTAAACACCCGCAATGACATTGGTTCTAGGTGTTTATCTATGTGTAATGTATGAGTGTCGTGAGTCTACGTCTAGGATTTGATTGGAATTTCTTGGAAATCTTTTTACCCGCTGTGCCCTTGGTGCAACGACCTCCTTTTCGCCTGCGACACATATCATACCTAGACACAAGTAGACATTATATATAGGTATTGTTGGAAAATCTTTGGTAAAGTGGAAAGGTTTAAAAGGGTAAGAGGAGTAAAATCGCGCGGAGAGAAATCTGCTGTCGATACTGCAACGAGAACACAAAACACAAGGTGGTAACAAGGCCAATTTCCCGCACACTCACTTCGTTATGGCCACTGCAATATCGTAGACGGGCAGTCGACGTTCCCGGAACAGATATTTTCCCATGTCCGTAAGAGCAGCAGCCGAATCGATGGCATCCCGACCCACACGATTACGTTCCAGATAGGGAGTAGCATCACGACCCTGAAAAAGATTACAATTTTAGGTTACTAGATGAATTTGGTACAAAAAAACACCGTGAAATTATATTTTTCTATCTAAAGTCTATAAGGGGTTTTTAGCCTAGAAGGTATAACAATAAAATACTAAACAAATCAATAAAAACTTTTTAAAAGGCACTTAAACTTAATAACCATGTGGCAACCAACGGGTTACCTTCCCATTCCTTCCTTTGATCATTGCAAATATTACCCATTAAGTCTCTCCCTGGCGCTGGCATTTATGGCTCATAAAGCCCCATTGAACCCTGTGACCCACATTAGAATACAGTAGGCCGTCATCAGGTAGTGAAAATTGCAAAATATTCGACAAAATCGCCCCAAGGAAGCTTTCAATGCGATGATGCAACTGATTTGGCATTTGAATGAATGAGACGAAGCGAATGAAAAGAGCTCCGAGTGAAATATTTATGGCCCATTCGTCGGTGAAAATGAAGCTGGAAACCGAAGTCGAAACGGAAATCAAGTGAACGTGAAAAACGTGCTGCTAAAACCGAGCCTAGCGATAAGCCAAGGCATCAGATGATCGTCATTAGGTGCACATAGAAAAATGATATACCTAATTAGGACAAAAATCTCATTGGGATCTAAAACTTTTTACTCAGAAAAATTAGATCTTAGATTATGATCGTTTGAAATTGGAATTTATTTAAAGATCTCTATGTGGTTTTCAAACAGCTATGAATTGATACCTGGTATATGTGAAATTAAAGACAGAAATAAAGTTAATTTATAATTTTAAGGACTTTGATGTTACTTATTAATAATAGTATTTATTATCTTGATAACTTAATTTTTTCAAAGTGTACAGATGATGTTCAAGCCAAGCAAAGTCAAAGTCGTGTGGGTTTCCTTTGGAAATTCGTTGCTTTTTATTGTTAGGCTGCCTTACTGAAAAACCAGTTGCAATTGTGCGTTGCATAATTGGAGCTGCAGTTGCTGTTGCAGTTGCAGTTGCAGTTGCGATTGCTCGCTGCAGTGGCAATTTCATCAGCTGTGTACATCCGAGGGCAACTTTCAGCACTCGTAAATCCACGGGTACGTAAGCACTCATATCGTGACCGAAGGGGCGTTTTAGATTTACCGAAGTGACAGCTACATAAATTAAAATAACACAATTGTCAATCACTTTGAGCCCTAGGCAAATCAATATGTTAATACGGCTTTAGAGCTAATCTGTGTGCCCGAACCAGTTGCAGTTTCTACTTCCAGTTTCCACCGGAGGTGCAGGTGATAAAACCAAAGTTAAGTGACAAACCGCACTCGGTTGACACATTTGATTTGCAGCCATTTGCCAACTGGAAAACAATCTCGGAGATACTCCGTCTCTAAGCTTTACTTGTATCTAAGCTGGCCAACCGTAGTTGAAGTCGAAGTCTTTTGATAAATTACCAACTAGTCGGACAGACAGCAGATGTCTAGGAAATGAACAGAGTCTGACAAAGTGATCTGAAAATCAACAAGCAGCGGAGTTTTGAAATCTGTATATTGCCAAATGAGATGCAAAACCTATCCGCTCGATTGGGTGTATCTGTATCTGAGCCATAATCTAAATCTGTAGCCATCCAACATTAACAGTCCGCACTCGAAGTCTATCCGTTTCGTTTCTGCCTCATTCCTGTCCAATTTTTTTGGACGACCTGACAAAATGATCATTTAAAAGTGCGGGCACGTCGTTCTCCAGAAAGAAGCCAAAATTCAAGTCGTTTTTTTTTTTTTGGTACTTTTCGATAGACAAAACTATCAAGAATTTTAAATGCTTCGATTGTGGCCTTGGGCCGAGTGGGAAAGGCAACTGGCTTAGATTGGAATCTACGAAATTACAAATAATTATTGTGGAATTGCATTTTGAGTGGTTTATTAGAGCAGTCTCTGTCTTATGTTGAAGATGCTTCACTCAAGTTGTTTGCTGATGAGCTTGATTGGAGTTGTAAGTTGTTCAAAGGCGAAAAGCAATTGAAATTACTCATGGTTTCATTTGAAAATTGAGTAAATATTGCTACTTTCAAACTATTATTTGTTTTATATTACGTAAGTTTAGAAACTGCTTCCTTAATCCAGCCGGCATGCAAACTAATTGTTTTGCGGCTTATTTCTTTGCCCAGATCTCAACCTGTGCGATTCCCAGCCGCGACCATACATGGCCATCAACGTCACACAAGTTGGCATGGGAAAGACAAACCTTAGACAGAGGTAGACCACCAACAGACAGGCCAGCCAGACAAATAGAGTGTCTCCCAGACACAATCCACAATCTCCCCAAACCACTGGACCATGGATGACCTGGCACATCTTTGATTACAGATTGCACAATGCAAGTGGCAAACTCTGCAGCGCTTACCCCTCAACGTTGCAAGCCAAAAATAAAAAAAACATTTGTCAAATAATCGGCGTACAAAAAGGCAAAAGCAAAAACTTATCAAAGAAACTGTCAGTAGGACCTAAAATGTAACCAAGCCACTAAAACCGGGACCGGTTTGCCTTTCCCCCAAAAATTAAAAATAAACTAAAGCTTCGCGACAGTTTTGCAATAGCCTTTTGTGCGTAATTAAAAGCAAAATGTTATATTTTAATTTAATTTTCCAGTCACAACTGGGGCTCAGGTTTTCAGCTCCTTTCCCTGGGCCGGTCACATAAATAAATCTTACGGCTGCAAAAAAAATAAAATAAAACTGTCAATGCAATTGCCTGTAATTTCTAGCATTTCGCAAGGCTCACTAAACTATCCAACAGGGTGGTGGGGTGGACAACCAAGGCGGCTCACACCCACTCGGACACACACACACCCACCACCCACCACCCTTCCGCCCCCTCCAATGACATACGCTTTGACTTTCGGCGCCCACACAGCGGATAAGTCGGACTTGGGCGACAGGCGGCCGGATCGGGCCACCACCCACAGAGTCGACAGGCTTTTGGGTCAAGATATGGGGGAATACTTTTCAATTTCCAATACCCTCAAAAGCAGGCATAGTAAGCTGATGAAGAAGCTGCTTCAAAAAGCTAGAAGAATGTCATCCCAAAGCCTAACAAATTAAGTTTTACCTAAGATTAAAGACAATATTTTAATTGCTTTTTTCTGTAGGTCAATCATGTTTTCAATCATGTTCAATCATGATTTTCTGTTGATATTTATACGCTTTTACCCCTTTTCAATATCTGACGACCTGCTCAACTAAAAACATCATTACGAATTTAACATCAATTTAAGCTCATATTTTTTATAACAATATATAACTAATGGTTTGATAATCCCAATAAAAAGCCAAATAATTTAAGAAAATTATTTAAACTAATTGTTCAATAAAATGTTGGGACTTTATTAAAAACAACTCTATTAAAACGTCTCACAATAAAATATATTTGAATGGTTTATTCCCCTGATAAATATTTCAGCATCATCATCTTAGCTAATACCTCTGGCTGATGTATATCTCGATTTGACATGTGAATGACCAATTATTTTGATTTGTGTTTGAGTAATAAAATAAATAATTTACCAAGAAATGATGATGATGGAGTTGGCTAAAGTGTAGCTGGTATATGTGTCAGTGGAACCAGGCTGCAACAAGTTGAACCATTTTTCAAAAAAGCTATTTCTCGTTAGGGTGTTGAAGTGCCCCTCAATTGCCGGCGACTTTTCCGGCTTTTCCAACTGCGCTACTCCGTCTCTAAGCTTTACTTGTATCTAAGCTGGCCAACCGTAGTTGAAGTCGAAGTCTTTTGATAAATTACCAACTATTTCTCGTTAGGGTGTTGAAGTGCCCCTCAATTGCCGGCGACTTTTCCGGCTTTTCCAACTGCGCCCCTGGCCAGCTTTTTATTTGTTTATTTATTTATTTGTTTGCTTGTCGCTCTGTCTGAGCTTCGCTTCGCGTTTCCATTTGCATTATTGCAATTTATGTTTGTCTGGCACTTGCATTTTTGGCTACCGGCACTCTATATACCACGGGCCCATATGGATGTGGATATGGATATGGAAATGGAAATGGATATGGGTCTGGGAGTACGAGAAATGTGCCCTGGGGGCAACACCTGGCCGTGCCCTATCCCGAACTTTTTTGGAGCCCAACTTCGTTAGCCAAGGAATTTGTTATGACAACTTGCAAATATGAGAACTGGCAAAAGGCAGCTAGACTTTTGTATCATTCGGTCCGTTGGGTGTGTCTCTTATGCATTATTTGGCATTTCTGTGGCACTTTAGATAGAGTCGTTGAGATAAGAGGCGAGTGGAGAATGTCGATTGGCGCTGAAATTGGGATAGCCCCGGCTCTCAATTACCAGAATTCTGGCGAGGAATGGGAATGAAAACGCGACTCTTTTCTTTGGCTCCACCCAAGCGGATCAATTAATCAAGTGGCTTGAATTCCTTGGGCTGATAGCACTGTGCAGGTGATCATAACAAGCCATAGATATAGATTTATAAAGCCAACACTATATATCAGATCAGTGCGCAGATCAGAATTGGCGTGGGGGTAGCTTAAGTCGGCTACCGACTTGACTTGAACTTTTATCTGTGACATTTAATTAACATTTTAATTAATTGCGGGCAACTTTCCGTTAGAAGTTAAACAACCGGCCCCTTTTGTCTTTGCTCCCCTTTTTCCTTCTGTCTGCTACAAGTGTCGAACGCATTGGCGCTGCGCTTGCGCCACACACATATTTCAATGCGGCCAACTGCGGCAACGTTGCGTATGCGCAATTTATTAGGTGCGTATCGTGTGGCGAACATGGAGAAATATGTCAAAGCTCGACGGCTTGTTACTTAGTATTGGGTTTCGCAGTGGGATTTGGTCTTAAGCCTCTTGCTAAATATAATTTGATGATTTACTAACATTAATTTCTCACCATTACCATTCCATTCTTTGCCAATAACTTTATTTTAATTATTTGAAAGGGCTTTTATGAACTTCTCTCCAACAAATACACCCTCTTATACCCATTTATACTAAAAAACCATTTAATATTCCCCTGGCAAAGTGTAATTTGAGTGCTGGCCACTTGATTAGAATTTTTGATTTAGCCACGGTTGCCTTTTAAAAGTAACTGGGTTGGCACTCGATCTCAGAGCTCATTGTTCTGCCTCTGCGGAAAAAAAAATAATGATTTTAACCAGGCTCGACTTGCAGTTTTTAACGCCTTCGGACCCCATTCGAAACTCAGTTGAGTTACGCAGTTTATGGCTTATTAATGCTTCAGCGTTTTGTTGTCATTTTGTTGCGGCTTATTTATTTATTTTTCGAGTCTCAGTTAGAATCAATTAATTGAACAACTCTCGTAGATCTCTGCAGTTGTGGGCTAAGTAATTCTCTTAGTTATTTGTCAATGGGTGATTAATTTATGTGACTTGGGGATTTCGTGCATTTGCTAGCTTTTTGTTTTATGAAATAAACGATTGGCTTTCGGTGTTTTGTTGCTGGCATTGGGGTCAAGTTGTTTTAGTTTTTTTTTTTACTCGAAAAATTCGCACTCATATTTTATGGTTTAATATGTAAAGTGATCGGCACGAGCTCCTGTTGACCAAACAATTTATCAGCCCAATCTCTTCCGATAAAGTGACGCAAAAATTCAATAAATTCGTTCAGATTTCTTGTTTTTCCATTGCGTCGACTTATCGGATATGTGTATCCAATAATTTGTTGCCCAATTCAAATTCTGAGTAATTACCCGACTTCCATTTCTCACTTGGCCGCAGCAACATTAATTAGCGTCGCAAAAAATGAAAAAATGTTTAGCGACGGATGCTAAGATACATTATGTACCCGTATCCACCAGATACGCATTTTGGCGACTCTGTGTGTGTGTGTGTGTGTGTGTGGGCATAGAAGAGGAAGTCTAGTGTGCTTGTGTGAAATTGGGCAAAGAGGAAAATAAAAACATGCCAGCCGAAAAAATCTGATCTGAGTCAACTGCCGACTGCAGTTAGCGTGGCCCATTAGATTATGTAACCACGGCCAACACGCAGTTGCAGCAGGCGCTGTTGCATTATTTATGCGGTCTGAAAATAATTTTTTTTGCCTCCACTGTTAGAGCCAAAAAGCCAAAGCCAAATAGCAAAACAGCCAAAACCAAAGCCAAAGCCAATTGACGTACTTAGGGTAACCCGTCGACATCGTTGTCTCCTCGATGTGGAGTTGTCGTGTGGGCAGCCAGCTTGATGCAACTGTTGTGCAGGTGAACCACCATGAGCAGCCGCAGATCCCAGTCTGTGCCAATTTTCCACTTTCTTGGCCCACTCTCTCTTGGCCAACGTCGACAAATGGCTTCCTGAACCAACGCCAAACTGATTTGTGTGAGAAAGTCTAACCGAAAGTCTCTTCGGCCCGCAATATTGAGACAAAACGAATCCACGATGCTATAATGTTGTCAAAGTGTTTTATGGTTTTCACTTATGCAATCAAATTAGTTGAATGTTGATAAGTGAAAGATGTTAGCTGGGTTCAAAGAGATCGCTCACGACAGCAAAAATTGATGTAAGCGGAAACAAAAGATACATTTTAATGGCCCTTACTCATATTTCTTTTTGAGGTTCTAATTTATTGGTATTGTACCACCTGCTTCTAAATATATTTGACTGAGGCCAGCTTAAAGTAGTTTTTATGATTTGTATAATTATTTCTTTGAGGTTTCTACAAACTAGTTTAAAATTGCTTTTATGATTGCTTTATTTATTACTTCGAGGGCTTTAAACGCTGCACAACTAATTTACTAAATCAGCTGAATTCGGTTTATAACCAATTTAAAGCATTTAAAATCATCTTAAAACTCATTTCAGGATATCTTAGCCATCCCCAAAACAGTGCCAGAAGGTTAAAGCCAACGATTTTTGGATAACTCGATTCGCGTGCCCATAAAATATTTTAGTTGCTAATTTCTAGAAAAACATTTAGCCAGGCTCAGAGAGCAGGCACGAGTAAGCGCTCTTGGTAAAAAACTTGTTAAAATTTGTTGGCCTAGCTTTTTGTTTGCTATGGTCGAGCAAATAACCAAATTGATTGTTCACATTTTTTCTAACGAATCGAAGCGCATGCGTTGCATGTTTTTCTGCCAGTTTTTCCCTGCCAGATTCCCAGATCGTGACAGTTCATTTGGAACTGAGTTGCTTGGGCTAGCTTGCGGCTACTTGGGTTTCGAAGGAGAGCTGCCCCGATTGGCAAGACCCATTTTGGCCAGGGGTTAAAGTTTAGCTTCCAAAATGGATTACTCAATTAGCCAAATGAAAGTTGAATTGCTGCGATTGTGTAATGATCTGCCTGGAGGGGCATTAAAAGGAGGTGGCTTAAAGCACACAAAGAAAACGAAAAAACGGAATTCTTAAAGGCTACTTTTAATGACTATGCCAATTAAAAGTGCATTTAAAAGAGTAGTGCTTCCTTAGATTTTTAAAAACTAATGTTTAAATAACCAAATTGGGATAGTAAAGTTTAAAAAATAATTTAAAGAGTTCACAATGTTATCAATAGGATTTTCCTGGCAATTTCACATGGGAAAACATTTTTAAACTAAAAATTCTGTATGCCAAAAAGGGATTCCAAATTTTAAAATGCCCAAAAATTAATTATTAATTTTTCTGTGTACTTACCCTTGAAATAATAATGCCGGCAATACTGATGCGTATTCTTGGCCCCTTCAGCAGACGATAGCGCAGATCGACTCCGTTCCAGAATGAGATGAAGTAACGTTTGACCTGAAGTGGAGATATAAGTTATGTTACTTCAAGTTTGAGTACAATGCACGTTTGTCTTTGTCAGACTAGTCCATCACCATAGGACTTTCATCTGAGCCGCATCTCTGGCTATTCTAGGTATTCAACTAGAACGCACCCAGATCAGGCAAACAAATAAATCTTGAGCGGGAGTGATGTGCATAATAATTAAATTGTATGTTTCGGCATCTCTTGGTTGAGAAGCTATAAATAAAGAACTATTCCTGAGTACTGATTTAGAACTTGAGCATTTGGTTGAGGCTAATACATTTTAAGACTTGGTTGTAAGTTACAAAAATAATTTATCCGCTTAAATTACTTTTCTGATATTACTTTTTCTGGCCAAGTTGCAGCCAGTGCTCTAATAAAATATATTGCATTAATAAATCCCCAATTCACCCCAATATAATCCCCTTTGGGGACTCGAGTCTCATTCACAACCAGACCTATCTATCAATACGAGCATATGTCTTATGTCTCGCATAATATCTACACATGTAGCGACGGAGAAACCAACAAAAAACAACTTTTACAAATCCTCAGACTTTGAAATCCCCTCCGGGTTGGGTTGGGTGCGACGGCATCGCATTGGATCGCGGTCGAAAATCCGCACACACGCAGAGACAATCCCAATCTCAATTCCAGCTGTCTGCAATTGCCGAAACAACTTCATTCGAGGCACCGACTTTTAATTTCTTTTTACCATATTTTTCTCCATTTTTTGTGGCCCTGTCACGCACACGTACCTGCAAATTATCGCCGCCATGCAGCCGATAGCCATCGTAGTCGACGATAACCAAGACCTCGGGATAGATGATGTACGGGGCCTGGCGGCGGGATCGAGTCCGGGATTCGGCCACCTGGGGTTCCGTCTCCAAAGCGCCTTCGTCCTCGTCGTTCAGATCCTCGAAGTCGGGACTTTTGGGCGCACTGCGTCGACTGCGATGCTGGCGGCGTTGCAATCTCTCAAGATTTTCGCTGGCCAGCAGATCATCAGGTTCCATGAAGGCTATACCCGACAAAAAAAACGGAGGAGAGAAAAAAAACGATAACCGGAAATGGCGAATTAAACAAAAATTAAGTAAAAATCGAGTGGTGGAATGTCTTTATTATGATATAAGAAGCTGGCAAGTCAGGTAGCCGGACATTTAACTGTATTGGGTATAATTTTTTGGGGCATTTCGGCAAAAACCGACAGTGAAAAAATAAGAATTCGGCGGGTGAGAAATACCAGGTATAAAATAAATAATTTTATAGTGATTATCATTGGAATTTTGGCGCCACCACAACGGCAGCAGGGGTAAATGCATTCAGTGAAGGGCGAATTGTTACATTGAACTCTTCGGCTTTTGTGATTGCATATACTTCTTTTATATTTTTTTCGAGCAGGAAATGCTATCGGCATCACGTCGATCTGGGGACCGAGATTTATGTGCCATGGCTTAGACCGGGGTTTCGTTTCTATGGCTTTCTAGAGGTCAATGCGCCCATTAAGAACGTAGCCTGCTTCTCAGGGGATCGTATTTTGTATCTCACCAAAGTCACTCAGTTGGTCTTCTGCTGCGGATGCCTCTCTTTTGTAGATGATGTGATGGGATTCCTCGGGATTGGGACTGAGTTCGTGCGGCAAGGGCTTGATCACCAGATCGTGACCGATGCTGCCCTCCTGCAAATAGAGAAAGGAGAAAATGACAGATTAGAGCTAATTAATTGGAGGCACAGCTTGCATTAGGGTGTATTACATAATCGTAGAGGATTTATGGAAGTATGTTCTTTCGTTGGCAGACCAATACCAATTAATACAAGCAGGCATAATAGCATTAAATTTCCAACGGACATTTGTCAAACCACTGACACCGGCGAACTCCATTTCGGGCAGACATTTTAAATAATTTATTGAACTTTTTTTTCTACTCAACATTCTTGGCCAGCACTCGGCGTTATGAATAGCCATATGAATATGAGTTGCGTTTGAATGACGCTGGCCAAGTCATAAAAATTAGCTGCAATTTGCATAGTTGAACATTTTATGCAAATGATCTGCGATCTAGATAAGCAATGTTTCCACACTATTCTCGGTCTCTCGGTTCGTTTTTATCGCCTCTGTAATTGCAATAATTATCGGAGTAAAACAGAGCCAGCAGCAGAGGTAACCTTGAAAAAGGTTAGCTACTAAATTGTTTGACTGAACATTTGAGACACCTAAATGCTTTCAATTCAATTTGCTTAAGATTTCGTTTCAGTTTTAATTGGCTTTTTGTTTATCGATCATCGAACGAACACCCACTTGGCACTAGGCGTGATCAGGGCTAATTAAGTCTCGGCAATAATGCTATAATTAAAATATTAACAGTGAGTAGAGCTGTTTGGACAGTGGAGCTACTGCGAGAACTGGCCACCAGCTGAGATCATGTTTAACATAAAATCTATTACGGAAATGGAACTGTAATTGTTCTTAAGCTGAGTCACTTGCAGATAAAATTTATCTAATGCTTATACCGACTGAAATCTATGGGAATTCATTTAAGTTAACTGATCAACTCAGTGTTCCCATGAAAGTGTATGGAAACAGAAACGTTACAAATCAGGCAAACAAATGACTTAGGCAACGAACTTGATTTTGCTCTCAATATATTTTGAGCATTTATTGAAAATGCCGAAAAAAAATCAAACAAACCAAATACAAAACGGCAAAGTTCAATGTCCTCGCACACGCGACTTTACTTAAATGTCAGCAACAGCAACAACGACATGTGCCATAAACAAATTGCAGGCAAAGCCAAGCAACAAATTGCCACAGATGACATGGGCCAAACAGACTTACCACTGAGAAAAACTACCTAGTTTTAATAATATTTGGATATATAAAATATTTAAAATCTGTTTAGTCCTTGTACAACAATAATGCTTTGATTTTTTCAGCTTTGAAATATATACATATCAAATTTAATCACAATTTAATATGCATTTTCTTGCGGTGTGCATATGCAAATCGAGTGCGATTGGAAATTGTTGGAGCAGCCTCTCACTTCACCCGTTGCAGCATCGCTGGGCACTTGAATTATGATCAATATTTGAGTTAGCGACACTTAAATGGCTTTTGGCACACAGTGCGTATGATAAATGTGCGCCATAAAAGCCTGGCATTCACATTGAAAGTCAGTTGACAGCAGAGAAGGTGTCAACAAGTTGAGCAAACAACTTCATTGCTTACCTCCGATTTCTTCACATTTCACTGAGATAATCATTAATTCTGAATTTGCACCAACACTAAACAACATTTATTTTGGCTACGAATTTAGTTTTATTTGCCTTGTTAGCAGATCTTTTAATTTACGCGACTGGCTGCAATTTTTCTCGGCATGTGGCAGTTAACCGAGTGCTAGTAACAAATTTTTCGTGTTCCACTTTAGTTGCGTTTTCCGCATTTCCACCAAATAGCCAGTAAAAAAAAAACGTAGCCAAGGCGTTTTGGGCGTGTGCTGTGCTGATTTCAGACTTACTTAACGTTTGTTTATTCAACTAAAGTTTGTCTCGCTTTTAGAGTTCTGGTACATGTGTTATGTAACTGCCCAACTGTGATAGGCTGTAATTTTCCAAACGCCTTGCCTTGAACGCAATTTATGCGAAAAAAAGCAATTAATAAATTAACTGAAAACAATTTATATGCTTTGCTTAATTTGTTGAAAGTTTGGTGGAGTAATTGCCTGTTGATTGTAGGCGAAATAAAAAGCTTTTACTTGGTATTCGGAAATGGCCAAACTCTCGAAACTTGAAAGGCAGTAAGTTTTAAGCATGTGGACATAAATCAAATGGAACTGGGGGTTTTTTAAATCGATTAATTTAATTTAATTTAAGGTAGTTGCTTTAAGATTTACTTAGAATATCCGGCCATATTTTCATAAATCTTTAATATCATAATAGAAATCTACAACCATATTTCCTGCTCTTTTTCCCATAGCATGGCCAACATTAACATCCAAATATCTTAAGATAATCATGGACCTTATAATTTTCCGCCTGTCGGCAAGTGCTGGCATGCCAATTACACGTTGTCCGATTTCAGATGGAGCAGGGGGATAAAAGCATGGGGTTACGAGGGGGAAAACAGCAAATTGCTTTCAAATCACGCAGCTTACACACCAAATATCCATTGGCTACGAGTATCTGCTTTCAGCTTTTAGCTCTGGCCATCGGCTGGCCCAAAATAAAGTTGTCCGAGTTGTCTTGTTTATGTAATCACCCACAACACGATTGTTATATCTGCAGGAGCAGAGAGCTGATTTGGAATTACATTTACGAGTGCTTTTTTTCAGTTACGGTTTCTGGCGGCCTTTCACACATTACTACGAACAAGTGCGCGTATCTGTCAGATACAGATAGACAAGTACGATAGGCACCTGCAGAAACGCCCAGCGATTGCAATCGACCGACAATGAGCTTGATTGATTTGTGATGATATTTTCGTTCGCTCTTTCCTTTATTCCTTTATTCAATTAAATGTAAATCATTTTATAATATTCCTCCACAATGATCGCAGATAATCAGCAAACGTCGGTTGGTTGCATAATGTGACACGCCACAAAAGAGTTCACTGAACCAAAAATTTACTTACAATCAAAATTAACACCTTTTCGTATTTGTTTTTCAGCTGTTATTTTTTTTATTTTTTTTGGCTCTGCCCAGAGCATCAAAGCGTTCGAATGTGCAAATACCAAAAAATTGGCAGACACCGAAACACAGGAGCGGCAAATAAAGCAATACAACAAAATCACTTTGCGGTTTGTAATTTTGGGAAATTAGCATAATTTGTGCAAATTCATGACACGAACATTCGAAGGAGTTGGAGCGGCGATCATCATTATAGTCATGACTATTGCTGTTTGCTGAACTCGATGGTGTTACTGCCCAAAGCTGCCAGAAAATGGATGTTAATTGGAAAAGAAGTCGTCTGTCTGTCTTATGCGATGAATGTGATCCCCCAAAAATCAAATTCAAATGCAAATGAAACAGAAAAATTATTTACGTATTTGGGTGTCATTTATATGAAAATCTCACACGTTTAAAGTGCTAAGCAGTCGCTCTAAAAACCTTGATTTGAAGCAATAATTATGCTCTTTTCGATGCGGCATCAATGGAAATGCGTTAAGGTGTGTGCCTTCGATGTTTTATATTTTTTTCGGTTATCATCTTGGTCAAGGTTAAATCTAATCGGCTCTTAAGATCGCTGTTCAATGCGAGTGCATGTAGTCGTAAACTACGGCACCGACAATCGACAATCGACAATGGGAACAAGAACGGATACTAATACCTTGATAGCGAGTTGGTATGACTGAGAGATACCTGCCGTGTTAACAGTTTGTTTACATAAAGCAGCTCGTTAAAAATATTCCGAGCCCACCTTCTGGCAGCCCACTCAACTATGGATTCTGTGTATGTATCTGTATCTGTGGCTCCGGCTGGTCAATGAATATTTATAAAAGAATAAAATTCAGGCGAACAGCACAGTGGCCACCGCCCATGGTCAGTGGCTTAAGAACTTGGCCCACACAGCGGTTCTCGCTCGACTGCAATCACAAGCAATCAAAATTAATTTGCTCACAAAATGTATCTGCCACTAGAACGCACTTTGCCATGTCTTTTTTTGGTTCTTGTCCATTTTTTTTCGGTATAATTTGTTGCGATGTTTGGTGCGTCGATGCAGCAGCAAGTTCAATGTGAATAGAGTGAGGGGTTAGGGGGAAATCTTTCAAGTTGCCGCTCCAATAACTCCAACCAGATAGTAAAGTATCGCCAAGTGGGTAGGTAGCCAGGCAGGCGTATGGGTAATGCCAGGCCTAATGAAGTTCGAGTCGCATGTCAAAGTCAAGTGGAGTCGACATCAACATCACAATCGGGTTTGACTGACTGATCGCAGGTTATCCTTGCACTTAGAAGTGTCTCAGAAGTGAAGGCCTCCCAAGGTTGACCGAATGGGTGTGTGTGCCTACCACTCAGATACCAAAGAATCAATCTTTCCATCAATCTTATCTACATTTCTGTAGTCTACCATCTGAGTGCGGTTTTGCATTGTAAATGTTTGATTTTTGTCTTTCATAGATGATGCATATTCATCAATTTTATTTGGATTTTATTATTTATCAGCTCTATCAATCTGATATAGATTGCTGCTGATTGGTCTCAATTTCTTTGTGCCTTGATTAATGGTATTCCCCTTTCATTTGCCATCGATTAATCCGCTTAATTGAAATTGGATCCCCTGGCGGACACCAGAGACCCAAATTGAATCCCCATCAGCAGGTAGGCAACTACCAACTTAAGCTATCTTAAGCGTGAAAATATAAGACTCGTGCTCAGCTCTTATTTTTTTTGGACCCCTTCCCGAAATTAAACTGTGATCGCCGATATGTTTGTGTATGCCTTGACGTAACCGATATGGCCGTTTATTAAAATGCAATATGCAGTTTAAGTCTTGGAACGGCACCCGCCAGAAATGTTGTTATCATCTGGTGGCTTGCCACACCGCGCAGCACCAATTAAAAAACATTTTTCACGAGGAAATTGCAGCCACAACCCAGAAAAAATGGGGAAAAAATGTGCATTTTGATTAAATAATATGAGCAGCAGGGTGTAATTGAAAAACGGTTGACTTGGCGGTATTTAATCCTTTGTATTCGGGGCATGCGTGCCGTTCATGGAGCTGAGATCGTGATGGATAGCGGCGTGTTGCTGCTAGTAGCCATCGTGTCACGCCGCCATCTCTTGTTCCCGACTTATAGTTTCCCGATCTACAGATCTGCATATGAGCTGCTAACCAAAGTTGTCGGCCTGCCGCCTGGCACTTATGAATATTGGTAACACGCTCGTTGTTATGTCGACTCGATTTAGTTTCGGTTTAGTTTTCCTTTTGGACAAGTGAGCCTTGCGGCTATCGAGTAACCAAAATCAAAACCCGAAAGACTTGGGCAACAAACTCGTCAGTTGGGGGTTGTGTCGTCCGTCTAAGCCAATATATATATATTTGCAGGGTGGGGTATTTCATACCAATTTGCAAAACTATTTTGCATTAATTTCGCTCAACCCGAAACTCATTGCACAATGACCAGAGCCGGATCAAGTGGCTTGAAAGTTTCGGCTTTAATCAGCCAAAAGTCGAATCAAATATAGCCATCAAATTGTATAACATTTGTAAATGTCGCCGGCGCATAAATTGCAATTCTCCCGCTTGAATGTCAAGCCAACTTTGCCGACTTTGGCCCATAAATTGTGCAATTTTAACACTTGACTATGATGATGATGATGATGCTGCTCCGGCAAATGCAAATCAAATCAGCGGTCAGCCAAGTATTTAGATATAGAATTTCCAGCCAAGAAGAGCAACTATCGCATTTACGAGTATATGCATAAGCATTCAGTGAACTCTTTGTAAATATCAAGGCTGACAATTAGTTGGGAAGGTGAGAAGACTTTGGCTGCGAAGAAGCTCTCTTGAGACGAATAAAAACTCGTTTGGCACTTTGGACATGAATGTTGCTTAATGATGACGCCGCGATTGCCGTCTAATAGAGTTGGCCAAAATGCTGAGAGCCGTGTCCAAATGTCGCCTGTGCTACCTAATAATTCTGCTTGTTGTTTCCATTGTTGTTGCCCGGCCGTTTACAGATTTCAGTTTGTTCAAATGGCAAGGCACATATTGATATTTCCAATGCTGTCAAATGTCAAGCGGCTTGAAAAAAGGGCAAACCGCATTAGCGGCTAGGGTGTGACTGATAAAGTTCAATTGGGATTAAAAACGAAAAAAAATGGATAATGTCTAAATATTATTACTATTAAGCAATTGAGTAGCAGTTTCGCTTTTATTTAAATGAAAACCTTACAGTGCCATCGTAATCAAAACGAATGACTTAAGACACGAACTCAGTTTTTTTTGGGAATGAAAACCTTTTTTTTATTTAACTGTTTATTTATTAAACAGAAACTAGCAATTGTAAAATGTGTAAGGAAATTAAAGATTTTTACTTTCGCATTCCATTTAATTTAAATTCGTTATAAATAATTATAAATATCCAGTCTTATTTTATTAGCAATTAAATAAGTGTAACTAATTTCCTAAGCAGAAAACAATTAATGATTACTACGAACTCACTTTAATTATTCCAATTTGGCTTAACTAACTGAAGATACTTTTACCTGCCTGTGCACCTTACCCAAAGGTTTTTTGAAAGCTCATTAATAGAGAGATGCATATTACGAGTGCTGCACAATAGCTCTTACGTAAGCCACTCTCTCGTCATGAAAGGTGGCTGAAATGCATTTCATGACTTTCGTGGATCTGTTTTCATGGCCAAACTTTTCAGAGCAGCGTGTAATTAGCAGTCGAGACTCAGGCATCCGATGCTTACATCACCTGCAACCAATTCATCAGTGGCCGCACGCATCGCCTTTTTGGATTTGACTGACGTTGGCCGCAATTAGCATTAATCAAGCTTGCTTACCAAACCCCCCTCCCCGTAAAAAATACTTTATTTATTCAAGTGCATAAACAAATGACCGTAAACATTAAAGGCACAGAAGAGTAAGACAAAAACCCAGAGTTATTATTACAATTTGTTTGGCTTGTCTGGTTCCCTTGAGCTCGTTTCGTTTTGATAAATTTCCAGAAGGGGAGGAGAATGTAATTGGCTTAAACAATTAGCCATCTCCAAAATGAATGTCATCAATTTTTGGAACTATTCGCAAGGCAAACAGACCATTTGGATAAGACTCAGAAACTGAGAGTAATTGGCCGTGAAATTAATATTCGCATGTAAATGTTTCGCTGTGTGAGATTACGAGTCAATGTCAACATTGATTGGGTCAAAATTGGATACATTACCGCGACTGGCAGTGGGTGGCACACATAATGGACACCGCACTGAAGTGGATGCTCAAGTCCAGGTCGTCTAAGGGCATTCGGAGCGACCTTCAACTTCTGACATGTACATATTAAATCAAATTCGGTTTTCGGGTTTCGTTTCCCACACAGCCTTTGATGATGAATAACCGTGCTTATGGGATGCATCATTTTCAAGTATAGCAACGGATTGTGGGAATCGTTTTGATCGAAGTTCGTGAAGAACCTTTAAATTCCAAGCTCACTAATGAAGTTTATTCAAAGGCTGCAAGACTATTTAAAAAATACAAATTCGTTGGAACCGCCAAATAGTGCGTGTAAGTCTACTCTTAAGTAAGCTGTAATTAAATTAAATCACCGACAAAAACAACGTGGGCTTGAAATTTCCTTTGAAAATGTTTTGCAATGGGCTAAAAGCAGTTCGTGTCTTAAGTCTTTCGAACAGTGGATTGGCAAAAGATATGTTGGAAATTAGTAAACAATTTTATGGGAGAGCCTTTATGGTAGTTTTCCTGTTAAATATTTTGGAATTGAATTGCAAAATTGAATTTATGGAGCGGTTCTTTAACCTAGTTGGCTTTTAAGAGCCAGCTTCGACCCACTGTAGCTAAATATTTTAAATATTTTCTTTGAGTTTTGCCAGAGGCAGCAATTATTTGTCGTAAGACGCACCATTTAATGGTGGAAACCTAATTAAACGGCCATAAATAAGGCAATGAAGGAGGAGGTGCCAGCTTCTTAATTTGTCGGCATTGTTTGAATAGTGAACCGAACACCCGGGCCAGAAGTCTTACGCAATTGTTGGTGCCTTTGCCATCTTTGACTTCTTGTTAATTACAAGTTGGCAGCGGTATCTTGATGTGCGAGATGTTTGAGAGCCCGTCCGTTTAAGGTCAAGCCCGAAGCCGGAAGACCCATTGGATTTGGCCAGCGCAGCTGCGTCTTTTGGCCAATTGCGAAACTTTTCGCCGGCTCTCTGCACCTCGAAATGTCAGGCGGCAAACATTTTTCATGCTCACATGTGTGCTGACTATTTTCTACATATTATTTATGAATTTTTCTGTTTGTCGGTCGGTGCAGCGGCGCACTTGGCCATAACAAGTCGGTCAAGTCAGACCGGGCCAGACATTGCTGTTTGACCTTTTATTGGCTGTCTGTAATTATTATCACAAATACATTTTTTCCTATCCAACTTTAGTTTAACAAATTAAATCCAAGCAGACGTCCGAGATGCTCAAAAAATTGCCAAAAATAAAGACCCCGAATAAAGCGAAGAGCCAAAGTTGAGGCCCCAAGACTTTTGTCTATGAGTGGTTGTTTATTGACCTTATTGTCTGCCAATATTTGTTGGCCATTTTCTGATTCCGCCGCTTATTTGTTTGTCCGTTTGGCTTTGCTGATTATTAATTTGCTTGAATTGTGACATTTGGTTGTGCAATTCTCCATGCAGGCAACGCTCAAAAGGTTTCTTTCTTTCGGTTCTTATTCCCATGAGACCAACTTGATCTCAATTTCCACCCGCCATGAAAAAGAAAAGATCTCACACACAATGGCCGGTAATTAAGGCGGACTTCCTCCATGCCAAAACTTGTTCCTGCATATTGAGTTCCATTTCCGCTCGGGTAATTGCCAATTGTTTTAAAATTAAGAGTCATCAGAATTTATCTGATGCTAGTTAAATAGCAAGAGCAGTATAAAAATTGGATATTAAATTAAAGCATAAACAGAAATGGCACATAATACCGAGAGTTATGGCAACCTTGATAATTGGCGGTGAGGAAATGGTATAATAATTACATCGGGGTGGGGTAAAAATATTTGCGGTTTATTGAATTAAAAGAGTTAAACTAAATTCAGCGATTAAGAATATTCTTTGGCGGTTGGAGGTTAAGCAAACTATTTGCAATGGCCTCAAGGTATCTTTTCTGTTTTTAAGCATATCTAAATACGTAAACGATTTTATTTGTTATAAGAACATGAACGTTTGTGGTCTTGTGCAATATATCTTGGCATTATCGCCCATACGCCATCACAATTTTCACTCCTGTCAAATTGGTCCAAGGTGGTCAGCGACAAAAAAAGTGGGTGATGCATTGATAGGGTATATATAGCTGTCGATAAATCTCAGAACCAAAAAAGGAAGTCAATAGAATTGATGATCATTAATGGCAAATAGCTACCTGTCACCTAAGAAGTGACATATAATTATATGAATTAACCGAAAATTCTAAAATTACTTTATAGAAATCAACCAAATTTAATTGGCACTTCTTTGAGGTATCAATTAGTCGACCCTGAATTTTTATGTAGCTGTTCACGCCGACCATTTACATTTACAGCTGCCGATTGGCCCGAACGCTTTTGCGGCGATAAATTAATGCTTAATCAGCAGAAATTGTCTAAATCCGCAAATTATCCGCCATCGTTCTGAATATCCGATCAACGGGCGTTTAATTGTAATGCCCGCCGCACAGACACACAAATTGAAATGTGCGACAGCCAGCAGTTAACATGGCCGGCATGTCCAACTCCGAAACTGACCATAACAATGGCCGTCTGTCATAACAAGAAAAGCCACAGAACAGAAACAAGAACAGAAACTGAATCAGAATCAGAAACTGCTGAAACGGTAACCGAACAACGCCAAGAACAAGCATTAATGGTCTGTGCTAATTGAAATTCTTGAGGCACGTTCATTGATTGCACTACAACGCAGTGACCTTGCAAGGTGGGTGGGTGCGGGGGTGGGTCTATTGATCTTAAAGCACTTACCATTATCAGGTCGCCGGTTTCCATGTGGCGCCGCATCAAGATCGCAGCCATATTCTTTTCATCCTGAAAGACCTCTCCTACATCGTTTTTGTGGTGCTGCAAGAAACAGAAAGAAGGTAAATTAATTATTATGAAAAATTGCAGTTTCTATTTCTAATTACATATTAAATTATTTTAGTATTTACTAATAAATTTGCTTGGATTTTAAGTAATCAGATAACAATAACAGGTAATTTTATATTTATTTATTTGTCGACATAATATTGTTCAATTGCAACTATTAACATGTTGATAGTAAACATTAGTCAAAAAAAAAATAATAGCACAGACCAAACCGCCATGATTTATTTTCTTTTAACTAATCTAATTCTAATTACATTTGCTAACAGTAGCCGTAATAACTATAAGACAGCTTTACGGTGGTAAAATATAATTTGTATTAAAATGCAATTAAATACCCATTTTACATTTTTACGGGTCTAAATTCCGCACATTCCGCGAGATGTAAAACAAATACATGGGACTAATGCCGCAGCTGGCCATAACTGAAATTTAAAGCACTTTTCGTTTTGTTTCATTTTTTTCGGTATAACAAATGTATATTTTGTGGGCACCGCAGCTGAGTTGACCAAGACAAAACGCGTGGTTAGCGGGTAAATTTAATTAAATGCAACTTTGGCCGACTAGAAAAAGGTGGCGGGGGGATCGGTGGGAGGACTACTTGGTCACTTAGTGAGGAGCGTGGGGTAGTCGAAGCTGTAGCGGTAAACTGAGCTTTGATTTATGCTCGTGGTTGGCAAATGTGACGCCTCAGCATGCACGTCACTCATACGCCGTGTGTGCCGCGGCAGACTTTAGACTGACCATGAAAATAGTGCTGCTGGCCCGGCTTAAAGCTTAAGCTTCTGACATTTGGCCAACTGCTCTAGTTTCGATTTAGTTTTTTTTTTTTAGTTTTTCCAGTGTCCAACTGTTTTTCAATCCTGTGACATAGACATTCGTTTCGGATTTTTCTTGTTCTCGCAATTCAAGGCAGCCGCCGAGCAAATACCCCGGGGATATTAGCCTAGAATTAGCATAAATTTTAATTTCAACGGCTTATCTTTAGTCCCGCTATGGTCAAACTAATTAAATTAATTGCCGCTGCGTAACCTGACCATTCAATTCAATTCGATTCGATTCAATTGAATTGAGTTCTGTAATAAATATCGAAATAAATGTAATCTGACACTTGACATCAGCCATAGCATTTGGCATTGGACCTCGTCCGAACCTCAAAAACTTGTCGTGCCGGCACTCTATCAAATTACGAGCATAAATCATAACTGCCCGCGTCCAAATATACAGTTACTAATCGCAGTACGCTTGATCGGAGCAATAAATGGCAGTACACATATGTACTCGTATGCATCACTGTAAGTCAGGTGCCAAAATCCAACTCAAAATTAGAGTCAAAGCCATTAACCTTTAGCTTGATGAGAACTGTCGGGTCGAAGATATATTTACGTGGCCTTATTAAAAGTTTGATTGGTCTTAAAAGAGCCCAGTTCAGGAAACCTATAACGTTTATTCCATTATATGAACAATTAATTTTATTCTTACGAAAATCGCAGCTGTGATAAAAAATACTATAATATTATAATAAAATGTATCATTAAGCCATTTAGTATAAAACCAAATACTATTTTCTATTGTAAATTTTTATATTGGCCAATGTACAGCAACTTTAACATGATATTAAGCAAAATATTTCTCTGAATAAAATAATTTTAATTTTAATAAAAAAATATTCTTATATTCTGTATGGTCTTTTTCAATTTTATTTTAATTTAATTTTTAATCTTAAATTTAAAGTTGATCTAGGTAATAAGTCACTGATTTCCTTTGTTTGTATAAGAAAAAATAAAATTTTTTCTAAAATATTTTTAGTAAACCAGCAATTGATTAAATCTAATTCATATCCTTTTCGTGCTAGATATCCCTTAGAAATTGGCTTTGAAAAATATGAGAAAATATGTGTCTGTTCCCCAGAAATTTGCCAGAACCGGGTAATTATTTATCGCTCTGATCGAATTACTGAGCTGTCCAGAATGGGGCGGGGCTTGGTTAAGTTGGCTAAGTGACCGCCAAGCGTGCGGACACGCAACAACAGCAACAACACACTCAAATTTTTCATGTGCAGCAGGCATTTATGGCTTAATTCGTTGTTGCTGTCGTTGTCGCTGGTACGTTGTTGGAGCGTTGTTGTATTTGCTAGTTGGACACGGCGACCTTGTGGAAAAATAAGTTCAAAGCAACAAGTGGCAAGTGGCGACCCCCACGCCACCACACGTATTTCGTATTTCGGCTGCCATGAATCCGACTCCGATTCCGAATCCAAATCCGAATCTGAATCCGATTTCGATACCGATGCAGAGACTAAAAACAGCTCGAGTTGTCAACGCTTGGAGCCTGGCCAAGTGTTTTGGCCATATAGTATTTATGAACTGTCAGTTGGCCACTTACGGCACTGCTCCGTTTGCTCTTGACTCCACTTTGCATGGACCAATTGACAATTGCTGTTCTCATTTTGACTTATTTTGTTCTCTCCATCGGTCGCAATTTTAATTAGTTGACTTGCAAATTGTAAATTGTTAGCTGTCGCGCATTTTTTTCCTCGACTTTTTCACTTCGATTCCATTTCCATTGAACCTAACCATATATATATTTGTTTTTTATTTATGGCGCCGTAAATTTTTTAATTACAAATGGCTACAAGACATTATGCAGATCTCTTTGCGGAGATTAGGCTCTGACCGGAATGTTTTGTATCTTTTTGTTTGGCTGCAGCTTTTGTCTTACGTAAGAAGCGAATTTCTGCCCCAAGGGTTTTGCTTTGATTTTCGCCTATAATTTTATTCCTCACTCAGCCTAAAACACTTTTACTTGAATGGTTTTTGTTTGACTAGAGAAAGGTTGTAGAAAGGACGGGCTTTTCTTTCTCTGTTTGTAAAGTTTTCTGGGCGGCAGAATCTTTGAAAGTGGTTAGGAGAATTAAAAATGGAAAAAGATCAAAATATATATTTATATATTATTTGGGATCCAAAGGATCTATACAAAAATATTGAGAAAAGTCTTTCCCATTGAAACCAAGCTTCACATCAAACCCTTTCAATGCTTCACATCAGCACTCTGCCTCCGAAATAGTTGAAAATGAAAGTAAAAGCCTCAAGACTTAACAACTTCCTGGCTGAAACTTTTTAGCCCATTTTCTTTGGCTCTTTCTTTGGCAATTTTGTTATGCAAATTAAGCCGAAAAGTTGAAAGAAGAAAGACGCAAATGACCCGGAGCGACGAATTTGGCAAAGTGAAAATTAGCCTCTGAACTCTTTCTGTTGTTTGGTGGCGAGGCGAGAAGAAGGTTAAAGCATTAGTCTCAGGCCCTTAACCTGGCCAAAAAGACGATAATTTGCCATTGTTCGAACGAAAGTCGGATTTTTCGAATGGAATATATCTGCGATGAATCCCACACGCTTTCAGTGAGTACGCACCGTAAATCCACGAGCCATTTAGCCAAGTTAACCGACAATTAACGCATTAGACGACGTGTGGGCGTCGCTTTTTGTTGGTTCGTTCCATTTGTTGGTTTGTTTGCTCGCTGATTTGTTTGGCGTCGTTACGCATACGCCGCATTGGCCGCATTCGAGCTGCGCATAATAATAACTTTGGATTTATCCATGCGTGTGTGTGTGTGTCGGCTGATTTGCTTTGGCAGTTAGCTTGTTTATTACGCACCATTATGCATTGTATATGAGTCGCGTCGAACTGGATTTGTTGTTAGCAGCTAGCAGCTCGCCTTTGGTTTCAAGACAATGCCAAGGCTGGAGCTTGCCATTATTTGTCTATTATTCGGCCAATTATGTGACCCATTGAGTTGTTCGAGGAACTGGGATCTTTTAAGCCGATTCAGACACTTGGATAGCTTCATTGATAAGTCAGCTAACATAGTTCCTCGTTTCAAGCCCTAATGGCTGTAAAAAGGGAGCGAACAAGCCAACTTGTTGCTGGCTACAAAGCAACAAGCCGCTCGGCGTTAACAATAACTGCAACATGAGCATAACAACAACCACAGAAACTGTCAGGCCGTGGCAACAACTTTACGGCATTATGCAACCGATTGCAGCCGCACAAAAAACGCGCCGGTGGGAGGGAGATAAAGAGTGTAGCCAGGGAAATGCAGCCCGAACTGCTTTCTAAGCCGCAACGTTTTCCTGCTACCCCTCATCGCCGTTTTTTTTTTCTTTCATTTTTTTGCGGAATTGCAACTTGCATCGCCCGCGCATTTAAAAAATAGTTAGAGAGAGTGGGACACAGTGAGCTAATTTCAAATTCATTCAGCTGCCAAATCGGCCAGCTCATTAATCATGCTTCTCCGCCGCCGACAACAAGTTGGAATCGTTTTGCAATGACAAGATACAATTTTGCGTCTTGTGAAACGAGTGCAGCGGCAGCAAATGTGTGGCATGCAGCAAAGGCTTTTACAGTTTCATTACTGCAGACACACACACTATTTTTTAATTATGCACTGCGCGCGTTAGCACCCATCAGAAATGCATTTTGAAAACTTAATTATTTTGCTTTCAGTTTTCCATTCGACTGGTTGGTAGGAGATATTGAATGCGGTTTGGGGGGGTGGAATCACTAATGCGCGCTCCATGCCCGAGTTCGTTGCCTAAGTCTTTCGTTTGTGGCCCGATTTTATGGTAATGGTCGAACCTCAGAGTCCCGAGCGGGCAGGTGGCCAAGCCTCAGCCAAAGGGGATTGTTCTTCCCACCACAGTCATGATCCACGAGCAATTGGTCATAGTCCACTACTGTCTGCAGATTGCTATCGAAGTACCTTTATATACTTCGTGTAAACCCGGATCACTTGCCTTCTGTTTTATTACTCAAACCAATAGGGAAGTAAAGCCAAGAAAAACAATTAAGCCCCTAAGGTAATAAGCTATTTTGGTTCTATTACATGTTTCAAATTAAATTGAAATTGGAAGGGAGCTTACATTAGTTATTAGGTTTTCTACAAAAATATTAACAATATTTTTTACATTTACTTTCTTTAATGCAAGTTTATCTTCAATACTTATTATCCATCCATCTCACTTTTCAAATTACTTTTAGAAAACCTAAATTAAATTTTATTTTAAAATTGTATCTTTGTTTTTAGCAAAGAAAATCGTTGTTGCCTACAACTTCTCGTACAAAAATCCCATTTACTTGATTTCCCGTTCCCCTATTTGGCCGTTTCCATTTTTTCAGAGACCTGTGCGACTTTTGTTTTCATTTCGCCTTATTTCTGGCATTTTTGCGGCTGCACTGACCTTTGTGCGGAGCCTATCGCCTTCATCGATTGAATGCGGCAGTGGGAGTGCCGAGCAACGCCTTGTGTTTGCCTTTTAATTCCTTGGTATGCCTTGGTATTAAAGTAAAACTTCGAGAGTATCGGGGTGAAAAAGACAGTGCTGGGTGTAGCTCAAAACAAGGTTTCCACCTTCATAGTTAAACAGAGAAATTTTCACCGCAAGGCAAAAAGTGATTGCACTTCGTAATGGCTATTCAGTTTTTAATTTAATTTTAATTTCCAATCGAAAAGCGAAAAACGCAACATTTTCCCTCAGCCTTAATAGTTTTTGTCAAAATAAAAAACGAAACGGGGTCAGTTCTTCAGACCCCGGTATCAATGGAAAATTATTTTTCGGTACTTTTGCGGTTGGCAAACAATAAAGCACAAAAAAGATACAGAATGTCAGAAATTAGAATAAATGTTTTTTCATAGCATTTTTTGTTTCCTTTGACTGCTGTTAGAAGGTCTCTGACAAAGTGCCGCCAGTACCAAAAAAAAATATATAAAAAAAATCGACATAGAAAACACTGAAATTGTTGTAGTTATGTGGTCTATATCTTGAGGCCATTTGTTTGTGGCATGAATCCAAAAAAACAGAAAACAAAAATAATTGCCAAGTCATACGATTCAAAGGGGGAAAATGCCTTTGCGTGGGTTACTCAATCTTGCGCAGAAAATGCCCAAAAATACTACAGCAGCTTATTTCGGTTTTAATTAAAAGTGACGACAAAATCCCCTAAGAAATGAAAGAAAAGTCAAACGAATCTTTCCGCATTTCGTAGTGCCAGGCTTAAAAACTGAAATTATCACACATAAATCACAAAAAAGGCAAAAACAAGAAACAGAAAAACTCCAAAGTTGGCAAAGTCCAAAGACATAAGAGTTCGCGTCGCCGAGTTCATTTCTTTTTCGGCTGTCGTCTGACATGACATTTCACTTTCATTTCCGAAGTGTTGTGTCTTGCATTCAAAATTATGTTGTGTTTGCAATCCGCCCTCCTCCACCGACGGTAATATCCGCCGAATATATAACTCGTAATTTAAAGTGCGATCAATTGATTGTACTTCGTAGGCAAGAAACACGCCCACCACAGCGGCCACAAAAACAACAACATGAATAATGGGTAAATGGGAAAATTAAATTATATATACAAACAAGCCATGAAAAGGCGTTCGACGCCAAAAGAAAGTGAACCTTATTGGTAATTACAAAAAAGTCACGTTCATGGCTCAACTCAACTAACTGAATTTTGTAGGAACTTGTGGGTGGAAAGAGTAAATATTAATACTTTTAATCCATTGTTGTTTTTGATCCGAACACGAAATCTAAAATTGCCTAGCATTATTATACTGCTATGAAAGGTAACGAAAATAAAAAAGGTTAAGCCTTTAAACCTGTTACATATTGCAGTCTATCTGTTAAGCTGATTTCCGTCCGTCCTTGACTTTAAGCCAGATTTTCCTAAGACCGCGTGATTATTTTTCCCACTCACAATAGCAGGCGAGCGTAACAAAGAAATGTAATTAAATGTGAGCTCAAAAGTGTTTTTTTATAAATAAAAGAAAATCATTTTATCACGTGACCAATCATCTTTGATTAGGTACGAATAAAAGCAAAAGCAGTATTACACGCAAAAGCAGTAACAACATTTAGATGCCATCAAAGTAAAGCGTAAAGTTGTAAAATAAAAACAAAGCCAAGCAAAACAATATATAAAAGCCTGAAAACGAAGCGTTGATAAATGCTGAAACAAAATATCTGCCTACCTAAAGCGGAAGTATACCGAATCAACAAATCAGAAAACGTACAAAGGCAAAACGCAACAAAAACCAAAGTAGTAATTTTTTACACTACCCATGATGTAACCAATGAAAGTGCAGTAAAAGAAAGACTTATAAGGAAAATATGTACAACAAAATGCCAATTTAGGGCAAGAAAATATATGGCATAAATACGAGAGCCAATCAAAAATGAATATAGTATCAGTAATATAAACTAAAATGGGCATGAAGAGAGGTTACGTTGTTTTCTGTTAAGTAGGACATGCATTTTTTGATGAAGAAATAAAATTAGGTTTATTGAAAAATATGTTAATAATAAAGCAAGCGTCATTAAATGTTACTATTAAAAAACTTAAAACAAACTGATACTTTGATGGGCGTGATTTATTCATTTTAGTTTATTATTTTACTCTTTGTGGGCGACCTTTTTAACCATTGATTGGCCTAACCTAATCACCTATAATCTTTATTTACATAGTAAATGTATTTTCCTACGCTCAAACCTATAATCTATTTTTAAAATGTGACCCACTTTATCATCTGAAAACGAGCCATGGTTATAGTTCTAAATTTATAAAATTCATTAGTAATTTAGACGATTCCCTCCCAATTTTAACAGCTTAAATAATCCTTCTTTTGTCATAATTCTAATTAGTTATCTCTTAAGTTTAATATAAGTAACAAATGCCTTACCTCTTCGTGGACGATCTCCTGAAGGTCAAGGCCGTGGGTGGCGTTCGGCTCGCTGCCCACCGTCCACATGCGCAGTTGGTGGGGCGCGCCCTTGAAGAGTCCTTGGGTGGCGCGCAGGCTGAGGTTCAGGTGCTGGCCGAAGGCGCTGAAGGACACGTTGTGCGACTTGATGGCACTCACTTCCGGCCCGAACAGGTGATTGCCGCCCGAGGACATGGCCTCGTGCTTCAGCTCGCTGTAGTAGGCGTTCTTGCTGAGATCCTTTTTCACGTGGTGGGGCGGCAGGGCGGCGTTGACCTTTGGCCTGTCGCCGATGCTGCGCCGCCGCCGCTGGTGGCTGGGGTTGTTCTCATGGTGCAGCAGCTGGACGAGCTCATAGTGGGGCACTGCGTCGTGGGTGTCCACGTGGAAGACTGACTGCAGCTGCTCCGGCGACATTTGTTTGTGCAACTGGAAATGGGATAGGGAGAAAACGAATTCAGGTTAGCGATCGCATGGACAAGTTGCCCTGGGCAATGACAACAATTTGTAGCAATTGTTAGATGGATAATTGAAAAATTATCAATAATTCAATGCAATAATCGAGTGTTTGCCAAGCCTTGTTGGTGCTCTCTCTCTGGCGTTTGCTCGGTTCGTGTTTGCATTGGACCCCTCAAGAGCTATCTGGAGATTAACGACTAAGCCAGAGCCAAAGCCAAACGCGGCTGGGTTTTGAGTATCTTCGCTAACTGGGTCAGGGTCAATTCGGCGTTTGATAGATTTATTTATTGTGTGCAGACACACATGTATTTAACCATTTCCGAATCAAACGAATCGAATCGAACAAGAAGCAGAAACGAATATCGAATAGCAATCTTATCCAAGTTGCGTGTAAACTTTTTCTTTATAAACATATTGTGTGTTAGCCATAATTGCGAATTTCAATTAAAATCAAATTAATTTTATATTGTTATTAATGGACTTTTAATCTGTGTGCTATTGTTGGTGCTTATAAATAGCCGTATTCTTCTATTCAGTTTGCTAACACTTGTTGAGTTTCTTGGGAATTCCAACTAGGGTTTATTTTTATAAATGAAGTAGCTTGAACTTATTTAAATTCATTCATAAACTACTCAAAATAATTCCACAGTTAGCTTGCCATTCTTAATGACATTCTACATCAATCAATGTTGAGATTTTTTTGGTTCTTCCATTGCATTTCCGTTTTATTTATCTGCCAAATCTGCATCTCACTTGCAATCCAATCAGCAGCAGCAGCAAAAACAAGATCTGTTACAGGGTCAAAGCTAGAGTAGAATTTCCTTAAACAACGTCTAAGACGCAAGCGCAAAAACAAAAGACTCAGGCAACGAACTTGCTGTCAGCAAGCGGTCGGCAATTTAGGCAAATTTCTTGCATTTATTTTGCCCAAAATGGCCTAAAATGAGTCAGAAATGGAATTACAGCAAATGACGACAGCACCGGACAAGAAACAGTCGAAAAAGAAGCAAAACAAATACAAAAAAAAAGCAGACCACGACGAAGGTAAACAAGATAGCGAGCTGTCTTGGCCAAAAGTACAAGATTCACTTTTACAGTTAGGACCCCGAGGTGCTGACTGATGATGACACTGCCGGGCATAACCGTAAGCCGAGCTTAATAATTCTTTTATAATTGAAATCCATGCGGAGAGTTGGCGGCAGGTGAACAGACCCCGAAAAGAAAAACCAGACGCTGGCTCAGACGCACCGGACAATGCCAAAGAGTTTTTACTTTCATTTGAAACGTGTTTTCGACCACAGACAACAGGAGCCAGCTGTTGGGGTCGCATTGAGCAACTTTTGCCATCGCCGTCGCCCCATTGAAAGTGAAACTGAGGCTTGAGAAAGGAAAACAGACGCAAACAGCTACTCTTTCGATGAGGCGTTGAGTTTGCCACTCGAGTGCAATTGTTGCGACTCGAGTTGATTTCAGTTGATTTGAGCTGAGTGGAGTGCAATCCCCGGGCTTTAGGGCTCTTTGCTGGCCACATTTGGAAAGTTTTGCACCTGCAGCAAATTACAATTATTCTTGTTCAGTTTCCCTCTCTGTATGCAAATCTCCCGGCGCTGTGACCACACCCAAACACCAATCAACACTTAGCTCTCCGGCCCTTGTGGCCAATTAATCGCAATTAAAAACAAATGAGAGGAAAAAAAAAACTACGATCAGCAATTACGAATTATGCAAAAAAGGCGGCATCCAATGAACAAGATCACCAGCTACGATTAGAGGACCAGGGTTGCCAAAGGTTCAAAGCTTCATAGCCGGAAAAACAGTTTAAAGACCGAAAATGGCTTGAACATTATGTAAATCATTGATAGGCATCGAAAATTACAACTTCAAAGGTGTTGAAAGAAGTGGTAAGTTCAAAAACAAAAAAAACCAAGACAATTGCGCATACCTAATTGTAGATAATCAGCTAGCTTTAAAGCCGCTATATTAATTACAGGCTTAATTTGAGCAATTAGTTTTTAAATTATATTTTTGGGAGTTATTTTTCTTGTATTCTTAAAAGGCTTAAACATTATGTGAATTAATCATCGAAAATTATAAATGAAAAAATGTTAAATTCAATTGAAAATTGAAAAAGAATATTTAATGTTCAAAATATTACTTAATAAATTGGAAATAATAATGAGAATATTTGAATGATTCCAACTAATAAATAATTATTAGTTTAGTCCGGAAACAAGTTATTGTGACAGAATATTATAATGATTCTTTATACTTAATACCACATTGCTCAAGACCTATAACTAAATGTAGTTTAATAAGAACTAAACTGAAATCAAGCAACTGCAACTAGAAATCCACCGGACCAAATCCAGCCCTAGCTAAAATTGTCATTTGATTCGATTGGTCGGCAGTTGCCATTAAGTTGCTGTTTACCCAGCTATTTGTCCAAGCTTAAGTTTGATTTTATTTTCGGTTTTCGTCGAGTGCAATGACGGATATTGTGAAATTCGCGCTGTTTGTAATTTGTATGGCTAGCTGTATTGCTGCTGGTCTGGTGCGCGGGCAATTACTGAAATTGTGCGAGATTACTCATACGCCCGGTGTATAACGCTATAACCGGCATGACGGCGACTTCGATGGCGGTGGCGGTGGCGACCAAGTGCAATCAGAGTCAAGTCAAAGTAAAAGGTGTAGCCGCAATATTAACGCAAAAAGTGTGCTTCAAATTGGCTCTAGTTGAGGCCAATACACTGTTTATGGCAAACTGCGGCCAACAGTGTGTTTGTTTCACAATTGTTTTCCCCCCTTTCCAGCCGGTCAAAGTCAACAGCGGCAGACGCTCGAAAGAGTGTCACTCGACCTTTCGCGCAGTCAGTCAAATACAAAGAAATTATTCACTCACAAAAGCCATGAACGGCGATACAGCCCTGCGGATTTTGAAGATTTTGGGACTTGTGTTGCGGGTTATTAACTATCCACTAAATAGCGAACTCGTCGGCGTTCGTCTCTTTTCCTTCCATTTCCTTGGGTGTGTTGACCTTGTCGCCACGGCTGACAAGCGGCGGAAATTAGCAACCGCTTCTGTCGGCGTTAAATTTTCAGGTTTTTACTTCACCCATTTTGGAATTTTGTGTTTATGCCAGCGATTAACAAAGTGCGAAAAGTTCAGGGTGTTACGCCACCTTCGACATGAGTTGTGTCTAATGCAAATGGCAATTTTCGGTTATTTTGGTAAATAGGGGTGATTATGGCAAAGGAAATAAGTACATTGACTAAAACATTGGCTTCATATTAACCACAAAAAAGGAGAAAATTATATTGATTCTAAACTAAAATCTTTTAACATTCCATTTAAAAAATCTGCATAAAATCTTAAAGTATCATCAAAACCTCGATCTCCGATAATCTCTAAATGGAAAATTCTTTAAATTTTTAAGCGATAATTTTAAAATTCTTTGTTTCCCACTCAAAAACTGAATGATTTTCTTTCGATTGCATAATATCTTAATCAACCAGCAATTACTCATTCGCTGACATTCCCCCGATTTTCCTATAACCGCACGCATTCCCACAAACACAAAAACAGCGGGGAGAACGTGACCCAAGAACCCAGACTCAAAAATGATTAAAATAAAACCAAAACCAAAGCTCAGGCCGTGACAAAGAGCTGGCAACTGCTGTAGACAAAACCAAAAAGAGTGATCAGTAGCCAAAAAGAAACGAACAGATCCCAGGAAACACAAAAACAAATCGTGCTACAGGCCGTTCTTGATTTCACAATTAAAGGCTTAATTTATTTGCCCGGCAATTGATAGGCCAGCAAACATTTTGATATCTCATATTTTTTCTGCATTTCTGACAGCACATAAAAACACAGAAAAAAAAAATAAAAACAAAAGCAGCAAACGCTGCTGACTCATTCGAATTCGAATCGATATTCTCGTGGTGTTTTGCATGTCTCAAGTCGGTTTTTTACATCACTTTTTTCATGCTTGGCTGGGATTTGAAGGGCCTCGTCAAAGTTGTTAGTGTTTCTGGCCGTTGTTGCTGTTGTTTTAGTTGTTTTTGTTGTTGCTGTAGCGTGTCAACTTTAATTGCAGTGGAAAACGGAGACGAAGTCGTTTATGGGGCACACTTTTTATGCCAGCGCCATTTATGAGACTATCGCAAGGCTAAAGGGTCGATGTCTCCGCCAAAGTTGACTTGCTCCGAAAACAACCCGAAAAATCATGGTCTTTATTTCAAAACTGTTTAAGCACTGGTTCTGAGAAATGTTTGTCCCAAAAAGATATTAAAAATTTATATATTCTATTAAAAACGGATGTCTAACAAGAATTCTTTTTCTTAACCAATCTAATGTAAATCGTTTTCCCAAACCAAAAGATAATCATCACAAGTAAAAGGCGATTTTTCGAAAATTTAGAAAAATATTTTTAGAGTGTCATAACCAATTGATTTATATTTATCCCAAAAGTAATATGCTATTGCTCGGTAAAGAGTGCTTGGAACTCTGCTAAGGAGGGAATTACCTCCAGACTCTTGCTAAACTGGGACACCGGATCCCGTCTGCTGTGGAAGACGAGTTTCTGGGCACAGAGCTTGTACAGCCAACGGATGTCCAAGTAATTGGAGCCCTCCATCAAGTCGCAAATAATGTCGATCTCCACACGCAGAAACTCCTTGTCCCAGTCGGATATTTGGATTTCGAGATCTGTGGCAGGCACCGGATCAATTTTGGCCACCCAGGCGGGCTCCTCGGGGCCCTTGTGGAACTCGGCCCAGAGGAGGATCTTCAGCAGGACTTCGCTGCGAATGCCGTGCAGCGGGAGCACAAAGTTCTCGTCCTCTGAATCCTGGCCGACGCGCAACATTTCTTGAATCACCAAGGAGCACTCGAGTAGAGCCAAGTCCACTTTAATAATCCTGCCATCTTTCGTCTCCAGTCGCACCATTTTGGAATCGAAATCTGCGCTCGATTGGTTGTTTAAAATATGAAACCTGGCAAAGTCATGGCCTACTCTTCACTATCCATAAATTCCCTCAATTAAATGTCAGTACTTGTATAACAGAAAATTTTTATATATGTTACTTGCATTTTATACTAAAAACCAACTACACACATACGAGTTGTATTATAAAACTGCTTATTATGGAATATAACATAAATGTAGTTGTAATAGTTTGATAGCAAGTTGAAAATAGTCTATTATTTTTTTCTGTGCAGGAAATTAAAAGCGGAGCTGGAAATCGAAATGAAACTACCTTGGACTAGCTTTAATCATGAAATTTTCCTCAGTCAAAGCCAAACCATAACCTCCGCAACAGCGGAAAACAGTGACAATGAAAGAGAAAGAGAGGAAGACGGCTAACAATTAACCAACGGCAGCATAAATTGGTGGCAATAAAAGTGAATATATGTAAGTAAGAAGAGGGAGGAGACAGACTGAAATTCACTTGAAATAATTACAAGAACTTTTTACGTCTGACCTTGGCCATAATTTTGCTGGCCGAGCTTTTTCTTCAAAACAAAACAAAACAAAAGCCAGCGTAAGCTGTGCTGTATTTCAATGCGATATACCCATACAATCGCAGTCAGAAACCTGGGCCATAGCACAATGCCAATGTTTTATTTCTAACGTCGTACGACTCTCTTCGACTCTCCGCTCTGTTTTGTAATTTAATTAATATACAAAAAATGTTTTTGTATTTCTTGAAATGCTAATTACGCACAATGCGAATGACAATGAAACCGCTGACTGGCGGCCATTTGTTGTTGGGTTTTTTAACCGTTAACAGCTGACTTAAGTTAAGTGCCCAAAGGTTATTTATATCGCATTGAATTGATTGATGGGTTCTTGGGGTCGAAATGAACGTGCTCCAAGCTGTTGGCATTGGAACTTGGCAAGTACTTACATCTGGCAGGGCCTGGCATATTGTGCTGGCCAAGAGGAGCGCTGTGATAAGGACCAATGTTGAGGACATCTTTCTGTGCAGGTCGCCTAGGGTGCTAAGGTTATCCTTAAAAATGCTTAAACTGTAAATAAATAGAAGGGAAAGAGTTAGTTAATGAGGGGTGTATAACAAAATAAAAAGTAATTTTAATGTAATTTACTTAAACTATCTCTTAAAATCTTTAAATTAAAAAACACATTTTTAGGTGTCTTCAATAACCCCAATCGGATCATTCATTAAATAAATTATTTCACTTAATCAACAACAAATTCAGCCGGTCAAATAATTTTAGTTAGGCAATAATATAAGAAGACAAATTGAACAGTTAACGGAAATAATAAAAAAACAAAGCAATTTCAGATTTCAATTTATTAATTGTAAATGTCTGTTAAAAGTCATAAAGTCATTGTAGAAGTCTTTAACCTGAAAATTATATTTATCCATAAAACAGTTCAATTAGTTTATTTTTCTTCTAGTTAGAATGTCAGTAATCCTGACACTCCAATCCATCCTTGCCCAACCTCTGCACGCAGTTGCAGCATGCAAAATATTAATTTCCTAAATAACATTTTAACTACCTCACATAAACATTTTTTCCCTGCCCACAAACCTGACTTGGTCATGCTCAAACGGGCATTATGTTTGTAAAACAAGTACAATAAGCATCTGTTGTTGCAACTTTAACGCTTGTTGTTGCTTCAATTAATATTTACTTTTATTTTTGTAGAAAGAAAAACCTAGTTTTCTGGCCCGCTGGCCGAGTAATTAATTATTGCATAAGGCCAAGAAGCAGCCTCGGGTCTGCAAAACAATCTTGTCCGGCCCTGTTGATTGCCGTTGTTGCTTCTGCTGTTGTTGCAGTTGCACATCCGCCCGGCATCGAATGCGGCTAATTGTCAATAATGATGCAGCGATGCGTGGCAAGAGGCGAACAGCATCCAGCGCATCCAAGCCGGCAACAACATGGCCAAACCTTTTGACAAACCAACCAAGAAAACAAACAGAACTGACCAACGGCAACAACGGCAACAACAGCAACAACATCAACAACAACAGCGACAGCGGCTGCTGCAATTTAATGTTGCAACTTCTCAGCGGCATTTACGACAAATTGCATGACATTTTATATCCCCGAAGGTTTTGCACAATTTGCATGCAACATGCTGCAAGATCTGCCGTGGCCCAGTTAAAGTCGAAGAAAGTCTCGCCGGCGAATCAATCATCATCAATCCTAATGAAACGTTTGCCAAAGCAATTGCCAAAAATGGGTGTAGCTCAGCCCAAGGGCAATGCCCCACAACATTTACTCATGGTTTTGCCACAAGTTGTAAGTCCCAAGCTACAAATCTTCAGACCAAAGAAAGTGCAATTTTCTCAATATACAATCCAATAATGTAATTGCAGGTGGTGGGCAGAAATGCTAACAAAAAACATCCTAAAATATATTAATATAATTGTTATGCTCACAAACTAAACCAAAGACTTAGAACACAAACTTGATTTTGTAGTCATTAAAATAAAGTAGTAAAATTTAATTACAACTGACTGAACTAGTTTCTAAAATGTAAGCAGCCACTGCCAACTTGGCCAAAGGCCACAGGTGTAATAACCCTCGTAAACTCACAAAAAGCCACCAAAGCCATCATATTAGCCGAAAGTGCAATTTGGCAACATTCAAGGTAAGACTTTCACCCAAAAAAAAAACGAAAACGAATTGAGAGCATGGAAGAGTGGTTAACGAAACCCGACTAATGTGCATTGGCTGCAAGCCAAATTATCAGGAAATTCGAATGCATATACATAAATAAAACTGAAACCAAAACGTGACGGTGACCGCAAATAATCTTGTTTATATTCCGATTCATATTTTACAATACGCACCAAATCAAACGAGAAACAGTTATGAGGCAAGCGAAGGCAGGCCAAAAAGATGGCAACTCCATTCAGTCTATCATTTGCATAATTAAGGTCGATTAGGGTCGAATCATTTGCCATATGTGTGCGCATGCATAAATCTGAATCTGAGCCAGCTCAAGGTTACGGCTATGGCAAAACTGTTTTTTGATTTATATTCAAGCTTGCATAATTCCCGTTCATATTTTTTATATAATTACGGGCCAAAGAAATAAATATATGTAGATAAATGAAAAGATACGCATCATCAAATGTCAACCAATTTCAAACAGAAGCTGGCCGAAAAGTGTGGAAATGGAATTGTGCCAAAAACCGCCGAAACGAGGAGACAGCAAAGCAAGTTGCATTGTCAGCTTCCGCATAATTATGCCGCTCGGCCATATATTTTACTTTTTCCCCCTCGTTTTTTGTTGTGGGTTTTGCTTTTACCATAAAGTCAGCGTCTGTTTCGGTTTATGGGAATTTTTTGTGTGTTGCTGTTGGCCTGAGTTTTGCTTTTAACTTTTGCTTTCTTAATGAATTTGCTGACACAACCCTCTGTGCCCGAGAGTCTGTTGTAAGCTCGTTGTCTCGATCTGTTTTTGGAGGGCGTCAGCGTTTTCGTTTAAATTGACATTGACAGTTGGCCAGCACTCCACCGTTTGGGCCACCCATCTCCGGATTGACAGACAATCCAAACAGCTGGTTTTTTGGGGGAACCTGTGTCAGCACCTGCGACGGTAGCTCTTCATTTGGCTTGATAATGAACCCAATTCCCTCATTTATTGCTAGCCTGTCTGCCAAGTGACATTGGCTCAAAGAACGGGCGAATGAGTAACGCTGGCAACCCATTTCTCAGCTTGTCTGGAGCCAAAAACGAAAAAAAAACTGGATCACACATAAATCGGCCCACATGTGACATAACAAAGTTCAACTGTGAACGTTTTGCACAAGAGATAATAAATTTTTCTTAATATTTCACCGACAATTCCGCTGCAAGTTGCAGACAACGATCAAGTGGAGGTGGAGATTACGTAAAATGTCTGTGACCTGAACTTTTTGCATTTGCTCAACGTCTGTGTGTTTGTGTGTGCTTCGTGGAAAAGGGCGAGCGAATCTTTTTGGCCATTGTTTTATAATGATAAAACAATGAATGTGGTTTGGGAACTTGCACCTTGAGTTTTCGGCTGTTGAAAGCTCCACCGACAACGTTGAGCTGAAGAAACAGCTGTGCAAATGGAGTTAATGAGGAACAGAAAGAAATAAAGTAAGTCCAAACGTCAAATACAAATATTTGAGTGAGCCCAATTTGAATTCTAGGTTCGCTGACATAATCCATCTAAGATCATGGCTTCTAAACTGGTTTCAGGCCGCGGCTTAAATGCCTGGAAATATTTGACTTAAACATCTGTTCCTAAACATATTATTCATTTATGTATATTAGATGGTTAGCCAAGACCATCCGACAGAGTTCTGCATACAACAAAGGCATGGCCAGACCCATGGTGCGTATACGTAACGTGATGAAGAAGGGGTTTATAAAGACAGATACATCACCAAAACAAGTTTGAAGATTTTTTTTCTGGTCCCCCCACAAAAATATTAATTAAAATGCCATTATAAAATGCGCAAATATTGAAAAATTGCAAGACACTGAAGAGACAAGCGAACAAAAAACCAACCGCACTACGTATACGTAATATGCCAAACTAATTAAATTTAAAGATGAGCCAGCAATGACAGACGATGGCAAGCGAAAAGGCAGAGAAAGAAAATAAATAAAATATTTGCCCAAAGAATATGCAATATCATAAACAACAAAAACATAAAATTGTATTTCGGAATTGAATATTTACTCCTGTTTTTCGTTGTTTCTGGCTTTTGCTCTTGCAATTATTGCTGCTCTTGTTATAATTTTTCAGCTGCTGTTACAACATGCAATACCGTTAACAACAATAGCTACAACAACAACCACTTGCACTGATTGCGTGCTGCGTCAGCGTCGCAGTCGGCGTCGGCATCGCAGTCGACGTTGCGGTTAAAGTCGGAAAAGCCGTAAACCGCATGAAAATGAAAGTGAAATTGTAATTGAAATTGAAGAAGACGTTGGCTAAAATGTTTTTGTTTAATTTTGCTTCGATTTGTGCAATTGATTCTATGGGTTTTTAACTTGACTTGCCTTTTATTTTTTCTTCGATTATTGCCTTTTGTAATGCAACCGTAAACTTTTTAAGTTTTAATGGTTAGCCTAATGGATTTTTCCTGTTAATTTAAAATGCCTTAAACGTTTCAATGATAGATTTAATTTTAAATAAAGCACCCCAATTAGTTCGGTAATAAAATCAGTACCAAATAATTCCAAGTATAAAAAAGTACCATTGGGTTTAAGATTGCTATAAAAAGTTAAAACAATAGGAAAGGTTTTAAATATTTGAGTCTTTTTTTAACACAAAACAAATTAATTAGAGAAAGTAAATGAATAGCCAAACTATTAATAGCTAATCGTCTTTTGTGCAAATTCAAATAATTAATTATGATTATTTGGGTAAGTCCCAAAGCTAAAAATCTTTAAGTTAACACATGATTTTTTACCACTTTTTAATAAATGAAAAAAAATCAAAGCCAAAGAAAAGAAATGTAAAACATTTATAGAAATGACAGTTTAAAGCCAAATATATTTTAAGTAAATAAAAAAATAACCTGAGTACATTGACTACCCTGACAAACTATTCCATGAATGTTAAACAAACTGAAATAGCAACAACAACTAAGTAAATTGAGTGGCTAGGCAACTGAAACAACACAACACAAATAAAAAATATAAACAAACAGGTTACTCGAGTTTCGTCTTCGTCGGTGTCAATGAAAAAGCTGAAAAGATCCCAAGAAACAACACTCGATATAAAAGATGAATTGAAAGCGAACTGAACTCCAAATCTGATGAATGATCGCTATCGAATGGCAAAAACAAATGGGAGGTTTTGAGGAAATCCAGACAAAGACCCAGAAGGGCTGTTGTTACGTGGGGTTCCAAAGAATATCAATAGCATAGAAAGTGGCATATCGATGGATATAATCGAACAAAGGCCGATCTGAAAGCTCAAAGCTCTCGCTTTTTCTCTCGCCCTCTCACACTCTTTGTTGAAATCAAAAACTGCAATAATTGCAGCAAAAATAACTAAAATACAGTGCGGAGAGCAAAGCGTGGCGGGCAATAATAACTGTAGCAATATTACAAAATCGCATTGGTCCGAGGCTCGCAAAAGCAAACTGAAAACTGAAAACTGAAAACACACCAAAAGCCAAGCTCACACAACAACAATGAGATAATAAGCCCACAAAACGGCAACAACAACAGCAACAACAAGTCGGCACGAAAAGTTGTTTCAGCGAAACAAAAATATAAAACAAAACCAGCTCAACTGATCTTAAAACTGGGAAACAAGCCCATTTTGTGGGCTGAACTAAAAGCAAGACAAAAGTCTTGAACACAATCGTATACATGTATATATCCCCCTCCCGAGATTTAAGATCCTGCTCTAGAAATCTTGTTTCCAGCTCTGAATTGTTATAGGGACAACTGTCCCTTACATTTCGAATGTTAATACACTTATTTCTGCTTTTTTACTTAGCACTCTCAATCCTAGATAAATCGCCTATATCTCTTTCATTTCCTTTTACTTAATTCACCAATTAACAAGTTCAAAACCAAACTCATATATGAAGTAAAAATTATGACCCAAAACTTGTCTGCAAATTAGTAAAAGCCAACACAACATGTTTTTGTTATATGAGGTAATAATCAAAAACCGAAGATCAAAGAAAATACGACTTGGTGTAGCTCTGCTGGACTGACATGTGCTGACTATTTTAATGATGGAAAAAAATTGAAAAACTACTGCTTCTACTAAAATAAATGAGTTCCTAGAATCTAGTGTTAAATATTTCGAACACGATTTAAGAATTAAAGAGATTGTGAAACAGAAATAAGTCGAATTCTAGTAAATTAAATTAATTGTTGGAAACCTGTGATAATTGAGAAAAAAAAAATGTTTAATGGTCAAAATTTAATTTTAATGTTATGACCCTTAAATTAAAATTTATCAAAAAATTTATATCATCAGTTATATGATATGGTATTTTGCATACCCCAAAACTTGACGCCATTACATTTAATAAACCGAACAAAGTGTAGAAACCCAGATTGGATAAATTATTTTCAGGTAAAAGAACTTTACAAATTTTTTTATAACGCAATAAACCAATTATCGAATTATTGTTATAATAGCACTTAAAACTGTTTCAAGTTTAATATTTTAACTTAATATCTATAAACTCACCTAAGTTGGTTTCTGTTTGCTTCACCAAACGGATTTTTATGGAATTTTCAAGTTTTCTACAGCACTTTCATAAGCGGGCACAGAGCACTATCATTATCGATGCAAAGGGCTTTGAATACTTCAATAATATCTTAAATGCAGTTTAAGGATGGGTGATTTCAACGATATCTGGTCCGAGTGCTGTTCTGAAACGCGCGGCGATCTCCAGAACACACAGCCCGGGAATCGAGATCCAAAGATGGGTTTGATCGTGGTCGGATTAGATCGGTGGCCGTTACTGGGACTAAAGCCGGGGCTATATATCCAGAATCGGGGCACAGAACACTCGCGATCGCGAACGGAACGGAAAGAAAGACGAGCAGCGATTAAGCTGGAGGCGGTCAGTGAGCAAAGATTAAATACGGCGTGAAATTTGCTTGGCAGTGAATTTTTTTCTTCTCATTCGCTTATAAATATTTTTTTTCTTTATTTTCGCTTTTATTTTTTGTAAACGAAATTTATTTTTTCACTCAATTTCGTTTCATTGCGAGCGCATTGCTTTTATTATTACTTACTTCCCCGCCTTCTGGGGGGGAAGAACACAAAAAAACATAAACAATGAAGAGCGCGGCGACAGCGACGTCGACGTCGACTGCAGCGGTATGAATTATACTGGGTGTGCGAGTGGGATGCCAAACGACGGCAGATTCACTTTTTTTAATAACTCTCTTTACTTTTTTGCTTTTTGCACGATGCGATTACGAAAACGGGGTAAAACGGGGCGAGAGATTGCAAATTGAGCTTTGTTTTGTTGGGGAATTGCACTTTTGAGCTGCGCTGACGTCACGATCTTGTCACTGCCCGTTGGATAGAATATATACTATCTGGCAGCTAAGACAGTAACTTAGGGGGATTTTTCGAAAATTGATTTTGAGCGATCTGCATAACCGTTTCTCGAAATGGAAATCCAAAGGTTGGTGGCTATGTCTTTGACGGTTTTTTGTGGCCGTCTACGGAAACAGGTCGGCGCACACTAAAGTTAACGCTCGCTTGGCCCGCTCGACGGAGTCCAAAATTGATCCAAAGCTGGCGGTGCGAGCGGGACGGCACCATCGGCGGACCGAGAGCGGAGCTTTGGGCCAAACTGCTAGACGATCTGATCTGCTGGCTATAAGCCATAAGCCAAAAGCCTTGAAAGCTCTCCAACGAAAGCGAAAACATAAAACACTTGCATTTTTCGTTCCATAGTTCGAGCTTCGCTTTTGAGCCAGCTTTTGAGTGAGTTTTTTTTGGGCCCTCCATATGATTTCCATCTGCCACTGCGTTGAATGACTCTTTGAGTGAAGTCCGCCTGATTAATGTTGTAAAGACTCGCCTTAATTAATCTTTGGCCGGGAATCTTCGCATTGAAAAAGTTACGAATACTCCGAAACATTTGGCATTGTTTAATTGGCGAATCGAATGTTAAATTAATTAAGAAGATGTCATTTGGGCATTGACATCGCTGACACTTAGAACAGGAAACTGAGGATAGAACAACTCAGTTCAAAACAATCGTGATCCATGTCTAACGGTTGATATAAAGTAGTGATAGATCGATCTAAAAAGCTCATTAACTTCAAAGTCCATTTTTTAACATTTTAATAATAAATCCATTAGCCAAACAAACTATTTATGTTGTTAGGCAAAATTTTAATTTAATATTTGCCTTCTAATCTCCCAAAAGAATGTTTTTCTTTATTTTATAACTTGTAAAATTGTTTTTTCTTAATGTGATTATGGCCTAACACCATTTCGTGACCAAGCTTTGAAGGCTTAATCTTAAAATTCTATAACAAAATCTCCTAATGATTAACCCAATTCAACAATCTAATCCAAAATTCCATTCAAGTCACTTCCCCCATTTACAATCAAGACAAAGCAAACAAAACCCATTTTTCAAAAGTGTTAGAAAAAATCGTTTCATTCACACCAAGTTCAATGGCAGTGCGGCTGCGAAATTGTTTATGTTCGCATTGATAAAAACTCATTTAACTCCCACGTGAATATATGCATAAGACGTATAAAATATTAAGATCAAATCGTTCCATTCAAAGTGGCCCAATTAAAAAGGTAATTGTCACACATTGAGAGATCGATGTGAAGATCTCAATGGGCCGGGTTCCCAATAAAATCGGGGCACAGTGAACCGCCTACGTAAGTCCAGCAGCTGTGGCAACAGGATAATCAAATGCTTTTTGGGTGAAACGGCAATGAACCGATCTTTGGGGATGACTCAACGGAGGCGCACGAGATGTGGGATTCGAGATCTCGAGACCCATCCTCCCACTTCACTTCAAATCGACCTCATTTGAATGCTGCTGGCAAACAACCCATGCAGATCCCATATCTGAGTGCATCGCAGAGTGTAGCATTTCAGGCGACATTTAACTCGAAGTTGTAGATATTCATCTATTAATGAGCTGTGAATTCCACCCCCCCATTGGCACCCCTCCTCCTCCCAATCGCCAATCTTTAAGCGCTGCCAAACAGGTTTCGTTTTGGCAATTGAACTCATTACTTTTATGCGGATTTCGTGTTAATTACTTTGCATTTGTTTACATTACCTTAAAATTGTGCTGTTTATTGGCCAAGTCTTGACTTTCTCACAGTGCATCGCATTCGAGCTGACTTCTCGTGCATTAAATATAATTTGACACATTTTCTTTTGACTTCTTGACAATTGTTCTCGCTGTTTGTCAGATGCAAAATTGTTGAACCCCAAACGAGTTTTTTTTCCTGGGAAGAGGTGAAATGAGTCGTCGTGTGGCATACGAATTTTTCATTCTAATTAATTGATTCCCAGGCTTTTTGACAAAAGACGAAATTTTCGGTTTAATGTTTTTGCATTGTTACTTGGCTAAAATTAGTCTCACAGCCTAAAAAGTTATTGGCTGAGTCCAAAAACTGTATTAAAGAATATTCCACTCTTAAAACCTATTTTTTATTTATGATTGTGTCAATCAATACAGATTCCAATCACACAAAAATATATATATTTTTTATTTATTAGTCTAGTCAATAAAAAAACACAACACAAATAAAAGGCTTAAGGTCATTGGGGAAAATGTAATTCCCCAGGTGGTTGATTAATCAAATTGTAAGTTTTTCACATACCATCTGCACAGATATATAAATCCATGTCAAATCAAAGGGTCAATGTCAATCTGCCCGCATCGATAACCCAAAAATTCAAAGCCAAAAGAGGTGGAGAAAGATAGAGCGTTGGGCAACCGCAGCTGAGGTACGAATCACCGATAAAAAGGTTAACAGATCATCGCATCCAGCTTGTAATCCCCGAAACTCTACAACTCACACATGTGAACAGAGTTAACGAGGCGTCAGCGTACACAAATGATACATAAAACATATAAAGAGAAACATAAAAATCCAAGCAAAACCCATTTAAAAATACATCCCAGATGGAATCAATATTTATGTGTCTCCTCCCCCGAAAATTTCTACAAAAATAAACAAAGAAAAGCCATAACACATTTGCATAATTTTCAACATTTCACGCTACTTTGGCTCTGCTTTTGGGACTTCGTTTGGAAATCTTAAAATCCGCCAGCGAAATATTTACGAAATTGTCAAACAAAACGTTTGGTTTATTGAAATGATGTAATAAGCCCAACAACTAAACAAACTAATCTGGTTTAAGTTAGCTCAGGGAAAAATCTAAAGAAATATCGAACAGGTGAAGCGGATAAACGGAGTCCCGACTTAAACTGTAGAAATGTTCATAAATTTAAGGGGCAGACAGGTCGAACAAGTTGAACAAAATTGCATCGAATCGATTATATTATTATTTCCATTATGTCAGGTCGAAGCAACTGCCAGCGACTACCGAATGCCCAATGGACTAACGTTTTGGCCAAAAAGGCGCCGCCATTAATACAATCTGGCCCATAAACTGGGTCTCTTTCTCCCCCCGCCGCCTCACTCTCTTCTGGTTTATTTTGGTTTGTTAGTCGGCCAAACAAATCTATAAATATGCATAAAGCTGGCTTAAAGACAGGCGCACACACGCGGATACCCATGGTTTTTGGCTCCTGGTCTTGCGAAAGCCACAGGCAAAGCCCCAAGGCACTTAGCCCGGTTCAGGCCACCGCCATTCCGCGTCGCCACTGATGGCCAAGTGCTGGCCGCAGATTTTTTGATTGCTCTTTGAGCTGACTCTAGGAAGTGACAAGGAATTATTTGATTGTCTTTCGCTTTTTCGGAATGTGAGCACAATCATTATAAACCATTTTCAGTGGGAAATCAATGCTGCACACCATCGCATTATATATTTTATAGCGAAAAACTAAAGCACCAATTAAATGGCAGATAGTCACATCATTCAATAAAATCTTTATAGGAAAATCTTAGAAGTCTCACAATCCCCGAATATCATGTCGTTTCAGATTATTCATATCAAATACTCAAACTTAGCAAACATACTTTTAACGAATACAAATATAACTTTTTTTTGTAAATTTATCTTTTTTATTCTGTACCATTTTAACAAGAACTGCTGTAAAATTGGGACACACAGACATACAAAACTCCACCGTGGCTCAAGAGTATGCTGCGTCTAATATATATATACTATGGAACTCTGTGTCCCGGCTGGACAACTTTGCGAGCCCTTAGTCATGGCCAGAGGCACTTCATCGTTCTCTGGTTAAAATACTGGGTGATCTATGCCTTCCTCCAGGGATTTGCAGTCTTTACAGATTTCCTCATCGGTGGACTGCCATTTTACGCTGCTCTTAAGCTGATCCTGTCCATATGCCTATGGTTCAGTGCCCCGTACAGCACCAATCACTTATTTAATTTGATCGGGAAGTACGTTTTGGGAAAGCTCGAGCCAACTATAGATCGAGGTGGTCGCTGGCATGATGCTTTAGGTAGGAAGCTCCTTCACAGCCTTATACAATTACCACTGGCAACAACGGTTGTCCCAAACAATAAGGACGAAGAGAGGAAAGGACCCCGGCTCAACGGCCATCTCTTGAAGCGAGAACTGGCGGATCTCATGGCCGAGATTGAAAAGGATAAGGCCGACAAACGAAGAAAGCACGAAGGGTGCAAGAATCTCCGTACCCCTCTAATGGAATCTGGAGAACGACGATTGCAAACTTCTTCCCTAGACAGGTTGGATCGCGATTCTATGCACAACATCATCGACTATCTGACCCAGAGATTGGAGAATCAACAGCCGGGAGATAATAGGCCAAAACCCTGGCGATGCAGCAACAGAATCAACTCAGGTCATCCCAAGTAGATTCTTGAACTGTAGTATTACTTGTTTTCTTGCCCTTGCAAATGTCACCGACTAAATGCGGAATCTGATCTGATCGGATTATAAGGAATCTTGTGTTGATTCATTTTCGGGGAGTTTACAGAAGCAGCTGTCAGTCTGGCGCGATTTTCCATTAATCTTCAATTAGAAAAGTTCAATGCCAGAGGACGGGGCATGATAATTGATTCATGGATCGGCGCCAGGAATCGATGATCCGGCGATCAGTAGCAATTTGTTGGCCAATGGCCTACAATGTAATTACAAATTGGCGAACAAAATTGTGTCCGATAAATTGTTGAAAGCAAAGCAGAACACTTATACCGATTTGTGGGGATGCAGCTGATTAATTGCAAACGACGGACGGCAGGCATAAACAAAAGACTGAAGCAACGAACTTGCTGCGGCGGTAAAAACGCGTGTTGCGACTTTTTGGGGAATGCTGCTGGCAACAATCTTAATGCAATTAGCACACTATTAATCTTGATCAAAATACAAAATTCAACAAATTCGCAATAACAACCGCAATGTAAATGACGCATTCGTCACCCATTGTAAAGCAATTTGTTTCAATTTTGTTTATCGATGATCTTTCGGGTATCCGATTCAGTTCATCGGGGTTTTCAACAACATCTCGATGGGGGTTAAAGCAATTTCTAGAACCAATAAAGGAGTATTTCATTTAATAAACATTTATTACTTTATTAATTTCCTGTATTTAATTTGATTATAATGATCAATAAATAACAATAAGCGTTTAAATTGTTTAACAGGAAGAAAATTTGTTTAGCACATTAAATATAATTAATAAGTGCCAAAATTGCAAGGTTTTATATTAATACAACATTACTATGTTCAATAGGTAAAAATTCTAATAAAATGTCTAAGACTTGTAATTAAGTGTTCATTAATGCTGAACTTTATTGATTTATTTATATGTAAGAGCATTAAAACAAATTTACCTGTACTTAAGTTTAACTAAAGTTTAAAAAAGTTTCGAGGAAATACTTAACATAAAAACTTCGAAAATAAAAATCCAAAAATGGTTTCATTACAAAATATTTATATTTATTTTTGCATAGTGACTATTCCAGTACAATGTTTAATCATTTACATTGAAAGATAATTTCATCAGCTGCCTGCACCCACATCGAGGTGTCATTAGCTTCTTACCCAAGTTCCTTAGCCTTTGGCCGGACTTTTCTCACTTTTCAGATTAAATGCTTGGGGTAAGCTCCATTTAAATTTGGGTTAATCAGCGATAAAGCGCGCATTGCCATTGACAGCATCGAAGCAAAAAACAAGAAGAACAATACAACGCGCAAAACAGAGTGCGAAATAAATATTTACATTTACATATTTTGTAAAAAAAAATAACAATAATAATAAAAATGTGCAATTAATAAATCGGCTTTGTCTCGCATCGCTAATTGTTTGTCATTAATTTGCATAACAAAATTAATTGGCGGCATTTATGCAAATCCCAAAATCCCACAAAAAATTACTTCCTAGGCGATGTGCCAAAAGATGACACCCCAGTGGAGCTCAGAGCCAAAGCCACTTGAATTGAAGTTCAAGTTTTTGCAATTGACCCACAAATTAATTATGCATGCATGTTGGTAATTGTGATTTTTGCCTTTTACAATCGAACACGTAATGTTCCCCACCGCTCTCCCTGTTCCTCCATTATTTTCTGCGTTATTTCCGTCAACATTTCATTTATTAGACACAATTACAATTGATTTGGAGTTTCGGTTTCAATTGCTGAAATGTCTGTGAATTGTATGGGAACCTTTTCTTGATGGCTTTTTGAATGCCTACCCGAAATGTCATGAGCGTTCAGCTGTGGGCAGGGTCATAACGTCGAGTTGAGTCTTTTTAGGTCTGTGTGTGAAAGAAATTTCTGACGAAAATCGATCTGAATCAGAATGCCAATGATCCTAACCTTGGAACAGAAAAAAAGTCCCGCATAAGATTTGTTTTTCAGTAAACTCAATTTCCACGTGTCACAACCATCTATACATTAAACTCATATAAAATGTACTCATTTATAATTTTAATTAAAGTCCGTTTATTATGATTACAAAGGGATAATCAAATCGAAAAGCTCTTTTACGGCCAGATAACAAATTTATTGCAAATTTATTAATTGGTTTATTGCACCGCGACTGATGTTTATTACAAATATTCAAATCATGTGTTTTATCTTATTTTCCATATTCTGGTAGTGTGAAATACACCTTCACCTGGGCTCGTTCCTGTCGATCGAAACTGAAGGTGGTGAACAGACCATAGTCCCCAGATGGAAGGGGCATTATGTCCAAGACCTTCACCGGGAATCGAAAGTGCTCCAATATAATTTCAGGCTAAAAAAATATTAAAACAAAAAATTTACGCATAGACCACAAGGCTTAAGTAAAACTTACCGGAATTGGGCACTTGTTCACATTGGTTCTATTGCCGAAACTGTTGAGAATGATATTGACAAAGGGATGATTCCGTTTCTCCAAATACTCGCACACATCCGATTGGCGGATATTATACAGAAAAGGTTTGTAACCACTGGCTTTTTTTAATAATTCCATTCGCATCTGCAAAAGAATTATTTTATATTTAATTTCTTTTTAAACAGTATAATATGAATTTTAAAGTTAAGCAAGCATTGCTTTTTACTTATAATCTAGCACTGGATCCTTTTAATCAGTTTACAAGGAAAAGTTTTGCTTTAGCACATGCCTAAAATTCAGAATTGTCATACACATAACATATTTCCTGGCAGACATTAGTCTAACAAATTGTTTTAGATCGATACCTTGGCCAGGAGGATTATCATAGAGCTGAATGCAGATCGACATGTATCTATTCAGCTGTCTCTCGCGTTTCTTGTTCTTCGTGTATGGCACTTTGGGACCAGCATGGCACACCTATAAGACGCTCAACAGCGGCGATGAGGAGTTTCTGGCCTGGGCAAAGTACTGGATAGTCTACGCATTCCTGGTCACCGCCGAGGTGCTGGCCGACACCTTTCTGTCGTGGCTGCCGCTCTACATGCCCACCAAATTCCTCCTGGTCCTGTGGATCGTCCTGACCGCACCGGGGGCCAATGTCTGGATCTTCGATGCCATCCTTCGTCCGGTGCTGGCCAAGCGCCAGGAGCAGATCGATCACTTCCTGCACCGGGGCAAGGACAAGCTCCTGAGCGACGTCTTCGTCTCGATGTCGCAGTTGTTAGTTCGCAGTCGGACCGTTGTGCTGCCTTTTATGTCCCAGCTTTGGTCAAAATCAAGGCCTTCACTCCTGGGCGCTGAGAATTTCAATGACTTGGTGGACGCTTCTGGAGTTAGGGCATCGGAGGATGCAGACTCGGCTTCCACTTCGGTCCGCACATCAGCCCAAAATCTGTCCAGTTACTCCAGTCCCGTTGGCAGCTTAATGATCGTCAACGATGATTTCGAAGAGACTCAGGTGGGCGTTTCAAGGGCCACCACCGATCTGCACTCTGAACAATCCCTAAGCGACGTGGCCAAGAACAACATAGTGTCACTGGAGTCATCCGGTATCCTTAATCGCCGTGTCCAGCGCAAGTCCAGGATTTCCAAGACGTCTACCGATGAGCCTACCACCGCCTTTTCCTCGAAAACAAACCTGACCGGTCAGAAGGACGAGCTCTATGACGATGTTGGGGATCTGCTGGCCAAGTCGGTAATCGAGGCTACATGCCAGGAAACCCGTCAACATCTTCAACCCGTCAATCGTCGACGGTTGACTCTCCCTAATTCAACAAAATAGTACATCTTATTGATCGAAAAGCCCCAAATGAGGGTTTAATTACTGAGTTATTGCGAAATATAAATGAATAGATTTTTGGTTCTAAGGTATGAAAGCTCAACTTTGCATTTAACTTGAAGGGGGAACTCACTTGATTTGTGGATCACACACTTAAAATTATATTCCGTAGCAAAAGACCAACTTACTGACATTGGTCCTTTTGGCCAGTGTAATATATGGGCTCTTAAACTCATTTCCACCACGTCCCTCTTGACGGCATACAATCGGCACAGGGAAACGGTGGCAAAGTTTTCATCCATACTCAAGCACTCAATGTTTGTGAACTTGGCAACTCCTTGGACCTGATGTGAGCTAAAGATCGATATATAATCCCAATCATATCGACAGGGAACTTGCCTGGGAAATGTACCACAGCCCACTCAAAAATAAAAGCTTTCTTAGAGTGGCCATAACTGCCGGTTCTGAAAAACGATTTATGACTGACGAATGGCGTCATTTTGGGGATAGCGAAACAAGTCAACCGAAAATTTAACAGATAAATATCAACCATTATGAGCAATTATTAATTCTTTTTAATTACATGAAGTTTCGATTTGTTGCTGAGTTTTTATTTTAAATAACTCTTATTGGTCTGTATTTAACAGGCGGCACTTAACTAAAACTAGGAGAATGTAAACTAGATTTGGGGTATTGGTGTGTGGGACGTATTTATGGAATTACGTTGTATAGTGTTTATCGGCCTAATCACTGGCCTCAACTTCCTCATCCTCCTCATCTTCATCGCTAGCATTGCTGGCCTCTTCGCTTCCCTCCGCTTCGCTTTCGCTCTTGGACTTATTATTTTTGGCTTCACCATCGGATGTTGGTTTACTTTTCTTATTGGTGGGCTCATTATCCTTGGACTTGTCCTTCTCGTCGTCGGAGCTGGTGGAATCGTCATCGGAAATGTACTCCTTGCTCTTAAAGCCGCTTCCTGAGGTATTGGCCTTTTTGGATGGCGAAGGCTCCGATTTGCGTTTCTTGGTCGCCTTTTCAGCTTTCTCGTTGTCGCTTTCACCGCCGGCTTCAGGCTTGTAGTCGCGCATCTCGTCGTGGTAACGCTGCTTGTCCTTGGCCGCTGCCTCCTCCCACTTGGACTTGTCCTTCAGCTCCCTCCACATCTCGCCGCCCTTTTTGGCAATCTCGGTAACCTTAATGCCCGGATTATCCTTCTTAATGCTCTCGCGCGTGTCGTTCAACCAGAGCATGAAAGCAGTAGTGGCGCGCTTCGGTTTGCCGGTGTCCTTCTTCTTGGTAGCTTTTTTCTAGTAAAATAATAATAAAAGAACGTTAGAATATGCTACAATTATTTACGAATTTTTCTTACTGTTCGCTCCTTCTCCCTGTGCTTTTTCTCCTTTTTCTCCTTCTTCTCTGCCTTCTTCTCCTTCTTCTTTTTGGCGCCATCGCTGTCACCATCTCCGCCACCTCCGCCTCCACTAGCATCGCTGTCATCGTCCGAATCACTCTCCACGTTGCTGTCATACTCCTCGGCCACATCGGACTCGTTCTCGTTGGGCTTGAAGTCTTCATCAGTGGACTCCTCATCCGAATCGTCGCCGTCGTCGTCGTCCTCCTCTTTTTCTCTGGCCTCCGCTTTGAGGCGAGCCAAGTAGGCATCCGGTTCGTTCTCGTTGTCCGAGTCGCCAAAGTCAACATCCTTGTAGCCGCTCTTGTCCTTGCCCATGTTGCTCACATGCAACTTCTTCTGTGTGATGAAGTCGAAGAGCTTGGCGTACTCCTCCTTCTCAATGGAGGAGAAAATGTGGACGGTTCCGTTCTTGAGCGTCACCTCAAAGTCGAAAGAGCGTGTAGAGCCTCCGCTGCGGGCAAAGTTCACCGAACTAATCTCCTCGAAGCGGATATGTAATGGGGGCTTGTGGATATAGATGAATCCCCGCTCCAGGGGGTACAGATATCCAGCGGCGGCCTTGAAAGAGCAGCCCACGGCCGCGGTTCCAGAGTGCCCTATGAAATTACCGGGTCCGGTAATCTTCCGACCGATAAGCACCTTCATCACCTTGCCCATTACCTCGTACACGGGTCCGGAGATCTCCTTCTCCAATTTTCCCTCGTACTTGTCGCGCAACTCGGCCTCTGAGAAAGGCAGCTCAATGGTGGTCTCCTCATCGGGAGCGAAAAGCAGAACCAGATAGTGGTATCGCGTCTGGCCCTGCTTGATTGGCGGATCCAAGGAGAGCACGAAGAACATCTGCCGACTGTCCTTGTGCGGCAGCATGAAAAGCCGCAGCACAGAGTCCATGGGAATCTTGTAGTCGAACGTCTTGCCGTGCAGCTGGAAAAATGTGGAGAAGATCTTGATGTCGTAGCGACCGCGAGGCGTAAGGATCTGGATCTCCCTGAATATGGCAATGGACTCGCCCGAAGCCGAGATGACCGAGGCCTTGCTCATCACATTCTGGTGAAACTTGTCCACCGGATCCTCCTCGGCCGACTCCACGGCGGGAATGTGAAAGCGCATCTCGAGTAGACCCACGGGGGCATCATCGTTCTGGTGAAATTCCAAGGTAACCTCGTTCTTTCCGGTTACGCACTGCGAAACGTGCGACAGGGGCACCTCGAAAATGGTCTTCGACTCCTTGTCGAAGCTTAGGACGGAGCCCATGAAGCGGGCGGTGCCCCAGTTCCAGCCCTTGACGCACATTTCCTTCTCGACCATGTCCTGCGAGTAGGCCTCCTTGATGAACTTGCCAAGTTTCTCGTTCTCGCTGTCACGGAATCCTGAGAAGCGGTGGAGTAGCCCGCTCTTGGTGAACACCCGCAGTCCCCAGGTGCCCACAAACTTCTGCGAGTTGATGAGGTCTATGTCCTCCGCCGAGATCTGCTCCACCTTGCCGGTCTTTGTGTTCTTAAAGATGATGTTCTGGTCGGTCAGCTTTAGGCGTCCAGAAGACTTTTACGTGGGAAAAGAGAGAAGGAGGAACCTCAGTCAGGCAAAATGTGCAAAAATCGCCGGCGAACTTCGCGACTCACCAAGACACCGCGCATTTCGGCGTTTATGTCGTTGTACTCAAGCGAGTCCGTCATTGTGCGGTTGTACTGCTCAAATAACTAAACAAATTAACAATATATTACACCTTCTTGCGAAATTGTCTACAACTTGCAATAAATTCGGGTGACAAAAAAACAACACTGCGCGCCTAATTTTAGGTTAGACGCCGCTGCGAACCAAGCCAAAACAGAGTGACCGTAGCTGGACTCAAGCAGTATATTTGGTATATTTGCCTTGTTACATTTAAAAATTAATTTTAATGAATTTTATATAGTGTACTATTTGAATTTATTCCTCCTTTTATTATTTCACTGTTTTGGAATGTATGCAATGTAAATATGCATGTGAAACTTTGATGATCAAAAATAATTTCAGTTTAGCTTATCCTCTAAAATTTACCGAATAAAAGATTTATATGACATAAACGGTCCCACAAACCTTGGTTTTCAAATTTAATTTGTATCCCGCCAAGTAAAAGAGCTTATCAGGCACAAGAATCCGCACAATATTTAGTATTCGAAAACCAGAATCACCGGATCTTTATTTTATCGAAAATCTGTGGGAAATTTTGTATCAAGCGATTCGGAAGAGAAAGATTTCCTATAAAAATGACTTAAAAAGTGCCTTAAATGGAATGGAACCAAATAATCGTAGAAACAGACAAAAAACAAAGTCGTCAGTAAGCAGAAGGGAGGCGCAAGAAAATATTGAATTGAAGAAATTAAATTGTTATTACATTTTTAGTTTCTTGTTTTTATTGGAAATATTGGTTTGCTTTCATATTTAAGAGTGTGGTTTTTCGTTCCTTTAATAAATTTGTGTCTCTAAAATACTGCGTTTAAATTTTTGAAATATCGTTGCTGGTTAAGGGCGGTGTCGATTTGAAATTTCAGTTAGGTAAATCTCGCAATAAGCTGAGCCACAGATTCTTCTGGAATTGAAAATCCCAGGGTAACAACGAAGTCTATATCACAATTGTCATAAGCTTTAGACTCAAAGCAACAGATGGTGGTGGTGTCATTGAAGTGCTTGCCTATCTGTTCGAGGAGATCATGCACCGTGCAGTATACCCGTGGTAAAGAAAAGGTTATCAGACGCTGTTCACCGCTGTTTTGGACAACCAGCATTTTGGCAAAACTTGAATCACGTTCTGCTCGTTTATTTCTTAGATGTTCCGAGTGGATTTCATAGTTGTTGTGCGAAATTCTCTTCAATGATGATTTGAGCCTTGGATGAACTATAGCAACCGGCCTCCGAGATTGCATGTTTCCGCTTTTTTCTATTTTAACATAATAAAACTTTATTTTTAAGCGGGGTTCACATCAAGCTTATTACTCACATATTCTTGGAAACAAAAATAGAATATTCCATTATTTCGATGTAATGTTACCAGATGGTGGTAACTTTAATAAATTAGGATTTATGAATATACTTTTTCAATATAATATTCAAATATGAAAACGGTCACTCAATACTTTTGTTTACCAAATTAGCCGCATTTTTTCAGAAGAAATCTTAGAGAATTTAACTTATTAAAAGCCATAAGCCATGCAACGTGGTAAAATATCCTTTGGAAAAATCCAGTTAAATGTGAATAAACCGCCCGCAGAGACGAAATCAATTGAAACCACGACGAAAAATGAGAACGAATCCTCTGAACCCAGTGAGAGTGGTGGCGGATTCAAGAAAATTGGCAAGGAACAGATGATACGACAAATCGAGGATGTGGCCGAGGATCTGGAGAGCCAGCACCTGAAGGAAGTGATGGGCATCAGTGGATTCGGGCGCAAGGCGGCCAAAGTATTCGACATCAACGAACAGATAGAAAAAGCCAGAATTACCCGCCCAGGATTAGACAAAAAGAAGGAGGAAGCCAAGCGAGACGAGGAGGATAAAAAATCTGAGGACGAAGAAGACGTAATAGGACCTCTACCCCCATCTGTAGTGGAGGATGAGGACAAATCAACGAAGGGGGCTTCCAAAGACGAAGACTCCGATGATGATTCCTCCGATGAGGATTCCGACGACGAGCAGAGCCTTGCCAGGCGGATACCCTACACTCACGAGGTGCAAATGCAGCACGGATCGCGGGCTGTCCTGGCACTGGCAGGCGATCCTTCGGGAGCCCGTTTGGTCTCCGGTTCCATAGACTACGACATGTGCTTCTGGGATTTTGCTGGCATGGACTCCGGCATGCGTAGCTTTCGGCAGCTACAGCCCTGCGAGAACCATCCAATACGCTCCCTCCAATACTCCGTGACCGGCGACATGATCCTGGTCATCTCCGGAAATGCCCAGGCCAAGGTGCTCGACCGTGATGGTTTTGAGAAGCTGGAGTGCTGCAAGGGCGACCAGTACATCTCAGACATGTCGCGAACCAAGGGGCATGTGGCGCAGTTAACCTCGGGCTGCTGGCATCCTTTCAACAGGGAGCAGTTCCTAACCGCAGCGCTGGATGGCACCCTTCGCATCTGGCAAGGATTAAAAGCCAAGGAACAAGTGCAAGTGATCAAGACGAGGGCGCAGGGAGGACTGCGCACGAATGCGGCATCGTGCAATTTCAACAGAGACGCCACACTCATAGCAGCGGGATGCGTGGACGGATCCATTCAGACATGGGATACTCGCAAGATGTATGTGAATACTACGCACTGTGTCAGGGAGGCTCATCAGAAGGGCTCCGAAATCACCTCCATTGTGTTCTCCTACATGGGCCAGCAGTTGGCCACCCGAAGCAACGATGAGACCATGAAGCTGTGGGACCTGCGGCAGTTCAAGAAGCCGCTTCATACCTGGTCGAACTTATTTTCCCGCTACGACACGACGGACTGCTGCTTCAGTCCGGACGATAGGATGCTGGTCACCGGCGAATCGCTGCCCAAGGGTCAGACCGAAGCGAACTTGTACTTCTACAGCACCAGGAGCTACGAGGAAGTGCAGCGAATTCCTGTGTCCAACTCGCACGTGGTGAAGACACTGTGGCACCCGAAATTGAATCAACTATTCGTGAGCTGCGGCAATGGAACCATCAAATGCTATTATGACGAACAGCGAAGCATCCGGGGAGCCAAGTTATGCGTGGTGAAGACGCATCGCAAGAGGCAGCCAATGGAAATGGTGGGAGTTTCCCAGATCATTACTCCGCATGCTCTGCCCCTGTTCAGACAGGAAAAGTCGCGCACTTCGCGAAAGCGGATGGAAAAGGCGCGCATGGATCCGGTTAAGTCCAAGAGGCCGGACTTGCCCATCACGAGCGGACAGGGCGGTCGAGTGGCCAGCTCTGGAGGCACTCTCTCCTCCTACGTCATCCGCAATCTTGGCCTGAGCAAGCGTGTGGACGACGACCAGGATCCGAGGGAGGCCATCTTGAAGTATGCAAAGGATGCTGCCGAAAATCCCTACTGGATAGCCCCCGCCTACAAACAGACGCAGCCAAAGGCCATCTTCTCTGAGAAACTGCCCGCCGATGAACCGGCCACCAAGAAACCCAAGACAGAAACAGACAAATAGGTAGTCAGTCTATTTATAAGTGCTTAGAAATGTAAATAAACTCGTTACGGTTACAGAACGTAGCTTAACTTTAATCCTTATGTTAACAAATGAGTAGTGCTTGGCTAAACCATCACCTCTTGCAGGCGGTAGCAGTCGGAGGCAATTTTCCACTTGTCGTTCTCGGCAGTCACGATAAAAGTCTGCTGGAAGTTACGGATCGACTGGTGGGCAAACTTGACGGTGCCGCTGGCCAGGATGAGGTAGGTGAGCTGGTTGGCCACGGCCGGATCGAGAATGGGCTGTGCATCCAGAGTGTTCATCTGGTGGCTGGATGTGGGCAGCTCCAGGAAGTAGCGCTCGATCATCTCGCGACCTGTGGCCCCGTTTCCATTCCAGCTGAAGGTGGCATTATCCAGATACAAACGACCTATTTGCTGCAGGGGGGTAATTTTTTTTCATTTCGTTTTTTCTTGAAATTGCCGGTTCTCCCGGGGATTTTAACTCACATGTCGCCGGTTGTCCACGGAGGCATAGTAAAGACGCGTGAAGGTGTCCGCCGTGCGGGCGCAGCTCTCAATCTTGCCTTTCAATTCCTGCAGACGTTTTTGGTTATTTTATATAAATAAAAAATTAAAATTATTAACTCACGCTGTTCATTTTGTTGATTCCCGTAGCTCTTCAATTAGTGTGACCGTAGTATGTGCAACGAAACACACCATGTTTTCAGCAACAGCCGTTTGTGGTATTTAATTTTAGAATTCAAATCAAAAAATCCGTTATAAATCCTAATATGAATAACCTTAATTTTTTTCAACACCTTCATTATATTTCCGATAATGGCCTAAACCACTTAATAAAACGGTCTAAAAATAATGACCTCACGAGTCGGGATTGACAATAAAATATTTCTCGTTCATATATGTTCCCACAATACATACAAATATTTTATGTTAAGCAGATATTGACTAAGAATTGAGAAGATATAAAGATTATTTCAGGAAGATTATTTTTAAGTCCAGAAAATATAAAAACTCCACATTTAATTTTAAAAGCTTTTTATTTCTAACCATAATTTTAACTAGACACAATTTAAAGCATAGCGATCACAATTTAAATTAATAAACTTAACATTTGAAGATTTCCTATGGGAGTGACCAAACTGGGGGACACACTGGAAAATCGAGGGAGACTAAAGACTACGAGGCACTGTGGCTAGCACTACGAGTATGTCTAAACCTAGCTAAGCTAAGAACTGATTTAAAGCTAAACCCCCAGGATTATGCGTCTGTCCCCCGATTGGTCTTGAGTGGTTGCAGGGGCTGCAGATTCACCGTCTTGTAGCCTCGATCCCGTCGGAACCACAGCCAATTGTTCCCGTTGAAGTAGTCCTCGATGTGCTCTAAACTACGTCCCTTTGTTTCCGGCTGGAACATACCCATGAATACAGTCAGCAGCAGACTGGATACTCCAAACACCAGGAATACTCCACGCATTTTAAGCATGGCCTGCAAAGCGGGGAATATCTTTGCGAAGATAAAGAGCGCCACGTTCATAGACGCAAACACTCCACCCGCAGTTCTTCCCCGGATTCTGGCCGGGAATAACTCCCCGATCATGATGCCCGGCATAACCATTAGGGCTGTGTTGAAAATGATATAGCCCAAGAGGCAACCGCCGCCCACCAAAACGTCGTAGAACATTTTGGGCTGGCCATGTCTAGCATACTGAAAGGCACTTAAAGCCAGGCAGAACATGCCGGAACCGATTCCCGAGACGATCATTATGTTGCGACGGCGCACAAATATCAGGATCACACAAAAGCACATGCAGCACACTACCCGTACAGCTGCCGTACCAATCGCCGCTTTTTTGGGATTGAATTCCGCTCCGAATTCGGAAATCATATCGATGGCGTAGAAGATCACAATGAAAGTGCCGGAGAACATCTGCAGCAGGGAGAACACGATCACAATTACCAGGGGTTTGAGTGCCGCCCTTTGGCAGCACAGCTGGAAGATGTTTTCATTGGTCCTGGTGGTGACACGCTCCTTGGCCAATCTCTGCTTCATATCGTTCAGCTCCTTTTGGGCATTGATTTCACTGCCCCGCAGAAAGGTGAGTGCCTGCATGGCCCGCTTGTCAAAGCCATTACGGAGCAGCCAGGCGGGTGTCTCAGGGATGCAGAATATGGACACCATGGCCAGCAGAGGCAGGATGTTGGCGCACCACGCCACACTCCGCCAGTACATAGTGGACCCGAGGGAGTAGACCAGCAGGATTCCGCTCGAGTAGGCCACGTAAGGAGCACAGATTAACAGACTTCTCAAATTGGGCTCCGCCGTCTCCGCAATGTAGACCTTAAAAAATGTAGAAAATAATTTATTATTAACTCTGATATAACACAGTTTAACCTACATTAAACATAATAACTTAAAGTGACGATGTGTTGTTATCGGTAATGTAAGTTACATGAACGACCTTTTCTTTATTGTGATTAATCCAACAGGGAATCACTTTTTAATTAAAGTCACTCACGACCACTCAAGTTAAACTTATTCCAACAAACAATTTCATACAGTACAGGGTCACTAGAGCATAAACATCTTATTTATGTTGCAATCTAAGTACAAATACTATGATAAACAACATCAACCTGGTAATCCAAATTTGCTTTTCAGTCCATATATAGAAACTCAAGGATTATTTCATTTCTGGTCCTAGCCCTGAATAAGGTATATAAATATATGTCACCAAAACTGCTTGTTCATATATGTAACTTTTGGCTTAAAACCCTTGTTGATATTTAGATAACAAAACTAAGCTTCAAAAACCATTTGTGATGTTAAACGAAACTATCTTTTGATTTGACTTGGCCCTGAACTTAGCTAGAACTTTCGCCAGCAAAACAAATTGATCTATTTGAGGGTCACAAAAGCATCAACATCTTAATCTCTGGGAACTCTTGGATGGTAATCATAAAATCGTAAATCACGTCAGTCAGCGAACCATTAATGAAAACGAAACTCGCCGGGGGAACACGCGCAACAAGTCGACGCCCACCCATCCATTCATCCATCCACCCAGCCACCCACCCGTACAGCCCACCCACCCCGAAAAGCACCCATAAGCTGCAGCAACGTTATTATAGACTAAGGTCAAGAATCCGGAACTACTATGCGTATAATGCGGAGCGTGGGCTCGTGTGTGCGGAAAGCTTTTGCTAATGCAAATGATGCGCTGGCCATTTAAAGTCCGGGAGCGATGACGATGACGCCGTCGACTATCGTTATCACTTTGGCCGCAAGATAAGTCACGGACATATCCATAAGATACTCGTAAATAAACAGCCGGCGGACTGACGACGCATTATTAGCGTAGACATAATGGAACCGACCGGAGAAGCCGGGACAATGTAGAATGTAGCGTCAAGTGGCCAATTGACGACCTGTCCACCTGTCACGACTGCTCTTTTGCGTTCCCCACGGGAGTGCCATTTGCGGGGAGTTCAAGGCTCCGTCGATTACGGTTAATGGGTCACTCGGACAATTCCGACTTTTGTCACGTACGGGTTCCGGGTTTTCGTGTTCCGTATGTCCCATGTGAACGAACCCCTGGCCAATGGCATTGAGTCACTCACCTGTCCAGGTCCACCTAGAATTCCGGTAGCAAATCCGCAGAGGAACCGGGCGATGATCACAAATGTCAAGTCCTTGGCAATTGCCAGTGTGCTCCAGCCTATACAAAGGGGAATTACTGAGATTATCAGGGTCTTGCGGCGACCCAAATAATCCGCCAAAGGACCTGATAGCAGCGATCCAAAAGGGGTGGCCAAACTATGGACACTGGCTATAGAAATATTTAAAAGTCAATGGGGTCTTCAGCTCAATAAATGGATTAAACATACCTATCCAAGCGCCCGAATCCTTATCTATGGGAATCTCAGTGCTATTATCCGTCAATTGGGGCAGCAAAACGGCGGAAAATCCAATGGGCATGCCACAGGCAGCCGAAAGAATAAGAACTGCACAAGTGGCCAAAATCTAAAAGAAAAAAAAACGTTATTTGATAAGACAGTTTTGTAATTATAAATAATGTTCAAAATTGACCTTTAAAGATATTTTTAAAGATTTTTTTAACGACCTCTAAGAATTAATGTATCTAAATGAAATCTACCGATCATATCATCAATGTTTCGGCGACCGCCAATCAATTGCCATCAATTGAAGTTGCAATTGCATCACGGACAACTTTATTTTGATTTGCGCTGATAGTGATAAACGATCTGTGACCGCTACCCATTGACCACTATACATAGTGTATGGCAGTTAAATTTGTGACGCCAGCAAACTGGACACGAACACCCTGAAATTGAATGACATTTCCTGCCATTCGCTGACATTTCATTCGACTCAATTCCAGAGGCTCCGTCACATGTCCGCCACATGTAGCCCCCAACCGAAGCGTTTTCTAATCATTCCGCGAAGAAAGTTCAATTGCGTATCTTATCATTTTGTCCTTCACAGAATATTTAGTATCTGTCACGCATGTCTTGGCGAAACCCCGAGATGTCCGATGTTCGACAAAGCGGTTGACAAGATTGTAAACCAAAGTTTGATTTTATGCTTAAGTGCTAAGTGTTAATTCAATGGGAACGTCTTTATTGGTTCAAATCGTAACTCTTTTGTCTATCCCAAAATTAAGCCCATTTGTTTTATTGGAATTAGAATAAAAAAGATTTTCTCTCATTTATTTTATCATTATTTCTATTCATTTGTTTCCCCATTAACTTACCTGATTTATTATTCCCCTTCGATTGGCCACGTCGTCATCCTGCTCATCAATTGTTGAAAGTTTCCTGGAATTATGGTTCCCCAGTTTACATTGAAACTCCGCTCCTGGAACCACATGATAGGATGTTGTGTGGGGCACAAATTTAAGATATTCATCATCTCTATAATTGGGAGTTGACCAAAAGAAATCAGAACTTAGAAATAATAATTCACCAAAATTAAATGCTTTTAAACAAAACATTAAAGATGGATATGAAATTCAGAAAAAAATGCCACGGGTAAATAAGGTGTTCAATTATTATAGTTTGATTAGTGAATGAGTTGTAATAAAATAATGACTAACTGATTTCACACCCAGATAAGATTGCCAAACTATATATTAATGCCCCTTAAAGCCTTTTTTGTTTTATATAAACAAATATTGGGTAATAAAAATTATTCCGCTATTAGGTTTTATTGTCAAGGTACTCCGACACTTTTCCAGCTTAATGGGCTTAACGAGTTGCAATTATTGGCAATTCATGGGCACTTGGGAACCGTTCGGATCGGTAATACGGGGCAACCCTTTCACACGCCACTCAAATCAATCCAGTTGCATTCCCATTGTTACTTTTACCGTGTTTTGCTGCACTTTATCCGGTCAATTTATGGTTTTGACTCATTGCTAAAAAACATTGGCTGGCCGGAGGGTGATAAGCAAAACGCCGGAGAGCAGAAAATACGTCACTTTTGGGAACCAGCTGTGGTTTTCAGGTTTGTTTTGGCGCTGAGATAAGAAAAACATAAGAAAAAACGCTTAGCGATTTGAGCGTTTCGCTCTCTCGCTCTTTCGCTTTGAAGCTTTTGTTTTGCTTGTGTTTCAACAGCTTAAATGTTAATGTATTTGTTGTTTTATCGCTTTGCAAGGTTAATATGGAGTCACGTTTAATGAACCGAATAAAACTTTCTTACAAATATTGAAAAAATTTGAATATACATAAACAGTGTGCCAAATTAGTTTTGCAGCACAATGAAACAAAGTGGCATTTATAGGCCTACAATTATCTGCGACTTCCCCTTTGCATTGTCACTGATCCACAAAACTGCAAACCTTGGACATCTAAAACTCACTTTTAGCAATGGTAACACCATACATAAGTCGGTTAATCGTGATATGCATGTTAAAAAATTAAATAAAGTAAACCGATTTTGTCCAAAAAATTTAAAAACAAAAGAAAATCTCATTGTTTGACATAAACAATAACAATATCGCAATGTCAATATAGCAGTATCGCCGGTAGAAATCGTCTGCGATTGATTGAGGAAGTACAAAAGATAATGTCACTGGTTCAATGTACAAAAATGACTATCAAAATAAACGGGTTTGGCTTTCCTTAAAATTGAAATGCACTCTAATTCCAAGAATTATGAATTTAAATATAACAATTAGTTTTTAATGATCCTTAAATTCCTAGAGTAAGCTTTCCAATCACAATCAATCGGCGTGACTGAAGTCCAAGTCGACTTTATTTGCCCATCAATATGCTGATGTGTGAATTGAAAAAGTCGCCTGCACGACTGTATGGATTCTATAAACTGAAATGCTCACCCACTGTTGACACCACAAATTAGATAATTTATAGCACATCGGCACACACTCGAATAAAACAATCATCTGGGAGCATGTGGCTGCCAATCGAATGGCCATCCAACAAATGATTTCGCTTAATTGAGGCAATCGGCATGGAAAAGAGGGTAAAGTCAGCCAGCTGATGGCGCCATCTCCAGCACTCAATCAAGGATTAATTTCATCACTGGTTGGCATGGTAGTTCCGGTCTACGCGGCGTATACATAATAACTAATCGGAATTTAATAGCGAGATAAGATAAGCACGAAAAAGGCTCGAGACCAACGAAATCTCGGAAACTGGTTAAGGGTAATTTAAAACGAAAGCAATAGGCTTATCACCAAATAATGATGAGGTTCACCAATCCAATTAGGGAATTTCCGAAGCAGAGGAAAGAAGAGACCAGAAGAAAAATTTCACAATTTTCGAAACCTACTCCTGATGAGTAATAACAAATCAATCAATATTTATCTTTAATGCACGCAAACTGAAAGACTTAAATTCTTAAAGAAAGCAATATAATTTTTATTCAATCAGGTCAATCAAGGCATGTAAATTGTTCATTGATAGATGTGGCTATCAGCCTAGAAATATTTCAACTCATCATGAGATTTGATAACGTTAAAATAACTTTTGTACACACCTCAAAACAATGCACATTTTAAGTCTATAAATTCTGGTGACCGCGAAAAAATGTACTTTTGTTTTCACTTAACACGTGTTTTGTCTGGTAAATACCCCGTATCTAATCTCTTTTTTTGGAACTAATATATAGAGAAGTTAATAATTTATTATCATTTTGTGAGGTAATTGAACGGAAATCTTTCTTTTGGGACTACTTCGTTGATTACTGAATACTTTGTACCAAAGACTTTTAGACAGATCTGACTGGCATTCTGTACATTGCTACAGATAAGACATATTTTTTACTCGAAATCGACTATTAGGTGGCATTGAAACACCCCTTATCGACGGGTGCCCAAATAACTAGCAATAATCTTGCACTGGGAGTACTTCAGAACCTTCAGGGTGGACCCTAGCAACACAAATGCAAAAAAACAGCCCGAAGAAACTTGTTTGTGGTTGCTGCTGGGGTTTAAAGTCGAAGGGGGTATTTTTAGCTGGCCAGACAGTAAATTCGAATAAAAATTCTGATGAGTGGACACAGTGTTTAACACAAACAAATGCACGAACGATAATTTTTTGTTTTGTATTTTGTTTTGATTTGTTTTTTTTTACCTTTCGGCACTCATTTTAGCCAGCTATAATGAAGGCAAATTAGTTCAAGTAGTTTCGAAATTAATGTATGGAATTCTTTCGCTTTTTCCACCCTTTATATAACTAGTCGCGACTTAATGGGCTCGCTTCAGATGCATTTGTAAAACAAGGCACTCGATCGCGTGGTTAATATATCTCGGAACTCGGGGAACACAAAACACTGGAAGAAAAGCGAGCGACTACGGAGGAGTGACAATTACAATTCATGCCAAAACGCACACTGGCTGGCAAAGTGGTTTGGATGCGGCTTTTATTTATGAGCAGCGATCGACGCTGCGATCGCAACACGCACACAAACAGACTTGCCAATTATTTAGCATTCTCTCTCTTTTTTAGCATGCCACCTTAGCCGCTCGCTTGTGCTGTCTCCCTCTTGCGCGCCTGCTGCGAAAGCATGCTTGCAAAAAGGTTCTTCCTTTGCTTGACCAAGATCGCAGCTGATCGTGCTATATGGCACTATAACAGTTATTTGAGCTCTCTTTATTTCCACTTTCTCTCTTCTGAGCGACGTAAAGTTTTCAAAAAGCTTTTTCTCTAACTAGCCAATACTAAAACCAGAATTTAGATCGCTAGTGTGAACTTATGGAATCTAGAATGGGGAAAAATAAACAAACAAAAAAATCCAACTAAGTGCTATAACTATTTATCCAATTGTTTTAACTATGAACGAAAAATCGCATTATTTAAATATGTTATGGAGTTCAGTGCCATACATTTATGCTTATATTTTAAGCATACCTTTACTTTTGGTGTACTAAGAGACAAAATGAAAAAAGAATAGTTTATTAATATCAACTATATTATTCTTTTCTTTTTATGTAAAGGTCAACATTTGTAATCTGGTTTCCAAATATTTATAATTGGCATTGCTCGAAAGATCCTAAAATATATTACAAAAGCTTAAAACATAAGTTTTATGTTAATTTGTTCAACTACAGACTTTTTGTATACTAACAAAATTAATTATGAAATTCAAGATTGTAACGCAAATTAAGTAAGTGAGAAAATCATTATTGTTTTCTGAGAAACAAACGGAACGATGAGTTAGCAAAAATTATCGTTATTTCTAGGAATTCCAAATAACAGATTTCCAAAACAGTAGTTATATTAAATCGCTACATATGTATTTTGCCACCTGCCTCCCTTTCTCTCTTCTCATCCCAATTTCTCTCAATAGACAAGAGCCTGCGAAAAGAGCATTAAGGACACGAGCAATGAAAGCAGTCGTGAAAATTACCCGAGGGTCCGAGCAAAGCTGAATTGAAAAAGCTTTTCATTCATAACCTTTCACAACAACAACAGCAGTGGGGATTGACATCAACAACAAAGGCGGAAATGCAGCGAAATGGCATTTTCTGTAAAGAAAAGCGGAGCAGGAAAATGACAAAAAATATACATAAGCAATGGCGGATACGGATCAGCATGAAGGGCATGGAAAGGACAACTAAGGAAAAATTGTGTGCAAACTATCTAGCAAGGAAATTTATTAACACTTTTTTATTCGCCCCTTTTCTCGAGAGCTTTTGTAAGCGGCTTACGCTATCCGCAGAGGTAGGCTATCCCCGCCCACTCCCCACTTTCACTCCCACTTCCGTTTCCTTTCGCTAAGCTCAAACACTTGCACAAATAAATGTATCACCCGGAGCGTCGGAAAACGCTCTCTCGCTGATTTTTCTCTCATTTTAATGCTTCTGTGTTTCATTGTCTAGGTCGAGGCAGCTTTTTCTCCTGAAGGTCGCCTCCTGACTAACTGTTCGATGTGTCTGTACTGGATTTGTCTTCCTTTTGTGGGTGTAACGTAAGTCGAGCGGGAGGACAACTATCGACCGAGTGCGGGGGATGTTCACAAGGTAAACTGGCGGCGAGGATAAACAGTTAACCCTTTTACCGAGTTTTGTTTGGCCCAAAGCGGTAATCCTTGTCTGCCTCCCAATCAAAATTGCCTAGTTTTAACTTTTGGTAATCGCATCATGATTTTGTCAGCCAACCAATTGAATTCCAATTTGCATTAAAATTGGCAATTTGCACATTGTTTGTCGGCCTAACACTCCCACGACTGGACAACATATCCATATGCAGAAAATATGCAAATGCCTAATTAAGTGAGTTATTGTTCAAGGGCAAAATCACTTTTCACTAACTGCCCCCGAACCACCCACAAAAAGTATGGAAAGCTCGCTGATGCACTGAAAGCCAATCACTGGAAAGAAATGCTGTGTACATTACAGGGAAATCGTCGCAGAATTCTTGTACCAAGGCTAAACTTGTTCTGCTCTTTAAATTAAAAAAATAGCAAAACCATAATCATAGCAATAAAATGCCAAAGCACAGTTTGGAAATAAAAATCTTTATAACTACTATAATTGTTTACCTAAGTACTAGTTAATTAACTTTCTTATACCTTATTTATCAGAACGAAAACGGATATAGTTATAACAATAAAATTACTTATTGCCCGAAAAAGAGTTTAAATTAACCTACCTATGAATTAAAAGTTATTCTTTGAAAAATAGGTTATTAGCTTTATCAAGTAAATTCGGTTTTTTTTTAGTGACTGCTTTGGATATTTACCCCCAGGCGTATACTTAATTTGAGATTACTTTTACCGTAGGCGTATACTTAATTTCTTCTCTGCTTCTTTCAGGTTAGTTTTTTTTCAGTGACCCTAATGGCATTACCACTCCCACTGGCTTTTTTTCGCCAGCATCACATTTTCCCACTCCATTGGGCCGTAAATCACATTGCAAATCAAAAGCAGTGCCCAGCAGCTGCCATAAACTTTTATGGCAAGCGAGCGTGGGAAGAGCTTACGCTTTCGAGAGCTTTTCACGCTCCCGCAAAAGGAAAAGCGTTCGCTTTTCTCTCTCGCTTTTCACTTTTCGCAATTCGCACCCACACTGGCAGCGGAATTCTCCTGCTGCTGCTTCCGTTTCACTTTCAGTTGCTTTCGAATTGTCCGCCAAATTGGACGCTCCAAGTGCCCGTAATTTTCAATCCACCCACGGGAGCAGACTCAAAAACAACAACAGTAGGGATACCAAACCACGCAAAACAACAACTTTCGTCTGGAAATTCTACCTTGTTACATTCGCTAAAGCTTCACAGCAAAAAGATCCTCGGCAAAAAGTGCAGAAAAGTGAAGAAAATCGGAGAGGAAAAACCAAAGCCAATTTTTAATTGTGTAAGTCCCGCGTAATGTACGCATGTGTGTGTGTGTGTGTGTGCCGTGTGCGTGTGTGTATTGGTGGGAGTGTCCTTCGAGTCCTGCCAGTAAATATTTAAAACAATTAAAGCCCGACGAGAGTGAGTAGAAAGCCAAAGCCTGCCCCAAGGTCCCGCAGGACCCGTTGACGTGCCTAATTAGACGGCATTCCGTCGCACATCCTGCTGGCGGGATAACTGCATTGTCTGGTTAATTCACCGTTAATGCAGCCTGATTATAGCCCACGTCCTGACGTCTCGACATCGCGACATCCTGACCAGCCTCAATCCGAGCTGCCTCCTGCTGCACCGGAGACCCAAAGCGAACATATTGCCATTCGCTGGAAATGGCCATGAAAACTCGCAGCAACTGCTACCTGCTACATTTTCAAAGCATACTTTTTCGGGGAATAAAGCCTTGGGTCAAGGGGAAAGTTTGCCCGGACTTAACAACAAGACTTAACTTGACTTAAGTTAACATTCAACTCAAGACAAAACTTAAGATAACTTTTAAATAATTTAACGCCAAAAATGTGATGAGGTTTTTAGGGAATCAATTTGTTTAAAGAGTTAGAAAACAAACCTATTTTTATAGGTATATATTTATTGATTAAAATAATACTTAAATAGCTGTTTATTGCTGAATTGTCTTCAACAATTTTTGTTTCAGCGATTTGCTTTTTGACCTCCATTTAAACCTTGAGAATTTGATCTTTTATTCCGTGCTGTGGTTTCATTTTGGATTACTTAGATATAAGAGCGAAGTAAAACTATCTAATGACTTGAAAAGGAATTAAGACTTAAATGGAACCATATTTAACAAGAAGTTGTACATCTTGAAAGCTCAATACTATTAGTGCCATATCAAATATATATCCTGATTTCAAATGGAAACTCTTTTGAGTTAAAGCATATTGCAATTTGATTTCAGACACAAATTATGCTTGGGTTGAGCTTAGATTAAAACCTGATTGAAACCGTAATTTTCATTCTTTTGAGTAACTTGTTCAATAAATTTGCATGTACATCTGGTAAACCCCATTCCCCGCCCCCCGTCTCTCCCAATTGCAACCGCTTGGCTGGGCATCAGGTGCATCCAATTCCGGGCCGAATGGATACTTCGGGCTGAGCAAATATTTGCCACAAGTTGGCTAAGAGTGGTGCCTTCAGACCTCACCCCTTCATCCTGGCTCTCCGCTCAAGCCAAGCGTGGATGAACGCAAAATTAATTCCAGCTTCCACCCGCTGAGTACCCATTTCTACCCGGACTCCTTGCGGCATCTTGAGGCCGAGTCCCGATAACTTTTTACTACTTTTGCTATCCTTTTGCTCATTCTGCCTAAGTTTTCCCAGCCTCTTTTCTTCGCTTTCTTGCCTCATTGTTATTGGAATGTCTATGTTGAGTTTTTTTTTTATTGTTATACAGTCGAGCTTCTATAAGTGGAATAATATAATTTCAATTATATTTAAATAAGTGAATTGAAAATCATTAAACTGTTATATGTTTTCTGAATCACGACAAGTCACTGGAAATATAATTAAAAGTTGAATGGCTGGAATATCAAAAACTGAATACAGTTTTTGGCGGTTGAACCATACAAATTAAAGTACAAAAGAATATATTGGTTTTCTACAGAAATATGGTTTTCTGAAATTGTATACCCAATTCCTTTTTTAATTTTTGCCATATTAAAGAGTTACTTCGTGAACATGACTTCAAATATTGTTTTATAACGCAACTATATTTCTTTATTTAGTAAATCCTGGAACATCTACAATTTTATTTTGGCTTTCTCCTGTGGCTGTCGTGGCTTTTGTTATTGTCGTGGCTGCTTGCGTTGTTCGCTGGTTGTTCGTTGTTCTCGCTACCTTAGCATCCTTGCCCTTGGCGCGCACTTTTCTTCTTCTGCTAGGGTCCTTCCCCCTCATCCCCCTCCCCCTCCTTGTATCGCTTTTTGTTCCTTTTCCTGTGTGCCTTGTGCCTTCCTTCCTGTTCGGCATGAACGTGCGTTGTTTCCTTCGCGTACGGGCTTTTGGCATTGGCCTGTCCGTGTTTTGTGCGTGTTTGCCAGGGCTCAGGCGGTTTTTTCCATTTTTGTTGGATATTTTTTTTTTTGCTGTTTTCCTAGCTATTTGTTATTTTTTACGGTTGGCTCCGAGTGCTTTTCTTTTGTGTGTACATTTAAATCGCAATCAAATAACAATAAAAACTTCAGCGAGCTGACTAAAAAAGTGATCAGTGACATCATGGCATCCAGTGCATTAGTCTTAAGACATCCTGATGGATGGCTAGATTTGGCTGTGGGTGTTGTGTCAACCATGTCGTATACGCGATGTGGTGGATGTGTTGACTTATCGTCCGGGAAACTTGTTGGGGAAAAAGGTGGTGAATTGATCATCCTAGGAGTTGTGGTGTACCTTTTTTGCCTGTGGTGCTGAAAGAAAATTCATTTTTCAAAAATGTATAAAATGATTTAAAAATATTTAAGTTAAATCTCTCTATTAGTTTTTAAAGGAACACAGCAAACCTTGATGACAATTCCAATTATTGGCAGGAAGTATAATACAAAGGTGTAATGAATTACTTGTATTTATTAATGGCAACGTGCGGTATTAACTAAAGAAGGACAGCAAATGCTTTGAACTTTGAACTTTGCAATGGGTGGACTGAAGGTGATTGGGGTCAGGAAAAGCTAGCCACGGCTACAGCAATAAGCTGTTAAACTGCTTGTGCATGTCAGCACAACCTTTCCCCTGGATTTCCCCGACATATTCCGCTCCATTCACTCTTTATCTCTCCGCCGCAGTTGTTGTTGCATTTCCCTGACAATGCAACTGCCAATATCGGTGGATGTGGATGTGGATGTGGAAGGCCGATTGTGTTAGTTGTTTGCGGCTAACATTGACATTTGTGTCCATTTAAGCGTGAGGTTCCTTCAAGGGAAGCGCGCTCTTATGCAACATATGAAAATCAAATCAGATTGGGTAAATACATCGGGTACACACAAGTGGAGAATATCGTACTGAAATTTTTTTAAATTTACACAGAATTTTGTTAAATATTATTTAAGTAGTTTCCCAATGTGTGGGATCATTTGAATTACATCTTTTATATCTTATGGTTTATTTATGAATGGGAATTTCTATCATAAATATAAGTAAGGAGGGAAGGATCTTTTTAGCTTACAATTCTTTTTTCGAGTGTAATTCAGCCACGTGCAAACATATTACAGATATCTGCTCACTTGTATCAGCATCAATGTCATTCGAAGGTTGCATTCACATGCCAAATTCATGCATGGGATTTGCGTTCTTATTTTTTGACAAATAAGTTCTTTCCCAAAAAGGGCATTCTGGGTCAGCACTCGGCCAATTCCTGCAATTGCTGCATGATTAAACTCTGCAGCATTTCCCTGGCCAATACGCATCCGTGGCACGGGCAATCCCGGGAATTGGGAATGTGCTGCGACTGCAGGCTCGTCAGTTGCAGACGTCGTTGCGCCTCCATCCTCGTCCGCTTTTTCCAGGTCCTGACGTTGTAGAACACACAGCAGTAGACAGTTATGCCTGTTCATAAAAAGTATAAAAATTATTAAGACATTTTTAATAATATTCACTCACTTTTAATCCATTACAATCAAATGAAAAATGATAAGATAAATATTAGTTAAACAGTTTGGAGTTTAAAATGTAAGGTTAAAAGTAATAAATGACTGAGGTGCATCGCTTTAGATTTTCAGGAGTTTATAGGTTTTTTTATTAAGTTGTTAAATACAATTAGTAATTCCTCTTTAAAGTTCAAGAATTAAAAGCAAACCAAGATTTAATTGTCGGTTTTAATTATGATTGAGCCTTAAATACTAATATTGCTGAATATTTTTTTAACAAATATTTGGTTAACTTACCAACTGATAAAACTGAGCTTAAATCTTGTCTCGTATTATCTTACCTATTTGAACCACAAATCTATGCCAACTTACCAACTCCCACAACGGCAATGTGTAAAATCAAAACCATGAAGACAAAACGAGCATAGTGCCGATGTTTCCTCAGCTCTTCAAATGGAAATTCAATTGTAGCATTGATGATCCTATTTGCAACCGTTTGACCACCGCTTAAGTTTTCCAGTTCCTCTGGCGTTTCCACATCGGATTCCGTGTAATTCCCAGTAGTGTTATTTTCGTTTTCGTTCTCGTTATCGTACTCAAACATCTGGAGCAGCTGCGTCTCATTTAGCCAGTCGAAGTCTTTCCGGGAATACCAAAAAACAAAAACAATCAAAAGACCCACGGGGGCATTCTAAAGTGCACTTACCCGTAAAATTTTCATTGGCTTTGGCCAGGTGAAAATGGGAAATCGAGGTGACCATCAGCAAGATCCACCTGGCAGCTTTGCTTTGGGCGAACAGAATCATGGTGTTCCGCCGATTGTTCCAATGCAACTGAACAAACTAAAAGCACTCGGGCCCCGACAATACTATCAACAAAACAGCTGTTTGCGGGCCAAAATAAACATCTTTAAATTGATTTATTTAAGTAGAAGAATATTATTTAAAGGGAAAATAAATCAGCGAAATTTTCTGCAATAGATAAATATTCAGCGCAAGTAATTTATACTGACTTTAATAACTTTCATTCTTTAAATATTTTCTTAAAAAACTCATTTGAAATGCAATGATTTTGGAATCAATAGTTCTTTAAACTTAGATCTATGGTTTCGCAGTTCCATAAAAAAAATCCAAGACGGGCTTAAAGAAAATACAAATATATTTTATACTGTTTTAATTAAACACATAATTATAATTCTTGGGAAACTAAATACATACAATTTAAAAAAGCGCATTCTCTTCAACCCCAAAAACTAAAACTTTATATTTTTATGCTTTTTAAATGAGACATTCACTTGATTTTATTTCCTAAGATAAGGCAGTAAGTTGTAGCTTTTTTGAATGTATTCGAATAGCATCCAAAATAAAGTGAATGGGTCAAAAGATGAACACTTCTAAGCACACTGTGGGATGACTCCACAGTTTTCGACGCAGAGCGAGTTACTGGCGAAGCGACAGTTGTGGCAGAGGCAGCCGACCTTGGCGGTGTGGATGAAGGTCAGTTCCAGGATGTGGGCCGTCTCCTGGGGCAAAGTGGGCCACACAATGCTCTGGGTTCGCGGGGCATAGACATCGAGGCCATCGGAAGTCGATGGCGTAGCCTGCGGAATCCGGAAGAAACAGCAAATACATCCTGAGCGAAGGAAATCGGAAATCTCCGCTCAGTGAGTTGATTATCGGAATGGCAATCATTAAAACTCACCCAAACAACCCAAAAGAATCAGAAGGCCAAGACCCAAGAGAGTCAGCAGAAGGATTTTTATTTGAGCCTCAGCCAGCAGAGCGTCCTGGCTTTTATTCACAATCTCAGAGCAATAACATTGCTCCAATAAAATGAAAATTGCAACTATGAAAAAAATGAATCGAGTGCTCGGCGCCAAAGACATTTTGTTAATGTCTTTCCCATGCTTTCCATCGCACAATAAACAACTTGAAAATGGCAAAACAAACGAAAAGAAAGCAGCTGCAAACAGATGGCGACATCGCCGTGGAATAATAACAATCGGCTTGCAAACTTCTGTGCAAATTAAAATGTTGCAAGTGCTAATCGGAGTGAAGCTTATTTTCTTTTTATTTAAATGCCAAAAGCAAAATTTTCGTTTTGCAAATCCCCTTTTTCTTCGTGTAGCAGACTTGGTAACTTCTGATGTAAAATTTATAGACGAAAGCCTTTTAAAATCTTACATACTTTAAAACTACTTTAAAAACTTTTCAGACTGAATATGTTTTTGAGCATTAAAGTATTTTTTGAATTTTTTATATGCTACAAATTAACCTTCTTACTCCGTTACTTAAATTTTTCAAACTATACATGCAAATACTTCAACTGTAAAAAAACAAGGAAAGGTGATTCCACCAATTAAATTATTAAATAGCCAATGGATAACTTTCTTTTATATTATTATATATTTATATTATATATATATAAATATATTTATTTGGATTCTGAATGTATATACATAGGCTATCTCAACGAGTACATGACCTTCATCGCTGCCCACCACCCACTTCACCTTGCCACCTCGATTCCTCCCACTTGTCTGAAAGCATTAAATCTGTACGCTTTGCCTCGGTGTGCATTTGTCATAAACCAAATAAAAAGTAACCCATTTGCCCTGAGAAATTACATTTAAATTGCAAATTTAAAGTAAAAAACAAAACAGGTCGCATACACAACACACCCGACATTCAGCTGCACTCAAAACCATGAAAATGTATGCAAAGGTGACAACCCAAAAGGAAAAGAGGAAAATCCTGCGAAAACTGGATAACAAGAAAAAATCATTTGCAGACATAATTCACTTAAACGCCAGCTGTCTCGCTTCGTCCTTGTATATTCATTTCTCACACACTCATCTCCCATGCATTAAATTTTCCACTGTACTACTTGAAATTCCAAAAATTATATCCTCAAGGCGACTAAATACACAATTGCTTTTAGTTGGCGTAATTTTTAATCGATATTGGGGCAATTCATTTAAAAATAGGCTAATGGACAATGTGTGTACCTTTAATTATTAAAGTCGTGACATTGCGCAAAGAAAAGTGATACTATAAATGGATATAGATTAAATTTCAAATTTGTAAACTGGTCAAGGCCATTATATCAATTTTCTTTGAAAATTAATGACGAGGTCTTGTTATCCACTTAAAATATTTTCTAATTCAGTTCAATTAGTGTCTGAAAAAAAAGTGCATTCCTATTTAAAGAACTCAAGTATGTGTTTTACTAAGACCCTAAAAACCATACTTTTATCGAACTAAGAAGGCCACAGGCAATACAAATTTACTCTTACATTTTCAACAATTTAATCAACGAAATGATTTGCAATTTGAAATTCATAAAAAAAATGAGGAGAATCACTTGAAATGCCACTTTACGCGCATTTTGATTGTGATTTAGCGCTGAATTTGCGATTACCAGGACGATGACAGCGAAGGACGACAGACGATGACGAAGTAGATGAATATTTAATGCGGGGAACAGGACAGGACCCCAAGGAGCGAAGGACCCTGAAGTGAGGAGCAGCGGAGATGCAATAGAACGTGAAAATCTGTTCTCCGCAAGCATTTTCCGAGGGATCTGGGCTTTGGGCCTGGAAAGCATTGGAATGGAGGCAACTTTGTTGCATCGAGACAAATTTGTATGCGTGTGCTTTGGCCTCTGCCGATGGTCTTGTTGCTGCTCCCGCAAAACTGAATAATCGATATTGCCTGTCGAGCACTTGAAATAGCACCAATGGCACATTGAACGGCACCAACTACGGAAAAAGAGGCCATCTGCCTTTTTTGTTCATCCTGATGGTTTCATTTGCATCCACTTTTTGAAGAGGCAACACTTAGTACTGCATAATTATTCAAGGCTTTGATGTTCATCACTCAGTCATTGGACAACCAATTTTAGTTGTACGAATGCCTCAAATAGTTCTGCAGGCATTTAACAACTTTAAACTTACTATTTTAAATAAAATAGTTTGATTAAATTACATTGTCAAAGACTTACTTCACATAATAATTGAAAAGGTGTCTAAACCAGACTTTTTTTTCTAAAACACTTTTCAAAGAATTTAAGTATGTACCAATCTGTGCCCTCTGTTTTATATTCCATCTTAATCAACTAGAAATTCAAAACTTAAAACAATATTAAAGTGATATCTATCGATTAACTAAAAAATCTTCGTTTATTTCAATACAAACATCAAAATAAAATAATTGTAGAAGCTCTAAAGTATTCCTAGTTTTATTGACTGATTATCTTCAAAGACAATCCAATTTTTTTATCAGTGCAATTTACATATCCTATTCACCTAAAACTTAACCACCCACCACCACCCCACCCACGGGGCGAAGGTCACCCCACTTGCTTTGTTAGCCGCTTGTGGGCAGCCTTCGTGGGTTCAAGTTCAAGTGCTCCGAGTTTGCCCCCTCATAATTGCCGTGACTTTTGCAACAACAGAAAATACAAAAAATACAGATGAGGCGGTGATGATGATGACGATGACGATGACGATGACGAAGGTCCCTTGTCTCGCCTTGGGCTCCCGGCCCAGGGAAATTTAACTTTCGCATAAAAATGTCAAAAAAAGGGAAAATTATGAAATGCCAAAAGGCGGAAAACGCTGTCGGCGGATTGCTTGCAAAAAAAAAAGAACAGGAAAACTAGAATGCAGCTCATGTAAGCGGTGCCCCACCGCCGCCCCCTCGTGACTGCATTGCACATTCCCAAGGTCGTTAAATGCAACCCACCCACCGACGCCCCTTCGTTTTCATCAAGCGTAAACAAGCGAGCGACGGCTGAAGCTCGAAAACATTTTCACACTCGAATTGACCAAACACAAACAAGGCAAAGAGCGAGGGGTTTGGGGGGTGGAGATTGGGATGGAAAGTAGGGTGGGAGTTCAACTCCCTCCTCTTCTTATTAGATCCTTTTTCGCTTTAACACATGTCTGATCCGTTGCACATTAATTATTAATTGGTTGTTTTATTAAAAAGGATTTGACTTAGCTTTGAGCTTGCTTCAAAAGCAGCTATGGCAACCCCGCCATAGGCTAATTTATAATTAGAAAAACAAAAACTCACGGGGTTTTATGCAGTTTAAAAAACTTATAAAACTTTAAAATGTTTGCATAAATAAAATATTGAAAGCAACCAAGTTTCTAATTGACCTAGTTATTATATACTATATTAGACACAACAACTTTAATTTCCACTGCCGTGGTAACAGTAATCGATGCCTTTGTCTTGGAAACAAAAACATTGAGCCTTGAATTGGTTTATTAACATTATTAATTTAACATTTTAAGTCCCTTTCATATGAGCTACCATGCTTCAGATGCCATGTCTTTGTTTTTGAGACAAGGTAAAGTAATTACTTTTAAACAAAGCACTGGTAGAACGAAACAATGCAAGTAAATCCAGTTGGTTATGCAACGAAGCCTGTCAAGGAAATTAATCTGAATTATGCTTCACATACTCACAAATATTAGCTTGCAGTTATTAAATGTGGATAGATAAATATAGAATATGCTGCATGAAAAGTATTTCAAGGTATCTACTTTAAACAGAGCAATTTGCAGATATATCTATTTAAAATTAAAAGCTCTTAGCTAAATCAACTGTGACCTAAAACCTCAACCCAAGCATTTAAGCAATCTTTTGGTTTACCATTTCGTAAATAACCCCAAATAAAAAGCTCCAAGCGAGTGTGCTATTTCAATCAAGTCTCATACATAAATTTGAACAGTAAGTTGGTCAGAGTTTGCATTTCAGTTGGCCAAACTAACCCAACCCAGTTACTTGTTCTACCTACCGACGAAATGCCAATTGTTTGTGCAGACTCTCCATTTACGTGCCCAGAATAGTCGGATTGCTCGGACTTGTCATAGATTTTCTCTGGGCGCTAAAATGCTTTCGTTTTCACCTGACCGATGCGATGCAAAACTTTCCTGGCACTTTTCACGCTTTTTCAATGGAAACTTTAGCGTTTCCGCCTGCCACCTCTCGATTTTCATTGTCAGACGGTTGTGATTCAACTATTTCCCGAAAAGTTCGCACAAAGCTAAATGTTTATTTGTACTGCAGTTAGTTCGCTGCCTGTTTGTTGGTTTGTTTCTCTGTCATTGTTATTGTTTCTCTTTTTTTTTTCTGTTTGTCGCCGCTGAATCGCATTCTTGGACTGGGAATCATTAGGAACTATTTGCTAAGCAAATGCCACTGGCATTGCGAACGGGCAGAAATAGTTGCAGGCGGAATGCTGGACCGCAGAAAAGGGAGAACGAGAAAACCCGGCCAGGAGCAGAGCAACCTTGCTAGAAAATGGCAATGGGAATTGGGTTTTGTGGTTTTTTCCTTTTTGCCCTGCGGCGTTTTTCACTCCGAGTTGAAATTCCCTGGCATTTCCCACGATTCAACCCATTTTCACAGGTTCGCTGATATCATCATTGGCACATTAACAGCTTCATTGGCACACTCACTTGGTTAAATACACATTTGACTGCCTAATTACGAGGCTGTCAACAAATTGCAATAAAAAAAACATCGCCATTTCAGCCAAGTAAAATGGCACAAAAAACGTGACCAGGCAAGCAAACTCAAGCAGTGCGGAAAGGCAGGAAAATCCTCTCACATCTCATCACATATCCCATCACACGATGTTATGGCCACTACAGAAAGTGTGACAGTTGGACTATATAGTATATGTATACTATATATACTCGTATGCACGCTGGTGGGGGTGATGGTGGGGGGTGGTTGAAAACGTAAGTGTGGGTGGGTGTGAACAAGTGTGAGTGCCGCCCAGCATCAAGTGCCATTGACGGCGCGTCATTTTCTTGAGAACTCATTTATCCTCGCCACCATTCAAAAAATACAAAAAAACAGGCGTCTCTGTGTATTTAATTAACGAAACGGAAATTACAAAATGTGCTTGCCGCTATTAGATCCATTGAACTTGGATTAAGTTTAAATTAGCTGGCTTAAGTCAATGAAAAAGTATTTTTAGATGTGTAATATTCATCTTGAAGGTAATTAGCTTTTAGCGCTTTAAGAAGAATTTGTATTTAAACTTTTTAGTTTCAATTTTAATACTTCTCAAATATTTTTCTCAAATATTTTTCTGACAATACAAATTTAATTTTTTCCAATTAGCATATTCAAAGCAACAAATAACACACATGTTTTCATATTATAAATTCCGCTTTCGATAATTAAATAAATATCTTCACACTCAAAATATAATTAAGTAATTTTCTATACATTTAAAAAAAACTTTTGAAGCTGTAAAATATTTCTGTTTCCCTCCCTATTAATCGCATTAAATATAAAGCTCATTATGGTGTAAGGATATTAAATTTGTCAAAAAGTTGTTATGCAATTAAAACACTTTATTTTTATGTTATGGCTGATGAATAATGTTTTTGTTGAAAAAGGCAATCAAGGTAGAAATCAAAGTAAAATAGAACAACTCAATACAAACAGAACATCAAAAAGGGAAATAAATAACTATACAAATTACCAAAGCAATTACCAGGATACAACATAAATGCAAATTAAGAGCAGAAGTTAGAAGCTTTGTGGCTTATCTGCTTATTCCAACTAATTAGCTTGTTAGTGGGATATTTTCATACGCCTTTCAATTTGATCTGGACTTATTTATACATTGCAAATAGTTTTAGGGCAACCATGTTTATTTAATTTATACTGCAGCTAACTTAATTTAAACTACCACCTGACCTTTTTTTATTGTTTCCATTTAGGTTGAATCGAGGTCAATATAATCCATCAACATGATACATAGCTGAAAAAAGTGTACTTTTTTCTGCTTTTTATTAAGAGCTCTTGGCCAGCTGTGAAATTTGGCAGTTGGCCAATTGGTTGTCACCTGCAAAAGCTATCTAATGAACTCAAATACTTGCATATTTTACAGCGGGACAAAGATCAGAACTGCCACCGAAATGGGGCAGAGCAGCAAATCAGGAGCTGCCGGGGGCGGAGGAGGCGTGGTCTGTCCTTCGACGGCGATCAGTGGCTGTGCCTCCGGAACGGCCCTAATCCAACTGGATGCATCTGGCCAAGGAGCCGGCGGCGGAATCGGAGCGGAGTCGGAGCATGAACGTGGCACTTGGACGGGTCGCTTTGATTTCCTGCTCTCGCTGTTGGGATATTCCGTGGGTCTGGGAAATGTGTGGCGCTTTCCCTATCTGTGCTACAATAATGGAGGAGGTGGGTACACTGAAAGCTTATAAAATAATATATTTTCAACATTTAATATTACTTCTGAGAAGAATGGAAGCAAATTACAATCATACTTTCTGCATGAAAAATTTATATTACAAGGAAGCCCGTCTAATCAAATTCCAATCAAAAGTGAAATATTTTTTTCCCAGAAACCTCTTCAACAGAGAAAAAACCTATCTTTACCAGATACTCCGAAATATAAAAGAAACTCTACCGACAGATATCATCCTTAATAAGAAATAATTTATGTCTACCAAACACAAAATGTATCATTTATTCATTTATTAACAAAAATATTACAACTATCTATCTCAATTGTATCATAATTTGATGACTACATTTATTTTTACTTTTTTCAGGTGCCTTCCTCATTCCCTTTACCATAATGCTGGTGATTGCCGGACTTCCGCTGATGTTTATGGAACTATCTTTTGGTCAATATGCCGCCCTGGGTCCAGTGGCCGTTTATCGCAGGTTCTGCCCACTCTTCCGAGGATTGGGAACCGGCATGATCCTGGTATCCGCCATAGTCATGCTCTACTACAACCTAATCATCGCCTGGACCATCTTCTACATGTTCGCCTCGTTCGCTCCGGTGCTTCCGTGGCAGAATTGCGAACCCGCTTGGAGCACTAAGTGTGAGTTTTTCCCCTGGGGACATAATATGATGGCTCCAATTAATTAATAGGCCAAGATACTCGAGACACAAAAAAAGAAAAACAGTGGGGGACAGAGGATGCCAGATTCTTATCTTTTGTTACGTTTTTCGGGTAATAAATTAAGCAAATTGCAGGCTGTCAAAAGTGGAATTTTATTTTGCTTTTCTACGGCTTTGTTTTTGTTTGTGTCCGTTGGCGGCACGTGGCTCGGTTGGGAAAACACATGGCTGGGAAAATGGGAAGTGGGGAAAAGGAAAATGGTTGTGTAACCAGCAGACCCCGGAGACAATTGATTCAGGACAACGAAGATGACAGGAACTAAGGCAAAGATAAACACACACAATCCAGAAACACAAGTTTCAAGGGAAACTTCCAAGGAAATTTGCAAAGCATTGCAAAAAAGAAAATTTAAATAAAAAAAAACACGATAAGTTCCCATTGAAGTATCCGAATAGTTAAAGTTAGCCTAATTCCACGGGGGATCAAAAGTACATCATTTGGCCCCGAGAAATGTGTATGCCAGGCACATCATCTTCCGTCCTTCACGCACACGCAAACAATCAAAAAATATGAACAAACTTTCGCTGAGAATTATAATAATAAACAAGATGGAGGAGCGGAACAATAACGCATGGAGGAATCCTAGGCGCCTTGAAGTAGGCAATTGTTTTTGTGCCTCGTTTGACATTGTAAGGTGAGCGCTTTGCAAGTGAGTGTGTGTGTTTGTTAGTGTGCGTGTAAGGACTCGTCTTTGAGTGTGTGTGTGAGTCCGGGAAGGCGTTTCCTTGCGAATGCCTAAGTCTGCTTTTGATTTCCTTGCCCGGACACAAACACACGGCACTTTAAAGCGTTCCGCCACGCGTAACACATAAATCTTTAACGACCATTGAACGCCTACTCTTCCGGGATTCTGGAACATAAGATGGTTAGACTTTTCATACTTGCCCGGAAAAGCGTGGAAAAGTTTTGTATGTAGGTCAAAAATGATGGCAGCCCAACCACATTCAGTTGAACTTTGAGAATTTACCGGAAAGACATTCAGCATAAATTAAGTTTCTTCAATGTCAGAAAAAGTTAATAAATGTTGGGACTTCTATTAAACCAAATACATTCACAAGATTTTAGAAGGTTAAGGATAACAATATAACAATTGCCATATAAAATTATATTATAAATTATTGGTTTTTAAAAATGTATTCAGTGAAGCGTATTTTTGTTAATTTGGGATATTCTAAGATATTTTATTTTGTCATACTTTGATTTGCAAGGTGTACTTATTTCTTAATGTATTTTATGACGGACACCTTAGTGAACTTCGCAGGATATAAACACATGCAGATATGCCCACTCACGCAATCACATCCTCAAGTGGCTCGGTCTTATAACATGGAACAAGAAGAGCGGCGAGAACTATCTTCAAGTGCCATTGAAAGTTTTGCATGAGGCAAGAAAGCGAAACCACCCACAGCCACCTCTTTGTGTGGCTATTCTAAGAGGGCTTAAAGAACAGGGAATAACCAAAACGCATAGTATTATTATTATTTCATTATTTGTGTTTAATAGATAAGTAATATAATTCGTAGCTAGATAAATTAGGTTTTCAACTATATTCAATCTGCTAAAATCTGTCTATTTTTGCCAACATTTTCCTGTCATAAACTCTCACAAAGTTAGAGTTAAGCTGGCTAAGGTTATATTTAGGTTCACACCTTTTTTAGTGCCATATATAAATACTCTACTTTTTCTTGGGAAAGTTTGCCGGGAACTTTCTGTTAATCCCCAAATCAGGGCTATGAAACCCTGTTAAATGACCTCTGGAAATGTTACCGCAGCCACCAATGCCATTTGCTATACTCAAAACGTATAGCTATGAGTTAATATTAGAGAAAACCAAAGTGAGCCATCGTCTTCGCCAGGGATTCGGAAATAAAATCAGACTTAGGCAGAGGTCGCATGTTAGCTGCCATTTCCGCTACTTTTGCGGTAGCTCAGAAATCGATAATGGATGCTATTGAGAATCCCCCGTCGCGTCTTTTTCTCATATTTCACCTTCTGGGGTGTTCCAAACACGGCAGCTTGGAATTGTTAAAATGACAAACAATTATGTCTTAACTGTTTTTGACACTCAATCGCTGGCAGTGCGAGCGGCAACCTTGGGCCAGGCTTTTCCCTAAGCTCTTAAGATACAAAGTTGAGTACGGTAGAGGAAAATATTATGTATATATATAGAGAGAGAGAGACGGCTGGCGACGGCAGACAAGCAATTTCTTAAGGATTTTATTTATTGACACTTTTCGATTCTCCTTCGGATGCTGGCAGCATCTCTGACCTCGTCGTTGGCCGCCTTTGTCCTCGTCTGTTCGGTGCTGTTTTAGATGACAAATGTTTACTTTTAGTGTCACGATTAAAATGTGTTTAACTTTGTTTGTCTCTGGATCGAATGTCGCACTCTGTTTGCCTTTCCACTTACTTATATGTTTATATTTTTTTTCAGTAAATATTTGGATGGACTTTTTATGTGGCTAATAACGTAAATGAGCTCACACGGTGTTTGGCTGAAGTATTACAATTTATTTATTAGCCCTGTAAACTTGAAACTCCAACGTTTTTCGTTTTCTTTTCATGCCGAAACAAACTCATCAAAGTTTGCCATCAAACTTAAAGGTCACAAAATTTAAGACCAATTTCCTGCGCCAGGCGTAGCACTCAAATTGAATAAGAAAGTCGGGGCATGTGTATCCTTTTGCAACCAGGATATACACACACAAACACACCCTCGCTCGCAAGGATTTATTTAAATGTGTAGACCGCCTGAATTTGTTAGGCAGTCCTCGTTTCTTTTTCAAATAAAATTTATTTCATATGATTCGCATCTAGGGGCTGTAAATACGCGAGTGTGTGTGTGTGTGTTTGTGTAATCAAATTAATTGCAATACAAACAGATGCAGACAGGCAAATTAAACGGCGTGTAAACACTTTGAAGTTTTTCACCAACCGCCAGCCACACGAAATTGTTCTCAAATTTATTTTCCCGTCGAAAAATGAAGCTGATGAATTGGTCTGATGGATGTGTGTGGTGGGGTTGCTCAACCTTAATTCTGAACCAGAGTTTCGTCTATAATTGCCAGGGTTTTATTCAGGTTACGCTTAGAGGGGAAATGGCAATGTGGCGGATGAGTGATGTTTTTCAACAAGCGCTGATTGTACGTAGAAAAATATGATTTTTTTTCACTAAATCAACTTGTGCTTGTCTTGAATTCTGTTTTCAAAATATTGCATTTCCCCAATCAAATTTATTACGTTAATTAAGTACTGCAAACAGTAATGTCCTGGGGCTTGACAACCATGTTCTTTTTCCCTCATCCACATGCAAGTTCCAACTCAGCTGTCAGTTAGTCATTTTGTGGTTCTTTGGGGGAAAAACTTTGGTGGTGACACATTCCCCATGCCACTCACTCTTTTGACACTCAGCACACATAAGTCAAATGCCATATCCAGAACTGCAAATTTCGACTTCTGTGAGACTGGAATTAAGCTGATGACAAGTTCAGGTTAACACAATTTGTAGTTGGCCTGATTGCAACTCAAATCGAAATGCTATCGAAGGGACTCTGTAGCCGAAAAATACGCCTGACAAACAGGAACCCAAGACAGATTGCTCTGCTATTGACCTTTCACCTCCCCCGACTCAGCCAAAGTTAAAAGTTGCGAGAACCTTTTGTCCAACCCTTTTTGGCCAAAGGACTTTGACATTCCCAGACCCTTTTTTGTGTTTGCCGCACTCTTTCATTTTTGTTGGGACCTGCCTCTTTTGTGCTTTTCTCCTCTGATTTGCCACTTTGTCCTTTTAATTATGTAGCCGGACATACAGAAAATAAACTTGCACAACCCTAAACGCAGCCCAACCGACAAATAGTTCATAAATATTAAAATGCTGTTTGGCCCTTTTTGCATAATTGAGAGGGATTCCAACTTGCTGACAGCCTAAGTCTCTTGCAGATTGCTTCTCGTATGCCCAGGCGGACCAGTGCGAGGCCACCAATGGCACCTACTACCTGCGCACCTGCCACAATGCCACCTCCGCGGCGGAGAACAACATCACCGCCCTGGCCCTCGTCGCCCTGAAGCGCCCACCTGCCGAGGAGTACTTCAAGTGGGTATCAAAAAAGGGTTATAGGTGTAGAAAATAATCTATGAAATTCGATCCTTATCATACATAGTTCCGTACAAAGTACCGACAAAAGATTTTAAAATCTATCCAATTGGTTTTTTATAACATAATTGTGGATATCACAGAAACCTTTAATCTAACTATTGAACATCCTGATTTAAGATTATTAATCATTAATAGAAAATAGATGGTCTTAACTGGCCAAGAGTACGGAATGCATTTACTTATTGTGGTTAAACCCAAACCAAGATTTCAAGAATAAAATCTATATATTATATTATATATTGCCCTACCTCAATACACATTTTTAAACTGATTTAAATTACTACTCTGTAGCAACATTTCTGTTAACATATTTTTTTAAAAGATCAATACACAAACTTAGTCAAAAACCTGCTTACAGTATAAATCAATAAAAGTGATAAATGGTGGTAAAAAAAAGTGCAAAAATTAAATGTAAATTGAATGCTTAGTCGTTTTACTGGTGTGTATTCCCCCAGCCTCTTGTAACCACAGTTTCGATGTGAATTTTCATTTTGCAGCAACTTTGTGCTGGGATTGTCCAAGGGCATCGAGGAGACGGGCAGCATTAAGCTGTCACTGGCCGCCTGCCTCTTCCTGGCCTGGGCGATTGTGTTCCTCTGCCTGTGCAAGGGGGTTCAGTCCTCCGGCAAGGTGGTCTACTTCACGGCCCTGTTTCCCTACGTCGTCCTGGTAATACTCTTCGTCCGGGGAGTGACTCTACCCGGCGCCAGCACGGGCATTATCTTCTATCTGACGCCCGACTGGAAGCAGCTGGCCAATGCCCAGGTGGGTGGTGAACTTGGCAAATAAACTTTTTCCCTGGAATGGCCTTAATTTGCCAACCCTTCTTTCAGGTTTGGGGCGATGCTGCGGTCCAGATATTCTTCGCATTGAGCCCGGCCTGGGGAGGTTTAATCACGCTCTCGTCCTACAACAAGTTCTCCAACAATTGCTACAAGTAAGTTCAGTATTATTTAGATGGTTTCCTAGAACAGTTCCAGGTTTGTTGGAAACAGGGTTTTAAGCTTATTAGAGGGGATTAAACTCATCATTATTAACTATGTTACAGACTTAATTATTCTGGAAATTCATGATTAAATTGAGGAAATAGTATAGCCACATAAGCTTTATAACAAATTAGGGAATTATTGCACTGCATTACCAATGAAATTACTGTTTTAGCGATTTAACTTTAAGTATCACAGCCTGCACAGTGACAAAATAATTTAAAATAGATTTGTTCCTGAATAAAGTAAAATAAATCAAAGTAACTCCTTTAGCTGCTTGCACAATAAATGCAGGCAGTCGAACTTAAAGTAAGTTACATGTATTAATCATATTTCTAGAAGATATTCAATTAATAATAATATTTAATAAACAAAAATAAAATTAAATCTTTATCCAGGGACTCACTGATCGTGGCCTTCTGCAACATAGCCACCTCGTTCTTTGCCGGCCTGGTGATTTTCTCCATTATTGGCTTCCTGGCCCACGAACTGAACGTGGATGTGGAGAAGGTGGTGGACCAGGGCGCAGGTCTGGCCTTCATTGTTTATCCGGAGGTGGTGACCCGCCTTCCCGTTTCCCCCATGTGGGCAGTTCTTTTCTTCGTGATGCTCCTGACTTTGGGACTGGACTCTCAGTTCGCTCTGATGGAGACCGTCACCACTGCGATTCTGGACAGGTTTCCCAACCTGCGGCAGTACAAGATCTGGGTGGTCCTCTCGGTGGCCATTTTCGGCTACATCGGCGGCCTGGGCTTTACTACAAATGTGGGTATTTGTAAAAAGTAATTTATGCTCTGAAATTTACTTTTATTTGTTATTCTGTAGAGTGGCATGTACTGGCTGCAACTGATGGACAAGTACGCCGCCAATTGGTCAGTTCTGCTGATTGCCATTTCCGAGTGCATTCTGATTGCCTGGATCTATGGATCTCAGCGGTTCCTAAACGACATCCAAGGAATGATTGGCAAGCGATCCTGGTTCTGGAACTTTTTCTGGGGCGTCATGTGGCGCTACATTACCCCAGCCACTCTTCTGGTGAGTTTTTATTCTGATTTTTTTTAGTACAGAAGTTTTTTAATAATCTATTTTATTGGTTTTAGTTCATTTTGTTCTTTAACTGGGTGGAATACAAGCCGGCCAAGTATGGACACTATGTGTACCCCATGTGGGCGGATGCAGTGGGCTGGATCGTTGGACTCCTGCCCGTCCTGGTCATCTTCCTGGTGGCCTTTCAGGAGATCTGGCGGGCGCCCAAGAACCTCAACTTCGCTGAGCGCATCAAGCACCTGCTGCAGCCCACCGCCGAGTGGGGACCAGCCGGAAGACCCTGTGTCAATCTGCATGCCGAGCGTTACCAGAGCCAGAATTACGACGGAGTGACCAATACCCAGATCCTCATCGAGGACGTTCCCTCGCCCAAGCAAAAGTCGAACAAGAAAGAGAACCAGTTGACTCTGGATGTGGATGTGGATGTCGAGTGCCTGCCATTGGCAACTGTGGGCAAGCGGCCAGGTCCTGCAAAAACAATGGGCAAACAAAGCAGCAGCAGCAATCTACAGACAACTGCCAAAAATGGCACTCACAAGTCGCCAACCGAAATTAGTCCCAGCAAGCAGCCACTTATTCCGGCTGAAAAGGAAAATAAATCAGCCACCACAAAGGTCCTGGCTGCAGGAACATTGAGCAGTGGACGCGAATGCACCACAATGTCCACTTTTGCGGGCGGCGGGGAAAAGAATCCAACAAAAGTCAATTCGGCGGCAGTAGCAACCACTATTGCAGCCACAATGGCAACCAGCAACACCACGACATCAGCAACTGTTGCTGCTTCTGCAGGTGCCATTAAAACACCGCCATCAAATGGTGTTGCACCTACAAAAGCAACAGTTGCTGCTGCGCCGAATGTTGCCGCTGGCAAGACGGTGACGGCTGCAAATGTTTCTAGTGTTGCTGCTCCAATTAAAGTAACGCAATCGGATAAAATGGCTTCTGCCAAAACGACAATATCAGCAAGTGTTGTAACCACAACTTTGGTCAGTGTCTCGACAGGAGCAACAAATGCTGCTGGTGCAAATAACAAAACAACAGTTGCCACTGGCAAAACGGAGTCAGCTGCACTTAATGGTGGTGCTGCAGCTTCAGTTAAGATAGCGCCATTGGATAAAATGGCTCCACTTAAGATAGCACAGCCAGAAACTGCATCGACTGGAAAAATCATTGCTGCTGGGGCCAATGGTAAAGCAGCAATTGCTTCTGGAACGTCAAATGCTGGAAATGTTGCAGCTCCAGTTAAAGTACTGCAATTGGAAAAAACGGCTCCACTTAAAACGACAATATCATCAGCTGTTGGTGTTGCAGCTGTTGGCAAGGACACGACCGTCGCCACTGTTGCTCCGGTAAACACAACACAAGCAGTAAAAATCACACCAGCAACAACTGTTGCTGCTGCGCTGCCAGCCAAGTCCACATCATCGGTGTCAAAAGCAAATATTGACTCTGGCACCAAGCCAACGGCTCCTTTATCCACTTTCAAGTCGGAAGGCAAACCAGCAACAAGCATTGTGACCACAGCGGCAAACGTTAATACCAGTGTGACAAACGGCAAAGTCAACCCGAGTGCAGGAGACTCGTCAGCAGCTATAAATATCACAGCAATTACACAGCCAGCAGTCACCCAAAAACCGGCAGCAGCAGCAGCAGCAATATCAAAGCCGCAAGCAACGCCTTCGAAAACTGCCTCGAACACAAAGCCGATTGCGTCTGCCACAGGAAGTGGAAAGGTAGCCGCATCGGGCGATATGTCCAGCAACAGGACAACAGATAATCCAACGGCAGTTAAAGGCCCAGCCAGCAGCAACATGTCAGCAAAGTCGGCGAAAGCTGGCAAAACAAAACCAAACGAAACCAGCCCTACAAAGTCAACAGTGAATCCCATAAAGCCCGGCTCAACCAGCCCCACAAAAGCTGGACCATCTGCTGCTGGCGCGGTAAAGCCAGGAGCAACTGCAGCCAAGACAGCAGCAACATCAGCTGCAGGCGGCAGCAAGAAGGCGGCAACATCGACAGCAGCAACATCTGGCAGCCAGGCCAAAACGAAAGGCAATTCATCAGCAGTAACTAAGAAGAAATAAGCCATAGAAACTCACAGGTAGGATCTATTTGGGTCAATGCAAAACGGTTGAACGCGCAGTTCCCAATATCGAAAACTATTTTTATAAGTATATATATAAATGTGTATGTGTGTATCTAACGAGCTAAGCAACCCATTTAAACTGTAAATGTAAAGAGTTTAATTAGGCAATTATGTAAACGGTCACAAAGTAAAATCAAATATTTTATAGATATTTAATTTGGATTGGCCAGACGAGAGAGGCAGAACGAACCTTCATGTTTCCTATGCGAAAGTACCTATTTATCAGTCATCACTGTGGGATAGCTGTTCCTTAGTACCTAATTTCCAAATGATGATGATGGCAGGACGGTGGCGGAAAGACTCGATTGTAATAACCGAAAAAGTTAACGTAGGATTTAGGTCAGGATTGCTGGTGTTTGTTTAGTTTTGTGTGTGTATATCCCCTTGGACACCCAGTAATTGGGTGACAAGTAATTCGAGAGCAATGTTGAAAGTGCAATGGAAAACGTTGAGTTTTAAAAATATATAAATTTATATACAAATATACAAAGGTTACAACTAATCAATTTATACAAATGAGAGATCATTTGATTGGTTTTTTTTACTGCAAATATTCTTAAGACTACTTTGGAGGGACAAAAACAATGGAGGGCGGAGGTATTTTTCCGTTTTATAAGTGCGTACATTTGTTTATAGATCTGTATACATCACCCGGAAAAAAAAAGTAAACCTTAATCTGTAAATGTAAGGTGTATCTATGTGCTCACTGTACTCTATGTTTTCTGTGCTAACGAGAGACTCATGTACCTAAATGTTAATCAAGTTGCATCAAATCCCTATTTGTGTGCATTTGTATAGTTAAGGCAAATATTTAGAAATGTTTTATGTGTGTGGAGTAGATGGAAACTAAGCCTAATAAGAAAAAATGCTCACGAGAAAACAAGAAAAAAAACAATAATTACAAGTACATTTCTAGAATTTATATAACCATTGTTGTGTATTCATGTTGAAAATAAATTATATAAATATATTAAAATATACAAAAATAGAAACAAATATAATATTCGTAAATATTTATATGTGTTTGTACCTGTAGTTAGTTGGGAAAATTAATATACCACTCATTCAGAAATTATTTAAGTTGATTACCATTGCTTTTTAGTTTATTTTGATAATATATTATTGCAAATTTTGACGCATTCAATTGAAAACCAAAAGTTTTAATTCAACCCCTGAAAATGTGTGATAAATAATTTGCTCCGGCTCAAAGTAATTTTCAATTTGTGTCAAACATACTTTAGGCGTAAGTAAAAACTTGAAAACAGGAATATATATTAATATGCGAATTGAAATTGTTGTAATTTGAGTTTGTTGTTGTTGATTGTTTAGCGCAGTAGCTGTGACACAAGCCTACATACATACATATGTACCTAGAACCTAGAACATTAAATCAGACATTAAATGATATGGAATAATAGGCCATCGATGTTGCATGTTTGTTAGTTAAACTGGATGTGTACCTGTAAAATGAAAATTGCAACGTAATCTAGATGGAATTATCAAATAAATACAGATAAGGAAATATGTAATGGCTGTTTGAAAAGATATAAATAATAACATAAGCATTTCCACATAAATGTTAATGTAATGCCGCAATTTGCTCAAACCTAACTTAAGTCACAAGTTTAAAACACAAAAACATAAACTGTCAATTCCGACAAGATATTTATAATTTTAAAATAAAACATATTAATCAATTGGCGTATAAAATAGTGAAATAAGAAGAGTTTACTTTAAACATTGAACAAAGGAGCTTCAAATTTTATATGAAACTTTGGGATGCCAACGGAATAGATCAAAATGTTTAAATCAAACTCGAAAACGCTAGGCAAGTAATCAAATAACTGCAATTCATATCCCTATAAACCAAAAACGGAAAAATCTTGAAATAATACCCATCAACCGGAAAACCCACCAGCTCAATGTAAACATTTATAATATGCATGATCAACAATAAAAACTCGTGTATAAATCGAGTCAAATAAATTTAAGCAGAAAAACTATTTGATGTATGCATTTTAAGCGAATAAATATGTAAGAGTAGATAACTGAATTCAAAACTAAGAAAGAACAAACAGCACATTTAGTAACACTCTTATCCATAACCACGAATCCTTTGTAAAATTTATGTTAGTTTAGTTCAGTAAATCAAAAGTACTATGCAGGGTTTTGAAATCAGAAAAGTTACTTTCAGACAGAATTGAACGGCTACACAGTAATTTATCGAAGAAATGCAAAATCAAAAAATCTCACCTCTGTTCCTTTAAACAAAATTGAAAAGCAAAAACCGGGGGCTAACTATACAAAATATCTTATTAATATAGTTGTATAACATTTTTGCTGTTCTGGTAATCAAAAATATATGTTATATCAAATTAAAAGTGTAAGCAAATATTACACATATTCCACAGATGCCAATAACTAAACGAGTAATCATAAATAATTATGTTAAAATGTAACTTTAAGTGAAAAACAATATTCATGAATAAATATTTATGGGTTTTAACAAAAAAAAAGTTTGGTTTGTGGATTCGCCCCAAAAAAAAATGTGGAGGGATTCAAGGATGATATAGTTATCTCACGGATTTATAACCGATATGAGCACCGAAGGCGTGGTCCCACCATCTTACTCTACCTATTCCTCAAGCATTATCGGAATTAACTATAATGAAGATTAATCCGGCCAAAGTAGAGGGGCATTTTCTACATACAACATTTTCAAAGTTTTTATATGAACTCGTACTTGTTTAGCGGCACGACTCTCTACCCATAACGCCACGGTCGCACTCGTTCAGGTCTCGTCTATACAATATCTCAAGCAATCACATAATAGAACCCGCTCGGCCGGCCTTAACTTGAGATATATTTAGCGGCGGCCGGCTGGTCACGTGGCGTAGGGCGTAAGATGCGAGACTACAAAGTAGTGTTACGCGGGCTCAAATCCCACTCGAAGCTATTAATTTTTAATTTTTTCTTTTATTTTATATAACTTTGCTAAGCCTTTGGAATGCTGTTAATTTTTAAAATCATTCAGAGTAGCCAATAAAATTTGTTGCAATCTAACGCAATTTCTCTTTCTCCTTATCAAGTTTTTTAAAAATAAGACTGCAAAAGAATTCCTTTAAAACAGATAATTATGGTTTTTATCTAACAATATTTTGGTTAGATTGCACTTAAAGGTACACTATATGAAAATTAGAATACAAGTTCACGCCTTTAGACTCAAGCCGCCAGACTGTGAAAATTGATTAAAAGGAAATAACCGGCTAAAATTAATTTGACATGGGGTACGGGAAAACATGTACAATATAATATAGCAAAACTCCCTAATCTAACTCATTAAATTTTACTTTGAATTAAATATCGACGCTAACATGCTGCTTCAAAATTTTATTATATTGATTTTGCTGGCCAGTCTCATGGATAAATCTACTGCAAAAGTATCCGATGGTTACAAATGGTGTACGGTGGTTAGAGATGGAATTTGTGCAAATTAAAGTATTTATTTATTTCCAATAAATATAATTACCAAAAAAAGTTGCATTCAATTGATTTATAAAAAAAATTATCGCCACATGGTTTTAAAAACACATTTATCCTAACTTACAAGTTACACACATGTTTTTTATCATTCGCGAACTGGACAAAATAATGCTTTGAATAAGCCATTGGCTTTTATCAGACTACAGTTGTTCAACTGAAAACGTTTGAAAAGCATCGAAAATGCCAGTTCAACCAAGTTTATTTTCGGTTATGGTTAAGATTCTCTTTCTTAGAGCCACTGTTATGGCCAAACCCAATTCAGAAACTCTTATACAAAACATCCTTGGGGTCTTCGCAAAGAACACAAGCCTCAGCAATGGTGAGCTTCCTATGGTCAGCAATTATTTCTGTCCGCTCATCCTGCTCTTCATTTGGATAGTCTCTATATGTAAGGTTTATAGTCCCTTTTAACAAACTGCTTAACTTTTGTATACCCCCAGGTATTTTAATTTGTACCTGCGTATACTGCAGGTTCGTTAAATCGGAAACATTCACCACCTACGACTCGAACAGCTTTGAGATGCAGGATGTTCATATCCTGGAGCCCACACTCAAACATGTTAAAGGATGTGCTTGCTTGGAGTGCCTGCATCGTCAGTTGGCCAAGGAACTGGAAAAGAAAAATGTAATGTGAATGGAATAATAACTACAGTTTATGTTCGATTTCGTACAAGATTTACGTTTAATTGTAGGTAATAACCAAAGGTATAGTTCTGCAAGAACGTTTTTTGAATAAAATATAACTTTGAGATTCATGATTTTATCGTAAATAGCTGCAAATATCGAAGTAAATTAATTCAGGTAATTAATTATGGTATAGTCATCCAATACCTTGGTCTTCATTGAAAATTTGTATGTATTAGTTTGATATTTAAGAAAATATAACTTTGAGATTAAAGTTTTTATCTAAAATAGCTGCAGATACCCAAGTTGGTAATAGCACAAGACTTACTTTTCTTTCTACATAGTTAAATGCAATAGTTAAAGTTCTTTTAGAACTTGGTTAAAGTACTTTCATATTTGGTAACATTTTGATTTTTTTGGAATGAGTTAGGTAATGCAAACTTTAAAGTATTAAATAGTGATTAGTCCTAATTGACATCCAACTTGGACAAAGTCAAGACGTCCTCGTGAATGGGAGACAATGTTAGTTTCATATTGTGATCCCTGACCAAATCACAAATCATTCGAAACTGTTTGTCCGAAAACATTTTACGGGAAAATCCTATCGATTTCTTTCCAGAGCTCTCGAACTCTTTGATTAAATCCTCTATTTCATCTTTGAAACTCTGATCCTTGGCTTCCTTCTCCACCTCAGCTGCCGTTTTCGGGGCGCCTGATTGTGAATTCTTTGCCGAAAAAGCCCGCGACCACAAATCGCGGGTGGCCTCCTGGTACTGGCTGATTCTCTTGTCCATGCTGATAATCTCATCGCTTATCTCCTTGTTCTCCGGCTGCTTGGCCTGGGCCTGAAGAAAGACCTTACGGGCACGGTCATAATCACCCAAGGCGGACAGGGCGCGACCCTCTTGGAAGAGAGCCTTGCAAGAGGGATCGTTCTCGGTCAGACGGCGCAGGGACTTCATCATGATGCAGACGCGCTGCGGCTTGTTCAGCTTATTGTAGACGATCATCAGGTTTTGCTGAAACGATTTACGAAAGATAATCAATAATCGAACTAAAAATTTGTTTTACTTAGATTAAGAAAATCGTAAGATTATTATCTTTAACTCAGCTCATGTAATAAGCTTTCTTGGTTCTTACAGTCAAGGTTATCAGCAGTGCGGTTTGCCTGCGCTCCTCCTCGTCATTGGCCATTCGGCAGTAATTCAAGGAATTGACTGCCCTTTCGAAGGCAGTCGCCGCATTCCGATAGCTCCCGCGCTTCACGCAATCCTTGCCATGGAGATGCAAGTCCTGCGCCTTGGGATAGACCACGCAGAACTTGTCGCGATCCTCCTTGGGGATCGCATCGATGGCCTCCGCATCGCCTATAAGCGAGAAGTCGATGACCTCAACCTTGAAGAGCCCGTCCGCCTTGGGCTTGATGCGTGGTGGACATCCCAGTTCCCGGAAGAGCAGCTTGTAAGAGATGATGAACTCGGCCTGTTCGTATGGGCGCATGGTACGCACAGCGGCCTCCAGTCCCTCGAGCACCATTTTCTGGCCAGTCTCGAACTCGAACTTGGTTCCCCGCAGCATGGAAGAGTCGAAGGGATGGCTATCGCCCTCCCAGTAGCCACTGTACCTGATCGAAACCCTGGCCTTTTCCGGCACCAGATCTCGCTCCACGTGACCCTCGCGGGTGATCCGTTTGTAGATGTATTCATCGATCTTGTTCATCAGGGCACGCAGCTCGTCAAAGGACTGCGTCCACGGGGAAAGCAGAGCCACGTTATCCACGTCCTCGGCATCCTCATAGTCGCTGTCGCTCTCGCCACCCAGAAAATCGTTACTGCCATTATTATTCTGATGTGACATGTCCACCTCGAATTCAGCGCCGTTTTTCACAAGTTCCCTGCAGTAGTAACCAAATCATGGTTATGCCCACGTGCTTATTGCAGAATTGATGTTTAATGACTTACGCAAAGGACAAGGGCTCCTTGAGCAACTGGGGGCTGCAGGGAAAGTAGGACTCTTCCATAATTAAAAGAAATCTTATATTTTTTCCGTTGAGAAATTTCCGAAATTGCGCTTTAGTTTGTATTGTTGAAAAGAGACGGAGCTTTCTAGTGATGGCTTAGTTTTGCAATCGATTTTCTGTTTCGATAGCGATAAAGGATTTGATAGTAATCAAATTCAAATTGAAAAGGCATTCAAAATTAAAATTTTCTTATTTAAAACCAAAATTTCCGCTTTATCAAGAATATTTTCAGGTTTAAAGTCGTACAAATAAATACAATTAAAAATATTTAACTCTGCGCTGAAATATCTTATAAATTTCAAATACGTAAGAATATGCGCACTAACTATTCACATCTCTGTAAACTATAAATCTTTGAAAATAAACAAAAAAATTTAATGACCCATTATTTCTTTTCAAAATCTACTCCGTAATGCTACATCAGCAGTCAACATAGCAAAGACGCTGTGTATGTATCGCCTATTAGAACAAAGATTGCTACAGCAACACATCACTTCCGTTTAATATGAATGTTTATTCAAAATTGAACACTTATCGCTCTCCAAACACAAGCACTCCAACGAGAAAATCTTTTTGTAGTGTAATAATAAAAAACTAACAAACATAATGAGGAATGCATTCTTAATGGCGTTGTGTAATGCTCATCATGCGATATGCGGTATGACTATGATTTGTATAATAAAGGGGGCTATTCTAAGGATGCAGTAAATAATATAAGGTATTTGACGATTCCCCGTTCACTTCTTTAGCAGCTTGCTCATGTCTTTGTTCTGCTTGTGGATCTTTAAGTCGACATCTTCGATTTTATAGTTCATATTATCCAGCAGTTCGTTCTGCGACTCAATTTCGCCACCCAGATCAGTGGCCAACATCTTTAGCACCGACAGATTGCTGCACATTTCCTCCAAATTGGCATCGATCTGGGCCTGGAAGGGATTTCCCGCTTGCCGCTGGGTACGGTAGGTACTGCTGGGATCGCCGCGTAGCTGGCTTACTGGATGATTGTCGTAGCGCTCGGCTGGAGAAAGCGGAGCGGAGGGACTTGCTCCGCCACAAGCACCCAAATCAATGTTGCTATTGGCCTCCTGGGAGGACTGACTGGCCGTGGGCGAACCGGCAGCGGAGGAGGGCTGATCCCGGTTGCCGGAGAGGTAGTTTTTCAGGCCGCCAAAGACGCTCTTAAGGCCAGTCAGGTGCCGCTGGCTAAAGCGCAGCGTAGAGTTGATCTCATCCAGCTGGTGGGAGGTCTTCTCCAACTGCTCCCTTTGCTTGGCCAGCTCCACGGCCGTGGCCTTGCCCACCTCCTGGGTTTCGTAGAGCAAGCCTTGGGATGAAAAAAATACATATTTGAATTACGCCCCTTAATTGGCTGGCAATTGACCCCCTTGGTTACGGTTACCCAAGCTCTTGTTGGTGGAGTCCAGAGTTCGCTGCTCGATGGCCCTCCTCTTTTCCGCATAAGCCAGTCGCTGGGCGGCCACCGAGGGCGATGAGGTTATCTCGTCTTCGTCATCATCCTCAATTTCAAAGGGATTAGTGCTCCGCTGCTGCGGAGCCTTGGGTGCTCCAGTTCGCTTGTTCTGCAAAAAAAGCTCATCGTCCACGTCCTCGAACTTGTCCACGTCATCAAAGTGATTGTTTACTGGCTGCAGGTAATTATAGGCCATCTTAGGGACAAGATAAATTTCCAAATTGTCTAATTTTGTTGTGTTTTCATAAACTTTTATATTCTTTGTTGTTGTCCGTCGATTAAGAAATATCGATTGCAATAGGGATGGTAGCAAAGTAGACACTAAAACTAGCTAGTTTAACAGATGCGATGACTCCCACCGATATATTAAAATATATATCTAAAAATTGAAAGCATTAATTTACTGAACAGCAACAAAGAAATTTCAAATTTCTTTATTTAACTTAAGCTCTTAAGTCATGATTCATTTAGTACTGGTAAAATACTATGATATTATTATAAGTACTGTGTAATAAGCTTAAAATTAAGATTAAGCCGAGTTCAGGGACGGAATGTTTGTTCAAATTTCAATTAAGCAAATTACTTTTTAATGAGCAAAACGAAAAATCACTTTTATAGAATCCCCCTCCTGCCACTTTGGCGGGAAAAAAGTAGCTTGCCATCACTGACGGATATCGAACCAGCGTTTCTATCAATTTTCCAGCAGGCGTCGCAGTTTTTTGTAACTTTTTGGAACTGAATAGGACAGAAACTTTAGTTTAATTTAGCAAATTGCAGCAGCCGAACGTCACAAGGTTCAGGACACTCGTCGGCGATCGAGAACAGCTTCAAATGCATTGCAAATCACACTTTGTGGCCGCGTCATGTGCGGCGCTGCTTCTGCTGGCGGCGGCAGCGCAGTCGGTGGATGCGGCGACGGCGCAGTCAGGACTGCAGCCAGGTGGCAAGTTAATCGAATTGGACGAGGACAATTGGCACCTGATGCTCCAGGGCGAGTGGATGATTGAGTTGTAAGTGCGAAAGCGTATACCATTGTGTCACCCATCCACATGGCACCCCGGCAGCCCCTGACGTAATGCGAACGGGGCGTGGTGCGTCGGCTTTCTTCAGCCGGCAAGCTGGTTTTTTCTTTCTCTGGAATGCCATACATTCCTTTCTTTGTGGCATGATGACTCATCCCCTGGCATCTGGTTTAAAAACGTGTGTTTTCCTCCCATATTTTTAGCTTTGCTCCGTGGTGCCCGGCCTGCAAGAATCTGGCTCCCACATGGGAGCGTTTTGCCGGAGTTGCGAAGGATGTAAAGGTGCAGGTGGCCAAGATCGATGTGACCACCTCGCCGTCGCTCAGCGGACGCTTCTTTGTCACCGCCCTGCCCACCATCTACCAGTGAGACATATAACCCTTTAAATTTCAAGAATTATAGAATAACTATTTTAATCCCTTCCAGCGTCAAGGATGGCGAGTTCCGGCAGTATCGTGGTGCCCGGGATGGCGATGCTCTCCTCTACTTTGTGAAAAAGCAGCAGTGGCAGAGCATCGAACCGCTGTCCGCATGGAAAAAGCCCGATACCATCCATATGTCCGTGCTGTCCTACTTCTTCAAGCTGTCACACACTCTTAAGGTACGTTCACCTAGCCTGGTTATCACCTCAGTTCATTGCATGAGACATAAGCGGAAGCTTATCAGCGGAGTGATCCCCGCTGACCCAAAAGATTGGCGCCCATTACTCATTACTCTGGTCTTTGCTCTCTGCTATTGTCTTGTATGTTGGGTTCATGTACTAATAGCACACCCAAAAACTCTTTAAGGACTTCAACGGGCGCCTGCAGGAGGAATACGGCCTGCCCACGTGGGGCTCCTACGCCCTCTTCGCCATCGCCACCATCTTTGTGGGCGCCGCCCTGGGGCTGCTGCTCGTGTGCCTTGTGGACTTTGTGTATCCACCCAAGAAATCGCAGCGCCAGAGCTTTTCCGAGTCGCAGGACAATCTGGCCGAGGGCGTAGAGGATTTGGCCACCGAGGAGATCGAGGATGATGGTGAGGCCGAGGAAAACGAGGATGAGCAGCGCGAGAGTGAAGAGGAAGAACCAGAGGACGATGACGACGAGGAGGAGGAAGACAGCGAGGAGCAGGCGGGAGATCTGGCATCACAGGAGAAGGAGGCCGACAGCGAGCCGGAGAAGGCTGAGAAGCCGGAGCCCAAGCAGGCCGGAGATGCTGCGCCCGAAAAGACGGAACAGGTGCGCAAGCGCAAGCCACGCAAGGGCGATTAGGTGCAGCCGGGTCCCTCAGGATCAGCCTTAGCGATCAGAAGCGGCAACAAAAAGACTAACACACAGAATCGAGAGAAACGCAACCTCTTACCAAGCATCATTCAAGCAGAACCCCTGCTTTGCCTTTGCGCACAAAACTGATTGTTTCCCCCACTTAATCCTAGCCAGAAAACGGCACCTCATGTATTTCTTAATTATGTAAAACAAAATTATAATCTATTAAGCGAAAACAAGCGTAACAATAACTAAATTTAACTTTAGTCGTACACATGTATTTTCTTTCCCCAAGCATTGTATTTTGTGTTCTCATTGTTTTCTACACAATTATCTTCTCTTAAGCATTTCATTTGTAATTGAATTTCAATCAAATTGCAAATTGTATTAAATTTTCGTATTACAAAATAAACTAAAAACCAATTAAACTGTCTATATTAATTTAGCTGGTTTTAATATCAGTGGAACATTTGGTTTTGTTGTTAAATACTAACTCATGTCCATTAAATAACGCTAATAATCTTCGGACAATAATTCATATTTAAAGAATAGACATTCTATTTCATTTGTTTTTGAAAAACAACCCCATTCGCTTTCGATTATTTATGGCTGCTTATAATTTTACCGCAAATGTTTTCATACAATACCAGTGTTCCATAAGGTTTATTATTTTTTCATATTCAATTTTAATAAACAAGAGTCCACGGATAAGAAATGGTTTTACAAATTTATTATCAGTTTATTGTAGGAGAATATGAAATAAGAAAAATATCCCTGCAATTTCGTTTATGTGTAAAACTACAAATAATTGATATAAGATGTGTGTGGGTTGTGTGGCCGAAATTATTTAAATTTTCAAATACATAATGTTTTCAAAAGTCAAAAAAAATCGGTAACTATTTCTTAATAATAGTTTGCTGGTTGCGGCATACAAATATTCATGTCTATCTTATAAAAAGAGTACAAAATGAATATACAAATATCTCTATAAAAACGTGATTCATCTTCAGCGTTGGTTTGCCTGATCTGTTGGCACTTGTGATTTAAATCGGAATTAACTGGATTAATTACAACATTTTGATTGTTAAACAAATTATAATTCTTTCAACAAATTGCTATGGCTATTGTAAGGTTCATTCTGGGGGTTTCGGGGATAAGGTACTTGTGGTGTGTGTGTATATTATAATTTCTATATATATAAAATATATATTTGATATATATTGTTTGGTTGTAAAAGTTGTACTATTGCAGCGTATGGAGGAAGTTTGTTGGGTAGTTTTGGACTTAGGGATCAGGATAAGGATTATGACAGGGATACGGATAGTTGGTTCGTTTTGGGCTGTGGTGTGTTTTCAAATACTTTAAGTAATTGTCTGTATGTGAGTTTGAAAATTTTGCTGTTGTGAATTTCGGTTTCAGGCTGGCTTCAGTTAATTCGTATTCGTACAAAATGATTAGATGTCAACAAAAACAATTGTTAATTACTTTGAAATATTCAAAAAGCAATCGTCGTGCGTCGTCAACTGCAGCTGAAAGCAGATTCTCCAACCGAGAAGGGTTGGAATTGCTTTCAGCCCCAGATATTTGTTGTAAAATTAACTTGGGGGCCAACTTTATAACAAAGGCGCACTTCAGGCTTAAACTACTAAATAACTAATTGAGGTATGAGTGTGATGAGGCTGTCCTCTTGCAGAGCTTGCTTGATGAGTGGAAATTTTGATGGGGCCAAAAGCTGGCTGAATTTCGTAAACCGGTCTATTGCATAAAATTGCAGGTCTTCGTCCGTCGCCCATTGGGCACGGACAAGTAAAAAAGCGTAGCAAACTAGTTGGGCAAAGGAAATGGATGTGGAGATGGCAATAGCAAAGGACTGCTAGGCCACGAAATCGAGCGGCCGGTTGAAGCCACCCTTGCGATTCATGTACTGGCGGTACTTTCGCTTCAGGATTACATGCACTTCTCCGACATCGTTGCCCTCGACCTTCCTGTTCTTGGTGGTGTCGAACGTGCAGAATCCCATTGTCTTGAGCATCTCGACCTCTTCCGGCGATTTACCCTCCAGGTCTGCCTCGTTGATCTTGGGCCGGTCGGCAGCTGTAGCCGCCGCATTGTTCCTCGTCGTCCTTCGCGACGTCGATGGTCCAGAGCTGCTGTTGCCGCCGCTGCTCCCGCCGCCTCCTCCTCCGGCGCCCCTCGACCGCGATCTGCAAACCATAAATTGCATTGTGAGCTGTGAGTTTCAATACTTTTCAGTTGGTGAGTGACAGGACCAGTTGATTTGATTGCATTCGAATTGCAACGAGCCTGGGAATTAACTGGGGCGACCTTGAGCATTGTGCACCCGATTGTGCAATTTGAAGTTTTAATTAAGCGAAATGCGACACTTTGCAACCGGTCGGGTTGCTTCATTAAAGGTCTCATTTAAGACTAGGTTTTTGGCAAATAATTTGAGTTTTCATTCATAATAATTTTAGGGCCCAAAAACCAGCTAAGTAATCATAAATGCATCTGGGAACCGGCTAGGGCGGATGTCAAAAGATCTTATAATAAAAGCTTATAACCGGTTATTAATATAAAATCAAATTAATTCGTTTTAAGGAAGAAAATTAAGCTCCTAGTGACTAGTACTTCAATAAAATTATCCAAATAATAAAATTGCTTTCCATTTGATATATATAAAAAAAGATTTCTTTAAGGTTTAGCTCAAAATTTTTATGGGATATTTCCTGAAAACTTATATATTCAAGTAACCTTGCGCTTGCTTTATAAAAACAAAAAACTTTAGTTATAGATCTCTGAAGTTATAAGACAATTTCTCCCAAACTATAACAGATGTGTCTACTTCGAAATAGTTATAAGATGGCTGCAGCTCCAGTCTTTTTTATATTTTGTTTTGTATTTCGCTCTTATATGACATTGTGTAGATAACAGATAATCCTTAGACCAAGTATAAAAGGTGGTAAATGGTGTCGCTTAGGACATGTCCTCGATAAGGGCCGCTCGCAGCTTGGTCGTAACCGTGGCTGGCTGTGCCTGGTTCAGCTTGAAGACGCTCTCGATCACCGAAATCTCTGTGGCCGTGGTGTTCATGCCCACGAAGGACAGCCAGTCGTTGACCACCATGCCGGCGGCGAGTACCTCGCTGCCCCGGTTTACTGTTCCCGCCACAAGGGGAACCTGCAGCAAGGACGACAGCTCGTCCTGGTCCTGTATGCTCGTCTTGGGGTGCACCATGCCACCCTGGTTGCTCAGCACGGTGTATGAGCCCACAAGTGTGTTGTCGGCGATTGTCTGCCGGAAGACCTCTACTTTCAGTACATCCCCGATGATCTCCTCGGTCTCCTTATCCAGATCCGGGTGAACCAAGGCCACATAATCGTTGCAGGCAATGACGTTGCCAAGGGCGGACAGGCGCTCCTCCACGCGCTGGATTTTCACGGCATCCGGCAGACTGTTGCGCAGGTGCTGCAGCTCCTCATCGGTGGTGGAGTTGGGCACCAGCAGGCCGTTTCTGTTGCCCACAGTGAGGCGTCCAATAATCCGGCAGCCGCCCACATTGGCGTGCACCACTGGGATCGTCTCCGCAAGCTCCGCCTCGAAGGCGCTGTAGAAGGTCTCGGATCCGCCAATAGCCACCAGGCAGTATGTGTTGGTCAGCTTGGTGAAGACGCCGATGTCGTCGTTGTTCTCGAATTGCACGCGCAGCGCCATTTTCTCTGTATATTCCGGGTTGCTCTTCTTTTAGTGGTTACTCTCTTATCGGATTTACTGGCCTGACTGAGCCCGAATCTTTAGAGCCTCTGGATTTGGTTTATATGGCCGGAAAACTATTTAAACACCGTGATGAAATTCGCACAATTTCACTTCACGTGGTAATTTTTTATGTTGAGCCGCCAGAGCTGCATAGCCATCGATTGTCTGCCTATCGAACTGGGGGCCTATCGATACTTGCGAGTAAATAAACAAGTTCTGGGAGGGTGGTTAAAGGGGGTAAACGGGAAACTTTTTAAATACCTAGATTATTTCCATAAATCTAACTGTTTAAACACTCAATCTAAAAAGAAATGCCTAAGTTTTACTTATTTTCCTGTCGCTATTTACGATCTTATAAAGATTTTGTAATGGGGGATAGTTTACCCCCTTAAAATCTTTTGATTTAACCTGGATGCGCCCCTGATGTAACTTCTTATTTCTAGATTTTAGTCACTAGTTTTATACTTATCGATTTGGCTTTTGGTACACTACACTTTGTTATTCACCTAGAACGCCGGCCCCGCGCACGATCACGATCCCGCTCCCGTTCACGGCTGCGACTCCGGTCGCGCTCCCGGTCACGGCGACTGGGGCCCCCTCCTGCTCCTCCTCCTCCACCTGATCCTCCGGCTGGGGCCACTCCGATGGCCTCTCTTTCCCGGGAACGGCGCTCCCTGCGCTTCTTCCTTTCGGATCGCTCCTTCTCACGTCTCCTGTGTGCCGGCGAGGCGGGACTCCGACTGCGGCCCATTTCTCCGTTTCCGTTTCTGCTTGTGTGGCGGTTTAAGTACTAGATGGTTTGCCTGGGCATGAATGGGTTAGGTTATGTGGTGGCCATTCTATCTGACTATTCCAGCTCACCGTTGCTTTATGCTGTGTCTAGCATTATTTGGGCGACACCGGCGGTGGGGAAAAACGCGCTAACTTAAAACTAAAACAGAAATAAACAACGCGCGTTATCTCGCCGCGACGCCGAAACGGAATGAAGACACAAGGGATGCGATGGCCAAAACATATCAAGATATCTTTATATCGATATGCCATATCGTGACTCACGACAATACATCGAAATCGTTAACTCGATATTTTTTAAAAATGTGATCCGGCTGATATAACTGAACGAAATATCTGTAATTATTAATGATTAGTTTTACTGATAATTGTAATTATTGAATTTTCAATAACATGTTGAGCAATAAAGAAAAAAATTTGATAAAAAAACGAAGTGGTAGTTTATTATTTCTGTGTATTTATTTATAATCTATTAATCATTTACTTTTGTCTTAATAATTTTCGAATTTCACTATACCACCTACGTATAAATAAACCCGGTATATATATTTATCGTACCCAAGTTGTTAGTTAGCTTTTAGTTTTAAAAAATATATTTGTTATTTAATAAAATGTATAACAATAGAATATATTTAAATTTATTTCGATGATCATTATAATCATTAATGAGTAGCAAAATAGCATATTCTGTATATATATTTGTGATTAATAAAACTTATTCGCCATTGATAGATGAAATATACATATTTCTCCCATTATTTTTGTACCTCTAATATATATTTTAAGTATTCTTAAAAATATTCAGCGATCACAGTTCAAATGAACTACTACAATGGCGGTTCCTCTGGTTCGATCTATGATTTCGCGGTGCTGCCAACTCCTTGAAACGCAAAGAAAATGCATCTCGAAGATTAAGATACACACAACAATCCGTAAGTGCGTCAGAATTTTCAGAACCTGCGGTTCGCTAGAACTCTCGAAATAAGCAATTAAATGTTTGTGTACACCTGAATGCTATCGCGCAGTAGATAGCCCCTGAACATAGCGAAACATAGTGATCGCAACCGATCCGTCCAGTATTCAATATGTTGTCAGGTCTGCGAAATACCTCGGAGGCTGTTGCAGTTCTGGCTTCCCTGGGACTCGGTCTGGTTTTGCTCATCTTCGTGGCGACGACGCCGACATCCGTGGAGGCCACCCAGTCGGGGATTTACATAGACAATGGCAAGGATCAGACGATCATGCACCGGGTGCTGAGCGAGGACGACAAGTTGGACGTGTCCTATGAGATCCTCGAGTTCCTGGGCATCGCCGAGCGTCCTGCCCATCTGAGCAGCCACCCGTTATCAATGCGGAAGTCGGCTCCAAAGTTCCTGCTCGATGTGTATCATCGTATCACGGCTGAGGAGGGCCTGAGCAACGATCACGACCACGAGGACGATGACGACGATTCCTACGAACGTGGCCATCGGTCCAGGAGAAGTGCCGATTTCGGGGAGGAGGAGGATGAGGGCGTTGCCGGCGAGCAGAAGAACTTTATCACCGATCTGGACAAGCGAGCCATCGATGAGAGCGACATCATTATGACCTTCCTGAACAAGCGCCACCACAATGTGGACGAACTGCGTCACGAGCACGGCCGCCGTCTGTGGTTCGACGTTTCCAAGGTGCCGAACGACAATTACCTGGTGATGGCCGAGCTGCGCATCTACCAGAACTCCAACGAGGGCAAGTGGCTGACAGCAAACAGGGAGTTTACCATCACGGTCTATGCCATTGGAAACGGGCCGAAGGGCCAGCAAACCATGGAGCCGTTGTCCTCGGTGAACACCACGGGAGACTATGTCGGATGGCTGGAACTCAACGTGACCGAGGGTCTGCATGAGTGGCTGGTCAAGTCGAAGGAAAACCACGGGATCTACATTGGAGCACATGCCGTAAACCGACCAGATCGGGAGGTCAAGCTGGACGACATCGGGCTGATTCACCGCAAGGTGGACGACGAGTTCCAGCCATTCATGATCGGCTTCTTCCGGGGACCGGAGCTGATCAAGGCGACGGCCCACAGCAGTCACCACAGGAGCAAGCGTAGTGCCAGCCATCCGCGCAAGCGCAAGAAGTCGGTGTCGCCCAACAACGTTCCCCTCCTGGAACCGATGGAGAACACGCGCAGCTGCCAGATGCAGACCCTATACATAGACTTCAAGGATCTGGGCTGGCACGACTGGATCATCGCTCCGGAGGGCTATGGCGCATTCTACTGCAGCGGCGAGTGCAATTTCCCGCTCAACGCGCACATGAACGCCACAAACCACGCGATCGTCCAGACTCTGGTACACCTGCTGGAACCCAAGAAGGTGCCTAAACCCTGCTGTGCTCCGACCAGGTTGGGAGCTCTCCCCGTTCTGTACCATCTGAACGACGAGAATGTAAACCTGAAAAAGTATAGAAACATGATTGTGAAATCCTGCGGGTGCCATTGAATTCAATTTACCACTTAGTAATTAAGCAATTTAAAGCATTTCTGTGTAGATGTCCATCTCTGTACTAATCTCGAATATTTTTTATAGAAATATACAGCGTTGTACCTAACTGAAATCGGAATGAAATTTATTTAAAAAATGTTTGCAAATGGCCATAGATATCCGGATTATAATAACAAGAACTATGGCATTACTTTCAGTAAGCATAGCTGTTTATTGTCGTATCATTTAGTTAGCTGTTACTTCAACTAAAAATAGTCGTATACATAAAATCAACATTCAGGTAAAAACAAAACATAATATCAAAATGGTTCCTTAATGTTTAGATATGTATACACACTTATTTTGATTCCGATTAGTTTCCTCTTCAACATACATAACCTTCAAAATAAACATTCAGGTAAAAACAATAATACTTGCAAATACTTATGACTTCACAATGCTAAGGTATACATACTTATTATTATTATGATTCTGATTAGTTTTTACTCCAATTAAAAATGATCAAGCGAATCACTTGTAAAGTTTACATTCAGGTAAAAACAACATTATATACTGATAAACCAAATTCAGACAGCAATGATATTTGGGTTGTATACATACATACATACTAATTTTGATTCTGGCTGTGAACACACAATGAAAATATTAACCAAAAACCAAGCTTTATCGCTTGTGAATCCAATGATGTCGGAATGCAAACAGATCCATAATTAAGTTTCCGACACGTTTGTCAATTAGACAAGACATTAAGCGACCATCAAATACTGGCACGTTAACATTTAACGATATACAAGCCTCTCTAAAAGGAAAGCACATTAGATTTGAATGCTTTTTGGAGTGCATTTTATACTCACAAAATTTCATGCACTGGAATGGAGTTTCGGAAATATTCCTTCAACGTAAATACACCATTAATAGTTTTGGCTCGACTAACGCTGAGCATTAATGGTGGATCTTTTCTGTACAAAATCACAAAGATATGTCTGTTAGGTGACTCAATGGGTCTGGCAAATTTGCCGAGAACACTCTCAATATAGGCTGCAGTGCTCCTAGTGTAGAACTCCTCACATTCGCCCTCTGAGAAAAGCAGGAAAAACTGCCTCTCCACGAAATGGGAGTTAAATTGTTCGGCCTTTTGGAACAACGCCAGATTCTCATCAATTTCCCGAATCCAACTGAACTGCTCATTCACGGTCAGAAGGTACAAGGCTGGCAGCTGGATAGTTGGAAAAAAATTAGTGGACGGAGGCTTGGGAAAGCCCACGAAAGACTCCTCGCTCTCAAAGATTTTCGACAGGGTTTCCGCCAGTGCGGCATAATTTGAACCCGTTACGGTGTCGGTGTACCACATCTCGTGGTCGCTGCAGTGCTTCAGCAATTCATGGTACATTTTAAAGAAGTACTGACGCGTTCTCATGATCATCTCCGCAGATGTCTTGGACATAACCATCCAGATCCACTCATCTATAAAGAGATTTACGTTGCGATCGGTCGAAGTCGTTTGTGTGTCGCATATTTGAGAAAGTCGAAGACGGGGAGGTCCTTAGTAAATAAATCATACATATAAGACTATAAAAAATGTATGTCTTATGAGCTTACCAGAAAATAAGGCCACTGCCAAGGGTACAACTAAGGTGGCATATATAATATGGTTCTTTTGCTTGGTGCACACAATCCATGGTGTGCGAAAATTCAAAGCCGAAGTGTTTAAAGGCTCCAAAAAGTCACGCAACACTGTGTTGGGATGCAGGTAAACATTCCCGGAAAAGGCTGATTTCAAACAATTTTTTCCGGTATCTACGGCACAAATATTTGGATACATGCCGCCCGTCAAGGCCGCCTTCACAATATGCCAATTTCCAGACATCTGGTTAAGGTTCAGAATGCTCAGCTTTCCACGACTGTGAATCAAATTGGATGCCCGCAAGGAGCTTACAAGCTCGGTGCGCGTGAAGCTGAGTTGTTCCATCAATCCGTTTAGCACAAAGTCATATTCATCCGTCAGATATAGTGGCGCTATCTTGTTACGCAGTCGTTTTTGCCATTCCTGAAATAGGCGCACGAAGATGAAATGATCGGAAAGCTGATTATCGGCCAGGCGTGCCCGCTCGTTCTTTATGCGTTTTTGGATGTAAATGGTGAATCTGTCCCACAAGTGATCGATGTCCTCGTTGAACGGAATGCCCAGCGGATCTGCCGTGGACAACGAGCTTACAATGGTGAGTATTGGATCCAGGCACCGCAGCAGTATGCCAAAGATCAGCATACGGCCGAGTTGGCAAGGAACAGGGATGTCTTGCAACCGGCAACCAAGCCAAGTCACCTCCTCAGTCTCATCCAGCACGTCTATTTTCTTGAGGAACTGCACGGCATGATGCACGTTGATCAGCGGCGGGGGTGAGATTGTTAAGCCAAGGTATTCACTAATTATCATGTTGGGCGATAGTAGTTTAACCGTCAAACAGATCTTGTCCAGCTCCATGGTTTTCAGGCGTGGCTGACTGGTCTCCCCCAGCTCTTCAAAAGCCTCTTTGGATATCAAACGAAAGCATTGCGCATCAGCAGCTAGAGAAAAATAGTTTAAGCTAGTTATTTTAGTCCACATATTACTAGTACTAACCCTCCAGATCGAGAACTAACTCTCTTCGCAGGAGGCAATCCTTGGCCACCCATTCGTATCGATCCTCCCCGCTGTAGGTGCTGCTATCATATATGTGGTTCAGCCGACAGGCGGTATCTATTTCGTACTTAAAAGAGACCTTCAGGAAGAGCGATTCGATTATATCCGTGGTGAGGACCACCTTCACGGTGTCCTCGCGAGCATTGATCAAAGCATCGATATATTCTTTTCTCATGTTCTCGTGCAACAGGAAAATGGAGAACTCCTGCAAATTGCCGGTCAGACAGTGACTCAATAGCATATAGTTTAGCTTAACAATATGGTAATAGGTTGGCAAAATTATGAGGATGTTGCCTGAAAAACAGAGATGCCGAGTGAAGTGGTTTAGGTTCATTAAAAATACTCGTTTACATAAGTTTAAAGATTACACAAGTAAGAACCAATAGACCTATTAGACTTATTTTAATAGTGTTTGCTTTAAATGGGTTTAATTTATTAAATCTGATTTACAAAGTTACCTATACATAAATAAACGCGGCACTCCTTCATTCGTATAAACTAGGTTTTAAGACAGACACACATTAATAAAATAGATCGATATTACTAAATGGCTTTGACATCTTCGGCTAAAACTAATATAACTATTTAACAGACATAGGCATGTATGTGTTTTCGTGTGAGGCGGCGCGACATCTGGTCGGTGATTTGTTCACAGGGTGAGGATATAGCAGTATCTGAGTTAACTGGCACTTAGGGCTACGAGCGCGGCTCGCTCTCCAAGGCCTTGATTTGCCGCAGGATCTCCGACTTCTTTTTCACCTTGTCCAGCTGATCCTTGTCAAGCTTCTTCTGCTCGCCGGCCTGTATCCTACTTTCGATCTGTTCGATTTCGCGGACTTTTTTGCGCAGCTTTTTCAATTGCTTGGCGGGATCCACCTCCTGAGATCCGTCCAGTTTAAGGGTGTCCTCCAAGGCCCTGGACAACGAGTTGATCTCCCGGCTGCCAGAGGGCTGCTGATTGACTTTTGGCGGCGGACACGTGCTGGGCGGCGACACAACTAGGACGCCGGGCGTCGGCGCTTTTGGCTGCCTGGCCGCATCCTTGTCCTGCTTCTTGGCCTTGGTCCGCTCCTGCTTCTCGCGCTCCTTCTTGGATTCGGCGGCCACCAGGGGACACATGCCAGGCGGCACTCCGGCCTGACTCCGCTGGGCCACGAACTGCTTGCCCTTGCTCTCGTACAGCGGCACCTCCTCCTGTGGCACGTAGCCATCCTTGACGCGACGCGCCTTGCGCCAGGTGCCATCCGGCCGCTTGGTGGCCGGGATGAACTTGCCCTCGCTGCTCTGTAGATAGGTGCTCATCTTGCTGCTTCTATAAAAAACAATGCCCAATTGCCTGGCGATACTAATCGATAGCTTTCATTGAAGATGGAACTTTTTGCGCGGCGTTGAGGGCATCACTTCCCGCGATAAATCGCATTCAAGCTGATGGAACAAGTCACTACAGGACCGTTATTAACCAATTTTGAACCCATAGCTTAAAAACTAACTCCTTGAATAGGGACTTGTATAAGGCATAAACAAAAGTCTTTTCTAGTTAATATTTAATTTCTAGCATAAGTCTTAGCTCAATCCTTTAGTACCTGATAATTTTACTTAATATTCAACTAATTAGATTAAAAATAAGCTCAGTAATACAATCCCTGATCATCTTTAAAAAAGATAAAGTACACTCACCTGGTGAATACTCCGGTTTGGTGCGCAACAGATACATGATGTCTATTATAAGATCGTAGTCCACGAAATCCGGCTTTGCGCTTTTCACCACATAGCCGTGCAGGCTGTAGTTGTTCAGGACATCTATGCACTCGTGATTTCCATTCATAGCTGCCACTGAAATGGCATTTTGTTGGTAGAGGTCCACTATATAGGGATCGGCGCCCATATAGAGAAGCAGTCGGAGATGACTGGAGTTGTTCAGCTCGGAAGCAATGTGCACCGCCGTCCTGCCGTTCATGGAGTGCCGGTAGTTGACCGGAACTAAATCATAGTTCACGGCATAAAGAAAAGGACGAATGGCCGCATCTGTTCCCAATTCTGCGTAGGCCTGCAGGCACTTGTCCATCTGTTCGTTGCGCTGGCTTTGGGTGCGGAAAGCGTCCGGAATCTCCTTGTAAACGTCCGGACCCCTGTGGATCCCGGCAAGGGCAATGCAACTGTGCAGGTCGTCCAAGTAGGAAATGCGAGGCCTTTCCTCCGGCAGCTGGTTCTTCATATTCAGCTCCGATCCCTCGCCAAAGAATTCGGTGAACTTTTTCGTTTCGCCCATCTGCGAAAGCAGCACCACCCTCAGGTTTGGGTTGCTGTTCAAGCCCTCGCGGATCTCGCTGAGCAGAATATCGGTATATGGATCATGCAGATGCACATCGTTTATCACGAGGTGACTGATATTGGTGAACTTATGGTTGGCCAGGGAGCGCAGAAAGTACTGGGCCGTCGAAAAGATGATGAAGGTGTTGCAGCTGACAGAGCTCAGGTGCGGAAGTTGGATGCCCACAGTCTCGCCAAGTTGCTCGCCAAAGAAGTTGGCCATCCGCTGGCTGTTGTAGATGGCCACAATGCCCTCCCGCTCGATGCAGATGATCTTGGCATTGGACTTCTTGGTCTGGCAGTCATCGAGGATGAGTAGTGGCAGGAACACGGACTTGTCCCAGGAGAGGTTCGCGTTGATGACGATCACCCGGTTGGAGTATAGGGGCCACATGATCTCGCCGCGCATCAGGTGACCCGGAAAGCTGGTGAGAAAATTGCTCTGTGTCTCCGTCCAAAAGCGCGGATTCGGCGGCCGGATGGCGGACAGGGGAAGATGTAGCGACGGCATGTCGGCGGCATTGGGCTTTTGAGTGACCATATCCCCGCTGAGCTCCAAATCGTCCTTGCCCATGAAGGATTTTTTGCCCAGCAGGGTGAACATGTTTAGCGTGGCACCCGACGACATGGTCAGCGTCTTGGGCTCCTCCAGGTAGTGGCGACAAGACTGTTTGTAGACCTTTACGCAGCCGTTGCCATTGCTGTGGACAATCTGCGATCGGAGTCCCAAAGAGCGGGCGCAATTCACGAAGGCTTCGTGCTCGCTGGTGCGGAATGTGCACGGAAATTGCTGGCAGCAGCGCCTGCCGGCTATAAAATACAGCAGCTGCTGCGGAATAAACTTTTCCTGTATTATCTTGTTCATTTCGCAAGAGATCGCATATGTGTGCAATGGAATTCAGAAAACTACATGTGTCAAAATATCCGCGTCTCTGAAACAAATTCCGTTATTGCCGGGCTTCGTTAGAATAATGGAATATCGGAATGAAACACGCAGGGTTGTATTCTGCTTGATGCAAAGCTTGTTCATTGGGGATACTCCTTTATCTTTACTCAAACAATTTTATGTGAAGCACCAAAATATGTTCGATGAGTAACCACATTTTAAATTTTAACATTCAAAACAAAATAAAGAAAAGTTTATACAGGCAATAATATGACAGCTTAAGTAGACAATTAACCGACCCTTCTGAAATCGTATATGTCGACCATATTGGGCTGAGCAAAATAAAATAATCTTAAAAAAAAACGGTAATTAGGTTGGTTGTTTTTATGGACCTTAGAAATAATATTGAAATTATAGAAATTTAGGAAACCTATAATTATTTATTAATTACCCATATTGATATGTGCCCAAATTACATTTTTTCAAACATGCTAAAACAATTTAACATGCTTAATTTAAGACAAAATTCCAAAGAAATTAAAAAAATAAATACAGTGCTTTAAATTGAGCTTTGGCGCAGAATTTATTTTGCAAAGGGTTCTATAAATGGTGTTATTCTCCATCGAGTGTCATTTTTACTTACAATTATGAAAATATCTAGCACATATTAAATACAATTCTTAATTTCTTTAAATGTAGAATACATATATTTAAGTAAGCTACAGAGGTTTTGGTTAAATCAACGTTATTATTAACCACATTAGTTGGTACCGGTACCGAGTCGTGCTATTGGTACCGCCTTAAAGAAAGTTTGACTTTTCCACGGAGTTTTGAGAGCCGCTGCTCTGGTTCGACCAACCGGTGTTTCCATTCTGCAATGCATTTTAAAATATGAGTAATACATCTTTTAAGCGGTGAATAATATAACTACCTGTGGGTCATTACAGCCGGAGTTGTCCGCCTTGTTCATTCCGTTGGCGCCCGGGTTATTTGGGTTATTTGATCCCTTCCGTCCGCCAAAGTTGTTGGCGTGACCACTGTTCTGAGCCATCCACGATAAAAAATTTCCGCCCTGCGAAGTAACTGAAAGAGTTTTTTGTTTGAAACAATGATAGAGATGTGGAGGCTTGCCTGCTGGTCCTGGTTTTGATTCTGCAGCTGGTTGCCGACCAGGCTCCACTGGTTCAAGGCGGCAGCGACCAGGGCGGGATTGATCGGCAAGGAGTTCAGATTAAGCATCGACTGGTTGCTCATGTTCTGGCCCTGGTTTGAGGAGCTCGATCCCTGCGAATTGATGCCCAACGCCTGCAGGTTTGGCATGTCCAGGTGGCCCCGATTCATCCAGCCGTTGCTGCCGCCCACGTTGCCGTTGTGAGGCTGGTTCATTCCGTGAAAGTTGGCCTGCCTACTGTTATACTGCGTGCCGCCATCCTGGCGATTTGCGTTCCCACCACTAGAGTGATTACTGCTATTGTTATGATAGCCCCCGCCCGAGTTTCCGCCGTAATTATTGCCGCCCATGCCATAACCGGCGGTGCCAATGTTGCTGTGATTATTGGCGATGATTGAGCTCTCACCGCCGTGAGCGCTGTGTTGGTTATTACCTCTGTGGTGTCCGTTGCGGCCGGGATTCATATGGTTGCCCTGCGGGTGGTACGAATGCATGCCGAAGCTGTTGGCCGAGTTATAATTGTAGCTCTGAACCTGCTGGTTTCTATTCTGCTCGGCTTTTGGGGCGGCATTCGACACATGCACCGAAACGCCTAGAAAAATTATATTGGTTACTTTAGTTTCCCATTGTACGCTTTACTAACTCACCCTTGATTATATGATCCTCCCCGCACAGTGATTGTGCAACGTCAGGATCTAGAAAAGTTACAAAACTAAAGGCTCTAAAGGGACGGGGAATGAACACGTCCGTAACCTCGCCGAACTTGGAGAAATACTCCCGCAAGTCGTCTGAGTTTATGTCCTCTGTGCAGCGGCCAACAAAGACCTTGCAAGGCACCTGATGTCCCATGCCCTGGAAATGAAAAGGATTAGTTGGTTCGGAGTTAAGGGGAAAAAAGAGGTTCACCTTAGAGTTGGGCACCTTAACCTCGCACCAACGTCCGTCGATGAGGTGGCGATTGGAAAGAACGCGCATCTGGGCGTCGTATGAGCCAAACCGAACGAATCCGAAGCCTTTGGACTGCCCTGACTTGGTGTCCTTCTTGATCTGAGCCATCAGCACTTCGCCGTACGTCTCAAAGTACTCCCGCAAACTCTCCTCAGTTGTCTTCCAGGGCAGGCCCAGTACAATAAGATCTGTGCATCGCAGGCGGGTCTCGATGCGTTTGGTTTTGGCCGTTGAGTTTTCCAAGTTATCGTCGCTCTTGCGCTTGTTTTCTGTGGGGGATTAATGTTGATCAAGTTAAGAATATTCAAATTGTATGGCAAATACAAAGCCTCACCCTTAGGGAACACACAAAAGTATAAGTATTCTCCCCAGCCTGAGTCAACGCTGGGCGGGAACAGCCTGCCCTCGTTAGAGCGAACTCCTCGAACAGCTTTAGTGTCCAGATTGCGATACTTCAGACCACACGATCCAGGAAACTGCGCCTGCAAGGTGGAGAGCAGCAGAGTGCCATCCTCTTCGGCCGGCAGCTCGATGGGCTCGTCACCCTCCTCCTCCGAAACTTGAACGAAATCCATTACCACGGACAATCCTTCGAGAGCTGCTAAAAATGATAAAGGGTTAAGGAACTCGTTCGCCGCTCGGGGCTCACACTTCGCTCTAGAAATGATCCAACATATCATTCAATCAACTGAAGCATCCCACATATTCTGCCCTGCATTCATGAAATGCACTCACTCAGTTCATCCGTTCTTTCCAGATGCATTTCATAATAGATCCAAAACAAAAAGGATTTTTGGGAACAACTTTTTACACACAATATTCTTATGACCCAGTCAACACAAGAGGTTTACATTAAAATAAAAAAATCAAATATTCTTTAAAGAATGTTCTGATGTCCACTAAATTCTACTAATATTGTAATTAACACAAAAAATATACTTTGCAATCAAAGTCTAACTAATATTAATTAATTATTGAGATAATATAAAATTAAAAATAAGAAGTTTTAACTAAGATATTTTTTAGCGCAACACAAAAAAAATGTAAATCTTAACAGACTGCACATGTGTTAATGAAAATTGTTTGTACACTTGAAAAGGTAAACCACCGCTAAAGTTGTTATAAAAAGATTAAATATTATATTACTATCAGGTAAACTCTATTAATATCAATAACTCTTAAGATTTGTTGGGGAATAAGATTGGTTATGAATGAATGAAAACAGCAAAAAAAAAAACTTATTGGCAGGAATAGCTGTTCGTAATCATAATACATATATCGAATCCTGATCTGTGTGTATGCAAGTGTACTAAACCCATACACGCTGCACACACACACAAACACACAGTAGGTAGGCACCGTGGGAAAACGAAAACCCAGTTCGGAGGTCCCAAAAGGTGGTTACACAACAATTCTTACACTATTGAGAGGGGTTATCTGATTCGATTTCTGGCAGCGCTCCCACACGATTCTTGATATTATTAGTTATATTTCAAGTAAATGCAGATTTAAGCTCGCACTCTCTCACACGAATTCGATTCACACTCAGGCAGAATTCAGGTATTCACTTTACGTTCCACGCTCGTTTTTCGACACAACACACGCTATTTATGCACATCCACTTTCAATCCGTGCGTAATAAGAAACAGGTAATATTTACAATTGATATTTCAACATTATTTCTTTAGAAAAGTGAACCATATTTCCTGGCTTTTCAATCTTTTCAGTTCAGTTACGATTTTTTCCTGTATGTATCGTTTGACGTTTTCACAAGTGTGACCAACGCAGAGGCAGTTAAATATACCGACCGGCTTTGAGAAAATATTAGAAAAATGTCATAATAGAATTGGACGCATTCAGCAGAACAACATGATCACATGATTTCAAGCGATAGTTGTCGTTTGCGGGAAAACAAATAAGACCATTATAATAACTATAAAAATAAATTCGTGCATAAAGATATATTTACTTACATTAATTTTTCAAATAAAAAGATTATTGTGCAAGGTGATAAATTTTCTCTGAAAATATTTTTAGTAATTGTATAATGTTTTATCTAATTTTATCGTGTAAGTATTTTGAAATTTATATTTTTAGTAATGCTTTATTATTCTGCTTACTGTTTCGGGCGATCACTACAATAAAATAATTTATCGAAAACGATCATCAGCAGTGCTGCCAAGCACGACATACCAGCTCAATTGGCTGCACTGCGTTAAGAATTTATTATTTTATTTAGCCAATCTCCAAAAGTAAATTATAAGCCCACCACAAATTTATGTTTATGAAAACAAGATTTTATTAATCAATAACATTTATTATTTACAGCTGAAGGATTTTCTGTTGCTCTTGCGGACCGCGATTGAATGACAAAATGCATTAGTTTGTTTCGAAATATTAGTGATTGGCGGTGCCGACTTTAACGTGAGCAGTCTAACAATTATGATACATTATTATACACATTAAAAAAAGGCATCGTTGATTTGCACTACACAAATATTATTGTATTTTCTCGTAATATTAATAAAATCACAGTGAAATATTACTGCACGCCGTGGAGTTGAAAATGTAGTTCTGGGCCTCCAGAATGTGCATTTCAGTTAAACAGATAGCAACTAACAGGATAATGTAACCGCTATAGCGGATCGCGCGCAAAAAGTCCCACAGTTTGTCGCAAAAGATGCTCAGCAGGACGCAGTGGAGCAGGGCATGGACATTAACGATGCGCCACATCCAGGCCACGCAGAAAAACCAGTTGGACTTAAAGACGTAGTCCTGGCAATGTGACTGACTGCCACTCACATCCTCTCGCTCCAGCATGTTCTGGTATACGGCTATGTAGCGATTCCACGCCGTAGAACTCAACAGCAGTTGGCCCGTAAAGCTGATCACGTTCTTGGCCACCTTCCTCGTCGTGGCCTTCATCTTCGGTATCATCGTCGTGGGCTCCGGTACCTTAGAGTCGCTCATGGGTATGATGGAGTAGCCCCTCCTTGGTGGGTTGTTCTTCAGGTAAAAGAATATGCCCAGCAGCAGGGCAATGCACCCCAATCCGTCGCACAGCCCATCCACGTAGTAGCCAGATGTGCCGATCTCCGAGCGCTCTCCGCGTATGTGCTTCCTTACGCGCGCTACATGCCCATCCAGGTCGTCCAGGAAGGTGCGGATCTGGAAGAGCAGCACACCCAATCGCCGGTAACCGAGGCTATCTGAGGCCACCAGTTTCCCCGCCAGACAGGCCACTCCCACGTGGAAAAACGATATCATGTTGGGCGTGATGAAGGCAGAGCGCGAAAAGCCGATCACGTTGTCGAACATGGTGGCCAGCGGGGCGAACAGATAGTGGTTGGTGTGGTCCAGTAGGATTGCCTTCACGGTGACATGGCAGAGCGGGTTTATATCACAGGATATCCAGGTGTGGTCCTCGTAGGACGGCTGCCTGTCGGCGGCGGTGGGGAGTTTCGTACTGCTGCCGCCGGATCCGGACTCCGAGGTGGACTGTCCTCCGGCGGAAATGGGCAGGGAGACATTCGTGTGGTAGTTTCGCTCGATGGCATAGTTGTGGATGCGCAGGTAGAGCTCCACGTCCATGAAAACGTAAAATATGATCAGCAGAAACAGCAGGGTGAGCAAAATCTTGCTGATCTGCGAACTGGGCCCGATCATGGTGACACTTTGAGGTAGTGTTTAACTCTAAATTCTTATCGAGGTGATTTCAGGGAGCGACTGAAAAAAGGGAATGAGGAAAAACAATTCAGTATGGTAATTAAATTACTATATCTATACTATCTATAGATTAATTAGCAAGATATATAATTGGAAACAAGCAATTTATTGTCCCATAGAGGGAAGAAACAATATTTTTGAAACTATTTTATGAAGTAAGTTCTAAAAAATAGGTAGTCTTGGAATAAATATTTTTATAATACTCCTAAAAACCCCAATAGTCGCAGGAGAATTCTCTAATTTTCATTTAGAATTGCATTTTTAAATTAGCCCATCATGGTGACTCTTTAAGGTAGTGTTCAAAACTAAATTCTTTAAGGGAGCAATTACAAATGACGAAATAGGGAAAACATATCAATATGGTAGGGTCTGTTGAATGACTAAAGCCCCCCACTTGTGGGCATACATACACAGCAAGAAATCACCCCACCCGCATACTATCTACAACCGTGCTATCTGCAGGTATTTGCGGAAGCTTTTAGCAAGGCACTAAGAATTAAACTTGCTATTAGTAACCTTTTAACTGCCAATGACGATTAACGGGGCTTCTAATTTGGTTGCAAGTGTATGCGTGCACGCATCAATCAATCATACATACATACACCTGCCTTGCATGTGTGTGTGTGTATGGGGCCGAAATATAGGTGGACATATGGTATTATCACCCATTTATAAGCACCAAATAGCCGATCGAGCCTATATATCTGGGGCAATTGCAGTTTATCGGCTATACTTACCGCCTTGCTGAATCATTTCACACGAATATACACTGTATCAAAACATTCTAGTGTTTATCACTCTCATTTGTGGAATTTCATGCAACTGGTTGTAGTTTCCACCTTCAGACACTGTGGTACTTATACGTAATCAACAATAGCACATAAATATATAGTTATTATTAAAACACACAGATAAATGTAAAAGTTTATGTTAATTGTTCGTAAATTTCGTAAATTAATAGCTGACCAGTGTGACCAATGCGTCTCGAACTATCGTTAGCACAGGTATGTGTGGCTAAATATCGATAACTGTTCAGGATACCCAAATTCCACAAGACCGGTCACGCTGATCTGATAAACTTTTCAATTTCAGTCTATTTTGTTAGTTTTAAATTGTTGTAATAGCTATTAATTACTTTTATAAGACAAGACCATGATTGCGAGGACCCTAAGGGCCGTGGGTCGGCAAAGCCGCAGCGTCTTGTTGCCCAGAAGCACTATGTGTCGTCCGTTTCACGCGAATCCGGTAAACTTCAGCAAAGCCTACGACCACGACGGGAAAACAAAAGTCACTATTTTCAACACCGAAACGGATCTGGGACTCATGGTCACCGGATACAGCCAGTATGGATTCAGGCTGAACAACGACATGGTCCTTATTGGTCCTATTTCCGTTTTCCCCAGGTTTGTGGCGGAGGTTGCAATAGGTGGCATAATTATGTAAACAAATGCATGTGGTTTATGCTCCGGCATTTTAAGATCTTCAGTTTTAACATTCCTGCACTTTCGAATTATTCTAATCTAGCTCTATTCGCAAATTACACACAAAATTATAATTTTCGATACAAATTTCTTTGTAACACATTGAAAACGAATAGGACTGATCAATAGGACTAATTCAAATTATAACTGTATTCTTGAAAATTGCCCCCGTTAATAAAAAAGTTTCCAAACTCGTATTTGGGAACGATTTACTTTTTGAAATTTTTCAATCCTTAAAACTTGTTTCTCACTTAAAACCTCATCCTTTTCAGATCGGTTCTGTCCTGGAACGTAAACAGCTTTGAGGACATCAACGAGGAAAGTCTCAGCCTCTTTCCCACTTTAGAACCAAAAATTGACGTCCTAATTATTGGGATTGGCGACCAAGCTCCGCCACCAGCGCTTTCCAAAAGGATCATAGAATTTATGAAGAAGTACAAGATAAATGTTGAGGTCCTTCGCACAGAGCAGGTAAATACTACTGCTCTCTTAAAAGATCCGTATTAAAAGCCACTTTTTCAAGGCCTGTGCCACATTTAACTTCCTGAATGCCGAAAACCGAATGGTGGCATGCGCTCTGATTCCTCCATTGCACCTCACCTACAATGAGAACGACGTCCTGCAGGCGAAGCTGCGGAGGAAGGAGCTCTATGAGACCGAATAGGATTACTAAGCTACATCCAATGCTTGTTTGACAGGCTGGTGCTTTGTTAGAAATTAAACTGTTTTGTAAAATTCAGATTTCTTTATTCATATAGACATAGTTGTAAAGTTTATAAAAGCTAGGCAATTTCACAGTCACACTGCACTCCTTTTCCTTGTCGATTTCATTGCGATTTCAGTCGGCTGTGGCGCCCGGATAGCGCTCGATAAGCATGGCCACGCCCTGCCCGCCGGCTGCACAGGCGGCGACCACTCCCAGTTTTCCATCCTCGCGAACCAGACGGTTGGCCGTGTGCATGCAGAGGCGGACACCGGTGGCGGCGAACGGGTGACCAATGGACAAGGAACCTCCCCAGTTGTTCCACTTGGAAAGATCGGGACTGCCGACCTTCTCGTTCAGTCCCAAGTACGTCTTGCAGAACCATTCAGAGTCTAGGGCCTTCAGATTGGCCACGATTTGGCCGGCAAAGGCCTCGTGAATCTCCCAAGAGTCAATGTCTTTCAGGGTCAGTCCAGACTTCTTGAGCAGCTTGGGAATTCCATAGGCCGGTCCCAGCAGCAACTGGTCGACGGGATCCTGCGAAACGTACAAGAAATCCCGCAGATAAGCCTTGGGCTTCAGGCCCAGCTGCTTGGCCTTCTCCTCGGTCATGATCAGGCAGGCGGAGGCGCCATCAGTAAGAAAAGAGGCGTTGGCCGCCGTTACTGTGCCGTAGGGCTTTACAAAGGCGGGCCTCAACTTGGCCAGGCTCTCGGGGCTGGACACGCGGATGCCGTTGTCCTTGTCCACTATCTGATCCACTCCAGACACCTTAAAGGGCACCAGATCGGTAAAGTAGCCCTTCTCCTGGGCTTCCTTGGCCAGCGTGTGGGAACGCAGAGCGTATTCATCTTGTTCGCTGCGAGAAACGTTGAAAGCGGAGGCAAGGCGGTCTGCCGAGTGGCCCATGGTCTCGCCGGAAGAGAACTCAGCCACGGCGGGCAGCTCGGGAGCCAAAAAGTCTGGTCTAAAGGTGGACAGCAGAGCCAATCGCTGACCCAGAGTCTTTGCCTTGTTTGCCTTTAACAGCAAAGAGCGCATCTTGCGGGAGTGGCGGATGGGCACATCGGACATGAACTCCACGCCGCCGGCCACTATGACATCGTAGGTATTGGTGGCAATCAGACCCATGCCCGTTGTGATGGCCTGCAAATATTTGGCTATAGAATCATATATTCGGGAACACTTTCGGATGTTATTACCGCATTGGAACTGATGCAGGCCATGGTGACAGTGTGGGCGGGTGTCTTGTTGCTGAAACCAGCTGCCAGAGCAGCTTCCCTGGCAATATTGGAGGTCTTTACCTCCTGTATTACGCTGCCATACACAATGTAGTCAATGAGCTCCTTGTCCAAGCTATTTTTCTGAAGCAGCGACCTGTTGATTGGAATAAGCTTATAAAACTCTTACAATTTAAATGGACTACGAAGTAAAAACTTACAAGAGCGAGTGCCTAGCAAGTTCGTGAGGCATCAGCTTGGAATAAGAGGTTCCGGAGGTCAGGAAGGGTGTACGAACTCCATCTACCAAAACTATATTCTGGCTGTTTTTCTGCTTGGGCTGTGGATTTGCCACAGCGGCCGACAAAGTGCGACATTGAACTGTAATAAAAGCGTAAAAACATAAGGATTATTCCAAACCGCTTTCTAATTTTATTTTATTTTTAATCATGATGTACTGTCCCATTATCTTTCACCCATTAGACGTCACTGCGAATTTCAAGTTTGGACTTTGGCCTTTTCATATTCAATCGGCGGCTGCCACAAAACGTTATGAAGTACCAGAGGCAAAGTCCAACTAGTGGCGCCTTAATTTTCATCAGGATGACTTTATTACAAAGTTGGGAACTCACCTTTTCTGGAGACGTTCAACAGGTTAAAGGCATTGCCCTTGCGGCAGACATTTTGTAGGCTCATTTTGCGAAAGTTTTTCGGATTACTTCTCTCGTTTCTCGATGTTGCGACTGCAGCTGTTTGGTTGATAGAGATGGATGCCGGATCGCGTTTTTTATCGATGTTCAATGGGTAAGACTATCGAAAGTTTAGTAACAAATAAGCTTACGAAGTTTGAATACCCTTTTATGGAGGAATTATTGTTTATTTGGGATTCTCGCAGTGTCGTTTCTAACACTTATGCTTATAATTATATTCAAAAACCTATAGTTCCCTTTTTATAATTAAATGTCTTACCTTAACGATTATTTAGTATCATTCATAAAACATTATAATGTTATTATTCATAAAAAACATTATATCAATCTTATGATAAAAGTACATTTCATTTATATTATTGAAAAGTACCCACACTAAAATAGCTCTTCGCACATATTAATTTTGAATGGAATAGGGTTTGTTTTGTAATTTTTTTTTTTTTTAATATTATAATCAATAAACAAAAACTTTAACACATTTAGAACCTGAAAATGCCTTACTATATCAGAAAAAATGTTAACTTACGCCTATTAAAATATACATATGCAAAAGAATCTAGAAAGACCAATAAAGGGATAGATTTCTCCAATGACCTTGACCCTCAATGCAATTATCCTATTAAATGTGTTGTTTACGATGTCCAACTGTCCGCCCATTCGTCACCTACGAATTGTACAAATACCCTTTCCCATAAAAGAAAACCATTAGCCGTGTCCTTGAAAATGTAACAGAGAATGATCTGTATGCAAATGGGCGAAAAAAGGATTACGTTTATATACGGATTTTTCTGTTTATTATATATGAATGTAGGCAGCGCAGTCAATAAATGTAATATTAAGACAAAAACCGAAAAAAAGAACTTCCATTTTATGGTCTTTATTATTTTTTTATCTAATGATTTGCATACAAATTAGTTTCAGTGAGTGTCTTCATAATGGAAGAAATTAGGTTCAAGGACGAATGCAATTGTTCTCTAAAATGGGATAGTAAAGGGTAGATGCAAATGTAGGCGGCGTGTGCATTTCAAATGAGCGATCGTTAAGGGCTCACAAAGGAAGAGAAATAATGAGCGGGTCGCAACTTATTGGGGATCAAGGTGAAATCTTCCGGAATGCCAAAGCCATGTGGCCCTGTTTCTTTTAGAACATAGTATAAATTTTAATTTAACGATTTTTCTAAAATATTTAACTAAAATTCTTTTTATTTTTTATTAGCTTCTAAAGATATGAATATAAAGTTTTTTAATAAGCACAAAATTAGGAAATATTTTCTGTACTTTATTGTAATGGTTATAAAAAAATAAAAAACAAATTTTAAGATAGTACAAAATATAGTAGCGTGTTATTATTACTTTTAAATGAAAGTTTGGATTTTGGCAGGATATTTTCGAGCTTTTGCATATACAATGTATATAATGAATGTCTTTAATTGTGTGGGGAGATATATGAAAGATAAGGTTTTTAATTTGCAAGCAAATTATATATTGGAATTAATTTAAAACTTTTAGATTTACAAAAAACACGTGTTGAATGACTTTAATTTTTTGGTAAAAGCTCGAACTTAATTATATAATTAGGTCCTAATAATAAATCATAATTAAAGACATGCACAAGATAATCTTTTCTAAATAGTTAACTTTTAATAGATAGTTTTTGGTGAAAGCTTACTTTTTGGCGAGAAAAGTCCGTGGCGGCAGAACTGATGGCTCTCTCTCTCTCTTTCTCTACGCTCGCAGTTCGGGCGGCAGAGGCGAGCAGCGACGCGATCTCTCGGGAAGCGAAAAGACCGCACAGTCAAAAAAAACTGTCCGAGTGAACGGACGTGCGCGCGCGCAAACTGAAAGTGGAAGCAAATCGAAAATCGAAAGAGAGGCAAGACAAGAGATCGGATCTCCCACTCACACTCGCAGTCGCGCTCGCGCCAGAAAAAGTTTTACCAATCAAGTTTTTTATTTCGCAATAAAACAAAAAGAAAAAAACAAAACTTCAACCTAGTTAAAGTTAATGTTGCTGTTGTAGTTGTGCTGATGTAGTGAACTTTTGTGAGTGTGTCCGTGTGCATTGGTATTGTATTGTGTGGATTTCGGTGTCTCAGTGTTGGTGGATATTTCTTGCGTTGCGTCGCAGAAGAAGAAGCAGCAGGAAAAGCCAAAGAGAAATTTATAAATCCACTCCTGTGAAAATTGGCATAAAACAAACACATAAACAAAAGGATTTACCCAAACAAAACATGATCAATGAAATCGAAAGTTGTCTGTGAGCAGTATGCACATTGCCGATCGCTGGGAATAAGCCATCAGAACAGAAAGTGAGAAAGTGAATGACTAAATTCGTCCTGGGAGTAACTAACTGCTGAACAACCAACTTAATGAAAGAGGTAAGTAAGCTTTTCCCTTTCCATTTCCGAGGTTTCTCAGTCCAACGAGATTTAGCATTGCAACATCGCATAGACACGAAAACATGCAGATAAAAAGTTGGGGTTTTGGGTCTTTTTGTTGTACGTGTATGGGGCTCTTTGTGCACCTAAGCACACAAAGCAGCCAAGGTCAGAAACTAACTTAATAGTGGTAGAGAAAACAGAAAACAGAAAACTGAAAACATTCCAAGCTCGGTTTGGATCGTATCGTATCGTATCCAAAACTTGCGGCGAAGCTTCGGTTCGTGGCGATCCAATCTTCGTCGTCATGAACATCATTAGCAGTACAACTTAAACAACAACAACTGGAGACAAGAAAGGCTTAGTGACCTTCATCGCGTGCTTTTGTCTGCGTAATACTCTCTGTGTGTGAGTATGCATGTCATGAAATTTGAAGACACACATTAGCGTACGCATACACGCACGTAACCGACTAACTTAACTGCTTTCCAATAAGAGTGAAGGTGAAAAAAGCACACCGCAACATACAAACACACAGGCATACATACACAGTTACAGGGCGATCGCGCAGATGTTACAAAATGTGCTGTTAGCAGGGCCATTGGCGTAGGTTTTCCAGTAAGAGGGGTTTTTCTTACAAGGGGTTTAAGTAGAAGTAAAAGAAGTGTATCATATATTTAGTAATTTATCAAGTAGTTATCTGAAGTGAGGGGTAGGAAAACCACCTCTAACCCACATATCCAACTCCCCTGTCCTTCAACGTTGCACTAACATGTGTGCCTATGTATGTTACATGCTATGAGAAAGCTTTGATTTCCCTGAGTTGGGCATATTCTAAAACGCAAATCTAAGATAGAAAAACATTATAAACACCAACCGAACCTATTTGCTATCTTTCTCCGTATCGCCCAGCTTATGGAGTTATGTAATTCAAATTTGGGTCACTTTTACGAGTGTAGCATTTACAACAAGTACGACGGCGGCTCTTTGCGACTCTTTGCCATTTTCCCTCGCTTCTTTGGCAAGAGAGCTTTCGTGAAAGGGGAAAGAGCGGGCGAGAAAGAGAGAGGTAGAGAGTGTGAGAGAGCGACAGAGAGGGAGGAAAACAAGTTTGTCGTTGCCCGCTCCCTTTTTAACTTTTTACCTTTTACGAGCTTATAATACTTTCAAAACCCCCGTAGCTTTCTCTTTTGAGGCCTTCGATCGGTTTGGATCCGTCCAGTTTCAGTTCCACTTCCAGTTCCCTTTCCCGTTCTCTTCTACTTGGAAATAGACACATGTGCTTTATATTCGTAAACACTCACGCAATCTGCACACATGCAAGCCAAACTAATATATGCAAAGGGAAAGAGTAATTGTAAAACAACATTTACATTTACATTACATGGGAACGGTGACGACGACAAAAATCGGAAAGTGTGGAAACATACAAGCGATTGCGTTCTCTGTCTGTATGTCAGTATGTCTGATTTGTTTAGCTTTATACCCCGATCTTTTCTTTAGACATACAGACATACAGTAACACAAGCATAGAGGGAAAAGCTTTTTGTGAAAGGTGATTTTATGCGCGCATTGTGAGTTAGCGCGTTTTGTTTTGTCTCACTTCTCTCGATCGTCTTCGTCTGCTTTGTCCCTTTCATTCTCATTTCCAGTTTGCAAGTGTGTGTGTGTTTCGCGAAGAGAGGAGAAATGTTGAGAAATATATCCCTTCATGGACTTGGACTCAATTTAAGGAAATATTGCCATGAACTTTCACCTTTTGATTGTCTTAAATGTCGTAATGATCTTTAGTCATGCTTCGTTCACAACCGATTGCGAAATCCCCATGAAAAACTTGTAGAAAGTGAATGGCCCTGATTCGTGGAAGCATAAATTAACCATACATCCATATAACACATATATAATTGATCTTTCGATTCCGTTTTGGAATTTATCTAGCGTTAGAATGAGCACACCAGTTTCCCTCTCACGCCCCCTCTTCCTCACTCCAGCGCAAAAAAAAACGATCCATGTTCAGCTTTCGCTTCCCATTCCCATGAAAAATACAACATTCCCATTTCCATTCTCTTGCTCTCCGCCAAGCCAGTCATTCAAGTTTTATTGAAAGTGAACGTTTCGTTTCGTCTCCAAGCAAAAAGGAGTGGTGGAGCAAAAGGGGGCAGATGGGGGACGCAGCAGAGCGTAACAAAAAGCAAGACTATCTTTCTGAAGTTTTTTTTCGTTTGAGATCTGCTGCTGCTGAACTTTAGCTTCGCTTTTTGGTTTATTATTTTTTGTGGGGCCATGCAGACACTCACGCACACAGGCGTATCGAAAAAGAGCTTACAAGCCATGCTCTTGCACAATACAATAATGGTGGCCCCCCAATAAACCCACACTTGCAAAAGCCACACTGCACTACATGCACACATACCCGCAAACAGACCTTACATCGATACAATCGGATACACAAAAAGAATTAAGTAACTCAATGGTGGTAAACGTTTGTTTCGATTTCTTTACATTTTATTCTTAAGCATTTCTTTCTGTCAAGTCTTTGTATTATTACAGTATGGCTATCAAATAAAACTTATTTATCTGAAGTAATTTATTTACTTCAAAACTCAAACACATGCTGCTAAATTTGAAATATTTTCGGTGTGGGAAAATTATTTAAAAGAAATCAAGGGATAAACTATGAACTATATAAATTATGGAAATATAATTTTATGCCCATCAATATGATCATTTTTCCAGTCTCTACAAAGCTTCGCCATACATGTATTCAAGATACTATTTACTTTTAAACTTCCATATAAGATGCTATTAAAAACTGGAGCCTGAGTTCAAAAACAATATGATATTTTTAAATTTATAATTTTTTGAGTTACTTTTTGCACTCCTAATGAAATATGATAGGGATGAATATTTTTAGTTTTAAACGTACTAACCCTTAAAAGAAAATTTAAATGTTAGAAAACCCTTTTTTGACTTATAAAATTTGTAAATCTGGAATCAGTCATGAAATTAAGTTTAAAACTATTAAAACTATTGTCATGATATCTTATAATTTTTTTGCTGTGTACAGACACACTAATGCAGATCTTACACCGATACAATTGCACAGGCCAGCGAATTTCAGTGTAACAATTTCATCGCATAAAAGTAACAACAATAACAACAAAATACATCACAGCGGGAAAGCTTTTTTGGAGGCAACACCAGCAACAACAAAAACATAGCGGAGCTCCATGAAGTGAAGCTTTCATCTTTTCCAACAAGGCACACAAACTCTCACACACACATGACGATTGTGGGTTGCAGTGTTACAAAAACACCAAGTACAGAAAAACCTAAAAACCTGATTAGTAAACATTTACTATTGCTTTATGGGAAGTTTGTTAATGCCAGCACACATACACACTCGCATGCTGAAATTCCAGTAATGAATGTGTCACATTTAAACCGTTATGGAAAGCACTTTCGAATCTTTCCATGATCCTTTTTCTAACATAAAGCGTTGTTCAACTGTGTGCATGGTATGGCACAATCGGTGGAAAGCCAGAGAGAAAGAGAGAGGAAGGGGAGCAGAAGAGTAAAAGAGAGGGCGACAATTTCGGTGAAAGGCGGATTGTGTAATACCAAAGCAAAGTAACAGACTCAGATGCAGATACTTCCCATTCCAAAACTTTCTATTTCACTGGCTTTACTTTTACCACATGCTCCACATGCATTCGTAAATAGCCATATACTTAAGTAATAGAGTTTAACTTCTATAACCTGAACTTCCGTATGTTGGATTTTAAACGCTCATAACTTTGAACATCCATTATTTGTTAGTTTTATAGAAACTTTTTTCCCTGATTACAAAAGAAGGTTTAAACTCGAAACTGAAATGTGAAGAATATTTCTATTTTTCTAAGGTAGTTTTTGGAATTTTGTTTAAATAAGAGGCTATCTTAAACTTTCCCTTTTAATAATACCATTTTCTTTGAAATTTAAAATATATTTGAAATAGTTCTAGTTATTTGAGTGTAATAACATTCTGCCCAATATAGAGAGTGATTTCAAAGATCATAATAAATTCCTACAGCTTTATACAAATTATCTTCATATTTTTTGTTATATATATTGTTAATATTTATACTGTTGTTTATGTGGGACTCTCGGCAACTTGACACCAATGATCTGGGCCAAAGAAATAGCAGAAATTTAAAGTTCCCCGACATATTTGCTTTTCCACTTGCAGTTTCAAAGAATGTTGATGTTGCAATACAGCAAGCATGGCGAGTGCATACTCAAAGAAATCGGAGCAGCCTTTAGAGGAGAGCACCCGGCGGACCTGACCATCGTCTGCGAGAACAAAGTGAAGCTGCACGCCCACAAGCTGGTCCTGGCGGCCGCCAGTCCGCTGATAAGGTAATCCCTTCAAATCGAAGCCTTTGAGTCCAGTTAAAACTTTCTGTATTCCGTAGGAACCTGCTTGAGGATACCCACTTGAGCGACTGCTCTACAACCGTATACTTTCCCGACGTAAATGCCACCTACTTCAAGTTCCTGCTTGACTTCCTGTACTCCGGACAGACGTGCATCACCTCGCGGGACGTGAACTACCTGCACGACCTGCTGTTGCTGCTGCAGATTAAGTCGGACAGCTGGAAGACCACCGATTCCGCCTATCTGAGTAACAAGTGCGGCAGCCATCGGGACCATCGAACGGACCGGCGCAAGCAGCAGTACACCAGCCCGCAAAATCTGGAGCCGGATCAGACGCTTAAGTACGAGGTGGACAGCGTGGATGAGTCGCGCAATGCGGCCGATTTCTCATCCGCGTTCAACTCCGGCGATAATTGCGAGAGTGCGCCCGAATGCGAGCGGAGTGCCGGCGGCCACAACAAGGAGGAGGACGAGGACGACTGCACCCACAAGGACAACAAAAGCGACAAAGACACGGACGAAATAGTAAATCTCTCGAATGCCCCGCCTAGCGGAACCAGCGGCAGCAACAGCAACATCAGCAGTAGCAGCAACAACCACCAGCAGCAACACCACCACCACCACAACAACAACAATAATAATAATAACAACAACAGTAGTTCAGCTATAAATCCCGTCAACCTTTCACTCGACCTTCGGACAAAGAGCGAGAACTCGGCGAGCAGAGCTCTGGGATCCGGATCAGACCACAGCGGCATCGACCTAGCGGTGGCGGCGAGTGAAAGCACGAAACGCAAGGGTCTGTTCTTTGATTCGCACAAGGATGTGATGAAGCCGCTGTCCGATGGTTCAGATATGAACAGCTCGCCGGAGAACTATGTGGTCACGCCACACAGGAAGCGGCGACCCGGATTTCATAACACGCAGTGCGACAACCAGCCGTTCACCTCGTACCCACACAGTCTGCTAGAGGAACTGCGTCTGGCCAAGTCGACGACGTCGCCCATCTCAGGCTTTGGATCGGAGAAGAATATGCTGGCGCACCTGGAGGACGGAGCACTCAATGGGGACACCCTGACGCCGGACAGAAAGCATCTGCTTGAAGCGCAGCGAAATCGAGCCCAGAGTCCCGAGATGCCGATGCACCTAGGGCCCCAGTTCGTGTACCAATGGCAGTCCAACCAGAATGCAGCCATGTCCGCAATGCCCAATCTGCAGTCGCGACTTTCTAGTCTGTCGCACATTAGCCTGAATCTAGACCATCCAGAGGGGCGCAGTGGGTCTGCCTCGGGATCCGGATCGAATATGGCCGGCAGCAACACGCACGCCTCCTCGGTACGGGAGTATCGATGCGAGTACTGCGGCAAGCAGTTCGGCATGTCCTGGAACCTCAAGACCCATCTGCGCGTCCACACCGGCGAGAAGCCGTTCGCCTGCCGTCTCTGTGTGGCAATGTTTAAGCAGAAGGCCCACCTGTTGAAGCACCTGTGCTCCGTCCACCGGAACGTAATCACCACCACCAATGGGGCGGACACGGAGAACCGATACAGCTGCTGCTTCTGCTCCATGTGCTTCGAGTCGGTCCAGGAGCTCGTCCGCCACCTGTCCGGCCACCACAACAACCTGCTGCTGACGAAGAATCTGCGCGAATAGTATCTGGCGGGCTTCGACAACCGAGTATCCCATCTGTCCGATAGATCCGCCGGACGGACAACTGCAAAGAGACCTGAATTTTAAATATATGAAATACAATCGTACGGTAACAGTAGCAGATTTAATTGCCTATTGTATAAATATGTAAAATTTTCATTTAAATCGTAAGTTTACCAACGCAACACATTCTGCTCGATCATATTTCACCCAACGCCAACGGTCTGGAGCTCCACATTCGAATCCGCATGATCCTCGACTATCGATCCTTTCCAATGCGCACGCCGGAGGCCACTCACGTTGTTTTCTCATTTAAGTTTTATTCGACATCCAATCCCAAACCCCCTGCAAATGCACCCACTACCACTCCCACTACGACCCCCAATTCTTTTATAAGCGGCTGGTCCATTCACAGTGGAGCACTTATTTTGTAAGCATATTTTTATACGCGAGGTATTTTTAATTTCTATTGTATTTCCAACCCGTCTTACATGAACTTTATTACCTAAACCTAAACCTAGAAATTTTTATAGTTTTGATACACTCTTTCATGTTAAGATTTTACATATTCCCTCCTAAAATCGCCAATAAAAGTGTGTAAAGTGTACAGTATAATTTCGCAAGCTCATAATAAAATCAGAAAAGCATTTCCGTTTTGTTTATACTCTTTCAATTTTAGAAATATATTTTATGTTAAACCGATGCTGTGTTTTGTGTAAAATTTAATACGGGAATAGGATATTTTTATGAATGGTAAGTTTTTTTTTGGTTAATTTATAGTTTTCAAATAAAGCTATTAATTAATAATTATAAGAGAATTTCTTGATTCGAAGGGTTCATGGATGAATATGAGTACATATAGTTCGACTCATTCAAAGTTTAATTTAGTATTGGCGACTTTGAAAACCGTTAGTAGTATTTTTTTTTTTGCTGTGGTATTTTATTAAATAAATGAGTTGGCAGTCCCAGTTGCATAATTAACAATTATCAAAGATATACATATGTAAACATTAAAGTATGTATCATAATTGTTTGCCTCTTTTCATCTTAAGTTAAAGCTTAATCAAGAAAATATGCCAATTTAAAATATGTATTCATATATGCTATAAATGCAAACTGAATTTTGGCAACACTATTCAATATGGACTTTAAAAGTTGATATTAAAAACTAAAACAAAAGGTAACCTTTCTTAAAATGATCTTTTTCAACTAATTAAGATTTAAATACTATTTTTGGTGATATTTTAGTGAGTTACCTTTCCAAACACTGCCTAAGAACTCCGACTTACGGGCTTTTCAAACCACTTCTTTAAAAAGTAACGAAGTTTGGCGCCCAAGTGGCGCTGTCATCGAAACATGACTGCAACCGAGGCGACGGTTATAGATAATATTCGCACTGCTGGTTGCTGAAGTATAACAAAACAAGGAGCCAACTGGTCAGACCGTTGAATGCGTATTTTCGACTGCGGACGATTTCGAGTCGCTCGGAGTTAACGTTAACTGTTATTTTTAGTTAAAAATTGCATCCGATAAGTCGGAATTCGCGAGTTAAGTCGCGACATGTGGTGCATGGGGACGAGCATCCAAAAGCGAGCGATTTAGTGAAGAAAATTGAGAAATCGGGCGAAGCTAAGAACTCCCAGATTGTAAATCAACATAACACGCATACAACTGCAACATATATGCACACAATCACAAAAGATTCAGTTTACTAACGGTAGTTTAACTGTGATTGGGAAAGGGATAGCCAGCAAGGATAAAGGATAACGTGAAAGGATGGCTCTGCCAAAGAAAATTAAATGTTTTAAATATTTGGTTTACAGTTATGTGGTTCTCCTAGCGGTAAGTTGCATTGGTATTTGGTCCAAACGATGGCATAATTGTCTGTCAAATTATCAAATTACATAAGGTAAATGTAAAATCCCACGCTTGTGTGTGTGTGGTGGTCTTAAAGTAACTTCCATTTTTCATACAAAGTCAATAAAATATCAACATTTTAACAAAGAAATATTAATTACCTTTCCTTCCCTTTGATTTTCCCTTTAAATACTTTAATTTATTCATTTACAAAACTATGTCAAATCCATACGTCAAGTGATGTACTTTTACCCATGTAGACAACATTATTGATACATATTCCCAAGTGCATTTTTACACCAGGACATCCCTACATCCTTTTACGTACATAAATCATACATCGCTGACAGGATAAAGTCTCACGTTTTTAGTCCCGACTTGGAGTGACCTTGAGCTACTTAAAGCTGCGCCTAAGTATGTATATGTATGCCCACTCACACACACATGCGTGCACATAAGGCTCCTTGGCATGTGACGTCAAAAGGGAGTAGACCCCATATATAATATATATGGTACATCCCGAATACACACAGTGCAGTTAAAGCCCCGTGTCCAAGGACACTGTGGATGTGGGGCCTTGAGATGAAAAAAGCCCTGTGATAACAGCAGCCTCCCGAAATTTAATTTACTTTTCAGCTAAGCGGAGCTGCGCAGATATTTTTGGGCACATCCCTGCTCTGGGGACACTCGGTCTACTATGGAATTGTGCAGAACAAGCTGTGGGCCCCAGCCGCAATCCTTCTTTGCCTGGGACCCGTCACCTTCATCCTCTGCTGGATGGGCTGCCAGGCCACCAATCAACGGAAACGCTGCCTCCTTGGAATGGTAATCGAAATCATAGAGATTATTTTTGGGTGATTATTAACGTATTCCTCTGGAATAACACCCAGTTTGCTGCCCTTTTGGTTGCCTGCATCTGTGTTCAGTTCATCATCTGCGGCTGGTCGCTGGCCATGCGGGAGAATCTGCCCACCTCCGTAGAGATCTTCATCGACGACTCCTTTGTTGAGTTCTTGGACAAGTTTTCACGCACCAAAGTGGACAACCTACATTTGTGGAATCGGATGCAATCGCAGGTGAGCACATATTGCTTACATATCAAGGCTCCGTATGAATGCTTAAAATAAAATATTTTGAAAAGTAACCATTAAATAGATAATACATTTTCATTTGCATTTAAGACCTCTTTTATTTGGTAAAAATTACGTTGAGACCATACCCTGACAGGTTTTGCATACTCATACAAGTCGAGATAGATAACATTTAAAATAAACTTTAAAATCTGAATAAAGCTTAAATTTTTGTATTGATGGCTTAATAAAAAACACTTCCCCTTAGTTACAATGCTGTGGTGTGGACGGACCTCTTGATTACCGCCGACTTTCGCTGCCCTGGTCCTGCTGCTCGCGTCCGGAGCACGCCTACGAGTCAGCTTGTGATACCCACTACAAACGCGGATGCCTGGCCGTTGTCTCGGAGCAGATCAGGAACCGCTTGCTGATCACCGCCTTTGGAGCTGCCATCATAGCCATTTTCCAGGTAAGAACACCAAAAAGTTCTTGATCAATTCCATGGATACTAATGAAAAACTAAACTCTCGCAGAGCCTGGGAATCTTCTGTGCTGTCCACCTGACCATTCTGTTCGGCAAGAACGACAACACCCATCCCATGAACATGAATAGGAAAAAGAAGCAGCAGCAGTTCTTACCCTTAACCATACAGGACAAGCGGCACGACATGCCCTCGCCCATCAATCTATCCCCTTCAGCACCCGGGCAGCGGGTTTTAAAAACTGCTCTGCCCTCAGCCATGCACAAATGACAGACGATTAGCTTTTAAGATTGCAAATTTATGGAAACTCCAAAGAAAAAGTATAAAAAAAATGTTGTAAACTGAGATGGAATGAATATAACTGTGACCCTCAATGTTACGTTATGGTAATTTTAAACAATTTAACGTTCGAGAAAAGAAACAACATTTGAATTTGGATTAACTCTCCAGTAGTTTAATTAAAGCTTAAAAACAATTGGATCTAACTTGTTTGTGGCCATTGGGGGTCAAGGGTTAATTGTGCGTAATGTTTGGTGGCACATAGAAAGTGTCAGCAGCCTTGGGCTTCTTCTTCTTGCCGAACCAGCGCTTTGGATAGTATACCTTCTTCTTGTAGATCTGAATGTCGATGTCGTCCCTGTTCTCGAAGAACCACAGATTCTGGCGCTTGTCCTCCAGTTCACTGAGCGTTTTCTGAATGCTAGCCTTACGCTCCTCCAGACTTTGGGCTTCCAGTTGGTACTGAATGGCGCTCTCGAACTTCTTGGCCCATTCTTGATAGGACTCCGCGTAATCGGCCAACAACTTTGGCTCAAACTTCTGGGCACTGCCTTCAATACTCTTCCCCAGTAATTCTTGAATGGCATTGGATTTGGTACTCTTCTCAGAGGCTTCTTGTAAGGAGCTCAGCAATTCTTCCTCTCCCTCCAACTTTAGGCTTTCAGCTATAGTTTGGGCGGTGGTTAAAGTTTCCTTGTAAAGAACAGCTTTGTTTTTGGCCAGAAAACTGGAGGCCTCGGCTACTTGTCCGCTTAGTACATAGCCAAGTAGGCCAATGTTCTGCTTAAGCTCTTTCAAGGACCCTTCTCCGGAACCCAATCGAATCATGGCGCGACCCAGTTTCTTTTCCTCGGTGTTTTCGCTGGCATCTTCGGTATAATTGCGAATGAACTTGACACGAACCTTTTCCTTTAAAATAAAAAGTGGTATTAGTTAACTGAAAGTATTTACATATTTGCATTTGCAGTTAAACAGGTACTATAATAAATAATGAAATAAGGGATAAAAAAAATTGATAAAATAATTGATTTTTAGCAAAAAACAATTTATGCTGCACATAATCGAGCTCGATTTACATGTGATCTTTTGGATCCACAAAAAACCGGACTTCTGCTCATTACTAATCTATTAAACTTTAGTTATTTTTATAAAGCAGTTGGATATTATGGAGTTTAAATTAGCAAAAAAGTTTTAAATACAAAGATAGGTTTGATATACACAAAACTAAACTAATTTCAGTCAAACCCTATTTCAGACCCATAAAACTTATGTTTAGATAAGTTTGACGGCAGTTAATCTCACCACTTCAGCGTTTTTGGCAGGAGGTTCGATTTTAGAGGACTCAAAGGGCTTGAAGTCCTTGGCAAAGGACCAAAACGCCTGTAGAGCCAGTGATTCGACCAATTCGTTGTTGCATAAGCTTCTGTCCACGAGAATAGTGGCCAGCTGAGCTGATTCCACCGCGTGGCCATTGTGAAGAAGGAAGTCCAGTAGGAAGCAGCCGGAAAAGTGGTCTAAGAACAGGCCGTACTGGGTGGGATTACGTAGGATCGATATCGCCTCCTGGGGATTCGTGGAGTCCAGTAATTGCTTGACCAAAACACTGGGAAGTAAAGGCACCAAGCTGGCCTCCTTTTGTTTTCTGCATGAATTCAGGAATTCCTCATTAGTTGGGTTAAAACTTGTAAGATATTTATACACACCTGAGCTTTAGCAGACGATCCACCAGATCCATGGGACGATTATCCGGATTGACAAACAGATCCAAATCTATATTCGTTACAGCATGACTAGTATTGGCGGCGAATTTCGCGGGTCCCTCGTTCGCCAACTTGTTAAACTCAGCCGAGAAGTAGGACACCAATCTTCTGGGTGTAAATGCGCAGGAAATCCTCGACCGCAACATGGTTAGATATTGGTTTTAATTCATAAAGTTTTATAACCGGGCCGATTAACAAATAACATGCAGCTGGCGAGGTGTACAACAAAATCCCTAACGCGTGCCCAAACTAATACCGCACATGCCAGTATTTTTATTTTTATATACATTAGGGGTATAATAATGAATGTAGTTCGATTATTGGGGAAACGGTGGGAGTGGAATTGTTTAAGCGAAATAAATAAATATTATAAATATTTTTCTTTAGGCGCTAACTCAAAACATTAAACGAACCGCAAATAGTAAAATAGTTATTTAATTTAATTTTAACAAAAATTTCTTTATGTTTGTTAGTGTTTGCTCTTTAAATAATACTTATTTTGGTTTCTATTTCTACATTTAATAATGTACATGTTTCGAAGATTTCACAATTATTATTATACATTAGCTTTACCTTCATTACCCATATACAAATTATGTACATAAAAAATGGAAAAACACAAGACATGTTTTGATATGATTAGGTAAATATTTACTTTATTAAATTAAAAAATAAAATGTCTGTTTTTTGTTTTTTTCATTTCAGTCTGTAAAACATGAAAATAGTTTCAGCATTGACAGTTTTTAAGAACTGCCAAAATAGAGAATATATTTTAAAAATATTACTTATGTTAACTAAAGAAAACATATCACATAATTTATGAACAGATCTTCAATAATTTAAGAGACTTGACTAAAGAAATTTGGTGAGCCCAATCTTAGATATTTATATCTTTACCCGTAGGTCTTACTTACATTGGAATATCGGGTTCGTCATCTTCGTAAAAGTTTTTACCCTGCAATCTTACCTTTGAAATTCAAATACCTTTGTATATCCATGAAAACGAATATTTCCGAGGATTGACCTATTATACGCTTCAATACCAATTTAATCAATTTCCAACGCGATAAGTGGATAACAATTTTCTCTTGAGGGGGGTGACATTCTCGGTACTTATAGTGATTAACCTTTCAACCCCCATAAAGCCTCTTGTTTTTCTTCCCACAGGTCCAAACCAGCTAAGCCTTCAAAAGGGTGTTGAACCAGATGATAAGATTTTTGGTTACCAGTAAAAGAGAAATGATGTTACACAGATCTTATTTATTTAACGCAAATTCGCTCCAAAATTGTTAGTAAAAATAATATCAAAATAATTGTATTCATCAAAATGTATACTAATATTTACATAGATATTAGTGGTTTCTAAATTTGATCGTATAAGCATTTCATTTGACGGGCATTTTGCGATCCCTTTAGAGATGGACTTAGATATTTGGAGCCGGCTGCAGGATTCTTTCGGCCATCCATTTTAATGGACTTGTCTTTCATTATGTAAATGGCATGTCTCTCCTGTTTACGAAATTTTGCTCTTCTGTTTTGGAACCATACCTGAAATACAAAGAATATTAAATTGCACAAGTTATTTATTATGGTTCCCTGAAGTAGAGTTCTGAACAGTTTTCTGTTCTTATGGCAATGATTTTATGAAATTCTTTTCAGCTTAACAGAGATAATTGATCTATATTTCTTTTGTTATAAGTCGATGGGCTTCATTTCTAAGAGTTTATATAAATTTCAAAACATTAGATTTATTAGCCAAAGGTAGATATATAGAGTAACAGAAAGGCATTATTGTTATACAAAGTACTCCAGACGAAATTCTTGGATAGAGTTTTTATATAAAATATTTGTATAATTAATAGCAAAGTTGGAAAAAAAAAAATGCCAGTGATAAAAAACTTTTAATTGACTCCAATGTGATGCCCACAATTGAAAGAGATTACTCTAAATTTATTAATAAAACCAGGTTGTGCGGGAATTATTAATTTTTAAATGAAAATTTCCTTGTTATCTATGTATTATTAAATTTGTTCTTCAGCTTTGTTTTTACCTGAACTCGGGCCTCCGTTAAATGTAGTTTTGATGCAATCTCTTCTCTAGTATAGATGTCTGGATAATGGGTCTCCAAAAAGATTTTTTCCAGCTCGTTTAGTTGGTTAGATGTAAAAGTAGTTCGTATCCTTCTCTGTTTTGATTTATCTGTCAAGCTCAAGCCGTCATCTCCATAAGATTTTAAATGGAAATCTATTAAAAGGTAAAAAATGGGCATACGGATGTTTTTAAATTAAGAATTTTTAGCCAAAATATGTCGATAAAAATTGTTTGCAAAACAAAAGATAGAAAATATCTTTTAACTTTTTGTCGAGTAGAGATTTTACCCGAGTTATAAGATGCTATGTTATGAGTTCCTGGGTAAAATTCCGAAACTGTGGTGATTTTGGAAAATAGTAAGCTCGATTCCTGGTTTAAAGAACCCCTTATTGCAGTCTCGTTTGCACATAGCTTATAGCTGGAGTCAATCATTAGATTATAGTGATTCATGTGGTTAGCAACGGAAAGTCCGGCATTGGCACTATTATTATAAAACTCCGAATTCGCGTTGTATAAACAATCCTTGTCAAAGTTCGCCTTGTTCATAAATGAAAATTCCATCGCATCAGTAGCTAATACACATATACAGCACTTAATAAATTTTACTGCCCGTTAATGAGTTGTTCGCCAATAAAACACATAGTTATAGATAAAGTCTCGCGGAAAACACAATTGTTAACTGCCCTTGAATAAATAAGCTTCGATTACGATTGTATCAACTACAGGATGCTGGACGAAAAAGGATGCTGCACTTGTCTCGGGAGAAAGGGACGGAAAATTTCATTCGTTTGCGCGTTTGGAGGCGGTGCTAACGAGATCCACTCCACATAAGGGTGGAAATCGGACTTTCCGGCGCGTGTCATGCACTGCGCCAAAAATGTGTATCTTTCACCCATTTACTTGTTAAGCCACCCAACAAAATAATCATTAGTTAGATAATTTCTAATGCTCATATCAATGACGTTTAGCACTTGTCTTTATGTCGCTAAATATTCTAATTGTTAGCTCCTATTTTGTTAAAAAACAATTAATTTTTCAAACAACTATTCAGTCGATTATTCTTTAAGTGCACCAATTTTCACAGGCCTCAAAAAGCAACACTCAGGAGATTAAATTGGCTTATCCACCAACGATGACCGTGTAATATTCTTTCCCCTAAAATAAAGGGAAATAAATCGCTAGGAAATTACAAAAACATACAAAATAAAAGGAGTTAGTCAAGAAAAATAACAGTAAAATCACTTGCTAACAAAAAATGGACAAATATTCATATAAATATTCCATATTTAAAATTTTATTCAAAACCAACCCAATAAAGGGTATCTGGAAATGTACTTCAGCGGTGGAAATGAAGAAACAATTTTATAAAACAAATGGTGTTGTACCTAATACAATGAATAAAAGACACCTTACTATCTTTCCTTGTTCATAATATTAGTCTGATTGAAACATTGTTTATAAGCGCTTGGAGAATGTAACCCTCTGTTTCGGAAACAATTATTTGCTTTGCGGATTATTTCGATTAGTTAATTTCTGTAGCCCGAGATAAACTTAATTTGTATTTACCCTATGCTGAAGTTTATTATTGGACACCCTAATTTTGACTGGGAGTTGCACAGGCTATATGTAAATATTGTTTGTGTTGTTAATCATGTTATTTGAATCTTTTGAAAATATTTTAAATTGTACTCAAAATCTGAGGATTGGAAAACATCAGTAGAAAAGCTAAAAAGAAGTATACATATTTGGTTATCTTAGATCGGTTTAATTATTGTTTGATAATTATTACTAAAGATAGTTGTTACGCTCGAGGATTTTTTTCCATTCTTATTATTATTTTCAGGTCAGTAAACGCAGCTCACTATAAGCTGATATAAAGGTATCTTTTTAAGCTTTCGAGTACTTATCCATTTGCTTGGAAAAGTAAATGAAGGCTGTTTTCTTTTCCTAATCAACGAGATGGAACGTGTACTTCTACCTAATTTCTTGATATATTTACATTTAATAAAGCCAGAGACCATTTCACAAATATAAAAGAGTACAATTTTTGTCAAAACATAATCTTTAAATGAATATAATTACATTTAAAAGTGTTGTTGTGACACTAAATAACTATTTATGTATACAAATATGCGCATATATTACTTTTATTTAAACCAGCCCAAAAAGTGTAGTTAAATTACCAATCTCTCTTCTTATCATAAATCATTTTTCGAACGATCGGTCTTGGCACGGAGATAATGGCACGAAATTTGATTACGTCTCTGTGCTCTCAATCCACAAACATTCAGTTGGAACTGCTCGATCAAACAGATCAGGCGGTTTATTTGGACCCACTTTGAGTTTAAGCCGCGACTATACATTTAAAAAACTGAAATTATCAGTTATGGGTTCAAAGTTTGTTTTTATTCTTGCAGTGGTTTTATTTCATAGAGGTAAGAATTAAATATTCGGTAATGTAAAAAATATTTGAACATTCATAATAATGGTACACCTAATATTGTGCAGGAATGTTTTTGATCGGGCATAAATTAAGTTATTCTTTTTGAATTAGATTTGCTATGCTACTCCACAAATACTACGGATAACGTTACGCTTTTATACATATATCCAAATGAAGAAAAGATGAGTCCAACGATTTTGGACTGTGAATTTGATATTGAAAGAAACCCAAAACCTCGCATTGTAAAGTGGATCAAAGATAACAGACTTGTATGTCAGTGGATCTACGGATTTTCTTCAAATTCGACCGTGAGATAAAATGCTACAAATAATCTTAAAATGGGATATAGTTGTAGCTTACTTTTTTTGACAGCCTGAGTTTAAGGACGACATTGAATGCTTTTTTAAAAGCTCTACGGATCGAAACACGTGGTACAGCTCGTTGTCGTTGTCGTTCATTAATCCGACTATAAAAACAACTGGAGATTACACGTGTAGGGTCTTTTACACATCAGATTATTTCGAAAGTCAACAGAGGGTACAGGTTTTCGACCTAAGTAACTACTCGTTGGATCTTTCCCACAAAAAGATCCCCAATGGAACCCAGCTGGAGTGTATCCTGACTGACATGTATCCCAAACCCACCCTGAAAATCCTGTAAATTATTAACTCACATTCGGGTTAACCAGATATATCGACTTACTCTTTTTACCAACAGATCTGACACTGGGGAAGTTATAAAAGAGGAGTCTAACGCACAGGAAAACGAGGACGGCTATTTCAATGCCACCGCGGTTGTGGACGTAAACGAAAATATAACTAAATCCTATGGTTGTCAGGTTTTCTTCGAGGAAGGATTCCAAATTAATTTGTACAGTCTCTAACGTTCGATCCGAAATGGTCTTTTAAAAGAAGATATCTTTTTACAAGTGGAAGAAAAGGGTTTAGCAGCATACGTGTTTTGTATTTACACATTCGCATGGAAGAGTGAAGGCTTTTTCTTTTGTTGATCAACGAGTTGGAACGACTATCTAAGTCTCAACAAAAAAAACTACTTTCGTCATATGTACTCTCAATAAGGTTTAACAAAGCAAAAGTAAATCTGAGCTAAAGTGAAACTCAACGGATCATACCCTCACTTAATACAAAATTCTTTAAAATACTTTTAATTTAAATTTTCCTTTTTATTAATTATAGAAATTTATTCAATCTGTGCCAAACAAATAGCAATGTGCTTTAATTTTATGATTCCCAACGTTTTGACTTTTGTTGGACTTGTTTGTTCATAAAAAAATTTTATAAAGATTGTCATATAACAAAAACTATTAAAACTAAAGGAATTTAAATGATCGTTATTGCCATGGAGAAGCAATGGTTTGAATTTGAAACGTTACAACAGCCCCTTTTCTTTTTGTGAGACACAGAAAATATCGAAAGGTCCTTAAGGAAAGGGTGTCGCCACCCGTCGACAGTGGCATGTCCTGAAGCGGTCAGAGAACTGGACTGTTCCTAGTTGTAGGAGTGGGCCTAAACGAACCGCCAACTGGTTTTCAAATAGTCAACGGCAGCGAGGAGCAGCGGAGAGTATCGAAGCGTAAAGGTTTTCCAACCCCCACACATGCAGGGCTATTTACTGTAGCAGCTGCATAGCGATCTCCCCACAAAACCTAGCCCGAACCCACTAGCACATGTCCACATGATGATTATTCTCCGCGAGAGTCATGCACAAGTGGCACGGGCTATAGCCCCGAGACTACGGGGTTCGGATCGTGTGCCAGAGAGGAAGTGCCGGCATTATCTCGGCAAAATACGAATATGTATAGTTACGCTGGGTGGGTTTTGGCTTATGGCTAATAGCTCTTGGTTCTCGTTTCTCCCGTGGCCAAAAGCATTCAGTTGCTATAGTTATACCATGCAGAGCGGTCGGTAGAGTAAGGATCGCTTCTGAAAGTCTGATCTATTGCGGTGGTATATATGAGGAAGTGTAAATAGACCGTTATGAATCCTCTACTCATTGTCATTCTTGCAATTGGATTATTCCAGAGAGGTACATAAGAAAATATGGAAGTGCGATAAATGTTCGGAATTCGCGAACTAATTTTAAATTAAGAAATGAAATCATTTCAAAAAGCGTATATAAACTTATACGAATACAGCAAGTGTACATCGTACAAACCTTGAGAAAAATAATGACAAATCGGATATCTATAAATACGAACGTATAGCTAAAACAGTTTTGTGTTAACATGTGCCTTAAATCGGAATATAAACAACTGGCTACTGTGATATTCGGATATTCTTTTACTATCAGGCATAAAGGATATTAAGTGAATATATCAAATAACTTAAAGTGATAAAAAGAAAAAAACAAACAAAAGAATTTCAACTTTAACTAAAAAAACAAAAATAAATAAATATATTTTTAAATTTTCAAAACAAAAGTTTCAAACTGTATCTACCTAATGAAATTAACTTAATAAAATACCCATTTGACGAATTTTTCCACGCATTTTGGCACACATGACAAACTACCTAATGAAAAATGTTTAATTCTTTTTTGCTTTTTGTTTGTTATTGCCTTCTATTTTTAAACAAAACGGGCATCTGTTTGAGTTTTTGTTTTTTGTAAATATAAGCTTTCTTGCTGAAATTATATAGATATGAACCTATATATTTGTATACATATTTTGCATATATAATATTCCAAACAATGCTGGGTGTTCTGTAATTTTTAAAACCATGTTTTTCAAAAAGCTTTTTAATGACATTTAACATTTGTTTTTATGTAGATGCGTTATGCTATCCCACAAAAAATGAGTTCGAAGATAAGATTGTAGTCCTTAAAAATGAAGAGATGCTCCCAACGATTTTGGACTGTCCCTATGAAGTCGAGGAGAACCCGACGGGTCTTACCGTGAAGTGGTTCAGAGATGGAAAAACCATGTACCAGTGGCTCTTTGGTCAAATTCCACATGCATTTGTAAGTTCATTAAATAAGTCAATAGCTTCAATCTTAAATCATCATTACTTTCTTATGATAGCCGGATTTCGTAAACGAGATAGATATTTCGTATGAGGGCTCTACGGACCCATACAAGCAGTACAGCTCGCTGGCCCTTATAAATCCCACAATAGGAACTACTGGAAACTACAAGTGTTTGGTTCACACCCAGAAACAAATACAGACCAGTAACCAGAGGGTACAGGTTATCGATGTGAGGAACTACACCTTAGAGCTGAACCACAATAAGATCCACAACGAAACCCAGCTGAAGTGCACCGTGACCAATGTTTATCCCAGACCATCTATCACGATCGTGTAAGGAATTATTCTGTATTAACTAAATTCATTGGTATTTATCGTTATTTTTTTTTACCTGCAGATCAAACGATCAGGACGTTGTGAAGAGGGAGCCCGCCAATGTGGAGGAGAACGAGGAAGGATACTTCAATGGGACGGCGGTTGTGGCAGTGTATGACACAGATGATGATCCCGATGCCTATCAGTGCTTTGTTTCCTTCGAAGGTTACTCTGAGAACCTGACCACAATCGCCACATCCGCATCGGCGGGAGTTAGCCACGTCGACTTCAACCTATGGCTGTTTTGTTTTCTGTACTACTTGCTCTCCAAGTTGGGCATCTTAAATTAAATAAAAACGTTGTTATTTATTGTTACTAAAATTATATTTATTGAATTCTGTTTGCCATTCAACTATCTTTTCTAAGCCCTTTCGGCTTACTTAGCCATTTTGTAAATAAATACGATGACTTCACAAAACCAACTAAGTTAGTTAACTCTGAAACTGTTTATGTTCTTGTATTTCTGTTTTCATTTCGCCTAAGCTTGCTCTGGAAATAGGTGCTTCTAGTTTTAAAATCTACAATTTCCCTTATTGGTTTAACTACTGGTAGCTGTTACATTTTGTAAATGAAATGGTTAAACAAAAGAAAAGATGGGCTGAATTTCGGAAATGTTGAAAATTTCTGTTTATTGATTGTATGTGGGGCTGGAGTCCAGCAGAAGATTGGAACAGCCGTTCAGATAGGCTTTGTGCAGCTTGTTGGCGAACTCCTTATCGTTCTGGATAAGGTACGTGAAGGCCTGGACGAACTGCGTCGAGTTGAGGGGCTGCTGGGGCTCCGGGTTACCATTGTTGGGGGCATCGAACATGGTCGGCGGCATGAGAGCCGGTCCGGGCTTGTCCCCAGCCAGCAATCGCCGTAAGCACTTGCCGGCATCGTCGTTGACCATCAGGGCCGACGAGGTCGGAGCACTGGTTGGAGATGTGGCAGGAGCATAGCTCTTCCCGATCTTTAGCTCACTCAGGAGCTGGGTATTCAACTGCTGGGCCTTCTGGAACGGCGACAGCCGGCTCTCTTGGTTGTCCCTGCCCGCCGAAGGCAGCAGATCCTCGCCAGGAGTGCCTGCGCGCTGCTGCTTCTCCAGCTGGTCCACGGACAGCGGCTGAACACGATGGAACAGAGACTCCGCCGTAGCCTGCTTGGCCGACTCAAAGAACTTGAGCACATTGCCGGCCGTCACGTTCTCCGCCGACGGCGTCTTCGGTTGGCCGCTCACCTGGGCGTTATAGTCCTTTTGCGCCTTGCTCAGCATATTGAATATGCTGGCGTTATCCTGCTTGGGCTGTTGGGGCGCGGGGGCAAGGCGCTGGGCCTGGCCGTTGGATCCCTGGTCCTTGGACTTTAGCAGTCCATTCACCAAGCCGCTGATGCGGTCGCACTCCTCGCTATTGTAGAACCAGAAGCCCCGGATGCGGGAACGCTCGTTGCGGTAGAGCAGGAACGGTGGCTGCGACTGTAGCTCCAGGCTGCCGGTGATCGGCTCCACGAAGGACGTGGTGTTCAGTCGGTTGTTGATGAAGATGCTGTGAAAGGGCTCCGCGTTGCGGTGGTATATAAAGAACGCTCCCTCGACGTCAGTTTTTTCCCACTGCTGCTCAGAGTTAAACGTGTAGAAGGCGACGTGCGAGGACGAGTCCACGATCTCCTTCGCATACGGGTCGATCTTCTTGATGGCCGAGAGGTTCATTCGCGTGATGCTTTCGTCGGCCATGGTATCGCTTTGCAAATTGTCAGGCTACGCTATTGCAATTATTTGTGAATTCAACAATCCCTTACGTATATTTTCAGAGTGACCAAATCACCCAAAACGGAGAATATACCAGAGGGCTTTTAGGAGTAGACCATTGTTTTAAGCGAACCTTAAATATTTTATTTTTATTTATAAAATAAATAAATAAGTTACATATATTTGAAACACGAATTTAAGATCTAACAAATAGTACAAAACGTATGTTTATTAATGATCGGCCGTCGCTAATTTTTATAATTCGATAGTTGTGTGAATATTCTGTATTTGGACTCTTGTCCTCTCAGTTTAAATCACACTTGGTCACACCACATCCAAACTGGCGGGAACCAATTTCTAAATAGCATTGCAATTTATCTTTGTTTGAAAGCCACACGATCATCAAAATGCAAAAATCTATAACGTAAATATTCAACGTTTAAGTGTCTATTAGTCCGCCACATATAATCCTTTTTTCAGCTCCTTTTTTAAGAAGAAATCTGATGCCGGGGACAGCCCTTCGCCACCAAAAAAAGTTCCCAAGTAAGATGTGCCAATATTTTTTTTTTGCGAATTGCATTATTAAAATTCCTAATTTAAGGATTGAGGCCAAAGCGGAACTGCCAGATGAACCCATCATAAAGAGCGAGGATGGGTCCCCGACAATTAAAGCAAAGGTTGAACCGATGTCTGTGGATTCAGGAGAAAACACAAGTCCTTTGAAGGGTGTTAAGAAGGAGCAGGATTCCGAGGGCAAAACAACTGATCGAAAGGTGACAAGCATTGGACTAAACTCCACTTCCGCCAGCAAGGAGGATATGGAAAACTATGACCCGTCCGCCGATTCCTACAATCCACTCAAAAACGCATATTGGAAGGATAAAAAAGTGTGAGTAAAGTGGAACTGTCTACCCTTATAAAGGATCTTTGTAAAAAAAACATTTTCAGAACTCCCTACTTGGCATTGGCTCGCACATTTCAAGTCATCGAGGAGACCAAAGGACGCCTCAAGATGATCGACACGTTAAGCAACTTTTTCAGCTCGGTGATGCTGGTGAGTCCGGAAGATCTGGTGCCCAGCGTATATCTCAGTATCAATCAACTGGCCCCAGCCTACGAAGGACTGGAGCTGGGCGTGGCCGAAACCACCTTGATGAAGGCCATCTGCAAGGCTACGGGTCGCAATTTGGCTCACATCAAGTCACAGACACATCTGATTGGAGATCTGGGCATTGTTGCCGAGCAATCGCGCGTTTCCCAGCGTATGATGTTTCAGCCAGCTCCATTGAATGTAAGGGATGTGTTCAGAAAGTTGCGGGAAATAGCCAAGATATCCGGGCAGTCAAAGATGGATCTAGTGTACAACATGTTTGTAGCCTGTCGATCTTCCGAGGCTCGCTTTTTTATCCGCTCTTTAATTGGCAAGCTTCGGATTGGCATTGCCGAGCAGAGTCTGCTCACCGCCCTGGCCATTGGGCTGGTCAAAAAGAACCATATTGATGACTGCAAAGCCAGCAAGGTACAAGAGGTCTATAAGGATGAAATAGTAGAGACTACTTTGCTGTTGAAGACTGCATACAGGTGGGTGCCAGATATCACACATTTAACTACATATATTAACAAAGCTCTCTTAGTCAATGTCCGAACTACGACGTCATTATTCCGGCAATTCTAAAGTATGATATCAAAGAGCTGCAGGAACGTTGCCCCATGCATCCCGGCATGCCTCTGCGGCCCATGCTCGCTCAACCAACTAAAGGAGTCCACGAGGTGTTTGAAAGATTCGGCGGCATGCAAATTACGTGCGAGTGGAAGTACGATGGGGAGCGAGCCCAAATACACCTCAACGAGAAGGGGGAGATCAGCATATTCTCGCGCAACTCGGAGAACAACACGGCCAAATATCCAGATTTGATTGCCAGGAGCAGTGGACTACTCAAGGGCGAAGTAAAATCCTATATCATTGATAGCGAAATTGTGGCTTGGGATGTCGAGCGAAAGCAGATTCTGCCTTTCCAAGTGCTAAGCACGCGAAAGCGGAAGAACGTAGACATCGAAGAAATCAAGGTACAAGTCTGCGTGTACATATTCGATCTCCTTTACATCAATGGCACTGCTCTGGTGACTAAGAACTTGTCAGAGCGTCGCAAACTGCTGTTGGAGCATTTCCAGGAAGTCGAAGGCGAATGGAAATTTGCTACAGCCTTAGATACGAATGACATAGATGAAGTGCAACAATTTCTAGAGGAATCCATCAAAGGTTTGTTCTATATATTTGCGTATGTAAACAATATTTACTTATACTTCTTCCCCAGGGAATTGCGAGGGTCTTATGGTGAAGACTCTTGACGAGGAGGCCACCTATGAGATTGCCAAGAGATCCAGAAATTGGTTAAAGCTGAAGAAGGATTACATATCCAATGTGGGCGACTCACTGGATCTAGTAGTGATTGGCGGCTACAAAGGAAAGGGTCGACGAACTGGAACCTATGGTGGATTTTTGCTTGCTTGCTATGATACCGAAAACGAGGAGTATCAAAGCATTTGTAAAATTGGAACAGGTACTACAGTGTTTTTGAATTTAAATTCATCCTAACTAATCCCCTATTTATTTAAGGTTTCACCGATGAGGATTTGCAGACGCACTCCGAGTTCTTGGGCAAGCATGTTACGCCAAGCGCCAAGTCCTACTACAGATACGACTCTAGCCTGGAGCCGGATCACTGGTTTGAGCCGGTCCAGGTGTGGGAAGTCAAGTGTGCCGATCTGTCTCTGAGCCCGATTCACCGGGCAGCCATAGGAATTGTGGACGGCGAGCGCGGTATTTCCTTGAGATTCCCCCGATTCATTCGAATCCGCGATGACAAAAACAGCGAAAACGCAACGGACGCCAATCAAGTGGCCCACATGTACCAATCGCAGGACCAGGTTAAGAATAATCAAAAATCGTGTACACAGATGGACATGGAGGACGAGTTCTACTGACCGTACAGCCCCGTGCAAATGTGTAACGTTTATTTAACAATAAAGTCCGTTATCGCTACTTGACCACGTTGGTGGAGTTGGAGTTGTTGCTGCTCTCTGAGGATTTGGAAACGCGTCGAGCTTCCTCCTGTCTCTCTTTAACTTCCTTGGGCTTCGATTTGTTGCGCCGGTTAGAACGTTTGCTCTTCTTAGCGGACTTTTCCTCCACTATAGAAGCCTCCCCATCCGAACCGTCTTTACCTGTACCTTGTGGCAAATCATCCGATCCTATGCGAATACGAGCCTTGGGTTGGTAAATTGCAATCGAGGGACGATCCTATAATAAATAAATGGTATACGTAGGGTGGAGGGAGCGATTCTAAATAACAAACCTTATTACGAATGCGTCGCTCCTCTGAATCTCGGAATCGTGCAGCCTTAATGGCTTCCTCAGCAGTGGTTTCTTGGAAGGTAACTGCACCTTGTGCTTCTGCGAGAGTTTCCCTATCCTTCTGACCTCCACCGGCACAGTGAATAAATTTCTTGACAGCTTCTGGAACCTCACTGTTTTCAGCCTTCGTTTTTTCCTTGAAATCTTCTGCAAGGGCAGCCTTTGAAGTAGTGGGTAATTCCGCACTATCATTTGCCTCAGGTTTGCTGTCCTTTTTAAGAATGACGATGTCCTTGTCTGCCTTTGAAAAATCTTTAGACTTTGTGTTTTTGTTCTGCTTCCCGCCGGATGGTTTGTCTTTTTCGGTTTTAGTCTGGCCTTCTGGTTTTTTCTTATCCCGCTGGGCCAGCTTTCGCTGCTCGTGCTCCTCCCGCCGGCGCTGATCTCGCTCCGTGCGCCGCTTGGAGCGCGAGGTCTTGGCAGCTTCGTTGCCTTGAGCTGCGGATGCCGCGTTATCCTTGCCATCCCTCTTGGCATTGTTGCCGGCAGGCTTCTTGTTGTCACCTCCAGCGCCTCCAGTTTCCTTGGACTTGGTGGCGTCTGATTGCTCTGCAAGACGCACCTGTTTCTGCTCCTCACGCTGCTTGCGCTTCTCCTCGTTCCTCTTGCGAGCCTCCTCCCGGCGTTTCTCCTTCTTGTTGGCCAGGTACTGTAGTAGGGGTGTTGATTTGACCTTCTCGTCCGCTCGCCGGTCAAAGGAAAAGTCGATCTTGACGTCGCTCATGCGACTTGCCTCCTCCCGCTCGTCCGCCAGCCGCTGGATAAACTCCTGGTAGTGGGACTCGCTCTCTATGGTGTTCACCTTGCTGTCGTCGTTCCTGGCTTTATTCTTAAGGAAGCACTGGAAGGGGGCGTACTCCACGATGGCCACGTACTCGACACCCTTGGTGTCCACGAACACGTAGCCGTCAAATCGATCCCGGAACTGCAGGACATCGGCGATGTCCTTCAGGGACATGTCGATGTAGGCGCGGCAGGTAGCTTCCTGGCCCAGGGACCAGTCCGCCGGGCAGTAGTAGTAGGAGTCGTTCTCCGGTAAAGGACCCACCTGGTCCAGGAAGTCCTTTTCTGTCATGGTGGGCGGTAAATGCCGCATCACTATCTGCGTTTTGGGTGGTAAATGGGCATTAAGAAACATCGGGATTTGGGATCAAAGATTTCTGACAATACCTTGATTATCTGGGTGGTCTTGTCCTTCTTGTCCTTTCGCCGGTTTCCCCTAGATTTATCTTTGGGCTTTTCCTCGGCCATTGTTTCTGACATTTTGAATTCCTTTTATTCAACGCAAATCAAAACAAACCAAAATTGCGAGAAAATGAAAACATGATGTGGAACCGCTAGAGATGACATATATGTACGTTCGGAACCAGAAAATGTTTCAAAGTTCTTACATTAGAAATGTTTGCTACTTCTGAAGACTAAAAATTGTTCATGATTGAATACTAATTTATATTTTTTTGCAAAAAAAAAACTAAGCAAACTATATAACTAAAAATGCTTGCCCTCGCGGATTTGAGCCTGTGAACTAGTTCACTGAGATCATATGCAGTGAAGCGCTTTTTACTCACTTTACGGGTAACAACTTTTAAAAGTGTTCGGTTATAAGGTATTTTGAAGTGATCAAATAAGATTAATTAAAGGCACGTTAATAAATGTGTTTGCTAAGGTTTTACTAGTATATTATATAGCATAATACAATAATAACATATGCACATCCTTTGCAGATATTTAACCACTGAAATATGACGACTTCAAATCCTCCATTTCCCTTGAGGTGTTATGTTTGTGTCAATAATGTAGGGCAGATTTGGAACAAAGTAAAACTAACTACTGAACCTAAAAAGATGACAAAGAACCTTCTGAAGCTTCCGAAACTTCTCGAAAAAGCACATGTTAAGGCAAAAGTTATTTGCAGAGGATGCAAAATGCAACAATATTGCAGCGTTCCTCATCTTATAGCTGATCGCCCAGGACATCAACCCCTTTGCCAGGTGCTAAGGGATCTTCAGAAGTTTATGAATATCGAGCATCCGTTGCTCCTACACGGTAGAATCTCCGATCGCAGTAAGCTGCAGTTTGTCATTTCCCAGCTCAAGCTTATCCTGTGGATCAAGTTGGGAAGACCTCTAGCTCCGCGGGAAAATCAACTCATTGGGAATCCAGTTATCTGTGATGTTTGCTTTAGTACTGACGCCCTACAAGCCTGTGAGGGATGTGCCGGAGTGGCCTACTGCTCGGGGCACCTTCATCTAGTCAAGGATATTCACTCTCCAAAGGAGTGCCGAACTCTGGCACTAATTGCCACTCCCTTACGGCAATTGGACTGCTTACAAAACATTACGAAATTCTACGAAGGCAGTTCATTAACAGAGACTCATCTTATTGATGCTTTTTTTAAAGCCACTTCTTTGAATATTAGTGAAAAACCTATTATCGATTTGGAGGAATACCAGCTACTCGCCACCTGTTCATCCTTCAGCGGCATCGCCAGCCTTTGCCTGGCCCTGACGCACATTTTCTGGGTCTCTAGTCCAGATAAAGCTTTCATCGTTTACGTGGTCGGCGCCACCGAGGAGCACCTGCGATACTTTCAAATTATGCATCTACAATTTTTGTTCCTCCATTACCCAAACATTAGACACTTGGAGTTGATGTTCATTGGAAAATCACTTGAGAAGATGGAAGCCATAAAGGGAGTGCTTAGTGTTAATAATCTAAAACGAACCGTGATAAAACGCTTTTATCCTTTAACATTTTCACAATTCTCAAGCATTTACAATGTGGATCCCACTTTGATTTTCATGCTGCAACCAGATTTCATTGGCACTGGAAATATAACCCAGGACTTAGTCAAGGCATTACAAGTACAAACTGAAGAAACAGAGTTCTTTAGCTGGATTGATTGTCTGTCAAGTATTGTTCAATTATTTGGTATCCCCATTTGTTATACGTCGATTTCAAAGGTCCAGGCAAAGTCCGATTTCACAGCCATCAATATGGTGGCCAAAAAAAAAAAAATTGCGGTTAAGCGAGTCTACAACTTAACCGACAATCCGTTCCGTGAAATAATACCATTTCATAATCCTTCACCAGAGAACAATGAAAGGATTGTTTATGAAAATAACTACCTGGAGGTGGTTTTTACAAAAAACAAATAACATTAAGTTTAGTCCCTCAATGACTTTGTTAACTAGATAAGTTGACAGTATACGGAAAAAACCTGAGACTACTTACCGATAAATAGACAAGTGTTCGCTATAACTTTTTTTTTTACAAACATCAAATATAATCACTTTCAAGTTACCGAAGACCAAATACAGTCGAAAATAAGTTGACCTTATTACGAACAGGATTTCGTTTTGAACGCGACTTAGAATTCTCGCACTTTAATTTAAACATATTTATCCATTTACATTTTTGGTAATCGTTTAAGAATAAATTGTTTACCTAATTTATAGCCTACATTTGTAATAAGTATAAATGCTCAGTTTATCAATGCAGCCACTTAACTCTAGGAGGAAAACGGTTACAATTTCTCAAAATGGATTGTGCAGGATCTGGAAGCTTTGTTCTAGAACGTCTTTTTCGAAATGACAACGATTAGGTCGATTAACCAATAAAACGATTGGTGCAGATCTCCTTCGCACAAGTACGGCGCTTTGGTCCAAGACTCCACGCAGAAGCCGCAACTCTCCAGCAGCTCCATGAATCGTGCTGCCTCCTCCTCGAAGGATGCCTGACGTCCGTTGTTTTCGAGGAGCGGACGCAGTGGCAAATGCGATGTGTTTGTCTCTACATAGTGCATATAGGGAAGTACTAAGGCCACCACAGCTCGGCCATTAGGAGCGAGGGCTAGGTTTATGTCCTCTAGCAACTTGAATGAATCGAAGCACCGATCCAACACATTGAGGCACAGAATCAATTCCAAGTTTTGCAGGCCGCCTATCTCGGTGATTACGTTGAAGTTTAGCTTCTTAAGGCGGTCGCGCATTGTCCAGCTGGCCTCAGTGGCGAAAACCCGCAGTCCGGCACTACCACTTAGCTCGGAGACGGTGTTGGCCACTCGCAGCGAGATCTCGCCATCTCCGGCACCGATGTCCAGTAACGTAACCTGAAAAAAGATATTAGGCGGCTAAGTAAGTAGTGGAAAACAGCGGAGGATTCTCGTTATACCGGTTCATCTCCAGAGGCAGGTTGAAAGCCACCAGCGACCAGCAACTTGCGGAACTGGTCTTCGGACAGAATAAACATGGAGCCGCGCTTTAGGAATCCGTTGATGTCAGTTTGGGTCATAAAGAACTGGAGGATGCTTCTGGCCAAAGCATGCCATAAATGTGTCCAGATGTTTGCCGACAGGGCTTTGGTGCGCTCCAGCCAGCTCACCGTGATGGCATCCGGCTCGAGAGGCACAAACTTGGCTTGAAATCTTGGGGGCAGTTCGTGGTTCAAGGAGTACCACTGAAATGCAACCATATTTACATGAATCTGCAACAGATCACGAGATTAAGATCGAGTCCCTTACCTTTCTGGTGTCTATGTCTTCCAGGGAATTGTCGTTGTGAAACTTGGCATGAATAACTCTGGCCAAAGTGCCTCGGGGACGATAAACAGCCATTTTTTTTTGTAATGAAATTCCAATTATTGTTCTATTTACATTTTCCGAACCCTAAACAAATTCAGCATCCCGTTTTCAGTGGTTATTGGCTAATAGGGATGGGTGACCAAAGGTTCTATCGATAAGAAGGCGTGACAACCTGTTAGGCGGTCAAAAAAAAATTAATTTTTCACAAATTAATATTCAATAATAAGGTTATTTATTTAGATTAATTGTTTATTTATGGGTTCTCTAATAGATTCAATTGATACAAAATAAATACTTATATTGATAGATACATTAATTATTATTAAATTAGTAATTGACACAGATTTTATATTATTATTTTATGTATTGTACAACAAAATGTATTTTTCATTTCTTACATATATATATTTTATTTGTACCATCGAATTTCGATACCGACTACTTTGTCGGGTGTTCGATAAAATTGAGGCCTGTTACACGTGCACATTTTATTTATCAGTCGAGTAATGTATACAAAATAAGCGGCGGCTATTTTTTGTTATTTTAATGAAACAGAGTGGATTGCGATGAGCACGAACGTTGTTGTAAGCATAGAGGAGAAGGCGGTGGCCGACGACCTGCCGTACTTCCCGGAGAAGTTTCCGGGCAAGGTGTGCTGTTTATGCAACCTCGGGGAGAAGAGTGCCTTGGGCCAGGGTGAGATTCTGCAGCTGAAGGCGCCCGCGCCCGCTGAAATGAAAGATAAATATCCAACCGATCGGCTGAGGGAGGACGGATGCAGGCAGTTTTATGGCCAAAAACAGGTATCCTTGGCTGCAGGCGAGTGCCACTACGAACTGGACAAAATAGGGCAGCCGGAGGTGGTACATCCAGCTGAGTTTCTAGACGAGGGATTTGTATACGTGCACCGCATGTGCATAATGTGGTCGCTGCGCAAAAGCCTGCTGACCGACGCTGACGCCTTATACTTCGCTAGCCACTTTGCCGAGTTCCTGGAGCAGAAGTGCAACTTTTGCGGCCGCTACGGGGCCTCCATCAACTGCAAGATGAACTGTCGTCAGGTGCACCACTGGCCATGTGCGGCTGCCGCGGGCTGCCTCCTCATCCTGGAGAGCTTCACTGTCTTCTGCACGGAGCATTTGAGCCAAGTCCCTGTGATATGTAAGTGGTTAGTCTATAAACTCCATCAAAAACTAAGCGTTTGACTTGCAGGCAGCGACAATAACGTGGAGTGTCTGACCTGCTCATCGCTAGGGGACCTTTCCAAACTTATAATGTGTAGTACCTGTGGAGACCACTTCCATTCAACCTGCATTGGGCTGGCCAATCTGCCAGGTGAGCCGAAATGACATTTTGGTTAGTGCAATATACATATGCTTCTTCCTTAGACACCCGTTCTGGTTGGAACTGTGCCCGCTGCACCAAGTGCCAGATTTGTCGTCAGCAGGACTCGAACGACACCAAGTACGTCAAGTGTGAGCAGTGCCAGAAGATTTATCATGCCTCTTGCCTGCGACCTGTTATCTCAGCGATTCCCAAATACGGCTGGAAGTGCAATGTATGTATAAAATACTTAAACAATTATGAGTAGATAATAGATATCACACTAATTCCAGCGCTGTCGCGTCTGCACGGATTGTGGATCGAGAACTCCGGGCGGCGGTAGTTCCTCCCGCTGGCACAGCCACTATACAATCTGCGATTCGTGCTATCAGCAGCGAAACAAAGGCTTTTCCTGTCCAATTTGCCAGAAGGCCTATAGAGCTGCCTCCCACAAGGAAATGGTCAAGTGTAGCTGGTGCCACAAGTACGTCTTGCTTGCTTTTGGCTAATTGGTCTCGCATTTCTGATGAATTTCCATGGATTCCTTTCAGATTTGTGCACAGTACGTGTGACGAAGAGGCGGATTTAACGGCTTACCACAAGAAAAAGGAGCAGAACCCTGATTACGATTACGTGTGCCCGAACTGCAAGAGCAATTCATCGGGTCCAGGGCAATCCCAACAGGCAATAGACTCAATCGTGTTGTCCTCGATGGATTCGTCGTCAGAGCAACTTAGCCTCAAAGAAATTGAACTAGATCCACTGGAGGGCAAGCCCACAATTGATCCATCCAGCGATGAACTCCAAAAGCTGCCCACTGGCAAAAAAAAAGTGTGCCTTTCGAATGTTCGCGGCAAGAGCGGCAAGTTTGTCCTGCACCGCATGGGTGTCATGTCTCAAATCAACAAGAAGCGCAGCACGAGGGGCAAAGGACGTCAACTTGTGCTGCCCAGCATTTCCAGCGATCGCTGCATGAATCGTAGCATGGACAATGATTTAACCAGCGACAAGAAGATGCTGCTCTGCTCGGCGCGGGACAAGTTTATTCAGGCCCAAGATATCTGCGTTATGTGCGGATCATTGGGCATTGAGAGCGATTCGGTGATGATCACGTGCGCCCAATGCGGACAATGCTATCATCCATACTGTGCCGGCGTCAAACCTTCACGAGGTATCCTACAAAAGGGATGGCGTTGCCTGGACTGTACAGTGTGCGAGGGATGTGGCAAGAAGAATGACGAGGCGCGCCTTCTTTTGTGCGATGAATGCGACATTTCTTACCATATATACTGTGTGAATCCTCCGTTGGAAACCGTGCCCACCGGGAACTGGAAGTGCTCGTTCTGCTCCCTGTGCCAGAAATGCGGGCGCAATCCTACTGAGAAAAGCGAGTTTGGAGACTCCAACATGCTCGAGTGCCCGTCATGCACAAGCCAATCGTCATGTTCCGTGTGCAAGAACCCTTACAGCAACGGCGAAATGATCATTCAATGCGAGCACTGTGAGCTCTGGTCGCACTTTCTCTGCGACACCATCAACGCCCAACTGACCATCGATCACTACGACAGCAATGTGTACAAGTGCTTAAAGTGCCGCTGCTCGACTAGGAGTAGTTTGTCCCTGATGGATGCGAAGTTTGGTATTGAGGATACGCTGGCCAACGGACCGCAGTCGAGCAAAGCGTTTGTGCATATCACAGCCACATCCGGACCTGGTTTCGATACCAAGAGTGGTCCTGACCGTAGTCACCACACTTTGCCCGGCGATATGCCCGAGCCTGCCCCAGAGGCCATTCATTGGATTGACGGAGTGTGCCTGAGCGAAAGCGGGTTGGGGATGATTAAGTCCCTGTCCACAGAGATCAAACGCAAGCGCAAGATGCGCCAGGCCATCGGCAATGGCAAGGACGGAGCGGCGGATGGTGCCGCTGAAGAGGCGCTGGAGAAGTACAAGGACGGAATGGTTTGGGATGGGACGGAGAACGCCATTCCCGAAGGCTTCACCATCTCTACCAATGACGAGGGGGTGCATATATTACGTAAAAAGCGACAGCGAAATTTGCAAAAGCTGGGAATTGGTGGTTTCTCCGTTCGCAATCGAGGTTTGAAAAAGGATAGCGAGGAGACGACTGCGGTTGATCAGTTAAGTTCCATTATGAACATGGACAAAAAGAAGAAGATCATACGCAAAAAACAAAAGAACAAGCTTATTGAAGCCTATCCTGTGTATCTGCAAGAGGCGTTCTTCGGAAAGCCTTTGCTGGAAGCGGGCGAGTTCGTTATGGCCGAATCGGATTCTTCGGACGAAATTGATGCCTCAATGAAGGTGTACTTCACCCGGCCCGAGGGCAAAAGCCCTGCTAATCAAGAAACCCCGGTGGCAAACAAGAGTCCAGCGAAGACCCTGAAGAAAGTCAAAGCTGAGATTAAAACTGAGAATAAGACGGTTTTTATTGAACAAATGCCCATGGGAATACAGCAAAAAACGCCAATTGCGCCAGTTTCTAACGTGTTTGGTAATTGTTTAATCTTGATTACATTGATTGTAGACTGATTGACCAGGGATTTTCTTTGCAGATCCCTTACATACGGACATTTCAACTACTGTGTTTGCTAACAGGCATCCTTTGGACACTTTGGCCTCACCTAATATTCCGGAACTGGACACAGCAAACTCTATAAATACGGTTCCGTCAGCTGAAATTATTGAAAAGCCAATGCGGTGAGCCTCATTTCTTATATATTTTAATCCTTTTTAAAACATGAGAAATATATATATTTTTTTATAGTGAATCACCTGTGGTCTTGGTCGATAATTATATGGTGCCTAACCAGTTGCCTCCGGATCAAAAGTTTCACAATCAACTATATTTGCCAGGAAATATTGCGATTAACCCCGCTCAACAGCTTCAATTCCGACAGCAGCCCGATCATTTAAAGGCCCAAAATTCTAATAAACAGAATATGCAAACTATAATGGGCCAAGTAGTTTTGCAGACCGAAAAGAGACCAGAGGAGGAGCCAAAGACTGTGGAGCCTGTGGCGGAAAATCTTAACGCTGGCACTCAAAAGACAGCAGAAAAAATGCGGAAGGACGAGGGTAAAAATGGTAATTTTTATAAAATAAAAATCTCTACTCAGCTTGTTTCTTCTTCCAGACCTTGGTCTAATGGCCACCATTTCGGCTGTTTTGTATGCCAATACGGAGCATCCGAACCTAAAGGAGTTGTTCCCCAACTGGAATGATCGCTGCAAACAGATTCTTAAGAGGTGGCGATCGCTGTGCAACGAGAAAAAGGCTCCGTTTTTGCAAAAAGCCAAGGATAATCGCTCGGCATTGCGACAGAGGCGTGAGCAGAACAAAATCCCCATGCCACCGAAACCACAAAAGCAGGAAGAAATGGGAAGAGTATGGAAGCAGCAGCCCAAATTGAAGGAAGACCAGACGAATATGTTTGTAACCTACAGTAAGTTCTGCAGCCAATGTATCGATCGCTTAATATTGTTCGAATTTGTTTTAGATGGAAATGCATATGACATGGCTACCTACGTTGGTGGCCAGGTACAGCCAACGCCCAATAATTCAAACCCGCATCATGTGATGCCAAACGTTAACGACAATTTGGTTATTAAGGCCACGATGCAAAGGACTCAAGTGCATACAACAGCAGCTCCTACTTTGAAAATGACCCCCGTAGACAATCGGCTGGAGCTAAACACGGTATATGGAACTGAACCCATCGGAGATAAAAAGTTGCGGAACCTGCTGCAAAAGAATAGCACGGAACCAATGCTGATGGGAGCGAATTCGGACTTATTCTTACAAAATGATGTTATACGGATGGGCATGATGCAAAATACCCCTATTACACAGAACAATCCAATGTTGAGCATTAGTGGAAAATCTCAGCCATCTGATGGCAGGGCGTTGGAGCAGGAAGTAAAGATGACAGAGCCTCAGGAGGGCACAGCTTCTGCCGTGGAGTTGGAGAACGTTGGATTTAGCGACCTACTGGGAGGACTCGGCGAAGGCGACGACGATGATCTACTCAAATCGCTTACTTCCGAAATGGGAGATGACTTTAATATTCTGGAGTATGCAGACCCAGAACTAGATGTCAATGTTCTCAACGCACTAGATTTTGATGAGAATGAAAAATGTTCTACATAGAAAAGAATCATAGAAATGAAAATAAAGAAAAATGCAATATTTAATACTACCTAAAAATCTTTTTCTTTCTAAAATCTATTTGAGATTCACAATTAATTTAAAACAAGTAAGAGTCAATTCGTGTTAAGTTAAATCTAAAAAATAAAACCAAAATTGTTTTTGGCGCCAAAATCAAATTCTTCATCGATTACTAATACTCCACTAAAAATATCGATCTGTTATCTTACCATTAAAACATATTTTAACGATTTCATAAAATCAACATTGATTCCCCAATAGGATTTATTTGAAATTTGTACTAATATTACCTTTTCACATTCTATAAACAATAAACATAACTATGCCATTGTTCAGTATTTTTCACTCAATATTAATTATTTTCATCTTACAACTTTTATGTAATGGTACCTATTCCAAACTTAATCTAAAATATGCTATTTTAAGGCAAAAACAAGCATCTAAATTACAAAATGACACGTTTGGTATGTATTTAGGAGATACTAATTGGTCGAACCATCTTAATGTATACATCTGTTAAAAAGTCAATCAACAAAGAATCAAATATGATGCTCAGAAAACAATGAGAGTTATTTTCTATAAGAACAATACCAAAACTCTGGAAACATCAGCATATGACGATACCTATGATCTTAATGGATCAGGTTGCTCGGCTTCCGAAAAGTTTGCCATTGTTTTACATGGGTGGATCCAAAGTTGTACAGACGAATGGGCAACATCACTAATTGAACGTAAGAATAAGGCTAAATTTCATGGTTAAAATCATTTATTTTAAATTTTTCAATATTCCAGGGCTCAGCTACTACCGCGGCGGTTGCGTGATATGCATTGACTATAGTGTGGTAGCCAGTTCCTCATATATGCGGTGAGCAAATTATTTAAAAAAATAAAATCCCAATTCTAATCTCTTAACTTTCAAAGGTTATATACGAACTTTAATACCCTGACTGGAGCCATAACTTCCATTATTTTAGCGCTCATTAAGCAGGGATTTGACCCAAAACGAGGCTATTTGTTTGGCTTTAGCTTCGGCGGACAACTAGCTTCAGCAGTGGGAAGAAATTTATATCCTCATCATGTTATCGAAAGCATAGATAGTGAGTATTGTAATGGTTTTTCAAACTCACCTTAACTAATTTTGTATTTTAGCGTGTGACATGGCTGGACCCGGTTTTGATCCCATTGCAGTTGACCACTCGAAGGCCGGAAAACATGTCCAGTGTTTCCATTCGAGTCAGGATAAAGGAACCTTTGTGTACTCCTGCCACCGGAATATAATGCTGGGCAGCTGTGGACTTAAGCAGCCCTCTGTGGCCAGCCAACTTCACTTGGGAAGTCATGGTCTCTGCGTCGACATTTACATTAACACCTTCGACTATCCCTTCTACGCCTTAAACTCCACGCCTCCCGAGTGCTTTACGTGGCATGAGGCAGCCAAGATACCAGATGGCTATACGGTGGGCTACGAGGAAAACTTTGACGGTCAGGTCACTGGCCAAATCTTTGTCCCAACTAGTTTGCATTATCCCTACAACTTATCCAAAAAGCAGCTCATGTTGCTTTCAAAAAACAATGGGTAACCCTACGATAGAATACCTTTTTTTTATTTTGGTTAGTAATGTAAGTAGCCAATTTACTTTCATCTAGTTAAGTTAATTATTTATTACCTCAAAAGATTTAAATTTAAATCAAAGCCAACTGTTTTTAATGCGTTCATGAGTAAGGTAAAATATCCTGTTCAATTTATTAAAGTTCAGCTCATATTCGTTTGTAGTTAAGTTTTAATTCACCAAAAATATATTTCAAATCAAATTTGAATTATGTTATATACATTATATCGGTAAACCAGCCATATCAACTATGCCTACTGGTTCGGACAGTCATTGGGCGACTGTTTCTTGTTACCGGTAGGTTTGTTGTGGCCCTTTGCTGGAGGGGCATCATCGTCATCGTACTCATCCTCTTCGTTCTCGTCAAACTCCTCCTCATCCTCGTCGTCTTCATCATCGACAATGTCGCCAGTGTAGTAAAGCACAGCTTTTGGAATAATTCTGGCCCGCAAGAAGTGACCGATTTCGAAATCGGTTGCCAATATCTGCAATATTATTTGAAAATTAGCAAGAGCCTGCAGATGACTGCTTTAAGGTCAAGTTAACCTGCTGAGATTCGTCATCAATTTCGTCTTTGTCGGTTGGAACCTCTGGTGGGTTGAAGAAATTGAAGAAGGAATCCGTTGGAACCTGCTTGACAATGGTTCGTACTGCGCCACGCTCCTTGTGCTTCTGCTTCTTCCGGATGGTCTTGACGGTCAGGTTCATCTTCTTCTCCCAGTTGATAGTGCATCCCTTTAATTGGTTTTATTTTAAATAAACATCGATTGTGGTTAACGAGTGTTAGCTTACCGTGCACTTGTAAATCTCTGGTCCTTCGAACGCAAACGGATCCTCGGGATCCACTGTCGACTTTAGAACGTACTGTTTTGTAAGGACAGAGTTGTTAAAGTACTCGTTCTTGTCGAAATGGAACTCCAGGGTGTATGAATGCTGTAAAATAGGTGAAGTTAGCATTGCAGGACGACAAGAATAGAACCTGTAACTTACCCCAGTATCGTACTTAATGGATATATCGATCAGCTTTCTAATGGCTGGCTCGTCATGGGGCTGCACCATCTCGGAGAGAATGGCCGTGTTGCGAAACACCGTCAGCCAGAAGCCGGGAATGCCCTTGGCATCCTGGGGAATACTTTCATAACTCTTCACCGAATCGCGGAAGGCCTCGATATCGCCCCCATTGTCCGTCAGCGGCTCCGGCTCCTTCCAGTTGGGCTTCTCCGCTTCGGGATCCACCTTACCCTCGACGACCTCCTTGCGCTTGTCAAACAGCGGCTGGTATTTGATCTGGTACTTCTGTTCCAGCTTATAGACCTCTTCGAAGAACTCGGCCTCGATTTTCAGGTGCTCTAATTGCAGGTTTTTCAAGAACACAATTCGATTTTGCACCGAAGCGGGCAGCGACTTTACCATTTCTTGCAAAAATTGCCGTCTCAGAACTGAGTTCATGTAGGCCGGCCTGCGGGAATACAATGGGTTTGGATTAAATGACCTAAATTCAGTGCCAAAATGTCGTCACTACTCACATCGACTGGCAGTCGGAGCCAGACTTCTCATCCTCGAGTTCATTGGAGGACTCGGTGGTGTCAACGTTTCCCTCTGGTGGAGCGTCCATTCTTCAATAAATGCTAATTTCACTGAAAGATTAAGGACTCCCTTAGTTATTTCTTGCTTTTTTGGATTCGCCTTTGCAAATAATGTACAGACTGATGTACACATGTGCAAATACATTTGTACATACATTTAAATTCATAGACATACAGAAAATTGCAACTGTGACGGAATCCCAGACTGAATGCACATGCAAAACTTGAACTACATATTTATTTGTGCAACTAAATATTATAGAAGTTAGCATTCGCACACATCGAAGGGCGTTTTAAAAACTAATACGCCATTCGGTCGGCAGGCAGAAATATATGTATGTGTGCATGTGCGATTCAATCAAATTACCACACATTGCGTTCTTTGAAAACACGTGGTGAAGCAAATGGGTCTCGTTTTAAGGGGAATTTCTTGGTTACTGATCACTTCGATCATAGGTGATTTCACTCATTAAAAGCGCAAACTAACTAATCCTCAATTAGCCAATAATCATACATTAATTAATGCAAACTTACCTTTAGTTTGAACAGACACACGAAAAGCACCGAAACGACGCCGAATTGAAAAAGAAATGGCACAAGTTTCGCGCAAACCACAGGGTGATTCGAGTAAGCTCTGCAAACAGCATACCGATCTTTTGGTTAGTGCTATCGATTAATTTTTTCAAGGCGGTTATATTAAATTTATAAAACTAACTACCAACAAGTTTTTAATTCGTATAAAGCTTTCAAATTATAAAAAAAATTAAACTAGTAAAACGCTTAAAGAGAGCTCATATATTGTTTTTAAATGACTATCGATACTATCGGAAGACCAACAACAAAACAGCTGTGGCTTAATTTTAAAATTTTAATTCAACTATTTAAAATTAATTATGCAATTTAGTACAAATAGAAAAATATGTAAAAGGTCGATACCAGTTAAGAAAATGTTAGCCAACTGTTTTAAAATGTTTCTTGGAACTATCGTTCAGGCCCCGCAGCTCTATGTAAATAAATAAAGTCTCTACATAGCGCATTTTAAAGTGTTTTGCTTATTAAAAACAATGTCTTAATTTTTATTCCATTGTAATTTCCCCAGATTTTTTAAGTGCCAGCATAAAAACGTCAAAATATGCAGACAAAATATACATATGTAAATAAATAACTGTGCAATATGGCAATTTTATATCGAAATGCACAATTCTGTATTTAAATTTAAGAATTTGATTTGATGTGCACAAGACAAAAATCCATCCATACACACCCACATCGTATACATTTATTATTAGGCGGTTTTTAACTGCCTTATAAACTTTGCCCAGAATCAGTAATTTTCTGCGTTCACAAATGGCGAGAATGAAATTATCATAAGATGGTATCATGGGTATTTAGGGTGCTAATTGCAATAAATATATCACTGGCAGACTTTTTTCCAAAATACAATCGGTATTCATATTCATGCGTCCCCTATGCGTTACATTTGATTTCAATTAGACTTTTCATTAATACAACAGTTTCCCCCAACTCGCGATTCCAAAGTATATACAGTGGAAAATCATTTTGTATTACTCATGCGCCTTTAATATGATAGTTTTATTTTATTCGTACAATTGAAAAGTTCACTAAATAATAAGCAGGAGAAGAGGCGGAACAATAAACAAAATAAAACCCGAGAAAGGACGTTAGTTAGCATAAGTGGATCGTCGGTGAAATAGCGAGTTCAAAAGGCGCTTGCTCAAGTAAATGGAATAAAATTTCGCTGCGCGTAAACATTACATTTTCCCCCGTACCACAAGCATTCCCGATGTATTCCCAATCCAATCCGTATGTATGGCTGATTGTTCAGTGCTGGACGAAGTGATTTGGCTATATCCGCGGATCGAACCCTTTTTGTTTTATAGATGTTAGATAATAAGCGCTTTTCCAGCCAGTTTTTGGTTCTGGTACATATGTATGTATATACATACCTACATATAGATTTATATGGAAATATGAATGTATCTGCATGCACTTCTTTGTGTCCCAGTATTTACGTTAATCTATATCTATGGAACGATTTCGTGTGTATGCGGGGTGCAGAGTGAACCCCAATCGATGGGAACAGATTTATGCACTTATCAATGAACTAGACCCCCTTTTTGGCCATCTGTTTTGCCCGTTTTCGACCCGAAATCGAGATGAGACCTGATCTTGATAAGCTGCGAGAGCTTATACATATGTATATGTACATATATACGGATTGACACGGTGTATCTTGGACTGATAGTAGAAATAATTTTCGAATTTCCCCCAAATTCGCTGGCAGTGCATAACTATTTGTTGTTTATTTTTCCTTTATCAGTCTAGGCTAAAATTACAGTGGCTTCAAATATTTTATGCACGCTCAAGGAACAGCTATCGCATTATTCATTTTTTCAAAATTTTACCACCTGAACCAAGTCATTATATAACTTTCAACTGTTTGAATTGTCGAATCCCATCTTGGGCAGAAACCAAGTCATATCTTATATAACGAAACCCGTGACATAACACCAGAGAACCGAACTAAATAGCCGTTATCTTATGTTCACAGCAAGAGTGTAAACCGATTAGCGCAAACAGATCGAAAACAACTTTTTATCTGACCTCAAAAGTGGAGCACAAATCGGAGGTGCAATTTTTATTGTTTAGTCATCTACTAATTTCTATAGTCATGTGATAGCAAACTAATATTATGCAAATAATGTGATGTTGCCTTCCGCAGCTTAATATACCTTCGATCACGGGTTATTATAGTTATTTAAGGTGCGGCAGAAATAAAAAAAAAATAGATTACCTGTCCTTAAAGTTTATTGGCTTTCAGGTTTGTGTAAATTCGGAACCAACCAAAATAGAAACATTATCGGTGGAAAGTTAATTCCCGGACTTAAAAGTTTATTAGTGAGTTTATGTGAATACGGAACCAACCTAGTGGAATTATGATCGTCGGGAATGCTTTTGATATGGGATTTTTCCTTTAGCTTGTGATAATTTTTTTATTGATATAACTCTTTGGTTTTAGAGTGCCTTACATCTAGAAATATGCCAGATAGATTTCAAGTTACAAAAGCAGATGAAGACACCGCATTGGACTATAACCAGGATGAATCTGCGAGTGGAAAACTACTTGGAGACATCCACGATGAAACCCTAGGTGAGAACTATGGGTCCTATGCCGGTAAGGATGTTTTTATTTTATTTGTGTATTATATAAAAGGTAATTTCTAAGAGCTACTACTTTTTCTTCATCTGATTAACTAAATCAAACTAATTGTTAATGAAATAAATCCATGGTGGAAATTGAGAGCTTAAGAAAAACGTTGATAAGAATAGAATGTAAATAATTTGTTTTATGGAATAATACTTTGAAAGGAAAACCTTTTGTGATGTTTAAAACCAATAGCATTTATTAAAGTTTTATCTTACACAAGGATAATAATAATAAGTAGTTTCGAGATTTGATCTCATTTTTGAGTATGTGTATTTAAAGAATATGAATTTCCTTGCCCTCGAATGCCCACTGTATCCCCAGATAGAGCTTACGAGCCTGCAATCCTATCCTGCGCTGCCCCAATTGCCCAAGTCCAGGATGTCCTGCTGACACATTTCGTCGCAGCTGTAAGCCAAAGCTCATTGTACCTGTGGAAAGCTCTGAAAGAGAGCCGCCCAGGCGGTGCAGCTTTTCCCTTGGATTTCCCTTCCAGCGGATGCTGGGCGAGAGTGGATGGGTGTATTGGATGGTCTGGATGGTTGGATGCTTGCTCCTGGCCAAGTGGGCTGTAGGCCAAGAAATGTACACCTGCAATGGCGCTCTCCGCTCTTTTCAGCATCGCTCTCGCTCTCGAAGAAGAGTGTGTGTATTAAAAATGTGTGTAGACAAAAGCTTTCGATTTCATCTCAATTGAACGCTCAGGGTCCTGGGCAACATAATTTTTATTCGGCCGAATACCAACAGTTTTCTTAGTTTTTCTATTAATCCAAACGAAAAGTAGCATACATCTGAGCGTTTTCGCTCGCCTAAAATAATTTTAGAAAGAACCTTCTTTCAAATAATAAAAAAAAAAAATAAAAGAAACATGAAAAACCAGTTCTTTTTGAGCACCTTTAACAAATAACATACTTTTAACAATCGACGAAATTCTAACAATAATCAAATACGTGAATAAAAGTGCGTTCAATTACAAAGTGTGTGCCCTTTTAGAGACTGCAAAATCCGAGGGCTCGGAGTTCGAGCTCAAGAATTTCCCCTGCATTCCCATATAAAAGCGCCAAGCTATTCATTTCGTAACAATTTTCAGCAGCATTCGTTTTTTATGCACTTTATGTCAGCTTGAGAGCCGCATTACAGTGAAAAAGGAAGACTATGGCATTTATTTACCGCCCCACGATGACGGCCTGAAAATCCTTGACCTAAATTTATCGGTTACATATTTTTTGTCTGAGCTGGCACAATTTTCGTAGCTGCGAATGCACAGCATCCCTCTTTTCCCCATTGAATTTTAAATCCGCACTCACCTCCGAAGGCCCCTGGGGCATTTCCCGATTAGGAACTCCTTTCCGAAATCCCAAGTCCTGAGTATATAAGCACACGTCCTTAGACATGTGAATATATACACCGAATATCGGCCACGCCTTTCGGTTATATAATGCCGATGTGTAGGGCTCCCCTTAAGCTATACCCATTTAATTCGCGTCCGCATTCTAGTGTTACCTAATTTTAAGTGAAAAAAGTGCAATCTAGAGCAAGGGCTTGAGGCCAACCTTATCGTTAACATGCAAAGTAACAGTGCAAAAGATGATTCGGATGAAATGGAAATAATACCATCCGAACACAATGGTACAGTTCACGACACAAAAAATGAAGGTATGTCCGGGACCAGCCAATAAATTAGTTTTATATATCTGTGATAAATAAGTTAGGATGTAGAATTTTAAGAATTGCATAATATCATAGATGGCAGCATTACTATCTTAAACTTTTTCGTTTTTCTTACAGACTCAGGTGATATCCACAGGGCTGAAGAAAACCAGAAGTCCAATATCGACCCAAATCTATATCTATACGATGATGATTTGGAAACCAGGCCCCATATATCAACATTCATTTCATCAATTGCCAATTATGAAAACACGATACCAGCGGCCACCGATCCCGATGCAAAGCCGGCAGCTCCATCGGCTCGAATGGGTATGTTCGCCACGAATTAATTAACTTACTTGTTCTCATATTGAAAGGCACACGATTCAGACAATGGAACTGCAATGCTCGCAGCCCGACAAAGCTGTGAAAGAATGATTACTTTAATCCTCTTAAAGTGTTTTAACCTTGGCTTTGCATCACAACATAGATGTTTAAAATATTGATTTTTTTTTAAGTAATCATTCACATATGAATAGTTTTTGCACCTCTATTAACTAATGGTTAACTAACAATGGTCCTTCAATGTTTAAACCTAAAGGTACCCTAATTGGAGTGTTCTTGCCATGCATTCAAAACATCTTTGGTGTCATATTGTTCATTCGATTAACATGGGTTGTTGGAACGGCTGGCGCCGTGTGTGGATTCTTAATTGTGTTGACCTGCTGCTGTGTGGTAAGGAGATTCTAAAAGTTATATCCTCCATTTGGCCCACATTCGAATCCTCTTTCCAGACAATGCTTACTGCTATCTCGATGTCGGCCATTGCAACGAATGGAGTGGTTCCGGCAGGAGGGAGTTACTTTATGATATCACGGTAATTACAAAGAAATAGGAAGAAGTAGTAGTTTTACTAAACTTATCATCCGCAGATCCCTTGGCCCTGAATTTGGTGGAGCGGTGGGAATGTTGTTCTATACGGGAACCACTTTAGCAGCAGCGATGTACATCGTTGGTGCGGTGGAAATCGTATTGGTGAGTTAAGAGCCCCCACTTAAACTTAAAAGTGCCATTACTTAATTATACATTCATTGCCTGCAGACATACATGGCGCCATGGGCATCAATATTTGGGGACTTTACCAAGGATGCTGACGCGATGTATAACAATTTCCGGGTCTATGGCACATTGCTGCTCATTTTTATGGGTGAGTTAAACTAAAGGACCAGTAGTAAGGAATTAACTTTAATGTCCTGGCAATAAATCAAGGTCTCATTGTGTTCCTCGGCGTGAAATTCGTCAATAAGTTCGCAACGGTGGCCCTGGCCTGTGTCATACTGTCGATAATAGCGGTGTATGTGGGAATATTTGACAATATCCATGGCAACGAAAAGCTATAGTAAGTGCCCACCGAGTATTACTTTTGAATGGCCACTTAAGCTCCGCTTGATTGCAGCATGTGTGTTCTGGGAAAACGACTCTTGAAGGATATCCCCCTTGACAACTGCACAAAGGAAGACTCGTTTATGCGCGACATATACTGCCCGGATGGTAAATGCGATGAATACTTCCTAGGTAAGGAATTTCAATAGTTTTCCCCACACCGAATATACAAAAAATTCTCCTTTTCTCCTAAACCAATAGCCAACAACGTGACTAAAGTGAAGGGCATCAAGGGTTTGGCTAGTGGAGTCTTCTACGACAACATCTTTCCTTCGTTTTTGGAGAAGGGACAGTTCATATCCTACGGAAAGAATGCAATTGACATTGAGAACACCGATGGCCAGTCATACAATCAGATCATGGCCGATATTACCACATCTTTCACCCTTCTTATCGGCATCTTCTTCCCATCGGTCACAGGTTGGTTCTAGCTAGTGTTATTATTTGTATATATCATATATCATATATGTTATCTTTTTCTATTCAGGCATCATGGCTGGATCCAATCGATCTGGTGATCTGGCTGACGCACAGAAAAGCATACCCATCGGAACGATTTGTGCCATTCTGACGACCAGCACAGTCTATTTATCCAGCGTTATGTTCTTCGCCGGCACAGTGGATAATCTGCTGCTAAGAGACAAGTGAGTACTATTCATCGGTATAAGCTTATTTAATAATTAATTTGTCCCATCAATTTAGATTCGGTCAATCCATCGGTGGGAAATTGGTCGTGGCCAACATCGCCTGGCCAAATCAGTGGGTCATCTTGATTGGCTCATTCCTGTCCACCTTGGGAGCTGGTCTGCAAAGTTTAACTGGAGCTCCCCGCCTGCTGCAGGCTATTGCTAGGGATGAGATTATTCCCTTCTTGGCTCCGTTTGCCAAATCCTCGAAACGTGGCGAACCCACCCGTGCCCTGCTCCTGACCATCGTCATTTGCCAGTGCGGAATTCTCTTGGGTAAGCTTTGGGTCCCATGTTTTTGATTGTGATTATAAGATTATGACCCACAGGCAATGTGGACTTGCTGGCGCCTCTGCTGTCCATGTTCTTCCTCATGTGCTACGGCTTTGTTAACCTGGCTTGTGCCGTACAAACCCTGCTGAGGACTCCCAACTGGAGACCCCGCTTCAAGTTCTACCACTGGAGCTTGTCGCTGATCGGCCTGACGCTGTGCATATCAGTCATGATCATGACTTCCTGGTATTTCGCACTGATTGCTATGGGAATGGCCATCATCATATATAAATACATAGAGTACCGAGGGTAAGTTATATCTATATATCCATAAGGAAGCAGCTCTTAATTATTCGAGTTGCAGTGCTGAGAAGGAGTGGGGTGATGGCATTCGTGGAATGGCCCTTACCGCCGCCAGGTACTCGCTCCTCCGCCTGGAGGAAGGCCCACCGCATACGAAAAATTGGCGTCCCCAAATTTTGGTGCTTTCGAAGCTCAACGATAACCTCTTGCCAAAGTATAGGAAGATATTCTCCTTTGCCACTCAGCTAAAAGCTGGCAAGGGATTGACAATTTGTGTGTCTGTGATAAAGGGCGACCACACCAAGATTACCAACAAGGCCGTGGATGCGAAATCCACGCTGCGCAAATACATGACCGACGAGAAGGTGAAGGGATTCTGCGATGTTCTGGTATCCCAACAGATCGGCGAGGGTCTCAGTTCAGTGTAAGTTGGCTAAGGAAAGAGATAACTAAGTGCGCTTATAATTAAATTTTCGAAAACAGCATTCAAACGATTGGACTGGGCGGCATGAAGCCTAACACTGTCATCATCGGATGGCCATATAGCTGGCGGCAGGAGGGCAGGAACAGCTGGAAGACCTTCATCCAAACGGTCCGCACAGTATCCGCCTGCCACATGGCTCTCATGGTGCCCAAGGGCATAAACTTCTACCCAGAATCAAACCACAAAGTAGTATTTACCTAACCGAATTCGTAGTCTTCGGTGTATAACATGCATAACCATTTTCAGATTGGTGGCAACATTGATATCTGGTGGATTGTCCACGACGGTGGTCTGCTCATGTTGCTGCCCTTCCTGCTGAAGCAGCACCGCACCTGGCGCAATTGCAAGCTTAGGATCTTCACAGTTGCTCAAATCGAGGACAACTCGATTCAAATGAAGAAGGATCTAAAGACATTCCTGTACCATCTTCGAATCGAAGCCGATGTCGAAGTTGTTGAGATGGTAAGATATATCCGAAAGAAGAAATTAAAAACCCATTAAAACTTTCAATTGTAAACTGCAGAACAACAGCGATATTTCCGCTTACACCTACGAGCGGACACTGATGATGGAACAGCGTAATCAGATGCTGAGAGCATTAGGTTTAAATAAGAAAGAAAACTCCAAAGTGGTAAGTGGTCAACATTTGGGCGGCAGAGTATCATCCACGACATTTGTTCTGCATCTGTACTTCTTCAAAATGAAGTTGTTCATACAAACGTTCTCATTATTGTTTTATTTATATGGCCATAATGCACATTTAGTGTTTTATTTTCTTTAATCTTTATTAGCATAGATTTTATATTCGTTCGTTTTGAAGGTTGCGTATTTTGATTTGAGTATTTGTTGGGAGGAAACCATTTTGCCCTTTGTTTCTCATGTACTTCCAATTTCCATTTCATATAACTATTTGAGATCCAAATTAAAATTTTACACTTTATATATTTAAAAATCAAAAGGTTCAGACTATAATGGACTTTAAGGAAACACCCAGTGATAATAAATTGTCTTTGGTAAAGAGTATAAACAGAATGACTATATTGATATATCAAGATACAAACTTTTCATTGCCCGAACTTTGTATGAAACCTGATTGTGTGTAACTCATCAGTACATCTTTCGGCCGGAGCACGTGTGCTTCTTTCATCCTTCATACATATCATAAACCTCTATGTGTTGTCTCAATGTGATGTTGCTAATGCTCACCCTCCTTCTATCTATTGTAACTCTATCAAATTGTAAATTATTCTCAACACCCACTATTGGACTTGCTTAATATGTAGCCGTTATCAGCAGAGTGTCAGGATCTTTTAAGTTGGCAAAGGCAAATCAATGTTTTCGAACAAGAATATCTTTTAAACTAAAATTCAAGAAGATTTAACGATTTTTAATTTTTTCAAGAAGTTGTTCTTAAGTCCGTGCTGTAATATATTATCATTTTTAAAAACACTTTGGTGCCACGAAGATGTACATTGGAATTTTCATTTGATAAGCTTTTTTAATAGTTAAGACACTTGCTTAAAGATCGATAAAGCTTTGATTTAAGATATTGATATCCAAGAAATATGTGCAGGGAAACCGAGTCTTAATAAAATTAACCTGCTTTGCGGAATGCATCCCGAGTATAGCTATTCCCTCTCTGATACTGGCCTCTCTACTCTTCTGCAACCTATTTTCTCATACTCCTCATGGTAACATTTTCAGGTTCAAACAATTGTAGACCACCATTATGACGCCACCAAAACGGCGTCTAAAGTTCGCTTCGCCGATCCAACTATAGAAGATATACACCACGTATGTATTGCTTTTCGATTTTAATTTACCATTGTCTCTAATCTCTCGATAATACACATAAGAACATATATAAAGTTAAGTAAGATCGACGAACTCATCAAATGTAAGCCTGACCCATTTTAATTTTAAGAACATATAAAAGAAATCCATGGTAGAACATGAAATCCATTTATGAGTTGACTTGAGATCTAATTTTAATGATATTTTGGCTTTTTAACATTGTTGATTTTACATAAACTTTTAAGTTATTCAAAATCGACGGCACTTGTCATTCGGAATCAAGGATATGAATAATTGTAGATATGTGATAATATTTTAAACGTGATTGAAACTCTGCAGGATTCTCAGAACGACGAGAAACGTAACTCAATTGATTTGGATGGTCCCGAAAACGCGGACACACCCGAAACAACTTCTAACAAGGATGAATCGACAGAGAAAGCCGACGGAGACTTTAAGTCCAGTGTGAAACCGTATGGAGGATTTCTTTTTACTTACTATTTGGTGTCCTAAAAACTCTATTTCCACAGGGATGAGTTCAATGTTCGTCGCATGCACACAGCAATAAAACTAAATGAAGTTATTGTAGAAAAGTCACAGGATGCCCAGTTGGTCATAATGAATTTACCTGGACCACCTAGGGAAGTGAGAGCGGAGCGTGAAAGCAATTGTAAGACTTCTGCTCCTCGAAAACAAATGGTCAAAAAGTAATCGATTTCTTTCTGTAGATATGGAATTTCTGGAGGTATTAACAGAGGGCCTCGAGAAAGTGTTAATGGTTCGTGGAGGAGGCCGAGAAGTTATAACAATTTACTCTTAAGAGCATTAATCGCTCAGTTTTATAAGAGTTCGCAACACTAGACAAGTTTAAGAATCAATCAAATTTTTAAAAGAAAGGTTATTAATTTGTTATATTCAATCATATGTCCAAATATTTTATTTTTACGTAAATAAAATATCAAAAAATTGTAACAATAAGAAAGAAGTGCATTTAGATTGGGTGGCTCTTATTACAGATGCAATGCATATCATTAGTTACTTTGGTAACATCGCTTGGAGACGGAGTAAACAGAGTATTTTTACAAAGGTAAAATCAACGTTTGTAAAATCAGGTGCATCTGGAATATTGCCCAACACTGCGATTCGGTAGTTTCTCCCAACTTTTGTTATTTCAACCGTAGCGAGTTGTACGTTTTATTACCTTCGATGGCTGAGAAATTTCTTGGGCAAAATAGACTAGATCGAAATTCCTGAAAACACTCGAAATACATTTCATATACTCTAAAGGTTTTCCTTAAATTCTCTATTAATGAATTCGGAAACGAAAGACCTGGATTTAAGAAAGGTTCGTATGGTGTTGTCTTGTTGAAGACTCTTCTGTTTATTTTGAACACGCAAGCAACTTTTTGGTATCCAGCGGTAACAGCCAAACAAAAGAACCAATAAACATATGCATTTGGGTTGATCCGAATATCACATTTATTGAACATTTTCTCTGCCACAGGGCGATGTAGAAAGACCGCACTTCGAGGCAGTTACCACATTGTCGGATTCCCAGGCGATTCGAAGCGTTGACTTTCATCCGAATGGAAAGTTGTACGCGGTGGGCTCCAACTCCAAGACCTTTCGCATCTGCCAGTACCCCCAGCTGTCCAAGCTGAGGTAATTACAACTTGGGGGTTTTCCATTTCGCAGTTATTTTAATTGTTTATCCCCTCAATCAAATGAAGACATGGCCAACAGACGGCGGTGTATCCCCCATCCGTTCTGTGCAAGCGAACGAAACACCACCGGGGATCCATATACTGCACCTGCTGGTCGCGGGATGGCGAACTCATTGCCACCGGATCGAACGACAAGACCATCAAATACATGAGGTTCAACAACGACACCAATCAATTGGTGGGTCACGAGATGGAGCTGAATATGCACGACGGCACGGTGCGGGACATGTGCTTCCTGGACGACTCGTCCACCAAGTCCAGACTTTTGGCGAGTGGCGGGGCGGGGGATTGCAAGATCTATATCACAGACTGCGGATCTGGGACTCCCTTTCAGGCTTATAGTGGCCATAGTGGGCACATCCTGTCGCTCTACAGCTGGAACAATGCGATGTTTGTGTCGGGATCTCAGGTAGGTCTGAAAGGAAACCCATAAACCAAGTAATAGAACGGTCCCTTGCAGGATCAAACGATACGTTTCTGGGATCTGCGAGTAAACGTATCCGTGAACACTTTGGACAATGAACGGAAAGATGGTGGATTGGAGAACTCGGCGGTCACAGCAGTTTGTGTGGATCCCACAGGCAGACTCTTAATTTCCGGACATGCTGACAGCTCTTGTATTCTGTACGACATTCGTGGCAATCGACCCATTCAGCGCTTCTATCCCCACACCGCTGAAATAAGGTAGTATTGGGAATAAAAACCATTTTTAGCCAAGTGATAACCCATGTCCTCCAAGGTGCGTCCGCTTTTCCCCATCCGCCTACTACATGCTGACTTGCAGCTACGACAACTCGATCAGGCTAACAGATCTGCAGGGAGACCTGGCCCACGAACTCTCCTCCGTGGTGGTGGCGGAGCACAAGGACAAGGCCATCACCATCCGATGGCATCCAACCGAGTTCTCATTTATCTCCACGTCCGCGGATAAGACGGCCACATTATGGGCCCTACCGCCTTCGTAAGGGGTAAATCATTGTTCCAATAACGGCTTTAATTTCGTTGTCAATATTGTATTTCTGCAGAATAGTTCAGACTGATCTAATTTATTAAATAAACCGCATTCCATTAAAGTAGTTGTCTATAAATTAATATGGGCTGCGAAAACGATTCGTAACGTAAATAAAAACACATCATTCTAATTTATATATTTGGTATATATTTATTTAAATCCGTTCTTACTAACCCACAGTTCCATTAATGTTTTACTTTCTAAAGCAAATAAATTGATTTATGTTGGATTTAATGTTGCAGTTGCAAGTAACAGGGCTGGCTTAGCGATTAATACACGAATGATAAAGGCAGAAAAATTTGTCCTCCTTCACATTCATTTTCACATTCGTATCGGTTTTGGTGGTCCAAACCTTTACATCCTGTCGACGACGACGTCAGGAACTAAATTTCATTTTTTTTGGGCGAATAACGGTGGCAATTATTACCGGGTATTCATGATCTAGGGATTAACCAACGCAAGAGCAAACCAAAACTCATGGGTGGATAGGGTTCTTTTCATTTGGATTTAGGACCAGCTAAGCGTCATTAGCGATCTGCGGCTTCCGAAATTTTGGAATTTGGCAGTTTCGGTGGGTTCATACTTACAGCCTAGTAGGATTTTCAAGGGGAGGAAATGTATGTTTCTACTAGAGGGAATTGGGAAAAGTACACAGGCCAGTTTCGGATTTCTTGTTTTATTATTTCGATTTTACGTTTAGATATCTTACATGCTGAATTTCAACTCTGTGTTTTCTCGTTTATGCCGACGAGTGCGATAATGTAATAGACCATAATGTACAGTAATTGTTCTTTTCTACATTCACATCAAATTTGGCGCACTCGGACATAATATAATAACTGCACGTACTTTTCTAAAGCAGGGATGGATTCAATTTGTGTTATTGTAACTAATCGGGGTCCAATTAATGAAATCTGGGATTGACTGTATAAAATAAAACAATAGTTCATTGAGAGATGGTGTATAGGTAGGTGGGTTTATCAAGACGTCGGTAGCATCTGCCAAGAGGGATTCTTTGCACCAACGAGTCACGTGCACGTGCAAGCAAACGGAATTTTAAAAATAACTTGCGGTAGCGAACATAAGCTTTTTTGGGGGAGTTTTGGGTCCCATTCGTCGGGTTTTCGTAGAGCCAGCAAGTTTTAGTTCTGCATAATTTATTTCTTTAATGTTAATGGTGTAGGTAATTTTTGTTTAATCAATTCACAGCGTCTCTAATTGTATAACAGAGTAAATTATGTATAATGTTAATTTAATAAGGTATTCTCTAAAAATGCTAGAAGGATTACTTAATTCCTTACAACTGAGGCTGACATAAATTACACAATTTGCTTTCAATAAATCCCTCAAACATTTTCAATGCGATTGTTGGACCGCGCAAACTGTTTTCGGATAGATGCCATATATGCATTATAAACGATCGCCAGAGACCCTGATCCTAATCATTTGCTCAAATATGTACATACAATACAATACAAATGGAAACGGACACCGAGACGATTGTGTCGCGCCCAGATTTTGGGAGTTAATTGTGTACCGAATCGTTTATTTACTTAATATCTTGTGCTCAAAATAATTCTTACAATTATGGAATGAATGAACCAATATTTGTATTTCGGTGCGAGTAGCCAAATGACGCAATAAAGGGTTTATAAATATATGCAATTCAATTACGTTAAATAAACCAAGTTAAGAATACTCTTCCAAATATCATTAGGACGCTTCGTTGAAATCTTTGAATACATCAACGTACAGATAGATTCGATTAGGAAAGGTTTTTGGTTCTACTTAAACAGATTAAACAAAAATTGTTCATGAACGTTCATCAATTATAATGTTTTGTTCTTTTGCATGATTAAGCCTACACTTTAGTATTTCAGTTACTAAACACAGAGACGAATATGTGAAGATAAATAAGTTTGGTTTAATACAAACAGCCATCTCATTTCCAGAAATTTGATTTTCCTTTAAGTTTCTTTTTGGCAACCCAGTGAAAATTATATGACGAAAACTAACTAATGTAATTGAATATACCAGTGTGGAACTTTCTTATGTATATATAGCATTGTATGTACAAAAAGCAATCCTGCTAAATATATATTTAGGGTATACGCGTGTTAGATAAATCGTTAGCTCATAGAAAATATTGATCATTTAACGCTGTTTGTTCAAAGCCAAAAGCCAGGGAGTGAGTCAGTCGGCCCATCTTTTGGTGTCACCAGTCAATTCTGTGACACCGGGGTGGAAATCAGTAGTATTTGGGAACAAACTTCATGTGGGTTATAGTCGTTACGTTAGATGTATATAATTGTGGGTTTCATGTTTCTGTTTCTGTTTATATTTAGTAACATTTTATACTAGAAATTAGAATAATGAAGTTGGGCTTATGGATTATAATTATATTCTTAAAGCATCATAGCGTACAGCAGGCCAAAGAAGACAGCCCACATTAACACAATCCCATGCATCTTATATATAGGACTCTCACCATCTGCGATTTTTCTAGCAACAAACTTCAATGTCTCATCTAATAAAACTACAGGAATTGAGAATTTCATCACAGTTATCCATTCCTCTGCAGACAACGGTGTCACTTGGAAGACGGTCTGTGTGAGATAATTAGGTTAGTATTTGGAAATATGTACAAGTGCTTATCGCCTGTTACTTACGGAGAGGACATCGACGTAAAGAATAACAAAGTGAAGAGTGAAGGAGAGTGCCATTGATCCAATCAGCCACAGGTTGCACCATGGGGGCATGGTAATCAGCGACTGGTTCTCAGACAAGCTAATCAAAATCAAACAAAGGGAATTTGGTTCGTATCTATTGTGTCTATCATTCCTTATCTGATTTACCTGTTCATTGCGTTCAACATTTCGATTGTCACCAGCACGGACAAAGCCATGGTCATCGCATGGGGGTCGCTGAAGATCTTGCAGTCAACGCCCTTGAACTCGTCACCACCGCCCAAGCAGGCCAGATGGTGAGTCAGCTGCCAGTAGGTCAGTTTGGGTCCCTCGTCGGAGAACACGAACCACCAGGCGGCGGCACCGACGGTGGCAGCGCCGACATAGAATCCAATAGCCATGTAACTGAATTATAATATGGAGATTCGTTGTTGCTTAAATCTGTTTAAAGAGCTTAAAGAGCTGGGGTACCCACCGGAAGAACAACCATCCGGAAATCAGACCCTCATCGGCCTTCCTGGGGGGCTTCTCCATGATATCCAGATCAGGTGGGTTGAAGCCAAGAGCGGTGGCTGGGAGACCATCAGTAACCTGTGGAGACACAGCTATTAGCGACCGCCCCAAATAGTTAATACGCCATTAATATTTACCAAGTTAACCCAGAGCAGCTGGACGGGAATCAGAGCCTCGGGCAGACCAAGGGCAGCAGTAAGGAAGATGGAGACGACCTCACCAATGTTCGAGGAGATGAGATAGCGAATGAACTGCTTCATGTTGTTGTAAATAGCGCGACCTTCTTCAACGGCGGACACGATGGAGGAGAAGTTGTCATCAGCCAGCACCATTTCGGCGGCAGACTTGGCAACAGCGGTACCAGAGCCCATGGCAATACCGATCTCGGCCTTCTTCAGGGCGGGGGCGTCGTTCACACCGTCACCAGTCATGGCAGAGATTTCGTTCATGCCCTGCAGGAACTCAACGATCTTGGACTTGTGCTGGGGCTCCACGCGGGAGAAGAGTCGGGAGCGGGCGACGGCAGCCTTCTGTTCGGTGGGGGAAAGGTCGTCGAACTCGCGACCGGAGTAGGACTTGCCAGTGGTGTCCTCTTCCTCGGTGAACACACCGATCCTGCGGCAGATAGCTTCGGCAGTGGCCTTGTTGTCGCCAGTGATCACAATAACGCGAATACCAGCGGCACGGCAGCGCACAATGGAATCGAAGACCTCCTTACGGGGGGGATCCAACATACCCACAACACCGACGAAAGTCAGGTTGACCTCATACTGGTAGAACTTGGTGGAATCGCCCAGATCCATCTCATCGGGCTTCATTGGGCTATCGGCAACGGCCAGAGCCAAGCAACGGAGGGTATCGCGTCCAGTACCGTACTGACCGGTCAGGGCCAGGATCTTGGCCTTCAGGGCCGAGGTCAGAGGCACCTTGCTGGTTCCAACGCGGGCGTGTGTGCAACGCTCCAGGACACCCTCAGGGGCGCCCTTAACGAACAGCTTGGGTCCAGTGCCCAGGCGGGAAGCCTTCAGGGGGGTGCAGTACGAGGACATGGATTTACGATCGCGAGAGAACTCCAGGGTGAACTCCTTCTTCCACTTGGTCTCAATCTCACCGCGGCAAGCGATGGCAGCGGAGCGGCGGTCCAGGCCAGACTTGTTAACGCTGAAGCTGTTCAGCTTCTCAGCCAGCACAATCAGGGCGGTCTCGGTGGCCTCACCGACCTTCTCGAAGGCCTGCTTGAACTCATTGTAATCAATAGCGGAGTCGTTGCACATGATGCAGATGGTGGACAGTTCCTGTAGAGCATCGTGGTCGGCAGCCTTGACACGCTGGCCGCCCAGGAACAGCTCGCCGATGGGCTCGTAGGTGGAGCCGGTCAGCTCGAATTCCAGGAAGCTGCTGTCGTTGCCCTCGACCTTGTCGAAGATGAACATGCGCGAGACGGACATCTGGTTGGTGGTGAGTGTGCCGGTCTTATCAGAGCAGATAACGGAGGTGCAACCCAGAGTCTCCACGGAAGGCAGGGAGCGGACGATGGCGTTCTTCTTGGCCATGCGGCGGGTGCCCAGAGCCAGACAGGTGGTGATGACAGCGGGCAGACCCTCGGGGATGGCAGCGACAGCCAGGGCGACGGCGATCTTGAAGTAGTAGATGGCACCCTTGATCCAGGAACCACCGTGGGCGGGGTCGTTGAAGTGGCCAATGTTGATGGCCCACACGGCCACGCAAATGACGGAGATGACCTTGGACAGCTGCTCGCCGAACTCGTCCAGCTTCTGCTGCAGGGGCGTCTTGATCTCCTCAGTCTCGGACATCTCGGTACGGATCTTGCCGATGGCGGTGCTCAGGCCAGTGCCGATGACGACACCGCGGGCCTTGCCGGCGGCAACGTTGGTGCCGGAGAACAGGATGTTCTTCTTGTCCTGGTTGACGGCGCGTGGGTCGGGGATGGCATCGGTGTGCTTGATGACGGAGACCGACTCACCGGTGAGGATGGACTGATCGATCCTGAGAGTGGTCGAGTAGATGTGGGTGATGCGGATATCGGCGGGGATCTTGTCACCGACAGACACCTCCACCAGATCACCGGGCACGATCTCTTTCGCGCGCACCTTCTGGATGCCGGACTTGTCCTGGCGCACCACCTTGCCCATCTCAGGCTCGTACTCCTTGAGGGCCTCGATGGCCGACTCGGCGTTACGCTCCTGCCATACTCCCACCACGGCGTTGGCTATCAGAATAAGTAAAATAACTAGGGGCTCTACAAATGCAGTGAACGTTTCCTCGTGTTCCTCAAACAGGGCGAGAACCTAAGGGATGAATATATAAGGAGAAAGGGTTTTTGCATGAGAATCTTAAAATCCAGGGTGGGTTGCGTTTCGTTTCGCTTGGGAACGTGACTTACAAATGAGATGATGGCTGCCAACAGCAGAATCTTCACAAGCAGATCGTCGAACTGCTCCAAGACCAGCTGCCAGATGCTCTTTCCTATGGAATACAATGGTTATTATTAGAAAACAATTAAATGTTAGGCAAGGCGGGGGGCGGGAGAGGGAGGGGATCTGATCGGGTTGACTTCGCACCTTCCTCGGTCGGCAACTCTGTAACGATAAGAAAACAAACACGTCAGTCGATTCGAAAGGGGATTACTACCACCAAGCAATTCTCACCGTTGGGTCCATATTTCTTCTGGTTTGTCTTGATCTGGTCGAGGGTTAAACCGCGCTCTGCGTCCGTTCCGAAGAAGTTGAGAGACTGTTCGACGGTTTTCGAGTGGCCGTCTTCCATCTTGATTCGTTATCCTCTTCGTTCAGTAGCCTGCGTTTTGAAAATAGACACAAGGCAAGACATTCATTTTAGTTCTCTAGATGGGCTATTTTCTGGGTTCTACGACTGATTCTGACTGGAATAGCAAATGTGTATGCACGTACATATGTATGCACGGGGCCGTTTGCAGTTAAAACTACCTCATTAGGTTCTGAATAAGTGTTCGTACATGTGCATGTGCACACGGGAAATGTGCACATACACAGGAGCTATATGCTAATTTTCAGATACTTCGGGCCACTATTAAGTCGCGCAGTTATCGCGCCAACTTTGGATTGGATCGGATTAGAGAATATGCTGGAATAATTGCATTACCCTGGCCAAATCGCTCCGCTTATGAGATTCACACACGTGTCACTTCGCACAACAGACGCAGTTTCAATTTCTGCGTACTTTTTATTGGGGAACTTTAATCCGGAATATCGGGTAATCCTACGTTAGCCTCGCAAAACAACGCACTGCGTGTGTTAAGTACTTTTTTCCACTGATTTTCTATATATTATAACCCATGGCGCTTTTTTCTAAATATGTGTGCTGATAACTATTGCACTAAGTCTCGGGCCGCGCATTACTGCCTATCGGCGTTTCTCTTTGACTATGACACGACATTATTCGGAACAGGGCTGACTGAGAAGGTATATCGCTAATCGCAAGACTCCTACCTGTATGCTCATCCAAATAATTATGGTTTTAAAGCTTTAAAAACCTTATTTATTTCACTTTTTAATGTGACCCCTATATAAGCGTTAAATATCTGCTACTCAAGTGCAATTGCCGGCGTTATCGATTTTTCGGCATTCAAGTACGATAGTTAACTGGTGAGTTTCCAGATTAAAAAGTACCGATTACTGTGGTGAAAAACAAATTCAAGTCCTTATGACCGTTATTATATTTTAATATTTCGAAATAGGTTAATTTCTTCTTTTCAAAATAACCTCTATCTTTAATGTAATAAGAATTAAAAACCCTTATCAAAATTATTAGAAACTTATTTATATATTCCATCCAGCGAGCAAGTGAGACAACCGTACTGTCAACCGCACAATAAGCAACACTTTTCTTCGCACATTTTTTGCCCAAATTAATGAGATCAAGAGCCCGCAATAAATAGATCTGGGTGCCAGGTATTCGCCACCAGCGACATTTTTAAATTTTAATTTTAATCTTTTTGCGACCAGACATTAGAATCAGGCCATACGGGGAATTTTGAACGGCAGCCAACTCGCGTAATACTTGGATATTACGTACGGGGAATCACAATTACATACGAAACTCCTTTCAATAGTTTCCCGCTTCAATAAAACGTTATTTTTCGAAAAACTGTCAAGAAATCTGCTCGATAACGACTTATATTTGAACACACAGACGTATTTCGAAAACACCTATATGACAGTCTATATTTCTAGTACACACATGCAAAAGTCTATATGTGTGCATTATGGAGCAAAAAAATCGCCTCTGTCCGAGATGGGCTAAAAATAGAGTCCTAGCACCCGAAAAATACAAGCACAATTTTGAACATTCGTAGATATAAAGATATGTACTAGAAACACATAAATAAGTATGAATGTACATATACAGAGAGACGATCGTAGGGAGAAATATTCTATTTGGTTATATGTATGATTTAACGGCTTATGATATTTCGAGCAGAGATATCTGCATTCTAATGGATGTCGACATTTGTGCGAGACGATTTCTATGTCCCTGATTAAATAATTCCGATTGGCAAGGCCCACTAATGAGTTGTATAATTATTAAGTGAGTTGGGACATGGTACAAAAAAAATGTGTCTAGGGCATGTTTTGGCCCAGATCCTGGGTCGAATGTATTTATACTTTTTTCGCTCTTTCAAAACTTGGTCTTATTTGCATTTTTTAAGGAAAGTCAGTTACTAGCACTCACTGACATAACACCAAATAAAAATTGCGGGCAAGGACTAGAAGTGATCGTGTTTGGTGATAGCATTGGGTAAAAGACATGCATTCGATTCGGATACGGATATTTCCCACCGGTTGCATAATCAGATTTTCAATCACAAATACATAGACCTCAGGCACTTGGGGAAAACTTTACATCTGTGTCGGATCTATTCGTGGCGTGCTCTCGTATTGGTGACATTCAAAATTTTTAAATCGACTCCGGAGGTCGAGGCCGCTCACTGTTTTGTCCCCCTTACGAATATCTCGAACTGTACGAGATGATCGAGTTTTGGACTCTGGGAGGGTGATAACTAAACTAGGAAGACACTTTGGAACACGGTTTTTCGAGTGTAAGCATGTTCGTATGTAGATGTAGGTATTTCGTATAACTTTTTAATTTTCCAGGTTTTCTTTTAAATGCGCGCGGTTGAATATTTAAACATTTTGGGATATATTTTCTTGTACTTAATGGAATTTTGTAGTAAATCACTGCGTATTCGCTTTGGAATTGTTGCAAAAAATCAACAAAACTTACAATTATTATTCCTAGTAAAAATTCCGTTATTATATAATAAATTTATTTAAGTCGGAGGACCAAGAGCTAACACAAAGATCGCGCTATTATAACGATCAACGGCAACTGAACGCAAGGAGAACGCTGCTCGATGAGAGTGTCTATTTGAATTACAAAATTCATATATTTTGGCAAAATTCCCAAAACTACATACACTCTCTATTTTGGCCCGGGAAAATACTTTTAGCACGCACAAACTTTTGAGCACTTACCACCTATCCTATGCGAACCGAAATGTTGGCGGTTCTGTTCTGCTCGTGTTTTTCAAATCTCGCCGAAGCAAAATATACTGCGGTCCCCAGCCTCAAAGATATATGTATGCACATAGGTGGGAATACCACAAGCACACGAATATATATATATCTGATCGGCGGGAGCACCGATACGTAAAAGTCTAGAGCAATGTGGGGAGATCACTTGTGCCTGTAGTGTAGACTTATTTCGAAAAATGCACGTGTGTTTGTCTAATATTTAGAAATGGTTATTTTTAAACCAATCTAGGGAAATTATGCTTGATTACATAGAAGGGTTTGTCACATGAAGTGTTTATGTCTTTAATACAATTATTTTCCATTGCGTCAAACTTTCAGAAAACTATTAGACAAGATGGAAAATTAGAAATAAATATTTTACCACATACATATTAAGTATTTCAAATTTCCTAAATAAGTGGAATTCCCATTTAGTACTTTTTTTATGTTTCACACTTATCTCGAAATATCTTACTTATTTGTTTACCCGAAATAAATTTAATTATGTTCATCTAACAGCGGAGAGTGTGTGCACCAGTCGGTTTCTGATTTAAAGATACTTGCTTTGGCTTTTCTGTCTTTTTCCCCAATTTCAGCAGAGACTGGCAGCCGTCGTTTAGCCGCATAAAAATAGTCTTGTAATGTCTCTCAAAATTTGGCAAGAGCTCTCTCCGCACACGTTTTTCCCGTATGATATCCGCCTTGTGCAGCAAGTATTACGACTTTTCACAGAGACCCATAAATATGCATTTGGCTACTATTTTACCTCAATATGTCTAGGCCAGAACTTTTATAAGCTACCTATATATTTAAAAATATTAATAAATGACAATACAGCCAAGAATTTAGCTTTATTTTTGGACTGGGAAATCTGGGTTTAATGTTGTCGTCAACCACTGGATAAGCGAATACATAATAAATCAATAAACAACGATTAAGACTATTGTTAATGTTCTTTACTCTTTGCTATTGCACCTAATTAATTTGACTGAGACTTCCTCTGTAAATCAGTTAATCACAGCGATCTTGCTTTATTTTCTTTATCAAAAATTATTGTTATTTGCAAACAACGGCAGATGTTTTTTAAACAAGCAAACAATAAGATTCACATTTTTCAAGTTCATAAAAGTTTACGAAACAGTATTTTCCTGTAATTGGCACACTTTATTACACAACTATTTGCTAATTATTCATTTTTTCATAATTCCGTATTGCGTAATGACAAAGAGAAGAGATAAACTAGATAGAAGCAGTTTGCTACCCTTAACATCAGATCAATCACCTACCCAGTTCCTCTTGAAATCTTTACGTCACAAAAACATTTTAACCCAAAAATAGATCTCAAACTAAAAAATATCAGCAATATTACTATATACCTTGTACAAAAAGGTAATATGTTAATTCAAAATGAAATATGTACATGTCAGCTACTGAAGGCTTTTATGTTTTATTGGAAAAAAGGTAAGAATCTTTTTTACCCGAAGTCAATTTAACAGCATTTTCGCTTCCAACAATGTTACTTAAACTTAGCAGGTCATATTTTGTGTACAGGATATTGACGGACATTTCTTCACCGAAACCATCCCGTGGGTTTTGATTGGACTCGAGCATCAAATTGATCATTTCAGAATAAAAATGCGGAAAGTTGGGAGGTTGATACATAATCAAATTCCGTATGCCCTTAATTCTGGTGCGCCGGAAGAAGTGTGCTCTTTCCGAGTACAGTAGAACAGATGCTCCGCTGTGGAAGAATATATCTCTCGCCCGGGAAATTTTTTCTTTCTTTGTATACTCATTTATCTGAACAAAACTGACCATTTCGGTTTTGAAATAATTTCGTATCCGTACGTAGTCAAAATAGCTGGGCACGTAGAGCATGCAATGGGAAAACCCGGGCTTTCTGAATTGGGGCATAATATGTTTGACGAAGTATTGAAATCTATCGTCGAATGTTGACTCCACGTTGGAGCAACTGATTCGGCGGAAAACCTGCTGAATTGGTGTCAGCACATTGCGGATATCTCCATTCTCGATCAGATTCGTGATCCGTACTTTCCCCTGGTAATTGTTGCATTTACTATTGAGCACTGCTCGGAATTCTGGGAGCTCATGGGATGAGAAAAACAGGGTTTGGCGGTAGAAACTTGAAGCTCCACTGAGGCACCAAGTTCGAACTCTTTGGCAATTTGTATCTGGCAGCTTCTGCGGCTGCAAATGTAGGTGATCCAGAGAGTGTAAAAGATTTTCCCAATTCTGCGCCAAAAAGAGTTCGGCTTGGTCAATTATAAGCAGTTCAATAGAGTTTAAAAAGTCAAAGTCACTATCCTTGTCTGTAACCAGCATTCTCAGCCCCAAGGGAGACGCGATCAATATGTCTGATGAGTTCATATCGGAAAAAAGTGACATTGTTTTCTTGGTAAAGCGAATACCCAGTTTAAAGTTATCATCTGTGTTGCCACTGAACGTTTGTTCATAGTCCACTGGCTTGGGGTTGGTTTTTGGAAAATATATCGTGTTGCCAGAGTAATCTCCCAGAAAGCGTTCATAGTTGGCAATTGAGGTCTTTCTAGCCTGATCTGTAAAGTATTTGATAAGTTTGATTCTTCAACTGTTTTTAACGGGTTACCTACCTTCTTGGCTGCCGAAAAGTAGGTCTCCGATTATATTGACAATCTTTAGTGCCGACTCCCTGAAAGGCACTATGAAAACTACTTTCATCCGCTTCAGTCCTTGGTCTCTGAAGCTTTCTGGTATAGAGATTTCGTTTGGCGACAATTTCTGGGATTTAGCCAGTGCTGAAACCTTTTCGTTGTTACGCAATATCAGGGACCTGACTTTAAGCATGTGGTTGAGGGCATGCAGACAGTATACATATCGGATATCCTCGGCATTAGCATGTGTTCGGTGGGGGTAATAAATATCCTGATAGTTATTTGCAACGTAGAAGAGTTGCGACTGCAGGGCGGTGAGTGGAAGCTTGGCGTTTCCGCAAATGGACAGTTTTACCTCCAATTTTTGGAGATCTGACGAAGTGGTAATGTCTTTGGGTTCGTTGCAATCAGGCTCTTTGAAGTCTTCAGACATTTGTGGAATCTCAAACTTTACATTCCCCAAAGCAGACCAATTATTCTTGATGCTCTTCACATCTTTTCCCGCAATCAAATCGTTGATATTGTCTGTGGACAGCTCAAAATCGAAGCGTTTTGTAAACGAATTGTATGTTTCCAATTCCGCATTTATCTGCACAGAACGCTTTTCCTTATTGGGTTTTATCTTTTTAGGCACCGGAATAACTGTGTCCTCCGTATTTGAGCTAAGAATCTGACCTGAAAATATGATTTAGTGTTAAAGAAGCATTTTTAACGTTATTATAAAAGTACTTGTGGGAATGTGATTATATCCAGTCACGAGTTGTTCGTAGAATCCAGCCTCATCAACATCGTCCTGAATCTCTGGCAGCAGTTCGGCAACGGGTTCATATTCCTGTTTTGGGACTGCCGGAATTCTCTCCCTGCGATGGGACTCCTCCATTTGCTTGCTCCTCTGGATGAAGCTATAGTTTTTCGAGAACCTTTCATTTCGGCGCACGGGTGTTGTTTTTTTGTAGGGTTTCGCCCTGTTTTTAGAGTGCTTTTGCTTCATTTTAAATTGTTTGTTCGGGAGAAACAGTTGAACACACGTGTGGTAGAAGCAAACATACACACAAACATATGTTATGATTGAGGAATCCGATCGAAAATATCGATAGTTCTTAGAGGTGGAACGTGGTGAAGTTTCAGGCGAAATGCTAATTCAACAAAACTTGAATCATTAACAAAATGGTGCTATTATTATAATACCATTTTGTTAAATTAAGATAGATATTTTAGTATGTCTCTCTATTCAGATTGTCAACAATAAATGTATGAACATTTTTTTGTCCAATTCTCGTAGAAAAACCTGATGTTCTCTTAACTTTAACTGAACAACAAAATGTTGTACCTGGTTTTATTTTGTACCAACAAGTATGTAGACTTTATTTTTCGGATGTTAATATATAAGAGACTTTCTTTTGGTGACTTTTGGGCGAAAATAAAAGATGATTGGTTAATACTAAGGTCTGATTTTGAAATTTCTGGAGGGACATTGAAAAACCCTTCAATTAAGTGTCATTTTAAAATATGCACACTATCATTCTCGCAATGGATCCAATATTTGCAATTGTATCTTGGCTTTCTAAGCTGCTCCATGAAGAATTCCCCTAATGTGCCTTTTTAAACCGAAGTTACTTAGTTTAGTATATTTTTAGAGCCCCACGGTATAAAATGCCGCTCCAATAGCGACCTTATTGCATTGACTTTAGGACATGGGAAGTGATCGCACGTTGAAAAAGCAAAAGATGTCGGTTTTACAAGAACTTAAGAAAATCACCACCATCGTCGCAGATACCGGCGACTTTGAAGGTAAATATACTCTCCATATACAGTTACATATCTTCTCCGGACCGAATTTAATGTAAATCTGCCAAAGCTGGGGATGAATCATCTTGAAGTACAAACGCATATTATGTTTGTAACCCAGAGCTCGAAAACATTCGATTTACTTAAATACAGTCCAAGTTTCTGCATCGCTTGTACATATGTAATGTAACGTAAGTTGAACCAAAAGATACACATAAACCATAGGCCATTTGAGCCATCTCGATAGCAGTTTGTCTTATCTGCTGCAGTGAAGATCAAATAAAAGTGAAAAGTAAAAACCAAGCTGACTTTAGTTTGACCTTAGGTGCTTACGTGTGCTGGAAATGTGACCGCTATAGTATGTCCCAGTGATAAGGTTTTGTTTAAATGCGAAAGCTGCTCAAAAAGGTCGAAGATATTTTCAGTCGGGCGATTGAAAAATGAAAGTCGTTCAACAGGTTTTTTGTGGCTTTATAGAATTTGCAATGTAATTCAGATGCTTGGCCCCGTATTTATGCAAATACCCAGAGAACTAAACTTTATTTTTGATTTCAGCTATTAACATCTACAAGCCCACAGATGCCACGACCAATCCCTCTCTTATTTTGTCCGCTTCCTCCATGGAGCGGTACCAGCCTCTGGTGCAAAAGGCCGTAGCCTACGCCAAAGGCAAAAAGGGGTAAGAAGTCTATGAAAATATCCGAAAAATATAAGTTTAATATAAAAATATTTCCAGCTCCGTGAGTGACCAAGTGGCCGAGGCCATGGATTACCTATGCGTGCTGTTCGGAACGGAAATCTTAAAGGTTGTCCCTGGCCGAGTTTCCACTGAAATCGATGCCCGTCTCTCTTTCGACACCAAGAAGAGTGTGGCGAAGGCCCTGAAGCTGATTGATCTGTACAAATCGCTGGGCATTGGCAAGGAGCGAATCCTGATCAAGCTGGCCTCCACCTGGGAGGGTATCAAGGCTGCTGAGATCCTGGAGAACGAGCACGGCGTGCACTGCAACCTGACGCTCCTCTTTTCGTTCGCCCAAGCCGTGGCCTGCGCCGAGGCCGGAGTGACCCTGATCTCTCCGTTCGTGGGCAGGATCCTGGACTGGTATGTGGCCAACACGGAGACCAAGAAGTTCGAGGCCCTGAAGGATCCGGGTGTAATCTCAGTGACCAACATCTACAACTACTACAAGAAGTTCGGCTACAAAACCCTGGTAATGGGCGCCTCCTTCCGCAATGTGGGCGAGATCAAGGCCCTGGCTGGCTGCGACTTGCTCACCATCAGTCCCTCGCTGCTCAAGGAGCTCGAGAATGAGACCGAGTCGGTGATCACCTACTTGTCCGAGAGCAACGCCAAGCTGCAGGACATCGAGAAGATCACTGTGGACGAGAGCAAGTTCCGCTGGCTGCTCAACGAGGACGCCATGGCCACCGACAAACTGTCCGAGGGAATTAGAAAGTTTGCCGTGGATACTGTTAAGCTGGAGAGTTTGATTAAGACCTATCTTAAGTAGATGTTGGTTCCGGTTGTTGGTGGAGGATGAAAACAACAATTGTTTAAAAACAAATAATTTTATACTTTAATAAAAATGAAAAGAAAGATACTTTTAACTAATGTACGAAAACCATTTGGGCACTTTATCATACATTTTGCCCATTCAGACGATTATTTTTACAGAACTATTTCGATTGGCCCTTATCAATACATTTTCTAATCGTTCTTAAAGGTTTGTTACAAACCTGTGTAAAAATATATGTAAGAATCTGTAAAAAAGACTTAAAATGTAAAATATCGCATTCGTTTTTCGAATCGGAATAATTCTACACCAATTAAGACAAAGTAATTGTAAAAACTTTGCAAGTTTTTTAAAAAAGATACAAATTGTAGGACTGTTCTCGGCTACCGTTCAATAATATCTCTAAAAGTATCTCTACATTGCGCTCTCACTATCCGATAGTCAGGCAAAATATCGATAAAAGTATCTACTTTGTTGCATCCCTAGGTTGATACATAAAATAAAAAATATATAAAAAGTGAGTTAGTACTGGTATTAAAAGTAATTTTTAAGTAACAAATTGATGTATTGCAACCACGCACATATAAAGAATTTTGGGCGGTTGAAAAAAAGTGGCTGAAGCGTCAAGTGCGATAGAACTAGCCTTTTTCAACACCCGAAAGTCGCTCCCCAACAGAATCGTGCACCTATAGTTTTAGCCCGAAGTTGCTCCCATGAATAAAAATGTTCGGTAATTTCACGGTAAACAATAACCATTGTCAAACATAGGGAAATAAGTCGCGTACATGTACGTAATTAGATTCGCGCAAAGATGTGATTCGCGGACCTATATCTATTCGATCCGATTCGATTTGATTCGATTCGAGTCCGACTTCCTGACGTCCTACGTCCTGCGTCCTTAAACCTGAAATCAGTGAAAAATCGTTCGCGCATGAATATTCAAAATACTATCCTATCCGATTCGATTCACGATGGTTATACCATATAATATAGTTTCCCAAAGTGTCAAAGAAATGGCAAATATTCGGAGGCACGGAGCACATACGTATTGATATATGTACATACATTTATTTATGTACATCCATTCACACATGCGAACCGAGAACTTGTGTATATATCTAAATACATACGTACGTATATACGAGTAGATACACAACGGTGTGTACACATATCTGTGAGATATATATGTGCCCGTGCCCGCTTAGATCCCGATGAATTTATGTACATATATTTACATTAAAATCTGCATATCTACGGCTATATGTCCGTTAGATATATACATATCTTCCTTCGACTTTTGTCGGTCTGTCGTCCGTCCGTGGGCAATAATTAATAGATTAAATACGTTTTTTGTGTGCATATAATAAATTCATATTTGAGCAAAAGTTTAATCAAATTCTCGCCCAATATATGTAAATTTTCGCAAACTGTGTACTGGCGGGTACACACAGCCATCTGAGTTTTAACTGCAGATGGAATTATGTTGGTATCTCTATATACATGCGTACCTGCACCTTAGTATGCGCGAAAATTCCACCCGCCCTCTTCTTCACCTGTTACACTACGCCGATGTGGATGTGAATATGAATGTCATGATGATGATGATGATGAATTCCAATCGCCCGACGAGAATGTACGGGCGTTTGCGTGGAGTAATTTTTGATTTTTATTTTGATTTGGATTGCACTCGTTAATAAAGCCAGCATTATTTTCGGACTCCAAATATAAGTGACTCATTGGGCAGCCGTGGGCGGCAATGTCAGAAATGTCGCCTTGGCTTAGGCGCCTATTATGGGCGATATTGGTGATATAGGTGATATAGGGGCACTGATGTAGGTTCATAAATCCCTTGGAATACACACCTGCCACCTGCCGTTGATATTTACGATTTTATGTAAACAAAAGGCGTCAGTTCATAAAAGTGCCCAAATTAATAATTCTTGAATTTTATCAAGAGATCTCATTAATTTAAGATTGAATATTGTGTAATTCTTAATAACAGTTCGGTATATAGTTCGCTTAACCATTGAAAATTTTACCCATCCTACGGGGTTCCAAAGACCTTTTTTAAAATGAATAAGCATTGGTCCTTAAACATGATATGATTTTCAAAACAAGTCTAATATGAATAGTACTTTTTTAATCCTGGTTTATATTACCTAAAAATGTATACAAATATATCCGTTTTTAAAAGTATATTTTCACTTTTCCCATTTAAATAAATGCTTGCAATGTTTCAAGATAAGAAATACCCAGTTTTTGGAACCCATAATAAATAAAACTCATTTTTAATCTTAAAGTATGGGAAACCACTATTTATTCATGCGATTTGAATACTAACTAAAGAGAGATACACCGATTAACCTACTTAACTTCTTTTACTTTGCCAATCCAGCTTGCTACAGAGATCTACTGAATCGCTGAGCCAACGGTGGTGTCACTGAGATCGGAGACCTGAAGTGTACATAAGGACATTGTGTATAGATCCGAGGAACTCAGCTATACTGGAGCAGAACGGAGAAAGCACAAGGGGTGCCGAGTCACCCGACGCGAACCAGGAAAACCGAGCGACGTGTTGGTGGACCCCGTGGGCTGCGATGGGTTGCTTTGGGTCCCCCACCTCAAAGCAGTCGGATGTGAACTCGGAGGACTCGAAAAGCCAGAAGCGCCGGAGCGATGCAATATCTAGACAGTTGCAGAAGGACAAACAGCTCTACAGGGCCACACACAGGCTGCTCCTCCTGGGGGCGGGCGAGTCCGGCAAATCCACTATAGTCAAGCAAATGCGAATATTGCATGTCGACGGATTTTCTGAAACAGAGAAGAAACAGAAAATTGATGATATTAAAAAGAATATTCGAGACGCTATCTTGGTGAGTTGGATCAATAAAGATTACTTTAAGTTCATAGCTAGTGAAAAACTGTATGCTAAGCAAGTAATTTATTTTCTTTTACAGACTATTACAGGAGCCATGAGCACACTTAATCCACCTGTAGCTTTAGAAAAGAAAGAAAATGAACCCAGAGTGGAATACATTCAGGATTATGCATCTAGTAAGACAATTTATCTACTCAACTCAAGTTGTTTTTAACCTTAACTTTTGTCTTTTCCCACAGGTCCGGATTTTAATTATCCTCCTGAATTTTATGAACATACAGAAGAACTATGGAAAGACAAAGGCGTTCTTCAAACCTATGAGAGGTCGAATGAGTATCAATTAATTGATTGTGCGAAATAGTAAGTATTGTCTTTACTTTATAAAGTAACAATCGATGTGGTTAGCCAACAAATTTATTTTTGTAGTAATGTCCGAATACAAATTAATTTATTTATTAATCCCAAAAGTGAATGTCATCTATTTTAAAAGCTTAACTGTGTGTTTTTCTTGGAAGTGCACCAGTTACTGATGGTTAAGAATATTCGTTGGATTGAAAGTATGCATCTTTTAAATTTCAAAAAGTCAATTGCTTTGTAGAAGTGCGTCAAAAATACCTCTAAGACAAGGCTAATTCGTAATCGTGGTATTTCAAGTCCTTTACTCTTAAGCTTGTATAACTGTAATAAATTAGAGAGTAACATCAGTAGATTCCTTTAGTTATTTTAAATATATGATAGAAACAAACCCGTACTTATAAATACCATTTATTTCACATTAAAGCTTCCTGGACCGAGTAAGCACAATCAAGAATCCAAACTATACCCCTAATGAGCAGGATATTCTTCGGTGCCGTGTTTTGACTTCTGGAATTTTTGAAACAAGATTTCAAGTGGACAAAGTAAATTTTCAGTAAGTACATCGAGTGCGGCAGTACTTAACAAATCGAAAATAACCTTTTTAAATGTACGTGTGCAGCATGTTTGATGTCGGAGGACAGCGAGACGAGCGTAGAAAATGGATTCAATGTTTCAATGATGTAACTGCTATTATATTCGTAACTGCGTGCTCAAGTTATAACATGGTTTTGCGTGAAGATCCCACCCAAAATCGACTTCGAGAATCTTTGGATTTGTTCAAGAGTATTTGGAACAACAGGTGAATTTAAAGCTCGCACACTTTTAAGATCAGTAAACTAACATGGGCTTTTCTTTATAGATGGCTTCGCACGATTTCTATTATACTATTTTTAAATAAGCAAGATTTGTTAGCAGAGAAAATTAAGGCTGGAAAAAGTAAATTGTCGGAATATTTCTCCGAGTTTAACAAATACCAAACGCCAAGTAAGTAAAATAGCAGAATCCAAAAATCCATCCTCTTTAAAACCCAAAGCGAAGGCTTTCCTTTTGAATAATTTTGGCAAGACTAAAAAACAGGGAAGGATACATCATGACGACCATCAAAACCAGGATTAATTGGACAATTGATCACTTAATAATAACCAACTGACAATGACAACAAATTGTTTATCACTTGAATGATGCACAATGGAAAAAAATACTCCAACTTGACTTACAAATTCTGTTCAAAATTGAAACTCATACCTTATTTAACTTAAGAAATTTAATGGATAATATGTTTTTGTCTAATTTCAAATGTGCTGTCGACACAGGTGACGCAATAATGGAATCCAATGACGACCCAGAAGTAATACGAGCAAAATATTTCATACGAGACGAGTTTCTGGTAGGTTATGTCCGCGCTCCTTAAACAAATGCAATGCTCATTGAGATTCTCTATTTAATTAGCGTATATCTACCGCTAGCGGAGACGGTAAACACTACTGCTATCCACATTTCACATGCGCCGTTGACACAGAAAACATTAAACGTGTGTTTAATGATTGCAGAGACATTATTCAAAGGATGCACCTTCGTCAATATGAATTGTTATAGGTTATCCCCATCGCCGTAATGCAAGTAAATAAAAATATTAATGACTTACTGTTTTAAATATAATTATCAAATGTAATTTGTATTTAAATAGTCCCTTGATTAAAAAAAAATTCGCTGCATTTAGATCTGGTATGACCTTTCACAAAACTCAACATTAAAGAATAATAAATAAACATGTTAATAACAGAGACGATCGTTTTATTCATAGTAGACTAAAAATGAGGATGCACGTTGTTTATTTTCTATAATCCCTTCACATGAAGCATTTTAAGAGTATATTCGCGATTCGATCGGTATCGGTATTCGTGTCCGTGAGCATTTACAATGGTTTGAACGGGTATAACTAAACGAGTTGGTTGAGAATGCTGAAACTGGCGGAGGCCTTGTCGATTTCATCAAAGTTTCGTTTGAGCTTACTGCTCCAGGTGTCCTTGTACATCGGGTCCATCCTCACCAGGTACGGCAGCAAGTCCCTGTGGTGGCTTGTCCCCATTTTTCCAGGTATTAACCGATCTCCACAGGGTTTCACGGTGTACTTTGTCTTAAAATCGGACTGGCTGCACTCATAGCAAACGACCGTTTGTCCATTTGCAGCGGAAATCAATCTGCAGGATAAAGATACATTTGTTTAAGGATTATTTTCAGTGAGTAACAATGCCTCTAGTGTGTAAATAGGGACTTTAACATTTAGGATAGAAGGTGTTATCTGTTATCTGCATATTTACATACTGTTTCGATAACATTCGGATAAGACCTGATAACAGCATTTTAATCTTAAACAATTGATAAGTATGCGAGACAATGGGTTTTCACATGCATCTGCTATTTGCTAGTGTATCTGTGATGATGTTTAGTTCGTAGTTTATGGTTATCCTTAAAATACACACTTCTTGCAACACTCACCTAACTATAAATGGTCCATCGTACTTCTTTGAGCCGGCTTTTTGAGGAGAATGCATGAATAATTTAAATTTTAAGTAAAAATGTTAGTCAAATTTGTTACAAATCTCTGCCTTTGACAAGTTCATTAAGATAGGGCGTGCTAAATACAAAGGTGAAAATAAAACTCTCATATTAATGCAATAATTTATTAACAAATAGAAGCTACATCATTTTATATGTACATATAAAATAAATCCCATGCTTTTTATTTACATTTCAGTTTCATTACAGGTCTTCGGTACTCGATATGGTCAAAGTCAATGATGTGGTTTATATCTCTAGGATTTCTTAGTCGCTTAATAGTCGTCTACTTTCAGTCCTCTTTATCAAATGACCTCCACCAATGCTGTCTAAGCCACGTTTAGAAACTGATCGCGATAACCTATCCTGAAAGGCTTCGATATTTTTGTTTTTAGCAGGAGGATTCACATTTCGCAAATAAAGTTTGTACAACTCGTTGAATAATTGCGATGTGGTTATATCGTCGCTTAAAAATCCTGGTGTTCTTAAATTTTCGCTGTTGCCGTTAAAAAATTGTTTTAACGCTGAAAGATCTGTTAAAATAAATAATAAAATAATAGGAAATGAAGAATTAAATTGCTTATATACAAGCTAAACCATTTAAAATAATACTGTATATACTGTCTTTAAAGATTGAAAGTCCGTTATCAATGTTACCGGAACTTCCAAATCTTTAAAGGAATTCAGTCGTTTTCTAAACTTTGCTTTCCAAAGTTTTTTTAGATTTACACATAAGCTTCCACGATTTATCTCTTAAATCGTTACCTTCACATAGATATTTTCCATCCATCAATTCGTCGTTAGAAATATCCTACAATTAAAAGGGTATAATATTTATGCGAAAATTGAATTTCTTGCACTAAAATATGTTTTTCCAAAAGATATTTTCATAAACACTTGAATAACTTATACATACCACGCTCGGCGCTGCTTGAATAAAGTTTAAGAACACAGATACCACCACCAGAACAATAAAAAGATTCATATTTTTAATTGTTGACCTGGACTGGTGCTCTTGAAAAACAATACTCGTCGGAGTTTTGAAGAAGACTGTGCGCTTTATTCCGTCGTGGCTCGTTTTATACCCGATTTGGTCCTTACTTAAACAGGGTGATGGTAAATTTATGATGCAGATAACTAACGACAGCTAAAAGAGCCGCAGGAACGCACCCGTTATTAACAGCTTAGTGCTGTTTGGTTGGTTAGTGCGGTTTCCTTTATGCTCTTAATGCGTCACTTGCACCATATTTCTGGCAACTAATGGTAAATACTACAACAAACAGTGCGGAGTGTTGTCAAGATTTAAGCAAACATACGTGCACTCAAACATATGTTCAATTATTAGATTTAATTTTCATTTATATAAGAGTTGGTCCGCACTTCTGTGTCCTTTGCATTGCTTACTTCTCGGTTAATTGAGTTAACCACGAATTTAATTAAACCTTTTAAGTTTTCTTAACGGTTCTGGATATATAAAAAGTGAGTAATATATGGTTAAGGCCATATGCCTTAAGACTATATCGAATTTATGCATTATGATAACAACTAGAACAAAACCTTAACCAACTTAAACCTTTTTAAAGACTGTTTCCAAATAATGTTTTTTGTCAATGCAAAAAACATTATTTTAAACAGTCTTTAAAAATGTTTCAGGTTAAGCAGAGATTCGTTTTATTTACAGTTTTCATTCAATCATAATATTTTCATATATTAAAAAAGCAGTATTATTTCGATTTGTGGGTCCTTTGGTTTTTATACTTTCACCATTATTGCATAAGCATTTATTTTTTTACATTATAAGAATTTCAAAAATAAAACGCCCGTAAAAAGGTTTAACGTTAACAAAAAACATAGAACTTAAAATTTTGAACAGAATTTCTAAAACAATAGGGAAAAAACAAAATCTTAATGAATATGTTTGCTCTCTACTTTCTGTCACTCCAAGATATATTTCCTTATTTGCGTTAAAATATGCAATCAAAATTTTTTTTCCGTTTATAAAAGCTTTTTTAAATTCATTTTTCGCACGATTCAAATAGTGTTCTAAAATTCCCTCCTTGAAATACCCCTAACAAAAATCAATCGATTCTTTTGTGATATGAATCACCCTGTTTCCGGAGTTATCATAATGTTTTCTTCTTAGTATTTTTTGACTCTATTCCTCCTAAAATCGGCACATATATTGCGAAATGTCAAGATTTCTTTTGAACAAAAGATTTGTTCCCAGTTTGCTCCAGGTTTGGTCCAATTGATTCTAATAATATATGGTTCGATAACGCTCCGTACTAACACGTATTTGCAGCAAGATTTCTTGCTCGCCGGCTCATGGATTCCGTCCCAATCTCGGAGGGGAAAGGCCTCGACACCCATAAACATGTGTGTTATGTTTGTGCCCCAGCAAGAGGTAGGTTTTGTTGCCTGATCTTTCGAGTCCACAATACTATAATCCGTAACTTTTTTTCCAAGGCCTGGGTGGTCGAGCGCATGGGTCGGTTTCATAGGATTCTGGACCCCGGCCTGAATATTCTGGTTCCCGTGGCGGACAAAATCAAATACGTGCAGAGCCTGAAGGAAATAGCCATAGATGTCCCAAAGCAAAGTGCTATTACCTCCGATAACGTTACCTTAAGTATCGACGGTGTGCTCTACTTGCGAATCATCGATCCTTATAAAGGTAGGTCATAAATCCATTCGCTTCTGCGTGAATTCACCATCTGTTATATCACCATTAAGCCTCATACGGCGTGGAGGATCCGGAGTTTGCCATAACACAGCTGGCCCAGACGACGATGAGATCGGAGCTGGGCAAGATGTCCATGGACAAGGTCTTTCGCGAAAGGGAGTCTCTGAACGTCAGCATAGTGGACTCGATCAACAAGGCCAGCGAGGCGTGGGGCATCGCCTGTTTGCGTTACGAGATCCGTGATATTCGAGTAAGTTATGATTTGTAAAGATTATACATTAGTAATCGCTTGAAATAATTCCTAATTCAGCTGCCTACTAGGGTGCACGAGGCGATGCAGATGCAAGTCGAGGCTGAGCGGCGGAAAAGAGCGGCAATCCTTGAATCTGAGGGTGTTCGCGAGGCAGAAATCAATATAGCCGAGGGCAAGCGGAAGTCCAGGATCCTAGCCTCCGGTTAGCTTTAAAGGAGTTACTCAAAGATCTAGCTAATACTCAAGATTTCTTCTTCGACAGAGGCCGAGCGGCAGGAGCACATTAACAAGGCCAGTGGAGAGGCAGCTGCCATCATAGCTGTGGCGGATGCCAGGGCCCGCAGTTTGCTGGCCATCGCCAAGTCCCTGTCCCATCTGGTGAGTATTTCCCTAGGAAACTACTAACTCTTTAGTTCCGAGCAGATAGCATGCTAGGCGTTTACTCTTAAATCCTTTGCGATCGCTGGACACCTTGACAAGGCTCACACAACCATCACAGCTCGCACAAATATACAAATTTTGAAATGTTTCAACCGGAGTACGAACAACGTTTGCTTCATGGACTAGTGGACGGAAACAAGGAGCAGTTGGATCTGCGCTGCATTCCTAGACGGGCTGGCAATCAGTGGGCCCGAAACTATGCCCTCGCTCCCGGAAACTCCAGCGAGAACTCTGCATATGCGTGTTTGTTGCGCAACGAGTTCCTGGATACCAAAATCACCTCTCTGGATCAGTGTAAACAAGGTACGAAGGTCCATGCCCAGACGGGCGACTTCAAGGTGCGAGAGAAGACCCGGATCTATGGGTTTGGCAATGGGAGTTTGCCCCCGTTGCGTACACCATTCGCCAACATCAGTGAGTCCAGCCAGCGGCTGCTTAACATCTCCAAGAAACCAACGCGGCGGCTTCCACGACTCCCTTACAAGATTCTTGATGCACCAGAGCTGCAGGATGACTTCTACCTAAACCTCATCGACTGGTCTTCTGAGAACACTTTGGCCGTGGGCCTGGGCTGTTCGGTTTATCTATGGAGCGCACTCAGCGGTCAGGTAACACGGCTTTGTGACTTCAGCCAGGAGGACAACCTGGTCACAGCGGTTAGTTGGCAAGGTGGCGGACGTCAGGTTGCCATTGGAACCCTGTCCGGCTATGTGAGCATCTGGGATGCGGAGAAGCAGAAGCAACTCAATCGGCTTGACGGGCATTTTGGACGGGTAACTGCGTTGGCATGGCGCGGCAACAGTTTGGCCAGTGGATCCCGCGATCGCTCCATTCTGCAGCGAGATGTCAGAAATCCGCCGACGCACATAACCCGCTGCTTGCGCGGACACAGACACGAGGTGTGTGGCCTCCAGTGGTCGCCCAACAATCGCTACTTAGCCAGCGGGGGAAACGACAACCGCCTGCTGGTGTGGGCGGAAAACTACCCGGATCCCATCTACGCCTTCGAAGAGCACAAGGCGGTGGTGAAAGCGCTGGCCTGGTCGCCACACAAGTCCGGTCTTCTAGCCAGTGGGGGCGGGTCTGCTGATCGGTGTCTGCGCTTCTGGAACGTGCTTACCGGCAAGCTGGTGCAATGCATCGATACGGGCGCCCAGATCAGCAACCTGGCCTGGGCACGGGGCTCCTCGGAGTTAGTTACCACTCACGGACAGGCGCAGCCACAGGTCATCGTGTGGCGTTATCCCTCGCTGAAGCAAGTGGTCAGGCTTTCCGGCCACACCCACCGGGTTCTTTATTTAGCCGTGAGCCCAGACAGCGAGTCTATAGTCACCGGAGGAGCAGACGAGACGCTCCGTTTCTGGACCGTGTTCACCAAGCAAAAACCGCCAAAAGTGCCAAACTCCGTGCTCAGCCTGTATCAATCTATAAGATGAGAACGAAATTGCGACGTACCCCTTAGTTAATCGGGGGAATTATATTTTTTACAAACCACAGATTTGTTTAATAGCACTTAATTCATTTTATTTATCGATTATCTGCAATGTTATATTTTTCAGGATGGGCAAAATGCTGCCTCCCTCACACTGGCCGAGCAATACATTGGAGCCTTTAAGAAACTGGCCAAGACGAATAACACCATGATCTTGCCCTCGAATCCTGGGGATGTAAATGGCTTCGTGGCCCAGGCCCTGGCGGTTTACAATCACGTTTCCCACTCAAACCAGGTTAACAAGTCTTCTGAAAGCGTTAAGGGTGTGGGCGCCTGTTTAAACGCCAAGAATGTTGAATACAAAGAATTGCAGGAGGATAAAAACAGTGTGAAAATGAATATTGAATAGGAATGAATAAAAGGTTGTTGCTATTACATTTGCACCACTCATCGTTACGTTATTACCAAGGCGAGGCATTAAGATTGTAACAAGCGGTGTTTAAAAGGAGGACGGAGCATTTAATTAAATAAATAAGCATTTAGTTTCAACAAACGATTATATATTTTGCCCTTTATTTTGGCAGATACTTCAAAAGTCGAACTTCATGTGATAACCATAAAGCGAAACTCAGGAGAATCAGAGATCCGGATTGATGGGCAGTCGCCAAAGGCACGGGTACGTAGGTCAGCAAGGTGGTTACACCAAGAGCGGCCTGTGTCCAGGCCATGGCCACCACGGCGTTGATTGCATAATTCGCGCGCTTGGGCAGCTGCATTCTTCTGGTCACCAGCCACAAAGCTGTAGTCAGGGTCACTGTGCTGATGCCCAGGATACGGTGATTGAACTGCACCGTCGTCGGATTCTCGGTTATATTCTTCTGTATCGGCTTAAACTGCCACATGTCGTCGGGGATCCAATTGTCCCCCATTTTCGGGAACGAATTATACACCAATCCAGCGTCCAGTCCGGCCACAAAAGCTCCAGAAATGGCTGTCAGCAGAACCATTGCCTTTGTGAGATGGGACAGCCCTTTAATATTAAATGCATTCTTGGCCTGGATCACAAATGTGTTGGTGGGGATTAGCATGGACAAGCCCCTCGACAGGGCGAGTGAGTACAGGATGAAGGCAGCCGCCAGATGGGAGGCCAATCTGTATTGGGAGACTCGGGGCACGTCATTCGGATCCTGGAATCGGTCCTCCAGGCCGGATTTAACCATGTACCATCCCATCAGACCCTGCAGGCCGATAAGGGTGCCCAGCAGCAAGACGCTCTTCTTGGTCTTCGCACAGAAGTAACCCTTTCGCCAGAAGTAAATGGCTGGGAGGAGGAAAAATCCGCCGATGGCGCGACCCCACATCCTGTGCATGTACTCCATCATGAAAATGAATTTAAACTCTTCGACCGTCATGTTTACATTTTTCCTAAGGAGATAAATCTGTTTTAGTAACTGCACTGGATTAAGAGAAGTACCCACAGCTTGTACTCCGGATATTGCTGATAGAGACTGAACTCCTGCTCCCATTCCTCCTGGGTCCTGGGCATCCGTTCACCCGTGAGCTTCCACGTTACCATGGAGAGTCCGGACTCTGTTAATCTGGTTACCCCGCCTGAAAAGGGGTGATGTTTATTTAAGAACTATTTTTATTCAAAAGTAAGTACATAGCTACCTAAACCAACTGCCACAAAAACCATGCCGCTGACTCCCAGAAACCATCTTCCCACGGTTTTGTCGCTCCTTGAAATACTTATGGGCTTTACCGCAGGGATTTCCTGAAATACATTTATGGGAATTGAAAGAAATTCTTTAATTTGTAAGAGCTTATTGTTAATATGTTTATCATGATGATAATCACCTTTATCGCTGTTTGCGCAATAGTTTGATGAAGCCGGGGACCGGGCACCAGCAACTTTATGAGACTAGTTCTTTTCTGCATTATTCGCAACATTGTGTTAATTATATTTCTAGTCTAACTTTAGCTTGAAACAAATATTTAAAGAGTTATTTGGATTTATTTTATTATATTTACAACGCCGGTTGCAAGTGTAACAGCATCTGGTGGTCAAAGAAAAATATACTAACACTATTTTACAAAATACCGTAACTATACCAGTATACTAACTTTCGTGCAATCTGGGCACTTTTTTTATTCTTAACATTTGTTTGCGGCTTCAGATAAACAATTTGCCGAATAAAATGGAAATAATATTAAATACACAGTTCGAGCAGCTGCAAAAGGCCATCGAGGGGATAATGGAGGCGAAGAGCAAGGTAATATGTGTATTTAAACGTTGTAATGCACGTATTTCACAGTGTACCATTTGCAGGGGCAGTCATCCGACGAGGCACGCACAGCGGCCACTTTGATGTTTGTGGCTCTGAAACACGCCAATCGCGAAGTAAAGCACAAGATCAAGGCTGGACGGGATAAACTGCATCTGGAGAAGTGCAAGGTGGACCTCAGCCGGCTGCAACTGCAAAATCTTTTGTATGAAGTGAGTCATTTGAAGAAGGAGATCGTGCGCTGCCAGAAGTTCAAGAGTCGGGATACCAATCTGGAGCTTCTCTCGGAAGCTGAGTACGCCGGCAAGTTGCCGAGTATTCCCAATGAGAAGGAGGACTTGTCTAGCCACAAGCAGCACCTGCATCGCCTGGACTGCGAGCTGCGTCTGCGGAAGGATCTCGACAAGCAGTATAGCGCCCTGCTGACTTCCAAGCAGGAACTTCTGCAGGACAATCTCAGCCACGCCCAGAGGTACATCTCCTTCGCACCTGCCCTGCGCACCCTGCTTGGCGCAACGAAGCCACTGCACGATGCACTTCAGCTGTCCCTCGACGTGGAGTGGAAATTGAGCGCCGTGGTCAAGTATCTGCCGAAGCCCCTATACATACTGTTCATAAACCTGCAATCCCTGCAACGGGCGTGCGATGATCTGTCCTTCACCGCCGAGGTGGTTGGCTACGAAAGTGAGGCCCAAATGCAGGAGTTGCTGAAGGAGAAGCAGTATACCACATTGCACCCTAAGCAAAATGAAAAGGAAACCGCACCGCGAGAAAAGCCTTTAGAGAACAGCTTGGAGGACGCACTGGCTCCTCACCCATTGCACATTCGCATGACGGTAAGCATATACTCACATACATATATCCGTATATTTACAATCCGCAACAATCTTTATAGATTGGAGCCGTTGGATCGAATCAGCTTATTTTGCAGATTCGTTATTTCGAATTAATTAAATGTGCTACTGTCTGGGGTCAACTAATCCCGTCCAGCAACGCCAATAGTCTGGGGTAAGTCTTAATGAAATCATTATGAAGTATCTGAACTACAACTTGTCTTTACGCAGTGATACTCACTTTCTTCATTACCTCCTGCGACATTTGTACACCAATGACTTGGGCAATGAAATACCCATTCCTGGAATTGAATATGAAGTAAGACTTAAGCTAATCTTGTTTATACAACAAACTTAAATCAGTATATTTTAGCTCCGAAACTCTGATTTGACAGCTGACGAATGCATCCGCTATCTGAAGGCCAAAGACTTTGGAAAACCTTTCTGTTGGCTGCAAAGCATGTGCTCCATTCCAACCGTCAACAGTTCCTTGCTGTACAATCATGAACTGAACTTGAACAAGAACACCCGGGAGATTATTGTCCGCATTGCCAGACGCTGGAACTCTTGGCTGCGATTGAGCCAGCAAATTCGTGGGTTGACGTACAAGGACATTGATTTGTACACTCTCAAGGAAAATATCTACCCTGCCGGCCTGTCGTGCAGCCTTGTTCAATGGACTGCCATTACGCACGAAGAGTTTCATTCGCAGTTCTCAGACGTTTTAAATGTTTCGTCTGAAGACAAGGGCATTACTTATAACTCTTACCGCGCTGTTATCGTCAGGGGCTCCGCTAAAATGGAGTGTTTCATCAGAATCCCGAGTAATTACCCATTGGAAATGCCTCTTTGGATTTTAAATGTGCACTGGAACGGCTGCCATACCTCACAAAACAATTCGGCCATCAAGGTGAATAGTTACACGTCTCTTTTTAATAAATAAGTTACTAAAAGTGTATTCTTTAGATGATGGAGTTCTGGACCAACTCACTGCAGCCCAAACAGCTGGAGGCAGGCGAACGGCTTCTGTATGCCCAACTTTTCCGCACCATCTACAGCTTTGATATATTCCTTGAAACGGAGGGCTCCATACAAAGCACCGTCGAGTACAACAAAGAAAAGCCTTACATAAGTGCTTTTGCCAAGCGGAGCCGTTCGCGTCCGTATAAATACATAAAAAAGGGATCGGTGTACGCGTTTAAGCAGTGACGGTTTGAAATGAAATATTGTACAAAGCTTCAATGCAGTTACTAAACATTTTCACAGTTTCTGTTTATTACGTTTAGTAATACAATAAATAAGTAACATTTAAAGCTAGCTATGACTTCATTGGCAGTTTATCTTCTGGGAAGTGGTCGCCGCCAAAGATCCCGGCGGCAACGCCGACGCAGAAGTGTTCTCAACAGCCTCCCGACTCTCGTCCGGCATAACTTTGTCGACAATGTGTTTCGCGATCAGCCCGTCGTCGCCCAGATAGCAGACGGAATACCCATCGTACCAGGCCTCCTGGTCCTTCAGGACTTCCTTGAGCTGCCAGATTTTGTACTTCCAGAACTGGAACATGACCTTCAGACCGGAAATGCCCCGAACTCGCCACCTAATCCTCACCGTGTAGTCGTCCTGGTGCTTAGTGATCTTGAGGACCTCGAACTTAACGTAGGCGTACTTTAGGTGACCCACCGTCCGCAGGATGGCAATCTGTTTGACGTAGTGATACAGGCCTACCGTGTGCTTTCCGGTGATATTATTGTGGAAGATGAGACCCGGGCTGTATATGGAATAATCAAGGGGCTCCACGAACAACTTGGGCAGGGTGGTTCTCAGGACCTCGTAGGCTCTATCCAAGTCCTCGGGTTTCCTCGCATTTTCTTTGGTGTTTCCTGGATCCCTTTCCGCATTGGTGCTCTCGTGGAGACTCCGACTTTGCTGGAAGCTATCGGATGTATGGCAATTTAGCAGTTTTTGGTGGCATGCTGCAGGTCCGGGTGCATTCAGACGCATGGCGGACGCCCACGCCCGTTCCTTGGAGCACCAGTGGGCCATCCAGCTGCTCCTTCTTATTGATAACATCCCGAAATTTCGCATCATCTTTGCAAGGACTTTGTGTTATACTTCCTTCACCGGTACTTGATTTCCCTCGAAACAAATCTACGTCGGTTGTATGTTAAACCATTCAATTATTACGCTGGTCCAGGCTATAAGGCTATTTTTCGTTTGCGGCCTGCAGGAATTTGACGTGCTCGTGTTTAGGTAACAACATTTGGAAATAAAATACGGCAAAAATCATATGGTCGTAGTGCTGTGTAACTTCTTATTAATTTTGGAGGGCGAAGTTCCTAAGCTTTATGTTAGGGGTATTCCCATTTTATAGGGTAATTAGTGTAAAATGTATTATTATTATTATTTATAATATTCAAGACTGCTATTTGCAAATATATAGTTTTTATAAATTTCCTCTTTATGCAATATTTTTTAGCAACTGACAACTTTATACGATGTCTATCGATGTGTAAACTAAGTATTGCTGTTTCAAAAAACTGCCACAGTCGAATGACCGTTATTTTTGGATTACGCGGAAACTGTTTGGTTATTGGAAAGTAACACATCAAATCGAGAATTTGTGAGCCAAACCAAAGGATTCCAAGCAATTAAGATAAAATTACTTGGCGGAACCTCAAAAAATATCGAGTCCTGGGACCCAAATCGATTTTCGACCCCTTTGTAACGGGAAACTGTTGCATTGCACAGTACTACATGGTTTTTATGCGCAGACATCCTGCGCAGACCAATTTGTTACAAGCTCGAATCACACACAAATCTGGAGGCATACACATATATTTGTCTACAAGTAAACACGTTGTTTACAGACACTTTAGCTATATAACACTAATTTAAGCTAAGGAGCTTTCTTTGGCTGAAAAATCGACTTTTATTTGAGCTTAAACCTATAAACCCTCGTACTATGACGCATTAATCAGTGACGGTATTATTGAGTGCCAAATACTTGATTTAGTTTCAATGTCTATTCAACTCTGCTAACCTTAGTATTGAGAAAAATCAATAGAAAGTAAATAAAAATGTTACATGCCTAAAAACGCTTTGTGGATATTTAAGAAACTATAATCAATTTTTTTATTGAGAGTTGACGTATCCAAAATGTACGGAATCACTCAATCAACTGTAAACGTAAGTTTTTGACCGGCTATAGAATGACTTGCGATTTCAATCGAATTTACTGCGGAACCAACTGTGGTTGCCTCGCCTTTATTCATCTGAAATTATTGATTGGCCGTGAAACTTGATCAATATTGCCTCCCTTTCAGAATCAACGCTTTCGAGTTCGTGATATGGATAACGAGCAAATCATGTCCACTTTTGGGAACATAGGACACCTACTAAACATCGCTGTGGAACGATTTATAACGATTGGAGAGATAATAGCCGAGGAAAATATTGACATCAAGGGAGATATGTACGAGGCTGCCAAGGAAGCTAGAGATGCAGGTGGGGATATATTACCTTATGAACTAATTTAAACTGAATTACTTTATGCAAATTTAATATTCTATAGGAAAATCAATTGAGCGACTATGTGATGTATCGCCTTTAGGTGGCATGGAGCTTCGACACCACATTGAGCCTCTAAAAGACTATGGCGCCATTATCCTGGCGGCCAGGTCCCTACTATCCTCTGTTACGCGAATCCTACTGCTAGTGGACATTATTGTTGTGAAAAAACTCTTGACCGCCAAGAAGCGAGCCTCCGAGAGCCTTGAAAAACTGGAATCTGTTATGAACTTTACCGAATTCGTGCGGGCTTTCTCTGTCTTCGGCACGGAGATGATCGAATTGGCCTACCTCACTGGTCACCATCGGAATTCCTTCAAGGAGGAGCGGCGGCGGGCCCAGATGTTTTCGGCTCGTCAGATCCTGGAGAAGTCCATTGCTATTTTGCTAACGTCCTCGAAGAACAGCCTCATCCACAGCGACTGTGTGATTGTGAAGGAGAACCGCGACACGGTCTTTTGCCAGATACGAAGGGCCATGGACCTCATCCACTTTGTGGTGAAGGACAGCATTTTTGATTCGGCTAAGCACATGCCCTTCGACAAGCAGGCCAGCAACCCGAACTACGAGAACGAGAGCATATATACGACAATAAAGCGCATTGTAAACCTCATAAAAAGGTACAAATACCAGATGAGCTATTACGAGAGCAACAACGAGGGGAATAACAACTCCGACGCTTACTTTAATTTCCTGGACGACGATCTCTGGAAGTCGGAGAAGAACCTGGCCCCCTCAGCGGGCGGAGGCGGACGCATGGTGAACAACACAAACTTCAGGAAGCACATGAGTTCCGAGAGCATGGACCTGCGCGAGGAGCTATCGGTGGCATTTGAGAAGCTCTTCGAGAAGGCCCACGACTTCACAGACTCGCCGTACATAAGTCACAACCATCGAAAGAACATACTGTCCTACTGCGACAACTGCAAGCTGGAGTTCGACCTGTATCTGAACACCATCATGAAGGACCAGCACGAGAGTGCCGGGGTCCAGGTGAAGGGTCGCGACCCGGAACTGGGGATGCTGAGCAGTCTGGAGGAGCTGTGCAAACAGCTGGTGATCTCCGTGTCCAGTCAAATCGAGGACTTCAACGAGTCCCTGAAGATCTGCTCCAAGCTGGTCAAATCGTTCCACGTCCTGGCAACGAACTACGACATCGACAATCTAAACCAACGCTCTACGAAGTTCCACGACTGCTGTGACCACATCTTCGACATCTGCAAGCTCCTGCAGCACATAGCGCCCACGGAAAGGCTGCAGGTCCAGGCGAAGTGCCTGGCCATCAATCTGCGGATCTACGGACCGCAGGTCTTCATAGCGGCCAAGATCCTGTGGAAGTACTCGAACAGCAGCGCGGCCAACGAGAATTTCGAGTCCTTTTCGGACATGTGGAAGTGGCTAACGAACGAGATTTCTATGATCGCCAAGAAGATACTTGTATCAATTAATACGACTAAGAACGACAGAGAAGCTGAAGCTGAGGTAGGTTCCCCTAAACCTTAACCACTAATTTTCCTAACTACTTGCTCGCTTTCTCCAGAAATGTGAAAGCACAGATAAACTAACAAAATCCGGTGTACCTGCAACAGAAGATGGAGAAATGGTTGAGTATTCTGGCCTCGAAGGCAAAAACAATGGAGATCTAAACACATATCAATCAAAATGGAGTGAAGACTTGTCGGACGACAACGACATATTAAAAAGAGCTAAGAACATGTCAGCTATGGCTTTCCTTATGTATCAGTTTACAAAGGGAAACGGTTCTTTAAGAACAACTCAGGATTTGTTTACTCAAGCCGAATATTTTGCGGAGGAAGCCAATCGACTTTACAAAGTCCTCCGCCACTTTTCATACCAGGTAACCTCTCATATCTCTTTTACAGAGAAGTGCCTTAAATGTATATCCTTGCAGGTTCCCGCTAGTGACAACAAAAAGGATCTCCTTAACATTTTAGATAGAGTGCCGACTTTTGTCCAAGCACTTCAATTTACAGTCAAAGACCACACGGTTGGTAAAGCTGCCACTTTTGTGAAGGTCGATCATGTCATCAGAGAAACCAAAAACCTTATGAACGTTATAAATAAAGTAGTATCGAAGTGCTTTGAGTGCGCAACTAAGGTAAATAAGTCAAAGCCAAGCCGTGGGGCCATTTCTTACAGTTAAGATTACCAATATTTGAATGTGTATGATATTTATAATTTACTGTGATATTAAAGCATGCATTATTACAGGTATGATTTTTATGACTTTGTTGATTTTATTTAAAGGAGAGGAAAAGAGTCGATTTGGTTTTTGTTCTTTGAGACTCTATTAAACTCCCCTTAAAGATGTTTTCGTTACATCATATAAAACATCTTTCCCTTAAAACAAAAGCTATTTTGTTAACCCTTATAACAATATGTGTATCAAAAGCTATCGTAGAATCGTATATAATTTAAACGAGATTTTCTTTTGGTTAATAGATGGGATAACAGCAACCACATTTTAATTTAAGTGATGCTTTCTGGATAAATTTGAAAAGTATCTATCCCCTACAATTCTCGAGCGGAAGGAAAGAAATGCAGACAGTCTTTCATAATCTAAATTTAGCCGTTTGTTTCAGTTTCTATTTTTATTCTTGCTAGTTATAAGCTATAAAACCATTCTTTTTTAATTGTCAGACGACATTAACTAAATTACTTGAATATCCGCCTTGCAGTACAAACTAAATTTAACTGGGATAACTGGAGGACTCACTTCGGAAAGGTCCAACGAGAACATGGCCGGCGGAATGTGCGACTCCAAAGGAACGACGAGCAGCAGCGAGGGGAGCATGTGACATTACGGGATGGCTCGAAGAGCCAAAGGTGATGCACGGAGGACGAGGGTATCATTTTTACTGTTCTGAGCCCAAACTTTTTATTATTGTATTTATAGTGTACACTGTTAGCATTCTTAATACATTCAATTTTGTGTATTAGTTGAGGCCGCTTCTAGCGTTAGTTAATGTCAAAAACTTTATTAACATACAAAATCCAATTAGTTGTTTTAACAGCACGATCTTATAATGCATATTTTGTTTCACTACATTCGAAAAATAACGGCAATAAAGGTAATGAATGATGCAGATATGTACATAAAGGTGTTTAAATTGGGTCTACAAATCCGTTCGTAAATATTTCTTATTATTTTCATTTATGATCTGTGTTTGGGCACCACTGCTGCAACAGTTTGTCTTGTGTTCTTGGGACAAATTGTACACTTTTAGGGCGACTGTTGAAGTATCTTTCAATTGATCTGTTTGGGCTGTAGAGTTCTTGAGTTTTAGCAGGTTTTGAAAGAGCATTAGGTCCAGGGCAAACAAAGCTGCGCATATGAAAGAAAGCGTTCCCAACGAATAGGCAAAAATCAGAAGATCCTCGGACAATTGTTCCACCGAAAAAAATATCAGTAGTCCTTAAAATGAAAGTTTTTGTCAGCTACTCTAAATAAATTATTTAAGAATACTTTACCCTCTATAGTGAAAAACAGAACTCCACAGGTTAACAGAATTATTTCGCAAGTACCATAGTTCGAGGTTGTCTCAATAATTCTAAAAAATTAAGTTTATTTTTTATTAGAAGTTGATAAAGGTGACTCATGGTTGAGAAGTAATTACCTTGTGAGAAGTAAAACTGCTGAAATAAATGTGTATCCCAAGAATGTAAGAGTGCTAAAGTCGTCGCCTTCCTTTGACCAAGAAATATTGTTCAAGAGTGTCCATTCCCTGGATTGTTTTTTGTTAATTACAAACACCCTCTCCGAATGTTTGTCTGACAATCTTTTAACAATCAACGCAGCCACAGTAGCAATCTATTAAATAATTGTATAATTTGATTATTTCTATATATTTCAAAGTTTTCCACTAAATAGGTTCACCAAATCCGACTCAATGTGGGTCACTTTGAATATGAACATGAAAAGATACTTGCAAGCTGGAGAACTTTTGTGCATATACAAGCCGCTAGTCCCATGTTAGACGTTCTTAACGAATACTTTAATACTGAGGCACGTACGGGCAAAATTTATCTGACACATGCAAATTTTCTCACATTTGGTTTCGTTGTTTAGCGTGGGAAAAGACGAAGTCAAAGAAGTGACTAGGCCAAGAAAAATGTTCATTTTTTAGACATATTCAGCTATGGCTGGTTTTCAACTAATAGTAACCCATACCTTGAACTATAGAAACAAACGAGCTGACTTTGGCCCCTAGAGCGCATATTGTTTTATGCTTGTACGCTAGTCAGCAAAATAAATATCAATAAAATAAATAAATGTGGTTGCTTGATCTGTGTTTAAGGCTATAAACAAACGAGAACGGAAGCTAACTTTGCCAAGCCAAAGTCTTAACACCCTTGCAGTCAGACCGAAAATTAATGACTGGTGCACTACCAGAATCAACAAAATATGCTAATGAAAAAATGAAAAATCGTCATAAAATTTCCAATCGAGTGGCATTCACAGCTCAACATTTTCATTTTGGTCGATTTTTCGCCAAAATGGATGATGTAACCCCTTATTAAAAATGCCGAAAACCGGAGATCCGGAAAAGTGCACTTTTATTTCGGTTTTTTTGATCAAAAACCTGGGAAATAATGGTCACATGTTGGAATGCCATACCTCGTTGAAATCGTTATAAAATTTCCAATCGAGTGGCATTCACAGCTCAAAATTTTCATTTTGGTCGATTTTTCGCCAAAATGGATGATGTAACCCCTTATCAAAAATGCCGAAATCCGGAGATCCGGAAAAATCAACTTTTATTTCGGTTTTTTGATCAAAACCATTGGAAAAAATGGTTTGCTGTTGGAATGTCATACCTCGTTGAATTGGTTGTAAAATTTCCAATCGAGTGGCATTCACAGCTCAAAATTTTCATTTTGGGCGATTTTTCGCCAAAATGGATGATGTAACCCCTTATCAAAAATGCCGAAAACCGGAGATCCGGAAAAGTGCACTTTTATTTCGGTTTTTTGACCAAAAACCTGGGAAATAATGGTCACATGTTGGAATGCCATACCTCGTTGAAATCGTTATAAAATTTCCAATCGAGTGGCATTCACAGCTCAACATTTTCATTTTGGTCGATTTTTCGCCAAAATGGATGATGTAACCCCTTATTAAAAATGCCGAAAACCGGAGATCCGGAAAAGTGCACTTTTATTTCGGTTTTTTTGATCAAAAACCTGGGAAATAATGGTCACATGTTGGAATGCCATACCTCGTTGAAATCGTTATAAAATTTCCAATCGAGTGGCATTCACAGCTCAACATTGTCATTTTGGTCGATTTTTATCAAAAATGCCGAAAACCGGAGATCCGGAAAAATCCACTTTTATTTCGGTTTTTTGATCAAAACCCTAGAAAAAATGGTTAAATGTTGGAATGTCATACCTCTTTGAATTCGTTATAAAATTTCAAATCGAGTGGCATTCACAGCTCAAACATTTCATTTTGGTCGGTTTTTCGCCAAAAATGACAATGTAACCCCTTATCAAAAATGCCGAAAACCGGAGATCCGGAAAAATCAACTTTTATTTCGGTTTTTTGATCAAAACCCTGGAAAAAATGGTTTGCTGTTGGAATGTCATACCTCGTTGAATTGGTTGTAAAATTTCCAATCGAGTGGCATTCACAGCTCAAAATTTTCATTTTGGTCGATTTTTCGCCAAAATGGATGATGTAACCCCTTATCAAAAATGCCGAAAACCGGAGATCCGGAAAAGTGCACTTTTATTTCGGTTTTTTGATCAAAAACCTGGGAAATAATGGTCACATTTTGGAATGCCATACCTCGTTGAAATCGTTATAAAATTTCCAATCGAGTGGCATTCACAGCTCAACATTTTCATTTTGGTCGATTTTTCGCCAAAATGGATGATGTAACCCCTTATCAAAAATGCCGAAAACCGGAGATCCGGAAAAATCAACTTTTATTTCGGTTTTTTGATCAAAACCCTTGGAAAAAATGGTTTGCTGTTGGAATGTCATACCTCGTTGAATTGGTTGTAAAATTTCCAATCGAGTGGCATTCACAGCTCAAAATTTTCATTTTGGTCGATTTTTCGCCAAAATGGATGATGTTACCCCTTATCAAAAATGCCGAAAACCGGAGATCCGGAAAAGTGCACTATTATTTCGGTTTTTTGATCAAAAACCTGGGAAATAATGGTCACATGTTGGAATGCCATACCTCGTTGAAATCGTTATAAAATTTCCAATCGAGTGGCATTCACAGCTCAAAATTTTCATTTTGGTCGATTTTTCGCCAAAATGGATGATGTAACCCCTTATCAAAAATGCCGAAAACCGGAGATCCGGAAAAGTGCACTTTTATTTCGGTTTTTTGATTAAAAACCTGGGAAAAAATGGTTTGCTGTTGGAATGTCATACCTCGTTGAATTGGTTGTAAAATTTCCAATCGAGTGGCATTCACAGCTCAAAATTTTCATTTTGGTCGATTTTTCGCCAAAATGGATGATGTAACCCCTTATCAAAAATGCCGAAAACCGGAGATCCGGAAAAGTGCACTTTTATTTCGGTTTTTTGACCAAAAACCTGGGAAATAATGGTCACATGTTGGAATGCCATACCTCGTTGAAATCGTTATAAAATTTCCAATCGAGTGGCATTCACAGCTCAACATTTTCATTTTGGTCGATTTTTCGCCAAAATGGATGATGTAACCCCTTATCAAAAATGCCGAAAACCGGAGATCCGGAAAAGTGCACTTTTATTTCGGTTTTTTGATCAAAAACCTGGGAAATAATGGTCACATGTTGGAATGCCATACCTCGTTGAAATCGTTATAAAATTTCCAATCGAGTGGCATTCACAGCTCAACATTGTCATTTTGGTCGATTTTTATCAAAAATGCCGAAAACCGGAGATCCGGAAAAATCAACTTTTATTTCGGTTTTTTGATCAAAACCCTTGGAAAAAATGGTTTGCTGTTGGAATGTCATACCTCGTTGAATTGGTTGTAAAATTTCCAATCGAGTGGCATTCACAGCTCAAAATTTTCATTTTGGTCGATTTTTCGCCAAAATGGATGATGTAACCCCTTATCAAAAATGCCGAAAACCGGAGATCCGGAAAAATCAACTTTTATTTCGGTTTTTTGATCAAAACCCTTGAAAAAATGGTTTGCTGTTGGAATGTCATACCTCGTTGAATTGGTTGTAAAATTTCCAATCGAGTGGCATTCACAGCTCAAAATTTTCATTTTGGTCGATTTTTCGCCAAAATGGATGATGTAACCCCTTATCAAAAATGCCGAAAACCGGAGATCCGGAAAAGTGCACTTTTATTTCGGTTTTTTGATCAAAAACCTGGGAAATAATGGTCACATTTTGGAATGCCATACCTCGTTGAAATCGTTATAAAATTTCCAATCGAGTGGCATTCACAGCTCAACATTTTCATTTTGGTCGATTTTTCGCCAAAATGGATGATGTAACCCCTTATCAAAAATGCCGAAAACCGGAGATCCGGAAAAATCAACTTTTATTTCGGTTTTTTGATCAAAACCCTTGGAAAAAATGGTTTGCTGTTGGAATGTCATACCTCGTTGAATTGGTTGTAAAATTTCCAATCGAGTGGCATTCACAGCTCAAAATTTTCATTTTGGTCGATTTTTCGCCAAAATGGATGATGTAACCCCTTATCAAAAATGCCGAAAACCGGAGATCCGGAAAAGTGCACTTTTATTTCGGTTTTTTGATTAAAAACCTGGGAAAAAATGGTTTGCTGTTGGAATGTCATACCTCGTTGAATTGGTTGTAAAATTTCCAATCGAGTGGCATTCACAGCTCAAAATTTTCATTTTGGTCGATTTTTCGCCAAAATGGATGATGTAACCCCTTATCAAAAATGCCGAAAACCGGAGATCCGGAAAAGTGCACTTTTATTTCGGTTTTTTGATCAAAAACCTGGGAAATAATGGTCACATGTTGGAATGCCATACCTCGTTGAAATCGTTATAAAATTTCCAATCGAGTGGCATTCACAGCTCAACATTTTCATTTTGGTCGATTTTTATCAAAAATGCCGAAAACCGGAGATCCGAAAAAGTCAACTTTTATTTCGGTTTTTTGATCAAAACCCTTGGAAAAAATGGTTTGCTGTTGGAATGTCATACCTCGTTGAATTGGTTGTAAAATTTCCAATCGAGTGGCATTCACAGCTCAAAATTTTCATTTTGGTCGATTTTTCGCCAAAATGGATGATGTTACCCCTTATCAAAAATGCCGAAAACCGGAGATCCGGAAAAGTGCACTATTATTTCGGTTTTTTGATCAAAAACCTGGGAAATAATGGTCACATGTTGGAATGCCATACCTCGTTGAAATCGTTATAAAATTTCCAATCGAGTGGCATTCACAGCTCAAAATTTTCATTTTGGTCGATTTTTCGCCAAAATGGATGATGTAACCCCTTATCAAAAATGCCGAAAACCGGAGATCCGGAAAAGTGCACTTTTATTTCGGTTTTTTGATTAAAAACCTGGGAAAAAATGGTTTGCTGTTGGAATGTCATACCTCGTTGAATTGGTTGTAAAATTTCCAATCGAGTGGCATTCACAGCTCAAAATTTTCATTTTGGTCGATTTTTCGCCAAAATGGATGATGTAACCCCTTATCAAAAATGCCGAAAACCGGAGATCCGGAAAAGTGCACTTTTATTTCGGTTTTTTGATTAAAAACCTGGGAAAAAATGGTTTGCTGTTGGAATGTCATACCTCGTTGAATTGGTTGTAAAATTTCCAATCGAGTGGCATTCACAGCTCAAAATTTTCATTTTGGTCGATTTTTCGCCAAAATGGATGATGTAACCCCTTATCAAAAATGCCGAAAACCGGAGATCCGGAAAAGTGCACTTTTATTTCGGTTTTTTGATCAAAAACCTGGGAAATAATGGTCACATGTTGGAATGCCATACCTCGTTGAAATCGTTATAAAATTTCCAATCGAGTGGCATTCACAGCTCAACATTTTCATTTTGGTCGATTTTTCCTTATCAAAAATGCCGAAAACCGGAGATCCGGAAAAATCAACTTTTATTTCGGTTTTTTGATCAAAACCCTTGGAAAAAATGGTTTGCTGTTGGAATGTCATACCTCGTTGAATTCGTTATAAAATTTCCAATCGAGTGGCATTCCCAGCTCAAACATTCAAGTTTTGCTAAAAGCAAGGAATCTTTGCTTTCTTTTATAAGCCTGAATTCATATTCCAATAAAAAAACCAAATTCGCTATGTAAATTTTGTTTTTATTAGTGTGGTTTTTATGAGGTAATCCTAACTATATATTAACTTAACTTATTAGTACATATATGTAAATATTAAATTAGCTTAATTTATTATTTATTGTATAGGTAAATAGTTTTACTAATATTATAGGGAAATCACATTTAATTTATTTATTTAACCAAGTAATCAAAGGTTTATTTATTAACAATAATAAGCGACTAATATAAATGTTCGATGGTAAGGTGGAACGGAAGGATACGACGACTGCTGAATCCGGCCCAATTATCCACGGAAACTTCCCCGAGAATGCTGATCCTGATCTCCTGAATGACTCCTAGTCATATTGTTAACTTAGACCTATATGTTCCTTAAATAAATAATTTGAATAAAGACGATTTTATAAAAAAATAAATATGGAAAACTTTTACTGGGGGTGGAGTCTTATTTATTGGAGAAACGTTCATTTTTTATTTATGTTTTCTTTGAAATTATTCGTCGTGAAACAGTCAAATGTTATTTCAATTGATTTTTTGTGTGCACACAAAAATACAAATTTTATTTTTATAGTTTTTGTAGATAAAATAAAATGTATGTTTTTATATTTAAAATACTTATTTGAACTTATGCTAACTATATATTAACTTTTTAAATTACTCTTCCAAAAAAGAGAATAGCTTTATTTATTATATTAAAATATAAATATGGATTTATTTATAGCTTCTAACTTATAACTTATTACTTATGAATACTTCTAAGTAAGCGCCCAAAATAACTCCTCATTGGTGAGCTTAAAAGCCAGAAGACGACAACTAGTAAATCCTGAATAACATTGAAGACGATACAGAAACCCGGCACAATTATCCACGAAAATTTTCTATACATACAATGCTGATCCTGATCTGCCAATCGCATACCTTCACCTATAGAACCAAACGAGCAGACTACGGTCTCAGTAGCGAATATTGTTTTATGCTTGTACCCTTATCAGCAAAATAAATATCAATAAAATAAATATATGTGGTTGCTTCATCTGTGTGTAAACCGTAAACCTATTAACAAACGGGAACGCGAGCTAACTTGACCAAACCGAAGTCTAAACACCCTTGCAGTCACACCAAATATTGATGACAAAATATGATAATGAAAAATGAAAAACCATTGGACAAAATGGTTTGCTGTTGGAATGTCATACCTCGTTCAATTCGTTGTAAAATTTGCAATCGAGTGGCATTCACAGCTCAAAATTTTCATTTTGGTCGATTTTTCTCAAAAATGGATGATGTAACCCCTTATCAAAAATGCAGAAAACCGGAGATCCGGAAAAGTGCACTTTTATTTCGGTTTTTTGATCAAAAACCTGGGAAATAATGGTCACATGTTGGAATGCCATACCTCGTTGAAATCGTTATAAAATTTCCAATCGAGTGGCATTCACAGCTCAACATTTTCATTTTGGTCGATTTTTCTCAAAAATGGATGATGTAACCCCTTATCAAAAATGCCGAAAACCGGAGATCCGGAAAAATCAACTTTTATTTCGGTTTTTTGATCAAAACCCTTGAAAAAATGGTTTGCTGTTGGAATGTCATACCTCGTTGAATTGGTTGTAAAATTTCCAATCGAGTGGCATTCACAGCTCAAAATTTTCATTTTGGTCGATTTTTCGCCAAAATGGATGATGTTACCCCTTATCAAAAATGCCGAAAACCGGAGATCCGGAAAAGTGCACTATTATTTCGGTTTTTTGATCAAAAACCTGGGAAATAATGGTCACATGTTGGAATGCCATACCTCGTTGAAATCGTTATAAAATTTCCAATCGAGTGGCATTCACAGCTCAAAATTTTCATTTTGGTCGATTTTTCGCCAAAATGGATGATGTAACCCCTTATCAAAAATGCCGAAAACCGGAGATCCGGAAAAGTGCACTTTTATTTCGGTTTTTTGATTAAAAACCTGGGAAAAAATGGTTTGCTGTTGGAATGTCATACCTCGTTGAATTGGTTGTAAAATTTCCAATCGAGTGGCATTCACAGCTCAAAATTTTCATTTTGGTCGATTTTTCGAAAAAAAAGGATGATGTAACCCCTTATCAAAAATGCCGAAAACCGGAGATCCGGAAAAGTGCACTTTTATTTCGGTTTTTTGACCAAAAACCTGGGAAATAATGGTCACATGTTGGAATGCCATACCTCGTTGAAATCGTTATAAAATTTCCAATCGAGTGGCATTCACAGCTCAACATTTTCATTTTGGTCGATTTTTCGCCAAAATGGATGATGTAACCCCTTATCAAAAATGCCGAAAACCGGAGATCCGGAAAAGTGCACTTTTATTTCGGTTTTTTGATCAAAAACCTGGGAAATAATGGTCACATGTTGGAATGCCATACCTCGTTGAAATCGTTATAAAATTTCCAATCGAGTGGCATTCACAGCTCAACATTGTCATTTTGGTCGATTTTTATCAAAAATGCCGAAAACCGGAGATCCGGAAAAATCAACTTTTATTTCGGTTTTTTGATCAAAACCCTTGAAAAAATGGTTTGCTGTTGGAATGTCATACCTCGTTGAATTGGTTGTAAAATTTCCAATCGAGTGGCATTCACAGCTCAAAATTTTCATTTTGGTCGATTTTTCGCCAAAATGGATGATGTAACCCCTTATCAAAAATGCCGAAAACCGGAGATCCGGAAAAATCAACTTTTATTTCGGTTTTTTGATCAAAACCCTTGAAAAAATGGTTTGCTGTTGGAATGTCATACCTCGTTGAATTGGTTGTAAAATTTCCAATCGAGTGGCATTCACAGCTCAAAATTTTCATTTTGGTCGATTTTTCGCCAAAATGGATGATGTAACCCCTTATCAAAAATGCCGAAAACCGGAGATCCGGAAAAGTGCACTTTTATTTCGGTTTTTTGATCAAAAACCTGGGAAATAATGGTCACATTTTGGAATGCCATACCTCGTTGAAATCGTTATAAAATTTCCAATCGAGTGGCATTCACAGCTCAACATTTTCATTTTGGTCGATTTTTCGCCAAAATGGATGATGTAACCCCTTATCAAAAATGCCGAAAACCGGAGATCCGGAAAAATCAACTTTTATTTCGGTTTTTTGATCAAAACCCTTGAAAAAATGGTTTGCTGTTGGAATGTCATACCTCGTTGAATTGGTTGTAAAATTTCCAATCGAGTGGCATTCACAGCTCAAAATTTTCATTTTGGTCGATTTTTCGCCAAAATGGATGATGTAACCCCTTATCAAAAATGCCGAAAACCGGAGATCCGGAAAAGTGCACTTTTATTTCGGTTTTTTGATTAAAAACCTGGGAAAAAATGGTTTGCTGTTGGAATGTCATACCTCGTTGAATTGGTTGTAAAATTTCCAATCGAGTGGCATTCACAGCTCAAAATTTTCATTTTGGTCGATTTTTCGCCAAAATGGATGATGTAACCCCTTATCAAAAATGCCGAAAACCGGAGATCCGGAAAAGTGCACTTTTATTTCGGTTTTTTGATCAAAAACCTGGGAAATAATGGTCACATGTTGGAATGCCATACCTCGTTGAAATCGTTATAAAATTTCCAATCGAGTGGCATTCACAGCTCAACATTTTCATTTTGGTCGATTTTTATCAAAAATGCCGAAAACCGGAGATCCGAAAAAGTCAACTTTTATTTCGGTTTTTTGATCAAAACCCTTGGAAAAAATGGTTTGCTGTTGGAATGTCATACCTCGTTGAATTGGTTGTAAAATTTCCAATCGAGTGGCATTCACAGCTCAAAATTTTCATTTTGGTCGATTTTTCGCCAAAATGGATGATGTTACCCCTTATCAAAAATGCCGAAAACCGGAGATCCGGAAAAGTGCACTATTATTTCGGTTTTTTGATCAAAAACCTGGGAAATAATGGTCACATGTTGGAATGCCATACCTCGTTGAAATCGTTATAAAATTTCCAATCGAGTGGCATTCACAGCTCAAAATTTTCATTTTGGTCGATTTTTCGCCAAAATGGATGATGTAACCCCTTATCAAAAATGCCGAAAACCGGAGATCCGGAAAAGTGCACTTTTATTTCGGTTTTTTGATTAAAAACCTGGGAAAAAATGGTTTGCTGTTGGAATGTCATACCTCGTTGAATTGGTTGTAAAATTTCCAATCGAGTGGCATTCACAGCTCAAAATTTTCATTTTGGTCGATTTTTCGCCAAAATGGATGATGTAACCCCTTATCAAAAATGCCGAAAACCGGAGATCCGGAAAAGTGCACTTTTATTTCGGTTTTTTGATTAAAAACCTGGGAAAAAATGGTTTGCTGTTGGAATGTCATACCTCGTTGAATTGGTTGTAAAATTTCCAATCGAGTGGCATTCACAGCTCAAAATTTTCATTTTGGTCGATTTTTCGCCAAAATGGATGATGTAACCCCTTATCAAAAATGCCGAAAACCGGAGATCCGGAAAAGTGCACTTTTATTTCGGTTTTTTGATCAAAAACCTGGGAAATAATGGTCACATGTTGGAATGCCATACCTCGTTGAAATCGTTATAAAATTTCCAATCGAGTGGCATTCACAGCTCAACATTTTCATTTTGGTCGATTTTTCCTTATCAAAAATGCCGAAAACCGGAGATCCGGAAAAATCAACTTTTATTTCGGTTTTTTGATCAAAACCCTTGGAAAAAATGGTTTGCTGTTGGAATGGCATACCTAGTTGAATTCGTTACAAAATTTCCAACCAAGTGTCATTCCCAGCTCAAACATTCAAGTTTTGCTAAAAGCAAGGAATCTTTGCTTTCTTTTATAAGCCTGAATTCATATTCCAATAAAAAAACCAAATTCGCTATGTAAATTTTGTTTTTATTAGTGTGGTTTTTATGAGGTAATCCTAACTATATATTAACTTAACTTATTAGTACATATATGTAAATATTAAATTAGCTTAATTTATTATTTATTGTATAGGTAAATAGTTTTACTAATATTATAGGGAAATCACATTTAATTTATTTATTTAACCAAGTAATCAAAGGTTTATTTATTAACAATAATAAGCGACTAATATAAATGTTCGATGGTAAGGTGGAACGGAAGGATACGACGACTGCTGAATCCGGCCCAATTATCCACGGAAACTTCCCCGAGAATGCTGATCCTGATCTCCTGAATGACTCCTAGTCATATTGTTAACTTAGACCTATATGTTCCTTAAATAAATAATTTGAATAAAGACGATTTTATAAAAAAAATAAATATGGAAAACTTTTACTGGGGGTGGAGTCTTATTTATTGGAGAAACGTTCATTTTTTATTTATGTTTTCTTTGAAATTATTCGTCGTGAAACAGTCAAATGTTATTTCAATTGATTTTTTGTGTGCACACAAAAATACAAATTTTATTTTTATAGTTTTTGTAGATAAAATAAAATGTATGTTTTTATATTTAAAATACTTATTTGAACTTATGCTAACTATATATTAACTTTTTAAATTACTCTTCCAAAAAAGAGAATAGCTTTATTTATTATATTAAAATATAAATATGGATTTATTTATAGCTTCTAACTTATAACTTATTACTTATGAATACTTCTAAGTAAGCGCCCAAAATAACTCCTCATTGGTGAGCTTAAAAGCCAGAAGACGACAACTAGTAAATCCTGAATAACATTGAAGACGATACAGAAACCCGGCACAATTATCCACGAAAATTTTCTATACATACAATGCTGATCCTGATCTGCCAATCGCATACCTTCACCTATAGAACCAAACGAGCAGACTACGGTCTCAGTAGCGAATATTGTTTTATGCTTGTACCCTTATCAGCAAAATAAATATCAATAAAATAAATATATGTGGTTGCTTCATCTGTGTGTAAACCGTAAACCTATTAACAAACGGGAACGCGAGCTAACTTGACCAAACCGAAGTCTAAACACCCTTGCAGTCACACCAAATATTGATGACAAAATATGATAATGAAAAATGAAAAACCATTGGACAAAATGGTTTGCTGTTGGAATGTCATACCTCGTTCAATTCGTTGTAAAATTTGCAATCGAGTGGCATTCACAGCTCAAAATTTTCATTTTGGTCGATTTTTCTCAAAAATGGATGATGTAACCCCTTATCAAAAATGCAGAAAACCGGAGATCCGGAAAAGTGCACTTTTATTTCGGTTTTTTGATCAAAAACCTGGGAAATAATGGTCACATGTTGGAATGCCATACCTCGTTGAAATCGTTATAAAATTTCCAATCGAGTGGCATTCACAGCTCAACATTTTCATTTTGGTCGATTTTTCGCCAAAATGGATGATGTAACCCCTTATCAAAAATGCCGAAAACCGGAGATCCGGAAAAGTGCACTTTTATTTCGGTTTTTTGATTAAAAACCTGGGAAAAAATGGTTTGCTGTTGGAATGTCATACCTCGTTGAATTGGTTGTAAAATTTCCAATCGAGTGGCATTCACAGCTCAAAATTTTCATTTTGGTCGATTTTTCGCCAAAATGGATGATGTAACCCCTTATCAAAAATGTTGAAAACTGATCTCGAAAATAGTGTAGAAGCATACTATATCAACTCACCCAAGGAAGCTGATTAAGAATATATTTTTTATAGCGTCGAAAATATCTACCTTATTAAAATAATTTTAATTAATTAAAATACCCTCTGCAAGGGTATATAAAGCAAAACAGGTATAGAGATCTGACGAAAAAGTGCCTTGTGCTTAATAATGTTATCAGTAACCAAGTGATCTGACTAAATTGCGACTAGTACATACTCTTTTATTAATTATTATAACTTTTTTAGCTTCCATTTAAAATTTTAAAATTCATAGTTATCATACAAATCCAAGTACCCCACTTTTCTAGGGGCATAACAAGTTGAGGAAGCCATAAAGTTCATCACGATGCGATCCTCAGTTTCGTTAAGGCAATCGGAGTGAAGAAAGCGATTCCGGCGTATCGCACGTAAAAACAATTAATAATAATAAACTGTAACATGATAAGCGTATGCATTATTGGGGCTGGAACAGCAGGCCTTTGCTGTGCCCGACACTCCATTGAGAACGGCTTTCGGACGACTGTATTTGAACTATCTGACCGAATCGGCGGAACCTGGGTTTACAATGAGGCAACAGGTGTTGTTAATGGCATCGATGTTCACAGCAGCATGTACAAAAATTTACGGTAGGCATTATTTTCCCAAACCTTTCACGACACCAATTACTTTTGGGTATATTCGAAAATAGCACTAATCTTCCCAAGGAAGTCATGGGTTTTCCGGACTTTGAAATTGGCCAACAGGAAGCTTCCTATGTAAGATCCGACGAAATTTGTGATTTCCTTAACCATTACGCCGACCACTTTGAACTAAAAAAGCATATAAAGTTTAACACCTATGTTATTCGAGTTGTGCAAAGGAATTCCAAGTGGCAGGTAAGTTAAATAGTCAAATAAATTAACCAATTTCTAACCAAACCGTCTGCAGGTCCTGTTCAAAGATGTTGTTACAAACAAGATTGAATTCCAATACTTCGATAAGGTTATGGTGGCAAACGGGCATTACCACACCCCAAACTATAGTAAAATTCCAAATATGAATCGTTTTAAGGGCAGTTACATGCACAGCCACGATTTCAGAAGTAGAGAAGTTTTTGAAGGTAATTATAAGGGCACATGCAAAATAAGAAGACATTCTGATTTATTTCATTTAAAACCAAGGTAAATCGGTTCTTGTTATTGGAGCTGGGCCAAGTGGCATGGACCTATCTAATATCATTTCCCGATCGGCGGAACGAGTTACTTTAAGTCACCACTTGACTGATATTGGAGAAAACATATTCTTTGACAATGTGCAGCAGAAACCCGATGTTCGGGAACTGGATGAGAAGGGAGCCGTTTTTGTAGATGGATCCTACGAGCAGTTCGACATTATTTTCTTTTGCACAGGATATAAGTATGCCTTCCCATTTCTGACAGTTAATTCTGGGATCTATGTCGAGGACAACTACGTTCAGGAGTTGTATAAGCAGTGCATTAACATAAGAAACCCATCGATGGCGTTGATTGGTTTGCCGTTCTACGTCTGTGCCGCCCAAATGATGGACATTCAAGCTAGGTTTATCATGAGCTACTACAACGGATGCAATAAGCTGCCATCGACAGAGGAAATGCAGAAGGACACCCAAGGAAAAATGGCCAAGCTTTGGGAAGCGGGCTACAGGAAACGTCATGCTCATATGCTCGGTCCTAAACAAGTAAGAATAATTTACATTTACTTAAATATTATGTACTTCAATCAAATCTTTATTCGTTTCAAGATTAACTATTTCTCGGACCTGGCGGAAACTGCTGGAGTAAAAAACATTAAAGCAGTTATGACAAAGTTACATAACGAAAGCAGCAAGTGTTTCAATGAGAACTTGCTCCACTTTAGGGAGGACAATTTTAAAATTGTGGATGATGAAACGTTTGTCAAAACAAATTAGCTATTTTGAAAACTATATCAAAAAAGTTTCAACAATTTTGTTTAATACTGTAACGTAATACATAAATTAAACTAACTACTTTCTCTCAACATATTTTTATTAGTTTTCGTCATTCGCAAAATTAATTTTATGTACTGCCTTCAATTGCACTGAAATAAAAACTATTTCTCTCTAAATAATAATAAAATATGTTTTTGCATTTACAATTAAAAATTCAAATAAATGATATTTTTGGGTCCACTAAACGGGACTTCCCCTTAAGGACAAAAAAAACCGTTAGAAGCAGAAACTAATGCTTAGTATTTTTTTTGAAAGTCAGCTGGTACAAATTGAGGGCTCTTGATATTCGGCCGCTTTGGCCACACTTATCACACCTCCGCAATCACACTTCTTGCATAATTTACGAAACACCTCACTTCACTTTCAAAGTTCGCTGATTTAGGTCGGGTCTTCAAAAGTGGAAAATCGTCTCGTCATGCAGTGTCCCTTCCTGAACCGCTTCACCGCCAACTTCGTCCGCAATTACGCGGAGACGCTATGCCAATCCTACGGGATGCATTGCCCCGTGGTTGGCAAGACCTTGAGTGCGGGCGAGAAAAAACTTTCACTCGTCGCCCCAAGTGTTACAAGGTCTTACTCGACGGGGTCTAATGCTAATGCGTTCGTTGCTGACGCAAAACCCGCATCTGCTGACCCTGGAAAAGCGACCTCGGAGACCTTTCCCTACGAGCGCTTCTTCAACGAGCAGATCATGAAAAAGAAACGCGACCACTCCTACAGGGTCTTCAAGAAGGTCAATCGTCTGGCTGGCGACGGGCTCTTTCCCCACGCGCTGGAGTACTCGGAGCGGACGGAGAAGCCCATCACGGTGTGGTGCTCCAACGATTACCTGGGCATGTCCGCGCATCCGAGTGTAAAAAGGGCCGTTCAGGAGGCCCTCAATATGCACGGATCGGGTGCTGGCGGCACCAGGAACATCTCGGGCAACTCGCTCCACCACGAGCGCCTTGAGCGAAAGCTGGCCGAGCTCCACCAGAAGGAGGCTGCCCTGCTGTTCACTTCGTGCTTCGTGGCCAACGATTCCACGCTGTTCACGCTCGCCAAGCTCCTACCAGGCTGCCAGATCTTCTCCGATGCGGGCAATCACGCCTCCATGATAATGGGAATACGGAACAGCGGGGTGCCCAAGCACATCTTCCGGCACAACGACGTGGACCACTTGCACAAGCTACTTAAGCAGACGGACAAAAGCACGCCCAAGATCGTGGCATTTGAGACAGTACATTCCATGACGGGGGCCATCTGCCCGCTCGAAGAGCTGCTGGACGTGGCCCATGAGCACGGGGCCATCACGTTTATCGACGAGGTGCACGCCGTGGGATTGTACGGCGACCATGGTGCCGGGGTCGGTGAACAAGAGGGTGTGCTGCACAAAATGGACATCATATCGGGAACCTTGGGCAAGGCGTTCGGTAACATTGGGGGTTACATAGCTGGGTCCGATAAGCTGGTCGACATGATCCGATCGTATGCGGCTGGCTTCATCTTCACCACCTCGCTGCCGCCCACTGTGCTTTGTGGCGCACTGGAGGCTGTCAATATCTTGGCATCGGAGGAAGGTCGTCAATTGCGACACATGCACCAGCGCAACGTCTCGTACCTAAAGAACTTGCTGAAAAGAGAAGGTAAGGTGTAATTTTAGACTTTATGTAACCCGAATTTAAGGTTATTTTCGCACTTTCGTTTTATTTAAAACGTTGGCTATATATATCTGCGCCATTACTTTCTGTTTACTGACTATATTATATTCTCCGTTTTAGGTTTTCCCGTCGAAGAAACACCAAGTCACATCATTCCCATCAAAATCGGCGACCCTCTTAAAAGCAGTCAAATCTCAAACGTGCTGATCGAACAATTTGGACACTACTTGCAGTCAATTAATTACCCAACAGTAGCCCGCGGTCAGGAGAAACTCAGGCTAGCCCCCACTCCTTTCCACACTTTCGAAATGATGAATGCCCTGGTTACCGATCTGAAGAAAGTGTGGGAAATGGTGGACCTCTCGACAAACGTCCCGCTTTCGCCCAATGGATGCATGTTCTGTAACTCGGAGAGCTGCTGGCACCAGGATGCGTCACCCGACCTCGAATGTGGAATTCCCAACTGCCCAAGGTTGGAAATCTCCGTTGCAGCATAGTATCCTCTTATAAAAGGAGTCTAACCGAAGCATTCGAAATATTAAGATATGCCTAAACATAACTTTGTGGTTTTGGACAAATAAACAATGGTTTTGGTGCAATATAAATGATGTAATTTTGTATTGGAATGGGTAAAGCTGATTAATGACAATACAAGGGGTGATAAGACTTTGGTTGAAGTGTCACCTTAGATAAGAATTTGCATGTTTCACGAACGAAGTCCAGACATGCAAATGGTATTCTAATTGGGGAATAGCACGGAAGAAGTCTCCTTGAAAGTTATCCCAATGTCAAATTTGAAAAATAGGTACAAATTAATATTGTCGTTCGTGAGTTTATTTGTCTGGGAATTTGGACAAACAAAACAGACACTCCGCTCTCGTTATCCCTTAATGGGCTTACCCTGTTTGAATAAAATTAATGGAATTGATACCTACTAAATTTCCGCAGAGTCAGGGTGAGTCCACAAATTTAGCTGATAGCCGGGACCCACCCAATAATGTATCAATAATTTTTGATGTAAAGATAATTGTTCATTTTTGTATAAGTTGATAAGAACAGAGTTTGTACACATACATTTTTATACTAAAATATGGCTAGCTTAACAGCTGGAGATTGTAAACAATGATTCTACCAAACAAATCTGTACTAGACTCGAAGACAAACTTAATCTTAGAGCAATCTTTTTGCCGGGCTGAATCTTTAATTTGAAAGAGCTGAGGGGAGTTAATATCTTCTGGATAAAATGGTTCTTGATGTAGATGGGCTCCGTCAGAGGAGAACATAATTATTTCGGATTTCAGACCAGCGAATCCTCCTTGAAATTGAAAACAGAATCCAGTGATGTTTTGTGGTTCTTCAAAACTCAAAATAATCCATTGGGGGGTTCCCTAGAAAAAACGTTAAGAATTTAAGGAGTTAGCTGAAATGTACGCTGTTTTTATTTTAAGTAAAACATCTTGTTTTATTTTGAACAAACTCAAATACCTCATCGGAACTCCAAGATGTATCTTCTTTTGTATCAAACATGAACTGTTTTCCATATTGCTTTACTTCTTTGTTTAAAACCGAGCTCACCCTGAAAAAAATAGGTTTAGCACTTATATATTCCAACGCAAATTCAATAATACCTGCTAGTAAAGTTTACTTTAGTTAAAATATTCATATTATTATTAAAATAATAAATAAACAATATGCGGACCGCGAGGTTACTAGTATTAGAGATGGGCAATTATTATAAAAATAACAAAACCTACGGACAATTCAAATTGGTAAAACTGTCTAAGTATAATTATTTACAAATATGTTAGCACTTGTGAAAGCCATTAAATACAAGATTTTTAAATTTAACTTTAATAAATTAAACCGTGAGTACTCAAAATATCGATATCATAAAAGACATACCAAGCATTGATTTTGCAGCCCTCGTCAAAAAGTAAAACAGCTGGCAGTTTAAACAACATTTTATATTTATCAAAGAAATTAAGATGATAAAAGCTATACTTGTATTTAATAATCATGGAAAGCCGAGGCTGTCCAAATTCTATCAGTATTTCGTAAGTGCTTGGGTATATAACCAGGATCCCCACAATCTTAAACTTTCTTTTTAGGATGAAAGCCTTCAGCAACAAATAATCAAGGAGACTTTTCAGCTGGTTTCCAAGCGGGACGATAATGTTTGTAACTTTCTGGAGGGCGGAAGGTGAGTAATTCTTAGGAATTATTTCCGGAATACTTTGTACCAACTTTCGTTCCTTAGCTTAATTGGCGGATCAGATTATAAGCTCATCTATCGGCACTATGCCACGCTGTACTTTGTATTCTGCGTCGACTCCTCAGAAAGCGAACTAGGAATCCTTGATTTGATACAGGTCTTTGTGGAAACCCTCGATAAGTGTTTCGAAAATGTCTGTGAGCTGGACTTAATATTTCACGCCGATGCCGTCCACCACATACTATCAGGTTTGGAATATAGCTCATATAAACCGTACAGTTTGAGTAATCTTAGCATTGTTTTAGAACTGGTAATGGGCGGAATGGTCCTACAGACCAATATGAACGACATAATGGCCAGGATCGAGGAGCAGAACAAGATCGTCAAGCAGGAGGCCGGAATTTCGGCTGCTCCTGCTCGAGCTGTGAGCGCCGTGAAGAGTATGAACATTCCGCAACAGATCAAGGACATAAAGTTACCTGATCTGCCACAGGCAATAAAGGACTTTAAGTTCTGACAAATCTCACATCTGCCTATAATCTGTTGAAACTAGTGCTTTTTCACAGCCCTTCAAGAATTTCCAACAGCAATTGACGTAATCCTTGGATTGTTGTTTCCGTAATATTAGGTCCCATTGATTCAATGTATCTCCCTCTACCGAATAAATATGCAAATTAATTACCAGTAGCAAATTCAAGTTTGTTTTTCGATTGCTTAAAAAGGCGGAGTTTTGTCCACTCCCGTTTTGTTTTGAATAGGGCTTAAAATGTACATACAAATTGTCTTGCGCTCAATGCTCTTTGAGTGGTCTGTGTGCTGAATATACTAAATATTTAAATTTAAAGAGGTCTACTCTATTAATATGTACAACATGTGCTCTTTATACTTTATACTCAAATCAACTGTTTGTGATTGGGTACTCCAAATCATCTTCTTCCCCGACTTCCAGCATTACTTGCATGATTTTCCGCTTTAGCCTCTTGCGCGAAATTTCAGAGTTCAGGTTGCGAAATTCACTGGCGATTAATTCCCCAAAGGCATCCCATTGGTCGCGACGACTTGGTGGGACATGGACAGGAGCTATAACAGTGGGTGCTTCTGCTACCCGACCTGGGGCTGATAACTTGACGGTCAGCGCAGTTTCCGTTGGCGCGGGAATGGGTTCGTTGAGCTTTGGTAGCTCAACAATTTCTGCATCGTTATCTAAAATCATTGATTCCAAGTTTTCTATTGAGGATTGGCTCTGTTTTGGCAAATCCGGCTCGGCGTTGCTAAAGTCCAGCTTTGTGTTTGGTTTCTACAAAATAGGAATAAGTTAAGCAAACTTATGGGTTACACATTAGGATCCGCTTTTACTTTGCATTGGGGACCCTGCTGATATCCTGGTCGGGGTTCTATAACGGAACGTAGGAACATCAGGGACTTAAAGTGCTCCCAGCGACAGATCTTTTCCGCCGAAGTACTTTCTGATACCTCCAGGCGTCGCTCCAATTTTTTAAGTTCCGAGTTATATTGGTTGCGTAGGTTGTGTATTTTCTTGCCATAGTCGTTTTTTGTTATTCCGACGGCCGCGCAAATGGTATCAATGGCCTTTGCTCTACAATCCTTGTTTTTATATAAATCCGAGTAATGGTTCCATAAACAATCCGATGATCGGTAAAGTTCAATTAGTTTGGCGATCTTATCGCGCGTCCAAATTGTCTGCTTCCTTCGCTGGCGACCCTGCCTTTTTGTCAACTGAAAATCACCCGCTTCCTCTGAGTTGTTTTGCATTTTAGCAAATTATTATCAATTACTTAAAATGCATTTATTTACTATAGTGCAGGATAGAGATGAGCAAAAGTTATCATCGAATATGTTACGGTCATCGATAGCAAAATACCAAAAGATAGTATTTTCAGTATTTTTGCAAATCGTATAGCTAGCAAATAGTTTTAAAATATATTTAATTATTTAATTACCTATTGATCATATATTTTTTATAATATAGACAATATTATTGTCAAATTTTTTTCTTCAAAGCATATAGCAAATTATAACTACCGAAACAAACTGAACTGAGTATTCATTCAATAGTTCCACTCACGAACCCATTTAGTCGCATCTTTTGCACTTATCGACTAGTCGATATATCTCATCGCAATTAAATAGATGTACTTCAGTATATAAATAAAATAAAGTAAAATAAGTAAATCTGCTGGAATACGCATTCGCGCGGGCCGAAAACAATTGGAAAATGTGTGTGGAGCACCCAAAGGGAATGTAGACCGTTATCCGTGCTGGCTATGGTGACGAGGGACCAAAAAACTGATAAATCCGAGGCCGACGCCCACTGAACGCAGTTTCCTGTGCAGGAGTTTAGCTTTGGATAAACACAAATTGGGTAATTAAACAAGGGGCAGTGCGATTCGAGCTCTACAGCACCTCCATTTACGATTTCAGACACTTTAGCTCCGCCGGACTGAACCCCGAACGTAAGCGCAATGTCACAAGTAATATCTAACACGCCCACACCCCAAATGCTGACGACATCAACGCCCATAGAACCCATGAAACCACCACCAGCGTTTCCCACGCTAAGCGGTGCAAACATTCACGAGCAGGCGTCGGATATGATACTACGGGCCTCCACTATTTTCGGGGACCTCAAGCATGACGGACAGGATTTGGAGAACGTGCCCCATGGAGTTGAGACTGAGCAGGAAGAGGATTCACCATATGGAGGTAGTGGAAGTTCCAAGATTCGCATCATGCCCAGCGTAAAACTAATGGCCGTGCCACACGCCTCCGATCCTAAGCGCAAGTTCGTCTGCCCTTACGACAACTGTACAAAGAGTTATGGCAAGAGCTCCCACCTGCGGTCCCACCTCACCTGGCACACGGGCATCAAACCTTTCGTCTGCAGCGAGCCCAAGTGTGGCAAGGGCTTCACGCGCTCCGACGAGCTCAACCGGCACCTACGGACGCACACCGGAGAGAAGCCCTTCGAGTGCATCCAGTGCACCAAAAAGTTCTCGCGAAGCGACCACCTCACCAAGCACCTGGCCACCCACGACCGCCAGCTAAAGGGCAGCACGCCGAAGAGATCAGTGCCTAGTGGCGGGGTGCGGCTCAAGCCCTCCAAAAAGCACTCCCAGTCGGAGTCGGATTCGGGCTTCCACTTCATGGCCGCGATGGTTGGCTGCGGCGATCAGGGAATGGAGCACCACCATCAGCAGCATCAACACCAGCAACCCGCGGACATTGTTGACTGTCAGCACAAACCGCTTAAGATTAAGCTGGAGCGGCCAGAGCACAGTGACAAGTACCAGATCGTAGCTCCGGAGCACCAGCTACAAAGTCAGAGCCAGAATCAGAGCCAGCTGCCATCTTTCCTTAACCAGGCTAAGCCCGAGGTAAAATATGAGCCGGCCGACGAAATTGTAAATACCCTATCTCAGTTACCGCCTGCGGACGGACCCGGCACCTACGGGATGCCGCAGTTTGTTCAGGATCGGCCCTTCCGCTGCCGGCAGTGTGAGAAACGGTTCAAGCGGCAGGACGACCTCAACCGGCACATACGAACGCACACAGGCGAGAAGCCCTACGCCTGTCCGCAGTGCTGTCGCCGATTCGTGAGGAGCGACCACTTGAAAAAGCACCAGCAGACGCATTTGAAGATACGATAGTTTCTTAGATATACTCCTTAAGTCGCTAGCCATTGGCATCCAGTTTATATTGGCTAAAACACGGGCGTGTGTCAGGTGACGCACACAGTACAATAAAATTAAATAAATTCGCAATCTAACAATATTCCTTCGCAAGTCTTATGCTGGCTCTTAAATCTCAATTTGTATGTATGTAAATAAGTCGTATGCAATTTTAATTTTAACTCTAATTGTTTTGTGTTTGCCAGAACAAGAAGATATATTTTTAAACCTCTTGCTGTTTTTTACTTTTTGGATACCGTATCCATTAATATAATTTATTGCAATAAATCTGTGTGGGATTGCTGATAAAAATGGTAAGTCATTAGAAATCGTTTATGGGTTCGATCCTTGTTGGGAAGTGAAAGAAACTGGAAAGCATATGATTATTAGAAACCCAATAGTTTATAACGCTAATACAAATTCATAACAAGACCGAATGAATTCCATACTCTTGTGATATAGAAAGTATCTGATAAATAAAGAAACCCAGGCTTATCGATACGGATAATAGAACTCGCATTATCGATAACGACACTGTCATCTCTACTTGCATTTTGATTCCTACGCTGTTTTGGCAATGTTTTTTGTATTGCCAAAAATAATTGATTATAAATAATGTGCGACTTTGATGCCTTGTGGGCGGATGTATTAAAAATATTTCCAGTACTGGGTGGCGCGGTAAGTATATATCTATGTTTTATTATTAAGGATTGGTTCTTAAACTCAAAAGCTCTTTCAGAATGCGGTTTCCACTGATCCAGTTGAGGAAAAGGTGTTTGAAAACGTTCGCCGGCATCTGAAGGTCTTGGGCAGCATAGATACCTTCACGGCCCTAGTGGACCTAGAAATCCAATCTGCCATTCGAAATGTCCTGGTGCCAAAGTTCTGGAAGCACTTCCACGCCGGCCTAGTTCCGTCAGAATTGCAGGGCGGGATTAACGACCAGGCACTGGCCATAGAAGCACTGCCCGACAAGAACAGATTGTTCACCCAGTTCATAGATGCCATCAACGAGCTGCACGATGGTTTTCTAAGTCTAATGCAGGTTAAACCCAGACTAATTAAGCTTATTGGAAGCGAAGGAAGACCTGCCCCAAACTCGGTCAAGTTAATGCAGGAGGACGGGATCAAAAACAGCTTAAGAGACTCCCTGCTGGCTCAACTGCCCCCCACTTTCAGTGTGGTTGTTGGGGCCTTCTATTGGGTGCACTTTAAATTGTTTACCAAAGCATCGCATCTTGCCCTGGCCACAGTTGGTAAGGATCAGATTGATGATCCCATAGTTGTCATATTCACCTTTTTCTTTTTAGATTCTGATGTTTTCGATGAGCTCCTGTGTGTCGGCTGCAACTTTGATGTGGAGCAGTGCTGTTGCCAAAGGCTAACGGAGATGGTCAACAAAACAAACATGAAGCTATTCGAGATGAACCTCATTGATCGCTTAACTGGAAGTGCTTTAACTGCGCTCATTAAGCTTAAAATAAAGGAGCATATCAACGACACTTGCATGGGGATTTTCGATAGGAGTCATCTCAAACAGCTGGAAACGGTGAGTGTAAAACGCCTCCCTGACGCTCAATAATTTTAATTTAATATTTTTGCAGTGGCTGTCGGATGTTATAATGTCCTGGTTGACAAACATATTCACAGAATGGAAGACTAAAGATAGTATTAGTGATATTGAAGTTCCTGAGTCTGTCAAATCTTTCAAAGTAAAACTAACTTACTTTATGTACGAAACTTTTGCTCAGAGCGTTATTGGTCAATTCTTCAGCATTATTATAGGTCAGCGTCTGAAGTTATTCTAATATACCGTTTTTATATTTTATATTTTAATATTTTTAAACAGACTATCCAGATTCCATTCCTGCCATAGATGACTTAAAGATTTGCATGGAGAAAATAGATATGCGAGTCTATCTTACTGAATCTCTAAGAAACTCTTTAGAAGCACGAATCTTGCATCCCGGTGTCAACACTATGGACATATTAACAGGATATGTGGCAGCGATAAAGGCGATTCGCCATCTGGATAATACAGGAGTAATTTTGGAGATGGTAACTGCTCCAATAAAGGATTATCTGAGAAAACGAAACGACACAGTGCGACGTGTGGTAACTGGGTTAACTGAAGAGGGGCCTACGGACTTATCCGAGGAACTCGCCAAGGGTGAATCGATTAAAGAAGGCAAAGACTCTGGTACTGACGAGTTCAGCAACTGGGAAAATTGGGAACCGGATCCATTTGGAATAGACGCAAGCATCATGCAGTATAACAGCTCCAGAAAAATGAGATCGGCTGATATTATATCAATGGTTGTTGATATATACGGTAGCAAGGAGCTGTTCATGACAGAGTATCGCAATCTGATGGCAGATAGACTGTTAGCTCAGCTAGATTTTAATTCAGAAAAAGAAATTCGAAATTTGGAACTGCTAAAAATCCGTTTTGGAGAATCCCTTTTGCACAGCTGTGAGGTAATGTTGAAAGATGTTACAGACTCAAAGAGAATCAATGCCCATATCCATAGCGATGGCAACCGTACTGAAAGTGAGTAAATTCTTATTATTAAAATTTAAATTGGGCTTAACGCAACCTCTCTTATTTTAGATCAGTTATTCGACATCTCCTCGCTGATTGTTTCCGCACAGTTTTGGCCTTCGTTCAACAAAGAAAGTCTCCAGCTACCGGAAGAGATTGAAAATGAGTTCAAGAAGTACACCAAGGCTTACGAAGCGTACAAAGGAAACCGTACGCTTAACTGGCGTACTGTGACTGGTCGTGTAAATATTGAGATCGAAATTGGGGATCGAACCATGGAAATGGTTGTTAGCCCCACTTTGGCAGTCATCATTTACCATTTTCAAAACAAAAGTAAGGAAATATTATTCCCAAATCAGATCAGAAGATCAAAATAAAATATTTTAGGTGAATGGACTATTGAAGACCTAAGCTCCATTACAAAAGTTCCACCGTCTGCTTTGCGACGTCGTCTGAGCTTTTGGCAAAATCACGGATTGATTTCTGAAACAACCCCAGGAATCTTTACTCTGTTGGAAAAGGAGTCGGAGAAATCTCAATTCGAAGACATGAGTCTCGCAGAAGCTGACGAAGAGGATTTGGAATCAGCAATGGCTTCAGCAAGTGATCAACGAGAAGAAGAACTTCAAGTAAGGAACTATAAGACTAGTTTAATCCATGGACTTTTAGATATTTATTTGCAAATTTTTTTTCTTAGGTATTCTGGTCCTATATTGTTGGCATGCTCACGAACCTCGACTCCATGCCAATAGACCGCATCCACCAAATGCTAAAGTTGTTTGCCTCCCACAGCGGTGGAGTTGAGTTCACTCAGGACGAGCTTAAGCACTTTTTGCAGCGCAAAGTCAGAGAACATAAGCTCATATTTTCGGGTGGAGTTTATCAATTGGCGAAATGAATATTGGAAGCTTATCAAAATTAAGTTGCAAACGACTGAAGAAATCATGAAATAAATAATTGAATAAAGGTGATAACGTTAATAAAATTTACTGTCCCATGCTGAACGTTAACTTTTGTTAACTGACGCCTAATCTATTTCTTTTCGGGGTTATCTGACACCCGCGTACCCTGTAAAGCCTGCGCCTAATCATGTTTTTCTGTGAATGACTTGAGGGTTCTGAACGGAGAGCATGCAAACAGGTACACAATAGAATACACAGCATCATTTACGTCTAATGCTTAATTTATTTAAGGTTATAGATTTATATGCTAATCCCGTTATCAACAAATTCAAACTTATTAACGTTATAAAACTAAAGGCGATCAAAAATATGCTTGATTTTGATATACCTTACAGGGTTAAACAGTTTTTGGTTTCATAGAATAAATCACGAAATCAGTGGCTAAATTGATCACTGTATACACGCAATCAACTTGTGCTTAATTTAATTCTGTAATCATTCTTAATTGTAATCTGTACATCAAAAGTTACTTCAGGTGTGAAGACATTCTAGTCCTCGTGCAAGAATCGAGCTTGATAGACACTTTCCCGATGAATTGGGCTCAGGACCGCGTTCAGAATGGGCGAGATCCGCCTAATACGCTGTTGAAAACGATCCCGATCTCGGGCCATCAACTGCCACTCGCTCTTCCTAGCGGCGCGGTAGGCATAGTCCCAGGCAAGCATTACGTGAACTTCGGGTTTCATGTTGAAACGAACCTTAGGGTATTAAAAGTTAATTGATTAGTAAAGTCATTAATTTTAGAATGGGTATGATTAACACACCTTCTTGGCGGATGTTGAGCTGTCGTTAACGCACTCGCAAGACTCGATCTCCTCGGTATCCTCATCTTCACCGCATGCTGTGAACTGAACGCTGCTGTCGTCGTCATCATCCTCGTCGTCGTCTATCTCATCATCCTCATCCTCCGCATCATCCTCAAAGCAAATAAAGCTATCCTCGCTGCACTCGGAGATGCTCCGCTGTCTCTGCAGGCGATCCCCCTTGGCTCCTGAGCTTCCAGCATTGTTGTTCCTGTCACTGGACACTTGACTAGCGGAGTGCTCCTCCGCGGACTCCTTGAATCTCGTCTGCGTATGAGGGTGCAGGTCGATGAAGAAGTAGCAGGACGACGGTACGCAGCGGCGGAGGGCGTCCAGTTCGAGTCCTGCCATCTTGGCGCCCGGAGGACTCTGTGCATTGACGCACTTCTGCAGGGCGGTATGCATCTGACTGACCACGTCCATGGCCATTAATTTGAAAGACATCATGGTGGCCAGCGGATCCAGGGGGTCGGACTGCATTGGCGGGATCAGGAGATCCTCGGGGACCTCTAGGGGTTTGGCCTCGGGCTCCTTATGCACCTTGTTTGGCTTCCACAGCGAGCCAGTGGAAAGGGGTCGCGGCGTCGGTCCGCACCGATAGTGTTCGTAGATGGGGGAACTCATGTTCGCAATCAGGCGGAGAACAAAGAGGAAGGGGTCAAACAGCGCGCCCATAAGGGTGTGAAATTTCGACATCTAAACTTAAAGACACAAGTATGCTGTGGTGGGAATCCCTTGCGAAAGGCCATTTTCTTGAATTTGGCTTTGGGTGGCATTGTGGCCAGCTCAATTTGAGGCAGATTTATCCATGATTACTGCGATTAACTAATGTAATATGGGGTGAAATAACGCACATATATGGTGAAATGTTACGTATGTCTTGCATCCGATCCTTTGCGCGCAAGTTGATTTCAGTTGTAGGCTAGTTCCGCTTTAGTTTCGAGCGTATATAGTGAGATATAATGTCCAGGCACAATAATATTCAGAGTTTTACACGTTTTATACCAGAATAGTTCCATACTTTTTCACTGAAAATTTATCGATAACAGACGTTGAATCACCTTGGGTCTTGTTGTTATTGTGAACATTCACTCGCGCACCCAACAAATCTTTCACACTCTAAACAGGGTATTCCTGTCTATCGATATACATTTTTTGTTTTAATTTGATGTCATTTATTTTGCTAAATTATATTTCAACGAATTAAATAAACAAAATCCTTTATTTATTTATACACTATTTTATCGTGATTCAAATATTTTAAGTGCAGTATAATTAAAACATAACAACGTTTTCGATATTTTATTCTATATTTTGTAATCCAGTTTAAATTTCCGCTATTAACTTTTTATATTGAACATACAAACTTAAATTCCTACAAATTTGAAACTGAATTGGATAATTATTTTATTCTCTTAATTCCTATTAGAATTAAAATTCCGGTTGCAATAAATGATTTAAGGAAATGGTAAAAATATTAAATATATATTTTAACCATATCCTTAAAACATTTATTGCAAATATTAAATCTATATTTTAACCTTATCCTTAAAACATTTATTGCAAATATTAAATCTATATTTGAACCATATCCTTAAAACATTTATTGCAAGCGGAATTTTAATTCTAATAGGAATTATGAGAATAAAATGTTCTTAATTAAAACCTTATTGAAATGTTTATAGCGAGTATATCATTTTCATTTATTCTATTTATTTTCTAAAGGAAAGTTAAGGAAAAAGGCTGTGTTATAAAAGAAATGAAATATAACCAACGTGACCTCGTGTTCAATTACTTTACAATTAAGAAAAACATTTTTGCTCAGTGTAACTTTTCAATTTTGTTGGACTTGAACGACTTTTACTTAGATAACACATCTTATAATTGATCACCCTGTATGTAACAACTAAAGATTACATTTTTACGACTTACATATTTACTTATTAATTTATTATAACACTAGGAATTTAAACATATACGTTGTTTCATTTATTTGCATTCTAAAAATTTAATACAAAATATTGCGGTCGCTACGATCAACAAGATTACTTCCGTGTGTCAGAGCACAATTAAATCATGCATACTCGTATGTACATTGTTCTTTAACCGATATTTATACCTGACACTGTATGAAAATGCAAGTGCATGTTCCGCTGCGTCATTCTATAGATAAATATATACAAGTATATATGCATCTATATCTGTATGTTCCTGCGTATTTTTTTAATACTCAATATTAACTGCATATTATATCAGATATTGTATATAGAAGCATATTCAGACATATGTACATATGTGGGAATACGTACAATATCCATGTATTATTCAGATTTTCCGTACTCAAAACCGTTCAGAATTGTCTGAAATAAACAGAAGCCAGATTGATATTCATGCGCACATATTTACACACGTATATACATGCATACATATTCCCGTCAGTATATGCACACAAGCACACTTACAGATTAATCAAACAGCCATATGATTAATACACATTGGAACAGCTGATTCATAAGCGTCGCTGCCAATACATGTACATGCCCCCACCAACTCGCCCATATGTTCGTGCTGAGTTACTCACACACTAGCTGACAGCGCTACTGCAACAGTTGATATCAACAAACTCAGGGGTGGAGTGAAAAGGGCGCCGGTCGAAGGGGCGCTTTTTTAATTTTGGCTGAAAAATAGAAAGAATCTTTAAGCTATTACCTAAGAGAATAAATTGAATAGCTACTAAAAGAAATAGTTCCGAAAAAGCTTAACATAAATAATTAATTAACAACATAAAGCCCCAATTAACTGCAAGTCCGCCACTGACCATTCAAGGAAATCAGTCTGGCTGAGAGTCATTATGCACACACACACGCTCGCACGAAACCTGCGCTCTCTCTCGGGCGCACGCACACACTTCCACCGAATGTATCTGAAGCTGGTATGGGTGCATGTATCTGTATCTACGTGCTGTGGACTCAATCGTAAACTTTGCAGTCAGTTCACTTGAACAGCTGTGAGCGATCGACGTTGTTCGGGAACGAAACGAACACAGACACAGATACTCCACACGGACGCGCATATATATACTTATATGCATAATTACATACATCGCAGTACATGGGGGCTGCATAAGAAACAAGTACAACAAAATCACAAAAAAATATACAACAAAATAAAAACGTAAAATCTTTTGCGTAGTTTATTCGCTCGCGTCGTTCGTTTCGTTTCTTCACTTTACTTCACTCCAATCCAATCCAATCCAAACCAACTCGTATCTCATCGCTTCGTTTTTCGTTGTGCTGCGCTGCTTTGCGTTGCGTTGCGCCGAGAGTTGCGTTGCTTCTTCAGCTCGATTCGGATTCAATTCGATGTTTAGTTTAGATTGACCAGGACAAGAAGAAATGCCCTGGTCTCGCGCGACTCCGACTCGGTAAAGATATAAGCAATCTAGACCCCCAGATAAACTTACTTACTAACTAAATCTAGTAACGGAAACCTGTGTGCATAAATAAAGTTGTGATTAAGCCCCGATATACATATATATAACTAATACCCACGATCCGTCACCGTTTAAAAAAAACTTATTGTCTATAAACATTCGGTACCAGCTGAATTTCAAACAAATCTGCACGAAAACATTATCAAAATATTTGGTGTTTCAAAATCAACACGTAAAACAAACACACTCGACGAGCGAGTGCGAGTGTGTGTGTAGTGCAGCAGTATTAGTGACCACACAAACATAAGCCACATAAGTATGCATTACATACGTGTGTAAACTCTCTGCACATAAATACGAGCCAATCTATTTAATTCAGTTTCAGTGCATTTATAAATTAATAAAATGTACAATAAATACGGAGAGCGAGTGCGATTGTGAGTGTATACGTATATAAGCTCATTACACGGACGCAGCGAACGTGAGTCTTGGAATATTGCAAACACAAAACAAAAAATAAATAAATAACGAGGAACCAGTTTCACCTTGAGGAGCAATACCTAGTGCACACTCACACAATCACAATCACACACATGGACAGCATATGCAGTGAACGCGAGTATTTTGCTAAATGAAACAGCCCGATCAGTCTGCGACTACGAATACATAGTTCATATAGTGCATAGCATATAACACATAATTCGTGATAAAGCCCTGGAACATCTGAACCCAAACCAGAACCAGAACCTACGCCTTATCGGTGCCCCACCACTGCCACTGTTTCTGGGACTATGTTGAAGCGGGGATCGGGACAACTGCCCTGGGATACAGATACTGAGTCTGAGATACAGATGCCCAACCAGATACCCCATTATCACTGAATGTGGAAAGATGATAGCTAAGCCCAACCAGGCCACCACCGAACCACCATTCAGTTTTCGCCCCGGAACAGTGCCAACGGTTCCAGCAACCACCCCAGCGAATCCAGCGAGTATAAAGAATCCAGCCCCAAAACCGGAGCCACAACTACTACCCCGCACTTCGCAACCCCAAACCCCTACGACACAAACACAAAGCCAGCCAGCTATTACTCATCCAGCGGCTGTGGCTTCGCCTTCCGCGCCTGTTGCTGCAGCTGCACCGAACCCCCACACCCACACCCTCACCCGCAACCTCAAGCTCAACCACCCAGATCCCCACCTCGTAACCCCCGAATCCGAATCCAATATGGACGACGAAAGATCTCCGAGCCACAGCGGCCATGAAATGACACTGAACATGAACGGCATCGATTCCAGCCTGGTGTTCGGATCTGCACGGGTTCCTGTCAACTCCACCACCCCGTATTCGGATGCAACTCGAGTGAGTAACACTGCCTTGTCGACACTGCGAAAAATTTGGATTAAGTTCTGGGCTCTGAACGGTTTTTTGCTTGAGATAGAGTAGAGCTTTCAGGTAGAATTACTCAATTACTTTTTAAAATGAAACAAAAATGTTTACTCTACATTTTAAATATGGTTGTATCACAAAAACCTCTATATATTTAAAATCTCTTGCTGAAGGCCCTAAAACAAATGCTTCAATCTTATATATTTTATACCTACTAATTTAAAAGCAAAACAATTTCATTAGATTTATAGACTACTTAGATAGCCCATGTATTTTTAGATATGAAAATTATAACATTTCTCGCCCCGTGTAGACAGGGATGCATTTTAGTTGACACGTCATTTTGGCTCCCAAATCCGCTATCCGGTGGCCTGATCTCGTCTCGATAGGAAGATCCGTTCCATCTCATCTATATGCATGTATGTCCACTCAGCCAAAGTGAAATTCACGCCAGCGATGCATTTCTTATCAGCTCTAATGGGAACTAGTTAGATAAACACTCACAGCTGTCTCGTCAAGGCAAACGTACTTCATATTCGGCAGAGAGACCCACATTAGAATACATACAAATACTTTTTCCAGACCAAGCAGGTCAACAAAAAGTTTGACTGATAAGATTTCCTTTTAGATTAGATTCAAGTTTTTTTGCGATTATTTTCTTTGTTTACAAATACAAGCACGGCAAAACAATTAATGTAGATTAGCAATCGAACGGACGTTTGTATTTATTTACGCTTGATCATAAAAGCTCAACTTCATACTCTGACTTATTATGATGAAATACCCTGGGAAGTGGATACGTGGGAAAGACTGATGGATGGTTATTTGGGACATACATATCACCTGGGAGCACTGGCTGATGAGTTCCCGACCATAGATACATTCGTGGAATGCGTGGAAGTGCATTTTTTGTCCCCGTACATTTACGGGGCGGTTGTACTCGCGTTTCGCTTCCCTGATGACTCACATTATTTGTCGAGCTTGCATATATACGTTTGTAGATATGTATCTGTATGGGGCACTGTGCGGATGGATATGCTGTTCGAGCGGATAGTACGTCTATAATTTGCGCTGCTTAACTGTGACCGATACATATTTGTTGATATGTTTTTGTCAAAACACAAGTTCCTTATGGCGATCTACCTAACCGCAAGAGTGTCCATAAGTATTCGTCATCTTGTTTACCACCCAGACAATTTGGTATACCAGCTAGCCAGAACCTCCGAAAATACATAGCCAGGAATGCACTCAGTGCCTCCTATCCAAAGTTAAGCGTATTCTAGCAAATAAGTGTGTAAATAATTGTGCGCGCACATAGCACACATAGCACATTTGGTGCATTGACCTTGCTTAGCAGTTTGTTTTTTACGGTTATTAGTGCGGACGGATGGAGGAGGCAATGGCTTTGCCTTTTGCCTTTGGCGTCACGAACAGAAAACTCAATTGCGTATTACTCGCGTATATATATATGTAGAACCTGAGTACATATGTACTATTGCCAGGCGTCGTTGACTTCTGCGGTTACATGTTTTATCTTTACTGCAAAAAATGAATTAATATAGTATTCGAGCTGATGACCTTAGAATCTAAGCGTGCGGCAGGAACGGTTAAAATCGAAAGCCCGAGCCCCAGACCCATTTCATCACTTTTACTTGTTCCCCAAAGAGTGTATATAATACACATGTATCTGTATCTCACGGATGCGGGTGTCTGCAACTTCTGGCCTGAGTATCTGTGTGTGTTTGGGCCCGGGTTCGCCGTGGTATGAGTGTGTTGTGTCTACAAGAGTCGGGCTGCTTATTAGACTTGAACTGAACTGTCTGACTGACGGCGACATTGAGAGTGAGTTTCGGAGCAGAGTTGCGAGGGCAAAGGCAAAGGCAAAGGCGATGGCGATGGCAATGGTAAAGGCAATGGCCGATGGAGCATCGCATCCCGTCGGCCCCAATACCATACACTCTCGTACCATCGTCGAGTCGTTTCAGCTGAAAGTCTGCTCCACTCAGCCCGCTCAGCTCATTTCATTTCAGTTCGGTTCAACTCGCTACTGCCAAGGGTATCGCCTCGGATGTGGATGTGGATGAACTCGCGAGGTACACGAACTGCTGCAAGGTCGAAGTTAACGCTATTAATAGGTAGTTTCTGCCGTCTCTCGCGGCGAGAATAAAACGGTTATTCACATTGGCCAAACGAGGCGACGCGAGACGCGTCACCGCTATGACCTATTCCTATGCCAAATGCTGGGTTCCCGAGATTGGTTCATGCCCAGATCGAAGGTATTGTCAACCGGGAAACCAGGAAGCAGATGCGAATTAATGCATGCTCCCCAGTACATCGGCCCACTTGTACGCGTTCGAGTATCTTAACAACCGAAATACATACAAATACAAACCATATTTCGTTTTAGGAGCGTTTTATTAACCTTGGCGGGGACATTGAACTTCAAACGCCGCGAATACGTATTTTTCGTACAGATACAAATGCATACATACCGACATAGACAAGGCGGTATACAAAATGCATATATGTCGGCGCACACAAATGTTCAGATGGACGGGTATACGTATAGTACACCTCTGGTGTGAATTTTATTTCCTAACTCTTTATCTGTGATACGTTAATATGCAATGAACATTTATATACGCAAAAGTATATTAGGTAAATGTGTTTTTCGCATGAACAAATTAACGGAGCGTATCTACCTACATATTTGAGGTTTTTTAAAAAGCAAAGGAAATTTCGTTGTTCCATAATTTAAGAAAACAAGGGAGTGTAATAATTTATTTGCTGGGAAGTGCCGGAAGTAATGTTGAATAAATATACACGATTAAATAAATATATGTGATACAAATTACTCAGTTTTAAGGTTACTTTTTACCTTACCTAGGTTAATAATAAAATCAATATCTTTTATCTTAGCTGCAATTATTATTTTCTTTAAGGTCAACGAGACTGTATGTTCAGCTTTTAAAAATTAAATTTTGTTCATTTTAATTGGGCCTTATAGCAAATATTACAATTTAGTTTTTAATCATCAATCGTTTTCAAACAAATTAATATAAAGTTTGCTCAACAGTGAGAGAGAAATAATCGTTAATGAATTATACGCAATTTCAGTTCTTAAAAATAAATAACTTGATCTATAAATATTCGTTACAAAAACCAAAACCTGTTGTATTTTGTGAAAAGTAAAAGTAATTAACCTCCTTATTTCCTCTTTTTTTGCAGACCAAGAAACATTCTCCCGGCCATATTAAGAGACCTATGAATGCCTTCATGGTGTGGAGTCAGATGGAACGCAAGAAGATCTGCGAGCGGACGCCGGACCTCCACAACGCCGAGATATCCAAGGAGCTGGGCCGGCGATGGCAGAGCCTGAGCAAGGACGACAAGCAGCCCTACATCATCGAGGCCGAGAAGTTAAGGAAGATGCACATGATCGAGTATCCCAACTACAAGTACAGGCCCCAGAAGAAGCAGACGCGATCCCCGGGATCGCTGAAGCAGAATCCGGACGCAGACAGCTGCGAAGCTAAAAATGACACTCCCAACAACACACTGACCACTCTTGCAATTAATGGAACCACCACTGCCTGTCGAAAAAGCAAAAGATCTACCTCTACATGTCAAACTGGTTCAGTTTCGAAACGATTAAGGAACGATTCGGGTGATAACTCCAAGCCTAAATACGAAGTTAAGGGGGAGCCTGCCGAGCAGCACAATACCGTGGATATTATCCTACCCTCAGCCGATAATCTATTAAGCTACCAATCATCTGAATATTTACCTCTTAGCACGAATAGCAATGCCGATTGCGATGAAAAGCTACACTCAGACCTGAGCACGGGTCCCCTGGAGTCGCGGGAGAGTCTATCCGACGTGGTCCACAGTTACTTGCCGCTCTTCCTTAGCAGCAACGAGAACTCGCAACTCAACTCCTCGTCGCACAGCCACCACAATCAGTCGGATCCCACCGCGGAATTGATAGACAACCTCTCCGACATCAGCCCCATAAACGACCGCGAGGAGCTGTCCGAGGAGGTGCTTAGCTACCTGCCCTACCTGCAGGTGAATACCTCGGGTGGGCACACTCTTAAGGTGGAGCCCAGCCTGCTGGATAGCAATCCCGGCCTGATTGAGCCCGTGTTCGACTCCGAGGACAACATTGTGAACGACGCCAACTTGCACTCGGCCAGCCATCAAATACCTCCATATGTGCCTGACAACCACGACTGTTTCGCGGAGGACTGCGGCGTCGGGGAGAACTCCTCGCACCAGGTGGAGTTCGAGGTGGGTCCTCAGACCGTCACGATGACCATGACCTGTACCGTTCCCTACGGCGGGCCGGATGGGGGCACACATTCCAGAACGACGACTTCAACCCGATCCCGTCGGCCACCGAGGACAGCGACTGCAGCATACTGACCACCTCCAACTCGCCGCAGATCGGCTTCAACGGCACCAGCTTTGTGGAGACGGATACCATCGGGAACCATTGTACATACACCCAACAAGACTACGCCGGAAATGTAATTGAAACACACAATGATCTCACCTACGCCGCACACGATAACAACGGAGCTCTACTAGCTTACACATTTGAGGACTTGCCGCCTCAGCCAACCGGTAGTCATTTAGAATTTAACACTAACAAGTACGAGTTTGCAAGTTATTATAAAATGTGAGAGATATTTAAGTTTTGTGTAATTTATAACTAATCTAATTGTACGTTTATAATTTTACACCAAATTATATATATAAATATATATATGTATACAGATAAATACTATATATTCCATAAATTCTATATACAAAACAAAAAAAAAACGAGAATAAAATGCTTTGCATTGAAAATATTTACGATGGAAGAGTTTCATTTAACTGCGTAGCGGAATTGTTGATTCCTACTATATACGATATACGAGTGAGCTGATTAACCTTGCTGGTGAACAGCTAATTATTTCCAAATTCAATTATTAAGATTTCCGTTGGGATCTCGCGAATTATCTACATATGTTTATTTACACGCACAAATATCTTGCATAAATCATTGGTGGCCAACAGAATAGGATACGGAATGATGCTAAACCATCATTAATTGTTATACACGATAAAATAATCCAGACAATAAAGTAGTATACATTCGTTTCACTTTCCAAAGCTGTCAACCGACGACAAATTACAAAGTGCTCGCTTCGATATGTGGGATATTGTGTAGGCCAGAGTCGGGATTGGACCAGTAATAGTAGGGAGCGCCCTGGCTAAAGCAGAATTTCATGTCCAGGGTTTCCCCATTATCCACGTAGTACATGAGGTAAAAATTGCACATCTCGTCTTCATTCGTGGGACTTTTCATGAGGGGAAATTTTATTATTAACGGTACTATTAGCATTCAAGAACCAGGTACTTACCCAATTTTGGTTATCCGGTGACGGGTACTCTCCAGAGTACACCTCACGGCAATCTTATCTCCTTCCACAATGGGCGCCCTGCTGGTGACGTTGTAGAACATCTGAGGCGTTAGGGGATCCCTCTTGCCCAGCTGCAGCCACTCTTGTTCACCTTCACTGTTGGTTCTGACCCGGTATCCAGAGACCACCTTTCCCAGACCATGGGTGTGCACCCGGTAGGCAAAAGGATGCAGGACCTTTGGCTCATTCACTTCGCAAGCGGTTTCCAGGTGCTCCGTTTTCATGGCCGGAATCATTCCGTCAGTGCCCAGCAATAGAGTACCTGCCAACTTTTTACGTCTATTAGGGAAAAGTAAAATTAGTGTTAAAACATATTTTATAAGCCAGAAACTTACGGCTCTTCTGTATAATCCAAGAATACGCCAGAGTCATCAGTGGAACCATCTGGAAGGGGATGCATATATTGAAAATCAATTTTATTATAGACATTTCAGTACTCACCTTTAAATTTGTCAATGTGGGCATAATGAACCTGCAACACCAAGTACTTGGTCGGTGAGTTCTTGCCCACCTTGAAACCCACTCCCTCGGGCAAATTCAGCCTCTGGGCGTCTCTGGCCCAAGCGTATATTATCTGTGTAAAGAAAAGTATGAGTTCAGTTAATATTTATTATTTTAATTATTATTATTATTATTATTTATTAGCACCTTTATACGAATGTTTTGTGTACAATCAAAACCATTTAGATACTCTGCTTTAGATCGGCTTATTTATTTATTTAAAATATATACAAATCTGTTTTGTTTCCCCTAGAACTTTCAACCTGCATTTCTAGGTTTTTAAAACTAAGCTTTAGTTTCCGGAATCGTACCCCATATTATACAAAATATATTTGATCGTTGTTAACTTTATTTTAAAGCTGGCCAAAACTTTAAAGGCATCCCCAATTCTGTCAGATTGAGGAAAAATTGTTAACGGAAATTAATATCTCGACAATTCCTCTAAATTTATCATTTTACTGCCCAGAAAACCTTTTTTGAGTAATGTCCCCTTCTATTTGCTGCAGGTGCAACGAGAAGATTTTAAACCGGGCAGTTTGCAGCTTGGGCAAGGCTTACCATCCGCACCACTTCACCTGCAAGGAATGCGGTCTGGTGGTGGATCGATGCCTGTTCTTTGCGGTGGAGGACGACGTGGTCTGCAGAGAGTGCTATTTGGGCAACCATGCCGCCCGGTGCTCCGCCTGCCGGACTCCAATTCTAGAGCGTGGCGTGGCCGCCATGGGGCGCAAGTGGCACGAAAAGTGTTTTCGGTGCGTGAGCTGCAGCAAACCGCTGATCTCGGCGTCCTTTTTCGATATTAATGGATACCTCTTCTGCAAGTCACACTTCCGGGAACAGTTTTCGTCCCGCTGTGCCAGCTGTGCGAAGCCCATCGATAGACAAGCTGTGGTTGCGTTGAGCACCAAATGGCATGCGGAGTGTTTCATCTGCTTCATTTGTCGCCAAAGGATCACCACCGGTGAATTTAAGATCCATGAAGGACGACCCATCTGCATGGCCTGTAAACCCTTGGTCTTAAGCCCTTAAAATTTGTGTGCCTTATAAATGTCTAACTGTCGAGCGGTCTTTACCCTAATTTAAATACCTGAGAATGTGCATGGGGTGCGCAGGGACTGGCTGACTCTTCTTTGGAAGCTCGATTCATCTCGCCACAATTCCTGTTTGGTAAAAATAAATAAGTTTCAGAAGATCTCAGTAACATAACTTCAGAAACTCACCAAGTGGTTTTCGTGGTTCCGGGCTCTCCGCATCCGTAAAGCAGCATGTGATGAGCCGTGTTCATGGTGGCATTGGGATTGAAGCCAACTGTTAGAGTTCAAACAATTACTGCATACTTTTCAATTGAAAGAATCAATGATAACGTACCAATATAGTAGGTGGTAGTTGGATCGACTTTGATTGGTGTGCACAAATACAAATCCAGCTATATTCATTTTGTTAGTTTTGTTAAAAAAGAACGAGAATAATAAATTAGTTTTAGTAAAAAAAGAACGAGAATAATAAATTAGATTGTCAACAAGTATTATTCAGAAACTAAAAAAGTGAGTGGCCTTCGGCGGCCCTATGCCCTTTTTTGCCACCCTCGTAAATTTTTGTATCTACAGCGCAGGTTCGAGAACTGCAATCTACAGGTTTCAACGGATTTCAAGGCACTACATGTGGGTGTCAAATCGTGTGTGTATTCGAGGCACCTAACTAACTAACCATATGGAAAAATTTGCACATTATACGAAGATGTTTTTCAGATGCAAATCAACACATCCTATATAGAGTACAAACATTGACATTTTTCCCCCTGTATATTTATTCATTTTGTTGATTACAAATAAATGTATGCATAAGCGCACAGCTGGGAAATTTGCTCTTCCATATGGGTCGAAACTAAATGTATCTTTTTTGGGGCACTAAAAACTACTTACTGTTTGCGGGGAAACATTGGGCATCAGGAATGGAAACGAAGCCGTTGTGCCTGTTGCGGAATTGGTATCCAGATTCCGTTGATATACCGAGTTTTGGTAGTTCCCCCCTTTTACAAGGCCGTCGACACTTATCAGGCTGATAAGCAAGAGGAATCCCACGGATACGGTTACTTCAGATATTCTCGGCATTTTCGTTTTTCTTTTTTGTTTCAATATGCACCGAATACTTGTTGAGAAAACGAAACAAAAAACCTTCCTATGTGGAAGAACAATACGTTTTGTATTGCGCCCTGATAATTTTCCACACGTAGCTAGGCCCAGCTTATATATATACTTGTACTAAGGTGTTATCGATACTTAGAGCCGTTAATCGATGGCGGAGCCAGGGCTGCGAGTTACTAGCGGTACATTTAAAACCAACTCGGAAATGCATGAAATATACCAACAAATAGTTGTTTTATTTAAACTGGGGGTAACTTTCTATAAAAAAACACCTGTTAGCAAATAAAATTCACTAGAAAAACCAGGCCAACTAAACGGGGCTGCATTCGTTTCGACCCACTACGGAAATCATTCATTCGCATGCGCAAAACAATTGATTTTTTATAAACAGAACTCCAATGTTTATGGTGCGCTCTTTTAAATATAGTTTAAGTCCCAAAGTTGGAACTGCTGGGATTTGGAAAATAACTGTCGTTTAAATGGAGGATCAGGGCGAAGTGATGGACCAAGCCGCTGGTAAGCTTAATATTTCAAAAGCCCAGGGCCCCAGAAACCGATGTGCTAACGGTAACGCACGTTAAATAAAAACAAGAGCAATGCTTAATTATTTACACATACTTATGACATCTAGATGACCCCATTATGAGCAGCCAGCAGTTACAGTCCCGCCAGGATTCGTCGAGCAAGCTGAACTTGATGGATGCCAGTTCGTTCAGCATGCCGCCTCCTAATCTTCACTCCTCGAAGGTGATCAATCCGAACAAGGCGATATTCACCATAGACGCGAACACGGGACAGATATTCATTGTGAACAACAAGGCCTGCCAACTACTGGGCTACACATCCCAGGAGCTGAGGAACAAGGGATTCTTCGATCTGCTCAATGGCAAGACGGAAAGTCACATCTCATCGCTGGCGGAGATGCAGATCGAGGGCGACGAGGGCAGAGTGGTCCTGCTGAGTGGCAAGGTCATCGAAATGAAGACCAAGACGAGCAACAAGATCCTGGTCTCGCTCTGGATCCGTCAGATCAGCACTGATGGCAGGCACATAGCCGTTGCCGAGCCCGTGGAAAGACATATATGCCACATAAGCACCGATCGATTTGGGGTAATAACATCCGTCGACGCCACCACGGCTACCATATTCTTTTACGAATCCACCGAAAGCGTTGTGGGCATCAATATCGTCACGCTGATCCCGTTTATAAAGCTCCCCGATCCGGATTGCAGGGAGATACCAAAGAGCCTGCGAAAACAGAGGGCCACAGGACGAACTACGGATGATGTCAAGTTCCCACTTTGTCTGCTCATTGCCCTGGATGAAAGCACATCGACAGGATATGGCATCAACATCACCGTCTGGGTTTTCCAGAATCTCAGTGGACTGATTGTGGTGGACGACGTGGGCAACATACTGATGTGTAATCAGCCCTTTTCGCTGCTGATGTTCGGTTATGGTCAGGACAAGATTATGAACATGCATATATCCTCCATTTTACCTAACTTTGGCAAGGATTCCCGGGAAGACAAAAGTCCCAATGTCTCAAACACCTCAATAACCAGCAATGACTGGGAGCCGGATACCGACCCATTCGTCCTGGACAACGACTCCTCGCTGCAGTCCTGTAAAAAGAACTCCGCCAATAAACCAGTGCCACTCCAAACTAACAACGAACCCTCAGTTAGCGATGCCCACATGAGCTGCAATCTGGAGAACAGCGGTGGCCTGTTCTGCGATCTTCGACAGCCAGACGATTGTACAATAGATGATATTTTAACACCAGTGAATGCCTCGAATAGTTTTCCCGCCGATGAGTTCGAGGGAGGATCCCATTCACACATTAACGAGATGTCCCTCGACAAGGCAAAGTCCGCGTCCACGGAGACTTGTGATGCCTCTGGCAGTAATCCCGCCACCAGGCTGCTCAGTTCCATCAACGGAAGCTTCGTGGGAGAGGCCATCCATGCCGATGGCACAGTAATCGAGGTGGTCTACTCCGTGCTCCTGCAGATCCTGCCATGCTCCAATCGGGTGTACTGCATCTGGGTGTGTCGCAATCCCAGCACTCGGCTGGATGGAGAAAAGTACAACTACGCGAATCTTACGTCCACATTCAACAGCATGGCCAGCACCATTGAGCAGTCGCTGGGTCAGGTCATAAAGACAACGGCTGCCCAGAACTCCAGCAGACCGAATTCTCTATCCCTGGTCTGCAAATACGAAGATGAGCTTTATGTGGGGGACTACAGCAAGCACTATACTTCGATTCGGCAGATTGGAAGGGGAGCTTACGGGTATGTGAACATGGCTTTCCGGAACACCGACCGCCTGCTCGTGATCACCAAGTTCATTCTCAAGGAGAAGCTCTGCTCGCAGTTTATGGTCAAGAACCGCGATTGCAAGGAAGTTCCTATCGAGATTCATCTGCTACAGACGCTGAACCATAAGAATATTGTCTCTGTGCTGGATGTTTTCGAAAACGACCTGTTCTACCAGTTGGTGATGGAGAAACACGGCTCTGGAATGGATCTGTGGACATTCATTGAGCGACGACCTCTGATGGATGAAAAACTGGGGAGCTATATTTTCAGGCAGGTCGCCGATGCCGTCAACTATTTGCACGAGCAGAAGATCCTTCATCGCGACATTAAGGACGAGAATATAATAATTGATCATAATTTTAACATTAAGTTGATAGATTTTGGCTCTGCAACGTTCATGGAGGAGGGCAAGTTCTTCTCAACATTTTATGGCACGACGGAGTACTGCAGTCCGGAAGTTCTGGCCGGGAATAGATACGTGGGTCCCGAGCTGGAAATATGGGCCTTGGGAGTTACTTTGTATGTCTTGATGTTTTTCGAAAACCCATTCATCGATGTAGAGGAAACATTGAAGGCCGAGATCCAGATACCTAAAGTGGTGTCCGATCAACTGAGCCGTCTACTAAGTTCCATGTTAAACAAGGACCCCAAATACCGCTGCACCATGCACCAGTTGATAACCGATCCCTGGCTCACCCAGGAGGTAAACCCATCGGTGTTCAGTTTCTCGTGGATAGTTCCCTGCAAGGCGCATGAGGCGAATCCAGATATATATTTCTCCGGCTACTTGTACTCCAGCACCTCGGTGTTGTCCACAATTTCGCCACAGGAGAGCTTCTCCCACATCGAAGAGTCCTCCATTGGCGGAAGTGATGACGCCAAATTGGCATCTCACAGGACGGGACTTAAGTTGTGTGTTAATGAACGTGAGTTATAGATATATTACTAGTAAAACTTTGTAAAAATCTTTTTCTTCCAGCAAAACACAATAAGATGGACACGCTCTATGCAAAGCAATTCCAGTTGAACACTTCAGTTAGTAATCACGAACTGAGGGCCTCGTTACCTGACTCCAGCCACACCGAAATCGGGGGTTCTATATGCTCCTCGAAATCCGAAAACGATATATTTAAGAACAAACTCGAGCCCTGCGTCTCTGCTTATAACGTAGTAAGCTTGCACGATGTGAGCACGAAACCTAAAACCCTCGATCTTAAGTAAAGTTCTATATCTGTTGTACATGTGTAAATCTAACCTATACATACTGTCATATGTAAATAGTAGCATCTGTGAAAGGACAATTAAGGCTTGGGAGCGGAAAAATATGTAGAAGAAAATAAATCAATTTGATTGTTACTCGTTGTGTAGTTTCTATGGAAAGAGTATGTTGTACCCAAGATATCTTACCTTGTTTCACCCAAAATCAAAAATATTTGGTTTTATGCATAATAGCGCAACAAATAACTGAATAACATTTTAATTGCTTCGTATAGAATCACCACGAATTAACAACTATTTATACACAGACATAAAAACTACTGAAAAGTAAGCGTTCAACTTAATATTTTTTTGGATGCTTGTGCGAATCGATTAATCACGTGATTGTATCCAACGGAAGGAAATGTAAAGTTGTGATTGCGATTGCCAATTAATAGTACCATTTACAATTATCCAGTTATTAACGATTCCTAAGTTTAAACAACTCTCAAACTTTTTACAAATATATATACTGTAAGCATAAGCATTCTACAAAATGTATCTAAAATATCGTATCGGTGTTTTCGTATTTGCGGTCCCAATAGCCTCCGCTATATAGCCAATCATCGGTTTTGGTACTAGGGTTAGTTACGTATTTAAACCACCTAGAATTGTGAGTTCTTAGTGAGCAATCAATTACTTTATCAGCTTTATTTTACCTTGGAGTCCATTCATCGCTACTGGTGGATTTTCTTTGTTTCCGTGTGTGCCTTTGTTTCTCTTCGAGACGTGTTTTCTCCTTGGAAGCACCATCCAAATTTCCGTCCTCTAAGTATAATATATCAGGTCGCAGTCGCGAATCGGTAGGGCATAGTGTTAGCGGTGGTTTCATACTATTATTCATAGCGTTAAGCTGCATTGCAAAATGCGTAAACTGGTAATACTAAAAGGGGTAAGGGGATATATAATAACTGAGTGATGAGATTTTTAAAAGTGTTTCTCACCTCGTTACAATTGGAAGGTCGCGGCTTACAACTCCACAAAGTCGTGGAGTCTGGTATGTCAATTGAATATGCAGAATCACTCTTTGGTATGTCACCCTCTTGCTCCAGAGGTGGGTAGCTATCGTTCTGAAATGTAACAATTTTTGAGATACTTTTCGATGGTAACTCAAGAAAGTCTTACACTTACATCTTGAATGGATAGGCTGCGAAATGAGTTAAGCTTAAAACTATTCAATTTCGAGAACATTTTCTTAGGCGTTCCGTTCGGCGATCCATCAAAATCGTCATTCTTTCTGGTTCCCTGCTTCAGATACTGAATGTAGGAGTCCGCAGAACAGCATTTAATAAACTCGGTCCATTTGCCATACAGAAAGTATAGGTTCTTTTCACTAAGCAACATATTGTATTCATTAAATTTCCTCTTTAAGTACTTTAGCTTTTTAGCTTACCTAGCATCCTTAACGAATCCCTCAACGCGATGTAAGTTTTTGGCTCCAGATCCGGCTGACTTGAAGGTGAGACTTGCCACATGGCCAGTGGAATGATTGATGATCTCCATTTTTCCGTATTGCTCTATCCACAGTCTGCCCACAATTATATTGTGAACGCAGCAATTGACATTAGTCCAACTGTAAGATTCGTTCCACCTGAAAATAGTTTGTATTAGTATATATTTTTGTCTAGTTAATATATAGTCAAAAGTACTTTGGAAACTCAATGGTGACAGTTCCTTTCGGGTTCACCTCAACACTCTTTCCCCAAAACTTGATTTTTGGGTTAATTGTACCGTGAAACTTAAAGTCTTTGGATTCTGCATGAAATGCAGATACTGGAGGATGATGAGAAACTTGCTCGCAAACAATTCGATAATCGCCCTTTTGCAGCTCGTATGTTTCACCAAGAAGTGGATTAAATGGTTTCCCCAGGCGCTCCCAGTTTGAGGCTAATGCCGATACGGCAAATGCTGGAAAATAAATTATATATTTTTGTTATCAAATGTAATATTGATTTACTAAGAGATTGCAAGTATTGGTTATGCTCGTGATTCATTGCTACATATATCTTTACATTTGAATATTAAGTCATAAAACCATATAATTAGGCGTAGGCGTCTGCAAAGTGAAGGCAATCCATAAGTATTTTTGTAATTTATAAAAAAACAAACCACTGATAAGCTCAACCACAACGCATATGCACAATATCATTAGGAATCGTGTAGTCATTGAACCCTTAATAGATATATTGTGTGAAGTGGAAAAAACCACAATCAGAAAGTTTCCGATTTTTAAATGAATCATTAATAAGTTCATAACCACAGACAATTTGTTAAATTTTTGGAACTTTCCGGAAAACAATTCTTATTTATTAAATGGGCTGGGAGAAACCATAGCCCCTGATAACACTTACCCGCTACGTATTTCATCCGTTCCGCCGGAGTTTCCTGTTGAGCAGCCTCGGTCAGGAGCTGTGCGTACTCCATGTACTCGCAAAGTCTCTGGAGGAAGCTCAGTGGTTCGTTCAGCATGACTGGCATGGTGATTTTGCTCAGATCCTTGCCAATACAGTTCTTTAGAATGGCCCAGATACTGACCTCCTTGCGGGAAATCATCGGAGCCGGAAGTTCGGTTCTGCGAGTGATAAGATACAGTGTGAGTCGGTGGATGAGTAATTCGGAGGCACTTTTAACCACTAACCTTTCCACATGATCTGAATGGTCGCCTTCTGCCATTTTTTGAATCAAGTGCAGCTATACCCAAGAACTGATTGAATTCGTGTGTTAATTGTGAGCTCAATTGATTGCCAGTTGACCCTCTGATACGGAGACGAATAAGTTTACACTTGGAAAGACATGTGCGACGTGTTGGCCAGTCGAAAATCTAAAAGGGTTAGAGCTTAATCTTAGCAAGTGAGATTACTGGAGTACTCCGAATATAGTATATACATATGTCTGTGTGTATATGCCATCGCTACTCGGCTGTATACCTTTTGTTCGTAGTTGCTATTTCGATGGATTGTAATCTTGTGACCAAGGTTTGTCACTCATTGATTTCTCTACTGCTAATGAACGCTGGACGTGTAGATGTTGTATGTGTGTTGAGATCGGTTTTATTTCGATTCACATTGTGACTAAACTGTATTTTGTATTGTACTAATTGAGGTGTTTGCGTGTTCTACCTAGCACTTACTTTAAAATATAAGCTTTGGACGAAAATTTAATCAATAGTGATAAGAAAGCTGTGTACTGGACAGCTTTTCAAACGCCAAGCTTTTCGCAGAGTTGATTTTGCCGAATCGATTTATGTTTTCTGTTTTTTGATTTGAACATTTGTGTGAGTGTGTTTACCTTTCGACGAACACTTATGTATCTCAGCAAATAGATAGGCAAATAAGTAGATTCGACTTCAAGATACCCGCTAATCAAAAAAAAGTTCCCCTAAAAGCAAACGGAAAATGCTCGTTTCGCCCACTTGAAAATGTTCTTTTTATAAACCACTGAATAAGAGTACTTATTTTTAGCCCTGGCATCTGTATCTTTTATTGGTGAAGGTCATTCACATTTTATTGATTGGCAAGGGCGATAAGTCGTGGGTGTGTCCGCTGGTCTGTCAACAAATTAAAAATAAGTGTATCGAATGCGAATCTTTTCGTTTTAATTAACCAGATAATATATTTATATATATAGAATTTAGATGTTGTATAATTATTTATATTCCATATATACAAGAAATAAAAACAACATTCTCTTAACACTACTTCGGAACTAATTGACTAAAATGTTGTAAGCAATTCCTCCTGGATGCTATTCGATCGAAGTAGTTGAGTGGGGGTAGGTCCGCCGGCGACCGTGTTCAGAACCTTGGATGACGTTGCCGAGGCGTTCTTTAGGTCATGGTACTCATCGCAGAACGTCTGGTGGTCGAGCGGAAATAACGTCATGAGACATGTTTCTTTCATCACGAATAATACAATTTATTACCTTTAGACGGCTGCCCAAGAAGATGGCACGTTCGCGTTTCCTAACCATGTAGTCGGAGGACATGAGCCACCTGTGCTCCAAGCAATCTTCGGTGTATGGTCGTTTTCTACATGAATTCGTGAATGAAAAGTTGTCAGTTGTCAAATGCAGATAAATATCAATCATAAATGGCCCTGTTCCCAATTCTTGGGCGGACTCTGTTGTATACACAGCCATACCAGAGATTTATTTACTTATCTTTAAAAGCTCATCATTAATATTTAAAGTGTTTTATAATTTGGGGTTACTTTTTTCTCTGTTTGAGAGGTCAATGAAATGTTTTTGAATAATATAAATGATATCATCTAATGGTGGTTTTATACATCTTAAAGCTGACATACGTATGATAAAAAATCATACGATTTCAAGAGCAAACTTTTAATATTACCATAAGACCGCGAAATATATACTTATGTTTATTTTTGTTCATATTGGCAAAAGTATATAAATGGCTTGTTCAAGATAGCATTAATTCGCAAACACGGGTAAGAAAAAAATTCCCATGACATTAATATTTTAATAACTTAGTCAGTTTTAAATATTATATAAATAAACAAAAGAATATTAGTACTCACGTGGGATGGCGCTTGAAGAGAAGCATAATGAATCGCGTGGCCTCGGGAGTGACCTCCTTGAACAGGTTCTCGAACCTGTAACGCACGAAGGAGATGTTCTGCTTGGTCTCGTACTCGTCGGCGCCGCGGAATGGACTGCATCCGGACAGAAGCAAGTAGGTGAGCGCTCCCAGCGACCAGATGTCGCTCTGCGGGAATATGGGCTCGTCGTTGATCATCTCGGGCGGCTGGAAGTCCAGCGATCCGCAGGGAGTGACCTTCATGCCCAGTTTGTTGACCTTCTTGGCCGATCCAAAGTCGACCAGCTTCACCTGGATGGAGCGCACCGAGGCCATGACCACGTTGTCGGGCTGGATGTTCAGGTGGCAGTAGCCACGCCAGTGCAGATACTGCAGGGCGTCCAGCAACTGGGTCACCACGGTGGCCACCATCTGCTCGGAGTACTCGTGCCGGCTGCTGAAGTAGGTCAGCACATCGGCGCCCTGCAGCTTCTCCATCACGAAGATGGCAATGGGCACATTGAGGGGCTTGTAGGCACTAAATAGCGCCGGGATGCACTCGTGGCGAAGGGTCTTAAAGTTGTCGAACTCGGCCACCACATTGTCCTCGTTCTCGTCGGTCACCTCCAGGATCTTGGCCACCACCACGGTGTCGGTGGACTTCTGGATGCCCTTCACAATGGTGCTAAACTCGCCGCGGGCAATCTCCGAGATGAAGCTGTACTTGTCGCTGACGGAGGAGTCGGTCACCCAGTTGGGCGGCTCCCGCTCGCAATGATAGTCGGTGTGGACGCGCTCCTCCTCGGGTATTACTTGATGCCCGTTCTCGGTGAGCTGCTGTAAATGCTTCATGGCCTTGGTGATGTGGATCTTGGGGGCATCTCCGCCCACCGTCGATGCGCCCACCGGGATGCCCATCTCGCTCCAGCCGATGCGGTTCTTGGAGGCCAACCGGAATTGGTAGTTGGTATTGGGCTGCAAGTCGTGCAGCAGGTAGAACTCGTGGTCAATGTTATCGGCCACCGTGGTCCAGGCATCGCAGTTGCTCAGCTTGTACTGCAGGCTGTAGCAGAGGACCGTGGAGTGGCCATCGTCGCGTGGTTGCTTCCAGCGGAGGAGGATTTCGGTTCCACTGTTTGCGGATATCTCCGGCGAATCGGGGGCATCGGGCAGAGTGGCCACCACGATGCGGCAACGGGCCACGGTCTGACCCACCTTGTTCCTTGCCACCACCTTGTAGACTCCCACATCGAAGTGCAGGGCCGGCTCGAAGCGCAGAATGGAGCGCCCATCCTCGTCCACTGAAATCTTGATCCTCTTGCTCTCGGACAGAACCATGTCGTTCTTGAACCACTGCACACACGGCTTTGGATCGCCCACAGCGAAGCAATGGATGTGACTGGGCTGGTTCTCAGTTATGGCGATAGTCTGGGGCTTCTCACGGAAGAAGGGTGGATAGCCCTCGCGCTGGGTCTCGATCATGGCATCCGCCTCGGTGTACTCATCCAGTCGGGGTCCCAACTCTGTGCGCAATCGCCTGATGGAGTAGGATTCATTGGCCGCGTACATGCTGATGCGACTGCGGGTGCGCTCGTCATCGATCTCCTCGTCCATGATGTCAGTAAAGCGACGTCTCTCGCGGATAACAGGTAGCTACAAAATTATAATATTTTAATACTCCCGATATAACCAATGCTCCACCTTTTACTCACCGACCAATCCACTGAATCGTTCAAGGCAAAGGAAGGCGATCGGCGATGGGCCACCTTCATGTATTCTCGCAATCTCACAGGGAAGTTGACATCACGCAATTGCAAGAGATATGTATCGGGACCGTATTGGTAGCTTTAAAAAAATATTTTATAAGATAATTAATAAAAAAATACAAGGATTTAATCGTATAAAAACGAGAAGACTTCGAAATCTGGCTGACGCTATTTAAACTGTTATTTAACTATATATTGTACTTTGTATACTTACTGGCTCTCCGATTGAATCAGACCCAGTTCGTAGTCGGGATGCAAGTACTTGGAAACCACTTCCTCGCGCTTGGCACGGATTCGTGGCTCTGGCAGTGGCTCCGGGGTGTTCTCCGGCGTGTAAACGTGTCCGGGGGGATAGACCATCTTGGATGGGTGCTGGAAGCAGCCGCTGAGGCGGCGCCTGCGGAAGTAGTTCTTGCAGGAGGCATTGGCATACCAGTCCCTGAAGTGATCGTAGTAGTTTCGCAGACGATCGGTTCCGATCTGGTAGTCATGATCGTACACCTGGCGATCGAGCATGAAGAACCAGGGGTGCTTCAGGGCGGTCTTCACATCCATACGTTCCTCGGGGCTGTACAACAGCAACCGGCTGATAAAGTCACGACCATCATCCGAGATGTGAGTCCAAATCTCGTCCTTGAAGTCCCAGCGTCCCTCGCGAATCTTGGTCAGCGTTTCCCTGTCATCGATGCCCAGGAACGGATTGTGACCACCGAGCAGGACGTAGGTGATCAACCCAACGGTCCACATATCGTGGGAGAAGTTGACTCCTTCCTTGTTAACAACTTCAGGGGAAACAAACTCGGGCATTCCGTAGTCCAAGGTCGACAGATTGTGCCTGTTGATTTTCCTTGACAATCCAAAGTCAGACACCTTAATGAGATCACCGCCGACCACGGAGATCAGAAGGTCCTTGATCTGTTATGTAAGAGGGAAGATTTGAAGGGGTTTGTTTTAGGGAATATTTAAAACTACCTACCGTAAGACCCATGTGGCCCACTCCCATTTCGTGCATATGTTCCAGTCCCCACAATGTTTGCCTGACGTAATGGGCGATATCTCGCTCGGTGTAATAGTCGCGTCTAAGGAGATTATCCCTAACCAGCTCTCCGCCGGCAGCCAGCTCCATGATCAAGGTCACACTGCGGTCAGTATCATAGGCATCGTATGGACGGATCAGGTTCTTGTGATTGAAAGTGTTCATCATCTCCAGTTCGTTCAGCATGAACGGACGTAGCTCGGGTCTGCCATACATAATCTTGGCAGCATAATTATCTCCAGAAGAACGCTCCACGGCATGGTAGGTAATTCCCTGAGTTCCACGACCCAGCTCATCTCCAATATCATATTTGTCCTGGTAGCGCAGCTGTTTGGATCGCACATACGGATGTCTGCCGTAGGTCTTATAGATATACTGATCCTCGTTCTCCTCGATGTGCACTGTTACCGAAGTGCTAATGGAGCCGGCAACATTCCTGGCACTAATGGAGTATAAGCCACCATCCTTGATGATCGAGTCGTGAATCGAGAGTACGTAAATATCCGGGTCATAGGAGCTTATCTGTATGGATACATTAAATTCAGATTAATTAAGTTTGTGGGAAAGTATTTCTTAAATATAAAGTTACCTTGATGCGGGATGATTCGGCAATCGGTTTCCAGTCCTTGAACCAATGCACTTCTGGCAATGGAATGCCCACCAACTTGGCCTCGATTCTTCCGTTCTTGCGGGCCATGATGAAGGTCTCATCTGGACGCTTCAGGAACCTGGGATGCTCGGCAATCTCTAGTCTCACCCGCTGTCTGGCCTCTCCATGTTCGTTTGTGGCCACTGCTTCATACCAGCCAACATCGCGATCCAGCATTCTAAATGGGATTTTAATAGATCAAATAAAGTACTTAAAGTTAAATTTCTTTAACACACTTGTTGATGAATAGCGTAGCCTGTCCATTTCGGGTGTAGCTCTGATCAAATCTGCCACCCGATTCAATGATCATGTCATCAAAGTAATAGGTCATCTTTGGCTTGGGATAACCATAGACAAACCACATAAGCTCTGCGTTGTGATCCTTGACGCCATAGCTCATATCCTGTTCGCGCAGCAAGAATCTATAGAGAAAAGTTTAAAGTTTCTTAAGAAAACATAAATTTAGATTTATTTACTGAGGAGCCTGTGCCAAGCCATCATGTGGAGGTCTTTCAATATCGAAGTCCTTGGGGAAGTAGGGTGAAGTTTCTGGCCTGAAGTCGGTTCCTGGTGGCAAGTAGGTGTAGGTTTTTGGTGGATCTGGTACCAGTTTTTGCCTGCAATAATATTAACATTATTAAAATAAATGACCTATCTCATAGCCAGCTGCTTTCTCACCTGTAAGTTTGGGTGTAGGGACTGGGATCGCTTACACCAAACTTATTCTCCACTCGCACCCTGAATCGGTAATCCCGGAAAGGTTCCAGGTTACGGATATCACAGGCACAGCTGCGAACTCCGGTTCGAAGAGTACGCCAATCACCCTCTGGCAAGTCCATCATTTCGATCTAAGAATTGACAATTAAATAAATTTGCATTAAGTTTGAGGAGTAGATTTTGTAGTAACTCACCTGGTAAGTGATGGGATAGCGAGGAGTCAAAGGCACCGATGGATTCCAGGACAAGAGCAATCTGCGATCGGTCATGCGGGAAATAATGGGACCTTCTGAGAGTGGCGGAGGAGCACCAGACTTCTTGTACTTCTTGAAATCGGTATACTGGTCTTCCAAAGGCTTCTGCTGACTATCCAAAGCTGCAATTGGAAAGTCGCAATTAAAAACAGTTCGAAAAGTATTTTATACTCCTTACAGTCATAGAACAGTTCGGCGTGACAAATGTCGTCTCCGTATGGGTTGAAAATGCGGCAGGAATAGCGGCCCACATCGTACTCGGTCACATTTTTGATGGTCAGCCTCAGCAGGCCGTTGGGCTCGATATCAATCAAAAATCGGTCAGATGGGAAGAGCTTCTGGTCGTTCTTGAACCACTCCACTTCGGGTTCCGGATATCCGGTGGCACAAGCCGTGAATTTAGCAATCATGCCCTCGTAGATATCACAGTCGCCGATCTTTTTGAGGAATACTGGGGGCTCCGATCGCGAGTGCTTCTTACTGTGAAATATATATAGATTTTTAAATCTTAGTTTATTACAAAATTATAGATTAAGATAGACACTCACATCTCATTGACGATGTCGAGACGTCCTTGGGTGATATCCTTGCCCTCCCTGTTGCTGGCGATGCACTTGTAGACACCCTGGTCGCCTTTCTCGCAGTTGTTGACAATCAGCATGTGATGATCGCCATCGTTCTTGATGGTGTACTTGTCCGACTTGGGGATGGGCTTGTCCTGGAAGTACCACACCAGATCCGGATAGGGAACACCGGAGACAGTCACCGGGATCTTGGCATTGTTGCCGAACACCTGCTGCTGATCGGATATCTTTTGGGTAAACACCGGTGGTTTGTAAACCTTCCTGACATTGGCGTTGCAGGCGGACGAATCCTCGCCCAGTGGATTGGCCAGGAGGCAAGTATAGTTGCCGGAATCAGCAGCTTCAGCTGGCTTGATGGTCAATCCGATGTGCTTGCCATCGCAGGTCATCAGCAGACGTTCGTTGGGCGTCAGAGTAACGCCATCCTTGGACCAAATCACCTCAGGCATTGGGTTGGAAATAAACGGAGCGGAGAGCACCAGCTCCTGACCCTCATCCGCGTTCACATCGCGCAGAGCAGACACAAATTGTGGTGCCTCCTCGGTGGCGGTTTCATCGGCCTTGGGTGCAACATAAAGCTTTGCCTTCGAGGCGGTTGATCCCTCAGGATTTTGGGCAATCACCTCGTACAATCCGGAGTCACCAGGAACGGTCTTCTCGATGATTAGGCTCGTACTGTTGTCCGGATTCTCCACAATGGCAATGTGGCTTGGATCGGGCTGGATTTCGTGACCGTTGTGGAACCATTGTAGTTTTGGCTTCGGGTTACCAACCACCTTGATGTCCATCTTCACGGGGAAGCCCTCGATGCTGGAGGTATCCTGTAGCTCAGCCACGAAGACTGGCTTCGACTCCTTGGGCACAATCTCCACCTTGGACACACCCTCGATTTCGCCGCCCTTGTTGGCAATCAGGCACTTATAGACTCCGGCATCTAGAGGCTGGGCGGAGTCGATGCTGGATAATGAAAATTTTATATTTATTATCTTTCACTTATATTATATCTGCAATACTCACATCAAACCAATCTGACCATTGGGACTGTTGATAAAGTTAATCTCTGGACTTGGTCGCAGCAGCATGCCATCCTTATACCATTTGACTTCTGGCGCTGGGAATCCAGTGACCTGGGCTTCCAGCTTCAGGGGTTCTCCGACGACAACGGTTTGACTGGTAATGGGTTTCAGGAACTTGGGCTGCATTTCCTCAGCTAAAGGATGTAGGAGTTGTATTACCTTTTAATCTAGTATCTTAAAAGATCTTACGTTTAACAGCCACCGCACAAAGGGCAACCTTTTCGCCATGAGGATTGGATATAATCAGCTTGTAAGCTCCCGAGTCATTGGGCTGGCAATTGGTGATCTCCAGTTTAACCAGGCCATCAGGGTTGGTTGATATCTTCACACTAAATAAGATTAAAGATAAGTATCAAATGATTATGAATATAGTTGAAATAGTTACCCCTCGCTGGGCTTGACTTCGTCGCCGTCCTTCAGCCATTGAACAGTGGGCAGAGGACTTCCATCCACACAGCACTCCAAGACAAGAGGCTCACCCTGGAGCACATCCAAGGCATTATCCAACTTCTTTACAAAGCTAGGTGCGAGGGCCAGCAAGCCCAACTTGAAGGGGGCCTTGGTCACTCCGATTTCATTGGTGGCCACACAGGTGTACTGGTAGTAGAAGTCATTATATATCTTTCTCTTTTATAAATAGTTTATAATCTTACCGCTCCCACATCGTTTTCCCTGAATGTTTTGATATCAAATACACTTTCGATTTGGTCGGAACCCTTTTTGGTGTCCTCCTTGCTGTGCAACTTATCCTTGCTGGGCTTATTGACGGCTTCATAGTTGATGGGCTTGTCGTCCTTAAGCCACTCAATAGTGGGCAGTGGAACACCATGCACCAGAACCTTGGTGGAAACTGGTCTGTAGTCGTGGATACTCTGACTCTCAGGTTGCACAATGAAGGTGGGTTTCTCCACTGCATAGAAAAATAGATTATGTAGAACAGACATAGACTCAGTTACAGAAAAGAGATCTTACCCAGCACTGCCAAATTGAAGTCCACTGTGGCCCTTCCCTCGCTGTTGGTGGCTGTGATGGTGTACTTGCCATCTTCACTGGGGGAAACTGCCTGGAATACCAGTCGGTACTTGTCCGCATCCACGTCGGCGATCACCTCGCAGTTCTCGTTGTTGCAAAGGTTCTCATTGCCACGGGTCCAGGAAACCTTGGGTTTCGGATTGGCCTGAACCAGAGCCTCGAAGCAAATGGTGTCGCCCGGCAAGCATTTTCGGTCATCCAGGCCAGTAATCTCCGGCTTGGCCAACACATCAATCCAACCACTGGTGGTCAGCTCACCGTACTTGTTCTTCACCTTCAGTTCATAGCGTCCGGAATCCTTAATCTCAGCTGTTTACAAATACCATTATTAATTTTAAGCTAGACATAAAATATATGTAGTTTTTATTATACCTTCCAATATGTTCAGAGTGCAAGAGTACTGAACCAAACCATTATCCGCGTCCTTCTTTTCCACCTTCAGTTTGAGATTGTTGCTCTCCTTGACGGGCTGACCATCCTTGAGCAAAATAATTTCGGGGGCAGGATCTGCAGTAAACACAACTGGCTCGGAGACCTTATCGCCTTTGTGGACCTTAATGTCCTTTAATCCAGGTCCTTGTGTAAGGATAGGTTTGCGATACTCCGCGATTCCTATAAATAAGAATACGGGTTACGGATTTTTAAAATAATTAAAATAAAGTTATCTTACCCGACAGAGAAAGATCTCCCTGATGCGATTTTTCACCACACTTGTTCTGCACAACCACCCTATATTCTCCTGCATCTACCAGATCCAGTGACTGAACCTCCAGTTTGTAATGATCCTAAGGGATTTTAACAGTTTAAAAATCTGAGCTCATTTCATTTAATATTAAATAATAACAAACCCCATCGACAGTGATAGCGGTGTGCTTATCGGCGGTGATTGGCTTTCCATCGTGATACCAAATCGCTTCCGGTTTGGGAATACCAGTGGCAATGACTTCATACTTGAGTGGTACACTTTCGTAACTGTGCTGTTGGAAGACATCAACGTGCACGATTTCAGGGATAGCTATAAAAATATAGAGTTTATCAGTATATTTGTATATATGAGTGGAATCGCTTAAATTAACTATTAGATTTATGTACAGATTGCATATTTGATTCGTAGGGTTAGTTTCGGCAGTGCAGCACTTACACTATCTTCAATATTTCATATTTTACAATATTTATAATTTATATATAAGACTTCTTAGATATATTGAGTAAATACAATCCTGTTACCCAAATAACCATTCTTATGTACCATCTTATCATATACAATACATCCAATGCCAAGTGCATAAATTTAAAGTCGTTTTATAAATTTCTGACTTGGCCGTGCGCTTATTTTTTCATTTCCCAATGATCGTGCAATTATTAAATTCACTTTTCTTTAAAAATCATATCTTTCACGATGCTTACGCGTTTATTACACTTTGTTATTAATTGTCGTTTGGTTTAGATTGTCTGTACAGTTTTGTGTTAAATGTTTGTGTTAAATGAGGAATGTATTTAATATGTACAATGGGCGTGCGCATATGAAAAATAATGTATGACCATTAAAATATTGTGAAATGTTCATGGTTATTTGTCATATTCAGGGTTAATAAGTTTATATTTAGAATTATTTCGTTTCGTTCTCATTCATTGCATTCCCCAAGTATTTTTAGTTATGTTTATTATATTGTTTAATTGGTGCATTGAAAATGAATTTGGTTTACCCCCTTCTTCAGGTTCTTCGGTCGTCGCAATCATTGTTTTTGTAACGGTCTGTCCCAGAGACAAAGCGTCGCTAGCTGCATCAAGATTTCATATTGGAGATGGGAGATTAGGTTTAATGAGATTTTTTGGGGGATAAGAAAACATCTTGGTTTTCCTTTTCGATAAGCTTAAAGTCCCTTTGTTGATAACCCACTTCCCTTATTATTTTCCTGTTTGTTTTATAATCTCGTAATGTTAAGAATTACTTACTTAAAACAGCCACCTTGCAGGTTGAGGTAGTCTCGCCAATAAAGTTGGTAGCCTTCATCTCATAGGTTCCTGCATCTTCGGTTCTGGCCAGATTCAATGTGAGATAGTAATTCTCAATGCGCTGAGTGTCCCGAGAAATCTTAATGCGGGCATCTTCATAAATTTCATGGCCGTCCTTGAACCTGTATCAAAACCAATATCAGTTAATGAATAAGAAATATAAATAAATTGCTAACCATTTGATTTTGGCCTCCGGTTCGCTGTAGACTTCCACCTCCAAAGTGAAGGATTTGCCCTCCTGGACTTCGACGTTCTTAAGACCGCGTTTCACCTTGGGCTTGCCTGTATTGAAAAAAATATATTAGTTATGTAAAAACAAAACTTTTTTGTAACTCACAGTTGACGGTCACCACGCAGTTGTCCTCCAGTTTTCCATAGTCATTCATGATCTTGCAGGTGTAATTGCCTTGCATGTTGGTGGCCACCTGGTTCATGATCAATTTGAAGTCATTGCCCTCCTCAACGTGACGGAAATCGTTCCTCTTCTCATCGATTTCGATGCCATCAATGTACCACTTGACATGCGGACGAGGATAGGCATCCACACCCACCACGAGCTCCACATTGGAATCGCCCTCAGCCACTGTGATGTTCTTCAGCTTCTGGGTGAATTCCGGGGTGCACTTGATGAGCAGCTGGGTGGAACTGGTGGCCGATCCGTGCTCATTGGTGGCCTTGACTGTGTACTTTCCGGCATCCACTCGGGTGGCTCCGGTGATCTTCAGGGTGTAGGCATTTCCATCGCTGCTCACGGTGTACTTGGCATCGGTCACCTTGATCTCCGTTTCGTCGTGGTACCAAATCAACTTGGCCTCCGGATAGGCATCAATCCTCACCGTCATCTGGACGTGCTCCTTCTCCCCGTGGATGTACTCGCTCTCAAAGTGCTTCACAATCACCGGCTTTGACTTCACAGTGCAGCTCCAGTACTCCGAGGTCTGGCTGAGATCGTTGGTGGCCTTGATGGAGTAGTTGCCCGCTTGGGAAAGCTTGATCTCCTTCACTTCGACAACGACCTTCTCCAGACTCTTGCCAATGGAGCTTGAGGAGATCTTGACGTTGCTCTCGGCAGACACATCCTTGCCATTGTTAGTCACCTGGACGGTGGGTTGCGGGAAGCCCTCCACTTCGATTTCCATCTTGATGGTCTCGCCGGCAGAACAGGTAATGTCCGTGACTTTCTTTATTTTTGGGGGAGCTTTAAGGGAATTGATCAAGATTAGTTGATAGTTTGAAATATAATAATATAACAATAAACAAGAAATCAAAACATCTGGTTCAGTATATTCGTTTCTACAGAAAGACAGTTTCTTTCATCAGCAACTATTTCTAAAAACTTTGTGAATCATTGGTTTGGAATTAAAAGAATATCCAACAAATAGGACGCAGGTCTATAACAATACGATTAAATAAAAAATAGGGTAAGTTCAGTGGAGTTTGCATAACCATTATCAGTGAAGAAAAGTTGGAGTTATGGAATTTCCTCTATTATATTATTACCTTTCACCACCAAGCTAATGGTTGATTCGTCCTGGCCCAGTTCATTGATGGCCTCGATGGTGTACTCGCCGGCATCGGTTGTGTCGACATTCTTGATGACCAGCGACATGCTCTCCTCGTCCTCGTACATGAACTTGTGCCTATCGTCCACCTGGATGACCTCACCGTCGTGCTTCCACTGCACCGCCGGCTTGGGGAAGCCCTTGCATTGGAGCTCCAGAATCGCCGAGCCGCCGATGCTGGCGTTCGCCTCGCGGTGCTCGATCACCAGGGTGGGCTTCTCGGGCTCCCGGTTTAGAGTTTGAATCGCACCCTGAACCGAGAGCTCGGCACTGCACGAGATATTTCCGGTGGAAGTTTGAGCCACGCAGGTGTAGATGCCCGCATCCTCGGGCTTAACGTGCTGGAAGACCAGAGCCAGGGAGTCCTCGTCCTCGCCAAAGAGCACCTTGAAGCGTTCTTCCGGATCGAACTCTTCTCCGTTTCGCTTCCATTGGAAGACTGGCTTCTCACCAGCTGGCAGAATTTGTCCACTGAGTGCTCCAAAAGGATTTCTATCCTCTGCAAAAGTAAAAAAATAACAAGGTTTATTAAAATTCTGTAACTTTTAAATGGAAATAATTGCTTACCGACTGTGGTGGCAATAGCTTCGCAGTTAGCTTCACCGTATTTATTTGTGGCCTTACACGAGTAGGTTCCACTGTCACCCTTCTGCACATCGGCAATCACCAACTCATAGAAACCCAGATAGTCCTTGTCTCGAATAATTTGAATTCTATCATTGGTTTCGAGTATTTCCTTTTCATCCTTGAAGCTGAAAAAGTTAATGAAATAACATTTAATTTAAAATTTGATATATTTTAATTAGCAACTTACAATTTCACCCTTGGCTTGGGATCTCCTTTGATCTTGATCATGAAGCGGAAGAGAGTGTTCTCAATCATCTCGGCATCTTTCAGGCTAACCAGAAAAGCTGGCTCCACGTTGGTCTTGGTTTCATCATGGCCTGGAGCTGTATTTAAAAAGTAAGTTATCTTTCTGATATAATCCCATTGTTAATGGCCTACCTTGGCCAACAGCAAGCTGTGCCGACACAGTTGTGGTTTCAGATGCAGACTGAGCCCGAATGGTGTAGGTTCCTGCATCAGTCTCGCTGAAAAGACATCGAGGAAATGTTAACATAATTTAAAACAAAGGAAATGATGATAGAACTACCGACCTGCAGTTCTTAATGTCCAATCTGTAGGAATTCATTGGAGCTGCGGTTTGCGTAATTCGGTCAGCCAAGCGATCTTCCAGTGGCTTGTTGTCCTTCAGCCAGGTAACCAGTCCAGGCTGATCCTTGAATTGGATCTCGAAATGCGCGGTCTCTCCAGCTGTTTTAGGTTGTAAAATAAGCACTTTGAGGATTTTACTCCAATGTATTATATGAAATAAACATACGATCAACTTGCACGCTCTTCAGCATCTTCACCACCACGGGCTTGTCGACGGAGCGAAGGGGTTTGTCCTCTTGGAGTCGGGATGAAGACCGGATTCCAGCACGCGATTCTGCCACCGAGTAGGAGGCTCGACTTTCGGCACGGCTTTCAGCACGACTTGCTGCACGGCTCTCAGTACGTCCGGTGGCCAACAAAGATGAACGGGCTTCGACCTTGTCAACGGAACTCCGATCCCTCCTGGAACTTATGCCATACTGCGATCGCTCTACGGTGCTATCGTAAGAGGTCCCCCGGTCGTAGTCCCGCGATTTGGCTTAATGGATAGCGAGGTTTGAAGCATAGACAGGAATATTTATTAAATTAAAAATATATTTCATAAATTTTATTTTTTGGGGTCTCCCCAAAATCTCTAGATATTTTAAGACTAGGTTTTCTTTTAGGAAACCCAGACAACTAGAAATTGTAGGAACACCCCGCTACAATAAATTCTCAATCTAAACAAGGATTTAGCAAGGATTGGAGAAAAATAGGATTCAATGTAGGAAAACAGGAAGACACAAATAAATTGTTAATTATAAAGAAAACTTTAAACATTGAAAAGAATATATATGTTGTATAACACAGTTATTTACGATTAACTCAACAGATATATGTGTGTAGATGATAGACGTGACACTTGTGAAGTAAAACCGATGTGAGGCTGAATTTGAAGGCAAGGACTTCGCTTACAAGGAGTCTTATGAAGTTACACTGAAAGATCAACGGTACTGCAGTTCTTTGATAGTTACGACATCCCAGACATTGAGTTTAACTGACTTTAGAACGCACATTCAACACGGGCATCCGACGATGGACACAAAAACCGGTCAATACATAACTATTTTTTGGACCGATTGGCCGACAACTTACTTTCATAGCGACGTGTTGAAGCCCTTGAGTAGCCAGAATAATAATCATCCATACCACCGACGCTTTGGCCCCTGGCTTCAAAATCGGCACTTGGCTCTCTGAAATCGTCAGCAATAGACTCAGTATATTCGCCTTCAAGCTCAAAGATATTAACGGGCTCCTCAACGATCTCGTAAATGGGTCGTTTCTTAACGGGCGGGGTGAAAATGTGCAAGAAATCGCGGGCCTTGGCCTTCTGTACAGTGTCTTGGGCATAATTGGTGGAGTCCTTTGACTTCAGCACCGTGTTCTTGATGCTGCGAATCTTCTGCTTGGCATTGCGAAGCGACGTATCCGAGGAGGATACGTCATAGATGCCCTCGAAGAAGTTCTGGGTCTTCTGCTCTAGACTCTCAGTATGGACTAGAACGCGTTTGATGGTCGGCGGCGGCGGGGGCGGCGGTGAGGGGGGCGGGCCTTGACAATTAGTATCTCGATGGTGGTCTCATAGGCGATTAATGGAAGCGGTTGGAAGAAGCCGGGCATGCGCGTGAAATTGGGCGGAATGGGCGGCGGCGAAGGACCAGATTGCTGCAGATGCTGGTTAACCCTATTGCGATCGCCAGCAATATTAGCTAGCCGGTTATTCCAAATGGTTAGTGAAGCATGATCGGTTATGTTAGCGGTGTATCCCTGCTGACGGCCCTGCGATCCCTCCGGAGCAGTATCGCCATCCCGGAGGGACTCGCTGTAGCCAACGATGTCTTTCAGCTCGATGGGCTTGTGCTTGGTTACCACGGGGTTATCGCTTTCTACGGGGCGGTAAACTTGGATCTTTGGAATCGAATATGGTGACGGTTCTCGCTTAAATTCTTCGTCTTGCTTACCAGCTAAAGAGGTCTCTTCTGTGACTAATATCTCCTCTTGGATCTGACTAGATTGGCTTGATTCTTGTTGCACGACAACGGACTCGATTACAGTTTCGGTTACAGACTCTTTGATTTCCCTCTGGGGCTCTTGGGGTTTAGCTGGCGCGATTGGAGCTTCGACTTTCTTGGAATGTGAAGCTGGTTCTACTTTTTCAACTTCCTTGACAGGAGAAGTAACCTTGACTGGCTCAGGCTGCGGAGGAGTTACTTCCTTTACCGCAGCTTGAGGTTGTGGTGGTGGAGGAGGAACCTCTTTAGCAGGAGTAACTTCCTTCACAGGAGAAACAACCTTTTTGGGCTGTGGCGGAGGTGGAGGAGAGACTACCTTGACAGGAACCTCTTTGACCTCAGCTTTGCTATGGACTTCAGAGCTAGTCTTGACCTGGGAGCTAGTGATTTGGACCGATTCGGTCTTGGAGGATGATGACTTGGAAGTCTGCTGCTTCTTGTACAACTCTATGGCCTCCTGTTCCTGCCTAAGCAGCTCCTGCTGTTCGAGCTGAAGACGTTCCTTGGTCTCCTTGCTAAGGAAGTAGTTCTCTGCCACGTCAGAGGGTCGGACACTGAGATTCGGATCGTGGGCCTCGGCCCGTTGCGGAAGATGAAGGATTAGCTCACTTTCGGAGGCGATTTGAGATGAATCGACCTTCAGGTCATCGGCATTATGCTCTTGCAACGTGACGTCTTGGTTGATGTGGCTGGAGATCTCGTTGAACCAGGTTAGATGAGAGTCTGGGCCATGGGGCTTAATATTTATGGGTAAAAATGAGCTGGCCTCTGGCGTTTTCAGGCTCAATTGGATTTGTTTCTCGTCGGCCTTGTGCTCGACGTTGCAGAGCGGAAGCTTCACGATGTTTTGCAATATAAATACGGATCTGTTCTCGGATATCTTTCGGACCTTGGTCACCAAAATGCGCGACTTGAACAGGAAGCAGTAGCGATCGTGCGACTTGCCCTCCTTATCGAGTACGTTGCACCAGTCGTGGAGAAGCAGGCGACCCAATTTGTAGATATTACCCCGACAGCCCTCGATGCTGGAAAGAAACCTATTGTCGTACGCTCTACTGGGCACACTAAGCATTAACTCTAAGGCCCGATCCAAGTCTTTAACGTTTTCTTTCAAGCTTAGCGAGTACTTAATGAAGTCCTGCGAAAACAAACATTAATTGAGGTCTTTAGCAAGGCGCATGGTGATAAGCTTAAACATAGCTTGAATTAAGTGGTTAAAAATTAAAGTCATTAAAGAGTTGGCAGATAAACTTAAACACGGGAATATATGGGTTTATGTCGCCAAACCTTGAACAGAAGTTTATAGTCGTTTATTCTCTGGATGGGGAGTTTGAGGTGTTCAGAAAGAGATTTGTCGTCCCCAAGTTGTTTTGAAAGTTCCTGCAAAGCAAAAATGAACAGGTGTTTTAGTACAGGTATACATTCATATTTCCAAGCATTGCAAGGTCACTGGACTGTATGCCTCGTTCTCCAAATTTCGAATGTATTGGGAAATCAAATAATAATATTTATTGTTAGTCGCAGATTTGGTGGTTTTCTGCATCCGCTTGAATTTTGCGCCCCGTCTAATGAACATATACATTCGAAACACGATTTCTCGATCTCTCTCTCTTTTGGGGTTATTTTTGGAACGATGTTTAAAAAATTTATCACTTGTTGCAAAAACGGATACGTGTGCGTGCGTCGGTGAATGATTTTCTATATGCATGTACTTTGGTTTGGAAAGCTATACACATCTACTCGCATATACCAAATACATATTCGAATATTAGTATTCAAATGTTTGTTCAGATATTTTTATTCACTCTATGCGCCATGTTCATATTCACCAACTACGAATATTCACTGCTGAACCAATTTCGAAATGAACGAGAAAAAGTGAACTCATTAAAGTCAATGTTACAATATTTTTGCCAGTATATATTTAAACACTTTTAGATGTGAGGTCGAAATATGTGGGCTGAAGAAAAAATTGTTCACATATATATATTTATAAATGTATACGTATTAGCGTATCTTTTAATAAATATACCCTCGCACAGTAAAATTTCGGAAATGTTGCATAACGGGCAAACGTCACAAACATTCACAGATTGATTTGAAAAATCATTTTTTTTCCAGCGATTTAATTGCCCAGTTCTGGAGTTGTCCAATGTTAAATCGGATATTGGTGAGTGAAGAGTTTTTAAATGGATGCCCAGCCTCATTATTGAAGGCAATCGGTTTTGAGGGAATATGGGTCAAAATAATGGTTGAACCAATTAATGACTAGATAACTTCAAGTACCTAAAGCGAAACGGTTACGTATATGAATAATTAGCACGACACGACCGCGAACACTACTCGGAAGCAACTGAGAACTGCAAAAGCTTTAGAATTGAAAAGCGTCTGCCTTTAAAAATAAACTGATATTCTCGCACATAGCATACGCATAATATTTGAAGACGATTCCAACGTTTGCTCAGCTTCAAATTTATTCAATGCTCTATTATTTTTAATTTCAACCCACAATTACAATAAATAAGGGAAAGGCATTTATAATTTGGCATAAGGCCCTCAATGTTGTTTTGATGATACATATTATATATTTTTGATACTTACTTGAAAGTACTTCTTGGCATCGGGACTTGAGGTCAAGTAGTCCTGCGCCAGAGGTTCATTTTGGCAATACACAACATGTTTGTCAAAGTCCCTTTCCAATCGTAGAAAGGTTTTGGCCACCATGTTTGGCTGATTACTATAGCACTTTAGACCCTCCTTCAACACGCTGAAATTCCAAGTCTTTATACTGCTATTTGTTCAATAAAATGATGGTATCCTTACTTGTTGTGAAATTCAGCGATTTGTAGGAAATTACAGAATATGATATCCTTATTGTCCCGCACAGATCTTGGCACTACCGGCTTGTCTATACCCTTTATGTATTTCTCTACCACATGTAGTAGGTCCCTGGAAAATTCCTCCTCAGTTTCCACCAGTTCCCTGAGAATGGTTCTATAATATCCATTAATAACACTAGCATTATGTTTTCTACAAGGATTTAAGTACAATCTCTTACAGTTTTCTGAACTCCGCATCGCCACTTTCCTTGCCATTCGAGCTACTCATTGTGGGGTTAAATTCTAGTATTTCAATGGGTACCCAGCCTTCTTTGGGGGAGTCCCCACTATCGAACATTCTAACAAAGCATCTGAAAGTTGGTAAGATCTTATAACATTTTCTTTCTCTTAAAACAGTTATAATAGGATCCCTATTTTTTTTGGATGTCCAATAACGTACCTTGATTTTTCGGAAGCTTTTGAACTTATTAGTTCGACCAGGTCTCCCCGAGAAACGCTGATCTCGTCGGTGGCCATCGATTGAGCCTGATAATCCCGGCTCACGAATACTATATCCGCGACCTGTTGAGAAAAACCGATACCGAATATATATGTGCATTTCTTTGAAGTTGTAACATTTAGCCACACACATTTCTTTCAGCCATATTTTTCTTTCTCACTGAAATATCACTATTTTCTCAGATAGACCGTTATTTTCACAAGCCGGAAAGCTTATGCAATTTATCAAATACATCCGATATTTCCCAATGAACACCAAGATTTATCGATTTGTTCTTATAACACTTTCAGATTCAGCGTACACAAACAGAAAGTGGCTGTGCAATATTTAGCTCGTTAGCTGAAAGTCTATTTTGCGTTGACATAGACACGCGGGCTCGGCTATTTATTTCGATGTCCAATTTTACTGAGTGCAAAGCTTGCAGCTCAAAAACAGCCGAAACAGCTGATTTTCTGCCTCGAACAGGGTTCTTCACTTCGGGCCAATGATCCGAAACCACAGTAAAATCGTCCATGTAGAACTTTCGCAATTTTCAAATCACAGATACTTTTTCAAAAACAATATGTTGAATTGTGTTTGTATGATCATTTAACAGGCGTATTTATTACATGTTTTTTAAAATTAATAATTTGTGTTCCCATTTTTAACATCAGCAAAATCTTTATATAATACATTTTTTTTGTATTTTTAATAATAATATAATATTTTTATAAGCACTATACATTAGATTTTGTTTTATATGTTTAAAAATAATATAAATTTTTCTTTTTTTCCATCAATATGTTTAAAATAATATTTTAATAATAATATTTTATATTATCCAGACGAAATGTTTTTAGAGAACCAAATGAAATTAGTTTATATTTAAATTTTGAGTATTTTTATTATTATTGAGTGAAGTGCACACTCTAAATATTTAATATTAAATATTTAATCATCTTTTATCCGATATTATTCTACCGAATCACTTGAGAGATTTCCATCTGTCATAGGCAGCGGAAGAAAGTATTAACTTCAGTTAATTTTTTAACAAGGACATCCACTGTACACTTTTTCGTATGTACATCTGATGCACAAATGTATTAATAAGTAAATTTGGCACATGTTCATATCCCTGATTTATTTGTACACTTTTTTGGACACGCATAACTTACGGCATCCATTTCGGCTGGCTGTATTGATTTCGTATCACTCAATTAACTTCACACACTTCATTAATGTACGCACATTGGTACGTATTCGAAAATGTATTGCATAACTTATTACTGAGAGCAATTTCGAATTTTATTTTTTTTTATTTGCACAGGATTTGTGGCATGATTGGCCCCAAATATCGATCGTTGAAACACTAAATTTTTGGGCACTCGAATTCGTTTGTCATAATAATAATTGTCGAAGAATTTTACGAGGGGGCCAGTCCAATTCAAAAGTGGAATAGGTTTAAATTTAAACTTCCGTCGCGTGAAAAATAATATCTACTGCGTGCGGATACCAATGATTTTAACTGCATCCCGACAACTGTACGACTGATCGATATTCGCTGATCACAACAAAAGCTCCCCTCGAAAAAATCGTTTCACAATTTAAAAATAATGCACATGCACCTCGGGCATCTGCATGTGCATAGCCATGTGCTTAGATTCTCGTCTTCTGAAATACAAGCAAACATTCTAAAAGTTTATAGCTGTCACAGGAGTGCATATATATTTCAGCACCCAACAGTGCGCCAGCATACATATTTAATTAAGTATTATAATATATAAGCAAGAAGTGTCTATACGTGCCACTACGTTATGTTTATGTTCTGAAATAATGACTTTTGTAATTAATTTGCAAGTGCATTTCCTCCTGTCACTTGACTCATAAATGATGCCAAACGCCGACAGTCGAATAAATAAGTGGGAAATTGGCTTTACAAAGTACGAATTTAGAGGATTATTAGTCACTATAAAGGTTTCAATCATATTAAATTGGCAGGTAATCACTTTCATTAAACAAGTTATTAGCAACTTCTTAAATCTCAAATCGAAGTATTTACGCTAATGCAAAACAAAAGCTTCCCGGTTCAAAGCTTTGTTACTTTTCAAAAACACTAAAACGAACATCTTATTTTAGTTTTCACCACCAGCAAACAATTGAATTCTAGAATAGCATCTGCCATTACTAGTCCACAACAGACGAAGCCTAAAACTAGGCAAACTTATTTAGTTCAAGTTTTTAATAATAATAATAGTTTGTTGTAATAATAATTGCACATAATAATCTAATGATAGCCAACATTTTCTCGGGGAAGAAAAGCACAGGCAATGGAAGCCAGTAAGCCAACGAACGCATAGGTGGACATAGCTTGGACTTTGGATGAATCCATCAAAACTTGCGCCACAAAAGGAGTTAGCATGGCTCCCAGTCTGGCCAACACGGAACATCCCGAAACTCCCACAGATCTCAGGGCGGCAGGGTATATTTCCGGGGTGTACACATAAATAGCTTGGAAAATCCCAGATATCGTTCCTCGGGCAATGAAAAGAGTTACGGATGTTGAAAAGCGACTAGAATTAGAAGAATCATAGTAAAATGTAGTTCTATTTATAACTCTGGTTTGATTTCTCCTACCTTGTTACCGACATCAACACCAAAGTGCAGAATACAAGAACTAGATATTGCAGAACAATGGTTTTCTTCTTGCCAAATAGCTTGATCACCTTGATTGTAATTAGTATACCAGGAAATTCCGACAAGGTAATCCACAGCAGGTCCATAAAATCGGACGTCATAAAGGTAACGCACTCATTTGGGTTATTCTCCTTGTTTCTGGCCACCAAAAGCTCAGTTGTGACCAGCACCAATCCGTAATAACAGAAGGCCGAGGCCAGCCAAATGAACCACAACAATATAGTAGTGCGATATAGATTCGAACTGAGGAGAGATCTGAAGCTCTCTGTAGTACTCGGTTCATCATCGGCCATCAAGCGACCCATCAGCATATGTCGTTTGTTATTGTGAGCTATCTAAAATCGAAGATTCTACAATGATGTATATACTTTGTATTCTTATTATTCACCTGTTCCAGAACCTTGATGGCCTTGTCATTATGCCCATTGTATGAGTAATAGCGCGCTGATTCGCTGAGCCACTGAATTTGATGTAAGCTGTCATTAAACTAAAGTAACAAATAATTCTCCTTACCGGTGAAAGAAGTGTGAAAATTAATAAGGGGGTTGCTGAAAGAGCCAAAAGTCCACGCCATCCATAGTAAGGATAGATAACGAGGGCCAAAACAACTTCAAAGCAAGCGCCCAAGGCCCAGAAACACTGAAAGAAATACAGAATTCCATCAAAAAGAGTCGTATAAAAAAATACAAAGAAGTACTCACATCCATTAGTACCACGCACTTTCCCTTGTGTTTCGTAGGCAAAAACTCCGCATATAAGGTGACCCTTATGGGTAAAAGGAAAGTTTAACAGGTGCAATATTTGTAAGCCAATGGAATTACTCACGATTGTGGAACGCAGCCAATTGCAAAACCAACTAGACCTCTGAGGGTTAAAAGCCAAGCATAGCTGGGAGCCACTGAACTTAGTATACTGTATAAGACTAATAATACTCCAAATAAAGTGAGGGCCTGAAAATCAAATATAGTATATTAGATACTAGATTCGTTTATCATTGAAACTGATAATTCCTACCGACTTTCGCCCATATCTGTTGCTGAGTTGTGTCCAAAAACTGGAACTCAGCATCATGCCCAAAAACACAATGGTTGTGACCGAGGCCTGTTGGAATTTTGTGACATTCCACTCGCAGAACAAAGCTGGGCCGAGGATACTCAGGATGGCCATTTCCATGGAGTCGGACATCCAGCAGAGACCCACCAGAAGCGACAACTTGACGTGAAACCATCCGAAACCGAAGGCATTGATCGCCTGCTGAACAGTGTAAGTGTCTGTGGAAAAAAGAAATTCTTTTAGACACGCAGAAATGTGTGAAATGCTTTCTGTAGATACTCACCATCCGGATTTATAGATACAGTCTTTAGCTCTAAGGTTGATGAGTGTGCCTCCCTTTGGGCGAAATTTGCCGCCGAAGGAAGAGCAGAAGTCTCGTTATTTAGATAATACATTTCGCGATCTAGAAACACTTAAGAAAGTTACTTGGTGCCGCAAAGACCATTGAACTGCCCCTCCCCAATAAGCGTTTTAAACGATCTATCTAAATATTCACTTCTTAAAAGCTATACTAGGTAATAAAAATAAAAATTTTTGATATTCCTTTTTTAATTTAATTTTAGTGCTAAATATTACAACTTTATTTACCTTTTTCAAAACTTAAATAAAGTTATTTCCCAATCTATGATTGTGATTTATGTCTTCGAATGTAAATACACAGAATTAGCGCCATTTGTCTTAAACATCACCGGATATATTATTCTATAATTAATATACAAAATTAAAAACAAGTACGTTTTTAGATTTAGAGACAAATAACAACTTTCTTAGGCACTTTCTTTTTGCAAATAAGAAACTAAGAATCAGATGTAACGTAAACAACACGCATACACATATGAGGAACTCTCATATACCTTGTAAAAGGTAACGACTGAAGACTCCCAACAAAACTGGTCGATCGATAACGATAGTAAGCGCTCGGAATGAAAATAAATTGAAAATTCAAATTCTTTGTTTTCCAAATTGTATGTAGAATTTAAATAATAAAATAACTAAATAGGCTTAATTTCCGTTTGAGTAGATTGTCAAATATTTACACCTACAATTATTAAGTTCTACCAAGCCAACAAAAACACATGTTTTTAACGTTTACCAGTCAGAGTTCCACTATAATATTAAGATGGACAAAGATTCTTGCCAAAATTTCTCATTAGACTCTACGTCCAGTTCGCAGTTTGCTCTTCCGCCAGTCTGCAATCCCAAAAGGAAGAAACCGGAAAAAGAGGAAACTGAAAAGTCCGCCGAGGAAACCTCTCCACACTGTTCCAACGTGATAACATCGTCATCCACATCCTCGACGACCACCATATCCATAGGCGTATTTGATTCGCAATGCAATCTGCATAATGCACCTGTTCCCGAGGCCCCAAATATTGGCTATGAATTGAGCGTGGCCAAGTCAATTTTGCAGAAATATAGCACACTCAGTGGCGACAACCTGTAAGTACTATTTAAAAGGGTATAAAAACAAGGTTCGTACATCTGATTTCATAAGTAATTTAATACCAAGAGAAAAACAGTTGACAAAATCCTCATTACCTTAGATTCTTTCTTTAGAATTATTAGCCTTATTAATTGCAAAACTATAATTACCATCTCAACAGATTTGATCACTTGAGTGATATTATAAAACGAGTGATTGACGAGCGTCCCCCCAATGTTATAGATTTCTTTGAGGAATTTAGCCGGAATGTTCGCGAACAAAAGTTCCATTTGCCAGAACGATTTCCTCCCAGCGGAGTTTTCGAGGAAGTTCGCACCTTTCGGGTGGCCAAGCGGATTCTCCAATCCATGAAGGTAATTTAAAACATAGCCCTTTGTGAATGTTGAACCATCTTGTCTCTCTAATAGCTGCCTTATATTATCGAAGGCGAGGATTTGTTGGGCGAAGATATGTCCGGTGAAGATCCAAGGACAAACGAAGAGCTGCGCATTGTTATTGACGATTCCATGCGATACTTTGTCACTTTTAACGAACGTGTGCAGCAATTGCAGTTTTATTGGACACAATGTGGATTTAGTATCAGCAACGATGATATATTTCAGTTGGCCAGCGCCATGAATCGTCTCCAGACCCATCCCTCGATAATGCAGTGCAGATTTTGGGGCTGCATCAATGGACTAAAAGCTTCCTATTATATAGTTGAAGCCACACTGACCCGTGAGGAAGTGGGCTCCCGTTTGGTCATGATGGAGGAGGAGATGAGGGAAAAGCAAATACCCTTTAAGATGCGAAAGGACAGGGAGGATAAGCCCTTACCGCCTCACATTGGGCCGGAACTCACGCCGGGAATCTATGGTTGGGAGGAGTATCCGGCCGAAGAACTGGAGAAAATGAGACCGAAGGCGGTACCCGTTCCCCTTGTTGAGGAAATAGAGTTTTACGACATTCCACCGGAGTTAGTTGGCCTAGGGTCCAATAGGTACTCCTACTTCGTAGTGAATTCGCTCTTCGACGATTGGATCGAGTTGCCCATTGTGACTCCACGGCAGATGGTAGTGTCCCGCCAGATCAAGAAGTTCCTAACCGGCGATCTGGAAGCGGATGTAATCTCTTACCCCTGTTTTCCCGGCAAAGAGAAGCATTACCTTCGAACCTTAATAGGTCGCATCACTGCCAGTACTTATATAGCACCTGTGGGTTACTACAGGCGGATGACCAAGAAGGAGAAACGCATGTTCGAGGGCGAGGAGGACGATGAAGGCGAGGAAGAGGAGGAGGAAGAAGAGGAGGAGGAGCTTAACGAAGGCGAGGAGGAGCAAATAGAAGGTATGTCTAGAAAACTTTAAAAACTTTTCTTGTTTCCATGATTCAATTCCCAGATAACGACGTAATGCTTTTGAAGAATGAGAAATACGAAGCAGAACCATTGGGATCTCTGGCCACTCCGGTGGCTTGGGTTCATGTAAGGTCGAACATCCTTAACATCCAGGGACGAGTGGTTTGGTACGACGAGGAGAAGGCCCGTAAGGAAAGGGAAAAGGCCCTCGCCCTCTACTTGAAAATGCAAATGATGGCCGAGATGGAGGAGGAGCAGGAGGAGGAGGAAGAGGAGGAGGAGGGCGAGGAGGAGGGCGAAGAGGAAGGTATGATCGAGGGCTTTAATCAGCCGGAAATAGGTCCAAGTATTTTGTCCTCCTGCGCCAACGATATGAACGCCGAAGTACCGGTTCCCTGGTTAGTCCGCTTGACCAGCAAGTATACAAACCAGAAGGAGCGAATGCTTCTCATGCAATCAAACATCTGGCCGGGGGCGTTCACCTTCATCTTCGAGAAGACCTGCGAATCTATATACTTGGGCTGGGGCCACAAGTACTACGCCCGCAACATTCCCTTCAAGCATTTGCCCATGGTGCAGGAGGAGTTTCCCCACCATGCCGAGGACTTTATCGAGGCCAGTGATCCAACTGTTGAGGAGGAGGAAGCCTACAAGGCTTGGCTCCTAAGAAAACAGCAAAAGGATGCCTATGTGGCAGAAGACATCGAAGATTACGATGATGACGAGTTCGACGATCAGTACGATGATGACTAGTTATAGCCTGTTAATGTTTAAATTTACCTTTGTGTTCTGCAATAAAAAGACTTAGCAATCAGCAAATACAGAATACTTTGTGAGCTTTAGTTTGATTTTATTAAATTGAAATAAAATACATATCGTGTATCTAAAGTGAATAATATTGGACTTACATTTTACTTCACTCCCTTATGTACAGTTACTCTTTCTAAAACGGACTTTAAAAGTAAACTTAACTGAAATCACACGTGCACTTCGTCATCCTATATTTCGTCATTAAGTTAAATAGCTCTTTGAACCATATGTACATTGCAGCTTTCGTGTGTTAAATGTAATTTAGTTATCGTTGGCTGTGACTTTGACACATGGAACCCATGAAGTCTTAATGGCTAAATACGGAATCGAACAAATTTGGTAATACAACGGGCATCTCTAAAAAAAAATGCAACAGCTTACAGCTTCATAGATTCTTGTAGCTTTACTGTGGCATTTGCAGACGGCTTTATAAATTCCTGCTTAGCGGCATTTGCTTCAGGCTGCAATTAAAGATGTAAAGTTAATAAAAATTTAAAATTGTTACTTTAAAATATACCTTGGGGATTACTGAGCTATCTTCACTAATGGGAGGTTTTGTATTACCCATGCTCTTAATGCAAAAGTTTTTTAGCTGATCCAATGAAGCAGCCAGCAAGCTATTCTTACTGTTTGTTACCGTTATCTGGGAACAATAAATATTCATTAATCTTAAGATTCTAGCCACAGGAAGCACACTTGACTTACCTCTTTTTCTATTTTATCTATAGACTCATCGAAGCTGGTTACTTTCTGTTTATATTCTGGCCAACTGTTACTTATTGTTGCCACATGGGACGTAATGTTTTCCGATCGATCCAACAGGTCGTCTATTTTTGTCTGAAAATAATAAACAAATAGAATAAGTACTGATAACAAACACTTTGGCAGCAGATTACCTTATGCATAGATATTTCCTCGCTGAGCATTTTCGTTGTTTGACTTAGGGTATTATTCACATCCTTAAGATCGTTGGCCAATAGTTTAAAGGAATTAAGAGTGGTTTTGTTGAGAGCAGCAATGTCTTCCGATAAATTTGCTGGCAAAGCGTTGGCTTGAAGCGTTGGTAATTGAGAGAGATTAACCTGAAAAGGTATCGTATTCGTAAATTAGTTTGTAATTCAATAAAAAGATAGCTAGATAAACATACCTTTAAAGCTTCTGTTTCGGCCTGCAGAGTTTTCTGAACCTCGGTGTACTTATTATAGTGTTCCTTGATGGCCTCTATATCGGTAGCCACGGCTTCTATCTTGGCCCCAAAGTCGGCCACCAACTTCTCATCCTTGCCGTGGTTTCTTTGGGCGGCCACTGTCGCCTCCAAATTGCTAAAGTTATTGCGTAGACTCTCCATAGTTTTTTGCATATCATTTATTTCCGTAATGACGGCCGTTTGATTCTTCAGCAGGTAAGACGAAGTCTCGTGCCATCTTTGCAGGGTGTCCGGAAAGTTTTTGCTCATGGCAGACACTGAAATATTACATAATTAATATACTGTAAGCAGTAGACCTTTTATTACATACCCTCCTCGATCTTCTGACGATAATCAGTTAATTGCTGGCGTAGATCAAAATACAGCCAATACAAAATTGCCACAATTAAAATCCCAATAATTCCCAACAAAAGGGGGCCGCACATGCGGAAGTAGGCAATTTTTCGATGACTACGGCGACTAGAACCAGCGACATTCGTCTGAAAAAAACGCAATATTATTGTAAAATCAAAATTTTTTTTTCTTTGTTCGATGAATATATGGGATGGGCAAATTAAACGTATCTTTAAGAACTCATGAGCTGGAAAGTTGATTACGGCAGGTTCAGATACATAGATACAAACACAGCCAACCTTCTACTTAATATAGAAGTGTAGTAAATACCATACCCATGCGTAATCCTCAGGGTCATCGGTCGAGACCGAGAGCAGTTTGTCCTGGGAATGTGTGGCTCCGCCAGGGATTCTCCGGTTGGCTCTCTTGGACGAGGACGTCTGGGACTGGGCTATCAGGGCGTCCAGCTCCCGACGTTTCTTCATTTTCTTTCCAGCCCGCAGGGGCACTTCAATGCGATGATGGCAGTCCATTGCTTCGCTATTAAAAACGCTCGTCTCCAGTGGAATTCTTGAAAGTCCGTGGTCGAAGGCTCTAACTTTTACATTTTCTTAGTGCGTAAGTCCAGTAGCTTTGTAACTCTGGAACAACCATAACATGTACTTATACTGATAAAAAAATTACTTCTGCGCATGATTTATATTTATAGTGATTAAGATTAAGATACTTCTATCGGTAGTTATCGATAAATACATTTAAATTCTTTTTGAAAACAATATTCGTTTTTAACATAAGTTTTACTTTTGAAATCACCAGTTCTAGGAGAACACATAACTCCCAAAGTCTGAAAGTACTAGAATATTTTAACCTAAAAACGCCCCCAAGCATCGATAAGTTCGGTAAATTTTGGGGTTCTCATAACGGTCTCACTGCCCCAAAACGACTTGCATTGATTTTTACGCTGTGCTTGCTTTATCGATCTAGTTTAATTAAGTTTTAAGTCAGTCCGAAATGTTTTGTGCGCTTCTACTTGTCTGCTCAGAGTTTCCGTTTAGTGTGTTCTAACAAAGGATCTTGTATTCGTTCGTTGATGTAAATGCATTGTAACTGATTTCAAAATGGCCAAGAACAGCTTTAAAACTTTAATCAGTCAGAAACATAAAACGTTTCCGGCGGACCTCAATATGTACGGAATGAAGTGCAAATCGCAACTATTGGAGGATCAGGAGAACGTGACCCTGATCATTAATCGTCGGAACTCAATTCGCCAGAAGCCGAAAAGTTGGACATGGACCCTGCTGCGATGCAGGTGGCAAAAGAAGCTAGTTTTGTTGCTAATATTTATTTGTGTGTGCGTTCTAATCGTTTTCGCCAATACGCATCTCTTGGTTCGCGGCAATATCCTGTCGGCATTCCTTTCCAGTCGGCTTAATAAACTTTCGCATGCGGAGAAACAGGAGGCAGCAAGATACCCAGATACCCAGGCCACGACCCCGGTAGTTCCTCCGGTTTTGAGGCCAACACACTACCTGCTGAACTATTCCTCCTCCCAGCTGGAGCTGGGCTCCCACTTGAATGGTTTCTCCTCGGACTACAACATATTCGTTATATACACCAGAGAAAACTATCATCTTAACTTGAAGTTCGATCTGTTCGCCCACAGTTTGTTGAAGCACACCAGTGCCCAGTTGCATTTGCATGTGATTACGGACAGCGAAAGTCAGACTTCTGTGCTGGAGATACTGCAGCGACAGATTCGGAGATTCCGGAGGACGGTGTTGTACACCATTTACGATGTTAAGGTCTGCTCCAGCATAATACAAGATATAGCTGCCAAGTTGTCCCCGTTCTTTAGCTCAACCCCGAACTCGTACTATAGCGACTCCCTGTTTTTCCTCTCCCTTGGCCTGCACAGAATAGCCGATAGAAGCTTAAACAGAGCCATTCTGCTTGATTGTGATATAGTCTTCCGATCGGATGTCCGACTGCTGTTCAACGAGTTTGATCACTTTCTGCCGCACCAGCTTTACGGATTGGCGCCGGAACTGACGCCCGTTTATCGCCATATCCTTTATCGCTACCGTGTACGGTATCCTAAGACCAGTTTTGGCAATCCGTACTATCCGATGAACAACGAACAGCAACATAGTCATATCCATCACGGTTATCCTGGCCTGAATTCTGGGGTGGTCCTGCTGCTGCTCAACCGCATAAGGAACTCAAAGGCCTACTTGGAGAAGCTGACCCATTCGGAGGTGAACACTCTGGTCGCCAAATACTCCTTCAAGGGTCATCTCGGTGATCAGGACTTTTTCACACTCCTGGGATACGAATATCCCAACTTGATCTACAGACTGGACTGCATTTGGAACAGGCAGCTGTGCACCTGGTGGAAGGATCACGGCTATAGCGACATTTTCGATGCATATTTCCGGTGCGAGGGCAATATTAAAATGTACCATGGCAACTGTAATACGCGTATTCCAGAATAAATAAAATTGTTATAGTAATATTAAAAATATCCCTTTTGCGATGGCTTTATTTAAATTTTTGTAAGCCAACGGTAATCAGAATATTGAAAATGGGTAACTCAGAAAAGATTATTTGTGGGAAACAATAAAACTGGTATCTTTTTAAGAGATAGTGGAACTGATATATATTTTTACTATTTTCAAAAATTGAAATATTGACCTTTTATATTTATTGACCTTTAATTTTGTTTATAGGTTGACACATTTAAATTAAAATACATACGTATGTGAAAGTTTTCGGTGAGCTGGGCTTAGGTTTTTATTCAAATTAATCAAAAAATATTTGTTAAATAGTCAATATATATTGTATCTATTAATTTTTTTAAAAAGATACAAACAATATAAACGTTGTGCAATTGTTATCGATAGGCAAGAAGCAACGGAGTGGGAACACGCCGATTTCGTGGTCAAAACGGTATAGGGTGTTTCGTGCAGCCGATTTCTCCTTCTTGTTTCTTATCTTTAACCTTCATTTTTGGCTCCGTTGGGCTATGAATTAGTGGCCAAAAATCAGTCGAGCATAAATAGTAAACGATGGCGCCGAATGCAGCTGTACCAGTGGAGCGATATGAGTCCCAAAACATCGGAATCAACGCCATTCTTCTGGGGCCGCCGGGTTCCGGCAAGGGAACGCAGGTGGGTCCAAAGTTACATAATGTGTGTTTTTAGTGACATGGACGCTATATAGTCTATAAATAAATATGTACAACGTGTTCAAATGCGCGGGACCGTGTTTTTAAATAAGAAAGAATCAAGTCAATTTTCAATGAAATTAATAAACTGGTTAACTTATGTATATAATGGTATACACATGAAGTTTTGTATCTACATACAGGGGTGGTCAAAAGTATTTGCACAAATCACACGTACTTACTCATAAGAAATGTGCAAATACTTTTGACCACCTCTGTATACGGGTATATATGCATAAAGAAATTACTTGACCCTGAATCAAATTAAATGATTGGCGAAAAGAAACGAATTAAATGAGGGCACCTTAAGGCAATCAAGTGGGTATTATGCAGCCCAGCTATAAAAAGCCTACTAGAACTTTCTTAGCCACAAAAAGAATGCATCTTATCTAGCGGCTAGATAACCTTTGTGATATGAGCGGTCCTAAATTGATTAAATTGAAACTGAAACTTATCAATGTTTTTAATTATGTCCATTTTATAGGCTCCGCTGCTAAAGGAGAAGTTCTGCGTCTGCCATTTATCAACTGGCGACATGCTGCGGGCGGAGATTTCATCTGGTTCCAAGCTGGGAGCTGAACTAAAGAAGGTCATGGATGCCGGCAAGCTGGTCTCTGATGATCTGGTGGTGGACATGATCGACTCCAACCTGGATAAGCCGGAGTGCAAGAACGGTTTCCTCCTGGACGGATTCCCCAGGACTGTCGTTCAAGCTGAGAAGGTAGTTCTATTAAAATGTCTCCTTATTTACCCTGATTTAACCTATTCCACGCGTATTTTCCAGCTCGACACACTGCTGGACAAGAGGAAAGCAAATTTGGATGCTGTCATTGAGTTTGCCATCGACGACAGTCTGTTGGTAAGGCGAATCACTGGCCGTTTGATTCACCAGGCCAGTGGGCGATCCTATCACGATGAGTTCGCCCCTCCCAAAAAGCCCATGACCGATGATGTTAGTATCTGTATAGGGTATTCGAAAAGAACTCAAAATTACAGATTTTATATAATCCATAGGTAACCGGAGAACCTCTAATCCGACGCAGCGATGACAACGCTGAGGCTTTAAAGAAGCGACTAGAATCATATCACAAGCAGACGAGGCCCCTGGTCGATTACTACGGCCTGCGAGGACTGCACTTCAAGGTTGACGCCGCCAAGAAGTCCAGCGACGTCTTCTCCACCATCGAAACTATATTCCAACGCAAACGTCCTGCTCAGATTCAATTATGATTTGTTCCTGCGCAATGATCGAGTACTACTAACTGCCTCCTGACAATTTACTTTTGAGACACACACACACAACTTTTAAGCCTAAAGTTAAAGTTGCATCTAGGCATCCTAAATAGACAAAATTACCATTACTCAAGAAGGTGTACAGGTCGACTACTTTCCTTGTACAGATTTCTAAAATGTATAAGTGTTTGTTACTTTTTACATTTCACTATTTGTAACTACAATAAAACTTAACAAAAAACAATTATATTTTATGCAAAATCTTTAGTATAACCTAATGTTTGGGTATAATGATTTACGGATACTTTAAAAAACCAATAACGACAAATTAAGAGTTACCTGTAGACAACATTTAATTGTTTTCCGGTGGGACTATACTGTACTTAGCTTCTGGAATATAGTGGGCTTGACTGACTCACATTTGAATTGAGGATTAATGGAAAGATTCTAATTGTTCCGGGAACTATTAAAGTGATCACTTAAGAGCAAATACTGAAGGGTCATTTTGCACACACCTCTAGTAAAAAAAATGAGAAATCGCTAATGGGAATCGTTAATGAGATCGTTAAATTTGAATAAGAAATAAATTTTTACTATGTTTGCCCGTAAATGGTTGTTGCGAATCCCTCGCAGACCAGCAATCGATCGCCATTTAGTACACAGACGTCACCTGTCTAACATTAATGTCAAATTAAGTATGTATAACTATCCCATATATATTATATAAATTTATAACGACGATTGACTAATCACTGGGTTGACTTTTCAGCAATAGCGATTTACGCTTCAAAGTCTAAAGTGTGTGCAATCCTATATGGATACGAACTCAGCCCGAATACAGGCTTACAATGCGATGTGTGTATTACACTTGAAGTTCAATCGCAAGTTTGCCCAGGTATAAAAGCCAACTTCATAGAAATATTTCTCAGTTAGTTCCAGCAGCTGCATTGCTACACATCTACTTCGAGTCGTTTTTAAGTCGAGCTCCATTGTAAGACCATCGTTCATATGTTTTGGTGCTGATCGAATTGGCTATCCAAACATATTCATAGGCAAATGAGTCGTACAACCAGTTTTATCGTGTGTAAACAGTGACATCTTTTTTGAGTCAATAAATGTGTTTCAGATACGCATACAAAGTGGCGTTTGCCATGCATTAATTTGCATAAATATCTAATAGACACATTTTGCAAATGCAGTAGCTAGTAAAAATATTTCCATTGACATAGTCTATTAAAATCCCCGAATAAAAAACTGGTTAACGATCAAGAGACCCACTAATGAATCTATTCCAAAAAATTGATGATTAATGATGAATGTTTTTACCCACTTTACCTATAGCAAACCTCAAAATGAAGATGCTATTTGCGCTTTTCGTCCTTGGACTCGTCCTAGTCGCCGCTGAGGATAAGTACACCACCAAGTACGACAACATCGATGTGGACGAGATCCTGAAGTCGGACCGCTTGTTTGGCAATTACTTCAAGTGCCTGGTGGACACTGGAAAGTGCACTCCGGAAGGTCGGGAGCTGAAGAAGTCCCTGCCGGATGCCTTGAAGACGGAGTGCAGCAAGTGCAGTGAGAAGCAGCGTCAGAACACCGACAAGGTCATCCGCTATATCATCGACAATAAGCCGGAGGAGTGGAAGCAGCTGCAGGCCAAGTTCGATCCCGAGGACATCTATATCAAGCGCTATCGCGCCACTGCCGCTGAGTCCGGAATCAAGGTGTAACTCCCTATTCCGTCCCGAAAAACCCGGAAACAATTTGTTATATGCATTGTTAATTAGGTCTATGTACATCTGTTCATCAAAATTATTTTTACGATCGTGCGCCGAATAAAGAGATTTGTTTTGTACTCCACGCTTATGGAATAGTTCTCGAATGGGGTTTTTTTTTAAGTGACAGAAAGCATATCAATCAATTTGTTAAAAGCGACAATTTAGCCCAGTCTCGAATTAACTTGATGATGACTACTATAAAAACAATTAAACTCTTAACAACTCAGTCACAAGATTACGTCTAGACCTTAATTTACGGGTTCTATTCCGCAAGCTAATTTGCATTAGCATTACAAATAAAGGCAGCAACGACTAGTTGGCAAAAATATCGCGTGTTCGTCTTGCTTCAGAGTTATTACTTATATTATTCTTGAAGGGGGCAATGAAACGAATCCAATGGCCGGCAAATAACTCAACCATGAATTACCGTCCTTCAAAGAGCAAACAATGTACTACAAATTATTAATGTCACGGCAAATTCACATCGTAAACAAAAGAAAGAATTAAATATTATATCAGTATTTTTTAATTATCTTATAAATGTACAAAGCTTAGATTAAAATTGAGGGCAGAACTCTAGTGCTTTTACGTTAATGTTTCCCCCTGGGCGACACACGCCTCCAAATAGTCAATGCGCCGCTCAAGGATCGTTAGTTTTTCATTTAGAACCGCTAGACGGGAGCGACAGGACATATCTGAAAGGAGGACAAAGTTAAGTTAGTTGAGCTATGATAGCAGAATCAAAATTGGTAAAAATATATGATAGTAAAGATATGGTATCTCAGAATATCAAATATTTTATAGTTTACTTAAGTGAGTGCGAAAAATAGATGGTTTTATGGTATCTAATGAAATAAAATATGAGAAGAACTAAATAAAAATATATATAATATAACTAGTATATTACAAAATGAAGGTTTATTTTTAGTGAAGTTAATTAATTATTTCAGCTTGTAAAAATTACTTGGTATACCCTTTTTTCAGGAAATATTAAATGTGGATCAGAAGATTGTAGTGCAGAAAAGAAGATCATATAAAATATATATGTTATTCCTGCTCTCCATAACTAGTTAATTCAGACATGTATCATACCATTTAAAAAACTTATTAAAAAACTACTGACATAAAATATTTATTTTTTTTTTTATTTACTTATCTGTTCATAGGAACAGTAACCATTGATCTGTATTTGCATGACTTGCCGAATTCAACATCCGTTTATTTATTATTTATCACAGTACCAAGTTATTCATAAAGGAACAGATAACATTTACTTAATTTTAATGAGTAATCCGGATAAAGATAAACACCGACTGCCTTGAGGCCTACTTTTTATACACACTTCTCCAGTATATGTACATAATATCCAAAAGTTGTGTTTGTTTTTTATTGACTTACAATTAGAGTAAATAAAGTCAATGGCAAATGTATGTGATTTGTTAGCAATAATATTCATTCGTTCATAAATAAAAGTGCGAACAAACACACTAACACATATGTACGTATATATACGAATAAATGTGGGTGCGACAGCCTTTACTTACCGAAAGAGTTCAGAAAGTCTGTAATTCGCTTTATGCTGGCAGTTATTACTTCAATGTATTCCCTGTTTGCCCAGTCCTGATGGATTTGCTTTTGAATCGCCTCTCTGTGAGCCCCACTCATTTTTATTTATTAAAATGTTTACTAGTAATTCTGGGTTGGACGTTACAGTGTGACCAGAAATCTCAAACAAATATACTGACCGGCTCTCAAAAATATACTTTGTAAACTATTCTTATTTTATATACCTTATATATCTAGGGCATTCCTTAAATGTTCGTCAGCTGTTTAATAAATCGTTTTTAAACAGAGTTGCTCATCTTTTTTTTTTATGAAATATCAATATCTGATATCACTAGAACGCAGCATGACTTATTTACTATGAAAATTTACTATATTTTTACTTGTTCAAAATATACTTTTAGTTTTGCACAGCGACTTAAAACGAAATTTTATACTAAAAAGGTGCAATTCAAAAGAAGAAATTTACTTTCGTTCGTTCTTAAACTGCAATTTTTTTTATAGATTTTGTTTTTAAAGTTTTGCAATATTAATAATTTTACATAAAATATATTCTATTTTACAAAAGCTCGGCATTGAAATAAATAAAATTAGCAACTGGTATTAGCTAGGTATACTGAAATTCAGCCGTGTAGTACAGCCCCAGGCCATTTTATGTTTCCACTCCGTTCGTTCCAACCATAGAACGATAGTTATTGATGCCACACACATGGATACAAACATACACTAGGGGCCGTGGACTACAGTTTTCATTTAGTAAACAAAAATGGACTTTATAGACGATTTCATAGAGGAATATAAATGCAATCCGTGCCTGTGGAAAGCGGACTCGGCGGACTTCAGGAACCGCAGTCGGCGGCAGGAGGCCTATGCGAAACTGATAGAAGTCGCCACCAAGCATGGAGAAATGTACAATGTAGAGCGAACAAAGCAAAAGATAAACAATCTACGGTGTGCATTTCGTCATCAGTTAAGGAAATACAACGAAGTCAAGAAAAAGGGTGAAAAATACGAACCCTATTGCCCAAAACGACGTTACTTTGAGTCCCTGATGTTCCTAAAGGACGAGGAGATCCCGGACAAGAAGTGCAAGCGCGAGCAGGCGGGATGTTTGGATAGCGCGGTGCAGCTAGTGCAACCAGAGAATTGCGACGAGTTCTCCGATGCCGAGAGTCTTCCCAAGCCCCCGAAAACGTCGGCAGACACAAGCAAACTGTCACCCAACAACAGCGCCAACGAATTCTGTGCCAATATCTTCGAGGAGGCCGCTGCTGACCCCGTTATCAGTATTAAGACAGTCAATGTCAATGCAAACAATCATGCTGGTGGCGCCACCATCAAGGAGGTCGAAATCGTAGTCCCTGCTAACAATAGACTGTTGTCCGGCCGCAGAAAATCCGTTCCCGACTCGATTAAGTCCCCTTCCGGCGACTCCGAATCGCCTTGCAAACGCATAATGGCCCAAAACCAGACAAAATCGAACCACAATCAGATCCAGAAACCCAATCACATAATCCGGAAACGATCTTCCTCTGTCTCCTCGCAGGTTTCGGAGGATAACGAACCGCCGGCCGGGAAATTCCGGGCAGACATTTCTACCATTGACTTTGAGCGACTCTTTTCCTTGGCTTTAAAAAGTGCGGACAGTCAGCTGGACGACCACTTCTCGAATTTCGGGAAAATCATCGCCCACAAACTGCGCTCAATGGACGGCACCCAGGCTATATATGCAGAGAAGATTATCGCCGATGTTCTTTATCAGGGTCAGATGAAAATGCTGTCTACGCTAAGTATACACCAGTTTTTGGGCGTCGACAATGCAACAGTTTTTCTAGAGAGTCATAGTAAATGATGGCCCCTTTAAAGACGTACTTTTAGATTTTATGTAAGAATAAGGTGTAAAATACATTCATGTGTTTAAATCTGTGTTATTTCATTAGTAGCTGGGCGGTTTCCCTTTCAATACCCTAACCCCTAAAAAAAAAACCAAATGCCGAGGATGATGTCGAGACTAATTTATTATATTCGATGCATGAGAAGAACATTAAATTGCCATATTTAGGCACTATCGTACTTTCTTAGAAGCATTGCCCAAACGTCCGGGTATCTAGTTTGTAAAAATGTGGTCAACTTTTGCGCCTTTTGAGCCTGTTGTGGGGAGCAGTTCCTGCATTTTCTGGTAATAACTTCTGGCAGGGCAGCTGTAAGTAAATAAAAATGATTAATTTCAAGTTTGGGCAGTTTTTAAAGATGGTGATCAATTAAAATTTTGAAACGACTAAGTTCTTTGCCAAGGCAATGCCATTTCTTAATATTAAATGCAATATCAAATAGGTTGCCTTTTTTAATACCTTTGAGTTGTAGCCCCAGTTGGTCGCATTCACTTTTTCCCAGTATGCACATAATTTGGCGGCTGACCACAACCTGGTTGTTCAGTAGCTTGTTTATGTTTCTCTCATCTGCGTGGACACTCGATGAAATTAGAATGATTAAGAAAAGAAAATTAAGGACCAAAGAAAGCACTCGGTTTTTATTTAGAAATATCATATCTCCTTCTTGAACGCGTGACTGAATATGGAGCAGAAACTGTGTATCTGTATCTGTAGATATAGATATTCGTGCATGCGCAAAGGAGCTTGACTTGATAAAATCATGGGTAGGGTTGGTATGGAATCGGTAAATAATGCGATAATAATCCCAGCGAAATAGGGAGCTATGTCATCTCATGAGATGTTTGTGGTGGACTTATATCCCATGCAAATACTCTACCTTGTTGCGATACCCATAAAAATATAGATAAACTTTACTGTTGTTTTTGTCAATTTCATTAATTTCGCATATTAACAGGCAATCCATGATTAACAGCAAAACCCTAGAAAAAACCCATAAAGTAAGACAGCACCTGCTGTTCCATATAATGACATGTAAATAAATAGCTTTCAATGTTTTTTTTGCGTTGTGCTTAAAAGTTATGTTTTACTAAAACAACACATTAAGTACTTTGCAAGGCAGTCAAAGACAGAACAGAAATATCCTACGCTACAATTATATAATAGATAGTGTGTAGAATAGACGACTTAAAGTACAATTATATAGATTTAATATGTATGTATGTCTTATATACATTTCCTAAAACTTGAAAGCTTTATTTAAATATTTTTACATGCAAGTATGAAAATACATTTGACAATATAGCGAAATATTATGTTTTATTAATTTCTATTGCGATACAATGGGGCTCTTTTTGTCTATGTCAGATATATTCGCGTTGTTCTGCGGGGCAGCCCCGTTCCCAGGGCTGGCCGGGATGGCTCCCGCCCGGTCGATACTCCACGGATTTGAGCCGGAGATGGGCGAGTCCGCATGCCCGAAGCCGGTGTGATTATCGTGCTCCACGGCATTGGTTCCGTCGTATTGCGTGTTTTCCAGCCGTGTGATCAGCCGTTCGTCTTCCTCGCCGAACTCGCCGCCCATTAGCGTAGGTTCGCCAACCACCATCACGTCCTGAGAGGACAGGGAGAAACTGGGGCCGGAGGGGGAGCGCTTCTGGTTCGTCACGGGCGGCGTGTTCGAATTGTTGCCGCCGCCCGAATTGGAGCCCTTCCGTTTGCGCCGCTTGTTGGGCGGCCGCTGCGGATCCTTCTTGCCGGGCGGGGCCACCATGCGCTGCCACTTCTGAAACAGTGTGGTCTTTAGGCAGTCGCGCGGACTTAGAGCGTACGCCTTGTGCCGCGACATCAGCTCCTGCATCGGTTCGAGAATGACGCACAGGCGCAGATAGTTGAGGGTGGAGTTGGTGATGCCAGCCCGTGTGATGTTCTTGGTGATTTGATCTAGCAGCATCGGATCGGGCGGCAAACTGGTGCCGATTACGGACCTTGGAATGAGCTCGCGGTGTCCCTTGATGGTCATGTGCCACGACTTTATGCGCATGTAGTCGTCATACATAAACTCCAAGATCAGTCTTGCATCGGCGCACACCTTTGTGAAAAAGGGCTTGCCGTGCTGCGTGATCACCGTGCACTGGTCGCAGTCCAGCGTAATGGACGTGTTGTGGAACGACTCCTTGGCGTGTTTCAGCTGGAAGTACAGATCCGAAACGCCGCCCTCGTATATGCTGCGGAAGAAGCGCGGGATGAGCGTGCGTCCGATGGTGTACCGCTTCGGTCCGTCCTCAAGGCAGAACAGTATGGTCAGCCGGGCGTCGTCCTCGAAGAACTCCGTGGTAAATGAGTCCCACCAGCAGTTGTCGCTCTCCTCGTTGCGCTGCTGCAGCCGCTTGTTCAGCTCGAAGACTCGATGCTCCGTGTGACTAAAGTAGGAATTGTGCCGCCTGAAGCCCTGATCGATGCGCTCCATCTGCTGCGGGCCGCCCATCATGGGGTGATTGCCTCCGTGGCCAAATGGTGACGCCGGTGGCATTGGATTGAACTGCCCGCCAACGCCGAAGACCGTGGGCGATGAGAAGTGCCCGGCCTGGCCGCTGTTGAACGGTGTGCCCGAGCTGGCCGGCCGGCTAAACTGTCCCAGTCCAGAGGATGGAGAGCCAAAAGGTCCGCCAACCGGGCCGTTGAAGTTGCCCGCCGTCGCCGACTGCGGATAGTTGCCGGGAATGTTCTGCGCACCAACAGGTCCGGGTGTCGATGAGCCCGAGGGAGCAGGTGAGGAGGTATACTGAGGTGTGTTCGAGCCAGGCTGGTTGGAATTCTGGAACACGATGGACTGGTTGCCGGCTGGCGAGGATTGGCCGGCGGGCGGATAGGGATTGCCGCCCGAGTTGTACGGCAGGCCGCCCTGCGCAAAGCCACTCTGGTTGCTCCCGTCCGGATTCAGGGCCGCCGAATTGGACGCGGGCAGCATAGATCCGCCCTCGGAAACCGCCTTCCAGCTGCCATCGTCAATGTTCGCTTGAGAAGTCATCGTATTGCCAGTGTTTAAACCCCTACGATTCATGCCTGTGGTCAGTTGTATCGGGCATTCGCATCGGCCTGTAATCCCAGAGAGAAATGCATTAGATTCTGCACATTATTTCGGCAATTTCTGTTTCAGTTCGGTATATTTATATGGTGGCACTGTGCGTATGTGTATGCACTTGACTTGTCTATATGTCCCACTGCATTTACAAAATATGTGTGTACACACACACACTTTTCACGGCCCATTCACACTTCAAAATGGAAAACGATGCAGAGAGCCGGATAATTCGCAATTAATTGCGGGCAGGTAGCTTCCGTATACGCACCTTTGCAAAAGGCATACAATTTTTTAATTCTTAAAGCACAAACACATATAAATGTATCTACAATTTAAGAAAACTGATTGGCCTCCACCGATAGTTTTGCCATCGCTTTCCAAATAGCCAATTTCGATAGATATGGTAGCAAGCGTTGAAAATGTTGCTTGTGGAACAGTTGGGGAGAAACACGAATGTTTGGCTAATCCAAGAGCGAGAGTTTAAATTATTATTAAATTTAAATTCATACCATAAATAACAAAAAAAAATTCAATTTTAGTTATTGTAAGCTATTTATAATAAGTTTTAAATAATAAACTGTCAACATAATTTAACTGAACGAAAGGTCTGACCTTAGCTTTTCACGTTATGAATTTATTTCTGTTAGTAATAGTAATTTGTAATAATAATTATTAATTAATTATTTTTAATTATTAGTAATTAGTTTTACGATTTTATTTCAGGTTAATGTTTAAGGTTTTTAAATTTTACAATAACAATTGCTTATTTCTTATTTTTAATTAATAAAAAGTATATCGATATTTAGATCCGATGTCGTGAGTGCACAAGGTATATCACTTTTCTGTTTCATTCCAGTTTCATTTTATTTTGGCTCGCGCCGCACCCTTGACTTAATAATTTAGTATGTGCCGTATTAATTTGTAATCAAAATATGGTTGTAAGACTGTTGCTTTAAAAATCTGTAGTTTATTTTATTTTTATGTAATTACCGCCTTGTTGCACCTTGAACATCTTGTGTGATGCGCTCACTTGTTGGACATTTCTGTATCAGTGTATTTGTGTAGGTATGTTTTCTTTAAACGCCATTTATTTTGCACATTTCCCCATGTTTGTTGAATTATAAACAGTTTTTTGATTATTTGATATTAAGGGGTTGAGGAAAGCTAGCTATAGTTATATCGGCGAACATTAACTAAAAACCGCCTGCCTTTTTCAAAAACTTGTGAAAATGTGCTTTTCTATGCAGTTATATATGCACATTCCTGTGTATGCATATACATATGTTGCAATGTACGTTTCATACATTTTAAACATCTTTGTACCTTTTGCAGATCGTTGAAAAATGTCAACTGAAAGCCTAAATAGTTTGAGTGACAAGGAGTTACACAGAAAGCTAATCCAGAGCGGCTTTCCCAGCACTCCAGTGACGGAAACAACGCGAGCGGTTCTAATTGAGAAGTTGAGGAAACACACCCGAGCGGACAAGTTGAAAAAGCGGAGCAACAAGTACGTGCTATATTCCAAGGAGCAGACGGAGTCGCCGCCATATCCGCAGTATCCCCACTTCCACGCCCCCCCTCTTCCTGGCTACGCCAATGGCCTGGACAACAATAACGATCTGGAGATGAGTCGCAGCTCCTTGGTTTTCAATCGTAGTTTCGACGAGAACGACTCGAGTCCGCTACAGTTGTCTGCCTCTAAGATGTACGCCCCGCCACCTGTGGTGGCCTCCAACTACGATGGCGACTGCTCGCCCCACAGCCTGGGCTTAAATGGCAAATTCCGACAGCAATGCGCCAGTCAGTACGCCATTGACACGAATAGCTTTGCAAAACCAATAAGAAAGGTTAAGATATCTGATGGAGGCGTAGTAAACAGACTGCTCAGCTTTCGCGATACCACAATCCAGCGGAAATTTAACTATTCAACACCCCAGGCGACGAGAATGCTCCCAAGAAACGAAAGACTTCCTCGATTCGCTTTGTCAGACCTCAAATCGTTTTTTAAAAACCCCGATATCAGACCCTACGTAATACCACAAGTGCTCATTTCGCTGTTCTTAATATTTCTGACAATAATCACTGTTCTGTATGTGGGCAAAAGGTTTGAGCAGAGTCCTATCGACAAAACGACACTGAAGTATACATTATGTAACCCCAACGAATTGCAAATGATCAGCGAAAAGACAAATTGCATAGCAAAAGATTCGCTGAGCGGTGCGCTGGATTTAAGCGAGGAGCTTTTCAAGCATCTAAACGAGCGAGCCAGGCTCCATCACTGCAAAGATGCTAGTTTACCGGCCACCCTTGAAGTTGGCGAGTTTGTGAGGGAAATGGTCAGCAGCCCGAAAACCCACAGGGGAAATCTGCACACTAACCTGTTGGCTGCACAATATCTTATTGCCGAAAATCCACAGTGGAGTATTCAAGTAGTGGATTCCTCAAATCACATCGGTCAGGGCTCATATTTTGAGCTCTCCGAACCGAATCTGCCGCTCAAGTGCATTCTAATGAAAAAGATGACCCGATTTTTCACAGTAATCGGTACGCTTATTTTAATAGTAGCTGGATTCCTCGTCGTCTACTTTGCGGTGGTAATTTACCGACTCAAACAAAAGGAAGCCCTGCTGGCGGTCGACCAGTTCTCAAAGGACATAATCAATGAGCTGATCTACTTAAGTTCCCAGTCTGAGAGTCCCGAGGTGATTATAAGCCAGCTGCAGGAAAAGTTTTTGCCTGCCAAGAAGCGCTCTAAGCACCTGTCTTCTTGGAACAAGGCCCTCAAGCAGCTGGAGAAGAGCGACAGCCGTGTGTTGTTCGGAATGGTCAATCGGGATGGAAAGGCGATGCGCACGATTGCGTGGAACAGGAATCTGGACAAAAAGGATCCGGGCCTGGTTAAGAAGTGGCAGAGTCCCGCCTTCGATAACTCCAACAAGATTGCCAATCCACCGACGCCATGCCTGAAGATACGGCACATGTTTGACTCCTCAGAAGTTGATCAAGCCAACCTGAAGCAGTCTATCGTGGAGTCGATCATCGAAAAGGTTGGGTCTCGCTGCAAGATCTGTGATGTCCAGCTGGACATCCAGTCCTGCTGCGTGTACATCCGATGCGCCAGTGAGGAGGACGCCGGCATGATTCACAACGAAATCAACGGCTGGTGGTTCGACAAGCGCCTAATTTCGATTAAATTCTTAAGACTTGAACGCTATTTAAGCCGATTCCCCAAACCCTCGTCCGAGCAACTCTACTTTCATACCAGCGAGGCGACCAACAACACTCACTCATAAAACACACAACTCTACACTAGATACTTAAGTTATTAAATGCGAATTTGTTTTACATGTACATCGGGTGTTTTCTTATTAGTTTGCCTCTTTATCAACATAGTTTTGACCATAACAAGACACCAGTTTATTACTTTGATAGGGAATTTGAAGAAAGAGCACTCTCTCCAGTTTCCAAGTGTTTGATAAGACGGTATAAGGCGGCCGCCTCCTTGATCTTACTGAAACCAACGCAAAAAGCTTCGATTTCAATAAATAATTCCTGGAAAACAGAAGTTTAAGTAATAATTATAGCCCTAAAATGGTAAGGGAACATACCTTAACGTTGACAATCTTGTTTCGAATTAATGACTGAAGAAATACGCAAACCAGCCGCACAAGTCGGGATTGCATGTACTTATCCTTAACTGTTTCACAGGTCGAGATACAATTGCTTATGTATAAGTGGATAAACTCTGTAGGCAATGGACCCGATGTGGTTAATCTGAAACAAAAGATGTACATTAACAGGGTTTTTAGATGATGACACTTGTGGAATTTTACCGGTTAACCACTTCCATGGAGTGCAGCGTTATATCCATATTAACCAATATGTTGAAATACTCTGTTATATCGGTGGTCATCATCAGTCTTAATAAAATCTCAATGGAAATTAGTGGATTGTTTTCAACTAGTAGAGGTAGCTATAAAAGGAGACGGTTGGGGTTAAATATGTACATAGATCTGCAATTTAGCAACTTACTTTGGCCGGAGTCAGTCCATATTGGCGTGCGATGTCCGTGTTTTGTTTTAGCAAATCATCAAACAAAATGTGCTGATCCTGCAGACTTAGTGGCTGAAGAAATGCCTGTTCGATGAGGTGTTTTGTATTGGGAGTAACGTAGTTGGATTTGTCATATAAAATCTCCACTTTCTCGCTGTTTGACTGATTTATCCACATTAGTTCGTCTTCGAAATCCATCAAAGGCGGTGCGATGGACAGAAACATGTTGCTTTGTTAGTTTTAATTTAGAGTTTATACCGCAACTTTTCATATGATCTATTGTCTTTAAATTTGTAAACAATTTAAGAAATATTTAGTGTGACCTTAACGGGAAAGCCTTGAAGGGCACGAGTGCAATATGTGTACTATAGAACAGCCATAAAAAATATGTATTAAGATGCTTATAAATGCAGGATATTAGTTAAATGGGTCAATTATTTAATAACAATATAGTTAATAAGGTTAAAATTAGTTTATTTTCTTAAATAAAGTTTGTTTCAACACTTCCATTGTTTCAAATTAGAGTCTTGCGCTGACGCCCACAATGCGTTAATACATCTGTAAAAGATTTTTAGCCTAAAGAAGGTCGGTCACACTTTGCTGCCTTCGTTGTAATCTGCTAAAAAATGGACCGCGGCAAAGGCAGCGGATCGAATAGATCCCAAAAGAAGGTTCCGCTGGGCGGAGAACTCTTTGCCCTCGGAACCAAAAGCGTTCGCGATGACTCCAAATCCAAGATCATGCCCATCAAGGCCATATCTTCGTCGGACAGAAAGCGGGAAGCCTCATCCTCGTTGGCCAGCTCAAGCAAGCGATTCCGGGGCAACATGAAGGATGCGGGCACCACGGACATGTCAAGCAGCAGCCAGTGCGAGACCTGGGAACAGTTCGCCATCGACTGCGATCTGGAAAGCGTTATCGAAACTATATACGCGGCCCTGGAGCAGAATGATAGCGAAACTGTGGGCCGGCTGGTCTGTGGCGTTATAAAACAGACTACGACGAGCTCATCGCGCTCGAAGGTGGACAATATAGTCCTGCTGGCCCTAATCTATGTGGCAAAGCTGCAGCCGGCTATATTCTGCACGGATATCGTGGCCTGCGCGCTCTTGTCCTTTCTCCGACGAGAAGCCAATGTAAAAATGAGGTACAACACTAACCTGCACATCCTGTTTGCCAACCTGCTGACCAGGGGCTTTGTGGACATATCGCAGTGGCCGGAGATACTCCTACGCGCCTATATAGACGATGCGGTCAACGAGCGTTATTGGGCGGATAACGAATTGTGTGCTCCGTTGGTAAAAAACATATGCGCCGCTTTCAAGACCCGCACTCCACACATAAGTCTGCTCCGGTGGGATGTGAGCACGGCTCTTCCCACAGGACAGGCGCACAGGGATAGCATGACCGTGGACGACGATTCCGGGGACAATTCCACACAAAGCCTCGATGCCAGTCCGCTGAATGCTGAATCGGAGCCTATTTCTGATGCCATGTGCGCTGTTAAACCCAGATACAACGATGCCGTAGTGCAGAAGCATGTTAGCGATGCTATTCGCGATCAACTCAACAAGCGCCAGCAGCAGGATAACTACACTAGGAACTTTTTGAAGTTCCTCTGCACCACTTCCGGAATTCCAGAGGTTCGATGTCTGAGCATCTCGCGACTGGAGCTGTGGATTCACAACGGAAAACTAGTTAAGTTCGCCCAGCAATTGCTCTCATACATTTGTTTCAACATTAAGGGACGCAACACTCAGGACAACGAGGTGCTCTTGGTTCTGGTGAAGATGCGGCTTAAAACAAAACCGCTGATAAATCACTATATGTCGTGCCTCAAGGAGATGATATATCTGCAGCCGGACATACTGAGCACTGTGATGAAACTAGTCGTGCAAAATGAGCTGTCTAACACCAGGAACCCGAACAATATGGGAATGCTTGGTATTTAAATAAAACCTTTTTTTAAGAATCATATTCATTACTAATTTATTATTTAAACTGTAACAGCTACCATGTTTCAAACGTCTTCTGATCAATCTGCTGCAAATCTGGCTGAAATTTACCAGGAGTTTTTGCTTCAACGGGATGACTGCCTCCGGACATTGCGTGTCTTTTTGAGAGAACTTGTGCGAATGCTGCGCTTTGATGTAAACCTGGTCAAGTTTTGCAAGACATTTCTGAGCGAGCGCGAGGACCTCACACCGCAAATCGAAATGTTCGAGTTTAAGGAGAGAATTTTCCACTCCATGGTGGACATTGTGTGCCTCTGCATGTTTCTGTCGGCCACGCCGCAGGCTAGGGAAGCCAGTTTGTCTCTAAAAACGAATCGGGATACGAAGAACAACCACGCGCTGCTTAAGCTATACAATCAGATGTCGCAGATTCAACTGGACACTGTGTCTTGGATGTACGAAACAGTGCCTACTGTCTTCAAGATTCCGGCCGCCGAATATCACCAGGCACTGCATAAGCTTCTGCTGCTGGACAGCCCGGAGCAGTATTCGCGTTGCGATCAGTGGCCTTCAGAGCCGGAGCGAGGAGCCATCCTCAGGATCATTTCCGAGACGCCGATTCACGAGGAGACCCTGCTGCGCATCATATTGATTGGCATCACCAAGGATATTCCTTTCTCCATCGCGAACACCTTCGATGTCCTGTTGCTGGTCATTAAGCGAGTTTCTGGGATGAAGGCCACCAATATACCGGCAGTGCAGGCCAACAAATTTGACATTATTGACTTTCTGTTTAGCATGTCTGAGTACCATCATCCGGAGAATATTCGGCTGCCCTCAGATTATGAGCCCCCAAAGCTTGCCATCATTGCGTTTTACTGGAAGGCCTGGCTCATTTTGCTTATGATATCCGCGCACAATCCATCCTCTTTTGGAGCCTTTTGCTGGGACCACTATCCCACAATGAAGATGATGATGGAAATATGCATTACCAATCAGTTTAACAATTCGACAGCCAACAAGGATGAGTTGCAGGTAAAATTTTGAATAAATAAATGGGTGCTTATGTTGTAATGAGTTTTTTTTTAGATAATCACAGTGGAAAGAGACCACATTTTACAGTTCGAAACGTACTTGGCTGCCCAAACATCGCCGCATGCAGTTATCACCGAGGAGACGGCGATCCTGATTACCCAGCTCATGCTAATGGACCCCATGGGCACGCCGCGCAAGGTGCCGTCCATGGTTTTGGACCAGCTTAAGTTCCTAAACCAGACTTATAAGCTCGGTCACTTGTTTTGTCGCTGCCGCAAACCGGACTTGCTGTTGGACATAATCCAAAGGCAGGGCACTACGCAATCTATGCCCTGGCTTTCGGACTTGGTTCAGAACAGCGAGGGCGACTTCAGCCACCTCCCTGTGCAGTGCCTTTGTGAGTTCCTGCTCTTCAATGCGCATATCATAAACGAGGAAAACAGTCGCGATGCTGAGCTGGTTAACTTTCTGCGAAATTTGATATTTGATGGGAATCTAAGCCACCAAATCGTTTGCGAGCTGTTGGACTACATATTCAGGCGCTTATCCTCCACGGTCAAACAATCGCGAGTAGCTGCTCTCTCGGGCCTGAAGATAATTTTCAGGCACTCGGGGGACTTTGAAAACGAGTGGCTATTGAAGTCGATCCAACAAATTCCCCACTTCTTTGAGGTTAAACCCTTCATTATTCCCCAGTTGCGGGCTGCATGCCAAGTGGAAAACTGTCCGGAATTGATTATGGCTTATATCCAGTTCATAACGGCGCATACGCTGAACGATCCGGTGAATGAAATGCTGGATCACGTGATCGATATGGCGCAACTGATTGTGGAGCGCAGCACAATGTTCCAGCACATTATAATTTCTCAGGAGGATTATGACTATGTGCCCGACGAGAACCGCATTCAAACACTAAAATGCCTCTTTGTAATGTTTAATAACTATATTATTAAGCTGAGGGAGTACCATGAGCCGTACGAATGGACCGAATACCCGGATTTGCTGATGGTCCAGTTTGACGACGGAGTGCAGTTGCCCCTACACATAAACATCATTCACGCCTTCATTATCCTGCTCACGTATTCGAACAGCAACATGCCGGAGTCTATCCCAATTTTGGACTATTGGTTCCCGCCCGGACGACCGGCGCCTGTGGCCTTTTTGCCTAGCATGCCGCAAGAACAGGTGCAACTGCTGCCCGACTGGCTGAAACTAAAGATGATCCGCTCCTCCGTGGACAGACTAATTGAGGCCGCGCTGAACGACTTGACGCCTGATCAGATTGTGCTATTTGTCCAAAACTTCGGCACCCCTGTCAACTCGATGTCCAAGTTGCTGGCCATGCTGGATACCGCTGTGCTGGAGCAGTTCGATCTAGTGAAGAATGCCATTCTCAACAAGGCGTATCTGGCTCAGCTTATTGAGATTCAGCAGGCACGGGGCGCAAAGAATGGACACTACACCGTCCAGGCGCTTGACCTGCATTCCCACTCGCAAACTGTACCGGATCTGCCCAAAATCAGTGTGGTGATCCAGGAGACCGTGGAAATAGGTGACTACGATTCCTCTGAGACTACTAGTAGTCACAGCGATTTTATGGCAACCAAAGAGGTGACCCAAACCATTCTCACGCAGCCTGATCACTTGACCGTAACAAGAAGTGATTGTCGATCCTTGATTCAAAAACTGTTGGACATGCTGGTCAACCCGAGTAGCAATCGAAACGATCTGGTCTCCGCCATAACCGAAGTGATGGCCATGGGTTGCGATGTTATTATGAGTCGACATGCATGCACTTTTTTGAGAACCTTCTTCAGTTGCATGCTGCACAGCGATAATTACCACATGCTAGAGAACACTCTGCAAAAGAACTTCAGTATTTTTAAGCACAATTTCACCGATTCCAGCCTGCTACAGAAAACGGAGTTATATCACGAGAGCCTAGTGTTTATGCTGAGGAATTCCCGGGAGATATATGAACAGCAGTTTACGGCGAATACCGCCTTGTTAGCGAGAAAGCAGATCGTTAAGGGCATCATCGAAAGCTTCGATCAATCCAAAGACTGTAAGACTGTCGCGAAAAGCAAGAGCGATCAGCTTTTCCACAACGGACTCTTCATCGACTGGCTGTCCGAAGTGGATCCCGAAATCGTTTCCACTCAGCTAATGAAGGAGCGCTTCCTGTTTTCAAAGTCCTGCAGCGAGTTTAGGTTCTACCTGCTGTCCTTAATCAATCACCAAACCAACTGGGACACTATCGAAAGAATTGCAGAGTATTTGTTCAGGGAATTCCGTGGAGACTACGACTACGCCACGGTTCTTAACTATTTCGAGGCGCTGACCACAAATCCAAAGCTTTGGAAGGGTCGCGAGAAGTACATGTCTAAGAACGTACGGCCGGATGCCTTCTTCCTGCTAAAGACCTCCGAACTGGAACCATTTGCCCACTTTATTCTGCACGAGGGACTTTCCGAGATAAAGGTGGACAGCAGAAACTACGATTTTAAGCTCTGTTCGCGAATGAACTTGCTGTTCAAGCTGACAGAGAAGCGAAGAGACCTTATGGTCAAGGTGATGGAACACGTGGAGAACAGTGCGGTGTCGGACTACTTAAAATTGCAAGTCGTGCAACAGATGTACATAATGTACCCACGCGTAAAGTTCCTGAAGCCGAGCAAAACTGGCGAACAGGCCTACAAGCTGCAAAGTTTAAAGGGCTGTCAGGCTGACAAAGTATCCAATAATCTGATCACCTGCTTGGGAAGTCTGGTGGGCAAGAAGGACTTTGAAACCCTATCCACGGACACGGAGTTACTTCTGCGCAAGCTGGCTGCCTCTCATCCGCTACTTTTCCTACGCCAGTTGAGCGTTCTGTCCTCTATTATGCAGGGTCGGGCGCAAATCAGTATGAAGGCTTTGCGGGAGGAGCACCACTTCCATCGATTCGTCCAGATTCTAAGGACGCTGGAGCTGCTGCAACCGACAATCTTCGAGGACGCGTACAAGAACGAAATCCAGAATACACTGTCGTGTTACTTCAATTTCTTTAAGCACCACAGCTCAGTGAAGGAGGCCTGCCAGATGCTAAATAAGTTTGTGCAGATGCTGCAGGCCTACATCAACTACAATCCCTCAAGTGCCCTTCTCTTCATTGAGCAGTACGTGGGTATCCTCAAGGAGCTGGCTGCCAAGTACACTTCGCTGGCCAAACTGCAGGTTCTGGTCCAGGCAGTTGCCCTTCTGCAGCACAAGTCGCACTCGGCCTCCGAGCTGGACGACGAGGAGGTGAAGTATGAGTACGACCTGGACGAGCACGTGGATGTGAAGCCATCGGCCAGCAAGCCCGTAGTCAGTGAAGAGGCCATCGAGGTAAATCCGCCAACACCCATCGATGTGGGCGGCAGCAGGGGCTCTTCGGCGGTTCTTACCTTGGGCTCCTACAGCAGATCGAACTACACGGACATTTCGCCGCACTTCCTCGATCTGATCAAGATCATTAAGCAGGCAAACACAGAGGATGTGGTTCTGGGTCCAATGCAGGAGCTGGAGTGCTTGACATCCAAGCGGTTTGTGTTTATCAACGAGCTGTTCGAGCGTCTGCTCAATCTGATATTCTCGCCAAGTGCTCAGATCAGATCCATTGCCTTCATCATCCTGATCAGACACCTCAAGCACAATCCCGGCAACTCGGACATCAATCTGTGCACCCTGAACGCCTACATTCAGTGCCTCCGGGACGAGAACTCCTCGGTGGCAGCGACGGCCATCGATAATCTGCCAGAGATGTCGGTGCTGTTGCAGGAACACGCAATTGACATCTTGACGGTGGCCTTTTCGCTGGGCTTGAAATCGTGCCTGAATACTGGCCACCAGATTCGAAAGGTTCTTCAGACATTAGTGATCCAGCATGGCTATTAGATGTTCAGTTTATAAGTTAGACTTCTCATCTTAAGTATATTGTATTTTTAACTCTAATAAAATGTATCCAAGGGTACAATATTTTTACCACACTCAGTGTTGAAATACGTATTTGTCAAGTTAAATATTTCATTCTTTATTTCTACTGAAAATACAAATTATGTAGAAAATTCTCATACAAATTGGCGATCTCAACAGGATACTTGTTTCCATCGCTGTTTCATGCATGCCTTGTTTGTTAAATGCAATGCACAGTTCTCGTACAGTTTATTGGCGGTCAGTGGCCCGGAGCTTCTCCTCGACGGCTTCACGGGAGGCTTCGGAAAGATCAGTGGCTTGTATGTACTTTTGCACGCCCACCAGCGACTTCTTGAGAGCATCGAAGGAGCTGGAGTACAACATCTTCTTCTTGACCTGTACAGAACAAAATTTATTAAATTAGTTCAAAGTTTTACTTAGTTTTTGGTGCTAAGCCTACCTTGGCAGTATCGGGACACCACGACATAAGGAACAGCTTTTGCTTCTTTGAACTCTCAGAGGTGCCTTGACATTGGTGCATATATTCAAAATCGAACAGTCCGTACCTGTGGAAATGAAACGTAAATTATAAAGGTTTTTCTGTTCGGACATTCAACTATTAACCTCCGTCTTTTCGTCTTTATGGTAAGCTAAAAGCAGGGGATTTAACACCTTTTTTTTGCTTAACACATAGACAAGAAAAGGGTTGTTGTTGGGGATTCTATACTATATTGCCCAGACATCTTTACTCAAAACTTACCGGCATTCTCCAGGACCGCATTTCTGGATATCTTCTAGAAACTGATCGTATTCGGCGTTGCGATCTGCCACAGTCTCCACATCAATCTGCTTCTCATCGCGAATGTAGAAAATGACATAGCGATGTTTTTTGTCCTTCTTTATTTCCTCGTATGTAGTCTTGCAGACATCAGACACAGTTACACCAGAAGCCTATTAAAATAATAATGAAATATAATGTTTATTTTGAATTATTCAAAGCGCGCGAAACTGTCGCCGGCAGATGTACATTTATATGTACTGATGACACAGGGTGTTTAATCTTTGATGTCGCTTGCAAACATAAGCAACTTAAAATACTTTCTTAAATTAACGCTAAATTATTTTAATTACTGTATTTTTATGCGTAGGGTGACTATTTTGGTATATAGAGATTCATAGTGAAGATTTTAAATTTAAACTTCATTAAAGTTTCATACCGACTTAAATATGGGGCACCCTGCATTTTTCTGATGTATATAAGCATGTGTGTGTGAGTAACTGCCAACATAACTGCCCACTTTGAACCGACAGTATAGCCATCTCTTTTCCGCTTTGCAAATTTTATTTCTTTGATTGCCGGCAATAACAAAGGTAATTTATTTATGTTATTTATTTGCCTTGCTACTAGAAACCTTCTAATGGTTAAAATGTTCAAAAAGTGGCGCACACTTAACACATGTACTGGCTGGGAGTGGTGGGCGTGGCACCATTTACAGCTCGTCTTCTTTTTTCACCCGGCGCTCAAAGAGTTCAAGGGTAAGTTCACAAGTGCCGGCAAGTTTAAGGGTGAGAACAAGCCGAGAAATAAGAGAAAGAAATGGGAAGAGGCAGTCTGATTGTGCATTTTCCCCCCCACTTGTGTGAGGTTGGAAAACGAAAGAAAATGCACGATTTTCCATAATATTCGGGAAAGCGCCGACAAACCAAAATCATACATACAGACATGTCTCGCACACAAAAACATACATACATACGCAGGCGGCAAGGAAACGATCACACCTTAAATATGTATGCCTGCAGATACATATATGGATATGTATTTATACATATTTCTGTATGGTAATATAGTTTTACATACACACTTTTTGCGTCTGCGAGAAAATAAGCATTGCCCGCCGATACATACATGCATATGTACATATTTATAGCCATCGAAATATAAAAAAAGCGGTATACCCACACACACTCAAGTGTGTAAAAATATATGCACATAAAAATCCAAATGTGAGCATTTCTCTTTCCAACTTTTTAATTTAAAATTGCTCCATTTTTCCAGCTGCTTTTTTTTTTACATTCTTCTGCGATTAATTTTCGCAAATTACCATTTATGAGTGAGTAGTTGTCGAAAAGTATGGAAACACTTCAATAAATGAGTAATATCCGCTGCTACCAATGACTAATTTGGTATATATGTATACGCACACATTCATGACCATTTATATGCCCGAATATGGCCAACGTACATATAGCCAAAAAAAAAGTTAAAATATATGTATGATTGGTATATATACACTTATCTAAATGTATATACATACATATATACAGATTTCAAAGGAGATGCTTATATGATTCATCGAATCGAAGGCACTTTTATTCGCACTCCTACTCACTCCATGCGATTTCACCAATATTTCACTCTAACTAGCTGGATTCCATACATTAAGTGACTAAGAGTCGGAATTATACGTACCATTTTTCCTGTAGTTTTTTACTTTCACAATTTTTAAATTGCTTGCCAAGTATATATATTACAAATACTGTTTAACCTTCCGCCTTCTTTCACGAACAACCGGACGAATCAATTTGGTCGGTTATTTCGCATAGGTTAGGAGTTGCCAGGGCAATGCAAAATATCAACATGAGTCGTGACGCGTCTCAAACGTTTTTCCTCGAGTAGGAACGGTGGAATGATACATTTTAGAAATATTAACGCATTTATATTTTGATACGAATTTATAATTTAATAATATTAACGAGAACAGAAAAAACATACAAATAAATTAATAGTAAAAAATTAATATTAATATTAATATGAAATACCTATTTTACTAAAGTTTTTGGTTGTAATATTATTTATTCTTTATCTTTTTGAATATTATTATTATTAAACATTTTTAACAGCTTTAGCTTACGTTTTCAAATCACCATATATATTTTCAATGATGAAGTACAGTTTAAACAAATCTTTACGCTTATTATTAAACAACAGTAACCCCATTTATTAATGATAAATAATTATTTTACCCATTGATTAATCCAAAAACTTGTAGTATTTTCTGTTTTTTGTATTTCTTAAGGATATTAGTACAACGATTGCGATGAAATTTGTATTTAACAATTTATATATTAAAAGCGATATTATTAACGATAAATATTTTTTGACTAACAGGCAAACCGTAAAACGTTAATAAAATTAGCATAAGCCTCCTTCGTCTTCGGCTTCATTGTCATTGGTTTCCTAAAAGGAGATGATCAAATTTGTTAGCTTTTAAAAAAATAAACAATAAGCCAGCTCTTCTTGAGTTATAAAACAAACTGTTTAATGGATATTTGAAATATTGAAATGTAAAAAAGTAAGGTAAGGTAAAGATAAAGAGGGATCTAGGCAGAAAGTGAATTTTTTTAAATCATAGTACTTACAAATCCAGCATTATCATTATCGCCGGCTTTCTTCTCCACTTGAATGCCCTGGGGCAATGGAATGTTTTTGGATAGAATGGCATACTCAACGTCCATATGTCGGATAAATGGGGACGCAAGCATCCTAGCGGCTAACTCTGGATCCTCGTCATCAAAAGCTTGCAACAATGTTTGCAATGTGGAGACTTCTTCGGGCTCGCAACAATTTCCCCATTCTCTGAATGTTTTTTCAGCTTCTACGGAATCCCCGCGAGCTAATTGCACCATTACCAATGCCACGACTAACCGACCAATTTGACCATAGGATTCGGTCTGTTGATTTAAGCTTATCTCTTTTTTGAGCGCATTTGTGGCTTCTTCGTACCTGAATTTATAATATAATAATAGTAAATAAATATTAATGGTGTGAGTTGAAACCTTACCTTCCTAGCTTAACCAATATTCTTGCAACTTTCGATGCAATTTCAGCTGCTTGACGGACGGAATCCTCAATCTGTGCGAAATAGTAAATGTACATGTAACTACTAAAAGAGATCATAAGATGAGTGAAAGGTGACTACAAACCATTATAACTTCAAGGGCATGTTGGTAGAACCTTAACGCCATGTCGGGATGCTTGGATTCGGTTAATTTTGCGGCTTTATCCAATGCGGAAGCAGCTGCTTCCGGAGATCCATGTTGTTGATACAAATTTGCAGCCTTGTTGGCGTATTCCTCAACCTCGTGAAGTGTATCAGCATCCTTAGACAACAAAATAATCTAAAAGATACATTACAAGTTAGGGAGTTATAGATAGCTTTTATATTTTGTTTGCTTACCTGTTCGTATGATTTTGCTGCATGGAACCAGGACTTGTTGTTTTTGTAGCAGTCAATAGACTTCAAAAAACAATCCTTGCTCTTATCGTAACTTTTGGCTATTCGATAGGCAGTAGCTGAAAATGGTAAGTTAAATAAATAAATAAATTTTAAAGAGATACAAAATAACAAATAATATTTATAATAATAACTGTATTAGATAAGGTAGTGTGTGTAATATAAAATATATAACATTATTTTTTTTTACAACTTCCTTTATGTACATTTGCAGATGCACTGTGTACATCAACCACGTATACACAAAAACCAAGACCATTTTTGATGAAAATTCTTAAGCAAAAATAAAACGATTTACTTATTTTATAATATATGTTATAATTGTGTAATATAAATAATATTTTCCGAAACATTAGTCACACCACTTTTTTAATACTTACCAGCTTTGGAATACTCATCCGCAGCGCTATCGTAATCAGGTACCCATTTCAACATTGACAATTTCAAGCTGTAAAGATAATTTGGTTGTATTTATAGCTGTTCCCCTTATGACAATATATTTATTGTTACCTCTTCTCGGCTTGTTTCACCAAGTTCTCCGCCTCGGCAATCTTTTTAGCAGCAACTCCAGACATTTTCGTTAACTTTTGTTTTGTAGGAAAAATCAATTGTTTACATTTAAAAGTAGTGTGACCGAATGCGACCAGTGCATTAACAATGATTCGGAAATTTTGGTGGATTCAAAATTTTACTTGGTGACGAAGTACGCATGTCTGAACATTTCTAAATAATAAGACTTGAATACGCTGAAAACAAATATTAATTAATTTATTTTTTTAAATAGAACAGCATTAAAGCAGCTATTAATTGTTATGATACATTTATGTAGCTTATGATTATATTGATTATATATCTAAAGTGAAAAGAAATAAATTCAAAAGTGGCACATCAATTAACTAAAATTTGAGCAAAGTCCTATTTCTTTATGTGTATGCCATACCTGTTCAGTTTTGATTTGCAAAGTAAATAAAAAGTGCATTAGGTAAGAAGTCGACATTTTTGCAGGTTGCAATCGCACTACATTTTAGATCGAAAGGTGTTTTGTAACGGATTTTTGTTTAGTTATAATCAAAAGTGCTTCCAAATCTAGCTTACTGCGAATGTTTGATATTAATTTGCTACTCTTTTTCGTTCTTTTATTTTGCAGATTTAAAATGTCCCACAAATCTTGCGTGGAACTCAGCGAAATCCGAAAATTGGATAAAATAGTGCAGCAATGTGAGCTGTACATGTCCAACAATAATATTAATGATACCGCTAAGAAACCGCCTTTAAAGGAGTTTAAACGAAATTGCCTTGCAAAATCCAATAAATTTGTTGAGAGGGAACTCTTCTCTCTTATGTGCAACCTAAATAAGATTGAAAAGAAACAGGTTTTTGTTTCAGATATCCTTATAAACGCCAGTATGTTCGACGACAAGAAGGAGAGTTTATCAAGATTTCCGAAAAATGTTCCAGACCATAGCACTCTGGTCTATCACAAATTCTTGCGGACCAGACCCACTAATGATGACGAAACCCTTGAGCTCAAGACAAAGACAAAAGCTAAGGAAAGGCATGGCTCGAAGTTCACAGGAGATTGCTTTTTTTCGCCTCTACTATTAAAAATAAACAATAAAAAAGAATGCTTGAAGAAAATTAAAGTCGGCAAAGGAGAGAATCAATTCGAACAGAATAATGTCTCAAACGAACTTAAAACAAGCCAACCCAAAAAGCACACTAGTATCAAAATGTCGAAGAAATGCGTTAAATGTGATAAAAAGAAGCTATATATTAAAAACTATCAGACATTGGCTAGACGGGATTGCGATTTACTTTGCTCGTATGAGCCATTGCGTAAAAACAATAATGATGTTTTCCAAACCCATAAAGGAAATTCCTACGAATGCATGTTTAAAAATACAAAATACAATCAAACTGAAAAGACAAGCGAAAACTTATTGGGCAGTTCATACGACGATATGTTGGACAAAGAAGCTCTTCTCGGGTCTAAAAGTGAACCTAAGATGCAAGATCCCAACGATATGGTATATCTAAATCTTTTAATCAACTTCATAGGTTATTGATTTAACTATTTGGTTTTCTAACAGATTATTTCTCTGGGGGGAAACATATTGCTTGATCAAAAGTTACAGAATAATTACTATCATAAATGGACCCTACTACACTATTCGCCGTTTAAAGCTGTGTGGGACTGGGTAATATTATTCCTAGTGATGTATACGGCGATTTTCACTCCATATGTGGCGGCGTTTTTACTTGGAGAACAGGATTACCAAAGAAGAAATAATAAATACATAAACTCTGACCCAATTGTTATAATCGATTTGATTGGTAAGTGATAATATTATTATGAAACAAGTAATATAATAGACATTTTCAGTGGATGTCACCTTTATCGTGGATATTTTAATTAACTTTCGAACTACTTTTGTTAACGCACAGGATGAAGTGGTACTATTAAGAACCCTCAATTTGGAAAACATATATATTATCCCGTACCATTTTATAGGTATCTCATCCAGGACGTATAGCAGTTCATTACTTAAGCGGTTGGTTTTTAATTGATCTTGTGGCAGCTGTTCCATTTGATTTGCTTTTAGTTGGTAGTGATACCGATGAGGTGAGTGTAACAATTCTTATCAGTAAGTTATTAATGTTGATGTAATTCCAGACGACCACTTTAATAGGACTTTTAAAAACAGCGCGGCTTTTAAGGTTGGTTCGTGTGGCCAGAAAAATTGATCGTTATTCGGAATATGGAGCTGCAGTTCTTATATTATTGATGGCGACCTTTATTTTGATTGCCCATTGGCTGGCCTGCATATGGTACATAAAGTGCTTATATTAAATAAGTTTTTTAGAAACAGTTTAACATTATTACAGGTATGCAATTGGAAATGCCGAAAAGTCCATCGCGGCGAAAAACATAGGTTGGCTGAATTCGTTGGCCTATGATATTCAAGAACCCTATTTTGACAACCGAACTGGTGGACCCTCTATAAAGGTTTTCTTCTTTTGTTTTACCACGAAAAACGGATAATTATACAATCTTTTTTTGTAGTCACGCTATATCACAGCTTTATATTTTACATTTACGTCGCTCACATCCGTTGGCTTTGGAAATGTGGCACCGAATACTGATGCTGAAAAAGCGTTTACTATTTGCGTAATGCTCGTTGGATGTATGCGAAATATGCACTTACTATAAAAATATGTTTACCTTGAGATATTTTTAACTTCTCTTTTAAGCTCTTATGTATGCAAGCATTTTTGGAAATGTTTCTGCGATCATACAAAGACTTTACTCGGGAACTGCAAGATATCATACTCAAATGTTACGCGTTCGGGAGTTCATTCGATTCCACCAGGTATCAAGAATACCAAACGCTGTAAACATTATGCACTTTAGCTTCTCCCCTTTCTACAGATACCAAATCCACTCAGGCAAAGACTGGAGGAATATTTTCAACATGCTTGGACCTGTAATATTATTAATTATACTCTTACTCTTCCTCTTTTTTATCTATGCTTCGTTTATTAAATTTTAAGATACGAACGGAATCGATATGAGCTCCTTGCTCAAAGGTTTTCCTGAGTGCCTACAAGCAGACATTTGCCTGCATTTGAATAGAAAATTGTTAACAACCTGTGCCGCTTTTTCCGAGGCCAGCCCGGGTTGCCTAAGGTAGGTTTAAATATAGTTACGTGAATCTTAATAAAAGTCATTTTCCATTTTCAGAGCATTCTCCCTTAAATTTAAAACTACCCATGCGCCACCTGGTGATATCCTAGTTCACAGAGGAGACGTCCTCACCTCTTTGTTTTTTATAGCCAGGGGATCCATAGAAATTCAAAGAGGTGGCAATATGATTATCGTCCTAGGTAAGTTACTTTTGATGTTTTACTCTAACCATCGAAATTAAATATTATTTTCGTTTAAATATTATTTTCGTTTAAGGCAAGAACGACATATTTGGCGAAAACCCTTGTATATATCCAACGCTTGGGAAATCAAATGGAGTGGTTAGAGCCTTGACATATTGCGATATCCATAAGTTGCATAGAGACGACTTGCTGGACGTTCTGGACGCTTATCCAGAATTTCTTGAGAGCTTCGTCAACAATTTGGTTATCACCTACAATATGAGAGATGTGAGTGAATTGATGGACTTGTATACCAAAAGGTCTAAAAACACAAAACTTTTCAGGATGAGCATTCTGGTGTCGATATTAAGCACCGCTACTTGAGAGCAAAGTCCTCCGATAAAATGAGGAGCTCTCCTGATATACCCTCAATCAGAATGTAAGCCATTATAAACTTTCGGAAAAGAAATCTGTCTGACTGCTTTTTTTTAGAGTTGGACTGCGTTATAAAAAACAAAATGTTAACACTTCTGTGCATAAAGTTAAGAATGATAACTCCCGTGACCTTAATATTTTTATAGAAAACGAAATCGCAAACTATCATTTAGATTTATTCGAAAATAATAATTAAGCACATTTAGCACAATTTTAATAAAAACCATACGTTTGTCTTTGCAGAATATATTTATTTTATTTGTGGGAGTAAAATAACATGTAAAAGCCGCTGCGAAATTGAAAAGTTGATAACATCTAAAGTTCTAACCTACAACCATTGTTTTAAATTTTTTGAAAAAAAATGATATTATTTCCAAAAGGTTAAGTAAAGATGCGCCGAAAAAGAGTCCTATAACACTTCCAATGCCAACTGAAAAGTTAATAATAAATAAGATGCTAAGGCAAGTTTATAAAACTATACCTATTAAATCAAGTTTGGTCTGGGTGACAGTTCTGTAATATCTGGCAGCCGGCGGAGATGCTATTTCGATTTCGACTACATGACCCTCAGTTTCGTCTATTTTACTTCTTTTCTCTCTGGACCTAAAAGCGTATGGGTATTACAAATGTAAAAAATCAAAAATCATTTTTTTTACCCGACGGGGCTTATCTGCTGCTCTACGCAGGATGGTAAACAAACGATATTATTTCCAACATAATTCTTAACCTTTTCTGCAAGTTTTCCTGAAATTATACAATAGTACCAGTTACTTTTATCCCCAAAAACTAAAACTCACCTGTTTCCAAGCAGGAAATTTCCTTGACTCCACAATAGTTCATTGCACCTAAAAAGAGTAATACGTTAAAAAAAATTAAATTTAAAAATTTTAAGCCTTAACTGACTAAGAAGCGATTTCTCAACAGACTATATTTCCTTTCCCGAATTAGCACCCTAACATGACATTAAAAAATTGGCCCATACTTACTAAAATCTTTATGACTAAATAGAGTGCAATTACAGATCTTCATCTCAATTTCACTTCGAATAAGAGACATGCATATAGAAAAACTGAAAAAACATTTTACAAAATAATTTATTAAATGCAATGAACTGAAAGACTCACCTATATGGAAGTCCCTTGATAGAACTTTCACTGGGAAATTTACAAAGCCGTTGAGAAACTGGCTCATAAATGACACCATCGTGATTATGAATCTCCTCGACATTAAAACTATGTATCATAGGCTCCTCGTTAATAGCATAGGTTACCGCATTAAAATAGGGTAGATCCTCGGGACTGTGAACATATAACTACATACAAATTAATAGAAATTGTACTATCGGGGCTATAATATGTTAAAGGTTCTTACATCATAGCGATATACTAGGCCACTTTTCAACACCAATCGTAGATTCCGGTATTTGTCCAATGACGAATATAACAAAGGCATTTTTTCGGTACTTTCACTAGGAGAATTTCAAGGGATATGCAATTTGTTTATAAAGTTTTTTAATATTTATTCTTACTAGTCCATTAAATTGTTGGCAAGAAAGCAATAACCCATTTCTAGTTCATGAAACTTAAATATTTTTTCGCAGTCGGGGAGCAGTTTTCCAGCAAAGTAAATTTTGTCCAAAAAATCCCTACACGACGTCGGGAATAACTATAATCGAATATGTTAAGCACAATTTAAAAACATTTATCCATTCAATACCTCTCTTCTCATCTCCAAAATATCAACTCCACATGTGGAATTTAGTTCCTTGCAATGATCCGGCTTTATGTATAAGTTGTTTGGGTTTATAAAGAGGTAATCGTATAAAGTTCTTACATATGTGTAAGGTTGTTTTCCACCAGGAAAACGTTTATTAACAGCGTCCGTAAAGTCATCAGTTATCCGAGCTTTGGATAAACATATTCCAATCGATGGAAAGGTGTTCGTCCAACGACTATAAGACGTTGACACTCCAATACTCGTGGAATCCGTTTCATATCTATTCTTTAGAAGAATAAATATTGTTATCATGCTCCATCCAGAAACAATGATTACAAATGTCCAATATAGTCTGCAATAATAAGTATCTTTAGGTTATATTTTTGATATACAATTATCTTAAACTAATAACACAGAAATTTACCTTTTATTTTTAACAAAAAATAATAAAAAGCCGATACAACCCTTGACTGCTTTACGCGACATTTTGTTTCCTATTGCTCAAATCAATTAAAGTTCCAGTTCTTATTTAGACATGCAAGTAATTCATTTATAATATAAATAATTTAACATACATATACATATGTACATGTATGTCGCAACCAGACATGCAATTTTCGGATACCTAACCCATCATTATTTTTTATACCGAAATATGCACGCAATGTTTTAATGCATTAATGGGTAACAACAAGGTCTATAGCAAACAGAATGCGAAAATTTCTTTGAGAAAATTGACTTACCCCTTGAAAGTGTATTCAATTATATACATATAAGATGCAACAATTATAACAGAGAAGATGAGCTTGTCCAAGCGTTGATTTTTATGCTCCATAGAACACACGCTATGGTTTCCATGCAGCATCTGAAAACTATCTTAATTATAATCATTCACATTGCAACTTCAGACGAAATAATAGCCGAATATTGATTTTTAAGGAATCTTATACTAGTTACAGAATCAGTTTTTCAAGGTTTTTAAAGAGATGAATTAATAGTAAGCTAATAAGTAACAAGAAATGATATATTACTTTAGTCTCAAAGCTCTTTTAAGTGTGAATGATTAACAAAGTATACAACCTCCTCCAAAGTCTGCAAAAACCCACATATACATACCTTCTCCTAACCAAGTAGCAAATAATTTTTATGAAAAACTAATGGTAGTAGTCGTTAGCTGTCTGCGGTAAAACGTATTGGTACAATATGTTGGGGAAAGTGAAAAGCAGCGTTATTGTCATTTATATGACAATAGGTACGAAAATTAAAGTCTGAGTTAACCCCTCAATTAAAGTTTTTAAATTTTTATTTAGGACTGTTTTATATACTGCTTAATATAAGGGCATCTTCTACTTATATGAGACCAAAACGACAGGTAAATATTAATAGCTCTTTAAAAAAGCGAAAGTGTGCAATTTAAATCCATTTTTAGATGTGGTCTGTAGATCATCCAGCAATTGTTTTATATAGACAACACCCGAGTGCTATGCGAAAATTTTATTGGTACAACAACAGGACTCCGATTTTGGTAGGAAAAATGAGACTAAAAAACTATATGCGCAATGTGCATATGCTGCCAAGATACGTACACTCCCCTACTCAATATCACGAAGCTTATGCCAATTCAAAAAGGTATATTTTCTATATTGGTCTCTTTGCCTTTTATTAATTTTATTTTTCAGGAGCGTCTTTAGGGATTTGAATAATTTTCATGGATTCAAAACAACATCAACGCCGGCAACCACAGTGGATTACGTGGCTGCTCCCGTTAATACAATTGAGTATAGTACAGGTCCAGTAAGCCCACCAGTGGATTTCAAAACACATTCTTCCGTTAACTCGTTTGTACCGCTAACCGCTAGAACGCTTTCGAACGCAGAACGTGTAATGGGCGTTACGAATCAGTGGAACCAGTCCGACTACTCCAATGATATCTGGAAAAAGTGCACAGAAAACTGCTTCAAAAACTCAATTCAAGACTTTGCAAAAGACCAATATAGCTCGCACAGTATGACCAGTGAATTGCCTGTTACTACATCAACTACTCTGCCTTATTTTAATTATGTTGCTCACACCTACTTCACTCTTGACGATGTTATTCTACCCCATTCGGCATCCAAGTTCGGTAAATCCAGTACACAAGAGCAACATGAATTTCGTCCCAGTCTCCAAGTATTTACCACAGAAGTTCCCCAAGTCTTATTCACAGAACGTTTTGAGCATTCAACTCAGCCAATTCCAACTACCACAACAACAACAACCACGAAATCTGCGCTTCCATCTAAAACCACTTTATTCGATATCGAATATAGCACTAGACCAAATTTGATTAGTTCAACCACTTCAGCTACCGCAACAACATCAACAGAATCATCGCTTTTCGAAAATATTCCGAGTTGGACCACTCCACAACCCATAAAAAATAACTTTTCCACAACAAATGTTACAACACAGTCCTTCAAAAACAGATTGAAATCTATGAAAGCTACTAAAAACTTTTCGTCAAATATTGAAACTAAGTTGAAATTGTTAAAGCTGCATCTGAAAAATCTCGTTACCACAAAAGAAACTCCGAAGAACATTCAAAATTTAACCGCATCAAGCACAGTTGTTATCGATAGTAACACAACATTGCCCGATTCTACAACCCCCACGCCCGTAACAAGAAGGACAAATGTTAATCGGAAATTTAGAAAACTACGAGTCTTGGCATCAACTAAAAAGGTTCCGATTCAAATAACACGAAATTCAACTAAATCCATTAATGTTAAGGCGGAACATAAAAAGTCGAAAAGAATTTACCAAAGACGCAAACACTTAAATTCTACTGTTTCACCAGAACCAACAAAAAACACAACAATCGACAATGAATCGATGAATAAGTTTAAACGCAGGGCATCAACAAGCACGCGAAAATCGACCAATGCCGATGAAAACGGAATTGTTCGAAACTCAACGAAATCAATAAATCACGCTGTGGCGAAGTCTCGCGCCGACGGAATAACAGAAGAAAAATCCGCCTTAGTAACGGAATCCGCAATTATGACTATTTCCAGCGGCAATATGAAGATGAGGCAATCAATGATAAAAGTAAAGTCAAAGCAGCACAGCGCCAGAAAAATTAACCATTTAGAGAACGATAATTTCATACCGTCCCTGCCCATTGAAGTATATTTTAAAAAAGTAAATCAGCAATAAATACAAAAATTCTGAAAGTTATACATGTATCTTGTGTAAATTAACAAAGAAATATTAAACATTATTTATATCCTGAAAGACATAATTAAGCACCATTAAAAATGTGTTTTATTTAATAATAAAAGCGAATTCAGGCTAAGTTGACAGGCCAATTTTGTTTTTGCAACATGGGGAATACAGGCAGAGTTGGCATGGCAGATTCGAATTAGCAAGATTTTAAATTTTTTTTTTCGTCGCTATAGTTTTTTAAAATATAAGTCAGCTGTTGAAAATGTAAGCTATTGTGTACTTTATTAAGTATAAATATTAACAATTTTATTACTTACATAGGGAATTTTATAATGGCTTTATTAATTTTTGGTGTGCCGATTCCACAGTTCCTAAATTTAGTGACTGTGGAAAGCGATGAATATTCCGAGTGCTAAGTTGCATTCCTGTTTCACTCTTATTGTTAACCGGAAACAAAACGTGGGTTTGATTCGATAGCAGGGTTCTTTCATTTTACATCTTCGGTTGGAACAGTCACTGGACTTTGCAAGTAGGTTGGTAATTTCGCATTTTTGCGGATTTAAAAATTGCAAATTCGGCCGGAAATCTATGAAAATAATTTGTTGTACTCGGAGCTCGGTCAAACAGTTACAAATTAAGCCCGAACTAAAATTAACATCCAGTCGCCACCGCACATTCCATTATGTGCGAAAGAAAGTATTTACATACATACATATACATACAAATTTGCAGTACACAACTTTCGAGTGCCTTATATGAATGACTTTGCCAATTTAAATGTTTGAACATTTTAAAGTGCTTGGGTGTGCATTTGGCATACAACATTTTGATTACATACATATGAGTGCCGTGCCTGCCGATGTACATACATGCATGCATATTTTCGGCAAGCACACATTGTATTTACATATATGCGAATCTGTCTGTAACTATATGTGCTTTGAACACTGGATCCCTATTTGAGTGAATACAACAAATAATTTGTAATTAATTACCAAATAATTAATCCAATTAATTTCTTGTGTTGTGGCAGATATGGCAGATTTGGACGATCATTTTGAGACTGCAGATTCCGGCGCATCGGCGACCTATCCCATGCAATGTTCAGCATTGCGCAAAAACGGATTCGTCATGTTGAAGTCTCGGCCATGCAAGATTGTCGAGATGTCTACTTCAAAGACTGGAAAGCACGGACACGCCAAGGTTCACATGGTCGGCATTGACATTTTCTCCAACAAGAAGTGAGTAATCTGGCAGTTAACACAAAGGAAGCATCGCCGTGCTCTTGAATATAATCAACGAAAAATATTCGCAAGTAATCTTATCTTGGACTGAAAGTATCGATAATTTTGTAGGAAAGGAGGAATCTACCCGTGCGACCCTATTTAGGCTCTACCTACATCTTAAAGCTTTAATTATGCAAGATGACTACGAAATTATCTTATATACTTTCATTATTAAAACGCGCTTTTGGTTTATCATTATTGCAGATATGAAGATATTTGCCCATCTACTCATAACATGGATGTGCCCCATGTTAAAAGGGAAGACCTTCAGTTGATAGCTATAAGTGATGATGGCTTCCTTACCATGATGACCGAAGGCGGAGATTTGCGTGAAGACTTGAAGGTTCCAGATGGCGATTTGGGCGACCAATTGCGTTCAGATTTTGATAATGGCAAAGACTTGCTTGTAAGTTTTTTCGTCATTTTATAACTGCATCAGACATTAATTATTCCCATCTTTTTGTTTGCAGTGCACCGTTCTTAAGGCGTGCGGAGAAGAGTGTGTAATCGCAATTAAGAATAATTCCGCTCTGGACAAATAAGCAAAATGTGTCGCTGCAAATTTCTGTTGCATTTACATCTGAAACAAATGTATAGGCTAGTTGGCTCTACATCTTAAATCTGGTTCTAACGATTGTAATAAATATAACAGAAACTCGAAGCATCCATGTTTGAATAACTGAGTAACAAGATACACGATTGCCAATAAAATTTTTTACCTAAACGTCATCCGTAAAATTTTGATCCGTTTTTTCTTTAGTAGAGGCGGTTGATAAAGATGAAAATATCGGCAGTGGGACGCTGTTTTTTTTATATTTCGCACTGCTCAATGGGAAAAGTAAACAAAGTGCTTGTCAGTCGAATGAATGGCGTCACTTAACCCGCCGGCAATAAACAGGGCGGGAACCAGACCAGTCTGATGCTACCGGTTATATATGTATGTACACAACTTATAAAAATAAAGTATTTTTGAAAAAAGGTGAATCGAACCGGACCAATTTATTGATTCATAGTATGCCAATTGTTCATGTTCTAATACATATGTGTGATGTCAGAAATGACTTACACACATATGTACATGATTTTTATCCATAAATCTATTTGACAAATGTTAAATGCCAATATTGCAGAACTGCTAAAAAAGGAAAAACATACAACAAAAGTGCAAATATTTTGTAGGTCCAACAAAACCAAACGATTGTTTTTAAAATCGGTATGATATACAATCGATATACAGTCATGTAAATTGACCACAAGGGATTGCAACAACATTTGAATTGACAAATAATTTTCACAGATTTTATTTCTATTTTAAAAGCCATATCTATTATTTACAGGGTAAAACTAATAAAAAGGAAATATTAAAATAAATTTGTGTGCCATATATCGCATTGCTTGAACTCGTTTCAATTCCACGTTTCATTTAATATACATTTTATTTCGATAGCTCTTTGCGATAAGTAACATTCATACACTCGTGCCGGAAATCGATAAGCTTCTTCTTTCTTTTTCTGTGTGTCTTTTAGCGGTACAGTACAGAGCCCAAAATGTCTTTTAAAAAATCGACGAAAACTAATGTAATCTTTACCTTTTAGCGACTGTTCAAGCCGAGATACCACAATGCCTCCCAAATTCGACCCCACGGAAGTTAAATTGGGTAAGTTTTCCATTGTTGATATGAAGAGTTATGCTTCTAAATGGACAATAATAAAAAATAAGTCTATGCGTATAATAACGGATTGTTTTGTCCATTACAGTGTACCTGCGTTGCGTGGGCGGAGAAGTCGGAGCCACATCTTCCCTGGCCCCCAAGATCGGTCCCCTCGGTCTGGTAAGCATACAAATCTGTTTGTTTACCTGAGCCCCATTTTGAACTAACTGGTGTAATTTTCCCACAGTCGCCTAAAAAAATTGGAGATGACATCGCCAAGGCTACCTCCGACTGGAAGGGTCTGAAGATCACCGTCTGCCTGACCATCCAGAACCGACAGGCTGCCATCTCCGTGGTTCCCTCCGCTGCCTCTCTGATCATCAAGGCTCTGAAGGAACCCCCACGTGACCGCAAGAAGCAGAAGAACAGTAAGTATTATCCTGAATTTGTGGGATTTCAAGTGCATCTGAATTTTATACATTGAACAAAAACAATGTTCTCGTCCCGGGGATAGCCCAAATGCACTCATCATTAATATCTCTCTCATGGCTGGCCACTTAATTAACAAACAATTTTTTTTCCATTTTTAGTCAAACACAGTGGCAACATTGCTTTCGATGATATTCTGGCCATCGCCCGAGTGATGAGGCCCAGGTCCATGGCCCGCGAACTGAAGGGAACCTGCAAGGAAGTTTTGGGTACTGCTCAGAGCGTCGGCTGCACCGTTGACGGAAAGCACCCTCATGATGTTATTGACGAACTTAACGAGGGCTCTATTGAAGTTCCCGCGGAATAAACAGTTTTTAATCCAGAATTAATAAATTGTACGCGTTACAGTCTGTAATAATTGACCCAACTGGAAAGTATTTTACTTGGAGCTGACGTGCTGCCAATGGGCTTATAGATAAGACGTATTAGAAGCTTATCAAGCGGAAAAGTTCTCCATTTATTAGATTGAACAATTCAAAGCTTAAGCATAGGATGCTCAGTGGAAATTTGGAAATACATGCAAATATTCGACATCTGAGTTCATTTGATCCATGATTATTATCAGTTAATAGATCTGACAAGTTAAATCGGTCTCATTGGAACTTTTGCAGCTGTCGTACAATTTTAACCTGATATTTGATTTACGAAAATCCTTCTTAGTACATTTTTTTATTGATAAGGCAAGATCCATTCTTGGCAAGGAAGTTTCCAGTATTTTAGGAGGGCGGATGCCTTAGTAAAATTCCTTACTAATTTCTGAAACCATAGATCTTTTATCCATACCGCCGCTGAAACCCAACGTATAAAACAACAGGAGATTTAATCCGAAAATTGTAAACGAATTTATTTTATATTTTTGAAAAGGTCATAAGCATTCCAACAAATTGCGGAGCTTCTGGAATCAACAGCTTACAGCTTCAACTTGGTACGCCTCCAGTGACGACGCTTAGCGTTGTAGCTAAAAAAGAAAAACAGATTGGGAAAAGTTAGTACAATTTTTGGAGACCGTATTTTAGAGGCAAGGTCAACCATTTGACTAAAATGCAAAATATGGGATGCCAAAGCGCACAAAGTTTAAATTCATAAAGTTATTTATGAATCGCGAAACTTTCTGTTTTGACGCCGGTAGTGCTTAAATCTCACACATAATAATAATAATTCTTATTGTATAATTTTTAACGTCTGCACTTGCAAAATTTCGACAAAACCCTTATTCAAACGCAAATTCTAATGTTCACTGAATAAAGAACTATAAAGAAAATCGATATTGAAATAAACTTACCGGATTGTGTTGCCAGTACGTAGGCGAACCCATTGGGGAACCGATCTGTTCTGCTTCAGCTTTTTAGCCAGCTTCTGCTTTATTCTGAACGACTTGTGTGCCGCCTAGTAGAGAAAGATATTGAGGATGTTTAATAATTTTTATATTTCCAGAATATTTAATGATTCCAAACAATTATATTGATTTCCCACCATTTCGTCCGATCTGTTCAACGAGCCACACCGGAAAGAAGGAAGTGTTGGCGGTGGGCAATTGTCGATACGTTCATGAGTACGCAAGCCGATATTTGGAATGATGGTAAAGAAACTGGAAACCTAATTCCATTTTAAAATAAATAAAAGTGGCCCTCCGAAACTGATTATAATTGAACTTCCACTGTTTTTGATCACTCGATTACTACTTTCTGCATGAAAGTCCAACCTTATAATTTTTAAAAAAAAATGGGATTAAGCCATTAATAAGATAAGAAATATTTCAAGGCGATTTATATAACCTTTTTTTTTGTGGATAAGTGGAATGTCCCTCTTAGCTTAACGCAATTTTATCTTTCCACTCAAGCGTTTAATAAAAATATTTTGATATTTATTTTTAAGATTTTTGAAATCTTATCGTTGTTTTTTTGTTCTTATATAAAATTTATACATAAAAAAATGTATAAATTAAAGATCGTATATTTGTTACTTGGTTTGTAAAATGTGTTGCTTTCCCATAACGGATTGGTTGGAAATATTATTTCAAATAATATGTTATATTACATGGAATTTGCATTTTGCTTAGTTTTATTCTAGATTTAAGAACACCTATTTCGGAAGAAATGCAAATTTATGTAATTTTTAAGTGTCATCGAAAAATTATATGAAATAAACTTTTGCAAAATATTGTCAAAAAAAAATTTTTTTTTTTAATTTTTACTAATTTAACTAATTTTTCTTCTGTATATTCTCGACTACTTTTCCAATAAAATTCTAAATTTGACCAATCTTTTTCTTAATAGCTGTAATCAACCATGCAGATTTGTTTTTCATATGACGATTTTTATGAAGATAAAGGTATTTAAGGGCTTATAAAATAATTAACATCAACTTGATTTCAAATTTCAATTTATATAATAACTCAAAAGCTTAAGATATTTGAGAATTATCATGTCTCGGGATTATATAAAACGGTTAATGAAAAGTGTTTAGCTATATAATTATAAATAAGTTAAGTTTGTTTTAGCGTGAAGAAGCGTTTTAAACAGAGAAGCGTTTACATAATAATAATTAAAACCAGGGGTAAAAAATCAATTAGTTACTTTAGTTAGCTTAACACAAGTTTTAACTATGAGAATACGGAAATATATTATTTTTGTATTTCCCGTAAATTAAAGGTGTTCCAACAAATTCGTACGTGTCACCAAACGTATTTCAGTTTCACTGTTCGATTACATTCCCATCGATTACTCGGGAAATTGTCGTGTGTATCTGCCCCTAACATTTTTGTTCTAAAACCATTATTTCATTTCCTCTATACCAATGCATCGTTCCATTTTCCATAAGTGTCAGTGTCATCATTTATCAATTATCATTTGATTATTATATTTTACAATATAATGTGTTCAAAAAAATGCAAAACGAATTCCTGCTAAGGACGATGAACCAGTAGACCGCAGTCTTGCAATCGAACTTGTGCATTACATGCATTGAAACGCAATGTCAATCCATACATAATATTTTGCTTTGTAAACGGTTTTAAGTTGAAATACATATACATAATTAGTGTTAAATATAAACACGTACAGAACACACATTCGCATCTATATTGCACGCATCGAATAACACAAAAAAAGTGACTTAACAATGCGCGAATTTAAAGTTGTTGTGCTCGGGTCTGGGGGAGTTGGTAAATCGGCCCTCACGGTGCAATTCGTCTCAGGATGCTTTATTGAAAAGTATGATCCGACAATTGAGGACTTCTACCGCAAGGAAATTGAGGTACGTATACAGTTCATATGGGTGATATCGAATCGGGCAGACATAATCAATTTACAAACCGACGCAGACACACGCACATATCTACATATATGTATGTACTAAGCGTAATCACGCATATACATATTAACGTCTGTGCTTACAGGCACATACATACATATGTATGCATATATATGTGGATACATATAATGGGCGATTAATTGTATATATGCACATATAGTATGTTCTTGTAGGTGCGAAATGTGCCCAAGTATTTGTGCTTATGTAGATGTATTACATAGGAGTATGTAATTTGTAAAGTATGTAATTCATAAATTCACAAGCGTCTGTGCATCCAAATGTGCATATTTAAGCATAGGCGTGGGTGTTGGTGCAAGGATTAGGCGAAGCCAGTTTTTAAATGAATCATAGGTGTCGATAGTAGTGGGGTCTTTTAAATAGGGAGTTGACCCTATAATGCAGTTTTCGTTTCATTATGCCTGCTAAACTTGTTCCTCAGATACAATATGCGTTCTACACTGTGCTTTGTATTTTTGTTTTAGCTCAAACATGTAGTGTAAAATTTCTATCAGGCCTAGTGATAATAAAAAATGTTTTTTTTAATTTCTTTCATTTCATCATTTGTCATTATTAGAAATATCTTTAAATTTTTACAAAAACTTAGACCGCAAATACGCAAACCAGTATAAACATGTATGCAAGTGACACATGCAAATGCACACATTCACATACATAAGTTCATCGGATATCTGATATATCATGAATCTCGGAAACGGGCTTTTTATTCCATATACCAGATGCAAGCGAATAAAAGCCGCCTTCGGCAAAACAAAATATATCTAATTATGTTAAAAGACAAAGAGCAAGCACTTCTTCCGCATTCGCACATGCCCACAATCGTATATACTACCCCATTGTACTGAAAGCACTTGTACAACCCCTAATACTGCAGCTTTACTTACGGAAAAAATAAACCTATTGACTTACCCCTTAAAAAGTAAATAACTATTTGGATTAATCCGTCCCAGGTTAAGAGGAAGACTGTTTATTCAAAACCACACCAAGTATTCCTCCTTTAAGTTCATCGCCCCTAATACAATTTTACTGAGACATTTAACTTTTATCTTCAGGTGGACAGCTCGCCATGTGTTTTGGAAATATTGGATACTGCGGGAACAGAGCAATTTGCATCCATGAGAGATCTCTATATCAAAAATGGACATGGTTTTATTGTAATGTATTCACTTACGAACCATCAAACATTTCAGGTATGGAAAGTTTCAAGTCATTTTGGGCTATCGTGTTTTCTTTATAAACTATTTTTGACAAGATTTCGAATTTTTAAATGCTTATTAATGCTTTTGCTTTATACCACAGGATATTTCTAGTATGAAAAATGTGATCACTCGAGTTAAAGGAAGTCAGCCAGCACCCATCCTACTAGTCGCAAACAAATTCGATTTAGATTGCCAAAGAGAGGTATCCACCGCTGAAGGTAAGCGTCTTTGTTTAAGGAAGATAGACTAAAAGTCCTTTAAAGACATTCATATAAATGAACTCACTCTGAAATATAAAAATACTTACTTTACTCATGGTCATGTTTTTTACAATTTTTTCTTCAAAGGTAACGCCTTGGCACAACTGTGGGACTGTCCATTTATTGAAGCATCAGCAAAGGATCGAATAAACGTTAACGAAGTATTCGCCACCATCGTTCGAGAGATGAATTTGACGCAAGAAAATCGGCAAAAAAAAAATTACTGTTGTTGTACGCTTTTATAGAAATTTTGTAAAATTGTAAGATTATTATAGTTAAAAAATAAAATTACTAATATTTAATAGATAACGAAACTATGCAAGTCTTTTAATTGTTTAGACAACCGAATGAATAACTCAAGTTAAAAGGAAAGATTTGGAATACTGATTCACGGCCCAGTACAAAATAAGAAAACAGCTTCTTATCATTTATTAAAATGAGCTTAAAACTGTTTGATGACTACTTGAAATATAAATAAATATATGAGGTTTTTGGAGAGAGCTTTGAAATAATGAGTCATAAACCAGTTCTAATAATCATTAATAGTACGGATGATCGGATAAAGTTTTATGTAGGGCCTTCAAAAAATGCCTATCTAAAGTTGATAGCTACACAATGCTTAGATGGGAATGAAACCAAGAGACCGAGTATCGATTAACTATTTTTATTTTAAGTTAATGTTCTTATTACAGAACATTTATTTTCTTCTTTCTCTTTCACTTTACAAAAGTCGATGGGCATGCGTTTTTTTTAATGAGTCATCGCTGCTGACCACACCTTCAGTCCACCTGAACTCTCCCTTGAGCGATCGAAAGTCATCTGAAATTTTTAGTTAGCCATGCCGATTTCCCCTTTTAATGAGTTTGCTGGTTTTAGTTCATTCAACGTAGATTGTGAACCAAGGATAGTTTGTTTGAGACCACAAACATTTGAAACCACAAACAAATTAATGAATGAATAAACTTCAATAATATGTACAGATGTAAAGAAATACTATAAAATTTGAAAAATATTTAATTTAGAATAATACAAAATATAAAACTTTTAGGTCTAATACAGATGTATACATTTGAATTAATTAATTTTATACCATTCCAAATCGTCAGGTTTATGGGAAGACGGTGGATTTACAATGGCCTGTGCGTCATTGAACAAGTTACTGCAAAGATTATCCTCAATCTGAAAATGGAAAAGTTGTAAAACTCAGAAATCCAAATGGAGGCTTTATGAATGCTCACCTGGAGGGAAGACACTAAGTTATCTGGGCAGTCGAGGACGCTAAGCCCTGATTCTGCAAAGATATACGGTAATAAGAGATATTAATAAAGGCGTGAGTAAGATAAGGAGTGTTCAGCCTCTATCTCAAGATCAGTACTATAGTGAAAGCAGAGATGCCATGGGAATTACGTGATCCGCCCCCCGCCCACTGCGCACTCAAGTGTTATCTAGCGATATCTCTGTGTCTCGTTGTCTTACGGTAGTTGGGGTGTTGGAACGAGACTTACGCATTCTGGGATCATTCCATGAAGTCGTTCGATCAATGTGATTTATAAAGTAAAGATCTCCGGACTCGGTAACTGCCTGCTCCCAACCATCCGGCAGTGGACCCATATTGTTAGCAATGGTCGATGTGGTAGTTTGTTTTGTAGTTTGCAAAACATCTATCGAACAAAAACAATGAATTACAAACCAAAGTAAATAAAAACAAATTAAAATAGGTCTAAAACGTAATGCTGCAGTGTAAGCGGATGATAACTGAGAGGCACTTGCAAACAGCATGCAGCACAAATCAATTTGGGGAAATTAAATTTAACTTTAGCCTCCTATTCCCCAATGCCAAAATGATTACACTAACCCAATTCCAAAAAGGATTTCAATAAATTTAATGGATTCCCTAAGTTTGGTGTTTAAGCTATTCATGCGTTAAATTAAATGAGTTAGAGCCTATTTATCCCTGCCTAGCCTAGCATTAATTAGATCTCTAACGGATGATATAGATGGGTTAAAAATGAAACGCAGCCACAGGCAGTTAACGATGTACTTATCTAATGCATGAAATAACAAGTAAACCTACCATTTTGCTTTATTCGCTCGGCCATTAAAATTTGCTGTTGTTGGCGATATTGAATTCTGGGATCCTCCCACTGCGTAGATTTTGTAGTATGACTGAAAATAAAAAATACATTGTTAAGATGTTTTTTGTTTAAAATAATAATCTTTATAATACTTAATTATGAAAATAAAAATTTACAGATTTCTGTGGCAGGTATATTTGGGAATTTTAATGAAAAACAATTTACTTATTTGAAGTTTTGAACGTTAGGTATTTCTTTTAATATTGATTAAAAGAAAGAATCTTTAAGGTAGTACCAATTCGGTGAAACATATTTTTACTGACATTAAATGTATATGAGGCTATTATTTTTACATTTACGTTATTACTTTCCCCATTTCAACAATTCTCAAAGTTTTGAAATACTTTAGAATACTAAACTTAGATGGGATATATGAACATACTTATTTTCTTATCATTGTGGACGGAAGTCCAATTAGTGACGAATCGCACTGATGGTGTACGAAAGAGAAAATATATATAAAGGTAAAAACCGAAAATATTTTGGTGCGGCCAAATAAGAATGCAGTAACACGAAAACATAATTATTTTCCTCCAAAAAAATGGTATCAGAAATTTTGGATGTTGAAGAATCTATCGTCACGACATTTTGTACATCGTTAAGAGGCGTTTTGCGTGTTAATATCCATATGATACTTAGTGAATAAGGCACATACATAACTATAAGGTTGAACTTATATTAGTTAAAAACTCTTCTGAGTACTCACTTCAAGTAGTAGATCTGACCGTCGTTGGTCTTGGCCTGCTCCCACCCTGGTGGCAAGGCGCCCAGTTGACGCTGCAACTGAATAGGGCTTACCACGTCGTAGGAGCGCTGCTTCTTGTGGACCGTCTGCATGGACATGGGTATGTCCTGGGACATGCACGTGTTCATGGCGTCCAGATCTATGGAGCTAGCCGGGGCGCCGCTTGGGAACTCTTGGGCACTGTTCTCGGGGAAAGTGGGCCCAGCGGTGGGCTGTTGGCTGCTCGGATTGGCATTTGGGTTGTTGGCTGCATCGCTCCGGGCGCGCACATTGTAGTTCTGCTGCAGCGAGGCGGGGCTGCTGCGGGCACGGGAGTGATGTATCACCAAGCGGCTGTGCTGCGGAGATGGCTGGATCTGTGGGATGGCGGCGATGGACGACTGGCCATCTGGGCCGCCTGGCTGCTGCACCTGGACCACCGACTTGTTGCTGATGTTCGATTGGGATCCCGCGTCGTAGGTAGAGTCTGCGCTATTGGCCCGCGAGTGCGAGGGCGCCGGGGGCGTGAAGAACGAGTTGGGCAGCTTCCGCATGCGCAGGGGCAGCTGCAGCGGGCGCTTGGCGTCCCCCGGATTCAGGACGCTGTCGAACAGCGCCTGCAGGTTGTCGTCCGTGTCCTGGTTGACCCGCACCACTAGATTGTTGGACTTGATCGGCGACAACATGTCCTCATCGTCGATCTCCTTCTCGATCAGGCTGTTTGTATTGCTGCTGGCTGACATCGTCGTTAACATATAAAAGGCACTTATTGTATACAAATGAAAACTACATAGAATTATCTTAGCGATTAGGCACGCGCACATATATGTTCGTTCATATACATATCACTCCATCGCGCTACGCTACGCGAAACTATAACATTAAGGTGTTAAAAACTAAACTTCGTTGCAATAAATAATAGTAATAATAATAATTACGGAACTGCCAACATAAAACAAACACACTTGGGAACACCATCCACTTGCCTATACCGATTCCAGTGTTCCCCTGTTATCGGTTTCGTGGCTGCACCTGCGGAATGTCAGGGGTATTCTTCAAACTCTTTTCGATTTGTTGTCGTATTTCGGAGTTATCAGTGTGACCTTGTAACTCTCCAGAAACTTTAAATTTATGTTACTGGATAAATTCGAGGACTGATAAACATCCTCTTTTAATTTTCACCAAATAAGTACTATTTTTAAGCCAAAATTCTTTTTATACGGATATTTTTGTGTTTTGTGTTTATATATTTGTATCCTTTAATTTTTTAAATTATGTTATCAGTAGTTTACTAACGTAAATTATTATTTATTTTTAATCCGATAAAATCACAAAATTTATAAAAATTAGAAGTCATTTTATCAATTCCAACAATGTTATATTGAATCCTTTTTTATCTTGGTATTTAAATAACAGTATGTCTCAAACATTTGTTGAAAATATATTAAATAAATATTTTTTCGTTTGGAAAGTGAAGTGATAATAAATTACAAAATGTTAATTATACAAATTTTTATCCGTGTACTTTTGTTTCCGTTTCGGCGGAACGATCTGTAATGGAACAACCCATTCCGTTTTTTATTGGTTCTCTAACAGTCCCGTTTTCCTCCGTTCCCGCTAGAGATGAGCGCGGGCCAGGTTTTCAGGGCACGAGACAGGTTTTCAACATAGCCAATGCCCATCTCTAGTTTCCTCTACAGCAAAAAAAATAATTTTAACATTGTATATATTGGCACGACACAATTCGGAAGCATTTTGCTCTTGACAATAACTAATGTCCCATGAACCGAATGTAAAATGATAAGCGCGATACTGGACATATTCTGGATCCCCATTGGGGGCTTCCTCTCATTTCTGATATTTATTTCCGCCATAAACAAATCAATCGGCGTCCGAAAAGCGTATGTGAACCTTCTCTTAAGGATATTCGAGGTAAATATTGTTTTTGTTATATTATAAATAAATAAGAAACGCATTGCGATATTTTTGTGCAGTGGCTGCTTTACAAAAGGTGTTGTGCTGCGAATAGTTAAGGTATTCCAAAGTCCATAAATATAGTCAGGTCTGGAATACAAGCGTATGTCTGTCATACGCATTTACTATACCACAAACTTACTCGTGAAAATGTTATTTGCCAGAAGATTCAAAATACTTGAACTATCCCTAATCAATCTGTCTACCTAAAGTATTTTAAGTACATATTAAACACTTTTTTGGCACATGTAATCATCCAGCCATTATCGCGCCTGATTAGGGTTATAATATTCTTATCTATATATAATCCTCCAACGTAACTTGGTAATAACTAACCATATGTTTCTACATTTTCAGTACGGTCGAGTCAGTATAGAGACAGCATCCAAAGAAAACCACTTTTCCGTTCATAATCCCAAGACTGACGACACACAGGGAGTGCAATTAGTGGACGATGCCGATTCCAAAGAAGGTACCAACGGAGCTACCTTGATCACCAGAGATGCAGTCCTGCTGCCCCAAGCGCAAGAGCCTGCACCCGAAAAGTCAGTTTCCTCCGAAAAGGTAATAGAGTTTATCCTTTTCATGAGACCCTAATATTATTGAATTATTTGGCCTTTCAGGATGAAATCAATTTCGATTTTGAGAAATGTTTGGACTACGTGAAGTCAGGCGTAGAAGCCATAATCGAGGACGATGTAACATCGCGTTTCGAGGCAGAGGAGCTGAAGAGCTGGAACATGCTTACACGCACCAATAGGCACTACGAATTCATTTCCTGGAAAATAACATCCATCTGGGTGTTTGGCTTCTTCATTCGATACGTAATCCTAATGCCACTTCGAGTGCTGGTCTGCTTCGTTGGTGTGAGTATAATCAGTTGATTAAGTGGCCTTACCACCAACTTCCCGACTTGTCTCGATTCCCATGCATGCGAATAATTGCCCCAAGAGTATCTTCGTCAATATTTAAATCGTCAAACTATAATCATGCATAGGAATTTGGCAGACAAGTAGTTTCCTTTACAGTGTACGAAAAAAAAGTGACCAAACGGAATGAAACTGGTTGCAATATATTTCCCAGGAAATTAAAAGGTTTCTTCAATTATTTAAATAAGTCGAATTAATGAGGGAAATCATAGGATAGTCAGACGGCCATAAATCGCGCGTTTTATATTTATAATGCTTGTACTAACGTTTACTTTAGTTCTTCTGCCTCGAATATGTAGATACAAATTTTCAAAAAGTGATCTAACCAAATTTCTTTTGATTAGTTATTTACTACGTTAATGATTTAATACTTTCCGTGTTTTAACTAATTTTGTTAACTTATATTTTTGAAAATACCAAATTATTTGTTTCTGTTTTGTGTCCGTCTTATTGTTTAATACTTCTCTAATAAATATTATTTAATTCCTAGGTTTTATTTGCAGTTTTATCAAACTCCATTGTGGCTTGTTTACCTTTTCGATTTGTTCGGCTTTATTTAGCGAGCTTGTCATTCAAAATTACGTTCCGCCTTATTTCCAGTTCTATGTCTTCTTTTATCAAGTTCCACAATAAACAATATAAGCCCACAATTTCTGGGTTCTGTGTAGCCAACCACACTTCTCCCTTGGATGTGGCAATATTATCGACCGATTGTACCTATTCTTTGGTGAGAAAGAAATTTTATCTTAAATCTACACTTAAAACTGGTTTCCTTTTATGTTAAAAATTCATGCATGTAACACCCGAAATGTCATCTTTTGAATGTATAGATTTATAAATACTAAAACCTTGGGCTAAATACATAAGTATACAAGTAGGAACATAAAATCTGTCTAATGTAATAGTAGTTAATGGTTTTTTTTTAACCATTGTTAGCAACCTAGTATCTGCAGATATATTGTTCAACGGTTTTATTAGTTTTCATTCGACCCATGTTATCAACGAGTTCCATTGTATATGCGTTGGCCGATAGCCATTATCTTTGTATACATGGAGTTTAGACCCGACGCATATTAACATACCTACAAGCATCGAAAACTTTTGGTCAACCTCGCCGACACAAATTATTTTATAACAACTTGATAAGACTTTTCTATTCCTAGTTCAGGCTAAAATAGTCTATTCGAGAATGCATGCATGAATTAATTTAAAGATACAGTTTTAAATGTCGTTAATGTCTATGTTGCAATATTGGCTTTTGTTTTTGTCCTTGCCTAAATGTTTGTTTGTAATGTAAAGTTTGGCTGATTTTTAGATTATTATTCAGCTGTACGAGTATCCATGAACGCGAATCAGGTAAGATAAGCGTCATGGCTATCAAATCAATTTATTTATTACTTTATAGCTTCAACGGTTGCTCGTGTACTTCTTACCTTTCCATATTACGTCTGACAATTGGAATCAGCTGTTTTTTTTGTAGTTTCCCCGGTGAATTTTGTTTGCGGGGTGGGCTTGTCGGAAAATTATCTTTAGATTCTATAGAGACAGTCAAGAAAACCCCTCAGAAGTTCATTTTTTAAAGGACTGGGATAACACTCTATTTTCAGAACATTCAAGGAATTGCACGTAGGTCCGGCAATAATTGGCTGTCTATAAAGCAGTGCCAAATGTGAGTCAAGAAGCCGAATATAAGGATGTCTGCTACAAACCCCTTTTTAATGATTTTCAGTGACCCGACCTACTAAGCTAATGCTGAAGCTCCATATTATTGATTTCCCTCACTGTTCCCATTCTCGTTTTGTGCAATCTTAGGTAGTGTGGTTAACAGTTTGTACGGCTGCAGTGGGATATTTGAAGGATGGGCCTTACAAGCGCAGCCTCGTGCACAAGGTGCTCGGCATGTGCTTCGGCATTTTGTCCAGCGCAATATCGGCGGTTATAACCTACCACAATGAGGATAATCGCCCATCATCCGGTATTTGTGTTGCCAATCATACCAGCCCCATCGATGTGCTGGTCTTGATGTGCGACTCGACCTATTCTCTGGTAAGGCAACTTTGGAACCTGAACATACTAACCACTATTTGGAATTACTCACTTTCGTTTTTAACATCCTTCTTTCGTAGTTCCTATAGTAGAATAGAATCACAAAAAAATAAAAAGTGGTTAAAACACTTATTTATTTCTTGGTTTTATCCCAAACTAGTCTAAGTCTTGAATGAAATTAGATTTACCTTTTAATTTGCAGATAAGAGTACTTAGATATAAGAAATCAAGGTCCAACTTTCTAAAAAAAAAATACGTTAAAAAATACTAACGGGATGAAATTAGACAATTAAATCTCCGAAATCAACTTGAATTGAAAATTGGCTTTTTCTTTTGCCCGTGTAGGTACTAACCCGAATTTAAGCTTGCTTTGGTGATGGTTTTATGTATTGCATGTTTAATGTTTTGGCTTTTTGTGTTTTTGTTAGTAAAAGGCATTTTGTAAATCAGATAATAAGTCGCCCCTTGACATTCTAGATTGGTCAACGCCATGGAGGCTTTCTGGGTGTTTTGCAAAGAGCTCTGGCAAGGGCATCTCCTCACATTTGGTTTGAACGTGGTGAGGCTAAGGATCGGCACTTAGTGGCTGAGCGACTCAAGCAGCACGTTTCGGATCCAAACAACCCACCGATTCTCATCTTCCCAGAGGGAACTTGCATTAACAACACATCGGTTATGCAGTTCAAAAAGGGCAGCTTCGAAGTGGGCGGTGTTATCTACCCGGTGGCCATTAAGTGAGTATGGATATGGGCTTACAAAAAAATATTTCAATTCGTGCAAGAGGCCTTGCCCTTAAAAAGCTGTTGTTTGTTTGTGGGTAAAGTTTGATTATTGTCTCTTTTATCTTCAAGGTACGATCCGAGATTCGGCGATGCTTTCTGGAACAGTGCGAAGTACTCGATGATGCAGTATCTGTACATGATGATGACTTCGTGGGCCATAGTTTGCGATGTCTGGTACCTTCCCCCGATGTACAGGCAGGATGGCGAGTCGGCGATTGACTTCGCGAACCGCGTGAAGAGCGTTATCGCCAAGCAGGGAGGCTTGATTGATCTGGTCTGGGACGGACAGTTGAAGCGAATGAAGCCAAAGAAAGAGTGGAGGGAGATCCAGCAAGTTGAGTTTGCCAATCGATTAAAGTCGGACTCAACCTAAACTATCATATTTCTACAGTGACTGTAAATCATATACATTATTTTGCATAATTTGTATTGCAGCGACTGTAATTTGTATAAATTACGATTAACTATTGGATGGTTTAATAAAAGATGAAGTCAAATGTACAATTATAATAATTATTTGTATATTAATTAATTTATCTATTTTATAAAAAATAAATAATATCTGATAAACTGATCTGAAGATAACAATGGTTATCACAACATCTGGAGTTGACTGGTGTAAATTAATTTCTTTGTTATGCTAAAACGCCAGTCACACTTACAAATGCCAAAAATGGGCTTGAAGGTGAGGCCTTCTTTGTTAAACGGAGCGAGAGCAGGTCAGCAACCTATAGTTTTCTCCTAAGCTGCATATTATAATTAAACAAAAGATAGACGAAACCAAAGATATGGTAAATAATTACATTACATATTCATAATTATGCGCGGTGCGGTTATTAATATAAATGACTCAGTGCTGTGCCACATTTCTATTTTATATTAATTGTCCACCCATAGAGGTAATTAAAATATACTTCCGTGTTTTCTTGCGGCGATCGAGTGGATAATTCCCGACATTCTTGTTAACCAACCCTGAACTGTCGCCAAATAATAATGGTGGTATCGAACCGACAACAACATTTAAACAATGCGGGCAAAGGCAAGCCATATTGTTAAAAATCACGAGTCAATAGGTCTGGCCTTCATAAATTGTTAGGCTCATTGCCAATCGCAAGTGAGCGATTTACAATTAACAAATACCCAGATACCCGTTTATTAATAGATATGTTTATACATGGGCATCGCATCTGAATCTGATGATGAAAAGATGCTTCACTTCCATATGCATATTCATTTTGCTTCTAATGAAACACTTGTGGCTATTCGATCCACACACGAATACTGAATACTGATTTTCGAAAAACTGGAACATATTTTCGAACATGCAAATGTGTGTAAATCTGATTCCGATCAAGATCGAACAGCGATATTTTTACACAGATCCAAGAAACTATGTATGCGCAACATATTTATTTATGGAACTGGGTTGACCAGTTATGAGTTATTTTCGTATTTCTACGACTAAAATAAGGCCATGAATGTACTTTGATACATATCGCATGGGTGTGCATATATTTTTAGACTACAAACATACATATTTACATCTGCTGGGACTTTGGTGTGCGTGCCGAAAGCTAATAAATTAATTGTTGCGTAAAATCGGATTACATACAGGGGGGTGAGAATGTAAGTAAATCCTAGAAACTACGTGAGAAATAGCCACTTATATATTTCGATTTTTCCCAAAACTTGCATGCTTAAGCACTTGAGAGTGCAATAAAACCAAGTACTTCAAAGCAATAAAAACAAAGAAAGAAGTCTTCAGAAATCAAAGTTATGGTTATAGTAACCAGGCTGTTACCATCTCAGAAATGAGACATCGACGTGGATATAGCTTTGTGTACACACACACACACAGCCGTGGGCATTGCATGATAAATAATGATATATTCAGAAAGTGCTGTTTTTATTACGCAAACTGTATTTTCTTAGTTGTGCCGTGTGCATCCACAAATATAGACTACCTGTGTACAGAATCTTTCCAGTCTAGTCCGCGGCATTTCCGACGAATAGGAACTACTTCACAGAGTACCTCCGAGGTATATATCCTAAGGATTAAATATATATACATATTTATATCGCGCCGACTTGCCGATTTACAACCACTGCAGTTTGCTAGTTTGCTATAACCAGAGTTTTTTGCCCCCCATTCAGACACACACGCACTCAGATCACAATGCCTTTTGTTCCCGTGGAAACCCCCAAGTGCCCCGCGTGCGGAAAGTCGGTGTATGCCGCCGAGGAGCGCGTTGCTGGAGGCTACAAATTCCACAAGACCTGCTTCAAGTGCAGTAAGTATTTTGGTCCTTCGCGCCTTATTTGGTCCTTCGAAGTTCGAACCGGATAGCCAACTAAAAATCTCCCTTTCAGGCATGTGCAACAAGGCCCTGGACTCGACCAACTGCACAGAGCACGAGAAGGAGCTTTTCTGCAAAAACTGCCATGGTCGCAAATACGGTCCCAAGGGATACGGTTTCGGTGGTGGTGCCGGTTGCCTGTCCACGGACACTGGCGCCCACTTAAACAGAGAGTAAGGACTAAATTAAAAATATGTTTTGTATGAAAATTGTGTAAAATTCCTTGAATTAAATGTGTAGTTTTGCTTTCTATTAGAACCTGTATGTTTTCAATGTTTTCCATCCCCACAAAAATCAAACCCCAACCCCCTCTGTGTTTTTTTTCTGGGAAGAAATCGCCAGGTATATCCAGTTTCTAATTCCCTGGAAAAATTCCACTAACATATACGATTGTTTAATGTTATACAAATACATTGTGGTCTTTGGTAAAAATAATTTTTGTATATTTGTTTACAACGCCCACAGACTGTAAATTGATAAAATAAAATGTATAATAAAACTAAGTATTTGTAAGCTTATTCATGTGTTATTTATAGGTTCTATTTGTATTTCTCTCTTGTCGCTGTCTATGTGGATCTGTTGTCTTCCCCCATTTCGTTTTTTGTTGAGGCACAACGACCGACCTTTCCGTCTTCTGTGTTTTGTGTTCTGTGTGACTAAGATGCGCCCCTAATGAATGTCCATTTTGAGCACTATAATTGAGGGAAGCATCTGAATCTTTTTAGATTTGTTACGCCGAAGATTCCCCCAAAAGCACCTGATGGGTTGGGCTGTCCAAGGTGTGGCATATATGTGTATGCTGCCGAGCAAATGTTGGCGAGAGGAAAGGTTAACTATCAAAATGTTTCCTATTCTAGATTCTTCGGTTATTGGTTTGGATAATATTCTTTATCGTAGGGTTACCATCGGAGGTGCTTCAAGTGCGTTCAATGCAACAAGACCTTAGACTCAACTCTTCACTGTGATGGTCCAGACAAGGACATTTACTGTAGAGGTATATTTGAATAGGCCGAGTGGTTATGGGTTAGTTTTGAGAACGTTTAGTGTTACAGGATGTTATGCTCAGAAGTTTGGTGCTAGGGGTTATGGACACATTGGCATTTCGTCCTTGGGGCTAATGTCCGATATCAAAGACTGCGAATGGCAAAGGTAATGTAAATTACGAAAAGTTGGCCAGGCAAATTGTATGAAAGATATTGATAATTTCAGCGATATGGCCCCAAAAGCCTCTGCCATAAATGTGGAGCAAATTCAGGCGCCAATTGGAGAAGGATGTCCGCGATGTGGTGGTGTTGTTTTTGCCGCCGAACAGGTCCTTTCGAAGGGAAGACCCTGGCACAGGAAGTGCTACAAGTGTCGGGACTGCACCAAAACTCTGGACTCCATTATCGCGTGCGATGGTCCGGACAACGAGGTGTACTGCAAAACTTGCTACGGCAAAAAGTGGGGACCCCATGGTTACGGATTCGCCTGTGGATCCAGCTTCCTGCAAACCGATGGCATTACGTGAGTAGTTCTCTTTATGTGTGTGACTACTAAGCGTATTCCCCCTCAATTACTTATCCACTATATCCTTGCGTTACAAATTTTCAATAAATAATAAATACATTCCCGGGATAGAATGTTATAAAAACATTTAAACATGTCGGAATCCCACAACTTGTATAGTTTTTACTGTGTTTCGAAATTTATTCGCTCAGATTTCGGATGCAATACAAACCGTACATCTACATAATCAAACTCGAATCTAATTCGATTGGAGTAGACTTTTGGAGGACCTCAAATATTTTTATTTCGTGTCTGTATTGATCTTCTTTTTTACAGAGAGGACAACTTAGAAGCCATGCGGCCATTTGTGGCCCCGGATACAACTTCGATCATGGCTCCGGATGGAGAGGGATGTCCGCGATGCGGGGGTGCAGTGTTTGCCGCCGAGTTGCAGTTGTCCAAGGGAAAGATGTGGCACAGGAAGTGCTTCAACTGCGCCAGGTGCCACCGTCCATTGGACTCCGTGCTCGCCTGTGATGGTCCGGATGACAACATCTACTGCAAACTCTGCTACGCCAAGATGTACGGTCCCAAAGGATTCGGATACGGACACACTCCCACTCTGGTTTCCACCAACTACGAGTACACGCCCAGCTGGTAAGCCTTTAATTATACTTTTTTTTAGGAAGGTTAGATTCATTTTTGATCTCTGAAACTTATTTAGTACTAATTTGAATTGATACCATGTAAAGTGAGCTTTTTAATCTACCCTCTAACATAAATAAAATAACTCAGTATAACGTGGTTTAAGTTTAGATATAGAGACATTCCAATGATATATCGTTTCAAGATCCTAGAAATAGGGATTATAGTTTTTATATTAAGGCAATCTATAAACTGTGAACAAAGCTAATCAATATTACCAAATCCGACTGTTAGTTTCAGTTGGAAACCCATTAATAGAATCGGGCAAACGATTTCAACTATTTTACATAATTTATATATTACAATCTGTGCAGATATTTGGTACAACCTAATAATATTTAATTAACCAAAAAATAAACACCTCCTTGATTCTTTATTTCAGTTGGGGAACCATTGATCGCAACGGACAAAAGTCAGAGAATGGATGTCCGCGATGTGGATTCATGGTCTTCGCGGCGGAGCAGATGAAGAGCAAAAATAATGTGTGGCACAAGTTGTGCTTCTACTGCATGGAGTGTCGGAAGTATCTGGACTCGACCAACTTGAACGACGGACCGGATGGCAATATATATTGCCGATCGTGCTACGGGAAATTCTACGGACCAAAAGGTGTGGGCTATGGAATCGGAGCTGGCACATTGACAATGGCTTAAACTTTCGACCAAAAAAGCGCGTTCAAGCACTGACCCCAAATATGCAATAAGCTCCAAAATTCATATATGGGGTTACGAGTTCTTGAACGCCCATATTTTTGAGGCTGACGAGAATGTATTGTAGTATTGTAATTCCACAAAAAATATTTGTATTTAGCTCCAAAAACAACGACATTTAATTAAGAAAGTATAAAAGGCGAATGAGTTAGTGGTGATTAGTTTAAGAGTTGTATAGGTCTCGAAAATAAGTATCGAAAAGCATTCTTCGACTGAAAATTCATGGTGTAATTTGCGAAAACGAAATCTCCCAAATATGTTTTTATGTGTGGCAGTCGTAATAACAAACCAATATCCTATAGGTATAGGTATATCGAACGACTAATAAACGAGAAATGGTAAACTCCGTATTTATTGGTTCTGTTGTTTTCAAGTATTTATTAATATAAGTAACGGTAGGACAGATTACTGACAGAGGGTCCAAGCGGTATCTATTTGCAGGAGTTCTTTATTCAAAATATATTAACGATAATGGTTAGAGTACATAATATTGGGACGGAAGTTGCGATCACTAAGGCGCTACCCGAGAATGTGGAATTGCAACAATCGGCGGAGAAGACAAGAATTTTTGGATATAATGATTTCCAAAAGTTAAGCCGCTGATTGTTTAGTAAATTATCCGTGTTGAAGCTCTGGTCGATTAGAAGCACTGAGTCATTGTTGGGGGTCATGGCGTTCCACTTGACGTACACATTCGATTTTGTGGGATTCGAGGTCTTGGCAAAGTTCGCCCACAATGTCATGATAATATCGGCGATTTTCTTATCGGTTGACTTCCAATCCACGGAGTTGGTCATATAGGGATTGCCCCAGACGAAAACCTGATCGAAGTGCTTGGGCACACTAATCCAACTTGGAAGATCCTGGAGTACCGAGCTCGGTCGCATCTTAAACAGGTAACTATAAACTTGACTATCGTTGCTTATCATATCTGCAAACGTTTGCATCGGTGTCACATAAAACTTTTCGGTGTGGGCACTTATAATGTGTTTATTAGCTTTTTTCACATCCATATCCGAGTCATTGGCGTAAATAAAGTTAATGGCGTCGGATATCAACTCGTAGTTCGAACACCACTCATAGTTTCTGACAAGTTTGTGCATGTCGTTCACAGCGATGTCGTTGTAAAATCCCTCCAGATCAGAAGCGCTTATATCCGTATCGAGATTATCTTTAAACAAAGTCAGCACCTCCTCCATATCGGTTACTCCTATAATGACGGGCACTCTGTGATAGCTCCCTTTTTTGAACAGGATCTCTGGCTGGTTCTCGATGAAGGGATACGAGGTGTTACTCAATCCGAAGTCAACAACAGGACCCCAACTCACCGAGGGCAGGTTTTCCGCAAGTCTCTTGGCATCCAGTCTCTTGAGACACTGAATAAACATCGAAGTTGGTCTACGCGGACAGCCGAAAGTGCTGGAGACTTGGTCCAGAGATCCCTCATACTCGTACGGCATTTTGACGGGACTCAGGGGATTCCCCGACATTATGATGGCCTTGTGGAAGCCCCCCTTCGACCACTCACCCGATGTCATGTGAAGCGCCACACTCACAGCACCCGCATCGTGACCCATCAGAGTGATCCGATTGGAGTCGCCTCCGAAAAAGTTAATGTTCTTCTTGACCCAATAAAGCGCCGCCGACTGGTCCATCAGACCGTAGTTTCCCTGGGCCTCGCCGTCGTCGGTTGTGAAAAATCCAAAGATATTCAGTCGATACGAAAAGGTCACCACAATCACCTTCTGCTTGAAAACCAGTTGAAATGGTTCTACATCAGCGGGACTGCCAGTAGAAAAATCGCCGGAATGGATCCATACAACGACGGCATATCCACTGATTTCGGGCAATCCTGTATAAGAAAAAATATTAATTTGAAATTAATGTTGTATAACATAGCAACAAAAACTTCAACACAATTGATTATACTATTTACTACCAATAAAACCAGGTAAACTCATAAATTGGTGTCACCATAGAATACCACAAAAAAATTAATAATCTAGGAATTTCCTAGATAATTAAAAAATTTCAATTAAGTGACGTCAAGATTTAAAAAAAAATACTTCGACATATAAGAAAAATTCAAAAAATTCTAAGACACAGGCAGTTTTTCAAGCGATTTTTATAGAGTTTAGAAAATATCTTAGAAAATAGGAATCAAAAAATATTTTATTTGATTTTCCGTGATCTTAAAGCTACTACTACCGATTTTAATGACTTGTAACACCTACCATCAGGTACAAAAACGTTCAGATACAAGCAGTTTTCCTCGAATTTTCTGCCACCATCTTCGGAATTCGAATCGGAAGATATGATTTGTAGGATTTGTTCGGTTTCTTTGCCCACGGAAGGCATGGCATTCTGCCAACAGTCCGGTTGAAAAACGGTTGCGTTGAAAATCCCCTTCCACGGTGTTAGTTCGATATCCGGCGGTTGAAATCTCCTGGCATGTGCGTATCGAATGCCAAGATATGCTTTAATATTCTGCGTTCGGAACATTTTCAAATACGTTCCGGATATAACTCCGTTGCCCGGAATATGTATAAAGGGCGCGTCCACACATTGCACACGTATTAAACAATAATTACAGACTATGTGAAAAAACAATGCTAAATAAGCCAGAAAGTTCCTTTTGCAATCCATAATTCGTCCGTTTCCTTCACATCTTTCTGTGTTTTGAACTTAGGCGACACTGTTCGCAATCTTTCGAGGCACGCGAGCTTCCGGTTGCCATGGCGAAAATACACAAAACAAGAAAGGAAAGCTAACTTCGGGCGGAGCCGAAGTTGAAATACCCTTGCAGAATATTCTGCAAATTATATTCTCCAAAATCATTCATAATGCATTCTTAATACTCATAAAAAATCCCAACTTCCTAACTTTAAAAACACCAAAGTTATGGCATTTCCAATCGTTCAGTTATATGGCAGTTATAGAATATAGTCGGCCGATCCTTATGAAATTTGATATGTCGGATTGATTAGGCAAAAATAAAACCCATAGAAAATCCCAACTTCCTAACTTAACAAACACCAAAGTTATGGCATTTCCGATCAATCAGTTATATGGCAGCTATAAGATATAGTTGGACGATACTTATGAAATTTGGTACGTCAGATTGATTGGCCAAATATAAAACCCATAGAAAATCCCAACTTCCTAACTTTACAAACACCAAAGTTATGGCATTTCCGATCAATCAGTTATATGGCAGCTATAAGATATAGTCGGCCGATCCTTATGAAATTTGGTACGTCAGATTGATTGGCCAAATATAGAACCCATAGAAAGTCCCAACTTCCTAACCTAACAAACAGCAGAGTTATGGCATTTCCGATCAATCAGTTATATGGCAGCTATAGGATATAGTCGGCCGATCCCGGCCGTTCCGACTTATATACTGCGTGCAAAGGAAAGAAGGGTGTGTGCAAAGTTTCAATTCGATATCTTTAAAACTGAGAGACTAGTTCGCGTAGAAACAGACAGACGGACAGACAGACGGACAGACGGACAGACGGACAGACGGACAGACGGACATGGCTATATCAACTCAGGAGGTGATCCTGATCAAGAATATATATACTTTATAGGGTCGGAGATGTCTCCTTCACTGCGTTGCACACTTTTGACCAAAATTATAATACCCTCTGCAAGGGTATAAATATTGTTGCCTAGCATTTTGTAACTATGGCACTCATCCATCTCCTTTCGCTGAGGTTGCCCTTATTTATTTAGCCTACGTCACCATCGGAATGCTGTTAACCCCCTATGGCCCAATTTTCGAAGAAATAACATAATTTTCGTAATAAGTTTTCAAGATTTCAAAATTTTTTGTAAGAAATACAATATTTTAAGCCGCGAATTCTTTAGCTCTATGTTAATTAGCAAATTTTAGGGTATTTTAAGCATTGTACAATTTTTTATATATTTTTCGTCACGACTCTTTAGAATTTTACTCTTTATCTATTTGGATTAAATGTCAAACTCCCCATAAGTAATAATACTTCCACAAATTTTTTAAAATTCCCTTTAAGATCGAAAATGTCTCATGAACCGCATAAGCCCGACAAACAGCCAAAAAAGGAGCCTGCAGTTTTGAGTGAAGAGACCATCACCACGGACAAATGCCTGGCGGACTTTTGCATGAAGGGCGGAAGTGGTTTGATAATTGGCAGCGTTTTTACCTTATTTTTTACGCGCCCACAAACCTATCCGATTTGGCTGGGCCTCGGATTTGGGATGGGCATGGCCTATGACTGTTGCCAGGCCCGTTGGAATGAACAATAATATTCAAATGATCTAAGCTTCAATAAACGTAGGCCTTCTGTAAAGAAATCTTGACCAATTTCTTTTTATTTGAAAAGTTCCGTGCGAACAAAAATTATCAAAATGCATTTAAGTAACAATATCCACAAAAAATTGTAATACTTTAAATAAAAGAAAAAAATCCTACCTTTTTGATTTATTTAAAAAGATAATAGAATAAATCTTAAATGTATATCTGAAATCATAAAAAATTAAGGAAAAGATATACACACAAAATAAATGCTGCATTAACACAAGAAAATACAATATTTCACCTTAAGCTTACATATCAAATAAAAATAAAGTCATGTTTGAAACATTTGTAGCCACTAAAATACAAATCTTACATGGTTTTTTCGAAAAATGATATTTTTTAAAGACGGTTGGCTAGAGAAACCTTTTCAGATTCGCCGGATAGAGCGAGAAATCGCCGTTCGTCCATTGAAAGTTTACATATTCCCACGGCGTATCGAAACGGAAAAGCAAGAGTGGCAAACTGGTTTTTGGATTGGATCGAGTAACCCTACTGCTTTGGCCAACCACAATTAACGATGTTGACGTTCTCTTCGAGACATTGCGCATGTGTGCAGGCCATGGTAACTTTGGATTCGGATTCGGAGTCACTTCAGCTTTATGCTTCGCATTGGACTCACGAATATCTTTTCGTTACAGTTTCATAATTATTGTCTTGGCCAGCAGAGTGTTTTAATGATTTCGCTCGGAATATGTTTTAATCAGATCAGTGCTTTGTTGCATCGAATTACCACCTAAAATCGTGTTGAAAAAAAATGCATTTTTAAAAGTGTATGTATGTGGTATGTTAGTGGCGAACATAAGAAATATGAGTTACCATTAAAAACCCACACCCTAAACGAAGTGTAAGTGATTTATCCCGTCGCAGAAAAGAAACTGAATTTATTATCTTTTGTGTGGGGACCTGAAACTGGAAGCCTTTCTCTATCGAATGTGTTTCTCAATGACCTAATGTTTCATTGTCTTTGTGCTTTAAAGTGTGCGTGTGCATTAGTTGAGTGGTTACATACAGTGGGTGCGAAAATTACCCGCACTCTATTACTAGTTTCAATGTTTTCAAAAAGTGATCTGACCAGTTCTGGGAGCCAAAGCATTTTGCAAGTGCCTTTGAAATACCAAAGTGATCTACCGCTTTAAAAGATCGAAAGATTACATAGATGTATGTGTTTTATCATTATGGGTCACCCTACCCAGTTTTTACCAATTCAATTCAATGCCAAAAGTTAGCGGTCGATAAATAAACTTAACGATACACGAGTCGCTTGTCAGCAAATTGGCTCAAACAAAAAATTTTGTAACTAATGATCAATCACAATTCGACCATACGAAATCCAAACAAAGTTAACCGTATTGTATGAGTACATAAAACTTTACATAACAGACCTACTTGCATAGATAATTCACTCAATGGACAACACTCACTTTTAATGCCCACATGCTGGCAAAAAATCGTACACAGCAACAAGTGTCATAGTGGCCAATTAAAAAGTTTATGGCATTTTAATTAAACCCTACGCAATAAAGTGTAATAAAAAATAATCGTAATAATCTTATAGGGTTTTACGTTTTTTAACTTTTTTTGGTAATACATTTGCTACAATTTATTAAAAAACAGTTAATGAATAACCACTTTTTAAATCGTTTTAGGTGAAAGCTTTTAATTGCCTACTAACCGTTTATAAATTTGTGAATATTTACTTTCTTGGCTTTACAGGTATTATTAAATTTTTCTAAGCTTTTGACCTGTTCCAATTTACAAATATGTTGCGCTATCTGCTAATTCTTTGCGCCTTAAAAAGCGGTAAGTTTATATACCTTGAGTTTTACTTTTTTAACACCTCTTTTCTAATGAAAACTCACATGAATGAAACTCACATAATAAGCCTATTTGTTCGTAATTTTACTAACGCCTCAATGGCTAATTTTGTTCTTATTTGGTTGGAATAAAAAGTTTTAAGCAATAAACAAAAAAATAGTATAGTAAAATAGGTAAAACAAAAATTTTTTATAATATTAAATCATCAAGTCTTATGTAAAGTCCTCTGATGTTTTTTTTAAAGTGCCTATCAATTAAAAAACTCGGTTTCTTAAAAACGCGGTTATTGAAATACAACTTTGTCTTTGTCATTTATCCTTTATCTCAAATATTTCTGAAACTAAAATATAATTAAAATGTATATTTTTTATTCTATGACTAAATATAAATCTGGCTATAAAATAAGCAAACAAAAGAATACATTTTTGTAATGTATTTAATGTAAATAATAACTTATCTTAATACGAATTTGTAGTAAATAATTAAAACTAAAAACCCGATTTCGGATACATTTCCTCTAGTTACTTGCGGTGACACTGAGTTACTAACTCAAACTGTTTACGGATTTTTGGATTTTACAACTACTATTGGGAATACTGTTATGGTGTTCTCACCCCAAAGCTCTCCAGCCTTCGGTAAGTTAATTACTGTTTATTAATGCAAATTAGATTATTTTGTTAATTTAAATATACGTAAATAATAACTATGTGTTTGTTTTTTAGAACTTAAATCCAACAATACTCACGAGATAATAAATATCATAGAAACTAAACCGAAAGTAACTAAAAAAGAAAAGGAAAAGGTTGGAATTAAGCCAACGCCCCTAATTGTGACTCATTCGAATGTTAATTCCGAAACTGAAACATCCCAGATAGAATCTTACAATATAAGTCTCTCGAACTCGCCCATCCAAACTCTTTTGAATACCCCTGAATACGATTTGCTCTCTCGTCAGCCTGAGCAGTTTGCGGAAGAAACATATCGTTTAGTTAATTTTAAATCCAAAAACGAAGCCGACCGGCAAAGGATATATCAATCTAAGAAAGAACCCATTCATGGCTATCAAACAAGATCAAGTCAAGAATTTAGGAGCATTGTGACGGCAACTAAGGAGTCCGGAAAATTCTCAAAGGTATCTCAGGTACATCCCATTTCGAGCGTTGAGAAAAAGAGTAAGCCACGACAGACGCGCATAAACAAGCCAGTTACGGGCTCGATTCAACCGAGTAGAACATTGAAAGAGTCGAATTCTCAGACTCAGTTATCCAGCAAACCGCCACGCAAAAGCCAACAAAGTAGTCGCGACAATAGGGGATCATCAACTACTAGAAAGTCTTCGCGGCCCAAAGGAAAAAGGTAAGTCCATAGTTTTCTTCAGAGAAAGATTAAAAAATACTAACTTATAATTACCCAAACTTTTGCTATTTATATAAATGTTCTCTATCGTGCCAAATTTAATTTCAGGAGGAACAAACACACCCAAAGTTCCAAACTGACAATAACTCCATCAGTAACAGAAACTACCTCTCGTCACTCATATCGGACGAAAGCAAATGCAAATGCTGTACAGGAAGAACCAGTATCGGTTGTTAGCCCCAATTCATTTAAGTTAAATAGGCGTCCTGGAAGATGGCAATACAAGTCCTCACCGAAGCCCAAAGTTAACATTAGGAAGAATGCTAGCCCCAATGTACCGAGCCCCATCCAAAACGAAACTTCTCCAAATGATGAGACCCCTGTTGAAATCATTACCAATCAGGCTCTCAACAACGGAAGAGATCTAGAGGCTTCTGGTTCCCAAAATGGTCCTGTTGCGAATAATAATAATGATGATCCCAACTCTAAATACTTTGTGCAAACACTGAACGTTGAAATATCGACACCTCAACCTTTCATTGATACCTATTATGAAATTGCCACCATTAAAACACCTTTTATCTTTCAGGTAATTGTATTATTTTAATTTTGTTAATTAGTATAAGACTATTATTTCTTAGTCGTTGATCCCTATGCAGCAGTAATAAAACTTTTCTATTATTTCAGGCTGGAGTGGTTAAGAAAACGCGTTTTTTGACCGTTACTTCAACAATAGAGAAAGTAATTCAAGAGGAGCACACTAAAGAATACTCTGAAGATGATGGACCTTTGACAGAGAATATTTTAGAGGCTACAGCCAGCACCGAGGATAAATCTTTGGCGGGTAGTATAACGACATTGAAACCCATTTATTTGGGAGAAGAGTCGGAAACTCCCAGCTTGGAGACAGTAACAGAGTCCTTTTCCATAACTCACACTAAGCTGAAAACTCAGATCCTGCCTATTATATTTGAAAAGAGAAATGAAACGATCCAAGTAACGCTGGTTCAGACATATGATTATACGAGCCTTATCACCGTCACGCAGACAATATCCCCATTGAGCGAAGACTTCTCTCCATCGAAGAACTTTAAGGACTTTGAAGGAAGTTTGGACGAGGCAGGGTCCGAAATTAACTTGGACCTTGAGTTCGGGGATGAAGATAATACCGGCAAGTTTGACGCGAAAATCAAACCAAAAATAAAAGTGGACGTTAAAAATAATATAAGCAACCCATTAATACCGGAATCGATTAGCTTCCCAGACAACCTGCAAAACAACTTGATAACTTCAACGCGTCCTGTCATAAAACTGGAAACAATTTGGGAATCCCATGTGGTTCCCCTGGTTAGAGGAACCGAAACCATCATGAGAACGCTTTCAAAGTCTGTTGGGGTAGTTGAAAAAACGGAATACATAACGGATGTGGCTACAATTTCGATGCCAATTCCATCAATTCCATCATCACAATATCCATTCTCAATTAACCCATTCAATCCGTACAACCCATTATTGCCCCTTCCCCCACAGCAGTTTATTACATCCACTGAAGTTCAGCAATCCATGGTAACGGAAACGAGTTCCAAAGTTTTGAAACTGACTTTTGGTGCAAGAACCGCTTACACCACAATATTTTCCACTTCCGTCGTTCCAACAGCTGTTACACGATTAATAACAGCTACTATTCCCGGTCAGCCCGGTCAATCTTTCCCGAACTATTATCCGCCACCATACAATCCCTTTGCCTATGTTGGCTAATTCTTAAATCCATCGATGTAAGTGCGAGCACCCAAAACCTATTACTTCATCTGCTCTAATCAGGAGCCCTGTATTATAATTAAGTTCATGTGCAAATATCAAAAGGCGGTGATACAAAAAAATAGATTTTATTAGATTGTATATGCACTTTGTCGCAAAAGTTGTTAATGTAAATAATAAAATTAAGTCTAAATTAAGATTTCATCGAATTTTTTGGATTATTATTAGATAAGAAATGAATGGTTGTAGTTTCGTTTAACTGCTGTTAATAAATTTTTTACCCTTTTTATTCCTGGAATTAATGTGGTTTTATTATTTTATTTGGGTCCAATAGTTTACAGAAACTTACAGCTGTTTTAAGATTTTGCAAAGGAACGGTTGATATTTTTTGCATTCCTTTCCATCGTTCCAATTGGGAGAGAATGCTTGTTGAACTACGTGACCACAAGTCATTTGTCAATTAAATATAAATTTTAAAAGTTTTTAAGTTCATTTTGACAGCAATTAAGCAATTAAATTGAAATACATTTTCCAGCACATAACCTTTATAGCAATGAATAGTTACACCTTGACACCGATAACTTTTAACACTATCGATTGATCTGGCGCAAGCCGCATTCCACATCGCTAGGACTTTTGCGGCATTTACACATCTCTAGACATTGGAAAAAAATAAAATCGTCGGAGTTTTTATGTGCTTGCGAAGTGGTGTAAGTAATTGCTATTTTTGTGATTATTGCTTGCCGGTAGTAAACATTGCGAGTTATGTGCGTTGCCCTTTAACCTAAAACATAGTTTAAAGCTAATTAAAAGATGAACTAGCTATTATTTTGAGGGAAAACCGATGTATGTATGTCATAAGTATGTTTTCGCGTGTGTGTTTTTGTGCACATGCAATTTTATGCTGTTAGCATAATTGCAATATAAGTGCAACGCGTCACGCTGCTTGCAAACAATGCGTTAGAATAATCAATTGTATGACTATATACATGATATTTATTGGGCTTATTCGGGCAATTGTACGATTTCACATATGTACATATGTATAAACTTATGTTGGCATAATTGTGCGTGGATCAAATAAAAAGAACGCGATCCATTTATTTTGGCTTTATTGGTAAAGGGCCAATGCGTTCTATTTATAACCGAATTTGACTAAAATGCATATAGAAATTATTTGCATACGCACTTGCACTTTTACCTAATCTTATTAAAGACCAATTTATATGGGTGGTCTAAAGCTCGCGGCTGACTTCTTTTAAAACCATTTTTTAATTGGTTTTTAGTGATTTAATTTGTTCTTTTTTTAAGGGAACAATTACAAGTTATAGGATATTGCAAGGCATTAATTTAGTCTGGGTCGGGGCACGAAAGCGTGTCAACCAGGTTTTTAGAGATTGCAGCAACGCCGTCACACGTTTTAGCTGTTTGTTTAAGCCCTCCGTTATGTAAACGGCTTTATCTGTTTGATTATTAAGATATTTATGAAATATATTCTCTATTCCACCTGAGTTGACTCTGATAACCGAATTGCCTTGAACACTATAAGATAATCAAGTTTTTATCTTTCCATCGCAGATTTCTTCTGTATTTAATTATGTCGGTACACTATAAATTTAAGAGTACCCTCAATTTTGATACAATAACATTTGATGGACTTCACATTTCCGTTGGGGACTTGAAAAGAGAGATTGTGCAGCAAAAGCGTTTGGGTAAAATAATTGACTTCGATCTTCAAATCACAAATGCGCAGAGTAAAGAAGGTTTGTACGCTATGATTCAGAAATATTTCCCAGCTACATGACGAATTTGCCCGCAGAGTACAAGGACGATGGAGTGCTTATCCCCAAAAACACCACGCTAATCATATCGCGCATACCCATTGCCCATCCCACGAAGAAGGGCTGGGAGCCACCGGCTTCTGAAAATGCGTTCGCAACGGCGCCAACCAAACAGGACAACTTCAACATGGACCTGTCCAAAATGCAAGGCAGTGAGGAGGACAAAATTCAAGCCATGATGATGCAAAGTACTGTTGACTATGATCCCAAGACGTAAGTGCTTTGAAAATTTAAAGAATCCCCAATTTCTAATGTTTAATCTGTTCAGGTACCATCGGATTAAAGGGCAATCTCAAGTGGGCGAAGTTCCAGCATCCTACCGATGCAACAAATGCAAGAAGAGCGGACACTGGATCAAGAACTGTCCCTTCATATTGGGAAAAGATCAGCAAGAGGTCAAAAGAAACACCGGGATACCGCGGTCTTTTAGAGACAAACCAGATGCGGCAGAGAATGAATCCTCTGATTTTGTTTTGCCTGCAGTTCAAAACCAGGAGATTCCCGAAGATTTAATATGCGGCATATGCCGTGATATATTCGTCGATGCCGTCATGATACCTTGCTGCGGAAGTTCCTTTTGCGATGACTGTGTACGCACTTCGTTATTGGAGTCCGAGGATAGCGAGTGTCCCGATTGCAAGGAGAAGAACTGCTCACCTGGCTCATTAATTCCTAACCGATTTTTAAGGAATTCTGTTAACGCCTTTAAAAACGAGACTGGCTACAAAATAAGTGCGGTTAAATCAGGTAAGACGGTTAAAACTAAGCAACGCTGAAATTATATAATAAACTTTCTTTTGTTAGCCGCAGTGAAAAATGAGGACAAACCTCCTGTTGAAAATGAAGTGGAGGAAAAGCCGGTCGAGGAGGAGGAAACCGAAGAGGCAGCTGAGGTAAAAACTGAAAAGCAAGAAGAAACGGAAACTAATGGCAAGAAGCCACCGAAATCGGAGTCGCCGGAACCTCCTCCAACGGTAGAGCCGTTACAAAAGGAAAAAGATAAATATGATTCAGACTATGAGGATAATATAACCATCAAAATGCCCCAACCTTCTGCTGATTCGACATCAGCGCCAAGCAAGGTGAGAAATAACTCTTAGCTTAATAATAAGGTTCGCTTTATTAATGAATTTATACTATGGTTTCAGAGATCTCCCACTTATTCCCATAAGTCGGGTGAATCCACTCACCGACGAGAGAGGTCGGATTACGCTTCGGACCACGATCAGAAGCACCATCGTCCATCAAAATCGGAGTCTGGTCACAAGGAACGGAGTCTTCTGCCCACGCCCATTGGCACTGTGCCCAGCTACCAAGGGCACATGATGAGCGAATCGGAGGACGCTCGCCGATCGAGTGCATTTAAGTATACATTTCAGGATATGCAAATGCAACGGGGTCCACCTCCGATGCACATGATGAGTCACCATATGCCAGCCTACAACAACGGCTATAACAACATGGGACAGAGGCCTCCTCTAAGGTAGGTTTCTTTTCCAACCCTCCGGATCAAACCATCAAGTGGACCGAATATCGACAAGCCACTGGAATTCCGAGGCTCTAGACGAATCCATGCGCAGCCGGTCCTGCCTGATCTCAATATATTTAAGTTCCAACTGAGACACCTAGTTAAGAGTATTTTAAGCTGTGGGCTTTCTAGCCTTTATGCTTTGTTGATTATTGGTTAATATTAGTATTTTTCATTAAAACAGTATTGCTTACAATCAACGTTAAGCTTTTTGAATTGTAATAAACTTCTGAAATTGCAGCTATGTGCCGTATCAAAACCAATCCGTACATCCCATGCGTACGCCTTACGGATCTTCTGGCGGAAGTATGAATATGAATATGTCACAACCATTTCAGTCCCCAAATTTAGCCTCGATATATCAAGGGGTAGCAGCCAAGGTTGGCTCAGGGTGAGTGCTGCAAAGTAATTGCAAATAATAGGGTAATAACTCATAATAATTTGCAGTCTAATTGACGACCCATTGGAGGCCTTTAATCGCATCATGAAGGAGAAGGAACGCAAGAAGGTAGACCGATTTCGCAGTACAGATCATCACAGGTCGAGATCGCCGGACAGACAGAGGCACCGCTTTAAATCCCCCATGTACGAAAAGGATGGCCCCAGAGATAATCTCAAGGACAAGAGGCCGCGATCTCGAGAGAGAAAACGAGAATACAGCTACGAACGTCATATGCGTCATCCACGTTCTAGTCGACAGCCCGGCGATGGCTCCAAATCACCAGGTGGCAGGATCAAAAGGTACTTTCAGTTTATTTAAATTTAAAAATATAGTTTTTGGCTAAATGGTGTGGTCTTCTCTTTTGCTGTTTAGATCTGGGCATCGTCGCTCTACGTCACCAAAGCCGGCTTATAAGAGTGATTACAGAGATAAGCCATACAGCAAGCCTTATGCACCAAAACCAGAGCCTGTTGAGCCTCCTCCGCCCGGATTCGAGCCGTTGCAGCTGACGGATGACGATGGCTACAAGAACAAACACCTTGCCAGCTCAGAAGCATCACATGGCAGCAGCAGCAAGGGCGGAAGCAGCAAGAAGAACGAGGAGAGCAGGCACGAAGAGGTGCCACGCAAAAGGCACAGGTCTCGCAGCAAGAGCAAGGAGTCCAAGCCGACAGACAGTAGCTATAGGAGCTTAACGCCGCCAGCGAAGATTACCACTCCGAAAATGACTTCTACTCAGTTACGTGAACGTGAATGTTCACCGAAAACGCCGGAAAGGGCCCACGATGAGTATTTGCTAGCAAAGGCTAGAGCTAATACCTCCCAGCCCGATATTGACGACTCGGAAATGGGGCCACATGTGGGAAAGGAGAACAAGGCTAAAAGTCCTTCATCAAAGGAACGTAAAAAGAAGAAGAAGGACAAGGCTGAACGCAAGAAAAGCAAGAAGGATAAGCGGGCTAAAAAGGAGAAGGGCGACCGTCAGAAGAAGAGCTCTTCAATAAATCGTTCTGATTCGGATATTAACAACAGTTCATTGCTAAATGAAACAAACTATAAAATCTTGTTATCTCCAAGGGTCAGTCCCAACTTTGACATCGAATCTGCTGCTAAATCTCCTGCCCGCAACGCTACAGAAAACCAAAATCCTAAAAAGAGCCTTTCTTCCTTAAATATGGATGTTGCCACTGACGATAACCTCGGCCCAAGAAGTAAGCGCTGCGAGGCTAATTCTGTCAATCTATCAAAATGGGAACTGGAGGAGAATAATTTAGGTTTGGAAGATTCTTCGAAAAAGTCTGGCGGCCTGTTGGACGACCAGTCCGAAATAACTTCGGATGTCCTGCGTAAAGCTGAAAACGCGATATTTGCCAAGGCTATAAATGCCATAAGGCCAGTTGAATTTCAAGTTATCATCAATTCCAAGGGCAACAGCAAGGACCGTTCTGTAATTAGAAATGACAAGGATCGCTCGCCCTCGCCCAAACGTACCAGCAGCAAGTCGGTAAAGGAAAGGTTGGGCAATAAAGTTCTAAGTGAAAGAAGCCGTTCGCCGGACAAGTCGAAATCCAGACGGAGGGAGGCGACAGGCAAGAGCTCCGACGACGATGCGAATCGTGGAAGATCAGATCGTCATGGCAGCAGGAAAAGAGAGAACAGATCCCGGGACAGAACTGCGCCGTCGGAGAAAAGGCAGGAGCGTTCGTATAAGCGGAGTACTCCCGAGGACGACAAGCAAAGGCGACCGTATAAAGACCGTTCCGACCCTAAGCTCGCAAAATATGATCAAATCAATAGCGATGACTCGGATCGAAGGGGGGCTAGAAACGCTAAGTCCAGTGACGGCCGAGTGGTATCCTCCGTTACAGCTGTTGCAGCTCCTCCTAAGCCTAAGCCCTGTCGTCCAGACAATCCGTTCCGGAAATTCGTCGACAATAGTTCGTCGAGCAGTTTGGTTGTAAAATATGATAATACGATACAAAATGAGGGTGCGTCCTCGGACAACAGCATAGAACATAGAAAGCAAAAGGATAAGAAACTAAAGAAACATGCTAAATATTCGTCAACGGAATCGTTGAGAAGCGAAAAACGCAAGGATCTGAAAAGCAAAAAGAAGAGCAAGATTTTGAAAAAGAAGAAAAAATCAAAGAAGTAGGTTACGATAGGCTATGAAATAAGAAATATATTAATATTGAAGATTTCTGTGTACAAATCAAAGATTTTTAATGTATGTATTTATCATGCAACTAAGTATACAAATAAAACAGAACTACTCAAGGAAATTCAAATCAGTTGACTTTTTATAGCATTTCAGGGGTCAGAAGTTTGTAACGCAGTGAATAATAATAATATGATACCATTACCCTTCCAACTCATGATCATTAAAACCTAAAAATTAATTTTTTGTGCTTGAACTTCGTCAAAAAACACGCACATTCAAAAGAATAACTGTTTTGTGCAGCTGAGAACCTAAACTTTCGGTTCTAGGCTGATTTTCCAAAATATAGTTTTTGACCCAATATCGCAGTTTTTATATGGGATCGCTCATGGTTTTTGACGAAAATTGGTCTTAAATTAAATTTTTCAGTTGGGGATGCAAATCGATTGGAAATTTTATAACGAATTCAACGAGGTATGACATTCCAACATTTGACCATTATTTTCCAGGGTTTTTCCAAGGGTTTTGATCAAAAAACTGAAATAAAAGTTGATTTTTCATCTATATTTGCGAAAAATCGACCAAAATGAAAATTTTGAGCTGTGAATGCCACTCGATTGGAAATTTTATAACGAATTCAGCGAGGTATGACATTCCAGCAGCAGACCATTTTTTCCCAGGGTTATGATCAAAAAACCGAAATAAAAGTTGACTTTTCCGGATCTCCGGTTTTCGGCATTTTTGATAAGGGGTTACATCATCCATTTTGGCGAAAAATCGACCAAAATGAAAATTTTGAGCTGTGAATGCCACTCGATTGGAAATTTTATAACGAATTCAGCGAGGTATGACATTCCAGCAGCAGACCATTTTTTCCCAGGGTTATGATCAAAAAACCGAAATAAAAGTTGACTTTTCCGGATCTCCGGTTTCGGCATTTTTGATAAGGGGTTACATCATCCATTTTGGCGAAAAATCGACCAAAATGAAAATTTTGAGCTGTGAATGCCACTCGATTGGAAATTTTATAACGAATTCAGCGAGGTATGACATTCCAGCAGCAGACCATTTTTTCCCAGGGTTATGATCAAAAAACCGAAATAAAAGTTGACTTTTCCGGATCTCCGGTTTCGGCATTTTTGATAAGGGGTTACATCATCCATTTTGGCGAAAAATCGACCAAAATGAAAATTTTGAGCTGTGAATGCCACTCGATTGGAAATTTTATAACGATTTCAACGAGGTATGGCATTCCAACATGTGATCAAAAAAACGAAAAAAAAGTTGATTTTTCCGGATCTCCGGTTTTCGGCATTTTTGATAAGGGGTTACATCATCCATTTCTGCGAAAAATCGACCAAAATGAAAATGTTGAGCTGTGAATGCCACTCGATTGGAAATTTTATAACGATTTCAACGAGGTATGGCATTCCAACATGTGACCATTATTTCCCAGGTTTTTGATCAAAAAACCGAAATAAAAGTGCACTTTTCCGGATCTCCGGTTTTCGGCATTTTTGATAAGGGGTTACATCATCCATTTTGGCGAAAAATCGACCAAAATGAAAATGTTGAGCTTTGATTGGAAATTTTACAACCAATTCAAGGAGGTATGACATTCCAACAGCAGAACATTATTTCCTAGCGTTTTCACAAAAAACCGAAAGAAAAGTTGATTTTTTCGGCATTTTTCATAAACCAAAACTAGAGTTTTTTGGTTTTTATTTCCGTCCTCTTTTTGGATCAATACTTTGTGTTTGATTAAAATCGGTATATCATATTAATGTTGAGTTTATTTTTATGTAAGCTTTGACAAGCAACAACAAATTAAGACGCTTCTGATTGATATTCGAGAAATTAAATATGTTTATTACAAACAGTTATCTTAAAAAATCGAGTAAATTACATATGTAGAGATTTGACTGAAATTAATCGTTATTGCTTAAGCCGTCCATAAAAGACGATGCCATTGGACTGGGGGTTCTAGAGATTATATTATCATTGCCATAGTCATCGGAGATTGCATCCACTGAAAGCATAATAAAATTCAACTAAATTACTCAAATTCGACGAGATCTAGCAATTTAAAAGGTCTTGCCTTGTTCTAGAAAATTTGATTTTCTAGTTTGGGTTATGGAACTCAGCGAATGTATTATTGGACTGCAGGCTTGATCGGCTGTTTCGAGCGTTGTTGGTAAGTCTAAAAGTCGTTGATTTTGAATGCCATCCCCTGGTCCCATGTGAGAAATGTGGTTGAAATTTGTCGGTGCTGATATCATTTTTGATCTACGATCACTACAAGAATAGAATGATGTTATGGATTTGTTGCGCCGATTCAGTAACTTAATCCCAACCTTTTAATGGTTTTGTTTATCTCCCTAATGGAAAATCTCCGCTTAATGCTCGGAAGTCCTTTTCGATTTCCCTCACGATATTGCAGAAGGCCCTCTGAAAAGAACAAATTATTATTAACACCATATATATAATAATCACTAACTTACTTGTGTGAATATTGGACAGGTAAACAATCAAGGGGGTGTCATTAACTGAGGCCAACACCACATTTCCCAGATTATTTAGGGGAAGGGATTGTTTCAGGCCAATCGATTGCACCCATTCAGCGGTCTGTGTGTTGAAGATATCCAAATGTGTATCCGAGAACACAAGCAAATGGCCATCACAAAAGGCTAGTAAACATACAAAGAACAATTATATAGAATGCGTCATTACAAACTTGTGTTATAGCTCACTTATATATGTTGGAAAGGCTGGATACATTATTTCCCTATCCCGAGACTTTCGCCCCTGTAGGTCGACGTATATTGCCAAAGTTTGGAACACCAGTAAGTACTCTCCAAAGTTTCCGCCACTTGGGCACAGAATTTCAATAACCCTAACCGCATCAACACCAGAATAGTTCAAAAATGCACATAACTGGTTTTCCGGGTGTACCAAAGCTATTGAAAAAGACATATATGTTAGGAAAAATAAAACTAAACACAAAAATATCATTACTCACACATTGCCGTGGCTTCTCCTCGCAGGAAATAGGCGGTAAAGCCACTTTGGTGAGCTACAACTAATCGCATATCGGATAGGATCTGCAGATGCTGGGCCATGTAGCCGATGGTGAATTCGCAAGTCTTCTGGTGCCTTGTGCGCGTTCTATTTATCTCGTAAACTACGATTTGTGTGTGGTTATTGGGCCGTTTTAGCGCGATAATAAATGAATAGACGATGTTGGGGAAACGGCGAATGATTCCAGTACAAGCAGATATGCAGTTTTTCGATTCAATCACTTTGATCCACTCGACATCACTAGCCTCTAATGCCCTTATGGGTAACAATCGCAAATTGCGTTGTTTTCCGCAAAGAATAACGAGAATCTGCTCCTCTTCAATGTACCATAGTTGAAGAATCTTCTTGCTTTCTCCAATACGAGCGATTTCTGAAAATATTAGTTGCCAATTACCGTGTTTGTGTTTTTACTTTCGCATAAACATGATTACTTACCGTACTGATCGAGATTAATGTAAAACAAGCCGTCTTCTGTCCCCAGCAATATTTGATTTGGATATATGATGACAGAACACAATGCGTTTCGTATTAAAGACAAGGTATTGTCCAAAATTTCATTAACTTTAAATATAGCAGTATTTGGTAAGCTGTTTCGTTTTAATATTCGATGTAGTTCGCCCAGGGCAATGACCCATTTGGACTTTTCCGACTCGTTGTCGGCTAACATAAGGGTGTTTAACGAGAGCCCACCATCAATAAGGGCAGTTTTTATCTGGAAGGCAGAAAGATTAATGCTTAATTTCATAAGAAGTCGTGTTAATAGCACTCCGGTTTACCTTGAAAATACATGGCACATCTTTCTTGGCTGCATGAATGACGTCACTTTCCCGCACACTCCCCACGGAGAACTCAGGATCCCGCATATCCAGCACTTGGGACACACTCACGCTGGGCAAAGCACATCGATCGGGTGAAATGTCGTAGAGGAACAGCTTGAAGTCGCAAACGACCACAAATTGTCTGATCCAGCCACGCTTAATCACCCCAGATTTAGGCACTTTCACGTAGCCTTCGTAGGCGGTGCCAATTCCCCTAGTGGGATCGATGCCCAGCGGACGCTTCGTTTGATCCATGGGTACGGGGCATGTTGTTGGAACCTTCTGGCAGCAGATCGTGTGACAGGCGAATCCGCAGATCTCGCACACTACTCCTTGCCGTGTGAGACCCACCATCAGCGATGTGCAGTGATTGCATTTCGTGGGGCTACTAAAGGTGCGCACCAGGAACTGATGAATCGCCGTATTACCAGGCAGTTTTTTTTGAGATTCTTTGACCAGCAGGTCACTCTCCTCACGTGACAAATCGCTGACCGAGATATCTTTCATAGCCGAGTTGTCCTTGCTGTTTTTGCCTGCATACTTTGGCTCATAATTGAAGAGCATGCCCGAATTGCCGGACTGGAAGAAGCTGGGAGTTCCGATAAAATTGTCCCCGGACTCATTGCCAAAGCTTTCGGCAGAATCTATTGTCTCAGAGTTCTTCGACATGTCACGGAAAAAGGCGCTGCTTAGGCCATGATGAGTGGATTTGTTCAGGAATGATTCAGAGTATTCCAAGCCTCCCTTTTGCAAGTCCCGCAGCTCCGTTTCTTTTTTTTGAAAGTCATGCAGAATGGAGTCATAGCGCTTCTTGTAGTCCCGTACCTCCTTCTGCGTGGATATCAGATCTGATCTGGTTTGACTCAGCTCATCCGATATCATCGCCTTTGCCTGAATCTCCCTTTGCAGTGCACTCTGCAGGTTAAGCAGCTCCATCTTGTCCAGCTTCTGGGAGCGGCGATTCCGCCAGTTTTTATTGTCCACACCGTTGTTGTTGAAGGTACCCACATGCTTCAGATACTCCAACTCCTCCGTCATTTTGGTGGCCAGTGCCTGTAGGTAGCCGCGTGCATCCTTTTCATCGGACACCCATTGAATGATCTCCGCCATTTGCCGCTCCCACAATGTAATGGCCTCCCGCTTCATTCGCAACTCCTTGAATATCTCGTCGTCCTCTGCTTGAAGTTCCTTTAGGCTTTTTGATTTGAGATTTACTTCTGAGCTTAACCTCTGCTTCTCCTCGATCCAGGAAGTCTTCTCTAAGTCATGCTGCTTCTTCAATTCCAAGAGCGTGTCTGCCGAATCGGTAATTGATTCCAATTGGGTGTACTTCAGTCTGTCCTGTGTTTGCTGCAATTCCTTGGTGAGCTCCAAGTTTAAGTTCTCCAACTCGCTAAACTGCTCCCGTAGCGTTTCCAACTCCATATTGTGACGCGTTTTCTGGTGACTTAGCTTTTCGGAGAACTGCAGTTCCAGTCTTTCGATTTCGTACGACGACATCTCCGATGAAATGCTTATGGGCAGAGAGGTATCCACACTCGAGGAGCCCTTTCGCAGCTCCAACTGCAGCTGCCTGCAGCAATCCTCGGCATGCTCACGCAGCTTCTTCTCTTTGGCAGCTTCGATGACGGCTTCCTCGATGTGCAGCTCCAACTCCCTCCGCGTTTTGTCTGACTTGCGCAGTTCGTTTCGCAGACTGTCGTTCTTTTGCATGGCTCCATCGAGCTCCTCCTCTTTGTCCCTTACTTGCCGAGACAGCTTCTGCTTCTGGTTGCGCAGCTCCGAGAGTTTCTCAGTTACCTCTGAGTATTCCGTCATAGCGATGTTTCTCTGAGAAACGGCATCCTGAAGCTCGGAGTCTTGAGCTTTGAGGCGTTCGAAAATCTCATTGTGTTGCTTCGTTAATTCGATCCTTTCCTGCTTGATGCTAGCTAGCTGCTCGTTTAGGGCCTTAACCTGTTTCTCCTGAATGGAGTCCACCGACGCCTCCGAGTTGTTGCTCGGCAGAATGGCCTGCTGTGGACTGCTTATTGTATCCAAGGTATCGTCTCCAAAGCCAGAGCTCTGATTCTTTTTTGAATCCAATGTTGAGCTACTGCTCAGCGAAAAAGTGAAGCCAATGAATGGAAGGTGAAATCCAGAGAAGGCGGGGTTGGCTGACGGGGGAATGGAGTCCGTTAACCGGACGTCGTTGTCGTCCACATCAAAGTTGGAAGTGTCCGTGGGACTCGATACTTCCGGCACATACGGTGCAGGCCCCTGCCTAATGTTCTTCCAATCGATCCCCACAAACCAGGGGTGATCCATGAAGTCTTGGATGCCATTCTGGCCAAGGCGATTCTCGGGTATACATATCAGTTTGCAAAGCAAGTCTTGCGATGTCTCCGACACCTTGTAATTGATGGTTTCTTGTGTCGGTAAATTGAAACAGTTCTGATGATTCATGATCTTTCCGTAGGTTTCCACCAAGCTCTCTGCGTAAAAGGGCGTCTCGCCATACAACATTTCGTACATGCACACTCCGAGGGACCACCAATCACACTCTGTTCCGTAGCGCCCCTTTCCGTCCTCCATGGCCCGCAATATTTCTGGCGAGATATAATCGGGCGTGCCCACAGCCACGTTGGACTGAACGGTCCCATCCTTGTCCAGTCGCAGGCAGGATCCAAAATCGGCCAGCCGCACATGCCCGCGTTTATCGAGTAACACATTATCCGGCTTAATGTCCCTGTGAACGTACCTAATCTGGTGAATACTGTTGATGGCCAAAATCATTTCTGTGATGTAGAACTTGGCCATATCCTCAGGCAGCTTGTCTTCAAATTTACTCAGGAGGGTCAGTAGGTCTCCGCCGCAGTAATAGTCCATGACAAGATACTGAAATGAGTAAAATATTACATTTCTAGAGTAGGAGATTACTGAAAGAGTGTCATACCAAGTTTATATTGTCCTGAAAGGCGTAGTGCAGATTGGTGATCCACTGGCGATCCCCAAACACCAAAACATCCCGCTCTTCTCGAAAACAGGCAGTTTCGGCCCGCTTAAGCATCTCCCATTTGTTTAGGATCTTCATGGCATACACTTTTTCGGTGGATATCATCTGAACCACGCAGACTTCTCCAAAGGCACCACGCCCGATGATTTTGAGTATGTCAAAATCATCGCGGCTCAGCCGAAGTTTTCGTACAATGTGCACGAAGGGTTTGGCTATAGGACAAGTAAAGTTTTAAATAGGTAAATTAGGTATTTTATAGCTATCATAGTTACATAGTTTAAGGAAATCGGAAACTCCCTTTTCTCTGCGCAGGGAAGAGTTACTGCATTCGTCATAGAGCACGATAAAGGTGTCTAACAGATAATCCAACGAAAACTGATGCCCTTCCGTGTCCTCGCCGAATTCGGCTGCCCATTTTTGATCGCTTGTGGTATCACTTAAAATATATTTTAAAAATGTGAGCCTTTTCTTGCAGCTTCCTGTGGTTATATCTGAAAAATTTGAAATTGGTGCTTAATGAGTAATTGAATGATACCACCAAATATGTTATCTGAATATTTGGAAGTTGGTACTGAAAAGTTTGAAATGAGTTCTGAAAATGTAGAAATGCGTATTTAATCCGAACTTAAAGTTAACTAAAAGATACTATTAAAAATTAGTATATCCTAAGCAGATAAAAAAACAAAGAGACTTGTCCTCCTTTGGCCAAGAATGTAATTATTATTTTACCCTAAAAACAGACCAACACATGCATTGCAAATATTTGCAAGCCCACAATAATGCCGCACCCACTGACGTCGTAATCACCTGGCTCCTTCCAACTCAAAAATGTGGCTCGGGGGGCAAAAAATCAGCTCAAACGGGTGGGTTATCATGGAGACGGAAACCGAAACGTGGGGAAACGTAGACTCTGTCTTACATATGTATTTTCTTAAACAAATGACTGAAGCACAATGGCCTAAAATAGAAAAGGGCCGAAACAAAGCCCTATTTGTAATAGATTTAAACTTGCAATACTATTGCTAATTTATTTACACACAGTCTTCTATTTTTCTTATTGGCCACCATTATTTACAATTCATATTCGGGCCATTTCGATTTTTCAAATATGTATGCTGGGTATTACATATGTATTGGGCCGACCCCCCGTGCGGGAGTATATATTAAATATAAATCCATACAGACATGTCTAAGCGTATGTACATGTCGGTATGTATGTTTGTTCTTCCGCATAGATATAAATAAATAATTGTTTATATGCATATGTATGTATATTTTACAAAAGTGCGAAAAAACAAATGGTCAACAAACAAATAAACACAATCAAATACTCCTCGATTTATGTGTCACCAATTCACAAATATTACCACTAATTTCGGAAGATTCGTATTCCATTTTAGTTTTTATTTTGTCCGGACTAAATCATATTTATCCAAAATAGTGCAAAAAAGCCGAACTGTCGAATTGTAGTGTTCCGTTTGGGGGGAAAATAGTATGCCCTTTCTGAGTTTCAAAATAATCCCAAAATACCTTTGATATTAGTATGCGCGGTCTTACTAAGCCTTTTGTGCGAACAGCTGATCAAAGAATCTAAATAAGTTTTTTATTTACATCTACAAATATTTTATTCGCTTAAGCTTAATATTTGAAAATATGATAATCAGTAATTTGAATTTAGGTGCAACAACAGATACCTTTTAATTTAAATTACATACAATTTTAATCAAATAATTTAACAGCTTTTTAGTTGTTACTAGCATGGTAGCATGTTTTACAAAAAACAAAATGGGTTAAAAAGTACTTTGTGGTCTAATGTCATTTATTTGTACAGGTCTTAAAAAATAATACATATGAATTCGTTACATTAAATTTAGTTATATATTTTCAATTAACTACAGTTTTTGTTTCATTCCGTCATTCCCAATTTGACCTCCAAGAAACCTAGCCGCTTTTACGTTGTGGCACAGTGTAGATAGGGCCCTAATAAAGCCTTTTAATACTCAGTAGCGATCAAACTTCATTGCAAAATTATTATTTGTTATTGTTTCCAAGATATTAAATGTCTTAAGATGCGTTCAGCGTAGAATTTCTAACGTGTAATATATATATATTCAAAGTTCGGTATATATTCGCCCTTACTTTCACCACAATCGAAATAATAAATGTATGTACATACGAGCATACTGGCTTGCATATGTATCTAAATATGTGTGTATGCTGTAGAATAGTTTTTGTAAAGTGGATACGTACATAAAAAGTGGGATTGTTGTGCGGAAATACTAGCAATAATCAAATTGTGCGAACCATATTTGCATGGTTACATCTTTTTGGTTCTATTAGTTATAAATGAAAATACTTTAATAGCCCGAGTTCATTTATTTTCTGTAGCGCCAAGTGAAAAATTTAGCTGCATTTCGCCACAGTCAACGACTAAAATTGCAATACTATTCAAAAAACATACATTTTCCTCAATACGCATTGGAGATAACGTATGTTTTTTTTCAATAAGTACCGGCAGGCCAAGATATTAGATACTATTTTGTAGAGCGATAGATACCCGATTATAAGATGCATCTGTTAGATGCATTATTCTTTGAATAAATGAAAATTTTCTATATCGTTATGTATGTATCTTGACTCTTATAGTAATATCAGAAAACTTATTGAAAAGTAGTATAGTTAAAATCATTGAAAATGAGATGATTTACTAAACTCAAATATAATTATTTTGAATTTCTTTCAGAGTAAGCCATGATGAGGGAGTCGGCTCACGATATAAGCATGGACACCTGGAAGCAATGGATCCTCGAGGCCATATCGAAGATCAGGTCCCAAAAACAGAGGCCCTCTGTGCAGAGGATTTGCCAGGCGATCGGCACTCATCACAAGTTCCACGAGGACATTGTTGCCGAGAAACTGGAGAAGGCCGTCGAGTCGGGAGCTGTGATCAAGGTGTACAACAAGGGATTGCACTCATACAAGGCCCCGATGGCAAAGCGACGCATTAAGGTGGACAAGAACACCAATCTGTATAAGCTGGTGGCCAAGGCTGTCCACGATCTGGGCGAATGCGAAGGATCCACAATTAAGAGCATAGAGAACTACATTCAGAAGTTCAACTGCATCGACCTGTCGCCCAATGTGGACTTTAAAGCCGTAATTAAGGCATCCATTAAAAAGGCGGTGGACGCCGGCTTTCTGATCCAGGAAGGAAAGCTCTACAAAAAGGGTAAATCTCTGACAACGCCTCGAAAATGCGCCCCTGTCTCGGATGTGATTATGAAGGGCGAGGAGAGCTGCACCCACTGCTCGGGGAACTCGCAAAAGAACCTTAACGGAATCCCAGAGCCATTAAGTTCCTGCAAGCAGTGCGGGATTTCTCTGCACACCACCTGCGCTAATATTGCCGGCAGATGCAAATCCCAATCCTACGTACTGCTTTACATGCTTGTCACCAAGGGCACAATTTGGGATTGCCAGAATTGCGCTGATTGCGCCGTCTGCAAAATGCGCAACCGTGGACCCTGCCTGCTGCAGTGCTTCGTGTGCAAGGACCACTTTCACTTAACATGTCTCGATACAATTCCAGACAAGAAGCCCAAGCACCCATACAGGTAGGGTAACTTTGAATTTGCGAAACTAATATTTTTACAGTTAAGAATCCCTGTTTTTTAGGTGTAAAACATGCTCCAAACAAAGCATAGATAATCCGAAGTTAATTAAAAAAGACAGTACAAGGATAAAAATGGAAATTGGCAATGAGAGGTAATTTTCAATACTTTTAAACTTAATTAGTTTTGTTTTAAATTATTTCTTGTTAATTTAGAATGACCCCCTCCGATAAATATGCCTCCAATAAGCGGCAAAGCATTAAGAAGGAGTGCAATATCGATAGTCCATCGACCTCAAAACTTTGCGTTTACAATGATGGCAATGGCCAGAGGAGAAAAATGTCCGCCAGCCTGAGCTCGAGAAAACTAAACGACAGTGAGGACCAGTTCGAGTTCCCCGGCAAGCAGAAGAGGTCGCAGATATTACAGGGAGGCTACCTTGCTAGCCAAGAAACGCGCAAGCGAACTTTTTCGGATCTTTCTTCCACAAGTTCGTCCAGCGAAAGCGAAGATGACGATGATGAGGACGACGACAGAAACAGGAATGGTGATGACAACGATCAGGACGAGAGCACTTCCTCGGATTCGTGCACTTCATCGAGCTCTGACTCGGACTCCAGCGAGAGCTCCAGCGACAGTTCCGAATGTGATGACGAAAACGACGAGGAGGACTATGATACCGATCGCAGCACGCTGAAGGGAAAGATCTTCGAGAATGAGAAACAAAGTTGCGCTAAACTTGATGGCCTAGGCTCGCCGAATACTAATGAAGTGGCTAGTGAGAACTGGGGGTTCGCCGCCGTGGCGAAAAACCCCATCGACATATTTGTAAAATCAAAAAATAACACAAGTGCCAAGAGCATTGGATATTCAAAGCCAGCAGCGAGCACGTTTGCCACGTCCCCTGCCGCAAATCGGACGACAAAGAGCACGCCAGTAGCTGCTTCTACTCCAGACAAAAATTCTACATCCATTGGCGGCATGACCATAAAGCGACAGATTCCAAATGGGCAGAAGAAAAAAATTGTGCCCTTGAAAAGTATGCCGCTAGAAGCAGGCAAGTCGTACGAAAAGTGCGAGGATGACATTCCGTATCTAACAGAGGAAACTGTTATGAAAGTTCAACTTCTGGAGGAGATTGAAAGGAGCAGGGAAAACCACAGCGACGCTGATGGCAAACAAGAAACTAATAATGACGAAGATGTGGCTGGGGAAAACACTAAACGGGCCAATCCCTTTGAGAATCAGCCACTGCCGCCTGGCGTAACCGCCACGGATGTGGAATTATATCAAGAGGTTCTCCACAAGGCCGTCGTTCAAATGTCCAATAATCATATTGAAAAAGTAAATGATATCAACCTAAAGCCCGGACAGAACACCCAGAGTCCCAAATCGATCCAAATAGGAAAGTGGGACATTGAAACCTGGTACTCCAGCCCCTTTCCGCAGGAGTACGCCAGGCTACTGAAACTGTTCTTGTGCGAATTCTGCCTGAAGTACACAAAGAGTCGTTCTGTTCTCGACAGACATCAGAACAAGTGCATTTGGAAGCAGCCGCCAGGTACTGAAATATTCAGACAGGGCAACATATCAGTCTTTGAAGTGGATGGCAACGTTAACAAAATATATTGCCAAAACTTATGCCTGCTGGCCAAGTTCTTTCTCGATCACAAAACACTTTACTACGACGTGGAACCTTTTCTCTTCTATATTTTAACCAAAAATGATCAAAGCGGATGTCATCTGGTTGGCTACTTCTCGAAGGAAAAGCACTGCACTCAAAAGTACAATGTGTCTTGCATCCTAACGATGCCGCAATACCAAAGGCAAGGGTACGGAAGGTTTCTGATCGACTTTAGCTACCTGTTAAGCCGCGAGGAGGGACAGTTGGGTACTCCGGAGAAGCCGCTTTCGGATCTGGGACGCCTTTCGTATTTTTCCTACTGGAAATCCGTTGTGTTGGAGTACTTGTACAAGTATCGTAACCACACAAAAATCACTTTTAAGGATATTGCAATTAAAACTGGTTTGGCTATTTCCGACATTGCTCTGGCCTTCGAATTGTTAAACTTCATTAAGTTGAGGAAAAACGATGGAGACATAAGATATCAGATTAATGTGAAAATCGACTGGAAGAAAGTTGTGGCTCACCATAATAAAATGGCAAACAGCAAAACTCGAATAATTATAGAAGCAGATTGCTTAAGATGGAGTCCACTTCTGTCGGTTTCGAAATTACCCAACATAATCAAACCAATTTCGAATCGTGAATATTTGAACAACCAAATTGAGAAAAAATCAGATTTAAAGGAAATCTGTGAAGATAATAAGGTTATAGTTAAGCAAAATGTGCCGATCACCCCGAAGTTGAATCAGGACACTCCCGAGTTCCCGATAAAAAATCGTGGTTCCAGCTCTGAAAAGTTGTTGGACGAGAGGGAAAATCAACGAAAACGTGCATGCCCTGAAGAGTTCTTAAAATCGGCTCCGAATGAGGCAAAAAAATTGAAGGTGAATGCAGCTCAGCCGCCCCTTGAGGAGCAGTCATTTGGTGAGCACTCCGACTCATCTGACTGTAAATCTTCTAAAGAACTGTCGGAGCAGTTGACCAAAAGGGCCCAACGTTTGGCCAAACGCAACGACTTAATCCCCCACACAAACAAACGGAAGCATTTCGACCGGCCGCTGGAAAGCAATGCGATCTTAACCGACCATAATCCACCGATTCAAAGTCAATCGGAGATTTCAGGAGTCGAAAGGGGCCCCAAGTTGGATGAAACAGTTATCAGCAAGATCGTTGTGGAAAAAGAGCACGTCGACAAGCCGGTGAACATTGTACCCAAACTAAGGGGTAAACAGTCCAATGGTAAACGCTCGGATGAGACTCAGTTCAATGGAAGTACCACATCAGAACCTGCCGAAGTAACGCCGATTAGTCCAGTGAAGGAACCCACTAAAGAGTTGACTACGGTGGCAAAAATCGAGAGCCCAGAAAAAAGCAAAGAATCGACCAAGAACGAGAGTGAGGCTAACAACATAAGTGACCAAGTGCTCGATGCAGTGGCCAAGAAAACTAAGAAGACGTTGTTCTCCGAAGCAACTTCGTACAACACTGAAGATGTCAAGCATAGTACCCAGGAAAAGCCGGTGGTAAGCACACCCGAGGTGAAAGAAACCCCAAAAGAGGTTGACATTAAGGAGGTCAAACCACTTGAAGTTCCTGAACAGAAGCCCAAGCCGAAGACTCCCGAAAAAGCGGAACCCGTTGTGGTGGCTGCTCAGCCCGTTTTAGAACAGGTAACGGCTCCTGTCAATACGGAGAAAGTTAAGAATTGCGCAGAGGAAAAGAAACTGGAGCTGGATGTGAACTACTTAAAGTTTTCACCCGACTCTTCGGCACTTGCGCCAGCATTGCCCATTCCGAAGTCATTGCCCGAGGTTCCCGCGCCAAGTGTCCATAAAGAAAAAGTTAAAGAAACTGGGCCGGCTCAACCTATTGAAACCACGCAAAAGACGTCAGAACTGGAAAGCGTCAAGAAAGCCGAACCCGCTGCGACTTATCCGCCATTGATCCGTGCGGATGTTCCTTCCCTTGTGGGGCAACCACAACAGCAACCGGTGAAGGAAAAGATCTCACCAGAAAAACCAATCTTGCAACCAATAATTAAGGAAAATGTGGAAATTAAAGATAAGGCAATTAAGAAAGCAGTACCGGAAGTTCCAGTTGTTAAGCCGGAAATGAACAGCGGCGAAAGGAAATACGATGCGAGCAAGATAAAAGTGGTACCCGAAAAGGAAGTCATTAAATCGGACCAACAACTAGTGCAGGTTAAGGAGGAAGAAAAAACGAATGCAAGGGCACCCTCGGCTCCCATTCCCATTCGGGACAAGATCCAACTGAAGAGCAACGAGCACGCTCAGTTGCAGAACCCCATTCCCTCCCAGTTTCCGCCCCACCAGGTGCCCAACTATCACACCTCGCAGTACTGGCAGTGGGAATACTACGGCTACAATCTCTCACACCTGGACCCCGCTGCGCAAAAGGGACAGAAGCAGTTTCACAAGGATCTGGCCACGACCATGGCCTACACGCACAACTTCACGCAAAACCTCTACCAGTCCGCCAACCTGGCCATGCAGCATGCCCATCACCAGATGCATCAGACCAAGGAAAAGCATAAGGTTGAACGCAAGAACAGCGGCAAAAAGGAGGAGCAGCCGAAGGTCGTGTCCAGTGTCAATGTGGTCAGCACTGCTCGCGAGGATGTCCATGTCCAGCATTGCAATGAGTATGTGGCCAACAACCAGGCGGCCATTTACAATCAAAAATGCGCCACTCAACAGAAGCAGGCACAGCAAATGAAGTCCCTGGCCAATGTCCAGAATCCTGTGCCTCGACAGAGCAACCCCAACCCGGCTGAATCGACTGTTCTTATACCCAATCCAGTAAATCCCCAGTCAGGAGCTGTGCCCGCCAAGCAGAAAGTCGAGCATAGCGTCAATTCGGCATCGGTCATTTCGCGCGAGGGAAAGCACAATAAGATTGGTCTCCCCAACATTCACGCCACTTCCCAGCATGGTAATCTTCAAGTGGGCGGTGGCCAATCCGACGTTAATCCGAATCTGGTTTATAACACGGAATCATCGTCAAACGCGGCTATGCAGCACTACGATTGCGGAATAAGTGCGCAGATAAACATGGACTCTCCGGCAAACATTGGGACGGCCATCGCTCACGGTTCCCAGGAAATCGCAGCCACATCCAATGTCCACATGCATCAGCCGCATAGACAGTTCTCTGACTGCTCCATGCAGAATCAACCAGTTACCACGCCCATGCACATGTCCATCCAGAACTCCCACATGCAGCAACAGAACAATCTGAATATGAATCTGGCGCCGGAGGGTTCGCCAAACATAAATCTCCTCAGCAATCCACAGCACCAGCATCAGAGCAGGAAGTTAAACGCCCAGGTAATATATTTGTTTTTGGTTTTTTATAAAGTTTTGCGTGCTAATTCCTATTTATTTTCATTTTCCAGGCGGACATAGCAGTTAGTTCGCCGACACCTTCTCACAGAGCCACCACGCCCAAACAAATTCGCAGCGGAAACACGGCCCAGCAACGTGACGCTAAAAACGCGGCGCCGGCAACAACCACAACGAATACTCATCATCAGATTTCCCAGGGCGGTGCCACGGCAAATATTTCCAAATCACACCACGATACGTTGCACAACCTGCAGTTCTCGCAGCACGGACACCAGCAGAATATGCAGCCGATCGATTATGTGCCCATTCCGCAACTCAGCCAGAATTTTTCGACCAATCCCTCGAACTATGACATTATGCCGGCAGTGATTCAGCAGCGAATGTCGCTGAACAGTTCCGTGCACTCGCTGGCCAACACCCACCAGCGCCTCGAGCAGCCTTCGTCGGCGTGTGCCGTCAACAATTTCTACTTGCAAAACAACATGCCCACTGCCGAGAATACGCCGCGGGTGCCAGTCTCCAGCTCTCTGGGTGGTCCGCCAACGGCGGGAAACAATGACCAGCGGCAGGCGGGTCAGGATTCGATTTCCGCGGCCAATAGCACCGGCGCAACAGCTTCGCTGGCGGGCAATCTGTGCAGCCTGTCCAAGCTGCAACAGCTCACAAACTGCCTAGAAAGTCAGCCGTGCAACACGTCGCCGGGAGCGCAGGTGAATCTGGCCCCGTCGCCGCACCACCCTATTCCCCCGAACTCGATGACGCCGCCCCCGCACCTGCTGATGCAGAACAGAAACATCTCCACGCCACCCAACATGCTGCAGTCGCAGGTGACGCCGCTGCAGTACAAGTACTATCCGGGCAACATGAACATACCGCCGATTACGTCGGCGCAGAACACGAGCCGGAACACCCGCAACACCCCATCCGCCCCGGTGCAGCACACCTCGACTCCCATGGGCAGCGGCAACAACCGAACCACCAATGTCCACATCAGCCCGAACCTGATGGCTCCCTACGGGGCCATCAACAGCTACCGGATGTCGCCGCAACAGTCACCGCCCACTGGAAGCTACAGCTCGGGGAGCGAATACCCCAACTCGCAGATTCCGATGCAGATGATGAATATGCAATCTCAGTACCAGGATGCCTGCGTGCTGCAGCGAGCCAATCCATCCACTCCGATGTATCCCTCTTACTCTTACTTACCTCTCAACGGTTCTATTCGCAGATAATAGATGCGCACATTTTATATGTTATTGTATTGAGTATGATTTGTATATGAATGTGTGCTGTAAATAAATATATATTACGTCAATTTAACAATTCAATCCGCTGTCTTTTTCCTCAAAACTAACGAAAGCGGTTTTTTTGTTTAATACTTTTTCTTTATTGCTTAGATCTAACATTGTTTAATCAAAGCTTGTTTATTATTTCGAATGTGCTATTATCTAGACTAATGTCAATGTTTTTTTAGTTTCCTTTTCTGGGTATTGCTACCCCTAACCAAAAGAGACCAATTTTCGAATGTTATTCCGTATGAGTTTTTCTATGGGCTTCTGAATTAAATACAATTGGGTAGAACGATTGCTTAAACAGTATGTTACGAGCTATGAATATTTATTTAGATTTCTTTTGTATTTTTCAGAATGAAAACTAATAACTTATCGTAATTATGCGTTTAAAAAGAATTCACTATAATAAGATAATAAATAAATTAGAGGAAAATAATAATAAGGAATAAAGGCCGAGCTCTGTTTGTCCAGTCAAGCTAAACCCCTTAATGACAAAGTAAACAATTTTTTTTTGCAAGAACACTATCATGGGAAAAATTGAAATTTAATAAGTATAGGAAGCATTGTGTGTGGTTTATTGATCACTTGTATGATCTCATTAATTGTCTAGTATAATGATAATGATTTGTTTAGAAAGTTTACTTAGGCGTTTGTAGAATAATTTTCATGTGAACGCCCGCATAAATATTTACCATTTATGGGCATTATTTGAGTACATTAAAAAATGTAAAAAAAAACAAACAATCACAAAACACTTTTTTTGAATAATCTATACAAAAGCATTATTAAAAGTCGAAAATAAATCAAAATAATAAAATTAGCAGTTACAAGATAGTCTGAGTATATTTGAGCTCGTTAAAGTGGCTTCGCCCTCAACTGGACACGGAGATATTGGACCATAGTCTATTTACACTCGCTATTGCGACGACCATTCGTTGATGGGGTAAGTACTACCAATGTACGATGGCTGTCGAATAGACTCGCTTGACGCTGGTGAATTAACAACCGAACTCCAATGCTGCCGAGGGAAAACATTCGAATTTACATACGACGACGGTGCACCGATGTAAGCCGCTGGTGGATGGAGGTTGGAATGATACGGTGCGAAGTTCAGATTGCCGTATGAGGTGTAGTTATTAATGTGATAGCTGGATCCGGGTGGTGCGGCCTTGTGCTTATTGTCATAGTAATCGTAGTACTGTGGGGGATATGTGTGCTGGAAAGGTTTGGCCTGGAAGTAGGAGCTATCCGCCGACGGCGCCGGCTCACTGTTTGGAGCTCCTGGATGCGGTGGCAGTGGCGCATTGGGCTGAATACTATTGGCATTGTTGTAACCCTCGCCGGCAGCTGGCAAGTGATTCTGATGTTTGTACGCCTGTGGCGGTGGCTGCTGCGGCTGTTGCTGCTGCGGTGGTTGCTGTGGCTGTTGATGCGACTGCTGCTGCTGCGGCAGTGTTTGGGACTGCTGTGGGTAGTTCAAGTCACAAGGCATCGGATGCTGATTTGTTGGGGTGGTTAAAGTATTATTTGGTTGCGTTTGCGTTTTAAAATGTTGAATGTTCTCCGTGGACTTTCTCTCTTTTGTAGACATTTCCGTCCGGCTAGTGGTTGCTGAAGTAATTTCCTTACTTTTGACTGAACGCGGTTCGTCATCAGCCGTCAGATCTTTCACATCTAAAATCAGATTAGTTAATTTTAAATCATCCATTCCAAAAGTGAAATGCTTACCTTCTTCTGGAGTTTGTGGTTTTGCTATGTCGGTGTCACAATCAGAAGTTATGTCTATCACATCATCCTTATTTGTCTTTTCAGGTTCAGTTTTTGCCGTTGTCCTTATAGCTATGATCTTCCCGCTGTCCAACTGCATGTAAATACCTTTGGTCGACTTCAGAACCATAACTCGTTGACCAGCCTTTAGAATTATATTGGCTTTATCGGCCGAATTTGTGGGAATAACAACATCTGAAATACATATTTGTTAGCTTATTCTTTAAGTTGAAAAACAGAAAATCACATTTACCAAGTGGTAAGGTCATTTCTTGGGCAGTCATTCCCTGCCTTTGCCACACGTCAGCTGGAATCCAACGGGTTGATCGTCCAGTGGAAGCAGAATTATTTATTTTTGTTTGCTATGGATTTGTAAAATAAAAATAAAATCAATACATTGGTTATACAATATTTTTACCAGACACTTACCTGGTTCATTGGTTTGGTAATTACAGTTCCATCGTTGTTCACGATCTTGTAATGCATTTTTGCAGGTGCATAAGTACATCTCTGATTGACGGCAGCTTTCTTTTCCAGTTCGTAGCTTCGATGAGCTTGTCTTTTTTCCGCCTGCGACAGTTTTCTGTCCTTTTGATCAACCAACAAACTTTCGTGCAAAAATGGTTCCTTTGTCACGCAATGCCTATGCGATTCAAGAATGGTGTTAATTATTGAGTCGGCATGAACAATAATTTCTGGGACATCATCCTTTTCCTTTTTGACGTGAGAGTGTGATGCGCCGTTTAGCGCCTTGGACTCAGTTTGATCGTCTTCTGGCTTCTTTTGATCATCGGTTGATTTATTTGTCCCATCTGGCGACATATTTTGCTCGTCTTTCTTTATTTGCTCCTCCGATGGCGAGCTTGGCTTGCTTAAATCGTTTGTTGGTTTATTCGACTCCTCGACAGTTTCTTCATCGGAGTCATAGTCGTGGCACAGATTGGTAATGTCCTTCATTGAAAGATGTGCCTCGGGATTGCATTCATCGACGATACGATCGGACATGCCTTGCTTTTTGATTTGCCTATCGTATATCTTTTTCTCCAGACATTTATCCATTACAATTCTATACACAAAACACGGCTTTATCTGACCATATCTGAAAGTTTGGTAAAACAATAAAGATTCTTTTGTAGTGAGAAAGTCAATTTAAGTCAATCAACTTTTACCTATAAATCCTATACACTGCTTGTGTATCGTGACAAGGGTTCCAACTGGCGTCGAATATTATAACGCGATTCGCTCCAGTCAGGTTTATTCCCAATGAGCCAGCTCTTGTAGATATTAAAAAAAGCTTAACATTACTATTTGCATTAAATTCATTGACTAGTCTTTCCCTTTCTTGCGAGGAAGTAGAACCATCCAAACCTGAAATAAAAGTATATGGTTAACTATAATTATATACTATCGGTTTGTATACTTACGAAAATAAGAGCTATTTTTAGTCCAAAACAGATTGCTACCAGGAACATAACTAGATTTAAGATAGACTTCGAGTAAGTTTAAGGTTAATAGACTTTGGCTAAACAACAAAATACGATCCCCCAACTGCAGGCTCTCCTTCAAGATGCAGAAGAAAATCTCCATTTTCGGGGAATTCACTATCAGGCCCGACACATAGTTTTTCATTATGTCCACGGCCCACGAACATGAAAATTCATCGTTTCGCTTACTCTTCAGCAATTTTTTAAACGGCTCGGCAGGAACGCCGCTAACGTTTTTAATGCCCGAGGCATTCCATTCACTTGGTTTGCTAGAATTGCACTCATTATCTATATGATTGTTGGAACACGGCGTTTGTATTGTCGTTTCGACGGTTTTTATCTCATTTGTGTCCAGATCCACGATCTCCGAAGACCCCGTTATACTTTCAAAGTTATTTGACATGTTCGTGTCCGTTTGCTTGATGACTTCAACGCATCCCGGCTTGGGAAGAATACTGGAATCCATCCAATAATTGTTTTTTCCTTCACTACCGAATGCACCATAATTAAGTGGCTCCGGTTTTTCATCGTAGAAACTAGGGCTGAAAGTAAAATATTTATAAGTTTAAACATGAAAATTCTTTAGGTAGATTGTAGCATACCTCTTATTTAAATATTTTGCATTTAAATCCGATGACGTGGGGATATTAAATAAAGTTTGATTATCGGCTTTGGGTAGGGTCTCAATACTATTAACCAGTTCGCTGGAGCCATTACTTTTCTTTTCAAACAGAGGCGAAGCCACACTCAAGGCAGGATCTGGACTGGACTCAACAGTTGGGGTGGGAGCTCCCTTGGATACTTCCTCGTCGATTTCTAAATCTAAATCAGTCTCACATTTTTTCAGAAAGTTATACAGAACATCCGGATGGTTCCAGATTTTGCAGCAAACGGCAAAGGCCTTCAGGGGGTTGGGAAACGCCTTTGTGCGCACCACATCGGTCATGAAGGTGTCGTAGAGCTTGCGCTGGAAGGCAGTCATTTTGGCCAGGATGACGTACTCGTACTTCTGTGGCAGCGTCAGCTGCAGCACCGTGTGCGACCGCCTCTGCACGAATCCCAGTAACAGGGAGTGCAGCACGTGCGCCCTATATCGCATAAGTTTAATGTCATCCGGCGTGGAATCCACGCACTGACCGTTCTGGATGGGCCGCTCAAACATATTGCAGAACTCGGTGCGGGTGCCCAGGTAGTTCGGCCGCACGAAGTCCACCATGCACCAGTACTCAAGCAGGTTGTTCTGCAACGGATAACCAGTAAGCACGATGCGACGCCGCGTCCTGATCTGCTTCAGGGCCAGCGAAATGCCGGCGTGCGAGTTCTTGATCCTGTGCCCTTCGTCGCAGATCACCAGATCGGGACCTGGCTTGACCAAGGCCTCAAAAACGAGGTTCATGAGATCGCTGCTGGAGTCCATGCCATCTGGCCGGATGACGCTGCCCTTTCGCTTCCGCGTCTTAACTAGCTTGAGGGCCAGTAGACGGAACAGCTCGTAGCCGATCAGGAGCACGCCTCCCTCGTGGACCCAGTTCAAGATCACCTTCGCCCGGGCCGTTAGCGTCTTCTGCTGGTCGTTCAGCACGTATATGTCAAAGTTGCGGGCCCGCACATTGCTGTCGGCGGAGTAGCGCGGTACCCACATGTTAAACTCGCTCAGCCAGTTCTGCAGCGTGTTGATGGGCATCACACACAACACCGTCTTCGCAGAGGTATGTCTCAGGAAAATATCACAGAAGGAAACCACCTGCAACGTCTTGCCCAGACCCATGGAGTGGGCCAGAATGCAGCCGAAACCGCTCGATTTGTTATACCTCCGTGTTGATTCGATTATGTTGTCGTACAGAAAGCGCACGCCGCCGATTTGGTGCGGCTTTATCACCTTGGCTATCTGCGGGGCCAGGTACAAGGTCTCCTCGCCCTCGGGGTGCGCCATGTTGACCACCACCTGTCCGTTCTCGTCGGGAACATTGTACGCGTCTTTCACATGCATCCCGCTGTTGGTCGCGTCGTCTGACTCGTTCAAGTCCTCGTCATCCTCCTCCTCCTCTTCCTCGGACAGGAGTATGCAGTCGTCGTCGGAGCTGTCGTCGATTGTGACCACTTCGCTGGGCTGTTGCACGCTGGCCTCCTTGTGCAACACATCCTCGATGCTGCCGCCGCTCAGGCTGCTGCTGTTCGACTCGTCAAACGTGTCCGAAGCTATCTCCTCTTCTGGGAAGTCAGCGGGCGGGTGATGCTCTGCGGGATTGGCAAGCGCACAGCTGTCGATGCCCTCGCTTTCGTCGAGCTGGAGGATGCGGAAGAACTGTTTGTGCACCACCTGCTTTTGAATCTCGCGCATTGACTTTTGTTGACCAGCAACGCGAGCCAGACGTTCCGATTCCTCCCGCTGCGCAGCCAGTGTGGTTGTGTCCAGGTTGTTCTCGTTCATAACGTCCCGGATGTTCTTTCGCAGGTGGCTCGCCTTCTTCTCCTCGGCGGCCGCCAGACTGATCTTCTTGTTAGCGGCCTGGTCCTCTGCCGACGAATTCTTTCGTTTGTGGCCGTAAGGTACTGTGTTTTTGGCCACCTCGGCCAGCGGATTTATGACCCGATCGGGCTCAATAGGCTGACTAATGTCGGGGCAGTATTCTGGCATTTTAGCGGGTATTTCCACAGCTCCGTCGATGGGTATGGGTATGGGTATCGGTATCGGTGTGGGTACAGGTGGCTGTGGCTCAGTGGGGGGATTGTGGAAGTACCGCCTAGGGTCCTCCGGAAACATCATCGAGGGATGAAACTCACTGACGTTGGGCCAACCCTCCGGCTTTTGAAGTCTTTGGTTAACATCGTAATTGGGATTTGTCTCTTCCATATTGGCTTCGGATGTATCCCTGTCGGAAAGTGAGAGTGATTAATATGGTTTTTAAAATCGTTCTAGAATTTTATCATCCTGTATCAAGTAGTTTTAACTCCTATAATGAGATTCTTAAGTTACAAAGATGGAACTATGAACTAGATTTTGCGGTTAGGACTCCTAGGTTCTTAGCAGGAAATTAATTGTAATCATAATGATGTACAGATGAGCAATAGAAACCTTACTTATCCCATCGCTAACAAAGGTCACAAAACCAATTAACAAATCTACAGGGACAGGGGCGTTGAAAAAAACTGGATCTAGTAACTTCTCGGGAGCCATTATACACACATTTAAGGAGGCTAATACCTATGATATGGGTTCCAAAAGATCGGTATTTACTTGGCATGGATAAATTCTGTGCTGTTGACACTTATCAGAAGTACCTCAACAAACTTACATACATACAGGTGTAATTTTCGTATACTTTGAGGCCATATACAAAATCGTAGGAACTTGCAGGTGCTTACCGATCCATTAAATTTAGTAACTAAACAATCATGGTCTTACATCAGCTGAGATAGTAGGAATATATTTGAGGAATTGGGCTTTTACAAGACATGTATGCACATTACATACTCATATAAGCAAGTACATACTGAATTCGTAACCGGGCCGGATATTTGGCCTTAAAAGGGGGAATTCATGGAATTTATCCATCGGTTCTCTATTTTTACGTTTCGGGAAAAATAAATAAAAACAAATTGGATCGACACATAAATTATCTTAAAGACTAATTCATATTTATATATATATGAACATTAACTGGCGAGTTTTTTTCATCAATTATAACCAGGATTTTTTTATTTAGTTTGATGCATAAACAATCTTACGTACATTTACATGCAGCCGGCGAATTAGTTTTTTATGATGAAAAAATTAACAACACAGCTTCTTAATTATTGTTATTTTATACATATGGATTTTTTTTCATATGCACGATTTGATGGTTCTTTTAATTGGTGTTCGGTTTTGAGATTCTTGGTTGATCACGTCTGCCACTTTTATTTCGAGGACTAAGTTCTTTAGCTTGTTTTTATACTAATTTAATATGTTATTCTCGATTTATTTTCTCGCTGTTTTCAACTTGTATATTTGTATATAATGAATACATTACTATACATAGATATGAACTAGTGATGTATAAAAACATCGATGCATTGAGCGATATTACTCGATGAACAGTTTGGTGGGGACTCATTGCACGACTGGTCTGGGATATTTATCGATACGAGTGGAAACGAAACGAAACATTTTTGTGATTTAAATAATTCAACAATTTGATTTTTATAATATTTTATGCGATTGAAAAACTATGCGTATGATATAATGGTTTTACATCATTTCGTATCCGTCCCTTGTGTTGACTATGACACATAGTTCAGAAATATATCGCGCAGTGGACGCTTTCGGTAAGATTTCAAGAGTGTTAAAACTTCGGCTCGAAGAAGTTAGTTTCCGATCCCGGTTTTATTTAACATTTGGCAAAAAAGAGAATGGAAGAAACATATTTTGAGCAACTGGAATGACACAGTGCACATAAAGTGTTTCGTATTCCATTTCTAGCTTGGCTTCACTTAGCACAGTCAATTATTTCCATTTAAGAAAATTACGGTCACACTGCAAGGACCTTTGGATTTTAACGTATAATATAGTTTTTATGGTTGTGTTTTCCTGATAAATAACTGATTTGTGATATTTGTGTTTCTTGAATAATGGTAATTTAAAAATAGAATTTCATGAATATCATAGTGAGACAGTTGTCCTATTTTTCAGTGCCACATATCAAACTGGAGTACGCTGAAAATTGTGCTGGCCTTTCTGTCGGTCAATATTTTTTGGCTTTTAAAGGTGTATCCTCCGGCAGGAGATGCACCCCAAAAATGCCCACCTCCGGAGCTCACTCCTCGAAGCCCTGCGGCCGTAGATTGTCCCTAGCATTCGGAGATAGCGTACGCCCTGCTGCAACCGCTGAACAATTTGGACGGCTTCGTGGCTCCAAATAATTCTGCGATGCTAGCTTTTGAGAACATTGATTTGAGCTACGGTCGCTGGGACAATCAGCAACTGTACAGAATCAAGGACTTCGCTTTGTTGGGCGAGCAGTACATGGACGCCGATGCCAGTTTGGTTTGCCTTGCAACTCAGACTTCGGTAGAGCGCCTCAATTCGCTGCCCCAGGTGGCTGCCAATTGGCAGGGCAAGATGTCCGTGGCGGTTTTTGCGGCTGGACATGAGGAATTCGTTGTCCTACAGTATTTCGTCACCTACATGCGTCTGTGCTTTGCCAACATTCGTGAGAATGCCACGTTTCATTTGCTTACGCCAAAGGACTACGACAGGTTGCCTCGAGTGGCGGCTCTTCCCCTAAACATGAAGGGCAAGTTCGACTGTCAGTATCCGGATAGAACGCTGAAATCCCTGCTCAAGTTTCGCTCCCTAAAAACGCTCCAGTGGCGACAGAGGAACACCTATCCCCAGAACCACATGAGAAATCTGGCGCGCAAGGGCTGTCAGACGAAGTACGTCTTTCTAACAGACATCGACATTGTTCCCAGCATGAACAGTGTTCCGCAGCTGAACCAGTTCTTTAAAACAGCTAATTGCTCCAAAAACTGTGCCTACGTAATCCCCACTTTCGAGATAGACGTAAGAGCCACGTTTCCCCGTTCCAAAAACGCTCTGATGCGATTGATTAGAAAAGGTTTGGCAAGACCATTTCACGAGAAGGTCTTTATCTACAACCAATATGCGACAAACTTTTCCAAGTATGTTAACCCAATTTGTTCTGAAATGTATCTTAGTAAAGAATTGCATTTTAGGTGGCTGTCTACAAACACAAATGAGACGGAGGTCTCAGTGAGCCATATCGTAACGAACTTTGAATTTCTATACGAACCATTCTACATAGCTGTAGACAACGCACCAGCGCACGACGAAAGATTTCTGGGCTATGGGTTCACCAGAAACTCCCAAGTGAGTAGTATTAAAATTGATATATATGGAAATATTTACAATTTACTTTTCCGCAGGTGTATGAGATGCATTTAGCTGGCTTTCAATTTTATGTTTTGTCTCCTGTTTTTACCGGGCATTGGGGATTGCAAAGGAAACAGGCGAGACCTGCTTGGCGGGAGCAGCAGAATAATGCGAATCGCAGGAAGTTCGATGTTTTCAAAAGCGAAATATTTGTACGATACAAAAATGATCCACGCTTGCTATTGAAATCCAAAAATAATCAAATCTTAGTTAAATAAAAACAATATGTGAATAGTATTTAAGTGGTTTGGAATTTTTTGAAGTTTTTCGACTCTATTATCCTTTTTAGAAATAATTTTAAAGCTTATCAATGTGACAAGACTAAGTAATCGTTTAGGTGGTAATCATTGAAACAATCTAAAGTTTTCACTTGGCCTTCAAGCTTAATAAGGCTTAATAAGGGTTTAAATAAGTTTGTCCATATTGTTTTAGAAAATGCACCGGGTTCATTTAAAACATTATTGGAATTTTTTGAAAAGTCTAAACCGGAATGCCTTATTAAGCACACCCAAACCTTTTTGTTTTTATTATCCAATAAATAGGTAAACGAACCCAACGTATTTCCCATATTTCTTATTATGCAAGCATATGAGCTTGAAAGGGAATTAAAAAGTATAAAAAGTATTCAAGCTTTATCTATGCATGCCCACGATTTTAGATACCTCAAAGGGGTATAAATAGGTCTGTTCATTCTTCCTAAAGAGCAGTTTATAAGTTAAACACAAAATGAAAAGAAATCTGTTGAGCTTAGTGTTCTTTTGCCTCGCTGTTTTGATCGGTGTGGTGGCAGTAAGTAGATTTGATCCCTTTGTATTACCATTTTTAACCGATTTTCAAAAAAATTAGGGTTATTTTAATTTTGATGTACGAAATCTGGAAGTGATTAATATTCCAGGAAGCTTAATAGTCCCCTCCCTGGAATTTAAATCTGGCAGATATCCCTACATTTTTGGCTCGGTAAAATTCTAAAAGGATATCACTAATGAGGATGAGGTTACCGTGAGAATCTATTATGATACATCCGGAGAATATAAGGAGGAACCTTTCGCGAACCTGTGGAATCGACACGTCTGCGAGGCTCTCAAAGAATTTTACCCTCCCTACCTAAAACAGATTTTAGTGACGGGCGAAAACACAAACTTTGATCTTAAGAATGGAACGGTGTGCCCCTTGCCAAAAGGTGATTACTGGATTGACTTCCTTAGGTTCAACGTTTCGGCTTGGAATATTGATTTGAATATTAGAACTGCTCAGTACTGGGGTAATCTTACTCTTGTGGACAAAAACGGAGAATTTGGAGGCGGTGTTAGTTTCCTTGTGGCTGTTAAAAAGAACGAAATAATTTGATTGCTTTTCGTTTGCGGGCTTTTAATGAGCTTCTCATCGTAATAAATGTAATATCAGCAACTGTTTTATTGTTTTTTCTTTGCGGGCTTATCCAATGGAAAATTGAAGGCACAAGCAATGATTAAAATAAGATCTTTACGTATATGGGTTCCGTTCCGTTCGGTGGTAATCACTCAAATAATCTAAAGTTTTTACTTGGCTTTCAATACTTGGTTAATATATATCATTTCCATACGAGCTTAATAAGGGTTTATGGGGACGCATGAGCATGAGGTAACTCAAAAATTATTAATCCAATCGGTTCCAAATTGTAATCCGTTATTCTATACATATATAGCTATAGCATGAACTAGGATAAATGAAATCGGTGAAGATCTTCTCTACTTTTCAACTTGATTTGTGGCTGAAAAGAAGTCGATTTGCAAAAAAAAATGTTCCAAGGTCCGCCATTTTGTAAATTTATGTGCGAACATAATTATCCTAGTCCAAAAAGAAGGGCTTTTCTTGTTATGTTACATTTTTGTCCTTTTTTTAAGACTTTAACTAAATGGATGAAAAGTTAAAATACCAGCCCATTGAAAATCATCAAAACTTGAAATTGGGGGGTCCCCTTAAATAAGATTGTCCATATGGTTTTAGTGGTACGGGGAATTCTAGAAAATGAACCGGTTTCATATAAAACATTATTGGAATTTTGAAAATTTTGAAAAGTCTAAACCGGATTGCCTTATTAAGCACACCAAAACCTTTTTGTTTTTATTTTCCAATAAATAGGTAAACGAACCCAACGTGATTCCCATATTTCTACTATGCAAATACATGAACTTAAAAGGGAATAAAAAAGTATATAATTCAAGAATTATCTATGCATGCCCACGATTTTAGATACCTCAAAGGGGTATAAATAGGTCTGATCATTCTTCCTAAAGATCAGTTTATAAGTTAAACACAAAATGAAAAGATATCTGTTGAGCTTAGTGTTCGTTTGCCTCGCTGTTTTGATCGGTGTGGTGGCAGTAAGTAGACTTAAATCCTTTGCCTTACCATTTTTAACCGATTTTCAAATAAAATTAGGGTGCTCGTACGTACGACGTACGACATGAGGATGTGGTTAACTTTCCAGGAAGTTTAATAGTCCCCTCCCTGAAAAGAAAATCTGCCAGAGATCCCTACTTTTATGGCTCGGTAAAATTCTTAAAGGATATCACTAATGAGGATAAGGTTACCGTAAGAATCTATGAGAATGCATCCGGAGAATATAGGGAGGAACCTTTCGATAACCTGAAGAATCGACACGTCTGCGAGGCTCTGAAAGACTTATATTCCCGCTTCCTAAAACCCATTTTAGTGACGGGAGAAAACACAAACTTTAACTTTAAGAATGGAAAGGTGTGCCCCTTGCCAAAAGGTGATTACTCGATTGACGTCCTTAGGTTCAACGTTTCGGCTTGGAATGTTGATTGGGCGTTGAAAGATGCTCAGTACTGGGGTAATCTTACTGTTGTGGACAAAAACGGAAAATTTGGAGGCGGTGTTAGTTTCCAGGTGACTGTTAGAGTGTACAACGGTTAAATACGTTCGTTAACGTAAATACATTTATATTATCGGCAACTGTTTAATTGCTTTTCGTTTGCCGGCTTTTAATGAGCTCCTCATCGTAATAAATGTAATATCAGCAACTGTTTTATTGTTTTTTCTTTGCGGGCTTATCCAATGGAAAATTGAAGGCACAAGCACTGATTAAAATAAGATCTTTACGTATATATGGGTATCTATAGTGACCATTATGGGACCATTAAATCAATCAAAATAAATACAATATTCTGTTAAAAGAAGGCACACATTTTTATATCCTTGCAGGGGGTATTACAAATTAAGTCAGAAGTTTGTGACGCAGGAAGGAAGACATTTCCGATCTCAGCATAACTACATAGACTGATATGCAGAATAATGCGAATCGCAGGAAGTTCGATGTTTTCATCGTGCGATACAAAAATGATCCACGGTTTCTATTGAAATCCAAAAATAATCAAATCGTAGTTAAATAAAAACTCAATAGATTAATAGTATTTATGTGGTTTGTCTTTTAGGAAGTTTTCGTCCTCTTTTTTTTCATTTTAAAGACTGACACGAGAATTCAATTGATCAATCAATATGACAAGAGTTTGTTAAATAGAGCTATATCTTTTCCAACAAATCTGGAGCTGGCAGCAATCGTACGATGTGACACACAATTCTGTGAACAAATATCCCGGATAAGTGGTATCCGACAGTTATAAAATTCTTTGGTCGCGGTTGCATTACTATGGTACGGGAGAATCATAACTAGAATGTTTTTAAAAAGATCAATTTTGTGGAGTCCAAACGGAAATGCCCTATTAAACCCACCGAAACCTATTCAGTAAAAGGTATTGGGTAAATGAACACAATACCCATGTTCCATATTATAATATATTTATACTTATATTAATTTATATTATGCAAGCACATGTGTCTGAAAGTATATTAAAGGGTATTATGTATGCCCTCGAATTTAGATGCTTGAACGGTGTATAAAGAGGTTTGTTTGTTCTCTCTACAGTTCAGTTCACAAACTTAATCCAAAATGAAACTACATCTGTTAAGTTTAGTGTGCTTTTGCTTCGCTATCTTAATCGGTGTACCGTCAGTAAGTAGACTTAAATCCTCTGCCTGGCCATTTTTTAACGTTCTTCAAATTATATAAGGGCGCTGGAATAGTTTACCATATAACTTATCAGGAAGTAGTCAATTATAATGGAACTTTGGTAGTCCAATGGAAAATTGAAGGCATAAGCCAATAAGATATAATAAGATCTTTACGTATATATGGGTATCTATAGTAAGAAGATTATCATTTACAATGGGACCATTAAATCAATCAAATTAAAAGCAATATTCTGTTTAGAGAAAGCACAGAAAATTAGTCAGAAGCTTGTAACGCAGTAGGGAAGACATTTCCGATCCTAAAAAGTATATATATTCCTGATCACAATAACTAGACGATCTGATATAGCCGTCCGTTTGTCTGTCTGTTCCTTTAAAATTTCAAGTGAAAATTTTAAAAACTTTTGAAGATATAGCCGATTTATTGTGGAAGCCTCAGGCGACGGTGATAGCTTCTCAAAACTTTAAACCCGTTTTTCTCGAAACAGTATTTTTAGGACTGGCGCATGAGATTACTCAAAAATTATTAATCCAATCGGTTCCAAATTGTAATCCGTTATTCTATACATATAGCATGAACTAGGATAAATTAAATCGGTTAAGATATTCTCTACTTTTCAACTTGATTTGTGGCTGAAAAGAAGTCGATTTGCAAAAAAAAATGTTCCGCCATTTTGTAAATTTATGTGCGAACTTAATTATCCTAGTTCTTGCTATATCCATTCCTAATCCCGTTGGAATTTTTGGTTTCAGATGTTCCATTGAGCTGAAATCCCATGCGCCGCCAAAAAGAAGGGCTTTTGTTGTTATGTTACATTTTTGTTCTTTTTTAAGACTTTAACTAAATGGATGCAAAGTTAAAAGCCTAAAAAATAATATATGTACATTTACCAGCCCATTGAAAATCATCAAAATTTGAAATTGGGGGGTGCCCTTAAATAAGATTGTCCATATTGTTTTAGTGGGACGGGGGAATTCTAGAAAATGAACCGGTTTCATCTAAAACATTATTGGAATTTTGAAAATTTTGAAAAGTCTAAACCGGATTGCCTTATTAAGCACACCAAAACCTTTTTGTTTTTATTATCCAATAAATAGGTAAACGAACCCAACGTATTTCCCATATTTCTACTATGCAAATACATAAACTTAAAAGGGAATAAAAAAGTATATAATTCAAGAATTATCTATGCATGCCCACGATTTTAGATACCTCAAAGGGGTATAAATAGGTCTGTTCATTCTTCCTAAAGATCAGTTTATAAGTTAAACACAAAATGAAAAGATATCTGTTGAGCTTAGTGTTCGTTTGCCTCGCTGTTTTGATCGGTGTGGTGGCAGTAAGTAGACTTAAATCCTTTGCCTTACCATTTTTAACCGATTTTCAAATAAAATTAGGGTGCTCGTACGTACGACGTACGACATGAGGATGTGGTTAACTTTCCAGGAAGTTTAATAGTCCCCTCCCTGAAAAGAAAATCTGCCAGAGATCCCTACTTTTATGGCTCGGTAAAATTCTTAAAGGATATCACTAATGAGGATAAGGTTACCGTAAGAATCTATGAGAATGCATCCGGAGAATATAGGGAGGAACCTTTCGATAACCTGAAGAATCGACACGTCTGCGAGGCTCTGAAAGACTTATATTCCCGCTTCCTAAAACCCATTTTAGTGACGGGAGAAAACACAAACTTTAACTTTAAGAATGGAAAGGTGTGCCCCTTGCCAAAAGGTGATTACTCGATTGACGTCCTTAGGTTCAACGTTTCGGCTTGGAATGTTGATTGGGCGTTGAAAGATGCTCAGTACTGGGGTCATCTTACTGTTGTGGACAAAAACGGAGAATTTGGAGGCGGTGTTAGTTTCCAGGTGACTGTTAGAGTGTACAACGATTAAATACGTTCGTTAACGTAAATACATTTATATTATCGGCATCTGTTTGATTGCTTTTCGTTTGCCGGCTTTTAATGAGCTCCTCATCGTAATAAATGTATTATCAGCAACTGTTTAATTGTTTTTTCTTTGCGGGATTATCCAATGGAAAATTGAAGGCACAAGCAATGATTAAAATAAGATCTTTACGTATATATGGGTACTTATAGTGAGAAGATTATAATTTACAATGGGACCATTAAATCAATCAAAATAAATACAATATTCTGTTAAAAGAAGGCACACATTTTTATATCCAGGGTGTATTAAAAATTTGCTCAGAAGCATATATATTCCTGATCAAAATAACCAGACAAGCTATAGCCTTGTCCGTTTGTCCGTCTGTTTATAAAATTATGGTTTTATATCATTTCGTAAATATACTTTTACTTTGCGCGGTGTACATTTTTGAATATTTCCAGAGCTTAGCGAAAGCTGGTTGCTTTTTTTCTAGGCAGAAATGGTTTATTTGGTATTTTATGGTAGTTTTTGGGGACGTGTGAACTGGTCTTAAGCGTGGGTGTTCCGGAAGAGGGAAAAGCCGTAGGAACGTTATCATCCGTGGGCTTTCACGCGAATGTGCCGCCAAAGCAAAGGATGCGAGGATGGTCCGTGCAAAGCAAAACAATGGAGGCCAAATGCCGGAAGAGTAGGAGCGCAGGCGCAGGACTTTCGCAAGCTGAAAGTGAAACGCCTCACCCCTCGGCCACCCCCTGCCAAAAAAAAGCTCCCATCACCGTCGCAGGACAATAAAAGCTTGGTCCTTCGGCCAGCTTTTCGCAGTCTGTGGCAATCAGAAGGCCCAGTGGATCATTGTGAGTGCTAAAAAACCGAATTTGCCACCAACACGCAATGTGGCAAAGTGATTGTCATCTGAGCTACTGTGAAATCGGGCATAACCAGGAGGCGTCGAGAGCTAATCCCAATCCGATCCGGCTGTAAATCCCGCCGCAGGTAAGAGTCTAATTCCTCGCTTTTCGGCGCTTCAAGGCTGCGAAAGTCGTTGTGTCGTCTGTGTTTTCGATTTTTCGTAACGGCCAGGACACAAAGGAAAAATGCGAATAATGGGGGGAAAACAAGCAGCGTCGACTGACCCACCCAAACCGAATCGTAGCCCCAAGCTGTTTGCTCAATTAGGTATCAGTTTTCCACCGACAGACGCATTATCCTGCGACGCCTGCAATATCTGTGTCCTTACGGCGATGATGCCATGTTCCCCAACAGGCATTCCATCATCATCATCATCATCGCCACCACCTCGATATTGATATCCTGGGTGGAAGGACACCCCCTTGTCAATCCACCTCACCCTCTCCCCCTCCCCCCCTTCTTCACACGGACTCACATCATTTGTTTACCTGGGCGCCCTTCGATGTCCACTAATTGCGCGTCGAGTGTCGGCGGGAGCAGTCAATTAATATCCAATTTGTGTAATTGTGCCGCACCCGCTTTGAGTTCGAAACTCAGTTTGAATGCCAGTGCCCCCAAAAATCCACAAAGCACTTCGCCGAGCACTTGAGCGTAAAAAACGCAGCTAAAATATTCATTTCGCGCGGTGGCAAACGCTTCTCGATAATGGCAAAGAGCTCACTTTCCGACTGATTTTATGACCACCAATTCGACATTGCTGCAGAGAGAAAAACATGTCCTCGAAGTCGAATAGAAAACGAAAATAAAAGTCAAGTTTCAAAATAATTATTTAAGTTATTTTATATTTGACCCAAGAATATTTTTAAGACTCTTTAAATAAGTCTTCAAAACCGAAATTCTGGAATTAATGATGTCAAAATAGTTAAAAATTCCATTCTTGATTTAGAAAGTAGACAGTTTCTTAGTTCTTTGGGAAAAAACCGCCTACCAAAAATATAAGAAAGTTTTGGATGTCTTTATTGTAATATAGTTTTCAGAAAGAAGTTACTCAGTTTTAAATTAAGATTCAACAATCAATTAACATAGTTTAAAGAAACTTTTAGAGATTGTAGGGTGCTCAAAAAGAAGGACTTTTCCGTTTTTGGAACAACACAAATATTACATTAAATGTTGGTAAATTTGCAGAACAGCTTTAGGGAACCGACATTTTATGTTTAAGCTTCCACTAAGATTAAAAACTTCTCGAGTTTGCTTATTCACTTTTTCAGTGTATATTTTATGCTGATGGCCACGAAGTGGGTAGCGTTTTAATCAGAGTAAGCTGGCCGGAGGGGGAGCGAAAAAGGACATTTAAATACCGTAACCATTATCCAAAGTCGCAGGAGAAGCATCCGGAAAGTGGGTGGGAGGCTAAGCCCGGGATAAGAAGTGACCTTGCTGGCGTCAATTGCAATGCAAACAGGCTGCACTTGTTCGCTTTTGCGTTTGACAGGACCTCTGCTTGTGATGCTGGTTTTGGTACTGGTACTGGTCCTGACAGCAGGACACAACAATAATAGGGCAACTGGGTCAACATACTATTTATATACGACATTGGCCGAATATTGCCCAGGTATTGCAATCAAACTGGGAATGAACTGCAGCCACGTCGCTTCAATCCCACGGCCAAATCAAGGCAAGCCAAGTCAAGTCAAGTTTTTAATGTCCCTGTTTACGACAGCAGCAGGGAAAAACAATTTACTGCAGGATGACACAACCACGTAACCAACTGTCCGGGCCGTAAAACTAGGATAGCGATTCCCGCTCCGCGATGTGCCTGTCCGCTGTAAAATTAATGAGAATGTCAAATGCGCTCTGCCATTGCTCAAAGTCAAAAGTTTCGATTAAAGATTAAGCTGGCTTCCATATTAAAGCAGTCCTGCGCTCCTCACTCCACTGATATCCCGCGACTCATGAACAATTCATAATCCATTTCTCGGAAATGCATGCATATGCATCCGAGGAGGGCCTGACCCCCACCCAAAGCCAACTGTTGCTGCAATGACCGCCCATCCAAGGCCACCCTTACTATGTTCTACAGTTGTATTACAATGTAACGCACAATTATTCTAAAAATTGATTTTTAAAGTAATGTTTTTTTGGGTGTCAAAAAAGTGGTTTCCCTTTACAATTTCAATCGATTATAAAACCTTAAAGGAATGGAATTTTTTTTTGGGGGATTTTGAAACCAATATCTTATTGTACCACTAATATTTTTGTTTTGAGTAGTGTACCACTAATATTTTGGTTTTACAGCGATTTTTAGTCAAAAATCTTAAATATGTAGTATTTGAAAGAAATATATTTGATGTAAATACAACTGAAACCCAAAAGAAAATATATTTTCTGAGCTTGAGTGGTAAAATTAAAAAGCTTACAGAAATATCGCTAGAGATTTTTGGGAAGGTTGCTTTAAAAAAGTGTGAGTGGTTTTTTTGATGTTTTAAAATTCTTGTCCATTTTTGTTGAGTATTCTATTCGCTTGGCTAAGAGATTTTAGTGATACCAACATTTTAGAGTGAGTACCCTTTAATTTGTAGTAAAGAAATCCCCTTGTGGGGATTGCACTGAGTGGCATATAACATGTATAATATATAATATTCACTTGCATTTGGAGCACCAGAATTTCTCCCCCGACCCACAAATCAAACACTTTTTCAAGCCAGAATAATTCGCCACGTATGTGGGTGATTTTCGGGGAATGGGGATTGGGGATTAGGCAGGGATGACTCAGAGTCTAAGGGGGATTCCTTGCAATTGTTCGGCCTTGGGGCTGATGAGTCTACAAGACGGGGATTTGCGTGCATCCAATCAGCAGTTCCGTATGAATCTGCTTGCCGAGTCAACACCGCCAATTGGCAGTTTATTGTCGGCAAATATGCCAAGATAAATGTTTGCCGAAATAACGTGGGCCGGGGAATGGAATGTGAGGCCATCTTTAACCTGTTCGGTGATGGGTTATCGATCAAAAGTTGATGGGTAACGGTATGCAAATTGACGAATCACCCCCGGCTTAATTGGGATGGATGCATCCACATGGAGCGCGTTCTTCAAGGACGTTTCCAACTGGGACATAATGAGCTTCCTCGGCGCAATAAGCATAATAATAGTTTGCCTGCGCCCCAGACAGACTTTGTGCATCTCGGATTTTTTGGATGGCCATGCAAAAGTGGGTTTTGCACAATCTGCATAATAATGACAAAGGGGCGCGGAAAGGGGCGTGGTCGTGTGGTGGTTACCCGAATATCCAACTACTTGTCGCCCCCCCCCACGGAAACTATAAACAGCTCAGGTGTGCGGGTACAAAAGCGGTCAATTGCAATCTCTTTGTGGGAAACAGATGCGACCAAAATAATAGGCATGCTAAGAAAATTGGGTGGGTATTATCTATATTAATTATATAACAACAAGGTGTTGTTTGAGATTAGCTGAATATATTTATTAAACACTTTATATAGCAATGCATATATCAAAACTCCTTTGTATAATATTTGTTTGAAATGTATGTTAAAGAACGCATTAAATCAATATCAATTTAAAACATATTTAAAGTCTAACTAGTCTTTCTTTCTTAATAAAGATGTCTATAATTTATAATGACAGTTAATTCTTACAAAATTGGGAAAGTTTAATGATATTTTTGAAGAAAGCAAAGCAAATACACAATATTAAAGTTTATTAGTGGTTTATAAATATAAGTTTCTTTTTTTTTGGTTTCTAATATATAACACTAATATAAAACAATCCCGCTCCTTTTAAAACTCACTCGGTACCCAAGTATATTCCTTTATTTTTATATCCTCCATCTATATCCTCCCTCTCTCTATATAAATAGGGCTGTCTTTAGTAACAATTTTTTAATTTTACATTAACTGAACTGTTCTGCCTTCAATTATGTCACTCATATGCGAAATTTTGCTATCATTTAATTACAGGTCACTGCTTTCGGACAACCAGGTAATTTGCGCTGTAAGCTGAGCCTTAATTAAGCTAAATCAAAACCATTGCATGCCACTAATCAAAAAGCGAGAAGAGCTGAAAAACCAAAATGTTCGTTGAACCAATACAATTAATATCGGTGTAAATCTGATGGGGAATCTGTGTTTATTACTCTTTGTTCGTAATCAAGTCACCACCTCTGATATAGAATTGTAAACCTATTATCCTCCTCCACCCTCTCGTTTCTTCTCTCACTCGTTCTATTTCTGTAATTTTCGTAATTTCTATACCTTCTTCCGTAACTTTCGATGTTGTCAAGTCTGCCGCCACATCCAATGTCTGTTCGAATAGAAAAGCTATCGCAGTAGAAAAGTAACCATAAGCCAGCTGCAAGGCAGGAGGAGGAGGAGCTGGACCCACATGGCGCCCTTCAAGCTCAAGTTCCGGATGGGCAGCTCACGTAGCACCTCGCAGGAGCACGACCCGGATCCGCAGGTGAACGAGGCGCTCCTGGGCGCCCAGCAGCAGCAGCAGGGTCAGCACCAGCACCAGCATCCGCATCCGCAGCCCCTCCAGGAGGCAGTGGAGGCCAGCAGCAGCTCCAGCCTCGACCTCGCGGACTCCAGCAGTCTCGGGCAGCTGAGCAGCGAGCGCAAGTTGCTCCTGCCGCCCACCAGCAACAGCATGCGATTGGGTAAGGACGACACAGTAGCAACCTACACACAGAGAAAAAAGAGGCAGCAGCTTAGGGACATCACAACACAATATATATGAGCAATTTCAAAATTTGTTTAAAATAGTTATATCCTTTGAGGATTTGGTTAGATCTTAACAACTAAATTTTTATTAAACAAGAAAGGAAAAAGCATATTGCTTATATCAATGTTTGATATATATTTCTAATTCTTGTAATAAGAACTAATCTATAATAAAGAGTCTATAAAATGTGTCACATCATAGTTCTGAAACCATTCTTAGCGATTTTTAATCCCCACAAATATATTATATATCATATAATTTTGTAGCACAGAAAAATAAGTACGAAAATATTGAGTTCAAATTCTATTTTTTATTTCAATAGTATTTGGTTCTCTTTTAAACCCATCTATGAGGTTATAGGAGTATTCTTATAAGCTAAACCTAACAGAGTTTCCATGGCAGCCCTATGTTTCATGTATTTTTCTCTGTGTAGTACATTGCATGCCCGAGCACACACACTAGGTAACTAGGTAACAAAGTAGTTACAGATCCTTAATTTTTGCCAATAAATTCTACTCCACGCACGAATCTTTCCTCCGCTATTGCACTCACCTCCTTTTTGGAATCTCCTAAATAAAGTCTGAGCTAAACAGGAATTATTGCATATATGTACCTTTGTTGCTGCAAAACCTTTGTTGCTAAACCTGCGGCTCATTGCAGGTTACCTTAACCAGAGCCGCACTCCGTGCATCAACGAGTCATTGACGGATACGGATGCGGATACCGTGCCCACAACCCCACCGCCTTCCTACGAGCATGTGCTAGAAGAGGTGAGTCCCAGGAGAAGCTGTAGGTGCAATCCTAATCTTAAATGGAGTATTTTGGGGAATTAAGACTGAATAAACAAGGATATCCAGCACTAAAATTATTTAATATTTACAACTTAAGAATTAGGTTATCTAATTTGTTCTTCTAAGACACTTACTTTAATCCAATCCAATCCCGTTCTTCTTTTACCTTTTTGATTCGAATTTATTTAATATTTGTTTTTGATTTTAATTTATTTTCCATTTGTTGTATATGATTTTACATGATTGTATATGATTTTACATTGAATATTTAGTTTGTGAACTGATTGAAATTATAAAAGTATTTTCAAAGTATTGCCGTAATTAAAAGGTTCTCTTTTTGGGCACTTCTTGTTTGCAAATCGAGTAGCCCTTAGAAGTATGCTATGTTTCATGGCCATGGTCCTTCCTTTTGTGATTTTCCCATCCAGAACACTCGGCTGTCCCAGCACCAGCGACAGTTGTCCCTGGACAGCGCCACTCCCAACCAGAACAGCCGGCGCAGCTCGGCGAACAGCTCGCGGCACAGTGCCGCCCAGCTGAGTGCCGCCTTGGAGCAGCTGGCAGGGAATGGAGGAGCCGCGGGCATCGGCATCTGCAATGACCCGGACTGCCGGCAGAATCTGAACAACAACGGCGCCACTAGCCACAGCAACCACAACCAGAACAACATCAACAACAACGACGGTGAGCAGATCTTCGAGGGCGTCACCGAACTGGAACTGCGGAGCGACAACGAGGAGCAGCTGAGCATCAACGAGTTCCTGCTGGAGACGGAGATGGCGGCATCACCGTCACGCCGTCCGGAGGAGCGGTATGCGGGAGCAGGCGAGGATGAGGATCAGGGTGGCCAGTGCCAGGACGACCAGTGTGCCCAGTGCAGCGAGGAGCGGGCTTGCGGAGAAGGTGGCGGCCATGGGGCAACCTTCGACGTGGATGCGGCCAGCACAAGCAGCCAGGCGGCGGCCTCATCCGGAGGCGGCCACAACTTCTACGATCCCCTCCTGAATCGAGGCAGTTACGCCAATTACAGCGAGGGTAAGATCTAAAACCGGAAGAGTCTGAAGATGTTTACATATTAAAACCGGTAGAGTCTTAACATTACATATTAAAACCGTAGTTTCTTGAGCTCCATTTGAATTGCGGCTGTGTTTTCTTGATTTAATAGATTCCGTAAGAGATTCATTGGCAGTCCAATAAGTTTATGTATAATAGCTTTATGCAATAATATGTAATATGTTATATAGCTAACGAATATTTTAGGTAGGAAACCAAGGCCAAGTTTCATGACTTTTAAATTGCTGTTTTGATTGATTAAAAGATCATGATAAAAAGGTCAAATGAACTAAAATATTTTGCCAGTTTGAAATTACATATATCGAATTTACACATTATTCCACGAATGTTTGAGTTATAAACTCATTAGTTATGTACCAAAATTGTGATTTTTAAAATAATAGTTGTACCTGCAATGTTCTCCGAAACATTTCATTACTACCAATTTAATTGAATCCCCTTTTACAGGTGGCCTTGCGAATTCGGATAATGGTTCTGGGAATGGGCAGCTGTGCCAGGAGGCCTGCTGCACCGGATCCGCCTCTGGATCGACTGCATCCCGCAGCGGGCGCAGTGGACGGCGGCAGCGACAGCAGCAGCAGCAGGGCCAGTCGCCCAATTGCCACACCAGCCTGCTCACGCCGGAGATGATGAGCAACAAGACGAGCAAGGAGATCTACAAGGACCTGGCCAAACAGTGGGGCATCACCTGCAAAATGTCGGAGAGCTGTCGCTGCATGGACTGTCAAAGTCACTACTTCGACTGCGACTACGATGATGTGAGTTCAATGGAGTAGTAGCCATGTTCCCTCCTCCCTAAAACCCTTCCAATCTCCTCCAGAACGAGCACCAGAAGACGGATGGAGGACTGGGCGCTGGCACGCCCATGTTTATCAGCGAGGTGATGCACGGCTCGGGATGCAACATATTGTAGAGGGGATCGACATACGGACTCCCCAAGGATTTGCTGAAACACTACAATTATTTATCCGTATTGTACATGTTGAGAAAGGGCGTAATTTCACGTAATTAGCACTGAATGTTTGCACATTATTTTAAGGTAATGCTGCACTGATATACGTTATTATAGGGAATCGGGAGGAACATTTATGGAATGCCAATTGGCCAGCCGCTTTAGGGGCTTTAAAAGTGGGAAAAAAGGGGAAAAACTACCAGCGAATCAGGCGGTAAAAATATATTTTTGGTGTTAGCCGTAGGACTTAGGAAAATCGGTATGGACAATTAGGACGGGGGAGGAACGAGTTTCGAAATTAATTGATAGGTAATATACCCACCTTGCAAACGAACATCTAAATATCCTTGAGTGTGTTCTTTTTCTAGCGACTTTATTCGCTTGAACGGTGACTATTTGGAGGTTTATACATCCCATTCTTTTGCCCAACCTTTTGAGCTTGTCCTTCCGACTTCTTCATAAGCATTCCCTTGCTGCTTTGCCCCCCATACTATTTATATGTATTTTTCTAAGTGTACAGAAGATGTGTAGAGAATCGAGAACGACCACAGCAAAGGGTCGAGAGCTAGATGAGCGGCATTCCAGTGCCCTAAGCAACCGGAAATTCTCCAAACAGAACTCTAAAGCGTTTTCAAAACAATTTGGTAGAGTTCTAGGCGAAAGTACTCTCAAAACCGGAAAGGCCCGCATAAATTACACTACTAGTCAATGATATCCACATCAGCAAAACCATAGAATAAGCAAGTCGGCACTTTTGTGCCCGTTTTTAGACCCAGATCAGTGGCGGTTCGGGAAAACCAAAGGCCTATAGGCACTCTGCAAATGCGAAAGTTAACTTCATCGAAATGACGATACGAACCTTAATTATTTACTCGAACAAAACGAAAATGCAAAACTTAGTCTGAAGGTTAATATGGTCCTGATTTAGAATCTTGCTTTATGTGTATGCTGAAGATAGTTTCCGAAGATTAAGCTGGTTTCACTCGACAAATCCACTTGATTCTATCTTGAAAATTGCAGTTACGCAGGAAAACACAAAAAACGAACGATAGAGAAAGCAAAAACCGACTAAGTCTGTTAGCTGTTAGATGGAATTAGAAAATTACTTGTAAAATGCGTAGTAGAATGCAAAATCGAACAACAAATACATTTTCCAAATAGCTGTGTAAGAAGAGAGCCCAAAACTCGCATCAGCATAGATATTAATTCGAAACGGATCGTAGGAATTGTAAGGATTGTATTTTGGGTTCTGGAAGGTATTCAAAGTTTGTCTCCTGTGCTTCGGAACCCCTAGGCAAGAGCATACGAAAATATATAAATGTACGAATATATTAAACACCTCACAAAAGGCCTTTCAATCACCATGGTCGCCTTGATCCTGCGGAATACGTGGGTTACAATGATATTTAGGAGGGCTTATACCTTCTAATTACCGGCGGAAAAAGGACTCCAGTGTTCATGCACAGATTGGGATACCTATCGCTGCCATGTGTTCCCCAGTCATCGCAGGAAGAGCAGGGATCCCCAGCCTTATAGACATACGAACTCTCCACGTTGTTAAAGTCGAAGTGGCAGGTCACAAAATGGCAAAATCTGGAGGAGCAGCGGAGGACAGGGGATCAGAGGTCGGTCATACTACCATACTCACTTGATGAACGACTCCTGGCGGCAGTTGGAGGCCACGGCAATGCCACAGCCCACGCGAGATACCCGATCGCTGATAATGGTAGTGAAGTGTCCCACGTAGTAGTCCCTTTGGAGTCACCTCAGGATTACATCGATGTGATGTGGTGGCTTAAACACAAGGCTCACCTGACGGGGTCGAACCGCTTAAGAAGTTTTCTCGGTGCCGTAACGTTCTTATATTCGTCGAACATCAAGTGGATCGCCCTCTTACAAATCTCCGTGATACTGAGCTTATCCTTGGGGGCCACCACAGCAAGGCATTCGCCGACATGGGGAAATCTCTTGGTGGACCGGCAATCCGAGTGCTTGAAGGACAATGTGGAGGCATGGGAGAGTGCCATGTGCGCCAGTTCCCTATCCCACATGAGCCTCCGCATCCTCTTCGCCTTCGCGAACGTCTTATTGGCATTCGTCCTCAACTCCCCGCCAGCCAACGAGTTTCGTAAATTATTCAGGATTTCCAATATAATAGATTCAAATTTGCGGGTGGACGGAACAATGGCATGAAACTTGGTCCGCTCGCCGTACACAGGAAACTTGCCCAGCCGGCACATGAAGTGCTCCTTGTGCTCCAGGATACACCTGTGGGTCTTGTTGTGGCAGTAGTTGTAGCTGGAAGCCAGTGGCAACAGCAATACCAATGGTATTACTAGACTCCACATCATCTTTACTTCGAATTTTAAGTGTGTTTAATGAAATAACTACATATACGTTCGGGTCTGTTCTGATGTAAAAGTCAGTGCACTTCTGATCCATTTACAATTGACGTTTTTTTATACTTGTTATTCGAATTGATTCTTGGAAGCTAAAAGTATTTTTTAATAGAGTTTAAAACCTTTAAGCATCAGCTTACAATAAATATAAATGTACGAATATATCACAAAAGAATTTCACGTAGGTATGTCGCCTTGATTCTGCGGAGATAGGTAAATGTGATGGGATTTTCAGTGGGGCAATGAATAACACTTACGGGGGGGAAAATGAAGCCTTTGTTTCTGCAGAGATTGGCATACTGAGTGCTGCCCGTCGTGTTCCAGTCATCGCAGGCACTGGCCGGTTCTCCAGCTTTATAGACATACGAACCGTTCAAGTTGACGAAGTCGAAGTGGCAGGTCAGAAAGTGGCAGTAGCTAACAAAAGAATTAGTTTCTATAGTTCGTTATAATTGTATTCTCTCGAATCGAAAACGATTTGGTATATGTACTGTGATTCGAATTACAGAATAGCCAAATTATTTATTCATCTAATCCATACTCACTTTACGGATGACCCTTGGTGGCAGTTGGAACCCACGGCAAGACCACATCCCACGCGCGATACTCGATCGCTGATGATGTTAGTGAAATGTGCCCATTTGTAGTCTCTGTAGGATCATCCTAAGGTTATCCATGGCACGTAGTTGAAAATTAACTCAGCTTACCTGATGGGGTCGAAGCCCTTGAGCAGGCCATCCGGATCCTCGACTTCCAGATACTCCTCGAACATCATTTTAAACATCTTTTTAAAACTATCGCGGATCCTGGGCTTTTTCTTGGGGGTCATCATGGCCAAGCACTCACCCACATAGGGGAATCGCAGCGTGGACCGGCACTCGGAGTGCTGGAAGGACACGGTGGACGCATGGGTGCGAGCCATGTAGGCCAGTTCCTTGTCCCACATGATCTTCCGCATCCGCTTAGCACTCGCAAATGTCTTGTTGTCCTTCGTGGTGAAATCCCCGGACGCGAACGCGTTACGGAATTTGTTGAGTATACTCAGTATTTCATTTTGCATTTCCGGAAGGTCCGGAACGATGGCGTGATACTTGGTACTGCCGCCCAGGGGATGAAAGCTATGAAGTCGGCACATGAAGTGTTCTTTATCGTCTAGGACACACTTATGGGTCCTGTTGTTGCAGTAGTTGTAGCCGCGAACCATCGCCATTAGAATGATCGCTGTTATTACTTGACACCAGATCATCTTTACTATAAATTTTTAAAAATTGTTCAATGGAAAACTCTAGCTTTACTTCATATGATGTTAAGGTAAGTGAACTTTGAAATGACTTATAAATCTAAGGTAAACAAGAGCAGTAAAAATTGTAAATTGATCGTGGGAATTTTAGAGAAACTTATTAAGAACGTCAATGGGTTCCCCCATTATCACCCTAATCCTGAAGAGTAAAATTATATAGATTAAGGTGTTGGTTATTAAAGAACCATTTCCATCCACTCACTTAGGAAAAAATACCGCCGTTGTTAGAGCACAGAAAGGCATACTTAGTGCTGGAAACAGTTTTCCAGTCAAAGCATGAACTGGCGGGCTTTCCAGCCTTATAGACATAGGAGTTCTCCAAGTTGGTGAAATCGAAGTGGCAGGTCAGGAAGTGGCATAAGCTGGAGGATCGAAAGGTTCAGGGATGCAGGCGAAGTCGAAAGATCCCCAATCTCACCCGACATCATTGTTCACGTGGCAATTGGAACCCACGGCAATACCACAGCCCACCCGAGAAACCCGATCACTAATGATGGTAGTGAAGTGACCCACGAAGTAGTCCCTGTAGGATCATTTCAGGGTTATCTTAAGTTCAGCCCACTAAATGACCCTGGCTCACTTGGAGGGGTCGTAGCCAACTCGGAGTCTATCCGGATCCTCAACGTCCTTATACTCGTCGAACATCGGTGTAAACGCTTTGGTCAATAGCTCCACCAGACCGATCTTCTGTTTGGAAGGAGGCAAGAGAGCCAGGCACTCACCAGCCATCGGGAATCGGAGGGTGGACCGGCACTCGGAGTGTTTGAAGGACACGGTGGAGGCATGTGTCCTGGCCATGTAAGCCAGCTCATTGTCCCAAATGAGTCTGCGCATCCGCCTGGCAGTCGCAAACGTCTTGTTGTTGTTCGTGATGAGATCCCCGCTGGCGAACGTGTTCCGGAAGGTGTTTAGTATGCCCAGCGTTTTCAGATGCAGTTTGGAGGTGTCCGGAACCATGGCGTGGTATGTCGTGTGGTTGCCGAAGGAAGGAAGATCCTTGTCCAATCGGCACATAAAGTGCTTTCTCTTGGACAGGTTGCACACATGGGTATTGTTGTGACAGTAGTTATAGCCGAAAGTCATCGGCAGTAGTAACATAACCGGGAAAACCAAGGTCAGTATCATTTTGAATTTAAACACTGTATAATGGTATTCTATTTCGTTTGTGTTAAATGTGAAGTAAAAGTGAATGGAAATTGGTCAGTAAAAGAAAATTCCTTCTATTCAAACAAGGCATAGATTTGTCAAAATTGTATTTATTGTTTTTTTTCGTTAAGGGTTTTTTTTAGGAAGAGCTGCCACTAAATTCATTCGGTAATAGTATGCAAAGTTATGTAATAAAATGGTTTGAGCGAAGGTTGCGCCTAAATGGCTTTAATGAAGTTTAATTTCAATTCTTTATCGGTCTAGATATTTTTTCCTTTCAATTTTCTTGCAAGTGGTATATACAGAAAAGCATTTGGGAATCGGAACGCTAACATAGGTACAAAAAAAAAGTATAATAAACTATTTAACATAGAGCAATAGGTACGTGGTTTCGCTTCTTTATAAAAATATCTCGAGTGCTTTTCGCTTATACCGGGATGCTATTCAACAGGTAATCAATAGTAACATTTCAACAAACAAATTAGCTTTGGGACACAGTGCTCATTAAGCTTGGGTGGGTGGGATGACAAGTTTGCTTTACAAATTGTGGTTTACTCTTTTCTGTCCATGCACAGTGAAGTGAGTACTACGACTCCTTTCTGGTAAAATTTGAATCAAAAATTTTAAGTTTACAACCCGTACCAGTTCTGTTCGATTTATTTTCTGTTTTCTGCGTTATGCTTAGCTCGGTTCTTCGAATTGAAATCGCTTATGTTACGGCTATAGGTGTATTATCTATGCAAGTTTCGGTATAGAACTTTTATGTACTCTGCTGATTTACTGTCGGAAATACGTATTATTGAATGCAACTATTAGTATAAGGTATATAATTATCAGTTGATTTCCTAGAAAATTTCCAAGTTCAAATTTCACTCTCTCTTTCTCGCTTTTTGCGACGCATGCACACGTACAAATATATAAATGTCTATATGTTTTGTATATATATATATAGATGACTTATACGGGGAGGCACGTAATTTGAAACAGAAGCGCCCTTAACAATGGGGAAACAATCTAAAACTAATTAAAGCGTGTGTTTACATGTAGGGGTAACTAATTAGAATACTTCGTATGTACAGGCTGCAGACATATCCCTCATCTGCAGCACGATCCACTCTGATCCATGGGCCTATGAATGCCACTGCATCAGGATAACAAAGGGTTGCCTGCCAACGTACGACGACTACGAGACTAGATCTTGGAGACACGCGCACAGGCTTACATTGGTCGTATAAAAAATATATCAAGCTATACACTGTTTGTATCACTAACGGGGCGAGGGTCGGGTCCTAATGGACAACCTCTTAGACGCACGTCGAGGATGCATGTGAAACGCTGGCAGCCGCCGCTGCAGCTGCAGCCGCCGATGAGGAAGCCGCAGTGGCGGCCTCAAGATTGAAGTCCTTGCTGTGAGAGCACATCTCGCAGATGCGCTTGGTGTTCGGATTCAGAAACGTGCAGAAGCTGCAGCTCCACTCGTTCGGACTGGTCACAATCAGCTGCGGGGATACGGCCGGCTGTTGTTTGGGCACAGCTCCCGAACGATGACGCGATCCTGTTCCCCGATTGTCTACAATAGCCGTTTTCAATGCGGATTTGACCTTCTTAACGCCGGCACTGCTGCTGTTGGGCAGAAGACCTGGCGCCGGAGCCACCACAACCTTAGCTTCGCGTCGTGTCGTTCCGGATTTCTTCTCTAGCGTGCGTGCCTTCTCGCCATTCGTAGGTTTCGCGGCCTCGCGCTTCTTTTCCGCCGGAGGAGCTGCTGCGCCATTCGTTATGGCCAACGAGTCCAGGTCCAGGCTTTGCACGAGCAGGTCTTCGCGGTCGCCCAAGTCCTTTGTGTATCCCGAACGCTCGAGGTTCTTGAATACATAGTTCCACGACTCGAAACTGCCGACGCCCTCCTGCACCTTGGGCATCAAAGGTGGCGAAGCGCTTTCCAGGGCCACAAAACCGTCCAGACTGGCCGAGTCGTAGCTGTTCATGTCGGAAATGGTGGTGGGTATATCACGTTCGTTTCCGGATCTCTTCGCAGGAGCCGTTCGACTTATCCGCTCCTTCAATTCCTTGTGCAACTTGCGATTATTGTCCATCGTATTCTGATTTAAATTAAAAGGGTAAGTGAAGGTATATGCATGACAAGAAACCATCTAAAACTAACCTGTTTTTCCGCTGATCGCGGATGCTTGTCAGTCGGATTAATGCCCCCCGCTTCGGCTAGCATCCGCATTCGGCTGCTCTTGGGCACCGGACGAGCATAGATGTACGTATCCTGGTTCGTTGGCGGCGCCGTTTGCGGCAACGTTGTGGGCAGATCGTAGCCGCCGTAGGTTGCATACATTGCAGCCGGATTTCCACGCAGACTGGGCTGCACTGGACCCCGAAGCTCGGCATATTGGGGATCGTAGTCGTGCGTCCCGAAGTCGTGCTGGGTCAGTTGCGCCCGTTCGTCAAAGTCGATGAGATGGTGGTCCGGCGGATAGGTACTCTGCCGATGCTGCATGGCCGCCAGTGCGGCGGCAGCTGCTGAATTACTCGGCTGACGCCGGTGGTAATCGCAACTGTGTGGTGGGCCCGTCTTTCCGAGCGTGGCGTACATATTGGTGTGCTCCCCACTGCCGTAGACGTCGGCTGGCGAGGCATATGGTGCATTCAGCTGGCTGGAGATGTTGTACGGGAGCGGATAGCGATTTCCCGGAGCATTATAGGCACCAGCCACGGCCGCGTAGGAGGCACTGCTGCCCATGCTCAGGCCATCCAGGCAATCGTAGGGCGCCTCGTAGAGATGGGGCAGCTGACACTGCTGCTGGAGCTGCTGGTCGAAGGAGTGGCGATGCGGCAGATGGGCATGCGGCTCCTGGTAGTGTTCCAAGCTGCGAGAATGCGTCATCAACGGACCAGGCAGATGCGGTTGCTGCGGCGGAAGCGCTGGATATGGCGGCATATACTTCCCCACCTCGTTGCCGGCCATGTTTAGGCCATTCGGATGCAGGGCGCAACTGGCAGAGCTGCTGGGATGGTGAGCCATGTTGTTGCCATGCAGAACACAGCCGGCTGGCGCAATTGTCGCCACGTTGCTGTATGTATTCTCTTGCACTGGCGGCTGCTCCTTCCGCATCCGTTTCTCACTCAGGTGGCTAATCATCTCCTTAATGGTTCGCGTGGTACCGCCCACTAGGCGCTCGCGATACTGCAGTACATCCTTCCAACTGCAACTGTATCCCGCTGCCGTGACACCTGCATAGATGTGCTTCATGATCTGGCACTCCACGTAGGCGGCCATGGCATCGCGTGAAACATTCGTCACCTGATCCGGACAGATGGGTCCCTCCAGAACAAAGGTGTCTTCGGAAACTCTGCGATATCCCATGGCCAGAAAGAGCTGCTCTGCGTCCATCAGGCGAGATTGGATGTCGTGCTGAAAGCATCCCGAGTAGGTCTACAAAAACATAATGGTAAGGGTCATTTAAGGCTGATGAAAAATAGTATTTATTGGTACTTACCTTGAGAGTGCGATATTCCTTTCGCCAGGGTTTCGTGAACAGGTTGTTGGCATACTGACTGATTTTCTCGAATGCGACGATGGCGTTCTGGGCCGAAAAGTCGGGCAATTCGCGCACAGAACGCCGCAGGACACGCCCTGTCTCCGGCAGAAAGAACTTGCGATCGTGCTGCACCACGCAGAGGAACTCCTTCAGGCAGCCTGTGAATCAGGATTGATAAGCCCCGCTCAGTACCCAGATTAGATTGCAAACTTACCCTCTAGCTGCTTGCGCTCCTCGAGCTTCTGTATGCTCTCCTCCGTTTCGAGGAACATCCAGTGGCGCCGGAGTATCTCCTCCCACAGATCGGGGAGGAGGTCGCGCGGCACGAAATCTGACATGTCGGGCTAAGGACTCTCATTCAAGGCGCCTCCGGCTTCTGCAAAACAAAACCGCAAGGTTACACTACGGCAAACATCTCGAGAGCCTTGAGCCCTTGCTATAGCTATCGATTTTCTACCAAGAGGATGAGAATGCACTTGTCTGGCATGAATCACCAGAATCACATCTTTTCCCCCGGCATGACGCACGCAACATGCACCAAATAAATATGTAAATAAAAATAAAAACTATGCTCGCTGCTAGTAACTATTCGAGTGGAGTAACAATAACTGGCCAGATAAGAGCAAACAATGGGCACGCCGTGGCTTCCATTGTGGCCCGTCATCGATAGTGGCATTCCCGTAGTGCTTATCAATTTCCTCTCAGCCGGAATAGCACCTAACCAGTAGTAACCCCCTCGACGACAAAAACAGTTGACAACAATAAGCTCACCAGAACGCTCACCTCTGATTAAGTTTACTTTAGTAGAAACAATAATAACCAACAAATTATTTCATAGCGGTGCGAATCTGACTCATTGACAGGGTGCCTCTTTTGTGGAATATTTTATTTATTGGGGATTCCCCTTTAAATTAAATAAATAAACAAAGTTTTCGTCATTCCTCGCTATTTTTCAAAAATACAAATTAACAGATTTATAAATATTGAATGTTAACCTATTATAATGATTTTCCCATCATTTTCAGCAATATTATGGATAATTTTTGCAATTTAGTCAATTCCAAATTTAAGAATTTGTGTATTATCTTAAGTTATTTTGTACAAGATTTCTTATCGCTTTAAAGCTTGTCTAATCTTTTCGTTTCAGTTAAACCTCTAAAAAGATCATGCATTTGCCAACGTAAAATTTGATAAAAAGAGATTTCGAGTTGGAGAAAATTGCCTGTTTAAGACATTTGGAATAGAACAATTCGCCAGAATTTATTGAAAAATTCGCCTTAAACGCGGGCTTCACAACAATTCGTTCCGAGTTATTAAGAAATTCGTATTATCGTATCTACCAAAATCGTAAGAACAATACATTCATATGTACATACTGATGTAGTCGCTAAACGCTACTTGCCCTTCAATTTGCTTTGACCTATAGAAAATTGGACTAAGGGAATATAAAAATAAAAAACATACATAATTATATATAAAAAAGCTTTTCCATTGTATATACATACAATGTACATATGTATGTACATATGTATAGTGCTTCAAAAGCCAAGAACGGAAAAAGTAATTCAACCTCCAGAAGCTTAAGATCTTTTTTGTAAATATCAATCTATCTCAATACTATCCACATATTTAGCTTTAATTAGCAGATTATCGTAAATAAGGAAACGGTTAACTCATGACTGCCCTTTGAATAAAGTATTATCTTCTCGCCGACCCGAAGGAAAGCCCACAAATGCTCAATTGCAACGCCAGAAGCCCTGCGATGACATCGATTGGGCATTATCTCTCCGCACTTTAAATTAAAAAGAACAAGTGAGCTTGATATCGGCTATCGTGTGAGCCAAAGATCGTTCGTTGGCCTTTAAGCAAGCGATATATACATATGTACATACATATGTAGCAGTTGGGAGAAATGGAGAACTTGAGGAAGAGAGAGCTACGTTGAATAACCTTGGGGAGTGACTCACTTGGCGGTTGGCGCTCCAATCAGAATGCGAATGAGACCCAAAGCGGACGTGAAAAAACAAGTGTAATTGCAAGCACATCCAACTGAGTAAATAGCGAAAAGGAAGTAAAAAGAACCGAATAAATCAGGGTGTGAATGAGCGAGGAACAGAAAAGGGAACAGAAAGCGACACCAGCAAAAATGTTGAGTGATAAGAGTTAGTTCTAAATAAAAAATATATAAGAAAACAAATTACGCTTATCTTTATCTAAATCTCAGTCAAACGTTCACTTTCCGGTTTCAATATCGTCTAGTTAAGTTAAGATTTAAAGAAAGGGCCGAACCTATAACTACTTTATAATTTATTTACTTGTGTTAATTCACTGTTCTTAATATAATATAAACGCTTAATGAACTGACAAGCTACTCTAAAGTTGCTCTGGCTAAAATTCGTAAGGTTCAGACAGTAAAATATATAAAACAAATCTAATAGCTTTTGTTTTACTATTTTGCAATTGTAAAGCGCATGGTAATTACTTGGTTCTTCTTTGAAACAGCCAAATCAAAGAACCAACAGCTAATGAAAAAAGTTTCTTTGTGCCAGCTCCAAATCAATTTAATATATGTACATGCATTTGATGGCAAGCCCAGCTAATGCATTTTATTTAATATTTTACAGCGTGCAAATAGCCATTTGTTTGCTTACAAAAAGCGGAGGGAAAAGGAAAGCGGGGCCAAAGAAAGCAGTTGCTTTCATGGGAAAAACATAATTTCAGTGGCCAAATGAAGCAAACTGATTACAAGGCGAATTAAAATCAATAGCCAGCATGCAAGGTAAAGTAATAAGACTCTGCCAACGAAACTGGTTGACTGAAAATGTAAATGTGGTCAGAAGATGTGTTTATTTATTTACTTTAAGTAACTGAGAGCGATGCACAACCATGTTCGCACTCACGTTATAATAATTTTATGGGATTTCAGCTGGCTGGATGACGGGTAATTGAATTTTCAATATTTATTGCCTCTCCTGTCAGTCGATTCCGCAGAGTTGACACATAAATGCCTGCAGCCGAGTAAAAATGCCTTTGGATTGGGCCGAGAATGTGTGCTGACATTACAATGGACGCAATATGGCAGGGATTTGAGGCGTTTATTGATTTAGGCAGGAGTCCAAAGTTTGCACTGAGGCTCTGCTCCAAAAGTATCGATTGGCCACCAGGCCAGGATAAACCATGCAACAGTTTCAGCTGGCCGAGTCATCTGCCCTGACGAGAGATACGCTATATATACTGGCCATTATGGGCGATTATATATGTGTCTGCCTACCGGCAACCGATGGCAGGGTGCTCCCATTCTTATTTTCAGCAATGCGGCACTAAATTTAGCAAATAAAAGCTCACCCGGCTCTTTGGCAGCCAGAAGGCAAACCAAAAATTTGTGATTTCGAATTGGAAATACCTTGTAATGGTCAGTTCCTTAGTGAAGGTTTTTATAAAAGATGACTAAGATGAATGATAATGTTGATTGTAGTATCAAATCCCGGGTTTAAATAATACCGCTGCATTGCAATATTCAGAAAAATAAACATAATTTTGAATGAATGTTTAATACTTAGTATATTTAATTTTATTGATTTGTTATTTTTCGATCTGCTGTTTCCTGGTTAATTTGTAAACTTGTTCACTTGTTTAAATGTTCATTCGCTTTCTAGTTTATCCAATAACCGAGCAAAGTGAACATGTTCACTGTAGGGTACAACCCTTTTTGGTTCACGCACTAACAAAGCAACACACTGATACCCTGTAATCCAAAACCAGGAAGTATCCGCTTTAAACTTACGCAAATTCCCAGTTGTCTGCTGGTTGCTCGAACTCTCATTTTTGCATTTTCCTCCGGAAAAGTCCGCGTGCTGGAAAAGTCAACACAAGTTCACCTCTCCAAATTTGTGCGTAGGTGTGGGGGGGATTGTGGGCGGAGTGTGGGGGTGCGATTTGTGGTCGGGGGAGCGTGGGTGGGTTTATTTTTAGCCCTCCGACGGATACGGGCAGCACGATAAGTCGGATTCAGCTTCCGCGATGTTGTTGTTTTTGATGCTTTTATTATTAACAAATATTACGCTATCCCGTGGGCGCTTCTTCTTGCTTGTTTGCGTTGACAAATCTTGCTGCGCTTTCACAATCAAATATCAAATCAAATCAAAACTCGTTTTTCCGCTCGTTTTTCGTGACTCGCACTTTCGCCCGTGAACCGCTTGTGTTCGCAGGTAATTGGAAAGTCTTTGTTTTTCACACGCGTTTATCACACACAATGGTAAATAAAATACAAATTAAATCAGTTAAATCAGCTCGGAGAACTTTTAACTGTGAGAGATAACCGCATACTGAATTGGTAAAAATCCAGACAATCGCGTCAAAAGCGTTCGCGAAAAATACCAAATATGGCCGTTAATAAGCTCTGTTATCACGGGCGTAGACAAATGGGGGTTCAATTTGCTTATTTTGTGCTGGTACTGTTCATTTAAAATGTTTTGTATCTTAAATAATCTAAAGTGTCTACGAATTCTGTTCTCCATTCTGTAATAAATTTTTTTATTTTTAAAAAACAATTTTTGGGGTTAGTTAAACGACACTGCCAGATACCAGTCCCTTTAGTTTTAAGATTACGTAATGTATCATGAGCGTTCAGCTAGATAAACTTGATAAGTAATCGGTGATCATGTAATAGCGTAGTATTTTTTCGTTTCAAACTTGGTGATCATTATTTCTACCATCGTAAGAAATCCATTCAGAGATCCAATGTGGTTCCCCTCAAAATATCAGTTGGTATATGATTTTTGTATATTTTCAAAGTAGGCTTTTCTGGCGGTCCAGATGCGGCCACACCGAACACGAGTTTATTAAACATGGAAATTGACTTGGGATTTGCTGAAAAGAGCGATGATGCCGCCTGGCTGAGCAACCGCTACTTCCCAAGCAAGCTGGGTGGACAACCCGCTTGGCTGGAACTGGAGGTCCTGCCGACCACGTCGCAGTTGCAGTGCAGCAAGTGCCAGGCGCCAAAATCCTTCCTGGTCCAACTTTACGCTCCTTTCGAGGATGAGTTTAACTTTCACCGGTCGATCTATGTGTTCCTCTGCCGGAATCCCGACTGCCAGGAGCCCCAGAGTGCAGGGTAATTCTGTCCAACTATGGTGATTGACAAGAGATTAAAATTATGCCCTTCGTTTCAGAAATTTCACGGTGCTGAGGTCACAGTTGCCGCAGAAAAACAAGTTCTTCTCGGAGGAGGAGCCTAGCGATGTGGGAGATCCTTTGGTAGGAGCAGGAATCATTTCGACATAGCTCCTAATTACATTTAGCCTTCTCTTCCAGCCCGCCATATCCTGCCTGAAGAAACTGTGTGCCGCCTGTGGTTGCCATGCGCCACACGCCTGCAGCAAATGTAAGGCCATCCACTACTGCTCCGCGGAACACCAGCGTGCCCACTGGCCACAGCACAAGCCAAACTGCGGAGCTTCAGCCGGACCAACGTCCAAACCTCTAACCCATATCGTTTTCCCAGAATTCGAGATCGTCATGGATACTAATCCCATAGAATCTGGAAAGGATGACAAAGACGACGAGGCTCGATTGGCCGAGTTTCAGGAACTGGAGGCCAGTGGTCAGACGGGCGACCTAAGCAACGTTCCCGAGGCTGAGATGGACAAATACTTTGGAAACACCGCGACCGCCGACGACAAGACCTTCCGTCAGTTCAAAAAGCAAACGGCAGCGGAACCCGATCAGATCGTGAGATACAAGCGCGGGGGCCAGCCTCTGTGGATCGCTAACACTGCCCAAACGGTGGAGGATCAACTTAAGGAGCTGCCCAATTGCACCCATTGTGGAGGAGCCCGCCAGCTCGAGTTCCAGATTATGCCGCAAACACTGACGCTGCTGGAAGACGAAAACCTAGATTGGGGCGTTTTGGCGGTTTACACTTGCGCCAAGAGCTGTGCCATCGAGGGCTACGTGGAGGAGCTGCTCATCAAGCAGGACATTGTGGCAGAGGAGCAGAGTTGACATTAAAATGCATACATATAAATTTTATTCTTGTCAGTTACGGAACACATGAACATCTACTTCAGCTTGATGATTGGGAAGTAGCTGTGCTTGGAGAAGTCAAACTCCGGCTGGCGCTTCACTTCCTTCTGGTGGCCCCGGGCCAGCACATTCATCACCACAAAGTTTGTCCGAGCTATTTGCAGGAGGTCCAGCATCTGAAAGAAGCGCATTTTAATCTCTAATCATTACATCATACTCCTTTAACTAACCTCCTGATCGGGATTCTGAATACTTTCGAGAACATTGCGAGCCTGGTCAAAGTGCTTGGCCGCATAGGTGTACAGATCCTCTACGCTGGGTCGCATCATGTGCTCCCGGATGTTTTTGAACTCCGCGTACGAGACGGGTGGCGGACTAGTGAGCGCGGCGAAGGGCAGGAAGCGGCGATTGTAGCGGATCTCCTCGTTGTCGAACTTGGACAGCGGCAGGCGCACGCGCCCGTCTTTGGTCAAGGCGCCCATGGCCTTGTACATTCCGCCGCAGAGGCTGAGGAGGGCGTGGTAGAAGACGATCTCGGCGCGGTAGGGTCGCTGCTGCTTCTTGTTCTTTTTCGGCTTGGCGGCCTTGCGGTTCTTGGACGCTCCGCCGCCGCCCGTCTGGATCTTGCTCTGGTGATCAGCGTACTCCTCCTGGGCCAACAGGATGTTCTCCGTGCGTGTCAGGGCGGAGACCAGGAAGCCAATGAGGAACTCGTACGGGTACCAGTAGATGTAGAGGAACTCGTGCACGGCATACAGTTCCAGTTCGAAGCCCGACATCAGGAAGATCAGCATTGCACGGAAGCAGTTGTACAGCACCCAGGTGGAGAAGTGGGTGCTGTGCCGCAGGGCGGTGGCCAAGGGCTCGTTGCCCTCCATCGCCCGCTCGTTGGCCAGTTGGTTCATCATCGAGTCAAGCCGCGCCGCATCCACTTGGATGGGGTCGAAGATCTCGATCAGGCGCGCCAGCTTATCGCGTTGCCTGGCGCGATTGAAGCCGCAGATACGGATGAACTGGGTGAAGGTGTTCATGTTGATGCAATAACGGAAGAAGTTCTCCAGGTGCTGTTGCACCTTGGGATCGGCGGCCACTGCATGCTTCGCGTTTAACACTGGTGGCGAGTTAAAGTTTTGCACCGAGTACCGCAGGAACTGCTTCATGGGAAGCTTTCCATGCGCCATTCGCATGTTGGCGCTGAACAGACTCTGCAGCACGCTTCTGGACAGGATGCACTGGCCTGACTTTTTGCTGTACTCGATGAAAAAGTTCTGCAAGAGGATTCAATTAGTATTTACTTCTAGTTGTTATACAACATTTTACACACCAGCGCCGAATAGTAATCCTTATACTTAGTGACTTTGCAGGCGTACTTAAAGCGGGAAATCATTTCCTCCAGAAACTGATAGCTGGCCGGACGATCCCTGATCTTGATGCTGCGCGGGAAGGCGGGCGGTTGGCTGCGGTCGTGGATGCGTGGCGAGAAGCCCATGGGATTGGGTGCTTCAGCTGGATATTAAAGGAGAAAATGTTTTTAAAATTATAGAAGGAAATTGTTGCGGACAACTTACAGCCCTTCTCGGGTTGGGTTCCCCGATCCAGGGTGTTCCTTATGCCCGGCAACATTTCCGAGGCCACAAGAAGGATTTTGTAGATGTCCACCTTGTCGTCGACGGTGTCGTTGCTGGCCATCTGCTCCACATGGTAGATGACCTGGAAGAGGTGGCGCATAAAACGCAGCCGGTGCACCACGGCCATCCAGTCCTCCGTGGCCGTCAGCTTCTTGCACTTCCGCACAAGCTGGTCCTCCACATCCTTGAGCGAACTGTAGACAGCGGCAGGCTGGGCCTTTTCCGCGGCCAAAAGAGCGGAGTTTCCGTACAGCTGGAAGTCCTCCTCCTCGTTGACGGCGGCCACGGCGATGATGTTCTTGATGACTACAATGAGATTGCGCACGGCCGTGCAGAAGACGCGCAGCGCGTTGTCCTTGATCTGCGAGGGAGCGTGCAGGTAGAGGCAGGTGAAGAGCACCTGGTCCATGGAGTTGCCCTCCAGCCAGGACACCAGGCAGGAAAACAAGGCATCATAAATGCCAATCAGTTCGGAGGGCGTGAGATCGTCCAGCTTGATGGCGCCAGTCTGGAATGAAACGGGAATTAAAGGATATAATGATGTGTAATAAAGGCGAATCTCACTGCAATGGCTGCCTCAAACGAGGGCGGTGGCAGGTCCTGCTTGTCAAAGCCCATGCCCACGTCCATCTTGGGATCCATGATCTCTATGGCCGACATGGCCTCGAACAATCCGAAGAGCATGTCCTGGGCCAGTTCGCCGGGCTGCAGTTCGGCGCAGGCGTCGTGGAACTCCCGTGTGACGTCCACCCAGCCGTGCATCGGGTACTGGGTGATGTCCTCGGCGGCACTGCCGCTCCTCATAGTGCGCTGCACCTCCGGATCCAGGAACCCGCACTCGCTCACGATCCACTCGTCCTGCTCCGAGCTACTGGCCCTTGCAGCTGCCGCCGCGGCTGCCGTGGCCGCCTGGAAATCCGGAGGCTCCGCAACGCTGCTGGTGGATTTAAATATAGATGGGGTAGATTCGATAGATACATTCGCCGGTGCTCCACGCCTCACCTTCCGTTCATGGTGCTCGATTCTCGGTTCCTCCCCGGCAAAGTCCGACTCCTATATCTTTTATATCTATATTCTACAGGGCTTCAACCTGTGGCTCGATTCGCCACAAATCTTCTTTTATTTATAAAAGTTCTACTTTTTTATGAATAAACATATGTAACTCTTAGTGTGACCGAATGTCAATCGCACCAGCATGCCTGATGTGCAATATATACAGCTGTATACCAAAAATATCTGTCTTTGGGTGGTTTTTGAACTTTATTGCCGATTTTGAATGTTTCTTAGGGTTTTTAAGAAGATTAATGATGGCAGGCTTCCCTCAGACTAATCTATATTACATTTAATAGACAATGAAAAATTATGTTTAACATGTTCAAAAGCATTTGGTATATTTTGTTTCGCGCCAAGTCACTTGCAGTATTTTGCAGCACTAGACTGTTGTTTTTAACAGTGCAAGGACGTTACAATTATAAAATTTAATTAAAGACCGTGGTGTTTACACGTTTCTACCGATGAAATGTTCCTTTTTTTTACAAACAGAATAAGGGACTTCTTCACAAAGAAAAAATTACATTTTACAAAAGATTACACATGGTTTTTTTTTATTACGAATAAGGGAACAGGTTTTAAAATTAAGTTAAGTTACTAACACCCGAATTATGGCTAAAGGTGAAAATTAACCTTATAAGTAATACGTAAAACAGCTTGCAGTTTCTATAACAGTGCCTAAAAGCTGGCTGTATTTTATTTGCGCGGCAAATCGTTGAGCCCTGGCTTATTTAAAAGTGTACTGTTATGCTTAACAGCGCAGATACGTTACGAATGTTACAAAGTTCAAATGCTGAGTCAGGTTAAAATGGAAATAAACAGGAAAACCGAATAACCCACGCGGTTCATTGGACTGTCGGCTGGCTCATTAACTAAACCAAGTGACTGAGACTGCAAGCCAGCGTTTTTCGAGACCCACACGACCATCAAAACATAACAGAACATTTTCGCAGCTGATAAAAGACGGACCGAAGTTGGAGCGTTGTTTGTAACAAAAACACATATGTTTATGTTCTCCTGATTAGACTAAAATAAAGCCTTGAGTCGGAACATATTACTATCTTATCAACCGCATTTGTGACCCCTGTTATCGCAAAGGGAAAAGCTCGCTCACGCTTTCACTCCGCATTTCCACTCTAAAATTACTGAGCGACCGCCCCACGGATTTTTGGGTTGTCCACCCACCCGAGTGTTACAAGTATCCAAATTGCGAGTGGAAACTGCAATGGAGGGGTTGGATTGGTTTGTTTACAACGGAGGCCCCACTTTCACTCGCTCGCTCTCCCCAAAACGTTATCTTTCTCTCCCTCGGCTCCAAAAACTCTCTACTTTTTCGAGTTTTGACTCAATTATTAATACGCTGGGCACTCATGATAACGGAAATTTAGAATACTCGCATTAACAGTGGTTTTATTTGAAATAATATTAAGATTTTATATATATTATTGCATACTTTTAGATGCCTTAATAAATGATTTGAAAACCCTAATGGCACTTTTGGATATGATTTTTTTTTGGATATTTATGTATGATGATTTATGTATTCAAAAACATAAAAACTTTACTTATTTTATAATGTTTCTATATTAATAAAATAAATTATTTTTAAACGCAAACGTCTTTTAGGTTTGTTACATATGTATGTACCTTATTTTTAAATCTAAAAAAATTTAGTTAGGTATACTAGTCATTTAGATATCAGCTTTATTTGTTTATTCTTTTTACTGATATATAGTGCTCATTTAATAAATCCGCTGTTAAGGGTACTAAATCCGCTGTTGATACTGAGTGCTCTGCAGAGAGAACTTTAGAGCCCAATGAACTGAAATCCACTCAATGAATGAGTAGAACAGATTGGGAGAGAGATTGGAAGCGACTGAGTTTGAGTTTGAGTTCCACCGGCGAACTATTTAAGCAACGTTCATTTGCTCATTGCATTTCAATGTGTTGCCGTTTGCCATTAAAAAATTATCACGAAAGACATCGGATTCCTAAACACCGTCGACCCTAAAATCACGAAAAATATTTCGCTTTCTTCTAAAACCATATTGTTTTAATAACATTTCGATACATATACGTTTCAAAAGCCTGTAAAAGCTGTATTTGTTTGAAAAAACGTGCTAGCGGTTCATTTTGTCGGGTGAATTGGAACGAATCGGTCTGAAATCTCGAACATAAATTTCGACGGTCTGCAACAAATAACACCAAACATCCAAATCAAAGGAGGCGGCATATTAGGGCCCACTTATTAGCCTATTTCACGCGTAAGTTGCCGACGAAAATACATTTTTATTTTCGGTTTTAATTATAGAACCCTGCGTTGACATTTACTTTGCCGCCAAATGTTTCCCCTTTCAAGTTCGTCGATAATAAAACACGAAAATTCACTATAGACTATATATGTATATACTTGTATTTGTCGGACATCTGTCCGTAGTGTTTCCCAACGAAACACACGTCCTAATTAAATGTGAACAGCGAAAACTTAAGCGCCTAAGACGCGACTCTTTGGCAAGCTACCAAATCAAAATATTGAAATTGACAAACTATATGAAAACAGAAACACAAATGTTTACGTTAACATGTGCAGAACACATACAATTTTTTGTAAGTGAAAGATAAAATTAAGTAGGAAGTAAAGGGATAAGAATGTTTATGATTTGTGGGTAATATCCCCCTATATATTCCAAAAGTCTTTACATTTCTAATCACTTAGCTGCCTCACCAAGCCGAAATTCGTTTTTAAAGAAACCTTAGATAAGACATTTCCCTTATCGCACTAAGCAAACAGACCATACTCCTTATCGAATCGAGCAATACTTTTTAGTTGAGATAGCGTTAAGGCAGAAGTGGTATGTTTTTCACATCGATCCGGGAATATGTTTGTTACTTAACCCGTTGTCAAGGCAAAATCGGTGGGCAGCTTTAAGTTTGCGCCCCATCGAAGGGCTTTTAATCGCTGACCAGAGGACGTGACAATTGACCAACTTTAATCGTGGCCCACACGCACGACTAAGCTGCCAATAACAACCAGACAAATAAATACAAGGGAGCTGTACAAGGGCAATGAAAATCACAGTCCTTGTTGCCGCAGGAAAAAGCAAATATGTGAAAAACAACTTCTTCTCACACACAGTACTCACACACATAGGCAGAACCATGTGTATCCCTTTTATTTCAATTGATTTGGGGGCAACGTTGCGTATGAGCAATGCCGCAGGCAGAAAAAAGAAGGAAAATAACAGAAATTCCTGGCATCGGGCAACAGGATTCTGGCAGACTCCTCCTTCTCCTTCTCCTCGACCTTTGGCTTTATACAGTATTTTGTATCGATTTGATTGGATTTCATTCCATTTGATGCTCCTGCCGAGCGGGTTTTGTGGCTTTATAATACGCTTCGATAAAGCTGACTGGGCGCTTTGGACGCCCGACTTGGTCCAAAAACCTCAGCCCATTTAATTGGATTTAATTACAGGCCAACTTCGATAGCTCGAACTAGCAATTGGCTTTAGAAGGAGTTTGACTTGTAACTAAATAATCATATTTTTCAAAATTGCAAAACTTTGACTTTAATTTTATGATCAAGATTCTGAAATTTATCACCTCGTAAAGTTTCCCAAACAATTTACTATCTGTAAATGACATTTTTCGGATATAACTATTTTAATTGCAGTTTTAAGTGTTCAATGAAAGTTTCCATGTTAAATTCTTGAAGGGAGCTAAAACCTTTTTGATAGTTAATTCTCCAGATTTATCAGAAAATAATTAAATGGGCCTTGATCTCTTATATTTAATCCAAAAAGCATTTAAAGACATCATTTATGTTAATACATTTCTAACAAACGTAGACATTGTTTTGATAAAAATAAGAATGTATAAACTTTTAATCTGTCTTTAAATGTCAAGTAAAACTCCTTAAAGTTCCAGTTAGTTAAGCTGGACTGTAAATGACGAAGCTGGGCAAACAACCAATGAGTAAAATGCGGAAAACTCTGGCCAAAGGATTTGTTACAACACAGATTTCCGTGATTTAACTGGACTGAAGGCAACAAAGTTTTCCCATTTTCCTCTCTGACCAGGTTCCTTTCTGTGTTCGCTGGCTGAGTTATTGAAGGCCGTTTCTCATTCAATTAAATAAATGAAAGTGCATGAATATTTCAGGACCAGACCCAGACCCATTCAGAGCGTTCATTAAGTTGGTAAATCCATAGAAAAGCCTTTTGTCAATTAGTCAAAGCGCTTTAAGAGCCAACCAATTAGGCTAAAATGTTTGTTGCCTCTTCAACCGAACCTGATTCCCCCGAAATCAGCGCGGAAAAGGACAACCCATCTCCGCGTTTGTCTTTAAAGGACCCTCAGCCAAACAATAACAATGAAAACACATCAAAATCAATCTGTCAACAAAAGTCGAGCAAAGTGCTGACAACAGAGACGCCGCCCCGGGAAAACTGACAAAGCGTCCTGACTACGTGCCACACAAAAGCCCCATCCACGATGATTACGTTGTGAAGCAGCACAGGAGTCCCTCAAGTATTTAAAACACCCTTCAGTCGGGCGGAGAGTCATCATCAGCATCAGCATCAGGACCAGCCCAATCCCATTACCCTCCTCCGTCGAGGATGTCGTTTTATTACAAGAGGAAAGACAAACAGCAAAATGGCGCCAACATTGTCAGAGTGTCAGCTTGTTGCCGTTGAGTTTCCCGCTTCTGTTGCTCCAGGCAACATCCAGCGGAGCGGCAATGGCCATAATGAGGATGCTGCTGCTCCTGCAGGATCATCACTGTGGCGATGATGATGCCCACTGGTGCACGGCTTTCGTTTGGCTTCCTGCCAGCAATTTGCAATGCCGTATGTTGTTTCTGCACATTGAAAAAAATATTGAAAATTCTATAACTGTTTAAAATTATTGAGATTTTTCTTTGTCTCTATTACTAAATGGGTCATATAATGGTCGGCTTTGTTAGTCAATAGTAATACATACTCAATGAATGCTAAATATTAGTTAATATAAAATCCTTAAATAGTACATCAGTTATATCAAAAACATTTTTAGAAAATTTAAATCAATCAAAACGTCAACAACAACGAATTAGACATGTGTTTACTAATAATTCACATATTCATATTTTGCTATTGTTGATGTTTAAGCCCTTAGAAACCATCCCTATATTATCAAAACGTTTAGACAGCTTTCCACCTATTTTATTGAAGATGTCAAGTCTTTAATATTTTGAATTTTAATTATAAACTCTTTGAACTGAGGCACCCAAGTTTTTAAGCTAATATATGATTCCACTATCATAACAAAATAATTGCTATTCCTTAAAACAAATGTAATACATTCGTAATAAAGCAGTAAAACATCCCGAACATTTTTTCCCTCCATTAATCATTTAATTTATAAAAACGTTCGCTTCAAATTTCCGATAAGCGAATTAATTATACGATTGTCATAAAGTGTTACAATCGAGAGTTCCCTAGAAATCAAATTGATAAGCGACAACAGTTTGATTAAACAGTATCGCTCAGTGTGTGTTCAGCAGGGCGCACACGGCGAATGCGCAATGTGTCGTTGTCATTGCACACGTTGCCTTGGTGAAAAAAAAATGGGAAAAAAGAGGGGAATGTATGCGCCAGCCAGATTAGAGGATGCCAGAGTTTATTGTTCACTGTTGCTTGCAACAACAGCAGATCCCCCTGTGCCCCGCCCCCCTCCCTTTTCCGCCCCCAATCCTTTTTCCCAGCTTTTTGTGTCCTGGCAGATGGCAGAAATTATCAGCTGGCTTGCAGAGATTTTTGCATTTCAATGGTAACTAGCCAGGATTGAATTTGTTCGGGCATGTGGACTGGGATTTCAGACATCCTTTTCAGCTGCGGCCAGCCAAATGGAAATGCAAATGGAAATGGAAATTCAGGGCGAGGAAATTGCCCGGGCCTGTTATGAATTTAAATGAAGTTGGCCATTGGAATGGGGAAAATGCAATTTACAACTTAAATGGGTAATTTGCAGATGAAACTTAGTTGGGGTGCCTGTTCGTTTATGTAAATGAAATGCATCGCATACGCGGCATATCCGATGTTCAGTTAAGCGAGCAATTTGCATTGAATTGAAATGCTCAAATGACCAAGGCACTCGAAGTGCTGGTGTAAATAACCTGATAAATAATTTCGTTCGTTTCCGTTTCACTCCCTCAAAACAATTGTGTTTGCCACTCGTGCACTTTGTCCAGATAAGAGCAGATTAATTCTAATGTGTTTAGAATGCAACATTAGCCAACCCAAGAAGCGGATTTAAACGATTAAAGTCAGGGGAACGACTACTTTTTACTTAGCAATTGAAACTGGGCTTCAGGAAAGCCCTGAAAGTATGCCTTATTTTTCATTATTGAGGGATTATCTAAAAAGAAAATAACTTTTCTTTGTACACAATGAAAGCGAAGCTTTAAAAATAGGCAAAAACAGGATCAAAGCATTTAAAAATATTACAGAGCGGTAATAAATAATAATAAATCTTCCGCACAAGATGTAGGCAAAATATTCACTAGTTTCATAAAGTTATTAATATTTAAATGTAAGCTATACTTTGTACCTTATATATTTCACAACACAAAATATGAGTTCAAGTTTTAATTAGCACTCTCATGTACCTAAGTATTGATACTGTATAGGTTAATGATTAAAAATAAACCTAAACTTTGAAAGCAATTTCAGAGGTATTAAAATATTTTAGTTGAAGCATGTAATATTTTTAATGAATGTTATTATTTTCATTATTGACTGAGTGACAAAGTAAGAAGAGTTCTAAAATACTGATTACAATATATAAGTTGTTTTCCCAAACCTGACAGTTCCTAACAATCCAAAAGTTCCTAACATATATTAAAGACGAATTTTAGTAATAATACTTTTATTAAATGTGGATATTGGTTATATATTCTTATTAAAATAAGATATAGGGCAATTTAACAAACCTTGTGAATTTAAAAAAATACCTTACATTAATAAGATAATTTCAAAAACACACAAACACAAATAGTGTGATTATATGAAACCTATTTTAACAGCTTAATAGAGTTCTTTGTCTCTGAACCGAGCATACCCCTTGGATTCGCTGGGTTCTATGTGAAACTTTGAACCGGCTGCACCACCCACCAACTCGAATCCGCACAGACAGCCAACCGGAGCTGGAGCCACCGACTTTGGCAATGGACTATCCAAGTGGGGTGGTGACCGGCTAATTCGATTAGGCGGCTTTAGCGGCTTTAGACTAAAAGTTCTAAGGCTGAATTAGAGTTTCAATGTCATGTCGCGAACCTCTCCTCGTAGCCCTCCTCCAACCAGCTGCACTTGCATATCGGATGTGGGCTTTCGATTTCCAGTCACGAAGTTGTCCAGCTCCACAGCTCCGCACTCCACACTTCTGATTTTGGCCGTGGGCCATTTGATTAAGGCGTCGCCGTAGAAATCAATTCCGGCTTGTGGCAACTGTCGGAAAAGCTGGTGACAAACCTGCCAAGTTTATGGCTCAAACGGCCAAACTATCTAAAACTGTTTTGTACCGATTCCAGAGCCAATTGAACGTAGAATAATTCAAATGATTTATGGCAAATGCAAATGAAAAGTTGTAATTTATATGACAGCAGCCACTAATTGTGGGTATGTCACAGTTCCGTCCAGCGGCTGAAAAGTAATATTATGAATTTCTGGGAATATTTCCATATTCAAATTGACCCTTACACGTGTAAGTACTGCATTGTATTTGATCTAGACCAATCTATACACAATAATTTTTAATCAATATTCTTAAATTATGAATGTGTTATTAAACTAAATACTAATTATAATGCCAAGAAGTTTGTCTATGTTATAACATGATAATTGGTTTGCTACTGCAACTTTAAAATCTAAGCCACTTTTTACATATTAAATTAAATACATTTAATATTTAAAAAGTTGTCTAGACTTAATTTCATTTTATTTACTGCCATGCTTTGATATAACAGGTTAATTGGTCATATCAATTTGATATAATTTAAAAAGTAGTTTTGCTATGGATATTCATGTCTTCGATTGGGAGTAGTAAATTAATAAAATAAATTAAATTAAATAATAAAGCGAGATCGCGGTACCTAGTTAAGTTGTACGGTATTAAATAGCAGCAGAATATGATAAATCGACTTGTTTTCATTGGTTAGTTAGCATTTCAATTAATAATTAATAGGAGGACGCCCACTCATTGTATGAAACCTTAATCGGCCTGACTTGTTCCTTAAATAATTGTGAAATGACTGCTTGAGCAATCTATTAATATTGATAAATGGCCCAAGTGCTGACACCTGGTGTGAATTTGCATGTGGCCTTGGACTGAACGAGTTTTAACTAAACGTTTGAACTACTTCACAATAATCACAGTTCTTGTGGAAAGTTCCCCAGTAATTGTCTTCGGATCAGTTGATAAGACAAGAGGGGTTAATTAGTTTTCTGCTGGAGATAAGCCCAGAGATAACATCGAAACATTTGATTACTTGCGAGCGTTTAGCGAAACATTCAATCATCTTGATTGTATTTACAAATTGCCAGCCATCTCGAAGCTCACTTAAACGGCGTTAATGTGATTTTAATTATCCGTATGCAAACAGAATCGCAACGAGGCGATGACGGCGGCCAGTTCAGCACTTTGAAGTCGTTAATAGCGCTAGAATATCATATCACTCATGCAGGTTTACAGTGGGCCCAAGAAAGGTGCAATTTTGGGTAGTTTTAGCACTAAAACAAAGCACAACTGAACAAAGAAATAACTAATCAGCGAAATGCATAGTTAAGCTTTTATTAGCATACCTCAAAAAAGATTAAGTCCCATATATTCCAGAATAAATCCCAATAGATTCAAATCATACCTGGGAATTTCTCACAAAAAAAAAAGCTGGAAATTAATCAACAAATGCCGTTCAATGGAACATTTTTATTGCATTCATTTCCGTTAGAAAATTAAAATTGAACAATATAATTAATTACACAAACAGCGCTTTATTGGTTTAAATCTTTATATCTTTCTTGACTGTTGACTGAATAATTACGGGTAGTCACTCGACCAACTATTTAACTTATGCGTGTAAATAAGTTATGGTGCCGTAAAACATTTGTAAGTGTCAATTAGTTCGATATCGGCGTGCATAATCCAAAAGACCCCACAAAAGGTGCAAACTGGTTTTAGCACCAGTTCGCCAATTTGGGCAGCTCAATAAACTCATACTTCAGGCGATGTTTAAGAGATTTATTGAGGATCATTAGATGCATGACGCCGCCAAATGGAAGCTGCAAAAGGGAATAATAATTTAGATACAGAGTGCAGGGGGACCTATTAAATCAAAAATAGCCATATAAACACATGTATGTTCCTCAATTAAAAAGATGTATAATCTTTTAGTCACTCACCGGATACAGAAACAAATGTGGTTACAATTATAAATAACCGAAAAATTGCAGCTGCACGCAATCGACACAAATTGAGTCATCCCGTGAAAAGAAAGGAATTCTTAAAAGCGGGACAATGAAAGGAGGCGCGACTTTTGGACCTTTTGAGTTAAATTTAGTACTCCACATTTGAGTGGGCCAGATCAGCTGACCAGAAACGAGTTTCCCGAGCAGAAAGTCACAAAAAAGCCAGACAGAGTAAGTGGCCGAACCGCTGACTAAAATAATAAATAATAAATAATGTAAACAAAATTATCCATGAAAAGTTTCCAGCGATTGTGCATGATAAACAGTTTTGGCGACAATTTGCATTTTTTGTCTGCTAATTGCGGGCCATAAAGACAGTTCGGTTGAATAATCCATAAACAAAATATGTAAAAATCTGTCTGATTTGTCTAGGAAATCGAGGGAGTTAATAGTCGGAATAATTCCGTGATAATAATGTGGGGGAATCGGAGAGATCCCCTGTATTATTGGGTGATAATTGGCGCTCGAGAGCGCGCGCCAAATTAAACAAACCGATTCGACGGCGAAGAATGTAAATATGCCCCGCCGATCCAAGGGAATCCGTCGATTTGTGGGGGAAAACGGGGGAGAGAGACCTCCACAATAGCAATAGCTTTTTGTATTTCTTTCTTTTGTCGCATATTAATTGAGCCAGCGGCGTGCGCTCCGCTTTTTGCCCGTTTGCACGGCCAAAATAAAAATAAGCGACAGCTGCGAGCGGTAAGTAAACAAAAACAGAACGGGATTCTCGGCCGGACTGCGGTGGGAAAATCATTCACGGACGGAATAGTACGCATACGCCGTGTGGGTTTTAATTGCTTTAAGATTTTGGGGGTGTGCCACTCGGCATGTTTACTCAGTACTTTTAGGGCCATTAAAAACATTCCATGTTTGTAGCAGTACTCATACGCCCCGTGGGCTTTAATGTGAAAGTAGTTGGGGTGTGGATCATGAAATATATTATATTTTTCATATTTTTATGTTTATTTGCATTTGTCTGGCAGTAGGTTTTAACTTAAAATTAGATTTTTTTAATTACATTCAATTCTAATAAATAAATTTTCGTATTCACATCACACATATAATTTTTCAAATGTTCTAGTTTCCATTTAAAATGTAAGTGCCTTTAATAAGCGGTTGTGAAATAAAAGTGTTATTTTCGGAAAATTTAAATAATAGATTATAGTACCATTGATTAATAGGTTTGGGTCATACGATAAGTTGTATTTTATGAAAAAGTGAGATGTTTGAGACACATTGTACGTATGTGCACATTTAAACTTACAGTATTGAGTTTAGTTATTAATAAAGTATATTGTTATTTGGATCTTATCCAACATTACAAATAAAATAAGTTAATATTTTTGATTAATTAATAATTTATTAATTCTAAAAGAAAGTGTGATTTTAGAAAGCAATGATCAGAAGCTAGAAATGTATGCTTTTAGTTCCTAAGAACTCAAACATAATAGTCCCTTATACTTAGATTAAGTAGTTAATGTAAGTGCTTTCTTTTTGTAATGATCTTTCTAGTAAATAACTAGATTAAAAGAGAGTTCCTTTCTTAACTGGTCACCTGGTAAACTGACCTTGATAGTTAGCACACTTAAAGCCTCTCGACAGCACTGCACTAATTTCGAACCTGTTTCCCTGTGGCTTTTTTATTTATTTTTATTCTTGTTTAATTCGGCAAGAATAAAATGTCAAGAACCGTTGACCGCAGACCGCAAAACATAACAAACAAACGCCCTTCTCATCGGAAGTGCCGGATGGCAAGGGAAAGGCCCATCTTGGAAAGTCCAGGAAACGGCTGAAAACTCGATTGGTCTCGATGGAGAGTGGAAACCAGTCTCGTTTCCTCTCCCCGGCAGTGATATATGAGCAAATAGACTGCGATATAGCCCATATAGCCAAGCGACCGAACCGACCGATCCGATTCGTATGCGATCGACCGCCGGCGGTTGGCTTTATCCAGCGCTTCTCGCTTCTCTCAGTCGCGAATAAACAGCCGGCGGTGCGAGGCTCTGTGCTAAGATCGAGTCCATATATATATTCTCTCGCCTCGATCCGGTGGCTATATAAAGTGCAAACGGGGCTGATGTCTGGGCATTCATTGTTTGCTCGCAGGCAAATCAACTCCCCAACCGAAGGACCAAAGGATTTCGGGCCATAAATCCAATCCAAATTCATTCATCATTAATCTTGCTCCGAGTCTGAGTCCCAGTCTCAGGAATTGTGTGTGTGCTTGTGTACTCTACTGTTTATCAAAGCAAAGTCAAATTAAAAGCCAAACAGCGCCAAATACAAACAACGATTCGTCGGCTGTGGAATAAACAAAAAAATATCGCAAAACGTGCGCGCCAACAAAAAACCGAAAGAAGGGAAAAATTCGCTATAAATTTTCCCGATTCCACGCCCCTTCTTCGTCCCAATAAATTGTTTGCCTACGTAGAACAAAAGAAAGCATTTTGCAATAAACAAAACCCAGACAATATGGAAGTGCAGAAATTACCAGATCAGTCGCTGATATCCAGCATAATGCTCGATTCCAGATGTGGGGTAAGTGTGGCTACAGATCGCAGATCGCAGTTCGCAGTTCATAGATCACCGATCTCCGATCACCCTGACCCACCACCACCACCACCACCACCCACACCTTGGGTGGCAGTGAATAGCTCTATAAATACCAGTGGGGCATCCAATAATAGATAATAGAGGTCTCGGTTGAAGTCATAAGTGGAAGTAAACAAAACTCAAAGGCCAATTTCTGGGGGAGCAAGGCAGCTAATTTTGTAATTTGGCATGTGCGAATTTTCCAAATATTTTCGGGATTGATTTTATGGTCCATCTGCGAGTGTACTTGGCATTTATGGCGCAAAAGTTAATGAAACGTGATGTGATATTCGAATATTTTAATGATCCTTACATGCAGATGGAGAAATTTACAATAGAGAACCTATTACTTGTTGTACAGTTTGAAGCCAAATTAGGAATTCTGAATATTTAGGAATTCTCATAATATTAAAAAAACATAAATAAGAGATATTCCATTTAGAATAAAAACAAAGTTCACTGAAAGCCGTGATTAGCAGTCTCAAAACTTAAGCAAATATTATTTCGCGATTTCAAATATAACCTGAAACAGCTGAATAAACAATTATCAAAAGTGCTCATAAAAAATAACCTTTTTTCCTCAGTGCTGGATAACATTTTTGATAATCATTCCATCTTGTCTGTCGCTTAACTCATTAAAATTATAAACAAGCTCTGTCAGGGGGCATCAGGATAAACCAGCTTAAGGTGTTTATATTAAACATAAACAACAGTAAATTAAAATCTAACGATCTAACGACATTATAACGACAAAATCCTGCAGTTCAGATAGTCAGATGCTATATATTTTAGAGTACACTACGACGGCGACCTTAATTTCAGTTGTATAATTTATGGCTCCTGTCGGTGGCGTACATGAAAAACAAAATTTAGAGAAATATAGTCGGTGGAAAATGGAAGTGGAAATGAAAATGCACGGGGATGGCGTCGCGTCGCTACATGTGCTACAAAATATACAAAACAAATTAAAATGCCTTTCATCTAAGAGCCATAAATAATAATGTTTTCTATACGCCGCACGTCTTTCCTCCACCTCAAACCCACCCAGAAAAAATAATAATAATGTCTGAACGATTTGTTTTGTCTGCTCCCGCATTTGCAGCTGAACGACTTATATCCGATTGCCCGGCTGACACAGAAAATGGAGGACGCCCTAAGTGTTTCTGGGAAAGCTTCGGCTTCGGCTTCCGTCGATAAGGACTGCCCCTATACCATCGAACTGATCCGTCCCGAGGATGCGGATGCGGTGATAGCCATGCTCAAGAGATTTTTCTTCAAGGTAAGTCAGACTCCCCAGTTCCCACATTCCCCATACACCTTATTTTATTGTATTGTAATAGACGGGGAATTTTAGATTCGTTTGCATATCAGGGTAACCAATCAAGCTGAACACCTGCCTTTCCGATTAGGGAGTTCTGAATTTATATCTTCCATTATATATGCCAAATAATTGGAAACGAAAGGCAGCACAAAGGTGAATTTAAATAATGTTCCAACGAAACGCAATTAGCACGGCCACATGCCCCTGCGATCGTCTAAATTAGGGTTTAATTCAGTTCGAAATTCGCACACTAAAAGTTGAATTAATTAAGTTATGCGTTGACTAATCTCGGGGAATTTATTCACCCAGTCCCCGGGAATTGTTATTTGGACTCCACTAAAATCGGAGCAAAGTATTCGGCTGTCGTGAGGCCTTTTGACAAGATCCATGTCACGGCTAACTTTCAGCTGGTCTTGCATCACGACTCTTGACGATCTGAAACCAATATGCTCGGTTGATCTTGACTTGATCAGGTTCTAGTTTCCAGCCGGCCAATGAGAATGCTCCCCCTTCGGAGACCAGAGACCCATTGGATAATCAAGACCTATATTTAAATATAAAAAGTCAACGCGGATTAGTATGCATGCCATGCCATGCCCTCCGGCGATAATGGCAATATGCAAATCAAGTTCCGTTCGCAATTCTCAAACTGTCTCTATAAATTATTAGAAAATCTCGCCATACCACACGCGTGCATTAATCATTTAAATTGCTGATTAATTCCACGATCGTGTCGCGTAATTTGTTTAGATGAAAGATCCTCAGATTGATCAGCAATCGGGATTCCAAATGGGTGGCTTAATAGGTTGTTGAACTGGAATTGCCTTCTAACACTTTCTAAACTTTGCCGTTGCAGGATGAACCCCTCAATACCTTTCTGGATCTGGGAGAGTGCAAGGAGCTGGAGAAGTATTCCCTGAAGCCACTTCCCGACAACTGTTCATACAAGGCGGTCAACAAGAAGGGCGAAATTATAGGCCTATTCCTGAATGGATTAATGAGACGTCCGGTGAGTGAATGATAATAATGATAATGCTCACCTATTCTTAACTAGTGTTTATATGATTTATAAACAGTCACCCGATGATGTGGCCGAGAAGGCGGCCGATTCTTGCGATCATCCCAAATTCAAGAAGATCCTGTCGCTGATGGACCATGTGGAGGAGAAGTTCAACATCTTCGACGTATACCCTGACGAGGAGCTGATCCTGGACGGCAAAATCCTGTCGGTGGACACCAACTACCGGGGCTTGGGCATCGCCGGGCGCCTGACGGAGCGAGCCTACGAGTACATGAGGGAGAATGGCATCAAAGTGTACCATGTGCTCTGCTCCAGCCACTATTCCGCCCGGGTGATGGAGAAACTGGGCTTCCACGAGGTGTTCAGCATGCAGTTCGCCGACTACAAGCAGCAGGGAGAGGTCGTCTTCAAGCCGGCGGCACCACATGTCGGCATCCAGGTGATGGCCAAGGAAGTGGGCACGGCGAAGACGGCGCAGACGAAGCTGTAGATGATCTGAATTTGGATTTTGTACTATGTGATTCTTTAGTTTGTAGTTCGGTGGCGGGTTCCCAGTAGTTCCATGTCAAGTGTTTTCGATTCAGAGTAGTATAAACAAACAGTACAAGTTACGTATTTATCTAATTTAATTCGCCCGTTGTTGCGACGCTAAACTTAAGTGTTTTGTGTTTAGAACGAGCTCAAAAAATAAAAACATTGTCTTTAAAATAGATGGGCTAACCATGGCTAACCCCTGACCACGCGGGCGTTCGACTTCCGCTTGTTGGAGCGATTGGACTTGTTGCGTTTGGCCTGGGTCCTCTTGGCGTTCAGTTTGCGGTTGCTATTGTTTTTGCTCTTGCTCTTGGAACTGCTGCTGGTTGTTGGGCTGGTCACACGAATCCTTCTGGTAATGTTGTATTTCAGATCGGTTATGTACACTTTTTTGGGGGACTGAGACAAGGTAGAACTATAATCGGAGGTAGTGTTAGTGGTGTTCTGCGCACGCGAAGCATCCAGGTTGAAAAGGACGAGGACCACGATACAGATGCCGCCGATCAGAATAATTGACTTCATGTTGGTAGTAAGATTGTTGGGTATATGCTTCGATTGATGCGACCGGAGTGCTTAAGTAGTCGCTCCCCATTTGTTTACACAGTTTGAAAATCGTTTGCGAAGGCCGACTACAGCGTAGAATTTAGGCAAAATACTTAGTCGTTTGCTTTTCCTTGAACCAAAACAAAAGTTTAAAAAATATCTATCTGCTTTCACGTTTAATTTGGCCAAAACAAAGAGGGAAGTGGGATTACTTAGCCGTCGTCTGGTTGAAGGGACTCCTGGACATGCGATCCACCATGCGACGCACCTGCTCCTCATTGCCGTATTTCTGGGCATCGGCCACAACGGCTGCATGGTGTGAATTGGCTTCTGCCGAGATTTCGTCCTGGAGCTGGCGACTCAGGTGAAAGGAATGCCTGTAAGGACTTGCAATTAGACCAATTTCAATGGTATTCCAATGGTAAAACACTCACCTGACGGAGGTGAAGCCAAAGAGTGCCCCAAAAATCCCGAGGGCCATTAGAACTAGGGCCACCTGCCAGTTGGAGACCCTTTTAAGACCCCTGATGCCATAGTAGGGTCCTGGATTGGGATCATAGTTGGGTTTCACATCCCACGGCTGGCCGGGATTACCTGTTTCGCCCACAGGACTGCGATCCGAGCGCGTGGGCTGCCACAGCAGACTGTCATCGTAATCCCGCCGCCTCTGCGGCTTTATCAGCGTCCTATAGGCCTCGGATATCTGAACAAATCGGGCTGTTCTCTCGGGGCACACAGCATTGCTCTTGACATCTGGATGATACTAGAAGGAAACCAGGTTTGAACAGGTTCTTGGGGGATCTTGAAGGTACCTACCAACTTGGAGAGCTGGACAAAGGCATTGCGGACATCTCGGGTGGTGCAATCGTTGCGTATGTTCAAAACTTCATAGTGCGTTTCCGGGTTTTTGGTCTTTTCGTGGGAAAAACTGCGCAGTGAGCAAATGTTTACTTTACATAACAATTGTTTTACCAACGAGTCCTTACTTACGCCTATAGGATCCAGCTCCTGTCCGCGGCGAAAGACACAACCTCAGCATTGTAATCTGGTAAATATTAATTGTTTTGATCTGTGGCAGTAACCATAATTTTGAGCTATAATTTTTGTCGAGGGACGATAGTTCATCCCGATAGGCGATTTAGTATATGTGGTATATTTTGTAATGAATGGATTGTGACCCTGGCAATTTACGGGCATATTTTGGGCGCCATAGTTTGCCGCCATGGGTTTTTAAGTTTTTCATGGTCTAATGCAGGAGGACTTCCTGCGGTAAGAATAGTTTTACTAAATTGTGTTAAGTTATGTTCCCTAATGTAATTTCTACTAGAATTAAAGGTTTAACCGGATCGGTACGGCTTGATTACAACAGTACACTTTTGAGTGCGCCTTACCGCCATACTTATTGTTTTCTCTACCAATGAACGTAAAAACATTTTTTTTTAGTTTTATTCAAAAAGGACTACATTTTGCAGATTTGCTGTTATAGATAAGGAATGTAGTAAAGTTAAAATTTCATTCCTGTTTTGCGAGGTTCATTGAGTCATCGCCGTTAATAAAGGCCAGAAACTCATCCACGGATGGTTTTCCGTTAGAAACTTCAGTATCATTATGGAGGCCGACCTCAATTTCAGTAAACCGGAAACGGAAGTTCGTTTCTTTGTGTACTTAGCGATGGCGACGGCCAGGAAAACCAGCGAATTCACTTTGAATAGAACCTGATCCTCGTCAAAGCTGATAAACAAAAGTCCAGCAGGTTCACGAGTTCTGGCTCCCCTGGCGTGGCTCTATTCGGTCCGCCGTAGTCGTTACGAAAGTACGGAATTTTGATCAATTGCCTTGGGCTTTTTCAAACGGCGCTTTTCGCGCTTCACATAGGTGGTTGATTTCAATTTCGATAGTTGATTCGAAGTAAGTTGGCAGCTCTGGGCGGTGAAACAGCAAGTATCGATAGCTAGCCAGCGCTGCCAGACCGTTTTAGTGAGCGCTAGCAACAGAAATAACAAAAATTTCATTGAATAATTTTGATTACTAATTGACAAGGAAACCAACATGAGCGGTGCAGAAAAGGCCTTCGAATTGCAGCGCCAGGTGCGCCAGAATGCCAAGGAGTATGAGAACTCGGTGAAGGACCTCTACTCCTGGGAGCGTGACATCAAGAGCAAGGAGAAGGAGCTGCAAAAGGCGCCGGCGTCTGCCGCCAATAAGGTGAGCTTCTAGTGGCCTGTTCATTCCGGGAATACAATGTCTTTCTGCAGAACCTGCCAGTGCGCAGTCATGGGAAGTCGGAGAAGGACAGCCCCAGCAGCTCGGCGGCCAGCACGCCCACGGAGAAGCAGGATTTGCCCCTGGATCCTGTGGCCCAGCAACACAAGAAGGCCAATGACATAAAGGATCGTGGCAATAACTATGTGAAGCAGGCGGAGTACGACAAGGCAATCGTGGCGTACTCCGCTGCCATTGGTGTCTATTCCCACGATCCTATATACTTTATAAACAGGGCCTTGTGCTATCTCAAACAGGAGCGGTAGGACTACACAAGAATATTCTAGAACCTTATAAACTAAACCCTTTCGTCCTTCTAGTTTCGAAATGTGCGTGGAGGACTGCGAGGCCGCCATTTCGCTGGACAAGCTTTGCGTTAAGGCATACTACCGGCGAATGCAGGCCAACGAGTCCTTGGGCCTCAACATGGAAGCTCTCAAGGATTGCACCACGGTGCTGGCCATTGAACCCAAAAACATCGAAGCCAAGAAGAGCTTGGCTAGGATCAACGAACGCTTGCGCAAGAACGGTAAACATAGTTAATGTTTTGCTCATTTACTTCGCTGCTCCTTAGCCATTATTAATGCTAAAAGCTAATGACAATCATTATTTTACTTACAAGATAGCTTGCAAGATCAATATAACTAGGTCCAATAACATTTACTTATACTTTTGTAACACATAAGTTGAATTATTGTAGCTATTCCACCTCGTTAATGTGATTTGTAAGCTATAAATTGTTTATTATATAGGGTAGTACCTTATGTTAGTTAATTATCTAAACAAAAATCGTGATTATCAAATACTTACGTATATTCGTGTTCTTTCAGCCACAAAAAGCGGTCCAAACTTCACCCCCGATCGTCCTGGAATGATCGACATCTTGCCATTTGACAAGCCTGTTTATAAGCGCTCCAAGAAGGCCATGCATCGAGTGACCATTGTGGATGTGGTATCTCCTCGTGGAAGCAGCGATGACACCAACAAACTTCGCATTTCAGATGAGGACATAGACAAGATTTTTAATAGTAATTGTGGCGCATTCGAGGAGGTCAAGAAACCGGATGTAAAGACTCAAGTAAAACCAAGTCCACTTGAAACTGTGCCAATTGTTGAAAACTCCAAAGAAGTAAAAAAAGAAACCAAACAGAGTCAAACCAAAGCAGATTCTGGTCAAGAGGCCTCCAAAGAAACAAATAAGGATACAAAAAGTAAGGCTGATGTAAAGCAGAATCAAGTAAAATCAATTTCACCCAAAACTGAGACAATCATTGAGGCCTCCAAAGAAGTAGAGAAGGAAACCAAACAGAGTCCTCCTCCAGTTGAGGAGGCCTTCAATAAAACAAAGAAAGATACAAAAAGTAAGGCAGAAGTCGAAAAAAAAGCGGAACAAAGTTCACATAGCAAATTGCCTGTCGAGATCCCCCAAGTTCAGAGTCTCGACTCGCCACCGAAGACAACCGAAAAATCCAGCACAGAAGTCAAGGCGGCCAATGTCAAGTCAAGTCGAACTGAAAAGATCGAGCCAAATTTAAGGAACAACGAAATGCCAGCCAGTCCGTTGGAAGTTAGTTCACTAATAACGAAACCTAAGCTGTATTAAACCATTCATTTTTTTAGCGTTCGGTGCCTCCTGCGCCTACAGGCACAGCCCAGTTCCATGTCACCTGGAAGGAACTGAGTGCTTCTCAGAAGTACCAGTATTTGAAGTCCATTGAAGTATCTAATCTTTGTAAGATCTTGGGAGCAGGTTTCGATCCGGATACATTTGCGGACATCCTGCGCACCGTTCAAGACTATTATGTACCAAATAAGGAGCCCACCACGGCGGCTGTCCTCTTGGAGGTCAGCAAAAATGACCAGTTTACCATTTTAGCAATGCTCATGTCCGCGGAGGAGAAGAAGGGTAAGTAGTAGCGAAATCATGCCTGTAAAGCGTATGGATTAATTTCTTACTTTAATCTTTTTCAGTGGTTTCTTCTATTTTCAACGCATTCAAAAACTGGCCCAACAAAAATCAGGGTGTGCTGGATAAGCTATCGAAGGCTTACGGCGTGGCGTAAAACCCCAATGTTTCAAGTTTAAATGTACTTATGTTGCTTCAAATTGTTAGCTCAAAAACAAACATTATAAATTTAAAGAGGATGTGTAGATAGGATCCACAATATGTTACACAGAATGCGAAATGTATTTATTTTAATGGTAATTAGATCCGCTAGGTGCGGTTCTTTGGCTTGGATGGGCATTAGTTACGCTAGTTGTGTATTTCTCAGTCATGTGACTCATCTATGAAGTTAGTATTTATATTAGCCCTAATTAAATATGCAGAAGACCATTTGAGCAAACAAAACCGTTCTTGCCCTGCCAGACCATGAATATTGAATAACCAATTGAGTAATACGAATTAGTGTAAATTACATAAATCAGTGGATTAATTCAATCTGCGAAGCCACCTAAAATGGGCTTTCCAGCAAGAACAACAACTCCATTAAGCGACGTTAAGTTGGAAGCGCTGATCAGTCGGGGGACCCGATTCGCGCACATATCATTACAGCGACACCCGCCGGAGGAGAAGCAAAAGGAACCCAAGTCGAGGGGAGGCAGATAAAGCCAGCATCAGCCCAATCCCAGCGAGTATCGCGGGCGACGGGGCCCAGGCGGTACGCTAATTGCGTGAGAGCTGGTGTACTAAGCACAGGGGCCGGGTTTTACTTAATCCCATTGTTGCCGCCGCTAGTTATAATTTAATTTACATGTTTCTTAACAAACGCTGGCTGCGATTTATCTCGGCGCGAGAGAATCCGCGAGAGCGATTGGTCCAGTGTTGCCGCGCCGCTTGACACCCGGAAAGATGCTGGATCCCGACAAAATGTAAGACTACAGGGTATCTGCAATTTATTTCACGGGGTCCAATTTATATGGTTGAAAAAGCATTAAGTGCAATTTTTAGTGAAGTAAATAAAAAAAAAAATTGATTGTCTGAATTTAAAAACATCTAAAACATTTAATGGTTACGCCTTTCAAAGCCCATTTTTTATTCCGGTAAATTTAAGTATTGATCGTTTTGTGTAAAAAAGAAATCTATAGTATATACATATATAAATATTAAATATTACATTTTTCAATGCGATTCTGAAATAAACAATTAAGAAATTATTGCACCGTTGCCGCAATCTGCCATTGCTCTGGACAAAGAGTTTACAAAGGTATTCAATTTAAAATCTAACCCGTAATTTTTGAATAATTCATTAGATATATATTTGTATAGATCTGAGACTGCAGTGAAGTGGCATAGAAATTTCAGTGAAGTTATAATCTACATTTTTATTAATCCCTTAAAGATATCGTTGCACCGGGTTTATTAATATAATTTATAGTTTATTAGAAACAATACTTTTGGTTTAAAACGATGGTATCAATTTGAGTACCATTTGAGTACCATAGTTCATAAAAAATATATAATTGAAGGTATAAATTAAAAATGTGTTATTAATTTTTAGTTAATTCATTAAAAACCGATCTGCAGTCGCAGTGGCAACCCCGCGCTTGATCGACCAGCGCAGCGTTTTCCGACGCTTTTCGGGAGAGCGTGGAATGGAACGGAATGGAACGGAACTGAGCCGAATTGAGCCGAACCGCTGAGCGCGTTAGTTGAGCTTAGCAGTCCAAGCGACTTGGATATAGATATAGTCGCTCCGCCGTGAGATAATCGCGGTTAGTCGGGGAGAATCGAGGGAATTGCGATCTTGGAAGCAGTTGCATCGACTATACACGGAGCGTGAAATACTAAATAAAAAACGACGAACGACAAAATAAAGCAACAAATTCGTAAACAATCAAAGTAACGGCGATTTGTGCGAGTGTAAGTGACGTTGTGCGAGAGCTTGTGTGCGACTAATTTAAAGCCGACTTTAGTTTAACTAAGATTTTATTAACGAAAAACCAAGGGGAAAAACAAAAAACCCCTTCTCTTGTGCAGTGATCAAATGTTTAAAACAATATTTAATAGCTATACTAGAAGTGCACATCAAAGCGAGTCTTTGTGAACAACTGGAAATTACGCAAATTCTGTTTAAAAGCCAGTAAAACATGTGAGAAACGAGTGATTTAGTAGCGATTTCACTAACGTGCAAAAATGTGTTGGTAGCAGCCAGTGCGGCGTATACGTAACGCCGAATCTTGTCAAATCTATAAAGAAGAATCGTTCAAAACAATGGGCCCAGCCTCCCACTGAAACAAATAGCGTTGGAAAATCAAATAGCGTAGTTCACCTTTCATTCAGCCACAACAATAACACTCCGTCGGCCAGAAGAATGCGGCAAAAACAAAACAGAGGTTTTTTTCTGCATTATTTATTTGGTTTTTGTGTGTTTCCCTCGGCTTTGTTTTTTTTTTTTTTATGTTTTGCCGTCGCCAAGTGCACGTCTTCATTTCATTAATTTTAGTTCGATAGCTATGCTTTCGGGCCGCCGGACAACTCGGAGATTACTTCGATCTTCGTCTCAACCTGTGCCAAGCGCAAAAAAACAAAATGAAAAAAAGATCAAGCAAAATAAAGGCAAACCAGCAAACGGCAAACAGCAAAAACGTGTCCCATAGCCCAAAAAGACGCTCACAACAACAGCATCGGGCCAACACATAAAAGTGAACCGGTTGGTTAAGTTTTCGAGCACCAGCAACAGTAACAGAAAATGAAAAAAAAAACAACAGAAGCAGAAAGAGCAGCAGCACCCCTCTTTAAAGTCCCCTGATCCTAAATGTAGCGGCAATAATATGTAAAAGCCGAGAAAAAATCAGAAAAAAAAAATATATCAGACAAAAACGCGCGGCGATACTTATAAATAACAATCTAGATGGCTAAGAAGAAGCCACCTCAGCTCAGAAAGCTGTTTAGCATAGTTTATTTTAGCGCTAATGGGCGGGGGAGGGGCTTCGGTTGGATCCGTTTAACTGGAATCCGAAAAAGATGCTAAATATGCGATCAATAACAAATGGAATATTCCATTCCTGTCCAAGCCTCGCCTCGTACCGACTTTCTTTTCTAACATCCGCTACATTTGCAATTCAAATTAAGTCCTCAGAGTAGCTTGGTACATTTTTGATTTTTGGCAGAGCGTTATCACTCCTTGACTCATATTTTGTATTGTTTATGACGCACTTCCTCCGCGGGATCATTTCCGACCAGATCTGATGAAATATATGTTTTCGGGCTCGATCGATGCCCCGCTATTTGGCCATATAGTTAGGCAGTCGGTGCTAATTAACTTGATTACTGACGCCTTTGCCAAACATCTTGATAATCTCATCTGGGTTTTTGGGCTGGGCACTCTGGTCAAATTAAAGTCATGGGTTCAGATTTTCGGCAAAGAGTTAAGGTACTAGCCATAATTGACTTGTTGGCCGAGTGAATCCCATGCCAGCGGCAATTAGCACAGCAAAAACAAAATACAATTTATTCATATTTATGGCTCAATTTGATCGTTGCTTACGTGCAATCGTGTTTTTTTTCGAACCGCCGCACGCCATTTGAGAGCTGCGAGATGTCGTACAGTATGGTCTCGGTGGATTTATTGAAATGCTAATAAAACGCTAAATGCCCCGGCATGATGAGCCAGCCAATTTAGCGAATGCCAAAGCCCCAAAAGCCCCAAGGATGAGGTTAAAGCCACAAAAGAAGTCAAGCGCCCTGCGAAGCCCAAGTTATTAACTTCCGACTCCGTAATAGAAGCGGCGAACAACAAATCAATAGCCGGACAACTACAGGTTTTTGTTTTCTTCAGCCATCTTCAAGTGAAACTCGCGGCACGATCGTGAGTCTGGCTTTTTTGGTTGAGTTTATTTTTAGTTGCCCTGCCGCCGGACTAAATCAAATCACTTGAGCATTTCATTATATTATTATAGGAGGAAGCGTTCTTTATCCGACGGGCAAACAGCCCCAGGCGAAGTACATATACAAATGTATATGAAAGCCAAGGCGTTAATTCAATCAAAATCATTGCGACGAAACAGACATGACAAAGCGGAGGCAAAGTCTCGCTTCAGAAACCACTTTCAGTCATCAGCGACTATTCGCATCGCATAAGCGAAGAGTTAAAATCAGCCTTGGTTCGATTTAAAGTTTATTACAAAATCGAATACCCCGTATTTTTCGCTAAAATGTCGTGTATTTCGAACATGCTATGTGGATCTCTGTCATTGCGCATACGCCATGTGTGCTAAAAACACCTTTCATAGCATACATTTTGGCTTATCTGCGCTGAAATTTCATGCTGTGGCACTCGATATTAATTTGCATTGCTAAATAACTCAACGGCGTGTCATTTATGTTACTTTTATTCACTGCAAGTCGAGTGTCACGTGTTGATTTTGATGCAAATTAGTTGCTGCTGTACATCGGATGAAATCGTGTCGCGGCCCCCGTTTAAAAGCGGATAAAGCTCAGACGTCGCAATGCGATGCTGGCGTCGAAATCAAGACTTACTTATCCGGCACTTGTGTGTTTCTTTTTGGATCGCTCTGTTGCCAGACATCAGAGATATCAAATATGAATATATATATATGCCAATACGTTGCACCGAAGCATCTCACATTTGCACGCGGAACTATAATTTTTAAGCTATAAATGGAGGTTTGCCTTTAAACTATCTAATCATGGATAGTTTTTTATATTAATTTTTTTAATTCTCATTTTTTTTTTTTTTTCAATGTCAGTCGAATTTTTATATATTTATATATATAGATGTGACAAAGCGGAAGAGTCTGCTATGAACGATAATGTAATGTCTCAAATAACGTTTTACAAGGATTACACCGATTACAACGTTTAACGGCTTAAATAAAGCGGATTTGAAAGTGTTTTTCTTTTTTAATCAACATGTTAACACAAAACCTCTCAAATCGAATGAACAATTGAAAAACAGCTTTAAATCAAACAGTTTAAAAATATTTAACTATACTTTACATTGTTCCACCTACACTCAAAATGGTAGGTGTGCCAGCCATTTTGAATAGGTAATTTTTGAAAGAAATTTTTTGAATACCTTCTTAATAAAACAATAAAATTCCTAATCAAATTAAATTCTACGAAAACAAACTTAGTCATATTTGCGACCTATACGCAAACCTTGAATGGACTCCTTCTTTCAATCTCGGAAATTTAAAACGTTGGACTTCCTGTGTAAAGCAAAAATATAGATTTGAAGGGGGAACTTTCGGCAAAATTCTTTACTATTTTTAGAACACTTATCGCTGCATAAAAAATAATACAATCAAAACCCACTTTAATAAGAAACTTTCATTAAAAGCATTGTTGATCTTGACAGGAAACCTTTTATTTCTTCAGAGCTAAGAAATGTAAGAAAAAAGCCGGGTTGCTCTACATAATGGATTCCTGATAAGGTTAATCTAATTGTATATTTTAATTTAATTCTCAGATGTTTTTTGAATTTTGAAGAGGCAAGGCCGGTAGCTCATGGTCACATTTTTCCAATTTCTTACAGAGCGATCACCAGTCATGCTGTAGCCACAAAGACAGGATGCTTCTGAAGTGACTCGAATATGGACCTTGATTTTTTGGAACAGCTCTGTAAGTACGAAAGACAAAATCCATTCAATTACCACGAGTGTTTATGCACATATTTTCGGCAAGGATAACCAATTCAAATTCAAATGGGGTCCTTGGAGTGGCCCCATTGAAGGCTGGCCCGACTCTCCTCGTCATTGAAAACCAAAAACCAACCGAACCGAAAATAGACATAACGGGGAAATGGCCATTCTAGACTTTCAAATACTCTTAACCAGAAAGGTCACTGTACCAATAGGTTGTTAGAAAAAATTTCTGGGCAAGGAACACCATTAGCAAATTGTTTTAACCGGAATTGTTCACTTTAGAAGAATTACTTAACAACAAATGTAAAGCATATTTCTTCTTTCGTTTCCAAAAGAAAATATTAAACCTCTATATAAGTTTAATTTTACTTTTTATCAAGACCATCATGGTTACCTAGATCGATAATCGATAGATATTCTTCTAAGATAAAACTTAAGATTTTTATGCAAAGTTTGAATAACGTATGCAATAAATCATAATGCGATTTTTTTTTTCAAAAAAACATGTAAAAATGACTTGAATGAATTTTTAGGTAATATAGGTAATTTTAAAACGTTAAATAAAAACGATTATTTCTGAAATACAGAAATGGTGTCAGGAATTTATTAATATCTAACATTCTGATTGAAAATATGAAAATAAAGATACTCCCTTCCTGAAATTTAAAAGTAGAATTGAAATTGACTGGTAAAACTTTTGTTGTCCATTCTGAAAATTAAAAACCCACTTTAGGCACTTCTAAATTAAAGAAAGGGCATCCAAAATTGACTAGGTAAAAGTCCCCCCGTCTAAGGTTCCGCATCTCGTACACCCACACAGACACGGACAGACCGAGAATGAGACAATCAGGATATATGATAGCTGGAATCGTTTAATATATTTCTATACAATTTCGCTCCGACTAGCTGGGATTTGCATGCCACTTGTGCGGCACACGAAACGAGCAGGTTGTTTGATCAATAACCCCGACTTCGGGGGACGGAAGCCCAAATATTTGCACTCCGGTTATGATTTCGCTGGCCGCAGTCAGTGCTCAGATATTTCCAATCCACATCCGACGTATCGCATCGCCCAGTGACTAAACAAATAACAAAGAGTTGCAAATTTCAACCAACTATTGAGATTGTGGAAACAGTTTTCAGTGATTAAACAGGGGGATGCGGTGTACTACGAAAGCAATTGTAAAAATATTTATTAGAGAACAATTGCATAAACAGTGACTGCTATTTAAATCCCAATAAATGAAAAACGATGATCTGCTGCTGCTGAAGTTTCGCTGATTTGAGGGCTCAGGCTCTTATTTTTATTCCAAGCAATTAGGTTTCGTTTTCATCGTCGCTTTCGGTTGGTTACCATGCCGATTTGACTCGCTCTTGGTTTCAGTTTGGTTTTATAGTTTGATTATTAGTTTTTACTTGTTTTCAAAGCATTTTCCCTGCTCAGCGAGTTGTGAAGAGTGCATCAACCGTATGCTCGCTCATACGTGCGTTAGATAATTGTTTTCTCAGTTCGAAACGGAACGGCAGCAGCAGAATGCATCCAAAACGGAGGGTTACTGAAATCGAAACTCCATTTTGTTTCCATGGATGCTGGCAGTCAGCTAACTTGGCCATCAGTGCGATTCGTTTGGGCCAAGTCGCGAGGCGTTCGCGCTGAAAAAGGTTTCGGCGTCCTGCAGACGGGAACTCTCAGTGAAATCCGGTGACAAACGACAAATTAATTATGGACTATCCCAAGACTTTGAATGGTAAATGCTAACATAATCCCCCAACTGTCTGCATAAATTACACAACAATTTGCATTCGGCACGTCAACAATTTATTTTGGCCAAGTATCGATCAAACAGAGCGGGAATTTCAGGGCTTATCAGCGGGCTGTTCCCAGTTTTCAGTGCCCCGAATGTGTTTATTTAACTATAATTATCTCCTGGTATGGTAAACGCCCCCTCAGAAACGTGCGATATTTCATTTCTCTATAAAAGCGATTCCCGGACTTTGCTCTACTTCCAAGATAATAAAAAATTGTTTGCCTACATTACAATATTGGATGTCAATGTTTACTCATTAATTACGTAGCAGGGTAGCTTTTTTCCGACTGATTAGTTTATTGTTTCTTATATGGGAATATTCAATTTGTATATTTCTAGGGAACAGATTTCTATTTGAGATCCTTTTAGCTTTGTAGCTAGTACACACCTGTATTTCCAATTACCCTTCTCTTACGGAATATAATGTGATCTGTAGTAGGCAAAGCGCCTATTAATTGGAAAAATAACAAAACACCTTTTACCTCGACCACCAAACTTTTTAGGCACACTCAGTCTAATATAATTAACTAACAGGTTTTAAATATGTTTGGTTTCTCAAAAAGTATGGCACTGCCAATTATATTCAGAAAAAAAAAATAGGATGGTACACCATTCTCTATTTTATAAATATATGTATAATCCATTCTGCCGATTATATGCCTAGAATAATCTAGAATTTTTAAAGTATGCAAATCTTTCAGAGCTTTACATTCTTTCTTGTTATTATTACAATTTTGTCAATATTTCAGTTATTCAAATTTTGACCAAAATGTTATTTTGAGGGGAATTTCCATTATAGCACAAAAATATTTATTATCGGGGGTAACAAAGAAACATTTCTGTTGAATTTCGTTTGAAACATAAGATTTCTTTGCCTTCCCGGATACAGTGTTATTTTATCATAATTTTTTTTTAATTTACTTTTCTATTTATTTATTTATTTTGTTTCACAACCCGATGTAATATAACGTCACAATAACTATTTTATTTATTTCATCACAAAAACTATTATTAATTGGTTTAGTAATTTGATTAGTTACGAATAAAACCTTGTAATAACTAACGTAATTTTCCTGTGGTATTAGCTCCCCAAGATCTGGATGACTTAAATAGCGATGGCATAGACAATCTGGATCTGTTGATGGAAGGAGCCCTCGGCGACAGCATCCAATTGGGCCACAATGGCCACCTGTCTGGCGGGGGAGGAGTCCACTCCCACATGGAGTCGCCGCACACGCCGCCGATGAATGGCCTGGACTCCCAGTTAAGTGGCTGCGGGCGCATGGGCAGCACACCGCTGGCGACGCAGACTCAGACCCACGTGCATCCGCAGCTGCCGGAGAGTCCGCCGGACTCGCAGCCCGCCTACAGTCCGCTGGGCGAGGCCCATGGCATGGCGATGTCGGGGCGGGACCTCATCTATCCGGGTCTGCCGCCCATGCAGCACCAGGCGAACCTGCTCCAAACGGATCTGGGCCAATATGCCTCTCCTCCGCAGCAACATCACTTTGCGCCTCCACAGGCTGATGTCCGGATCAAGCATGAATCCGGACTGATCATCAATCCGGGCAACTTGCTGTGTCAGCAGCAACAGCAGCAGCAGATGCATCAACTGCAGCAGCAGCAGCAGCTCCAACACCAGATCAATGAGCAGCAGTTTGCGCCTCATCAGCACCAGGATGTGATCCTCCAGAACCATATGCCGTACTACGAAAACGGAGGTGGTGCGGGGATGTATTCGGCCAGCAGCTACCAGAACCTGCCCACCTGCACTGTGACCTCCACCGTGGGCTTGGATCGTGTCCAGGTGATCGGGACCAGCCAGTTGTCGCTGAACCGTGTGTCCGCCCCATCCACGCCCGTGCACTCTTTGTCCCGCAAGCGCAAGATGTCCACGCAGCTGGATTGTCCGGAGTTTGGGACGGCTCCCAAAGTGGATGCGGGCCTGCAGATGAGTCCCCTGCGCGCCTCCCACCACTCGCTGGCCACGCCCACTCCGGCGCCCTCCCACTGCTCCGCCTCCGTATCGCCAGCCCTGTCCGCCGTAAATTCGCAGGCGGACAACAGCCTGGACGGACAGCCCAGTGGGGTGGCCAACGGATCGGGTTCGGGATCGGGATCGGGATCCGGCAGCGAGGCAGGTGATCCGGCGGGGGGCCAGTGCATCCGGTTCAATGGATTCCAGCCGGAGAACTGGCACAAGCTGTTCGACCAGAGCCTGCAGGAGCTGTCTGTGATCTACTACCGCGTGGATGCGGACAAGGGCTTCAACTTCAGCGTCTCGGACGACGCGTACGTGTGCCAGAAGAAGAACCACTTCCAGGTTACTTGCCATGCGCGCCTCCAGGGCGATGCCAAATTCGTGAAGACACCGTCCGGTTTCGAGAAAATCAAATCCTTCCACTTGCATTTCTACGGCGTCAAGTTCGAGGCGCCCAACCAGACGATCCGCGTGGAGCAGAGCCAGTCGGATCGCTCCAAGAAGGCCTTCTATCCCGTACCGTGAGTATATCCGTTTACGCGATGAATTGATACTTAATAGAAGCGTTACGATATGTGAATAATGATAGACTTGTTTACCCGAAATGGTAACCATCACTCAGTAATAAGAATAATGTTGAACATAAATTCGTTTTGAAATCGACTAATAATAATTCATAAAAGCATTATAAATAATATATTAAATATATACATATATATATATATATATATATATACATATATTATGATAAAATATTATATCATGTTTTCACAGCAATTAGCTGATTAACTTACTCCGACTTCTTCTATTCTTGTTCATCTTGATCCTCAACCTTTTCTAATTGGTGTGATTCCCCAGCATTCGCGATCCAGTTTGTTGTTTGCTGGTTCGCAATAGTTCACAAGTTCAAAACAATATATAAACTCATATAAGGGGTATTCACTTAGAATATATTTTGAATTAGGCCCCAGGAAAATAGAAACGAATTTATTGCAGTTGATTAAAAGTCTTGACCAGAACTTAAAAATGCAGCATTATACATATGCACCAGGTTATAAAAAGATTTTTTTTATATAAAATACTAATATTTCAAAGATGTATTCTTGTGAAAAAACATATACACATGGAAAGGAAATAGTGTTTTTTAAGTGGTTTTAAGCCACAACAGAAATATGTGGTAATTTGTATCTTTCAAAATCCTTTAAAAATCACCTTTAAAGGTGTCCAAAAGAAGGTGGTATGAGAAACAGGACATCGTCTTTCTTGATTTTTAAATACTCAGTACATTTGGACTCAAAACATACGTAGCATACTTTAAAACTATTTTAAGAGGTTTAAAAACGAAAAGTTTTAAATATTTTTGTAGTAACTCAAAGTAATTAACCATTTCCCTTCCATGCACAGCATCGATCTCCAGAAGCACATCGTCAGCAAGATCACCGTGGGCCGCCTGCACTTCTCAGAGACGACGAACAACAACATGCGCAAGAAGGGTCGTCCCAATCCGGAGCAGCGCTTCTTCCAGCTGGTCGTGGGTCTCCATGTGCACACCATTTCCGGCAACTTTCCGGTGGTGAGTCACGGCAGCGAGAAGATCATCGTCCGTGCCTCGAATCCGGGTCAATTTGAGTCCGACGTGGACCTGTGCTGGCAACGCGGCCTCACCCCGGATTCCGTGGTCCACACGGGTCGCGTGGGCATCAACACGGACCGTCCGGATGAGAGTCTGGTGGTCCATGGCAACCTCAAGGTGTCCGGCCACATCGTCCAGCCGAGCGACAGTCGCGCCAAGCAGGAGATCGCCGAGCTGGACACGTCAGTGCAGCTCCGTAATCTCCAGAAGATCCGGATAGTGCGATACCGCTATATGCCGGAATTCGCAGTGCACTCGGGTCTCCGGCGGGCGAGCGACACTCGGGAGATCGAGGACACCGGCGTGATTGCGCAGGAGGTGCGAGAGGTGATCCCGGATGCAGTGCAAGAGGCTGGCAGTGTGGTGCTGCCCAACGGTAATGTCATTGAGAAATTCCTGCTGGTCAATAAGGTAAGAAATGTCCTCAGATTTGAAATATCCAGCAAATCCACAATAACACTTGTTACCTTTTAAAGGACCGCATCCTGATGGAGAACATCGGAGCCGTGAAGGAGCTGTGCAAGGTGACGGGTTCGCTGGAGTCGCGCATCGAGCACCTAGAACGTGCCAACATTGGCCAAAACAGCCACCAACTGCGTGCCAAGGATCTGCTGGAGCCGCGCTGCATCCTGCCGGAGCGAGGAGCACCCAAGCCCTTCGGCAGTCGGCGGGACGGATATGAGGTCTGCTCCAGCCGCTCCCTGCAGATCGTCATCTTCCTGCTGATCATCGTTATGGCAGCCTGGTGAGTAGGATCCTATATTCATTGCAGTATCTTTATAAAGTTATTCTTTTTCGTTTAATCCGTTTTGGTATATTGCTTAGGAAAATATCAAATCTTAAAGGATCCATTAAATATTTATATTATAAAAAAAAAAAATTTTTTAATATTTAGAAATATTGACTTGATATCAATAATTTAATGTAGTATTTTTGCTTTGCAAAAAGGTGACCCCGACCTAAAAGTTTGTGGCTCCATTTTCTATCATTTCCGGTTGATTAATGGTCGTTTTATAAATTTTATAACCAGAAAAAAAGATTTAATGAAATTACAAACGAAACCTGTTTTCCTCTCATTAAAGCCTGGCGGCGGTGTCCACGTTGTACTTCGTGGAGCACAACAAGCAGCAGCAGATGGAAGGCTACCCGATAATTGGCAACGGAGTCTTTCGACCGGATGCGGGGCAAACGCACCTGAGCGACGAGCAGAAGCACTACTTCCACACGTTCTTCAAAAACAAGACGCACTCGTGGCCCACTCGGATAGCACTCGTGACCAGCACCGCCCGACCGCCCGGATCCCGGCCAGCGGAGGAGGAGGCGGTGGACCTGGCCGCGGTATTGATCAAGCCCCAGGTGTCCACTGGCCAGCTGCAGCAGAATAACAAGCACGTGCTGATCACAACGTCAGCTCCGCGTTTCAGCAACAAGACCATCAACAGCAAGAAGGGCAAGTGGCCGCCCACCCAGGAGGTACTGCGTCAGGCGGCGGGTCAAAAGTTGCACCTAGCACAGCCGGTCCATGTGGTTCCTCCTGCTCTGGCCAAGGTCCATCCTCCCGCTGCCCCTAACGGCACACTGACCTCCACGGAGAAGCCATCGCAGGCTATTCTCTTGCCCCAGGATTTTGAAAACAACTCCATCGACATCGATGCCCAGCAGAAGCAGTCGCAGCTGAAACTGGACGAGCACATCGTGGTGGTGGGCACCATCGCCAGTCCCGCCTCCGATGCCTATGATTCCAATTCCCCAGCTGCTGCTGCACATCCCATTCGCAAATTCAACCCCGGCACCGTTTATACCCATGTCTACAAGACGGTATCACCACCCACGTCCAACCTGGCCCTGACCACCAATAAGGTGAGCACCGAGCCCGCCCAGAGTCCACTTGCCCAGGCCCTGGATGTTCCGCCGCCGGCGATTCCCCTGCGTAACAGCAGCGACAATCCGGATGCCCTCGACCTGCAGAACCTGAGCAACACCAACGAGTCCGTGGACAACCCCATCACCGGGGTGTATGGCTTCGAGTACCAGGGATCGGGTTTGAGGGAGTCCAATGTGGGCAGGCGGTCAGCCAGTCAACGGAGTCTGGATTGGATCCGGCAGAAGAGAATCAAGGCGGCGCTGTTTGGACAGCCAGCAGAGTGCAATGGGGATGAGTCGGTCAGCGATAATTGCCAGGTGAGGATTGGTTAGTCTAATTTTAATCCCAATTAATAAGTCATGTTCTTTCATTCCCAGTCCGTGTGCTTCGAGGAACTGCCACCGAGTCAGCCTGAGCCGGACAATGTGGATGCCAATGTGAAGGAGCAGCATGTCGAGGACGATCTGCAGTCGGCTGAAGAGCAGGAGCAGGATTCGGACATCATAGAGCCGCAATCTGCCACCCTAGTTGGCAATGAAACCTCTGCTGTTCTCGATGGCCAGCCAGGATTCCTGGGCAAAAGTTCGCATAGCACCGATGCCCTGGCCAAGAAGTTCCCCCAGGAGACGGAGACGGCGATCGCAGCCAAGGACGATCCAGTCTACCGGCTGGTGCAGGCTGCCTCTGCTCAGGATCAAGTGTCCAAGGGCGATGAGACGGTGCTACCGCCCTTCCAACTGGACTGCTGGAGCGTGAGCAGTTGCGTCCTGGCCGCCCAGTATAACCACACCATCGACGTGGAGCAGTTCTGTCCCACCTCGGGCACTTCCCTCAATGTCAGCTATATAGTTCCCGTGTCGCGTTATCTGCAGGCCAGTAGCCTGGAGCTCCATCTGAGGTATGTATGTTGGGTATTAAATAAAACATCTCTTAACTTAGTTGATTGGTTAACTATTAACATTGAAATCTTGGTGATTAGTGTATAATATCAGCTCAACTATTTTAGTATACATATATAAGTGATATAAATATATACAAATATAGACAGAATAAACATTATTATTTCCGCAGCTCCAACAAACCTCTGCAGTGGTCCATCTGCATCGACGATGATCAGGCCAAGCCCAGTGCCAACGCCCAGCTAAATGAGGATGATGAGGCCACGGCCACCAGCGGAGTGAAGATCCTCAAGCAGCAGGGCAAGAATAAACTGAGCCTGGCTTTGGATCTGCCCGCTCGCGGATACTTCCTGCGCGACTTTATGCTCCGCGCCAGCCACGACTTGGAGCAGGTGAGTTTTCCGGATTTACTCAAGCTCTTCCAGCGATTCCTCAACTCTTTTAGTTGCAGCAAAAACTTTGCGACGACAGCGCTCACCTGGCAAACCCCATACTCCAGTACAACTTTAGAATCGTAAGAGATTGTGATTAGTTTACAGCTTAATTTATGACACGGATCGAATCTGAACTCCAAAAATCTACGCATATGTGTATGTACTGCATGTTTGAATGTTGCGGATATGTCCTGGCACCCCCAACACGGAAAACTCGTTTAAATTAGGAAAATGAGAAAATGATATAAACTAAAACTGTTGATCAGCGAGCGGAAGTTAAAATGAATACATTTATACGTAAAACAAATCATTAATAAATGCAAAACAATTATCGACCATTTAAATAAAATATGTAGAGAAATCTTTTAAAATGTTCTTTTAGTGGCTGGGCAATGGAAAAAAGAGCATTGAAAGCTTTTAAATGGTATTTAATTTAAAAAGGGCTTTTAAAATGTTTGTCGCTATTCAAATCAAATGAGGTCAAAAAACAACGACTATGAATGATTTAAGTTATGGTTTTTGAAAAATAAGTATGTACATCAACAGAAATGACAGTTGAACCTTGGAAATTACTAAATAAATAATCTATTCATTTTAAGCAAGATTTTTTAAGTAACAAACATTCTATGAGTATTAGTTGATTTATGGCTGGGCATCATTAGAATACTATTTTAAAATTAATAAGTTAATATAAGAGAAACCTTCAAATTTGACTTTAAATGCAAAAACGGAATACTCAAGACTTGAAGTTTCAAAGTTAAAGCTAAAACAAATGATGAAAGGTAAATAAGCGACAGTGGTCACAAGCACTACTAAATAAATTTTATAAAAGGGAATTTATAAGTAGGCTAAAACTACGCTCATTGAATTTTCGTGTAAATAAGTTTCCTAGGGCCTGAATAAAAAAATCCATAGGTGTCTATAGGACAAATTAAATCACTTTACTATGAAACAATTAGGAAACTTAACAGGTAAACGATCCTTTAGACTGCGAACGGCTGGTCCTTGCCATCCTCGTGGTATTTGATGTACGTCTCTCCGTGCGTAAAGTCCTTGGTTCCCTCGAGGCGACCGCGCGGCGGAGCCTTGTCGTAGTCGAAGGCTTTCTCCGACTTGCCGAACAGCTGGTTGGCCATCTCGATGTCCTCGCGGTACTTGCCCACGACCACCTTCTTTCCAGTCAGTGGATCTGTTATGTCACCCAGCGGATAGACCACCTTTTCCACATTGTGCGTGATGAGTCGGGTGAGTCGATCGGGTAGCTCCTTTATCAGAACCACATCCCCGGTTTTGCACACCTTCTGTGGATCGTGGGCGAAGTAGAACTCGTCCTTCTTGAAGTACTATAAGAAAAACAGGTATACGCTTTTAATTTTCTGAGAAGTGGTATTGCTTACCATATTCAGATTCTTGTCCAGTTCCATGCGGCGAATACGGATCTTGGAGGCATTCTGCTTAATGCAGGGCATGCACTGGCCCATTAGTAGTAGTCCTCGCCTTGACATGATCCTGAAGGATTTTTATTTAAAAATTTATAAAAATAAACAACCGGTTGCAAGGTATATTGGTAGTGTGACCAAAAAGCTAAGTCGTCAAATGTTTTACACAGCTGTTAACTATCGATAAGAACAGCTGTCGCAGGTTTTCAGATTTTGCTTGGCTGTTAATATTTGATAATTGTTAGCTAATTTATTCATAATATAATTGCTCAACCGACTGAAAAATTACTTAGCATTAGCTTGTACAATTTTATCAAATTATTTTCAATAAAGAATAAAATATTTAAATTCGAACTACAATCTACAGCTTAATTTTAAAATTGGCGGTACGGCCTCTGTTAAGATAACAGATCTCATGTACATATCGATTACTGAATCTGATGCAGCCCTGGGTGATAGTATCGAAGTGCGATATCCAGACATCGCATACCTATCGATACCGCGCTCCACGTGTTTTCCCGTCCATTTTCTCGCAGCGCGCAACACGTGCGGAGGTTCCTCCGTGTATCAGTAGTTTTCCGAGACAAACGCAGATAAAATGGCCGACGTGGGTAAGTTCAAAAAGAGATGAATAAAAAGCAGACAGCAACTGTACGGATTATTTGCCTGCAGAGGTACGCAAGGAGAAGAAAAAGAAGAAGATCAAGGAGGAGCCTGTGGACGGCGATGACATTGGCACGCTGCAGAAGCAGGGCAACTTCCAGATCAAGCCCTCCTCCAAGATCGCGGAGCTGGACACCTCGCAATGGCCGCTCCTCCTCAAAAACTTCGACAAGCTGAACATCCGCTCCAACCACTATACTCCCTTGGCCCACGGATCTTCGCCACTAAACCGCGACATCAAGGAGTACATGAAGACGGGTTTCATTAACCTAGACAAGCCGTCGAACCCCAGCTCCCACGAGGTGGTGGCCTGGATCAAGAAGATCCTCAAGGTGGAGAAGACGGGCCACTCCGGCACACTGGATCCCAAAGTCACGGGTAAGTGAAAGCGCATGTTTTCCTCCCCCCAGCCAAACCTAACCTCAATGTGTGGCCGCGTGTTTTTCTGTCAGGTTGCCTGATTGTCTGCATCGACCGTGCCACCCGACTGGTCAAGTCCCAGCAGAGCGCTGGCAAGGAGTACGTGGCCATCTTCAAGCTTCACGGAGCTGTAGAGTCTGTGGCCAAGGTGCGTCAGGGTCTGGAGAAGCTTCGCGGCGCCCTCTTCCAGCGTCCTCCCCTCATCTCCGCCGTCAAACGCCAGCTGCGAGTGCGCACGGTCTACGACAGCAAGCTGTTAGACTACGATGAGAGTCGTAATATGGGTGAGTCTGGCTTTGTTTACCCAATCACATCCGGAGCTACTGCGTCGCTGCAGGATAAGTTTGTCTCGCAGGGATGCAGCTTGCTTAAGTTATTGAAACTCCAGTATTTGCCAACCCGCGCAAATGCACATTGTATATGTTAAAACATTATCTTTTTCTCTACTCCACTGCCGCCTACTCACGTGCTCAGGTGTTTTTTGGGTTAGTTGCGAGGCCGGCTCCTACATTCGTACCATGTGCGTCCATCTGGGTCTCGTCCTGGGCGTCGGTGGCCAGATGTTGGAGCTGCGGCGCGTCCGCTCGGGCATTCAGTCGGAGCGCGACGGCATGGTGACCATGCATGATGTTTTGGACGCCATGTGGCTGTACGAGAATCACAAGGACGAGTCTATGTTGCGACGCGTAATCAAGCCGCTGGAGGGTCTGCTGGTCAACCACAAGCGCATCATTATGAAGGACAGTTCGGTGAGTTGGGTTACTGGGCTTTTAAAGGCATACCCCATGATATTAAGCCGGCAGGTGCCTGCAATCCCCACGGGCATCTGTGACTTTGATTGGGAACAGTGACGCCGCCGATGTGTGTATGTTGGGCAGCGCTTTTCTCCGCGCGCTCGACAAAGAAATTTCGGACGACATCTCTTCTTTTTAAGATCCCATCTTGATAGCAAATAACCGTCCTGAAATTCTCCAGGTAAATGCCGTTTGTTATGGTGCCAAGATCACGTTGCCCGGTGTCCTGCGCTACGAGGATGGCATTGAAATTGATCAGGAGATCGTCATTTGCACCACCAAGGGCGAGGCTATCTGCCTGGCTATTGCTCTGATGACCACAGCAACCATGTCGTCCTGCGACCATGGAGTGGTGGCCAAGATTAAGCGTGTGATCATGGAGCGCGACACATATCCGCGCAAGTGGGGATTGGGCCCCAAGGCGTCGGCCAAAAAGGCGCTCATCGCCGCCGGCAAATTGGACAAATTCGGCCGGCCCAATGAGAACACACCAAAGGAGTGGCTGACCGGTTATGTGGATTACAATGCCAAGAAGCCTGCAGCGGCAGCTCCTCAAGAGACTGCTCCCACGAATGGCTCCAGTGAATCCAGCAAGGTAGTGTACTAGATATATTCCCTTTTGACAATCATTAACTGACTTTATCTATTCAGCGCAAGTTGAGCACCTCCAGTGTTGATACAACTACGCCCACAGCCTCCGATGAGACTCCTTCCAAGGACAAAAAGAAGAAGAAAAAGAAGCACAAGGGCGATGAGGAGGCACCAGCTGCCGAGGAGGATGCACCTGCCGATGCAGAGCCAGTAGAGAAGGAGAAGAAAAAGAAGAAGAAGAAGGATAAGGATAGGGACAGAGAAGAAGCTCAGGAATAGAAATCGAATGTTTCTATAGGATTAGGTTTTATAGAGAACTCTACGGTTTTTTGTAGAGACACCTACCAATTTGCTAGCTGTTAAGTTTAAGGAGTGTTTTTATGTGTAGAAGTGCATACAAATTACAAAATGCATTTAAGTGACATTCGCAATGCAATAAATTGTATATTTCATTGTAAAAGTTTTGTTAGTTTTTCAAGGTCTTAGTTCTCTTTAGCTTTACAGTTGGAAAGGCTTACTCCAATGGAAGGTGAGTTTAAAATGAAAAATTTGTAAGCTTATTTAAATGTAGCTGTCGTTTGCGTTATCTGATGAGCAATAACTTTCGCCCCTAGCTGAAAAATGAAACTTCTCATGTTGAATGCGATTGGTCTTACTGAAAATATAACGCAATAAAAGCCCATTTAAATTACTTCAGTTTTATAATTAACATTCGGCTTAAGAAATAATGAATAATTGTGTTTTATTCTTTGTAGCTTGGGAAACACTTCAAAGGACGACGTATGGATGCAAGTGAATATAAGGTAAGTTTCCATTTTAATAGACATTTTCAGTAATATTAATTCTGATGAGTATTAACTTTCGCCCCTATCTGAAATTGAAACTTCTCTTGTTGAATGCGATTGGTCTTACTGAAAAACTAAAAATCAAGAAATGCTTGTTGAATTTAACATTTTACACAAACTAATCAAAACTTTTATAAATATTTGCAGATCGACAGAATGAATACAATGAAAGTAGTCCCATCAGCAAGTGATGTAAAGGTAAGATGACATTTAAAACGTTTATTCTATATATGTATGTTTTATGATGAGCATTAACTTTCGCCCCTATCTGAAATTGAAACTTCTCTTGTTGAATGCGATTGGTCTTACTGAAAAACTAAAAATCAAGAAATGCTTGTTGATTTTTACATTTTAAACAAACTAATCAAAACTTTTATAAATATTTGCAGGTCAACACAATGAAGACAATGAAATTAATCCCATCAGCAAGGAAATTAAGGTAAGATGACATTTAAAACGTGTATTCAATATGTTTTATGATGAGCATTAACTTTCGCCCCTATCTGAAATTGAAACTTCTCATGTTGAATGCGAGATTGGTCTTACTGATATGTATGACAACTACAATAAATCCATATAATTTTCTACCCTACTTAATAAAATATTTTCCTTTAACTTACAGATTGGTTAGTCAAGGTTGATGCGATCATAATAGAGGACGGTTCTCAAGCAAGAGGTAAATATTGAACCATATAAAAATATTTCTTTTAAAAGTGATGAGCATTAACTTTCGCCCCTATCTGAAATTGAAACTTCTCTTGTTGAATGCGATTGGTCTTACTGAAATACATCACAATTAATATTAAATTAAATACTTGTTCTCCTATACTAAATAAATGTTTTTCTTAATTTTTAGGTTTAATCCCATGAAACGATAAGTTAGGATTCCGATTCCTACTTAAAAGGTAAATATAAAACTATAAAACTAATTGTATTGTGATAAACTTATGTTTATGTTTTAATTAAGTTAAATTTAAATTTGTTGACTTACGTTATACTAAATAACTTTTTAACTAAATCTGAATTACTCAAATACTATGATGAAAAACGAAAGCTGATTTATGTGGCATGATTTTCACATTAACCGCAACAAAACCCTACTCCAATAGGTCCTACTGAAATTTCGCTCAAAAATAATTCCTTTGCCCTATATAACAAACAATTAACTAACAATTGTATTTCTTTTGCTTTTTTAGTGTCCAAAGCATGTTGTTTTTATACCAAGGTAATTACAAATAATCACTTTAAAAAGTTTCTATTGAAAATGATGAAAAGAAAAAGCTGAACTATGTGGCATGATTTTCACATTAACCGCAACAAATCCTACTCCAATAGGTCCTACTGATTATTTTCATCAGAAACAAAATGAATTTTTCTATCACTAGCAAAAACTAATTTATGACGTTTTCTTTTAATTTTAGTCGCTGATGTCTTCCCCGCTGATTTGGTTAAAATGATAAGATTCACAACATATTCCATTCCAAATCTTTATTTTCCAGGTACAGTACTTACAAAATACCCTATCCTATTTTTACTTGCGAAGAAAATAAAAGTAAACAAAAAACATGTGACATTTCTTTAATGGGATTAGGTCATGCGTGTTTTTAACCTAAAAACTCAGCTAAAATCTTTGGCGAGCCTGTTTGGGCGGGCAATCATCTGCCAGGGGTGCAAAAAGGCGCAAATCGTGAGCGAGGCGTCCGTTGGCTTGAAAACTTAAATATGCTTGCATGTGTGTGTGTCGAAACGAGGTTTATCACTGATCCTCGATTTTATACACACCTATAGTGCTTTAATTCAATATACAAACATAAACACGTTTTCTGTGACCTTAAAATAGCAGAGTGAAGGTTTTCTTTTGCCTGACCAGCCCTGCGTTCCATTCCACTATCCCTTGGCGCCCTGCCTATCGGACGCCATTTTTGATTAATCGCAGTATATTTGTCTGTCACTATTTGTGTATGTATTCGGCTATGCTTTTTTTCGCCGCGTCGTCAACCAGAGCTGTCGGTTTATTGTGAAAATAAATTCAACAATTGCGACGCGGTTACGGATTTTCAAGTGCCGACGAACTAACTGGCTGTTACTAGTCACTTTAAGAACAGGTACGTGGTCGTAAATTGGTTTTTAATTGCGGTGCATAAGGACATTGCCGGTAAAGGAATTTTTGTGCGGAGTATAGAGGGTGCTTTCAAGTGACGCATGCGATCGGTTGTGTATGTATCCATTGCGACGCCATGTTGGATTTTCACTTTGAGGTTATTGATTAGTTTGCACCTAGAGGATGTCGTTAATTTTAAAATTTAATCAATTATGTAGGAAAATTAGTGAAACGCAAGTAATGAGAGGAAAATCATATTTAGTATAATTTGGGTGTGGAAAGTTTGGTAACTTGATCGAGTTTACAGGAGGTATTTTTGGCACATGTTCTAATGCAGAATTTACTTTTTCGTTATGTAATAAACAAATCTGTCTCTTATTATATTGATTAGTTTGGTATGTTCTTTGTTTGGTAAAATGTTCTAGTTCTGAATAGTTTTGAGCATTTAAAAATAGAGTTGTCTATTTCTTAATAAATAATAATTTCCCTGTTTTAACTTATAAACATAATTAGTATATTTTAATGTTATTTGAAAACTATCTATTCAAATAACACGTGCCTTTTAGGCTTCTTCGATCTTTATACGGATCTGACATCTTAAACATTTGTGCTCTCACGAAAACAGTCCTTCGCATCTTTAGTGTTGTAAAACCAGGACATTATCCCAAAGTTCTCTCCCTGTCTTCTTCCTGCATTTTTACATAACAAATTTATCGGTATCGAAAGGCGCACGTGCGTGCCACCCCCCTCACCCACTCACACTTGCGGAAGCAACAACAACAGCCGCTAGTCCATTGCCATGTGTTCCTGGGAAATGCCTGAAAGTGTACTGCAGCCAGGGCTCACACACACACTCGCAAGCACGCATGTGGCTGTGACGCTGAGTCGGAATCCGGATTATTTTGTGATCTGATCGCAAATTTGAAGCACAGTCTTTAGTTCACCCTGCTGCTAAAAAAAGTGTCACTTGCAGATGGAATAAATATTGTGCTCAGGCGCAATGCATTTCGTCAATCGTTTGCAGTCAGCATAAGTGCGGAAAATCAGAGTCTCAAAATGTTTTGATTGTGCTCTTCGCATCGCGTGTTTGATTGTGTGGGTGTGCGGGAAAAGGCGCTAAACGAACACCAACAATCGTGGTTATACCGTTTCTGTGATACTGGGTCTGTTTGTAAAAAGTGCGTAATAAATATTCCCGAAAAATGCTCGTTAATATGTCTAATAAATTAGTTATATTGCCATCATGGGCAGCCTCTATTTTGCCTAGAGCTCTGTTTAACCTGTGTGTGTATCTGCTGTTTTTGTCGGCAGTGTGGCCCAATAAATTTGCAATTTGTAAACATTTAACCATTTATACCCAGTATAAAGTCCAAAATTAGAGTAATTCACTCGCAAAGAATCACTAATTCAAATTTTAAAATGTAGTTTTGTAGATTTGTAGTGCTGGAAAAAGTGATCAGTACATTTTCCGGCCAGTGTCGCCAACGCCACATTATTTTCCAGGGCTATTAAGCACTGGAAATCATCCTGATTTTTGAGGTTAAAGTTTTTCCAACGTGTAATAATGATTTTTCTCTGCTTTCTCGCAGCATGACTTACGAACTGCCGCCAATTGTATTAAAGGGCAAAGAACTGACCAAATACCGCCATCTGAAGCGCAAATATCCCGTCTCCAAGGCCTTTCTGCATCGCAACTGGTGGAATGTTAAGAGGTTTATAGTCTACGCCCTCAGTCCCCGCTGCGTGATCAGGAATTATGCCTGGCGCCGGAGGCGAGGCCATCGCGTCCGGATTGTGCGGCGTGTTCGCATCCTGCTCTTCGATCCGCGGATCAAGCGGATGATCAAGCGACGCCTGCAAAACGTGCGTCAGTGGTCCAAGACCTTAGTAAGTCACTACAAAAAGATGGGCAGGATCGAGGAGTACGAGGAGACTGAGGTGTACAGTGTGGCCGAACCCCTGGCCGCCGAGGAGCTTTCGAAGCAGATGAAGCAGCAACTGGAGCTCCTTAAAACGGGCAAGAGGAGCCTCTCTCTTATAGAAGACACCAATCTCAGTGGGGAGGTCCCGTCGAAAAGGCCAAAGAAGCAGAGTGAGGTTACCCACGTGACGCCCAATGAAGACGCCGATGATCAGCAAGATTCAGACTTTGGCCCCTCCAAGAGGGCTGCCGAAAGAACGCCAACGAAGTCACCCGCACAAACAGCCGCTTTGGAGGATGCTCCAACCCCTGCAACACCCAGTAAGGAGCAGAGCGGCCAGACCAGCACCTGCTCCAGCGCCGAAAAGCCGGACAAAGTGGAAAAGGCCGGTGGAAGCAAGTTCCTGGACATGCTCATCAGCAAGGTGCGCGTAAAAAACTTTGCGCGGGAGGACAACATGCCTTCGGAATCCTTTGCAGCTCAATCCTTCGTGTCCGAGGATGAGGGAAGTGAGGACTTCGTGGGCTTTGACGAGAGTGTCCACCAGCCGGGCATGCTCCTCACGCCGCTGGTCCCCATCAACTGCAAGACCCAGGAGGGGAACTCGGCCTTCGTTAGCGAAACGTTGGACGCATATATGCGGGAACACCACATCAACGACGACGAAAAGGACGACAAGGACAAGTTGCTCGAGCCAATGGGACACGATGGCCAGGTCACCTCGCACAGCATGCCGCCGATGATGGATATGCCAGCCGTTCCGGAAGCACTGCAGCGCTTGCGAACGGTGGCGGAGAGGCGGCAGTATCTCCAGCGCTGCAAGAACCACAAGATGGGAATCATCAACAACGAGGCCAATATATACAGGGAGTTGCAGCGTAAGCAGCGCCAGCGAAAGGTGAAGGTGGGGGCCATGCAGGGTCTGCAGGCGCCCTCTTCTCAGATGCCCTTCACCCGCCAGGGCTGGCAGGCAGCCAGTTACGTGGCCACCGAGAACTCCAACTACTACTATCAGGTACGTTGCTCAAAAGGGGTTTAACTTGGATTTTTGCTAATAATCTTTTGCTTATTTCAGGTAATCCAGGTGGATGGAGAGATGGTCCGTCTTCCAGGCGCCCAAGGCAATAATCTTAAGCGCGAGAAAAGCCCGTATTTGAGCAGACTAACTAATAAAGAAGAGAACGAACTGAAGTGCAGCGGCCAGTGCTTAGATGCGCGCATCTGCAGGGAGCTTAAGGTGATTCCCACAAAAGTGGGTCCACCGAGAAACCCAAAAATCCTTAACCAGTTCCCGCTGCCCGCCATTTTTCGCCCCTGCCCACTGTCGAAGAAACCGTTTCAGAGACCACTGGACGATGATACGGCCGCGTTGCTTCTCGCCGGAGGAAGCATGGCGGTGGTTAGCATGCCAAACGTGCAGCTGGATGTAATGCCCCAGCTGGGCCGTCCACTCGACGAGATTGCCAAACGGTATCTGCAGCACATCCTGCCCCATCACGACATAACGCGCGAGTGGGCCGAGTTCAGTGTGTCCACGCTGCAGACGCCACCCTCCTGCATGAAGGATGCCGAAGAGCAGGCTGCTCAAACGCCAGCCGGTCGCCGGAAGAGTTTCACCTTCGTCATTCCCTATCTCAACGATCGGAATCACATTCTTGTGCGGCGCGTGGTGGATCGATCGGAGGAGTTGGACGAAAGCTTTAATGAGGTGCCCGAAAAGCTCCAGGAGTTCACTTTCCGGGAGGAGCTGCCATCTAAACCGGATGTCGATATTCTAGCCTGTGCAGACATGATCAACGACATGATTAACACTGTGGCAATTAGCTGCAGCGAAAACAGTTTTATAAGAGAGGATCCGGATACGTTAAATAACAGTGCTTCACAGAGCAAATCGTCTGATCTAAGTCCCTCAAAGGAGGAGACAGGCAAGGATGCGGCTAAGCTTGGCGGCAAAACAAAGCGACTGCCCAACAAGCAAAAGCGCCTGGCCAGCGAGCTCAGGCGATTGAATGCCACAATCATAGACGCTGCTGCCAGGAACGCAGATGGTGAGTTGGTCAGGTCAACATATCTGTAATAAGATTGTAATCCATGATTTGTTTCCCTTTCAGCCAACAAACCCTGCATTAAGGATCACTGCCAATTGGGCTGCCTGTGCGCCAGCTTGGCAGGTACAGAATTACCTGTACGGGATCACTGCGGAAGGGCAGAGTGTGTCCTAAATTGTCGTTGCCTGGGTGCGGAGAAGGGTCGCGTCATGCGGGTGGAGGCAGCAGATGTAATATTAATAAATGACTATTGTCTAAGCTTTCTGTTTTATTAATTTTTTTGTTTGTATAATTCAGGGACGAGGAATTTCCAACGAGGATGCGTTTAATTTGCGTCGGAAGGCCACTGCGAGGCTAGCCAAGATGGAGAAGGATTTCACCTCCACATTGGTGCTTACCGACAACGAAACGCTGTTGATTAATGAGTCGCAGGGCGACAAAAAGCGACGCTGCACAAAGGCCCCCAAGCGCTACGAGGATTTCGATGACACCATGTTTGACGAGGAGGAAAAAGATGTGGTATCACCCACCTCGAAAAAGCAAAAGAAGATTGCTGCCGCCGCTGCGGCTGCCGCAACGGCCGCTGCTGTCGCTGCTGCTGCTGCAGCTGCCAGTGCCAAGATAGCTGCTCCTGCTCTAAGCGAACCGTGCTCGGTGAAGGATACGGATTTGGCCAAGTTAAAGCATTGCTTTGTGGGGCTCCGTCGCTTGCCAGACATTGATAACCTGGCAACCTTCTGCATGACCCACCAACTGTATAAGTGCTTCTGTGGCGGAGACTCACCTGATGGAAAGCCCGTCGTGATCGAGAAGGAGCAGTGGAACGCGCCTGTGACCCACTTCAATCCAGAACTGGCCACCAGGGCTCACTACAGCTTTGAGCGACCGCCGGAGGAGATGCCAGTGAAAAAGAAGGGCAAGGAAAAGAAACCCAAGGTAAAATTGGAGCAGAAAGCGATCGAAGAAGATCCAAAGCCAAACACCTTTGAAGAGGAGTGTTCTCCTTCCAAGACTGAACCCAAAGAAGAGCCGAAAGTACCTCCTTCCCTATTTAATGATGAGTCTCCTCTACAAAGATCCATTGAGTTGGATACAATCTTCAGCTATTTCCGATCGCGACCTCATATCTGCCGGCGAGCCATTTCTGTTCCAAAGAACTCCTACCAGCGCCTAAACAAACGGCGTGCGGAGCGAGTCCGTCAGCACTCGGCCCGCCAAGAGACTCCAGAAACGATAGAGCTTCTCAAGACTCGTATGCAGGGTGCCATTACCTACTACCGCAAGGAACTCGATCGGCAACGGAAGCGGGAGCAGAGCAAGAAGTCCGCTAACGCCCCTGTCATAGAGGTGCGTGATGATTCCGATGGAAGCGAGGTAAGCAGCCGAAAGAGAAGTGGAAAACCTGCAAAGGCAACGACTTCAAGCAAGCGCATGAAGCTCAAGTCGGATACGCCCTCGCCGCCGGAGGAGGACAATAAGTTGGACATTCAAGTGCCCCGCATTGCCGCCTGCTACTCCCTTAATTCCGCATCCGTGGATGTCCTGGGGTCTGGAATGGCAAACGCCGCCGCCGCAGCTGCCGCTGTAACTGGAGCGGCACACAGTTCCGCCGAGACGGATTCTCCCAACTTCCGGTCTTTCTACAACGAAGTGGTCAAAAACATGAACACCCTGGTCAGCAAAAAGATGCAGGACATTGACCTGGCCCTACAACGCGAGAGCAAGATCATCCCGGCCCCCAACGAAGAGATCCTTTGCATCATTAAGTGGACCAATTTCCTGGCCGCCTTTGAATCGGGTTTTGTGTTCATTTGGGACGTCCAAATGAAGACCCACAGCTTTCTGGCAGCCACCACCGCCAATTTGATGCCCTCGGTGTGCGGCGCAATCGGAGTGGTGAATACAATGTTTGCTCCAGATCCACAGGCACTGCCTCTAATGGCTCGGATGCTGATGAATTCCACGCGGAATGAAAACACCAACCGTCTTGCCGTGGTTATGCAAGGCAGGAAGAGCTTTTGGCTCGTCAAGGGATTCCTGCGACATATGGAAGGCAATGCCTGCACGAAGCCCACACCGACGACTCATCCGCTGCTAACCAAGAAGATCAATGTGTTGTGCTCGCTACTGGTGAAGCAGCGCATTAGGGAACACCAGAAGAAACTACACAGCGGCGGAGGATCACCCTCTGAAGTCTCCGATAGTCCGGCCGCAGATGTTGCTGCACCAACTTCGCTGCTTGCTAAGCAACGCCCTCGGGAGCATCAGAAAAGGCCTAAGAACGAAGAAGCGGCCGTCAGTACTACTTCGCTAGAGAGTTCGTCAGCTGGGGAGTTCACCTCTTCGGTTCCTTTATCTAGTGCGGTGCCTGCTTCTGCTGTTAGTTCTGGAACAGCTGGTCCTTCTGTCGGTGACGCCAATAGTTTATCACCCGGTACTAAATCTAAAAGCAGCGCCTCCGGAATCCGTAGCAATATCGAGTTTCGGAAAGTTAACCACTGCGATGTAGATGAACTCCAAATACCCGAATTGCACAAGACCGACCACCGTTGGGTGGTGCTCGACATCTTCGATGACTTTTCGCATATCTTCGTGCCCGCCTTCGGGGACATGATCTCGCTGACCAGGATCCACAAAGTGATGAAGGTGGCCGAGGACACTCAAAAGGTTGTAAAGCTGCAGTTCTTCCCCAATGCGCCATACGACGCCTTCGTGACGCCATCGTCCAAGAAGAAGATCTACTTTGGACCGTTGAGCCTGGACATGCCGCCGCCAGTGCTGGTTTTGCTGCAAAGCGTTGACCGAAAGATGATGCTGCGTGAAGTATACCAGCGAGAGCACTCTATTCCCGTTCAGCGCAATCGACGGAGTATGGCCCTCTGGGTGTTGCATGTGAACGGACAGGTGCACTTTGAGATTGACATGGAGTCGACGGCTAAACTGGCGGCACAACAGAAGGATTCTACGGCGATTTCTGGACTCAATGTTGTGAAAATACCGTCCCAGTTATCTGTGGAAATAGAAAAAAATGATGAGACGGTATCACCGGTGGTAATTATCGACAGTGATGAGGAAGACGATGATGCGGATAATCAACTAGTAATCGATGAGCAGGAGGACCAGCAGCTGGTGACGGAGATTAAGCAGGAACAACTGTCTCGTACAAACTTCACAATTCAGACTTTGCCCACTAGTGGCGCATTGCAGATCACTACCTCGGATTTGGTAGCTCCGACCACACGTCCAACCAAAGATGTGACCACTTGCCAACTGACTGGGGGTTTCATGCCGTTCATTGCGAATGTACCCGCCAAGAATGGAGAAATGCCACCCACCACCCAATACCTGACTCCCCAAGTGCAGGTAACTACGTCGGCAAGCGTTCCCGAGACTACCTCGCCCAGTTCCTCCACCAATTCCCCAGCAGCCAAATTCAGCCGTTTCTCGGTGGCGCACAACAAGATCAACGAGTCGCTGCAGGAGCTGCTGAGCAGTGGGAACACTGTAACTCCTGGTGGCATAACTATCACCAAGCTGGAAAGCAAGGACAAGAAACTGCCAAACGAAGCCGTTCAGATTGGCAGCAAGCGCAGCGTAACCGGGGTTGCTAAACAAGTGTCCAAGGCGATACCAGTACCGGGTACAGTTTTTTCAGTCGGACATGTCATTAGACCATTGGCAAATCCTAATCTGAAAGGCATTCAGCCCATACGACCCGCAGCTGCGGGAACGAACGCCGGTGTTAAGTTGTATCCCAGACCATCCATTGTCGCCAGCAAGCGGCAATCCGTGCCGGGAAATGCTAAACCGGCGGTGCCGACGACGTCCCGTCAATCCCTGCCAGCCAAGGTGACAATTGCCAGTGATAAGCCATCTCCAGTGTGCGCCACTAAGCTGCCAGTGTTGGCTGAGCCCCCTGTACGCGTATCCCTGCCAGTTAAACCTTCAACATCCGGCAATCAGCTGTCGTCTCGTCAATCTCTCCCAGCAAAAGTAGCTGCCAAACCCGTTGCATCAGCTCGACCGGAACCGGTGGCATCGGCTCCCCAGAAGGCAGCCAACGCTCCGGCAAATCAGCAGGGAAACGAAGACTGCTGCTACGGAATCATGGGCGCTAAGGGATTGCCGCGCTTTCGCGTCAAAGTCCAGGGCTCTGTATTTATGGTCAAGATACCCGAAAATGGAGTGCAGCGCTTCAAGACTTTCGGAGCAGCCGCCAGCTTTCTCAATCGGTGAGTGCATGCGAAACCGTTTTCCACAGTCTAGATGCTAATTAAAGTATTCCTTATTTACAGCCACTTGTCTGAGAAGCCGAAATTCAAGATGCACTTGCCGGCACAGTGGAAGTTCCTGCCCTTGGAGCGTTCGCCCATCAAACAGAATAGCACCTCAAATGTGCCATCTAAAAATCAGCAGCCCCCGGCTGCCATCCTAATCGAAGATTGAAGCGTTCTTCTTAGTTGCCCATCACATTTAAACTACGCTTATTTCACCGAAAAGTTTTATAAGGCAGCTCACACGTGCACTCCCGCTTTTTCGGATACATATTAAATATGTAAACTGTTTAGGTTGTAGGTAGACTTATAGATTAACACCATTTAATGTTCTTATTGAGTTTGATTATGGTTACACAATTTTAAAATTTACATAAACGTATTAGCGGCGACTGCAACAGAGTCAATGCGAACATTTAATAAATTTAAGCTGTTCCGGAGGATTATGTAGATCTTATAAGATATTATATTATGTACTATAATTAATTCAAAAACGTAGCGCCAATTGTTTGTTGGAAAGGCTGTTTAATTTTTGTATATTCTGCTGCATAATTTCAAAATTTTGGTAATTGCGCAGCATAAGTTCTGAAGTTTGTATTCTTAAGCTAAAAACTTTTTAAATATACTTTAAAGACAAAAAAAGTTTTAATTATTGTTAGTCGTAGAATAAAAAGAATGCAGAAAGAATGGTATTAAATATTTTAATTTTTTTCACAAATTCGGTTTACATAGGCAAAATACTTTGTAATAGAACAGTAGGTACAGCATATCTTTTAGTCAGGAATGAGAAATTAAATATTTCAGAAGTATGAATGGCGAATTTTGATAATTTGGCGCGCTTATCAGCTGTTTCCCGTCCCGATTCCAATTCGTTCTGCCAGCGAACAGCTGTTATTACCACCAATGCGGTCCGATTGAAAAGGGGTAAAGGAAAACGTATTTTAAAACTAAAACCAATATTTACGCAGCTCGTTGCTTATTGTTTTTGGACATAATTTATATAAATAAAAAGCTAGTCATATCAGAGCTTTGATAGTCAGCTGATAACAGCGAACGCAACACAAGGTGCAACAACAATTGGCAAAACAATCGACCAAGGTCAGCCTTAGATATAGAACCACAAATACAGACGATCAGCAATATAAGCGCTACTAAATCGCTTGCCTAAACAATTTGCAGATATCGCAGGCAAAAGCTCGATCGATTCCGATTCCCCAGACCCCAGATATTCAGCCACCGTGATCAGGGGAAGACCTCTGAGCTGCTGGACGAGAAGACTACTGAAGATGGGCTGTGACGAAAAGCGAGAGCCCGCCGGCGGAAAACTCCTGGTTGGGGACATTTCGGCGCTGACGAGGGACCACTGCCGCATGCGTTATCCGGCGAAAGTGGAGCGCATCATCAATGAATTCGTCATGGGCGGACCTGAACGGATGCAGGTTGTCTCCGACTTCGACTACACCATCACCAAGCAACGCACGGAAGACGGAGGAGCAGTGCCCTCCAGTTTTGGTATTTTTAATGCCTGCAAATCGCTGCCGGAGAACTTCAAGGAGGAGACGGACAAGTTGTACCACAAGTACAGGCCCATCGAAATAGATCCGCACATGCCAATAGCCGAGAAGGTGCAGTACATGATCGAGTGGTGGACCAAATCGGGGGAACTGACCAGCGGCTTCCCCTTTGACCAGTCGGAAATAGATCAGATAGCCAGCAAATACAAACATGCGCTACGTGACCGAACCCACGAGTTCTTCGGGGACCTGCAGCGTCTAGGCATTCCCACGCTGGTCTTTTCCGCTGGACTGGGCAACTCGGTGGTCTCCGTTCTGCGCCAGGCCAACGTAATGCATCCGAATGTGAAGGTGGTATCCAACTTCCTGCAGTTTAAAGATGGTTTGCTGGATGGCTTTCAGCAGCCAATGATTCACACCTTTAACAAGAACGAAACCGTGCTTGATGGCAATGATTACTACGACCTGGTGCACACCAGGGACCACATCATCGTCATGGGCGACTCCATTGGGGACGCGGACATGGCTTCCGGGGTGCCAGCCTCCTCACACATCTTGAAGATCGGTTTCCTTTTCGATCATGTAGAAGCCAACATGGAAAAGTATATGGACACTTTTGATATCGTTCTCGTGGACGACCAGACCATGGATGTGCCCAGGACGCTGCTCGCCCTCATCGAGAAGCAGCACCAGCTGAACCTGCAGGCTGGCAAGCAGAGCTCGCTTTAATTCCCGAAGGCAGAAGAGCTCAGTCTGAAATGTACTCGTAGCAACTCCCGCTCTCTCATTAGCAGGCAAGTTGCTAACTGAAAACAACAGAAGCTACTAATTAGGTGGTTTAGGCTAACCATTTTACTCATCGTAACGAATGAATGTATATTTCATGTTTTCAAATCATATTAAAGACAATGTTGTGCTTTGCAAGAGAGGCTGGTCTTTGATTTAATTGGATAGTTTTTATCAGAATAAATATTTTTTATGTTAGAGGAACTAGCTGAGTATCACAACATTTATGAGATATGCTCTTTTTTTAGCTTTGTCATAAAATCATAAGCATTAAATCTTAAATAATAAAAAAAAACTTAATTTCATTTAATTGAATTTTGACTTTGGAAACCGTGCTTTAAAATAAAAGATAAAATGATGATTAAAAAGGCTTACATTTCCAACAGTCGATTTCACCACAACAAAAATTCTAGAATTTTCAAATGGAAACCTATCGAAACTGAAATCGGGAAGGCCCCTTTGACTAGGGATGGACGACGTGCCAGTCATTCCAGTCCAGTGATGGCCTAGCTGTCGATAAGTTGCTATCGAAATATACAAGAGAAATATACAAATCATTTGCAAATTAAGGTTTTACGCATTTTAAATTCGAAAGTATCGGGAGGGAAAGCGTGCAAAGCAATAGATTTTTATTCGGGGAGCAAGTGCACGACAGCCACCGCGGAATCACAGTATTTCGCCCGCCCCCGGAGCCTGGTGAAGAATGTGGAGGAGGGCTGACTAAGTGAGTGGAAGCAAAAGGCTGGTGGATTCATACCGATCCGAGTCACTAAAAAACTCAAAACCGCCGCGTCATGTTCGGATTCGACGGAGAGTATCGCCGAAGACCGGTGCAAAGTCTGGGTGGAGCCTCGCACACCTGCGACCGGGACACCGTGATCAGAAAGGCCGCCCAAGAGCGCCAGAAGCGCAACGAGCTGCGCCAGAAGGAAAACGGTGCGGTTGTTCTGCAGTCCTACGCCCGCTCCTTCATCCACCGACAGCGGCGAAAGCGGGCGGAGCGGGAAGCCTTCGATAGCTACTTGTTAGCCCACAAGGATCGCATCACGGAGGACGAGAGCCTGACCTTCCTTTTGCGGCGTCTGAACTTCTTTTACAGCAGTCGGGAGGCCAAGGATGGCGAGCGATTGGTAAGGTTGCCATGACTTATTCTTAACCTTTTTAATTAATTTAATTTTAAATGATTCCCCCAATTTTCCACAGATCGAGGTCTGTCAGCAGATCCTACGACAGCCAGCTCGCCTGATACGGCATTCTTCTCTCGACTCTACGTGGCTTTTGAGGCTCTGTAAGCTGCTGGACACGTGCTTGCTACAGCTGAGTCAGTCGCACACGGCCCAGGCCATTCCCTTGCGTATGCTGGAGACCTTCACCACCGTATCCTCTGTCCAGCGCTATGTGGAGGATGAGGCTATGCTGTTCCAGTATCTGGAGCGCGTCTTTGGCTTTATGATTGCCCGTAACTACTTTCTTCGACTGCGACGGCTGCTGGATGACAAGTGCCCGCCCTTGGATGGAGAGACCTTGCATGCTCCGAGTCCGCTAGCAGAAGCTCTGCTCCAGCTACTACTGCGTCCTCTGGCGGTGGCTAAGCGGGCCTCTGCTGGGGGCCAGTTGTCGCCCATGTCGCTGGCCGTCTGTCACAACTTCATCCGGGACATTCTTGCCACGGCACACACGGATCCGCTGCGGTACTTTCTGCTACCATGCTTTGCGCAAAACGCGGATTTTCCCTTTGACTTGCTGATGCGCTCACTCTTCGACGCTCTGGAATCGGTTGGGCCAGCGGAGTCGGAGAGCACGTCCAGTCGGCGCAGCTTCCTTTTTCACGGAGCAGAAACGGGCCAGAAGGCCAAGCGCTTTGACTCGCTGTTCTCTTCCTATCTACTCAACTCCCTCCTGGTGCTCGATCGCAGGCAGTTGGGTGAGTTTTTAACGGATGAACTCTAATAAGCAATAATTAATCCTTTTCCTATATCAGCCTCCCTGCAGCAAACCTCCCTGTTGGTCGTCTATGTGCGCCTCATCGCCGAAATGATGCCCAACATTCTGCAGCTGCCCAAGTCCACGCTGCGCGGCCATGCTAATGCCCCTCATCGTCACAGGGACAGCGATGATGAGTCCGAGGACTCGGAAGAGGAGGAAGAGGAACTGCCATCGGCTCGCACATTGGACTATGATATGGAACAGGCTTGCCGAGCCAGCAACGAACTGACTGTCAAGGAGCGCGACTGTCTGTTGGAGTCCATTGCCATACTGAATGAAACGGAGCGGGTGGACTTCATTGTCCAGCAACTGGATCCGCACATCGATAACAGTCAGCTCATCTATGCGCTCTGCGAGATTTGTCACAACCTGATGATCTACAACAAGCATGCGGTCTTTGAATACAAGTGAGATGCCCTAACATAAATTGCCTTTTCAATATCTTATCTATGACCCTTTTAGATTGCTGTATACGTTGGCTTTTACTCCTAAGTTCATACGCGCTGTGTGGTTTAAGTTGGCTGCAGAGTCCACCCAAATGGGCTTCTCTGCTCCACTAACCCTTATTTCCAAGGGCGTTGTGCGTGAGTGTCACTTGAAACAATATAATTACCCCTTTTCTAAGTCGATTTTTCTTTCACAGCCAAACCACAAGGAGTGGATCGAACTATTCCTCTCTTGGCCACCTTTTGCATGCTTTTCGGTAGGCTACTGCCCACCCTCCATGATGTGGAGTTTGGGGAGAACAAGCTGTTGCTGCAGGTCCACTCCACCATTAACCATGTCCGACTCATGCCCTTTTCTATTGCGGAAATTGTACAAATGTCCAAGACACTGAAGGATATTAGTATGGGCCTTGTGGAGCTGGCATTTCCAGAGACTCGCAGCAATTTGGCCAACTACCGGAGTGTCCTGGGTCACACGGAGGCCGACGACAAGAAGTTGCGGCATCAGAAGCAAATCTGGGCCAACCTGCTCAATGTGGTCGTCTTTGTGCTCAACCAGATTCACACACGCGACTTGCGTTTAGGCTTTTGCCCGGAGGCACACTGGACCGTAACCCGGTTGGACCTGCCGCTGGACAGACCTACAGATCTACCGCTGACCCATAGCAGTCGTCTGCGGGGAATTCGACCCTTCCAGCCCATACGGGACTTTACTCGAGAAGATTTCGAGAACGGGCCGCCCATGTCAACCAAGCAGATTCGCTCCATAACCATTCTGCGCGAGATTCCCTTTGTCGTGGCTTTTAACAAGCGGGTGAGCATTCTGCAAGGTTTGGTGGCGGCCAACAAGATGCGGGTGCAAGGCAATCTGCAAGCCTTTCTCCAGGGTCCTTCAGTTATGATCACAGTGAGGCGGTCTCATCTTTACGAAGATGCATATGACAAGTTGCGTCCTGAAAATGGTAGGTGTTATTTCCAATACCTACACTACTTAATATTAAAAATTGTTTTAATTTTAGAACCGGATCTGCGCTTTAAGTTCCGCATACAGTTCGTTTCCTCGCTGGGACTGGATGAGGCTGGCATCGATGGCGGTGGTGTTTTCCGCGAGTTCCTTTCGGAACTGATCAAAACTTCCTTTGATCCAAATCGTGGCTTCTTTATGTAAGTGTTATCAAAATATTTAAGGTACCAGGCTAATCTTTTCATTTCCTTAACAAGGGTAACCACGGACAACAAGCTTTATCCCAATCCTAATGTAGCCGATCTCTTCGAAGACTATGAGAAGCACTACTACTTCATTGGTCGCATCCTGGGCAAGTCTATATATGAAAACCTGCTGGTGGAGCTGCCATTGGCCGAGTTCTTCCTCACTAAGTTAGCTGGCAAATACTCGGATGTGGACATCCATCAGTTAGCCTCCTTGGATCCGGAGCTGTACCGCAATCTGCTGTACTTGAAGGACTATACAGGCGATGTTAGTGAATTGAACTTGGACTTCACCGTGGCAAGTAGTTCACTGGGCCAGACACAAATTGTCGAGCTGAAGCCGCAGGGCCAGAGCATTCCGGTGACCAACTCGAATCGCATTGAGTACCTGCAACTGATAGCCGACTACAAGCTCAACGTGCAGATACGTCGTCACTGCAACGCCTTCCGCAAGGGTCTGTCCAACGTCCTGCCCATCGAATGGCTGTACATGTTCAGCAACAAAGAGCTGCAAATACTCATTTCGGGAGCCGAGATACCAATTGACCTGGAGGATCTTAAGAAACACTGCAAATACGGCGGTGAATTTACTCCGGAACACCCTTCGATTGTTGCATTTTGGGAGGCTCTGGAAGGTTTCGATGATCTGCAGCGCAGGCAGCTGCTTAAATTCGTCACCAGCTGCTCCAGGCCACCATTACTGGGCTTTAAGGTTGGTATTGAATAGTGCATTAGGCATACCTATGTTATTTATTCAATTTGCGTTTCTTTAACAGGACCTGGACCCACCATTCTTTATCCAAAATGCTGGAGACATGGAACGGCTGCCCACGGCCAGCACCTGCACGAATCTGCTTAAGCTTCCCCCCTTCAACAATGTGGAACAAATGCGTGAAAAGCTGCTTTATGCCATTCAGTCCGGCGCAGGCTTTGAACTCAGCTAATCTGTCAATCCTCAAAAACCTCCAAACATATCCAAAAATCACAGCCCCCAGAAAGGAATAACAAAGTCCCATACAAGTTACCCACCTGGCAGAGAAAAAGGATCGCAGGACGGCTGGTCAGAAGGCAGGCAAACTATTCCAGTTAATTTACAACCAATGTACATTTTGATTAACGTAATTGCTTAGTGTAAAGTATGAAGCTTATGAGGTCTGTTTATCCAAGTTTTCTTTGTAGTTCGTTTGAGTTTGTTTTTCGTATAACAAAATATAAATGTAAATCAAAGCGAGCTAAGAATATTTCAATAAAGGGCAAGCGTTGTCAGTCCGCACGTTTGATGGAACTTATTTATTGTGAGATACCCCAGTATGTATCCATGTTCATTAATCATCAGGTGCCTGGAAGCGCCACCGATACCGCGTCCAACTGCCATGCCTGTTGAATAATTCGTTCGTATACCAGCTGTGGCGCTGAGAGGGCGAAAAGAAAGTCAATGTGATTATAGCCGGGCACCTGATACATCTGCGTAATGCTGTTCCGCAGTTCGCTGACCAGGCGCTGCACATCCGCCTGACTGGACAGTGCATCCCGGTTGCCATGAAAGATCTGCAGCTGCAGGCGAACATTGGCCAACTGATATGAGGGGGGCGTGGACTGACCATATCGCAGCGCATTCAGTCTGGGCGAGCGGTAGTCATACTGCTGGAATTGGCCTGCGGACGAAACATAATACCCATCAATGGTAATCTCACCGCCTCCAAGTTTATCCCCTCTACTAGGGGGTGGCATGCGCAGGGCAAAATCAGGAAAACTGGTAAAAAATTTTCCACAGTTTTATCTTTAAAAGACTTAAAGATTTAAATGTGGCCCTTAGTTTGTTTTAATATTATAGTAATGATAATACAACCTTAAACCTTTTAATGAATTTATTTTATAATTTATTAAATATTATTGAAGTTTTTGGAATTTTTATTGATTAGTAATAGTTGTTTTCATACATTTTAACTATTCATAACTTTGACAAAGTAGAAATGGTTGGGGTTCGAAAGAGGTTTAGTTTACTACTGATTGCTGATATTAAAAATAATAATATAGGAGTCAAAACCATACTTGTGAAATTATCAAATATCTTTAAGAGCTTCCATTATCGTTCTGATTTATCCCAGTGCATTAGAGCATAAGTCTGTTGGCCGGACTTACCGCTATTAATGAGCTGCCCGAAATGTTGCAGCTGGCCCCGCGAAATGCCCGCCGGCGTCGTCTCCAGGATGCGTGGCAAGATGTTCTGGCGACGGAACAGAGGAAGGCCATTTTGTTAGGCTTAAACTCCCGAAACGTTTAAATTTTATGAGCAGCGGCCGGAAACAGGACCTCACCTCTCCCCTCCACTCCTCTCTCACCGTCCTGACCAATCATGTGTGTATCGGTGTGTGTGTTCAGGCTGCTATTTCCGTTTCATTGCGACACAAAGCATTTGCGGAAGTGCACACAGGCACATACACACGGCCACTCACACATGAGCGGGCACAGGAGCGAGGTCTCGGGCCAAAAGACCAAGAGGTCCTTGCTTTGATCCTGCGGCCGGGGGAGCGGAGCTGAATTTATATTGCGAGTATTTGTTTTGAAATTAGCTGCTTATTCGCCTCAGCCCCTGATTAAGGTAAAAGCAATGGGCTTTTCAGTTTTATATTGAGATTGAGATTGATATTGATATTGCTATCGCCCTAGGCTGCTGATTGAAATTGCCAACAGATTTGAAAAGCCGGGAGGATGTAGACAAAATAAAGTAGTTTCTAAAGAAAATATTGATGTAAGGATAAGCAGTTTCTGCCCCTCTTTAGGCATATATACATTCATTGGCCTTTTGATGTTTTTATATTAAGTGGAAAATAAGTTTAGCTGTATCAAAGAAATTCTATCTTTTCTTGGTGCTTTACTTTTTCTTTGCTTTGTATAATTGCTTTATATAATTTCTTAAATAAGCTATTTAAATCTATTCTTACTATTTCTGTGTATATTTGTACGTCAGTTAAATTCTGTCGATTTTAAATTAAACAAGAAAGGAAAGCTAACTTCGGGCGGAGCCGAAGTTGATATACCCTTGCAGAATACTCTGTAAATTATATTCTCCAAAATTATTCATATGATGCATTTTTAATACTCATAAAAAATCCCAACTTCCTAACTTTAAAAACACCAAAGTTATGGCATTTCCAATCGTTCAGTTATATGGCAACTATAAGATATAGTCGGCCGATCCTTATGAAATTTGGTATGTCGGATTGATTGGCCAAAAATAAAACCCATAGAAAATCCCAACTTCTTATCTTTAAAAACACCAAAGTAATGGCACTTCCGATCAATCAGTTATATGGCAGCTATAAGATATAGTCAGCCGATCCTTATGAAATTCGGTATGTCGGATTGATTGGCCAAAAATAAAACCCATAGAAAGTCCCAACTTCTTATCTTTAAAAACACCAAAGTTATGGCTTTTCCGATCGTTCAGTTATATGGCAGCTATATGATATAGTCGCCCGATCCGGCTCGTTCCGACTTATATACTACCTGCAATAGAAAGACAACTTTTGGGAAAGTTTCGAGCAGATAGCTTTAAAACTGAGGGACTAGTTTGCGTAGAAACGGACGGACAGACGGACAGACTGACAGACGGACAGACGGACGGACAGACGGACGGACAGACGAACGGACAGACGGACGGACAGACGGACAGACGGACATGGCTAGATCGACTCTCCTGGTGATGCTGATCAAGAATATATATACTTTATAGGGTCGGAAATGTCTCCTTCACTGCGTTGCAAACTTTTGACTGAAATTATAATACCCTCTGCAAGGATATAAAAATTTTATTAGCAAGAAAATCATTTATTTTTTTAACGACTTTGTAAATTTACCGTATGGATTACCTAAATAAGAACATATTTATTTTCATCATTAAAATAAAAAATTTCTTTTGTTGATTTCAAACTAAATGGGACTTATGGTCTTAAACTATTTAATTGCTATGTTTTTTCGAAATCTCGTTTTAAAATTCCAAATAAATCCGAGAAGCCCTGTTTAAACACAATATCTGCATAAAAAACTGTTCACTTTTTGCCGATGTGCTGATGTTTGTCATTTTTTTTGGGAGATGTCGCTACGACTCTTCAGTTATAGAATTTTATGTAAATCGCCCCGACTTTAAATTGCCATGACAAGCCATTGAAACGTTGCATGCGTCCTGCGGCGACATATTTTTTTTGTTTTGATGTTTATTTGATTTTCCGCCTGGCCGTTGCATTTCCCCATTTTTTCTCAGTTTTGTTTCCTTTTTGCAGCCAGCCAGCAACTTGTGGCAAATACTGGCAATTTTGTGCCGCCAGCTTGTTTGTGTTTCCCCGAGTTTTTCTTTTCGTTTCGCTTCCTTTGCATTTATTTTTCTTACATTTGGTGTTTTTTTTTGTATTTCAGCTCGAATCTTATTCGACGCAGTGCAGTTTTCCAAGAGTGTTGAACTTTGCGAGGGTCGTGGGCGGGGTTTCAGGGGTTACTAAATATGCACAAATATTTATTCGGACTTCTATCTGTGTGGTGTGGCATGTTCGGCAGTTGTCACAAGTATCGCCTCGCTCCATTTGCTCAAGCTCGGCGTCTTTTCACTGTATTTGCTTAACAATTTTTCGCTGCTGGTTCTGGTTTGTTGACTTTTTTATGGGAGTTATGACTTTTTGTATAGATTCGACTCTTGTGTCAAGTGGCAGTAGCTCTGAGAATTTGTTATTTACTTGCATCCGTTGGCATTGCGAGTTAAACATTTGCATTGGAAACTACAGTTTGTAACTAAATTTTGCAACTATTTTTTTCTAAGGAATTTTAAAATCGGAGTATATATGAATGCTTTGAATTTCAATATAATCCAAAAATGTTAATACATTTTTTATCATTTACCACTTTTTAGGATTCATTTTTATATGTCTTTATTTTTTTAAAGAATTTTATTTTCGTTTGCATATTCCGCTTTAGAGTTAACTTAAAACAATGCATTTCTATGTCCATTTCTCACTTAACCCTTGGATTATTCAGCGCTTGAAATGCTTATTTATGGCCGCATATGTAAAAAGATTTAAGAACTCTATCCACGAGAACTTTCTAACCTTTTTTTTGTGCTCTCTATGCAACTATAAAAAGTCCAAATACAGTTTCGGCATCACAGTGTCCAGGGCCGCAGCCAATTGGGCAAAGCCCCCCACTTTAATAACTTACAAGCGGCACTTGGCGCCAGGGCCTGACCCCCAAAACCCGTCCCCCAAAACATCCAAACACCCAAACTAACTCACTTCAGATGGTAAGCCTTTTGAGCACGCGCCCCGAAACACTCCGAACACACAGATAAGCCATAAAGTTTTTTCTTTCGTTACACGAACGCGATTTATTTGCCATATTTCACGGCAAAACAAAATTTAAATGTACCGTGTGCGCGGGAAACAAAAAGTGTTTAAGGCAGCGTGGCGTATACGTAATGTGTGTTATACTCTAGTTAGCCGCCAGCTGGAGTGGCATTTTGTGGGTGGTGGGGGAAAAGTTTAGAGCACCTTTTGGTTGCACATTACTACAGGAATTTTGCCTTCTCTAAAGTCTGTTTGGGAAATGCCCTTAATATATTTTATTCTATCTATTAAAAATGAAACAAAATTTTAGTAAAACTCCTACACAAAAGCTTTTTTTGTTACCTATGTTTATTACTTTAGAGAATAATAAGTGACTTTTCGGTAATTTGAGTAATATTATTTAAGTGTAAGCTGGGATGTACAATTTTACTTTTTATAAGTTTTGTAAAATTTTTAAGCTGTTTTCTTTTTAAAAAAGTTTGAAAACAATGCTAAGTAGCTTTCAATTTTAATTATAACACTGATAGGCCTTTTCGAATATTAATTTTAAGTGGTTTCAGGGCTTTATATATTCCTGAAAATGGGCAAGTTAAACGCTGCCACCAATTAACCCCTTTGGTCCGGTATTTCTCCCCCTCTGACTATCCCCCCTCTTATCCACATCCACAATAGTTCTGGCCTGACTTTCAACCAGGAAGCTTTGCCCGGCAGAAGCAGCTCGTTTACGCATTTAAATTCAAATAACTTTTATTACCGAAACTAAGGCCTCCACCCTTTTTCCCCACCCCCCTTTTCCGCGTATGTTTGCCTGTTTCCGGGAGTTTTTGCGGGGGCGGGGGGGAAAACGCTGGGCTCACTCCAGAGTGCAATAAAAACTTTTGCATACAACAAGAAAAAAAGTTTTCGGGGCGCTTTGTTGGCTAAATTATGGCCCGCATATATAATCGTACTCACACGATCCAATGGATAGTCGCTGAAGCCCACATAAAGGGAGGTGAAGAGGGTGCAGAGGGCGTAGGTGGGCCGGGAGGCGGTGCAGAAGAACTGCCCGCCCACCTGGGTCAGCGCCGTCGCCGGCAGCAGTTCGTGGAGGCCAAGTTTATTGAGCAGCAGCTGCACGGAGGAAAGGCCATCAGTTCCATATGCTCATACAAATATGTCTTTAACTTTGGGTAAGTTTGGTTACAATTAAAAGAAATACAATTATATCAAAATCATTTTCCTTTGATTACTCTATCGAGTTAAAAGATAAGTATCAAAAATTGAAATCAAATAATTCGATTTAAATAATAAATGGATTTTCAATAACTTAATCAAAAAAACTTATCTGGCTCTCAGTTAAATCAATAAAACTTGAGCGTAAATTCATTAATAAAGCCCTGTCATTAAACTAAGTCAGGATTAAACTAAGTCACTATTTTTAAATTGTTTATTTAAGTTAACATTTAAAAAAACATTTTTGATTAAATAAATTTTATTTATTGTATAATAATTGTATTTAACTTTTTCTGCATTGTGCATTTAAGGTCTAAAATATTTTTTGTTAATATAACAAATAGAAATTTAATTAATCAGTTTAATTTAATATGTTTAAAATAGTTGTTTAAACAAATGTGAATTTAAGTAGTTTACTTTGCTTACTTCAAAAGCTTCAATGTAGTTACAAATTAAAAAAAGTATACTTTTATCATCACATTTATCATTTTTATCGCATGTATCACCACAAAAATTGAATTTGAAAATGTTTTAATGGAAGTTTTTGTTTAAATGTAAAGGATTAAGTGCTTTTTGCATATGAAAAATAAAAAATGTTTTAATCTTTTTAAGTGAACCCTTTTTTTCGAGTGACAAGAGCTTATCACTTGTCCCGCACCAAAGGCTCTTCCCAATCCCATCAAGTATACGCACCGTGACCGCGGAACTGTCGCTGGCCAACAAACGCAGTGGCGGACTACTCAGATGCTTGAGAAAGGCCACCGGCGCCATCAGAGCCGCATTGGCGAACCGCGCATTATACTCCGGCCGTTGTGAGAGCAACACCAGCAGCACCGTGGTCCCCTGCGAATGGCCGACGTAGTGCACCTGCCGGCGGTTCGTCCTCGCCAGCACGTAATCCACGATGGCGGGCAGGTCGTAGATGCCAATCTCGTGCCAACTGAACTGCCAGAAGCGGGCGTCACTTGTCGGCAGACTGCGATGCCCGCGGGAATGGGTTGTGCCCCTGGCATTTCCCAGCCAGACATCAAAGCAACGAGCATGCAGTTCCAAGGCCAAGGATCTGCCCCTTCCGCCCGCCACGAAATCTGCGGCGGATCCGAGGAGGCCGTGCATCAGGACAAAGGGACGCAACTGCTGGGGACACCGGTCATTTCGGGGAGCGGGAATCCGGTGGAGACTTAATCTATAACCGTCGGCGGTCTCTACGCGATGCACTTGACACTCGAGTTGCTGCCGGTGAATCGCCTGGCAAACGGAATCGATCAGCGATGACGAACTTTGACCCCCGATCAAGGCAATCCAACAGATCATCACTATGCACAACACCAGGCCAAAACTCATATTGTTCGAGTGTTTAGAGTGCAGTCTTTAAGACATGATTGTTGCCACGTGACGTGCGAATGGATACTGCGGCTATCGGTGCATTCGCTTTCGGTTTTTGTGTTTGCGTATACGCAATGTGGGCCAAGAAAGGGGCTTGGTTCGCCGGGGGTTCGCACTCTGAATGGGAGCTATAAGTAAACACATTTTCAACTTTTGTTGACTGACAATTGATGACAACTACGTAGGTGGCCTAGAAACGTTAAAATATGCAGTAACTCTTATTTCTAGAATATTTAAGTATCTACTTTGATTTTAAATATTCTGTATTGTTTAGTACCCAAACTAAGACCTTAAATTATGTGTATTATATTGTATTAAGTATTGAGTTTGTGTAATCTTTTTAATAATAATATTTACGTACGTATATTTGTTAATATAAAAATCATTTTGAATAGAGTCTGCTTACTCTATATATATATATAATTAAATTAAATGGAAACTACCAATACTGTTTATTACCAATCTGAATAATTGATCAAATTATCAACTCGGCACCCTTATGTTCTAATTAGCTGGATTAATTTACTCCCAGCTTTTCGCCGATTTGGCGGTATGTTGTTGCTATGACAGCGGTGAACTGAAGAGCGCCAAGCCGCAATCTGCAGCACAATGCATACGGAGACGAAATCAAATATGTACCAACGCTTGAGTACATATCATGTATAATGAGCGACTGACTGAGTGAATGGCTGAATGACTGACCGAATGACTGACAGTGGACGGCACATGTTGGGCAGCCTATGTGATTTACAATCTGAATGGCTTGAACGTGTTGAAAATGCAATCGTGCTAATTAAAACGACCGCGACACAGAGCGTGTGAAATTATTACACAGGATAGATGCGGACAACTGTGGCTTACTCTGTCCAGAAACTGCAGGGCAGGCAATAATAGAGTGTGGTCGAAAACTGTCCGAAAATTGTGCTATTGCACCATGGAATTTAACCATTTAATAGCTGGCTTTCAAACTTTTCAATCTGCAGCTTCTTGATAAAAACTCTTACCTAACTGAATTGGAACTTGACCCGAAACCGCAAAACTTTCAGAGCCCTATTGAAATTGGTTCTCATCACATATTAAGCGTTTTAAGAACTAAATTTGTGTGCCAGTCTTATGGAAATTCATTTAACTCAAATAAGAAAGGAAATTGCTGGCGAATGAAAATAAAATCAAGGAGAAAACCTTGGGCGGGGAAAACATGCCAAAAGCCAGCATCGAGTTAAGTAAATATGATTCAAGGACACTTGGCCGACTGTGGAATCCCTTTGGCCACTTACTTTTGTGCACAGATTCCCAGCCCACTTCGTTGGGAACCATTTGAAAAAGCGATTTTAATACTTTCTCGCACAAAAGCTACTTAAAGTTTGCCCTGGCTTGGCGCTTAATTCGTTTTCCGTTTTTTGTTTTTTGTTTTTTGTCAACAGCTAACAAAACAAGCAAGAAAAAATAGAAATAAAAGTTTTTTGTAAATTGAGTTAAGTTAATTTTTTCTTTGTTTTTACCAAGTTCTTGGCCATTTCTTTTTTTTTTTGGCAGTAGGAAGTTTGCGCTTTGGTTTGCCTAATAAATGTGCGTGCAGAGAAGGGGCCAAAAAAAAAGGGAGTGAGTGAGAGGGGTGAGTGAGTGAGTGAGAGGGATAGTGGCACAGACAGTTGTTGCGACAGCCAAAGGATAAAGGATAATGACAGCCATTAGTATTAAGTGCGCGTTGGCTACTTTGGATTCTCCCCCGATGTAGCAGGTTTTTTTCGCAACTCCAGCTCCTTTCTTTCTTTCTATCCCCTGCTCATTAAAGTTGTTAAGTACTTGGCGTAAATGTGGCTTTTCGAGGGGCCCGAGAGCTGTGAGAAGTTCCCGAAGGACTTTGGGCGGGGGCTCCTGAATGGGCCCCGCTATTAAAGTTAATTTAAATGCGCCCTAAGCGCTTTAACTTAATTCGCTGGTCCACAATTCTAACAGAGGGAAATAAAGGTCAGGGAACTAAAGAATAGCAAAAGAAAAACAATATTTCTTTATTTCTCAATCACTCACCTGCTTTGACATGCAGAAAAAAAAACGCATTTTCGACTTTGTATTTTCCTGAAAAAAGAAACCACATCTCGAGCTCCACTTTCATTTCATTGCGAAATACAAAAGCCTTTCAAAACTATTCAAAACAATGAGTGACATAAGGTAAACTAGACGAAGGACCGGGTGGAAATGGGGAAAAGAATGGGGCATTCACTTGTCAAAAATGTTTGCATGTACATATTTTGTTTTTATTTTTTGTTAAACACAGACTGTATTATACTCTATAGATAATTGATTTATTCATTTGTTTTATAAAAGATACAAGATACAGATATTAATATATATGCATATATAAAAACATATCAATTTAAAACTTAGAATGTGGCTAAGATACAGACTGTAAATACAAAATAATTGGTAGCAAAAACAAACAGTATTTTTTAAGAAATTTTATAAATTTATGCTTTTAATCTGTAAATTCCAAGATTAGGGTATTTGCTCTTCGCTATGCATAGTTTTCGTTACTATTCTTACACTTTTCCTCCTCCTAGTTTTTGTTGTCTGTTTTATGGTGTGCACGCCACATTTGCGTTCAATGAGCATGAGATAATGTCATCATCAACGTCGTCTTCATCATTCATCGCCAGACTGTTCTGGTCAGGTGAAATGCGAGATGCAGGGCTAGTTTTATGTCTGTTGTCTGGCAATTTGGTCTTCGGGAAAATGCCTCTTGAAATATAATGAGGATTTCTTTTAAAATTATTCCAATTTAAGCCAAATGTGTGGAATATAGTTAAAAAAAACAATTATCGCGTTGGATATTAAATATTGGTTTATGCTTAACTGCAATTTGTAATTGATAATGAAAAAAAACAAATTGTATTGATATTATATATTGGCATATTAAAAATACAATTTTGAATTCTTACGTTGATTAATATATAATCAAAATCGCACTGGTTTTTTCATTTCGATATTGAGTTGAAGGTAAGCATCATCGTAATTGGCCGCCTAAAATAAAGATAAATATAGAAAAAAATTGAAAATTTTATGTGAGATATGTTAGAAAACTTACTTGTTTCCAAGGTTGTTCACTACATACTCCACGTAATTTGAATGGGGGATAAATCGCAGGATCCCTGAGGAGCTTAATAGTGTTCCAAATAAATTTGACGTAATTTTTTTTTAACAAGTTATAGTAGTTATATAGAGCAATCGATCTCAGGTTTGGACATGATTCAAGAAACGATGGGAAAAAGTTGCATTCATTTTTTTCTGCAAAATGGGTTGAAGTAATTTCCAAGTCTTTCAGATTTCTTAATTGAATCAGCATAGTAATAAATTTTTTATCGGCAACTCCCAGTCGTAATCGAGTTAGCCAATTAATGTTCGTTAACTCGACCACGTCCAAAAATTCCAGTTGGGTGTTGTCTAATAGCAAAGTCTGAAGGTTCAGTAAAACCTTCAGTTCTTTTAGTAGCTCCCACATCAAAGTGTCCTGCGAATTGTGGATGTGTAACTCTGTGAGATAATCGAGAGATACTATATATTTAACATCTTGCACATTGTAGACAAAGCACTCGAGGGATCGCAATTCCTCGAATTGGGATATCAAATCTAACTTCTGAGATGGAAGTGTAAGACGGCGCAGTCTATGGGGAGATCGTTGCATTATGCTTTTTAATAGTGATTCGGTAGCCTGGGCTACATAATCAAAATGAATGCTCAGTTCCTTAAGATTTGGAAGGTTTGCTATCATATCCATATTTAATGGGATTTCCGTTTTATTCTTAAGCCTTTCAATTTGGGCTAAACACACAGTCCTTATGTCAAGAACATGTCCAACATTGAACCTTCTTGGAATTGGACCACAACTCTCACAATGTCGAATATTAATAAATTGATCCTTATCACAATCTTTAAATATTTGGTCAGCAGGTATTCCTAGTTGCAAACTCTCCAAGGATTTTATGCCAGAAAGCGCCAGGATCTCTTCGAAAGTAGGGCTTGTTCGTTGAATACTGAGGCTTCTCAGTACTTGATCTTCTCTCGAGGCAAGGGCGTTGAAAAGCGATCGTAGAGATCCCTTCGGATGTTCGAGAATTGTAAGTGATTCAAGGTGATTTAACTTGGCCAAATATTCCGTTGATTCGGAACAGAAGAATCCGCACTTAAGGACTTTTAAGCTACCGATTCCCAAATGCTCGTTAAGTTCCTCGGGGCCAAGAACATTAATTTCCAACTCCTCCAGACCTTCGAATAACTTTATAAAATTTGTAAAAGATAAATCTTCGATGGGACCCTTAATCAAAAGAGCTTTTATGTTATTTAATTGGGCTAGAGGCTCAAAAATTCTGACACAATCCCGTATCCTGTGTATTCTGTAGCCGATATTGTCACCTGTAAAGTCTAGTATTAGTGTCACAGCATTATTTTTATGGAGAATAGAAATCTTGCACTTTTCTGTGTTGATTCGATCCACTCTATTTGATATCTCTTCAATGGCATTTAGTTGCTTTATCTTCATTGCAATTATATACTCCAAATGAGAATATGAGCAATCAATGTCCGTCAATGACTGAATGGAAGCAAGTGTTTCAGCATGCTCTAGGGTAAATGGAGAAGAGATTCTTATTTTTTTTAGAATTTGTGGTCTCTTGCTGGCTAGACCCTGGTATACGTTTTGTAATGCGAAGCTGTCAAATACTACTTCAAATAAATTAACTGAAAGTTGAAACTGAACGACATTTAGTAGCGGGGCGATGGCATTTATGTAATTACAAATATGTTGGTGGTTTCTGGAATGCTCATCATCAACGCCAATTTTCAGACTTCCATGTTCCTCGATATACTTGATCTTCAAACTCCATCTTTTTGTTCTAATAAATATTCTAGGCTTCATTAGCAAGTGCTTCAAGTGATTCACTAAAGTGGCCTGGTTCGAATCAGCAAATATCGTGAGTGTTTTAAGATTCGGGAGTTGAGTCAAAAACGCAATGCTTGATTCATCACTGAAACCACTCGCTATGAAGGTCAAAGAGCTGATTTGTGAGATTGCCAGCGCCTCTTGTGTGCTGAGCAAAATGTGTGGAATAAGTAATCTCTTGAGCCGCATTCCCTCGAGAGCTTGAAGCAATGCTATCAGAGTTCCCTCTCGATGGTTTCCCCAAAGTTTCAGAGATCGAAGCTTGGGCAAATTTGCGATAGCGGCATATTCCGTTGCGTCTATATCGGGCTTCATCTTTAGGATAAGTTTTTTCAATTTGTTACAGTATGGCGAAATATCCGCAAACCTTCCGTTTAACTCGGTACTATGAAAATGAAGTTCGCATAAATTTGAATTTGATTTGCAAAGTTCTACTAAGTCTTCGACGTCCATTTCCGCATTTAATGAGAGGAATTCCAATTGACCGAGCTGTGGAATATGGTGGACCCTATTGCCTATAAACTCAAAGCAATCAGATTATAGCAATCAAAAACTGTATTCTTAAAAACTCACCGGAAACATTAATATCAAGGTGTTTAAGTGAGTTCTTGTGACTAATGGCATTCATCAGGGCCTCGAACCTGTCCAAATGTTCGGGGTAGTGTCGGTTTGGTTCAAAAACTATCTCAAGTACACATAGTCTTTTGTTTTCCTTGACCTCATTAATGTATATATCCCAATATGTTTGTTTGTACTCTGCGGAGACGTTTTGCAATGCGTCATATTGCTCGTTCAAATTGATTTTAATAATAGATTGGCAAAAAAGCATAGGCATATAGTTAAATAAAGAATTATTTAACCAGGATTGGCTTCTTAAAAAGGAACGGAAACACTCTATATTAAGTGCGATGAAAAGATCTGAATTCCACTGCTTAAATGCTTCTGCGAATCGGTCGCAGCTGATAACGAAATTTACGAGATCCCAATATTTTAGGGGATCTTTAAGCTCGCAGTTGTTTTTGATCTGCTGAAATATCTCGAACAAACAGCGATCGTTCAGTTGAAGTATTGAAGTGGCTTCCATATTTTTAATTTTGTTTCAATCCACAGATCAGTTTGTTTTTTTGGCAGTTTGCTCTACATCACTTTTATACAACACTTCACCAATTGATAATGATTTTATTTTAGTTCACAACGATTTATATAGCGGCACACTATTAGCTTATCGGTTCAAGTCAAGTCCGACGATGACGAAAAACAGAAATGTACTGGTCGGCATCTGTCAAACGGAGAGCTTTAAATAGATCGACTAAAAGATGTATCGATAGCTTTGGTTATCGATGGTTCGATACAATCGGACAATATATATCATCAGAAGTAGATTGTAGGGTTAAATGGGTTGGCATTTCGTCTTTTAAAAAACTTATCATAAATAAATTAATTCCAAATTTACCTTATGTTAGAACGGATAAAGAAGAGAAAAACCTCTTCCTTTTAACGCTAAATACACAATTATTAAATAATTTTAATGTTGAATATGTTGTTATATTCGATTGCAAGCTTTAATTTATAATTCCTTAACATTTTAATCCATGCTTTGTCTACTTAATTGATTTAGCAGCGGCTTAACATTTTTCAATCATATATTAAAATGGGAGCCTGTTTTATCCTTGGTGTGCGGGCTTAATAAAATAATATGCAATAAAGCGCTCACATTTCAATTTACAATTTCTATCACTGCCTGTGGAATAATTGCATCTCGTCCGCAGTGAAAACCTTGCCAATTCAATAGCGGAAGGCTTTTTTGCGTATTTTGTTTCATGCAATTAAATTTATATTTACAGCAATGTTTCACACACAGCAGCCGGTGGATAAATCAGACCAGATATATGGTGCAATCGGGTGCCTTTTCCCATTTTTATTTGTTTGACATTTGCATATTCAGTTTGATTTTTTTATTTATTTGTCGCTGATGAATGGTTTTTTTATGATTTACGTGTACATTTTTTGTGAATCGTACACATGAAATATACAAGATTTTCACTTTGATTTGATTTCGCAACGTATAAACATTTATTTTTCATTTATTACCGCTGTCAAACATTTACAAAGGGACTTCAATTGAGGGATAAAGCACCAAATAAATCCTACTTAGTAAGTGATTAAGAATGTTTGGGCGCACTTTAAAGTTTCCTTATCAAACAAATCATAATCATAAAGCATACTTCCTGTTCTTTTTTTTCGATTAAAAATAATCTTAGGCACGTATTTTCATCTCTGCAGCAGAGCCAAAAGAAAACCTGCTCGGCATATCAATTATTTATAATTATTGTTAATTTTCAAAGCAAGCAACCAACCAAACAAACAGGAAAAAAAATGAGCACGGAAAAAACAAGGAAAACCACAAAGAGAACCTCAATTAAAATTCAAATTAGAGCGCTTGGAAAATTCGCTCTGCCTGGTGGCAAAAGTGCGAAAACTTAAAACCACAGGGAGGAGCACCGTTCACCATTCACCACCTCATCCGCATTTTCCTGCACAGGAAAACTAACTGCCTAAAATGAAATATGAACCCAGGCCGCCGAATGGTGATGAGGGCGGCAAAAAGGCGAGGGAAGAGCGAGGAAAACGGGGAAAAGCCAACTTCCTTAGCCATGGACTACTAATAAGAAATTTGTGAACTTTGCAAATTTGCCATCATTAATTCTGGGCGGGGGGGGAGGTGCATGAGGAAAATCAGGGGGGCGTGGGCGTGCCGCTTGGTAAATTGCCGAACGGGAACATTTTTCATTCGTCGTCGTCCTTCGTCATTGTGTAATAATTGTCAAGCAATTTAAATCGAAGCTCCGAGCGTAATAAATTGTCATATGGCAGGAGGCAGGGATACGCCTCCATGGCCTCCAAGGCCTTCGCAGTCGCAAAAGTCCCGACTTCGGCGATGAAAAAATAAGGTAATGAGGAAACGGAAATTGTTGCCGGAAGTTGGGAGCCAAGGCAAAGGGCGGAAGCTCATTTTGCAATATTCACAGACGACTGATTTCGATTTCTAGCAACGGCTTTTTCTGGGCTTACACCATGAATTGTAAATTGATTGAGGACCCAAGCGAAAATCTTCCAATTTTGCTTTGTCCCTTCAAGGCTCTTTGTAACTTATCATTAATAATAGTGGCCTGTGGCTCTGGGCATGAAATCGTGAAGGAAACCCAGCTTAAAGAAGTTATTTTTGCTTTTCAGCTAAGATAATTTGAAAATAATCGAAATCCCATAAAAATTATGCAAATATATGTATTTGTTTTTAATATTCTGGCTATGTATGGAATTTAAATATGATAAGTATTATCCAATAAAAATAAATCACACATTATTATAAATTCCAACTTTCGGCCTCGTATATATTTAAATTAATGTGATTTCTGATTAACTACTAAGATTTATTCAAATTGCATTAATAAATAAACTTTTTTTTACTAAAAGAAAATAGGAAAAATGAAATCAAAAAATGAATATATTCTTTGTTAAATATCTTGTCATGAAATTTTTGTTCCCAGATATGTTTATATTTATGTGATTCTATTGTTGACCTCTGATCAATTAATCATAATAAAGATGTAATAACATTTAATTGAGAAATTAAAAATAATGATTTTTAACATAATTAAATACAAGAAAATAGCTTGTATCTGTGATCCTTGGCTCTAATGGCAGTGCAAATAATTTGAGTGTTCGCAGCACTTTGCCACTTGAGAATATTTTAATGAAAATATAAATCCCCCAAAACGTAACATTTCCATTTCCTGATTTGTCTGGGCTTTCCTCGACTCTGGACTGCGAATCGGAGCAGCCCTTCGGTGCTCAAGGTTTAGGCCATGTCCTGTGACAGGAGCCGCCAAGTGCTGAGCCGTTTGTCTGCCAAGGCAACAAAATGGTTGCGCGAAATGCGCTCGTAAATGCTTCCATGTTGCCAAGTTCTTGTTTGTGAAGAGCTGTTCAAATAAGCACCGGAGCAGCAAAAACAACAGCAGCATCAGGTCCTGGGGTCCAAAAAGGTAGGATGTTTAGGGTAGGGCGAAAAGGACCTCACTGACGTTAGTTTCATTGTTGACATTGCAGATTCAACGGCAACGGCAACAGAAACGGCAACGTGGCCAAAGTGTGCTGGTGAAAAAAGGGCAAAAAAAAGCAATTAACTTGGCTTACATCTTTGTTGAAAGTTGAAACTGAGGGCGCGATTTATGCCGCCGGCTCAGCGGGTGCAGGTGCACAGGAGTTGCAGGTGCATTTCCAGGGGAGCTGAAGTGTCCACTCGTCCTTCGTCCTTCGTACTTCGTCCTTGGCGGAGCAAACGAAACAAAACTGAAGCGTGAATCTCACACAATGATAAAAGTTAATGGCTTGGCGCACTTCAGGGGTTAGATCTCGCTTTGATTCCCCGTAAAATTGCCAACGGGCCCAAAAGATTGCTGGGTGACGAGTTAAATGATTGAATATGCATGAATGTGCACAGGAAAAATTTGTAACATACGAAATGGGGTTTTATTTTTTAGACTATCTGTTCTATCCACTTTCCAGATGAATCAAATGTTTCAACATGCTTTCATAGGGTATTAATCAAACTGCATATAACTGGAACTTACAGCCGAATTATTACCTGTTTTGAACAGCTTAACAAGATATCTAACAATCCTTTTTAAGTTTTCTCTAATTTCAAGCAACAATTATTGATGGTAAAGTTTAAGGTTTTAATGCAAATCGAATATGAAGCTAATAATGATTTATAAAATTACAAAATTTAAACATGTGTTCTAATGCTTCTGAACTGGTTTCTTATAGTTCAAATTTTTTGAAAGAGTTAAAATCGGCCATGATCTATTTTTTTAATGAAACCGAATAGTTAAATTAATTTATCAATTTATGAAAATTTAACAATTGATTAGAATGGATAACATTAAGCTATAGCACTTACCACAATTACCATCTAAAATTTATTTTAAATTATTCCCATTACATTCCCAGGAAAACAACTATTATCTGCTTTCTTTCTTTATTTTCAATGTTTTGATTTCTCATTTTCAATTGCATTCTACCAACCTCTGGGGTATTTATTTTCATTACTGATTTCCACTGCCGGCTTAAATTGCATTTGCTGACGTTTTATTCTCTTTTGATTTATGCAGTTGCATTAACATCAACGTATTTGATTTCGATTTATATTTTCATTTGCATTTCCATCTGATTTGATTTGTGTTTTTACTTGCCATTTTTTCTACCAATTAATCTTATCTCTGTTTTAGACTAATTATGCTGGTTTACATCGCTTAATTTGATAGAAGCTTAATGTTAATTAATTCCCAATGCTCACGCATTACGGGATTTTCTTGTTGACTTGTATTTGCTATTTAAAAATGTTTAAATAGAACTACAAAAAAGCTCATGCGTGTTTTTGTTCGATTTGTTTTTAAGTGTTGGACATCCAGCTTGAAGCTGAATTCGTGTCTGTTGTTTGTTTTTTTTAAGCATAGGCGCAGAAAAATTTGCTACACACAGAGAGCAAGAATCTGACACTAATAAACATTTATACAATCCGGGGAGACGACATCGATTTGCGTGTGTGTATGTGGGTAGGATATTCCGATTTATCAGAGTTTTCTAAAAAATAATTCGCTTTTGTTTCGTGTTTTTTTTTTAAATATTTTTCCTTCTAATTAAAATGGACACAAATATTTGCACAGACATAATTGCTCAATAAATATTTATGCATATTCATATTTTTCTTGTTTATTTGGTTGTTGTTGTTGTTGATTCTGGCAGGTACCTGATACTTAAATATCAATTAGTTTAGGAGTAAAGTTGGCAGGGGAGATCTGTCTGAAGCAAATAAGAGATTCGAGATTCGGCCTTATTCGCTTGCGTGTAAAAGCGCCTAAAAGCGAGCTATGCGAACTACAGCAAAAATGTTATTGTATATGTAATCGCAATACAGTTATATAAATACACCGAAATATACGAAAAAATGTTCAGCCTACACACAAATATATAGTTTTACATATATATATATATATATATATAGATTCATATTCTAAATTGTAAATATTGATTTTTAAACTATCACTTAGGCTACATTGAGTTTTGACTTAGCTTTGGTTTTCTTTACGTTTTGGTTTCATTGTTTTTTAACACTTAGGGTTTTTGGCAATTGGAGCTCTGGCCTTGCCAATTTGACACTTGGCAATTTGTGGCGCCGAAAGTCTCCAATTATTGGACGAATTGTTGATATACGTTGCGTATCATGCTCAAAGTGAGTGAATGAGAGGGATAGAGCCGTAGCATGAGTGGGTCAGTGGGTGAATTGGTGAGAGAGAGATAGAGACATTTAGTGGCTTAGTTCCTTAGATTAGCGTAGATTGGCAAATTTCGTTTTGGATTAGGCTAAATGGCTACTGACACTGATCAGCAGTTTTTTTTTAATTAAAAGAAAACTATAAATAAAAAATAATAAGTTGGCTATTTACTATGCAGTGTGACCAAGCCACAAAGAAAAACATTTTAGGCGCAGTGTGACCATGCAACCTGCCTCAAATTGTGTTATTTGGCTTAAATTCAACTAAAAAGATTTACGAAAACACTCTTTTGTATGTAAGCATTCAATTTTAAAACCAAAAACATGCCTATTTTCTGTAAGAAGCTCGTTAAATAATTAACTTTAATGTTCAGTTGTTATTAAGCTGCTGTTTAGTGCCAATGGCCATCGCTCGAAGCTGTTGACTTGTTTGCCTGCGTTCAGTTGAGCTTATATTTTAAAGCTTAAAGGCAATAGGTTTCGCAAACATGGCCGTTAAAGTACATATTTGTATGTAGTAGAAAAGAGTACCAGCACACACACACACACACACACACCATTACTCGAATACGCACACAGGCTCGTAAATATACTATAGCAGCTTATAGTGGAGCACTCACAATCACATGCTTCGACAAGCACAAGTTTCAATTTGTTGCACTTTTTTGAAGCATTAAGTAGCTGCCCAAGCTTAAGTGTGCGAGTGTGTGTGAGTGGGTGCCTGTATGTGTGTTGGTGTGTGTTTTTGTTTGCTTGTGTGTGTGAGAGTTGGCAAAGCGGTTTAGTTTCATTTAGCATTTAACAGTTACTAGTATTTGGTTTTTTCGCTTATTTTTTCCGGTTTGTTTCCGTTTTTCATATTACACAACACTGAAAGCACACGTAAAGTTTTTGTTTTGGTTTCCTAGTTTTTGTATTTTTTTGGATTTCTCTTGCATATTTAGCTAAAATTACAATTTACGCACTAAACATGCAGGGAATTTCGTAAAATTAGAGCAAATGCAGTTCGCCCTTAAAGATCCTTTGTGTCTTTAGTTTCCTAAGCTTTATAATCTAGTGGCTGTCGGTTTCTGAGGCCCCTGCAATTTATTTTTACATTTTCTATAGATTTTTCGAAATTTATTTTGATTTCTGTTCAAGATTGCACAACAAACATTTGGCTCTACTTAAATACTAGCAACTTAAATGGGATCTTTTAGATCTGTAGCTGTCTTCATTTTCAAACTTTGTCATAGAAATTTATTCTCACACATTTTATTGAGTGAAATTTATTTAGTAAAAGAAAAAACTTAGCATTTCAAAAATTCATGTTTTCATAAAAATAGATTTTACATAAATGAAATAGTCATAAAAGTCAGTTTAAGTTTGAATAAATATAAAAATGTAGTCATTAAATAACACTTTTACATTTGTTTGGAAAAAGTATTTCAATATATTGTAAGCTTTAAAATAAAACAAAATTTCTGCAAGTTGGCTTATAAAGCCATTTAAATTCCCTCTAAGTGTCTGAAAATAAAAACAGCTACAATCCTTTATATAATTTCATTTCGTTTCCAATTCGAAACAAAAGATCGGATCACAATCACAAAAGTGGGACTCGGGGGCCTTAGGAGTTGCCCAAATTGGACGGCGACGGTGGCCACTGGCGCTTGATGACCGCGAAGTGGGTCATCTGGAAGGTGTTGGTCACCTGGCAGCGGCGCTCCACGAATCCGGTGAGGCAGTAGCCCATGTTGTAGTCCTCCATCGATATGTTGGACGTCAGATAGAGCTTGAACTCGTCGTTCCACGCGGGCTGTGACTTGTCGCAGCCCATTGCCCCCGTCCGGATGGCGGCTGCCCCGCCATTTCCAGTTGCAGGTGTTGCAGGTGTGGGCGTGGCAGCCACCGATCCGGTGCCCGCTCCCCCTCCCCCGCCGGCGATGCCGCACCCGTGGCCGCTGTCCGGCGAAAGTGGCCGGCAATCAGGAGGGAGCCCTGCTGCTCCAGCGGCAACATCCGTGCCTTCGTCGCGCGCCGCTGGGTTCCGGAGCACTCCACGATGCGGCAGCGATTGGGCTGCCAAAAGCAGGGCGTGATGGTCCAGTAACTGGACGAGGCCGTCCGCGCCCAACCCTCTTCGGGATACAGCAATATCTGAAAGGTGGCAGAAAAGATGAGACCAGAGGTGAGTGCACTGTTGAAAAAACGGGGTTCAAATGCAAACAATTCAAAATGTTTGATCTTATCTAGGTATCTAGTATTTTGTAAGATATATTTCTTTATATTTTACAAAGTACTTTAAGAAAGAAATAATGAAATATATTGGCTTAAACCTCCCTAAATTGAATTATTTTCTTATTGGAAATAGAATGTTAAAAAAAAAATTGAAGTCTTTTATAAACTGAGATAGATCTCTATATTAAGAAATATAACTCTTTGAAAATATAATATTCTTGCTAAGATCAGGATCAAAAAACGTACTTCAATATTATAACAATTTTTCTACGTTAAAGAGAATTAAATAAAATAACAAGAAACGGCAGATTTCTTACTATTCTGTCAATTTCAAAAAAGACTTCTACATAATATTTTTTCTCAGTGTGGGCCTTTCAGGACATCGAATGCCAATAGCAAATTGGTTTTCTGTGTCGCTCTTTAATTGAAAATCGTAATTAAAATCGTGCAGATTGTTTAGCCAGGATTTGGAATCCGATTCGGTTTTCATGGAACTGCACCTTAATCAAGTCCAGTGCGAGTGTTTATCATTAAGTGGGCAATTATTGTTAAACACACTCACGCTTAATTTGGTCAAATTAAATTGGCATAAAATTAACATGAAATTGCATTTGACGTTTTTATAGCGGCATATTTTTCAGCACAGCAGAACCTGGCAACAGGCGACCATAAAATGTAAACAGTAAATTTTCTGTTTTCAGTAATTCACTTGTATCTTATGCACTTGCTGTCATTAAGCAATCTCTTCTGTTAATTTGATTGATTTTGCTTTATCATTTTCATTTTCATTTCTCATTTCCATATCGAACTGAAATTTTTGCCACTGGCACTGCAACCGCATTTGGCCAACAGTAGCCATAAATGAAATTAGTCAGTTAGTTTATCATTGCCCAAATGCCCAAATGCCAGTCTTCCGCTTGGCATCAATTTCATTTACCGATTTTATATGCGGTCTTTGCGGTCAATGCACGCGGCTCTTTTATAATTAATACATTTCACAGTCGCTAAATGCCAGACATTTCAAATATTTGCGCACAACGGGGCGTATGCTTAATAAGCGCCCAGCAAACAGGATGGAAAAGAACAGAGATAGAGAGATACAGGGAGCGGGCTAATCAAACATTGAACTTGGCTTAAAGGCTCCTCTACGGCCAAGGCAAAATCACGCTGGCAAACTCCAAAGAAAACTTCAACAAAATTGAAATGGGGCGAATAAAAAATCCAAAGCCAAAGTGGGTGAAACGAGTTGGCCAAAAGGGGAAAGGCCGGCGGGCAATGGCCACCACAGGACCATGGAATATAACCGGGAACCAGGAGCTGATGCTTTTGAAATTGAAGTGGATGCAGCTGCAGCCACAAGGAAACTCACCCCGGGGGTTCCCCAGTTTTTCCCAGTTTTTCCCATTTTTCGCCGTTTCCCAACCTCCTCGCCTTTGTTCTCCACTTTGACTTTAAAATAAAAATTCGCATATGCCTCGATGCGAAACTCGGACTCTCGGCTGCCAGGTAAGTTGTTTAAAATTAATGCATCGCAGGGGCACTTAAAAATGCATCCATTTACGTTTTATTTACGCTCAACTCTGGCTGACCGAAAACAATGAGAATGGCCGAAGCGATTGGGTGTTTGAATGGAAGTGAAAAGCCCGGCCACGGCACATTAAGCTGGAAATGGAAATCCCCCTTAACATTAATGAGTATTGAACGATTTTCGCAAGGCTATGGTTGTGTGAAAGTGCTACCGGCGAATACCTGATGGTCATGAGCAGGTATTTAACTTATAAATGGTTGAAAACGGTTTGAAAATGATTTACAATGATAATAATGGTGGACTTAAACGCTGTTCTTTAAGCTCGTAGGAATTCAATCTAATATTTTTGTGAATGTTTCCTGGCTTTAAATTCCCTTTACCCAAAATTACTTTAAAGAGTCCCAGCTTTAAATAGTAATTTCTAAAATTCATTACCTCTCTTCTGTTTAACATTTGTTTTTCCTAATTAAAAGCATATTTTTCTCGCTAATGCGAGTAATTTGATACTGAAAATGAAATTTTCTCTGGAAAAACCGAGCTACTGTCTGACTGCATAGATGACACATCAATCCGCATCCACAAATTGCCTTCTGGTGAACCACAGCACGTGCTGCATATTTGTCAACTGTCCCCACATGACGCGATTGGCTTGGCTTGAATTGCCCTCTCGTGTTTGGAAATTATAAAAGCACGGAAAATAGAAGCAACCCGAAATTGTGGGAACGACTGGCTAATAAGCTGCCAAAATAAGCTTTGCGACGACAGGTAGAGATACTGATGGGTTGCGATGGCTCCACCGTTTCACCGCTCTTCCGACCCCGATTGCCATTGCATTATTCAAAGATGCCAAAAGCGCGCGCTGCAAAATTGAAAATGCAACGGCAGCCACCAATGCACGCAACAAATCGCTTGCCACTATCAAGGGTCATAAAATCCTTCACTGCCATCCGCGCCCCCCCCGCCCCCTTCTACTCCCCCTTTCAAGCTGAGCACACATATTGGTTGTGGGGTTTATGCAGCAAGGACTCGCCAGTGGTGGTGCACCAGAAATCACTGTTGGCCAAGTATTAAGTGATCTTCTTAAATCTTTCTGTTAAATCTTTCTTAATACTTCCCATTTGTGTGTAAAATAATGTTTGAAAGCTTGACAGACTAATTTAAAATGAGCAGAAAATAGTTAGAAATAATAGGTCCGGCTTAAAATTAAGGAAATTCCTTAAAAATATATAAATTACTTTATTAGTATAATCGCAGTCGCTAAATAATAATTGCTGATGCAGAGAATGTGGATTTAAAAACTTACAAACTAAAGAAAAAAGTATAAGCTTATAAAGCAAAATTAGGTACAATTTTGTTTTCTGAAATTTGTTGCTTTTGCTTTTTAGTTGCTTTTGGCTTAAAATTCAATTTTACTTTTTAAATAATTTATTACTTTTACAGCTAATATAACTATAATTCTGAAGAAGTTCATAATTACATAACTCCTTTACCTAGATTTAAAAACTAAAATTGTCTAATGAATAATCAAAATTCTGTCGGCTGTCAGTTTGTAAAAACTATCTAAAACTAGCTTAACATGTACATGGTTAATATAGTGATTTATTTATAATTTGTTTTCGTAATACATATCAAAATATCTATATTTCAAAGTAACTGTTTTCCCCAAACTAACACCCACATCTAGTCACGCACACACTCGAGGGGCGAAAAAGAGGGCAGACACGTACGCGCTGGAAAATCACTTCCGCTTTTGAGCTGCAACGTTGGCAATTTCGCAGAGGAGCGTAGATAAATGCGATGCGGGGTGGTGGGGGGCAGTGGGTGGTGAATGGTGTGTGGTGGGTGGATGAAAACCCAACCAAAAGGGGCATCAGGTGGCGAATGCCGAATGGCAAAATCGAAAACGTGGCCAAGACTGGGTCGTCGATTCGCTGGGAATCGCTCCTCCTTGAGGCGTCCATAATCGATTTCTGCGTTGGAGAGACTGCGACTTCAACTGCCTTGGCAGCATCCGTGGAATTGTTTGTTGACTTTGGGTTTTTTATTGCGTGCCATTTTATTGCCACCACAAGTCCACGTCGACCCTATATTCCAACGTGGCTTCTCAGCTCCGGTTCGGTAAATAAAATGCCAAATGGCAAAATGGCAAAATGGCAATACCCGAACGCGCTGAGGGCAACCACCATTGTCAGCAATTGGCAACTTTGTCTATTAATTTGCTTAATGAGTTCAGTGACAAATATTGAACGGCTGCAACTTAACAAATAGCTGCCAAGTTTCCCTGCGATTCGAGAGTTGGAGCTGGAGACTAGGGACTCGGCACCCTTGGAACCCTTGGAACCCTCAGAACCCAACCCCAAAACCCAATCCCTGAGCAGGGAAACTTTTCTCATTTGGCTCGTCCGTTCGCTTCGCTCGACATTAATTAATTAAGTGCTGCCGCAGACATTTCAACACTTTTACCAGTCAGTCAGTCAGTCAGTCAGTGGGTTCGTCCGACCCTCCGACTGTCTGTCATCGACTCAGGCATTACTTAGGCAAATGGTCTCTGTATTTGTGGGTGTATATGTATCTCCGGGCACTTCAACTTAATTACCCGCCCTCATAGGCATACTGCAGATCTTGTGCCTCCAAATCCAGCATAAGCTCGAAAATCAAAGCTTCAACACGATTGTCTAAGCACTTGAGGCGCCCCCAACCCATCACCCATCTTAGTCATCCTGGCCATCCACCCGTCCACCCATCTACTCATCCACCCACCCACTCATCCAGCCACCCACTCATCCTTCCATGCACGCAACTCCACTCAAAGGACCTCTCGAAGATTTTTATGAACACTTCTGGCGAGGAAGGCTGGAGCCTGGGAAGGATGAAAGAAGGCTTTCGGGGAGATTACAGGTATTCAGCAGTTTGTGGCTCATTTTTTAAGATTAAAAAGTGTCAATTATAGCGAACAAGTTTTTAATTTGGTAATTGTGTTTTCCTATGAGATACAAATTATATATTTTGTAGAAAAAATGAAAAAATATAATGGGAAAATATTTGTAACTTATGCCACTTTAATGAACTAACCGCTTTTAAACTTATTTTATAAATTCACCTAAAAATTTACAACAGTAAATTTAAAATTTTCAACGTATTTCCACCGTTTTACTTTCTAACTTCATTCTTTAATGTTACCTCATTTTTGATCAGAGAAATTTAAGTTTTAAAGTGAGAGTATCAAATAGTAGTTTTTTGAAACGAAGTCCTTTTTAATTAGAGCTTGTTAAATTCTAACTTTAAATAAATAGGTACAAAAGGAGTCACGTAATTATTTACCGAGACCCACCAGGTGGGTCATTTATATTAGAGATTTTCCTTTCCTTCCCTTTAAGCTGAGGCTTTTGTTTCATCCGCCGAAGAGTTCGCTTTGAGCAAACTTCCCCTCGAGTTCTTTACGCCATTCTTACGTGTACGGAAAAGCATTCCATTGAGTTTGGGGGAAATTGAAGTTTTCCTTCGATTCATTTCTTTGCTTTCCGAGAGCGTAAATGAGTTTTTGGCTGATTGTAAAACTTATCTGTTGGCTGTACGGCTTTGGCTTTGGCTTCGGCAGCGGCTTTGTTTTCAATTGCCAGTGCCAATTGTATCAGTTATTTTCTGTTTGTATTTCATTATTCGCCTCACGCGCTTCACTATCCGCAGCCTTTTGTCCTGGGTTTTGGTCTGGAGTCATGCTATTCAGGAGCGATCCTGGCCGGGATGAGGTGAGTGGATGTGGATGAGGATGAGGATGGGCTGGTAAAACTTTTAATAACTTGCTCATTAGCACAGAAAATGAGGCCGGCGTTGCGGCAGCCAGACAAAATAATTTACACGCCAACATCCGTTGCAATTAAACTGCAAAGGGAGAACTTAAATTTCCGGGTTAGGAATCGCCGCTGGCGGCCTGTCTTGGCCAGGCCTGGATGTCTTGGCCCTCCATCTTGGCCCCCATCTTGGCCAAGTTTATGGCTGGCTGCTGGGTAAATGTAGATGTCAACGGATGGGCCCACAGCGAAACTTTTGCCGCTAGTATTTTCTAAATTTAATGAGTTGTATTACGAGCAACTTTAAGAGGAGAAGTTGAAGCTGCCACCTACTCGCAGCCGCAACTTGGTGTAAACTTATATATGACAAAGTTCCTCCTCGCGAGTCCTTGCGGCGTCGCAAGTAATGCACAAATTAAAGTTCTTTGCCAAACTACACGAGGCAGTGGCTGCTAAAAGTTTCGTCCTCGGCGCTAGTTGACATGTTGAGTCGCACAAGGATATGCGTAGCTACAAATTTGATATGTTAGACAAGTCCCGGCTACACGCGCAGCTCGAGGGGCATGGAAATGGTAAATGGCAAGTGGGAAATGGGAAATGGGAATCCACTCGCAATCCTCCAGTCGTCAGTGCACCATGGGCGATAAATGCCGGCAAACTTTGTGGAAGGAAGCGGAGGAGGATATATTGGCATTACAGACAGAGTTGCAGGGTTAATGCAAGCGGAAATATAGATATTGCTTTTAGTTCATCCATGTAAAGTAAGTCGTTTATTAGGGGATTACTGCGGGAGAAATATGTTGGCATTTTCTAAAATTATTTTTAATGGATTTGAATATCAGTTAGGACACAATAACAACTTTTTAAAGTTGAATTGAAAACTTAAAAACATTTTTATTTAATGTTAAGCAGGCTTTTTAATGATTATTTTTATTTGAAGCAACAGAGATTAGTTAAAACTTTCATAAAGTGAAAAGAAAAATTGTTTTTTAGCTATCTTTAACGATTATGAATTTGTTACTATAAATAGTAGTGCGCCGAATATTAAATGAAAACTTTAAAAAACTCTCCAGAACGTTTTTAAATATATAACCCTTTAAATTAAGTGAATAAAATATATATATTTTTGAACTACTTTCCAACTAGTTGTTATAAATTATTACAAAAGTAAAATAATTTCCCTTAAAGCGGCTGATAAAATGGAATTTCATGAAGAAGAAATTATCTTTAATTGTAAGAGAACCCGAAAACTTTGTCATCGAAATCAGTTCTATATCTTCAGTCAGCGAAAAACCCATTAAATTTAATTTTCATACATTTTACAGCATTTTGGCATTACAAAAGTTGCTGAATCTCCAGGCAGCCAGATTTCACTTCAGTTTCCAGCGAAGCACACACTGTCAGCTCCTCTTGGATGGGGTTCGCCGGTGTAAAAGATTAAGCACATTTATGTGACAAGTGCGACATCAGCAGAGACAACGAGGAGTTGGAGGGGCACAAGGAGGAGGAGCAGGAGATGGGAATGTCCTCAGGAAGGATAAGAGCGACAGGCACGCATGTGCCACAATTTTAAAGTTGAGCGCTAATGAAATTTGAGCTGCCGCTTTCGCAGCTGCCAGGCAATTGGAGCACTGCAAAGTTATGCAAGTGCAGAGACCAAAAATGGCATCGAATCCGGCTGACAAGACGTGTCCTGGTCCTGATACTCCGGCTTAGGAGTTGCGACAAGTTTGCCGGGGAGTTTAGCACGCGTAATGCGAGTCAGAGGTGGCAGCTTAAAGTACTGTGTCCCGAACACGAATCCGAATACAACGCAGATGTTTGTGTCTCATTAGGGCCAGAGGTCTCGGTCACGCTTCAATTCACAGACTGGGCTCAAAACTTTGCCACTGTGCCGAGTCCCCGAACAGAATAGCTCATCAATAACCCATTTGTGGGGTATTCAATGGGGAGGTCGGGTCACGACCTTACCCACGGGGAATCGCAAGCTGCTTTGAGCCCTATTTCCGATATCCTTCTGTATATGGATACAAAACGGTGAGCCCAGTTTATTCACTTTGCCATTCATACAGAGGCACATAAATCAGGTCGAGGAAACGTAAAGCCCCATCCCCGCCCTTTGAGCTTATAAATCTCCCACATCTGCGCTTTTCATTGGCAATCAACGAATCAGCGAGGAAATGCTTCTTTCAGTTATTTTTAATGAGCGACAGGGCCTGTTGAGAATTCCCCATCCCCATCTTCATTCGCATTCGCATCATCTTAAAGAGGGCGGGAAATGTTCACGAATTTCGGAATTTCAGCCGGGGCATGCAACATGTTGAGCGTGTAATGTATGGCGATGTCTAACAGACGAAATGAAATGAAAATTTAATAAAATAAAAGTAAACGACTTGGGCCTGCTGCGATGAGGGGAGGAGGGGGAGGAGCTGCTCCTTGGGACTAAAGACGTTTGCTTTAAATGAAGATGTATGCCAGCCGGGCGTATGAGTAATATGCGCAAATATGCGCATAAAATAAAGCAACTTGTAGCAATTTCCCCTGCTCTCGGGTCCTTTTCCACAGATTCCCTTCTCGGCTCCCTTTGGGCCATTGCCGTTGCCACTTCGGCATCTTTGGCTGGCTTCTTGTGTTTAATTTAGGCAGCCATAAACGTAATGCGGAGCCTCAAGTACTCGGATCCATGGAGTCGCAAGGCAAACCGAATTTATATGGCGGCACATAAAAACTGGGTAACCTTACCCTCCTCTAGCCTTTTGTGTTTCATTTCCTGGGCATGGCTGACATAAAATAGAATTTTATTCGAGGCTGCTTTAAAGACCAAGATATTGTCTTTCAAGCTCCAGGCATTAACCCATTACACGGCTAGAATTTCAGCTTTGGGAATGGCCAAAGTATATCAAATGCGCAATTTAAACTTAAAATGTATATGGCCTTTTTATGTTTAAAGTAAATAAAGAATTTAATATCTTATTTAATGGCTATATTATGGTCGGTTTTATAACGACAGAAAATATATGGTGGAAGTTAGTTAATGTAAGTTAATAATAAATATTGGTAATGCTAATAAAAATAATCAATTAATTATTTATTTGGCAATTATTAAAATTTTGTTGAAATTAATGGATATTCAATAGAATTATTCATTTTTTTATACCAATGATTGAAAGAATTTTTCTGCGTATCAACATTTTTTTAAGTAAATATATGATGTAATTAAAAAAGCAACAAAGTAAATAAGACTGATACCTTTGGAATATGTCAAAGACATATTTTCTTGGAATTTTGTTTATCCAAATTGTTTCGCGGAAGAGTTGAATAGAAAAGGTTCTCCTCGCAACTCGGGGAAAGTGCAAACAATTTTCAATCACAAACTTGAAAGCCCCTATCATTGTTTGCCGCCAGCCTAAATGCTCGCTCCCATTGTACTAGTATGCGACCCAGTTGTCCCATTGTGCGATACGAGGTGCCGTGATGTGAGTGCTCGACATCAAAGCCAGGCCTCGTCCTGTGGCCCAACCACTGGGTGTCCCGGTCTCCTGGTGTCCCGGTGTCCTTGGCTGGCATTCACATTCTGTTTGGCTGCCAGCACGTTAGCATATCACCGATGCGATGCCATGCCATCCATCAAATATCGCGCGTCCTACGCGAGCCTTTCGCGTGCTTTGAAGGACTTCGGTTGCGATGGGGAGGGGGAAAGGGGGAGGGGCTTTGTACAAGTAGGGGTCCTGATGCTTCTGCAAGTGACTCCGGCTGTCTGCTGTCAAAATTCACCAAAGCAGCCTGCTTCTGGCAGCCCTTAACCCATCGACTCCATTTTGCCGATGCTGTACAAGGCATTTTAAAGCCGATACTCTCTGGAGGGCATGAAATTTTAACTTATTTCGTTGTCTACTTCATTGAATTAGCCCTCACACACACACACACGAGCGGAGATAATAAATTGAATTAAATTGATGCGCAGGGAAATTGTGTGTGGAGCTTTCTTGATGTTGGTCCTTGCCAAAGGAGAAATTCATTTAATTTTTGGCTCAAATGTCTTTTTAATACTCCTCTGGTTTTTGTTGTTGTTGCTCTTGTAGGTGGCTCAATATGTTCTGCTAGCCAGTGCCAGAATATTGTTGACAGCAGATGTGGCACATGGCACATGAAATTGTTTTTTTCCGGGGCTAATCAAGCGGCGGTTGTGTGCCAAGTGGGGAAATGTGGCAAATAACGCCGCAGGGAAATGATAGTGGCTCGAATTCCTTTAAATTCCCTTGAACCAGGCCTTAACTTATCTTTTAATTTCGCATTTAAGGCAGGCTTGCACCTTGTGAGGTCAAAAAAATAAATTTTTTTTTTTTGCAGTTTCGGATACATACATGTTTCAATTTTACTCTCCTAAAATTTGAAGTCGAAATCTCTTGAATTACGAAAGTTATCGAGCGTTTGGTGGACCGGTGTCAAGCGCGTTGCCATTATAGTGCAAATTTTCAAACGCGTTTTTCTCGAAACCATGTTTTCCGAGTTGGCGGAAGTCGTACAAGCCGCAAAAATTGAGCAATCGTCATGAAATTTTTTATACATGTTCCTCAGAAGTATGTGCATGGAATAGACTAGGATCTTTTGAAAATATTAAAAATTGTTTATTTAAAAAAATAATAAGTGACGAAAAAATGAGGAAAAACCCGATTTTTTTTTTCAAAAGCTCATAATTTTTGCATTTTTCATGTTTTTTCAATAATCCTAGTTCAAGCCATGCGAACAAGTGTACAGATTAAGAATATATTCGTTTTTTGCGTTTCAGATTATTTCTTAAAATTCCAAAAAATCCGCCATGAGGACGAGTATTTCGCGGACATGCCGCCATTGTTGGGTACTCCCCCTCCCCCTTCGCTTGGATCGCACTCAAAAAAATTGTGTAGCTTCAATAAACTGTACCCTACAACTGGCTAAAATTTTATTCCCATACCTACCATACTTTCCAAGAAATAAATTCCAGAAAAAAATCAGGTTTTGGGCGCCAACAAGGTGCAAGCCTGCCTTAATTTAAGCTGGGCTCGGGCCAAAGCTAAAGCATACTTTTCAGGGCCAGACAGATGGGCTAAATGGATGCAACAATAATTAACTGCATCAAGCCGCCAGGCAGCAGCTGAGTCGCAGGGGAAAAACACAGGGAAATGGAGGGCAAAAAGTGGAAAAGGTCGAGTAACCTCTTAACCCCTGACTGCCCCCCACTGCCCCCCTCTTGCCGGCAGCTTAACTTGGCATTAACGCAATTTGTCACAGCAGAACAGACACCAGAGAGTCGGCAGCTTAGCCAGCTTCCAAAACTTTACCCCCAAGCCCCTCTCTCCAGGTCCAAAATAAAAAGGAAACATTTTGGTTTATATATATCCAAAAATAAGTAGGTGTCTGCAGGAGCCTGTGTTTTTTTTATTTTTATTTTGCAACATTGAGCTGACAGGTGAAATGAAATTGCGTGGGCTGCAGTTACACATTCCATCGCAGCATTTTCTACTTCAACTTTGGCTTATCCCCCCGTTCCTTCGGAGCACTTTGAATACACGGCATGGAGATGAAAAAATTCCAGAGAAAAAACATTGACATCCACAAATATATGTACCTACGAATTTTCCATTCCCATTTCCACTTGTAGTTCGTAGCTACAACTGCAAAATGACAGCACTCTGTGGTTTAAACAAGAAATGCCAGGCAGGTAAGCTTAACAATAGTGGCCAAGATGGCAGGAGGGCAGGAGGTATTTTTGGCCAGATTCAACTGCAAATGCAGAGCAAGGCTTAAATACTTTGGAATTGACGAAAGATTTTAATTTGGCAGTATGATATTGCAGTCTCGGAATTTTTGTGGCCTTGAGCTATTACTTTTTATCAAGGGAATGTGACAAATTTATTCGAAGCTTAGCTTGTACAAATACTTTAAGATGTTAACAATATAAATTGTATAAGATGTTTAGCAAAAAGTTAGCAAGTCACTTTAAAGTCGGCTGAGGGCACATAAATCTTTGCCGGCCATGTTGCAGTCACCGCAATTAGAAAACCTGCCACTCAGTTGCTCATTGATAGCTTTAAGCTGCCAGAGGCACTTGCCACTAAGCAACTACCACCTACAACCCACCACTTACCACAAAAGAGGAGAATACCGAGGACCAGTCAGCAAAATCGCGCATACGGCCCGTGGCCAGCTGCATCAGCTTGAATAGCAGCAAATCGCCTTAGCAGCTTGCGGGAAAACCCTAATAAACCAGCAAGAAACTGCACACAGTTAAGCCTTCTGCGGCAGCTGCCACGCCCACTTTGGGTATGTGGGAGTAGGCGTTGCCTTCAACTTTGACCCGAGCGATTTAAATCTTTGCCAGGGCATATAAATTTAAGAGTGCGCCCCGCTTACTTATCTAAGTCTATGACTTTCGGTTAGGCGTTCGTTCGGGATTCGACGATGAGTCAGAGAGTTTGGGATCTGATGAGGAGGAATGGCACTGCTGTGCTTTTCATGCCCTCCATTTTGCGGCTGTCTCTGGGCGGAGGAGCTACTGCCGCTTCTTGCTACAAATCATGATAATAAATTCCAATTTTATTTAGTCAGTGAGGCGGCAAAGCACCCTTGTCATCGTCATCGCCAATGAAAAAAGAAATGGTAGTGGAAATGGGAGGGGAAAGGAAACTCCCGGCAGCCAAATAAAGGCCACCAAACCGCTTCATCTGCTGGGCAGCAAAAAAAAAAAAAAACGAAGAAAAAAGGGTCTGTGTTTCAACTACTTGGATTAACGGTTCAGTTTTATGACTTTTTATTTTATACACACACAGCACATTCAACTTTCCGGCTTCTGGCGTTTCCCGTTTGCCCGCCAGTTAAATAAATACACTCGCAAATTGACTTGGCCTGCTTAACTTTTGGGCAGACATAATCAGGCCTGATTATAATGAATAGTTTGGGGCTGGCCAAATCAGCAAACAGCAAAACCAGAGGCGACACTCAGCCGGCCAGCTCATCAGTCAGTCCGGCCAGTGCAGTTTGTAGTGGACCGCAAAGCCCCTCGTTATCCCCTCACCCCTCCCCATCCCGATGTCCCTGAATCCAGTGTCCTGCGTCCTTCGTCCTACGTCCTGCGTCCAGCTCAAAAACTGAGAGCTGCGAACTGCTGCAGCATCAGCGCCAGCCAAAACACATTAGCCGTGTGCTAAAAATGTCGCACAGACCAGTCGGCCCAACGCACAAATCCTGCGAAAGGAGTGTTTCACAAATTCACGACCCAGTTTAAAGGGAGTAGCCAAAATTTGTTAAATATCATATGATCTAGAAAGCTATGGCATGTAGTTATATACAGAGTTTTTTATAAGTTTAAGTCCTAAGTTGGTATCAGTTTGGTAAAATATATGTTTATAAAAAAGGCTTTCATTTACCTTTAAATAAATACCCATTTTGATAGGCCTAAATCTGTAGTGTGTTGGTTATCCTTATTGGTTGATACACATTTGAAAACAAGTAATAAATATTCTGATATATTATACCTCTTTATTATATACTTTGCTTTCAAAATACTTTTTGCAGATTCTAATTTTATAGACCTACTTTTACTAGAACTATCAAAAAAATAATTCAAGTCTCGTTACTTTTCTGTTGGTAAGTTGTGAAAATTGCGATAAATATTTTATGTATTTTTTAACTTTATATAGAAAGTAATGCGAATTAATGACCATTCAAATTGGCCATATAAGTTTTAGTAAGTTTACGCTTTTAGTTAAGAGATTTTGATTTGATCTTATCCAAAGAAAGAGGAATAAGATCTTAACCGTTTCGACTTTTTAGATCATGACTATGTTATATGAATAATTTTAAAAGTTAGTCAAATCAACGATTAGGCTGGGGTTTTTAAGTACAATACTCGTTTTGTATCTTGGTTTAATTGAACATTTTACAAGAGACCCTCGTTAGCAGTGAGTGACCAGGCGGAGGGTCCTTTTTTTCAGTTGGAGCTGAGCTGGCAGGACATGTGGCAGTTGGCAGTTTGCTGCGCTTTCCCCGCCCCCCTCCTCCCTTTCGCCAACTGCTGCTTTTGGCTGTGGCTCTTCATTGCCTGTTGGCAATTACAACGTTGCAATGTTGATGGCATTTTCTTCCTCTTTTATGCATATGTATGCAGACACACAAACACACACACACACACAGACACCCAGGACATAACGATGCTCACAGACAGGCAGCAGCTTACAAGGACATGTAGGGGGGGTGGGGAAATGGGCTGGAAAGAGGGGCGGGGACAGTGGCTAGTCACTTCCGCCTTGCTTCAAGAGGTCGTCCATTTTTTCATAATACTCTTTCTGCTCTTTGAGTTTCCTCAGTCCTTGATTGCTTTGGCCTTTGTGCATGTGAAACTAATTATAGAGCATAAAAAATGGGTGATTAAAACTAAATGTGAAGATAAAGACATAAAGGATATTGTAATGGCCATTGTAGTTGCTCTGATAATGAAGTAAATGGGGTATATTGTTTAAGTATCTTATTGGGTTAACACTGAACTTCTTCGACTTATTATCAATTCGTATATGCCCAGGTATTCCCTGACTTTCGAGACACCTTCCCCCAACAAACCCTGCTGTTAATGTAAATATATCTTACAGCATTATTGCATTCGGTTAAGAGGGTAAACTTCACTCGACAGATTTCACTTGCAACATTATCCGTAAAAATATATATACAAGTACATTCATCTGAGGGTTGATTTCCGTTTTTTTGGGTGGTTGCAACCCAGTACAATTTATTCTGTCCGCTCTCACACCCCCGCAAGTAAACAGTTTTTGTTTTACCTAAGCTATTGCTTCATTATAAAATCGATGGCGGGGACGAAGTGTAAACTACCCTTTGAGGGCGAAACTAGGGGGTAATCAGATTGCTCATCAAAGGAGCAGAGCTAGGTGCTTTGGTACTCGGCTGCTCAAAGCGGTTGATTCAATGACCGAGTGAAGCTTTTCGAATTCAATTTTACGGGAGTGGGAGCCCAGAATGTCTCCATCGTTCCTCTGAACTATGGACTCCTGGACTCGTTGTCAACGGATTGGTGTTAATGTCCTTTGGCATTGTTGCACTGCGAGGACGAGCAGAAGGACCAGGAGCCGGACGACCAGGGCCACAAGTCGACTGTGTGCAAAATAGACTGAAATTGATGATGTCACTTGATAGGGCGAATGGGTTTTTCATTTTTCACTTCTCGCTCTCGCATGCACCCGTAACCCCAACCCATTCCATTCTGCCCAATCTTCGAGCTCCTGCAGATCCTTCGTGTTCGTGTTGTTTAACAAATTCATCCTGTTGCTTGCGCTTCAGTGCGTGATGCCCAGCAGATTGCAGAGTGTGTGTTTGTGTGAAATGTGCATCGGACTCACACACACTCGTGCAGAGAAAAAAAAATGGGGGAACTTCAATTTCGGGAATAGGAAAGTTGTTCCTCTTAAAATCAGGACTAATTGTCCTTTGCCTCGAGGCTTTTTCTCTTTGTGGTACGGATGCAATACATGATATATATCATTTGTAAATATATATATATATGTATTTGATCGTTTGGTTTACATATGTGTAAAAATAATGATTGTAGTTGTCTTGATTTAAACTACTTTGATTTGTTTTACAAAACAATATGATCTGGAACTAAAACTTATAATTGAGATTGTCTTTTTTTCATATATAACATTTTACATTGAACAAATGTATTGTTTTTAAGATGGACAATTAAATAACAAAAGAGAATGTTTCATTTTATTTTCAAGAAAAATCTTCAATACTATAAGTAGGTAAAGAATAATGTTATCTATCTTTGATTAAAATATAATGATCATTAAACATATTTATTGTATTAAGGGAAGTTTTTCTTTGTAAATTATACAAGAGAGTCAAAACTTTAATATTATTTTTATCTGGACTCAACTCTGTAGAGTGAAAAGCTCCTTTTTTGTCCAGTGCTCTGGCATAATTGAACATCTCTTTTTCTGGGTTTTTGGAATAGAAGAAACAAACAGCCATTGTTGTGCATCGACCTGTTTGATTGGCTTTTCTTTTGCACGTTTTTAATTAGTGGGAATTTGGAGAGATCGGGGCAAAGAGTGGAACGGAATTGGAATGTTGTCCTTTGGCGCATTAAACAAACGAAATATTTCATAAGCGCATTGCGCTCTGGCCACAATGCCAAATGATTTATATGCAAAGTGGCATAAGCACACTCGCATAACTGTGTGTTTTGGCCCCGTTTTCCAAGCACCCAGTTCCCAGCTCCCTTTTTCCCTGTTACCTAGGCCAAAACCAAACAAACCGGTAGCAATCGAGCGAACTTCACTCCACAGCTTTGGCTACAAATTTTCCAAAATTTATAACAAAGGCCCACACACAAACACACGTGCATAATAATTGGGGGGAGAAGGGACAAAGGGGGAAGAAAGGACCCCAGGGTATTGGCTACCTTACGGTTGAGTGGCTCGTGGCTCATGGCTCATGGCTCATGGCCCATGGCACTTTGGCGCCAGCGCTTCGGCTTTGGGGTCTTTGCCTCGCAATGGATGACAATGTAACCAGGAGACTGTAAAATTTATGCACTTTTAGGATTGTTTGCAATGTGCTCGAAAGGGAATTGTTCCATTATGCGATAAGCATTGGGATTCTCTTAAGGTGTTTTATTATACAACGAAATAGCGTTTCTGCGCCACTTTCTAAAGATATTTCATCAGCACTGGGTCAAACCTAAAATCAATTATCTACTTGTTCGTAAGGATCTGAAGTACTTTGTTTAGGTTAACTTTATTTACTAGTTTCAAGTTCTATAATTTTCATGTAAGAGCTTTATACTTTTAATAACTTGCACTCAGTATATATTTATTTCTTTATTTCATAAGACCTATTATGAAGTATATTATCAATAAAATCGAAATGATAAAAAATGCGGAACTCAGAACCTATTTAGTAACTTTGGCATTATTCTTTTTTTCAGTTATAAAACAATGTAAGGTAGGTACTGATTTTAGCTATTTTGCAAAGGATCTAAATACCTATAAGTTAGGGCAGTTCCAAAATCAATACTAGAATAAGACTTGATTATTCCACTTGAACTCAATGGAAGCCACTAAATGCAAGTGATTTGCGAGCTGGGATTTGATGCGCATCTCGCAGAATCACCATTTTTTATTTGAGCAAGAAAACCTATTGAGATTCCCCGTCCTGCCACTCACCTTGTTGGAATTACCATTGAATTTCAATAGCTTCTTGCAGGACTTGCCGCGACTCTCGAAGTAGATTTCCTGCGGCGTGCGACGGCCTCGTTGGCCGGAAGTCGCAGCTGTTGTTGCTGCCGCACCAGCTGCTGCTCCTTTGCGTTGCAGTTGCAACTGGGAAAAGGGATCGCTGCCTGCCACCGATTGCGTGGCTTTGTGGCGGCTGACACAAAGGAGGCGGCCCAAGATGCCGCAACAGCCGCTGGGCGGCGACGGGCCGGAAGTGGGCTCACTTCCTGCCAATGTCCTTGTTGCCCCTGTGCTGTTGTCGTTGTTGTTGGAGCAGCGGGCGGAAATGGTCATTAGGCTGCCATGGCGGCCAGTCGGGCGATTAACGTCCATTTCCATGTTGGCTAGCAGCGGAATTGTTGCCTACTTGGCGGCGTCGTCTTCCTTTGTTGATTTTTCTCAATTTCCAGAGTTTGTTTACAATTTTTGATTGCGGTTTCCCTGGCCGCAGGCTGTATTGTCCTTTGTCCTTTGTCCTTTCCCTTTTCTTTTCTTTTTTTTTTTGGTGAATGTCTCTGTTTTGTTGTTGTTTACTGGTGGTTAAAGTCTAACCGACAAAACTTGGCGCCCTCACACAGACACACACACATACACACGCACACGGGCGCTCAAAATACGTAGCACTCACACCAAAAAAGGGAAAATGTGAAAATTTCGAAGGACTTCTCAGCGCGACGAAGTTCACAGGACAAAGTCAGCGAGCCAACTGATAAAAGCCATGGCTTTTGCTTTGGAAATGTGCGCTCAGCAGGGTTGTCAGCTTTTCGAAAGAGAGCAGGACAGGGATACGGGACGAAAGAGATGGGGAGAGCCGAGCGAAAGAGAGAGTGCGCAGGCCGAGTCCTTCGAACATGAATCACCTTGTGTGCATGAATGAAGCAAAGTTATTACGGTCTTTCCCCGGTTTTTGTTTTTTTTTCTACTTTTTTCTGTGCTCCATAGTTCCGTAGTTCTTGCTGTTTACGTTTCCCAGGGTCAAAGTTGTACAGCCTCTCGTTTTGTGTTTGTAATTGTTTGTGCGGCTGCCGAGTGACGCCTCACGTTAGGCTGCGAATTTTTCGGTTCTCGACGGGGGAATACTCGAGTGGTAATGGGTACCAAAATTGGGTTTCATTGGGCTCATGAAAAGCAATTAAATGCAATAATTGTCTTTTACAAAAGCGATTAAGCAACTATTTCTTAGGGTTATGGGAATGTTTTATGTTGTCAGGGTGCGATATAAGTAATTTATTATAAATTATATTAAGCCTGGTTTAATCCGCTTCTGAAAAGCTATTAATTGTATTAAACGTGATTTTGAAAAGCCACTGAAAATCTAATTTTCAACATTAATGGGAAGTAAAATAATTACCCATAATCTAAGCTAGTGGCCATAGTTGAGTTACAATGAGTCAATATATATATATATGTATAAGATATCATTATTTAATTGCATTCAAGATTTTAAACAAAAATCTTAGGAGAATCCTAAAGCTGCTTTTTATAAGTCTTCCAAATATAATAAGAAAATGTGAAGTTTTGGTAATACAAATTAAAGTTTTCATTTCTTTCTAACCAAGTTATTTGGTAGAAGGTATTCAAGCTTATGATCTACAATTTATGTCTATATTTTTTTAAGGATACAACTTTCTAGAATAGTTTATTTATTTAAAATGTTTGGAAACAATAAAACTTTTATTAAAACAAGCGGGAATGCTCTCACAAAATATTTCACCATATCCCAAAGCCCGTATCGTGAGTATCAAAAAGTTGCAAGAGCAGTTGAAAAAACATTTTAATTTCGGCCAACAAGGATATGGAATGAAGAGCCTTGTCTATGTGTTTCTGAGTATGGGTATGTGTGTGTGTGTGGCTTGTGTGTGGTAGTGTCTATGACTATGAGTGCTTTCTGCTCTAGACGTAATTTCAATGTTTCAACGTAATCTTTGATTTGATTATGCTGTTGAGTTGGCCTCCCATGAGGCGGTTGGTGAGTGTTTGCCAGTGTTTGCTCGTTCGTTTGTTTGTTTGTTTGTTTGTTTGTGTCTGGACCACTTCCGGGCAAAGCTATAAACGGATTATAAAGTAATTTAATGCTTTTTGTTGCCGAGGATGCTGGGCCGCCTCGTGTGCGGATGTGAGCATTTATATATTTTTGGTGAGAACGCATTTGGACAATAAAAACTTTTAATGTCTGTTGTTTGTCTCTCAATTTATTTAGCTAGCGTCACGCATACGCCCAGTTGGCTGCGGCCAAGATGAGCGCTCCTTTAATGAGTTGGCGGTTTTAGTTGAGCAGTTGGCCAAAAGGCAGCCAGGCTGTAATTAATGTCGGCCCCGTCATTTGTGGGCCAGTATGTGTGCCCGGGCTGATCATTTTGGCAACATGTTTATCTGGCCCAATGCCCATATATTAATGTCCGCACACCCGGACACACGCATTCCCTTAGATTGTCACATTAATTATGTACGTTAAGCTGTCAACGTGGCCAATATTTTTGTATCCACAATGTCCACCTCCTTTTCTTCTTCCTCTGAATGTCCTTACGTGTCCGTGTGTGTGTGTGTGTGTGCATGTGTGTGCCTTCGGCAATTCCTTTGCCATTTTTCGTTGCTTTCATCTCGGGCGATAAGAGCGTCTTAGTTTATCTTTATGCTCGAGCTTTGTCGGCGTCTTGTTTCTGCTTACATCTTGCTGTTTGCCAAATAAATACGTTTGATAATGCGACACGACCATCATATTGATGAGGCTTCCGCTTGCTTAGCGTTAAATGGAATGAAGTGCCAACAACAAGCAAATAGATTACAAAGACCGATACGAGTTTGTCTTCATCTGTAGATGTCTAACTGCAGGTGGGCGATGGATTAATGGTTCGTTCATAACCGAGATTGAGGCATTTAAAACTTTAAAGCACTGGAAAATTATTGGAGATGAACATAAGAACCAGTGAAATGCTTTTATATGTAATTTGTAGCACAGAAATCAATATAATACTATTGTTCAATCTAAGTTAATCGGACTATGATGTATATCTCATAAATGTAAATAAAGACCCCATATTGCTATTATTAAAGTTGATTTAAAATACTGCTGATTTGTATAGAATAAAATATTTTGAATTTTTGCTTAAATTTTAAATGTAATGATTTGATAAGATAATTCTCTGCTGGAAAACAATGTTGTAACATTATTTTAGATAGCATACTTTTCAGAGCGAGTCTATGCTAATAAAACTGTGAAATCCTTCTGCACAACCCATACTAATTTCAATAAAGTTTCCTTTTGGAATAAAAACCTTAAAATAGGAGTCCATTAAGTTTTTCCCATTTCGACCGTTATCAAATAAAATGTTCGTCTGGAATACCAATAAAAAATACCATATCCAATTAAATAATTTTTCCCATGCAAATTTCCACTCATAATTTAATAAATATTCCTCTTCAAATTGTTCCAAATAAAAAAGAACCTCAAAAGGCTGTTATGACTGCCTCCCAAAGTCCCTCTTTTACATTCGGTCTCAATTACGCACCAATTTCTGTCCCTCTGTGTGTGTGTTTGTGTGTGTGTGAGTGTGTGTCGAATGCTGTTAGCAATGAAAACTCTGCAACTGTGGCCGAAAATGAAAAGTTCCATTGCATTTGGCAAACTAAAAGAAAAGCAAAAAAGAAATGTACTCGTATAGAACAGTTGCCTAATTGCAAAAATGCTGCCGGCCAAACACAGAACTGAAAAAACTTTTTTTGGCCAAATGGAATGGAATGGGTAGCTGGCGGGGCGCCCCCCCTCTCCTCCCTCACCCCAAAAATTGTACCCAAAAAATGGAAACTACGCTAAAAGCTTAAACAAAACCTCAATAAAGCCGTGGGGCGGGGCGGGGGAAAAACACTGGGAACTATTGAGGCGGAAAATGGCAAACGGAAAAGTTTGCGACGCATGCGCAAATGGACCAGGACGACGATGGCAGGACTCCAGGACATTCAGATGGTGGGACAGCAGGACTTCAGAACGACAGGACGACAGGACGACAGGACGACAGGATGCGATGAGAGTGATGCAAGTGCAGCGACAACGACAACGGCATGTAAATGACGCTTTTATGCTGCAATCACGTTTCTTCTGCTCCCTTTTTTGTACCGCTTTTATGGTTTTTTGTTTCATATGCAGTGAAATTTTATGATTATTGCCAAAGCGACAAAAAGTTGTGCCGCAAACTTTTACAGGCGTGTGAAAGAGGATGTCCTGGGAAATGGGCCACAGATACCCTATACGCGTCGGTTTAAATGTCATGCTCCGATGCCTTCATCAGCCACGCCCACCTGCCGCCACGCCCCCATCCCAGTTACTCGTATCGCACCGCACTTTGCTAAGTAGATGAAAATGAAAATGACGACATCGCCACGTCCGGAGTGCATGAAATTTATGCAAATGCACGGAATTTGTATGAAAATTGTTTTATTCTATCGCGTCATTCCCACACACACACACACGCACACACACACTCGCAATCATAAAGCACGCTCGTGCCGTTGTCTTGTGCTTAAGCCAGAAATTACTCATACCACATGTTGTCCGACGTCGCCGCTGTCCCCATGGATCCTCATCCCCCCCCCGCAGTCTCAGTCCCATTCCCGATTCCCTCAGCCGCTCTCCATCCATTTGCCGTCCCGTCGCCAGTCGCCCGCTGTGTGTTTTATGCAAATTTTACCGCTGTGCGCAACAATGTTATTAAAAAATGATAACAAGCCAAGCACAGAGCTGAAAAAATGGTTGCCAGGCGACAGGTTTTCTAGGAATAGCAACTACTTTGTATCCTGTAGGTTTAGAAGTGCTTGAAATATGTGCAATTTATATTTATGAGTTCATGAAAAACTATAATTTGGGTTATTATTATCAAACCCATACGGAGAATAAAGGTTTGTATATGTTTAAAATTCGACGATTTAAGTATATATAGTAATTTGTTTTTATTTTAAATAAATAAGTAAAAGAATCTTATCTATTATATTTATCCTGCAGAAAAACTAAGTCCTTCATTGTACTTTATAAAAATATTTTATTAAACATGAACTGAACTTCCATAGTATGCAAAACAAAATAACAATTTTTTTAAACAAATCTTTTTGAATACAATTTCAATTTGCCTAAATAAACTATCGCTGCCCATTTTTTGTATGGAAATGTTAATGTATTTAGGGAAATATTGCTAGAACAGATTCCAATCGACATCCCGTTATTTTTCGATAATATTCGATATACCTTGTGGAATATTTTATAGATAGTGGGACCCAACGACAACTGTCAGTTAGACGTTTGTTGCGGCTTGCCCCTTGTCAACTTTTTTAGTGTTGCTTGTTTTTGCCGCTCGTGATGTTGCTGTTGTCATTTGCATGCGTTGCGAGTGGAAGAGGGCAACAACAGTCACATCAGCTAGGAAATTATGCAGTGAAATATGTTGCCACAGCGAGGGAAAAACAAAACGAAACAAAACACACGACTAAAAACGCACAAAACAAAAGGCGAGCAGGGAGCCCAGTTAGAAATACACACACAATATATATGTATGTATGGCCAGAATGTGAATATATTTTATAAGTCTTAGAAATATGACAGACTGACGGCCGAGTTGCCAACATGGTGCCATGAGGTCGTCCCAAAACTCCCAAGTTGGCCGCGGAAGTCAGGGAAGAGTGGAAATAGGTAGGAGATCCTTGTTGGAAATGTAAAAGGCATGTCAGAAATCTTCAGCTCGCTTCAAGCGGCATTAGTTTTGCCATTTGAATGGCAAGCATTCCAGGAATGAAGTATTCCTGTTTTGCAGAGCAGGAGCCATTAACCAAACCGGCACTTGCCAGTTCTCCGACCTCACCAAACTGAGGTTACCATTTCAGTTTGCATTTACTACCGAATTTATCATTTCATCAGTGGCTTCAAAATAAAATGAATACAAAAGCAGGCTTATTAAGACATTGCTTGGAAATTATTTGTTTATTTCACTTCAAGTTATCAGGATTAAATGTCTGCAAGCTTACCTTTAAGTTCACAAAACATAATAAACTAAAAGGCTTAGGTATTAAGATAATTTGTAAATGGTAATTTATTTCATTTATGTAAAGGGGATTTCTAGATTGAAATAATTAAATGCATAAATTAATGAAATCTGTTAAGGAAATTATTATTTATTTAGATTATTTCAGTCCTTTTAATGACCAAGTGATTGCAGTTCAAGGATTACCATCGCCTGTCATTTAACTTAACAAACTGCTATTTGCAAATTCTAATACCAAATATAATGCTCTTGACTGATAGTATTTCTAAAATATTCACTCATTTGACTGGCTTTGTTTTATGCTGGCGAAGCGTTTAATTTTTGGCATTTTGCAGATACGATTGCTGCCATGGCTAATTACAATGTGCAGTTTTGAGGCTCTTTTGCTGGATTTCTGACAGGCTTCATTGCCAGAAAATCTATGGGACTGTGTGACTGCGATAAGCGCAACTGCCATAGATTCGGGGCAATCATTTCATTACACACTCTCGTCTACACTGGCCACATAAATGGAAGCAATTTAACTACAACTTTATTGTTATTGTGAGCAATGTTGGCTGTAATTTTGTAGCTTAAACCAAATCCAATTAAGTAACAAGCGTAAGCCTTTTTGGCAAATGTCGACAACGACGACACATTGCCTCGTTTAACCCATTTAATGTTGCACACACTGAAACCGAGAGCCAAAAGTGGGCGGTGGGCGGCATGGGCGGCAGGGGGCGTGGCAGGATGTTGGGGAGACAGAGACAGTGGCATGCCAAAAACCAAAGCTGATAATTTCAATCAATTTTAAGCCAGAGACAAAGCGACATAAGGGTAACCAATTTAGCCGTTTCGCAGTTGACTGCCTGCAATTACCAAACTGAAAATTCAATGGAAATTGAGTTGACTGCACATCTCTTCGATGGGTAAAAACTTTAAAGAGCGCGTAGTGATATTAAGTAACTGGGTAAAGTGGCTAAAACTTTAGAAAAGTTCATTTCTGTGGCCTGGCCAGGTTAAAACGCAAATAAAAATATTTTAAATTTCATAAGTTAGCCAACAATCTTGCGAGAATTATGATCAAAACATAAAATTTCATCCATTTTGAAGCTCGTAAAATGTTATTAAAGTGGAATTTAAATTAACACAAATTGGAACATTTTTTTTATAGTTACTAAAAAGTTTTGTGGTTTGGTAGCTTTTGAACTTTGTGGGGGGTCCAATAAAACATGAAAAAGCATAGTAAAAATAATAATTATAACATATTTGCTCATTTAGCAAATAATCAAATTAAATAACACCAATTAAACTAATTAGAGTTATTTTATTTACCCGAAAACTCTAATCAAAGGTTCTAAAACAGAAACCCAAATCAAAAAGCAAGACCCAAGCCAATTAGTTGGACCTTTCATGTGATAAACAGTTAGGCCAACCAAGAATAAAACCAAATTCCGAACGAGAATGAATTGGAAGTTTAAAATCTAAGGCTTTGTTGCTCCTGCGTTTTATTTACGCAAGACGGACCTCCAACGTTTTCGCTTTCGATCGTGTTTGAATGTTAAAAAAAACTTGGTTTTATAGCAGAGTTTAGACTTTCAGATACCCTTTAGTTTTTTTAAACCAAAAAAGTAAGTTTTATATTTAAAACTTCATATATTATATATGCCAAATTATTTTTAAGGATATTTAAATAAATTAAATATAATAAAAACATGTGTTATATTTTGTAGTGTATATATTTATAAAACCAATATAAAAAGGAGTATCATAAATTACAAATTAGACAGCATCACGGATATTCCTTTATCCCATTTGTTAATGGGTATTCTATAAATCCAAGGAGTCCTCAGATTGCGTGTGTGTTTTGGGCCAATTCTCGGTTTCTTTGTTTTGATCCCGATTCCGAGGGTTTTTTGTAGGTTTTTCCCCTGCTGCTGTTGTTGTTGTATGCTGTTCGTGCCTGCGGATGGCTTAATAACGTTATTTTTCTCTGGTCATTGTACTTTTAATGGCCAGTGGCAGCAGGAGCATCAGGAGCAGCCCAGAATCAGAATCAGCGGCATCGGCAGCAAACAAATCAAACGCAGACGCCGTTTTGCCTTTGGGCCAGTGTGTGTTCCTATTGCCAGCATTCGCATCGATCATGATCATTTGGTCGGGTGTTGTTTTTAGCATTTTTATTTATTTTCTTTTTGGCCCCCATCGAACGCAATGATGATGATCATGATGATGATGATCGTTATGGGGGTTGTCCCTTTTCAATGGGTTTCCGAACTCGATTGCCACAACTTATCGAGGAAGTTTCTCGGACGGCGGACAACGATGATCATGATGGTGGCGCATCGATAATGATGATGATGGAATATGTAGGCTCTTATAAACTTGAGCTTCTGGGTGGCGAAGCATAACATGAGCCCAGAAAGCTCTTTCATCGCATGACAGGCGGCCGAAACGTTTAAGCCAAAACGTAAAAAAAAGCGGTGAACAAGTTGAGAAATACAAAAAAATAACGAACCAGAAACACACAAATAAACGTGTATGGGCAAAAATGGTTTTAGTATTGATTTCGTATAGGTGTGTATGTCTGGCAGAGAGTAAACATCAGAATTAAAATATGTAAAACTACCATTAAAGTTTTGCATTGTTTATGCACAACAATCAGGAAATATCATTAACAACAAGCGAATTAAATTGTTTACATTGTCAGCATGACAACAAAAAAAAAACAAAAACAGGAAGATAAGAAAAGTTTTCAATTTTTTTGTTGGTTTTGTTGGCAGCAGTTTTTGTGTGTTGGCAAGTGTTTGGCTTTTAATTTGGCACGAAACTTGAAAAAAAAGTAATCTTGAAACGAAAGCAAAAGTTTCTTTGATGCAAGATACAATTTCAACTGCAGATTTGAGGGAATTTTGTAAAGTTGCGCATAAATATCTGAGAGATGAACTAGGGACATACAACGAGATTATAGTTTTGTAAATGTTTCATAAAGTGTGCAAAGTAAGTTTTCCTATGTAATTGGATTTCTGAGACATTTCTGATTTCTATATGAAAAATTTAAGTAAATTATTTGAAAGATAAGAAAATATTTTCGTGAAATACTGCAAAAGTAAGTTTTTGCACCTAACTGGATTACAAAGTCATTCTTGATTTCAACTGAAATTATTCAAAAGCAAGCAATTGAAAAGGCAATGCCTTATTCCCTACTTTGCCCTTACTCTCCTGCCTTCATTTCATCATTAGCATAAGTAGCAATATCCTTTTGCTTTCACAGAAAACAAAACGAGAGGAAAAACGTTTGAAAATGTACAATGGTTCGCTCAAGGCAAATGCACAATTCTACGTTAAATTTATCCCGCTTTTCAGGAAGAAAAAGAGACGGAGCCTAATGCAACTTTTGTGTTGGCGATGCGAAAAGATTTTCCGCTGCAATTTCCAGTGGAATGAATTGCTTGCCAATAATCCGCTGCGACAGTTGGCAAAAATGCAATTAAAAAATTTCCACTTTGTCGCTGGCAGAGAAACGGAGAAGGAGCTCTTTTTTCTTTTATTTTCCCCCTGGGCGAGTGTGAGTTGGCCTTTTCCGATTTGTTTTGCGTAAGTTTGACAGCAGAAACAGCAGCCTCCCATTTTCCCCCCCTCTTTTTCACGACCAACTGTAGCTAAAGCTACAAAGAAAATTCTTTCATTTAATAAAATGCGTGCCAAGTTGACAATTTTCACTGGGCTGTCACTTGAGCATAAGGGATAAGCCGAAAGTTTTGCAAGTTTTTGATTTCGCCAAAGCCACGCCCCCCGCCTTCGTTGTCAATCAGGATGGTGGGGGATGGAGAGGGGACGGGGTGTGGTAGCAATTTGTCCAAGCCAAAGATCCAGGTGTTTGAGCCTTCTTCGGCCCGCGGCAAAGTTTTTCATTCAAAGGTGTTGTAAGGTGCTAAAAACTTGAGCGTCTCGTTTTTTTACTCTGCCGTCTTGGAGTTGGCATGATAATTCACTGAGCGAGGGATGGATTATGGTGCGGATTTTGACTTAAATAATGCAAAAATGCAGAGTTTTATAAGTACAATTTTTAAACAAAGATTCGTTTAAGATTCTTCAATAACTATAATTTTTAACATTGAATAAAAGCCATAATTCAGGGGATTTCTGTTTTATTTGTGTTGTTGTCAGAATACAATTTTCAAAAAGATTTTCTCAGAATAAGCTTATCAGAAACTGGAGAAAAGAAAACCTTGATTTTCTATATTAGCAATTCCGATTTTATTCACTATGATTTAAGACATGAGATTTTCCTTAGATTTATAGGGATCGTGATAATTGGTCCAATAAGAGGATTTTCTCGGGCATCGTCTTTCTTTATTATTTTTATTCCTATTGCTATTCGTTCTTAATGTTTATTAATTGAGCTCAAATGTGCTAATTTATTTTCTAAACCAATTCATTTAAATTTCATAGCCGAGAAATCATTTAATGTTTGATCAATGTTTTCGACCTAATTTATGGCTTTCACTTTACGATACAAAAGTAATTAATAAGGCTATCGAGCTCTAATTTATATACTATTTTTTGTAGGCCTTCAAAATCGTTGACTTTTGAAATACTTAAGCTAAACGGAGATCTATTTTGAATATTGTTAATTTTTTTCAGAGCTTCAATACAACCTTTCGCTATAGTGTTTCGTATTTTTCCCATAGAGCCCACGCATTATCATTCTGGTGTCCATCCCTAGTGGTTCCATTTTGCAGATGCGTGTAAACAAATAATCTAGCTCCCAGGCAGCGAGTAGCGCCCAAGTTCAAACGAAGCCAAAGCCACCGAAAACATGTAAAAAACGAAAAGCCGGACCACACACGCCAGTTCCTCGAGAAGGAGGAGCAACAACAAAAACTCGGCCAGGTCCGCTCCTTCTGCCCCTCCTGTCCCCCCTCTTCTCCACCGCCTGCTCCTTGGCCTGGCCGTATTGATTATTGTGATCTGCCGTGTGCTCCGCTCTGGGGGTAATTATGCAGCCAGGGGACTCTTTGCGGGAGTAGGGTTTTCGACATGTCGGGAAACGGCGGGGATCGGGAAACGGGGGCTCGCCTGTCATTTATTTTAAACGATTCCTTTACACATGTCGGAGGCTTTCGCCGCCAACGTTGCCGCATTTATTGTTGCCGTTTCAGAGCCCCTCCCCCTCCCCCTCCTCCTGCTACCCTCATCTTCAGTTTTCAGCTATATAGCTACCGCTTTGGCTATACGTTGGCATGCCAATCATTTTGCGTTGATGAAGTGCGAGTGTGAGGCAAAAATGTTGTTCCAATAAGTTCAGTCAATGGTGCTGAATGCCAGAATGCCAAAATGCCAGGATGTTCGGCAGTCCGTCAGTTTGTCAGTTTGTCAGTTTGTCAGTTCCCAGTTCCTCTCAGTTGCCAAGCTTTCCCAGTTTGGCAGTCGCAAATCGCTGATCGATTGTCGGGAGCGGCGTGTTGACTCTATCGTTACACAAATGGAGCAGCTGAAGTATTGTGTCAACAGCAAAATGCACTCAATTTGATTCACGCGGCATTTACTGGTATGTCAGCAATTTAAAGGAAATCAATCAAATATTTTTCGGTATTTTTTGGCTGGACAAAAATAGTTAAAAGGACATAAAAGATTCAATTTTATGATTGTGTATTTCAATTAAAAGGGCTTAATTGAATAAATATTTAAAATATATGTGGATTACAAATTTTAGGTTAGCCAGTGCATTGCAAGAAACGTTTTGTTTTATTTACTTAAAAATAAATTGAAATGTTATATTTCAGTAAATGGTTTTTATAATGTATATTAAATTCGCTACCAAAAATCTTTAAGGCTCCTGCTAACTTATCGTTCGATCGTCTTGGAACAGGGGCATATTCAACTCGGCAGCTAAGTGACTTGTTCCACCTCCTCGCCAATAATTAATTTGTTGAAAATGCAACGCCGACGCTGGGCCACCATCAGCGTCATGGAATTGGAATGGTTGGGGGAATGGACAGACTACTCCGGACAGAGTCCCTTTGACAGGCGGGCAGCGGCCTGCATTATGCATGAGATTGGAACTCAGGGCGGGGGATGGATGGATGTGGATGTGGATGTGGATGATGGGGAATCGGGGATGCGGATCCTTGAGAAATGCGCTGCAGGGACGCCTTCAAGGTTGGCCGTTGTCAACTCTTGATAGCCTCTGGTCCCTTTGCCCCCCAATCCCCATCCCCTCCTGCTGCAAACTGCCACTGATTAAGTCACTAAAACTGCTGGCTGCTTTTCTAACTAATTTGCTGTTAATTTGTTGCTACGCTACGGCCAGACGCAACTCATTTCCTTCCTGTCACAGTGCAAAAATGTTGTTTTACTTGCCTTTTTTCACTCGCTTTGAGCTGACAGAATTCCGGGAAAACCCCCCCTATTCACACAAACATCAAAACAACACATAACACAGGTGAAGCCAGACAAATCCCTGGGAAGTCAGCGGGGAAAAAGGTAAAGCACAGCAAAAACTAATTTGTTTATATCAGCAAAATGCATAATATTGCCAGCAAAAATTTCATAACAAATTTGAGCTGACGTTAATGAGGTTTCAGTTCCGTCACATCTTAAATTGCAAAACAGGAACTACCAACAAATGTTTTATAAATGAGATACATGTAAAGCGGATGTTGTTTAGGAATTGTTTGTAAAAAACGTCATATATTAATTAGATCATTAATTGTTATTTTAAATATGAACTGAAGCAATTTAAATTGTTTTTTAGATTAAAATAAATACTTTCTTATTCATCAATTCTTTGAAACACCAGATCTGTCGTTCTTGGAAGTTATGCAAATATACTATATAAAATTTATAGATATATTTATATTTATTTATTTTAAGAACAAAGCTAAACTTATAAACCTCTTTCTTCCCTTGAAAAAATCCGGTTAATTAAATGTAATAAATAGTTGTCCTACAAATTCAATTCATTTTAAAGGTTAAATTTAAAAACAAGTAGTTGTTGTTAGGTTTTTTAAAAACTCAATTAAACATCCATCCCTTTTTTACATATCAAGGCTTAAAGGTGAAGGTATTTACCCCACCACCATGTTATTTGGTGATTTAATCCCCCAAATTTGGAGTGGTTCCGCACTAGTCCTTGCTTAGTAACTGATACAGCTGCGACCGGTGGCCCAAAATAGCTTTAATCGCTTGGGGTGCATGTAAATCGCAATCCCAGCTGCACATGCACTCGAATCGGCAAACACTCGGCTGTCAAAGCGTTTACAAGGCATCGCTTCATCGCCCCATCGCATGTTGCATCCACTCCGTCGCCTTCGCCACTCGGATCTAATGTTTATCTTCCGTGTTTCGGCCAGCTCCGATTTCATGTGGGGGCACTTTGCATGCGGATGGCTTTCGGGGGATACCCATACCCCCTTTAGGATTTGAGGGGGAAGGGGAAGGGGCAGAGGGGGTTGTTGCCAAGACGCGGCCGAGTGGCGCTCAATGTTTCCACCGAAAGTCACGTGCGGCACATAAAAAATCAACGCACATCATGTTATTCCACTGATTCTGGGCTCTTGTTCTTCTTCTGTTCTGGTTTTCATTGAAAACGAAATTCAAAAATCAAAAATGTTGGCGCGACAAAAAACAACACAAGCCATCAATGGGGCAGGCCCAAAGCAAAGGCATTAATTAAGGGAGAGCAAAAAGTGTATGCATTGTTTTTCTTATTTTTATACCCGCTACTCGTAGAATAAATGAGGTATTCTGTTTATGGGGATGAGTTTGTGGTGCCTAAAATAAAGTCTTCATTAAATTTTTTGGAATAAACAATTTAAAAAGTAGAAAAATGCAATATGGTATTTTAATAACAACATCAACGTACATATCTTATTTTAAAACACTACTATATAAGCACCAACACTTTTTACCGCGGACAATTTGGTATAAGTTAAGTTTTTATTGACAAAATATATCTTGATATAATACAATTGTTAAAATCTAATAATTTTAAAATAGGTAACCTATTATTACAATATATTTCATATCATATCGAGGTCTGAAACTCACTATAAACTATAAATCGGGAAAAGGTTCGTAGTGTCAAAGACTATCTTCTTATCACAAAGTGGTCCCATATTGCAATAGGTGACCTCATATGGCACTCAACGCCTGCAAGTATGCAATATATTTGGCATTACGACTGTGACTAGCGGGTATCTGAAAGTCGTGGCCCTTGACTTTGCCGTTCTTTCTTGCCTTTTTTTTGGGCTTTCTGTGTGTGTGTGCGTGTGGGGGAGACTTCGGGCCGTCTTCGGGATTTAGTTGGGGCCTTTTTCGTTCCTTGGCATCTGCCGGCGTCGCTGCCTCTGCCGCTGCCGCTGCCTGCGTCGACGTCGCCGTTGGCGGCGCAGTCGCTTCTTGCTCTCGACGCTCGGGCTTTTTGGCTTTCTTTGCGCACGACTCTCGGGCATTTTGCGTTTGCACGTCAAGGCAAACGGACGACGACGAGGAGCGCCGACGGAAACAGCGGCCAAGAAGCAACTTCCGTACCCGGGAAACGTGTCGCGTGTGCTCCGAGTGGAAAATACAGACGGGCTGTGTGTGCCGGTGGTGTACTGAGCAATAGGGAAAACCCGGCAAAAAGCCCGCTAAAAGAATCCCAACTATGCGTGCATCGACCACAAATCAAAATACGAATTTATGAAAAGTGTTTTCTCGCTAAAGTAAGAGTGCTCGTGCGTGGGCCATCGGCTAATTGCTCGTGCTCAGCCACAGGTGGTGTTTCGTCCCCGCCTCTCTGCCACCCACCACCCTCCCTCCCCCATTTCCACGCCCACTGGCCAATTGTTGCGGCACACGCAAATTCGCAGAACTTTAATTAAAAGGGGAGCCCGAGGGAAAGGTCAGCGGGCAGCAGCAATTAGCAAATCTAACAGTTCCGAGAATCGATTCACTGCAGCCCCCAATTAATTGGGCGCCCCCAAAACAGGCAAAGAATCAAAGGGAAGAACGCGTACCGAAGAGAAGAGCCGACGCACAACGTTACTCCCCCTAAAAAAAAAATTGTTTTTTTGTTTTTTGGCCATATTACGGCGGGCCAAAGAAGTTGAAAAAGAATAGTGGGTGGCGGGGGAGTGGGAGTTTTTGGGGAAGAGGGACAAAGACGGCAGGCGACGTGTGTCAAAGGTTTGACAGGCCTTAATTGTGCGGAGGACAGAAAATCAGGAGATGAAACGAGGGGGAAGTTACGACGTTGCGAAGGCTTCGTACTTCGGGATTTTCGGATTTACGGATTAGAACCGAAACGCAGTTTTTTCAGGGGAGGCAGGACATTAAACGTTGGCCGAAGCCATCACATTTTGTATCCCAACGCATTTATAAAGCTTCCTTTATAACACAATTTGCGAAAAGAAACACACAGACAATCTGTTAAAGTAGAGCGCTGATAAAGTATATTAATTTTGAGGAATTTTCTGCAATAAATGAAAGAAAAATAGAGAATGAAATTCAACTAGCCAACTTAATTTGAAACTCGGCATTTCATACTATTACGTTTACCGGCTTAAACAGTTTCTTGTTGTTCTTATTATCACAAGGAATAACTTTAAGAGTTTACTTAATATTATTCTAAAATTAGCTTAATAGTTCACTCACCTCGATTTACTAAGTTAACTGGAGATACTTTTTAAATAGGAAGCAAAGATGAGGCACGTTTTATAAACCAAAATAGTTGTAAAATAATTAGAATGACCCTTGACCTTTAACCATTTAAACTTAATTAAAATAGAGCTATAAATTTTGGGCTGGGACTTAGTTCAAATGCTTATTAATAATAACAAATTGAGTAAATCAATTCTAAACCAATTGGTTTGATATTAAATTTTCCTCCAATTTATGAACATGCGTCAAACAAGAAATAAATCGAATTTGCTGAACGGTGAATGTATTTAATTACAGTAAAAAATTGTATGTTATGGAGATCGAAGTGCCCCAATAAGAAATCAATTATTAATAAAACACTTTCGGGCAATTAAGCCACAGAACACGCACTCAAAGGTTGTGTTACACCCAACAAAAGAACAATATCAGTGAATAGTTAAATAAAAAGTGAACCAAAATCCTGGAAATCATGTTGCCCGGAGTGGAGCTGCTGCTGCTGCTCCTGCTCAGCCCGTCGCTCCTCGCGGAGATCTCCCACTTGCCGCTGGCCAGCAATCGCATCATCCTGGACTCCACGGAGCTGCTGCAGCCGCCTTTGAATCCGGACTCCAATGCTCCAATGCCAGCGGTTAAGGCGACGCCAGTGCCGCCGCAGAAGTGTCCTTCGCTGCAGCGGTACCGCAAGATGCTCAAGGACATCGACGACCTGGAGGACCTCTACGTGGACGTGCCCGTGCACATCGCATTGGCGGAGCGGCAGAGGAAGCGGTGAGTAGCAGCGGTGTTGGGATGACACGGGCAATGGGGGCAATACGGCTAAGTGCGATGGCGACGCCGCCTGCCACACAAATCAAATTACGGCCAAACAAATGCGAAAGATGGCCAGAGCCAAACTTAGGGGCGCCTCGCCACGAAGAAGCCGGCAGGAGCAGCAAAAAAAAAATAATTTATAACCACGACGTGTGGCTGGCCAAACAAAAAACCATCCACAGCCAGATTTTTTATAGTTCTCCCTCAATGTGTGTGTGTGTTTGTGAGTGTGCATGTGTGTGTGTTTCGGTGCTCTTCTTCTTTTTTGTCTAGTGTGCGAGCTTTTGTTGCCCTCACAGCTGCCGCCACACACCGCACACTGGCTTCAGACTCAGATTCTGAATTAAAACCTCTTAAATTGCGGAAAATGTTATACTTCAAGCTATCAGTTTTTTGGGGGAGAAAAAAAACTCAATTTTATCGTGCCTAATTCAATTTTGGAACTTTTGGACAACATTTGATGGGTAAAACCATTAGCTTCTTGGAATCGAAATCTACTACATTACGTTATATAAGTACATTAGGAGACAATTTTGGATAAATCAATAGAAATTATAATTTCAACAAAAGACAAACACTTTCAGATATCTTAGTTCTTTAAAATTTCTAGGTTTAAGCAAGAGTTAAAATACCAAACAAAAGAAATATAAATATATTTCTTTAGGAAGTCAAATAAACATCCAAACATTTTAAGAACGCAGTAATATAATAACGATTTCATGAGGTATAGTTCGAATGGCAGATAAGTTTTAATTGTATAATATAATTCTGCTTTAATTTAGTCAGAAAAAGACAACATTATTGGGTTAAGCCACAAATCTCGAAACATTTCAAATCGATTAGTGTAACTTAATGCATTAAGCGGCTGCTTTATTAAAGTAAATAAACCAAATGTCTGCTTTAGAATTATTTACTTTTTGTTGGGAACCCGATTGGTAAAAGTTTCGGTGTCACACCAGTATTGAATTTCCCTTGCCCTTTTAAAGTTTTCCATCAGCAATGGCCGATTCCAGCATTTTCCTGCACCACTGTTCCCGCTGCGTTGCACGTGGCGTATGAGTAACGTTCTTTTTTTACGATTTTCATTGGTTTCCGTTGGGCCGCAGCTTGGGCCTGGGTTAAAAGAGGCCCGTCACGTTTTCGCTTAGGCTCTGGGCTCCGGGATTTCAGTTTTCATCTTCTCCAGTGAACGTGCGAGCGGGCTTTTTTTTTTAGTTGTTCTGGAACAGGGAAACTAGAAGCCCTCGACTCGTATAGCACTTGATCATTTGCCACAGAATGCCAGCAAACATTCAAATTAATGTCGTGGTTTGTCGTCAACTCCTTTTTCGGTTCGCTTTTTCAATGTTTTCTTCGCTTTTTTCCCCCACTATTCCAGTGCATAGTGTGTAGTATTAGGCGACCCGGCGATAGTGCTCCAATTGCCCAACTGCAGATCGAGTGACCAGCTCGCGGGACTCTTGATTCTGGAGCTGCGAGATCTGAGATGCAGAACCAGAGTACGTGACGTTCGGCTCGAGTTGCCCAGTTTGCTGAGCGTGTGAAAAGGAGCGAGTTGGTGGCACAGCCAAAGAAGCTAAAGCAAAAATCGCGTTTATGGCGCGTGCAGCCATTAAGCGTTTTGCTAGAATCAGCAAGCCATTCCCGTTTCCATTCCCAGTCAAAGTCCCAGTCCCATTCTCATTCTCATTCCCGTTCTCGTTGTTATTCCCAGTGGCCCCGTGCGTATCCTTCCTTCCATACGCCAATCAAGGGGCGAGCGTTAATATTTTTGCGCAAACAAATCATAAATATTAATTTAACGACTTAATTCGACGGCGCAATATGCGCTCCCGTTCCCAATTCACAACTCACAATTCCCGATTCGCATTCGCGTTCGCAAGTCGATCATTCTCGACGCGGATGCCACTTGCGGCCACCTGTGGCACTCGCTGGCTAGTTCGGTTGTGGCAGCCAGTCACCCAGTCAGCCAGTCAGTGGCCTGAAATCAAAACAAACCCCAAAACTGCCGGAAAGGTGATTGTGTGGCTACCAAGCTAAGAATGCAGTCGACCAAGGAGATACCTCGTATTAAGGATTTTGAAAAACACTTTGTGACTTTCCCTTGAGGTTGTATCACTTGGTTTTAGAAGTGGTTCAGTGATGTACACATAAATCAAAGTTTATTTGTTTGCTTTAACGCATGACCTCGCGTTTTGGTTTTTTAATTAATTAGCCGAATAGATTTTTATTTGTTTTCCCATCTGTCAGATTTTTTTAACACTATGGACAAGGGAAAAAATATTTTTATTTAAGACGATTGTCACTAACTAAGTTAACTAAGTAAGTTAAAAAAGTCCTTCAAAAAAGTCTCAAATAACGAATATTTTCGGTCCCCTTTTATAATTTATTAATATTTTATTATATTCAACAAATATGGTTCAACACTAAAATATTATTTTAAACTGAATTTGAATCTATGTTAAACTTCCAAGATCTGTAAAGCTTATATTATTTCATACCTAATTGATTAAAGTACATGTATCTTATTGAAAATTGTTGCTTATAATAATAAATACTTAAAAAGTAAACTTATTTGGAATTGTTACTTTTAATTGTTTTACAGAATTGGGCTATTTAGATTGGCATTCACTATTATATATTTGTTTTCTTGTGTAAATTATAATTATTAATTTTCTTAATAATAATATTAAACAGTTTAATAGCAAATTAAGTGATTTAGGAGCAATTTGTGGATGTGAAACGATGCTTAAGCCCCGTCACATACTCAATTCCAGCACTATATTGGCCTTGCCCAAACGATTTGTGCAGGGAATGAAGGCAGAATGTTGTTAATATGTTGATGCTGTTGTTTGATTGTTGTTGGCGTTGCATTTTTATGTGCGCCGCAGGCTCAGGCGGTGTAAACAACTTTTATTGCCCGGCCCGACACTCGGCGAAAAACCCGCCCACGCCGCCCCCTCTCCGGGCTTTATGGCGTGAAACTATTTATTTGTAAGCGCATCAAAGGAGCCACAACAACAGCAAACAGCAAACAGCGGCTACAACAAATTGCCATAAAATGCGAAGCATAATTCTTTGTCCGTGTGTGTTTCGTTTTTGGCCTTTTCTGTTTTTGTTTTTGTTTTTTTTATGTTTTTGTTTTTTATGTTTTGTTTTCGGTTTTTAACTGAAACTACGCAGACCTTGCAGCGCATCGAAATTTCGCACAATGACCAATGCCCCATCATCAGCATCAACATCAAACTCAACATCGTCGTCATTATTTCGCGGCAACTTTTTGCGCCGCCAGAAAAGATCTCCTACGAGTGTAGTGGGTATAGTATTTTTAGCACTTGACAGAGTACGAAAATACTCGGGCGAGACTCAGTCCGTCTGCGACTGGGGAATGGGTATGGGAATGGGAATGGGAATCGAGATATAGTAGGAATAGGATTCGGAATCGAAAGAACCACACCAAAACCAAAACTAAAACCAAAACCAAACCGAACTGAACAGACAGAGGGGCGTCGCTCTTAGTCAGACGACTTCGCATCAACGCCATAGTTCAATAGTCTAAAATTTCCCCAAAAAAAAAAATAGACGCAACATTCAGAGGAAGGGAGAAGCAATTTTCAAATTACAGACACTAAGTGCTCACTGTGCCCATTTCGGTGTGAGTAATTGAGTGTGTCTTTGGTTCGCATTGTTCTCGGCGTGAATCACTCACAGAATCAAAATCAGTGTGTGCCGAGGCATAATAGAGATATCAAATAATTGTTATGTTCTTGCCCCACACAACAGGATCATAAGTGAAATGCGAGTCCGGGAAATGGGTGAGTGGGTGGGCTCTATTTACACTTGACTTCTCCGCCAGCGGATGAGTAATCCCCAGCACTCAATGTCAGCCATAAGATCCATTAATGAAAACAGATGATAAATTGTCTCAACAAGTTGCAGGCGGCAAAACAATTCCATGGGAATTTTCCAAACGAGAAATCTGATTTATGGAATATCTATTATCCCATGTATTCAATTTGAATTCTTAAAGATACATTTCGGAAATCCAAATAAAATGCCAATTTATTTTTATTTATGTAGGGTATTTATCCTTTATTTAATAGGCATTTTATAATGTTCATTCTTTATGGGATAAAATGTATTTTTTAAAACACTCTGAACAAGGAAAATATGTTCAGCATACTTAATTCTAAAGCAGTAAGATATGTATTGTGATGTATAACATTTTTAAAGTACTACAGATTGGAATGGGTTTTTTTTATACAAATAAAAATGTAATTTCATTTTATGGATTAAACTTCAATTTCTAATTAAATAGATAAAATACCAAAAGCTAAGTTCAAACTGAAAAAAAACTTTCAAATAAGTTAAAAGTAACCCCACAAACTTATATGGCTTACCTACTATTAAATAACTATAGATTAAGCTGGACATCAAAAATAGAACTTGCCAGTTTATATCCTATAAAAATCGACAACCAATTGAAATGGCATCCGAAGTAAATTACCGAATTTATATCCTGTAACTCACATAATTCTGTGAAAGTTGTCCCTCCTGCATGGAGCTACTTCCAATTCCATTTGGGATATTTTCGAATCGAAACTTGTGCCATCTGATATTGGCGCGATATTTGTTTGGCTGCACTGCAGTAAAGTAAAGTAACTTCCTAAGCGAAAACGCGACTGTGCAATCAGCGAATGCGCCACTTATAGGGATATCTGCTTAACTCGTTCTTTATCTATGTTTTTCGCTCCGAGTTTTCCGGCTGTGCGCTGTGCAGCTGGGAAAGCTGAAGCTGATTGTCAATTTGCGGAAAGCAGGACGAGGGGTGTTCTGTCTCACTCCCAGAAGAGGAACGAGACTCCCCGCCGTTGTTGTTTGCAAAAATAGAATTTTGTCTCTGATTTTAAGTATTTCGCGTGAAAAGTAACAGAAGCGACCCGAACGGCACGGACCAGACCCAGACCGTCGACCATAGACTGTGGAGTATAGACTATAGACCAGACAAGACCTCCAGACATTGGATGGAGGATGGGGGATGGAGTAAGGAGTACAGAGAGGGACCAGGACCACCAGTCAGAGCCAGAGTCAGTGTCTCTCAATTGCAAATTTATGTGAATTGAGTCAATTTTATCGCAGCCAGCTAGGGGAGTTGGTTTGGGTTAGTTTACTTTTGACTTGTTTGTCCCTAGAAAACTTTGCGTCGTTTGACTGGCGTAAATCGTACGACTGGAGCCACTTGAACTTGGCGCTGCCAGTGGCCATCTTTTGGGTCCTTCATCCACCTCCTCTGCCTCTGCCTCCGTCTCCTTCTCTTCCTTCCATTTTTCCTGCCCTGCTGGTTGGTTTCCGCGGTGACCAGCTGGCAGCGCCAATTCCGGATCATTAGCTCGCCGAGAAATGTGAGGGCGGCGCAAGAGATGCCCACCACCAGGATGCCGAAGGGTCCTTTCAAGTGCTCCGTGGTGAGGACAATGGCCGTGTCCGCGAAATGCGGTCGCATCTTATTGATCCTGTTCAGATATGTGTTGTTGTACCGAAAATCCGCATCGATCTTCTGGAAGATGCCCACATCCCGCATCAAACGGATGATGCTGTTGATCTCGAAGAGAAATGGAAAGCCCGCCTTCATGATCATCTGCAGTGGACTACTAAAGACATTGTTGGGAAAGGCGTATATGTCATCCGCCAGGGCACTCTGCATCGTGTACATCCGGTTGCTCAGGATGCACCGCTTGCCCCACTTCACCGCCTCCAGGTTCTTCGTCTGCGGAGCAAACTCCGGCGTGGTGTTGTACCCATTGAAGATCCACATGTCATCGTCGTTCTCGAACCAATCCCGACTTTCCTCATGTCCGCCATAGGGAATCCCCGCCTCGAGCACCTCCCTCAGTTCATCCAGTTGATGGAGGTGCCCGGGATCTTGAAAGGTGGCTATCATCTTGGACGTGTAGGTGGCCACCACATTCAGGCCATAAAGAGTTAGGGCCATGAAGAATAACCTGGTGCTCTCGCAAATCGGACGCTCTTGAATGGCTATGCTAATCGATACAGCCAGTGCATTAATGGCCGTTAAACTCAACTGCTGGAAGTACTTCGGTTCTGGCAGGACTGTGACCAATGCAAACCAGAACAACCAGCTGATTATCAGGATCAAGATGAAGCCAATCCAGGTGTACACCTCGAAGATACCCACCATCGCTTGCCAGGCGGGTCGTCGTTCGGCCATCTTGATGTACCAGGTGTGCGCATCCTGCAGATAGGTGTCGGATCCCCAGAAGTAATCGGCCACCTCGTTGTCCGGATAAAAGCCACCGATTATGAAGTCGCACTCGTTGTCCACAACTTTTTCCAGCAAGCCATTCCAATTGCCAGCGGTGTCCACTTCTCCACGTGACTCCAGAGTGCAGGTTTGATTCACCTGATTGGGGAAGAAAGTGATTAAGATATCGAAATTAAATCATGTTTAGGTATGAAATGTATAAAAGATAAAACTTAGAAAAAATTCTTCCTTACATTAGAGGAAAGGTACCCTGAAAAATTACAAATAGTTTGATTATTTTGCGGTCTCTAAAGATCTTCGAAGAGGAAAACTCTTTCCCTTAAGATTTCTATACAACCTTAGTATATTGTTAATTTTTTTACAAAAAAAGTACATAATGTTATATGTATTTATTTACACTTAATTAATTCTGCTAGACTGAAGTACTATTGATGGACCATTTGAGTCTTTTTAAATAGCAATTAAATTGGATGGAAATATAAAGAAAACATGTTACTTACATTTTTTCTGGTACAGTAGGCTGACAAACATGTAAGTTTATCTACATGATGTATGCAACAAATACAAGGCTTGTATAATTTTTTATACTCACATAGAAGTGCAGTCGATTTTTCATGAATCCCAGGATGCGCATCTCCAGGCCCGTGATGCAATCGGCCTCCACAAAAGGAGCCGAGATCGTGGCGCAGACGAAGAAGGTGCAGTTCCTGGGACTGAAACCGGCCACGTAGTCCAACATGGAGGCGTGCACGGCAGTGGAACTGGGATACAACTTGCCATCGTGGCAGTGACCCAAGCTCTGGACATTCAGAATCCTGCAGTCCACATTGCTGTAGTAGTCGTTGACCAACAGATTGTAGTCCGTGGTGGAGTCGGCAAACAGCAATGCCACTCGATGTACGTAAAAACTTTGCATTAGTGCGGTGAAAATCTTGGTGGCCACTTTCCTAGGTTTTTCCGCAGGGTTGTGGAAGAGGATCAGGAAACGGGCACCCGGATTCCAGGAGCGCATCTTGCTTATATAAAAAGCCATCAGACTGAGCAGACGCTCCACGGAGTCCACAATTATCACATAGTTATCCGTGAGGATGAGTTCCCCCATGTTTTTGGACTTCTTCTTTTCCTTGTGATCGCTGACCACTCGCATCTGGAAGAGTTCCTGCCGATGAGGCTCCCCGGGATCAGTGGCTGCCTCGTTGATCCGCTTGCTGAATCCCTCCTGGATCTGATCCGCCGGACTGGACAGATTGAAGGCGTGTGTCAGCATAAGATTGTAGGCCCTGGTGAATCGCTCCACTGGATTGCGATAGAAGAAGATTTGGGAAAAGCTATCGAGGCAATCGACTCCTGCCTTCCAAACATCCGGTCCAATATCCTTGGCAGGGAGCATGAAGATCACCGTGTTGGCCGTTTCATTCGAGGGATTCACTATTCCCTGACCCACGCCAAAAAGCTGCAGCAGGAAGACGATGGCACTTAGATAATTCCACCACATTATTGTGTCTGTCACGTTGCACAATTGCGAATTAACTGCGAGGGTGTGATTTTTGTTGGCCATACAAAGAAGTCATGTAAAGAATATCCTTCGTTTGAATAGTTGGGTATATCGGTTATGAAAAGTTTAAAATTTTTTAAAAATTTCGAAATATTAATTTTATATGTTAAGTAATTACTAAGGGTAGCTGACTTCAAAGATGTTTTGGGAGAAAATACATGCTTAAGAAGTAGTGATTTGCTTATAGTTTAGTGATTTTCCCCTATCAGAGAGTCCCGAATTCCTTTGTGAATCACAGCCTTTCAAATCCATTGAACAGGCCGGATAGAATGCATTAAATCATTTCGAAGGAGCCGAAGGAGCGCATTCAACTCTCGCCTTTGGCCGATGTTTGCCTTGTATAATTGACTGCTGTCATCGTGCCGACAACAAGGATGGCTGCAACAACAAACAATCGCCATTGCAACATGCAAGGCTTAAATTAAAGCAAATATTTGCTCAGTCGCAGCGGCGCCGCCGCCAACAATGGTCGAAATGCATTAAAACACTCCATCAATCCGAACCTTTTGGCAGGGCGGCCAAAAATACGACTATATGGCGCACTAACTTCTGTTCGTCCGGTTTGCGGGGGATGACGATGACGATGATGATGGCCCATGGCATGGCGTTGGCCGGAAGTAGCCGGTCATAAAAATAAAACTCGAGATGGCCGGCCATAAGCCAAGTCAATGAGTCATTTGCTGCAATGGCCATCCTGCCCCCTCCGCTCACATTGCCACTGCCACAAATTGCATCCTTATCCTTGCCCCGCCACTCGTGTGCGATTCCGTGTGGGTGTATCGCATCGGCGAGCTCATTTGTCTTAGCAGTTTGTCATTAGAAATATCGCTCGTAAATTTCGCATTTAATTACAATACAAAACTCGGCAAGTTGAGAAAGAGAAGACCACTGCCCAGGGGACTTGAGCTCAATCTTTTGTTGCAACAAAGTTGCAACAGCTTCGGCGAGAAGATGGATAAACAAAGTTGGCAAAAGGAAGTGGCAAGTCGGCGAACAGATACCCTTTCTTGAAGGTGATCAAATTAGAGGTTTTTTATAAAATATATTTTATTTGTTACGAAATATATATATCATTTGTGTTAGAATATTTATGAGCTACCTTTATAGATCATAAATATATATACTCGGTATTCAGACGTCCTTCAAGTGGTGTATTCTTTCACTCCATTTCTGTTTTCTGATCTTGCCTTACAAAAATGAATGGAGAAAAGAGGAAAGACGATTAGGTTAAGACGACCGTAACTTGTCAGAACATCCCAATCAAACTAAAAAAAATCATCAGAGATCTGGAAAAGCAGTGGATAAGGGCAATTAGTAGTTAGATAAATTAGGGAATTTGTAGGACCTTACCTCCTTCTTAATCCTGATGACACAATGGGTACAGACATTAGCGATTCCCGTGTTTTCGTCGTGGATATCCAGGAAAACATCTTTATCAATGTGCGGGGAATTCCGGCTATAATAAAAATTAAATTTAATTTAATTTGATATTTTATTTTTGATATTTAACGCACTAATACAAATCGAGTGTTAACCGGAAGAGCTCCCAAATGTAACTAAATTAAATAGAAATTTCTTTTCTATTTATGTTTTGACAGGCACATGAAATTGTGCCTTGGCCTACTATGATATTATTATTTAAGATCATAAATATAGAGAATTTGAGTTCGTCTTTAAACCAAGATTTTTAATGATTTCAATTGATTTGTCTTTAGATGTTCTCTGTTAATCTTGGTACATAGAATTAAGTCTATTTATCTCATAAAAATATGATTTAGGGTCAGCCAACTGACCCTTTTGGGCCAGAGTATGGCCAAAAGCCGCTGACTCATTTGGTTCAGTTCGGTCCAGACAGGCGGCAAAACAAATTGCGTGTGATAATTTAGTGTCATCATTTTTGACAAAGGGCGTTAACAGCTCACTTACTCCGCCCCTCAAAGCCGACTTCATCTCGTTTTGCAGATTTGTGCTGAACCTGAACGACTCGACGCCGCTGACGATTCGCTTTTCGGCGCCCGTGGGCCGCAAGATGTACTACAATCAGACAGGTAAGTCCGCCCCTCTGGAAGCGAAACCCCCCCACCTCACTGCACTGCCACCTCCTCTGCAGGAAACCTCCTCCGACCGGCGGCAGTGGCACCTGGGCCAGGTGTATCTGTGGGCAGCCTGGTGCTGCCCTGCGCCCTGCCCGGCCAGTACGACCTCTTTGTCCAGGCCCGCCACTCTGGAGCTCTCAAGGTGGACGCCCTGGCGGAGCATCCGCAGCACGACTGGCCCCTGCTCAATGCCACGCACCGGATCGCCATTCGCACCCAGAACCGCGTGCGGAAGCACGAGATGATCGTCAAGTGGGACAGGAGGTTAGTTATGGGGAGTTGGTAAAATGGGCAGTTAGGTCCAGAGGTAGGCAGCAATTAAAAGGGAAATATCAATGGAAGAATAGGAAGAAGGAGGGCTTGTTGTTTACTATTTTTATGCGCCTGCTATTTGCCATGGAAAAATATTCGAAAAACCTTGATGTTCGTACTTTAATATTTGGAAATATCAGAAACTACTTTCTTATTTTCATATTTTAATAAATATTCACTTTTATTTAATTAATGTACAATTTTTGATTTCTTCCTTTAACAGAAACTTGACTAATTAAATGCCTGTGCAGTAAAGTTAAAACCACAATATCTGTTGACTTTAATTAATTTGGCATTTATTTGTGAATAAGGAAGCCTATCAAAACATATATACTTGTAAATGAGGCGATAAAAGTACAATAACTTAACATAAATAAGATTTAAGGGAAAGTTATAGGCAGTTACACACGAATGAGATTTTAGCTAGGAAGGTATTGCAATCTTGTATCTCCCCTTAGATGGTGATATCACTGCTTAAGTAAGTGCTTTAATTGTGTTATTATTTAACTGATGTTAGTTAAAATGTTAGGAAATATTAAATGAATTTTAAGCACCGCCAAAAAGGCGTTAATTTATTTTTTGGATGTTCCCTGATTGTAACCCTAATAGGCTACCTAGTACTTTCTCATCGGAAGTTTATCCTAAATCGTTTCAGCAAGTTTGACTACCACGTGATGCACTATTGCCTGGTGATTCAGCGACTTGCAATGAACACTCCACGGAAGAGCTTCGCCAACTTCTGCCAGGCGGTGTCCGCCTTCGTGGGCCAGCGATCCATGACTCCCAGCTGCTCCGGTGGCAATCCCATGGACCTGGTCTGGGGTGCACCACCGCAGCGGGAGAGGAGACTCAATCGGCGGCAGAACCTGCACATCGTGTGCACGGGAAAGAGGCGCCAGCAGATGCTGCGTCGTCTTGTGCCCCGTAACAACTACCAACTAGACCTGTTTGGCATCCACCAGGCGAGGCAGAACCTCACCTTTCCACTTGCCAGTACCGAGGTGAACTTCAATCGCACCCAACCGCTGGCCCTGAAACAGCAGGCCCTGATGCAACTCAAGATCGGAGGACAACACGGCAAACAGGTGTACAGCTTCAAGGTGCCACAGACGATGCTCGAGGATGAGGAGCCCTTCATGCGTCACCTGTTGATTCCCTGCTCCGGCAGCGAGATCAGAGTGAAGCTACTGCGTCAGCGAAACGAGGTGGGCAAAACCGAGGCCTTCTACAGTCCAACTTATATAAGGCAAAAGGGAGTGACTCCTGGCGAGCGGTATCTAATGAGATTCGAGCCCAGCAACGAGGATGAGGCGTTGCGAGCCCAGAAAGTGATGGTAAGAGGGTCTTTTGTCATCCAAAACAATATCCCACAATCTATAAATAACTCTTCTTTAGGTGGCCTTGAGCAGCGAGGCTTTGTTCCGGGATTTACCCGAGCTGCCGCAAAACACCAGTGTTTTCAATGTGCGCACGAGGTGTAATAGAGCCACTATAGCTTGGAATGGTTCGCCAGATGAACGCGAGTTAAGGTAAGACTACAAAAGTGTTAGCTATATGGAGTATATTATATTATATATGTATATTCCTTAACCCACAGCTACTGCATCATAGTGTTCAATCTGCCGCAGCGCAATCGCAGTGTGGTGGACTCCACCAACTATTGCATGGACTTTGTGCCCAAAAGAGTGGAGCACTACAGGAATTTTGAGTGGATGACTTGTAGGGAGCGGCAGCAGAGGTGGGTTTTGGTATTACAATTTCTATATCATAGTATAACTAATACATTCCACAGTCCCGACAACATCGAAACGGAGACCATTCTGAACCTGATGCCGGGTTCCAGTTACCTGGTCTACGTGACCGCCAATCTGAGCATGGGCAAACCATTGCCCTACCAGGCACTCACCCTCCATATGGCCAGTCAATGTCTGGACGGATCCCACGAGTCCTTCTACTAGGAGTTACGAATTTCGGGACGTAACCCCCAACCCCCCAAAAACAAAAAAGCTTCGCTGCATTTTCGAATACAAACACTGAACTATCCGTCGTTGTAAAGCTACCTTATCCACTACGATTACTACACTATCCTACAAAAACTATGCTGGTTAAAAGACTATACACCTAGCTCCATATACTATATATATATATATATATGTGTGTATATATATAAAGATATACATATATACAGATGTTCGTGGCAAATGTTGTGTGAGCGAGTGAGTGTGTGCGTGTGACTTATGATTGTGTTTGCCATTTGATTCCAAGTATTTTTCGAGTGCTTAGTTTTGTAATTTTTAGCTAGCCGTTAATGTTTGTATAAACTGTTTCATTGGTTTTTCCCCCACTCTGCTTACCGGATAATCGTTTTTTAGATTTTAGCCCTAGCACTCCTAGTTTAAAGTTTAAAGTTAGTTTTCGTAGGCTTTTGCTGTTAAGTTTAAACCGTAAACAAAGAGTTTTGTGTAGTTCTTTTGTACATTAAGCTTACAGTTAGCTCTATATTAGATATATATTATATACCATTATATATGTGCGTTGAAAGCGTTGTATTTTTTGAAGCCGAACTTATGCAACCGAAAGGAGGACAATAAACAAATGTGCTATAAAAGGACGGGAAGTGTCGCAAATAAATGTGAAACCGCAGCTATGGAAAATCCGATTTTCGCAAGGTGTTTTACTCCCGCGCAAAAGCTTTTTGGGGCATGAATGGATGAGTGATTACCACAAATCGTAATCACTATAATCATCATCATTATCATCATCATCGTGATGATGGCGTGTGCAACGAGGTGCGCATAATAATGACAGTGGATAGCAATCTGAACGATAAGCGTCAGCCGATAATGAAACATTAAACCCATCGGCAGTGGATGGCCATAAATCTGCCGGCAGTCTGTTCGCGTAAGCTTTTGGCTGCGGACCTTAACGCGGCATACTTTCGGGCCCGAGTTGGAAATGGCCCTGCTCCACTACACTTTCGACCAACTCGAGCGGTACCTGGAATGGGCCTTGGCCGAGCACGGCGAGGTCACCCCGACTTCGACTGCCCTGTTCCCCAAGTATCCACCGTATCCGGGCGTCTTTGTCGAGGATCTCAGCCAGCTGAACCGCTTCAAGCGGAACTCTTTTACGGCGGTGGTGGGAACCCTATTCCTACTGGCCTTCACTGGGAATCTGTGCGCCCTGGTCGTGAACTCCCGCCGGAAACTGAGACCCTTCTTCAGAGCCTGCCTCATATCGCTGGCCTGCAGTGACCTCGCCTCCACTGTCTTTTGCACCGTGTCCTACATGGCACAGTTCCACGGGAAATACCTTCAGCTTTGGGTGAGTGGATAAAACAGGAACAAATGGAGTTGGATTAACAAGATGTGTATTGGAAGTCTGCATTAATGTTTTCAATTCACTTAGCAACAGTCGAATCCTTCAAGTAGTATCATGCAGATCTTTTGTGTGAATTTCTTTACAAAATCTCCTTTTATTAAGTCTTTTTCAAAATGAATAGAGATATAACATAACTCGAACAATAAATCCGTTTTTAGGCCTTGAGTTAAATTAAAATATTGTTTCCCACCGTTTATATTGAAATTATGAAACATACTTTATTAGTTATTCCAAAATAATTGTTTTTGTCAACTAGTATATTTATCTAAAATAGGAAAGGGATTAACCAAACATATGCATAACGAGTTTTTAAAGAAAAATGAATATACATATTTTGCATATTAAAAATGGGTTAAAAATACTAATTTTGTGCAATTTAGGGTTTCAATTTGCAGTCACTATTTTTTGAATGGAAAGATGGTAATGTAAAAAATTTAAATATAATGTAAGGTAAGGTGAATAATAAAGATTCGTAATTATTTTACATTTTTTTAAGCCTCGACTTGGGTTATAAAGTAACTATTAATCATTTCAGACCATTGGTGGCTTTATGTGCAAGTTTGTGCCTTTTATAACCACCACATCGGTGTTGTCCGGCAGTCTGACCCTGGTGGCCATTGCCCTGGATCGCTACTTGGCCGTGATGCGACCCGTGCTGGGTTTTTGGAACCCAGACATCCGCTTCAGCTGCATGAGCATGCTGCTCATCTGGGCCTGTTCGATTGGATCCTCTGGACCGCTGTTGGGGATCTACGAGTACAAGGAGATCTTTCTCCTGGAAGAGAGTGACACTTCTGAGAACAGTGAGGAAATCACGGCCGCAGTGCCGGAGGAACTGGTGGTCACCGAATTGGAAATGGCACATATGTGCGTAGCCGGAGACGTAAGTCAACGACTAGATTATCGCTTTACACTTGACAGCGATTAAAGGGGATTTGTGCGAGGGGGTTGGGGGGTTGACTTGTTGAACCAGTGTTCTGCTTATCTTATCAGCTGTTTGTGAAAAAACAATTAATGCAATTCTATTAATATTCCGTTTTTAGCACGATGTTGGACTCTACTACGTCATACTGTTCACCCTGATTTTTCTGCCCTGCATAGTGTCCTTCCTCTGGCTGAATGCCACGATTGCCAGGCAGCTGTGGCTGCGGAGGCACTTCCACCAGGAGCAGCAGGTGCAGCAGCAGGAGCCCAAGGAGGGTCAGTTCAAGTCGATGGGCAATGGCGGGGACCTGCTGATGCCCTCCACCTTGGTCAGTGCCATGGGTGTGGCCCTGCCTTTTGCGCTGGAGAAGACTTCGCTGCCACCAAAGAATCCGGTCAAGGATCCTGGCAAGAAAACCACAGCTGTTGCCCTGGCCAGGGAGGCTAGACACCGCAAGATGGTGGTGGTGGTGATCCTGATGATGGCTGTCTTCATCTGCCTTCGATTGCCTGCCTGGGTTTTCCTGATCATGCGACTTTTTGGTTCCTATTCAGAGCCCATCGACTGGCTGCTGTACTTCAGTTTCGGCATACTAAACCTGTTCAGCTGTGCCTTGAATCCGATTTTCTATACCTTCCTAACTCAAACCATTCGCACAGTGTCGCTGGTGAAGCAGAAAGTACGGGGATTCTTTGGCTGTGCATCTGGCGAAGTGCAGGAGTCCATGCCCACGGATCATGTGGATAAGAGCAGGTGCTGCTGTGGACTGCGTCCGCCCACTTTCAAATGGATCTGTCATCCGGCGCGGAATATGGCAGCACCCACTGGAATCCGGGATGCAGAGCAGCCAGATCCACACTCCGACCAGGTGCAACCGGATCCGAGTAGCCTGCGGCGATTCCTCAGCTTCAACCGGGAGGTGTTCACCATTTACAAGCAGTGCGATGACTCGTCGAGTGCGTCAATCGAGTCCTCCGCCTGATAGGCGGTGGTCATAAATCACTCGGCTGCATTTGTCGGATACGGGGGCCAACGGTTAGCAGAACTTGATTGATGGATCCAGCCCCCTTCCATACGGCTGCAAAAAGCGGTTTGTCACGGTGGGCATACATATCACCTATAGATATACACACTTAAGCGCACATATTATGTACCTCATTAAACGTGTAAATACGAAGAATAAAGCGAATGGGTGTTGGCAACTAACTAACCATTAACACACAGCATAATCGAGATCAGGAAGGTCTAAGTCATCATCACAAGTGTAATTGAAGCGCAATTTGACACATCTTAAGCAGCAAGTGCACATAATTAACAAATTGCTTATTTTTCTTAACTAAGAAGTTATAGCTTATTATAAACTGTTTTATACATTCAAAAGTTTATAAGCATTTTGGTCAACCATACATAAGTGTTAACCAAAATATAAAGATGGTGAGTTAAGAACTTTTCATAAGATTACATTATCAAGTGGTTTATAATAAGAGGCTTCCAATAATTTTGGCTTATTATTTATATTCCATTTCAATTAAGATCTGTAATAATTCTCACAAAAAATCTACCCCACTAAAAAGATCCTAAAAAAGTATAAAACAAAATAGTGTTCATTCTAAAATGGACATTGTGTTTAGGCAGTCATCATAAACAAAAAACAATTAGTAGTTTATGACTTATAATAGAAACCGAAAGTTGCTCGTTCATTATACCCAACTTAACTAGTTTAAATGTTGCCCAAATATGCTAATATTTCAAACAACATTTTAACTAAGAATGACTAAGAGAAGTTCATGATAAAGTCAGCAGATCGTGGCCGAAACAATGCATCATGATCTGTATCGCAGATTCGATACTATATACTTCCGTTGTGGAACAATAGTTAACCAATTGTCATGAGAGATAAAGCCGAAGTTAATTAATTGTCAAAAGTTGGGCACGCCAGAGACCTTAGCTATAAGGCAAAAGCTCTCTCCCCTTTTTCATTGAGATCCGAACGGTACTCTCTCTTTCCCATGAACTTTTATCAGCCAAAGAGCTCGAAGCTCGACTCAAAGCTGTAGTCTGCGGTTTTCAGTCATTCATTGTCGGCGGTTCGCGGCGAGCGGTTGGCTTTTCTCAGCGGGGAAAACGCGAAAAAAAAACGTCTGTGTGCGGCGGGTGAAATCTTCGGCAGAAGCTGAAAAAAAACAAAGCGACAAGTGTGGAGTGCATGCCAAAAAAGAAATAAGTTCGGATCGCATTGTGCGGCGGTAGAAAATCGCGAACCAAACATATGAATCGCACATAAATGAGGCCAATCGCCGAAGCAGAGCTGCGAATTATGGCACTTTATTGCCTATAAATAGTGTAACTATAAGAAAGAAAAAGTGGCAAACAACCGAGGAAAAAGCATAAAAAAAGGGAAAAAAGAAAGATATAAATAAATAAAGAAAACAGAAACCGAAAGAACAAAGGCGGGTTCGTTGTGGGTCAAGAACGAAAGTTCGGCCCGTTGATTGTGCATTTTTCGGGACAGGTAACTACAATCTATGCGAAGTCTGCGGCTTTGATCAATGTTTTGGTTTGCTTTGATCTGAAACCAGTTGTGTTGGTTACTCTTTTTTTAGTTTTTTTTTTCTACTATTTACTGTTTACTGTTACACATTTCGTCAGAAGCAACGCGTCAGGAAAAACACGTTTGCGCATTTCACTTTGGGTATCCTATCTTGTCACGCATGCGCAGACCATCTTGCAAAATCTCCACTTTGTTTCACTTTTTGCGGCCCATTCTAAGGTGTTACTGCCACACTATCTATATATGTGTTTCCCAGACGAAGACACCGATCCATACCCATCCATATCCAATCTTCTGGTTACGCAGCTTTACGCTTTCGTTTGGCATTCTATTTTCCGTTTCTATTTGCGTGCAGTTCGCTGTGTTTGAGGTATTTTGAGCTGCGATGAGTGGCTAATGGCTGCATGTTTAATTAGCCACCGCTAACCAAAACGCTCGGGGCACAAAAACAAATATATAGGCCAGTATTTGGTCATGACGAGGCTGTTCCATTGGCCACTGGCCATCTCATGTACATACGAATGGCAAATAAGGCACACGCACTCCCCGAAGCTTGACCATGAATATTAAATCGATGGTGAATTGGGTGGATTTTAGTGGGGATAGATGGAAGATCGAAATGTCTTAAGGGGGAGATCGGAATAATTTACTTTTCTAATTTTTACGTGCCTAAAATAGCAAGTAATAGTTGCTTATCTGTGGGCAAACCAAATGTCAACGTGTGTTTTTTTGTGAACGTGAAAATTGAGTTAATTCTTGCCCACATTCTTGCGAAGCTTTCTTTTATGAAATCAATTAAAAACTATCAATCACTCAAAAAATTTCCATAGGCCAATTTGCGGCTGGGAAAAAGAAAAGAAACTCACTTTCGTTTTCATCTGGCCAACAAGACGGCGCTCTCCCATCTCTTTCCTAATTATTATAAAACCAGAAATGTTCATTAAAACATTACATGCAGCGTGACCGAGACTGCAGCATTATACAATAGACACTAAAAGCAAAGCCAACAAGATTGGATGGAATGACTTAAGCCCTGGGATATATTATAGTATTGTTGTTTTGTATGAATGTTTTATACATACATGGGTGTGGGACGACCCACTCCATTTAGCACATGCCCGAGTGTTTTCATGTTTCGGCCACCCAAAATAACAAAAGCGAAAGAAAGAAGAAATTATATTATCAAAAATAATTTCTAAAGAAAGTGAAAGTTTTTCGGGGCGCGTATACATTTTTTTTCCGCCGACTTACCGTTGCGTTGCTTTAAGGGCCTTATATTTTTTTTGGGAGTAATCGTGCCCTGAATGAATTGTGAATGAGAAAGCTGAACAGAATCATTGTTTGAGATGTGTGCCAAAAATCCATTTTTCTGACCACGTGCTGCAGGTGTAGACTGTAGACGATAAAAAACCGGTCTGGCTTAACTTTTGATAGTTTTGTAATGTCTCTGGGTTCAGGCGTTTTTGATGGCTGTAACTTGACCTGCATTCAGCTGGAAATTAGTGTTGTCCTCCGTTAACCTTGTCCGCGAAACGAGTTTTCTGCCCCCTATCAAATGTGTTAATAATGCATTTCTACTTGAACCCAGCCAGTCGCCCTAGAGAAGACACTTTCGATTTTCGCTCGAATCACCAAGGCAAATAAAAAGCTTTTTACCCCCCCTGAAATTATTACAAGACGGCGACGATTTCACTCCCGGGAGGCCAATGTACCTTTGGCTGGAGTATCTGGCTTATAGATGGGGCATTGTCGGCCAATTTGGCGGGGCTATGCCAATTGAATGGCATTGAGCCCGGTGCATAATGTAGCCCGCACATAAAACTCAAAACACGAAACACTCCTAAGGCCCGCCACCATAAACAAATCAATTTGCTTTAGTTGTTTTGTTTACTCGCACTTGATGGTTATTTTATATTGTGTCATGTGATAGCCGTTGGATGGGTAAACCATCAATTGGTCGTCTGAAGATGAGTCAGGGTCAAAGGGGTCCATTTGTCATTATCTTTAGATGTTTTTGTAAACTTACTTTTGGTTAATACAATAAAATGTAGCAGAAATTATAAATATTAATGCATATTATGATATGCTTTATAAATATCTGTAAGAACAAAGACATTAAAATTTTGTTCTTAAACTCAAGAAAATGGACATAATCTGTTTTATTAAAAACAATTTGACATATTTCTTCGTACTTGAGGGTTCGTTTGTTCACCAATTCCCATGTTTTAATTTTGTTAACCCCTTGTGTGTTTATTTACGCATTTCACACTGATAAAGTCATTTCCTTCAACAACAACTTGATAAGCCAGTGTTAAAAAATAAATAAAAACAAGAGAGAACGCCATAGTCGGGTGCCCCGACTATCAGATACCCGTTACTCAGGTAAAGGGAGTGCGAGGGAGATGGAGATAGAAACTTTGATCACGCATAACTTTTTAACGAATGGTCCGATTTGAAAAATTTCTTCTACATTTCGATAGGTATTGATAAACACAATAAAACTGCATTTTTACTTTTCCGAAATATTTAAATTTTTAAAATCGTATATAAGCGATTGTGGGGAGCGTCAGAGGAAGCGTGGCACCATTTTGAAACAAACTTGCGCTGCGTAGGAACTCCTAGAATCTGCATGCAAAATGCCAATCTTCTAGCTTTTATAGTTTCCGAGATCTCAGCGTTCATACGGACAGACAGACAGACGGACAGACGGACAGACGGACAGACGGAGAGACGGACAGACGGACAGACGGACATGGCTATATCGACTCGGCTAGTGACCCTGATCAAGAATATATATACTTTATAGGGTCGGAAACGCTTCCTTCTAGCTGTTACATACTTTTGCACGAATACAATATACCCTTTTACTCTACGAGTAACGGGTATAACTATGGCAGCAAATAAATTTAAAATTAATCAAAACACATCTGGGCGACAGATGCTGATAAGGCAATTTGATAAGGCCATCTCAGCAGAAACACAGTAAATAAACGAAATAAAAGCCCTGCGACTGTGATTTTCGACGACGTTTTAAACAAACAGCCCTCGATATAAAGACCCCGGCAACAACAGTGAGCTACAAATGTATCTGTCAGTCCGAATAAAAGCGCTGCAACAATTCCATCTAATGCCACATGCATCGGGAGGTGACAGTTCCCCGATTGCCGCTGACTTTGCTGATGATGTTGCTCATGTTTGTTGCTGCTGGTGTTGATGTTGCTGGTGTTGCTGTTGCTGCTGCTGCTGCTGTTGCTGCTGTTGCTGTTGCTGTTGCTGTTGCTGCTGTTGCTGTTGCTGTTGCTGCTGCTGCTGCTGTTGCTGCTGCTGCTCCTGATATTGCTGCTGTTGTTGTGGGTGTTCAAACATGTCTGCCATTTACAGCTAACGAGATTTTAAGTGCTGTCAAATGTTGATGAAAGCGGCAAACACCCGCACACAAATTGAAATTTAGATTTTGTATCCCCAGTGACGGGCAATCGGAAAGGTCAAGTGTTCCAAGGGATGTGGCTGGGTATGAAATTGGGGTATGGAAATGACTGTCATAGGATTTGTGGCAAAGCAACATAATGCGACAAAAGCCGGAGGGAAATTTATGGGCTGTCCAGTGGAGATACCTTTATGGCTGAATAAATGAGCAGGATTTAGACACAACAAGATTGGTACTTGCCATCATGGCATCAAATTTAATAGCAGTAGAAGTTGACATTTCGAATGTGATGGCAGTGGGTCTTTAGTTTAACAATATACCAATTTCCCTTCGAAATGTTTAGGAGTGATATTTTGTATGAAATTTGTGCTTCAACTAGCATTTGCATGTACAAAGTAGGAGTTGGCAACTTTAAAACACCTACTCTCAACTAAAAACCCTCTGCTTTCTAGAGGTTTCATGAACATGGCCAACTTTTTTGTCTGAGATTACGGGAGTACCCAACTCAACTGTGAGTTATTAAAAAGTTATAGCAGCAGCCAGTTTATTTATGAGCTTGTCCTCTGCATTGCATAAATGTTAATGGTACTAGCCATAAATCAAAAGAAAGAAAAAGAAACTGCATACTAAAAACCAAAACAAACCGAAAACGTTGATGAGCCACTGCACATACGTTTGCTTAAAAAAAAAGCGCCGTAATGAAACTCGTTCCACAAAATAATGACTCTCCAATTTGCTGTCACCGCTTATTATTTGTATTTTTTTTCGGGTAAACCCTGCTATGTAGGTCAAGCCGCCTGCTACCTGTGGAGCTCCAGCCCAAAAGTAACCTGGCGTAGCGAAGTCCAAAAGCCTGAATTATGACACAGCAGCAACCGCCGTGGCCGAGTCCCAGGGGAAACCGCTGGCTCATCTTGGCAATACTCGCTTTTCTCCACTTTGCAGATGGTAAGTAATCCGATGGGTTATCACGTGGTTATCAATGGCTAATTGAAGTATCCCCCTGCAGCTGCAGCCCTGCCCTTACTGTTTTCGCACATCAAGCCGCAGATCAACTGGACGCAGCCGGAAATGGAGCGTTGGGTGATTGAGGAGCAGCCGCGGAGCATTCAGCCCCACTTGGAGCCACTGCTGCATCCGAACCGCAGCCATAACATCCTGGCCGGAGATGCCTCGGATTCGGAGTTCCTGAAGCGACTGGTTCGTCAGAATCAGACGGCCAGTGGTCGGATGCTCTGGAACGATGTGGCCGGCGGAGATGGACTGGTGTATCCTCCCTTTGTTGACCAGGCCCTGAAGCTGTTCAATCTCAAGCAGGTGGCCTTCGAGATCGAGAACAGTCTGATGTCCAAGGTGACCTGCACCGCCTGCAGAGCGGGCACCGGAATGCTGCAGCATCAGATTCAGTCGGGGAAGACGGATACAGAGATCATCCGCATGATCACGGACTATTGCACCAATCTGAACATCCAGAGTGCCCGGGTTTGCCAGGGAGTGGCCCAACTCTTTGGCAGCGAACTGATATACGTGCTGAAGCGGGTCAACCTGAGTCCCGATGAACTCTGCAGTTTTGTGATTGGCGATGGCTGTGCCGATGTCTACAATCCGTATCACGAGTGGGAGGTGATTTTCCCGCCAGTCCCGAAGCCACCACGTCTGGCTGATCTGCCGATTCCCCTGGAAGCTGCTCCCTTCTTCAAGGTCCTGCACATTTCCGATACCCATTATGATCCTCACTACGCGGAGGGTTCCAATGCGGAGTGCAATGAGCCACTTTGCTGTCGATTGAGCAGCGGTCGTCCTGCCACGCCAAATGCAGCTGCCGGAAAGTGGGGAGATTACCGGAAATGCGATACCCCGAAAAGGACAGTGGATCACATGTTGTCACACATCGCAGAGACGCACAAGGACATCGACTACATCCTTTGGACAGGCGATCTGCCGCCGCACGATGTGTGGAATCAAACGAAAGAGGAGAACCTGGCCATCATCAAGGAGACCGTGAAGCAGATGGTGGAAATGTTCCCCGGAGTGCCCATCTTTCCAGCTCTGGGAAATCACGAAAGTGCTCCGGTTAATAGCTTCCCACCGCCATATGTCAACCAGGTGGATATATCAATTAGTTGGCTGTATGATGAACTGGATGTCCAGTGGCGAAGGTGGCTGCCCCAAAGTGTTACCCACACAGTGCGACGCGGTGCCTTCTACTCGGTTTTGGTGCGACCTGGATTCCGCATAATCTCGCTGAACATGAACTACTGCAACAACAAGAACTGGTGGCTGCTACTCAACTCCACGGATCCCGCCACCGAACTGCAATGGTACGTAAAAGTAACATGCTCGAAATATCAGGTTCTATAACAAACCTCCTTTACTTAAAGGTTCATCTACGAGCTCCAAAGCGCCGAGTTCTCCAACGAAAAGGTGCACGTCATAGGCCATATTCCACCAGGACATTCGGACTGCTTGAAAGTGTGGTCTCGCAACTTTTACAAGATCATTTCGCGTTACGAAAGCACAGTGACAGCTCAGTTCTATGGACACACGCACTACGATGAGTTTGAAATGTTCTACGATCCCCAGGATTTGAGTAAGAAATAATCGAATAAGTAAAAATACAAATTAATTAATTTTAACTGCCTTTTTCAGCTCACCCCAATAGCATTGCGTACATTGGACCCTCTGTTTCGCCTTACTACGATCTTAATCCTGGCTATCGGATCTATTACGTGGATGGTGATCATGACTCCACCACGCGACTGGTCATCGATCACGAATCCTGGATAATGAACCTCAGGGAGGCCAATCTGTATGGCTATCCCATTTGGTACAAGCTTTATACAGCCAGAGCTGCGTATAACATGAAGGCCCTGCGTCCCAGCGATTGGAACAATCTGCTCAACGAGCTGGCCAGTAATCAGGAGCTATTCGAGCTGTACTACAAGTAGGTGTTTATAATTAAAAGGTTTGGTTTTATATTTAATAAGAGATTTCTTTTTACTAGATATTACTGGAAAAACTCCCCGGCGCGACCCACCTGCGATGCCGAGTGCAAAAAGCGTCTGATCTGCGACTGCAAAAGTGGACGTTCCCACGATCGGAAACACTTTTGTGCCGAGGTCGAGTCCAAGATCGACGAGGAGTCATCCAAGTCCTGGAAGTCATGGTTCTACAAAGGACTTACCAACTCGTAAGCAATGTTTTTAGTTTAAAGCTACGTGTACGTGTTTTTCTGGTGTCGGTTGCTCAATTGTAAATGTTATCACTTGTTTTTGTTTCGCTTTTTCATGTATTTTATTTTTACCCTATAATACATAACTAACACATTTTATTTTATGCACTGGTGTGGTTAATGCAACAACTAAATATCGAATAACTTATTACCGAACAGAGCTGAAGATCGGAAGGAAATGCCGGTGACAACCACTGATAAGGATGGTTATGGACCGCTTGATCTGGTGATTATTAACGTTGGTGGTTGATTTATTAAGGCCTGTACATAAAAATGGTGGCGAGATTTTGTAAAGTTTCTATAACAATAAATGAATTAGACATTCACAACGGAAATTCTTTCTTTTGCCGAAAAGATATAGCCTGCTGTCCTCCATCACCTACCTGCCCAAATACCTGCTGGGATATCGCTGAGCTGATCCGATCCGTCGGTCAAGTGCAAGTCAATGCAATCGCAACGAATGGAAACACCTACCCCATAAGTTTACTATGTGATAACTAGTGCTTAAATCCCATTTGTCTAAGTTAACATTTAACGCAATGATGTCCCAATGGCCCGCCCCAAAAAGAACACGACTTGGGAACCCTTGAAACGCCCCTCGGAAACTGAGTCAGTGAACTATAGTCATTTAACTGTAATCGATCGAGTCGTTGTTGTTGCCCGTGCTGATGCATTTCGGAGCGTGGCAGGTGCGCCCTTTTACCTAATGGAAATTGTTGAACAAATTACTTTTTAGATACCTAATCGTAATGATAGTTTAGGGCTTATCGTAAATAAAGTGCAATTATTTTTATAAAACAAGTAATAGTTTTGCATTTTTGCATTTCAATTTAATTTAAACCGTCTTCGTTGTTATACAAATATAATATAAATACATAAATAGGTTGGCGCGAAATTCAAATTCAAACTAACCAGTGCTGTAAAACATTATCCCTTACAGTTTATCAGCACATTAACATTATAGTGACTTAACTGGAGACACCAATGTTAAGCTACATTGTAGTTATCGATAACGTGGTTTTTTTCCTTGTGAATGGCACAATGTATCGAAATATGGCAGTAAATTCAAAAGCTGATAAGGTTTTAAACTTTAATTTGAAATAATAGTAATCATACTAAGCAAATTTGTATTCGTTAAATTTACTACCCAACAATTAAAAATAATATAAATAAAACACATTTTTAATAATTATGGTTATATAAACGTTTTAACATTTTTAAAAATATTGAATTTTCGATCTACTTCTTAATTTATAACTTATAGACGTTTTCTTTTCTCTAATCGCAAATCAAAGCTATAATCTTATTTGTTATCTAAACAACAAAAATAATAAAATTAAACAACATAAGTGAGCCCTTTCGCAAGCTAATATACAAAATAAAGGTTTAACTAATTTAATATAAGACTGCTTAAAATGCAAAACAATACGTTTTTGTTTACAATAAAATAATTGTTGTAACTTAGTAATGGGTAAGTGATGAACACTCTAAATACAATATCAACAGAAATTCAAACAGGTTTGTTTAAGCTTATTAATAATATGGGCAAAATATGTGGGGCTACCTGCTCGCAATGCACTTAACTCCTGGCATTTCGAACCCCAGCCCCGCAGGATAAAGCGACGCTAGTCCTTTGAGCAAACGCCAGGATCCAACGGCAAAGGGGAATCGCTGGGCATATCCTAGTCCTTGTTGTCAATACGTCCGGGTGGACGATCCCGATGCCGTTGCCTTTGCCTTTGCCGTTGCTGTTGCTGTTGCCTTGAGCTTGTCGAGCGGCCGTGCGTGTTTTCCTTCATTGGCGATAAGACACGCAGCGCGATGTGTGTGTAAGTGCGGGGGATATCCTGGCTGCCAGTCATTATCCCTTTGTCACACATCCACACCCGCACGTTTTCCCACACTCACCCACACCCCACGCACACACACACACACACACACACACACAGGCGGGCAAAACAATTCCGTTTACATTTCCCACATCTCCTGCGAAATACATATACATATACACATACACATAATACACACAAATGGCGTGTGCCGCGTTCCTTTTTTTCCTGATTTCGTTGCTTGTTTTTGTTGCTTTGCATACTTTTAGGGGACGCTGCCGCTGGGAACCGCACATGTGTGTGTGTGCCACAAACAAACAAAAAACAAACAAACAAACAGAGAGCCCAAAACAGCAACAACAACAACAACAGCGGTGAAAAGTACAACAATGCAATGCGTGCAAATTTTTAGAAAAATATACAAACAACGGCGGGGGGCGGAGAACGGGGAGGGGGGGCGTGGCATTATCTCATGCGGCAGACACACTTTCACAGGATTCTCGATGCCGCGCTTAAATGCCGCTTAACATATTTGATTTTTCTTCTTTGCCCATTTCGGTTTACCAATCCTTTTTTTCTGCCAATTTCTTTTTTTTTTGTTGTTCTCCTTGTTTGTTTTTGGGTTGTGCGATTGTTGTTGCTGTCAAGCGGGCAAATAAATTTGCATTTCGACAAAGTGCGAGAACTCGCACATGTTAACCCATTAATGCCTGATTTGTGGCCAACACTACTTTATGAAATTGAAGTGGTGAAAGTAAATACAGAAAATAAATCTTTACTTTTGGCAAACTCTCTACCATTCACAATGGGTTAATTGAACATGCTGCGCTGCTCTTTAGAATTGGCGCCTTCATTTGAATGCCAAAACACGTTTTTAAATAAATCAGCGCATTAATTATTCTCGCTTGCATAAATCGTTTCGCTGTCGATGCTGCCTGCCCCAGGAAAATTTTATTCACCCCGATTTTCCGACCCCCTGCTGCTGCCGACACCTCCGCACATTTTTATTAGCTACGCATAATTGCTGCGGCAATAAAGTTGTTTTTCCCTTTGCCCCCGCTGGCTGCCACCCCCCCGAAAAAAAGGACGTGGACGAAGGACATGGACATGGACATGGCCAGGGGCACATCCACATCCACATCCTCACCCATGGACATCTAGGCATTGAGCGCGTGACCCGACAACATAACGACATTTAAGTGGCCACCGCAGCAGCAACATCGGCAGTGGCAGCCGGAGTCCTTCTGCTCCAGGCTGTGGGCGTGGTCTCGGCCATGTTTGGCAACATGTTACAAAAAATTGATGCCATTGCTGTTTTTCCATCTATTGTTGCTGCAGCTGCACACAGTATTTATTGTTACAAGCTGCAGAGCAAAGCACGACCATGAGTCAAGTGGGTAAAAATATTTCAAAATCTTTTTAACCAAAAATAGGCAGCGGCCTCTCAAAAGTTTGCATAAGTTAAACGAGAACAATATTTGTTTTAAAAGCTATCGCTCTAACGAAGCACATATATGAATTATATGTATGTAATATATATATACCCCTTAAAATATTATTACTTGCAAATCGGAACGGGCCTAAATCTAAAGTCCATAACTTTACCAAATTTAATCCGATTTCAAAGTATCATACCTCTTAAGATTTGTATTTTAATTCTCTAAAAAACTGCATTCAAAATTGTAATTTTAACGTTGATCAAAATTTTGACCCATTTTCATGTTAGTTATTACTAAGTTTTTGATGACTTGAAAAAAGTGGTCCCAAAATTGAACTTCTAGATTCCATAACTTTACCAAATTTAATCCGATTCCAAAATGGCATACCTCTTAAGATTTGTATTTTAATTCTCTAATAATCTGAATTCAAATCTAATCCCTGTTATTAAAGGTAAATTTTTCGTTTCACTTTATGCCCCCAAAAAAAAAAAAATACCAATATCAATAAACATGTGTCATTTAAATATCAAACTTTGAAAATCATTTATAAAATGACAAATTTTTGGAATGTTACGTAAGGATACTTGAAATATAAATTGGTTTTACATTTTTAGAAAAAACAGATTTCATATGGCTTTCTTACAACTACGGCTACAAATGTGGTTAATATTGTAAACTTATTTTATCATAAGAAACATGGCATAAATAACTAGAAAAATTACAACATATTCATTCGGTGTTCATTCGTCCATTTTCTGAATAATTTGTATCCATCTTTTATGCATCGCCACTCAGACTATTTTTGATTAAAAAATTTTAAAACTGTCTCATTTTCAGAATCAGTACTGGCATCCTCCTTCATGACAATGGGCAATTGAGAAGCACGATTTGATTCGGGCTGCTCCTCTTGAATACCCAGAACATCGAAAATGTCCTCGAAGAATGGCGTTTCCTCCAGGAGACCAACTTTACCCGGGACAGTAATGTCCCTCAGACGCATGCAGATCGCCTCGATGCTCCGCCAACTTTCCACATTGGTTTGGGAAGCCTCTGGACTCTGGATTTCCCGCATGGCGCACTCGCACAGGTTGTCCGTGTTCCAAACGGTCTTTGGAGCAGTATTAGTGGCCAGCTTTTCCTTTCCCTTAATATCCTTATTGACCAGAGTGTCCTTTCTTTCCAATTTCCGATTTAAGTTCCGCATGGGATTCCCATGGGAACCATCGTTGCTGAGGTCTATGTCCTCGCCCTCTATCAAGTTTTGAGGTTGTAAAATTAAAGGGAGCAGTTGCTGCACAGCTACTTCATTGTACTGGTTCTCATTTATAAGAAAGTCGTTGTTATTATTGGGGGCAGTCCACTGGTTCGAAAGTTTGAGCCACATAGGATTCTCATTTGTATTATCATTACTAGACGACGGCTGGCAATTAAATGACGAAGACAGATTTGAGAGAAACTTCGGCATCACTGTCTTCACAGCGATCTTATTATCCAGGTTCTGATGGAAAACAAAGTCCTCGGAGTGATGAGGGCTCTGCATCGTATCCTTAATCGGGTTATCCTTACTGGGCGGTAAGTTAATCCGAGTAAGCCGGGGTATCTGCTTTCCCTTAGTATCTTGTTTATCCTTGGACCCAGTTGGATCTGCATTTGGATATTTCCCAGTAGATTGGCGACTCTTTTTTGAAGACACATTTTTGCGAAGCTTCGTGGCAGTTTGCTTGTGTCTCTTTTTAATAGCTGCATTTGTTTGGCCAGGCAAACCCTCGTCATCGCTTGATATGATAATACAATCTGAGCGGTGTTTGTTCCACTTCGGAACCTCACTCGGAATATCCTTATTATCGCTATTCTGGGGAGGAACATTGTCGTTTGAGAGTATCCACGAGCTGTAGCGTAACTCGTCTTTTGAAGGATTCGGTAAGATCTTAAGCTTTGAAGTATCCTTGTTCTCCTTGTTTTGATTTTCCGTAGGAGACAGTAGTCGCTCATCCCACTCCGAAACATTATCCGAACTTTCCTTAATGCACAGCAGACGGCCGAATGGAGTACTCTTTGGAAAATCGGGTTCCTTTACAACCTTATTCACCTTACTAGCCGTGGAATCCTCTGATAAATTGCTAAGGCAATCATTGCAAACCAAGAGCTCCTTTGGCTCCTCATTCGGCTTTTTTTTACTGGTGCTGGGGAGCTGCGAAATGGGTGAAAGAGTCTCCAGGGTCATGAGATGTCCGGATCTGGATAATGATCCACCTTCTTCGGCGCTGATGCCCTGCATCTGGGGAACTATTTCGACCAACTTGCTCCTGGGCAAGTGTACCGAGCGTATGCTCCGCAGCCAATTCTTCTTGGGCTGGAAAATATTAACGCAAAATAAACAAACTTTATTTATGCAGTTTTTTCTTAGTTTTTTACCATTTCGCTTTTTCGTGCTGGAAATTCTAGGAACTTAATTCTCAGACATCAATTCTCAGAAGCAAAAAGCGCATGCGCGCATGTTGACCGGCAGCCGCGAAAGAAAGAATGATGGCCAAGATGGCGAAAATCACGACCGCAGAAGAACCAGAGTTGCCAAGGTCCAGTAACATCGTGCTTATAATTTTGATTAATATTATAAATACCATCATTTTGTCTGGCTTTTAAATTGGAGATAATGGCTAATATGATACTTAAATAATCAGTTGTACTTTTTAAAAATAACAAGATCGAGCTGCCAGTTTGATTTTAAAATGTGCTTTTAATGCTGCCAGATTGAGAAAAAAGGGCACATTTTCGTTTTTTTTTAGTATTTTTTACAAATTTACGAAAGAATCGATAAAACCTGCATTGAAACTCGATCTGGCTTTCAGTTTTTTGTTCCCGGAATCCAATAACAAACAAAAGAAATTGTAGTGCTTTTTACTTTATTAATTACATAAAATTTGATTCAAAAAGCTTATTAAGTCTTAACCTTTTATTAAACCCTTGCCTACATTTCTGTTTTTTTGCCTAATTAATGGCTTGATATCATTTCGAATTCATCTCATGAGTTACTATATCTTATACATCCTAGTACAATTTGTAGGGGTTTTATTGGCATTTTTATATATTGACAGCTAATAATTAATTAAGTAAAGTTCGATAAAAACTTTTCAAGCCTTTTTGATAATATTGCTAAAAAACTTGATTCAATTTACTCATGCCGGTTAAAAATAAGCATTCAAAATTAAAAAAATCATTTTCTCCCACATTTTGGTAATATTTATTTTTAATTATTTAATTAGTTTTTGTGGCTTTGTTTAATTATAATATAATTCATAATTATAATTTCCATTAATACTATTTTTGAATTGCTGTCTTAACTGTCTTCAAAGCAGATTTATAGCGCAACTTGGCCGATTTTTGGCTGCTGAGACTCTTGCTCCAGACCAAAAGGAATCCGGCAAAGTCTCAATACTTATTACAATATATGTTGGCTCATTCCCTCCCCAATCGGCAGTGGTTGGCCAGCTTTAACATCCCGCCGTCACTTTCAGCGGCTGTCAATGTTCTTGTCGCTATTGTTTCGGCCGGCGTGTAAAGCGCGGAAAGAAAATGTTATTTAATTACTCAAGCAAAAGGATGACAAGTGAAAATGTCGCCTGGGCGAGAGAGTCCTGCATTCAGGAGCCAGCAGCCAGAATCCAGGATCCAGGATCCAGAGTCAGACTCAGCAGGCCTGTCAGCTTGTCAGGAGCAGGCGCCATGGAAAAGCCGCCAAAGGCACATTGGTCACTCTTGTTGCTGCTGCTTTTGCCTTTGCATTTGCCTTTGCTCTCACTGTTGTTGCTCGCTTTTGTTTAAATTTAAATTCTATAAATAAATCTGCATGAGGGCACGAGGTTGGCGAATGGTATGTTTGCCATAAGCACGAGCAAGTGGATTGTGACTGCAGTTGGCATCGCTGTTGGCCACTAAACAAAAGCAGGCACTGTGTTGTCCCCATTTGCCAAACTCCATTCCACTGGCCGAATATCGCAGGACACTTATTTCTGGTGGCTGGAGGGTCCTGAGTCCTGGGAGCCCAGTTTTTGTTAGTCCGCTTGGGTCAGTTTAGTTGTTTCTATGGAAAAATGATGTTTATTTGTGGTACAATTAAACTTTGCTAATACTACAAGTTGCGGAAAATATAGGTATATTCCAACTAAAAAATGTTCAGGTAATATAAAGCTATTTTTAGTTTTGGTGCACTACAAATACTACTAATACTACAAATTTTTGAAAATAAAAAATTGTCATGTAATATAAAGCTATGTTTAGTTTTGGTACAATTAAACTTCTCTCTTAATACACATTTCTAAAAGTAAATGTAAACAATTCCTTCTGAAAAATTAGCAAATAAATAATCTTGGAGATAAAGACAAAATAATTGGATTAGCATGGCAAAGCCACTTAAAAAAGACCGTATTCATACTGTAAAATTCATCAAAAATACTCACAGATGTGAAGCATTTTCCCTTTGATATCCTTACATTGCCCAACATACTTTGAATTCTTAGTTATGGTCTGAGCACATCTGTCAGCTTGTCCATCTATTTCTTTGCCATGTGACAAAATTCTTTTGGCTTCCACTGGCTTCTGGCAGAGTTTTATTTCCTTCATGCCACAACAATTTGCTGTTCTTGCAACTGGAACCTAATGCATTCGATGCGACAGACTCGAACGCCTTGAGCACAATGTTAATCCGATGTAAGCTCGTGTCCAAAGTCCACAGATCTCCACGTCATGCTTCAATTGTTCCCGACATATTGTTCTCGGGACACAACCACCCATCCACCCACATAACCCGGAACCATCACATGTGCTCACCTTTGCCATCAAAAAGCAACCACAGGGGAAAACAGGACGAAAAAAAAAATAATCACAAGGATAACGGGGGGAAAACGAAAAAACGATGTAGGTTGGTTGGCTGGAAATAGTAGTAGAGATAGAAAAGCGAGCAAAAAAATCTCAGCTGCAAATGACTTGTGTGCCATTGAGATAAACCCAAAATTTATTTATTTTTGCCATAAACCCGAATGCAGTCAAGGCAAAAAGGACTTTTGGCCAGCCATTGTGATTGTGTGTGTGTGTCGGTGTGAGAGTGTGTGCGAGTGTGTGTGTGTGGCAGGCATTTGTTGTGCCTGTATTTGTATTTGAGCTTTCGACAGCAGCAACAAAAGCGATGACGATGGCAACTAACTACAAATCCGTAGGCAATTAATTTGGCTAGAAAGCCCAAAAATACAAAACAACCGCCCGCATATGTGTGTGTGTGTGTGTTTGTTTGCGGAAAATGGGCGAAAATATTAAAAGAGGGTTGTGGGAGGGGGCGATGAAGAGTGGAAATGGAAAAGCGCCGCCGTCAGCGTCAGTCAGTGGCAAAAAAACACGCAGAGAATCTGGCTAAGGAAAAAAGCAGTTTGAATGGAAATTCAATTGAGTGACATGAAAATGGAATTTTTCATATTTTTCCGCATGTTTTTGTTGCTCTCTGCTGAGATGAGAGAGCTTGTGTTTGGCTGCCAGGCACATCAGAAACACAGTTTGTTCTTCATGTTGCTGCTGTTGTTGCTGTTGCTGCTGCTGCTGCTGCTGCTGTTGCTGCTGCTGTTGCTGCTGCTGCGGCTAACAACAACTATGGCATAGGAAAACGCCTGGCAGCCAAACCAGCAACATCCTCGCACCCACACAGCTGAAAGAGTCCTGTCGGAGATTATTCCCGTCCCTGTCTCTGCGCTACCTCTCTCTCTCTTTCTCTCGCTTTCACAACAAAAAAACGTTTGCTTCTGACATTTTCATAATTAGGTATTCAAAATCTTTAATAACGGTTACTCTTGCTGGTTGTTGCTGCTGCTGTTGCTGTTGCTGAAAGCTGCCAGTTGCCACACAAATACGCATATTATCCTTATAGAGTTTTTGTCTCTTTGGGGCATACAAATGCTGTGGCAAAAGCTTTGTTGAAATACATGTTGCTGCTGTCGCTAGTTGCTGCTGCTAGTTGCTGCTGCTAGCTGTTGCTGCTGCTGTCATTGCTGCTATTTGCTGCTCCTGCTGCCATTTCTGCTTTTCATTTAAAACAAATTCATTATTTTAGAGCTCACTGATGAAGTCTTGTCAGGTCTAGATGCCGCAAATCAACCCAAATTATTGAGACTTTACCACAACTGTATAATTGCAGCTGTCATGATTTTAGTTGCGAGATGCTTTCCTCCTTTTTCCCCAAAGCCCTCTGCATTGTCCGCACTTCAGTTGCAGTCTACATTTTTACGCTCTTCACTTTGGTCGCCGGAAAAGAAAAGTCCTTTCTTGGCTTTTCATGTCCTGGACAGGACAGGCCCGCTGGCTCGTTGCCGCTGACGGCGACAATTTTAGCGCGTCTTTTGCCTCTGGACAGGACAACCGCTGAGCAACTGTCGTCCTGGGCCATCTTAATAAGCCGCCGCAGTGGGTGGCCGGTTTACAGGCACCCGAACAAGGCCATTACCATCCAAGGAGTGTTATCTGCCGGCACTCAGTTGCCGATTCCCATATCTGGCCACTCCCAGTCAGTAAACTCTGCCACCCCCCCGAAAAAGTGGCACAAACCCAGAGACACCCAAACAAACAGCTTCATTTTGACCTGCTGGCCTAGAGGACGCATCAAGTGGGTGGTAGTGGGTGGTAGTGGGTGGTAGTGGGTGTTAAGGGGGTGGGTTGGAGGGTTGACTCTGATTTTGTTTGCTGCTGAATTGGCGCTGAGCAAACAACTTCCTTATCGCTGCGATACACGCTGCCTTTTGCCAGATAAACACAAGTGACAAGTGACGCATGTGCAGCAGCAACAGCAACAGCAACAGCAGCAGCAGCAGCAGCAACAGCAACAGCAACAGCAACAGCAACAGCAACAGCAACAGCAACAGCAGCAGCAGCATCAGCAGTTACGGCAGCAACAACATGTCGTTCGATGTTTAAAATAAAAATTAATAATTCAATTATGCGTCAACAGCGTTCCGTTGTTTGTTTTCACCCCTCCTATGTTTTTCTTTTTTTTTGCGACTGGCCATTTGGAAGCGGACTTTTGGTCCGGTCTGGTCGCAGCTGTTGCCTGCCGATGTATGCCACTCCAAATTGCCGTGATTTCATTCAATTTGTCGCAGCTGCAGCAGCAACTGCAGCAACAGCAACAAATGTTGCCACTTGCCAGCCAGCGCGGCCCAAAATTGTTTTCGTTTGCTACGTTTCATGAGAATATTCTGCTCTTCTCTCTCGTTTCCATTCGCCAGTGCGAAATGCGCATAAAAAAATGCTGTGTCCAACGCCCACAAGGCGGCCAAAACCACCCGGACCAACCCAAAAAACCCCCACCCAATTCCAGCCCAATTCCAACCCAATCCCCCCAGAAATCCCAGACGAGGACGACGACGTCAGGCTGGTGTGCCAATGCACAATTGTTGTTTGTATGAGAAAATCTCGCCTAATGGCGTTTTACATTATTTGCCGCCTGATGCTGCTCTTCCGACGACGACGACGACGACGACGACTTCGCTGCCATGGCCAACTGCTACCAAGTGGCAGTAGTAAAAGAAGCGGCCTTCCACCCACAGCCCACCCATCGACCACCCCCTCCCCTTGGATTTCCCAGGCTCGGAGTGCCAAATATTCCCTCTCTGTCGCTCCACGTTCAAGTTTTGTGTGGGTTGCTTGGGTTTTCGGTTGTGGCAAGTTTTCCCCATGGAAAGTGGGGGGAAAGAGCGGGGCATTCTGCGGCTGCTGGACAAGATGAATGGCCACTTATTGGCCAAAAGCGGGTTTTGTTTAAATTGTGGTGGTCAATTTGTAGGAATGTATTGAAACGTCTTCGCAGGCGTAGATTGATGAAGCCACCAGATGGCGGGATGATATGCATGGCCGATGTGATAGATATGTCAATCGGTGGCTAATTACTATTGTGATGGTGCGGGAAATGGGAGTGACTGGATTTGGATACTATGTGGGAGTCCTTAGTGACGTATTTACTATTTGTAGTGGTGAGGAAATTCTAAGAAATGTTGGGTTAAGGTATACAAGGATTTCTTGATAAAATTGTCTTAAAGATGAGGTATATATATACAACTTATGAAGTGAGCCAGGATTATCTTATGTTATTTGTGGCCCATCAATTTATTAAATGAGATTTTAATCAAGTTTTGTTTTATTTCGTTTTTCTGAATTTAATTTGAAAATTTAAACAAAGTTATGTTTGTCATTATTATGATGTCAATACAAGTTTAAATGCTAATAATAATTGATATTTCAAGGACCCATGTTTAGTACTTAAATAGCTACCGAAAAATTCAAAAAACTGTTATCAGTATGTCATTATTATATTATTTCCCTTCAATACAAATATGTCTTACAAAACGACATCTTCTACGCAGCTGATTATCTTTTACATGTGTAGGACCCCTATAATTTGGTATAATCCCTGGGAAAACGCAGAAGATAGCAGACAAATGTGTTCTGTTACTCCACAAGTTTAATTGCTCTCGAGACTGATCTCTTAAACCCCTAGTTATCCGGCCATTTCCAATTGGAGATCCCGCATGGAATCGAACCGAACTAAATCGCTTCTAATTTGCTAGCTCATTTCGATGGCCTGAGCTTGAGTCCTCCCCGGGGGTGGACCAAAAACGGGGCGGGGGTGGACCAAAAAAACAGTCTGTGGGGTGGACTTGAGCATTTGACATGGTGTGAACACGCGCATAAGGTCCTTTTTGCAGAAGGGGGATTCCCCCGAGGCAGCACACTAAGTGTGACTGTGAGTGTGTGTGCACAATTGGTTGGCAATTTATTTAAATATCGGCTCACAGTTGGGAACGCAATGCCAACTGGAATGCCAAGGCAGTGAAATAAATGTGAAACAGCAACACGGCCAAAGAGAAACAGAGACGAGAAAGAAACAAGCTGCTGCCGAAAAGGAATTTTTCAGCTGCCGTTTGAAGGAAAGAAAAGGAAAGGAAGGGAAAGGAGGAGGAGGGTCGGCAGCAGCTGATGTTAATAGCCCAGCGGGTCTGGCAGTTGTTGTCGTTGTTGCCCTCGAGCGGACAGGGGAGCGGTCTGGTCGGAACAGCTGTTCCATCTGCAACGGCGCAGGCGCCTCGAGTCGAAGCCGTCGGATTGCCGACCTTCGACTGACGAACGGAATGCCGAGCGGAGCGGTCGAACATGTGCTACCTGGGCGCTACTACAACACTGCTCTCACAAACAAAACGAACTTTCGACTGGTCGGACGTCCCTCAGTTTGAATCGCATTCGCATTCGGACTCAACTTCCGCGTGTTCTCGTGCAACGCATCCAGCGCGCCATTCAAAATACGCGAACGAACCGAAAGATACTTTCGCATCCATTCAGTTTTAGATTGAGATTCAGATTCAGTCGCTTGGCATTGCTCCGAGATGCCGGTTCGCGTTTCGCGCTGCCGCCTGCTTTACAATGATTCGATGGTGAATAATGCACTCGCGATGTGTTAAATCAACGAAATATATATTCAATAGCAAATAAAACAGTCGGAAATTTTGAAGCAAAAACAAACTCCATCTACGTATCATCAGAATCTAAATACCACAGAGATCTGCCAAAATGGTGAGTCCATGCAAATTGTATCTCGACATGGGCCATGGCCAACACATGTTGATTGTGGCCAGCTGTCTGGTGCCACTCAAAGTGTCTTTGGCCTTATATACACATATATCGTAGAGATGTCTGCGATGGCTGGTAGCATCTGTTTTTTATATGCTCAAACTCAAACAAATTCGCCGGGCACAATTGCAGATACAAATTCGTTTGTCAAGTGCTCGAATAATAGTTTAAGACGGAATATACAGACACACAGGCGGTGGGAAATGGTTGTGGAAAATCTCGTTTGCTTTGTCAGTTTCACGTGCGAAATTATAAATTATTTGCCTTCTTTTTGCCGCTTTTATTTCACCCGGAACTCCCCTTCCCCTCCCCCGGAAGCAACATCCAGTGGGTTTTTGGTCCATGACTTTGGCCGCCGTCTGTTTCTGATGGCCTTGTGCGCCCGCGTTCCCAACAGAAACAGAACTTCCAACTGCAAATAATTGCAGCTGGCTGCCATGTGTCGCTGCCTCTGGTGTTTTGCTGCTATTTCCACCGTCTGTCGATTCCATCTGCCATCGTCGTATATCAGCAGTGGTCGCAGCACCACCGAACTTTGCCTCGCCAACAGCCTCCAACGGAATTGGGAAATCAGGAAAACCCTCGGCCAAAACAGACCAGGCCAGATGGGCCTTTTTCCAGCCCAAAACTTTATGGCCGATGGTAAACTTTTGAGTGCCGGCAGGGCTAATTGATTGCCCTATCAGCTTAATCAGTCCTTTGAGTGCTAAAGTCAGTTTACCAGTTATAGACTTTGAATTATAATATATTTAAATGTATTTATATACATCACATTAAATCAAAAATATTAAATGTTACCAAAATAATAACATTTTAATATTGATATAATATAAAATGTATGTAATATTCGGTTAACAGAAACAGAGGTTTCCTATATAGTTACAATAATAATTCTTGACCTGACATAAAATGATTGATCGATAATGATTCAGAAAATAATGACATGATGCGTTTTTATAGGATATTAAGTGCTCTGAATTTAAGTAATATAATCCATATGCAAATAGGAATGACAAAAATATTAAATATAATCACAAAGATCAAAGCTAAATGAGCTTAGCTAAAATTTTCTGAGATAAAAATGGGACAAGATAAAATTAAAATAAAAATAAATTATATTACCTGAGACTTAAACAAATTGATTATGAATTTGTCTATTATTAAAGTTGAAAAGGTAAAAACTATAAGCAATTTTACCTGAGATTAAAAGACTTATTGACGACTATTAGAGTCATTACACCTTAGTAGTCAATAAACCCACAATTATCAGCCACAGATCACTGCCTTTGCATCTTGATCATTAGTCAAATTACTCCCCATATTAAGGAGCTTATTGGCGATCCGAATTATGTGTGCTTTAGCTGCCAATACCACAATTATCGGCTAGGGATCGCTGGGTTCTGGGGATCTCTGGATGGCGACTTGTGACTCAGCCTGGAAATCACCTGGCCGATCTGGCCTTGGCTTGGCAGCTGTTGCAATTGATGATCAAATGTGGAAAGAACGAAACCCGGGATGGAAAGAGCGGGATGGAGAGAGCGGGATGCGAACAAGTGTGAGGCCAGCTGCCTTTTGGCCTTATTGTCTTTTTGGCCTTTTTGCCTGGCCGTTGTTATTGTTATTGTTATTGGCACTGCGGTTGCTATTCCATCTCGACCATCTCGCCGCCGTCCGTCTCCTTTTCTCAGCGCCGCTGTCATTGGCATGACACCTGCATAAACATTTTAACAGCTTGTAGGCTCAGGCGCGGTCTGTTTTGTGTTTTTCCATTTTTTTTCCGCTGCTCATTAAACAATACAGTGCCACCGCAAAAAAGGCGAAAACGTCGCAGGAGAGTGTGCCCTAATTTAGGGTTGGACTAATTGATACCCATGATCACTGTGACATTAAGGCCTAAACGCAGGGGATAATTCAATAATCTTTATGGGTGGCTATTTAAAAGGCAAAGGGGAGATATTAACCATAAAAGCTGCATTTACTATCTTGAAAAATATGTAACGATAGGCCTTTAACTTTGGTGATTCAAAATGGTTATTATTTTGGCAGCAAAAAATGTAGAATAAATATTAATAACTAGAAAAGAAAGTCTTGTTAAATACTTATTATACAAAATATAATTTAGCTGTTTTATTTGTTTAACAACATTGGTTTTGTTATTGATTTAAACGAGTTTCTTCTTTTATTTAGATCGTAACATTTTGATTATAGAATTGGACACTTCAAACTTTTTAATTTCTTTTACAGTTTTATTTAAACAATGTATTTAATATTTTGACATAAGTCTTTTTCCACCTAATCCCTCATAAAAGGTTATACTTTAATGTATTTAAGCCACCTAATCGCCAACATTTGGAACGCCTGCAACCAAACTAGACAGCTTAATTGAGTCTAGCAAATAGATCCGATATTTTAGTCGGGCCTGCAATCCAATTAGTGTCAGCAATTTAATTCTGTTTTGGCCGCTGGGCAACTCAGCTGGCCGGTTCTTGTCTAATCGGTAATCAGCGGGCAATCAGGCATTCAACAAAGTTCTATTAAATAATGCAATGCCTTTGGGGGCAGGAGACTCCACTCGGCGGCCAATTGCATATGGTGATTGAATTTAAAATGGACAGCGGCGAAAAAAGGGCAAAGTTATTAGCGTAATAGTCGGTGGGCAAACAAAACACACACACAGAGAAGCAGGTGAAAATGCACATGACAAGTGCAGCTGTTGGCATCAAATTAGTCCCCTTCTGGCCACATGTGCCGCGTTTTATCCCTGTTAGCCAAATACCGCCATGCCCGAGCCAGCGGCAATCCATCAAGGGCTCAATCAATCATTAGTCGTGCAAACTTCGGGCGAGGGAAAACCCAAAACAAACAGAAAAAACTTTGGATTTTCACACCTTTTGCAATTAAGATGCCGCCTAGACGACATTGACTAATGAGACGCCATTTTGTTTGCGGCCTGGCACAGCTGAGCCAACAGACAACATGGCGACCGGAAATAAGTCAATTTGCTTATTAGACTGACAGGGAATGAAAACAGAACAGAACCGAGCTGAAAACCCTGCTCAAAGCTCAAACGCAAACATTGCAAACCGAACGAACGAAATGGATGGTATTGTGGGGGCCAAAAAGAGAATGAAAAAAAAAACCAGAAAGAGAAAAAGAAAAGCCAAAAAATCGCGAAAATGTCACACACAGAACAGCAACTAACGGCTCCAATGGAAAAACGGGGCCTGGCTGCATACGCTTAATCGAAAAAGTCAAAAACAAAATTCGGTGTCGCTCTCGTCCTGTTTTCCCAGCTTTCCTACTCCTAGTTCTTCTGCTCGCCTGGCTGCCTCTTCCTCTTTTTCCTCGTTTTTCCGCTCCGCTATTGTGGCTTTTCCACTTCCAGCCAGCGAAATTGTTGGCGCTGCAAGTGGCAGCTTATTAAAAAGACGTGGGCCACAGCGAAGCACAGAATGTTTTGGGGGCAAGCAAAAATGTCATAGGAAAAGCCAGCTCACACAAGCGATTTTTTTTTGCGCAGAAACAATAGAGAAAATAATAAAGCGGTGTAGCCAGTGGCAGGAATATATTTATTTAGTAGGGGAAACTTTATTGAATAAGTTTTGATTCGGGTATATACTTTCCCCCCAAACATATACCCCTATTTTGGTAAATTCTTAGTTCTCATTCCAAGCTGTAAACTATTTTAATCCATTGACCTTTCGGTTTCCTCAACTCGTTATATTTTGGGATGTCACATGTTAAAAATCAGCTATTGAGGCACTGTTATTTAAATTTGGCATTTATTTAGGTAAGCTCGATATATTTTTGTTATAATATATAAATTTTTTAATATTTAGATTACTATAAGTGCTAACGGAGAAATAGAGTTAAAACTTATTAAGACCTTCAGTTTCACAGTTATGAATTTATTAATTTGTTTTAAATCTTATATTTGGAGTTATTTTGCTTATATTATAATAAATAAACATGTGCCAGGTTTTCGCTTTACTTTAAATTGAAAAGCATCATTTGTAAAAGATAATTTGTAACAAATACTGTAATACAATTTAAAAAGGTTCCTTATGTACTTATGTTGTATTAATAATTAAAGATTTCCTTGTGCTTCACAATTGTTATTGTTATTAAATCTGGTGAACTTCCATGGCACCTTCCCTTCCCCCAAATAACCCTAACCTAACTGCAAACACTTTTCCGTGTCGCAATATATTTCAATGTCTTAACCATTAACCTTAGTCCACCCACAAAACAGCACCCATCCGTAGTGGCAGCTGCACTCCTTGCCCCAAAGTCCTCTTATGTTTTAAACATTTTGCCGGGACGGGACAAAAAACTGTGTCCACGAGTGCCGCATGTCCAGTACAATCGCAGAATCGCAGACGCCATTCGCTGGCAAGCTACCAAAATGTCCGAGGTCCGCCCCTCACCCCTCACCCCCCTCCCCGCCCCAGCCGGCATTTGAATTGGATTTGCCAGGCGGTACAATATATAGCTGCTCAGCCCTAAATCTCCAGCCTCAAACTTGGCTGACCTTGTCCCGCACACACAGTCTCCTGCGCTCTTAAACAAGAAGGAAAGGGGCGTTGGATAAAAACGACAAACGAAGCAGCTGGCACAGCTGGCGCAATATTTCTTGCGCCAGATGAAACGCAGATGATGCCGCAGGAAAAGCAGCAGCAACAGCAACACAGTCCGCCAAGTGGCAGCAAGAGCAGCAGCAGCACTCCCTCCTTGTAAGTTGTCAGGACACAGTTGTTTGAGCTGCCGCCTCGAGTGTCTGCAACAGATTTGTGCCAAAAAAATAGAATAGAGGAGAAGGAGGAGGAGGAATTGCTGCTGCTGCAGGGGCATGTGTTGCTCGTTCGAACGAGAGCAACATTCATCGATTTGGGCACTTGCCCGGCAGCTCAGAGTGTAGAGCCCAGCCATGATATAACCTGCTAATGGCCAGGGAAAAGAGACGATCCTATTAGACCGCACAGGTGCATCGCTCGGGCCATCAAGAACACCTGCTGTCATTCGCAATTTTTAATTGAAAACGGCAGCGGTGGCTGTTGCTGTCTAGAGCAGGCTTTTTGCCCAAAAGACATCAACGTCGACACGTGCCAACATGTGTTGCCAGTTGCTAGTGTTGCTGTTGCTGTTGTTGCTGTTGCTGCCGTTGCTGTTGCTGCTGGCAGACAAGTTGGCAAAAACTTGAATGGCGTCACGTGCTGCAAGGCTGGCAGAACGATTTTCCAATCAGAGGAGAACAAGCGCCGCCAGCCGTGGCAGCTGGGAAATCTTCAATTGCAACACACGTTGGAAAATTGCATCCCGGCAGCAACAGCAACATCAGCGGCAGCAGCAGCAACATCGGCAGCTGGCGGCCATCAGCTGCTGTTGCTGGCATAATTGGGATGCCTAAATACGTTTTGTGGGCAACATGTGGCAGCCAAATGTTCTCCGTTCTCCATTTCCCATTCCCCATTCCACATTCCCCTTTTTCGACTGCCCCAGAAACCCTCTGCATAAAGCAGTTCGTATCGGAAATAAAACAGACCATAAAGCCGATTAAGCGCGACACTTGTTCAACTGTTTTTCCCCGTAGTTGCTGATGTTGCTGCCCTGTGACAAGCCATTATCTTATTATGCCCCACACAGGCTGCAAATGAAGGGTGAATAAAGGGGCGGGCATCGGTGGCAGGGGGCGTGGTTGGGCAGGAATACTCGCACGTGCGGCCAAGTAGTGCAAAAATGTTGATGTTGCTGTTGCCCCGCTTCCTGTTGCTCGTTGTCTGTTCGGCGAGTGTGTGTGTGTGTGTGTGTGTGTCTGATGTGTAATTTAAAATGACGCCAATGCTGCGGCACGTTGCCAACAGACACACAGACATACAGAAACAGACACTCTGGCAGACTGAGAGGCGCTTAGCAAATAGTTGACGAGGGTTGCCGCTGAAGTTCGGCCACTGACTCAGCCAATTATGTATTTTATTGCAGTTTAATGAGCGTGAATTAAAGGGTAAGGGTTTTAAATTGATTTTTTTTTGTAGTGGCTGAATCAGAAGGGGATTAAGATTGCAATTTCATTAGCCAATCTATAAAAAGGGAATCTTAAAGGAATTAAGTCAAATGTTTTTATCCAACACACTAGGGAACATTATTTATAATGGTTTTTGGTTTCCTTAATTTAAAATCTACGAAAAAAGAAACAAAATGTCTACATTATTTAATACATTTTTTATCAATAAAATATATGTATGTAACATTTTATGATCAACAGACCAAAAAATAAATGCTTTAGAACAATAATAATAACGACTCAAAATTCAACCTTTTATTACTTCAAACTAATCAAAAATCACAGTACAAAATAAAAATTGTGTTGCACTTAGAACTATTAAAAGTTAACTCCTGAAAATTAAAAGCTTAAAGAATTTTGAAATCCAAATAAATACTAGTTACATTTTAATTGCAATGATATTTCTTTTTCACTGGAAAATCCAACAAATCGATTTTTATGCCCCTGGCAAATGCTTAGTAATCACTTTGGCACATTTCTCACATCTCATTTAAAAACCATAATGTTTCGAATGGCTATAATTGTAGTCGCTCAGTGTGTAATTAACCCCTGAATGCCAGACGGTCCCCTTTCAGCCCCTTTGGCGGTTTCAATGCTAATTAACCAGACCCCGGGAACTCTTCACACTGCCTTTAATTTCACGAGAACTCTTCACACAACCCATCTTTTCGCCAGCGCCAGCATACATTTGTAGGTTCATGTGTAATGAAGCAGCTGACGCAGCAAGTTGCAAAAAAGTTTTTAACTGTGAAACGATGTTGCTGTTGCACAGGTGTCGTCGCCAGTAATCCCTCCCAGCAGCGGGAAAACGGGCGCCACTTGCGCATAATGACGCACAATGCGGCGTCCGCAATACAAAGTGCCCCGGAGTCCACTGAGTCCTGCGAGTCCTGCGAGTCCTGTGAGTCCCAGGTTCGAGGTTCGAGGTCCGAGGTCCAGTTGGTTGTCATTCGCACACACGGCCATATGTGATGAGGAAGGGGTAAGGGGTACGGGGGGGCGGGGTAAGTGGTAGGAAAATGGGCAGCTTACGGGGAAAGCACATGCAGCTGTGCTGTGATTTTCCAACCTCCACTACTCATCCACCCACCTCGTTCTCGGCCGGCCTTCAACCCACCCCCCTTTCACACCCCATTTTCCACATCCTTTGTTGTTGTTATTTCAGTTGGCGCGCCTTTTCGTTAACCACTTCTCGTCCTTTTTATCCTGCACCATTTGTGTGTCTCTCTCTGTGTGTGTGTGGGTGTGTTTTTGTTAGCAAAAGGGATAAAAGTATAAAATGCTTTGGTGTCCAGCACATGGCTCTTTGGGCCACGCCCCTGCCAGAGCACCCGCCTCCGCCCCCAAAAGAAATTAAATGAATGTCGTTTAAAATTGGTCCTTTCTTTTTTATGATTTCTGCCAGCCTAATTGAAAATTATGCAGTGAAAATGTATTTTGCCGTTGCCATTCATTTGTCAAATCACCGAGCATGGGCTGCTAATAGTTGCTATTGGAGTGTGAGCTGAGCAGATTCGATTTTGGGAATAAAATTTCTTATCAAATGTTAGAAGCCCAACATTTGAATGACTTTTTGTTTTTGACCATTGTGAATATTAGTAAAATCATTGTTAAATTCTGTTAATGATTTAGAAATGTTAGACACAATTTGAAGTATATATTTAAATGCCAACAAATAGTTTTCCCATGTACTTATTTTTTCTGTTTTGATTAGGATGTTTACGTAACTTCTTTTAAGTATAGATTGAAACCTTTTTAATACAAACAAAAAGTTTATCACAACATTTATTTGGGCTTCCTAATATAGCAAATAACAATAATCATAGGAAACCTAAAGGCCATTCAATAATGGCGCATAATAAAATTTCATTTTGGAAAACTATATTTAAGTAATAAGAATATATTCAAATTAAAATTTGTTACTTTCTCTTTAGGCTTTAGATACTAGTGTTAATAGTCTGAACTTGCTTAATTATTTAGACGAATTAAATAAAAATACTGATCAAATGTTTTAAACCGCACCATTGATGAGTTCTTCGAGTAAATCAGTAATTGAGGCTTCTATCCCACTGTGCTGCCTCCGTTTAAATAATTACTTTTCCTCTTGGCAATTTCGCCGGCAGCCGTCGCAGCCTCACAGCCTCTTCCCCTTCCCCTTCCTCTTTCCCCCTCACCCTTCCCCCTGCGGATCCTGCCGCTTCAGCTCCAGCTTCAGCTGGCCCAAGTTTTGTGGGAAAAACTTCTGCGGGCGACATTTTCCATTTTGCTGCGATGGAAGCTTGTGAGGCTCCCGGCTCTTTGAAGTGCTTGCCTTACACAGGATGGAAAATTGGGGATTGGGATCGGGAGAGGGGGAGTGGGAGGCGGATGAGGGGCAGGGCATTTGGGGGGCGCCTTCTGGCGACGACAGGCGACAGCTGCTTGAGCGACAACGACACGACTGCTCCTGACATTTGATTCATTCGTCATAGCCAGGGCCAAAGGCGGCAGCTGCTGGCTATTAAGTGAGTCAGAGCCACCACCCCCCATCCACCTTCCCACCTTCCCTCCCACCTTGCCACCCACTTCCCAATTAAGCTCACCTGCCGCCTTTCACAAACACTTGTTGTTGTTTGCCCCCGCCACCCACTCACGCATGTTGTGTGTCTCTTTTTTTCTCTGTTTTTTTTGCCAACTCTGGAAAGACCTCGCCGCCAAACACTTGTCAAGTGTTCCGCCAACTGGGGGATAGCACAAGATCGAATTGTCTGGCATAAAAAACAAGAGGGCAAACATGAAAAAAGGGGCTGGGTCATAGTCATTAGTAGTCGCACCCCGCACCCCGCAACCCGCAACCCCCGCACTTTGGCAAAAACGGCAGCTGCCGGCGTGTCAAGTGTTTGTTTTTAATAGAATTTCATTTGCGGCATTTCTGTGTGTAATTTCGCTCTGATGCCAAACAGCTGCTCTTCCCCCCTTTCCCTCCCCCCTTCCTGGTTTAGAAGGGGGGCAGGAGGGGTTTCGATGCCCCCACTCGATTGTAAATATTGCCAGGCGCGACGATTGACTTTAAACAATTGCTCTAAACATTTCTTGCACCTCGGCGCAAAATAAAAACGGCCAGCAGAGATAGATCGAAAACATGAATGAAAATGAACAGGTTTACAGGGACTAACCCCCACACTCCTCCCCTATTTTTCCGCTTTTCCTTCGTGTTTTACTTGTTTCCTCCGCCCCCCCTCCCCCTCTTGTTTACGCAGAGGCATGGCAAGCTGCACAAACTCCCACAGTCCGCAAAGGTATTTACATATTTTAGTGATAAAAATCAACACAGAAATGTTTCCCCTCATGCGAGCTGGACATGAACAAGTTTCAGATGTGGGGTGTGGAAAGATGGGTGGTGGTGAGTGGGTGGTGGTTGGCAAGTGGGTTACCGGAACTCCAGGGAGCCGGGGGAAATGGGTCGCAATGATTGGTAAACAGGAAGTGCAGTTGCCGAGTCAATTAGCGATCTCTTGGTCTCGTCTCGACTTTTCCCCCCCTCCCTTTTCGAGATTTCCCAATGGAAATTCATTTAGTTGGGCCTCTCGAATTAAAAGTTCTTCCACTCAATTACGGAACAGGTGGCTACGGCGTGTGGACTGTTGGCAGCTGTCGGTATTCTTTGGCTGAGAATTGTTTTTAGCCTCTGCTATTTTTGGGGGGAAGAGAAATATCTCAAGAATATTTAGAAATTTAAAAGAATGTATGTTAATTGATGAACAAGAGACAATTTACAAAGGTCATTTAAATCTTATATGTAATATAGAATCTATTAGCTGTATTTTGATAAGGTAAATGTGCTGAGAAAATTGCATTCAGTTTAAGCCACCTTTAAAATATAAGATCAATGAACTCAGAAGAACATAAAAAAATGTCCATGCTTAGATAAAATCTTTAATGCCAATTATGAGCAGCAAAACTACCTCATTTTAAGGGCTTTTAACAATTTCACATAAAACTAAATGAATGCAGCTGGTTTATTATTGAAGGCAAAGTGCATATTTAAAATTTATGCACTTTAAGCTCTTAAAAATGAAAGCAATTTGGCCAAATTAAAGCGGCAGCTGTTCTTTCCTCTCGAAGCGAACAAAGGCCCAAGGTCTTCGCCTTTGACTGGTGAATTTCAGTGCGGGTGCGCCCAATTTGCATGTCAGACAGCCATTTAATCAAATTGAAATCAAATAAGTTGAAAACATAATGTGAGAACTTTGTCACTTGATGTTTTCGTCTATCGCTGGGAAACGCTGGGAACCTGTGCAGTCTGCCGGGGAAATTAGCCGGGCATGGTTGGCCCTCCCCCATTTTCATTTTTCCATTTCCCTATTTCCCCCATTTCCCCCCTGCTTAACAACCACTAACCGATTGTCTTTGCCCGTTTCCCGACTATTTCCAGATGGCGCTCGATGGCAAGGCGATAATTAAGGAGGAGATTACCGACAAGGACGCCTACGACGCGGCGGCAGCGGCTGCGGCGGCGGTGGCAGCGGGGGCAGCCTTGGCGGCGGCCACCGCAGCAGCTGTCCAGGGGCAGGTGCCGTCCGCGTCATCGTCGGCGGCGGGATCAGCGTCGGCGGCAGCCGCGGCAGTCAACAACAACACAACAGCGGCGGCGGCCACAGCGGCAGCAATTAGTCGCCGGCTTAAAGGTGAGTGGAGCATACTTCAAGGTGCATGCACTGCGAGAAATCGGGGGAGATCGGAAATTATGATTTGAAAAATATTGAATATATCACAGAGAGTTCAAATTCGAAATATATATTAAAAAATATTCACTTTTAAGACCCCAAATGCTTAATTGCCACTCACGAGAGAGTCATCTGTGTTTTGCCAATGGAATCCAATATGAATCATATTTTCAAACACATTAATTATTGTTTATAATTAGCTTTTTAAATAGATAGAAAAATGTAGGCAGCATGTCAATTTAAATACAATTAATTTATTTATTATTGATTTCATTTGATTTTATGATTTTATATTAGAGATGTAGAGTTTTGAAGTGGATTACTGCAGTTTTTTATCTAAACTTACCCTTCACCGTTTTTAGGAATATTAATAATTTGTTTGTGAATTATGGTAACAAAAAGTTAAGCTGTTAAAGATTAAAGCTGCGTGCCTAATGTTCAAATATTAGACAGAAAGCATACAAAATGAATTGATATAAAGGTAAATACATATTATGCTTAGATAATGGAACCGAAAATAAATTGTATAAATCATAGTCATGGCAGTTTGTCTACTTTATTATGGAACTTTGAGAGAATGTTCAAAATCTCTTCTATATTTTTCGTTGTGTACTTGATGGTGTGAAATCCAGCAGCTGGACGTATTCCACCACCTCTTTAAAATGTTTATATCCAGAGGAATTCGGACCTAGATCCCATCTCAAACTCTGCTGTGGTGCTTCAACTGGAACTCCACATCAGAGCATAGGAAATTCGCTACTTTTTAAATGGTTTTTCCGAGCCGAGACCACAGGCCACAGTCAGAAACTTCACGAATTTGCGAATGAAAAAGGCCAAAAGCATTTTGCTAGTTTTCCCCCGAAACCATCCCCCCCCACAGACAAAAAGAGGAAAAAACAGAAACCGCTGCTGGCATTGTTCCCAGCATCAGAAGCCCGCACGCAGACGAGTATTTTGTGTTGCCTGCTTTTGGGCGCCTGGAGAGGAGAGCAGGGGTGGCGAAAAGGGGATCATTGCGGCTTTGATTGCTGGGAAATCTGCTACCTGCGCCAGTTCCCAGGCAAATGATGTGTGTGGCCCCAGCATTTAAGTCGCTTGAATTTCTTTCCTTTCACCAGCAATTATCATTTTCCGGGCACTCCCGCAGCTTCCCCCTGTGAAATTGCCCCACCCCCTTTTCCGATGATAATCAGAAGCAGTGCATGATGAATATTTGCCAAAATGATTGTTTTCCCAAATGACTATGCCAGCAACAGCAATGACAGCAGCAGCAGCAATAGCAACAACAAACTAAACTTGCCAACGTTTCGTTTTGTGCGCTCGACTGCAATCTATGGGACGCAGCTGTGCAAATTCTGTTGCCCACATAGACACACACACACACACACACACACTGGCACTCAGAGGAGACACACACACACACTCACACAGAAACAGATGCAGGCAGGGACCACGCTGCGTATACGTAACCTTAAATCGATGCCAACGCTGGAGGGAGCAGCTCATGATGCTGGCAAATGTTGGCCCAGCAGTTGAATCGCCTCCCTGCCTCCGCCCAAACATTATGTTTTAGAAAATATGTGAATTGTCAACACAAAATTTTCGTAAATAGTTTTTCGGTTTTGCGTGGGTTTTCTTGGTAGCAGCTGCTGCCTGGACAGCAACTTTGGGTCAGCAGTTGAGGTTTTCCCACAACAGGACCAAACGAAACCTAACCAAACCAAACCAAACGAAACCAAACCGAACCAAAACAAACCAAAACTTTTAAGCCCGGTCAAGTGCAATATTTTACAATTGTACAGCAGCCGAGAAAAAGGGCAAAGGGTTGTGGATGTGGATGTGGATGTGGCAATGCCGGCCAATTAAGCCTGCAAAAAGGGGCCGTGGCACTGGGGAGCGGCATGTGATCCATCATTGTCTATGTTTGGCGTTTGATAAGAGCCGCCGACTCGGTTGACTGATGCCTCCGACCATCCGTGTGTCCCCCATTCTGGTTGGGAGTGGATGTGGGAGTCGGAGTGGGAGTGGGTGGTTGTGTGGCCCTTCGATTGGCATGGCGGTGGCGTGCCTGAATGGCTGTGAAAACACAGCCAGTTGCAGCTGTATCCACAATCATTATCACAAAAGCAAACTGTGCAGCAGCAGCCGCACAGCAGCAACAGTAGCAGCAGCAACAGCAACAGCAGCAACAGCAGCAACAGCAGCAACAGCAGCAGCAGCGGCAACATCAACTGACTGCCATTCCCATCGTCCTTGTCGTCATCATCATCGTCCTCATCATCATGGTCATCAGCAACATTCGCCACCCAGAGTGTCTGTCAGCCAGCAACCCCACCACCCCACCACCCCACCACCCATCCTCCCACCCACCAACCCACACCCATAAACAATTTCCATTAGCTTGTGCAAACAAAGTTTGTGTGTGTTTGGTCGTCGCAGGCGACAAATGTGTCCTAAGCCCTTTCATTTTGTTCCATTAACGATGCAAAAACTCTGAAAGACGAAAATGGAAACATTTTAGAAGTTCCTTTTAACCAAAGTCCTACGGTTATTGAAGACTTGTTGCTTGGAACCCTTATTACTTTAAGTAAGATGTTAGACAACAAAGGTTCGAATTTTTAAAGATTCTTTCGAAAGTCAAAGAACATCTTCTTAAAAAAGCATCTTCTTTTCAAAAGCAATAGTCAGATATTTTTATACACTCTTCAGTATAAAGTTTTCCTATTATGAGAAAAATAGAAATGTAGGTGTTTATGGAATATATCCAGCTTTTAGAGTTAACCTTAAATATTAAACAGTGATTTACTACCCAGCGAATAATAACATTAAAATAGTAAACATCAGTTGTTATTAATTTATTAATACAAATATAACTCATATTAGTCACCATTGAAATTGGTATTGCAGCCACTTTCAAAGACCACAGCATACGATTATGTTTCAAAATGCCAATGGCAATGAAAAAAGAACCCTTTCGAGTTATTCATACCAACTCAGTTTCCCAAATTTGGTCGCCTGACAAAGAGTTTCCCAGCAGCTTCTCCGTCCAGCTGCGCACTGCGGATTTGCGTTAAGCTTTTCATTTTTGAGCTACAGCATCGCTCTACGAGGATCATGGATATGGATGCGATGGGACAGCACGTACCGCAATGTGTTGCATCCACCCACGGAGCATCCTTCAACCCCTCATCCCAAATCCCTCCAACAACAACCACATCCTCATCCAGTTTCCACCACCCATGTTGCAAACCCACCCAAGCCTTGCAATTAGTGCGTTATGTGGTGCTTGATTTGCTTGCCTGACTGGGCCCAAACCACACGGCACCGCACTTCGGTAGGGCCAAAAATGTTTGCTAATTTATTTCCCATGTTCAAACAAATTTGTTAATGCCGGCAGTTGGTCGTGCTGTAGTGTCTAGTATGTAGTATGTAGTGTACTGTGTGTAGTGTATGTAGTTACCCGGCCAGATCTGTGGGACAAGTGCTGTAGCTTGTTGTGGTTAGGTGGCATATATATTTCCGTTCCGTTCCGATCCCGCACCCGCCCCCTCTCCCTCGGTTTCTGCTAATGCATTTGTAATGCGCCTGGGCTGCACATCCTGTCCTGGTCTCGAACTTGGACTCGGACTTGTTTCCCTTGCTCCTGGCCAAACATGCAACTAACAATTCCTCTTTCCTCTTTTCCCCTCAACAGCCAACAGTTGCAGCAGCAGCGGCGGGGACAAGAGCTCCTCCTCCTCCTCGAGCAGCAAGGACAGCAGCCACACATCCAGCAGTCGGTGCGAAAGGGACAGGGAGAGGGAGCGGGAGCGGGAGCGGGACAGGCTATGCCGCACTCCGCCGGACTCTCCGCCGGACAGTTCGCGCAGTCTGGCCCCCCGCTCGCCCCACTCCCCGCTGCAGTTGCACCAGCGGCCGCAGCGCAACGCCAGCGTCTCGCCGGTGGTCAATGGATCGTCCGGCGGCGGAGGAGGAGTGGGCTCCTCGGGCACCTCGCCCACGCCCACTCCGGGCGGTCAGCAGCATGCCGCCTCCCTGGCCGCTGCCGCAGCCGCCGCCGCTGCCGCCGCCCATGTGGAACAGGCGCGTCTGGTGGCCAAGATGCGCAAGTTCCTGGGCGCCCTGGTACAGTTCTCCCAGGAACTGGGACAGCCGGAGGTCAGCGAGCGGGTGCGCGCCCTGGTGCTCTCCCTCTGCTGCGGCAGCATTTCCGTGGAGGAGTTCCGGCTGGCCCTGCAGGAGGCCATCAACCTGCCCCTGCGTCCCTATGTGGTGCCGCTGCTGAAGAACAGCATTGCGCTGGTGCAGCGGGAGGTGCTGGCCTTGGCCCGGGCCACCAACCAGTCCGCCCTGCAGTATGTGACCAACAACGAGCAGGCGGTGATGGAGTTTGCCCCGCACGGAGTGGCCAGTGCCGAGTTCGGGGACATATTCATCCAGCTGGAGGCGCCCACTTCCAATGGCGGCAGTGGGGTCTTCAAGCGCCTCTCCTCCGATTCCATGATGGAGCACGGCGGGCACAATGGCCTGCAGGAGTGGAGTGAGTACATGGCGAGTGGGGGAGCTGGCTATCCACCGCCGCCCAGCAAACGGTTGACCCTGCATCCCGCCCACTCGGTGGTGGCCTACGGGGACTATGGAGTTTCATCCGCGGAGGGATTGCCCTCGGCAGCGGCCTTCATGCAAAGGGACGAACGGGATCTGAGGATGAGCGAGGCGCAGGCCAGGCACGCTGCTCCGCCACCAAGAGCTGGAAACCCCAACCCGAACCCCAATGCCAATCCAAATGCAGCTGCCCCTGGAGCACCGGGATCGGGGGGCGAGGAGGAGTGGAAGAACATTCACACCATGCTCAACTGCATCTCCGCGATGGTGGACAAGACGAAGCGGGCCATCACGATCCTCCAGCAGCGGGGCATCGAGCCGCAGCATCCCAACAGTGGTCAGGAGGTCACGCCGGCGGCCATGGCGGAACTGCGTCGCCAGACGGAGGAGAAGGTCGCCGAGTTCAAGCGAAACGCCGAGGATGCCGTCACACAGGTGAGGGGTTGCTCTAATTTAGACGAAGAACCTGTTCGAATTGCAATACTTTACGGGGCTTTTAAGGATTTCGTTACCGAATTAGACCGATAAAAAATAGCCATAGAAACCAAATTATTGCTAAATTAATTTTAAAATATTTAGTTTTGAAACTCGTTGATATCGAAAATTAAACTACAACCTTAGTTATTATTTACCTTAAAACTTAAACTTGCCATAGGTACCGACCTGAATTTGTAAAAAGAAAACAAAAATAAAATTGAATAATAAGTAAATAAAAGGTCATAAGGTAAAACCACTTTGTGGATATAATTTTATTTAATTAGAAAAAAATCAACTTAAATTATTGTTTGTTGATCGACATCCTGAAAAATAATGGCCAAATGGTGGAGTGACATACCTCGTTGAATTCATTATAAAATTTTCAATTGATTGGCATTCACAGCCAAAAATTGAATTTCCGCAAAAGTCTCTAATGAAAAAAAATAAAATATTCGAAAAGTGATGGGTATTGAAAGTTTAGCTCGTCAGATGCACAAAGTTTGTGCTGAAGCTCTGGGAATTATTTGTGCCAAGTTACAACTATATCCTATAGCTTTCGTGTAAAATGTGCGGGCATATAACCAATATTGTTGAACGAAAAGATTTTCATTATAAAATTAACAAGATTACTTTAAGATTATTCAAATAAATGTCCTTAGTTAGACTTCAAGATTTAAAAGGATTGTTAAGGAGTTTCATAACAAAAACAAAACCCCTGTATTTAATTAAATTTAATTTTGTTCTGCATTTTGGTATCCAGGTTAAGCGCCAAGCTGTCATCGAAATCCAGAGGGCAGTGGTGGCAGCCGAAACGCGGGCAGCGGAGATTATGACCCAGGAACGCTTGCGCATGGAAAAGTTCTTCATGGAGATGAGTCGCCATTCCAGCGGAGAACGGGATCTGGACAACAAGTCGCCTTCAATGCCCAGTTCTCAGAATGTAAGTTTTTCTAAAACAATTATGTGATTAACATTTTTTAATTATTTTTCCCCACTTTTAGGGCAGCAATCTGCAACAGCAGTGCTGGAATTGCGGTCGCAAGGCCACGGAAACCTGCTCCGGTTGCAACATGGCCCGCTATTGCAGCGCTTCATGCCAGTACAGGGATTGGGATAGTCACCATCAGGTGGGTTTTCTAAATTAAATTAGTTATTTTTAATAAATAGATAGGTACTTAAGAAAAAGCACTATATAAATTAAAAATGTTCCTTGCTTTAAATCGATTTTTTAGTTAAATACTTTATATGTCAATTGAAATTTAAATGTTATAAAAAAGTACGTCTATTTAAAAATCAACAAAATAACTGTATATAACATTTTATAAATGTAAAGTCCGGATATAATTTCAAACTATACATAAAGAACAAAATAAGTTTTTGAAAGAAGCTATCGACTAAAATACTTTAAAATAGTTACTTTCAACATATACTTGTATATATTTTTTTTAATTGTTGTACCATAAAATTTATTTAAGATCATAATCTATAAGTTTTTAATATAACTTAAAAGTTTCAATTTAAATATTTTTAAACTCTTTTAAAAGCTAAGAATTGGGTTAGATTTATCCTTGATATTTTCTGTTATGTATGAAATTTGTAATTAAATTTTCCCCCATTTCCTTGCAGGTGTGCGGCAATTCCCGGGCCAGTGAGCTGAGCGCCAAGCACCTGCACTCGGCCAGCACTCTGCGCAGTGCGATGGCCACCAGGTCGCCACCCACGCCCAACTCCGCGGCTCATCTGCAGGCGGCGGCAGCGGCTGCGGCTGCTGCTGCGGGCGCCCGTGAGGCGGTGGGCGCTGCCAGTGGCGGCGGTCCGGTGGGAGGTCCTGTGGCAGGAGTAGCAGGAGTCGGCGGAGGGGCAGGAGGCGGCGGACCCTCTGGACCAGGGGGCGGTGGAGGAGGCGGAGGGGGTGGCGGAGGCGCCTCGGCTGCCGCTGTGGCCGCTGCCACACCAGGTGCTTTGGTGGCCAACGGGTTGGGCTCCAAATGACGCATTCGCATGATGAAACCCAAGAAGAAGTACTTGTGCTAGTCAAATTAAAAAGGGGGTGAACCACTAAAAACCATATACACACTTACAATTATGCAGCTAATATAGAGTTATCCAAAAACCAAAAAACGAGTAATGTCAGCATCGTCATTTAAAGACACAAGAAACTAGATGATGCTTAACATCCAAAAACGCATAAATAGATACAGATTAATGTGCATTTTCACTAGAGTTTATACATTTCAATGTTTCAAGCAGAAAATCATTAACGAACGGGTTGAAGGGTAAGAATCAAAAGGAATACATTTCTTAGAGAAATTAAAGAAAAGAAAAATGTTTTTGCAACTTAAATTACTCAAAGAAATACTTTTTAACGAATTTATCCTTCAATTTCCAACCTGTGACTTAATAAATGTACGAAAATTCCATTTTACCATCAGCACTTTCACAAACAGAAAACATAAAATGCATTAATATTATTAACAATATGTGCACACTATTAAAGATTTCATAAGCAAGTAAACTCATTAAAAAAGCAACACTTGATAAACAGTAAAATTCTGTAAGTAAGCAACCCAAAGCGAGTAAAAACAAAAAACTGAACATAGTAGATTTTATTAATACAATACAGTATATTACTACGGATATGATTATGAGTATGATTATGATTATGATTATGATTATGGCTAATTTATTGAATGAGTTTAATTTATTGATTAGTATTTATTGTATTCTATAAACTAAAACGTAAATGTACTTTTATCATAAACAAATACCAAGTAAATGTTACACCTACAAAACCAAGGCTGCAAGGCTACGACAAATGAAAAACCCAAGAAATAAAGTGTTTTAAACCAAACGAAAATCCGTTGCGATTCCTAAATACGAATTAGAAAATAACAATTCGATTGGCAGCCTAAAAGAAGGCCATGAAAAGCGCATTAGTGTGGGTCTGGTTGTGCCAGTGTGCGAGTGTGCGAGTGAGTGTGCTACAAAACCACAAACTACTGTGATGAAATTTCAATTATCGTCACTCAGCTGTGTGCCCCGTGTGTCGGTGTGAGTATCTGTGTGTGTGTGTGTGTGTGCCCAGGGTGAGTATCTGTATCTGTGTGTGTGTGCGCTCCTTTTGCGGCTGTGTGCATGTATGGCACACCTGCTGCTGTCGCATTGCAAGCGAGCAAGTAAAAGCTCGTTAGTCCATGCCCCCTATCTCCTTTTGCGCCCCCAAGGACACCCACAACATTTGTTGCACACGCACACACATGGCTTGCGGCACACCCACACCCACACACACCCACACTCAAACACCAATACCAACACACGGAGAGACAGCTTGCCTTAACTTTGCCTTTGTCTAGATGCTGTGCGCTTTTTTGCAACCCTTCAGCCAACAACAATGATGATGATGGTGGCATTTGCTACCTGAGTGATTTCCTAAAGCTACAGCTATACCCCCTTCCCCTCCCCCTCACCACTTCCACTTCCGGTTGTGAGTGAGATGGCTGCACATTCAAATGGCTGCACGTCCAGCTTCCAGCTTGCACATGCTGCCTTTCCCATCTCCCCGGGGAATCCCCCCTCCCCCTCCCCCTCCATCACCACTAGACCACTCGATTACCCCTTTGTGCCGGCTAGCCTTTCGTTAGCTTCTATTTAACATGCAGTTATCGTTTGTTATCGCCAGCAGCCACAAGCCAAACTCCCACAGAAAGCAGCTTGTCAACAGGGAAACAGGGATCCATTTGAAGAGGGATGACAGCCTGGACGAAGTTTGGATGCCCTGCAAATCCCTCATTTGGATAAATTCGAGTAAGGATCTTGAGTCTGGTTGCTAGCAGATACTCTTGATATTTTTTAAAGGACTATGTATATGAGTTCATGAATTAGGTGCTTAATAAATCCATAAAGCATTTGATAAGGAAAGAGCAGAACTAGTAGGTTTTATTGAATTCTACAAGATATGTCTAAAGATAAATGGAATAATAAACTTCAATTCATTAATTAAAATTATGGTTAATTAAAGAGTAGTTATTTAATTGCTTATTTCTTGTTTCTTTTAGCTATATATAGATAGTCATTACTTGTATACACAACATTTATTAAAGAGCTAAATATTCTTTTGATCTTACTTAACGAATTATAGTAAAGTACCTAATTTAGTATAATTTTGTCATCGATAAATCCACATAAAGGTTGAGATTCCTGCAACACCCCCAATTAACATTACCAAATTCCATTCCGCCGGATAGAGTTATGTTTATTTCCCACCCCCCACCGAGAGCCCATTCCCCCCCTGTATATTGTTTTCCAGCTCCAATCGATGCCAATGCATTAACATTAAAACTTGGGCGCTGAAATTTTAATTAAAATGTGACAGGCAACTAGCGCACAATGAGCCCGCTCGCCGGATATCTTGGCCTGGCCCTCTTGTGTGTGCGTCTGGCATAAAAATATTCAGCATAAGTGGCGGCCACCCAGCGATGCTCGACATTACAGAGCTGCCGAGCTGCCGAGCTGGCAGCAATTGTGCCATTTCAATCGACATCTGTTACTGATTTCAAAGAAACTTTTGTTGACAACACAAACAAATGCCAAATACAGGGAGCGAGGGGTGCGGCAAGGATGCCGTCGCCTGGGGGTTTAAGGTACAAACCGTTTGACGCTTGCCTGCGCACGACTTTGGCCCCCCTCCCCTCCCATTCCCCCTACCCCCTCTTGGCCACCCCCTTTTGGCCCTGAACCAGACCCAGAACTCACGTGTGGCCCAAAGTGCCGCACAGCTGACGTTAACGTTATCAGCAAGCGGCTGTGCCGGTGAAATTGTGTGGGTCTGTTTTTCTACCCAGTAATCGTAGATTTCATGGGTGTGTTAGGCAGGTTTTCATTTATGCAACAGGAAAAAGAAAGTCTTGTTGATGACCTCAAATCACTTTATAAATATCTGTTTGAAAATTATGTAGTCAATTATATCATTGGGAATATTTAGAAATCTTTGCATAATTTTAATAAATGTTTTCAAGACCCCTAAAATCTATATAAATTCCTTTAATGCATTAGATATAATGTTTGAGAATTTTCAGAGAAATTTATTTCTATAAAAAACAGAGAATTGATAAAGCTTAATTTTGGAAACTCATAAAGTTTTTTTAAAGTGTTAAATTTCTATAAAAAAAGAATAATATTGGACCAACTTTTGTTACTCATAAGTAATAAAACTATGTGGGATGTTTATATATGTACTTCTTCTAATTTTTCAAATTTGAGTCCGTAAAATATTTTGCTTATGCTTTAACCATAAAAGTATAGACATCACCGCAAAATTGCTGACACCCTAAAAGGATATTTATATTAACCATAATACCTTAAAAGCTTTTTAAACGAGCGCCTTAAGGATGCAGCCTATTTAACATAACATAATTATTAGTACAGGATATTTTACAGTCGGGACACTTGACACTCTTCCTTTATCTGTGTGTGTGTTGCCTGCTTCTGGGCCTCTACCGCCTGTGTGTGTGTGTGTGTTTTTGTTTTCGCCGGCTACAAACAAAGTTGACTGAGGCTGCCAGTTTGCGTGTCTGCGAGCCTGCATTTGAAGGCTGTGCAGCAAAGGCATCTGACATGAAGGAAGGATCCAGGATAAGGGAGTTGGGAGGGGGGGAGGGGGAGCGAATGGCTGCGGCTGTGTGTGTGTTTTCGGCGGCGCCATTGTCGATAATAACGATGGACTGAGCCCCGGGTCGCAGGCTTTTGTGCGCGTAACATGTGTCAATTACAGGCGCCCACACCCACACACTCGCACACACACACACACGCAGAACAGCAGGAACAGCCGGCACACCAACACACATGCATATGCGCTCACTTAGTTTCGCTCTCACACCGTCGATAACTCAAAAAGCTGCCAAAAAGTATGCGCACATTTTTTATATGCGCCGCCCGAAAGTATGCACATATTTTTTATATTTGTGCTGCCGGCATTTGACAGCTAAGCGACGTCGACGCCGACGCCAGCAGAGGCTGCCCTATGTTAATTTATTTTCACACAGCATTTCGTTGCCGGGTGTGAGAGAAAGAGAATAATAAAGAGCGAAAGAGAAAGAAAGCACAGAAATTACTTCACAGCTTTGTTTTTCTTGGCAAATAAAAAATGCTTAATTAAAAAATTTCAAATCACTGTAACAGGTGGAAAGAGCAAAGTAGGATGGAAAACTTTGACTTTTCGAACCGACTTGGAGTGGCGGGTTGCTTTAATTTGCTACATTTCTATAATTTAGAGTTTTTTTTTAATATTCCTTTTTTTAAGTGTGGCAAAACGTAAGATAAAGAGTTGAAACTTCCCCCCTCCACCGATTTTTTTAATGGTTTTAAAGAATACTAAATTGATTAAGTGTAAAGACAAAAGTTTATGTTAATGTCTTAGTTGTTTATATGTTCAAAAAGTTTGTTTTAAAATTTATCTGATTAATAGAAAACATCGTTTAAAATCTTGTATAAAAAAAACCTAATCCAATCATTATCTTCCTTTAAAAAATAGTTCGAATAGAAAAGCTCATCTTTTAAATTAATTTATTTTTATTATATTTATATTTTAAATCTTAATACTTTTTAAGCGAGTTAACAGAGCTCTGTAAACTTAACAGATTGTAGAAAGTGTCTCCGATCATAGCGATCTCTTTCGGAGGCTGCTTTGGACTGACTTTGCTCTGTCTCTCGTGTTAAAGAATACTTAATAATAATACATGTACATATACTCTCTTCCACTCGCCGATTTGCTCGGCATGTCTGTGGGTATAAAAACCAGCTCCCGAGCGCAGCGCCAGTTACTTCAGCGATCCGACGTCGGTTGTACAGATCATTCGTGCTATATCTACGTATTGTTGCTGTTTTCCGTGCAAAGAACTGTTTGTGATCGTGCTAAAAAAAAGTATGTCATTTGGGGGCGCTGCACTGACATTGAAAAGTGAATTACATTGATCATGGCATGGGGGCGCCAAAACTCACCGAACAGAAAAGAGTCATGTAAAACGTTTGGTAAATCCAATTCCATGGCCAGCCAGGCATGACCAGTGCCAAGAACTGCGTGTGCGCAATAGAACGGCTTATAAAAACTCTGTGCCTGGCATACGAAATAAGTCAAGGTCCCTTCAGCATAGACGCCAGAACATAACTCATATATGTAGAAGCCACACTTTTATAGCGATAGCGTGTCCATGTTGGTATAAACAAGCGGCAAGTAGCAATGAACTTTGAAGCCGGCTCGTCACTTGATAGCTCCCTTAACCCATGGCTCTACGATTACATGGAGTGCAAGTATACCCTTTCGGGGTATGGCATTCGCAACTGCATTGTTTGCAACTGTTCTGACCACCTGTACATTGTTGGGCGCCTTTCGCGATAAGCCGGCAAAACAAAGAACCAGACGCTGTGATATCTCAGCTGTTCGCAGCAGGGCAGGTTCAATGGCTAGCGGAGTTTTTATGGACTGATTAACCACTTAGCAATTGGAGAGATTAATGTCGAGTGCTCACCTACTAACCCGAAAAATTTCCATACTCAATGGGTGGAAAGTTGAGGCCTCCAATTAGAATGATATCGCTATAAAAAACGCATTAGCTTAGGTCGTAAATGTTACATTACTCTGAAATTTACTAATTAGCTTTTTAACCATGTAACGACTTTAATATAATTTATACCGAAAGTAATTAAGGTGTGAAAGATATATTAAGTCATAAGTTAGTATATACATTTCCTAAGCACTTTCCTTAATTACTCTCTCTTTATTTTCAAAAAAGATTTACGTTTTACAGAAACCATTTCAAAATTGTTTTCTCTTTTACCTCGTAAAAAAATTAATAATATTAAAATGGGTGTATGGTATCTAGTAACTAAATGAGTCGAATGAAAATGGGTATTTCAAAGTACAACATTGATTAAAATCAGTTGCGACAGCTGGTTTTCCATTCCAGTTATTAAAATAAAATGCTATTCACACCTCTCCCGCTCAATTGTCACTGCTCTACTTGGGTTTGAATAAATGTTTTGAGTGCATAACTGGGATTTTAGCAGCCGATCCAACTTGAGGCCCCTAAGCACTTGTCAGTGCACCACAACCCCTTTTAAACTCATGGCGGCGGTTGATAAGAACTTGCGACCCACAAACCGAATAGTAAATCGGTATCAGACAACGCTTTAGTCCGCTTATCACTCAGTCGTTCGCCGTCGGTTGTCCTAGTCGCAAGTGGAGGTGGAATTGGATTTGGAATTGGAATAGGAACTGGAAGGGTTGCACCCACACCCTCATCCACACCCACACACACACCCACAAATTGCTAAATTAGACCTTGCTGTAGCTGTCACAGCAATCGTATCCATCCGTTTCGAGTAACTAATTCGACCATGTTTGTTGCTTTTGCTGTCTGCCCTTCGCAGTGAGCGAGAACGAGGAGCGCGGCGATCGGGAGGATCAGGATCAGGATCAAGATCAGAAGGAGACTGGCGGCAAGAAAATGGAGATCCAGCTGGAGCTGAACCTCAAGCAGAAGTTGGCCACTCGACTGGGAACCCTTCTGTTGGCCACTCTGATCTTCGCCAGCTTTTGTTGGGACAACGCGGTGGCCAGTCTCACTTTGGGAGCGATTGTGGCTCTTCTCCTAAGGAATCCCACCTTTGTGTTTGCCCTGGTTATGACCTGCTCAAGGGACTTGATGTGGGTATATGTGGGTTCAATCTGAGCCAGAACTTACTAACTTGGCTTCCCTTTTCAGGGCTGTGCAGCGCTTTTTAGCCCTTAATATCTACCTTCTGAGAAGGGATCGTGGTGGTTTCACCGTAGCCCGATGTTTTCAGGAGCAGGCCAGATCTCTTCCCAAGAAAACCTGCTTTCTCATGGACAATCGTCGTCTTACTTTTGCGGAGGCTTTGGAATTAACCCAGAAGATCGCTAGCTATTTCAAGGATCAAGGCTTGCAAAAGGGCGATTGCGTGGCTTTGTTAATGGAAACGCGTTTGGAGTATCCCTGCATTTGGTTGGGTCTCTCGCAACTCGGAGTGATCACTGCCCTTATAAACTCCAATCTGCGAGGAGAGTCTCTGCTCCACTCCATAAAAGTGGCCAATGCCAAGGCCATAATTGTAGGCAGTGAACTTGTGGATGTGTTGAAATCGCTGAAGGAAAAGGAACAGCTTCAGGATGTACCCATCTATCAATACACTGATGATGACTTGCGGGAGGTTCCAGAACATAATCTCCTGCCAGGAGCTGTGGATCTGAGGAGTGCTTTATTAAACCAACAAATACTGGAGCTACCAAGTTCGAAGTCTCCTGAAGAAGCCAGATCGAAACTGCTCTATGTTTACACCTCTGGAACTACGGGTCTGCCCAAAGCTGCTGTGATAACCAACCTGCGATTTCTATTCATGTCCGCTGGATCTTACTATATGCTAAGGATGTCCAGCAATGATGTGGTGTATAATCCTTTGCCTCTTTATCACACCGCTGGCGGAATTGTGGGTGTGGGTAATGCCATACTCAATGGATCCACGGTGGTGCTACGCAAGAAGTTCTCGGCCAGGAATTTCTGGTTGGATTGCAACCGCCACAATTGCACAGTGGCTCAATATATTGGGGAGTTGTGTCGCTACCTCCTGGCCACTCCTTACACTCCGGATCAGCAAAAGCACAACCTTCGCTTGATGTACGGCAATGGATTGAGGCCACAGATCTGGTCGCAGTTCGTCCGTCGCTTTGGCATTCCGCATATTGGAGAGATCTACGGCGCCACCGAGGGCAACTCCAATCTGATCAACATCACCAATCGAGTGGGAGCCATTGGCTTTGTGCCAGTCTACGGATCGCGGCTTTATCCTGTCCAAGTGCTGCGATGTGATGAGCAAACGGGTGAGCTGATCAAGGACTCGCGGGGTCACTGCATCAGGTGTCTGCCAGGACAAGCTGGACTTTTGGTGGGCAAGGTTGATGCCCGGCGAGCAGTGAGTGCTTTCCATGGGTATGCGGATAAAGGAGCCTCGGAGCAGAAGCTCCTCCGAAATGTCTTCTCCACCGGCGATGTCTTCTTTAATTCCGGTGACATGGTGCTGCGCGACATCCTCGGCTACTTTTACTTCAAGGATCGCACGGGTGACACATTCCGCTGGCGGGGCGAGAACGTGGCCACCCAGGAGGTGGAGGCCACCATCACCAACTGCATTGGTCTCGAGGATTGTGTGGTGTACGGTGTTCAGGTGAGTACTTAAAAACTGTGATCTACAAGAGTAATAGAGAAAATATCTACAAATACCTGTATGAACTTCTCCATTTCTTCTTACAATATTAAAATCTCATTCAAACTAGTAAGGGAAAACTTAAATAAAAGATGCCTTTCCTATAATTTAACTTGTTTATTCTAGGAGTTTATTAAACAATAAGCAACATTAAGGGGAAATCAATTTTTACCAATACTTTTATCTTAAAAGTGATTGATATTTAATATTCCTTCTTTTTATTTACAATTCGAATTCTACTTCGCAGTGTGAATCATAAATAAATGGTATCTTATTTTAAAATTTTCCTATCATTGAAGTCAATACAATTTTTTTTTAAACGCCTTCTTAGAAGAAATCAATCTTAAAGAAAGATGGAAATCTTTTCTTGATTACCGTTTGATAGCACTTACCAATTACCACATTATTGTAAATCAAGAATATTCCTCAACCTCTTATGTATTGTTATTTTCTCAAGTGTAGCCGAGGGAACTACCCATGTTGCTCTGAATCACCTCGACCACTTATTGTAGATAGCGAACCACCTGAAACATGGCCATAAACCTCGATTTTCACTATCTTGCCGGCCCTTATCTTTACAGATCCCCTATGTGGAGGGTAAGGCCGGAATGGCAGCGATTGTGGATCCAGCCCGCAAGGTGGATATGGATTATCTGTCCATAGTTCTGAGGGGCAGTCTACCGACCTATGCCCGCCCCCTATTCATCCGAATTCTGGACGAGATTCCCCGCACTGCCACATTCAAGCTGAAGAAACGAGAGTTGGCCCAGGAGGGTTATGACATCAAAACGCTTACGGATCCCATTTACTACCTGAATCGGGACGGGATCTACAGACCTCTTAGCCAGGACCAGTACGAGTCCTTGCGTTCGGGAAAAGCGGGGCTCTGAGGATAAATCCCCCACAAAATTTGATTCCAGCCAATCCTTTGTGTATATAGCTAACCGTTTTGTGTGTGTCCCAATGTATTTTTAACGCTTAAACAACGACTGATTCCGAAAATACCAGTGATGAAGTTGTTTCTCTATGCGGCCCGAAAAGCCGGTCGCGTTTCTTGGCCATAAAATGGCAGCTTAACCGATAATGGGAGCCAATACGTTTTACGGCCAGAAGATGCTGCTACCGCCACAAGATATATCGAAAGTGTTAAATCCCCAAGATTAAGTTCTCGCTCATTGGCAGCTGCTGCAGTTGCGTTGCCTTTGCCTTTGCCGATGGCGTTGCCGTTGCCGTTGCTGCTACTTTTGCAGTTGCTGCTGTTGCAACATTAACGCCATTTCCGCTCGCTAGCGGCAGCTGCGACTTCGTTGGCCGTCGCCTAAGATAAACGATGTGCAAAATCCATACAAAACAACGGCAAAAACAACAAGGTCTTGCAACCGCAACAGCGCAACATCGCCAGCAGCGACGACGGCCACCAATATCGATGCCAATGGCGAAAAAGTTGTGGCAGGCAATCATAAAAAACGAAGAAATGGCAAACAAAGCTGGGCGCCATTTTGCAGCAGCAGGAAATGGCGATGGTGTTGCTTTCGGGATGCTAAAAGTTCTTGCAGGTTGCTAAATAGTGGCTTTTTCGATTTTTGGGATCTTAATTTAGATTCCCATATTTTCTTTATTGGAATTAGGTGTTCTTCAGCTCCTTAAATCTGCAATATATGTCCTTAGGGTTAGATGGCTAACATATGTTGCATGTAAAGAAAAGTGCCTGTTTTTTGTTTTTGGAAGACCCTGTTTTTGATTTTAATTCATATTTAATTATTTTCCTAAATACATTTTAGATTTGATGGCGAAAAGCACTTTTAGTTGCCAATAGCATTTTTATTTAGTTTCTCTGATTAACTGGAATATGCAATTAATGTCTTAAAGTTCTGTTGTTAACTATACAATTTTTGGCTAGTAAAAAATGGGGTTATTTTGTGATTTCCATGATCTACATTGATGTTTGAATATTTTTTTAATAAACCGAACTTTCCCAAGGGATCCTGTGATGGGCAATATACAAAGTAAAAGGCGTATGCCGAAAATGCACATAAAGTTGCAGCTGCAGCAGCTGCCAAAACCACGCCCCCCAATCCTCCTTTTTCGCGGCGCCATCGTCGATGTCATAAACAAAATGGCAGTTGTGGGTGCAGAAGTGCATGAATACGTTCGCATAGCTAATAACAATAAAAGCAACAACAAAAACAGCCATTGCAGCTGACGCCAACAGAAACTGATGTTGCTGCTGTTGTAGTTGCTGTTGCTGCTGTTGTTGCTGTTGTTGCTGTTCCCCCTGTTGTTGTAATTGTAACTTCGCGTGCGCCTGGCCTGCGTAAGTGGGAAAATTAAAAATTTCTCAATAATTTTTCGAAATGTTCGACAAGAACGTCGGGCCCTGCCATTGTTCGCTGTTAGCTGTTCGTCCTGCCTCTGCTCCTTTTGGGCTCATTTAGAAAGCTTTTGGGTGGACAGAAAGGCGTTTGGTGGGTGGTGTTTGGTGTTCGGTGGGTGTGCTCGGTGGGTGGTGTTTTGTGGGCGGAAATTGGTTGGCTAAGGCCGGTGGCTCGGCGACGGCGTCACAGCTGCCATTGGAATTCCAAAGCTATTAAAACGCTGCCAGTGGAGCTACGACCAAACGGGCACCAGTGTTTCCGCTGCTGTTTCTGCTGCTGCCCTTCGTCTGTTTTACCCTTGCCGAAATGGGGTATTCCAAATTGATTGCCAGACTTAATCTCGGATTTGGTTGTCGTTTCCTATGAATCTGTGCAATTGGGAGGAGAAACTTCGCATGGGCTTATTTAGATTGCCTACTTCTAGGCTGGTTTTGATATTTTCATTTTTAACTTGTACCTTAAGGTTTCAATAATATTTATAAAGTGATTTTGTTTTAAAAGGTTTTGCTAATTCATTTTATTTTAACTTGAGTTTGCTTAAATTATGTATTAAAAAATAAATACTATATTTAAATATATATAAAAGATATATATATATATTTATATTTTATTTGTTTACCTTATGTATTTAAACTTTTATTTATTAAACTAAAAATCACATTTGGAAAATATAAGCCCAATTCTATTTTAGTAATTTTATTTTAGTAATATGTTTTATTATTTTAGCTCTCAAAATTTCCGAAACATGTTCTTGTTCGAATAATATAGCTAACTTTATTACCAAGAATAAAATGTTTAGATATGGTTTATTTAACTTTAATATAATAAAGTTGTAATAATGGTTTCTGTACAGATTATTTGGCACAGGTAAACTTTTTTTAATATTTAATATTTTTTGATATTACTATACTCATAGAGCACCTGTGTATTCGGTCTGGCTCTGCATCCTTTTTGGCCTGGCTCTGCCACTTGCTGTGGCTGTTGCTGCTGTTGCTGCTGCTGCTGGAATCGGTTTGGATCGCTCCGCTTTTGCTTGTATGCATTTGGGCTTAAAGGTTTTGCTTGCTTTTGTTTTTATGTTTCATACTGCCACTGCCACTTCCTCCGCATCCTCCGCCGCCACCGCCGTCGCCACCCCGCCCGTCCTTTTGGTCCTTGGAGCTTTGTCAGTTCGTGCTAATTACATTGCACCTGTGCATGACGTTTGATGTTGGCCTGTCGAGCTTCGACTGTCACTTGTGTTTGTTGTTGGTCGGAGTGAGCGAGTGCGAGAGTGTGTGCGAGCGCTTAGTTTGTTTGGTTTTGGTCTTTTTGGGGCGCTGACTGAGCTGCAGCAGCAACAGCAACAGCAGCAACACCAATAGCAGCAGCAACACCGGCAGAAGGCAGCAAAAATTAATTAAAAGCCAACGTGCGGCGGCAATGCAATTAAATTCGATTTGGTCGGGCATTCGACTGCTCGACTGGAGACTCGTAGCTCGAGCTCAGCTGGACGGCTGTTGTTGACATCATTTAATACAACAATACGGCAAAATTATATTTCACATACAGGAGCGTCAAAAGTTCAAACACAATGCAACCCCCTTTGTTTTTGTTTGCTTTTTTGTTTGTTTTTATTGGCTGATCTGCCTATTTGCTTTATGCCACATTCCCCACCTCCCTCTCTCTTGGCCACATTTTCTTCCTGTTCCTGCTCCTGTGCCTTTGTGTGTGTGTGTGTGTTAGCCCCGTTGATTCGAGGCACCTTTTGGATTTGACAGTTTTGTAATTAACTGCAGTCGGCAGCCGGTTGCGCCAATATGCTGCATACTTTCGGGCGCCTCAATCCGCATTGGCATTTTGTAACGCAATTACTTTTGCCGGCTTTTCAAACTTTCTCCAGAATTCGTTCCTATTCATTTCCACTTGCCATTGGGTTTGTTTTGAAACTGGAAGTTTGCCTCCGTCGAATCAAGTTGATAGGGAATACGTGACGGCTGCACCAGTGGAAGCGAACAGTGGACCACAGGACCACAGGACACACGTGTGTGAGCTGCTTTCTCCGTGGGAAAAGGGGAAGGGGAGGGGAAAGGGGAAGGGGGGTTGGTGTTTTTAGCCCGCCTCTCCGGCCATTTCACTTTGAAGGCTCCCAGCTGGCGCTGCCCCAATCCCGCTGTTGTTGTTTTTTATGGGGCGACCGCCTTTATGCGCCCGCATATTAAACAATTATTGCCAAATGGCAAGCGCCAGCTGCGTTGTGTCGCCAATGTCGTTAGTGCGGGGCATTGGCGGGGCATCCGCATCCCGGTGTCCTGATATCCTGACTGGACAAATGGCAGGAGGCCTAGGCTTTTGTTCTTGTTTTCTTTTTTTTTTTTTTGTTAGTCCAAAAGCAGGACATGACCAGAGCAGCGGCTCTCCTGCACTGGCTTACTGGTTCGGTTCGGTTCGTTTCTGCTTTTTTTTCGCGTTTCAGCGTCTGCTGCAATTTATGTGTATAAATGACAAAAGTACCGTTATTTATGGCTAGCAACCGCAACGCAATTTGGCAACACTTGTTGGCCAATTGGCAAAAATGCGAAGGCGGGAACTCAGCTGAGCTGAATCTCACTGAGCGGAGATTTCCCCCCGGGCAATATAATGTTTATTTGTGGGCGAGAGGAAACATCTACATATCCCTGCAATCACACACATTATCTAATACGAGAAAGCAGGGGAGAAAAAAGTAGATGATGATGTATTTTATACCCTAGAAAAAAATTATAAGTGTCAATCTACCACCTCGAAATAAAAATAGAATTTATAGTCTTCATAGAACTTCAGTTTCTTACTATGAATGAAGTTCTCAACTATAAAAATAGTGTATTTTACATACATTTAAGATGATAATAACATTTTTAAGACTCAATTGATATTAACAAAGAGTATTTTTAAAAAAATAAATATCATTATTTTCAATTCAAATATATGTTTATTCGCATATTAAAGGGTTATTTGCTTTATTACAATTCTTTGGACTTTGAACACCTAAAACACACCTTCAAAATCAAACAACCCCTAACTCTAGGGTATTTATTTAAGAGCAGCCTCGCTTGACATCGAACATTTTTGTGCGCTCTGGGCAAAATTTGAATTTTTATTGCTGATCGAAGCCTGCAGCACATTATATGACAAGGCCTCCCACTTTCGCTCCTCCCAAATTATGCGTATTAAGGTCGTTTTGGGGGGAGTTGGGTGGTGTTATCCAAGTTGCTTGATAGCTTGTTGCTGACATAAATTTGTCACTGCTGCTTCTGCTTCTACTTCTGCCTTCTGTCTGTGTAAATGTGCCAAATGCGCTGGAAGCCTTGCGATATTGACTTGACCCTTCTGTTCTGTTGTCGCGCCTTTTATTATGCTAATATTTTCAGGGCATTGCCAAGATTTATTGAAATTGCTGCGGCTGCTCGTCCATAAACGCAGGGCATATCCCCGAGATTGGCTGTCGGCGATGGAAAGGTGCACGGACTGCCTCGGGCAATTTAAGCCAGCGGCCACATGGCGTATGCGCGATTTTGGGGCAGCAATGGGCATTTTAGATTGATTCGGGTGTGGGAGAAGTGGGGGTGGGGGGGGTGGGCATAACAATTAAATTGTCATTTCATCGGTGCAAAGCTTGTTGCTGCTTGTCTCGCCTCGTGTTGCATAATTGGCAACGTTTTTGCAATTAAAACAACTAATTGGCAGCAAAAACTATTGGCCAGCAAGAACAGCAGATGTTAGCTGGTCGTTTCTGCGCAAGGTTTCCATAAAAAGTATGAGAAAAATTAGTTGCATAAATTTCTAGCAAAAGTTGCAACTTTGCGGCGGTGGCTAATTGAAGGGAAGTGAGGTATAAATTGGGGAACTATGTTTTCATTTAAAAAGGGTCCAGGAAATGCGACAACTATTTTTTATTTTTCTTTCACATTTTTGCAAAGCTTTTTTTATTCCAAAAATTAGTCAAAACTTTTACAATTTTTAGAATGTTTAAGTAAGCTACACTTTTAATAGCATTATAGAGACAACCAAATTTAAAGGAAAAACAGTAAAAAAGGGTTGAAAGAACACCATTCTGCACAGGTGTTTCTGCTTTGTTCGATTCTCGTAAGCTTCAGGGCTTGTGTCCACAGATAAAACTGTAGCTCCCGGCTTCCATTTGCCCCCCTCTCAAACAGAATTGTTATGATTTTACAACAATATTATTTTTCCATCAACAATATCAGCAAAAATCAATCAAGTTCAATTAAAATGCTGCCAACGGACACAAAAAGCGGCCGACAAAACGCCAAAAAGCAAAAAAAAAAAAAACACATGGAAACCAGAATGCAATTATACAAAATTAATTTCATATAAAAATTGTGTAGAACAAAAAAGGTTTGTCAGTAACAGAAATTAAAATGCCAATTATAAATTGCAATTAAGAGATGAAAAGTTGGAAAAGAAATTTAAATATTCGCCGTTCCGGGCAAATCAATCAAACCTAATTGCCTGCGTATGGGCGACTATGTAAACACGATAATAACATTTACACTGTTGCACACACGCATATATGTGTGTATGTGTATATGTTAAATGGGAATAAATTTAACTATGGTAATGCGCAAATACGAAAAAAGACAAATGCTGGCTACAAATTCGTATTATACATATATAAATATATATATTTTTGCCTAAATGTGTGGCTGTGGGTGTGCGAGTGGGTGTTTTTTGTGCGTGTGCAAAGCTTACATTTACACAAGTGCAAAAATTCCCAAAACACAAATCCTAAAAAAACATTTGTTACTTTTTGTGAGGGTCCAGGGATGAAGGACGAAGGGCGGAGGGCATGGTCCAATGCACGGGGGGTGACCACACGCACACACACCCAAGCACACCCACAAACACATCCAGCATAATGCAGGCCATCGCTTCATGTTGGTATTGGTGGGCTTTGTGAAAATACAACGGTGTGTGAGTGAGCTTCGTGTGCCGACATAAGCGTAGTCCTGCCCGATTGATTCCTTTATGGGGGCAGGCAGAGGTCCTTTTCCGATGGCCTTGTATTCATGTTGTTATCGCAATACCTTAAAGTAGTTTCCTGGGAGGCAACTTAATCTTCTCAGCACATGGCTATTAAGAGAACAGCATTGTCTAAGAAAATAACAGCCTAAAAAAATATGTAAAATTTCAGAAATACATCAGAGCTTACTTGATAATACATTTTTTGGTATGCAAAAATTGGTCAAAAAATATTTTTTTCCAAAACAACATGGGATGGATAGTTTAGGTCCTGAGCTGCACAAAACAGTCATTCTAAAATTTCCAATCGGGTGGCATTCACAGCTAAAAAATTTAAAATCAGTCGATTTTTGGCAAATATTCATGCCAAAAATCCGAAGATCCGGAAAACACACTTTTATTATGGTTTTTTGATCAAAACCCTGGGAAAAAATGGTCAAATGTTGGAATGTCATACCTCGTTGAATTCGTTATAAAATTTCCAATCGAGTGGCATTCACAGCTAAAAAATTTCATTTTGGTCGATTTTTCGCAAAAATAGATGATGTAACCCCTTATCAAAAATGCCAAAATCCGGAGATCCGGAAAAACACACTTTTAATACGGTTTTTTGATCAAAACCCTGGGAAATAATGGTCAAATGTTGGAGTGTCATACCTCGTTGAATTCGTTATAAAATTTCCAATCGAGTGGCATTCACAGCTCAAAATTTTCATTTTGGTCGATTTTTCGCAAAAATGGATGATGTAACCCCTTATGAAAAATGCGAAAATCGGTCAAAAAATAAATCTTTCCAAATTAACTTGAAATCGATTCTTTGGGTCGTCAGCTGCACAAAAAAGTCATTCTTTTGGCTGTGCGTTGTATTTTGGCCAAGTTATAACAAAAATACCCTTATAAAATGGGAGAAATTAAGGAAAGAGATCCTTTTCGTGATTAAACATTTACTTGTAAGAGACTACTGTTTTTGAGACCCTTTTCATTCTACGCCTTTTTCGAGAAACTGTGCGCACACTTCCATATCTATTTGGTCAACCAAGAATGTCGGCAATATTCGCATTTATTGTCCGTTGGACCGGCGACCTGGACAAGTTTACTTTGCCTCCATGTCTCCTGTTCAATCCCACTCCTTTTTGAAATGCGAACGATTGTCGCCATTGAGCGCTTAGATTGTAGTTCTCTTGTTGCGCATGAATGTATAACATTTTGTCTATTGGAGCTCGTAAATTCGAGATTATTTTGTGGTGCATTTAAATTTAGCAAAACAGAGGAATAAAAGATATGGAAGGACAGATAGGTGGAGCGATGTAAGTGCATTCGGCGCAAACGATTCGCTTCACCATGCTTGTTTTGCCATCGAAATTAAAGTGAATTTTGCGGTTTGACTGCCAGAGATGAAAATAGGCCTGACAGAGGCACTTGAAAAGTAGGAATCGGAATCGGATTTGGATTCGAATTTGGCCTCTCTTCCTCCTCTTCCACTTAGACTTGCTCTTGCTCTTTCAACTTGAATGCAATTAGAAAGTAAAACGACTACAAATTGTCTTGCCGGGGCATTGATTGATTTCCAAGGAAATGGGGAAATTGACGCCGCAGCAGATCCCAATCCCCGAACTGCGAGTCGGGGAAAATCAGCAGAGGAGCGGAGTGGAGTGGAGTGAAGTCTGTCTAAAAATACCATACCCTGCATCTCGGTTTTCTTTTACCCGAGTGCATTAGGAGTTCCAAAACGAGCGGCAAAAACACATGTAAGAAGACGAAACATTTCTAATGACTGCGGTGACACTTTTGTGGAAGTGCACACACATCAAGCCGGCGGATGCATATACTCAGATTCAGAGGCAGAGATATATAGAGAAGTCAGGGAGTCGGGTAGTCGGGGAGTTGCATACCTGTGCATTCTGCCGGATAAAATTAGAACGTGAAAGTCGCTGCAGTTGACAGCGTAAAAATGTGTGAACTTAGGAACAGGAAAACGACGGCGGGGTGCCAGACGACCAGCTTAATGCCCATGCATGTGTGGCAGTACATAGACCAAATTGAAATTAATAATGAAACCGAAAGGCTGCACCGATTTGCACTTGCCAGTGACTTCGACTCCCTGTGAGCTCTATCGTGACTTAACCCCCTTTGCAAAACTTTTTATTAACTTCCGCCGATTGAGGAATAAACTTTCCAATTACCAAAAATGATTTGAGACCACCCCACGTCAACCCCATCTACTTTCAGTATATTTTTAGACAAATCATAATACAGTTGAACCTCCAAAAATAGAATCAATGCTACTGCAGGACTTTCAGTATCATAAAACATTTTATAATTTATATTTAATTTGATAATATTAAGCAACATACATTTGGTAAATTTATCAGTATTATAAACTGGCAAAGAATTTAATTTAAATGCTTATTGGATTGGGGTTTTAATGAATAATTAATTTAATCAAAATATAACTCTGCTCTAATGACACATTCTAAATATCAAAATTTAACTTTTTTCTGCATGAAAGATAAGTGCATTTGGGAATATAATAACATGTTTTGAAAGTTAAAGTAAATGTGTCATCGTAGTATGGTAATAAGAAACTTTAAAACATGTTGATTTTATTTAAATTATTTATTTTCTGATTATTCTTGAGTAATTAAGTTATAAATAACATTTGTTGATAAACTAAGAAGATAAAGTTAACTAAGAATTAGACAGCCTTTATATATAACTTGATGTTTTAACACATAAATTATTATAATAAAATCAAGTCTAACCAACTAAAAAGTAGATCCACCAAAAAACTGCTATAAAAGTATTATTAATAGAGGGTTTTATTTAAGATCTTTTACACATTTTATGAAATATTTAAATATATTTTAATAACATGTTTAGAAAAGAACTATATATAATGAAAAGTATTACTTAGTTTCTGTATTACTGTTTTAAAGTATTATAAAATAATATGTTTAGATCAATAAAATTAAAAATTAGGTTCCTAGTAATGTTTGCCCTACAGAAGTTTGACTGTATTTCTTGGCCCTTTTGATGGCTATAATTGGAACCGCCATGTGAGGAGCTTCAAACTGGAGAACTCCGCACTTGCCCCACTGTGCCGGCGTATCTGTGTGCGTGTGTCGGTGCGCCCCTGCCTCTGTGTGAGTGCGATCTTCCCTCTCGCTTCAGCCGCCGGCGTTGGCAAGCACTCGGTCGCAAGTCGACTCAAAAATCACCAGAACATCGGCGACGGACCACTCGAGTCTTGGTCCGCCGATCAGTTGTGTCTTGTGCGTTGTGCGGTGAAGTTGCGCCTTCGTTCTGAAAATCCAGCTAAAGATACTCGGCCTGTGCGGTGCATCCTCCTCCAGATCCATCATATCGAGATCCATTTCCAGGCTCAGAGCAGCTCTAGCTTTTGCCTTTCGACCTAACAAATCGCCAGTCCGAAAATGAGAGAAATTGTCCATCTGCAAGCTGGCCAGTGCGGCAACCAAATTGGCGCTAAGGTAAGTCTCATTACTATTTTATTTTATTTCGGTTTTCTTTTTTTTTTCTTCTTTTATTTATTTTTTTTGCTGGCCACTTAATTTATTCACATTGACCGAAAACGATTTTCAATGAGTTTCCAAAATGATCGGGCGCAGTCTCGCGGTTCGATGTCGCCGCCTTTTTCAGCGCATTCAGCAATTAAAGCAAAAGAAAATTAACAACAAAAAATGCGATAAAATAAAATGCAAAGTGCAAAAAAAAAAGTGGACAGGCAGAGAAATATATTTTGAGTTTGTCTGGCTCTCAAAATGCCCTTTCCGTTTTCGCCCGAACAAAAAACTAAAAAAACCAAAAGTAAAAAAAAAGAAAACGGGTTGGGCCGGCTGCAGATCACGAAAAGTGATTCATGGCAAACCCTCCCGAGGGAAATTGGGAGGGGGTGGGGGGTTGAGGGAATGGCCAGGCAGAATTATGGCAGAGGCGCAAATCAGCAAATCAGGAAATCAGCAAGAAAACTTCAAGATTTCTGCAATTTCGAGCTCACTTCGCTGCCTTGCACTTTTGCCTTTTTGCCAAGAAGGGAAATCTCTCGAATTATCTGGCCGGAGAAATCTTTTCGCTTTGCTTGAGTTTCCTGCACTCGCTCAAGAAACCACAAAAAAAATTGCAATAAAAATAAGTAGTTATTCCTACGAAATTTACTCCAAAGAAAGTACTACGAATTTATTTTGAGAAATAAACTTGGTTTTAATGAGTAATTACTCACTGAAAGTTAGTAGAAATTCTCGGAAAAGTATAAATATTTAATAGAGGATTTCCATGTTTGTAACTTGAACGGTAAATACTGAAGACATAAATATTTATTCCATTCTTAAGCAGAAAATAAGTAACTGTGAAACAATTTAAGGTTATCAAAAATATTTATTAAAGGTTTCTATGATTATTAAACAATAATCACCATTCCGAGTGCAAACAAATTGCAGCTGTTGCAATCTCGCCACTCGAATTACATGTAGAGTATACGATGACTGATCAGCAAGTACTACTATGATTATCAGCTACTTGGCTTTAATGAATCAAAGTAAGCGAGAAACGGAAACTTGAGAAATGCAAACGAATCAGAGCAATTAAGTTCTGATTTCCAGTTGAGCATTCTCAATTATCGCATATATAGGATAGTCCACTCAATCAGCACGCCCCGAAAAACAAAGTGCAGCTCATCGAGAAATAAAAAATGAAAAAGGAGGCAGGCAGTTAACCGGCTTGCCACAAACTCTTAATGTTTTTTTTTTTTTTTGGCAATACCAGTTTTGGATCGAGACTCGGACAAGTGGGTCCCCGCTGAGTGCATTTTTCAGTGGCATCAATGTCAATGCCTAAAGTCTCGATTCACTTCCAATCATCACCCCCTGCAAAGTGGGTCATATGTGTATCCACAGCCAAGTAATGCTGATATAATAGTAAGCCAACCAAAGTACACAAAAGATAAGCCCGCGAATCTTAATCATTTGATATGAGTCAATTTGGGGAAGATGATAAATGAGGCTACCTGCTAGTCAGCAGCTTCAATTTAAAAGCAAACTCGCTTGCCTTTTGCGTTTTCCCAGAATTTCGGCAATAGTAATGGTTTTATGGGGCAGCACTCGCACTCGGCGGTAAATAAACGCAAACAGACGTTTACGTACATGAATGAGATATGATGGGAAGTTTGTGTCTTGGTAATTTGACCAGCGTACCTCCTCGTAATGTGAGACCCAAAAAAAAAGAAAACACAAAAAACTAACAGCTGAGTGGACATTTAAATACGAGAGAATGTGGTGGACTAAGTACACACTTGAATATAGATGGGTAATCCGAAAACCGCACAAGTGCAGGAGAAAAAGGAAGTGACTCACCGGACCTGTCCTGTATACAGTTACAGGATATCGAATATATATATATATGATTTTCTGTTTCCCTTTTTAGCTTGCTCGGCGACGATTAATGCATATTAAATATATACTGCCAGCGAGATTAAATAGAACTGAAAAGGCCATGCAACCGAGATCCGAAGTCAATAAACCCGGTCTCTCTTTCGGAATACTTATCGCCTTCCTCTGCCTTTTTTTTTGACACTCCACAGCAGCTGCGAGAAAAGACAAATGCCCCGACATTTGGATGAAGTGGGTGGCTTGGGGCAGCCCCCATTTTCCCCCTTTCAATTAAAAGAATTTTCTTTTGATGCCAAATGTTTTGTATCTTGTGAAAATACCACTCTCCGTCTTTTTGCATAGCCAGCGATCCTCGGCGGAGAAAGAAAGAAAGAAAGACTGGCTCCAAGTTCATGCCCGAGTGATTTCCCCATCGCCAGACTCAAATAGACGACTGAAGAAGTGCATCCGCGGAGGAGGCTTCTCGTGGCGGCTCCCAGACATGCAACACTTAATGAGGGCGTCTCGATTGCCAGTCGCCAGATGATTGCATGCCAGAGGCGTGGCAGGGGCGTCGTAGGTCTCTAAAGGGGGGTTACCCCAGGCCAGTTGCAAGTTGCTGGTTGCAAGTTGCCAGTTGCCAGCAGAGCTTTTGCAACTAATTACACGAAAAAAGAATAGACTCGCAGCAGTATGGCCAAACGAAATTGTTAGCACAGATGTTGCCGGTAATTGGAGGAGAGTTTGATAGAGGAAATCCAATGGAAAACTAATTGTTGAAAAGTACTCAGAATAGGTTTTTATTTTTATGTGGCAGGGAAAGCAATTAATGATTTACTTTTTATTGGTATATAAAAAAAGAAATAATGGATCGTTAATTGATCTATACCACAAATTAAATTACTCAAATTTTTAATAGCAAAGAAAGCTATACGTTAAACCCGAACAAATTACAAATTACCATGCCAAATTTAGCTTAAGAAAATTTTCTTAAACTATTTTTGTAAAGAGTATAAGTCTGTGTAAGGACCATCAAACAACAACTTAAAAAATGTTTAAAAAAACGTTAGGTTTGACCTGATTTTGTAAACTTAATAATCAATTTTTGGAAGATAGGAATTACATTTTTAAACCATAACTAGATATCTCCAAATACTACATATCATAAATATTAATCTACGCTTTTTCCACTTCAAAATGAAAAACAAGAATAAAGTTTATATATTTAGAGTCATCAAATGAAAGAAATGTTCTTTTATGGAATTAAAAGCAATAAATCAAATTGGACACGACTTTTCCAAATCTAATTGAATTCCTGCCACCGATCGTGTTTCACCGAAATAAATCTGGCCAAAAAGCCATCAATCTATAATTACGATCTAACTGTGTGTCGTACGCCCAAAACCCCCCTCTCCCTCCGCTTCCCCCCTCACCGACCATCCGCTGCAACTGACATTCACCGAAAAAGCCATTTTCCGACAAAACCATTATCTTCGAAATGGAAAATCCGAAGTGAGAAATTAGTCGAATGTAAAAGTAAAGCGATCAGCGATGGTCGTGCTAGAAGAAGTGAAAAAGTGGAAATGAGAGGAAGTCGAAGTAAGGGGAAGTAAGTAAGGGGTACGTGAAAAACGACTTTTCACTTCAACAGTTTTGTGTGCTAATTCAGTTTTCATATTTGTTGCTGCCGCCGTGTTGCTTTTGTATCTTTTTTTTTGTTATTCGTTCGTCCGGCCTTATAAACCGAGCTTTATTGTTGCAGCCATTATGGTTAGCTTGATAATTGCAGCGGCGGCCACACTCCAATTAAATTTGATGATCTTGCTAAGATTGCAGTGGCCTGAGATTCATTTCTGTTGATGTAGTTTCTTCTCTCCCTCATTTTAAATAAACAAAGAAATGCAGACGCCATGGGTTGCTTCAGTTTCTCGCCCCTAAAGATATCCCACTTCCAATTCCGAGCCCACTCCCATTTTTTGTTTATAGTCGCACACGTCAAGTTCAAGTGCCAAAGGGAAACAAGAACTCAGACATCGCAGGAATTTGTCTGCTTCTCGGCTGGGGAATCGCTAACATTTTTATTATTTCCCCTGTCTTTTGGTCTTGGATTTGATTTTCGAGTCTGGGGGAACTGTTGCCAAGCCAGAAGCGTTTCGCTCCAATGGAGAGTCTATGCTGATCCCCAAAATAGTCGGGCTAATGAACAACTAATGGCGCCCAAATTTGGTTCTTGTTAAACGCAGCACAACAATTGCAGAGCATTTCCTCAATAAATATTCGGGATGGTTTGTGTATCCATGATATACTTAATTTATCGCATTTCGATTGAGTTTTCTTTTTGTTTTTTTTTTTTTTTGGTTTATGGAGTGGGACTAACCCCGTCTAATGATGTTGTCGTCGCTGGGTCGTTGGCCTGCAACTTTCGGTTGATTCTTTGGCCCCGCGATGAGTCAGCCACTATATAAGTATAAGTCCTATACCATCCTATACCAAACCATCCCATCCCACGGGCTGCTCTATTTTTAAACGCATTTCTCCCCAGGAGCGCCGTGGAGTGGAGATGGTGTCCCATACAGTGAGAGGGCCACTATTTTTTACTGGCCCGGACGCATCTTTTAAATTTAGCACTAAATCAGGGCATGTTCGTCGGCGTCCGAAACTGTCGTTTGAAAAACTAAACATAAATTTATTCTTCCCTTTTTTTTCGGGGCAATCTGTCTCACTTTTGATGCCGCACTAGAAGGCCCCCTATATGGACAGGCCATATACATATATCCCATATATATATGCGCCACTGTATATTTTTCCAAAAACCTCAAACTTTATGGGCTGCGGCTGCGCCTTGTTGTTTGTCACATTGTCACATCGGAGGACTGTTAGAATTGTTCTCAGTTCTGCTTTTTTATTTATATTTTTTTTGTTTTTGGGTGGTTTCTGTGGCCGGGGCCATATGTCAAGGCTCAACATGAACTTTGACATGGCTGGGTGGGCACAATTATTCAACTTGATGAACGACTCCGGAAATATATAGTAAGGCTTTGTGCCGAATAAAGAATCCGTAATCGGCAAGTGCTCGTTTGGGGCTATAAAGATATCTGCGGGATGGAAGATAAGGATGAATGATCTCCGCTTGAATGGCAGATAACAGAGCTTGCCAAGATGCGGGTTGCAGCTTCTTATCTCTGATATTATAAGGAATGGAAAAATTATTTAATTATTTGTCTGACTAAACATAAAACATTTGCACTGCCCACTTTTCGATTAAACTAAATTATTCATCTATAATACATTCCTTCTTATGACTTGTTATCTTTAATGAAAAGTTGCATTTGCCACTTGAACAATTCAGGCTTTATTATTACGATTTATACATACTTTGATTTCCAAGAAATTTGTTAATTGACTTGATGGAATTAAGCTGAACAATGCTCATACTAATTACTACTAATTAAACGAGTTTTTAAAACATTTAAATGAAACGTGATCATAATGTTTATCAGTTTAAACTTGAAAACAGAAATATATATATACATAAATTTGTTTGAAGAAATTAGATTAATATTAAATTGTAGATAAATTATGAAAATTCAATGCAAAATTAGTAATTAGCTATTATCTATACAAAATGATTATTAGTTTAATCTTGGATAAAGAAATATGCTATAAATAATGCTTTCTATTGACAAATTTATTTCAAGATAGTGTTGCTTAGACTAATTTGATATTAAATTATAAAAGAGTTAATAAAATCCAATGATGATTAATAGTTAGTTACTATTTAAACTATGCTATTATACTATTTATACTTACCCAATGTCTTTTCCAATTCCTTTATTTTAGTTCTGGGAGATAATTTCGGAGGAGCACGGCATTGACAGCAATGGCATCTATGTGGGCGACAGTGATCTGCAGCTGGAGCGCGTTAGTGTCTACTACAACGAGGCATCTGGTAAATACCGCCATATCACAGATTCCCAGTGGGATTAGCTAACTCCCAATCTCTTCCAGCGGTCACGCGGTCATCTGGTGGCAAGTACGTGCCCAGGGCCATTCTTCTCGATCTGGAGCCGGGCACCATGGAGTCAGTGCGATCGGGTCCCTACGGACAGCTCTTCCGGCCGGACAACTTCGTCTTTGGCCAATCAGGAGCGGGCAACAACTGGGCTAAGGGTCACTACACCGAAGGTGCCGAGCTGGTGGACAATGTCCTGGATGTGGTGCGCAAGGAGTGCGAGAACTGCGACTGCCTGCAGGTTGGTAAATTAGGTCTTAGAAAGATTCTTTACTTTGATTTTACAGCTGCTAATAAATAAAGTTATTTGCACCTTAAAAAAAAGAAATCTTTAATAATTAAATAGTAAATTTGTATATAATTTTTGTATACATTTGGTAGAGAGTGTCTTTTTTGGATTAATTAACGTTATTAAATATTATGGAAAAGTAAATACAATTTTCCAAAATCTGATTATTAAATCTTAATCATTGCTCTCCTATTATGCTAAGTTTTACCATAATTAATATATTACATTAATATATATTCTTAATTATTTGCTTAATTATTTCCTAGCAGGATAAGTTTAGTAACTTATAAATATAAAGAATATTCTAGTCACTACATTTATAAGTTAATATCCTAGTGATAGATAAATAGTACATAATTAGAACATTAACTTAAGGACAAAATGTATTTATTAGTCTGAAGATTTGATTAACATTATTTAATTTCTGTTAAGGGTATAAATATATTCTCCTAGTAATCTAACACCTTTTATCCACCTGTTTCTAGGGCTTCCAACTGACGCACTCGCTGGGCGGAGGCACTGGCTCCGGCATGGGCACCCTGCTGATCTCGAAGATCCGCGAGGAGTACCCGGATCGCATAATGAACACCTACTCGGTGGTGCCGTCGCCCAAGGTGTCCGACACTGTGGTGGAGCCCTACAATGCCACATTGTCGATCCACCAGTTGGTGGAGAACACAGACGAGACGTACTGCATCGACAACGAGGCGTTGTACGACATCTGTTTCAGGACTTTGAAGGTCTCGAATCCCAGCTACGGAGATCTGAACCACCTGGTCTCGCTGACCATGTCGGGTGTGACCACGTGCCTGCGATTCCCTGGCCAACTAAATGCCGATCTGCGCAAGCTGGCTGTTAATATGGTTCCATTCCCGCGTCTGCACTTCTTCATGCCCGGATTCGCTCCACTCACCTCGCGAGGATCGCAGCAGTACCGTGCCCTGACCGTTCCCGAGTTGACCCAGCAGATGTTCGATGCCAAGAACATGATGGCCGCCTGTGATCCGCGACATGGTCGCTACTTGACGGTGGCCGCCGTCTTCCGCGGACGCATGTCCATGAAGGAGGTGGACGAACAGATGCTGGCGGTGCAGAACAAGAACAGTTCGTACTTCGTGGAGTGGATCCCCAACAATGTGAAGACGGCCGTGTGCGATATACCGCCGAAGGGGCTGAAGATGTCCTCCACATTCATTGGGAACACCACGGCCATCCAGGAGCTGTTCAAGCGCATTTCGGAGCAGTTCTCGGCCATGTTCCGGCGCAAGGCGTTCCTGCATTGGTACACCGGCGAGGGCATGGACGAGATGGAGTTCACCGAGGCGGAGAGCAACATGAACGACCTGGTGTCCGAGTATCAGCAGTATCAGGAGGCCACCGCCGATGATGAGTTCGATCCGGATGTTAATCAGGAGGAGGTCGAGGGCGATTGTATTTAATGGTGTGGCCAGAGGAATGAGGGGCGTGCGTGAGGGGGGGAATGTCCTGTTTCTGCGCGGCATGCGTCACCAGCTGGCGGCCAAGCACTGCAGTATCCTTTGACCCCAACTCAGAGACACACATACACACGCACACACCACTACAATCACACACTGACAAAACAGGACACACAGAAAGGACACACAAACAGGACACATAGACACACACACAGACAGAAAGACAGACAGGAAGGTCCAGCGTAGTTAGAACATCAAACGGAAATGTTCCAAAAGCTCATGCTTCCTCTATTCCCCATCACTCATCCATCATCTCAACTCACTTCTCATCTCACATCCTATACCACATCTCGCATCTTCATCTTTTTGTCCATTTTCGGCACTTGTCACTATCCTCTACGCTTTACGATATACACTTTACACGGAGGCACGTCTATCGCATTTCTCGCAGCCATTTTCACCCATTTTCAACCATTTCCCCATCAGCCATCTTTCGTTCACCACTTTTCATAACCCTAACTATAAACAACTGACATCATTTTTATACAATTATTTATATTGCAACGTTAGCAAGATGGAACCACAAGTATCTAGTATTTCAAAGGAAAACGAATTTATACGGAAATCTCGAGAAATGTCCAATGTCCAGGAAGTTAGTTGGCAATACATACATTTAGAGCTATTTACGATACGAGCTTATCCAAAGATAATCGATTGACAACTCTCATGAGATCCTCTCATAAAGGCAATTTCTAAAAAGCATCCGCAATTGTATTTACATAATCTTAGGGCACAATCTATTAATTTTGTATTCGTGTGCAGTACTTTCTCTTGTAGTTTTATATGAATAAATAAAAACATTTGTACCCAAATAAATGACTAATAATGGCAAACATTTTTGACAAATAATAAATGGAATTTATTTAAAATTATCAAGCGAGTTTTACTAGTGGAAAAGGAGGGTTCTCTTTGGGTTTAAAAAGAGATAAATAAAACTCTATTTGAGAAGTGGAATTTATTTTAATGTTAATATGGAGTTTTTTCTAACATAATTGATGGATTTGGGAACATACTTGTTTTTTCTTCTTTCTAAAATTTAATATTTACTATAATAGTTTATTTTAAACTGGCCAGAGGCAGTTGCTTATGTCGTTGCCAAATGGCTAAACGAATATGTTGAATATGTATGATTTTACAAAAATGTAGAATATACGTAGAATGTTGTGAATGTGTAAAATATAAAAGTTATACGTCACGTAGGATTTGTGTAGAATTTAATAGCGCCACCTGTCAACTAATGTCAGAAGTAACAAACTGCCCGCACGACAGACTGGCAACGATGTTACTAACGGTCAATTTGAATTTTAAATTAGCCGAATATAGCCTTTAAAAATTCGTTATTAAATTATTAAAACTCAAATAAAAAATTAAAAGGGGGAATAATTCTTTTAAAAAGGTGATGTTTTAGAGTGCAACGCTCTCTGTTACCAAAACGATACCAACGAAATTTGGTACTCAAATCATAAAATAAGTAATTTTGTATGAGGGTATTACTAGCTTTGTAAATTATCAAAATCAGAATGAGGTTGAGCTAAACTTTTTGGATCCAAAGAAGCTGTAGTGATTTGAAACGCTTTCAAACATTTATTATGTCGGGTCCTTGACTTTATAATATTTCTTTGTATTTATAATATATGTAATAAATAAGACCAACAACAATAAATAAGTATACATTCCTTTTTTTTTGGTTTTGAAGAACTCTCTCTCTGAATTTCCAATTAGAATTCCTTCAAGGTTTGGTTAAGTGTTTAATTTAATTAATATTTAATTCTAAGCCGACCTGACACTGAACAAATTGAGAATACAATTAAGCATATTCTTTTTAATAAGTGAAGAAAAAGTAATTTATCTTATTCATATGTGAGTGTAATTTTCTCGAAAGATCCAACCAATTAACCGTAATTTTTTCCACATAAAAATCTACTTGCCACACGCGCTCAAAGTACATTCAAAGCTGCTACATTATAATCTCGAGCGGATCTTTAAGTCGCACAAACCTTTCCATTAACCGACTCTCTCGGCCCTCAAATGCGGCAATTCGCCAGAATTAAAAGACATTAAACGACGTTAGCGGTCTCGTGACACAAACAAAGCTTTACATAAAAAACCAACCAAAAACAACCAAAAAGCCAATAACAAAGTCGGCTAAGAACAAAACGCCAGACATACGGAACAAGAATGGAAAGAAGAGGTAAATGCAAGAGAGAACCAGTTTTATTTATGTTTTTGATCGAATGAGCCGGCCGGCTTTTCTGAATGACTGCGAGAACTGAGAACTGAGAACTGAGAACCGAGAACCTTTTTTTTTTGAGCCGGCTAAAACATTATAACACGTTCTTCCGTCTGCCACTTTAGTGGCCGGTTAAAGTGCGTTTAACCGTTAGTTATGTCACTACAAGAGGTCAAAGGGAAGGGTTATGCGGAGCGGAAGTTCCCCGTCGTCTGAAGCTGAGAACCCGGCTCTGAAAAGTGGGCCAAGTCAGATGCCAAATGTGCCATCATCAATCTGCCAAATTCAACAGCAGCAGTCATTAAAAGAATTTAAGTACTTGTCATCTCAATAAACTTGAATAGGAAAATTTCTAAAAATAAAAAATATTTTTTTAGATTTCAACTGTAATAATAGATAATATAATAAGTCAAAACATCCATAACCCTATTCGTCAAGATTTATGCACTGAAAAACATAGATTTTAAATTAAAATGTTAAAGGCTGGTACACTTCCCCTTTTTTTCTAAAAATAAGCAGGCACTCCTACCTAACATTCATTTTGAAAGTGTAAATAATTAATTTATAGATAATATATGAATTTATATTAATTCCTCGAGGTTATTTTTAAGATTTATTCTACTTATTGTTAATCTCATTAAAGAGAAATTCCAATAAATAAAGCATATATGTACACAAAAGAAAAGAAAGGTTATACAATATATATTTTACGACAATGGAATTTAAGAATAAAATCTATTTGTGACAAACTGATCATTTAAAAACTTGTCCCAAAATGTAACTCTAATAATAATCTCGAACAATCTCTCAGAATAATTGACCACTATCATAATTGAGACGCTCCTTTGTAATAACCAGTTACCATTTTCTGACTATCAAGCTCTATAACTTCTTCTTATTAAAACTAAAAAAATAAAGGGTAATGTTTCTTAAAAAAAAACCAATAACTATTTCCTTCTTAAAAGAATAAATTCTTATCACATGATAAATTATTGAAGCATTGACAGCAGCATTTTTCTCACAAAGAAATCCCCATCTAATCAAGCATCACACATATTTTTTGCCGTGCAGCAAGACATCGCGCAGAAATAGGCAAATGAAAAAGCAATAAAATAGTTGCCAACTTACACTCATTTGGCGCCGTCATCCAAAAAGCCAGTCGTCGTCCGGCAGAAGGAGGCAAGAAAATCGGAAAATAGGAAAATAAGAAAATCAGAAAATCCAAAACATGAAGCGAGGCAGCACAGCAGCAGTGATTGACCCAGTTTCCCGAGACGACAACAACCCAGCAACCTACCTACCAACCTACCTACCTACTCCTCACTCGGCTGGATCTGCTGACTATATCTGCGGCTCTTGGATCTCGACTTGTGCAGCTCCGACTATCTGAAGCTGAAGCTGAAAATAAAGCTGAATCTGAAGCTGGATACTTTTGCTCGGGGAAGTGCATTGCACTCGCCGAGAAACTGCAGTAGAAGCATGGCAAAAAAAATCAAAGAAAAAATCGAGTTTTTTTTCCAGCTAGTTGCCGATTCTTCAGAAAGCCAAAAAACGAAACCCGCTTGAAGTGGCAAGGGGGCAAGGGGGCAAGGGGAGGGGCGTGGCAAGGGGAGGGGGGCTGGTGGTGCAGTGGTGCTGGGGGCACATGCAAACAACACGTCAATGCACTCTGTGGTAGCCAAAAGCCACCGCAAACGCCTCGACTAGTTTAGATTGGACTTAGACAACGGCGGCTAGACCCGATCTACGCTGCTTTTTGATTTTCTGCCATCAATTTTCTACGTGTTTTCTTGGTTGTCTTTTGTGGTTAACAGACAAACACGAGTAGAACAACAATAACGAGACAAATTGCAGCTAGGAAAATCCGCAGAGCTAAAAAAACAGAGAGACAGAGGCCCACACGAAAATACGAAAATACACGCTTGACTTGGTCATTGATGCGACCGCAGTGGGCCCAAAAAAAAAATCCGAAAAAGCGAAAACCCCGGCTCATATGTTTGGCAGACGTTCACTTGCAACGTTGCCAAGTTTCTTACCAACAACAACAAGTGCCCCATGGTACATAAGTGCAGCGGAAGTGCTTCAGGTGAGTTCCATTTTGGGCTGGGCCTTCTAAGCCCAATCGCTGCATTTTAGCCAGCCAAAGTTATTAAAACGGCAGCAAACAACGCTCTCAACGCTGTCATAAGCAAATGATATACGAAAAGTGGTAAGAGCTTTGGCCCAGTACATGCAAATTATTTGTGTAATCAATGCACTAAAGTTATGGGCACTCAAGGACGAATCAATACCATTTGCAGTTAATTCGGTTGGTTAATAGACTTTTAACTACGTTCATTCATCTCTTTCCGCAGATTTATTGGCATAACAATTTATGGACTCTATTACAGCTAATGTTAACCATATTTTAAAGGTATTTTTAGTTTTTTAAAAATTTTTACTTTATGTTAACATTTATACTTAAAATTAGGTGCTTTCGAAAGTCTAATATTATGATTATTTCTTTTAAAATGTAAGACTTTTTGAAAAATATATTTAGTTTTGAGGCAATCTATATATAAATCATAAATGTTGTTAAATGGTTGTCAAATAATAATATTAAACCTTTGTGTCTCTCTAGCTTTAATATACTTAAATATAAAACAAATAGTGTTGACCATTTAGTAGAATAATTTGTTTCTAGAAAGGGGAATGCCTGTTTTTTTTTAATAATTAGTAATAACCAATGGTTTACCTTTTCTTAATGATTGTTTACATGATCGTTTCTGTCATCGTCGGCCACTAAGAACTGATTTTTGAAAGTTAAAAGCCATTAAACCATTAAAATGTCTTGCAGGATGGTGCATTTCGAAGACATGTATTTACCTAATTTGCCAACAATGACCAAATGACTTGATGCGATTTGCAGATATTTAATAGATGACTAACTGATGCCATCGCTGGTGACTCAGCCAATGTGTTTTATCAATCACTTTTGCACACAATTAGCCGGTAAAAAGAGTTGCATCAGAGAGTTCACCTCCCAAATGGAGGAGTCAAGTGATCCGAGGCAGAATAACTAATGCCATTCCCGCAATTCATTTAGTTTGTCGTCTTGGCCAATTTCACATCACGCCTGAGATTGATGCCACAAATTGGTTCACATGGCATGTTGGCTGGCTGGCTGACTCCTCTGCCAACCAAAAAACACACACTCAGATCAACTCAACTCAACTCAGCTCCAATCTGCTACTGTTGTAATCTTACAACTTTAATTTCTGTTTTTCTTGGCTTTTCCTCTTTTCCTCTTCTCCTTTAGTTTTTGTATTTTGGCTAATTTCGGTGCATTCTCGCGCATTGAAGTGCCGACGTATGTTTTGTGATTATTGCAATGGTTTTTTTTTATTTTCGTTTTTCCATCTGGTGTCTCGCCTTTTCTTTATTTTTTTAGTGGGTCTAAGGTTTTGCCAATATGTGTGTGTGTTTTGCTGGCTGATTGTGTGTTAATTAACTTTGGCATCGAGTGGTTATTACAGTGGGCACTGCCAAAGTGCCCCATCCATTAACACTTTCGGGTACAGCATGTGAGTGCCAAAATACTTGTACTTAGCCATTGGCCACTGTTTTACAAGCCGAGATCTTCTATGGCCAGGTTTTTATCGCCTGCCAATTCGTGGAATCTCGAGTGGAGTTTAATTTTGGGCCGGGTTTATTAACCGTTGACATTTGGTTAACGCACGTCGTGGCCAACAGTGAACAGTTAACTCCATTTAATTTGGAAGACACACAAAGTACAGCGAGTGTGCCGTTATGGCACATTTTCATTTTTTATATTCCCAAGAAAGGCAGCTAAACTCAAGTCGCCCCAGTTTTTTTTTGCGACTTACAAAACTGACAACAAGTGGAGATACTTTTTCTACTTTGGCCATTTGTAATTGCCATTGCTGCAAATCAATCAAATCGAAGCCGGGCAATTTGTCTAATGAGTTGTTGCCACAGGTAGCAAGTGGCAAGTAGTCGGTCGGTCGGTGGGTAATAGTAAGGTAAATAGGTGCTAATAACTATTGCCAATTGAATGAAATGGACCTCGAGTGTTCGGCCATCTCCCCACCGATTTGCAGCAGCAGATTTGCAATGCGACTTGATGCAAATGCTAATGTGATTGTGCCGCCTGTCGCTTGATTGATTGCCTTGCCGCCGCGCAGATACATAGATACATATATCCACATAGATACAGATACAGATACAGATGCGGCTGGGAATTAATGCGCATTTCGACGAAGCCAATCGCTAAAAGGAAGCAAGTTCTTAGACTTATCGCAGTCGGCATATATTGAACTCTGCGGCTGATAAACAGAAACAAAACACACATATAGCCGAATGTAGTGCATATTTATGAGTGAATGAGGCATCATTGTAAATTCTAAACAGTGCAAGGTAGCAGCTGTAAAGTTTTTCCACAAGGAACGGCATGTTTTGGTCCATGTGATAGAAACAGAAATAGAATAAAAATATGCATACAACAAAATGAAGACAATTAGAAACGTATATTTTTAAGTTTAAAAATAGAAAAGGTAATTTTGCTATTGAATTAAAATATTTAAAGGGTTGGAGGTAGGGTAAAAGTAAGTGGAATTGATTTATAAATCATCAAATCAAATATTATAAATATATATTATAAAAAAACATGTAATGTAATTATTCGATATTAATTTCTATGTTCAATAAAATAAATTATGCGCTATTACCCATAAAAACACAAAGTATTTAGCATTTTAAATCCCAAAAGTTTGTCATTTATTTATGGGAGTCACCTTTAATAAATATTTGAAAATTATTTAAAATATGTTATCCTTTTAAGGGCTTAAAGATATTCACATAACTATAATTTATACCCACATTGCATACCATAAACATAGTTTTAAGTACAAATTCACAGAGGAAACTTATATTTTTCCACGACTCTTTCCAACAAAAGACTCCTGTGATGAATGATTCATGCGAAATGCGAGTTTAGGGCTCAAAGTTCCAACTTCGTTTTGTGGGCCCACTAAAGTGGCCGACGTTTGACACTCGGAGCCACGTTCATAAGCTCACGTATCTGCGCTTTTGATTGTTTAATGTTGTTGTTGTTGCCTGCACTGTTTGTTGTTGTCACTGGCTGCCATTGTTGTTGCTTCCCTGTTCATTACTTTTGTGTATGGCTGTGGCCTTTGTCTTAAACTAAAAACATTTGACATTTTCATCAAGTTTAACTGCATGTAAACAGCTCAACTCGGCGAGCGCTCTCTTTTTCCACCATGATTTAATGTGCTGGCTACGGATTTTTCACTTGGCCAAACGAACAGCATTAAGCCAAATATGTTAAGCACGATCACATGGCTCTTATTTTGTTTTATGTCATATGTAAAATGGCCTTTTAACGGCACTCAATGAGCCAGCATATTTCTGAAGCCCCACGGGGAATTGGGCACAATAAAGGCTTATGAGTTCAAAAGATACTTAACCCAAATCACTTTAATACACATATTAAATCAAATAAGTCAAATGTTGATGTTATCTAACGTTTACACCTCTGCAGGTGTTAGAAAATAGTGATGAAACTTTGCTAATAAATAATACATTCAATTAGGGAGTATAAATTAGGAACTTAGCCTTTTCTTTGATAACCCCTTTTGCTAAGTAAATGCCTTAAGATATACCTTTCTAACAATTCCATTAATGATTTCCTGTTACTAATCTACCTTCCAAAAAAATTGAGATCAATCCCTCTGGGAATCGCCCCGAAATAAATTGAATATTTATCAACAACTTTCCCATGGCTAATGGTTTGCTTTTATTTATAAACTGTTGACTCGTGGCTCAAGGACGATGGTTGTTTACTAGTCTGAATCATCGACGTGCGTTTCTCGAATGTTTTTATTTCTTCGCCTGCAGTTTTTCGAGTTGGCCAAATCCACTTTGTGAATTTCTGGTTGTCATATTTTTGATATCTTAATGTCCAACTTTTAGCGAGCCGAACGAAACTTTTCACACGCAGCCCAAAAAATTGCCGATTGTCTGTTACAGCAAAATGATAAAAGCCGCTTGAATGCAAAAAGTTTAAAAAAAAAATAAGGTGAATAGACATTGTTGACTTTTCAGCTAGGCTTTTGTTAGTAACTAACACTTTCTTGTCAGGAGGGAAAAATAAAAAGACACAGAGACAGCGCACAAAACTCGAATTTGGGTCAAACATTATTCAAATACAGCGAGCGACGACGCACAACTGAATGAATGAATAGTGAGAGTGGGGCGAAGAGGAGGAGGGGGATGGGGAGGAGGGGGAGGAGGAGGAGGGGGCTCCGGACCCCAACGATCCACCGATCCGGCGATCGGACAGCTGACCAGCCAAGCAACCAGTCGGCCACTCGGCCATTTAGCGCCGTTTTCTGCCCCGCCCCTCCCCTCCCCTCCCCATCCGCGTACCGCTTCCAAAATGCATAAAGCGCGCGCTCGGCTTTTGGCTTGGACTCGGGCTACAGTCATGGCTCTTATGGCTCTGTTTTTGCAGAGGAAAAAAATATGGCCCTTACCTATATCATAGAAACTTACTTTTATTTAAACAAATACTTGAATCAATAAATCATGTCTTAGTATTTGCACAGGAGTTAGGTATTGTCTATAATTTATACGATCTATATTTTAAATACTTTATTTTTGGGATGATTTTAAATAAACGAATAGATTTTATCACTATTTGCACAGATGAGAAATATTTAAGTTAACTTATAGGATCTTTAATTTTGTATTTAATTTTTGTTTTGGGTCTGGGTTATCCACAAATGAATGTGCTCATATTTTATGTTCTGTATAAGACAAAGATAAGTATTTGCACTTTGGAAATTAAATAAGAGCTGACATAATTATTGATCTTTAATTATATTTACATATTTACAAAACATAAGTATAGACTTTAAGAGTAATAGAAAAAGATTATATACTATTATTTTCATAGTGATTCAATGGGAGTCACCGAAGAAAAATAAATAGGAACTTATAATTAAGGATCTAATTATAAATTGTATATTCAATTTTTTAAATTGCACCTTGAAAGATAAGTGTACTTATGTTATGGGATTCATAGAATTAAAGAGTGTTTTTATTAAATATTATATTTTTTTTACATGATTATATTTTGTAAAAATATTTTTTAATATGGTTCAGGTGATCCGGTTCTTGAAGGTTATCGCATACTTCTTGCTGTTTGGCTCCTGCTAAATTTTATAGAAAGTGAATGAGATTTCTCTTTGGTAGGTGATTAAAAATTAATAATATAACTCAAACACTAAGTCTGCTCTATTTTCCAAATAGGGTAACAGAATGAGGATTGAGAAGAAACCTCCAATAATTTCTTTCAGTGCAGCTCTTGGCTCCTAAGTCGGTCGGCTGGTCTGATGGTCTGCTGGTCGGCTGGTCGGCTGGAGCAACTGCGACTCCAGCCAAGCGACCAAGCTGTTGACCATTTGGCTGCGGCACGTCGTAAGAGTGCTCGATGATATAACCAGGCCCGGGCCAAAAGCGCTAAACAAAACAAAACCCAGCTACTAACAAATATGTATGCCAAACGGATCGGGGGATCGCGAACGAGGCGGGAGTGGGTTGGATTCGGTTGGCATGGAGCGGTATGGAATGGTGTGGAATAGGTGGAATAGGATGGAATGGCAGGGGCGGACCAGAAAGGGGGCGGCAGCTCGCATTCCGCCCGACAGACTGACTTAGTGACTTAGTGACTTAGTGACTAGCAACTAGCGTCTAGAGATGCAAGCGATTCGTCACGGGGGCGGCAAGTGGGTCGTGATTAGCGAGAAAACAGTCACGCAGTCAATAATTTGGGTCAGAAACTCTTAGCCAGCTATTTTGGTAATTTGTTGAGCTATTAGGCATCGGAATAGCTAGCCAAAGAGCCTATTTAAAAAATAAGGATATGTCAGCCAATAAGTCTGTAAAAATAAAAATGAATAATGTGTAACTTAGATCATTAAATCTAATGGCATTATTAAAATATTTACTCATAATATTTAAATTTCAGTATATACTAATGTAATTGTTTAGAAAATTGACACCAAATTTAACCTATTTTTAAAAAGTTTGTAATGGGGAAAAATGGTGAGATAACTAACATTCCATATCGTTAGATTTCCTATAAATAAACAAGATATAATAAATTGTTATTTTTACTTTCGGATATGAGGGCTACTTTAAATGGCTTATACAAATATGTTAAAGGGAAGTATCTCAAATAAATCAAATATAATCTAGATATATTTAGTCAACACTGGGTTTCATGGATACGTACATAAATAAAAATGTTTGAAATACCCATTTTTATTTAAAAGAATTGCCATCGCCAAACGGCGACTGTAACTACGATTTGGCTTGTCTTGGAGTATCTTCGCAGGCTTTCGCAATCGCCTGCTGCCGTTGGACTTTTTGTTGTGCATTTTTTTTTTGCAGCGCTTCGTTGATTTTTGCAGCTTAGCCAGTTAGTCCAGCGCTATATTGGTCGACGGTTGCTTCTTTTCGGGCTGCAGTTCTGCCCACTCATAGGCACACTGGAAATTTGTTTGGCCTAATCACGGGCCTGTAATCTTCCACGCGCTTTCTTGTTTGGGCGTGGTTTTGTTGGCTGTTGGCATCGGGTCCACGGGCCTATCCTTAACCGGTTGAATAGCTTTTCTGACTAGGCAGTAACATGAAATCCTCACCTCACTCAAAATTTTTGACCATTTGGCAGAGATTTTTTGGCTCAAAGGCTTCGGCTTCGAATTTTGGCTTCTCCTGATGCCTCCCTTTCGCTTTGCCGCTTGTAATTGCCTTGTCACGATTTTGATTGTGTCTATCGCTATATCGGTATGCCGGAGATGTCGGGGAGATCGGGGGATTACTTTGATTCCCTTTGTATTGCCGTTGACATATTTATCTATTTTGGCTTCTCTTTCCATTTGTTTTTATTCGGAGCACATCAATTTATGGCCCTCTCAAAGGTAAACAGTCGACAAACGTGCGCTAATTTCCACATGAAATTGATTTTTTTCGGTACTTCGGCTATTACTTGGAATCTATATTGTTATAGGGACTTGCCGGTTATGCAATATCTAGTTTAATGCTTTTTAAAGCTTAGTACTTTATTATTGGCTTGGGGAAGCAGAAGACATGGCGTATACGTGATATTATTGATGACCCCAGGGAACATGGCTTTATGAACTACTTATATAAGCAACCTAGATTATTTTTGTGCACTTATTTATATTAATTTACTAAGATATTTTATTTTCTGATTACATAACATTAGTCGGTATTTTGAAATAATTAATTCCCCATTTTATATTCAATGCATTTTTATTTAGAAGTGTTTATTTATTTTAAATTATATTGCGGATCTACTTTTATATTTCCAATGTATATTATATTTACCAAATTCCCTTAAGACACCAAAAGCTTTATTTTTATCTTTTTGAGATCTCTATGTGATAAAATGTTTAAATTTAATCAAAACAATAAAAAACTTAACGACTTCCAAAAACTTTTCCCTCTTCCCACTTGATCCAAGCTGTTATATGATCTGTTTTGATTTATGTATCCAAAGACCATTAAAATTTATAATAATTGTTTTTGATTTTTTTTGGAAAGGGCCACCCAAAAGTGGGTTCGAAAGAAACTCTTTTTATTATTTTCACCCATTTTGGCGACGTGAGTTTAATTTGTGGCTCAATTTTTTATGGCTGTTATTTATTTATTTATGTTTACAGTGCTGCGTGCATAATTTTCCCTAAATTATAATTCATTTGCCCGCCGATCGCCCTTCTTCGTCTTGATGTTGCTGTTGTTGTTGTTGATGATGTTGCTGTTGTTGTTGCTGCTGCTGCTGCTGCCGGCGTCGCTGTCGACGGCGATTATGTGATTTTTCTTGCCGCAGTACGTTCGTCATAGCCATTTTGTTGTCGTAGTCGCCGTTTGCTGCCGTTGCTGCTGCTGCTGCTTCGTTTTCACTTTCTATCGCTCCCCGGCAGCAACAGCAACACTACCGCAGCAACAGCAACAGCACGGCAGCAACAGCAACTTACATGTGTGCATATATTTGTCGACACGCTGACCCAGTTTCTCATACCAATACCAGCGAACGTGGAGGCACACACTGGAATTAATATTATTATGGTTGGTTTGCTTGATTTTCTTGCTGGTTTTCGTGCCTCGGCGTCCGTCTTTTCCCCGTTTTCTTATATGCAGTTTACAGTTTACATTCACACACACACACACACACACACACACATATTTCCATTATCAATTATCGTACGCCGATCGTTCGATATTGGGGTATTATGCAGCATGTGGGCCTTCTGCCGCTGACAAATAATTGAAATTGAAGTTCGGTCAGGGGATCTTTCGGTTATGCATTTGCCTTAATTGCTCGATCATCAAAAATCCGGCGAAAAAAAGCACATGGTATCTATAAGGACGGCTATGACTATGGAGTTTTTTGTTTTCGACTGCGGGGGAAATGGGGATGGATGGGGGCCGCATTTCTGCTTCGCTGATTATGTCTGCAACAAAAGCTCTATTAACTACGGAGACGAGACGCTCGCCTGGCGATATCGATCAGAATCACGAAAATGTAATGCACATTAACTAAGCATTTTTGAATGCCCTACGAGGAGGGTCCATTTGTTCTATGAGGAGCTTGGGTAATAATTGAAAATGATTATAATTATTAAGCATATCTGAGATCTACATTATGATATCTAAATTTCTTATATCAGCCTGTCGAAGCGGTTTTTAAAGCATTCTTTTCTATTTTGATTTATCTATCTTTGAATTCTAAATTTAAAAATTCCATTACAATCTAATGACTTGAATACGTTGGAAAATAAGATGTTGATAAAAACTAAAATACAGGAACTTTCTGCTTATAAGACTGTCATGCCCTTTATGATCTTAATTATTATTTAAATCAATTTATTCAACAAATGTTTAAAAAATGGTATACTTTTCATAGAAATAAATTATTTTAAAATCATTTCGAACTAGGCAAAGGTATATTTGAATGATCTGTAAGCAAAGATATTGTTATTAGTTGCTAAAATATTATAATTTTATATAAATTTATATAACAAACTATTATTATGGTTTTAATGAGTGAAATTAGAAACTTATTTCAGTAATACCTTTTGACTCTGTGATTTCGGTGATTGAATTTAAACCCAACTGACGTCAAAGTTTTACATATTTCGGTGACACCATAGTATTTAAACTAGTGAATCACTCTTCTCATTTCTGAATGTGTAATGTGGCTAACACGCCCAGATTAGTTATACAAACTTTGCCAAATCTCTGACTCAACTTAAAAATTTGTGTAAAATTCCAAAAAAAATCGCCTAAGAGTATGTACAAATTCGTTGCATTCTGCATAGATTTTCCAGTTTCTTCTTGCCGTTTTTGCTGTGGTTGGCTGCTGCTGGTGGTACTGGTGGTGCTGCTGCTATTCGACTTTTCGTCTTTTCGACTACTATATATTCCTGCCCTACGCTCCGAGCCACTTCACGCGTCAATGAAAGCGAAAGGAAAACTGAGCCACCGGCGGGGCTCTCAAAGTCGTAGAAGAAAAAGCTCGGGCTGGTGAGGAAATGGTAAATATTGGGCAAAACGCGGTCATTTTGCAAGCGGCCAACACAGAACCACAATCAGGGCAGCGTGACTGTCCAGGGGATCCAAATAAACGATGGCTTTTCAACTGCTCCTGCTTCGGCGCCATTAATTTCTACTGGAATTTGAAGAAGAAATTAATTTATGCCTGTCGCCGTATGCAAAAATTAATGTCATACGCATAACGGTGAAATGATGTAACCGCTGTCAACTCAAAAAAAAAAAAAGAAAAAAAATACAAAACTTTATGAATTTAGGCGGATGGTCGGAGCTTCCCATTTGCATATATATAAACGCATACATTCGTCTTTGTAGCCTGGCCAAAAAGAGTGTGTATGTGTATTTAATATGCGAGCAACAACAACCAAAAAAAAAAACAGCAACAACTGTAAACAAGTTTGCCTATATATCTATTTTTTTTTTTTCGTTTAATAAATAAATAAAATTTTTTGTTGCTTTTTCCGTTTATTTTTTTTTTAGGTGAAACATGTTAGCATGCAGTTACAAGTGTGTGGCTGTCGCTCCCCCTCCCCCGCTGCACCTCTGCCCCCTTTTACCGCCCAACCCCCACAGCCACCCCCTGCCCCGCCCCCTCTTGTGTCCCATTTGTCTGTTTGTCGGCATCGCTGTCTGGTGTCTCACAGTTGTCGATGCCGTTGTTGTTGTTGTTGTTGTTGTTCCTGTTGCCGCTTGTTTGTTTGTTTGTTCAAGACACTTCAACACTTGAGTTCAAGTTTTTGTTGTATTTCCTTTCCACAATTTTCACACAGAGAGCACTCCACAAAGTGCACTTTTCATCAGCTCGGGAGGGAGTTTTCAACTGGTAAATCAGAGGGGGGCTTTATTTGGGTATTAAATATTAAATTTGCAAATTTAAATTTAATGAATATTAATATTTGATACAAAAAAAAATTAATTTATATTGTCCTTTTGAAGGATTGTAATTGAAAGGCTGTTAAAATGTTTGTTTGGACTGTATATTGTCAACACGAGAACTTGCAGTGTAACTGACGTCACACTGTAAGCTCTCTAGTTACAGACATTCTTCTTTGCCTTTTATTCGTAGTCTTGTTCGAAAGATCGAACCATATCACAGCTAATTTGTGCATATGTACATACATAATTTGGAGAGCTGCAGCTTCGGTGAAAATGAAATGTAAAACCGACAAGTTAATCTGCGAGCGACAGTCAATATAGTCAGAAGCACCCTCTGTGCTCTTCTCTTTTATGTTTAATTATATAACCTAATTAAATCGAACGCACATTTTTGGAACCTTTCGACTTCTTATTTGGGACCTTGGGAAACAGACCGCCACTCCGAGGAACTTCCAACGCCGCCACAGGTGGATAATCACTCTGTGCGCCGCATCATATTTTGCTGAAGATTGGGGCTCCGTCGGTACGCAGCCATAGCCAACACATTTTGGTGCCGAAACCCGGGAAGACTTCTCTTGGACTGAGTGGATTATCTGTGGGTCACTACTTGGACTACGCTGGAGCGCGAAGAGGTTATTGTAGAAGGTTAGTGCACTGTGTTTTGTTGTGAGAAAGAGGGTCAAGGTCATGGCTGAGACATTTGAGGAATTAATTGCGGAGCAATCAGCTTTGATTGATTCTGTACGCCGCATGTTAGAGAACTTTCGGAAAGCTGGCACTAATAATTCGGAAGCGCATATGGAGACTAGATTAGAATCTCTGGCCAATATTCGCATGGAGTTCCGAGAGAACCATCGAAAATTGGTGCGTTCGGATGACGAATTGGTTCGGAACGATTATATGGAGGCAGATCTTGAAGGAAAGTTCCAAGAAGCGTATATTGATAGTGTGGCGCAGATTAGAACTGACCTAAATGAGACTAAGGATCGACTTTTGGCATCAACAGGAATTAACAATCTTGATTTTCAGGATGGGAATCGCAACGCGCTACCGTCACGGTTTATAGCACCAGACCAAACCATGATCGATGAGGTTAAACTTCCCACGGTTAAATTGCCTATATTTAGCGGTGAATTTGTAGATTGGCCGGCATTTAAGGAAATATTTGAAGCGCGAGTTCATAATAGCCCTAGACTCACTGATCTACATCGATTCCATTACCTCAAAGATTCTTTGTCAGGGGAAGCAATCAAAGATATCCAACATCTAACACTGATCGAAACAAATTATCATGTAGCTTGGCAAATGTTATTAAATTTATATGATAATAAGCGTGTTCTGTTTCAACATTATATGCAGGTACTAGAACAACAGCCCATGGTGCAGAGCGATGACCCTGTTTCGCTTAAGGGGTTTTTACAAACTTGTCGTTCTTGTATTAAATCATTGGAAAAGGTTGGCGTTAACCTTTTCGATCAAAGTCATGTCATAGTTTACATGGTAACGAAGAAACTACCTGCGGAGCTGCGGTTGGACTGGGAAAAATCCCTGGCTACTTCGCAGGAGTTACCAACATTCGAAGAATTATCCGCGCATCTCGATGGACAATACAGGACTATGCTTACGTCCGCCAGTGGCGAGAGGACAATATTGTCTAACAAGGATCGAAAGGGAGCATCGGGATCATCTGAGAAGCGCCGAGATGTGAAATCTTCCTTTGTCGCCCGATCGGAGCAGAAATGTGCCATGTGTTGCAAGAACGGTCATTCCGTCCAAGATTGCAAGGTTTTCGAAAGTATGCATCTAACAGCACGGAGGGAAGCTGTTATGAAGCAACGTTTGTGCTTCAACTGTTTGGGGAATAACCATAACTCACGAAGGTGCAAACTTAAAAACAATTGTTCGATATGCGCAGATCGGCATCACACGCTCATACATTTGGATCGGGTTCGGCTAACTAAAGAGCCAAATGAGCAGGTGCAACAAGTTACTTCCAACGCAATTAGCGGGACTTCGAGTACAACTGGGACTAGTTATGAAGTGCTATTGCCAACAGCGTTAGTTCTGATCCAGTCAGCAGAAGGGTTTACACTACAGTTCCGAGCATTTCTTGACCAAGGATCGCAAGCTTCGTTTGTATCGGAAAACGTAGTTCAGAAGTTGGGACTAACTCGTCAAAAGGCATACATTAAGGTTAATGGACTGGCCAACGCCCAAGTTACCGAAGCGTCTTCTTCCGTTCTTTTATGTTTTGGATCAAGGTTTGAGACACAGGCAAGGTATAGTGTGACTGCGTATGTGTTACCAAAGGTGAGTAAGCGCATGCCAAATCGTCGCTTATCTGTGGAAAAATGGTCTCAATTTGAACAGTTTTGCCTGGCTGATCCTAATTATTTTGTTCCACAAGGTGTGGACATATTGTTGGGGAGTGATATCTATGATGAATTGATGCTAAGTGAAATACATCGTGGACCGGATGGCTGGCCTATTGCTCAAAGCACACGACTTGGATTTATAATATCAGGAAAAGTTAAGGAACCCATCACAAAGGTCTCGGTGCATACGGTGACCGTAATCAAGGACGAATCATCTGCGGAATTAGAAGGATTACTTCGCAGATTCTGGGAATTTGAACAGTTGGATGAGGCAGCAGAAGTTTTGTCGAAGGAAGATTTGTGGTGTGAGGAACATTTTGTTAATACACATGTGCGGTTACCTTCAGGGAAATATCAAGTGCGGTTGCCATTTCTATCCGCTTTGGATCCCCAGTTAGTAATTGGGTCGTCGCGTCAAGGTGCTTTGAAACGGTTGTGCCATTTGGACAAGCGTTTACGCAACGATGCCAACCTGAAGGAGGTGTATTCCAAAACCATAAAGGAATACTTGGAGTTGGGACAAATGGAAAAGGTTGTTACACAAGTTGGACAAACGGAAGAAACAGGCTACCCGGGGGGAGCCACACATTGTTATTTACCTCACCACCCAGTAATCAAGGAATCGTCAACGACTACCAAGGTGCGCGTCGTCTTTGACGGATCGATGAAGACGAGCAATGGGAAATCGTTGAATGAAATCTTAGCAATAGGGCCCAAATTGCACATGGAGCTTCCAGCAATACTGATCAACTGGAGAGTAATAAGATTTGCATTCCTTGCGGACGTGGAAAAAATGTATAGATGTATTAATATACATAAGAAGGATGCTCAATTTCAAAGAATTTTGTGGAAAACGGACAACACTGTCCAGGTAGAGGAATATGCCTGCTGCACGGTCATGTTTGGCACGAGCTGTGCTCCGTATCTGGCCATTAGAGTTATGCAGCAGTTAGCCGAAGATGAAGAGCATAACTACCCGCTGGCAGCCAATGTACTTAAACGTCAGATGTATGTGGACGACGTTTTATCTGGAGCAAATAGTATTTCCGATGCAAAGGAACTGCAAGCTCAAGTTAGAGGAATGATGAGAAGGGGATCTTTTGAGTTGCGAAAATGGGCCAGCAACTGTCCTCAACTGTTGGAAGGAATACCTCTAGAACATCGGGAAACCAAAGAGCCTCTAAACTTTCAAGGTGACGAGACGATTAGAGCGTTAGGATTATATTGGAAACCCAATGAAGATGAGTTTCGATTTCAAATTAATTTTGATCTCCCAACAGGTACACCAACGAAGAGAAAGATGCTTTCGACGATTGCGAGGTTATTCGACCCAATGGGATGGTTGAGCCCAATCACCGTTGTTGGAAAGCGAATGGTGCAAGCTCTGTGGAAGACAAAACTTAGTTGGGACGACCACGTACCATTGGAACTTCAAAAAGAATGGCAGAAATTCATTCAAGAGCTACCAAACTTGTCTAAGATTCATATACCGCGCTACATTGCTTGGGGAATGTCAAAGGGAACTCCACAGTTACACATGTTCTGCGACGCGTCAGGATACGCGTACGGTGCGGCGGCTTACTTACGAATTCCGATAGGAGAGAACGCCTTTCATGCGGAACTAATTTTAGCGAAATGCAAGGTAACGCCTATCAAGCCGCAGCTTACAATTCCAAGAGCGGAATTGTGTGCAGCAGTCATTGCTGCGAAAATATTTAAGTATTTAAAGGATCACTTAACTATTCATATTGATTTTGCAGAGACTGTATTTTGGTCAGATTCGATGATCGTTTTGAGCTGGATCCAAGGAGATGCTGCGAGGTGGAAGGTTTTCGTTGCCAACCGCATAAGCAAAATTTTGGAGCTATGCGATGGGAAACAATGGCGACATATAGCATCTGAGGATAATCCTGCCGATCTTCTAAGTCGGGGTATCAGTGTTACTAAATTAGCATCGTGCCAATTATGGTGGAATGGACCGCCGTGGCTGAGATTTAAAGATTGTGAGTGGCCATCGACAAAACTAGATTCTGGAACCGATATGCGAGTCACCAGCGAACAGAAGCAGATGCACTGCAACGCTATTTCTGTGGAGAAAGAGAACGGATCCGATATACTAGGAAGGTTTTCATCGTACACATTTCTCATTCGCATGCTGGCCTATATTCATAGATTTATAAGGAATTGCAGGATATCGAAATCTGCTCGAATAATAGATTCTCTCACGATAAGAGAACTTTCTGAAGGGTTTTTGTGTGCGGTTCGTATGTGCCAAATGGAAGGCTTTGCAGGCGATTGGAAACTATTATCGGAAGGGAAAATGTTACATAAGCAAAGTCCGCTATTACCACTCAATCCATATTTTGATGAATCGGAAAAAATCATTCGACTTGGAGGACGCTTGAGAGACGCACTGCTGCCGATGGCGGAAAAACACCCATACATTCTACCTTATCAGCATTCATTTACAAGCTTGGTCATTCGTTATAGCCATGTCAGTACCTTACATGGAGGTGCGGCCCTTACACTCAATCATATCAGGAAAAAATGTTGGATCATCAACGGACGTAACGCCGTACGAAGAGAAATCCATAAATGCATTGTTTGCTATAAATTTAACCCTTGTATTACAAGCCAAAAGATGGGTAATCTGCCACCGGCCAGGATTCGGCCACAGAAGGCTTTTACGTCAGTTGGGATTGACTACGCAGGACCGTTCAACATTTCGCCATCTAAAGGAAGAGGACGGACTTCGGTTAAAGGCTATATCGCTGTTTTTGTATGTCTTGTAACAAAAGCTATCCACCTAGAACCAGTGGGGGATTTGACATCGGACGCTTTTCTTGGAGCACTTCACCGATTCATCGGCCGCCGTGGAAAATGTGTTCATATTTATAGCGACTGTGGCACAAATTTCGTCGGGGCAAATCGGAAGCTGCAGGCAGACAAGTTGGCATACAAGTTGTACATCGAAAAAACGATTCTAGGTAAACTCACAGATGACGGGATTACGTGGCATTTTAACCCTCCCTCCGCTCCACATTTTGGAGGTCTATGGGAGGCGGGTGTTAAGTCAATGAAACACCACCTAAAAAGGACAGTTGGTGATCGTACGCTTACATACGAGGAATTGGCCACTGTATTAGCTCAAATTGAAGCGTGCTTAAACTCTCGTCCGTTGTGCCCGCTAAGCAATGACCCGGAAGATTTGATGGTCCTAACTCCAGGCCATTTCTTAGTTGGGGATGCTCTACTCGCTATGCCAACAGAGCAGGCCGATAAACTAAGTGCCACCGAGAGATGGAGGAACTGTCAGCACTTGGTTCAGCAATTTTGGAAGCGTTGGTCCTCGGATTATCTATCACGCTTGCAGCGGAGACCGAAGTGGTTGGAAAATAGGCGTAACTTGCAGGCTGGAGATCTAGTACTCATTAAAGATGAACGTTTGCCGTCTAATCTATGGGCTCTTGGTCGAATTACTGAAACTCATTGCGGCCAAGACGGTTTGGTTCGAGTGGTTAAACTCCAGTCTCAGAGTGGTATTATTAAACGGCCAGTAGCAAAATTGTGCCCATTACCCATACAAGATAATTGGTTAAATCGTGATCTTGACCCTCCACAACAATTCTAAGTTGCATTATCTTTTTAGCGTCCAACCTCCAACCAACCGAAGACGTTGAAGAAGCAGTTAATAATATTTTAATAATATCATTAGGGGGGAGAATGTTTGGACTGTATATTGTCAACACGAGAACTTGCAGTGTAACTGACGTCACACTGTAAGCTCTCTAGTTACAGACATTCTTCTTTGCCTTTTATTCGTAGTCTTGTTCGAAAGATCGAACCATATCACAGCTAATTTGTGCATATGTACATACATAATTTGGAGAGCTGCAGCTTCGGTGAAAATGAAATGTAAAACCGACAAGTTAATCTGCGAGCGACAGTCAATATAGTCAGAAGCACCCTCTGTGCTCTTCTCTTTTATGTTTAATTATATAACCTAATTAAATCGAACGCACATTTTTGGAACCTTTCGACTTCTTATTTGGGACCTTGGGAAACAGACCGCCACTCCGAGGAACTTCCAACGCCGCCACAGGTGGATAATCACTCTGTGCGCCGCATCATATTTTGCTGAAGATTGGGGCTCCGTCGGTACGCAGCCATAGCCAACACAATGTTATATAACATATTCTCAAATTAAAGTTCGATATTTCAATGCCTAAAGGAAAAACTTTTAACACAAATACTCACATTTTAAAAATAATAGTATTGGATCATTATTACTCAATATTACTTTAAAAATTGCATTTGGATCAAAAAGAGTTTTGAAAAGTGTTCAAAATTCCATAGAGCATGTGGACATTTAAATATAAGATAAAGATACATTAATTTTGAACACATATTTTAGTATTTAAAAGATTATAAGATATATTTGCAACTACAAAAATATTTAAGAACTTTAAAATTTATTGTCTTATAACTTAATCTATCAGACTTTTTTCCAAAATCCAAATTTTTCTTCCACCATTATTCTATAAAATTTCTCGTAATCCACTTAATCTCTTCTTTAGCAAAGCAAAATGCGACCTATAACTTCCGCTGGCCCGAGGCGCATCCGTTAGATAAACTCCGCTTCCCAATGTAAACGCTTTTCGAATTGGCTTACGTAACTGACCTAAGTCAGCCGATGTTGCGTCGCCGAGCGCTTAACACTTCTTATATAACCCGCTAACTAACTGCCGTGTGGCCTATAAAACTGCATCCCATTCATGATTCTAAGCTGTCGGCCGATCCGAACCGAACACAAGATACAATATCTTTTGTTTGTTTATTTGTCCGCTTCGGAGATATTTTATTTATTTCTAATTTTATTTGGTGTTCGTTCGACTTCCGTGCTGTGGGTCACATGCGTGACTCCCGATGTCTTTTCGGGTGTGTTCGTGCCTCAGTTTTGTGTTTTCTTTTCATTTCAGTGTCTTTTGGCCGCGGACGCGTCGTATTGACAGCGTTCGAAGCGTTTTGATTGCGCGGCCTTGAAAGTGAAAAGGTGTCGACTGTCGCTCGGCCACTTTCGCTTTTTTTTTTCAACAAAAAATAAAAGAAATAAATCAAAACAAAACTTTTCGGGTTTCCTGGTTTGGTTTGAATACTCTGACAGAGGGACAATAAGGTATTTTTGGGGATATTTGAAGTCATTTTGAACTAGAAAGATCTGGAAATCTGTAAAATAAAAAAATAACTGCTAAAATATCTAACAAATATATTTTTTCTAGACCATTTATTTATCTTAGAACGCCAAGACTTAAAATATTTGAAATTCAATACATCGAAGTAGTTCTCTAAAAATCTGCTTAACATTCCCAAGAGTAGAGTATCTAAAGCTTCGACTTGTCAAGCTAAAGAACTTCCCAACTGGCTGAAATTACAAACTTAAATAGCAATTAAACCTGAGCGTTGATTCTGACACTTTTCTGTGTTGTTTTTTGGCCCTAATCAAATGTCAAATATCTATGCCCACGCGACACCCACTAAAATTGGTCTTAAGTTTTATTGCCTTTTCTGCAACTTATTGTCTTTTGGGGGCGAGAGGGAATACTATTTGGCCTGATCTTGGGGCTCATTTACATAAAATCCCGGCAAAAGGCCTGGCCAACACTCGAGTTAATTGTCGAGGCAACCTCATTTCATAAGCAGTTGCATTAACAGTTAAAAACACATTTTATTTGCCGCAGTCGCAGCCGTTGGCTGTTTTAGTTTTAGTTTTAGTTTTTATTTTTCGTTTTTCTCGTTGGCTGGAGGCAATTAAATAACACGGGGCAGTCATAGCTAACAGGGCGAACGATTATATAAGTCAACGCTCACATATTTAATTGTCTTTAACTACTCCAAAAAATATAATCGTAATAATATTACATGCTCTTATGCATTTTTCTTTTAGTTCGGCCCGATTGCAACAGATACTCATAATTGTTGTCTTTCCCTTTTTTTTTTAGTTTTTTGGGGGCTAAATGAAATAAGAGCCCATTGAAAATATTTCCTGCGGGTTGAAGTTCCGTTAACGGTTATTAACTATGCATAATGCTGCCAAGAGTTAGGCGACAACAGGTAGAGATGAGGAGAGCCAAGTTAAATGATTTTTAAACCACCAGTTTGGCTTTTCGCGTAATCATAAAGGCCAAAAAAGCAAAAACCCGTCATCGGTGGCTGCGCTGTGCCAGTTACATGGACTACATTTCGAGATGATCTCTTGTCTCTGGGACCCCGAATCGAATCTCCATCAGCAACCAGTTAACCAGTTAACCAGTCGTAAACCGGAACTGGCCCGCATAACGGTAACCAAGACAAAGCCCGATCTTCCACTCCCCCCTCCCCCTCACCTCTCTTGGCCAACTCTCACTCTCACTCTTACCTGAAAGTCTCTTGCATTATTCATCCAAATCGGCGGCAACATCCACATCCACAGCCACACTGTTAAGGCATTTTCAAAGTCTTCCTCTTGACCTTGGACTCAACAACACGGCAACAACTTGTCGTTGTCGTCGCCGTATTGTGGCCAAAACCAAAGCCAAAGCCAAAGCCAATGTTGTTGGAAAGCAGCGCCAAAAGCGTGTGCCACAAAAGAAAGCCAAACCACTTTTACTTTCAAGCTCAAGCCGCGTCGAGTCGAGCCGGCGAAATGAGGCAATGGCAATGCAACGCTGGTGGCTGTGGGCTTATGATTTTGGCGCCAAAATCCATTGCACACTAAGTAAAAGATATTAATTTTAATGTAATGAAAAAATATTTGTATAATAAAGAAAGTACCTATAGGTATTTAATACTTTTAAAGGGCTTAGATCACATAAAAGGTCTAAAATCAGGTTACAATTAAAACAGTTTACAACAAGTAACAACCTTAGCCAAGTTGTCCTTAAAATTATTTAATAAATTTATTTTGCATATATATTATATTAAGATAAGCCCTTTATAAAGATTTTTTTCAAGAACAATATATACTGTTATATATACAAAGCAAATTCTAAAGTTAGACAAAGGGAGCTATTGACGATTAAAGACAAACCTTTGGCGTTTTAAAAACCCTTTAATATCTTTTGCCTGTTTTTCATTTTATTATTCCTAGAGTACCATTATTTTCTCTTTTTCCCTTAAATATTTAAGAAACCTATAATTTAAGATATCTTTTCACTGTGTAGAATTCAAAAAAGGAAGTCCAAAGAAAGTGAATCTCCTGGGATATATCCACTTAATAAAAATGAGTCATTGTACCTGTGATTCACTAAATTACCGCAAAACAGGAAGACATCAAATAATTGACCTACTTAAGCGGAAATGTACAAATAAACTTTATTGTACCCTCAATCAACCATCTTTTGTTATCATAAACCACAATTTCCCTTTTACATCTTCTCAACACGATTGTGAAAAACTCAAAAATCAAGAACACCCTACCACACTTCCCCCAATTTTAGTGATATGAAAAGTTTGTGTGATCTTGACATGTTTTAGCCTAATATATAACACATGATTTAACGTCTAGTTTGCAGTTTTGTATGCTTATACTAATTACATTCAAATGTAATTCATTTTATTTATTTATTTTGTTGGCAGCTTGTGATCTCTTGTTTTGGGATTTTGGCTGCTGCTATAACAAATGCGACGCAGAAAATCACACATATTTTTGCCGATTTTATTGTTCTCTGGGAATGAACCTTTTTTTGGTGCTATTTTTAAGTGAAAATAAATGGATGAGAGATCTGTGGGGATTTAAAGAGACAGAGCGAGAAAAACACAATCGTGAAATGGTCAAGATTATACGCATTCCCTAAGGGAAGTATCATTGGGGTTGAAATGATTAGAGTTTATGCAGAATAGCTCAAATTTAAACATCTTAAATACATTTTAAATAATATTAAAATATAAACTCTTAAATTCCTTATCAACCCTAATATAAAACACATTTTTAGAATCAAAATTAAGGAATGGTTTTAGTTCGCTTTCTTGTAGTCACTTATTAAGATTTGTGTCAGAAACATTTACAATAAGCAAACGTATTATTTGGATTATTATTAGTTTCTGTTTTGAACGTTTGGATCTATTTAAATGATGTATTAAAATATATTAAATGGTCAATTTTCATTTAACTTTAGGAGGGAATTCAACAATATCAAGCAACAATTACCATAAATATTTAATTACTCATTGCATTTTCCTAGCGTTTCTGTTAGTGATCCATCAAGATCCCAAGTACGTTGAAGAAACATTCCCAATTTGTTTTATCTCCTTTCCTTATGGAAAGACACATTTTATGAAGTTGCTGCTGCATTGTTTAGACATAAAAGCCCAGAAACCATTTCTTTTTGCCATTACTAGCCGATGTTGCAACACCCTGGGGATACTTAAAGATACTTTTGCTTGGCAGCCTCAGTCGCTGCATCAGCTGCACATGATAATGAAAACTTCTCGTGGATCGTGGATTGGGGATAGGGAATCGGGCCGTAAGTGCTGACCTACTTAACAGGCCCCCGGGTGGGCGAATGGCAAAGGGGGCGGGGCATGGCGGAAGGGGGAGTGACAGGCAAAGGAAAAACCAAAGGAGAAATAGACACCGTCTAAACAGAGTCAGAGATCGCAGATACACATATCCAGACACATTCCACTGGCAATGCACAAACATTTCTCTCTTTTTCGATTTGATTGCCTTTAGTTTGGCGGCAAAAGGGGGTGGTTCTTGGGGCAGTGGGCAGGGGGGGTGGTGGTGCTGAGGCCCCAGTCTGGTGGAGTCTATTTTACAGCTGCTGACCCACTTTTCCCAAAGTCAAGAAAATTTTTGTTGCTCTGGCTGTTGTTGTTCCTGCAAAGCATAGAACATTTCTTTCAATGCGCCCAAAAGAAAAAAAATAACCGAGAAATTGAAAGTGAATTCTGGTGTTGGGCTGCTGCAGCCACTCCCCCTGCCACCCCCCCAACCATCCCGCACCCACCCTCTTCACCGCCCCCCTGCAAACAACTCAACAATGCCGCCAAGCAAACAACAAACAGCACCAGCAACAACAATTAACAACAATTTCAATTTTAAGGGAGCATTATACACACATATTTAGTCGCACATACACATAGAGAAAAATGTTCTCAAATAATTAAAAAAAACCGAAGCTCCAGTGGATTTTTTTAGTTTATATGTAAGCATTTTTGTTATAAATTAGCTAAAATACGCCGCACAGCCAAAAGAATAACTGTTTTGAGCAGCTGATGACCTAACCTATCGATTCCAGGCCAATTTGGGAAAATTTATTTTTTGACCGATTTTTTCATTTTTGATAAGGGGTTACATCATCATTTTTTGCGAAAATCGGTTAAAAATAAAATTTTTTAGCTGTAAATGCCAATCGATTGGAAATTTTGTGACGAATTCAAAAAGGTATCCCATTCCTATATTTGGTTATTAATTCTTAGCATTTTGATAAAAAAACGAGAACTTTAGTAGATTTTTTTGTGATTTTGGCCATAAAAACCTTACAGGAGTCACTTAAATTATGCAAATTAGAAAATATCTAAGACCAGGTTAAATACAGGAACTTTGTATATTAATTCATATTTGTATATTAATAATAGTTTTACTGAAAAAACGTATGATTGGGGATAGTTACTTCTTTAGCAATAATATTATTAATTCAAATGTTTCGTTTTCAGTGTGTATATATTTCTTTATGACTTCAGGGCGCATATTTAGGTTTGTTTGTATTGCGTTGTTTGTATCTGTGTGCAGTAAAGAAAAAAATGTACAAAAATTGGGTCAATTTGTTGTTGCTGCTCTGTTTTCGGTGGGGCGTTCTGCTTGCAACAAGTGTCTGGCCCTTTGGCAGCCATCTCGTTCGCTCAGCGGACGCGGGTCTTGCCCTAAGATAAGTAACGGCCCCGCCCCCTCGTACCGCTGCCCCCCCTCACCCCTGCCGCTTTTCCACCCCTCACCGCCCCCTCGAAAGATTGATAAAGTCGGCGACGGCGACGTCGACGCCAACGCAGCTGAAAATAGAAGCGCGCGCAGCTTTCTTGGAAGACTTCGTTTTCGTTTGCGTTTTGCTTTTTTGTCGACTTTTTTTTCGAAAAGGGCGCCCCTTGTAAATTTTGACGCACAAACACACAGATACCCATTGATTAGCCATGTGTGCGTGTGTTGGCGTTGAGATTATTTTCTAGCATTTTTTATATTTTTATTGTTGTTGCTGGGCTCTGTAAGAAAAGTAGGCCAATGGGTCTTTGGGTGAGTGGTTTAGATTTAGTTTTTTTTTTGTCTCGCTCTCTTCCTCTTGCTTTCATTTGATTTTGCTATTTTTTTCAGTTGCCTTTTATTAAGGGAGTGTTCTATTAATTTTACACATTTATTTTGTTATATATTTTATTCATCTGACATACATTTAGTTTTACTTTGGAGTGTTCTATTGATTCAATTTAGTTATTTTATTAAGAATTTAATGCAGCTGACAATCATTTACATTTAATAAAACATTAAATGACTATATAAAATTACAAATGCCCTTTTTATTTAGGAATTATCTTACTAATTTAATGATTTCCATTTTCATATCTTAACCCCTTAGAATAGTCGTCCTAATTCTTCTTAGCAGGAAGAGATACAGGTAAAAATGTTCAAGTATTAATGACTATATTAACCATATTCATAACTTTTAAACGATTTGACTTAAAATATATTTAGAACCAAGTAAAATTTCGATATAGATGTGTTCAAAAGTCCCGAACTTTTAGCTTTTTCTGCCTTTCAACTACCACTACTTTCTTTCTTTCCCCTTTTTCTTTACGTGTAAATGCCTAACTAGGCCCATAAATTGTTTTAATATTCCCCTAAGGGTGCGTTACTTTTCCCAAAAGATACTTTTACTATGCGTAAATTATTTCTTTTTAATGTCCGTTGGAGCTGTGTAATTGTTTCAAATGGCAGTGCCGACTGATTGGACTGAGAGAAGGTAGATAGATAGATAGATGGATAGCATTTCCACTCGACAAGTTGCGTAAGGAAAATATCGAAAGGGGGAGAAGGGATATCATTTTCGGCTGTGGGTCACTTTGGCTAAACAATTTAGTTGATGATGATTTACCATCTGGCCAGCTCGCACACAAAATGTTTCTATTTTGCGTGGTACGCTTGATTTATAACGGAAAATTCGTTTAAGCAAAACAAAACGCTAAACAATTTTTGTGGGCCACGTTAATAAGCGCAACATAACGAACATAATATCTTAACTTGGTCATCAGGCAGCAGACAGCCCAACAAAAGAAAAGGCATCTTTAAAGCAGCAACAACAGCAGTCGTGACTATTACATAACCCCCACACCACACTCAGATACAGATACAGATACAACTGCAGATACAGATACAGGCCGTCGAGAGTGAGGCTGAATCTCAGACTCTGGGCCCGAGTTTGCGTTTGAGTCTGGGTCTTAGACTTTGTGGCCAACATGGCGTCGTCGAAAAGAAAATAGTCAATGTATTGTGGAAAGAAAACAACAAAGCGCGAAGAAAAAGAGGTGAGCGATTGTTGTTGTTGCTGCACTGGGAGAATCGGTTTTGATTACACCTTTACTTTTATGGCAATCATAGTTGGTTGTTCTTCTTAATTCATAATAAAAATATAATTTATTGACAAGAGTTTGAATGCAGGTACAAATAGTTATATAACAAAAGATCTCCAGAATTTTTATAACAAGTGGTGGATAGAGCTATTGAATATTTAACATTATATTTTTAGATCTTATTATCATTTGATTAATTAAAATGATAAAATTGAATTCTTGTGAAGCAAAAATGTTTAATAAATAAACTTGCAATATTTTCCTAGCAAAAGAAAAAATGTATTAAAAGTTTAAAAAATGCTAAGAAATGCTTGACACTTTTTGAAATTCAATTTCTTCAACATAAGAGCATAAAATATTTGCAAATTGTGTCAATTGCGGAAAGTGTTTCAACTTGTTGAATATATAACAAAGTACTATATCAACATTATTAATATGTATATTATTTTTAAAATGACAAATTTTTCTTAAATTAGCATAAAAACTTGAACAATATGCTTTACACTTTTATAAATTTTTAGAAACTCCCAATTTAAAAATCTTTTCTTTGGATGTAGCCGAATGGCCCATTGTTGTTGCAGCGGCTGTATTAGATAGCAAAAGTCAGTCGCAGTCGCAGTCGCAGTCGCAGTCGAAGTCGAAGTCGGCATAGAAAGTGAAACCACTCTGTGTTGGCCACACGATCGTCGTTGCCAAGCGAATACCAACGCAAAAGAGAGGGAACGAAGCCTGGCTCTAAGATATAAGCCAAACAACTAACTATTACTCAATCTGTGCTAAAAAGAAAAAATAAAGATAGATAGATAGATGTAAAGTTGGTCTCCCTCTCTCTCTCCCTCTCTCTCTATCGCTCTTTCTCTCGCCATCTCTTTCGCCGTCTTGGGACATGAAAATAAAAATGAAGTAACCCACTTTTTTCCGTTATGGTTTTTATAGTCGCTGCAGCTAAAGTTGGAGATGAAGCGCCGCGGAGGCACAACAATGCGGCGCGGACAAAGTGGAACTGGAGTGTGAAAGATGGATTGGATGACAACTGAATCGAGATGGATCGGGATCTGGAGATTCAGCTGGCGCTGGAGCTGGAGCAGTTCACCTCAATAACGGACCCAAGAAACCGAAAGTGACGCTGATCGAAGGGGTCCAATCTTTCATCTTATGTACTATCCCTTTTTAAATTGTTGTAGTCCATTCATGTAACTGACTATGTTAGTGACTAGCTCTTAAAAGCAAAAGTAAATATATGAAAGAGTACCAGTTTTTATTAATATCAATAAATCAAATGATAAATATACCATGCCATTCTTGATTATTGAATTTATAATGTTTTAATCGAATTAATGATTACTCAGAAAAATTGTCAAACAAAGTAAAGTAGAGCAAAAAAGCAAATAATAGTAGCAACGATAAGAAGAGGTCTTATAAATAAATTTGTGCAAGAAGTAGCCAACCTATCTTATAATATTATTATCGTTTTCTTCTAATGTGTTTTCATTCCTTACCTTTCTCATATTTTGCAACACTTCTGAATTTATTATAATAATAACATTAATAAGGGGAGGTAGTCTGTCTTCAATAATAGTTAATAGAGAACACTTTTCAATAACATTAAATATGGAATTTGCATTTTAAACAACAATTTTTACCAATTACGCATGTATATTTTGTTAAGAAATGTACCAATACTTTTTATTTTATTTAGTTGATTAAATAATTTGAACCTTTTAAATTAAATGAAGTATAATGTTTTCATATTAATTCAATATATGTCTTTATAAATTCTGAACGTACTAGGTATCCCTTAATTCCCTTTAGTATTTTCCTTCCTGATTTAAATCCTGTCAACATATCACCCCAGCCTCTTTCATTGCAGCAATTAGCATTTATCAACGCGTCGCACAGGTAAGCCAGAAAAAAGTGTGTTTGCTGCCTCATCTGCTCGTTGCAGTTGCAAATTTATCACTTCTTGCTGCCGCCACTCATAACTCATACGCCGCGTGGCCGCGCCACTTGCTTGGCGCTTAGTTTGGCAGTAATTGTGCGGCAATTTTTGTCCGCCTGCCAAAACGCAGTTGCATGTTGCATTCAATGTGGAGAAGCATTGGGGGGAAACTTTCACCTTAATCCGCTTAGAACCCTTATCAAAGTCGAGCTTAAAAGTGAAGTATGGGCTAATTTGGGGTCTGTGGCTACCAAGCGACACCCACAAGTTCAAAGCAATTTCACTTTTGTTTTTTTTCGGTTAGAGTGCATGCGCAATTAGCTTTCATCAATCAAAGTACTCAACAATGCAGCTAGACAAATTGGGCGCACGCAGCAGCAGCAGCAGCAGCATTTGACCAAGATAGAGATTCAGATGGAAAGAAAGTTTGGGCCACCGCCTTGGGTTTTCCGACCCAAAAGGGCTTAGCTCGAACCCAAATGTCTGTAAGTGATTATCTGCCCCAGGTCGTCATGGCATTTCATGGCATGCGTTTTTTTCTGGGAGATTTTTCTTGTTGGCCTTTTTGTTTGGGCTTTCTCTGGCGCGTTAATTTGTCGGTTTCTCGAGTTGCATTAATTCTTTTTCGCCTTGTCGTTTATAAATTTGCTTTTCGTTTTGGGTTTGTCTTACTGTCAAATTGTGTCAACACGGCCGCCTTGCAATTGTCTGGGGGTCCGAGCTCTTCCCTTTGGTTCCCTGCCTGTCGCGCCTGGCAGCCCAAAATGCATTGGCCTGTCTTATTTGTCCCATCGGAAGACAGCCCAAAAGCAAGACACTGCCCCTCTCTTTCACTCACATTTCGGGGCTGACATGGTGCGTCTCTTTCTAGTCTTTGGCCCCCAACAGATCGGTTTTGTCGCCTAAATATGGCCGACATTTAATTAGACATTTTTTGGCAGCGCTTTTCAATTCATATTGTGTCTTGGGCTAATTGCAGTTTGGGGCATAATTTTGGGAAAGAAATAAAAAACCAGAATAAACCATACAGGGCACTTAGTGTTTTTAATTGACTTGGTCATAAAAATATCATTCCAACAAACGGTTGGAATATGTTTAAGTTAAGTGGTTGCCAACGCTTCGATTAAGTATTTAAATTAAACTACAAATAAACAAATATCAGTTTATTACTTTAAGGGGCTTATTAAGCACGTTTACTTTATTTATTATAATAAACATTTTTAATAGACAGCCAACAAAACTTAATGGAAAAACGATAGAAATACGGTTTCCGCGATCAATAATATATATTATAATAATATCATTTACTGCATCGCTAACTTTTGACTTCATTTACTATACCTGTAATAACTTTTCAATTTTGAGCTGAAAGAAAAGATGTATTGCTAGAACATAAATTAAAAGCGCAACAAAATCAGTTTCTTTGTATATTGTAAATTTTATTTAATTTATTTAGATTTGCTTTACAGTTTTTCTTTGTTGTTTGTGTATATTTAATTTACGAATATATAAATTAAAATGAGAACATTGCGTTGGCCTTACAAATTAATAGCATTCATATCTTCTGCGCTCTCTCAAAAGCGAATTCCCGCAAACTCGTCGAATTCGCTAGACAATTGTTAATTACGGGCAGGGTTTCCTTCGAGGGTTTTGTGCAGGTAAAGCGGTTACTCGATGTTCCGGGCGATCTGCTTAACAACTAAAGATTTGCTAATGTTTTTTTTTCAGTGTTTCAAGCAGTGGGGAGGGGGGCTGGGCGATTGGGAGTGGATGTGGGCGTGGCATTAAGCATAGAGCAAAGCCGCACACCAATCAAGAAATGTACAAATTTGAATTAGATGTATATAAATAAGTTTTGATTTTTTGTATTTTCCATTTTTTCTTTCTTTCCTGCGTGTTATTTTTTTTTACATAAATATTTTTAACATTTTTCTTTGGCTTAACTTTATGATAAGATATAATGTATAAGATTATGTATAAAAAATGTGCGAAATATATGTTACAGTCGTTAAGAATTAAGTACAAAAATATGCTTTACAATGATAACAAGAGTTTGGGGAAGGGGGGAGTAGAAGAAAATGTACAAAGGAATGCAGATGGTTGTAAACGTTTACAGACCAACGGCTTAAATAGAAAACAATGAATAGTAGAAGGAAAATGGTTCTTACGAGCTACCCACACAGCATTTTGAATCTTTGATTTGACAGAGTCTCTCTCACACACACATACACACACATATTCAGGCAGTCACACACACACTATCGCATGTCCAAAGGACACTTTCTTTGTATCTGCTGCTGCTACAGCGAATGCTCATTGGTGTTGAGGAAGCTGCGGCACACGCGACTCACTTCGGGATTGGCATGGTTCATCAGCTGCATGTAGATCTGCTTGTGCAACTGCAACTCATTGGTCATCTCGCTGAGCTGCCGGATGAGTGCGTCCTTCTCCTTCAGCAGGCTCTTCACCCGCTCCTCCACCTCCCGCGACCGCACCTTGGCCTTCTCCCGGCTCTTCCTCACCGCAATGTTGTTCCGCTCCCTTCGCCGGCGGTACTCATCGGTGCCCTTGTCCACATGCTTGTTGCTGTGCTTGCGATGTTGCTGCTGCTGCTGGTGTTGCTGATGTTGCTGCTGGGCATGCAACTTGCTGTGTTGCTTTAGCAAATGCTGGGCTCCTGCGGCGGCCGCCAAATGTGGCAGGTTGTGATGGGCCAGGACATTGGCGGTCGTTAGATTGGTGAACTGGCTGCCGTTGCTGCTGCCCGTGCTGCCATTGCTGCCGTTGCTGCTGGGCGTAGTGTTGCCGCCGTTGAGGGGATTGCCCCCACCAGACAGGCCGTTCACCCCCGCCCCGTAGCCGTTGTACAACCCACCGCCGTTGCCCATGAACGCCGCCTGCTGGTTGGCCGCCTCCTGGAGGTGTCGCCTGTACTCCGGATCGATGGGCTCCTCCTTGATCGTACTGGAATCGGAGCCCACGGAGCTGTTCTCGTCGCTGGAATTATTGTAGGTGGCATGAACGGGCTGTGGCATGTAGGCCAGGGCTCCTCCTCCGCCGCCACCACCTCCTCCTCCTCCGCCTCCCCCTCTTCCCCCATAGCCATGCTGATTCCTCAGTGTTTGCTGCTGCAGGACCTTTGCTGCCGCCGATACCATGCCACTGGGTGGCAAGGTGGCCGACAGACCACCCGGACTGGTCACCATGTCACTGAAGATTCCCAGTGCCTCCGTGTCCCTAAACTGATCGTCTATCAGGTGCTGCAGATCCAGGGTGATCTCCTGCGTGGTCAGCTCGTCCAGATCCGTTTGGGTGGTGTACTGCTGCAACATTTGCTTCTGCAGCAGGTTGTTGTTGTTGCCCAAGGCGGCAACCTGTTGCATTTGATGCATGGCATGTTGTTTTACAAGGAGTGCGGCATCCTGGGAAGTATTGTTGTTGGCATCGGTTGTCTGCTGCTGAGGTTGCTGCTGCTGTTGTTGCTGCTGTTGCTGCTGCTGTTGCTGCTGCTGCTGTTGCTGCTGTTGCTGTTGCTGCTGCTGCTGTTGTGCCGTGGACATGGCCGTCAGGGTGATTTGGCCAATGGTGGCCTGCTGCAGCGGCGGCTCCTTTTTGAGGTCCAGCTGGGCCAATGTCTGAACGGCATCGGCGTACATCTGCGGCGACTCCATGTTCAGCATTTTCAGTTGCGCGAAGGAGGGTAAAATCTTGATGCCTTGTAGAGCGTTAATTTTGGATGTTTTTTCTTTTTAATTAGTTCAGATAAAGTCAGAATTTTTAATTCGATTATTTTTGCTAAGGCCTAAAGCATTGCACTGAGGTAAGTGGGTCTTTGGAAATGTTTATCGTTTCTCTTTCAAATATATTATTATTTAATATTAAGCTTCATTTTAGGCTGCCTAAGTGTTCACTGCAGCCCAGCATTTTTCGTTTGCCTATTATTTATTTTGTTTTAATTCTTGTTGTTATTGTTTTGGTATTGTATTTTTTATTTTTAATTTCTTATTTGTAAACTGCACTTCTCCGGCCGCACGCGTTCGAACGACTGAAGTGCCGCAGCAGTGATGCAACAGATTTTATACGAGACGGGCCGACGCTGGTGGCTTTTGTTGGTAGTTGCTGTGTTGGTGTTAGAAACGCTCCTGAAGAACCGTTAGCTGAGCGAGCTTTTCTTTGAGATTTGTATTGTATATTTCTTTTGCCAAGACGGAGAGCGCGCGTCCGTCGCCGACAAATGGTAAATTGTAACTGTGACAAAATGCGAACGCGCGGCAAAGTGAAAAAGTCTTTGGCGCAGCGACGCAGCCGAAGAAAAAAGAAAATGAGCGGACGGCGCATGTAACACACACACCGCCTCATCCCTCGTCGCTCCACGCTCGCCATTAAAGCCCCCAAAAAGACGCCGACGTCGCTGTTACTGCGCTGCCTTTACAGCAACAGCAACAAGCAGCAGCAGCAGCAGCAACACCAGCAAGCAGCAACAACAAGCAGCAAAGCAAAAGCAAAAGCAACTACCTGTGGATGAGAGCGAGAGGAGAGCCAAGATCAGGTAAAAAAGCAAAAGTTTTTCCCAATCACTTTTACTCTCGTCGCAAGGCAGTTCACTTGGCAAGTTCTTGTTTTTACTGCCGCAGGCAAAAAGTCCGAGTGTAAACCATTAAACGTAAATAATATGCATTTGGGCTTTTGGTTGTGAGTTTTTAGCGTTTACCACCACACATTAAAGGCAAAATTTAAGTTTCTAGAGGCACAAGTTGAAGGAAATGTATTCCCTTTAAGTAAGAGTATTATTATTAGTTTTATATAATTCATTTATAATATATTATTTTGTAGTACGGAGCAACTATATTATTTAATATTTTTTATAATACAAATAAGTTTCCATATGATAAACATACAATTTTTTGTAATATACATTTTAGCAACAACAACAATAAATATTTAAATTTGTTTTAATGATTTTTAATTATAAAATATTTGATAATCTTAAAACAACTAAATCTTTTAATGGTTTTCTGGTAAAAATTATAATATTTTCTTATTATAATTTAGCAATTTTGTACTTCCTGATATTATAAGTTGCTTTTTTTTAGTGCAGCCTAAAATATTTTTTTAAAAATATGCTAACTCTAGAAAACACTAAGCTAATATTCATAGCTCATAGCTGCCTTTCATTTTTACTACAAAATTTAAATTCAAAATGTTTATTTTCAAGTAATCAACTATAAAAGTATAAAGATAATAAAAGAACGTTGTTTAAAAAAAATTTTTTTTCCGTGTGTTCCGTATGTAAATGCATTTAAATCTGAAGTTAAAGCTAGAATTTGTTTGTGTTTTTGTCAAGTTAAAATATGCAGTTGTTTATTTCATCAAAAAACTCAATGCACCGTTATTCGCTCGATCGAGTGACGTCACACAAAGGCAGCCAAAAAGCACCCATACAAACTCAAGAAACTCACTCACACCAACAAAAGACGAAGTCGACTGAGCAGCCAGCGTTTTTTTTTTCTTGGTGCGCTCGCTTTCATTTTCGTTTGCTTTTGGTTTTTTGGGAGAAGCGGCAGCAAAAGCTATATAAAGAAAAAAAAAAAGAAGCAACAACAACACCACGCCCGCATAAAACCGGCAATCCACTTCGTAACCCCCAACCCCGACCCCCCGATTTTTGGGGCCTTGCCCACTCCGATTTGTGTTTAGACTCTTCATTTATTCGCCTTAGAAATGCAGTTGGATTTTCGGGGGAGTCTTGGTTTTTACATTTTTGGCGCGCATGCGTGACTTCGCAGTCGCAACGCATCAGAGAGCTTTCACGTAATACGCAGCGTTGTCTGATTCAAAATTAAAATCATGTTATGAAATTCATAAAAATTAGCACGCCTCGTAGTTTTGTTTATTTAAATGCAGCGATTTGTAAAAGTCGCCTCTGTCGCATGGCTCTCTTGCGTTTACTTTTTTACTCTCGCCTCCTGAGTTTTCGTGTCTTTAATTTGGGTCAAGTTGTCGTTTACTTTCCGAAGGTGTGCCTCTCTTTTCTACCCCCTTTCTCTCCTCCCTTTTTCCCTCCCCGTTTTTCGCTGTGTATCTACCTTTTGTTTATTTGGATTTTATTAATCATACGCCCCGTGCGCAGTTGGACGATAAGCGGATATTCCGAAGTCGATGACAGGAGCAGCAGCCTCTCTCCCTTTCTGCTTATCAGTCAAGTTATTGCAACGATTTGAAAATATCGCCGATATCGATGACTACATCGAGATTGTGCAAAAAAGAATTTGCTTCCTTATGCGTCCACAAAAGATATACATATAAATGCGAGTGATTTTGAAATCAAAATGATCTCAATTGCACCTTTATTGTTCTTGGGGGATTGCATTATGGGTTGAAATTACCCAAGAATTGATCCGATATCGATCATGGCTTATCAGCTGGGAAAAGTGATGACATCTGTCATTCAAATGAAATAAGATCGACTGATGATCCTTTTTATCTTATCGGCTTATTTATGGGGAAACTACTGGTCAATAAAACAATGCATGGCTACTTTGTGGAGTATTTACTTTTACGTCTTATATTTACTTAGAAAGAAATCAGTTTGTTTTTTGATCTTATTTAGTTTAGTCTACTTAGCTATTACTATGCAAGTCATTAGTGGTCTGAATGTTAATTTTAATAGAAAGTACTTAATTCTTAGATAACACAAATATTAAACTATCGTTTGACTTCCCAAAATAAATTTAAAGCTTCAATAGTTCGTATTCCATTTTTATAAAATATTTGAAAGAAGATGATTAAATTGTTAACATGTTTCCAATTTGCTGAAATCTTGTCACATTTGATTTACAACATATGTTAATTTCACTTTGTCTTGCTTATATTTTTATCAATTTATTATACCTTTCTTAAGATTCCAAATATACATTTTTTAAGGTTTTTCTATTTGCAAGCTAAATAAGAAATGTTACCTTTTGATCAACAGAAAAGGTGTTAGCCCTGATAAGATTAAAATATGCAAAAGTCATCCGCCCCCAAACGATTTCCCTTTGTTTATAACAATGTAAGGTAAACATATGGCTTAACTTTTAAAGTATTGAAACTAAAATTAGTGAAAGTCTAGCAAACACCAATCATACAATGCCTTTTTATCTACCTTATCTATTTTAACTCTTTCCTCGGAGAAGAGGGAAATCGTAGGCGTATTTGTCTCCCCCACAAAAAAGACGACCACGCGAAATGCTTTATAAGATGGTATTTATATATTTTGGCAAACGACTGATAAGACGGCCAAAAGCCGCGAATGCGCGTAAACAAAACAAATACGAGTGGCAGACACAATTCACAACTCAAGTGGCGTTCGTTGCACTCCGCGAAAAGAGTTGTCTGACACATGCGAAAAATCAGACCGAAATTTGTTTATAAACACACTGCCATAATTGAGAGTTGTGGCCAATGATTTCTAGGCAGCGTTTTTTGGTTTTCTGGTTTTTTGTTTTGTTTTGCTTTTCGATTTTGGTAGTCACCTTATCTCGATGATGATGACGAGTTGCCAATTCACTTTGTACTTCCTTAAATTTGAACCCCATCGCAATGAACCCGAGTCGATGGGGTTGGATGACTCGCATGCTTTATTCTCACGGCCCTGCAAATGGGGAATACTTTTCTAAGCACCGGGCAGCGAACACTCTTCGCCGAAGAGCCGGCCAGCCACTTTCATTGGCCATTCGCCTGGCATCAGCATTAAATATTATTAATTTCTGTTGTCATCAGCACAAGGTGAACAGGGAACGGCTCGCTTTCTGTGGAAGTAGAGTCAGAAAGCCAGAAAGCCAGAAAATCAGAAGTGAAGCACAAAAGAACGAGAATCCCCTTTTGGAAAAGAGTTTGGGGTCGTCGAACTGGCTGCATTTTAAATGGTGTTAAGTACAATGCGATTAGGTGGAAATCGCCCGAGTTTTCACTAATTGGGGCTTGTGAAAAATGTATTCGGTGATTGGATGTAATTATTGGGAGCAATGAGTCAATGAAATGGTAAGTTCTAAAATATTGGCAAAAAAGGTAGTCAGCTTTATGTAATGTAAAGTAGCACTTACTCAGTTTTTTTTAGTTTCGTCAAAGAACGTTTATTAAAAGTTTATTATTTATTAAAAGTACTTTTTGATTCAAATATTTTATTGGATCTTAATTAAATGCATTTTGGTTAGTTTTTAATTTGTTGCGTAAGGAGTTCATAAATTTACTTTATAATGAAACTTATGGAATTTCTTACATTTTCGCCCCTTTTGATGATTTTAAATTTTGGCGCTCATTGTCTAAAAACTGCTTGCTGTTTCGATAAGTTTAAAGTAGTTTGTTCGATAAGCTTCAAGTGGTTCGATAACTTGTGTGGCGCCACCTAGCAAATTATGAAGGTTTACTGCTTGTAAGCAGTTTACTGCTACTTAAGTGGCGCCATATTTAAAATATGAAAAAGGTTATTTAGTAATTTGGTTAGTTATTTAAAAGCAATAAATGCATCATTAAGTTGAACCATAATTACCCCATTAATAACTTACTCAATTAATAATTTATTAAATAGTTGCCAGACAATTTGTAAAATTCCACAAAGAAAATTGAAGCTTAACCATTTTTTGTATCCCTTGTGACTTTTAAACCGGAAAGGTTATGGAAACACCGTGTTGCCTCTTACCTTAGGACACATTTAGCCATCCCCACCCACCCGAAAAATACCTCGAAAAAGCGAAGTCGCAGAGCCCACAACTCATCCTATAGGATACCAAACTGCATTTGGCATGCGATCGATGGCCCGACGACAAACGCATTGATTGAAATAGTTTATTTGCGGGCCAGAAGTCCCTTGCTCCTTGGATTCCCCATTCCCCGTTCTCCATTCCCGATTCCCGATTGTCTTGGCCTTTTTGTGTGCTTTCCTCATATTATTTGTGATGTTGGCAGAGCGCAGAGATAATGATGACGAGCTGCCAGCGAGCAGAATCCAGAATCCAGCGAAAAGTTGAAGGAGCCGGAGCCGGAGCCACCCCCTTTCCAGATTTTGGTGGGGATCGGGGGGCTATATAGTGGCCGTGCTGGCCCGACCACGACTGATTGGGATGCCTGGTGAAGCGACGTGCGCAGAATTGACATTTTGTGTGTGCATTTGTGCACAGTGGGCGCGATAAGGTCGCCAAAGAGTCCACTTCTGCACTCCACACTGCACTCCATTCCACACTCCACTCCACCCGAATCCAATCCACATTGCTCCGATTTCCAGGCAAAAGTGCACGACCACAAATTAAAAATGCTCCACAATTGGCCGAGAGATCGAGATCGATCGACAGCTTCTGCAGTGGCAGTGGAATTTTCATATGAGCGCTTGATTTCAGTAAAATTACATACTTGTAATTTTAAAATGCTGCCGAGTGCCGAGAGAGTTGAAAAAGCAACAGCACAAAAAACGCCAGGAATCGCACAAGTCCAGGAATTTTAACCCCAAGTCGCAGTGCCAGTCTGAATCTCAGTCTCAGTCTCAGTCTGAGTCTCAGTCTGAGTTTTCGAGTCGGAGTCCGAGTCGTTGTCTTCCAACTGATCACTTACGCACATTTTATCACAGCCAAACTGGAGACATCGCTCCGTGAGCCTCCTCCTCCTCCTACTCCTCCAACTCCTTGGGATCGAATCCCCCGATCGCTCGATCCCCCGATTCCCCCGAATCCCGCTGCTCTGCGCAGCTTGACAATAAGTGGACCCCAGTCAGGTGGAAAGATACAGCTCGAATGGGGGATACTTGGTTATCCGAGGATCCGCTATTTGTTAGAAAAGTCTTTACACATTTTAAGATTTAAATAAGGATATAAACATTTGTATATGGTTACTAGTTTAAAAAAGACATTTAAGACAATTAATTAAGTTGCCACGAAAATGAATACAAGAAGTAAATAATAGAAAAAAATTAACAAAAATAACCATCAAGTTAGTCACACTTAAACTATATATATATATAGGTTTAATAAAATACAGGTCGCAAAAACTGCTATTCAAAATCAAAAAATCTTTAATGGTACATATGTTAATTAGTTGTATCAAACTTTAATGAATGAAAATGCTTGAATATCAAGGTATTTCCTTCTTTTTAGAAATGTTATTTTTGCAAATAATTAAAATAACCCCTTAATATTTGACTAGCAAAATAGTTTTGTCTCATTCAATTCAAATATATAAAACAAGTTAAAACATTGCACTTTTTGTATTGGATTTAACGAGCTTTAAATTAATACATTAATGGACATTATAAAGTTTAAAGTTGCTGGTTGTAATCCTATGAAAAAAGATTGAGATACCAAAATGTTATTTTAAGCTCTTCCAAACGAATTTATATGGACTTACAGTTGTAAGACATTTCTGAAGCACTCCAGGTAAATGCAAAATGTAAAACAACCGAAAAACAAAATAAAATATAATGTGTCTTGAAAATAAAAACGTTTCATAATGGTATAAAATGATAAATCAGGAAAGGAAGCAAACTTATTTTCTGTTTTGCCAGTATGTATATCATTTTATTTTGTAACTTTTGTGTAGCCCAAACTACCCAAATTACCCCTTAGTTAGCGGGTAGGAAAAAATAAGTTACCGTTCTACGCGCTGAAATTTGTTGTGCCATCCGACGATCCGCAGATCCGAAGATGCGAAGATCCCAAGCTGCTGTTGCTGTGTTTTCAGTTGGCCACAACTGGATGGATGGATTTCTCGACTGTCTGCGACGATCCTCCTTGTCTGCCGTCGTTTTTGTCGTTCTAGCTTTTGTTGCCGGAGTGGAGCATGAGTAGCAAGAACAACAAACTATCGATCGCTGGCAATCGATCAAGTATTTCGCGTACATTATCCGAGATGCGTGGGATAATTCTGTTCTAATTTGTAGAGGCCCCGAGTTAGTGGGCTCCAACTAGACTTGACTTCGGGCCAAAAAGCAAAGCAAGAAACACCTCGAAAAGCCACTTCCATGCGGGGCACGCACCAATCTTTGTCTGCCTTTTGATATTCATAATTAAATATTGAGTGAATTGAAATGCGAGGAAGTTAGAACTTAGTGGGGAGGAGAGGAAGTTCCGAACTTCCTGCACTTGTCACAGTGACAAGAAAGGTGCGCGCCATGCATGCAAATGAGCTGGACTACCGGTAATCAGGTGAAACGGTCACGACCTGTTAATCGTTTTATGATTGTAGCGGTGCTTTTGTTTCCTGTGCCTCAACGGTACTTGCCACATTGCCGCAAAAGAAAACCAAAAGCCGAACACCGAAAACCCCAATCCCAAAACCCCCAAAGTGATGTCTGCTTTTCCTTTTGTTTTCGCCCAGGGAGCCGCAATTTTATTTAAATTGTAACACAAACTTCCAGACAATTGCCCCGAAACTCGAAAAACCCAAGAAACACCAAGAACCCAAGAACCCGATCCTGATTTCGATTCCTCGTCCGATTCGCAAAGCCAATCCTTATGCGTTATTCATGAGGCAAAAAAACATTGCGATCGCCTGTACCAATTGCCAATTGGTTCGACTTTTGAGCTGGCTCTTCGGCGTTGGCGGTTTTCTCTGCCGGCTTTTGTCAATCTCATGGCTTAGTGGCATCGAATTGAAGTTGGCTTGGTTAAGTGGTTCATTGTCACCCCAGCGCCCAATTAGACACCTGAGTTTTTGGTGCATGCATGCCACATGTGCCACGTTCTTTTATTCAATCAGATATATTCATTGCCCCGATCGCGAATCTCAACTCTATAAGGAGTGTGATTGCTGGTTGGAGTGTGTAAATCAACCAACTTGGCTTCAGAATAACAGATTTTCTATTTTAAATATTACTTGGGGAATAGGTAGATATTTTGTTCTGTTACAGATTACATTTTTATTAGACTTTTGGAAATTATTTAAAAGGCCTTGCTGACATTTTCATTATTTCAAGTGGTCGTGTTTTACTTTCTTAATTTGTTTTTTATTTTAAAAAACTTATTTGTCATTGTCTGTTAAGTTTCTTGAAAAATCTCTTTGTGCGTAAGTAACATTTTTATTTTGCTCTATGAATTTATTTATGTGTCTTTGCTGTGATAATAATTTAGATTTCATTTGTGTCTTATTATAGATTTAAATATGAATATATACATTTTTGTTTTATATTAATTCGAATCTTAATTTATTTCCTAGTATATTAGTTTTTTTAGTTATATATGCTAACTTGTATTTTGTTGGAGATTCTGTTTGTAAATTAGTGTGTTGATTTTTGTCCAGTTACTAGAATTTGCATGTATACATAAATTAGTTGTTAGGTGCAAATATGGTAAAAAAAATTATGATTTATCCATTAATTATGGTTTATCCATTATTTTATTTTCAAACGCCATTATTTTATTTCTACAGGCCATTGTTTTAGTACAATTATCCCTCTTTTGCTTGCTATTCTAATCTACTTAATCTATTCCAAGCCAGGCAGAACATTTCCCACTGAAATTCCAATCAAATCTCGCTCTTCTAATCCAAATCCTAACCCAACATCTTGCAGATACTTTCCCACTTGGTGACATGATTCTACTAAAAAAGACTAAACAGAAATTTACATATTTCGACTATTTAAAACACTTTGGCTTTGGCTTAAGGCAAATGCCCAAGAAGCTCTATAAATAGTAAAAAAGTCTATATATATAAATACACATATGTGGCTAGCTGCATGGGACAGACCAAAACGGCAAATCAAAAAGCTGTTCGAAATCGTAAATGGAACAAACCGTTCCCCTTAAGTTATAAATATATTCGGGAATATAGACGAGTGGATACCTAGATGCCTATATGCCTAAATGTCCAAATGCCTAGATGATCTGTGCCCCGTTTTGAAGGTGAACCCGCCAAGGATTACGTAATGCGGAATTACAGAATGCAGGAACAGGAGCAGCCAGTCCTCCTCTCGAAATGGCTGAAATAAATGCACGTAGAACGGCAAGCGAACGCTGGCAAATAATTAAGTATTAGAAATGTTCAGCGGAGGAGAATTCCGTGGAAAATCGAATGGCAAAAAATAAAAGGCATCAAAAGCATCAGCAGCATGTTGCAGTTGTTCCCAGCTGAGAGCTGAGTTGTGGAGGCCTTTTAGCCAAGGCTTTAGACTTCTCGGCCAGACAGGCTGACGTTCGCCTAGAAAGACAGCCGCACTGGAGCCAACTCCGCCCGGAGAAAGGAGGGGGCGGGGCGGGGCGGAGAAAGGGGCAGGTGGCCAACCAGCCTGCAGCATGCAGCATGCAGCCTGCAGCCAACTAACCAATTAGTAAGCGCTGCACAGAACGCGTCTACAATTGTGAGAACCTTAGACCAGGCCAACAAGCCATAGGCCGTGTGAGTATGATGAAATGTCAGCAGGACCAGGAGCTCCATCGACATGCACTCGCCAAAATAGTTTTTAAACTAATGACACTATAAAACATTATATTATTGTTAATTAAAATAATGCAGGTTATTGACTTTTAATTGACTGAACTTGATAAATAAACAGGGGTGGTCAAAAGTATTTGCACAAATTACACGTACTTACTCCTAAGAAATGTGGAAATACTTTTGACCACCCCTGTATATAAATAATACATAACCAAGAAACAAGTTAAATTCTTTGACTAGAAAAATACACAAATCTAAAAACTGATAATAAGGGTGTTATAAGAAAACAATAAAGTATTAATGTCACTAAACCATATATTAATTTCATCACAACTTGACTAAATGTTATACATTCCAAATATGAAATAATTGATTACCTATATAAATAGACCACTCAGCTTTCATTCACATTTAAAAAACTTCGATACTGACCTAATAACTAAATTAACAACAAAATGTACTTATAATTAGCAAACGAAACCAAAATATATTTAGTGGACTGACACTTTGAAATTGGGGCCAATTAGTCAAAGCCTTTTTAAATAAAAGAACAAATGTTTAAAATGGATAAGAACTAATAGTTTTATCTAGAGTTATAGAAAATTAAATCACAAACTTATATGGCCAAGCCCAGAAGGCTTTCTTAAAAACCATTTTACATTCCTAAACTATCATGAAGATAAATAGAAAATAAAACCTAAGGCTTTTGTAAGTCAATCCCCTTGAAATTATTGCTCTATTTATTTATTGAATATATATAAAATATATAATATAGAAACAGAATCTCAATCTGGTATTCCCCTTTCTGAATATCCTTTAACCACTAAACCCCTTTTTTTCTAAGTGTCTTGGAGGCAGATGAACCCCAAGAACGGGTGCCCGCTGCGTGGATCGATCCTTATATGATCCGTTGCCAGCGGCAAACGTTCTATTTTGACAGTCATTATGATTAATTTAAATCATTAGGCAGCCCGGGCAGGTAGACAAACCATCGAGGAGCCGCGCGAGTTCCTATATTTCATTCTAATTAAATGCAAGAGGGGGGATGCGAAAGCGACATCAGTTGGAGCTGGATGTGGATGTGGATGTGGATGTGGTCCTGGTGTCCAGGAATCGGAGACCCTGGCTCAAGAGCTGGCTTATTCGCGGAAGAGACAAGCTGGCGACAACGACACCGATGGCTGGAAAAGGCAACGATGACCATTTGCAGCCGAATGCAGGGAATGCATCATCTTCGATCGCGGTGGAGAGTGTATCGATTTATCTGAGTTTACTATATATCTCCCTGCTATCTGTTAGTCACTGCACGTGGCCATGCCCACCACCACCGCCGCCGCCCCCTTCTCGACCAGCTGAATTTTCTTGCGAACCTCTATTTAAGGACATGGCGAAATACTCGTGCTCCTGTGTACAAGTGGGCCCACCACGCAAATCCTCTAGAGCATTCTGACCATATTGGCTGGGGCTAAAAAATTCCTGGCATAGTTTAAGTGTATCGCTTTTTGTTGTTGTTGTTGTTGTTGTTGTCAGTGGGGACTTGAAATGTCCAGCAAAAGAGGGGCTTTAAAATCTGGAAAAAAAAGAAATTACAAAATAACAAATTAACTAAATTAACAAAAGCTGATAAGCTTAAACAATCACGATAAAATGGCGCACAAAGTAATTACAAAATTCAATCACGAAGTATTTTTCAAGGGGGGAGGAGCCAACAGTACTATCTATGTATGTATATATATCTATATACCTATTTTAACCAAAACCCCCAATCTATGCGCATGCGCAGCGAATGAGTATGCATATGGGGGGCGTGGCCTTCTAATTAATTAAGCCATAAAGCCAGCCGCCTCTGCAAAATGAAAGACAGCGGCACAAAAAACGAGTGAGTAGAGTGGGGGGCTTTCCATGTATATAATGCTCTTTTCCGCCGATCGAAGAGAGGAATACAGGCAGGCGTTCTCTTTCGCAAAGAGAGAACCGGTTCGGCCCAAGTTTGGAACGAACGTCGTCGTTGTATTTTTCAAAAACCGAAGTTTATTAGGTATTTGCACGCCATCTGAAGCACAACGTCAGCCATCGATCGCAAGTTTAGCTCGTCGTTTCGAATCGTATTTGGAATGAACCACAATAAAATCGCCACAAATAAAGTAAACAGTCCAAACAAGTGCCTAGCGACAAATAAGCAAACTAAATGCAACGCATACGGAACAAACAAAAACACAAGTATTTCCCATAAATATTTCCCATAACTGCACGATATCCAAACAAATGGAAAAAGGATTTTTCAAATAAAAATACTTTAAAATAAATTTGAAGAAAAACGGAAATTAAAACGAGGAGACACTTAGAGGAAGACTTCAAGAGCTAATCATACAATTAAATAAAACCCCAAGCCATAAAAAGACGTAAAGAAATAAAAGGAAGAAAGCAGCATACAAAAATAGATACAATTTTAAAATTTTGACAAAATAAAATAAAACTAAATAAACTACAAAAGACAAAATTTAATAAATCGGCGAGCGAAATAAACTTCAATAAAAGCAAATCCACACCAGGATATAATGAAATAAAACAAATCAGGAAGAAACTAAATCGCTAAATAACAGAAAAAAGAAGCAAAGAAAAAAAAACATAATTTAAAAAACACTGCATGTAAGCAATAAATTAAATTTAAACAAAAAGCCATATAGAAACTCCAAGCCATAGCTACAGCAACTTGAACAAACAGTCACACAAAACCCACAACTTATAAAGAACTCCCAAAATAAACCAAACGAGAACAATATAAATTCAAATCTACCGCCAAACCCCTTTGCTTTGCAACACTCAGCCACGGCATCCCTGGGTTTCCGCCACATTCCAACACTGCAGGACTGTCAGCTGTCAATTTTCCTGTGTGTGTGTGCGTGCGTGCGTGTGCGTGTTGCAAAACGTCGGCGTTGCACTTAAAAAATTAAATAAAACCAAAACCAAAAAAACCCGGGTTGCTAACAATTTACGGGCTAAAGCGTTAGCCCCCCAGGCAACCGGGCCAAAGAAAACCGCCCGAGAAACGCTCGCGCGTTGTCAGTATACAAGCGAAAAAACGCCAGCAAAACGCGCGCGTTGTTCTGTTTTTGTGTGTAGTTTTATTTTTGGAATATAGAAAAAACGCCAAGCGAGCGGATCCGCAATCCGAGAGGAAAGTATAACAAAAAAAAAAAGAAAAAAAGTGTGCCGCGGCCGGCCCCAAAAACCCAAGCAATAATAGACGCGCGCGGTGCCTTGGATTTCTACGGCTCCACGGTGGAGAACTTTTACCTCAGAATGGATCCGACGCGGGGCGACTCGCGCTACAACCTGAACTACTCGATGAGTAGTATCGGGTTAAGTCTGGCGGATCCGGCGGATATGTACGGCAACGCCGCCCTCGGCGGGGCACGCCCACCCTCGGGCGGTCTGCTCCAGAACATGGGCGGTGGTGTGCCGCCCATGCAGCGGCCAAATCCCGCGGGCGGCGGAGCACCCCCATCCACCCAATGCCAAACGCTCCACAGCCCACAACACGCCTCCCAACAGCAGCAGCAGCAACAGCAGCAACAGCAACAACAGCAGCAGCAACATCAACAGCAGCAGCAACACCCCCAGCAACAACAACAACGGGGACTCAAACGTTCCGGCAGCGATTGCTACGAGGATCACCATCGCTCCTCCGGCGGAGGACTCACCCTCCAAGGACTCGACAGCGTGTCCAGCGGAGCGGTTGTCGATGATGCGGTGGACAGCTATAACCCACTGCCCAACAAGAAATCACCGCCCGCCAATGGCAAAAAGACAAAGGGACGTGTCAAAATCAAAATGGAATATATCGACAACAAGCTGCGTCGCTACACGACCTTCTCCAAGCGCAAAACGGGCATCATGAAGAAGGTAAGATCGCAGGAATACCCATCCCCACTCACCCATCCCAAACCCCAACCCCATACGATCCCAACCACGATTGGGATTCTGGCAATTGGGATGTTGACATTGGGCCACGTTTCCAGCGCATGTGCAATTAATAAATGCTTCGGGGATTCAGTTCCCTAAGAACTGGCATTGTTCTGACTCTCTCTCCAGGAAGAGCGGGGACTTATCGTCATCTGGCCATCGGCACAGTGGTGAAGATTGGAGGGGAAAAAGACTTCAAAGTACCCAATTAGATTCCGAAATTGGATAGTAAGGTTTCCTAACAAGAATTCTTCGTTAGTAATGTATATAGAAATATTAAAAAGTGGAGGTTCTCCACACTTTCTATTAGAAAAACAGATATTCGTAAATTCAGATAACGTTTTGCTTAGTTATTGGTATTTCCCATTCTTACCACAAGAACTTCTTAATGGGTATAAATAATCTAATTGGCATTGTGCAAACAATTAAACTGCCAGACGTACTTCTAATTGGCAAGTGTTGTGATCTGCAATTTCCCAATTATAGCACTTATCAGAAAAGTAGTTAGACTTAAAAAGGATTGGGGAAAAAGTTACTAAGTTTGAAGTCAAAATCAAATAAAGTTAAACCTTCTTTTTTAGAAGAACATATCAACAAATAAACCTATGCTTGATGAAGATAATTTAAAACAATAACTCATGTTTAGATATTTTACTAATGTAGTTCAGTTGTAGATTATATTGCAAATAAAACTTAAAATCAATCTATTTCGAGTCGGTTTTATGAGTTAAGTTAAGACATGACAATGATGCCACTAAAGTCTCATTACCTCCTATTCCATAGCATTTATATTCAGGGAATTAAAAGAAAGATTTGTTTCAAGATTTCTTTATATCATTCTGAAATGAATAGACATTCAACCACTGTGCCTGTGAACTTACCTCGCTCCGCTCTAGAACAGTAGCTGCAGATCCTGTGGTTTCTGGCCAGATCGCGTCTGTTTAAGCCAACTGTTTGGCCTCTTTGGCGGCGTTGTGTAAGCGCGGTAGCCCACGATTCCGCGTTTCCCTTTGTTTTCGGCTTCATAAAATGTTAATTTGCCGCCGCAATTGCATTCAAAGGAGCCTGCCCACCAGTTACTGCCCACAATCCATTGCCCGCCACTCCTCCTCTAAAAAAACAATTGATGCGTGCTCCTTGCGGATTCTGCCCCACTCGTTGCAATGTGGCCAATGCCTTGGCATTTTCAAATGACCAATTTTCACACGCAAACTTACATAATGCCCCTGCATTTGCTCCTGCTGCTTTCCATCGATCTGGGGGCCGCATATGAAATTTTTCACATATTTGAAATAGACTTCTATGGCCGCCAAGCCAAACCCCCGATCAAAATCAGACAAAAAAGCATCAACATCGCGGCGCTAAATCACGATCTCAGCACGATCTTTGCCCAAGACACAAAATCTTATGAAATATTTGACCCAAGCAGGCCAAAGAAACAAAAACGTAGGAGCTCTACAATTGAAAAGTTGAATGTTTTGCAAAAAACGAAGTTTTAAATACCCTCGATAATGATATAGATAATTGGATATAAAACAAAATGCATTTACAGATTAAAATATCAAATAAAAACATGTAACTTAATACGCTTTTTAACTTTTATTGAAGAAGAGTTTAGAAAGAAACACTTTTTTTAATGTTTTAAAGCTTTTAATCACAAAACAATTTAGACTTTCAAACAGTCGGTGTTTAACTTTTATTGAAAAAGAGTTTAGAAAGAAACACTTTCTCAATTGCTCCAAAGATTTTAATTACAATACAATTTATACTTTCAAACAGTTGGTGTTACAATTAATTTCAAAAAATTCCTTAAAGATATATTTTAAAAGGCCGAATAGACTTTTTTAAAAACTTTGAAACTAAACAAAAACTTACACAGTTATATGTTAGATTCTTTACATTTTTAAAGACTTAAAAAATAAACATAAGCTTACACAGATCCTTTGTATTTATTAAAATCGCCAGAAGAGGTATTTGATCTGAAAGAGGTATTACTTTATCGGTTAGGGCATCCAAAATATTTGACCCCTGGGACGTGGGCTCCCCCGACTGTGGATTGTGGTTCTCGGGGGCCAAACTTATGACAGGCGCACGCCCGGGACGAAAGACCGCTGCTATATGCGTTCCAAAAAAATATCGTTTTGGTGACTTTGATGCGGTCCCTCATCGATGTCCAGCCGGCGGACAGTTGACAGGCAGACAATGGGATTTGGGACTTGGCGCTACCAGCGGTCGCAGCAAAAAGTGGAAAAGCAAAATCAAAAGCAAAGGCAATCTGCAATCCGCAATCCGCAATCCCTACCAACCAACAAATTGCGGCCAATGAACTTGGCCCAGAGAGTTGTCGCGCCAACCTGTTGGCATGCTTTCCACTGGCCAATTTTGGTCATTTCGATCTGGCCGGCGAACTGGGGATCTGTGGCGTGGGTGGGCGGTGGTGGTGGTAGTGAGGCCAAAAAAGGCCACAAAAGTGAAAAGTGAGCTAATGTCCAGAAGTGATCTCATTTGGCTGGCCAGCCGCCTAATTGCGTGGGCCCGATGTGTGTTATCGATTCGAGCTTTCGCTTCTGCATGAATGCAGACGGCGAACAAGCCATCGACAAGTTCCCAACAATTGGCCATGGCCAAAAGGGCACACACAGGCGCAAAATGCCGCCAAAAGGTGTTAAATTGAAATCACGAGGCTTTTGGCTTGGGAATTGTTTTCGGGGGCCCAGCAGCAGCACGGAAGCTTGAGGTTTAAGGCTGTAGCCTTAGCCACTCGTCGGCAGATTGTGCCCAGATAAGCCCGCAGAAAGCCGGGCCAAGAGGCTCCACGTCGGCTCGCCTTTTGGCCACATGCAACAGGCCATGTGGCACACAAAAGGGGAAGAGGCAGGGGAAAAACAGGCAACAATCGGCTTCTAACAAATGACTCTCCATCTGGCCCGCGGTCTCTGGGGCTGCCTTCTTGTCCTGTCAACGCTTTCGTACCCCAATCCCAATCCCAATCGTGTCCTTTTGTCTTTGTTCGAAATTCAAATTGACATGAATTGTTGGCCCGTTTCGCGGTTACCTAGCCACACAATCGACACCTACTCAGAATCCGAATCACAACAAGAATAATCGAAATCCGATTCAGATTCCGCTTTCGGACCGTGTCAATTGTTTGCATTTACACATGTTACACATAAAATTGGCAGCCAATCGATGTCTGTGTATGGTAGTTGGGGGTAATCCAATCCAATCCAATCCGATGCGATGCGATCCCCAATCCCAATCGCAATACCCAATCCAGACCGGGCAACAATGTGTACAACAATTTCATTAATATTAATAAATGTTCCCGAAGCGTTTGCTTCTTGGTCCGCCAGTTATTTATGCGCTGTGTTTCGACTCTTTTGCAGTAGTAGCAAGAACTGTTGCCCGCCAGACCGTCAGCGACTTTATCGCTTTTATAGTAATTACGAGCTGTTGATAGGCAGCTTAGGCTACCGTCCAATGTGCAGGCACATGCTCTGTGGCCCGGGGAGGTGTTGAGTGTCGAGCGTGGAGCATGGAGCTCCATCGCGATGCTTGCGTGACTTTCGGCGCTTTTGCGTGGGCGTTTTTAGATTTTTAGAGGAAAGGAAGGGTCCGACTTACTGATTTCTCTGGCATCAACATACGAAATGGGTTTGCCGTGATCCACTTGGTTTTATTGCAGATTAAGGTTGTTTTACAAAACAATATAGGGCAGCTAAATCTGATATGGGTTAGTAAGCATTCAGAAGTAGAGCATCAAGAGTGGTTTAAAATAATAAAGACAAACATATTAAGCTTTTTAAAGTTATTTACAACAGAACACACCTTAATTAAATAAACATTAAAATATTCAAATTTTTAAAGAATTTATAACAGAGGAATATACAATATAGTTTATCAATATAGGATGTATATGATATTATTTTAGTAATTTAATAAGCGGTAGTTTTCTGTGGATTAATTTGAAAAAAAAGATGATTTTTTTTTTTTATTTGAATTAATAACAAAGATAGGTAAGATGATTTCAAAAAAAAATGGCAGAATTTATCTTACTTGTTCTACATAAAAGATGAACTCAGATATCCTTTAGATTCAATAATAATGGGGTAACTTTTTAATATAATTTATTAACTTTGCTATAGATTTAATAATACTTTTCATTTGAATATTGTGGGCTTACTTGAAAGAATACTTTTAAAAAGCTTTTAGAATAACCAAAACTTATAGCCCATTTAAACTCTCTAAATCACGTTGCCATCTCTGGTAATTTAAAGTCCGGCACATTCGAGGTCCCCGCTTAACGCGTTCTTATCGCTGCAACATAATCGCATAGTTTGGTGGGTAAATTTATGTGCCGCTGGGGCAACACACGCTTCGCCTGGCCAGTCAGCCAGATACCCGATACCCGATACCGATTCCGATCCGATACCATCGAGTACTTAACACGATCCTCTGCTCACTCCTCTCCTCTCCTCCACTTGCAGGCCTACGAACTATCCACGCTGACCGGGACGCAGGTGATGCTGCTGGTGGCCAGCGAGACGGGCCACGTGTACACATTTGCCACGCGCAAGCTGCAACCGATGATCACCTCGGAGGCGGGCAAGCAGCTCATCCAGACCTGCCTCAACTCGCCGGATCCGCCGAGCGTCGGTGGCGGCGATCAGCGGATGTCGGCCACCGGATTCGAGGAGACGGAACTCAGCTACAACATCGCCGACGAGGACTCGAAAGTAAGACAATTGATATACGGCCACCACGGGCACGCTCATCTGGGCCATCCGCCGGCGCCGCCCTCGCACTACAGCCTCGAGCAGAGTCTGATGCAGTCGGGCTACAGCGGCGGCCAGGCCTCGCCGCTTTCCCACGCCCAGTACGGCGGACACGGGCACCACGCCCACGTGCCGCACGTGCCGCCGCCGCACTCGACGCACTCGCACATGTCCCACACGCATGCGCAGCGCTAGGTTTCTGGCTAGGATTCTGGCTAGGATTCTAGGACTCTAGGCAATATCTGGGACTTGGTTGGTGCGGACAGCGTCGGAGTGACGAGGGTGGCGATCCCCTCCAGCACATAGCTTTCAATATCAGTTCCTGAACTTAAGCTAGGCACACTGGATCTTATAATTGGGTAGATCTTGTTTTGTGGTTTTTACTTTCACAGTCTTGCAGTTTCCTTTATTACATTGCACTTCAATTACATTCCTCTATAAAATTGAAAGAAATTCTACTTTAAATTACCAGCTTCATTGTCTAATTTTAACATAATTAGTTAATTCAGATTATTTAAAGATGGAAAATCATTTATTAGGTAATAATTTCTAAGCTCAATGAAAAAAGCCATTGACTAAAAATTATTAAAGTTATTTTTCCTTAAAAAACTAAATACAATAGCTAAAAAACTAAAATCTACTTTATATTGTTAGAATCAATAGATTTGAAAGCAACATTTCATAGTTTATTAGTTTATTTTTTCAAAAATTTAATCCTCTTTTGGTATAAATAAGTCAATAAATTCCATTTATTAGTTTATAATCTTTAGATCAAAAAAGTATTGTATTATTTGATCAATTAACGCCCATAAAAGTCTGTGAAAGTAAAAACCAGTCAACAAAGTTCCATAAGACCTCACAAAAATGATAGAATAACTTATCCCCCACAAATTCTTTCATACTTTTTTTTGGATAGAAACTCTGTATTACCAAAACACCAAACTTCGACGTTTTCCCGCAGAAAAACCAAGCCAGTTTAGTTAGACAGCAGTTTATATGTTTAGCAGAGCCAAAGTGCAGCAAATGGCTTGATCGAACTTCGATACTCGTATTTCGGATCCATGGCCAATTCGATCTCGCCGCTCGTTTTGTTCTTGTTTATCGCAGTGTTTGTGTTTTTTTATTAATGTGTAATTTACATTTTTTTTGTATACTAGTCAAGACTCTTACTTAAAGGCGACTGTGCCATAGCAAAGCTACAGCTCCCACCCAAGTACCATGTACCATGTACCATCCCATAGCAATAGATCAATTGTCGCATCACCTGCAGCTGCAGCTTCTAACCCAGTGCCATTCTACCGAACCACTAGAGACACACATCGAGACACAGCCGAGACTGCTTTAGTTAGTCCTTTTAAACCATAAGTGCAATACCTACCATACATATACATACATAACTAGATGGGGAAAGTTGGAAAGTCTAGTAGAAAAGAGGGGGAAAACTTTCCGTAAAGATTTGCTGTACAGAGTCTAAAGGGCGAACAGCTCCAGTGCGTTTACAATACTTAGTTAACAAGTTTGATAGCAAATAAATACAAATAAATGCAAATGTCGAATGCGCCGGCGGCCATTTTCCTGAGTGTGAGTGTGTGAATGCGTGTGTGATGAGCGTGCTCCGTAAAGTTTTAAGCGTATTTTCCGGATTCGTTTAGCTTAATATTAGTAGTATTTACCACTCTACAGTTATGTTTATTTGATTGATCCAATTGGCTTTTATTGACACTTACTAATTGGAATTGTTGCATGGCCAATCGCTCAAAACGGATTATCCGGATTAAGACAATCAGTTCCAAAACATTCCATGCAACATAACCGCTACTTACTCACCTTTGAGCTGTTTGCTTGTTTCGCTCTTTCTACTAATATTTATTGTACATTTAAATTTAAATACCAAATTAAAAAAACAGCTCAAAGTTCAAGTTCTCTCACATCAAAAGGCAATTTAAATTTAATTTATTAATTAATGTTTACTTCATTAAAGAAAATGCTCAACAAACCACACATAATTTAATTACCGAACACGTTTCTGTCAAACAGAAAGCCGAGTAATTTCTTTAATACTAGTTAAATTTATTATTTAATAGATCGTGCAATGCGCCGAAGCAAAACAAAAGACGTAAATCGAATAACCCTAAAGCAATTTACCTAATAAGCCATCAAAATATGTTTAAAAAACGAACCACAAAATAGTATCTATACAAAAGAAATATAAATATATATATTATTTAGCGCAATATTATAAAATAATAAACAGAAAACGAAAAAAAAAAACAAAAACAAAACCAAAACCGACGCAGAATAATGTAAAAGTGCCCAAGCATATTTCCAGCTGTTTCAAGAGCAAGGTTAAGAGCACCGCGATAAGCCCGAACCCAAAGTTTCTAGTTAGCCTACACACGGTCAGTAATAGACTCAAAACTGGCGAGTGGGCTGCTCCATGAATGAATTTATATTTTCGAGCATATATGTTTCTGTTTTCCTTTCGATATGTTGCAAAGAGTTGCTTCCGCTTCTCCCATAGAGACGCCGCATAAAAAAGTATTTTGGCTGCGGGGGCTTCCACTCGGGGGCTTTGTGACGTCATGACAACAATGCAAAAGGCGACGAGTTCATAAATCGATCAGAGCCACCATTGAATCTCGTCATGCACCAACAGCCAGTCAGTCAGTCAGTCAGTTAGTCAGCTTGTGAGTTTCAGAGTTTGTGAGTTCCCCTCGGTTTTCTCCTGACTTGGCATGCAAATCGCGTTTGTGGCTCGTACTTTTCAATGCCAAAAGCTTTGGCGTAGGCACTACTGGCCTCTTGGTTGCCCCGATGACGTGTGCCACGATCTGCGTCCCATTCCGCTCCACTCGACCCCTCCTCGTTCCACCAACCCAACTCAGTTTTTCCATTCAGCATGGGCCGATGAATGAAAGCCAAAATGTTGTGGGTGTGACACCAACGCCGGCTCAGGTCATCAGTTGTTGCGCTACACACAAAGAAAAGTATAATCTTGAATACCAAATGAAAGGAAATAAGTTATCCAACACCTCATCTCACATCGTTTGGATATTTTGAGAATAAAAACAAAATTTTGTATATTTGGACTTGTTTTATTGTTTACTCTCGAAGAATTTGATTTTACTGTTTTAGCAATGTTTATTAATGATTGGAAATAGGTTTATAAATAAAACTATTATTAATTCATTATAACAAAAAAAGTGGAAGTAAAACTATAAAATATTTAGATTCATACAAATCCGTTTTACTTTCATTTTAGAGGAACTTAATTTGTAAAGTAGGAATTTAAGTTTGAAGAAGGTATGCAGCAAATTTGAATCCATAGGAATCGGTCACTATTTTTGACTCAGAAATTAAATCTTTTTGTTTAAAACCTGTGGATATCTGTAATTTTCAAACCGCTTTCAATTATTTCCTGTGTTGCCAACGCTGGTAGCTGACTGCCAGCTGACTGATAAAATAAAATCCATAACTTGTACCGCTGCTGCTGTAGGTCGTTCTGCCGCCGCCAACTCTTTGTCCAGCCAAGGTTAATTGCCGACTTGCAGTGGGCTGTTCGCTGTGCTGTTTGCCAACATTTGCTGGCTCACATTATGTATATTAATATATATATATATCTGACTCGGATCGAGAGTGCGATCCATCAGTCTGCGCGGGTGTCTTGGCTACATAGATTACCTTCTATGGTCGCTCACCTGCGCATCACATCTAAACCGCCCACGAAGCCCAGCCAGTAAAAAAAGCTGCAAGTTTGTTGGCTTTTACGATTTCGTATTTATTTCAAAATTTGATTTGTGTTGCTTAGCGTTAACATGATTTCAAAGGGTAAATAAATTAAATGGTAAATAAAGTGAGTAGTGCTGCTCTGACATGTACAAATTATTGATTAGATGAATCAATTGGTTGTCTACTTCAAGCTTAATTTTTTAAACCATAATATCCGCAATCAGCTTAATATATTTTCCTGAGATTTTCGAGCACTTCCTTCGGTTTATAAAGTAGTTATATTTCAAAAACTGTTCATTAATTCACTTGCATCTCTTAAAAGAACATTCTTTGTGATCAAACTTTTAATACATTTTTTGATGAACTAGACTTTTTACTACTTGACAAAGAGCTTTTTTTTGAAGGTTTACAAATTTGTTTACTCCTAAAATAAATGTACATATAGGCTTTTTTTATAGCATTTCGATCGGTGATTACAATTATTTGTGTTGATGTACTATTTGCCCTTTTTGGATTCTGGTCCACCTAATGTTGTGATCCTTACCCTCTTGCCACCTCATCAGGGGTCTTTTCTGCTGAATTACCTGCAAGCTGAAATAAGACAAAACAAACCCAATCGAACCTCTGGGCCAAGTTTTCCTCCTCGGCAGTGGGAGCACGGGTGCATATCAGTTTGAGAAATTAAAAGCATTTTGCGGTTTCGCTGACTATCGAAGCTGCGTGCCGCTCGAGCCTCTAACGACATTTCAATGATTTGCTGTTTGGCTGTTCTTGTTGGAGTTGCTGCTGCTGCTGGTGATGTTGCTGCTGTGCTTGCAACTGTTGCTGCTGCTGCTGCGTCAGCAACATGGCCACGTGCGCAGCACAAGACGCAGGCGGAGGACAAAAGCATTTGCAATGCTCGTCGATTACGTACGAGGGCGACCTCTGTCAGCCAGCGTCCAGCTGTCCAGCCAAAAGCCACCAACAACGCAGCCACGCAAGGAATCTCCTTCGCGGATTTTGTGTTTAAGCCGCCGCTGCAAGTTCTAACCGCATGCCGCCACAATGTCCTCTTAATTTCCTAGCCCGCGCTCACCACGCGATGATATCGCCGGAGATCCTCCTCCCCTTTCCCAAAGATCCCCGAGAATCCCAGAGCCGCATCCCCATCCCCAATCCCATCCAGCCGTCGTCCTCTGTCTGTGCGCTCGTTTTTTAATTCAACTGATTGTACTGCAGCTTCTGGAATTCGGCATTTCTTAAAGCCTTTGCGCACACACATTGTGAGTCGGCAACTTCTGGCGACCGGCAAACTGGCCACTTGGCCACTTGGCAACCTCCCAGTCCAAGTCCAGGTCCAACTCCTGATGCCTCTGCTTCTGCTTCTGCGCCGCCGCCTTCGCAATCTGAAAAGGTTAAGAAATGACAATTTGTGAGCGTTTTTTCTTTTCTTTCGTTTCGTTTCGTATCGTTTTGTTTTCCTCTTATTTCTTTGTATTGTGTGTGTGTTTCTTTTTTGTTTTTTGTTTTTTTGCCCTGTCGCTGGCTTGCTTTTGGCCCTGTTGCTTTCATTGTGATTATTTAAAAGCCAGACTGAGACCTTAACGAGGCGCTTTTGGCCTTTCAGCAGGACTCACATTTAGTTAAGCAATTATTGGGCCGCAATGCAAACAAATAATGCGTACATTGTGTGCTTTAGAGTCTATCTGCCTCAGTGGTTCGATCGCTGCCCCCCCTCTCCCCTCCCGCACCGACTTACTCCAATGATTTTCCAAGTTAATCAAAATTCTTGGCTATCCACGTCGAAATCTCTGCGACCTTCCCTTCCCCTCCCCCTCCCCGTACTGCCACCCACCCCCTTTTCCATGGCTCTTCTAGCGCCGCCGCCTGGCCACGCCCAATGCAACGCCCATCCACTGGAGCGTGGCGGAGGCAGCGATTTGGAGGAAACTTATGGTTTATTCGCCGTACCGCTCCCCGCCTTAGCTACTTATATAGGCAAAGGCAGCTCCGCTTCACTGACCAATTTATGGCTGGGAATATTTCTTTTTTTTCGAGTCTGGTTGCCTCACAGTGTGGATTTTCTATGAAGATGTTTGCCTAATTGTGCAAGGGAATGTTGGGATCTAGAAACCTACAAGAAGAAAATGCCACAAACCTTTTCTTTTGTAGTTAAAAATGTTTAGCTTAATACCTCTTAAATAATTGAATTTCATATAAGTGACAATTGCTCTTATTCTGTAATAAAGTAATCTTAATATTTTTTTTAATTTCACATTGATGAATTTCTTTCTTAAAGTGAAATCTTAGGCAAACATACTTAACTACAGTGTCGGAAATTAAGAAAAATTAAGTAATCCCAAACACTAAATATTTTTTTGTAATTTTTAAAGCGGTTGTTGCTTTTCATTAACAAAATGGGTAACATTTCTACTTCTTTGCAAAGTCATGGACCTTTTTCAAAAATATAGCACAATTATTTTGCATGTCTGAACTTACAATGTCTTACTACCTCAGAACTTCGCTCCTATTTGTTTGTTTAATTAATGGTTTTCAATGATTGTCCAAATAACAAGCTGGGCCAATAAAGTGTTGACAAATATTGTCAAAAACTTTATCCGATGACTGTAAACTTTGCTGCTTCCCCAGCTTTTTGCACATCTGAATTTGTAGCAATTCTTGGCAGAACTTCAGACAAACTGTACTTTAAAGAAGAAAAACATGTGTAGTAATAAATTCTAGGTAAAACTTTGAGCTGGCGTTTGTTTTGTTTGCGATTGCGATTGTGCCCATCTCCCAATTCATTATATAATGAAGCACACGCGGACTTCCCACACGGACGGGGCAAAAGCCGACTTCTACCCACAGTCCATGCGCGGTTAACAAAAGTTAACAACAATCGATGTTCGGCTGGTTCAGCTCATTTCCTGCCCACAATAAAATCAAATGTTGAAATCAACACAGCCCATGTGATACATATGTGTAATCATTCGTATATACATTCTCTTCGCTTCCTAAACTTGAAAGTTTTCGCTGGGCCAGAACTTAATACCACGATTTCAGTTTGGCGCTAATGAAAGTGCCATAAATTTTCAATTAAACTCTGGGTAAAGTCATTTTTTGTAACGCTCCAGACTGAGATGCAGACGGTGGAACCCAACCCTAGTCTCATCGTCTGATTGACGACGATTAAGCAATCCAGCGAGGGTATTTTCGTGGCTGCCGCTGCAATTATTTGCGAATTAACATTTATAACACTTGATCCTGTGCGTATCCGTTGAAAGCTGGGCCGACTTGACGCTTCAGCGCATTTAAAAAGTATTTTTGTTGGCCACAACAACAGCAGCAGCAGCAGCAACTAAAGTGGCAAGACCAACAGCAACAGCAAGAAATATTTTGCCGCATTTTAAGAGTCTCAGTCCGTCCGTTTGTTGTATGTCTGTTATGCGGATTCATTGCAACCGCAGCCACTTGTTGCTGCTGCTGCAGTTAGCTGATGTTGCTGCTGTGTGCTGATGTTGCTGTTGTGTGTTGCTGCTGTGTGCTGTTGCTGCTGTTGTGCTAAATTTCACACCAACAATGAGCGCGCGCCAACAATGAATGAAAATGACTGAACTGACGGAGAGATGACCGCTTGGTCCGCTGGCCTGGGCCAAATCGATACCTTAATTCAAAGGCACGCCAGACCGCATTTTTGGATAATATACTCCATCTCCATCTCCAACTCCAGTTCCATCCGCTCCAGTGAGCCGATGTTGCCGGTGGCACGCGTGAGATTTCCTGTCTGCAGTTTTGGGACATTTCATATCGGATTGCAGCCAAATTTGGCATCCTTTTGTGGCACGCGGGGTTAAATATACATATACAGATATACACACATATGTATAAACATCGATTCGGCTGGGCTTATCGGCATGGGAATTGTGGCAAAAGGCGCTTATTGTTCTTGCTGTTGCCGCCGTTGTGCAACGACTTTAAAAAGCTGTTAACATGCGTTGTCATCGCTGCCATATGTTGCACGACAGCCGCCGCCACCGGCGACTCCTGGTCGCCACCGTCATAGCCATTGCCATCGATCGGCGATCCGCGATCCCCGATCGCTTTTGGGGCAGCCAGCAGCAACTTGTCACCACCTGGCACAACTGCACCACTTTTGTGACGGTTGCATCAACGGGCTGAACTTCAGATTGGCGGCATGCGTTGGTTTCCCTCGAAATCTATGCGAAAGTGGAAACGCCAGCGATTTGCGTAGCCTGCAGCGATAGTTATAGCTTCCTCAGCTCACATGTGCCGTCCCTTATTTGGAAGCTTGTGTGTGAAGCGCAACAATTATATATATATATGTGCGAGCTGAGCAAACTCACACAGGCGAGTGACTGAGAAAAAAACCAGCACAACAACATCAGTGCACTCAAAAAAAATCATAGTCTAAATGCAGAAATTCACCATAGCTTTGTTTTGTAGAACACGACATCATCCAAAGATAGTTTTAACTTTGTCGAGTAGCAATCAAATTTTAGTCAGTGGAAAAAACATTCTTCTAAATTATATTATTAATTATTATTTAATAGAGTATGTGTTTCTTAGTTTGCCAATTATCAATCCTTTTATAATAAAGAATTTTAGCTTCTCCTAGATTATATTATATTTAATAGAGCAGTATTTCTTATTTTCCCATTTATCTTTTTTTTCAATTTTGTTGTGTGAAAAATAAAGAAGGGAAGCACAGTTTTTTTCTACTCCTAGTGTTGTTTTGAGATAAGTACTGACAAGTATTAAAGATATATTCTTTCTAAGAAAAATGTAATTTACATTTCCGTCGTTAAAGTTTGAGATCTCCCTCTCGACTAATTCTATAGAATTTTATTACTGAACACTTAATAAATCTATAAAGAAACTAAAAATGTGGCAAACCATTTACATTTTAAGAAGTAGTTGTTTTTAAAATTCCATTTCGTAAAAAGGGAACTTTTGAATTAGATGTCTTTTATTTTTCAAAAAAATTCTTTTTAAAAAGAAAGCATGAACTTCACATTATCTTTACAGTTAAAGTAATTAAGCTTGACTGCTTTGAGATAATGGCTACTCAGGTTTAGTAAAACACTTTCTTGGAATAACATATTTTCTTGTATGAAGAAAATTTAAACTTTTTACGAGTGTAGCGTCGGTGGCCAAAAGGCGAGTCGTCGAGTTCAGGTTAAAGCCGAGTGCAGCGGAGAAGTCGTCGCCACATTGGCTGACTTATGACGAAAATAATTGCTGGCTATTGCTATCTCGAACTGGCGATCGCGTCATCGTCATCGTTATCGATTATTCGTAGAAAGCCCATCGCAGTTAGCCCGTTTTCATTAGCCCGTTACATGCGGCGTATGAGTAATCAATAATAATTTTATCGCCAATTTTATTACTATTTTTCTTCGTAGCTTTTTCGCGACGACATCTGCGTGTGTGTGGTCCCAAATCGATTGCCATAATAATTTCACGCAAATATAGCACAGCAAATACAGCAACAACAACTTTGACTACGACAATCATCGTACAATATTGTAATTTACTTAATTTCGTATCGTTCAGAATACGCAAATTTTGCAAAAGCAAAAGCAACAAAAAAAAAGTGGAAGAAAACATTGTCCATGCATTAGCTTCATGTCCCAGTCGCAGTTGTTTTTGTTGTTATAGTTGTTGCCTGTGCTTTAGTTGTTGTTGTTGTTATGAAAGGCGACTGCGCGGCGTCTGTTTTCCATGCTTTTTGGTTGTTTTTCTGCTGCGTTTGATATGCAAATTTTGTGCTTTTAGAAAGAGACACAGAATTATCGTATCTGTCGGCAGTTGTTGTGGGAGCTACGAGGCAGGGGTTGCATATGGAAATTATATATATATGTACTAGACTAGGAAAAGCCCAGGAAATTGTATATTAAGTGGGTTAAATTGTACTTCTCAGGATCGCACAATTACTATTTCAGTACGATTAATTTCATGATTGCTCATCTGAAAAACCGAATTCATAATGCTCAACAGAGAAAAGATTTTTCTTGTCTCATTTGCCAAAAATATGCTTTGCTTTGATATGTATTTTACGAACTAGGCCCAAAAAACAAATCTGAATTTTGGTTTGTATTTTAAATCACTGAGAAAAGCATAAAATTTAGAAGAGTTCTTTGAAATCGGGTAAGGCTAGGATTTGTGTGAAAAATCTTCATTTGGAACCAAAGCACAATTTCTTCCGATTTAATTTACCATCTTGAATATTTAATTTTTATGCAGTATAAAATTGGTCATAATAAATAAATATTTTGCTCATTGTTTTAATTCCAACTGAATAGGAAATTCGTATATTTTAACTGAAATCGAATCCTAATGGTTGTGCAAATGATCGATTTAAATAAATGCATTTTATTCTACCAAAAACTATTAAAAAATAAAATGGCTTTGGTAAGAGTAGTTTTTACTAAGGTTTGGCATATACTGATAACTTCCACTTCCTTCTCCTTTGCAAATCTTCCTGGAAAATCTCTTTTGGGCGCCACGCGGCGTATGCGCAATATTTGCGTAAGATCTTTGGAAATCGGCTGACTGTGGGGCAAACGGTTTGGTTTGTCTTGGCTGCCACTTACGCGACAACGCCTTGACATGCCCACACGTCCGGCGACAACAACACCCAACAACTTTGCAACATGCCACCAAACTTTTGGAATTTTTCGCCGCTGTTGCGTCGTGTGAGAATTCACAAGTGTGTGTATGTGTGTGTGTGCCTGTTTGTTGACCGCGAGTGTAAAGGAAAACCTTTAATAAGGGAGTCCAAAATTTATAATGTGGCACGCAATTAATTCACTGCCAAAGCTGCCAACCAAAGGCGCAAAAATTATCACACCATTCAAATGACGCTCACGAATGTGTTTTCTTATTGTTTTTTATACCCTTGCAGAGGGTATTATAATTTCAGTCAAAAGTTTGCAACGCAGTGAAGGAGACATTTCCGACCCTATAAAGTATATATATTCTTGATCAGGATCACCTCCTGAGTTGATATAGCCATGTCCGTCTGTCCGTCTGTCCGTCTGTCCGTCCGTCCGTTTCTACGCAAACTAGTCTCTCAGTTTTAAAGCTATCTGCTTAAAACTTTCCCAAAAGTTGTCTTTCTATTGCAGGTAGTATATAAGTCGGAACGAGCCGGATCGGGCGACTATATCATATAGCTGCCATATAACTGAACGATCGGAAAAGCCATAACGTTGGTGTTTTTAAAGTTAGGAAGTTGGGATTTTCTATAAGTTTTATTTTTGGCCAATTAATCCGACCTACAAATTTCATAAGGATCGGACGACTATATCCTATAGCCGCCATATAACTGATTGATCGGAAATGCCATAACTTGGGTGTTTGTAAGGTTAGGAAGTTGGGATTTTCTATGGGTTTTATTTTTGGCCAATCAATCCGACCCACCAAATTTCATAGGGATCGGCCGACTATATCCTATAGCGGCCATATAACTGAACGATTGGAAATGCCATAACTTTGTTGTTTTTAAAGTTAGGAAGTTGGGATTTTTTATGAGTATTAAGAATGCATCATATGAATAATTTTGAAGAATATAATTTACAGAATATTCTGCAAGGGTATTTCAACTTCGGCTCCGCCCGAAGTTAGCTTTCCTTTCTTGTTTTTTTTGTACTTTAAGCGGGAAGGATTGAATGGCCACCAGCAACGTGCAACTTGCAACATGCAACAACTGCTAGTCGACACATTTTGTTTGTTCCGAACCGTTCTCTTTGGCGGCAAACATTTAACAAGCATCGGCTGTCCGTTGGGCCGAGGATGCCACCTAGAAAGCTCACGCTAGGCGTCCAATTGGCTGGAGTTGCCGCCGATCATGGTCATGCCACATGGTGCCCGTGGCTAGTGGCTAGTGCCACCGAGTGGACAATGGCCGGTGGTCCTTTGTCTCGGAAGTGCTCCTTGCCTCGACTTGCCTCGCCGCCTGTCAGTGCTAATTTGTTGCTGCTCGTGCAGCGGCCTTCCACTAAAAATATAGCCATAAATGTTGATCAATAAGGCGGTGGGACAGGGACAGCGAAATCTGCATGTCCTTAATGCCGGCAACGTGCGAGTTTTACAAATTACGACGAAATGAGCAAGGCTCAAGACGGAATATGTATGTGCGTCCACTCTTTTTCCCACGTCTCATTAAAATTGCAGTTAAAATGCGAGATGCTGCCTCTGTTCTTTTACTTTCTATCATCGTCATCGAGCCAGCGATGCAGAGACGCGAACGAAGACGACGTCCCATCGTCATTATTGTCAACTCTCAACGAGTTGCCAATCGTCTGTCCCGGCTATCTTTCTGCCTGCCGTTTCTAGATTGATGTCTCTGCAGTCAGACAGTCAGTCGGTCCATCAGTCCACCAGTCCATCGGTCCATCAGTCAGTCCGCCGGTCCAAAAGTCCCGCAGAATCGCGGGGGGCGGAGGGGGCGGGGCGATCGGAGGAGTGGGCAGAAGGCAGAAGCCAGCTTGGCACAGTTTGCGCACTTCGGCATTTCATTGCCCCTGCAAACGATGGAATTTTCGGGAGGAGATTGGTCTTACTCCAGCATAAGATAAGGAATAAAATTGTCATTTTAAAAAGTAAAGAATTTTGGGTGCGGATAGTTGACTTTATGTGCTACACTAATATGCTTCGAGCATTTATTAAAAATGTTTCAAAGCTTGGCCAAAAACCCAGAAGTGAATTCTCAACATATTGATCGATAAATTAAGAAGTATTATGTTTAAAATACTTGATATTTATATGATCCCAAATTATATTCTAACAGTAATATATAATACAATGGAAGCAGGATTCTCTTGGATTTAAATCAGGAATTTTCTACGCCTTAGGTTTATACACAAATATTGAAAATGTGTTCCATATATTGAGCTGATTGCTTAATTTATATCCAGGTATTTTCTTTTATTGCTTATATTTCATGAATTTTAGTGTCAAAATTTATCCATTGCTTCTATATATAACTCTCGGCATAAACAATAATGGTGATTTCTGATATTTTAAAGAAACGTATCTAATAAATGATTAATGCACATTCATATTTGGGCCAGCTGATATATATTTTTATACCACCCTTTGTTAAAAAAAGTTTTCCATTTAAATCAGCTTATAAATATTCTTATTTGTTACTTGGTTGCCTTATATTTGAGGTCTAATATAATATTCTTTAATATTTTTAAACTTCCTGATATAAAAACTTTTTGTTGTATTGATTTCTTGTGAGCTCATCAATTATTTTACTGGTAATGTTCTGGGAAAAACTACTCTTAAATCCAGAGTTCTTTGAAATTCTTAAGCACTCCGTCGTTTCTAAGGTTCTCGGCGTTGTAATTGTGCAATTCTTTTGTTTGATTTGGCCGCCTAGTTGCGCTGTACTTTTAAAGCTGCCCACGATCTGTTTGATTGTTTAGCTGTTATTGTTGTTATTGGACGTTAATATACATTTGATTCTTGTTATATATATATATATATGTGTAATGAAAATCATCGAGTGTGTGTGCGCCTTAATTAAAAACTGTGGCCCGCTGCTCGTAGGAGTTAATTAGACTGCGGAGGTGTACGGGCCCAGTTTCGAACTGCCGATCCGTCGTCCGTCGTTCGCTTTCAAGTCAAGCCCCAGCTATTAGTCGCTCAATATTACGCGTTTGCCCGACAACATTGCTTTTATTTTTTGTGCTCCCCGTGTTCTGTGATCTTGAGTTATCGATGGATGGGATGGGATGGTAACACAGGGGGACTGCTGCTGTTCACACGCTGCTCATCAACAATTGCTGTCACGAATTTTCCACTCGGCGCTTTTTGCGCGCGCTACTTGTTTGTATTTTAAAATTTATTTATTTGTGCAGCCTCCACAACCTCCACAGCCTCCACACACACACTCGCATGATGGGGATCCTCTCGTGGAGTGGAGTGGATCGTCCGCACGGAGTGTGTGTGCTCCTCCTGGAGCGCACTGAAGAATGCATTTGATCAGATAATGTAATTCGCATTTTAAATTGAGGCGCATTCCCAGTTATACTTCTTCTCACATGCATTTACCTCGGCATCCTTCGATTCGCAAGGCGGAGGAGTACGAATGCTGGACTGGAGAGGCTCCATCTCCAACTCCTGCTCCTCTGGAGCTGCCCCACGATCATTCCGGGCAGCATTGCGGGCGTTGCATTATTACGCACAAGTAAATCATCGTCGACGTCGTCGTCCAACGTCCAATGTCCAATGTCCAACGTCGAAACCCAACGGCTTGTTAAGTAATTTAGTTGGCCTTTTTTGCCCAACTCTCTTCGGTGCATTTTCCTTTTTTTCTATATTGCATTTGGCATATTTGTTTAAAGAGCTTCTTGTGAGCTGAATTTGTTATTGTTTCTATAAATGCAATAAATTGGCATTCAATTAGGCCAAAGGTGTTTTGTTCTTTGGAGGTAGAAGTTGCTCTCTTGGCAGATGATCAAAAAATATGAAGAGGTGAGGGTAGATTTTATCTACGATTTTTTAAACTACCTACATTTTATGCACTGTTTATGGGCATATTATATTCTCCTTTTTGCTAAACAATCTTAGATTGTATCAACTTTTGATTGATAGTTTTCTTTAATAATTGTATAAACCAGCACATCTTAATCATTATGAATTATGGTTTACCTAAATACCAACTGTTTATAAAAATAAATAATTAAAATAATCTCAATAGTCAGCCTTTTTGTTTAAATAGATTTAACTGAGCCCAATGGCTTTTAAAATCGTTTTATATTCGTTTTATTAAGACCTATTTTAAATGACTTTAAAAGCCGCTTTGGAACTTAACCAAAAAATGATTACCATATTTCGAGTGCCTGCCTTCATTATCTAACAAACTGATTTGCAACGCCTCCACTTCGCTTTCCCGATCGCATGAAAACTTTTGGCTACTTGGCATTTCCAGGCAATCAGGCATTAGCATATCGGTCATAAGATCTATAACTAAACTCGACGGACGACGGACAGTTGACAGTTTTCTCCGCCCCGCAAACGGATCAGATCGGATCGAACGGGATGGGATCATATGGGGATATGAGGATATGGGTATATGGTTATATGGGGATCCGTCATGCGAAGAGAGGCTCGTCCTGCTTTCTAACGATTGCATTTTTGATATTTGTGACACGCAGATTTTCCATCAGTGTCAACAAGGCATTGTTTGGCGAACGTCAACGTGGTTGGTCCTCCATCCCGGACTCATGGACTCGTGGACTCGTGGACTCCCTGACTCAACTGACAGACTCGATCGGCCGTCCGATCGTCGTCGATTTTTCAACATCTCAGACCAAAGTCAGGCCAAAGTCGGGCCAATGCAAAACCGAATGCAGCGCGTACATTTGCATAGACACAAAATTATATGAGACCGAGACCCAGGATCCACAAAACGCAGCTTCCTGGTCTTTTTGTGTTTATTTTTTTTCGTTTTTTCGTTTTTTTTGTCTTAAATTTATGTACCCACACAATGGGGTAACAAAAACAGTTGGGGGAATCGTCGAAGACCCGAAGTCTTCGATGCCGGGGAGTCAGTCGGAGCCCATGGTGTCGGCCTAAACACCATTCTAGCGGTTCGTTTAGCTTGTTTATTGGCATGAAAATCTATCAAAAATGCATCATGCATTTTATATTTATTATACGTAAATACAAAAATAATGTGCTTGACATTTGACCCGGCCCAAACGACAACGTTATGGCCAAGCCACATGTTGCCATTGCCGGTTGGCAGTTGTCTGTTGCCAGTTGCCAGTTTGCCAGTTGGCAGTGGTCTATTGCCTGTTGGCCTGCAAGTTTTGCCGGCAAGTCTGCCAGTCCCGACTGATTATAAAACGGCTTTGTCGGTATCGCGGGGATATTTGGTTATTGTCTTTGATTTTGCATTCTAACACAAATCAAAACGGGCCAACAGCAATCCCAACACTCGCCACTTAAATGCTCGTTTATAATGTTGTTAAAATACAATAAATAGCCAGGACTCGCAGCAGGCGGTTTTCACTGGCTCACCAAGGCGAACACAATTTCCATTTCCCTCGCTCGTTTTGCGACTGCTCATGCTGATTTATGAAATGTGGACGCCGATGTGGCGGGCCCACAGCCACAGAACCCCAACCCCCTTTTTGACCAGGCCAAGACGCGATTCCCGGGGCCCACTAACTGGGCCCAGTCGGCAGGGGTGATTGGGTGATTGTGTGATTGTAGGCCCGTGATTGAGTTGTCGGCCTGCTGGGCTACTGTTTGCAGTAGTGCGGTGAGTGGCTTATCTTAGCAGTGCATCGCAGCTGTTCGACTAGTCGGCTATTATTCTGCCGCCTGCACTTATCCAGGCTTATAGAAGGGGTCAAGGATTGATCGAGTGCACCGAAAGTGCCTGCTAACCTCTCACACAGTCTAATTTCTCAGCTGAGTTTTTGGGGTTTTAACGTGGCAATAAAAAATTAACTGGGCCTTACATTTATTCTGAACTTAAATGGCAGTTAAATACTTCTGACCGATATTTACAGCATTAAGGCAAAAAGAGAATAAACGTGAATTACAGCGAGTATTTTTGAAAGTATGCATTGCAATAAATGTGTTCAAGATCTATTGTGTAACTTAATGACACCTATTTAGAGCCAAGTTAATAGGAAACATTTATTTTTAAAGAAATGTTTTTACATTTACATTCCCAAGGCTGTCCTTCTCCCTATCCTGTCACCCAAACTCTTTTCATCTATTACTATAATGATCTATACTTCCTAACTAATATCATTATAGATTTTAGAGTAATAATTTGAATCAATTCTCAATTTTTTTTTTATTAAACCCCTATATCACTAATTACAAAATCCCAATAAATTCTTAAGGCACATATCACTCTAATCTTCTCTCTTTCGCTAGCTAACCAATATTTAAACTAAATATTTATAACTTACCCATATTTAAGCGAGTACTAATTAAATACAGATCTTCCTTATCTCTTTGCCAGCAGTCAAGATCGCTGGGCGATCAAGTCTCAAGTATTCAAGTCACCATCTTTCAATGTTCTCGAATTAATTTTCTTCACACACTTTCCCAGTTCTTTTTCTGATCGATCACACTTTTCACGTCTTTCAATTGGCCAAGCAAAAAAGCCAAAGATCGCTCCTCGATCGTCGTGCAGGTCACGCAGTTACTCACAGACTGAAAACGTAAGCCCAGCGGTCGGAACTCTTGAGTCCAGCTGGAGAAACCTGAGAAGAAACCCGTTTCAAAGGGGACTTAAGAGAACGAGATCGGTACCTGGGGCGATAAGTGCGACAGGGAGGCAGAATGTGCAGCCGATCCGCTTGCACCTTCTTGGGGCCTTACTCTTATCACAGTCGGCTCTCTTAAGCCCGACTCTCTCTCTCGGGTTTTATTAGGCACTTATATTTTATATAGTACTCCATATAGCGACGATCTGTGGGCGGGACTTGCTGGCTTGGCCGCTCGTGTGCGTATTAGATTTTATAGACTCGCTTTTGACTTGCTCACCAATTCCATTTTGGGCCGGGCTTATATACATTGGCCACATTGGCGTGGGGACAAATGAGCAAACAAATGAGTGGTCCCCGGTTGCTCTGGGCATGAAAATTCAATTTACACCAACCTGCTACAAAATGACGTATCTCTGCATGTATTTATTGAAATTTATTCAATTATATACAGATACCTATAGTGGATATATCTTTCTCCGTTCCGTTCTCCATCAAATTTGTTGGGTGTAACCAGTTTTTGAGCAAAAAAAAAATAACATATGAAATCAGCGATTGAATATTTTTCATTTTGCTTGTGGGCGTGGGCACGCTCCGTACCTATAGATGGTTTTTGCTTTTGTTCATTTTTGTAAAATGACACAATTTAATGAAATCCAAAAAATTCTCGACTTGTTCTTTGACTAATGATGAAGGCGCTGTTCGAAGTGCTGGAACTGATTTTTCAATTAGTTTTGGAGTTTGGCAGCTTGAAACCTACTGACAGTTTTCGATCGAATTGCGTTAGATTTATAGTTTGAATTAAATTAGCACAGAAATATCTATTTTGTCAAATAGGATATGACTTCTTAATTGTTGTCATAAATTTTAAATTTGTTGTTTATTAATCACTACGTACACTTTTTTTGGGAGCATAATTTACCTATTTTCCATATCTTATCCATTTTAAGGTCATCTTAGTCTCAACTTTTATATTTCGAAAATTTTTTTAAAAATACTTTGCTTAAAAATCATAAATCACATTTATTATCGGATTGAAAAAGATAAAACAATTTATTATGTCTAAGATTATTTTGAACCCAATTTAAATGACTTATTTAATAATTATTTCTCATATTGCAACTTAATCTAAGCATCTTTAGCCAGCATTCAATTGGCTTCTGACTCTGTTTTTCGGAATTTAATCGCTGTCAGTGGCTCCAGATTGTTTGGTTAGTTAGGGGCCTTCTTCGGTTCGGCTAAATCTAGCTAAACATCGAACTCAGTTTGTCTGGGCACCCACATGAGTGGTCCCCCTCCAGTCCTTCGACTCACTTAACATACGCCGAGTTGAGATCTTGTATTCGTATAATTGCAATTTCCATTCAACTGTTTGTTAGCCCGCCGGATTGTGTCCAACTCCATTTCATTTGTTTGGCTAGTTTTGCGGTTGTTAGTGCCCATCATAAATTGCGCCAATTGTGGGCGAGGAGCTCCCCTCCAGCGGCAAAGGATGCTGAATAGGCGGAGTGGGGAGTGAAGAGGGGGCAGAGGGAGCGGCACAGGCTAATCGGTGGCGTTTCATCTGCGGCCCGCTGTCCTGTTGCCTCTTGTTCGCCTGTCGGCGCACGCATAATTAGGCCTGAGGACAATCGTTTTGGCTTTCACACTGCGGAAAATTAATGGCGGAATATATTAATATATTACCAGAATTGCCCGACTCTCTCCCAAAGACTTAATGATCTAAAAATATTGTTAAGACGCCAAAGGAGTCCCACTTTAATGGTTATATTGGGACAGAAAACTCATTTAAAAGTGTATTTATCAAATTGAATTTGTGGGTTTCAACCAATATACTTAACACTATACAATTTTTGAACAATAATTTAACTAATATTTTATAAGTTTAAAAAGTTAGAAGGCAATCGATTGACTTAAAAAAATAAAACTGAACAGCCTTTAAAGATATTGCTTTCATTTATTTTTTGTGTGTCTCATATTATTTAATTTAATTCACAGTTATATCTTTTGTTACCAACAATTCAGAAAAATTAATATGATTTAATAGCTTCCTTTTCCCTACGATTTAAATACAGATTGTGATACATTTTCCCAAGTGCACTGGCAGCAGGTTACCCCTCGCAATTTGGCCAAATAATTGGTAACTGAAAACAATAAGCTCGTTTTTCGTACTCTCCCGGCCAATCGTGGCATCTTAATGCGGCCCTGACATTTAAATAGATGCTAATTCCCATCATAACTGACTCGAGACTCCGGTCCCGTTTCCTTTCAACTGAACTAATGAATTTGAACCCGCCAGTCGATTACTGGGGCTGCTCGATTGAGACAGACTCACGACGACCCGACTTGAATCTCTACTTCCTGCTGGCCGCTTTCTTTGCGCGTGAATCCGTGTAACCGCAACCCGCACAGAAGAAAAAGACACAAAACTGTGATTTGCCCAAAAACAGAAAGCCGGCAAGAAAGCCATGCTTTGCGGATATAAACGCTTTAAAACTCCATATTGCGGCCTGGCCCGGATGCGACGACAATTGTGAAGACCAGACCAAATGGCCAAACTGCGACTCCGAGTTTAGCTGGCAAATGTCTACGCAGTGTTGTCGCTTCTCCTGCTTTTGTTGCCTCTGCTCAACTGATGTGGTTGTTGGCTGTTGGTTGTTGGTTGTTCGCTTGTTGCCGCTTCGTGTCAACTGACTGGGGGCCTTAGTTTTCGGCTTTTGTTTTCACAAGCCAAGCCGCCCCATTTTGCTTAGCCAGGCAGCAAGTTGGCCAGAGCCATCCCATAACATTTGCCTCAACGTTTCCTGTTCAGAATGTTCGCCGCTGTCCTGTGGTTGTGATTGTGTGATTCCTCCTACAAAATTGAGCAACAGTGGTTGAAAAAGATATTATAATTGTTAAAAGGTTTTTTTTCCGTTTTAAAAAAAGGGTAATTGTGAAAATCAAACTTAAAACTTCCGAAAAATGTATTTAAGTTCCTTTAAAGCATGCTTTGCTTACAATAAAAAAAAATGCTTATTTAAAAAACTAAACACTGAATGTTAATGACATGTAAATACATTTAAAATTTAATTAAAAAGTGTACGTTGTTTGTTTGTATTCGTTAAAAAGATGAAAGTGGTGTATTTCGAACGAATCCAAACAAAAAACTAATTATTTTTCAATTGAATTTTAAATGTATTTACTTGTCATTTACATTCAGTGTAAAATGCTTTTTAGAAGAAGAATAGTTAATATAAATATTTAAGTACATTACGTATTCAACAAGCCCGTTCTATGTTCAATCAATTTAAAGGAAAAACACTCCAAACCAAACCCTTTCAAGTTTTAATAATCATGTTTACATTTTTTATAGACACTACGATGGCTTTTATTTGTTTCAATGATGTATGTGCAATAAATGCCTCAGTTTCCACAAACCCAAAACCATTTCATCTTGTATTCTTACCCTTTTGGGCCACTGTTATCCTTTTGGCCCGTTCCCTGGGCAATTGTGCGTTAGATTTAAGTGCTTTCGTTTGCCAGGCTTAATTTGCATTTTTATTTTTATGTTTTCATTGAAAGCGCCAGCATCAATGGAGCCCGCTGGCTTCAGTCGAGAGCACATTTGGCTATTCCTTTGTTTTCGGCTTAAAGTTATCAGTGTCGGTAGATGTACACGGCATCAACGGTAGCAGCCGCAATAGCAACAACAACAACAGCAACAACAACAACAGAGAACAACATGCAAAATGCAAATGTTTATTGGCCAAATGCTGAACGATCTCAGCCAGCTAAACTGAGAACGGGCTAACACACTGGTCCTTCTGTTTTTTTTGGTTCCCCTTGTTTTTTTAAGCTTTCAAGCAATTGAAGCGGGTGCTGACTGCCACAAAGTTGTCGCCTTTTGTTGTGGCAGCAACCATTTTGGTAAAAACAACTAATCAATTGGCAAATGTGCCATCCGTCAATCACTGAGTCAGTTGGCGGTGGTGTAGGTCACACGACACCACACGAGTGGTGGTGGTGCAGCTCGGTGGTTGCAGTTGCAACAGCAGTTTGCAACTGCAACAGCGGCCACCGAATTGACTCGCATTCACTTTTGGGGCAAATAAAATGCCACCTTGGTTGTGAATGTCAGTTAGCCAATTTGAAAATTCATTCATTCAATGCTTTGACGACTCGCTGACTGACTATTGCCAACATTTATTATTAGCCTTTCCCAAACTGACTATTTTTGGAGCTACCGATGGCCACACAGCAGCAACAACAACAGTAGCAAAAACAGTAACAACAACAACATGCCGCACATATCACAGCAAGACAAATTTCTATATAATTGCATTTGTCGCAGGCTCCAAGCCTCGAAGTTCGAACTTCGAAGCCACCACTGGCGAGGCCAGATCGGCCAGACAATGCCAGGCATTATTTTTATATAAATTGCATGCCATTGGCCCGGCCAGTTGGCATTCCATCCAGCCAATTGCCAACCGAGAGACTCTCGGGGCAGGGTTCTCCGCTCCGATTGTATTTTTTGCCTTGCTTTTAGCCAGGCTCAAACTCTAATTGTCATTTAATGAGACACGCTCGGCATTTGCGCACGACACACGACTATCAATTTGGCAAGTTGCAGTTGGCATCAGCAGCAGCAGCAGAATCAACAGTAGAAGCCATCGATGAATCTGTTCGATTCGCTGACAAACCCATCTTGTCGTCCTGCCTCGCTACTGGAAATTAAATTCAATATTGATGAGGCGCAGATTGAAATTGCAGGGCTCTTCATTAGGAGCACCATCTGAGTCACCAAATAAAATTTAATAAAGTGGCACGCATTTTATGTGCTGGGGAATATTAACCATAAAATATGCAAACGACTTTATTTAGAACTTTAATAACTTAGATAGAATCATAATATGTTATAAGTCATTCAGCCCGTAAAAAGATGTTATAAATTGTGTATTTATACATAGCTTAAATTCCTTGGCAAGGATAAGTGAAATCCATGTCACCATTTATGTTTGTGCTTTAAATTAAAGTTGACATACAAGATAAGGTGAAAAATGAATTATTACTATAACCATCATATTGTTCAAAACACTTTAAAATTAAATCAGCCTTTTAAATAATTTTATAAGTATGTATTAATAGCTTTAATTTCTTGGCAAAGGTTAGGTAAACTCATGTCGTCAACAAATTTATTCATTTTCTTTGTGTGCCACAAATAGCATAATTTCTTATTATATTTACCTTAAGCTGCTCAAGAATGTATATTATAACATTTTATAATACGATCATACTTATATATAAAGCGAGGGCACAAAGAATAATGCGCTTACTAAAAGATTTAATCAGATAATAATGGAATCAACCCCTAAGATGATGTCAGTGGAAATATTGAGGAGATTGTTTCGCAACGAAATCCAAGAGCCTCCGTGGCGCAATTGGTTAGCGCGTTCGGCTGTTAACCGAAAGGTTGGTGGTTCGAGTCCACCCGGGGGCGAAACAACTTTTTTTTTTGTATAACCTTTTTTTTATACAATATTAAATAGCTTCCTTAATGTTTTGCTGTTAATAAAACTTATATTTATTACCTTTGTGTGGCGAATTTTAATTGTTCAATTACCGAATTGAAATCACACACGCTTTGGGAGGTCCGCAAATTTACTGCTGTGAGGAACGAATAGATAGAATAGATTAGATAAATAGGAAGAGTAGTTACAAACCAATAATTAGCTTTTTATTGATAAATGAATATTAGTCATAAGCTACTGTTTAGGGCCTTATATGTGTGTTTAAAATGCAAGCCTGGGCACAATGTAACCTTTACATGAGCAGCTCCACTTTCAGCTGCCTTTTAGTTTTTTTTTCCCCCATGCAACTGAAAACCGCGAGCGTAACAACAGTTGCACATGCACATGTTGGTGTTGCCGTGGCCAAGTATATCATGGCAACTTGGAGACAGTTTGTCGTCGTTGGCTTTGCTAATTAAAATGTCTTGGTGCTGTCACTCAAAAGGCGGTCGCCTGATCCACTGGCCAAGTCGCTTGGTTGGCAGCAGACTGCCACAACGACGACGACGATGACGACGCCCATTTTAGTCAGCTCGGCGGCAACAATGCGATTTTGCCTTTCGCGAAATGCTGCTATTGCTGCTGCTGCTACAATTTCATTGGAAGTCCGCTGATGTGGCAGGGGCACGCGGCGTATGCGCAATGCAATTTGCGATCTCCCTCGCACAAAATGGCGATCGCATTGTTACAGTTTGCAATTATTTTGATTTATTTTTTTTTATTCGTGTCGTCTCTGAGGGACAGTGGCAGCCTCTGCTGGCACTAATCAAAATTAAAATGACGCTGGCGATACCATCCAAGGCGATGCGACGACGACGACGATGATGGCCCCGCACCGATCACGTCGCTCGCCGGAGAGTCAGAAATCAATATTCTAAATTCTTTAACGCGTGTGCACATTTAAGGCAACGCCAGCTCATTGAGATGCGTGCCGGCGAACAGCCTGGCCAGCACTTATACGCAATTTCGCGCCATATTTGGTTCAAACATATTGGATTTTTTTTTTTTTTTTTTTTTTGTTATCTCGTTGTCGTCTCTTTGCTCCCTGCACTTGGCTGGCATATAGAACAGGCCACGGAGCAAACCGCAGATCTCCCGATTCCAATTCCGATTCCTATTCCTATTCCCAATCATCTCAAACTAAGCTTAGCCTTAAGATCAGCAGACCAGACTGTTTGTCTACCACCACTAATCGAGTGTCTTTGGCTTTGGCTTCTTTCTTTCCAGGATGACCGATCGCCTACTTCGTCGGGCAACGAGTCGGATGATTCGTCGGATGTGGAGATGCCAGTCGAGGCAGCCGAGGTGGCATCCAAGTTAACGGCCAGCAAAACAGAGGTATCACCGCCTCCTGCAGCGGCCTCATCTTCGGCGGCGGCCTCATCTTCTGGCTCCAAAACCATGCCAGCATTGAACTATCAGACTGAGAACACCGGACCCTCGACCTCCACAGCAGCTGCTGGAGGAGGAGGAGGAGGAGGGGGAGGAGGAGCCTCGGCGGACAGCAAGTATGTTTACCCAGCTGCCTCATTTGCCAACATACCGCAGAAAATGCTGAGGCAACTCATACAGACAGGACACTTGCAGCTTCACGCTGAAGAGGGTGAGTAACTTCAAGATTTAATACCTAAAATCTCTAAATTAAATACTATTATCTTTAACAGATGGCAATCAGTATGTGACCATACCACTCAGCTCCACGACGGCCAACCTAATCAAGAGCAATAAGTTAACAGCCTCAGCAGGATCAGGAGCTTCAGGATCAGGAAATGCATCGAAAAGCGATCCCAGTGCCGAGAAACCCTTGACTATCAAACAGGAATATGATTAGCCCCCAGCTACGCCCACTGCTTATCCAATACTGAGAACTGCGTTTATCCACACTTGCCCACAAAAACACCATCTGAAAACAAACACCAGCAGGAGATTACCATTACACACCCACTATACCCACTTAAAGTCTATCCAAAGTTTTCGCGTCATCATCCAAGGATGACGATCGCCTGCTAAGTCTAAGTCATACTATATCTACTATATCGTATATATACTATTTTTTATACCTATACAAGGAGATGTGAGAGAAGAAAACCCTGATCTGGTACCCAAGATGCCAGCGGCATATCTACATACGTAAGTTTGAAAAGTTTTGCAAGTTATACATCGTAATGGCATTAAACTGATATCGAGATGAATTATGATCGATGATTAAATGAGAAATGGAAAACAAGGATGATATGGATGTTCCTAAATCGCAGAGATCATGTTGCTTTGTTACTAGTTTATATTGTTTTATTATACAATACATAAATACATATAAACCACTTTTTTTGCATAAAACCAAATCGTTTGTTGTGTTTTATTATAATGGAATTTAAATGGCTCATGCAGATTTCAAAGCAACTAAGCTAAGACACTTATCGTTTTAATCCAGTGAAATGGGTCTAAAGCGGAAAATGGCAACGCACATCTCGAGTTCCCCACCCCAATAATTATAGACAGCTACTTGCCATACTATGTACTATATACTATATACAGTGTGTATCTATGAGAGTGCTTGGATTAAGCACACTCACAAAAAGAGCGACGGACAAATGCCTTTTGGTATTTAGCCGCTTGATGAATGTGTCCGTGGTGGGTATTGTGCAGTTGATTGATTGACGACATAATCTTATTGACACTTAACCTAATTAAACGTCGCTCATTACTTACTGGCACAGGTAGTTGTGGGTACTCGCCGTCTAGCACCTGTTACCGCTTATGGCCCTCGATTGGGGCTAAGGAGGCCCTCGTCTTCCCATTGATCTTTTGGCTGGCAGTCGGTGGAGGAGGGACGAGTACTTCCGCTTCGGCGGAGGCACTTTGCATGCAGTGGGTCTCCTCAAAAAAGGCCACAAAAGGCGCAACGTGTGGCACATACTAATGGTTGCCACATGCCAGCCAAAGCACAATGGAGCGTTTTTAATTCCTTTTCAATTAAAAAACAAAACTTGTGACCTAAAGAAAGTTTTTTTTAGAAAGGAATTCGTTTTTGATTTAAAATAATTCGTTTTTTAGAAATTAATGATTAACATACGAGACTGATATATATTTATTTTTTAAGACTTACTTTATTTAAAGAAGTTTGGAATATTGAAATTATTTTCTTTGTATTTATTTCACTTTATATTGAAAACCTTTTAAACTTTTAATGAATTATATAAAGAACACTCGCATAAAAATTCCAAATAACTTTTGTGTGCTAAACTCCTTTATATTTAGTTTTTATCTTCTAAATGTATTTACAAAACTCTTCTAAAATAATTATAATTTTGGTTAAAATCCATACCCAATGCCACTGTGCGGTGGTTAAGTGTGGACGACCTGGGCGGTGGATTGGCACGCGCCGCGGTTTCCGTGGGTTTCGGTCTTCGACTTGGACTTGGTCTTTGGCCGGAAGCCGTTAGTTGTTTGGGCCATGTGGGCTTTTATGGCCAAGTGTTGACGGCGGAGACAGAAATCAAAGGCTAAAGCTAACCATCCATCCATCCATCGATCCATCCCACTCGCTTCGCCCCGGTCAAAGTTGAGTGGGTCACTAAACTCGGATATCGACGGTGTTTGCGAATGAAACCGCAATTAGCGTTGATTATGGCCAACAGAGAGTTGATTGACATTTTGTGGGCTAGACCGCGGTGCTCATGTGTGTGTGTGTTAGTATGTGTGTGTGTGACTGTCTGCCTGGGCTTGTCCTGGCTAGCCGCTTCATTATTAACCGCACCCACGCAAAGCTCATGTGAATATTGATCCTGTTCCGTTCTGCTGTCCTGGCCATTCGGACGATTATTAATAATGGTCACGCGCGCGGAAAACTTTGCATTGCAATTTCTCCAGTCAGTTGCCATCGCATTGGCCCGACAAACGGCCGTGTCCTGGAGTGTCCTGTCCTAAAGGTATCGTTACCTACGGCAAATCCCAAGAAAATCAATACTAATGAGCCATTAAATGTGGCCCCAGCTGCAGTCGGCCATAGTCTAATGAGCTGAGCGGCGGCGGAAATTGAATGTTGGCTCTAACCAAGCGGCTGCAGCAGGAAATCACATCAGCATCGTTTTTAGCCATCTCCCCGCTAAACGGAAACGGCAAAGGAAAAGGTGAAGGTGAAGGTAAAGGTAAAGGTAGCTCTAAAACGGAAGTCTTAGCCGTAATGCCTTGCGCCTGAATGGTTGCATAGCATGGGCTGCTCCAGTTCCAAGTCCACCGCCACCGTAGACGACACCAAATTGCCGAAGACCGTTTCAGCCAAGTCAACTAAAACTAAAATGGAGTACCGTGAGTTGGGGATACAATACCGCGATTTATGGGAATTTCTAAGTACGAGAATCCCCTTTTTCAGCTGCCTCGGAGGCCTTTACCATTCCTTTGGAGAGCGAAGAAACCACGGAGATGCCGCTAAATGAGACACTGCGTCAGCCGCCGAAGAGGATTCAGCAGATGTTGCAGGAGGCAGCCAGTTCGGAGCCACCAACTTTGGAAGAACTGGAGGACAAGCAGCAAAAGGCCGAGCAACGACGTCAGGAGCTGATGCAGCAGAAATTGGAGATCATCCAGAAGAATGCCCAAATGCTGATGAGAAGTCCTGGAGAAAATCCTGGAGATGAAGAAAATACTGGAGACAAAGAGGAGAACCCCGAAAACCCCGACTAAAAAGATACTCCCTTTTTCATTCACATTTTTTATTGTTAGCTTTAAATTATATATGTATTACTATATATCGTAGTATATTTCCAAACAATTAGATTGTATGCAATTAAATCTGCTCTCATCATCAAAATGCTGTCCATCTGTTCTTGCTCCGTAATCCTATATGTCAAACCTTTTCGCTGGTAGTCAAAAAACGTGATCTATTTGTAATCGAGTGGCCGGCGTGTGCCGAGATTATATATGTACGTCTAAAGGCTATATGTTGGTATTATTTGTTGGATTGGTTGTTTGCTCGACTCGCGTTTTTGGCCTCTGTCGGATATATATTTTTTTGCAGTACTATATGCTTCATTAGGATGTGTGTGCGTGGTTGTAAATCATGTCTTTTGGGTTTGTTGGTTGGTTTACTTGTTCTTGTTGCTCTTGACTTCATATTAAACGTCGTATTCATATATATGTACTTGTATATATCGTATCGTTTAGGTATAAATATGCGTATTGTGTCACAGACACTACAAATGTCGCTTTGATTTCGGCTTGATTCGCATCTAGGCCCCGTTTTTTCACTCGGATCAACGAGGGCCAACAATTTGTTAATATTTCAATTAGTTACGTTACCTACACACTCATTAAAAATGTTCGCTCCCCCGATCGCATCGAATATATCGTAGTACCTGGATGTCGTTTTTCTTACACTGTATGTATTTTACTCTCTCATATGCTTTAAATATGCTTGCGGTTTACTTTTAATTAATTATGTTAGTTACTTGAATTGGTGCACTTCGAAGAAGCATTTGGTTTAATAGCTATGAGTTTGTGGTACGATTCGAGTATGTTGTCCAAAGAGATGGTCCGCCAGTCGATGGATTGGCCACATTCAGCACAACCTTGTGGGTTATTTAAATACTAATCCGTCCAATTATCGGCCCCCAACCCCGCCCCACATCCGTATTCCTGATCCTTCCTCAACTGGGCCATCTCTTCGACACATTTCTCAAACATATTGCTTGCGTTACTGGTTGTTACTCTTGGTTTTAAATTATCCCCTCGTCATGGGGATCCTCTCATCATCGTCAGTTACAAAAGGTTTGTTCTTAGTTGTTGAACCATGGTGGGTTGCGTTCTTAATACATACAAATAATCGTAATTTTATACATACATATTCCGATATATTAGCAGGTATGTGTCTACAAATTGATTTGCACGGTTGACGCTTGCTTGTTACTTTTGTTATGGTTTCTACGCACATGTACACAAAAAAAAAAAACTGATCCAAACTATCGAAAACGAGCAGTACAATCACAATATTCCCCCTACGATTAAATACATATTATATCATATCCCCCCAAACCTACACAACGAAAATCGGAACGAGAACATAATGTCTGCCACCGGTTGGCCAACTTGCAACCAGATCCGCGTCGCGATTCGTTGCCTGCGGAACTTAATCCTTCCTACTTTGAACTTGTATTAAAGCTTTTTGGGTTTCTGCCTCTCTGCCTTTTTCGCCATTAACTTAAGCTAACTCATTTGCCGTGTGTATAATAATAAATATATTTCCTTATATATGTGTATGTTTATGAATTGCAAATCGTAATCCATTATATTTGTATTAAATTCTTCTTGCATCGAGCATGTGCCTACCTAACAGTACGTAAACGCCTAACAAAATGGAATCTCTCGCTTTTTGGGATTATGATCATTGTGATTTACACTTTTATGGCCAGGTGCTGGGATAGGGTTGCCTCGGGAATTAAATCTAAAGACACCTTAATGAGATCTTTGGCATATTTGGAAGCAGTTGGTCGAACTTGGTTTGGGAATAAGAACTTGGTTTTGGAATAAGACAAGTCAAGAAAGTCCTGTGATCTGAGATCAAGACAATTAAGTTTTCACTTTAAGGTAAACTGAATTACTTGATCATTCAAGTTTAAATATTTTACTAGTGTTTCTTCTCATTGATAAGTTATTGCACTTTCTGAAACCATCTAAGAATTGATCCATGTCCCGTATAAACCCCAGTTCTGGCAAATAACTAAATGGCAACCCTTCTGGAATGGTAATGCGTGTATATAGTCGGGGGCTAGACATCAAAAAATCAGTACTGCTTGTCAATGGGTAATCACTAAGCCTAGTTTTGGTTTTACTGCCTCCCAAAATTTTAGCACACAACACTTATTGCAACTACTAGTAGTTAAACCGGTACTCTGGCCAGAGATTGGGTGATTAAATATAAATATAAATACATATATCTAATTGTAGACGCCGCGCACCATGCCCTCGCGATTGCGGGTGTGCCATTTGCAGGTGAGGATGCGGACGTAGGTCCGTCGGAAGGTGGCATTGCACAGGGCATAGCACATGGGATTGATCGTCGAGTTGATGTAGCAGAGGGCGTAGAAGAAGTCCCACAGCTCCGTGGGTATGCAGTCGGAGCAGGTGGTCAGCGGCTTGATCAGCACCAGGATGTTGTACGGTGTCCACGTGATGATGAAGCTCAGCAGGATGGCCGACAGCGTCTTGGCCGCCTTCGACTCCTGCCTCTTCTCCTGTGATTTCTTTTTCTTCTTGGCCGCATTGCGGGCATTCATTAGGGCGTGGGCCCCAGCCGCCCCAGCGCCCACTGCCCCGCCCCCTTTGCCCAGCTGCTTGGGTATGACCTTGGCGTTGAGTAGCCTGGCATCGTGCTGGGCATGCGACATCCTCCGGCCGAGTGGCAGGCTGAACTCGGAGTCGCGCGAGGGCAAAGGTCGTCGGGTGGCGGCGACTGGCGGGGCAGCCGTGGCTAATGCATTCGCCGTCGTCGTTGTGGGCCCATCCTCGTGTATCATCTTGATGGAGGGTGCACAGTCGCCTTGCAGACTCAAGGTTGTGGCGGTAGCAGCTCCTCCTCCACCACCCCCTCCGCCATTTGCCGCATTACTCGATGCTCCATCGGATGGCAGGCGGATGAGTATCGTGTACACCGAATCCTGGCTCACCGACCGTGAGTTAATGCGATTGATCACGGGCAGTGTACGTGAGTCGCGATGCGCTGCATTTCCGGCTGTTCCAATTCCGATTCCACTTCCGTTTCCGCCTCCGCCTCCATTTCCATTCACATTCACCGTACCATTCCCATTATGGTTGCTGTTGTTGTTGTTGTTGATGGCGCCATTGCCATTGCCACTGGGATTCACATTCGCATTGGGATTCGCATTCGCATTCACCATCGCCATCGCATTCACATTCCCAGTGACCGCACTCATTTCCTGCAGCTGCGAAATGGAGGCGAGCGGTGGGCGTGGCAGCGGCGTGGGCGAGACATCCGACAAGAGAATACTGGGCGGACGGACGCCGCTCACACTGCCGCCCATCGAATAGTTGTCCCGCATCACGTTCATCGAGGTGCATCTGTGCGAGAAATGGGGGCGAAAAGAGATGGAGAGAAAGGATGTGGATGTTGGTAACGCATTTTCAAACACATCACAGAGTGGACCACCACTCCAAATGACACTGACAGGCAAGAACAACAACAACTTGGGGGCAAACTCAGGATGCAACTGCTCGTCTAAATGTGGCACACACACACAGATACACAAAAAAATACGTTCATGTGGTCAAGTGCGTTTTGGAATGGAAACAAGTGGCCGGAAATCGCAACTTAAATCGATTACCCAGTCCAATGCCAGTGGCACACATAAATTGAAACAAGTCCAGCGATCTAAAACACTGCCAACCCCAAATTGCACATATATCATCTAAAACTGCTTTTTTTGGCATTCAATTATAATTAGCAAGAATATTGTGGAATTTCGCCATACTTTGTGGGCTGACTTAAATGGTGACACATTGCAGATTCATCGGGAAAGCTCATTTTCGGTAATTCATTTTGCATTTTGGCAATTGCAGATTGCAGCTCAAATTACATTTGAGCTAAAATATTCAACTGTTTATTCTTCCTAATTATTCCCCAGTGATGCGAACAAATTTCCATGCAATTTTGTGGCATTGGGTTTTATGTGCAAACATCTAAACATAATTTCTATGGCTCTGCTAATTGCACTGAATTTTCAGACTGTTAAACAGATTTTAAAGGAAAAAAGTGAATTGTAGTGAATTACATTTAATTTGAACCAGCGAACTGCGCTGTTTGGAAAATATTTAAGGTAAAACGTCTCCTTAATGATATTCAAAGTGGGTGATTTTATAGAATACGTTTTTAGAAATGGAAATACATTATTAACTCAAAAGTTTCAAACCACTTTTATTCTGGTTATTAGCGAAATCTATAGAAATTATCAATTGATAGATAGATTTCTTAATATAAAAAAGGTTTTGTTGACACGATTTTGTAGCTTTCTTCTTGTGAATCAGAAATGTTTTTAAAAATTGATAAATATTTTTATGGCCTCCTTGCTGTTGATTTCAAAGACATTTTTGTGACTTCGGAATTTTATTTTTTAATGTGCTTTCAATCTTAAATCTCTATTTCTATTGCTTTGAAAAAAAAAAAACAAAACAGGACTAACACAGTTTCTGCATTTGTTGGTTTCTCCCTGTGGACTTTTAACACAATTTGTTGAATTTGACATTCAGAAATGGCTCTTAGCCGACATGGGAGACTTGCAAGCTAAGCTGAAACTATCACTTCTTGAAATCCAATTTCATGAATTAATTACAGCCAACGGAATCAACAAACTCGGGAGCACAATGGCCAGCTCCTTTGGACTGTAGCCTCAATTAGTTTCCATCCCGATGTGTGCAGTGGTGCAAAGCCTTCCATCTACGTGGATTATTTTAGTGCTGGATGCTGCGACTTTGATGGATTTGTGTGTGTGAAGTGTTGGGGATTGGGATTGGGGATTGGGATGGGTGTGGTGCATCGTGATGGCCGGTGAGGGATTGCGAACTCTCTCACATCCTCGTGTTGGACACTTTTTACCACTGACACTTTTCGTTTGTGTGCACAGGCATTGGACGGGAAATCGAAGTGAAAAACATACGAGTATATACATATATTTGGGTGCGAGTTGTTTGTTTGCTTTTCGGAAAAGTGCTCTGGGTGCAATTGATGCTAGTCATACGAAATACTGGGGTGAGAGAGTTTGGTGCGGTGTCGGCTTACTCGAAATATAGACGATTAAAGTTCAGAATTTTGATTGTTTTTACTACCTGGAGACGGAGCTTTGTAAAGGAGTTTCAATTGTTACTGGTGTTGCATACCCTAAATCAGAAGGCTCCTCCTGTTCGTAGGCGAAATCGTCGGAGTCCTCGCGACCGGAGTGCCACCACGCGATGCACCACTCCTTAACGCTGCCGAAGCAGGTGTACGATTTTTTGATTGTATTCGTGCTTTTGATCTGCAAATGGATGTGATTAGTAATCGGTAAAGGATAGACTTTGGGTTAGGGGATCCTACGCTTGACTTGCGCGAGTGCATCCCATGGTATCCGGAGTCGATGACCATGTTGGTCATGTAGACACTCTCCGCATCCGCCGAACTCTCGGAGCGCGGTCTTCGCCAGGTGTCGTGATCGTTGCCGCCCATTTGGCCGAAGGCCAGCAGACCGCCGGACGCATGGTTCACCACCGTGTTCTCGTCACTGAAAAATTAAAAAAATTTAATTGCTTAAAAATGTATTGGATATAAGTTATTTTTGCTCCTTTTTTTTCTTAAAAAAAACTATGAAATTCAGGCCAATAATCTCTGAGATATGAAATGGAAGTCTTTGAAAAAAACGATTTCCCATTTAGAAGACTTCGGCACAATATACTTTTGCAGAGAATATTATAATTTTGGTCAGAAGTTTTTAACCCAGATATTTCCCACTAATTTTACCATAAATTATAAAAAACGCAAAAATCGATCGAAATTTCTTTCCAAATAAACTCTGAAAATAAAAAAGTCATTGTTTTGGCTTTGCGTAGATTTTTTTGGGTCAAAAAATGGATTTTAGTATTGGTAATTGATTTGGTTTAAAAACCACCAAACGTTTGATTCCCTTTTATCTTAATCTTTTTAATAGAATTAAATAAAGTTCATAAATAATATGATTTAATTTAATGTTCACTTTAAGTGTTATTGGTTGCAAATGTTTATATAAAGTTTTTGTTATGATCAATACTATTCTACTTAATTGGTGCCCAAAACCTGGAGGGTAACTCACCTGCTGTTCGACCGTTTGCTGGAGTCCTTCTTGCCCGCCTGCAGGTTGGGCAGGTCCTTCTGCCGCTTCTTCGTCTCGCGCCAGATGCGCCAGTAGAGAAAGCACATGATGGTGACCGGGAAGTAGAACGCAGCCAGTGCAGTGCCGAAGGTGATGTACTGGTTGGTCTCGATGAACTGAATGTAGCACTCGTCCTTGGGCACTGTCCGCTTGCCCTCGATATACGGCCAGCTGTAGATCCACGGTGGCCAGAGGAGCAAACTAATGCCCCAGGCGGCACCGATCATCACAGCCGCCCGATTTGTTGTGCGTTTGGCGCGATATGTCAGCGGTCGTGTGACACTGAAGTACCGATCGAAACTGATGATCAGCAGGTTCAGCACGGAGGCATTGGAGGCCAGGTAGTCCAGGGCCAGCCAGGTGTCGCACACGATGGGACCCAGTGGCCAGTAGCCCAGGATCGTGGTCACCGCAAACAGCGGCATCGATATCGCCCCAATGGCAAAGTCCGCGATGGCCAGCGAGAACAGGAAGTAGTTGCTGATCGTCTGCAGCTGCTTGTCGATCTTGAAGGATATCATCACCATGACATTGCCGGCCACCGTCACCGTGCTCAGAATCGCCGCCACAAAGCCCATCACCACCATGGAGGCCAGTGAGTACCGGGGACCCTTCGTCTCGAAGCCCATGGTGCCGTTGGTCTGGTTGCCATACATCCCCGAATAGGGATCGTACAGACCACTGGCCGCCGTCGACGTGAGGTTCTCGAGTATCGCGGTGAGCAGGGTGGTGCCCGTTCCCGGATATCCCGGCGCATAGCCAACTGGACTGCTCGTCGTCGTCGTCGTGCTGGTCGTCGTGGTCGTGGTGGTCGTTGGACTTGGCTTATACAGTGGCTCCAATATGATGGGCGGGCCGTGGGCGGCCAATGCCAAACTCATCACCGGCTCCATGGCGGATACGTGATTTTATCTGCTTTGCAGCTGCAAGGCTTGCGATGCTCTATCGCTGTCGCTCTGTATCTTTCGCTCTCTCTCTCTCTCTCTCTCTCTCGCACTTTCTCTCTCTATCACGCTGGTCGTTTAGTTTGCCCTCATCCGCTGCTTATCCTTTTGGCTGCACCCACGCAAGGCGTTGGCCATTTTTCCACTGGCCCTGCAAGCAATAAAAAAAGAGGATGTTAGCTGGGATTACAGAACGGTCCGACCGGAAAGCACCCTGAAATAATTACGGTGATGGTTCCAGACACTTGTCCACGGAACGGTTATGAAAATGGAATTTTCCACTTCCTAGACGAAACAGTTTGGCTTAAATAAAGAGCCTGATAACACTGCCAACTGCAAAACTTTAATGAACTTATCCCTTTCCTAACATTTGTAGTTAATTAGGGTAAGTATAAGGAACCCTAAATTTATGTTTAAATATTACATATTTTTCTCAACACTGCCATTCAGAAAATTAACCATTTCTTAATTTTTCTTTAAAAGTACATAAAAATAACGTTAATAATAAACTTTTGCAACCATCTTAGAATGGAGTAAAATAAAAAACTGTAAATTTCTCCTTTACTGTCTTATAGTGAAGTGTTCAAAGATCTCGTAACTTGACGAATTTACAGCCTTCTGAATGACAGTAATAAACTGCAAATACATTCTCAAAGACAAGCTGTAAAGTGGCGCCGAAGAAAATTATTAAATTAACTACGTAGATGTGGAAATGTCAGGCGAAGTCGGCAAGCCAAAGGAATATCTTGCGGTGAAAATAATTAACTAGATGAAGATTACTCGAGAGGCATCCGGATGCAGCGATAATTATGATAAGCAAACTTGGGCGGTTAAGGACCGAAATAAACTTGAGCTTAGTGTCTAAAATCAACTTAAGACCCTCGAGCAACCAACGTAATTGCATGTGGTTGGGAAATGCAGCAATCACGAGTCGGTTGCATATAGTTACACGATTTCCACGAATGCCCCACCCAGCGGATAAGAGCCCTAAAAAAAGAATGACGAGATTTATGAGAAACTGTCCCCGGCACTGGCCTTTGATATATATCTCATCTGCCTTTGCGGCCGAGGGCTTGGCAGGGAATCGTGGGAAAGGAAGCGAAATAATATATTTACAATGCCAGGGGCCTGACTTGCTTTGTCCTTTCTGCAAAATGACATTTTCTGTGTGATTTGTTTTAATGGAAATGAAAACGTGGATGTAGATGTAAATGTAAATGTAAATGAAAATGAAAACGGCTTGAATGCGTTTCCTTGGCAGGCCTCAGCCCAGTCACACCCACAACATTTGTTGTTCGTTTATTACTGTTGCCAACAATGGCAGTGGCAAAAACGACAAAAGCGACAAAAACGGCACAAAATAACAACAGCGCGTGCAACAGTCGAGGAAGAACTTGGCTCGAACAAGGAGCATCGAGCTGAGAGCTCCGACACTTTGGCACGGAAATGTTCCAGGCGGCTTCCTCTGACACTTTTCAAAAACTATTGATGTTGTCATTGGCCATATGCCTATACATATCTGGAAATGAGGGGGCTTGTTCATTTGGCAGCCATTGTGCCCGGCGACTTTGATTTGGAAAGTTTTTCACACGTAATGAAAAGTCACGTTACGCATACGCCATGGCTGCCACCTGATTGATAGGCTATGATACGATACGTGGTGAAATGAAGGGCCACAATGAGATGTCCGTGATTGATTCGCATTCAATAGATGCGAAGTTATTGTTCGCACTGCTATTGTCGTTGGTCAGGGCTTTTTCATACAAATCAGGCCACAAAGGGGTCCGAAAACTAATTTACGTATACGTAATATTTTGCAGGAAAAGCAATTTAATGTTTGATTTCATTCAATTGCTGCAATACGTTTATTTGGCTTTGGTCTGCAATTAAATGCATTCAATTCAAGAGAAACAAACATCCTAATCCTATTTTATGACATTGTTTTACTATTTGACCAGTGCAATTTGAGTTGTTCTAAGCCAGCAATTAAATGAATTCTCAGTATCGTAAACGAAAACATGACCTACCTGTTAGTTAAGCCGATTAAATTTTGATTTACCAGTGTTAGAGGTGTTAGACCTCAATTACGATTGTACAAAATGAGTCATCCTTGCAAAAAAAAACATTGCCTACTTTTAGGTTGCATGATTACACGCCGATAAATGTTCTGCTTAATGCAAATTGCTTCAATTAATAAACCAATTGAAATATCACATTTGCATACTCGAAATTGGCATAACTGAATTGTGCACATTGATGGTTCAATTGACCTTTTGTCGAGCTCAATCAATGTATAATTTCCATGGGCTTTGCATTGCTCTTGTTTTAAGCTATTTATGGCAACTCCAATGGATGCCCAATTAAATGCAGCGTTAACCAATAAATCAATCAAAATCCGTCTGTTTATCTCATTGAAAACACGCACACACGTATAAATCAATTGCAAAACAAGCCAGCAAACTGGTGGAGATGGAGATGGGCAAAACCAATGGGGCGCCATAAATTGAGCCGACGTATCGTATTGACAACAACAACATTCTCAGCAACAAATGGAGAGGGCAAAACATTTCCAATAAATGAAAAAAACAAATCGCAGGAGTCGAGTGGCTGAGTCGATACTACTTGGCCATCCTTATAGTGAGAGGTTTGTTTTTTACTTTTATTTTGCTCAAGACCAAAGTAGTTGCATCGTTATTTCTCGGCTACGTGATTTTGACTTAGCCACGTCAGCTTATGGGTTATTTTTTTGGGGCGTAGCTAGTTATTGGTAATCAGTTCCCCGATTTCCCCTCCCCGCTGCTAGCTGTCCGCTTTTTGTTACATTCAAATTTATCAGGCGACCGCTCCTTTGGCAAGTAATCGAATTGAGCTTCTTGTTGCCGTGCCTCGCTTTTTGGCTGCCATAAAAAAAGGATTTATGGATTTATTATCAAATGCGTCGGGCGCAGAAACACAAGTAACCATATAACATACGCACACGGACAAGGCAGCCTCAAAAACAGTAACACACACTGATGCGTGAGCAACCTGCGACCCGCGAGGATTTGTTTTGCCATTTATTAGGCTATTTTTATGACACAGCCACGAGCTGGTGGAACGATGAAGTAAACACAGTGAGCAACCACTAATCAAATCAAGGGGGCTTACATTTTTAAACCATGGCACCAATGCACTGGCACTGTAAATCTTGCTTTTAATTAGATGCACATTTGCTAATTGTAAATCTCCCTCTTAACACACTTAAATAAATAATAATGCCAGTAAATTGTTTGGCCAGTGGATGATAGTAAATTTTCATTCTATCAGTGGCTTATTGGCGGTCAGGTGACACAGTTCTTAAAAGCTCTTGGCAACCGCTGATTTAATGAAAACTGAAATCTTGATTAATGACTTTCATTTGCTAATTAGCACGTGCCAAAGTAAGTTAATGTTTGGCAGGAGCAATGGAAAATATATGTAAATTCTTGAATGTTTATGAATATATTAATAAACTTTCAATTAACGAGCATAAAACAAAATGTTCCAAGCAAAAGAGTATTAAAAGCGTTCTTAAAAATTTTAAATCTTCAAAAACTTGATTTACGAAGAAAATCTTTAACTGTAAGGACATAAATTAAAATCAATTTGAGTTTAAAATTTAAGAGAGATTTTGAACGTTTCTTGGAATGTGTTTATTTTTTACTGTACACTTTACATATCTGTGCTTTTAGCCAAATTTCACTGTCTGCGAAAGTGTGTATTTTTGATCAGCTCATCAACAGTCGGCTTTATTTTGCATTGGTTATTCTCGTTCTCGTTCTGCTTCGCTTCTTTTTATGCGGGCTCTGTCAACGTTCAAACACACACACACACACACGCTCGCGCCTATTTACACACACCCACTCGCCCACACCAACACACTCACACACGCGTACTTTGGGAAAAGTAAAAGGAACGGAAAGAAAGGCCAGGCCAACTAGCTTGCATACTTTCGAGCGCCCTGTCTTTCACTTGGGCTCTTTTCTCCTTTCTGCTGGCTTATGTTAATTTTTGCGCGAGTTTAATTGCTTGCCACATGGCTGCTGATGCCAAGCGGATGCCGTTAGCTGCTAGCTGCTTTCTGTTGCCTGTTTTCTGCTGCCTGCTTTTCTTTGGGCCGAGCTGCTTTGCCTGGCTTGTTTGCGGAAATTAAATTGCTGGACTGGCTTTCACCTTATGCTCGGGCTGTCCGCTAAGCATATTGCCATGCGAAATGTGCCCACACAGAGAGAAAAGATACTTAAATTCGTTTTTCTATGCCCTTGTGTGGTTTTTCTTTTGAAACAATCTTTTCAAAACTGTCTTTACAATATTTGTTGATTTCAGATTAAAATTATTACTATTAAAATTATACTATAAGTTCAAATAACTAAATTATGTTTTATTAAATTCTGATCTGATACAATTTTAATTACATAAAAACCTCATTATGAGCTGCTTAACAATATCAATACAACTATTATTCAAATCCATTATTCTTAAAAGAAGTTTCTTCATCATTTCATATAAAAAATGCACATAACAAAGGAAAAAAAAGGAAAATATTTGTGTAGTAATGTTAAAAATTTTAAAGTTTTTGCCATGAACATCAAACTATTGTATAAATGTTTTCAAATAAATATTAAGTCGATTATATAAATATGCCATAACGGAGCATAAGAATGCATTGACCTACGAAACATATTGCTTTTCAACCTTCATGTCAACAATTTTAAAATGTTTAAAAAGGACTTTTACAAACAAATTTTGCTAGGAAAATGAATTATATTCGACACTTATGTATGAACTATTTCCTAAGAATTGTTAGGATGAGCATTAAAACATATCCTTTTAAATTTTTTACTGCTAAACTATTTTATGTACGTCAAATAACTTTTTTATGACGGTGTTTAGATTTTTTTGTGTTTTCATTAGTTAAACACAGCATTTCAACCTATCCTTGGTGATTTTTAAAATGCTAAAAACATGCGCATCTTTTAAAAGGACTTTTAGCAACTGTTTTTGCCACGAAAAGTGACTATTTTATGGCGCTTTTTAGTGCCTTTTTTCGCTGTGCAGACTTGGGTGAGGTTGTGCGAACTGGTGGCCTGCTGGTCGAGGGGGTGGTGGTGCGGGCGGGCGGCAGGGGCGTTGAGCCGCGCCCCACCGACCTACTCGCACAAAGTTTAATCAAAACGAGAGCACTGGAAACGGAGAAAGCAGCGCTGCCGACGTCGACAGCGCAGCCAACGCACACACATACATACACATACACGGACACTTACTTACTTGCGCTCTCTCTTTCTTTCTCTCTCTTGCTTTCGCCGCTTTCTCCTGGCTCTCTGGTGCCCTCTTGCTCTAACCTATTGCTTATTTGTGAATGTTCCGTTGTAACGGTGACATCGCTGTTGTTGTTGATGCTGTTGTTGCTTTTGACTTTGTTTTTGTTTTTGTATTTAGTGATGCTGCCGCAGTCGCTGCCTCTGCCGGCGTCGCTGCGTTGGTGTTGCTGTTGCTTTTGCTGTTTCTGTTGATTTTGGCCATTTGCCGCTCCCAAAAGTATGCTTTGTAATTTTTTGTATTGTGCGCGCACATCTTCGGCTTTCTGCTTTCTAGTCCTGCTGCTGCTCCTGCCGCTCCCCGCTCCTTCTCCTCCTCCTCCTTCGCTCCTTTCGATCCACTGCCTGCTCAATTCATTTCGCCTTTCGCCAATTTTATTATACACAATGCGAACTGCGACGCCGACGTCGCTGCCGCTGCCTCTGCCTCAGTCGGCGTCTACGTTGCTGCGACAACGCTTTGCGTGCCCAAAGTTTCCACATTTAACATTGTAATCGGGTTTATTTTATATTCGCTATATAGAGACACGACACACACGACTCTTAATTATTAAGCTATTATTTATGTATTTAATTATTGCTTGTTGTTAAAAATTCCCTTGACTTCGGAGATAGCGATAAAATAAGTTGGGAGCTTTTTGCACGCGTTTTGTTTTTCACTCGGCTTGTGGCTCTAAATTTTTTTTCAGCGGAAATAGAGAGAGGCTGTAGCGCACGTTGCTAAATCTCATCCGGGACTGAAGCTGAAAATTTTAGCCAAGGTATATAACGGTACAGAGCCGAAGAGAGAGAGCCAGAGCCGAACAGCAGCCGAGCGAAAGAGGGACAGAGGGAGAGGAAGAGGGATAGGGAGAGCAAAAGAGAACGCGACTTCTTTATGCTGGAATTTGTGTTTGTTGGGCAACATGGCGAGCATCCTTTTACGAACACCCTCGCACAAAGGACATACGGAAAAATGGAATGCGCCAGTGTGTGTGTGTGCAGCCGAAAATGTGCTGCCAGCGGAACTTAATGGATGAATATGAATGAAAACGCCGCAACAGTCCAACTGAAAGGGGAGTGGGTAGGGGCGGAAAGGGATTGGTAGGGGCATTAGGAGGCAAGGGGAATTCCAGGTGGCGAAGACAAGTCCGCACGAGGCCCACGGGCATTGCTCGAGTGCCATCTTTTGTAGCAGCAACATCTACGACTGCCACATCTGCAACAGCAACACCAACAACAGCAGCAACAGCAGCAACATCAAGTGTAGCAGCAACACCAACAACACTGGCAACTTTTCAATGGGACTCCTGGCGAATGAGTGTAGCGCGTTAGTGTGAGTGGCGCTGCGAGGGTGTTCGTGTGAAGTGGAAACGCTGGAAAAGCGCATTCTCACATTTCAATTAAATAATACCACCAGCGTACGGTCACAATTGCCAGTTCAATGGGCATTCTGGGCCAGCGCAACATTTGTAAGGAAAGTAACCACTTAAGTAAGGTTTGAATCAAATGTAATTATTAGGGTCTTTTGTATTCAAAGCATAGCAAGGTGAGGTAATTACTTCTAGGGAGCTCAATAGCCCTGATAAAGTAAAAAGTTAAAAACTTATAAGAAACAAAAATTAAAAAAATTAAATAACAAGAAATTAAGAAAAAAATAACATTATATGAATATGCACATTTAAAGCGGTATACAAAACCAAGAAATTAATCGCTTAAGTTAGGATTTTACCTACAGTCTAACTTCTATAATCACCAAAAAACATGGACTATGTGCTCGGTTATTTTTTTGCCTTTATTTATACTTTCTCTTTCCAATAAAAATAGGCCGACTCTATAAGAACTTCTGTTCAGGGCAAAGTATCAAGATAAATATTACCATCAGGGAGTTTATCAGCCGTGATAAAGTGATTAACAAGAAAATGATTACACACATAAATATGTCAATAGCTCCAATAGACTTGTTGAGAGTCATATTACTATTTAAATAATCAAATAAAATAATATCACCTGATAGGGCACAATTAGGTTGAAGTGGCATTCTGAACCAGCACTACATTTGGAAAACCAGATAAACCGTGATAACATTGTTTTTGTTTTGTGAGACAGAAACATGCCATTTTTTTATTTTATTAGCCTTAAGTTTTAGTTTTATTCAATTACTTCCTCGTCTTTGAAATAAATAATTACAAAGGTAATCCTTAAAGATTTATTTATATATCAGATCCCATAATTTAATTTAATAATTTAGAAAAATTAAAATTAAAACTCTGTTTTGAGTTTCGGGGAAATAAAAATGATTACCCAGCCAAAATGTAATTACGTTAGAGTATTTTAACTTCGAACCCTTTGTCAATTACGAGCGAGTCCCTCAAGTGCCTTGGCTTTATTAATAGCAACTCATGTTGCGTTTAAACTGGACAACAATGGATCTAACGCGCCTGACATGGCACTGGCAATGGCAGTGGCAGTGGCAGTGGCCCCAGTGAACCCACACCCTGCCACTGCCATTTCACCAGCAACCTACATCACCCATCCAAATCCTGGCAACCAACAAGCCCGCACTTTCCCCTTGGGCTTGGCATGTGTTAAGGTCTGCGGATACTTTCTGTATGCTCGTCATACCATATATGATATAAAAATACATAAATGGACAATGCAAAAGGAAAGATGAGTAAGAGCTCTGTGCCACTGGGCGGACGGGGATGAGGACGAGGGGATGGCCAGCTCGGATTAGGGCCAGAATTGATTGTGAGTGGGCTGTGGGTGTGGTCCTGAGCTAACATAGTTCCAAGAACTGCTGCAATAAATGGCCAGAAATCGAGTGCTGCAGGAAGGTCGGGTTTATCAATGGCCAATGCATCCATATGCTGGAATTTGGTGGCGACACTCTCGCTCGAGGAAGCCGGAAAATTCTTTAAAGTGCCCCCACGTTGTCCATACGCACCGTTGACCATGTAATCGAAAGGCACAGCATGCCATCGCTCAACTAGAGAGATGCCAAGCCCAGTGGACAGATATTGTTGGAATGCCGGCGAGAGTTCAGCAATTTTTGGTACTGACATATTTTCCGACATTCGAGCGCACAATTTCCCTTTAGCTTTCAGTCAAGCTGAGTTACTGCAGTTAAGTTGCTGAAGTTTCGACGGCAAAGTTTTCCATTTAATCATAGCAAATTAAATTGATGTGAGGGCATAAAGAGCTATGGAAAAAGAAACTTGCTAAGAACAAAGTCTTGGTTAATTAGCATGAAAACAATAGGCTTAAATACCGTTCCATCCAATGAAAAGATCAATTCTTTGTAATTTTTCTATTCTTTTTTAATATTTTTTTTGTTGAATATTGTTTTTGTTTATTTTTAAATACATATATATATATTTATATAAAATATATAAGCATAAACGTTTACAAATATAAATATCTTTTATCGTTACCCGACGGCCTTTCATTATCCATCTGCATATCTACGTCCGTCTGCAACTCGAAGCTCGAGTGCTCACACAATTTGTTTTATGGAATCCCAACATCTCACATATTTCTCCTGTTGCCACATATTAACTTTTGCTAAACTTTTCCGTAGATGTGTCTCTGTCTCTAAGTGTGTGTGTTAAGTTGGATAGTTAAGATACAAATATTTATAGATATATTTACAATAGCGATAAGGTCAACAAAAAATATTTGTTTGGTTTACGTATGTTTGTCCTTTTGTTTGCGGGAGTGTGTGTGTGTGTGGTGTGTTAAACATAGATAAATATTAAGTAGATTTAATTCTGCTCTTGACGGTCGTGCACATATAACATATATGTATATACATGTGGACATGTATAAATCGTAGATATGGTATTTCAACGCATTGGATTTTTCGACAGATCGATAGACATGTACAATAATAATAATAATAATAGAACAATAGGCTAACATACTCTGCAAGATAATAAAATTAAACTTATGCAATACGTTTTTACGACACAAAAAAACTTAAGCTTGACCCGACGCGCTGCTTGGCACGACTCACATACATACATGTCCATCTAAAAAATATATACCCTCTCTCTATATATATATATATAAGCAAAGGCAGAGGCGCTCAATCTCTGGCGGAAGCCTTAATGGATGGCTGACAATTGTTTTGTTACGTTCTGCATAGCTGTCATAGCTGCTGCCGCTGCAGTTCCTTTGTTTGCCGGTTCGACAGGCTGGCTTCCCGTCCCCGGGCATTAGGTTTCTGGCCCTCAGCCCTCGGAATACGAACTGAGGCTGCTGCGCGTCGAGCCGGTGAAGTGATCTCGCTGCAGCGTGTCCGAGGGCATGGACACAATCAGGGCGCCACCATACAGGGTCTCCATTTCGTCCAGTTGCTGGGCAAAGGTCTCCTCCAGGCGCTGGTTCAAAATATCGGTTTTTCATTAGTAATACATGGGATAACAATATACTTTACTAGGCAACAACATTCGTTCTCACAATATCAAGTTAGAGAGATATATTAAAGGGATTGGAGGAAAGTTTAGCTATATAGCGCATGCATTAGTAGGACATTTAGAGCTGAAGAACTATACATAGAATACACAGTGCCTTCCGAAACCATCAGATATGCGAGCTCTGTTTGCAAAGCCTTGACCCATATCGTATAGTTGGGGAGCACACTGGGGATAGATCAAAGGACTAACCTCTTGTTGCAGCCGCTGCTGTAGTTGCTTTACACATTACGAGAAGAGGAGAGCCGGCAAGAAAAGTTTTTGGATACAGATTTTTTGATTTGGTTTGGTTTTGGTTTGGTTTTTGTTTTGGTTTTCGATAGCAGCGCGTTGTTGTTTGCATGTGGGTGTTTATATGTAAGAGTGGGTGTGTACAGTGAAGCATCATGAAATTTGCAATATGATAATATTTATTTGTATGTTTATAGTTATAAGAATGTTTAGAGTAAGATATGGCTACACAAATGCTTGGCATGTTGCTAAGTGGAATGTTGATTGTATTCTTTATTATTCTCTTTTCGTTTCATTTTCGTTTACTAAGTACTTCGATAATACTGCTTAAATGGAATGCGATTGGAGGCGGATGGCTGGTCCAAGTCAAGAAAATACTTTAACATTAAAAATAGGCAAACAAGTAATCTGTTTCTTCGTTCAATAAAATAGCAATTCCAACAAACATAATCAACTTTTGGCAAGACAGAATGTATGGCAATTTCCGTTGCAGAGCGTTAATAGGTGAGAAAAGCTATACATATTCGGTTAGCAAGATGAAGTGTTTTCGGGGAGTACGGGGACTACGAGGGATGTACATTTAGCCAGCACCAAGCGAGGAATGAAAAGCAGGTTGGTTCGGTGTCAGTAGGTGTGAGTACAGGTTGATTGACTGGTTAGTATTTAGTAGCTGCGGTGCAATTAGGAAACTGGCTGCTGGAACGTGGCAAGTGCTGATCGCGATGATCCTTCTCCGTCTTTGTCTCCTAGATGGCCGATGAATCCTCCTCGAGGCTGTGCTGACGCTGGTTGACCCTCGGCAACCTGTACTTGGCCGCATACAGATCGTAGTAGAAATCATCCGAGGAGGCGGCCGAATCCGCCGATGCCACGCTTCCATTGAGGCGACTGTGTCCCGGCTTGACGGAGGACCTCAGCTGCGGCTGTACTTCATCCAGAAGGGCAGCTGCTTTGCGTCCGGAGTCGAAAATCAAGTCTGCATCGCTTGTGAACCGCGTAGTCAGCTCGTTTATGTTGTACATCGACTGGGCACTGCTCAGCGAGGATCTGCCGCTGCTCCGACTTGCCAGCGAAGGTCGCTTGATGGCAAACGAGGTGGTGTGCAGCAGGCGCTGAGTGTGGGCCGTCAACACTGGTCCCTCGTGAATGCGCAGCTCCACGCCGCTGGCCTCCGCCGCTGCCGTGGTATCCAGGCGGCTGAATCGGTTGCTCACCAGGCCCAGGTCATCTGGTGTTTTTGGTGACGAGCTGCTCCGGAACGTGCTCATGGCTGGCTTGCCATTTGTATCCTCCGCGCTGTTGATTGGCGGAGTGGTGGTCACCACCTTGACCAGCTCATTGGCTGGGAGTTGTGTGATTAGGCGCAGCTGATTCTGAGCGGGCAGCGTGGTCACGCTGGCCCGCTTCATCTGTTCGCTCAGCATCTGCTCCTCGTCTTCCTCTAGCACCAAATCGCTGATCATCTGCGATCGCTGTTGCTTGTGTAGGATCGGAGTACTGGGCACACTGCGGCTAAGATCTGGAGCTGATCCGCGGAAGTTGGACAAACGGCTGCCAGCGCCGCCCATCATCATGAGCGAGGAGCGGGAGCGTGGTATATGCTGTGGATCAATGAAAGTGTAGCGGGGCAGGCGCGAGGTTTTATCGTTGTAGATGTTGCGCAGGTGCTCAGGCAGCACTACTTTTTGATCCTCGAACTCCTGCCGATTGATCACCAGGCCGAAACGATTCTCATGCTCATCGATGGCCAACTTGATCCGTTTGATCAGTTCCTACGCTCGATTCGATTTGGTTGTTAAACACATGCATCACCAAATCCGTTGATCGGTTGGTTGGTTTTTTTTTTGTTAGTAGTTGGGAAGCACAGCGTTAAGCATTTTTATATATTTGGTTTAATTTTTTATCAGTTATCGGTTTGGTTTTTTTTTTTTTTTTTTTGGTTTAGTTTTGTAGGTAGTAGTAGGTACAGTAGGCCACCAAAGTGAATGCATTTGCGTGGGTGTAAAGAGAGAGAAAAAGTTGAAAAAATAATTGGATTAAGTTCAGCCTTGGTTCAGCCAAGTAGCAGCGGTTTAAAGATGAGCTAGGGGTTCGTCAGTCATTGTACCAGTTCTCGTATCAGTAGCAAAGATTACAGTATCGCCTCACAATTAAAAAAAAAAAAGTAGCTAATGATGATTCAGTGACAAACGAATGAGTCAGATACTTATTGATTGAATGACAAATCAGTTGAGTTAAGACAATTGAATTTCCAAATGTTTTATAACCATAGGTAGTCTATCACGGATATTGCTCATCTCTAAACCGCACAACTTTGACGGAACGGGTCGGGATGGGTTTCATTTTTAAGGGAAAGAGGGGAGCACAAGACACCACAGTTCACCGTAAACCAATCAATATACAATAAGTATAGTTACCAACTTAAATTAAACGAGTTGATCTACTTTGTACATTAAAAAAAAACACATAACACCAACGAAATAAGGCAGAGAGCATAGCTAAAAGAGCTCTTGGGCGGATCTCAAAAAGGGATTTGGCATACACACCTGTTTGCGGGGCACCAACTGATCGCGCCACTCGCGCAGCTCCCCCTTCAGTCGCTCATCGATCTCCGACAGCTTGGAGTGCTCATGCTCCACCAGAGCCCTGCGTTTCTCGTTCTGGAGTTGCTCTAGCTCTCTGTAAAAGTTATGCAAATAAGTACAGGCTGAGGTTATCTTTTAGGAAACCCACTTTATAGCGCTTTCGCGTGTGGCGCGCAGCTCTTCCAATTGCTTTTGATGCTTGACCTCAAACCGTTTCTCCTCCTGCGTATAGCGCTTCTTCTCCTGCTCCTGGAACTGCAATTAAAATCGAGTTTAATTCATTTATCTAATAATACATTAATTCATTCATTTATACCTTCTTCAAGCGATCGCGTTCGATATCCGGATCTATCGTGGATATACGTAGGGATTCACGGAACATTAGGTCTCGTGCCTTGCGCTCTGCACGGATTCGCTTGGGCAGCGCCCGCTTCTCCATTGTCTGCTTCTTGACCATGTCTTCCTCCTTGCGCTGCAGCATACGCTTCACCTGATCCAACTCCTTTTCGTGCCGAATGATCATTTGGTGGCGCTGCATAAAGCAGAGTTCCTTTACATGTCGCTTGGACAGCTGGTGGCGTTCATGAAGCTGCTTCTCCTCAAGTTCCCAGAGAAGTGCCTCCCGCGTTCTCATCGCATTCTGCTTCTGTTGCAGGAAGTTGCGGTTGATGGTGGCCAGGTGGTCACGATGCTTCTCGCTAAGTCGCCTTAATAGAAGCTCATGCCTCTCCTTCAGGGAATCCAGGAAGGCACGCTCCTTCTCCTCGTGATCGAGTTCCATGGCCGAGCGGCGCTGCTTGAACTCATCCTTGCGCTTGTCCTTGGGGAACAGGTCGACCTCCTGCTTGAGCAGACGGATCTCTTGCTTAAGGTTCTCGCGGAAGATCTTCAGCTCCTGCTCCTGATCGGCGCGAATGCGTTTGGACGTGGAGCGCAGCTCATTCTCCTGCCCCTGCTCTGTCTTTTCAACCTGCTGTTTGTGTTGACGCGCCAGCAAGTCCATGTCCGCCTCGTATGTTTTCTCCAGCGAGGATCGTTCCTGCTCAAAGCGGCGATCCTGCTGCTCCTTGCCCTGCTGCTCCTTCACGTACAGCTCGGTCTGCTGTTTCTTCTCCTGCTTTTGTAGCATCTTAAGTTCGCGCAGCTCCTGCTTGCGGAAGTCGTGGTCATCGTAGATTCGTCCGTTTTCATCGTCGCCGTAGATCACCCGACTCGTGGTGGTGGTCATCTGCACGCCATCGATCTCGAACTTGCGGGTTCGCTTTCGTGTCTTCTTGCGCAGATTGCGCAGCTCAATCTCCTCTTTGGTAAGGCCTTGAGCATTTACAGACTTGACCACGGGCGGTACCCTCGCTTTGGGCCGGATCACCACCTCCTCATCCTCGTTAATGGTCTCATGATTGTGGTTATTCGTCACCGACGGAGGTGGTGGAGGCATCAGTACTGCCGCTGGTGGCTGCAACTGTTGCTTGTTATTGTGATCCGTCTCGTTCCGGCTGTCTTGACTAGTGTTGGTGCCAATGCTGTCCACGTCGGATCCTCCGCTGCCGCCCACCAGCACCTCGATGCCCCGGCGTCCGCGCACCGAGCCATTCTCGCTCAGCGAGCTGTCCGGCGATCGCTTCTCGTGCTTGAATCGGTTCACAATGATGTTCACGTCCTCGGGCACAAGGCCAAGTCCGTTGGGCTGTCGCTTGCCCAGCTCATTGCTGCTGTCCTTCACCTTGACTCCCTCATCGCCCACGGTAACCACGGATACGTGGCTCGTGTCCATCAGATGGTCGCTGTGATCGTGACTGTGACTGCCAGATGCCGTGTTATAGGCGGAGTCATCATCCGCGTAGGAGGGGCTCACAATCAACACCTCGCTCTCGTCCAGCTTGCGTGCGTGGACAGTGGAAGAAATTTGCGGCTGCGGTGGAGGAGTAGGAACAACTCCTGCCGGCTCATTGACAGCCAATATCATGGAGGATTGCTTGTGGGGCGGTGTGCTGGCATCGCCCAAACTGTCGTCCAGCGAGGGAAAGTCGTCGTCCGTCGAGGACTCATGCAGGTGAGTGCTCTTGTTTAGATCGTTGGATACAATGATCACCTCGTTCTGCGGCGGCACCACCGAGTTGTCGATAATCACCGGCGGATGGGTGCTGGTCACCACTGTGATCTGACTCACAGATTCCAAACTGTTTGGCAGTACCAAATGCTGCGGTGGTGGTTGTAACTGTTGATGATGCTGCGGTGTGGGTGGATCGCTGTTGATGGTGATCAACGATGTACTCGAACTAAGGACAGCATTCGAGACACTGCCAGAGGATCTGGAAGAGGCCACCGATTGCACTGACACAATAGAAGAAGCTGTGGGTGAGGGCGGCTGCGGTTTCGGCTCAATTGCCTCCTGGCCAATGGCCACCTCAATGGCTGTGGTGACTGAGGAGGCGGGTTCGGGCGTGGCCAGCTTTTTGGGAGATGTCTGGGAATCGCTGGCAGGCGGCTTGGCATTTGTAAGGCCCAGGGGTGACGGTGGGGGCGGCGCTTTGCCCTTTTCCTTTTTGACAAAGTGCTAAAGAAAGCGGATAATTAAAATCGGTTTGTATGATTCAACTAGATGAGCAGTTCTTACCTTCTTGTCGGATTCGGTTTTTTCAGCTGTTTCATTTGCAGCTGCCACATCTTCGGGTTTCTTTTGCAGCACGGCCGCTGGGATTTGGGCTGGTGGTGTTGGTGGCTGCTGGACTTGCGGTGGTGGCGTTTGTTGAGACGACGGCGGCGCTGGAGCAGGCACTTTGGTATGCGGCGGCTGCTGGGCTGCCGCTTCAGCATTGTCATCCTTTGTGTGGTTTGGTCTGTCCGGAGTGGTTGCTTTAGTTGTGGTTGTAGCTGCTGCTGCAGTGGCCGCTGCTGCGATTGGTAAACTGCTACTTGGTTGGGACTGCTCTTTGGCATCCCGCAAAATGGATGTAGGTGTACCTGGAACTGCAGGGTATTTAAGGTATAAGCTGGAGGTCTAAAGGTGAATAATATAAAAAAGCTTCTTACGTTTGTCAATGTCTTGGCTCTGCAGCGAAGCAGAGTCATCGTCCAGGTCGAGCTGGAGCGCCGAGTTGCGGGGTTCCTGAGAAAGATTAAAAACAACTCATTAGCATTAAGATAATTATAGTATTTCCTAAATTATAGACTTTCAACTAGCAGAGCTACTTGACTTTTACAACTTCAGCAACTACAATCTTTTAACTATATTCGTCGTGCCGAATTTGCATAATATCTTAACATAAATTCTACAATTGAGTAATTGCTATTTTTAAACACAAAAACAACCCTAAAGGAATTTGTTTACATCCGACGAAGAGCATAATAACGCACTGTTTGCTAGTTCTATCTTTTATTGTACCATAAACAATATCTGAGTCTTGATGTAAGGAGCTTATAGATAGCGAAACGGACACGTCTGTCAGTTAAATGCTGGCCAGACTGATTAGTAATTTAAAACCGTTTGTGATTGAAAGTGTGCTTGCTATAATTACCGCAAGAAACCGATAGCATGGCAAGGGCTTACTGAGAAACCAAAGCACATAAACAAACACAACGAATGAAAAATGCCTTCGGCGAAGGAGCTAAGTGATAAGCAGCATTTGGCAATGCTGATAAAATAAGTAAACTAATTGTGCCCCCGCCTAGGGAGGCCAGTGCCTGGGATGCAGTGCCGGATGGGTGGGGTGTGGGTGCCGGGAACGGACGGAGCGCGGACGGGTTGCTGTAGAACGACTTACCAACCCTCTGATAGAGCGAGCGCCGCTTCACTTGGCGTTTAAGCTTCTATATCAATTATTTCCAAGTAACCACATACAAATGATAAGAATAAACATTGCGACATTTTGGCAGAGTGGAACAGAACAGAGAACGTAAAATAAACGCAAGGCAAAGAATAGTCGAGAATAAACCAAGATAAACGTATAAAAATAATGAATCGCGCGGTGCGATTTTGGTTGGGTTGAGGCGGCAGCGTGTAAGAGAGAAGAAAGAGCAGTTGGAGAGGTGAGAGAACATAGAGATTATCATCACATCTAGCATTTGGTCTACAAGGGTGCGGTGCAGGGCACAGGGATAAATGGATAAATAAAGCGCACTCACCTCGGTCTCATCGTCCACCACTTCCTCCACGACCTCGGCCTTGTATTCGAGCAGCAGATCTTTGATGGGCTTCGCGTCCAGATTTCTGTTGATAAAGCCATGCTGCATCAGGACATCCGTTGTGGGCCTCACTTGTGGATCCTAATGCGCAAAAAATAACATTCCAGTCAGATAAAGGAAAAAATTCCACACCCAAAAGAGTTACCCACCTTGACTAAGGACTTCTTAAGGAAGTCGTTGAACTCCTTGCTCCATCGGGAAGGCTGTTCCAGCTTGGGCGGTTCGCTCTTTTGAATCTTGAGCAGCACTCGCATGGGCGACATCTCGCTGTTGGGCGGCTCCATCTGGGCCAGTTCGATGAGAGTGATTCCCAGTGACCAGATGTCCACTTTGTGATCATACGGATTGTCCCGGAACGTTTCGCAGAGCACCAGCTCGGGGGCCATCCAGTAGGGAGTGCCAATAAAGGTGTCGTGCTTCTGCATGGTATGTTTGTTCTTGGCCGAGACGCCAAAGTCCGCTGAAATTTGATAATATGTATAAATTTATATTTGGACAGTGGTATCTTAAAAACCTACCCAATTTCACGCCGCCCTCCATGGTTAGCAGCACGTTTCCTGCCTTCAAATCGCGATGGATGACTTTGTTGCGGTGCAGGAAGGTAAGACCCTCCGTCATGTGCTTGCAGACGTAGGCAATTTGCGGCTCAGTCAGGGGCTTTTCCAGCTCCACCATAATGCTATCCAAGGCTCCGCCATCGCAGTACTCGATAAGCATCTGAATGAAGGAATTACCCAAAGATTACTCTGCTTTCCGGTTCCAAAAACCCTCTTAAGATACTCACCCAAAGCTTATCATCGAGGGAGAAGGCCTCGTACAGCTCCACCACATTGGGGTGCTTGATCTCCGAGAGAATATCAATCTCGACCATGTGGTCGCTGAGGTTCTCCTCGTCCTCCAGCTGGCACATTTTGGCAGCAGCGAAGCGTTTCTGCTCCTTGTGCTGGGCCTTGTAGACCTTCCCGAAGGCCCCGTCACCCAGTTCACCGACCATTTCCCAGAATTCCTCCGGATCCGTGTCCATCTTGATGTTGTTGTACAGGCGCTTCTTCTTGGCCTCACCCCCGCCGAGGTGGAAGACCTTCTTCAGGTTGGTGATAAAAGACATTTTCGCTCTTTTGTAGATTTCCCCTGCTGCTGCTGATGATGATGATGATGATTTGGGTTGAGTCTACATAGTGAGCTCCTGGGCGAGAGTCCAAGCAGGAAAACTAGATTTGGTGAAAGCTGCGGACATTGGCAAACGTTTATTGATTGGCTCGGCAGGTGTATGGCAAGGTATAGACTTGGCAGGCGTTCAAATCCGGTGGAACTACGGTTAAACCCATAGAACGTTGGAACCGCCGTAGAATTAGCCCAGTTTTTGTGGGTCTATGTCCATAACTCACCTTTTCAGACGTTCTTGGCACTCTCTCTTTAAGATTCCTTCGTTTTTTTAGCGAAATAGGCCAACGAGCGGGGATTGTGGGCTTGGTTTGGCCCGTCTTTAACGCTTCTGTATGTTTTATAATTTAATTAGCAGCTCGCGAGCTCTAATATTTGTAGAAAAAACACGTACGAATGGGAGGAAAATGATTACAAACGAGAAAAAGTCAAAGACGTAGACAAAAGAGCGCAGCGTGTGTGTGAGTGTGAGGGTATGCGTGGCTCTTCTAAGTGTTTGTGAGCTGGTCTCTGGGCTTTTAAGCCCCCCTCTCTCAACCGTACCACTTAATTTGGCCAAATCTCGGCGAAACTCGGGATTTTACAGAGACCAGTTGGCAAATAAGTTGTGGCGCCTTGAATTCGCACTATGCAGCCCGCAATTTGTAAACAACACGCGCACGAATCGCACTTTTAAGTGAACGCAACCTCTCATTGATGATTACGGAGCAAACGAAGTCGGCGAATGGGCGTGAAACTTGGGGACGCACGCAGTCACGAATTCGGAATTTGGGAATTACCTCATCCACATACACTCACTGATTCGCTTTTCGGCTTTATCAATCACTGCACTATCTCTGCTTTTTTTTTTATTGTTTTTAACTACACACCCTTTTGCGGAGGCGTTTAAAACGTATTTTCCCCATAAAAATGCTTAGAAATTTCTCTCGCGCAATGCTTGGTGCTGCCACTGCGTTTCAATTGCAACGTTGCCGGCGGTCCGGCAACGCCAGCAAAAAATGGCGTTTAGGTCATCTGTGCGAGAAGAGAGCAGCACTATTTGCCTTCGCCAAGGGCAAAAACAGAAACAACACTCACACACACACACACTCAGGAAGACGAAGGAGGAAAATAATTAATTTAATCGATTGGAAAATTACTTTGTGGAATTGCAGGCGAGCAGCAGGTGCAGACTCACTGACCGTTCTTTTTCGCACTTCCGCAGTCCGATTGCGCACTTTCTAACTGTTTGCACGGCGCTTTTCTTCTCATGATTTTCCCATAAGCACTGTGTGACCGTTTTTCACTAGCAAGAATATACTATAAAAGGAAGTAAATTGGTCTCCGGTAAGGCGAATTTTTGATACCCTTTCTGTTGTAACATAAACTGACTAGCCAATCAGTAATTATTTAAATTTCTTATTGCAGGTATCTATAGGATACATGTCTCTATTAAAACATTTCTTAAATAAATACAAATATATCTTGCCAAGAGCTCACATCGAAGTGTGACCAGCTATCGCCATGTCGCGTTCACAGCGTGGTATTACGGTTTATTAAAGAATAATATCGACGGCCACACTGCAAATCGTTTCTGCTTGTCATTTTGCTCTGAATTTTTTGCCGCAAATTGCAGGTAATTTCGCAAAATATAGGACTCACCGAAAGCCAAACCCCACAAAAAACAGAGCAGCCTGGCACCTAGCAAGCGGTGCAGAAGTAACATTAAACCTCGAACCGAAAACCCCAAAAAAGCACAAACATGCCGTCGCTGGAGGTGAGCGTAAACAAAGTGATAGTGCATCCACTGGTTCTGCTGTCCGTGGTGGATCACTTCAACCGGATGGGAAAGATCGGCAACCAGAAGCGCGTTGTGGGTGTCCTCTTGGGATGCTGGCGCTCCAAGGGAGTCCTCGATGTGTCCAACAGCTTTGCAGGTTAGTAGTGCACGTCAGTCATCCGAAAGCACAGCCCGAAAACTAGAGACTCCTTTTCATTTGCAGTGCCCTTCGACGAGGATGACAAGGACAAGTCGGTGTGGTTCCTGGATCACGACTACCTGGAAAACATGTACGGCATGTTCAAGAAGGTCAATGCCAGGGAACGAGTGGTGGGCTGGTATCACACAGGACCCAAGCTCCACCAGAATGACATAGCCATCAATGAGCTGGTACGTCGCTATTGTCCCAACTCCGTGTTGGTCATCATCGATGCCAAGCCCAAGGACCTGGGTCTGCCCACGGAGGCGTACATATCCGTGGAGGAGGTCCACGACGACGGCTCTCCCACCAGCAAAACCTTTGAGCATGTGCCCAGCGAGATTGGCGCCGAGGAGGCGGAGGAAGTGGGCGTGGAGCACCTGCTGCGCGACATCAAGGACACCACCGTGGGCAGCCTGTCGCAGAAGATCACCAACCAGCTGATGGGACTGAAGGGTCTGAATGCCCAGCTGCGGGACATCAAGCAGTATCTGCAGCGCGTGGGCGACAGCAAGATGCCCATCAACCACCAGATCGTGTACCAGCTGCAGGACATCTTCAACCTGCTGCCCGACATTACCAACGACCAGTTCACGGGCACCATGTACGTGAAGACCAACGACCAGATGCTAGTTGTCTACCTGGCCTCCATGGTGCGCTCGATCATTGCCCTGCACAACCTTATCAACAACAAGCTGGCGAACCGCGACGCCGAGGAGGGCAAGAGCGAGAGCAAGGAGGCCAAGGAGAAGAACAAGGAGAGCAAGGACAAGGACAACAAAGAGACCAAGGACGGCAAGAAGACGGAGGAGAAGGCCGACAAGGGCAAGGACGAAGGCGGCAAGGGGTCGCGCAAATAGGAGCGAAAGAAGAAGCGCAAGCCCCGTCGCAAGCGAAAGAAGCAGGGGCCGCAGGATTAGCTGCTGCATCTTCTGGCGTCCAGGAACTGGAAACAACATCTCCAAGTAATCCGGCGTGGGTGTGCAATGGCCTCAGAGAAACAAACATTGCTACCATTCATCGTTAATTGTCCCCATGAAATCAAGCTCCCTCTTTATTATTTCGCCAGCTACCCGTAACTAATTAACGGCAAGTTTATGTAATTAAAAATTAAATAATTTAAATACTCTGATTGTTTGCTTGAAAAGAATATTTGACGCATGGGAACCCAACCACTTTTTCTTATTCCACACAAAAAAGACATTTTCCTTGTGTTTTCTTATTTCGTACAAACCGAAATTATATTTTAAATGAAATTGAATCATCGAACACATTGGAAAGGCAATGTAAATGGCTGTCTTACAATTGCCTTTCCAGCGCGCAGGAAAACGTGTGAATAATGCATTGTACAGGGCGCTCTCTATCTTAGAGCAGTTATTACTTAGAAAGCATTTTACCAAATTTCACTTGACTTACAGCTAAGCTAGTTAACGCTTACGAACTAAGGCTAGGGATTTTATTGTTAACACCATCGATGGCTGGACAACTAGAATTCTTAGGTTCACTATGTGCTTGCGATGCAATCAAACTAGATTAAACGTTGAGTTCCTCGTTCCTCCCTTTTCGGCTAAATTGTATATTGTGCACGGGGAGTCCTGCAAAATGGCTGCTTTGCAGGACTCCCGGTGGAATAGAGATAGATAAAGGAAGCCCCTCAGACCAGCCACTCGCTGGCCAGCGGGAACTTGAGCGGCTGGCAGCTGTTGAGTCTCAGCGAGCAGTTATTGTCCTCGGCAGCAAGTGGGATCCTTGTGGTCATCATGGGATTGCTCTGCACGGAGCAGAGGCTTAAACTATGGCTATGCGACTGCCTAAGACTAGAACTAATGATATCGTTGCTGATCCGATGCTGATGTTGATACTGTTGCTGGTTCCGATTGCGAATCTGATCCTCCGGCGGGCAGGTGTGGTTGCAGTTGAGATTGTTTGAGTGGAAGGCCGCCTGGCAGCTCCTTCCGTCGGCCCCTGAGGTTGTTGGTGACAAGCTGTTGCTGTGGCTGCTGCAGTTCAGGTTGTAGATCTTGATGCTGGTGCAGCTGGTGCGGATGTTGAGATGGACCTGGGCGTGGTCATGTCACACCGAAGTGCCTTGCTGGCCAGGCACCACCGATCCGCAGGATTCCTCTGCCTGGAAGGACTCCTGCAGCCTCTGGCGGCATCCGCCCTTCGAGGCAAAGCAGAACTTGTAGACAATGTACAAGGGAATGCACAGCACTGATGAGCAGGTCACCGCCCATCCCACCTTGTAGCTCCAGTCTGGGTAATAGTACTCCTCGCCAAGCATCTCCTTGTACCCCATAATGGAGAATATGAAGATGGTCTGCAAGTATATCGTTATTGTTATCTGAATGTATTGTTAACTCGTATGTTATTCCTCACCAGCAGAAACACGGGACTAATGTAGGTCCAGCAGATCCGCCAGAATAATCCTGGCTTGCTGCCTAACATCTGCTCTACATCCGAGCTGAAGCGATCTACGCCGTAAAACCAAAATACTCCGGCTGCCTCCACGAAGACCACAAAAAGAATGGCCAATCCAGGTCCATAGACATTCAGGAAGTTGACCAGCACCACACCGCCCTGAAAGGATATCAATTTTTAGTTTTCCAATTCCATTTTGCGTTGTTATACCAATGCAAACCAAATGGACTGAGCTATTTCTAGTGACTGTAGTTTGTATAATTATCATTATTTCTTTTTAATTTCCATGCTTTTCCCATTTTTTTTAAGTACAGCCATATCATAGCACCTTAGACCACCTAGGAGCAAATCTCCAATCAACAGATTCCCTCTTAACTGGCACTGATTAATGGCTGTGGGCTGAGTTATTGAATAGCTTGATCCCCTGACCGATACTGGTTACTTCAAATGGCCAAGTGACCAGGACAGGCAGAAATAAAGAAGGTGGCAAATTACAATTTCAAATGTAATCAGATAAAGTGGCGGGAGGAAGAACTTGGCTGGCTGCAGGAGCAACTGGCCACACATCGGTGGTTGTTTGACCGGGTTGAAGGCAAACATGCCCACTGCTCTTGACAGGTGATAAAAATGCAGGAGAGTCAAGGGAGTGAGTGTGTGGAGATTAACTGGCGGACGATAAAAAGCACTTAACACGGCAATCCATCGACTTCTAGCTGGCATATTTAAACAGGGGTTGCTATCAGCTAGATGGAGCGTTAAATGGGCCAGTTGGACATGCATGCATATGTATCAGGCGTGCTTAGGAGTTAATTAACCGAATCACGGCCTGGAATACTCACGTAGGTCATCGTAGGGAGGGCGCACAGGAAGATGAAGGCCAGGAGCAACAGGACGAACAGCTCCCTTCGCCGGCCAATCACTCGAGGATATTCATCGCACAAGGCCGTTATCATCGCCTCTAGTCCGCCAAAGGTACTGTCCAATCCCAGGGTGATCAGCATCAGGAAGAAGATGATGCTCCAGAACACCGAACCGCTCATCGTGGCAATGGCCTCCGGATAGACAATGAACACCAGTCCGGGACCCTCCAAGCCCACTTTGTCGATGGAGGTCTTTTGCACGAAGGCCATGTACCTAAAATACAGAAAAATAAATTATTAAGTTACTCCGCAAAATATTATCTTCAACTGGTATGCTATTTTATAATTTAATAGTTTGTATATGTGATTCCCTCGCAATTAACATATGAAATATCATCTGTAAACTAGTTTATCTGTGTTTTATAAACTAATAAAATAGAAAGTGAATTCATTGAAGGGTAAAAACATTTACCATGAGACAAATTAAAATAACAAAAAATGTATGATGTACAAAATTCAAAATAGGTATATAAAATAGGTATCACTTTCATCTTATTCAAGTATAATTTTCTAGAAAGTTTTCAAGTAACTATTGAATAAATTATATATCAAAGAGCTTAAACCTTGAAAATTAAATATTTAAAAATCTTAAATAATTATAGTGACTAGTAACATCAAACGTAAACTCACCCCAAAACGGAGAAGATGACAAAGCCGGCCAAAAAACTGGTCAGGCAGTTGATGCTGCTCGTGATGAGGGCATCGCGATAGCAGTTGTTATTAAATTTGTTATAGCTGGACAGGGCCAGCAATGTGCCAAATCCAGGACCCAAAGAGAAGAATATCTGCGATGCGGCGTCAATCCAAACTTTCGAGTTCTTCAGCTTGTGCCACTCGGGCGTTAAGTAATACATAATACCCTCATATGCGCCAGGCAGAGAAACTCCTCGCACCAAAAGGATTATCAAAACCACATATGGAGCCAATGCTGTGACCCACACAACTTTTCCGGCACTTCGCACTCCTTTCCAAAGTGAGAAGTAAACCAGGACAAAGACCCCGAAAACACAAAGTGCCAGAGTTGGCTTCACTGGACCCATGAATTCCAGGCCATTGCCCTTGTAACTCTCCAACACTCTTCGCCTGTAAAACAATTACTTAGGGATATGATTTTAGGGATATACAAGGTATACCCACTCAAAGAACTCTTTGGCTGGTGAGGTGGCAAATTCCGTGAAGTTTTCACTGGTCACCTGCATACAATTCTCCGTATTCCATGGATTATCGCAGGATGTCCACGGCAACTTGGATGTGAACGAGGCGAAGAGATAGTAAACCGCCCATCCAATAATAGTGTTATAGTACATGCCCATATAAATGTCAATCAGGCAGATCGCATAGCCAACACCTGAAAATTTTAAGAAGGTTACACTTTAAAGTTGGAAAAATAGTTAGCTAAAACTGACATTGATATATCTAAGTTTCCAAAGGACATTGACTTAAAAGTGCATCTTAAAATGTTTAAATGATTTTAGTTTTCCTTTTACTTTAAATGTTTAAAAATACCTACTGAGAATTTAATCTAAATATAATAAGTTTACTGGTATTTAAAGAGAAACTCTACTAATAGGAGTTTTAAACAGTTCAGATATACTCCTATAAAATCCCTATTATCCCCATTAATTTCCTTGATTGCTCTCTTAACAAGACTGCGAAGCTCGCAAATCAACAGGTAGCACTTAAAATGCAGCTTAACTTGGCCTGGGAATGCCAATATATCTGATTGAAAACGGGCAAAGGAGAATCGGAAAAGCAATTGGAATACTCTATATTCCCGCGTGACAATTTGCAGGTTTCATCTTTTATACAAACCACCCTCTGTGTTTTTCCGTCCGTTTACTTATGAGGCCAATAAGACACGTCACGTGATTTAGCCTCCTTTAAGTTTTCCACTCGCTTTGCTTTCCGGCTGCTTTCCATTCATTTCGAGTCGCTCGGCAAAAGGTTTGCCAAAGCAAACACTTGTTGAGCAAATGATGACTGCCACAAAGTGGTGTTTGCTCTTGGACTTTTTACGAGGCAGCAAGTTGGAGTGGGATTTGGCCTAGACAAAGTGACTTGGCAAAAGTTGGAGCCGACTTTAAGCGAGCAGCAAATCCACTGGAGCAGGCCATACATTTTGTTTGTCACTTAATGGAATTATCAACTCGATATGCAAAACTTTGAATAGGACTTCCCCTCCAGTGGCTGTCTTTTCATCGCTGGTGCTGGTGTAAATCAATTTGAGGACAATTTAATTAGGGCCTTGAGCCCGGATGGAGGTCCTGATTTGGGCTTTGTGCGTTCCGCTTGAATAAGTCGTTAATTGTTGCAACAAAACTGGTGACTCTTATCCATTTCACTGCTTGATAATGTCGCAGGCACACACAATGGTCTACCCCCCTGTTCCTTCTTTTTGAAAAACCCCCTCCCCCACTCTCCAAAAAAAAAAGAAAAACAGGAAACTTTGGTCCTTTGTGCGGCCAACAAGTGCGGGTGGCCTCGGAATCTGGCTGAGACAATAATGCTCGGCCGAGTGTAAAATATCAGACATCAACAACACACGAGTTTTGTGTTTTATATGAATTTCACAGAGCCACGCTGCGTATACTTAATTTCTCATTACAAAATGCTAGCGCCCGAGGCGAAAAGTCCTCTGCGCAAATATTGAACGCCTTTATAGATTTTAATATGCAATCAGGTTTTTTTACATTCGGCGACTAAAACCCAATATTTGTAATTCATTTAAACTGCCATTTAATCTTGCATTATATACGGAGGCCTAAGGCTATTTCAAATTTATTGACTTATCATTTTTTAGGGCTCACATGTGGGGATCCCTGACTTTGTACTCACCTTTTAGGGCTGGACAAATGCGTTTCCAAATGCTGAGGCAGCCGCACCGATGGAACTGCCCCAAAGCCAGTTCCATATAAAATAGGGGCAGACCGCCGAAAATGAGAAAGAGGCAGTAGGGCACAAGGAAGGCACCACCTCCATTTTGGTAGCAGATGTACGGAAACCGCCAAACATTTCCCAAGTCAACGGCGAAGCCAATCACGGCCAGCAGGAACTCGGCTTTTTGGCCCCACGTTTCTCGAGTTCTCTCCGTCACGGACACAACCAAAATGCGCTAATATCAGGTACAGAATAAGGTAATGTAGCGTTATTAAACTATTATTCGGAATCTTGAACAAATTTAAATTGGAATTTTTGTTCAAATAACAAAAGTATTATCACAAAATAATAAAAATATAATATACAAACAGCATATCACTGTTTTACATAAATCTTTACCACAAGATCATAAGCGACATATCTAGCCCATAATTAACTAAGTGCTATAAAACAGAGCCTTAAGTAAATATCTACTTTACAATTTTGGAAATCTAAGCAAAACAACTGTTTTCATTGAAAGTTTTCAAAACGCTCTGTTAAATTATAGTGTACAAATTACAATTGAAGGTCTGAAATCGATTGTTTTTTTGTAACTTACTGATCAATTCAGGTTTTCAATAGTTCAAAGTTCATAGAAGTCATCTTGTGGGATCTCATAATTTCAAATTTAAAATCTAACATTAGTAGTTTATTAATAAACCAATTCATTTGAAAGTTCTAAGAGAACACCATAAATTTAGATACTTTTTTAATGTTTAAATAACATCATTTTTAAAAGGAAACAAAAAGAATTAATTTAAATTAAACAAGAAGTCTATTATTTTTTTTAGTCAACGAAATCTCTGCTATTGCTCAGATTTAAATTATGTTTTATGATATTTTTCAGACAGGAGAACTCACCTCGTTGTTGGCCAATTTGGGGGCCAGTGGATCGGTGACCTTGGCGGGTGTGGCATGGTCGCCGTCGTCCTCGTTGGAATCGTCCTCGTTGTTCGGCGACTCCTTGTCGTTACTCCAGGGAGCGGGATTCGAGCGGCCCGTCGTGGCAGCTGTTCCTCCGAAATCGGAACTCCCGCTGCGATCCATGTTGCCGTGAGGGGGGCGTTTGAGGGGCGGGGGCGTGGTGCCTGGAGGCGTGGCAGTGTACGCCGATCGGGGCACTAGCTTAGCCAGCCGAACTCTGAACTCAGTCCGGGGGCCAGAAAAAGCGAAAACTGCGCTCTATTTGCGGCTTTTCACGGCGCGCCACCTGCAATCTGCAATCCCTTCGCTTTTCCGCTTTTCCGGCCCGTTTAGCGCTGTGGTCGTGGAAATTGCATTTTCCCCTCGACTCTTAACATGCTGGACTCGCTGTATCGACTGGCCAATAACTGAAACCGAAGTTAAACAATTGCATTAAATGGGGCATGGCTAATGATGGTCATTTATTGGCATGCGATTTCGATTTTCTGCCCCAGGGAAGCATTAAAATTCACAGATTTTTGCAAATAGTTTGGAGATTTTAAATAAAATGTAAAATAGTAAATGCCCCTCACTGAATTGTGAATTTAAATGGCCGCGGTGTCCTTTAAACCACACTAATGGCCACCAAAAATCCTTTCAATGTCAATATCGTGAAATATTGCAATTTCCGATTATATTCCATTAACAACTTTAAAGGTTTATCCTTGAATCACACTTTTACATGCTAAATTGAACCATGGTGCTTAACGAATCTCACTTGGCCAAATGAATTCACAATGAAAACAATTACAGCCTTGATCTTATTCAGGGGCTTCAGACACCCCTTTGCATGAATTTTTAATTGCCATTTAATTGTGGCACACACGCGAAGCCAAACAGCAGATAAAGATAAAGAAAGTTGAACACATGTGCCGACGGACCACAGATGGAATTTCCAAATGGGAAGCGTTTGATAAGACAAGTGCTGAAAATACGGGCCAGCGAAATTCGAAACAATCAAAATACACTTTGAGATAAGAAGAATTCCTACCAGATGCTACACATTAGATATTTAGCAGATGCAAGAATTGAAAGAACTTTAATTAATAATTTTATTAAACAAAGAAGCTCAATTTCTTGTATTAGGATTTAATACTTTTGTTTAAGAACTTTGTCATATTTACTTTTAAGGAAATGATCTTTTGAATTAAGCATCACAAAATACATTACATGTAACTAATGTTAATAGTGCTGTTTGGTATAAAAATTGTTTATTTTGGGCAGCTTTAGCTGTTCATTTAAACTTTAGCTGAATATTTTTTTTTTATCAATTTTTACATTTGATCGAGAGCTTTTGATATACATATTTGAAATTAAAAGTAATTGCAAATTGACTAGCTTTTTTTTTTTTTAGAATAATTTAATTAAATATATAAATGTGTTAAATAAAACGGTTTTCAGTGTTAAAAATATTTTTTAATACTTACTTGTTAAAATTAAACTGTATAAAAAACGTATTTCTCAGCACAACCGCCAGTTATTCAACTAAAAAAATTGCCACATTTACTTTGAATTTAGCACTTTGAAAAATGTCCAAGGCACTGCACAAATTTTAAATTTTGAGGACTTCCATGCGTCCGATTTGAGAGACGCGCGCCGCTCCTTTGGGCCAACTGATGAATCCTGCGGCCGGAGTCGTCCTTTTATACGTTCGCTGCGCAGGCGGGCGCCAAGAAGTCGTCGGCAGGACGACGCAGGACGAGCCGAGTATCCTTCGGCTTGGCTTGCCCTGCTCAAAGTATCCTTTTTGGGGTTGGAGGCTAGGGCAACCAAACTTGGGGCTCGTGGACAGGTGGCAAAGTGTAACTTAAATTGCAGCAAACTGTTGCTCATCGAAGTTGATTGAACGCCCGCCCTCTGCCTCCCCAAAAGTGGGCGTTGCTGTGGGCGTGGCCCATTAAGAGCGCCTAGTTTGTCTTGTTAAATGGTTGCCACATTACTATACTGTCCAGCCGATTGACAAGAGCAAAAGTTCCATTTCACTAATTCAGTTTCGAGTTGGAATGGATAATTGCGGAAATTATATTATGCAGTAAAGTAAAGCGAAGTCATAGAGCCAATTAAAGTATTTAAGTAATTATTTTACTCATTTTTTTTATTAGAAAATTTTTTTGACACTTTTTAATTTTTTATTTGAGTATTATGGGTTATTATTTGTGTTTATGTTATTTTGGTAGTTATAGTTTAATAAGGTCTGAATGTATTTCAGAATGCTGTTTTTTTTGTAGAGTTAATTGGATAGAAATCTCCTTACTTATTTGTGTTAAATAAATTTATGCTCTTTTTTAACTTATATTTTGTATTAATTTCCTTATTTGTTATAATAATAAATATTTATTGTAGCTGGGGTAGCTAAAGTTATTAAAACTAAACTTCATACGGATTAGTTATTATTGAAATTTTATTTATTTCTTAAAAACATATTATTGTTATGGCTTTGTTTTATATTTTTCAGGATCACCCTCACTTTTCACTTAACACTTTCGAGTCGATTGTTTTGATTGATTTCGTCTAGATTTATACAGAAATTATTTATAATTCCACTGAAAAACAGATGGCAATCACAGTTAACAGTTGAATTCAGTTGAAATCGGTTTCGATTGGTTGCAAACAGACTTTCGGGGAAGTTAACTTGTGGATAATTCCGAGTTGTTTACCCATTGAAAAGCGGCAGCCATCTGATTTTTATAGTCACGGTCTTCTAAGTGATCACTAGATTTTATTGAGAATCATTAAGTGCTTTTTTATAGAGTTTAATTAAACTTTTTGTTTATTTATTTGCTAATTATTGCGAGTGGAGATTGCGAGAGCGTAGCGCGCACATGCTACTCGGTTTGTCAAGTGGGTAAATCAGCGTAATTGCGAATCGCCATCGGCACTATAATTCGCGGATCGGGGGTTTTGTGGGGTATTTATTATCTGGAGTGCACACTTTTTCTGTGGTTGAGGTAGGCGATCTTGTAGTTGATGAAGAGCAGAGGTGATGTATCTTTTTTCCCTTTAGACGCTCTGTCTGTCAATGGATGATCAGGGATAGAGATGTACCATGGGTGTTATTCACCAGCCAACCACCCACGTCAGCGGATCATCGCTGAATGTGCGTTCCTGAACTATTTTGCCACAAAACTGCGCTTACATAACTGTATTGCGACATCGAATTTCCTACAAAAGCCACAAACTACGTCATCGGCTCCACATTTATTATAATAAACGGAAGGCGTGAGGTCTTAATGGATTGCCATTGATCAGGTGGTCGATCCAAGCAGCTGAGTAGTGTCATCAATAATTTATTTTAAAATGTTTTGTGATTAATGGAAGTGTGCTTAGAAGTTTAACACCTGCAATTAAAGGCCCTTAATGCCTTTGTTTTATTTAATTTTTATATTAACACAGCTGAATCTTGTATATCAAGTTGATCTTAGGTTCAAGTATTTTTATAAGTACTGGCAGATAAATATTATAAAATGTGGGTAAAGTTTATGGTTTTACTGTGGGTATATTCTACTAGAAATGATCTTATCTTAGGGACTTAAACTAAAGATAGCTAGATTTGGAACTTACTTCGAACATTACGAGAATGAATATTCATCGATGAATTAAGTTAAATTTGGTCGTAAGTCTCAGATCAGCGAATTCTAAGCACAGTTCATTTTCTTTTACTTTCAAGAGTGTCTTATTTGTAATTAAATTATTTTATGTTATCAATCTTAGTTTAAATGTCAAATAATTCTCTAATTTTCTTAAAAAGTGGAAAATCCAGCTAGAGTATTAAGTATCCAGGGCATAAAGATGGACAGATTTGTGTAGTAGGCCTTCTGACCTTTACCACAAAGTCCTTTTCCATGGCTGGCCAGTCCAAACATCATCTGTCGGGTGGATCTAAGGTACCTTCCCAATCGAATCAGTGGTCCTCCTGAGTTTTCGTGGCATTCAGTGTTTTCGGTGGTACAGAGAAACGATTGATGTGCATCCACAGGGCACTGCTCCGTAGTCACATTTTCCTCATTTAGAGTGCCTTCCAGGATTTTTCCGGTCTGTTTCCATCTGAGAGATATGTAAGATTGACCTATAAACGAAGTTGACTTTTGCACTTCGGGGGACAGAGGTAGACAAATCGGTCGAATGTGATCTGCAAAAATAAAATTAGTATATGGTAAATCTATGTAGGGTATGGTATTTCGTGTTACTAACCTTTAAAGACCACCTTTCGGTCCAATCTCAGCAGAGCAATATCATTTCCAAGTTGGTTATATACAAAGTTATCGTGGGAAATACTTTTGATTACAGAAAACTCTTCCACCATTGGTGCACATATAGTTTTTTGGCCGTATAATATGCAGTCTTTTGCGGTCGTTAAGTTGTTTCCTCCTAGACGAACTTTGAATCTATTCAATAATATAATTATTTTAATATCAAAAACGAGCTTTCCATTTCAACTTATATTTTACTTACTCGCTTGATGGGGGACAAAATGCAAGGCAATGTGCGGAAGTTAAAACAAATCCTAAATAGAAAAAATGAATTTAGATAAATTTACTTCTTGACTTGGAATAATATTATACTTACTTTCTGATATTAGTGTGCCTCCGCAGTGACAATCATTTATATCTTTTTCTGCATAGATTAAGGCCATCCAAGGTTGGGACATGAGGAAGGCCATCCCTTTACTACTTTTAATTTTTTGAATTGGATTCAACTTTGATAATCCGCAATCCAGCTCCTTCAGCTGAGTGTAAACTCTGAATTCTTCTAGTGTCAAAAAATGAGCTAAAGGAATTATGCAAAATATTACCCAAAAAAGGGCAAAAAACGGGAGCGATGTGTTCATGATCCAAGCTTATATCAAAACAGACTGAACGCTAGTCTGCGGTTGAAAAACATTTATGTCCCACGCTTATCGCTTAATAGAAACCCAGGCGAGAATCCCTTTAAAAATATGTTAATAAATTTTGCAGATTAGCAAAACCAATTCCGGATAAAATCAAAAGAAACCGCAATAAGTAAGATAACAATATTGTACAAATAAAATTGTGTTCAATAAGTTTTTGCAATAACCGATAATCAATAAACGAGTAGGCATATTCATTTTAGATAAGTTTGTATAAAAATAGATTTTGTATTTTGATACCTCAAACATTTTAAGCAGTTTAACAAATATTTGAGATATTTTTAATAATGTTTAGCGACTACTTATATTATGTTTATTATTGTGTGCTTCTATGTTTAGTTAAAAAATAATATTTATAATTTCCACTAAAGTAGAATTTTTAAAATTAATGGCTTAGGAACCATTTTCTCGACCTCATGTTAGGTTAAAAACCGAAAAAACCTGGTTTTTATTTGCATAAAATTGTGAAATTGATCTATGTTAAATTCAAATCCCTAGTGACTCCCAAACCTTACCGCCCAAAAGTTCAGAGCCTCTCCAACTTTCTCAATGCAGGTTAAGAGGCATTAAACTTTGCCCTGGGAAAGTATTTTCTGCTTGCCCAGCTATGGCCACACTAAGGAGCCATTCTCACAAATGCGCTGGCAAAACAAATAAATTTTTGTTGATTTTTTGTCGATTGTCAAATAAAAAAACGAAAAACTCTAAAAGTTTTGATAGTTAAAAATATTATTTGCATGAAATGCGCTTGACAAAACTCTGGCAGAATCGCTCGCCCGGCGACCGGCACTTGAGCACATATTATTGCTTTGCGGCACTGCGTTTGCTGTTGGTTTTCGTGCCCCAACTGGGTTATGTGCATCCGGATGAGTTTTTCCAAAGTGTGGAGGTGATGACGGGTGAGTACTGCTTGGGATATTATCCCCTCTATAAGCTTTACTATATCCCAAACCTTGCAGGCGATCACTTTCGGCTGGAACATACGCGCGCTTGGGAGTTTAACAACTCTTTGCCAGTGAGGTCAATAGTTCTTCCTTTTGCGCTGCTCCGAATTCCTTGGAGTTTCTATGAATTCATCGCCGAATGTTTAAAAGCCGGATGGCAATTGGAGCTCTTGGGTACCTACACCTATGTGGTGTTTCCCCGCCTCATTTACACTTTGATTTCATACTCCAACGACTATTGTTTGTACCGCATTTGCCGGTTGTATGGACTTCGTTTCGAAATCCGTCTTTTGGCCTTGGGAAGCTCCTGGATTTTACTCGTCTTCGGCACCCGCACCTTCTCCAACAGCCTGGAAATGGCCATGTGCTCCTGGCTGCTCTGCTTGGTATCCGAATGTATGCTGCGCACCAATACGGTGGTCTACAAAAAAGAGTTCCTCGAGGAGAAGTACGACAAGGCGGAGTCCATCAGCGAGCGAGTGCGGATTTGGAAGCTAAAGAACTCCCTGCCGGCGCACAATCTACAACACCTGATGACCATGTCCACCATCTGTGTGGCTGGCGTTTTCAATCGACCCACCTTCCTGTTGTTCGGAGCACCCATGGTCTTCTTTTGGCTGCTGCGAGGCATGGGAACCAGAAGCGTTACCTTCCGGGACTTTAATCTGAGGATTGTGCTGTTCTGCTTGTGCTCACTGCCTGCCTTGGCGATCTTCATCTTCTGTGACTCCTTGTACTACCAACATTTGACCCTCGGAGAACTGCACATGATGCACCTGAGCATCGATAACTTCGTCTTCACGCCCTGGAACTTCATCAAAGCCAATTTGGATTCGGCGCAGACTGCCAGCCATGGAGTGCACCCTTGCTATGTCCACCTGATGCTCAATATGCCAATGCTCTTCAACGTTTTGGCACTGGCTTCATTGGGAGCCTTTGCCCAGCTGCTACTCAGATTCTTCAGGGCGGAATACCAAGTGCTGCCGCGCTTCCAGAGCATCGTGTCTTTGATGTCGGGGGCCATCTTTGTACCACTGTTCTTTCTTTCGTTAATTAACCATCAGGAGCCGCGATTCCTGCTGCCTGTGACTTTTCCCCTATTGCTGCTACATGCTCCTAAGCTAATTACAGGATTCAGTGCCAAGTATCCCTTCCAGAAGGATCACCCGCTGTTGCGATGGTTCTACGACAGACTACTTTCCAGCAAAGCTTCGGGACCCTACCTGCTGAGGATCTGGTACGTGAGCAACGTGGCGCTGACCCTCTTCTTCGGCTTCATCCATCAGGCGGGCGTTTATCCATTGGCGGCGGAAATGTCGCATGTAATAGCCACCAAGCCGGCGGCCACACACGTTCATCTGATAACATCACACATCTACAGTTTGCCTCTACATCTAATCAACATTCCCAGCTCGAGAGTGATGCATTTCAACAGGCAGACCCATCTGCGATATCGTCGCCCTCGTGATTTCTACATGTACGAGTATGGAGGACTTTCCCTGGACCTCCTGCTACAGAAGGTGAAGCTTATTAGTGGCAACTGCGAAGTGAAACAGTCGGGACCCAGTCGCTTGCGCTACAAGCTGTACTTGGCCATTCCAGCCTCCTTGAGTGCAGATCTCCACGAGGCACTGGTGCACTCCAATGCCAGCAGCTACCTGAACTTCGAGTTAATCAACGTCTTCTACCCACATCTCTCCACGGAGGCATTTCCCCGCCTGCAGGGCAGGCATCCCTGCGATGTGGATGCCCCTCATTGGGCGCACGACGATCTCCGGGGCACTTGTGCCGTGGAGCAGCCACCAGCGCTGAGTTTTGCCTACCTGAACAAGCAGTTCAGCTCTTTTGTCCATCAACTGGGACTGGCGCTCTACGAGATCGATGTAAAGCGCAAAAAGCCGCTTTCTGTGCTTCTACAGAAATCCTCTTTGACGGAAAGACCAGCGTAGGGTTTTTTATTTGATAATTCAAAGTGCCTTGAACCAAAGTTGTAGGCTAAGATTTATTACTTTTTATTGTAACTCAAGTCTGGTAAAGCACAACTTCCGTAAACATAAAACTATTTATTGTAAAGCTTGACTTCTGTAAACATTCCTGCTTGGTGCACAACAAACTTGATTTTTATAAATATGTCTAGTCATTACCAAATAGCTACCTAATGTTTAACTATCAATTAAGTTTTCACAAATACTCGAGCCAATCTGTAGTTAATTATTTAGGACAATAATACTGATTGAGCAGAGATAAACGGTGCAGCTAAAAAGGGAATCCTATTTGAGAGGTAAGCAAGAACTTTTCCACAAAATCACTTAACATGTTTCAACAATCAGTAATCAGAATCGTAATTCTGTCCATTTCAGTTGTCGAATGCTCGTTGCTGGAAAAGAGTAATCCATTTGACACGCCGTTGGCTGTTAATTCCCGACAAACATCTGAGGGCGTAAAGGCGCGGCATCCGCGTTCATTGAACGTTACCAGGCAGAAATCTCGTTGCGGACGCAATTGTGTTCTGATTTAGATTTTTGTATTTGGGCTGCCTAAGCCGGAAACCCGTTTTTGGCAATGCGGCGACAATTGGCCTATAAAATGCTGGAGAATTTTAGTCAAAAGCATCAGTCACTGACAAACCAACCAACCCAAACAACCAAATCAACATGAAGGTGAGAAACAGTTGGCCATTCAGGATGATCAGCCATTAAAGGATTCGATTTTGCCTCTTTTTAGTTCCTCATCTGCTTGGCTCTCTGCATCGCCGCCGCCCAGGCTGGCTACATTGCCTCTCCGGTGGCCACCTATGCCGCCACCTACGCCGCTGCTCCGGCTGTGGCTTACAGTGCACCCGTGACAACCTATGCTGCCGCCGCTCCTGCCTACTCTACCTACGCCGCCGCCGCTCCTGCCTACTCCACCTATGCCGCCGCTGCCCCTGCCTACTCCACCTACGCCGCTGCCGCTCCCGCCTACACCGCCTCGGTGTACAGTGCTCCGGCCTACACCGCTCCTGTGGCCACCTATGCCGCTCCTGGTGCCGCCTACGCCGCACCCATCACCACCTACTCGGCTCCGGCCATCGTCAGCCCCTTCCTGAAGAAGAAGTAAACAGGACCCACTTATTGACACATCCAAATGATTCGATAAACTAAATAAACCGCCAATTTAAGCGAATTCTGTGACTTTTGAAAACATTATTAGTTTGCAAATTTTGAACTGTTAATAGTCACCACCCAGATCAATCTATGTTGTTGTTGTGACCAACCCTGATCTAGAGTTAACCAAACAACAAACTAATTGCGAATGCATATTTTATTCTATTCAGGACGACTTAATCGTCCAAAGAAGAATATTTTCGTATTCTCAATGATGGCAAACAGAAAAGGGCGATTGCAAGTGACCAGTAGTCCACCATATTCCAAAGTTTTCTTTTTCTTTCTTGCTCGAGCAGATAATAATAATTCATCGCCTGAAATATAATTTAAAGATTCCAAAGCAATACCAACAAAAACATAAGGCTGATACTAAACCTGCAGCTGCTACTATCCTGGATCCTTTTTCATCCACATTAATGGAGGCCGAGTGCTGTATGCTGTCGATCCTAATTTTTTCCTTCGATTTGGTAAGTTCAGAGAGATCGGCATCGTTGAATATGTTCGTTACTCCCAATTCAATTAATGGCTGCGCCAAATCTTGGTCGTACTTAATCGAAAATTTTGGCAAGGAAACTTGAAGCTTCTTTAAACTCAAACTACTTAAATCGAGTGACCTTAGATTGTCCTCCGCCTTCCGGATTCCCCGGAAAGATTTGGGCACAATCAAGAGCATAGATAAGCTGGAGTTGGCATAGGGAATTATAGTCACATGAGAGTCTAATTTGTCTTGAAAGTCGTATTTGAAATTTCCGAAAAGGTCCATCATTTTAATGGCAACCGAACGTCTTTCGTCCGGCAAATAAAAGTTTCCCGTTGAAGCTCTTTTCAAAGGGATCTTCCATTCACCCACGAATCTGACGACATTTACGAGAATCACTTTCGTTGCATCATCCAGCATTGAGAAATCTATTAGATCCACGACCTTGCCCTTGGTTTTAGATGACACCCACTGGTTTATTTTACTGGCACCCTGGAAATTCAGATCCATGCTCCCGGCATCGACATGGAGGTATTTCCTCGACATTTTTTGATAGCTTGGTAGGATAGTTATTCCATTTGCCACAAACATTCGACTGTTTATTAAAATGTGGGGATTGATTCGTTGAAAGGTCTCCATGATCTCTGACTTGGATCTCCCAGGGAAACCCAAGACGTTACGCAGCTCGGTTTCAGTTTCTCCGGCGGCTCCCAGGTAAATTTGGGCCAAGGCCAAATCGATTGCCGTCGGGCTGAAGATCATATTGGTGTCGGATAGTTCTAAAATGATCTTCGAAGCCAGCTGAAGGGCAGTGAATTTTTTCGGGTGAACTTCATTTGTAATTAAGTACAAGAGCAAAAAACTCCACACGATCTTTGGCATTGTTAAAGAGTTACTAATAGAACATTGGATATGAAACCCTTTTGAGCCAAATGTATTCGCTACAGATTATTTATTTATTTACGCTTGTCAAATGCCTAAAACATATTGGATCGCCACTAAAGCTACAGTTCACTTAAGATCTAGGGAGTGCTAAAAGCGAAATACAAAACAAAGTGCAATATTCGAGATGGATTCGATGGGTTCAATGGAGATTGTGGCTCAAGTACATGGGACTCTTCGGTGCGTCGACCTCCTCGAAGTCAAAGTCCTCGGTTTCGTCCTCGTTCCAGCGCACCGTGCGATCACTACTGATTATTATCGATTTTGGTGGCCGTGCGGGGAGAGAAAGTAAGTTCAGAATATATAGACTTTGTCGCTGTGAACACAATAAGAATTTGTGTGTGTTTTGGTTGGTACTTTCTTGTCTCTGGCATGTGCACAAGATTCGATCAAATCAATCAAAAAACCAAAAGTCAAAATCAAAAAACAAACACATTGGCAACAGAATACGGTTAATAACGTTGGTAGAACCTGTTCAAGCCGGCCGCTGGCGGTGGAGGGGGCGGAGGGGCGCCCCTGGGCGGCGTGCGTCGGGCGCTGAAAGATCACGAAAACCATTGTTATTTTGGGAGTTTTCATTATTCCATTAGTCTAGGTGTCACAGAAATCTCAGGCGAAGCTAAGGTCGTTCGGCTTGGCTAGTCTCTTGAAAACTTATGGGCTTTGTGGCTCTGGTTACTTGGTTTTTTGGACCTCTGCTGACAGATCAATTTCGTCATGGTCATGTTACAGATTCATTCATAGCTTGGTCAGGTAATTAACAATAGAGAGAACAATCTAATTTGAAGCCCTTCGAGGTTTGTATATTATCAAGAGAGCCATATCATATGATCATATTTGTAGATCGACACTTTTGAAATGAATCCTTATATTAGGTTCATTTTCTATATGATATAGAAATAGTAGATAGTCCACTATTTTATAAAATTATAATTATCCGCATCACCTTCCTGTTCTAAGACTTGCTAAGCTCTTTTAATAAAATGGTATGGGAGTTATCCCGAAGTACAGCGATAGCTATAAACTTAACACCAAAAAACACTTTTATTCTTTAGATTTCCGTAACACTTTCATGGGATTTGGACTTACGCCGCAACGTCCGCATCCAAATGGCTTCCAGCACCGTAGGCATCGCTTTCATCCAAGTCGAATTCATCGGTGCCGGTGCGTTGGCTGTGGGGAGTACCAATATGATTAGTTTTTAACATATAGTACATATCTCAGAGAAGAAATACTGAAATTGCTAATGGGTGTGGGTGTTTGGTAGTGGAGGTGCAGTGATCTTCAAACTGGCTTTGGGTTTTCTTTAAGGTACCGGGACTGAGACACTCACAGGCGCTGATTCCGCTTGTTGACAATGTCCTGGACAGCTCGGGCGGTCAGCGACACCTTGCTCTTGAGACGCATCGGCGTCCTGGGCATCGGAATGGCGGCCGGAATGTCCGGGTTAACGCTGAGCACGGGAGTAATGGGACGCCGGGCCGTTTCACTGCTAGCTCTATCCGCATTGGTACTACGTCTGGCATGCACAGAGGGGGTGGGGCAGAGAGTGAGTGGGGGAGTCGCGGAGGAGAATCGGGGTCACCAGGGGGTCACTTACAACTTGGCCTTAGTACGGAGATTGGAGCGATGACTGCGCGGATCGGGTCGTTGTTCTGGACTGACACTGGACTGGTTATGGGAATGGCTCTGAATCTGAATGTGGTTCTGGTTCTGATTTTGATTCTGATTTTGGGTCTGGGTCTGCCACCCTCTATCCTCGTGGCCATCATCAAAGTCGAATTCCTCAGTGCCTTGGCGGCGACTTTTGTTTAGAGGGTAGACAAATCAGAAAGGGGGAGTATCTAAGGATAGCTAAGGGTCCTCGACTTACAGTGGCGTCTTGATCTTATTGCGCGACTGCCAAATATTGAGAATCTTTCTAGTCTGACTGGACTCACGATCTCGCTCATGGGAGTTGGCCCTACTGGGTCCGCTGGATGAGCCCCAATTGTCATCTTCGGGATCGTGGCGCCTGATGCAAATGAGAATGCAAATGCAATAGGATGGAACGAGTTCGAGATGCAGTGGTTCCATGGAGGATAACTACTCACAGCTGCTGGCGACTGCGACTGCGCACCGGCGTATTTAAGGCGGACATGTCACGGCCCCGACTCAATTCCCGCTCCCGACTCCGCTGGTCCCGCTCGCGCACCCGCTCCCTGTCCGATTCCCGCTGGCTCTGCTCCTGGCGACGTGGTGGTTGTTGTTGTTGCTGCTGCTGCCTCGATGGGGTGGAGTCCTCGTCGGCCAGGTCCAAGGTTTCTTCAGTGGCAGTGCGTCTTCTGTGAGGGGTTAGGTATTAGAATTGTAACACTAAGAAATCAAAATCTTGAAAATCAATGAAATGATCGAGGTCACCAATTAGTATTTGTATCTGATCTTAACTTTTCTCATAAGTGATATATCTAGGATTGTAATGCTTTTGCCCGTTTCCCGAATTAATGCAGATTAATTGATGATTATAATAAAAGCTTATGTATACCACTTTCAGGTTTCATTAGTGACCTATTTTGATGGATCATTAAAATTTAAAAAACAATTTTTTATGACCATTCCTAATCCGACAACCTATCTTGACTATTTCGGAATATACATTGTGGGTCACATTTTCAATAATAAAGGGATTATTATAATAATAAGGGCTTAAAAATACAAATTTCTTTTTATTTTTTATTTTTATTAAATTTTTTATTAATTATTTGTATTAAATATTTTATTAATTATTAATAAACGGGAGTATTTTTTTGGGAGGGTTAACTCACAGTGGTGGTTTTGGTCGCGCCGTGCTGCTAGTGCTGCGTTCCCGGCTCTGCTCCCTCTTTCCGCTCCTCCCGCTGGCCCCCGCACTGCTCGTCCGCTGCTTCTTCCGCCCGCGACTCCCGCTCCGCTGCTCCTGATCCGGACTCCGGTCGCTCCTCCGCTGCCTTCCCTTGCTGCGCGACTGGGCGGCCTGCATCACATTGAGCCGCGTTTGGACCGTGATCAGATTGAGGCCAACTGGAGTGCCGATGGCCCAGAGGAGCAGCGTGAGGAAGATGAAGAAGGTCAGGCCGTTGATGAAGTCCACCATGTTGCGGCAGATGAAGGTGCGGCTGGCGTCGAAGGTGTCGTAGAAGGGTCGGCACTTGGTGGTGGTGTCGCCCAGCTGGGACTCCATGGTGGCACGACTGGTGGTCAAGTAGGCCTTCAGGCTGTGGCGGTAAAAATATTTAGCATATTTTCCAGGACCAAGTGTGACCTCTAAGAGTATTAGGTGCTTAGCAATTAGCCTTAAGTATTTTAAAAACAAGCTGGTAAAACGTTGTATACATAAATTGAAAACCTCTTTTTAATCCCTGCCAATCTGTTCAATCCTATTAAATACTTAGATTTACTAATAAAACAAATTCGACAATGAAATGACAATTTGATTATTTATTGGCCCTATCGCTTGAAGAGCACTTGAGTTCATAAGTGGCTAAAACAATTGTAAACTGTTCAAGGAATCTCAGTGGGTCAAAGCAACAAAAGACATTCGGGCATTCTCAAGTCCTGGCAGCAAAAATATTTTACATTCCTCACCAACTTACCTCTCATAATGTATGTGTGGCAAAGTAAGAGTGCACTTGGAAAAACACTAAAAATGCAATCATGACACTTGGCAAACTTAATCAAACGATTAGGACTTTCAATTATTTGATAAAGCCGGAAACTATGTGCAGTACACCCGAATGCACTACCACAATTGCTTGAGTTGTTTGTTTCCCAGCTTGTTTGGGGAAAGAGAAACACAATGAAAAAAGTCAAACACGCAGACAGACCGAGAGTTCGGTTGCAAGTGCCACAGGCAGAAAAGTGGCTAAATGGGAGCCATTTCAAGAGGATGTGCTCTTGACTTTCGGGCGAAAATCACTGGGATTGTGCTGCATATGACTCTGGTGAACTATATTCAGATTTTAAGTATTTTAGTTTTGCATAAAACTTTGAATATTGCTTAAAATGGAAAGCTTGCCTAAATTTTTAAATTCATAAATTTTGTATTTAAAATATAGAAGTTAGACCCAAGAAAAAATATAATAAGTTAAGAGACTTGTTTGATTTTGGGTTAGTTTATGGATAATTGTTATGGGTTTATTGAAAATCTAGTATCAGTTTTAAACTGTATATTTCCACATAAACATCTTAAAAATATAAAAGTTTAATTAAAAATGCATTAGGCAACCTAAAACCTTCATTGGGGATACTAAAACTCTAAAACTTCACCCCTTTCATTATATTTAACTTTAAATTATCGTTACCGAAATACAAATTTAAGTTGAAGTAAATAAAAACTTTTTAAAGAATAAAACTTAAAGGTTTCCCAATGATTTCTTGGGCCCAAAAATTGGTTCACCTTATTCTAATAATTATAACTAAATTTATATCTCACCGATCTGTGTAAGCTCGCGTCATATTGTGGCATATCTCGCCGGCCTTGTTCTCCAGGTAACTCTGGATGCTCTTCAGGTGGTTGAGCGTCTGGTTGACCTGCTTGGCCCAGGGATCCCTCTGCAGTTCCAAGGCCGTCAGATGATATAGTATCTCGTTCTGCAGGTTCTCCAATGGCTGGAGAATAGAGGCCTGCAGCCGTTTGGACCGGCTGCCCAAGGTGGTCATGCGCGAGGACGTGGCCACATCCTGAATCTGGCGACACAAATCGGATGAGTGAATTGAATTACGGCTTTATGCAGTTCACGTAGCCGCCCCCTTTTAATTGAAACTAATCAGGGGGTTGGGAAGGGGGCTCAACATGGAGCCACCAGGTGGTCCACTCACCTGCAGGGCCACCCGCTGCATCTGATCAATGAATGTGGCCAAATCCTTTTCGGGCGTGGGCGCACCCACACTGCTGCGGTACGTGGTCAAATTGAACGAGGACGTCTGCAGCATGTTCTCCAAAATGTTCTGGACGGATTGCGTGAGCGAGAGAAGCGTTCGCCCGGACACGGAAATCGCATCGATGGCCGTGGACACTTTGGGGAACTGCCTCAGGTCGGCTATTTTGCTGGTATTCACGAATGCATCCAATTGAAAGACATTGTACGATGCTTGATTTTGCTCGCAGCCTCTGTGTGTGTGTGTGTGCGTTGTCAAAGAAATGTCAAAAGATTGGATGAAGCTACCTCGGTTATACCCATAATATCTACGGGATGGAGAGTAGTGGGTGGTGGTTTGTCCTGCCAAATTCGGCTATTTATACCCCTCTCTACTCAAACTCCTCACTTCTATCGCCTGCATGTGCATTTTGTAGCTTCCCGGATAATTGGAATCGTGCTTAAAATTTGCGGTTACAAGTGGGTGGTACTGGGTGAAGTGGGTGCATTTTTGAGTGGGTGGTGCGTGCGGCTAGTTGAATTGGCATTGCTGTGTTCCCTGCAAAATTGAGTGCCATGTGGCTACCAAATTTCACTGGGCTTTCAAAACTTTGTGGCTTAGGGCCGCTCTGCTCTGTTCCCTGTTCTCCGGCTTGTTCTGTTCTACACCCTTCAGTTCCAAATGGGATAGGGATGGATGGGACTTCGAAGCCGAATTACTTGGCAAGTTGAGGGAGTGCGTTGCGGTTGCCCAAGTTTCAAGTTGGGGCCGGAATAGCAAAAGTTGGAGAGTGGCAACAATAATCACAGAAATGGGTAATCACAGTGGAATCGATTAAGAGCTTTTGGGAGGAGTTCTATTGGCTCATAAGGAGATTCTGGCAAGTGCAGTCAATCATTTCAAAAGGGGGAGCATCCCAAAAAGGTTGGCCAAATTTACATTTTTACCACAAAAATCATATTGCTAAAGGGAAGAACTTGTAAAAGGGCTAAATGGCATTTCCTAAACATCAAATTTAATATTATTTTTCTGTGTGCAAACATGTCTGCTTAATTTCCCTCGAAACTGCTAATCGATGAAACCATAAAACTGGTGTATATTTCGATTTTCATACAGAATACAAGGTAACTCGGTCTTTTTGGGTGGGCAATCAAAATTACAGGCACGTACAGTATCAAAGTAATTGGATAACAAAATTCGTTACTTCAACGCTGGCATTTTTGGGCATTGGCTATCTGGGAACTCTAGATATACACACGTGTTGGTTAGTGGACATGGACTCACCTGAGGGCCTGGCCGAGACCCACATTGACCACCGACCGATTGACGCCGGCGGGACGCAACAGCTCCCCGATGATGCCGTTCTGGGGCTCCCGGGCGTATGCGTAACCTGGCTTGTCCAGCAGCTTACCCAGCATGTTGTAGTCCTGATCGTACAGAGATCGACAGACAAAGACCTCGGCATTGCCGCCCACAGCCAGGGAAAATACCCCATAAATGGTGAGACAAATGCTGGCCAGGCAGATGAGCATTACGGCAATAAAGAAGACCACACCGGATTTGGCATTCGATTCGCAGAGAAAACAGCAGTAGGACATCAGCATGAAGAGCATCACCCAGACAATCACTGTTCCGGCAATCCAACCCACACTCCAGTAGGCATCCGCCCACTCCTTCAGCTCGTTGTAGGCGGGCTGCAGGGACGACCAGGTGCCCTCCAGTCGCTGGAGCAGTCCATTTATCGTGGAGGTCAGCTGCTGGGCGTTGGCAGTCGTCCGATGCCGAATACTTGCCAACTGCTCCAACGTATCTGCAGATAAGTTAGAGCCAATTCAATTAGCATCCACAGACCAAAACCCAATGACACTAATTAATATTGGGGACTAAACTTGGGCAACTTCTTCAGCTACACAGAAAAACTTATATTTTACTCAATGAAGATTATAAAAAATATATAAAATTAACAGGTCTGTTAACTCTATTGTAGAAAATTCTTGGCACTCGAGACAGAAGAAAGGCAACATATTTAATAAAAAGACGAGATAAATAAATATTACTTTGATTTTAGAAATTCTAATTTACAATCATAAGACTGCGAAATAAATAAATATTATTTTCAAATTTGATCAATTCTAATTTAAAATCATATCATCTTGAAACTATAATCGTATCTTTTTAATTTTATATCTGCATGCTCGAACATATCAATCGAAAATGTTATGTAAATCATCATTTTGATAACAAATAAATTGGTTTTCCTGTGTATTTATCTGTATGTTTCGGAAATTGCATTGCCAGAATCATGGGTTCTGAGCAGAGGAGAGAAATGGACTGAATGGGAAGCCCGACACCTGTGCCATTGATTGAATTGTACACTTAGCCAGTTGGCATAATTGAGTTTTGGCCAGGCTACGACAATATGGATTTTGATGTAGGGCCAGCGATTAACTTGGCCTGGTTGAAATCCCCAACTTAAATATTACAACTCGACCCGCTTCCTTTTATTTTGATTGCTCTACTCACAGTTCCGCTCATATGCCGTGTCATGTTTAACTTGTTGCGGGAAATTGCTGAAAATGGAACGTGACACGCCAACTTCCGATGTCAGATTTTTGACAGTGGCACCGAATTCAATTTCGCCCAAGTAGCGCATTCGGAAGATGCTCTGGTCCTCTTGCAGCTGACAAATTGTCAGCGATGTCGTCGTGCCGTTGTCCAGGAAATAAGATATTGCGGGTGAAATTAGAAAAACAGTGTAGTCCGAACGGGGGAAAAAAAGGGGGAGAAGGAAGTCAGGGTACAAATTATTTATACGTTCAACTAGAAACGCAGGCTAGTTTCGGTGAACCGAAGCGGGGAATACCCTTGCGAAAAAGATTTATTAATGGGAGCTTTATCAAGTGGTGGTGTTATTTTGATTTAAGATAAATTTAAAGAATATAATTTTCTTTTGTAATAAGACTCTGGCTCTTATCTTTTCTTATTATTGTATCTCAATATTACTTAAACATATTTATTGAATAAAATCAAACCTATTGAATATAGTAAAATAAGCATAAATATATTTCAATGTTTTGATCCTTTTAAAATTAAAAAAACACTAAAATCTGTTTAGTTTAAGTAATCTAAGAAAGGCAAGAAAACAATATTGAAAACTTTATTTAATTAACTTTATAAACATGTATTGAAAGTAAAAGTGTAAAAAGTGTAGTAAAAGTTTTTGTAAAATAAATAGTTGACATCGCCTTTATACATAAAATCAAAGGTGCCCAAAAAGAGGACCTATTAAATGTGTTTGTATTTGTAAGCTTCCGGAGCAAAATGTTTAATTTTTATCATATATGTAATAGGACAGCTTTAAAATCCTTAAATAAAATCTCTAAAGTCTCCTATGCAAAAATCCGAGTGACAACAAGTATAGCAAGGACTAGACAGACAGACAGTGCTTTTTCAATGACTATAAAAGATTTATTATAGGTTTTGTGACTCGAAATCAAAAGTATCTCAGCCCCAGCAAGGGTATCAGTATCCTCGTAAAAAGAGATATAATCGAGCGGCGCACCCCGGCAATGAACTCACAGTTTTCAGGGCGTCGACGACGCCGTTCTCCTCGAAGCTGCGTATACGCAACGTGTCGCAGAGCGGGCGGTCGCGGTACGTGCACTGGCGCTGCAGCACGGACAGCTGGATCTGCAGCTCCTCCATCCTGGCGGACGCCTCCTGGGAGAGCTTCAGGGCCCTGCCCACCGTCTCCTGCAGCATGAGCACGCGGTAGATGAGCTCCGCGTTCGCTGACAGCGACAAATGCACGAAAATATTATTATTTGCAGCGTTATTGTAGCGTGTTTTATTTGAGCGGGTGACTTGATGGAGGGAAAGGGGGCCTCAAGGAGTCGTCACAGGAGCATGATTCCAAATTACACATTGTGTTCGATGGCGAACATAATGGAGTTGTCATCTTGGCAATTGTGTAGGAAGACTTTCGCCGGATCCGGCTGCCTCCGTTTGCATTCCCCTAATGAAATTGGGCGCAAACAATTGCTTTTGGCTGAGAATATTTACCAATGGCCTGCGCTTTGGGACTGCCTTGGGTTTTTGATTTTTCAGATTGTTTGGACTTGAGTGGAGGCTTCAGAGATTTAAGCAAGAGTATCTACGCTAGAAATGGCATTTCAGTATGTTTGTTGGTGGTGTATAAAATAAATATCTTGGCAAAATATTAAAAAGAATTCAAACTAGCATTAACAATGACTTCGTATACATTATGAGCTTTTATGTATGCTTACATATTTATTGGCGGAGCATATTTTATTGAAATGGTACAACGTACTTTCGTTTTATTGTTAGTTTTTTTTACCAATGTTTTTGAACTTAAAAATAGTTCTCAAAAAATATATTTGTATTTATTTATTATTAATGATAGAATAGTTTATAAAACTAAAGCTACCATAAAAGGCATAGTGCAAGCTACGAGGCCTTCGACTATGTTTGTTTAATGATGGTAAAGATGGTCTCAAAACAAATAAACAAGTGTTCCTGACATCAAAAATAATATGAAAAATAAATTAATAAATAAAGTAAAAATAATAAGTCGGACAATTTTGTATTGGAATAATGCAAAGATATTTTCGATTTATTGTGAGTTTCTTGAACTGATGTTATTGGAAGTATAAATGTTCTAAATAATGCTTGCATACTAAAGTCTCTTAAAAATAGAAACCGCAATCAATGGTAATCGAAATGGAAGTGAAATTAAGAGAGGAAAAGTGGAAAATTTAAAGCTCCACCCAAAGGTCACCCTCTTTTGGGGCCGGTAATTTATTGGGGCTGGTTTATTGTCATGTTTGGCCAATAGCGGGTGGTTCGGGCCTACTGACCATGCAGGCCTGACCACTGGCCACCGGCCACTAACAATGGAATTTGGGTCAAGTCCGTAACCAGACAATCGCATGCCCATCGCATGGGGAGCACTTAACCATCCGTACTCACCCAGGCTAAGTGTCGTCAGTGAATCATACGCCAGCTCAAGGCCAGTGTGTGCGGATATTTCCGCTTGAATCGGCTCGCCAAGGAGAACATCCACGTCTGCGGAAGAAAGGCAAACGCATATATAAAATTCATACATTTACATCATCGCAGCAGTGCAGTGCGGGCAAAGTTTTGTGCAGCATAATGCATGGATCGAAGGCTATAAAATGGGCGGGAGTTCGAGTGCTTGGCGACACAAAGTTGGCACGGCGATTGGGAAACTTTTGCCGAATGACTGCCTGACTGGCTGACGACTGACCTTCCAGATCCTTGACGACCCGCTCCACGGAAACGTGGAAGCCATTATCCAGTTTGTGTTTGATTTGTAGATGGGTGTCCTTGAGGAAGACCTCCACGTCGTGCACGGCTGACTTGACCATCTCGGGCGTCATCTCGATGCCGGCGGACAGGCGACTGTTGGCATAGAATATGCTGAAGTCGCTCAGCCTGTAAAAGCAGTTACCTTCCATTACTATTACTACCACCCCTCAAAAAAGTTAAGCTGTTTAGTTTGCAACGCACGTTAGCAGAATGAAAACAATCCACAGGGTGACCAGTCCGGCGCTCTTGCGACATCGCAAACTCTCCTCCAGCGATTCGTCGCGGATGTGGCAGGGGGCATTCCGTATGTGGTCCACCTCGTCCTGGGTGGAACGGCGACCACAGCACCAGGCGCAGGTGGCGATCAGGGGCACCAGGGCCAGGATGGCGAACACGCTCATCAGGGCGATGAAGCCAGACTCGATTTTAATGGCCTAAATGGGGGGGAAGTGCTATGTAGATACATCTCCGGATTTGATAGCTTCACTTACATTGGAGGCAAAGTCCAGCAGGCTGGTGTTTTTGTGTAATACATCGCGTATGGAATCTGGAGTATTAGAAAATGATTATAGTCCCCAAAATCTTAATCTCAATGTAACAATTTTTAAAAAGTGCTTATAATATAATATAATATATCTTTATAATATTCTATTATAATAACAGTCTCAGCTTAATCTTACTTTAACTTCTTTAAGCTAAGATTAAAACTAGGAAAATCCTGAGAACTCAAATTAAACGTTGCCCCTACCTTACACATAAATATCTTAACTTTCCTCCATCTCAACTTACTTGTATTTCTCAATCTGCCCAGAACTATAATCCAACCCTCCAGCTGAAATTATATATTTAAAGAGGAAATTGTTCTTGAAAGTTGGAATACAAAAACCAATCCTTTATATAACCACCCCAATCTCTTCCATCTCAACTGACTTTTATTTCACAATCTGATCGGAAGGATCACTCGACAAGGGATCAGCCTGCTCCTCGTTAAAGTGCTGGATGACGACCACGTTGCAGAGATTGGCCTGGTCCAGAGTACGGGTGTCTGATTCGAGGAGTTCCTGCCGCGGAAACGCCGTCATCAGTACGAAATTTCGGCCGGAGAGTTCCGGACGGGCCTGCCGAGCATATCGATAGAGGTCACCAATGTTGTGGGTGAGATTGAATCTTCCTGCCACGCGGCTTCCATCAGCCATCCTTAATTGTATGGTAGTTATTGCGGCCCGTTCGTTCAGGTGAAGGGTTTGTGGTTCCACCGGCATTGGAACGCTAACAATTATTCGGGAAGGAGGACTGTTTAAAGGTCGACCGGGACCCATGAACTGTTTCCTGGACAGATGGCGAAAGGACTCGTTGGTGTGATCCTGAACACTAAGCTGAACTCTGGGCACCCTAAGCATTTCCTCCGGGAAATCTCCACTCAAGACGGCGCGTAGAAATCGTTCGTTTTCGGGCACAGCATACGGCCTCAGGGAGCCATCGTCCAGGGAAAACCCCTCCGACCAGAGATGAAGGACCACTATGGTGTGCTCATCGTCGGTGGGCTCCGTATCCGAATCTTCTTCAGCAAAACGAGGAGGTGGATTGATGGGATGGGCGCTGCCTAGACGAACGCCATGACCCCAGACCCTCAAACTTCGATCGCTATCGTTGTTGGTGATGGCCGGTGTGGAGTTCTCGATGTTGACCCTTTTGCCCACCGGAGGTTCGTGATCGGAGGAACTATCGGAGGCACCTGCCTGGTAGCCATCCTGGTCATTCTCCCTCTTGCGGGAGTGCTGGCTCAACAGCGACTGGATATCCTTGTTACTGTCATCGGCCTGCGGGGATTTCTCGGTCTCGACCTTTTTGGCCGCCGCATCCGATTCGAAGGTAGTGCTGGCTATCTCCAGGGACCAGTTGTTGGAGCTCAGGTACTGCCGGGCCACCTCCTCACGCACCCCATGTCGCTTCATGAACGTGCTCAGCTTCTGCTCATCGGTCATCTGGGCAGGCACAACCAATTTTGGGGCTGTTTCGATGGAGTGAATTTACAAACACATGTTGTTCAAAGGGTGATCACTGTAGCTACGCCGCCTCTGCCTCTGGCTTACACCGAAAATCCTTGTGGCAGCCACATCCCCTACATTCCCTCACCCCTCATGAATTTTAAATGGTAAAAGGGTCATGGACAAGGGGGCCACCATTCAGGGATTAGTGCCATGGAAACTATTTAAGCCTTGGTTGTTTTTAACCTATCACTAAGTATTCGAGCACTCAGAGAAAATTTTAGATATTATTTACTACTTATAATTATTTAAACCAAAATAAGATTTGTACATTGTACTCTTATAAAATCAAAAGTATATGTAACATATTATTGTATTAAAAAAGGATATAAATTGTACTTAAAGTTAAATAATTTAATTCAAATACATTTGTTTAAACAAATTTGAGGCTTTGAAATTCAGGAATAATCTCATAGCAATATTGTCAAAAGCTGTGTTTTATTATTTACTGTTTGAATAATATTTTAATATTTATATTACTAAATATCAAATATTATTTTATGATTTACTATGGCTTAGATTTAAAAGAGAAATTTAGAATTTAAGGTTTAATTTTGTTTAATACAACTGCATATGTCGGTTGAGTTAGTTTAGACGACGATATTTAAATAAAACTTTAATAATTTTCTTTGTGTGCACTATTTAACCGAGCACTTCCATCTGTGCTGAATAACTTGCCTACCTATCAAATGCTGTCCTGAATTTACATCTCTAATGCCTTCATTGTTGGCGAGCAGACATAGTTGACACCCCAACCCGAAACCCCTTTCCCCCGATATCCTTCGAATCCATATGCACCCCATACATGGACACAAGGACACGCCCATTGGACAAGGACACAAGGGGCAGGTGGGCGGGCGGTACTTACCCAGCGGCAATTCCTCGGGCGTGATAAGCGATAAAAATTCACTAACGTAGGTGAATATAAATGGTCCTGGCGCTATGTCCATGCCTGGTATGCTGTAGGTAAAAAATGTGGCTGGCGTTGTTGTTGCTTCTGATGCTGCTGCTGTTGTTGTTGTGGCTAATGCTATTGTGGATCCTGCCAGCGCAGATGTTGTTGGACCCCCGGATCCTGCGAAGCCCGCCATCACCGCTGCTGCTGCTGCTGCGGATGACGAGGACATAATTGTTGTTGCGGCTGGCGTTGGCAGTGTTAGATTACGCTGGTCCATCTTCGGCCGGATGGCTGACTTGCCTTGGCTGGTTCTCCGTCCTGCGAATGAATTAATGCGGAACAGGCATGACCATGAAGCCGAAGACGAGAAGGGGAAGGAGAAGGAGGAGGACCCGACACAACAAAACCCCAAAACACTCACATGGGGACCAGGGAGAATGTTGTAAAATATTTTCGGAATTTTATGTTCCAATTATGCATTCATATGTATGTTCCTGCGCTGGCTTGCAGGCGGGATTTGGGCTTCGGCTTCCAGAGACCCAAGTAACTAGCTAGGGGTCCTAGTAACTCACAAAGAGTTTGCGACATTCACCGAATTAATGAATATTGCAGCTTCGTGAGGAATTTTCACATATTTTTCACACAAATTAAATTTCCGGGCACCCAAATTTTGTTTATTAAATACTATGTGACCTCTTTTTGGGTCTGACTTAAAGGTGTCTTATTATTATTATTATTATTAGTATTATTCTTTATTTTATGAATAGTTTTTGTGGGAACTAAATTTTATATATTAGAGAACAGGCAACATAAACATATTAAAGTGACACCTTAAGCAGTTCAAATAAATATAACGTATACGCACCGTATGCCAACATTTATTGAAAGCCCTTTCTTCTTTCATTCAGTCTGCGTATTTCTAAATAATTTAATAAGTATTGATTTTGTTCAATTAAGTTGCCTTATTTTGTTCAAGAGTTGCCTTCCTTAATCAAGTATCCGCACCGTATGCCAGAGCAGCATTCCTGTCAAGGTTCTGTTCCATTTAATTGCTGTCCCTGAATGTTGCCTTGAATTGAATTCTTCACCTCTTAATTCTATTAATTTCATTTTTCGCTGTCTTTGCCCTTTCCAATGTTGTCAACACACAGTCTACAGAAAAAAGCTGACAAAAAAGCAACAAAAGCCACTCTTTCACCTCCTTTAGAACACATATCAATGGGTAATGACTTTCAGAGACTGTGAAATTACTCTTTCTCTTGTTTTATTTTCTCTTTTTCCCTTTTTTTCGATTCTGGGACTAGACATCTCTTTAGGGCCTGAAGAAGTACGAACACCCCGGGTGGAAGCCCCTCAAGTGACCGTTGGTAAACTCAACTCATTTGTTTTCCTTGACAATACGACGTTCGCCGTTTGCCGCCTTTATCGGCCATTCATGTTGGCCAATGGCCATACTAATTGCTCTGCCAGGGGACTTTCAGAATTAGACCAAACCAATACAGATGGCTGGCCAAACTTAAATAGTCTTGAGCTGGAAAGTGGGTCATTAAAACTCGATACCCCGATGCATTGGGTGGGATTTTGCAATTGCTCCCCCCACATACACATATATGTTCTGCCACCTTTCTATCCCTCTAGATATATGTATATATATAGATAGAACTGTCTTGCTGGCTCTGCATGTGCGATTATGTTAGCCAAGTGGACACGACTCAAGGCGTTCGAATTTGCTGGCCAAGCTCTTTCGAAGGCAACTCGATACGCAATGTGTGGACTTGTTGTCGCCTATTATCTCCCCATTATTGTAGCCATTGCTCTGCTTGTTAGAACGATATTAGTGAAAGCCGTTCAATGATAACAGACGAAGTATTATGGAGCGAGGTGGCAGAGTTCAATGCATTGGGTCACACCCAGTAAAAGGCTTTCAATGCGGCTTAGAGTGGAGTCACTCGCATTACTTTGCAATGGGGAAGAGATAAAATCGCTTAAGTAATGGAAAAGGTTTAGGTTTGAAATATTATGATGTTTTAAATCAATAGTTTGGGTGCCTGATAGAACATTAAATTTAAGTACATAATAAAATATAGTCTTAAATATTATTTATTTGTAAACATAGAACCCGTATAATCTTTAAGTACCTTGACAATAAAATATAGTATAGGGCAAAAAAATATGAAGTATCATATTGTATTGCCTACTTTCAGGTCCTATTTTATTATTGTAAATTCTGTGAAGTTTTAAACCAAAGTTTGAAATATTTCCAACACGGTTTGAACTTTACAGACATTAATTATATGTATGGCAGAATATTACATTTCCCAAATTTAAAACCACAACGAAGTCAGCAATTTACATCGACTATAATGAGCCAGACTTAACGCTCCAGTTTGTGCTAATACTCATACACCAGATTCGATTAATTAACAAATTGCACGCCAAATGAACTTACGCACCTCGTTTGGATTTCCAATTAATTGATTGATGTCGAATCGAAGCCCTTTCTCTCTCTTTCTCTCCTCAAGCCGTCTCCCTCACTCGCTAAACACTTACACACACTTTACACATGCATACATATATATGGTGTGATTATGGGTTTGACTTTGCGAACCATGCTTTTAATTGAACGTTATTTAAATTCGACTGCAATTAGTTTGATATGTTGATTCGTTTCGTTTATTTGAACATTCCGTTACCGAAACCCGAAATTGAGTTGAAATCGATTTGTAATTGAGCACATTTGAAAACAGGGTTTTCCTCCCGTTTATTGACCGTTTCCGATTTTGCGACAATTTTTCGGTGTTTACATTGCATGCAATCAACCCGGCAATTATCAACCAATTAATTATTTATTTTCACATAATTAGCAATGGTGCTAATGGGTATGAATATGCTGTGTCCTGACTCGATTTTCTCCGCGATTTTACCACAAAGCTCGACCAGCACCGTTCGAAGACTGAACGATGAAAAGGTTTTAGGCCCAAATAATCAGCAAAGAAAACTTAGAAATTTTTCCCTGTTTTACTATTTGCATTAACCGACCAGCGAGTGAAAATGGACAAGAGGCGTATGGTGAATATTGACTTGTTGGTTGCACTTTTTTTTCTCTCTAAGGGGAAAAAGCACGTGCTGCTGAGGCGGGAAAAACAGTGTTTATTGGGAGAAACAAAGAAAAACACTGATTTATCGGCATTAAATTATGTTAATGACACGCCTAAAAACTACTTTTCAAGGAAATTATAGATTGCCATAAATTCTTCTTTATTAACATTATAAAGTATGTATTTTATTGGTTTTTTTAAACATTTTTGAGCATAGAGGTGGTCAAGTTTTAAAAAGATATATAAAGAAAACAACAGCACAAGTGATTATATAAAATCTAAAATTTCGTGGACACACCCATTTCAATGAGTCGTATACTCCATGTGTGTACTCCAACTTTGCTTCAGTTGTCAGGTTATCCTGCATAGCCATGCTAAGAGCTCTTTAGTTTTCGTGGAAACGCCAAATATATCTCATAAGCACTAACGACCAATTTCGCAGTTTTTGTTTGTGTTGGCGGCAGGCGCCTTGAGCTTTGCATTAAGTAGACTTTACTTTAAAGTTGCATCAACGCCAAGCCAGACAAAGTTTTGCCATTGCTGAAAGCTGAAAGCGGAGCAGGCTAAAGTTAAGCACGACGAACGGCGAACGGCCAAAGGCGAACATTCGGGGAGCGGTCGTCATTTTCCCCGGCATTTTCCTCAACATATTGTCAGAGTTCGCAGCGGGAGACGCCAGTGACAACGACAACGAAAACGACAACGACAACTACAACGAAAACGCAAACGCCTGGGCTCCTCCACTGCCTCCGTGGCAGAAGTGCCTTTCATGGCTAAAATTCAATTTGCCTTTGATTTATGCATTTTGCGTCAGATTTGCACGCCAGCCCGAAGAGGCTTTCAAACTTAAAGACTGAAATGATGGCCCCTGGGTTCGTTTCGCTCTTAACCGGAAACATCCGCAAAGGTGCATCTAGTTTGGCAGCATTGATAGCAGACATTCCCGTCCACTTCCGGTCTTTTGGGTTCCTCTTTGTGTGCATTTGTCGTCCTTTGAGCGGTGTATCAATGTCAGTCGTGGCCAAAAATGACTCATGCAGCACTGCAAATGCGGTTGCCTAGGGACAAAAAGGACAGCAGGAAATCGAGTGCACAAATGAGGTGGCCTGACTAGAAGAAACTAATGGACCACGACATGAAATGTTTGTCAGCATTGGAGAAAGAAATTAACAATTCTTAGTTATGTTTATCAGGAGTGTAATAAAATCTCTGACGATATTTGGGATGTTTGGCTTAAAAAAAGTACTGACCAACAGCTTGTAAATTTGGATTGATAGACATTTTTGGCATGCTCGTAAATATTAAGTTAAATATTTCAAATACGATATCCGCATTATCCTTCAGTAAATCGAATAAGATCTGATTTTCTACATTTTCGTAATTTTCTTTAATGCGTAAATTGTAAGCTTATCTATACATATTTATTATTTATATATATTATTTAATGCGTAAATTCTAAGATTTTCCATACATATTTATTATTTATACAAGTATATATTATTTAAAAAAACCTTTCAATAAGCAGTTTAAAAAGAAATTTATCTTATGACCACATTTTATAATATTTTTCCCATACATTTTATATTTTTATAAATTTACGAGAACCAATATGAAGGTAGTTAAAAAAACACTTTTCGAGGCTTCGATGAAGCCACAATCAGAAAGGGATTTCATGGTGCTTATAATCCAATCCTTGTAGTATGGAAAGCTTAAGAACTGCATAGCCTTGCCGCCAGCACATCCCAAATGACCGGGAATGAGTCCATATAGAGCGCCCTTGCAGATCAGCGGTCCGCCCATGTCTCCGGCACAGGTGCCACCCTCGACATCGGGCTCCACACATAAGAAGAGGTTTTCCAAAAAGGTAGGGAAGTGCTTTTCGCAAAAGGAGGGCGGCCTTAAAATAACGTCCATATAAAGGAGCTCATCCGCATAAGGACCGTGCTGCGAATGATGATATTTTAAAGGTTATGTAGGGATTTTTCCCAGGTTTAGAGGATACATTACCTGATATATTTGCCCCCAACCGACGGTGACACAGACATCGCCATAGGACACATTGGCCGTTTTGCGAAGGAGCAGCGGCAGGACATCGTGGTTGGAGCTGTGCAGGCGATCGGATAGTCTGAGCATGGCCACGTCATTCTTCTTGTATCGCTGGTATTCCGGATGGACCACCAGACGATCCACAGTCCGGGTGTCCGATTCCTCATAGGCCGCCAGACGTCTTACGTTTCCGAAAACCACTCTCAGGCCCCGCGGATTCATAGAGGCCTTGTACCGACTGCAGGGGTTTCACTCAATTAATATATAGGTATTATATTATAGGAAGGAACTATGAAACTTACTCCGTAATGCAGTGGGCAGCGGTTAGGACCGCTCGACTGCTGACCAGGACTCCACTGCAGAAGTGATTGTCTCCACGGGTACGCACATAGTTCTGGGTGCGGATGGAGACCACGTGACGGGACAGTCGATTACTCTTGGGTTTATGTCCCCCGGATATCAACATCTCAAAGGATTCGTCACTTATGTCCCCGATCACACCAAGCTCTGCTTTGGACACTGAGCTACACAGGATAATCCCTATTAAAACAGTCAAAATTTCCATAGTTTAATTTGGTTTTAAAACTCAAACACAAATAATTGAAGGCTATGTAAATGACTAATATAACTATGTGTCGTGTAAATATGGTCTTACAAAAATAATACACTTTTGACTTTGACTCTATCATCGATGCTATTTGATCGTTTGCCGACAAGTAATCCCATGAGAATGAACCACCACTCATCGCTAGACGGCTTCTGATTAAATTTAAGAACCTTAATAACCAACTGAAACTTGTCCTAGATAATATTAATTACACCCATTTAAGTTGGTCATTATTTGTTCAGTTTAAGTTAAAGTGCCCGATAACATAATCGTTCAAGTTGTTATGAACTTGTTAGTTAATAAGTAATTACGTAGTATGTTGGTCATTTTAATTGGTAAAGTATTTGTTGTAGTAAGTGGTAGTTACGGTAAAAAATATACCTTTATTTCTGAAGAATTCCAGTAGAATTAAAATAAATACATACTTTTAGGAATTAACTTAAACCCATTAACTTACTTTGTTTTTTGCACACAAAGAAGTCGTATAACGTGAAGATAGCCACGATTGAACACATCAATGATAAGAACACTCTGTAATCAGAATGGTTTAGCAAACCTTGATAGAAATACTGGGGCACTTACATTGTAACAATAGTTAATCCATCCCAAAGTTCACTTTCACTAGTCTGGCAACTGCTATCACTGATAATCATGACTGTGCTGGGGATACTTAAGTTGAATACTCTCTGACTCATTTGACTCAAGAACTTGTTCATGTGAGTGGCTGAACAGAAGGTCGCAAAACAATTGCCAATACTCATGATTTTAGGAGTAGTCTGTAAGAATCAGTACTTTCCAAGGATGTTTTCCTTCCGAATATTGAGACACAAGTCGTAGTTCCCCCGTATATGTTGCCAGTTGGAAGGCCTCAGTATGAAAACTCACTATAGGTGAGATATAAACAATTTAATAAAATATATTTATTATGATGATTTTGCAACCTTTCATCTTGTTAGTGAGAAGTTAAGCCAAATATAGGTTAACTCTCGGCTTTGATTTTATTATAATATTTGTTAAAGTTGTTTTTAAAATGACTTGAGTTATAGAATTTTTTCTTCCCTTAAAATAAACTATTTTAAGAACGTCAGTACCTTTTTGTAACTCCGTTAAAACTTACAATAATTTGAATAATTGTGAAGAAAAAGTCGTTAAAAATAATTTGTTCATATAATGTATGTTTATAATATGAACTCTTGTATCTTTCTTTTCTTCCTTAGCAGCTTTTTTTCCCATGAAATGATCAATAGTACAAATATTTAATCATTTGTGAATATTTTTCTCTCAAAAATAAATCGTCAGTGAAACAGAAAGTTTTCCACAGAGATTATATAATTTAAGTTTATTGAAAAATCTCTGGTATGTTTCTGTAACTCCCTGGCTGCTATATTTAGATTTTCGCCCGATAAAATTCACAATAATGACTCGACCATACTGCCACATTATAATGCACGTCCGATGGACGTCAAGGGCCATTTTGAGGCAGCCAACCGCAACAGCAATAACAGGGCCATAAAGTAAACACTTGCCTTTTTTCCATGCGCTCCAGAATTTCTGTGGCGAGGCAAATATTTAGCAGCTGACACTCGATGTGAGTGGCAGTTGAGCAGCTCCGGGCGGATTGCTATAATGCAATTTTCAGCCCCCAACAAATTAAATTCAAATTGTGAACGGATGCAAATTTAATGAAACGCCAGCGGGAAAGCGGGAAAGCGGCAACGGCAAAGGCAGTGGCAACGGCAACAATAACAACGGCAACAAAGTTGACGATGGCCAAAACCAAAGGCGGAAAACCGAAACCAAAAACCAAAACCGAACAACATGGGACAGGCGCAATAACCAAAATTAAAGCCGCACTAATGAGCAGAGACAATCCCGAAAGAGTAGCGCAAATGTGCCAACTACCGGTTGGCCAAAAAGTGGGCGGTATGACCGCTTTGGGCGTGTCAGCCCCAAACCGCTGGCACTGTGGCCACTGTATGTAGATGTGAATTTGGCTGTGAATGTGACTGTGCTTGTGCTGGCATGCGGATGCAAATGCAGCTGGCAGTGTGTTGGCCAAGTGATTTTGGCCAAACTTAAAGTGGTTTTCCCCCAGTTGCGACAAAATGTGCAGGAAGTCACGTTTCCACTCCTGTTACGAAAATGAACTAGTACTGGTCCGAATCCGCATCCGGCAGTGGAGCTTTAATCATGAGCTAGTTATTATCCGATTTAGCCGGCGACGGCCTTCGATGGGTCAACTCGGATATGGGCATAAAGCCGGAATCCCCCAGGCATCGCAAGGTCACATAGCCCGAGGGCCACACAGTCAGCCAGGTGATGGACCCGTGGTTCAAGTTGAGCCGTGTCCAGGCAGCCGGAGGAAGTTGCAAGGCTCGCAGGATCAGATACCGGATCACATTGGAATGGCCCACTATGAGGAGGTAGGAATCGTGCTCCTGTTCTGGACTGGCTCTAAAGAAGTAACGCCTAAAGGCAGCCTCAATTCTTGGACCATCCCTTTGATAGGCCAGTTCCAAGCTGCGTGGACTTTTCTTGGAAGGAGGATCCCCCGGATAGGGAGTGCCCTCCGGCAGCAAGGTGCACCGCTTCATCTTCAGGGGATCCAGATTGAGCTGCTTCAGGATGATCATGGCCGTCTCCTCGGCCCGCGTCATTGTGGAGGCCACCACGTGGTCCCAGCTCAAGTCCATTTCCCGCAACCTTCGACCTGTCCTCTCCGCCTGCCGACGACCCAGTTCCGTGAGGTGGCTTCCATTCGGGGTCTTCGTATACTCGCCATGTCGCACCAGGATTATATGACGCAGGGCCGAGGACTCCTCGCCATTCGACACCTTTTGCAGCTGCGGCTTCTGGAGATCCCAATGATGCAGCCAAGTGCCACTGTCCACGGGTCCCAACTCCCCTTTGCCATCTCCACTTGATAGTAGCGAGGATTGCTGGCCATCGAATAGACGGAGGGTCAAGTAGGTGACCAGCGAACCGCAGCTCATGGCGCCCACCGAGCGCCAAAGGGCAGAATATCTCATTGGAAGCAGTGAAAGTTTGTTTATTTCACAAGTATAGATTTGAGTTACTTCAAAAGCAAGCTAATTTCCAGGAACCGAAAATAAACGTTATTTGAGACTTTTATTTTAAAATACTCTGGAAGCAACACTTAAAAATATTTTTATATTTAGTTGATTTTGTAGATTTTGTAGCTTTGAGTTAATAGAGTTTTATTTATTCACCAATTTCCCTATTTTGTAAACACTTTGTGTACACACTTTGAAAATCATAATAGTCTTTTAAAAACAAGAGTCTCAAGGCTGATTTCCCAATACATTTTACTACCAATTTACTCTGCTTATTCATTCACTCATTTAAGAGCTTTTAAAATATCAGCCAATTATGGGTTTAACTCAATTGCAATGGCAATCAACTTTGACTCTTCAGTGGGTTTTGTCGCACTTTTAAAAGTTTATTCAGATTTCGAGTTCCCTTTCTTGATTAGCATTCAAGACAAAGAAGGGAAGGGGTTTTGAAAGAGTTGGAAAAGTGGACTCTTGAAAGGTTTTGGCCGGCCAACTTTTGTGTCAAAGTTATTTTACCCTCGGCAGGATACTCGAGAACAACTTTTGAGCGGCAAACTTTACGCCCATCCACAATCAGGCGGCGAAAAACCGAATAAGTTAGCAAGGTGATGCCATGGAAAACGAACTGTGAACCTACTCGAATGGGAAATCTCGTGCAAATGAGTGCCCACCGTTTCAAATCTCAGGGCATTTAATTTCTGCCAGTCAGCCGGAAAAGGCAAACTGGCCTATCATTCGCTAAATAACTTTGTCCAAGTTTTTGCTTCATTTAATTTCAGCGTCATGGCCATCAGGAATGCAGGGAGCACCGGGATATCCACAAGTGGCTGACCATGACGTGCCCTGGCTGCCAGTTCCCCCAGTCTGTTGGCCGTCGGATTTGGCCTAATGAAGTTGACTGAAACTTTTGACATGCCACCACCACCGGGGAACGTCCAGAAGTTGGGAAGTTGGCCCAGGTTCAACCCCATCGATTGGCGACCGCATGGAATTGAAATTAAGCGAGTTCCCTGAACGGATCAGGCTAATGCCAGTTTATCTGTTGGCCAAAGAGGTTTCTGTGGTAAAAAGAGCTCGACGGCTTTGGCAAGTTTTTCACCCTGACACCTTTATTAAACTAGGGACACAGAGAAAAGTATAGTGTGAATTATACAACTATAACATTTTTAAATATTTATGATTTATGTATTTAAAATTTTAATCCATATCACAAAGCCAAATGTTCACATGTTTTTACATATTTTATTAAACTAAAAAAAAAAAAACCCTTTTATAGCAGAGTATATGTTTATAGCAGAATATATGTTTCTGCAGAAATCAAAAAGATTTTTGTCTAATATTTGTCTATTGTTATGTTTTAATACTACTTCACCTACTTTTTTCATTACTTTCCAGTTTATTCACTTCAAATGATAAAATTCATATTTATTTATTTATTATTATTTATTTAATATTAGATCATTTTATGTTACCTAGCATTTCAGCCAAACCAATTGCATATTATTACTGAGTTGCATTTTTCCTGTGCAGTCACAGTACCAGGTTGTCCTTGTAGCCACACACATATTCATTCACTACTTTTGTGAGGTCCTCGGAATAAGCCACTTGAAGGAACCATAAAACAGATCTCGCATTGTGCGGCCTAGAAACGTGGGGATTACTCTTACAAGGTGTTTGAATAAGTACGTGTGTGAAAGGCCCTGGTAGTGTAATAGTGAGTGTGAATGCCAGACAAGTCAATTTAAAGTTGTAATTCATGTCCCGAGAACTTCCTTGCACTGCCTTCAAAAACGCAATGCAGGTGGGCTTAGTGTGCAATTTAATTTGGAAAATGAAAGTTATGAAAAATGATGCATATTAAATCCAATATGTGAAAATAGCCATTAAATACTTTGTTGCTAAACTCATAAGCAGATTAAGTCACTTTATTTAAATCAAATGAATTTATTAATATGTCATTTTAAATTCATTATGGAAGTTGACATATCTGTTGATGTGCAAAAAGGTTGCCGATAATTTCCCGTTTGATTTTTCAATAAATTAAACAAAATATTACCCTAGGGCATTGCCTTAATTGTAACGTTTTATATATTTTAAGCTACCAGGCTTGGACCCTTTTTCCCTTAATTAATTGCCATCCGTTTCAGAGGAGAAATAATTTGGCCCTACAATCTCGAAATTTGAAAAAGCCATCTCCATTATCACTGCAGAGAGCCTGTCCCAAGTTGCGCACTTCTGTGTAGTTTATGTTTTCAATTTCATCAGCATTAAACTGAAACGAGAAGGAGAAAAGCTATTAACTTGATAATCCCAAACCATCTGTATCTGCTTTTCGGTGAGTGCGGGCAACTGGGGCAGCTGACACCATTTCCTTCTTGAATTTGCAAACAAATTTACACGAATTTGATTATTATTATGATGGCAATTTGCAAAAATGTCATCCTTCAAGCAAAAAAAAAAAAAAAAGGAACGAGCGAGCGGAAATTTTTCATTGCACAAAGTGGGGCAGCATTTCCATCTCCATCTTCCTAGCCATTTCCATACAGGGTGACCAGTCGTCCGGGATCGAGGAGACCCACGGCCAGCCCCATCCTTGAGTTATAAAGGAAAATGCCACCCACTCCGGTTTGAATCCTTGGGCGCAGTCCTTGGCGGCAATTGTCCCGTGCAATTCCCTTACATTCAGCGCTCCTCCTTATCGCGGTCACCCATAATTATGGTGTTCGTCTTGGCTGGAACCTCTTGGCCTTTTCCACAACCGCCAAGTCGCAACGCATCCTGCTGCAGGATGTTCAATTTTCGCTCGCCTTTCATGTTGCCTTGCCATTTTGATTTCCTTATTTGGAATTTTTTCCTTTTTTTTTTTTTTTCGTTTTGCATTACTTTAAGTGGCCGCGACCCACTGGCACTGCCTCCATTTTCCAGCTAGCAAATTATCTTGCGGCGAAATCAAAAGTTTTCCTGGGGAAATTGTGTCAAGGACACAAAACGCTCGCAGGCGGATCCGAGAAATTATTGCGGAAACGGATAGCAAAGCCGCAAACATTGTTTAACTTTCATTGCCGCTTGTTGGCGTTCGTGTTTGTGCTCAAATAAAAATACTTATAAAGCAACAGCGGGGAAACAAATACAAATTGCCAATGAAAGGCAAGTTCCCCACTGCGGTTCGACCTTGTGACTCTGTTGTGAAAGGATAAGCACTTTGGGGTTCGCAAACTTTTCAGCGAGCAAATAAATATTTAATTTCACAATTTTCAAGTTTGCCCGGACAAAGCAAGTGGGTTTATTTTTAAATATTTAATGTGTTAGTAAGTAATCCGAGCGATACGTTATGATTCAAGTAAATTCAATTAATGGTGTGTTTTATCAATTGCTTACGTGGGGGTCTAAAAATGTTTAATTGTATTTGTATTTATTAAAACATCATGTTAGAAATTGAACTAAGTTAAATATAGTTTCTTTATGTGCAAGGTATTCCCTTTGGATTTGCTTCTTTAAGCCTCTTTGCAGTGCAATAAATCCTTAAGTCCTAGGAATCGTATATTTCAAGAGCGATGTATTTCTATGTGAAAACGGCTTGCAGTTGCAGTCGGTAAAAAAATATAGAAAATAGAAACGGAATGCGGAAACAACAGAATTGTGCAGGGGAGCTTAAAATATGGCTAGACCAAAGCACACATCGGCAAACATATGGTACACTTAATAGCTCATACGCCATGTTGGTCCTTTGTTGACTGCCATCGTTTGTTTACGGTTTACTGGATTAATGTTTGAGAGGAAAATAAAAATACAAATAAAAAGCAACAGAAAACAAGCCAAATAAAAGTCAGCTCGAGGAGCTGAGTATAAGGTATGGTTGAAAAAGCCAATGCCTGGCAATTTGTTGGCTCTTTTGAAGTTAAACAAATCTGCATAAGGTAGGGCCAAAAGCCGTTACAATTTATGGCTCAAGCCGGGGGCTAAAAACGGGTCCGGACTTAAGTTCCGGACCGAAAGCTCCCTATTTGCTCACTTTCAATGTGCTACGCATAAATTGTATATTTGCGTTGGCCTGCTGCATTTGCAGTTGGGCTTGTTGTCCATTTCTAATTTGATTGTTTTGTTCGGCTTTTGGACTCTTGAGATTTTAATTAAAATCTAATTATATTGCGCTTTAAAACTAATTGCTTTCACTGCACTCAAATTTTGTCTTTGATTTTTGAGAGAGTTGCCATTGAAACGCATTTCCTCCCCTTCCGCATTTTGATTAGTATAAAAGCCACAAACGAGAAACTTGCTCATTTCATCATTTCTGGTTTTTCGACAAAACTTTTGTGCAATTAAATTTGTGGGCTCTCTCGTCTGCCTTTTGCGAAAAAGCACTCGAAAGAAATAAATATTACTGAAATGAGGAAAACTTCGGAATGGAAGTAAAGGCAGTTCATTGGAGGAATACATATGAATATGTCCCCGCACACTCGATTGTCCGGCAGATCAAAAGCTTTCTGCCTCAGCTGCACTTTCGGGTCGAAACTATCTCGCATTACAACAATCGCCCCCAAAATCGCAATAAATATCCATATTTAACTATAATAATTCATATATACTGCCGCCTAAATCAAACTAACAAAGGCCAAAAAATACACGCACACGTTTATGTTCTGGCAATTGAACAATTCTTTGGGTGAATCCTGCATATGGTTATGGTTGTGGAATGTTCTATACTATATGTGGAACAATGCCATCGACTGGGGACTCACGGATGAATGGCAATAAAGTGCATGCTGGGCTGCCCTGTTGTATTGGTTTTGGATTCAACTGCAAGATTGAATAAAAAACTTATGTTATTAAACAATGTTGAAAAAAGCAGAAATAATGTTCTGTCTTACTTAAAAACATTTTAATATATTTCAAAGATTTTTTGGTTTTTTAGGATAACACTATTGCAAAGATTATTATTATTATTCATTGATTTATTTAATAAAAAAGGAAAATATTTTTAAAAAAAGTTTCAATAACTCCTTTACAACATCTAAAATAAAATGATTCAGATGTAATCAAATTCCAAGCGGTTTGAAGATATAATAATTTATAATACATCTTAAATTGTCAGTTGTTCCATTATAAAGATTTAAAGCCATGTTTATACTTCTTCAGATTTTCCGCTTTAAAAGAATTATTTGTTATTATTTTTTTAGATTTGCCAAACTTTTTTTCAATCAAGCCAAAACCTATCCACTTTGATACTGCAATACCCTTCAATAATGGTCGTGCCGAAAGTCATGGCAACTTTTTAAGCCGAACGAACATTCGCACAACTGCGGATACAGTAAAGTTGCAATGCATTTGAATAAGTATGTTCGGGCAAGTTCAGAAGTACGGACAGTTAAGCAATGTAATCCTTGCAACAAGGACTAGTGGATCCAGTGTGTGTGTGTGTGTGTGTGTGTGTGTGTGTGTGAGTGCTCACTCACTGGAGTGTTTTATTCTCGATTGAAACATGTCGATTTTAGTCCTTGCGCCTGATTGCACTGCATCGATTTAAGGTTGCTTTACCCGAGAATAAATTTTAAGAACAATTTTCTTAATTTATGATTTACTTCAGTTGGCATCATAAACATTGGGAGAAAGCTATTTAAGTTAGAGTGCAAGTGTTTACATTCCGAATGAATGCCAGGGAAATGGAAACTAACTTGCCGCGCGATGTAATTACATTTTACGGCAATTAAAAGTCACAAAAGTTTGGCTTAGTCAGTTGAAAATATAGAAATCTAGACCGCGTCGACATGCCGACGACCTGCAGGACCTCTTCCTGGCTCTTGGCCATGTCCTTTTAGCCAGCCAGCCAACCAACCAGCCAGCCAGTTGGAGTTGTGCAATGTCAGCTCCGCCATTTAGCCTTGTCACATTATTTTGCTTATCCCCACAGCTCCAAAACGCTCCATCCCCCCACCCCTCTACCCCTCCCCACTCCCCATCTCATGGCACTTGGCCTGCTAACTGCTGAATGTTTCGGGCTCTTCTGCTCCATCTGATTCCGGGTTACGGCTCCGCTTTTGGCCCTAATTGTTGGTGTAATCTGCTCTGCTGCTGACGGCGGCTTGGTGGCGAACATCCGCTTTTCATTCATTCATGGTTATCCATTTCCCCTGTCGCCCCAAAGTCACCCGCCCACCAGCGTCATCAGCGGTGGCCCGAAAGCGTCTTCGCTTAGGAGTCATCAGCATTATCAGCTGGCAAACTGGATATATGTGTGGGTGCCCTAGGGTGAACCTTGTTATTTTGGCAGATAAAAGGACTTCCCTTTGTAGATAATACTTACCTGGCTTATCAATCAGAAGCAGGTTAACTAAATTACATTATTAGGTAGGTATTAAACTCCAAGATAAATTTTTTGGGCGTTTTAGAAATTTAAAATTTAAATTTATGTATTTATTTCAAAATGTACTCTTACATTCCATTTATATACAAAAAAATAATCTAAAAAATATTTACTGAACGACAACATGTCGTATGAGTAACATTTTTAAGGTCAGACTCTTAAGCATGGCCTCCATGTCGTATACGTGATATTTCTTAAATCCCACATTTTAAAGCACTTTGATCCACCCTATCGAGCACATTATTTAGTTTTCGGAGCATCTGGGCTCAGTTGAGTTGAGTCGAGTTAGTTTGTGTAGAACATGCAAGCCGTGTCATAGTTGAGCTGGGCTTTACGGATGGCTTCCGGCCGTGGCAGTGTCCGTGTTTTTGCCGCTTTACCAGCGACTTACTTTAGTTTCCAGCAACGGATGTTCAATTTCCCTTTTTTCCCGAGGCTTACATACAGAATCTTTAAAATAATTTATTCCAGCATTTCGTCTGCCTAAGGGCCGAAGCATTTTGCTAAGTAGCTCAAGTCCATCCATCAGCGTTTGCTCGATGGAAACATGTAGATATACGCATTTACTTTGAGACCTCCGCACTTCCTTTGTTTCATTTGCATTCGCAACGTATGCAGGCAGCAGTTGATAGCCTCAATTATGCCACTTCTACATGGCAGTTCAGCCTTCATCAAGATGTATAAGTATGCAAATTAATCCGGTCTCGAATTTTGCAAATTTATGTAAAGTTACTTGTACCGGCAAGGCAGTGTGCTTCTTCGGAAACTGTTATACGCCCACACTCCCGAATTTTCCCCTGGCGAAACGTTTGGCAATGAAACCAGAATCTGTGTGGCGCCAGGTGACACCTGGTAGTTTACTTAAATACAATAAAATACTCTTAATATTTAATCTTTCAATTAACAACTGGGAGTGGCATTTAAAATGACACTACCCTATTGTCTTTCCATTTATTTTGCCGTTTCTTCTCTGCCATTTCCGGTGCGCTGCTCAACTCGGTGTTTATTCTCATGCAAATACTTCACACTTATAGCGCCTTGCTGTGGCATCCGTGACACTCGCCACCCACTTCCGTCCCCCACTTTTCGCTCTGTGCATAATGCGCCCCGCAGTGATAAAAGGCGCAGAAAACAAAAAAAAAAAAAAAGAGGGAAAAGAAGCGCTAGGGAACTTTTGTTTAAATCTACGAGTAGAAAGCCCGTTCTTCTTCGCCTTTTCAGGTCCCCTAACAATTTGTACGCCTCAGTGCGTGCGCATTTCTGGGCACTTAAGTTTCTACATAGAAACCCAGTCCGTGTCCCTTCGGATCCAACCTGCTCCTCTTTTCCCGGGCCAATGCTTAATTTTCGACTTAACGAACTCGCCGCTCATCTTTTTCAGCTTTGCATTTCCCCGTTTTCTTTTTTTTTTTTTTTGCCCCGTTTGGCCATTGAACATTTTATAAATTGAGACTATTTTGCATTTCTCATTAGGGGAGGAGGTTGATGAGTGCAATTAGCAATTTGCATAGTAAAAACTAAAGAAATTTCATTTTTATTTAAATTCTTTTCTCTTTCGTTTCCATTTTCTTTTTCTTTTTTCTCGCTGGCCATGGAAGTTTTAAAGTAGCAGGCAAAACAATTTTTATAAATAATAAGTGGCTTGGTCTTCATAATCCTAGTTAGCAAAAGTTGATGTTGTTAGTGGTAATATAATGGTAATAAGTCAAGGTGAAGTGTGTTGAAAAGTATGCCATGGTTTTTGCGACTTCAAAAGGCTATTTCATTTTGATAGTTCGTCTTGCTAATTCAATGGCATTTTATGGATATTTGGGCAAGGCCAAATGCTTTGTCATTTTGGTCACGTTGGCGGCACTTTTGAATAATTTCACACACAGATTTCCTTCCGGCTCAGGTTCCATTCACGCCTCTCATATAATGGCATAAATAATGTATTGCTGTGGCAGCCACAGAAAGAGCCAGAAGATAGTCGTTAAGCAGCATAATATTCCGTAATTATGGCAACCATTCCGGCCTGCTGCTACCTCAGCTCCTTTGCCCTTTGTCCTTCGTCCTGTAGACTGGATCCTGCGGCAGCAGGAGTCACGTGTTGCTTTCGTTCGCTTTGCGGTAAAAGTGCCGGCTACGGCCCATAATTAAACCTCCAGTTCATTTTACAATGCAACAATGAGATGTACGCTAACCACGGTCTCCACCCACCACATCCCGCACTCCTTTGTAATTATAATAATTAATTTGTTTTCTGTTTCTTCGTTTTTGTTGTCAGTGGTAAAATACTAAATAGTATCTGGTCTGTCCTTACCTGGCTCCTTTTGCCCTCTTCTTTCTTTATTTGGCATTAAATTGGGTCCGGTAAGGAAAGTTTTTAATACGGCTTATATTCATGCTATTACCTTAAGCTCTTGATATAATTAAAAAATTTTGAAAAATGTGAATGACTTTCTTTTATATTATTTAGATTACCTAACAACATCTAGGATTAAAAGTTGTAATGAAATGATTTAGTTCATTTTCTAGACACTTTGTTTAGGAATGTCAAATTGTATAGTATTTTTGGTAAAATAACACAAAAATCTGCCATCAATATTTGCCAAATTTATTTAAATTTCCTATTAGGAGTTTAATAAATTAAGTGTCTGAAGCCTTAACACCTTTTCTGGTGTCTCTCAAAATCAAAATAAAATCATATAGATATAAACACAGATTTCCAAAAAAATTTAAAAATGTCTTAAACTTAAATTGGGCAATTTTCATTTAAACTTTTCACATACCTTCAGTGGTATAATTTCAGCAAACAAGCGGCCAATCTTAAGTAGAGTTTGAAGCTGCCTTCTAAAAACTTGTTACAATTAATAATATCATTATTGCAATCAAAGTAGCCGCATGCCAGGCAATTAGAGGCGTGGCAGCAGGGGCGTGGAGCGGACCGGCTTCTTTTCTCAGTCACGTTCTCGGCCACTGACAAAGTAAACCAAGTTGCCCGATTTGGCCAACTGGATGAGGGAGTCTATGGGGGGCGGAGGGGGAGATGGCTGCCAGACAAGGAGACAGGATGTTGCCGTTGCATAAAAACTTGTTAAAATTTAATAATTTATGGCCCTGGCCCAGACAGTGAGTAGCCCCGGCCAAATACATACAGCCATCCAACCAACCAACCCAAGGAGCCGTTGAGCTGAGAAGGCAAGTAATAGACGTCAGTTGGCTGGTCCTTTTTTTCATCTTGTGGGTTGCAGCATAAAATTGGCTCAAGTTTGTCCAGCTAGCCGGGAAACTGAAGTGACAGCCAGTGGGCGGTGATGCCCTGCAATTTGGGCGCCTGCTGAAATTGCAAAACACTTCACCGAACTACCGACCACGCCCTGTTTCTTGTTTATGCAACTTCTAACTAATATGTAGCCGTAATTAAATTTGGTAGCTGCCTGGGGAAAGGGAGGTTCCAGCCCCTGAGTTATGAGAAGGCCAAGAGCTTTGCTCACCTGTCACCTCTCAAAACGTTACCCTCCGAACGGCTGTTGTCCGTTTTTCGCACTTGATATAAATTGACTTGGAGCAAATTCCCCGCCGAGTTGGCCCAAAGTCGCGACGGCAACTCCTTACGTGAGCGAAATTCCAAGTCTCGGTTCTGCAAACCTACAAAAAGAGGAGAGTTCCTGGGGGCGGTGTCACCGGTGTGGTGTTAATGGTTAGTAAACTAATTACCAGGAAGCCGGAATTTTAAATCAACAAACGCCTGAAGTGTGAAGGAAAAGTGCAGAAAAAAATCTGCAAAACGAGCACCTTAATAAAGGTTTAAAAAGACCATGGCATAAAAATGAACTTGGATTTGATGGGCTTTCACTGCTAATTTAAAAATATGGAACGTGTTTAATATATTTAGTTGATACATGTACATTATAGACTCAAAACATTTAAATTTTTTATAATTAAATAAAACTATTAAGCCATCATTAATTTTTTTTGTATGCATACGGGTTACATATTTTATAAATATTGTTAGGTAAATGTTTTAAGCTTTTATAACTTTATTTGTATAGTTATTCTATATTTTACTACCTATTCATTTACAACTTTTAAGAGGGAATACAATGGAAACCATTCTTAAAGATTTATATTCGTGCTCTTAGTTCAACTTTAAAACGTTTTCATCACATTTGCCGAAATAAAGTTGATTTGCCGGGACAATTTTGGCCCGTTGGCCTGCATGATTTATTATATTGTCCGGCGAGTGCGGATGCGATGGTAATCCGGCGGGTTAAGACCCAGCAGCCGGAGGAAGCCATCCGTTGGACAATGCAGCCGGGTATCGAGGTGCAAACGAAACGAAACGAAACGAGAATGAATTATACGGTTTTGTATGGAATCAATTTATGTGAGCTGCTTCACCTCCGTGCACCTCCGTGCGAGGTGCTCGTCCATTTCCATTTCCACGTGGTGTCGCCGTTTTCGCTGAGATATGCAAAGCACACAGAGACCGGGAAGGGTCGAGAAATGGCAGCAGAAAAAAATGAGTCCTTTAAGAACTTAATTAACTTTTTGCTTCCCTGTTATTGCCGCCTGGTCGTGGAACGTGCATGGGGATCGTAAAAACATATATATAACCCACAATATTTAACTGTCACATTGTGCGACTTTTTACGCTTCGGCAAACGCATAAACAAGCCGCATTGCGTGCAAAAATATTCTCAATATTGTGACTGGAATTCTGTCGAAGTATTATACATGCACTATGGCTCTTGCGGCTTTTGTGCATTTTAATTGTAATTATTCAGCAGCCAGAGAAAAGGAAATTTAATACTTGGCCGACAGCTGCAGTTTAGTTTTCGCAAACTATTCAAAGATGGAGCTGTCAAATATATGTTTACTTGCTTACATTTTATTTATTTGCATACATGCTAATCAATCCAATGGCACTGGCAAATATTTGTCTGCTCGAGCCTCTCAATTTGATTAAAAATGTTTATTTAATTGAGACGTTGGGCAAATCGATAAGACTGCAAATCCCTGGAGAATTCCAATCTGCGCCTGGCGAATTTGCTTTTGTGGCCAGCCGCAAAGTGACTCAATATTGTGAGGTGATTGGCATGAAAATGATGTGGCATGCCACAAACGAGGCTTGCGAAAAATATTTTGAATCACTTTATAATTGATTTAGTTGGTCAGGCAGACACTTTGCAATTAAGCCACTAATTAATCGCTGGATTCCTTTGTAGTTAAGCAATTATGGTAGTCTTAGGAACATGTTATAAAGTTACTAACTAATTGTATTGTTTGGTTAAAGCTTGTGTTTAATCATAGGCCGTCCATTATTTAAGCTTTGTATATGCTTATTCCCCTTATCAATTTTTATTAAAAGTACACACTTTAATTGGTTTTTTTTCCTTGCAAACATAACGCATTTTTCCCCGTGCAAATAACATTTTGTAATTAATGCCAAGCCAGAGCTATAAATAAATACATATTGGCCGTGTTCGGCAATCAAATGCTCAATTATTTTTTCACAGGTGACCCACAAAAAGCATTGCCGCTTTAGGTTTTTGATTATTCTTTTGCCGGCAATAAATAATCGACTGTTGGTGAGAGTAAGCCCGGTTATATCCAATGTTCCACTTGATCCTGGGTATCAGGTGCGTGTCGAAAATACCGTTTTTAACCCATTTTTTCTGTGCCATGCAACTCCAATTGCTGGCCAAAAACAGGTGCTGGTATTCACACGCTTTTACCTGGCCAACCGCACTTCGATGAGATGCACACAAGAAACAAAGGGCAACAATAGAAATGCAAATTCTGATTTCAGCCGGATGCCACTGGATCTCCTGCCCTCCAGGAGTCGATAACTTGACTCTGGAGGGGATTCGACGACGACGTTGGTGAGGCAAAAACAAACGAAGCGTAAGCCCAGAAAAGACAAGAAAGAAAAGCGAAACTGACGAGTCCGAATATGTAAATATTGAACGAGACAATCAAATATGCAACAGTATTTTTCTCCGATTTTTCTTCTTTTTTTTCCGCATCCCCGTCTTAAATTTCCAACTCTCATTGACAAAAAGGGTTTCACGTCCCCTGACTACATAAACAACCAAAATCTGTCCGTTGTCCAGTTCTTTTGGGTGTGAAAAACTCTTTTTATTTCCTTTGCCAATATTTTGGCAAGAGTTGTTTTGGCCAGGGGCGAGGCCTGAAAAGCCTTAAATCAACATGTAGCCCATTGAAATAAATAAACTGGGCATGCATAATTCATGAGCGCAGAGAAGGGCTAATGAAAATCATCGGATCATAACTGCTCATTCCAGCATTTACCCTAATAACCTTGATATATATGGTAAAGCTGGCTGCAGATTGCTTTATCATCAGACTGCACTCAACTAACTACTATATAATAGAGATTCCCTTTCCGCAAGGGAAAGTAGTCCCACAGATCAGCTTACATGTGTGAGTGGCCCGATGTGGATTTCAATGAGTTCGCAGATGCTGAAAAGTAATTCACTTACGCCGTTTTTCCCTCTGCTTTCAGCAAAACGTCCTTCGTCAAATGCATCCGCATATATAATACTACACACACAGTGGCTCGAATTATGTATGCACTCGAAGGAGCACCCAACTTGTAAATAAGCCATGCATTTATATTGTCTTCTCCTTCCAGGCAACCGACTGGTATTACTTGCAACAATTTTAAACGATTTCTAAGTGCAGGTGCTTAGAAAAGCTCCTGAGACTCATTGAAGGTTGGTACGGATACTTTCAACATGCACTGGGCAAAATTTAAACTTAATCGCCATTTAAAAATAAAATTATTTATACACGATTATATAAATAATAATAAAGAATGAAGAACAAATTTGGGCACAATAATATTTAGCGTACAAACATCCAGAGTCCATATTTAGTATTTATTTCTATAAATAACTTAACAAAGTGCACAATAGAATATCAATAGAATATCAATATCAACACCTAAGAGGCCAAATAAGTTTCATAGAAAAAGTATTAAGGTATCTCTAAGAAGCCTTGTGAATATCAATAAAATCTTAACAAATACACTGACACCTAGACAGGTCCTTGAATTGAATATGTCAGTCAAGAAGTCACATTTCAAGGCCTTTGTCCCTCGGTCCCCGGCAATCACCCCTCCCATCGACTGGATATAACTTTCAATTTGCTGAACAATGAACTGGGGTTAATAATAGTTCGGGCTCACACATTGTAAGTGTGCTTCCTCTCAGTTTGCTTTTGGCCAATGTTTACACAAACTTTGCTAAGTTTTGGCCATTCATTGCACCGACTTTGTTGGCGAAATGCACTTTGTTGGTTTTTATGTGCAGGAAGTTGTCAATATAGAGGCCATACGCGATAAAATATGATAGTAAAGCACGGGATGACAAACACATTCAAGTAAGTTCCCATTTTTGTTCGATATCTCTGTGAGATACTATTTCAAGGATTTACGGTTCTGTCTCGTAAAAGTGAATTGAAGATGTCGTAAAAAGTTAATAGATTGTTTTCGATGATTACCAGTAGATAAAATGGTGGCGAAAACCTCATTTATAATTCTTAAATTGTAATCAACCGGGGGTTGAAATAATTACTGAATATTTATAACACAACCTGTGGTCTGCTCTTAATGGTCGTCGATTTTAATGGTGTTCGTTTGCCCACGCCCCTGGTGAAAAATCACAGCCGACAGTCTCATAATTGCCACGCCCCCTCGGGCGGAGGAGGGCGGTCCGGACATTTGTCTGTCGCCAGCAGTCGCCTTTTGGGTTTCGGCCCACAGCCGTTGACAAGCCATTTGTCACATTTACACAGCCGCAGGCAGAAACACCACACCACACCAAACCACCTGGAAATTGCCTGGATTTCAGGTGCCCGGGGAATCACATTAAAGCGCGGTGGACGACTTTTAAATCCTCTGGTGACCCAGTTGCTTGCACTGCCAAGACATATTTCGCGGGAATTTATGAGCAGGCAATTGAAATGCTGCCAAATCAATTTGCAGCCAAGTGTTTTCGGGGATGGCCGAACACGTAGCCCAAGCAAACAAATCCTCTCCAGTCACAATTTAAATTTTGGGCCAAATTTTCAAAAATGAACACCGTGCGGAGGCTACGTTTGGGTCACCTCAGATCGGTGGGCGGTGCTTATCGACTTTATTCTGGTAAGAATCAGTCAAAGGATCAGAAGACGAGCGAAGTCAGCAAGGCAAAGCCACCGGAGAAGCCCAAGGAAAAATCCAAGGAAAATCCCAAGGAAAAGCCCAAGGAAGCGCCGAAGGAAAAGGGTAAGGAAACGGACAAGGGTGACCCTGCCAAGAAGGTCACCAAGGTGACCATAATCAATGGCGAGGGTGTGGGTCCCGAACTGATGAATGCCGTGCAGGAAGTTCTCTGCGCCGCCAAGGTCCCAATCGATTGGGACATCCATGAGGAGTACATGGCACCGGATAGTCAAGATGTTTCCGCCGAAATCCTGGACTCCTTGCGGGCCAATAAGGTGGGCATCAAAGGACCCGTGGAGAGTCGCCACTGGCAGCGCCAGATCCGCAAGCAGTTCGCCCAGTTCGCCTACGTGTCCTTGTGCTCCCACATCGACGGTTTGGACTCGCCATATGGTGACTTCGACGTGGTCATCATCCGGGATCAGATGGAGGGCGACTACTCCGGCATCGAACACCGGGTGGTTCCGGGTGTCATGCAAACGATTAAGGTGAGCACTACAACCGGAGCGGCCAGGATCGCCGAATTCGTGTTTAACTACGCCGCCGAGCACAATCGCAAAAAGATCACGGTGGCACACAAGGCCAATATAATGCGGTTAACAGATGGCAATTTCCTGGAGGCCATGCGAGCCCAGGCCGAAAAGTTTGTGGACAAAATTAAATTCGAGGAGCGCTACCTAGACTCCTGCATTATGAAGATCCTGATGACGCCGAAGAAGTGCGACGTCCTGGTCTCGTCCAGCATGTACGGCGATGTGATGAGGGTCATTGCGGGCGGCATGATGGGAGTGCCGGGCATATGTCCCGGATATTCCGTCAGCAGTCTGGGCACCGTGTTCGACTGCCGCATGAAGGCGTGCCACGCCCTCGCTGGCAAGGATCAGGCCAATCCCACGGGACCCCTGCTCAGTGCCGTCCTCATGCTGCGCCACGTCAAGTTGGACAAGCATGCGGATCTGGTGGAGTGCGCGGTTCGCGGGGTTTACCGGGACACGGACATCCGCACCCCGGATGTGGGCGGCAAGGCCAAGTGCTCCGAGTTCGTAAGGGCCGTGTGCGAACGTCTTGAAAACGAGAATTAAAAATATTTACAAAAATAAATTAATTCTAGAAAAAAACGAGGACGGAAGCTAACTTCGGCAAGCCGAAGTTTTAATACCCTTGCAGACTTTGCCGAAATTGCTAAAACTGAAAAAGTAGCCAAAGGAATAAGGTATACATAAATAAACTAGATTTTCATCGTTTAATGTCAATTGCTTTTATACTGCAAAAATGTCATATAAAAATAGAAAAAAAGGGATACTTTCGCACACTACGCGAAAAATTCAGAAAATCATCAAATTTGGACCGATTTCACCCTGTTGTTCCTATGGGAGCTGTAGGATATAGACGTCCGATCGTCACGTGCTTTTATCATAATCAAGGTATGCATAAAAAAATACGATTTGGAAAGATTTATGTCAATTGCTTATATACTGTGCGAAATATCCTAAAAATCATTAAATTTTAACCGATTTCACCCTATTGTTCCTATGGGAGCTATAGGATATAGACGTCCGATCGCCAAGCGCTTTTACCCTGATCAAGGTATGCATAAAAAAATAAGATTTGGAAAGATTTATGTTAATAGCTTTTACACTGCACAAAATATCTTCCATTCTTGAAAGTTATATCCGATTGTTCCTATGGGAGCTATAGGATATAGACGTCCGATCAGCACGCGCTTTCACCTTGATGAAGGAATGTATAAAAAAATACGATTTGAAAAAATTTATAGCAATAGCTTTTACACAGCGCGAAATATTCTGAAAAACATAAAATTTGGACCGATTTTACCCTATTTTTCCTATGGGAGCTATAGGATATAGACGTCCGATTGCCACGCGCTTTTACCCTGATCAAGGTATGCATAAAAAAATACGATTTGGAAAAATTCATGTCAATAGCTTTTACACTGAGCGAAATATCATCAATTTTTGCTAGATATATCCGATTGTTCCTATGGGAGCTATAGGATATAGACGTCCGATCGGGGCGATTTTCAAACTTGATCTGCGTACACATGTTTTAGGACGCGTGTGAAAGTTTCAGATCGCTAGCTTTTAAACTGAGCTCACAAACGGTATTGAAACAGACGGACAGACGGACAGACGGACAGACGGACAGACGGACAGACGGACATGGCTATATCGACTCCCCTATTGATCCTGATCAAGAATATATATACTTTATGGGGTCGGAAACGTCTCCTTCACTGCGTTACAAACTTCTGACCAAAATTATAATACCCTCTGCAAGGGTATAAAAATCAAAATTAACTAAGGCATAAATCAAATATTCCGGAATCGCATTATTTAACATATTTGTCCATTTATTGAATAAACAACAACATTTGTTCTTTACTAATGATTTTGTTAAAAGCTAATTTATTTTTTACTTGCAAGACTAACTCCGATCACTTGTGAATACGTAACCCATAACATTACCAAATTTAATCCGATTACAAAGAGGCCTTACCTCTTAAGACTCGTGTTTTGATTCTCCAAAAATCTGCATTCAAAATTTTTAATTTAACGTTGGTGAAAATTTTAACCCATTTTCATGTTAGTTATTTCTAAGTTTTCGATGACTTGAAAAAAGGGGTCCCATAATTGGACTTCCAGATTCTCTAACTTTACCAAATACAATCCGATTCCAAAGTGGCATACCTCTTAAGACTCGTGTTTTGATTCTCTAAAAATCTGCATTCAAATTTGTCATTTTAACGTTGGTCAAAATTTTAACCCATTTTCATGTTACTTATATGTAGGGAAAGTTATATTTAAGTCTTTTAGATAAAAGCTTTCAAGAAAATTCTTTCAAAGTTACTGGTATTTTTTGCCAGTGTGACTTTATGTGCCTGGCGAATACATTGTGATAACTAGCTTTCTTTTAGTGCAAACTATCGCCGAACTAAACACATTTATAATATGTAATTACCTCGCATTTAATTCACTCGCTTCGGAGGGGGTCATAAAAGTCGCCATTCGCTTGGCTATCGCTTGCCAGTCGTAGTCGTATATTTATATAGCCCCACGTTCCCAGTTTCCAGATCTCTGGTGCTTGCAGTGCATTTCGGCAGATTTATGGCCGTCCGGCATTAACCGCCGCAGATGCCAGCTGCAGTTTCCTTTGCCGCTTTTTCGGCTCTTAATTAAGTTGCATTTCGAGTCCTGCCACGTGGCCACGTGGACAAAGGATGGGGGGAGGGGAGTGGAGGGTGGTGGTGCACTCTCTGATAATAAAAGCACATGTTGACATCTGCCCACAGTGTCAGGCGGCCATTATGCACCTATTCGCCCCATTTTGGTTGGTGGGGGATATGGGAATTCGGGGGGAAAGGGGGTGAATCCTTTAGTGCCGCTTGAGCTTTTTACACATTTTCGTTTATGGGCGCTGCCATTTCGCCATCTCGTTTCGCTCCACATCCAGGACGTGTTGTCAAGGCCCTGCCTATTAGTCCTTGGCCCAAAGGATCTCTTGTTGTTACCACATTGCTCTCTCTCTCTCTGTTCCTCAAATTGGAATGCCATAAAAATACAGAGGTATGTACTCTGTTTGCTTGCTTATTTAAAAATCATCTCAGAAAACTGTGAAGACAAAAAAGGGCAGCTTATTTCTGCTGTCACTGCTGCTTGGGCTTCTTCTTTACAGCTTCTGCTCTCGACTTGTATTCCATTTGAGCCTTGGCCCGCCTCTTATCCTTTTTCCTTTTTCCTTTTCCCTTTCACCATGGCGCCCTTTCGTATCTGGTGTTTGTCTGCGTCGACTTCCGTTTCCGGTTGCACGCTCGCCATTGTTTTAACCCCTTTTTATGACTTCTGGCGCACATGATTCTGATGCTGCCTCTGCCTCTGCCTTTTTGTTGGCTTTTGATGAATTTTTATTAAAAGCAAATGGCCAATGCACCAAAATGGAAATCCAAATCAAAACGAAATGGGCAGAATGCTGCTGAATGAAAATGTCCATTCAATTTCTGGCCCATGCAACCGTTACGAATGCCAAAAAATTCCCAAACTTCTCTGTTCTCGCAGAATTTCGATATGCAGGCCACTTCCGAAAAACCTGTGATCTAATCAAAAAAACTTTAATTCGTTGCTGGCAAATAAATGTCTATACTGACTGCTATTTATTTCTTTGTTTTTCGAATCCGCAACCTTTGACCTTCTCGGACCTTTTGTTACTTTGGCTCCAGTCAGTTGGAAGTTTGTTTGTTTGTTTCCCTTCAAGGCAACGAACTGCGAATAGAAAGCTGGAATTGACTTCCTCCCGTCTTGGACCTTTACCAAATAGAAAATCCCAGTGAATTAAGCGGGTTGCGCCACAATTAACCCCTTGAAATCGCTGACAGTTGCCAGGCAGCTGAATACTTTGGTAATTTGGCCCGGGGGCATCATTTGCACATCTCCTCGCGATAAGGATGACCGGTGGGTGTGTGGCTGTGTGGGCGGCGACCTTGGGTGTGTTTTTGAGTTCCGAAGGGGCACTGACTGCGGCTGGAAGCCATTTGATTTAATCATCGACGCGTAGGCCAGGACAACGAGCGGCAATGAATAATTCATTGGTGCCTAACAACTTAAATTGCCTTGGCTGTAATTCTTCCTCGAAAATGTCTGGGGATTCTATCACCCTTCCAAGTAAATCTTCGCATTTTAATTAACTTATCAAATCTGTTATCCGAATTATGAATTAGCCAAGATTGGTGTTGAAGAATTATGAAGTCCCTAAATAAATTCATGAAAAATTTGAAATTCAAACAGATTTTCTATTCAAAATATTTAGGGTTCTAGCAGTATGTACATTAAATTCCTTATTTTAAAGTCAGATCCTTTATTTTAAACTGGTTTGTATTTTTGTATCCCATTATATTATTATGTAGGTAAAAAAAGAGGTCAGAAAAGGTAGGAAAGCTATATTAAAAAGGGTAAACCAATTTCAAAATGATGTTATATAAAGTTCAAAAAATCGTGATAATTTAAATTATAGTTAATATCTATAATCTCATTATAATAATAATAGAGTATTTTATTTTTAATAAGAACAAATAATTTAAGTACATTATAAAAAAATTGCATACATCTTTGGACCTTGATCATATTTTATATTAGTCATGTAAGCCCTTAAATATTCTAGAATCCAAACTATGACTACAAAACAGAGACTTTAAAATAACGATGACAACTCGGGAATGCAGCAATTAAATTAACCTGCTTTTTTCAACCACATTCGCTTCCTTCGCCAGTTGGCTCTGTTTCGTGTTTTGGCCAGGAGTGGAGTCATAAGCCAACAGCAAACATTTGCGACATTAGCGATGAACATTTTTACCTTACCAGCTGCAGCCGAAAGAGAAACAGAAATGGCACTGCGATGATACATGGCCGGCAGCAATGCAATTAAGAATGCCACCGACAGGACGAGCACCCAGTCCAGTGGAGACCCCGAGCCACAGAGCCACCTGAATCCCCCGAATCGCCACCTGGATACTCCACTCATGCACTTAGTGCCCCCAAACCGAATCGAGATGGGCTGCGAGCAGCATGTAATAAACAATGGAAAATAGCGTTCGAGTTGACAGCGGAACACTGCAACGGTAATTGCATGTAAACATCGTTTGTGAGGAAGGTGTACTTGCCTGCGGCGATGGCATAATTAGTGAGTGGGTGAGTGATTAAAGCCGGATGTGGGTGGTGGAGTTGATGTTTGGTCCTGCCATCGACCTTCATCGAGCCTTCTCGAGTGTCCTCTGCAGATAAAGACTTTGGCTGCCACGTCGCTCAGTTAAGCGAGCAATCGAAACCCTCCAGCTCGGTGTCCATCAATCAAACAATTGCCTCTGGGTGGCGAGTCAAGAGTCTTGAGTCTTGAGACCCGAGTCCATTCAGCAGGCATCAATGCCAGGATCTGTAGAGTCCTCGCTCGAGAATGGATGTTATGGCTGTCAGCAATCCAAGCGAACCGTATCGGAAATCACCCATTGCTTTGGCCAAATGTCAATCACTTTTGGAAACGCCACTTAAAGTTTTAAACATTTCAAAATCCTTTCAAAACGGTTTAGCTAAAGGTAGACACTATTAAAGTATACATATTATTTTGTATTTATTTAGTTAAACTAATTGAATAAATGGCAGTTTTATACTTTTAATCAAATTCGAATTCAATTTTAAATGCGTGCTTTGATTGCAATTCAATTACTTTTAAACTAACTAATATTAATGAGTAATTTAAAATGATTTTCACATACATAATGATATATAAAACAACAATCATTTCTTTGTAAATTACGGTTTACGGTTAAGTGGTTAAGTGGTTTAGTGGTCAAACTACAATATGTTTTATAAATTTATAGTCAATTTATATTTTTGCCTAATTATAATTGATACGTAAAGAGTTCGCTTTATGATGAATAATATTTTTTAAATTTAGGGATACTAGATATTAAACATTAATGTGCTTGAAATATCTACCAACTTATTGGTGCAACATGGAATATTTGGAAACCCCCAAATGATTGACCAAAACGTTTTCTGAGCGGCTGGCTGCATTAAACTTTGATATCAATTGCTGCTGCCACCGCAGAATAATGCCGGGGATTCCCACAAGCCAGCTCAAACGCAAATGGGAAGCCGGCGATTTTAGCAATTTGCCACTGAATTCTCGAGAGACTTGTGGCATCCGCAGACGGAGATGAGAGCCTGGAATCCCGGAGCTGAAAAGTTGTCCTGTGGGCGTTGCCCGTTTTCAAAAGCAGGCCGGCAACAAAACAACGATTGTGCTTATGTTTATGCGCGTTTATTTACGACTTAAAATTTGAATAATTTACGATGGCGACGAAGGCAAGCCAAGAATGCAATGCGAGTGCATGGTGAAACAGAAGACTAGTAGAAGCCACCAGATAAAAGCAAACAGGACATTCGAGTGGGGACTTTTTGCCTAGTCCCAGAAAAAGCAGGGAAATCGAGCAGATTGTACCGCGTGCGGCGGAAACAGCGGCTGCTATGGCGTTGAACGCAACCGGAAACACAAAATGCCACCATCGACCGGATGGTAAATTATTGCAATCGGACTGCCAGACATTTTCATTTCCATAACCGTAAAATGGTGGCATTTCCCCGCTGCCGCTGCTGTGACAAAAGGTGTTCATATACCAAAAAGGATCAGGCGAGGGATTTGCATTTTTGCACGGAAACTCACCATTATTCGGACTTTTGAAACCGGAAAACCACGTTGATGGCCGCACTTGAACGTGGTTAAAATGCTATTCAAAGTAGTGCAACTGAATTAAATGAAATGAGCAGTGGTCGGTGATTATATATAGCCGGCTATATACGGTAATTAAGCCGCCTAATTTATTTACTTTACTTAAATTGGGATCTTAATGATTTATTATCCATATATTATTGTCTTATTCTGGCTTATTCTGGTTTCAGTTTCTACAAAAATATATTATAGATAAGTAGACAAATATTTTGATAGCATTCTTTTGGATTTCAGCCATATCTTATCTGGCTTTAAGCTTTAAGTATTTTCATTTTTAATTTAATTAAAAAGATAAAGTTAAGGGCATTGCAGACTAAAAATAACGCAAGTCATTGTTAACAAAAGTATAGACCTTTAAAAAAAGTGAGTTGTTATCCATTGACCATAAACTAAAAGCAAATTTTAATTTTAGTTATCATTAATAACAAAGAAGTCAAAACAGACCGAATCAAAATAAAAGCAAGTCATCGACTAATAAAAGATTAAACTTAGGTTACCCATTAAAAATGTAAGTACTTAATTTAATAAAATATCGATTTATAATAAAACGCCACACATAAACTAAAACCAAATGTACATTTTAATTATCACGAACGACAAAGACTTATGTTTTTCTTTACATTAAAAGCAGGTAACTCAATTTGTAAAATATTATTTAAAATAGTATTGGAAGATAGGCCTATTTGGTGGTTTCCTCGAAGACCTCGCGCGCCAAGCTCCTCATGACCTTGCCGTTGGCGTTTTTGGGGAAGTGGTCGACGAAGATGACGCCCGCATTCAGCTGCTTGTAGTCCACCACCACCCGCTGGGCCACATGGTCGATGATCTTTTGTCCGGCGATCTCGGCACCCTCCTTCTTGATGATCAGGGCTCCGGCGGCATCGCCATATCTCGCATCCCGAACTCCCACCACACAGACGTGCTCCACCTCCGGCAGTTCGGCGATTATCTGCTCGATCTCGTTGGGCCAATAGTGCTTGGACTTGTACTTCAGCAGATCCTTCTTGCGATCCACCAGATACAGGTTGTTGTCCTCATCGAAATAGCCCAGATCGCCCAGGTTGATCCAGCCATCCTGGAGAGTGGTCAGTGTGTCCTCCGGATTCGACAGGTAGCCCTCCCACTTCAGACCGATATCGATGAGCACCTCGCCCGTCTGATTCGCGCCCAACTGCTGGCCATCCTCGCCCAGGATCTTGATCCTCATTCCCGGTGCCAGTCTGCCCACCGAGCACTCCAGACCATGATCGATGTTGATGGTCACCACGCCAGTTTCTGTCGTTCCGTAGGAGAACATGATGTAGGTCTTGGGCATCAGTTCCTGGGCCTTTCGCAGCAGGGCCAGCGATATCCAGCCACCAATCACAAAGGATATGCTCAGGGATTGCAGTTTCTCCGGAAGGGCCAGTGGACTGGTGTACAACTCATAGGCCTGCCAGGGAGCCATCGCCAGACAGGTGACCTTGTATTTGCTGACCAACTCGAGGGCTGTCTCCGCCGTGAAGGTCTTGCTTGAAATGATGCGAGTGAAGCCACAAATGAGATTCATTACGGTAATCGAGAATCCGGTCATCCAGTCAATGGTGGCACTGGTGTACAGCACATCGGTACTGATGCACAGCCTGCAGGTCAAGATAATACGGTTTAGAGGGGAATACCTAATCGATTCCTTGGAACTCACGAGTTGGTGGATGCAATGTGGCGCTGGGAGAGGGCCACTGCCTTGGGAAGGCCAGCTGTGCCGGAGGAGCAGAGCACCACGGCGACCTGGTCACCTCCATTGGCCAAGGAAACGGGGCTGGAAATGGTAAAAGTTATACATTAATAGAGAGAAAAAAGCAAGGAGGCAAGAAACTTCTTTTGTTAAACTATTGTGATTTTTCATCCATTTCGTTAAGGGCATTTTGGTAATTTTAATACACTTTATGGGTACCATGGAACCAATACCATGGGAACCAATTAAGGAAAGTCCTTTCAAAAGGCTAAAACTAAGACTATATTCGGTACTTAAAGAAAAGTTTAAAGTAGATGTAAAAAAATATAATTCCAAAAAAATATCATTAAATATGGTTATTCTACGAAAAAAAGGTTTAAAAACGAATAAATAGAATATACGTTAACTGTTTGTACGATTTAAATAATCATTTTGGAATAAAAGTGATCTCATACAATCTTTGGAGTAATAAAAATATTGAACGATATAGTTCTTAATGCCAAGCAATTAATGAAAAAATTGGAATACTAATTACTAGAATTCTTTTTGATTTAGATCATGTTTCTAAGATCTTACGATATTTTAAATGATCCTAGTCAAATATTCATATTATCTATAATATGTACATTTATGTACATTTAAAGGACAACCCCGATGGACTCACACATAAATCTTCTCGGCGGGATGGGGTTTCACCAGATCCTCGATGCTCGGCACGCCCTCCACTTTTCCGGTGAGCGTGATCAGCTTGGGGGACCACTCCTTGGTGATCTCCTTGATCTTCTCGTAGTCGGGGGCGTCGATGAACATGATCTTGGGCTTGGTGACCAAGTAGAGTCCCTTGATGATGGCAGGCTCCCTGGAGTAGTTGACGGCGTGGAAGGGCGTGGCCTGGAAGAAGCAGGCGGTGGCCACGGGGATCACGAAGGTGCTGGAGTTGGCGATGATCCCGACCCGGTCGTCTTGGGTCAGGCCCTCGCTCTTGAAGAACAGGGCGATGCGGGTGGCGTAGGTCAGCATGTCGGCGTTGGTCAGAACGGTGCCATCGTCGTCGGTGATCTACTTTTATATAATCGAGCTCATCAGACTCCGAATTATGGAATATCCTCGTTTCTCAAGCGTTTACCTGAATCACATTGGTGGGCCAGCACCTCAGCGAGTTGAAGATGATCTGGCCAACGGAGGTGTTGTGGTCGTACACCGTGGGCCTGGGCGGACCACTCCAGATCTTGGTCTCCTTGTTGTAGAAGGTGGGGAAAACCGCCTTTGTCGGCATTTTGCTAGTCCAATTTTAATTCGCAACTGAGTGCCAAAGAGCTCTTACATTGTCTTTTTATATCGCCTTGATGGCCCGCTTATCATATCAATTAAGCACCAATCGGCACACGCGTGAAGTCCAAAGTTTGGACAAAATAAGCCGAAGATTTATGGTAACATCAGCTGATTTCAGTTGTGGGCTCGTCTAATCTACTTTTAGCCAATTTTTTTTAATTTCCGCTCAAAAGAGAGAGTGACTTCCGTATTTTTAAGTGCCATGGCAACGGCGTGTGCCAGGAACCCCTTCGATTATCGGGTGAATAAGCCATGACTAAGTGGGTTATATCTTCAAGATTTGTTTTATATCGAATAAGGAAGCCAAAATATTTGATATGCAAATGTATTGTAAACCTTTAGTAGGTGTTAGTTAAGTTGTAATACTATAAATGTGGCTAAGACTAAGAGTTTGATAATCGGCATTAAAAAATTTCTTAGTAATCATTTTGTATGAAATTAAAGGCAATTTGATCAGTTTGTATATATTGGTAGGTAACTTTATAGGCAAAGGTAAATCACAAGATATAATTTATATTATTTTATTTGCAGCTTTATGTAGAAACTTCTCTATAATTATTTGGTCTGCTTAACCTACACTTAGTTCTCAACTCAACTTTAATTTTTCTCTGGGCTCCTTTCGAAAAGGACTCACCGAAATAGTTCCCTTTTAAATGAACTCAACGCTTGGCATTTTATTATGGTTGTAATATTTTTGGGGCGGGGCCACGCCCTGTTGCGCTATTTGCATTGTGTGTCGGCGTCCCACAAAACGCGGGTGCCTCCCCCCCAGGAAAAAGTTCCCTGGAGTTCGCCCTGCATGCATATATTAACATGAAATTACAGACAGAAACGGCCAAAAAGCAAGCAAAATAGTTTAAAGTGTTTCTGAATTTGTTTGGCAAAATGAGCGGAGCACGATGAAAATGCATAAGGAAAAGGAAGAGGACCCCGGACAAGATGCTCCCGTCGATTGGCATGCAAATAAAGAGAGAGTCAGCATCTTAAAGCTTTAAGTCCTTCTGATTTTCGGCCAGGACATGAGCACATGTTCCGTGTCGGCGAATGCCAATCGATTTGATTGGCGGTTTTGGCTGTCCGTTCTGGCGGATTCACACAAAGTGGTCGCTTTGCCTACTCGGGCGTGACATGAGACGTCAGTTAATAATGCGCATTATAATGAGACATCCTCAGATAGCCACACCCCCCCTCCCCCCTCCCCACACCCCTTGAAATAAGGACTTCAATCTCCCAAGTGATCACACCACATGTTTGTCGGATTGATGAGATGCTAGCCAAGCAGCCACATTGCAGTGCCGGTTTAATTAATTAACATCACTTCGAGTGCAAAGTGTTACATAATTGAATTAGCTGTCGATGCCTGATAAGGAATTACTATTATTTGACTGCTTATCTCCTCTTCCGTCACCAGTATTTCTGAATGAATGTGCACCTATGCTCAATTCTGCGATAAGTATGGAATCCAGGATAGTTCATAAAAGATATCCTAAGTGCAAAATATTGCATAACTGTATCGGCTGACAACGAATGATAAGAAATAGTATTTTGCCAAAAGTTATCTTATTACGACACGTTTGTTTTCTCAATGAACTTAAAGTTTCCTTGAAAAGGTTAAACATTTTTAGATAGACAATGTTGAATTTAATTAAATTCACTGATATGGAAATTGCTAAGAAAACGCTTATCAGTTTTTACACAGACTACTTTAAATATTAGTTTTATATTATATTAAACTGACTTTTAATTTATAATCCTAGAATTAAATATGTTGGTCTGATCGAGTTCAAAAAAATTGTTATTATATATTGTACAAATGGGATTTTATTTTAAATAAAAGTTTATTTACTTAAATTTTTTATTTTATAGATTTTAAACTATGAACCGAGAAAAAAACATTTTTTATTAAATGTAAAATATAATTCTATCATAAATATTAAACTTAATTTTAAGATAATACCTAGAAAATAAGACAATTGAAAGAGTGTTATGTTGGGTAGATTTTAATGTAACTATTTAAAAATTTCAAAACTATTAATTAAAAGAAAACGCTACAGCTGAGAAACATATATGAAAAATGCTGAATATATTTTCTCTATGGTCTTTAATAAGTTAACAATTTAATTGATAGTTATAAAGCTAATCTAGTAGTAGTACAGATTTCTTCTGTTGCAATCAAAAGTGCCTCTGGCCTTTTGTGTAAGCGGTCTGCGGTCATCGTCCCTGACCTCAGACAATCGCCGACCTAGAGCTGCGAAAAAACAGTGGAATTTGCGTTCGGGCGTTATCACGCTTATCACACTTGTTGGAGGTATCGCCACGTGTTTTCGATGTATTTCGGGCCAAGCGCAACTGTCATAAATCTTGCATACGCCGTGTGGGCATGCGCGGGATGGGTTTCGCTGCCGAAACGTTCCACAAACATCGCCCCATTCATAAACGGCGGCGATGTTCCTCGGCCGAGGATTCGGCAGGATGCTGGCTACTGGCAAGGACCGGGCCAACAGTCTGCTGTCTGGGGACTCGGACACGCTCAGACAGTTTGCGGCGATTCCTTCGACGAGGCGGTTGCTAGCTCGGCTTACGAGTCGCTCGGAAAACCATTGCCGTGGTCAGAACAGTAAAGGGAAAGTTTAGTTAAGTGTGGAGTGGAGTGAGGGAACTCAATCACGAATTAGCCACAGTTAACGGCCTAACATATTTGCCAAAAGAAGTCCATGTCTTTGTCTATGCGGTTAGTAGAAAGTTTCGCTCAAGTGTTGTTAAGTGCTCCAAAGTTAGACGTGATAGATAAGTGCGCTCGTAACTGAATCTCAGCCCATTCGGATCCTCACACATTGGTCCTGTTCCGCAAAAGTTTTTTTGGCCCTCGCCCCCCTTCACTCTTCATTCTATCCGGGGCCTGTCAAAATGTTTTGGCCCGAACTTTCCGTGCAGGAGGCCGCCAACAATTGAAGTTTTGACAACAAAATTTAGTTAAGCAAAGCTGCCGCGGTTTCATATTCTTTTCCGGCTGAACTGCAGAGTGGAGGTTGTGCTATAAAAAAAAAATTGCCCTGCACTTTTTGCAGCCTTTCGATCCTTGTTTGGTTAACTACGTGAAACTCCAGCAAAGTGAACAGATTGAACGTGTGATGTGAATGGTAAGTGCAGCAGATGTGGTTCATTTTTTTTTTATATTCAGCAACTTGTGCAATCCTGCCAGTGCCAACCGTTGAACTTAACTTGAGGCTTTTTCCAGGTTTTTTTTTTATACCAATTGATTGGCATTGTGCGGGTATACAAAACCAATTTTAATTAAACGAAAACCAAGCTATGCTTTTTTCAATAAATTTTGGAAACAGTGCGTATGAGTGATAAATAATACCATACAAATTTTTTGCTGCTTTTCCAAAAATTCTCGATTTAACGAAAAACAGTTTTTTATAGAACTTTGTATTTACTCTTGTGTTTCTGTAAAGAATTCCTTCTGGGAATATGTCAATCATAACTACCCTTTTCACGTGTCCCTCCAGAAACCAATTAGCAATTGGTAGTCAAGCTGCCAAATACCTAAAAGGTTTTTTGAGGACCCTATGCTGGCTATTTGCATGTGTTACTACTTGTGGTAATTGCTACTTTATTGTAGCTTCGTGTCCCATCATGAAATGGACAAAAGGAGCCTAGGAATCCCAGAGGGTCACTGCCAGGCACATAAATATGTTCCCAGTTTGGGACATGGACCCATAACAATACCCACCGAGAAGGGCCGGAATTTGTGCGTGTCGCATCTATAATTAAGTGAATATAGAGCATGCTGGGCCCACAAGGAGGTATTTCATGCCCTCACATATTTTCCCCAGAACATTTGCACCAGAAATGGAAGATGTCGTCTAGGCCGCCGAGGAATGGGTTCGGTTTTCTGGGAATGGCGTTTTCCAAGCTGCTTGAGAATTCCATTTCGGTCTATTGGATTGAATACATATCCTTGAAAAGTGGATAAAATATTCCTCAACATGTTGTAGAGTAGATATTATTCCAAGAATGTATTTTTTTTAATTATGTTAAAATTGTTTTTTATATATACAATTTACTTTAGCTTTCAAAGCCGTTTTCTTTAAAAAACTTTTGATAAGTAGACTAGAAGAGCTTCTTCTACAGTGTTTATTTCACACAACCTATTTTTGTGTAATTTTGTTATACTCAATAAAAAGTTCATAAAGTTATTTCATTCCACCCCTTTAATTTCGTCTGTGCTTGAAATAATTTTGCGAAATTCTTTATCGGCTATTCTGTATTGCTTTTTGTTTAGACATAGCTTTTGTTTGTATTTTTCCATAAGCAATATACAGTTCATAAAGTTTCTCCAATTCACCTCTTTAATGCCGTTGATTGTCCTTGATATTTTGCCGTCTGGCATTTCGGAGCACTTGTATTGCCAATAAGGACATTCTTCAACGAGTCTGCAGAACATCAAAGGGACCGCACGCACAGGCAAACATGAGGTATCGAATTCTCCTGCCATCATAGCTGCAGACAACCAAACACAATACAACACATGGCCAAAAGCAAGCTTGGCAAGTCAATTAAATTAGCCATAATATACGACAAATGTTTGCCTAGTTACAGTCTGTATTGCTCGGTACCGGACTTTACGCTCTGCATCTGGCATTGTCCCTGTTTGCATTTGGCTGCTCATGAGTAATGTGCACACATAATTATGAAAAATACACAAGCCACTCGACCGAACTACAGTGGAGGCTCGTTAAGTTCAACACCCTGTGATGTCGTTTCATTTGGGTCGAGGTGCTCCAATGTTTATTTGTTTGTCTTAGCTGCACAGTTAATTTCCATCCGTGTCTGTGGGAGTTCCCTCCTTAAAACAACAGTATACAGTACATCTAGCCAAAACATCAGATTCCGCAGGGCAAATAAAATAATTACCGACTGACCGTTAACACAAATTTTACTGGCAATAAATTTTGCTGCCTCTTTGTAATATTATTTACGGCTTGCGGCCCATTTAGCACTGAAGCCATGCATCAAAGTAGGTTAAATTAACTGATGATTGACCCATTCAAACTTGCTTCAAGTCAAATGTGCAGCTGAAATTTGAGTAAAATAATAAAGTCTGATTTATGGACGAACATCAAGTTGTGGGAGGAAGCTCATTCGATTTTTAGCTGATTACCACACTTAAACTTGGGCAAGTAAACGAATGTGGCTAATAACAAGAGGTCGGATAAATAGACAAACTCCCAAACTTGTTTTACATTCAAATTTGAACTGACGATTGACCCAGTTACCCAGCAATATCCCAAATAGACAGCAAAAATATTGATTACTTAGGCTGTTATTAATATAAGTCTACCCTCTTAAACTGCTGTTTGTCTAGTAATTTGAACCCGAGGTCAACTGGGCTATTTGTAAATCTCTGTGAGCTATTGAAGCATTTGCAGATCTGCCAATGATAATTCCGTTCAAGTAGCTCAGCTCTGTGAAATACTAAAATATGGGCGAGTGGGACAAAGGAAGAAACAAAACACTTACATAAAGAACAAAATCTGCGATAAATCCACAAAAACCGAAAAGGGAAAAATAAAGAAAATATACGAATGAGAGCATGAAAATTATGGGCGGCAATAATTTTGCCAGCTTTGTTGCTTTGCCATTTCTGTGGCCTAGACGACGACACACCCACAGAGACACAGAAGGCAGCGGCTTAAATAAATAAAATAAATCAAAAATGTAAATCAACACTCAAATGTATATCTATCTGTGTATGTGTATGTGTATGCGGCTGGGATAATAATTTGCACACATATGTGGGGGGAGGGGTGGTTTTTCTAGAGATCTGGGATCTGGATAGTTGGCGGGGGCTATACTATATACGAAATTTATATGGGGTGGCAGGAATTCCACTCTCATTAAACCTGAATCAGAATGTGTGTGCATTCGTTCGTTGACTTTGGCATTCCTTGTGTGGTTTGTCATTTGGTGTCGGTCTGTAATGAAAGAAATCATGACAAAGCATTCATTTATGGCCCAAGGAATTGTTTGGATTTCGAGTGTCAAAGAAAATATTAAATTATCCCAGGGCACACAAAAGCTTCTAACGAAGCATTTATTTTGTTTTATGGATTTCTGTTGCCTTCGTTTTGCCTGCCCATATTGAGCAATAAAATCATTTAAGAGAAATTCATGAAAAATTCATGACTTTACGAAAACAAATGGCTCACAGAATTTTTCGAATGTAATTGAAACCCAAACAAATGCTGTCGAATTATTAAGAATATTTTCTTTAACTAGTGCGTACAACTATTTTTGCCAGGATTGGCTGTCTGCAAACTTCAATTAAAATGCTGTCTCATGCTGTTGTTCCTTGGATCCTGTCTGCAGGCGGACATTGAGAACCCTTTGACGGAACTTAAATGGATTGCCGGCAAGGCGTGTATTCCGGCGTCTTCATTATAGAATTTTCACTCTCCCCAGCACTTTATGTAGTTGCGTTCATCATTTTCTCTGTGCTGGCCCGCAGCAAAGTCCACCTCTCTTCGTTTCATTTGACTAACTGAAACGTGACACAGAGTCGTCGTCGTCCTGGAAGATGGGGGTTCCCGGCCATCCAGCCGTCTGTGTCCAGACCCTTGTTACGGATCCGGAGTGGACTGCACTGGCAGCCGTCTTTTCTCAGCCTCCTCTTACAGCTGTTTATAATTCCGGGAGGAATCCACTTCATTTTTATCAGCTTCATCACGGCATCTTGCATTTTTGAAATGAAATTGTCGTCCCATTTCTTTGGCTCCCTCACTCATCAGCGCCATCAGCATCTTTAATTCCATTTCTGCTCCTTTTTTCCACCTTTTCGGGCAGCGGCTTGTCATTCAATTTGACGCCACATTAATTCACTTCGTTTTGCTCCTTTTCGGCCAGCCGGATATTTGCATTCTTTCTCCTTTTAATTGCTTCGTTATGCGACGTGCTTGTATTTCCGCGCGGACAACCCGGCGTATACGCATTTAAAAGCTGTTTGGGGCTCCGAAATTAAAGTTTGATATCCCACAGGTAATTACCACACAATCATTTGAAGTTTAAATACGCCCATTTGGCTCGTTTTTAAGCTGCTTTATAGTTGTATTCACAAAAAGTAAATTTATATTTCATATAAGAGTTTTACACATAGAAAATTAAAAAAAATTAAAATTATTTAATACGAAATATATTATTATAAGTAAATATTTAAAAAAACAAAATGTTTTAGCTACTAAACCATTTTCAAGGACTTAATTTCTTGGCCTTAAAACTTTATTTACACTAACATGTAAACATACAATATCTTACACGGAAATTGTTTTTTAAAAAATCGTTGCATACTTTTAGGCAAATTTTGTTCCCCATGTTAAAGACAAGGAAATTTCGGAGTAAGCGTAACAGAGATGTTAAAAACGACACTGTTAATTTCTCTAAATTATTATACTAATTTTTTTAAAGCATATTAATGCTTAATCGATAAGTCAAATCTAAAGCGGTTTTTTGTGACTTTTTTTTTATGACCATATTTATTTGGGTTTCCTCTTTAACCATTAATGGACTTTCCGTGTAGTTTTCCCACATATAGTTAATATCACACTTTAATTTGCACTTTGGAGTGGAACTTTCCGGATCCTCGCTCGTTTCCCTCGCTCCCCCCATCCGCATTTCATCGGCCATTTGGCGCAGTTTTCGGGTTGGCCTCTATTGTTTTGATTTCCACCATAGTGCCTGTCGAGTGGTGGTCGTTCGGGGGGATTCGATGTTTTGGGTTCCGCACTGCGAGTCCCGGGTGATGCTTGAATGGCAAACAATAATAAGCGCCTTCGGCATCTTGTTTGTTTGTCCACCATTCATCCGTTGTCTGCCTGCCGAACTCTCAGTCCCTGAATGTATTCCGGCGTACAGATTTAGAGCTCCATTACCATAGGGACAGATGGGACACCGCAAAATTCAGCCGAGCAGGTTTGTTTGCCATTGGGCGCTAGTTAAATTGGTCAGACAAATGCTCTCGTTCGCCAATTCCAACCGATGTCCCTAAACTCTCGTCCCGTATCGCTTTCAGTTTATCAGTCAATGGCTGCAGCTTAAATCCTGCAATTTTAGTCCTTTTCGGGCGACCTCTGGGAGCCTCTCAACTAACATGTGCTAATGTCCAGGGCCAAGGATTTGTTTGCCCAGCACACTCCTTGTTCACTGTGTATAAAATTGCTTTGCTCCGTTAAAGTTTGGCAAATAGAGCCAATGGGAAATCAGCATTTTATAGTAGTTAGTCAGATTCCATGACCTTACCCAGTATATTTTGTATAGAATAGTTTATTTTTCTTTTGCCCCGTTTTTGGTCCGTTTTGGGCTTGCGTGTGTGGGTTGCTTGAACTAATTTTTCTGTTTGTTGCCATAATTTATTTCGACTTGGCCGGAGTTTTCAGTTCAGTTTTTCCACTCACAATGTATGCCTCTGACACATTTCAAGGCATTTTCCGGCTCAGTTTTCCGTTTTGTTTTCTTCAGTTTTCACTATTTTCCTCTATAAATATGTACAAGCAAATATACAAATAGAAAAATAAAGAGTGCGAGAGAGAGAGAGAGGGGAAAACAACTATTTGGCACGTTATATAGTTAGAGTTTTCTATTATTTTTGTAAATTTTCTTGGCAAGCAAAATTGTCGACAGCCATCTAAGTGATTTTGTTTGTTGGCCCAAGAGAAAGAGACAGTGCGATGGCATTAGAAAGAGACCGATGCTGACCATGCATTTGGCAGAGATTCATCCGGAGAAATCGGAATTTCGGAATTTAGAATTTGGCCTTTCATTTGCCCAATAGTCAGCGGGGACTTGGATCCCGCATTGATTGCTGCTCCATGGCCTATTATACTTAAGTGCTTATCATAATTTGTGTAGTCTGATACTACAGCCCCCATCGCCATGCCATATAATTCCTCCACTCCGTTGTTGTGCATAAGTCGCCTTAGCGTTGACGGGAATCCCCCGGAGAATCCGAGGGGAAATGGATTTTCCACTGCCGGAATAGAAGTGCCGTGCAGAAACAAAGGGCACAGGAAAAGAATGAGAAATGTAATACACTTTAAGGCACTTGGGACATTTGCTTCTTTATGTTTTAAGGCACTTTAACTTTTATGGTTCCATATTTCAAGCAGTTCCGAGTCGCTTATTCCCATATTGACGCCCATGGCGTTTTACCAGTTTAATGGGATTTATTTTTGAGTTTTTCTCTTGTAATTTAAGCTCTCAGTTGATTGAAGGGGAATCGGATTTAATTAGAGGCAGCGGAAATGATTTATTGATTGGCCATAGCGAGGCCAATGGCGGTCACTCAGTAATGCAGAATTCATGAAAACATAGTTTTCATTTGTAAATTTGTTACAAAAACAAAAATTGCAGGAAAACTTATCATTTCCCTGATTTTTTCTCTTTATTAAATTATTGTTGAAAAAACTGGAAAACTTTCCATTCAAATGGAGCTTAGTTACAATTACTCAAACCTTAAGCTTTTTAATATATATGTACGAGAAATATTATTCAACGGATTAAAGTCTTAATGCTAAAAGCTTTGCAGACATATATATTTAATGGCAGCAATAAAACTAAATCCATTTTAGAGCCCAATCAATTTTCAATGAACTTTTCCGGTTGAACCAATTTCTGCTAAAGCATATTTAATTTGTCAATACTTGTACGTATGAAAACCTCGAGATAAGAGTCTTTAAATTTCACTTATTCTTCCTTTTGCATAAAATTAAATAAAAATCATATACGAAATCCACTTTCAAACCGCAAAAACCGTTTTGTGGGATTTTTGATGTTCGCAACAAGCTCCAGTGATGGCTATTTTGGATTACAGTCTGCACATTTTCTCTTTTTTTATCCTTCACCTTCTCGTCCTTGTCGTCCCTTTGGAAATGTGAATTGGCTTTGTTTATCTGCTGTTCCACAGCTTTAGTCTCCCGAACTTCGACTTTAAGGATATAAGCTATTCGAATCCTTTGTTAATTTTTGTTACTTTATTTCGGGCTTGTTTTGTTCGCTTGCTGCTAATATGGATTTCTTAAATTCAATCACATTGAAGTATTTTTAAAGTTTATATTTATATTCCTTACTTATTATTTGACTGACGATGTGCTCTGATTTCCCTCCAATTTTATAGCAGTCTCTTATTCTTACGAAGTTTTTCATGGATTTTAATGTTTTCTCCACTTTTCTTATGCTATCCACAAAATCCATTAGTCTGCGAATTCCTGATAAAGTTTGCAGCACATTCATCGTCTGTTTGCCGCTTTTTTCTTGCATTCCACCAATATTTTTCTCGAGGCACATCAGCATTATGAATGATTTTTATTTGCCCCTAAAGGCAGAAGAAAATTCCCACAATTTTAATATTTATTCTAATTTATTTCTGATTCTAATCTCTGCACAAAATAAATAAAGTCTGATTGATTGGAAATTGAAATTGCACAAGTTTTTCACAACTTAAGTTGGCACTTACGTGCCGCTGGATTTAAGTATTGAAATCGGATTTAAGGGCCATAAACTGGGTGCGGAGGGTTGTCACCACAAATGCCAGCGCCAAACATCAGGGCTGCCACCCGCAGAGCGATTTCGATGCCATCCCGGCGGATACGCAATATTTTCGCATTCATCTTCATTTTTTCACATTGTAGTGTTATTTACTTGGCATTTTTATGCCTTTCCTTTTCTGGTTAGGCCTCTCTCCCTTTTCTTTTTATTTTGTAATATATAAATAATGTACGTTTGTGTATGAATTTAAGTGCTTTAAGGCCACCAGCCGCGGGGCTTTCATCGGTTTGTCTACGTTTATCTTTGTTACCCTTCCGCCCTGTTGTCCTGATCAGATTTCTTTCTGGCAGCTTAATGTACGACCGCAGAATATTGGCGGCATATCTAGAGCATTATGTCGTCATTTATTTCCTGAATGGAACACGTGCGTGTGTTATTTTTCTGTCATTTAAATATGTAAATCGAATTAAATTCCTCTGGCTTGAGTTGTGTGTTCGGAAAATGCCTACAAAAAATCCCACTCGACGGCTGTAATTTACAGCCCTTCGTTTGGGTCTTATTGAATTTAGCCCAACACATTTGGGATGTCACTGCATTGAATACTTATCAGATAGTTTGGATCCTCTTGCAGACTTTTCGGTGGCTAAGTGGCTTTTGGACTGGCAAAGTTTTTGGCCAAAGTTTTCGCTGCCAATTTGAATGGATAATTCGACACAAGTTCGGGTCGCTGTCACAACCAAAGCGAAACTTTACTGTCTACCCCATATTTTTTCTGCCCCTTCGCTGGTTGTTCTGCACTTGTTATCAATAAATAATTCATAAATAGACAGGCGTGTATGTGTCTGCCAATAACATGGCGTATTGAGGGAAAATGAAAACACATTAAAATAAATCCCGAAATGCCGCGACTGAAGTGTCGCAAACACACACACACATAAAAAAGTCAAGCGACCACATTTCAAATTAGGACACCCACCCACAAAAATTCAACCCACCCATAAGGATGCCCACAAAATCCGAGAAAAAAAGCGGCAACAAGAAGCACGCGCATAAATACCAATAGAAATGTTCGCATAATGCAATATAATAAACGTCAGGAGCAGAAGTCGAAGCATGGGGTAAGAATAGGGGCGAAAACAAACCGCAGGACGAGGTCGAAGGCTTCGAGTCCTCCATTCAGGATCGAGGGTGCCTTCTGATTGCGTGCTGATAACCCTTTTTCAACTTTCGCCGACGTCGGGCTCTCTCCGGCGGAAAAACTGTAGCATGCATGCATAAACTGCTTTGAATAAAATGTATACGTATATGCTTAAAGTTAACCAAGCTAAATCCAATTTGGCTAACAAGACATTGTCACTCAAAGCGAGTGAGTAACCGCAAAGAGGAGCTGGGGGCAAATCCCAGGGGAATTTGCTTATGAGCATGATCGAAGCAGTGACATTTTAACCCCATGGTCCCAAGTCCTGCGGTTTGTACTTTGAAAATTCCAAATTGCCAAACAACGATAAGGCTACTTATAAATCCATGCATTTATTCACAGCAAATAATTACACACAAATTACTTTAAAGTTATATTAAAAGTATCAAGATTTATCACTGTGTATATGTTCATTTATATCTGATCATCTTAAGACATTCTTGCAGTTGCATGAAATATATGAAAATATACTGCTAAATGTTAAATGATAATGAATTCATAAATGATAAAACAAATAATTTAAAATAAAATGCATTTATTTGCAGAAAATAATTACATAGAAACTAGTTTAAAGTTATATTTAAAACACCAAGATTTATTTATCAAGCAAACGCTTTTTAAAACTTAATATCAATACTCTTCGGTGTGTATATGTTAGTCTCTATCTGATCATCGTTAGACATTCTTTCAGTTGCATTAAAAAAATATATATATATCTACAATGTTAAATAAATTTATGATACAGCAAAGAGATAAAATGCTTTAAGGCAATGCTACAATGTAAAATGAATTCATTATAAGGATAATAATAAAACAAATCATTTAAGATAAAATTCTTTAAGATAATTTGATTTATGACTTTACTATTATTCACTTTACCCTGTTAACTAATTATTTTGTGAATTTCTCTATGTGTGCTCTATCCAAGCAACGCAAATCGGTTAAACTCATTTAAGCCAGACGACGACGTCGACGACAAATTCCTGGCTTAAACCGCCGGGCGACGGGCGCATCCGCTCATTAGTCTGAGAGCAGTCGAGTAACATCCTGTGTGTATGGGCTTTAGGGTGCAGGATCAGTCACTTGGCTGTCATCGGTGTCAGCCTCAATGCGGCAACCGCCAGCCGCAAAATCTGTACAAAGAAATGCCATAAAACGCCAACCGCAGTCACGACACCCGAAAAACGTTGAAATTAACGAAAAATGCGGTTATAGCAGTTGGGCCCACAAATTTACCGCCAACGGATGGCTGTTAACATAATTCATTTCATGCGCCAACTTGAACGCCATGTGCCATGAAATTCCTGGCAAAAAGACTAACGACTTTTAATTAAAATATCTCAGGGGATTGAGAAGATTTTGAACTTGGGAATTTACTGATATGGAAATCGCATTTAAAGGCCAAATTTATTTCTCTTAATAGATACGAAAGAAATTTAAAGGTAAAAAAAAAGCGAAAAGGATTACACTTTTTAGCTAACCGCATTTGATGACTGCTCGAAAGTAGCTCATCTTTCGTGAAAAGCCCGGCAAAGCGGCAAAGCCAGCTAATGGTGTCACTTCGCAGGGAATGGAAAATTAGCGGGGATTGCGCACTTTTTGCCAAGAATCAGGAGCTTAAAAGGACGAAACGGATGGGGAGGAGCAGAAGCAGGAGCACACTCGATTCAGGTGGACGACAGGTGTGGGCTGAGCAGCTGTTGACACACTCTGCATGGCGCACGCGGCAGATACATATGCATGTACATAGGTTGTACGACATGTCGTATAAGTATTTTAATTAAGCATCAAGAGGCGCACAAAAACACATGAAGAGCAAGTTTCGCGTTTTAATTAAGACCCACTAAACTAAGAAAGGCGGGGGCTTCTTAAAACCCCCCCGCCCCCACATACCATGCAACCCCTTAACCCCTCAAACCCTTCGGGATCGGAAACTTTCCATTTAAGCTAAACTCACAGTTAAAATTTAATTTACTCGGCACAAACTTGTGGCGGCAGCTGCGCTTGCAGAATACGTAAAAAAATTCAGTAGCGAACGCGTACGCGTACGTCAGGCGGATTACTCATACGCCGTGTGCGCCCGAGATGTGGATGGCGGATAAAGCCGGAGCTGAAATATCAGCTACCAAGTCCCCGGGCGACAGGTGGCGGAGACAATAACAACAACAGCAGTAGCGGCAGTGGCAGTAGCTGAAACAACAGCCGTGGCAACACAACAAGAAAAACATTCAGAGTACACGTCCACCGGCTCACCAACATCCGTTTTGGCCCAAAAACGGTCTTAAATTGTTTGCATTTAAGCGGCCACATATACGCATATACGTATATATTTATTTGCGTATGTGTAGGTTGGATGTTTTTATTCCGCCTGACCCCAGCCTGGGCTTGAATATTACAACATTTTATTTATCTGCAGCGCATAAAAATATTTTTAAGCTTCGAGTGGCAAACAACTGCCAAAAAATAAAAATATTCCATTTTAGAGACTGGATTGCATTTTGCGAAAGTGCGAGCAAAATATTTGGAAAAACAATAACTACACAGGAAAAATACTTCCTAGGAATTTCCAATAGTTTTCCTTGAATAATTCATTCTTAAGTCAAAGTAAATTTAGCATTTCTGGCTAATAATAATTTTATCGTAAGATATTAGGCAAACAATAATCTTTAATAATTTATTTCCACTTATTTATTAAATAGTCAAAGAAATAAAAATCAGTTACCAAATTGAACAATACATTGATGAAAATCTATCAAATATAATTGAAGAATCCTGCGTTTATTTGATATATATCAATATCTGAAAGTAAATCGTTATTTTTTTTTTATGTTTTTAAGCCTGCAAAAAAAAGGAAAAATAATTGATAGTGCTCGAAGAATTGGGAAATTTTTGCATACTGTTAACAATGAAACTAGGTTTTTACGTGCTGCTCACTTAGCGTTTTGTGTTCGTGGCCACCGAGTCGAATATTTGATGGTTCTCCCTTTACGGCAATCCATTCGAAGTTATTTCAGCTCACTGCTGCAGACTCCATCTACTCCATTGTATATTCTTCAGCTACTGAAGTCAATCAGGGCCAGCTGGATGCGGTAAGCATCTTCGATTGCCAGGGAATGCCCTCTTCATTAGATTTGTGGGGGTGTTTTGCTCCTCAAACGGCGTCTTTCAGTCTCCTGACTATTTGCTGAAATTGTGTTTTTGCTCAGCAATTTGATTTAAGCCAAGTGCTCCGATTGTTTGCAGGAATTGGAGTGGAGTTGGAAAAGCAATAATCCAGGAAGAAATATCGATTGGTAGGGTGAATTCTATCATGGATCAGACATTGCAAGAAGTGACAGGAAATTTGCATAGGCAACAAAGTGCTGGTTGGATATAAATGGATCTTTGTGGGTTTCATATGTGCCTTTAAAGAAGTCTAAAGCAGAGAATATTTTATATATTTTCTTTCCTTAAAATGTTACATCTTTTGTTCAAGGGCAAGGCTATGAATTGACATCTAAAAGTTCATTTCTGCAAGTATTTACTACGTGATTTTATTGCTTTTGTGCCAGAGGAATGGATAACAAGTGGGAGTCAAGTGTACGTGCACCAAAGATGAAAAATGTATCCAAAAGGAAAAAATAAAGTAGCTTGGCATTGCTTTTTATAACAAAAACCCATGAATTGCTTCAAGCCTTTATGGCCAAACCATTTTGTGGTTCAAAGAAGCTCCTTAGAAAGTGGTTACTAAAATGGGAAATGTGTTGGAGTTAAGCGATAATTCATTTACCTGCGTTTCCACTAAAGTCACCATTTCAACAGGTGCTTTTGCCGCTATTTCCAATCTATATGCAGCAATCGGTGTAAAGTAAACGTGTAAGCATTGTGAGTTAAGTATCAGCACACCTGGATTCCCTCGACTGACAAGGTAGAAATGGGTTGGTGAACGGGGGGATTGACTTTGAGCTTCACTTGAGGACTCCTGCAGTGGCAAACAATTTCCCCTTTTTCCAGTTTACTACTCCACAGGCACTTCCACGGATGGCTGTAGATGTTAAATCCCTGCTCTGCTCATATAGTCACGTGATGTGACATCGTTAACGAGGATTTATGCAGATTCTCCATCCGGGCAACAAGTCTCTCAAACAGCTTCACTGAGTTGTCTACATAGTGAAGAAAAAGATGGAAATTTCTTTTGAGGAACACACACAAAAGGGGTTCATTTACATCATTTTGATCTTTGGCTTGGCCAAAATGATTTATTTATAAAGTAAGATCTAATACTTTACTGCTTATATGGGACTTACATATCGGCAAACCTCAAGAGATTGCCTACTAACCAACTATTAAGTCTTGTTTATTATAATTCAAATCACTTTGCACACATTGTGGGCTATTAGAGCATACTTTCATGGCCACATCATTAGTTTTGCGTATGTGACTTCGTCCTTTTGGCCACGGCACGTATGAAAATGTACTTCTTAATTGTCTGGCCAGCATAACTGCCAGCAATTTCAGATTCAGATTGTGTGGAGCTTGGCCGGATGCCTAAAATGTACTTACCTTAAAAGCAGACCAGGAAAGTGGGGATTCCAGCAAACTGGCGATAGTAAAGTAGATGGCAAGGATATAGAACCACAAAATATTTGCCCTGACTGAAAGGACTTTTTCCCAATAGGGGCGAAACACCAGAGGGCGTTTCGAGTGCAAAGTGTGTATAAATAAATCAAAGTTTATTTAGTGACAGACACTTTGTGATGAAACTGGGCGGGTGTGCGTGTGCACTTTGATTTGCCGAGGTTCAAATTTCCGCAAGCCAAATGCTAGAAATGAGCTTCAATTCAAAGGGCCTGTGCAATATGGCATACAAAGCTGAGGGTCTGATAGGAAATGTTATGAATGTGCAATCACACAGCTGGCAGCTACCGACCGAGAACAGGTGACAAAGTGGGGTGGAAACTGAGGAAAACCGAGGGAAACCAAGGGAAAGCGCGGCAAGACCAAGGAAACCCCCAACTGGGAAAGCTTAAGAAATGAGTAGAACGGGGTGAAAGGCGCTGCCGAGAAAAACAAGAAGCAACAAACACAATGAAACTTGCCAGCGGATATTAAAACTATTTTACAGCTGCTTTGTGGCAGTCAGCTTCCACTTTTCCTTGGCTTTTCATTCCAGCCGCTCCTGCATGCACTTGACTTTCCACCATGTGTGTGTGCCTCGGTCGGTATCCTTTTTACCCGGTACTCGTTAGCTCTAAGGGTATATTACTTTCCTGCGGATGTATGCAACAGGCTGGGGAAGTCATTTTGATGGGAAGTAAAGCGGATCTTTCAGAACTTTCGTTCTTAAAAGTGAAACTTAAAAATCACATATAGGATTGCATTTCTTTAAAGTCGGGTATTAAATTAAAAATGCCCTAAGATGATTATAAATGTGGGAATTAGGTGCACATAAGAATAATGATTTTAAAAAATGACAGGACAGTTTTAGATCTGTCATTTTTAGTAGGGATATACATTAAAGAACAAAGTTTTATTTTAATAAGTAATCAGAGAAAGGAAAATAATTTCACTACAAGGAAAATATAACTAACACTAATTCATAATTATTTTAAAAAGTGATCAGAGAAAGGAAAATATTGTCACTACAAGAAAAATATAACTAACCCATATTCATAACTTATTTAAAAAAGTGATCAAAGTAAGGATAATATTGCCTCGTGGCAAGAGGAATCTATAATAACTAACCCCTATTCACAACTTAAATCTAGGAACTCATTGCATAAATCACAGGAAATGATTTACCATAACCCTGAAAAGAATAAGTAGACTGAGTGAGCTATATCTTAAGGTTAAGTCACCGCACCAGACTTCCACTTAAAGTTGGCAAATTTACGCTTCCTGTCTGGAGTCTTTGCTTTTGATTTTAATTTATGATCCGTGCAATTTTCAAGCTGCATTCAGGCGCATGCCCAGCGGCACTATTTTCAACCTATTCAAAAGTTATTATTTTTGTTGGCTGCAGTATAAATTATGAAACCAGTGAGTGTGGTGTTTGCTCAGCGAAAGCATTTATTTTAGTTTACACTTTGAGTCTTTAGATGGCGGCGATTCAGTTATTTCTGCCTCACTAAATCCATCTAGGATTCAAAGATATTTAGTTGGAATCTGGTCGCTTTTTGCCTTTGGCAAAAGCGTTTGCTTGCTTTTATGTGTTGTTAACACGTGTTCAAATCATAAAGCTTAACTCGCTTTGAATATCCTTTATGGCCGGGCGCAGGGCGCCATTGTTATGCAATGTCTTGATAAATGGCTTTTCAGAGCCAACTCTGTGGCCATTTTCCTGGGAAACGAGGACGAGAACGAGAACGAGAACGAACGCATGTAAGCCCCGATTCTGTTGGCGTGCCAAGCCCTTTGTGAGTGTCTCAGGAACACTCGTGTTTTGCCCCCTGCCAGTTTGCCCGGAAAATTGCAGGAGCAGAAAGCAAAAGGCAGGAGTCTAACCCTAAATTGTACCCTCACGTTTACAATCCCCAGATGTCCGCTTTTAAATGCAGTTTGCAGCTGGAACCAAAGGAGTTGGCCAGTCCCTTTTATACATTTAATTAAGGCATTGCTAAAGCATCACTACATAAATCCTTTTACAAATAAATTTGCTAAAAGTATCACAAACAAAATGCAAATGTGTTGACAAACTCTAGATTTTGGCTTCTGTTATACAACATTTCATGAAGGCCACACTTTTTGGAAATTATTAAAAGCAAGCTTAAATTGGGGTATTTAGGTGCAGCTTCGATTTCATTCGACACATTAACCTAATTGGCTTCTTCTATTTAACTGCTTCCCTGGCTAATAAATTGTTCAAGGATTACATGGATACTTCAAATTGTATCTGAGCATTTTCATCTTTGGCACGACAACTTTTCCACGTTTACCTTTTTGGCTTTGCCAAAAGGTAAGCAACTTTGCGATGAGTTGGCTAATGGGAATGGGGATGGGGCTGTGAGCCCAAAACCTAATCCTTTGAAATGGTTTTTTAATGTGTGGGGACGAAGGACCTGCCCATGGTTCACTGCCTTCACTTTCGTCCGTGAATTGGATTAAATATTTGCGGAGTGAAATTTTTGGGCGGGATGCGAAGTTTTGGGCTTGCTGTCGTCGGGCTATTAACACCTTAGCTTATTGTTAATTAAGCCTCCTTGCTAACTGATATAACCCAATCCTTTATGCCCCTGTCGTACGTTTTCGTCCTTCGGGGCAAACTTGATTTGTCAACTCGGTTAATTACTGGTTTCGAGAGCTACTGCTAAGACATTAATGGCATTAATTAACTGATGGCTAAATGGCTTAGCCAATTCAGACACTCAACGTCTGTCGTTGGATTGGGAAACACAGCACTGAAATTGATGGCATTTAAGCAGAGGCAATGGGCTAATTAGAGCTGATTAAATGGACTGGATGGAAATTGGTGGCTGCCTTAAAGTCTTAGAGAAATGATCAAGTAGTTAATGTTTTTAAAAATGGGATAGTAATGTTTAAATTCTTCTAATTTTCTATGGTAAACCTCTTACCAAACCTTGGCTTTTCCTTCACTAAATCTCAGCTTAAATACTCACATATTCCATTTACATGATTTCGCCTGTTCTACCAAAATCTCCTCGACCTTTGCTTTTTGGCTGGCTTTTTCCCGTGACATCTCGGCGGTAGGAGAATATGACAAACACAAAGTGCGCCCGACCACGAGATGGGGAAAAAACAGAATGTCATAAAAATACACACTTGTGCCATGTACATATCCATGCGAAAGTGTACGAAAGTATAATCCGGGGGACGGGGCAGCAATAAGACAGGTTCCATAAGCCAGATGCTGGAATAATGGAGGCAAAGGACGCGTCGGAGCAGACAAAATAAAATCACATCTTTGCAGCCAAAGCATTTATGATCCATTATGCTCTTAACTAACGGTCCCGGCTTTTGTTTTCGTCCATAAAAAAATGACTACGAAAATAATAGGAGAATATACGGGCAATGGCCACAAGGTCAAATCATAGCTCATAGAAAAATTTACTTATTTGGGGTATTTCATCAATGCCTAAATAATGTGGAATTTTTATAAGATTTTTTGAACTATACAAAAAAAACTTAAGGAACTTAAAATCATACCAAATATTAAATTGAAAACAAATAGCCCAACAAATATATATGAATTTTAAAGCTAAAGGCTTTGTTCCTGAAATGATTGTAAGGATAGGTTAACATTTTTGCACTAAATGACATTTTATTGGTTTTTATTGTTATTGCCAAACGTTAAACCTTAAATTTTATATACGGTTTCTATTGGTTTGATTTATCGATTTACAATTGCAGCACATCGAAAGGTGAAGTGCACTTGCAAATTATAAAGAGCTGCCATTTTTCTGACCCCCTTTATCTAAAACGGATGCTTTTAAAGTATTTCACAAGGGTGATCTTAGTATTTCATATATATAACCAGACCTTAGAGCGACATTGCAATGTGAATATGCGTACGGTGGTTTATTGAAGATGTCAAGCATTCCAGTCTGAATATTTGTCACAGGGCATTGTGGGTTGAATAAATAAAATAGCTCGGCTGCAACGTGTGTCGTATGTACTATATTTGATCAAATTGCAGTCACTTGTCCGCACGGGTGTGTGGGTTTATTGTTGACACATTTTTAAGATGTACATTGAAATATGAATATCAAATATATGAATGCCATGGCGCACTGGCACTAGAGAAAGTACAAAACACGTCGTGGAGGTGAAAGTTGAGAGGGACTAGGGATGCTGGATGCTGGATGATACGAGCACTGATGGGCGAGACACTTGAGAAGAAAAAACGCTTAAGTGGTTCAATGTCTATGGCCTTAGCCACCCAAAGCCACCCAAAAACCACCCATCCGCCCACGTTGACGTTGATTGTTGAGCGATAAGAGCGTTGCCCTAATGACACTTTGCCCCGACACTCTTTACTTTGCCCAGCCAAGGGATGTCCTTCAGTTGATGTCCTCATAATCGGCTGAGTGGAGGCCATTAATGCATCAGATTATCCCGACTGCTGCACACATATACATAAACATATATTCATACTCACTGCTAAAGCTCGATTGTCTTTAATTCATGCCCCTTACACCGCACACAATCGCATTAATCATTTAATTGTGACCGCAAAAGCCCAACCATATTAACAATCAATTAATGCTATTCGTATAATTCCCACTATCTGCATACCAATATGAGCACCATATGCCATTGATATCATTTAATCCTTTTTGAACAAAAGTAAATCACTGCTATTGATTTAATACAGCTTCCATTGAAAAAAGGTGCATATTTAAATGAGTGTTTTTTTTTTACACTAGCTTAATTATTCAAAAAACAAAATGTGTGTAAAACAAAGGCTTGGAAAAATTAGTATATTTTAAAGCCATCGAGTAGTTTTGAAGCACTGCAATTTATTCAAATTATGTCACACAATTATTCAAGTGTTATGGCCGCTAATTGTCCATTTTCCCAACGGTTTAATGTCCATTTTCCTAACGGTTCAATGGGCTTACAAAAATACCAATAGCCAATGACAAAACTGTCAAAACCATTTTATGCCCCATTAAATGGCCGATTACAAAAAGTCAAAAGAGTGAAAATAAAACCAAAGCCGCTTTCGGATTGAATAAATGAGCATTCAATGAATATGTAACATTAAGAAACGTCAATAATCGGTTGTAAATTGTTAACTAGCTGTAACTTGTGCCGCAAATTAGAAGTGCCGCCCAACAACTATGCAAATATTTCGGTTTTAATGACATGAATAGTTGCTGATTTTAATTAAATTACTAATTACGCGAATATAAGTTGGCATTTATGAGCCCACCGCAGTGTTAATTTCGGTGGAAATAGTTGAAAATAATTAAATTGAACTTTATATTTCACGCGTCGACAGCAATATACATGTGCATATATATATAATATGTATATCAAATAAATAATTAATGCACAAATTTTGCAATTTCATGTTGTTTTCCACATCAAAGAATAAAAAGCCGCACGCATAGCATGCATTTCATTATGTTTGGCAGCTTGTATGTTTCAGTTAATGAAATTGGTATTAGGAAGATAATTATGTTGCCATGCGCTTCAATTGAGCCTGTTTCTCTTTGTATTTTGTGATTGAACTGGGTGACCTACGCCAGTTAATTCGACTCTTACCATTTAAATCCCATCAGTCAAAGTTTTTTAGTCCACCATAAAAGGTCGCCGGAAATCCGCTTAGCAAATTCAAATTCAAGTATACAGATTTACATTTATTTAGCCACCATGTTTATCCGAGGAGATGTACCGCGCAATTCCCGGGGCAAGATCCCCCAGATCCCCAGCTCGATGACCTCTTATGTGGCTGCGGTGAAACGTGGTCCCTACACGATGACCAATCCGGTGTACAACAGCCACAATCCCAACCTGGTGGGTTTGGATGGCCAGGTGGAGGAGCCGCGGCCCAAGCACACCTTCAATGTGCAGAAACAGGCGCTGGAGAACAACTTCCACCATCACCAGCGATTAATTCCAGTGCCCACATCCCGGAGGTCGATGCCCCACACCCGATCCCACATGGTGATGAACGAGCAACGGGAGCTGTACCGCCAGCATCGCGTTCGCATGTCCAATATTAAGGGAAAGGTCAACACCTACCTGCCGCCACCCAAAGTCCAGATCGAGGGCAATGGCATGGAGCTGTCCTACATGGAGATGCTGACGGCTCTCTACAAGAAGAGCAACAACACGCTGCGCACCTTCACCAAATCCCCGGAACGACTGGCTGCCGGAAGGTGGCGCAATGCCAACTTGGCCAGGGAAAAGGAGCGACGGCAGCTGGAGAAGAACAAGGTGTTCCACAAGGGCGGTGGACTCTTCGATCCGGAGGCGGGCAAATCGAAGCGCTACAAGCCAAAGTCATCGGGATCCTTTAGCTGCGAGATCCCGCTCCATGTGATCAATCGCTACGAGCGGCTGATGGACGACCAGTGCGATGTGGGCATCCTGTGCAAGCTGCTCCGGCCGCAGATCTTCCTGGACATCGAGGTGCGGGAGACACGCATCCAGGGTCGGTTGGAAATCCAGCTCTTCACCGAGGCCTGTCCGCAGGTGGTCCTAGAGTTCATGAGGGTCTGCACCCAGAACCGGAACCGGGCCATCGTCTTCACGAGAGCATTGGCCCCCATTTGGATGGAGGGTCGGCTGGCCATGGATCCGCATCGGAGCACCGAGCTGACCAACATCGAGCACGACTTCGAGGTGCTCAACCATGGCGTGGATGCCGGCATCCTCTCGTTTCCCAGTCGATATGTCCGGGGAAATGCCCGCACCGCCGTGAACTTCACCATCAGCTTCAAACCGCTGTCCATTTTGAACGGCAGGAGGATCGCCTTCGGGAAGGTGCGCAAGGGCATGCAGCTCCTGGAGAGGATTCAGGAGGCCATCGGACACCTGCCCATGAGCCACAACATGATCTCGCTGACGGACTGTGGCGTGCTCTAAACAAGTCTAAAATTTCTTGTAGATCCTAACTACAATTCATTTGACAAGGGAAAGCGGAAATTTAAAATATTAAATTAAATAAAAAAGAAGAAGCTGCTGTTTAAAATAAAGTTTTTACCTGAAAGAATAATCTATCCAAAAACTCACCTTATTAAGAAGGTCTATTTTATAATCAAAACCAATTTACTTATATCCGATATAAGTCTTTTTTAGGAATTCAAGCTTTTATTGAAAGATAAGCGAATAGGAGCTTATTAAATATTTAATATCTTTCTACCATTTTTATTTTATTTTCCTCATATTTTAACATAATTTAAAATATACAAATCAAATTGCCTTTGCAAAAACTGTCATTTTAAAATGGGTGTCCTTGTTGAAAATGAATAAATATTTCAGTTTAAAATTTGGATCAGTCGAAGCAACTCTTAAGGCTTTTTATATTTTATCTTAAGTTCTGTAAGATTTTAATATCCCCGATCTTCTACAATTAACCTGTTCAGTATTAGAGTAACCTCGAGATGACAATGGTTGGTGACGGATTGAATAGCCCACGGCGGCAGGGAGGGAAAACTTATTCCGAGGGGACACAATCGCCATTTCCGGACAAGTACATCATGCGTAATACCCGGATCCTTAGGATCTCCAAGGCCCAAATCACCGAGGTGCCCATGGAGGTCCTTGAGGCGGCTCGCCAGGAGCTGGTGAACATTGTGAGCTTCGAGGACAACTGGCTGCGCGAAATACCCAAGGATCTACATATGCTGAGCGAGCTGCTCAACCAATTGATCCTGACCAAGAACCAGATCTGCTTCATACCCACCAACATATCGCAGTACTCCAAGTTGTCGGTCCTCAATCTCTCCGGCAATCTGCTGTGCGACTTGCCCATGGAGTTGGGTGGACTCAAGTTGCTCCGGGAACTGGACATCTCCCACAATCGGTTCGATCTTCTGCCACGCTCAATCTACGAACTGGAGAGCCTGGAATCCTTGTTGGCCAACGACAACAAGATCAAGGGCATTGATGCCAGTCCTCTGGGATTGTACGCCCTGCCCGAACTTCAAACTCTGAATCTGAAGAACAATGATATTCAAATTATACCGCCAGTTCTGGGAAATATGCGTAAGCTTCAGAAATTGGAGCTGTGGGGCAATCCCTTCCGCCAGCCACGTCATCAGATCCTTTCGATGGGAACTCAGTCGGTGCTGAGCTACTTGCGAACCCGCATTCCCATATAAATCAGACTATTGTTATTGTATACGAATAAAATTTGGAAGTGTTTTTTGTCCAATGTAAAACCATTATAGTTTTGTAAATGCTTAAAATGGCTTAGAAGAATGTCTTCTTTTATGGACCTATAAAATGACTCATTTTAATAGCCTAATTTGCTAAAAACTAACATTTAAGTTAGTTATTTGGAATATCCAATAAGGAGTGACCCAAACCCAGCACTTCAGAGCCCAATAATCGGAACTGAAAGGGGTACCCTTTTATATGACTGCTAAACAATTATATATTTCTCGTTTTAACTTTAATGTAAGTGGCTTTGCTAAAATGACTTTCTCAGCACTTCAATTTGAATTTTTAATTTCGAAAAACAAGTTGGCTGTGAAACATACACTGTGTTATTGATAAACAAGCAAAATGTCGAAAAATTCCCGGCTATCGACTTCAGAAAATCTGCGTAAAACAGTCACCAAAGCTCAAGTCGTAAAAAAGGCGGCGCCGTAAGTGGCAATCCCTAATTTTAATATAAAAAGTTATAAAAACTTCACTTATTTCTGGTCACCCACAGTCGCGATAGATCCTATGATGATGATGCATTCGTCACCCTTTTCGGTCATCGCGGAGGTCGTGACATTATAATTCTGGACAATCACGGAGTGCCCCTTCGATCCACTTGCAGTCAGAGGCGAACTTTTCACTATGTCTCCAATCTGAAGCCCCTTCTTTTTATGGCTCGCAATGTGGTCAGGGATTTGGACCCTTCGAACGATATTACATTTATGCGGATTCGCTTCAGTGTCGGCGAAATACACATGACCTTGGGTTCGGACTTTATTTTGATTGTCGTGCAAAAATTTAAGAAGTTAAGGAGAAGTTCAACATCCTAAAAAATAGTTGTCAATTGAGAGTTAATTGAGCTGTACCTTTTATCCCACTAAAAATTAAATTGCATGCAATTAAGGCAAATGAGTCGAGGTTGAAATTGGTTTCAGGGGAAAATTTCGGGAAAGCCCAACGAACGCAAACTAATCCGTTTATGCAGCGCTTGCAAATCCGGAAAATGCATCAAAGCGGCAATTAGTGCGGCATTCGAATATTGCACTGGGTTGTCAGTTGTTTTTCGGGGGCTTTACTGGCGTTTTGAATGAAACGACCTCTCAATTGGACCCGCCACACTCATTAATCTTCGCTGGTCTTTGGCTTTTGGTTCTTTGGAAGCCACTCAACTCGATTCCGCTGGTTGTCAGTTCGGCAAAAAAATAACCAACCACTGAATGAATGAACAGCAAGAGATGATTACAGGAAAAAATTAAAAGATAATGGCAATTAAAGTTCTCACATCTCACAGCGTGCCTGTTGGTAAATTGGTGATTCTTATTTCTGTTGCTAGTATCCATTTATTTCGACACTACAATCAATAAGGAAAAGGCAATTTAAGAATAATCAAGAATTCATTAAAATAGAAGTTGCTCTTAAAAGACAGATTTTAAATCGCTTTGATGTTGATTATTCCAAAGAAAAACCTTTAAATTAAATTTAAATTATTTTACATAAATTGAAAAAATGTATAATCTAATTGAATACAACTTTTGGTGTCGTAATCAAGAATACATAAAAATAGAAGTAGCTCTTAAAGGAATTAAAACAGATTTTAAATCGCATTAATGTTGATTATCCCAAAGAAAAACCTTTAAATTAAATGTTGCAAAATAGACAAAATTCATAATTAAATTGAATACAACTTTTGGTGTCGTAATCAAGAATACATAAAAATAGGAAAAGCTCATAAAAGATTTAAATTAACTTTTAAATCGTATTGATGTTGATTACCCCAAAGAAAAACCTTTAAATTAAATTTTGTTTACATTACAAATTGACAAAATTAATACTCAAATCGAGTACAAAATTTGGTGCCGTAGCACAATCGATATAAATATTTTGCCATTTCAAATCTGTTTTGTGTACCCACGTATGTTCATTGTTGTTTAGTCAATCTATAAAATGTTCCGAAAGTGCGAAAAGGGGCGCTGAATTTTGCCACGAGGCAGGAAATGGCAAAGTCACACAATAAAATGGTATTTGCTAATGCGCCTATTGTTCGGTAAATATTTCGGCATTGTTTTAGTTTCGAATTGGCCATATTCATTCAACCTGTTGTTGCCACAGGGGCAGTGGCATTTGTCCAGGGGCCTTACGTATGTATTTGGTCACCATTTAATCTCCCGGGATACATGTTTCATTGTTTGTGTTTTGCTGTTTTGCTGTTTTGGTGTTTCGTTATTCAATGTGGTGCAAATATTTACGGTTTGTCTGTCACTGAATTCCAAATCCGCTAAACGCAAATGCGATCTTTTCAAAAAAGGAAACAGCAAATAGCGATGGCTTTTGTAAATATGTTCTATGGTGGATGGATTATGCCATCAGATTACTGGTCGTGTTGAAAGGCCGCATTCATCATTTTGCCAAAGGAGTTCAAGGAGTCGATTGGGAAATCGCTCGACGTGATTAAGTGACCAAAGTGCTGAGCGTTCGACACATGTTGACATTTAATTTATTCGATTCGATTCGATACGATGCGATCCGAGTTGAATGCAGCATACCGAATTTCGTTGACTTTCAATGAATATTCGAGAGTTATTAATAATGTAAGAGGAGAGAATTTACATGGAAGCCACTGCAGTGAAGTGTGAGCGACTGCTGTTTTAATTACCAACCGTATTTAAAGAGTCCTGCGTTTTAAGTCATATTTCCCATGTCGTCAATCGTGAAAATTCACGATTTTCCTTCAGGCCTCAGATTGAAATATTTCCACGTCTGGCACGCGATGAATCGTGAAATTGCGTACAGGCGGATATAATTCGGAAAGGTTACAGGCCATTTGGCCAGACGACGCCACTTGAATATTACCAAAATGCCCTTTGGCAAAATGCATAGACCGACTCGAATCACCAAAAACCATATAGGGGAACCATAAACCAACGTTTATTTATCCACCAGCCAAAGCCGATCACAAACTGCATTTATTAATGGTGTGTACACAAAAGGAGACCTTTTGTAATTATCGCAAACAACTAAAATTACCCTGGCCAAATAAACAATACACATAATTGCCGATTGTAATTCCATAATACTTTGCTTAAGCCTTAGACACATGAATATTCCAGGTCGTTGAATAAACGATATGTGTTAAGTGAACTCAATCAGGGGTTTGTACCCCCTCACTTTTTGGGTTCCCGAATTCCATGTTCTTTTCGGCCAACATATTCCCATGACTAATGGTCTTCTCTTTGCCGCATTTGCGGACATTCATCTTGCCAGCCAATCCAACATGTCCTGCCCTTAATTAGTGCCATTTAAGCCCTTTTCGGACGGATTAAAAATGGTGCCGAATGCTGCAAATGAGGGAGCATTTATGCCGGAGCTCATCACTCGGATTTCCCCATTTAATATACAAATTACATATCTGTCAATGATTGCCTGCCATTGGCTTACTTTTCCAATTTGTCCGACGGAATCAAATCAGTCAAAATGCGTTATAAAGTGCAGTATGCTGTATTTATTAAATGCATAAATTTAAAAAATATAATTCACAATGCAGCGAGGCCGCTGGCAATTTAAAAATTATTTATATTGACAGCCTGAAAATTATTACGACGAATGTCCGCTGGTGAAAAACTATTTTCATTGTCTGAAGAAGAAAATGTAGGCGCCCCATTGTTTTGCCAAACAAAAGAACACGGGCTTTAAGGCATTTTTCATTTTAATTACTTTCCAATTAAGCTTTAATTCAAGGCGGTCCTCAATCCTTCGACTTGAGGCCTTGGCAAACGACTGAAAGGATATAACCAATCAAATCCAGAGAAATCATAATTAGGAAAGAGATCTGAAGTGCAGCTTGCAATCCGCACACTTAATTAATGAAAACACATGCCGAATGTGTTGGGAATTAATATCGTACGGCTCAAAAGCCAAGAAATCGAGAAAGGGAAAAATTACTTCCGATTCAGACCTTAATTAACATTTACTGTCAATAATCTCCACTGTCTGGCAAAGGCAGTATAATTTCGAAAAAAAATGCCAATGGCTCTGCCTTAATTGCATGTAGTGGCTTTAAAAGAAACACTGTCCGAAAGGGCTTTTCCCCCATTTTCCTCACCATTTTCACCTGCGTGTGCCGCCACAGGCTGGGAAAAGTAAACCGGCACGGGAAACTCTACTTATTTCGTACTTGAAAACTAACATGAACCCGATCCCCGGGAGCCAAAGATAACTTTGTACACTGTGTTGTCATTGCGGTTGCCGATTTTCCTGGCCTATTCCTCTGCACTTGCATTGCAGTTTAACCTGACGGCGCATTGCAAAATGTTGAACATTTACATCATGAACAAAGTTTTATCAGCCTTGTTGGTTTAAGAAAATTTCTACGTAAGTTGGGGCTTATTCCCCAAAATATTTAATGGAAACATGTAATAGAATATGTAAAAATACTTGTAAATCAATAGCTTATAGTAAGATTTTATTTATAAACTTTATAAACAAGGTTTTAAGTGTTTAGCAAAGTTAAGTTTAAAGTAGCATAAGGGTTATTAGATATGTCTAATTATTTCTGAAAATTATGGTTTAATGTGCAAAGTTTTGTAGCTTCCGAATGTCTAAAATTTTCCTTTGGCAAGTATTGTTTAAATAAATACAGAATATTAATCGTCCCTTGATCTAAATTTTTTTTAATGACTGAAATATAAGCGATTTATCAATGTTCTATTTTCTAAACTGATTTTGGACCTCTAATATACATACCTAAATCTCTTAGGCACAAAACCACTACCCTAATTCATAACAAATGAAAATTTTTCAATAGAAATTACAACAATTATAACAACTAAATTGACACTGCCAACCTTTTCAAGATTTTTGCCAGCTTTCCATTAACACAAAAAGTCTAAGTTCCTTCTTGAAGCCCAAAAATGTTGCTGCTAATTTCTTTCGACGGTCGCACATGCATTGCAATTTCTTGGCAAGTTGTGAGGTGACTTCGGGGGATAAGTGGGCAGGTGAGAAGGGGGGTGTATGGTTGCTCCTTTCATTTCTGTGGGGCAAATACTTCATAACAAGTTTGATGCAACTTTTAAAACATTTACGCCATTTTCACGTGTACGTGACCACGCATGGCAAACGCAAAAGTTGTACCCAGGACTACCCAAAAATACACACCCAAAACACACACACACACACACACACACATTCAGTGTGTTCTTAGGGGATTCACTTTATGGCTGCGGGGAGCTCTTTAATTGCAGCCAAGCGGGTGATTATTTTGGGAAGTTTTTTAGCTTCTATGGCAATGCCGAAATGCTTTGCGAGTGCGAATAAAAATTACAAATGCCTTGCACGTATTTATTAAATTCCGTTTGCACCGTTTTGGCTTATAAACTTTTGTATCCGCCCTAAATACGTGAATGTTCCTCTGCCTTTTTTTTGTTGTATATTTCTTTTGTACAGAAGCCACTTTGCATGCCAATCGAATCTGTATCACCCAGGCCAGCAATAATATTTCAATGTTTATTATTTGGCTCTGAATCAATAATTTAATATGCTACTGATTTTCGTATGCATCAGCCGTCAGTTTTTGGGCACGTAACCCCATTAAAAAGAGCTAATGTGATTTAATTCATTTGCATGCATTTTCCACACGGCAGAAAGGAAGTGCTTGAAACAAGTTTCAATTTGCATATCGAGCGGTGCAAATGGAAATCCCGTGAACAGACTGAACACTTCTTTTTTGAAAGAGTAATATTCAAAGGAACCAATTCAAATAGAATTTCATATTTACATGTATTTATTGCCTGACAGTGACTTTGTAATTTATGCAAAGCGCCTTTTAAATAGTAATAATACCACTTTTTATTTTAATTTTTGCCAAGAGCTTTTTAAGTAGCTACAAATTATTCATGTTTCAGTTGGCAACATCTTGACTTGATGCTAAGCAATCACTTATTATTTAAAAGTAAACACAGCTTGACATAACAGAGTGACATACGCATAATGTTTGCCTTTATGAAACTCATTTCATAATTAATTTGCCTTTTCTTGTGTTGATTACAACACGTATACGACACGTTGGCGGCAGATGACATCTGCAGGATATTAATTAACGCATTTCCAGGTGTCTCAACTCAATCAATGGGAAATTATTTAAGCAAAACCAGTTGACAATGTCGAGCAATTTGGAAAATCTGTGGCTTAACTAGTCAATTTAGGCCAGCTCTTCAGCTGAGCACTCAAATTCCCAGCCAGAATCCACATTTCGCCACAATCTCGCTTAAGCACTTGCCATGTTCCCAAGCTGGTGGGCGTTTTTTGGGGCGTGGCAATCAGTCAACGGGTGGCTGCTGGGGCATTTTGTCAAACGAAATCAGCTTCGACCCATGTGCCAAGTGAGTGGCCTCAACGCAAGTCTTATAAATAACCAAAAAAAAAAAGGGAAAATGGGATACTCTCCCAGCAGCAAATTTGCATGCGAAATGCTGCTGCCAAGCACACACTCTTTCTGGCATGTCAGCATTGGCTTAAGATCTGAGTTGCTGGTGTTATTCTCCCAGTTTTTCGGTTCCACAGTGTAAATGTGCATGAAATGCATCGTCAGGCTGGCTTTACCCTTTTTTCTCTCTGTCTGGCGTTACGGTTTCGTGCATTAACACGCACGCACAGAGGGCCAAAACAGAAACACACACACACACACACGAGTCCTTTGGGAGGACAAAACGCACTGTGAATGTGGAAGTGGTGTCCCTTCCCCTCACCCCTGTCCACTTCCGGTCCCCCGCATCCTGCGTCCTTTCTGCTCGTCGGTGTTCTGCTGTTCTGCTCCTGTGGCATTGTTTTTTATGCCCAGCAATTTCGGTGTGTCCCTTTTTCGAGGTTGCCTTTTTCGGGGGTGAATACACCGCACTGCAAGTGTGCTAAATGAAATTACTATAAATAGTAAATTCTCTTTAAACATTTATTTATTAATCTCAAAAAAACTAGGTCACTAAATGATAAGCTTTCCATCACAAAATTAAAATATCTTAGACACAAAATCTGAGGTTTTTTTTGATCTAACAAATGATTTCTAACTTTTTATAGTATTTGTGTTCTTCTGAGTTTTCCGTCGTTGCTCTAGAAGTAGAAATTTTGCATGTTTGATAATATTTAAATTTATTTTTATACACCAAATAATAAAGAAATACAAATTAAGCCTTTTGATTTTGGAATAAACCATCTAAGATGAAACTCCAGGATTTACAATAAGATCACACATTTTCTGCTATTATCTACCACTAAATTTTCTTCCACTTATATATACTAAAGCATGGCATTAATTACTCCATATTACTTTAAAATTGAGATGGATTTTCTGCTTAAAAATTAGAATGTTAGAAACCATTTTTCCCAGTGCAGAGGATAACCTGGTGCCCAGTTTGCCGTGAAACGGTTGAACATTTCTTAGCCATTTGGCTGGGCAAAAAGCGGTTGGACGAGAGTGCGTTGCGAGTTGTTATTTTCATCCTGGCCAAATCCAGTGGCAAGTAACTGCAATAACTTTGGCTGCGGATTAGGATGCTGCGGATGCACAATGGACGCTGATTGGGGGCGACTGCAGTTGCTACCGCAGTTGATGTTGCAATTGCTGTTGCAGTTGCAGCTGCAAATCTGCGGTGGCGCCTAATGATATGCAACAGTTCGCCACTAATGGCAGTTACTTGAGTGTAAATTCAAAAGCGGATTGCGGCTCTCTAATCCGGCAGCTAAATTATTTATTCTGCATTTGTCTTTGGCAATGTCATCGAATTGGGTTCACGGAGCTGCGGTCGCGCCATCCTGATAACTATTTGCCGCTTTCCCTTCGCCGAATATCCCTAAAATTTGGCATGGAAATTTCGTTTATTTTAATGGCATTGCCCCATGACCGGATTGTGTTTCCAGTTACCAGTTACCAGCTTCACCAGTTGGATCTGCCATTTATTGCCATTTTCGTTGTGCATTTTAAAACAATTACGCGGTTTCGCATTTGCGTCTGCCTTTGGTATCCTTTTTTCCACCAGGACCTTCGCCCTCTGCTCCGCTTTGTCGCTCCTCTGGGTTTTCTGGTTTTGCAGTTGCTACTCTTCGATTACGCTAGACTTAACAATGCGAGGAATTAAGCGAATTTCCTCTTTTCATTACTTGGAAATTGAAATTGGTTTTCACAACCGAAACACACACTCACACACACATGACGAGTGGAAACCTGAAGCGGTTAAGGCGGATACCACTCACTAACCAGATCCTAATTGATTCAGCCAAAGTTAAGGATTTATTGCCGCCAGCACAACGTTTTGTTAATGAAAAAAACCTGAAGTTGAACCGAGACACATTAGCGTACTAAATCTAGACATCGGGGCCATTGGGTGAGCTTAATGTTTTGCGGCACGGTTATATATCATGCGGTGATTTGTGGACTTAGCATAAAACCAAGCGGCCGGGCGACATCCCGACTCTCTGGCGACTTTGGACGGGTCGCGATAAATCAAGGCGCAGATCTCGGTTGGTAGCTCGGGGATATAGTGCATATATATATGGCTCCGTATGCGTGGCGAAACTTAATAAGAGATGCGACAACAAACAAATGATACAGATAGACGACAGACGGCGACAGTTGCGGGGGTGGGAAGCGGTAAATGCGGAAAGTGGGAAATGGAAAATGGGTAGGGGGAAAACTCTTTAAAGCCACTGCCTCGCTGCACAAGACATTTTTCACCGCGCTATATAGATTTCATTCGCTGAGGGATCGCCAAAGGGAGATATCAACGTGACTCTGACGGGAGTATTTTGATTTATTGCGAACAATGCCGGCAATGCCCAAGCCATCCAATTATACCGTTAGCTTTCATTATGTCACTGTGCTGTTTTCGGGGGGAAGATGGCGGCAACCGGATGTGCCGCCATATTGGGCCATTGTTACGCCATTGTCTATGCAGAGCACTCCGGCGGAGTGACAACACTGCGGTTTCGTCGGCAGGACTCATCCTGTCGCCTTAGCTACTCCCCTTCGAGGACTCCGCCTGATAAATCGTCAACGCGGCTTCCCTTTCACATGCTCTGACTTCATTATGGCCTAACAAATCGCCGGCATTTTGCATTCCTCGCCGGGGAAACGGAAACGGAAGGCATCTCCGAAAGAAACGGCGCACTGGGCCTTGTGGCCGGACGGCACAATGGTCGCAGGACATATAGACAATTTCATCTAATTTATACACATGTCTAGGCGACAGCGAAAATATGATAAGCCTATTAACATTGTTTTGGTATGGGAGTAGAGCTAATTTGTGACTCATGCAGGTCATCATTGTATTATTTTGATTGAAAATTCTTTACAATTTAATTATGAAAAAGAAAATCAACTTATTTTTCATTTACTTATTTATGTAGATTTTGAAATAAACAGTTAACACCAACTTAATTAAGTAATTACAAATTATCAAGACCAAATGAAAATCTTCATTCTAATTGTTAATATAATATATTAATTGCTTAGAATTGCTACACCTTAAAGAGACAAAAAGGAAATCTAATTTATTATACTTAAATTACAATTTTTTTAAATAGAAAATGTTATTGTTTGTTTGGCAAAAAGGTATATAATAGAAAATTGCTTCATTTACTTTTGTAGACAAAATGACCAACAACTTACTTTTTACTTTTCTTATTTGTGAACTTTAAATAAAATCAATTTAAGAAAAAATCAATAAATGGGAATTAAAATAACCAAACATTTAAGGTAGTTTTTGCTTAAATAAAATTACTCTGGTTTTTGATAAGAACCCTGTCTTATTCCGCATCCTTTCTTGCAGCCCTGCCATGGATCTAAAGACCGGCTCTCTCCTGGTTGCGCCCGCCGTGAAGAACTCCAGTTGCTCGCATCCGCGCTACTCCGGCCACAACTTCATCGCACACATTGGGATCGCGGAGACCATCGAGGCGGTACTGATTCTGGTCCTGACACTGGGCGTCATCGGGGCCAACTGCCTGGTCATCTTCGTCATCAACAATCGTCGCTATGCGGCCTACATACACCAACAGGTGAGATGGGAGCCATCTCATCCCAGGATGGATGTGGATGAGTCAGGTGGCTGAGTAACATCCCCCCCCATCATTGTATCCTGTGTTTATCCTTTGGCAGCCCCGCTATCTCCTCACCTCACTGGCCCTGAATGACCTGACAATTGGTCTGTTAATTACACCATTTGGTCTAATGCCCGCATTGTTCCACTGCTGGCCGTACGGAGAGATCTTCTGTCAGATACAGGTGAGTTTTGGGTGGTTTTGGGGCTGGGAGAGGTAACAGGGTCAACAGGTGGGGCGGAAGTACGATAATTTGTTGTAGAATACCGGGATTCCTCCTGTTGTTGTTGCTGGCCCAATGCGGTCAATTAACTCTCTCTTCACAATGCACGGTAATTGAAGGCCATAAGTGGCGGAGATGAAAACGGGAAAGCCCGATTATCAGCCGGAACAATGTGTAATGCTAATGTAAACATATTCAAGTGTGTGTAGAATTAAGTGGTGAATAACATGGTCCCAGTTGCTGATTATTCGATAAATATCCAGTTAACCCTTTTAATTAGTTAATTAACAAATGCACGAAAAGAAATTACTTTATTATTGAAGATCTAATAGGATTAAAGAAACTCAAATTAATATGCATGTTCAAGGAATTTCAATAAAGGGTTTTTTCTTTTAACTAAAATTAATTAACCCAACCAAATGAAAGTATAAAAATAAAAAAAATATGAATAACCTAATAATTCACTTCATACTAACATAATATGAATTCAAATATCTAAGATTTTTTGATTTATTATGTAATAATTCATAGCTTGTTCCCTAAAACGCGGCGGGGCATAAAAATAGTTTTGTCATGCTGGCATTTTCGATTCATATTTCTATTAAAACTTATGAGCTTTTTTATTGCCCCAGTAAGGTTATTGGCAAAACATACACGCGTTCGCCGCATAACTCACTGGTATTCAACACATACTGACGATTAATAATCTCGACGTATTAGCCGGGACGCCGGCAGAAAAATTCCATTACAAGTTTTTCATTTCGCCTCGGACAGCGGAAAAGTTTTGGGGCCAAAAGCCATAATATAAATAATAAACTTCTAAACTAGCACTAACGCATTTTCCGCATTTTCCAGGCCCTGCTGCGCGGCGCGCTTTCCCAGCAGAGCGCCGTTATCCTCGTTTGCATGGCCGTCGATAGATATATGTGTGCTCTACATCCGCGCCGCTACTACCAGCACTCGAGCAAAAAGGTAAGATTCTATATACATAGATATAGATATCGGAATGGGAATTCTTTTTCGGGTTACTCAGATAAGACACGCGCTGGTTCGATCCTTATCCTATTATTCTTATGCTCGCGCAAGGACAATAAACAAAGCGTTGGCGTAATTACAAGAAATCACGCGCCAATAAAAATCGACTATAACAATGGGAGGAAAACAACATCTACACAATATGGTTGGCGAGCCAATTACGCAGGCATAAATAAGGATAATGGGCTTTAAGCTGCTTGACAGTCATTAAACAAGCAACAACAAAACTGGTAAGAGGGGGGAAACGCCAAAGAGCAAGTGCAAAACAAAGCATCACGAAGAATGAAAAAGCAGAGTTGGCAAAAACCAACAAAAAATATACGAGAGCCAAGTCGTATAGACATTCGAAAAGTGTATAAAATGAGGATGAACAAAAAAAAAGGAGGGAAAAGTTGGCCTAGAGATTTTTTACGCGCAATGACTTCGGCAAAGGGGCGACGACCACAGCAAAGTCCTTTTTCCAGGACGAAGGCAGGCAAATGAAGCGGCACCTCCCACGGAAACCGCAGGCAGGGCCAAAAAGCAGCAAACGAGCCAGCAACTCTATTTCCCATTCCCCAGCAACCTGATTTATGGCTCCCGGACTGTAAACAAAAAGACAACTAGAAGACAGGCTAGGGACACCGAATCACAAATGTCCTTGTACCTAATAAATGAAAAAAAGCAATATAAATTGGTTGGATTACGAAAAAAACTAAACATTTCGGACTTTTAAACATTTTAACAATTTGTTGTCAAATATTAATCTTTTGTGCAAGGAACTTAAATTTACCATACTCAAATAATACCAAAATGTTTAAGGTGTCGTTTTTTATAATCCTTAATCGAGTTTATCGCTCAGTTAAAATGTTATAGTAACTTAACCCACGTAAAAATCATTTAAAAAACTAACATATTTATTTACAACTGAATTAAATTCCTAGAAAAAAAGAAAAAAGAGCATTAACAATTTCTCAAAATGTAATCAATGGCTTTCTCCCCCAGATTAAGTTTCAATTTTCTTTGTTGTCTTTCGGTTTTTTGGAAAAAGTTGTATCTTAAACTAATAAAAGAAAATACAATCAGGCTTAATAAAACAATGGGGAAACAGAGAAATACCAATAGTGAAAAATAAATTTACATAAAATTGCTCTGCAATTTTTTATGGTTCAAAAATCGGCGCCATTTGCGTTTTTTCTGGCCATCTGGCCTCCAAAATGGGGCAAGTGGGCGAAATTGGCACACTGCCACGCCCCCATTTTTGTGAAAATAGTGTGCGGACTGTCGAAAATTAATAAATGGATGCTGAATGGGAAATACTTTAAATGCAAGAAAAAGAAATGCTCGGTGGAACTTGGTAATGGCATCAGAAACTTTTGACTTTCGTTTTTACTTACTTTTAAAAGTGCCATAAATTCAAATGCAGTCTTGAAAAATGATTTCAATTTATGACTTTTTTTTTGTAAAAGCAAGAAGTAAATATTAAATAAATCGAACGAATTCGGTTGTATAACTTAAACTTTGACTAATTTATCAATCACATTTCGTAATAAAATTATTTTAAAATTCAAAACTAATAATTGTAAGTGAATTTTCCGAGTGCCCGTATTAATTAAACTCCCACTGGGATGTGCTCTACGAAAAACTTCGGCATTGCAGCTTAATAAAATGTTTACATTTCAAAAAATATTCCCTTATTGTTTGGCCCCTCAGACTGTTGGTTTTCCGCTTGGCAAAAGTTTTAAATATAATAGCGTAAATTAAATGAATCACAGCCATGGTCCGTTTCAAAGAGACACAGACAAAAGTTGTTTCTCCGTTTTTTTGCTAGGACTTTTTGGCACTTTGGATGGTAGGGCTATTTTCATTTTGTGCAGGTGGCAACCGCTGAGGGACAGGACAGTATTCCTCCATTTTCCCTGTCAGAATGCTGCATTTAGTAACTCAGTCAGTCAGTTACGATTGTGGCAGCACTTCTTCCTTTTCCGAAAAACGGAAGTATCGCTTTCCCTCTGTGGTCAGCACCCTTCACCAAATGTTTTCAACATAATCAAAAGATTTTCATTTATTTGTGGGTCTTTTTTGGTTCGTTCCTGATTGTCAGATGAAAGAAATATTCCTAAATGAGACAAAAGTTGACATTTAAGTTCTATAAATTTGGGACTGAAGTAGAAATTATGTAGGATAAAATATGTAAAACATTTAGGGATTTTAAAATCTTTAAAGTTTTTAAATCGCTTGGAAAGGTGTCTAAAAGTATGCAATGAATAAATAAACCTCGGATTCAGGATATCCAATGAACTGTTGCATACTTTTAGACACCTTTATGTGTGATTTCTGTGGCACCCACCATTATATGTTTTCAATCTATTAAACACCGAATCTCGAAACACCTAATGTCCAATAATAGCCCCGAACAGATGTTATTTCGGCTTGATATTTGATACATATCTCCTGAACTGCGCCAGAAACGTGCTTTCAACCGCTTCGCCAGTCATAAATCAATTCACATCTGGCGGAAATGGGCTCCACTAATTGTGTATTCATTTTGCAGGGTTGTGTTGCCATACTGAGTTTAACCTGGATTATCAGTCTGACGGTGTTTGGCTTTCTGGTGCTGCCCAAAGGTGAGCCCCCCATCGTGATTAGCCAGCCATCAATATGCTCTCGAACACGTCAAACCGTATATGTTTATGCGCAGGTTACTACTTCAACAATACGGGGCTAATGGCCTGCGAGCCCTTCTACAGCAAGCCCTCGTATCGGATATTGTCGACGTGCGCCCTCTACTTTCCCACGACGATGGTGCTGATGTACTGCTACGGCTCCAGCTTCCACATGAGCCGCTTCCGGCTGAACGATCCGACCATGCCGCTCACGGCCGCCGCCCACCACCCACATCCCCATCCCCATCCCACCGCCGCCCAGCAGTTGCAGATGCATCAACACCACCAACAGCAGCAGCAGCAGCAACACCATCAGCAGGCGGGATTGCACTCGCACCTCTACCACGGCCACTCGCACCATCCTCATCATCCAAGCCACACGGGTCACCCTAGCCACCCTAGCCACCCAAACCACCCAAACCACCCAAACCACCCAAACCACCCAAGCCACCCCCACCACCATGGCCACCCCATGGGCCATCTCGGCATGGCCATGAGCATGGGACTGGCCGGAATGCCGAACATGACAAACAAGATTACCAAAAAGGTGAGTCCGTAAGTGAACCAAGTGGGCCAAAAGGAGGCGGGCTGCAAAACAGTTTGTTCAAGCGAGCGAGTTGGGGATTAAGTTTAGCAGTAAATATTACTGGCTTTGGCTGCACGGGCTAACAAATTGTTAAAGCTATCCGTATGCATACTTAAAACTTAAAGACTTTTCGTTTTTAGGACAGGCTTATAAATAAGTATTGAATTTCACTTGGTAATAGCTACTAGCAAATTAAATTTCAAAAGTTATACTTTAACCTTTAAAAATATTTTAAAAAAGAAATCTAAAATGGTTGAATGAGAATTTTAATGTTTTTAGGTTCAATTTTTTACTTATACATTTACATTTTTATCTAAGTTCCAGAATTAGATTGATATCATTTCCGCTTTTTTAAACGAGGAATATTAAAACATAATATAAACGCTGTTCTAATTATGCATTGTTCATTTTCTGCAAAAAATTGTATGCAATCAATAAGATCGAAATAGGAAGTTTCAAATAAGTTATGAGTTTATTGTTAATTTTACATATTTCAATAAAACAGCATTAATTAAGTTCCTATAGTTTTGCAGCAACTAAAATGAAAGTAGATTCGGTTACGCCTTCTGGGAATATTTAATAATATAATATAAATATGAGTTCCTTTCAAATAAAGAATGACAAAAAAAGAAAGGAGAAAATATAAAAGGCAAAAATTAGGTTAAATATATTGAACAAAATGAGGGGAGTGAGTCAGCCCCTCTTATCATCAAAATATGTTATGAAGCAATTGTAACATTGTTACCTCTTTAATTGCATTGCCCCACATATTGGCCCAGATTGTTCCCATCCAGGAGAAGAACTCGAGCGGATCCACCTCACGTTCGATGGCTGCCATCTCGCTGGGCTTCATTGTGATGGTCACTCCGTGGACAATTCAGGAGATAGTCACTGCCTGCACTGGATCCAAGGCAAGTGTCCCATTGGCTTTCCATTGCGTACAACGCGGCGCATACGTAATGAGGCCACGTCTGGTTCATCAGTTCTGATTTTGTGACATTCTGTGTTATCTGTGTTATTTGTGTTAACCTGCAGTTGCCGCCGTTCCTCGATTTCCTGGTCACCTGGACGGCACTGAGCAATAGTTTGTGGAACCCCTTCATGTACTGGCTGCTGAACTCCGATTTCCGCCGACTGAGTCGTCAACTGATGCCCAACAAAGTGAGTTTGCCTTTTGCTTTTGCGGGGGTTAATTTACAGCATCTCCGATCCGAAGTGATGTTCAGTGTCTGTTTCAGCAGCAAATCTGTCATAAGCCCTGATTGATTGATTCGCTTATCCCTATTCCAAACACCCCAGCCGCACATTCATTGACCTCCCCGAATCCCAAATATGGGTATTTCACCCAAGTGCACATCCTGCAGCTCGCATATTTTCTGGATGCAAACTGACAACTTTGCGAGAACAAAAACGGCTATGTATGCGAGTGCTCCCAACTCTGGGAAAACCCCCATAAATCCGTAAACCGAAGGTGTAAGCCCCAGGAAGCTGGCAGACTGGCTCCGGCAAAGTAAACAATCAACAGACACAGCAGCAGCAGCAACAAAAATAACAGGTCCTGCAAAGTGATTTTGAATTATGAAAGAGCAAATCCAAAACGGCATTTACATCCACATGGCCCCCATCCCCGAAAATCCTTGATTCTATTTTGGGTAAACGCAGTCAAGTTGCATGATTTACTTCCGGAGAACCCGGGGGTCAGTCCGTGGAATATTTATGGCACAACCTTGTGCTGTGCCGGAATAAATGCGAATTTAAAATCCTTATTAATTTTTGTGCGAGTCGAAATTTATGATGTCCTCCCCCTTTTTCCATTCTCTGTTTCAGTGCTTCCCCCACGAGGATACGCCCGAGCACAAATCAGGCTGTTGTCACATCAATGCTAACGATTTCGAAATCACAACGCTTCCGATTCCCCCGGAACCGCCATCATCCCGACCTCCAGGAGGAGGAGGAGGAGGTTCGGCCAGTGGCGGAGGAGCAGGCAGTGGCGGAGGAGGAGGAGGAGGCGGAGGAGGAGTGGCCAGTTCCATTGGTGGCTCTGTTTTGGGCATTTGTGCCCGCTCGCGGGCAAACAGTTTGAGCCGCAGTGCCTCACAGTACATCCGTGGCACGATGGGCGGTGGCATCCATGGCCATCAGGCGGCGGAGGCCTTCTCTGCCACACGGCCCGACATCGAGGGCCTCTCCGAGAAGTACTGGGGCGAGATCCTGGAGCGCACCGTCAGCTCTGGCAATCTGAGCGCCATGCAGAAGAACCTGCCGCCCCACCTGCCCTACACCCACCACCTGGTCCACCAGCTCCACCAGCCGCAGCAGCACCACCAGCAGCAGACCACCTCCTTCAGCAAGGCCAGCGATCTGCAGCTGAATCTGAATCTCAGCCAGGCCGCCACGGCCGTTGATCTGGGCAAGTTCTCCAACTCGGAGCCCAAGTTGTGTGAGCACCTCTTCCACGATGTCAACTGTGCCAAGAGCAAGGCCGCCAATGGAGGGGGAGTCCTGGATCTGGAGTCCTCCGGCAAACTGGCCTGTGGGCGCAGCATTCCGGACATTTAGTACGCAGAGGATGTGATCTTGGCCAAGAGCCAGCTGCTGGCCCGCCAGGCCCAGAAGTGCTCCCACCATCCGCTGCACCAGCAGGCCAAGATTAGGACCCATCCGCACACGGGCAGTCTGCGTTTCAGCCGGATTCGGGCCGCCTGCCACAGTCCGCCGCCGGAGAAGTCCGGCTTTCCACTGGCCGAGTACCGCAAGTAGGATTGGGAGTCCCCAGGGGGGAAGGTCCAACCAGGCGGGGATTGGGGAGTGAGATCGAGCGAGTATCCATAAGCTTCATTAGGTGTATGTGCGTGTGAGTGTCTATATAATATCGCATGAGCAAACCATAATATGTGTGTTGTCTATTAGGCTTAAGAACTGCGAGTCGGGCTTTCAGTTTCACAGAAATTTTGGCTTCATTTAATGTTAGAATTTTTACTTATTTAGCCACTGGAATAGGTTATTTTAAATGTAGCTTATTTGGTTAATGCCATTTTCCATTATCAGCTACTTTCCTTTGATTAAACAAATTTAAATCTAATAAAATCTGTGAAAATGCAAAGCCTATGAAGACCCCTAAAAGCATGGGATTGGCAATAATTTCTTTGAATTTTTTAATTTACAAATCTGATTAGCTAGACTGTTACTTTTTCTACTTTAAGCTTTTGCCTTCCATAAGCTACTTTTACGACTATGCCCCTCCAATCGGAATCAGCCAAATTAAGCAGATGTTAACCATAGTAAGTGTTCATTCAATGTTTGTGATACCCTAAGTTTCCCAGCCAAACATACATATATACATAAATTAATCATAATTGTTGGGTGTTGTGCGTGTGCATCTGCTTAATCGAATATAGAATAGATTGTAAATGGTTTAGGTCAACGTGGTTGACCTCTGCCGTGCACTCAGAAACCCAAGGATATAATAAAACAAAGAGATATCAGACTTTCCTCTCAGATCCTGCTAGAAATTCGAAATCACTTCCTCCTCAATTCCTTACCGTATAAGGATCAAATGTAGTCTCTGATATTGGCGGACCTTAAAGCGTTGTGGTTAATCATAGTTCTAGTTCCATAGCTGCAGTCGTATACCAAATTACTCACTGTTCTACGAATCAAAATCAAATCCTAACTTTGTGATTGTCAAGAATTTAAGTCGGTTGATGTGAACATTATTGTTAAATCATTTTTAATTTGTAGCTAAGTAATGTAATAGTTAATGCAAAATAAATTTACAGTTTAAGTACGTCTATTTTTAGTTATTTAAACGCGAGATGTTTAATAAGTAATGTATGTATTGAATACGCAAAACAAAAAAAATGGATTTAAATCAAAATAAATAAATATCACTAAAACGATTTGCATAAAGTTTGTTTTCCCACTGCTTTGCAAAAATTGCCGCTCTGGCTCACTCAAAAGGTAATTTCATGGCAATTACGACGAAACCGTTTAAAAAGGAAGCCAACAAATGGATCCTAAAAAGTAACAACAACAGAAATGCCAATTACATAAAAAAATACCAACGAAACTCGGTCGAACCGTTGCTAAATAAATTAAAAATTATTTAAATTTGATTTTTATTGTGCCACCGAGCTTCCACGAATCCCACTGCCCCCAGATGACAACAAGGCCCAAATGCAAATTAATATCGCATACTGCGTTTAGATTTTCATTTGCCTGGGACGAAGGCAAAAAAAAACACAAAAAAAAGAAAGGACGAGACCGTCGGAAAATGCAAGATAAACGAACAAGAAAAGTTTGAAAACTAATTTTCGCAAAACAATTTTCAGAAGCCGCATTCCCCACCCCCCTCCACCACCCAAGGGCCACTGGTTTCTTTGGCAATTTGAATCTCAAACTGAATCTGGATGTGGATTCTTTTGCGTTTCTTTCGTTACCGAGAAATTACACGCCTCGCTGCATTTTGTAACAATAATCGCCGGTGTTTGGCGTCTGACCACGCCTACAGCGCCCCCGCGAATAGCCCACATTGCCCCCAATGAAAATTTTCGGTGCAGAAATTCACGCCGCACAACCGAAAAAACTTTTCGCATGAAAGTCAACTTTTCCTTTTTCTTTCTTGATTCCCATTTGTTCGCCATCTGAGTTTTCTGTATAATTTGACGCCTGCCGGGAATTGGATTGTGCACCATTTGGTCTCGCACTCCTGCTCCACGAATCTCTCCTCCATGGTTTTTGCCTAATTTGATTAACACTAATTGGGGTTCATCTAATTGCGGATGGCCTAAGTATCAAAGTATCATGTGCTGCAATGGAACCGTTTGCAGGCTTCAGAAACAAATAATGACGGAAATTAATTGCGGAAATTATACAAAACTCCCGTGACATAGAAGTTATTAGGCTGTATAATTTTTCGGCTTTTTATTGTTGGTCATTTAATTGGAGAGGAAAGTTTTTAATACTTTGTAACATTAGAAAAAATTTTAAGTAATTCTTAATAGATAAAATAGCTAACAAAATATTTCATTAGACCTAGTATAAATTATAACTATAAATTAGTTATAAATTATATTAAGAAAGAACAATTTCGATTTCCAATGAATTAAAGCTCAACGAATATTTTCAATAATGTACCACTTTTTAAGTTATTTGAAAAACATTAGTTTTGTGTATGTGATTTTGTATTCAAAATCTTTTACGAAGTTAAAATAAACATTTCTATGATATTCAAATTTCCTTTCTACTTCCAACAGAACTAAACTAATTGTTTTTCAACATTATTGTTGATTTTGATATCGGAAGCCTAACGAAATAATAGGTGTGCATTTAAAAAACAATTACAAGACATAATAATTGATACTATGGATGATTTTAATACAGCAATGCTTAATGTTTATTTAATAAGTATAATTATATAAAACAGTTCGCAGAAAACACGAAATGAATGTGGCCCAAAAATTGACATTTTATTTCTCTTCAGCTTTTTATCATTATTTATTGAAATACTAAGCATTCAAGATAAGGCTTTTTGAAGAAATGTCTTTTATTTTTAGTATTCATGTGATCGGTTATCTGTGTCAATAAAAGGTTTAATGATCTAATACTCCAATAATATGATTCAAATTAGTTTACTGGTCAGTATGTTTGTTAAATCTTTCGGGCTATATACTTTTTGTTGTTTGTTGGTTTTTTCTATTAAATCTTCTACAAAGGTAAAATAAACATTTGTAACGAACTGCGTCTTAGCAAAGAATATCCAATCCAATAAAAGTAGGTAGTCTCCAGTTGGCAGAGGAACGGGGATCTTGACCACATGGAAATCACTTAACATCTGCAAGCCCTAAAAATTAACACTATTATTTAAAGTTTGGGTCACACATTTATCATAAAACGATCTCACCGAATAAGGACAGGTATGATTCACCGTGGATACATCCTTAATCATATTGTAGATGATCTTGGCGACAGGGTTATTGTTTTTTCTCATAAAATCGCAGGCATTTATTGTGATATCAAACAGAAATGGCTTATAGCCATTGGCCTTTTTCATAAGCCTAATTCTAACGGAAATGTTGTTAGTTGGTTCCGAGAGGGTTGCATTTATATTCAAGCTAGTCTTGTTACGGGAATAGGCCTTCAGACGACAATAATGAATAACGACCCACGATTCATTAAGAGACTTACAGACTGCATTTGTCATTTTCACAAAGGGTGCCTCCTGAAAATACATAGAAAATATTTATAATTATTTGTTGTAACTAATTTTGATCATGTATTTATCTGCCTTACACTACAGACTAGAAAAGCAACTAAAATCGAGACTCCAAAAATTATAATTCTACGATCCATGGCCGGGCACCTGTGAAAGACTGCCGATACGCAGCCAATTTTTGTGGACTTATTTGCTTCATTGACTTATATAACAAGCGATTATTATAATAATTGTAGCATGACAATGTTAAATATTAATAAATATTTTTAAAAACTTCCTTTTATTAATTACAGACAATTGATCAAGTTTTTTTATATATTCAAGCCTGTTTTTTCTTTGTTTGCTTTTAGTTCTTCAACAAAATTGGACGGCGCAGAATACAACAATATTTTTGGAGAATAAAAAAACATCGTAGTATATGGCTGCTCACTTGGTTTATAAATTTATACACAAAGCCATACTCGAGTTTCTCAACGGTGAGATACCTGTCTCTGAGGTACCTATTTCAAGAAAAGTTGCACAAAAGGGCAATATAAAAACATTGAATGGATTACAACCCAAATACGGTAAACTTTAAAAATCAATCGGAATGATTTAGTCTAGATATATAAATAATGAACGAGGAAAACGTTGTCGGTCAAGGTTAAATCATTGTAATTGTCTGTCCTTGTATGGTAACAGTTTTTTTTTATATAATCATAATTTTGTATTTTAATATTATATCTTTTATTTTTGATAAAATAATACAAATTTGTATGTTTGAAATTTAAATAGTTTAAAGTTCAAGCCAGGTGTTTTAACCATCAGGCCGGCATAAGTGATCAATTCGGCTACATTTCCAACTCATTTTTAGTACTTAAATAGGACCATCAAGGAAATGTCGTTGACATCAGTATTTAATATAAAATCGCTAGATGCAAAGCAAAGTAAATTCTCCGTTTATAAAGTTAGGTCGGCAGATATTTCGATGATAATTTTATTTACTGTAAACATATTAAGTTACATAAAAACAAATTTTATTTCCCACTACGGCCTCATATTTTTCTTTATCCATTGGTCATATTCACCAACGTTCGTGAAGACATCAGGCAAATTATTCACACCACATGGACGTCCACCAAAGGCCAAAATTCCATGCAGAACCCAAACACCATGATGGTATCCCATCAGAGGTTCTCCGCCATCCACGATACAGGGGGTATCCCTGGAATGATCGGCGCAAATGTGACTTGGATCCACGACGATGTCCACCTGTGAGTATCTCGCACGACACTGATCGTTATTCAAATACGTGACCAGTTTAGTCTGCCTCTTGGTACTGGGGACGTCATTTAAGAGTCCCCATCCTGCCACGATCAACGGATGACCTTCACGCAGTCTTAGTTGGCCCACAGTCGGGGGCAGACAAATAATATTCCACGTATAAAAAATTTTGCTCTTCAAACGGATTAAGGCAATATCGTTTAAGAAATTAGGTTCGCCGATAAAATTTTCGTGAACATGGGTCTCTTCGATATCCAATATTACAAATTCCGCTCCAAAACGAGTGCTATTATCGCCCAATCTCACAGACACACTAAAAAAAATAAAATATTAATGAGCAATCACTAGAATTAACTTGATTATATAAAGTATTAAATTAAATGATTATGCAAGAGAATATTAAAATACTGCATAAATAATAATATACCATACAAAGTTTTCATTAAAAACTTCTCCAGCAGACACATACAAATTATAAATTTAACAAACATATAAACAATTACTAAAATTTATTTCAAGGCCAATAAGATAATTTGTATATGAATCAGGACAAGAGTAATTAACAATTTCTTACGGTCTTCCCATATCGAACATTGTCACACAGTGGGCTGATGTTAAAACGTATCGTTGATTGATCAGGGATCCAACACACGGAGTAAGCAGATCAGCTCCATTTGGAGGACGGTACTGCACCACTACCAACCAGGGAAACTCACTATCACCTCCACAAATATCAGGACCAGGAAGCTCAATTGAAGCTGAAAATAAAATTATTTTTTTTAGTTGGATTAAAGTCAATAAATGTCAGAATTTTGTTCACACAGCTTAATTCTAAAATATACGTATCGTATTGAAGATATTTAATATTTAAGAATAATAAAAGCTTCGATTTACTCAAAAAGGCACGGAGTTTTTACGTTTAATTTATCAGGATCTGCCAATTTTTGAAATACTTGGGATCAAATTAACTTGCACAGGATACTTTTGATTGGTTTTATTTTTTAAAATTTTTAAGAAGATTCCCAAAGTCTACTTAGCACTTACCCTGGACAAATGCCTGACTGACAATCTGAATAATCAGAAACACAGCAACGAACACCCTCATTTTACTGCGACTGTGCTTGATCACACTCGACTTCGATCTGTTCTAGGTGTTCTCGTAAACAACCGACTCTTAGTTTCCAAATGGATGAGCTTTTTATAGGCGTTGGAAGAGATTTGGTGACGGTCTTATCAACAATATAAGTCAAGGTCATAAGTAAAATATTTGTAGTTGCGCCATTGACAACAACAACATAATCTAAAGACTTTTTAATTTTTGTATGATCTTTCTGACAGCGTTGTTATCAGCAAAAAAAATCAATGGGGAGCGCTATTGTTGAGTGCCAATTTTAAAATCGTATCAGCGAAAATTCTCTTATTTATATAAAGTTTTGGAAAAATATTAATACTTTTTTGATAATGTAACGTTTTGAAACTAGTGGCTTAACTAAAAAAAATGTTTTTCTTACACCACAATCGTTATATAAATTACGTATTTTGGGAAGTCTTTGAAATTAGTATATGTTAATTCAAAAGCAAACTTAGCGAGTATGCGGAGGAGATTATTCATTACACCGCCAACTGTGCATATCGTTTCCAAAATCAAGAAGGTAGCTAAATATGTTTAAATTATTTTTGATTAAATGATTACAGTTTTTAGGTTTGTAATTTAAAAAATCAGGTGTTTTAACCCTCAGTCCGACATAATTGGATCAATTGAGCTGCATGGTCGAAGACCTGTTGCATTCTAAAAATCATTTTCGAATCTAACTTATTGAAATATTAAGCATTCAAGATACGGCTTTTTGAACAAATCAATCAGTGTCAAGCTGAATAATATCCAACATGTGTTTCGAAATAAAAGGTTTAATGATTTAATACTCTATTGATAAGATTCAAATTAATTTAGTGATGAGAAAGTTTGTTAAATCTTTCGTGCTATATACTTTTTGTTGTTTGTTTGTTTTTTCTATTAAATCTTCTACAAAGGTAAAATAAACATTTGTAACGAACTGCGTCTTAGCAAAGAATATCCAATCCAATAAAAGTAGGTAGTCTCCAGTTGGCAGAGGAACGGGGATCTTAAGCACATGGAAATCACTTACCACCTGCAGGCCCTACAAATTAACACAATTAGTTAAAATTTAGGTCACACATTTATCAAAAACGATCTCACAGAATAAGGACAGGTATGATTCACCGTGGATACATCCTTAATCATATTGTAAATGATCTTGGCGACAGGGTTATTGTTTTTCCTCATAAAATCGCAGGCATTTATTGTGACATCAACCAGAAATGGCTTATAGCCATTGGCCTTTTTCATAAGCCTAATTCTGACGAAAACGTTGTTAGTTGGTTCCGAGAGGGTTGCATTTATATTCAAGCTAGTCTTGTTACGGGAATAGGCCTTCAGACGACAATAATGAAAAACGACCCACGATTCATTAAGAGACTTACAGACTGCATTTGTCATTTTTACAAAGGGTGCCTCCTGAAAATATATAGAAATTATTTATAATTATTTTTTGTAACTAATTTTGATCAGTATTTATCTGCCTTACTAGAAAAGCAACTAAAATCGAGACTCCAAAAATTATAATTCTACGATCCATGGCCGGGCACTTTTGAAAGACTGCCGATATGCAAATAAGTTTTGTGGACTTATTGCTTCATTGACTTATATAACAAGCGATTATTATAATAATTGTAGCATGACAATGTTAAATATGTATAAATATTTTTAAAAACTTCATTTTTATTAATTACAGACAATTGATCGAGTTTTTTTTTTATTCAAGCATGTTTTTTTCTGTTAGCTTTGAGTGGAAAGTTCATCAATAAAATCCTCAAAAAAATGGAGAATTTGAAAATATTGTGGACTATAGCTGCTCATTTGATTTATAAATTTATAGGCTATATTCGAGTTTCTCGACGGTGGGATACCCTTCACTGAGTGACCTATGACAGGAAATGTTGCACAAAAGGGCAATATAAAAACATTGATGATAATTTTATTTATTGTAAACGTTTTAAGTTACATAAAAACGTATTTTAATTCCCACTACGGCCACATATGTTTCTTTATCCATTGGTCATATTCACCAACGTTCGTGAAGACATCAGGCAAATTCTTCACACCACATGGACGTCCACCAAAGGCCATAATTCCATGCAGAACACAAACACCATTATGGTATGCCATCAGAGGTCCTCCGCCATCCGAAATACAGCGGGTATCCCTGGAATGATCGGCGCAAATGTGACTTGGATCCACGACGATGTCCACCTGTGAGTATCTCGCACGACACTGATCGTTATCCAAATACGTGACCCGCTCATACTGCCTGTTGGTACTGGGGACGTCGTTTAAGAGTCCCCATCCTGCCACGGTCAACGGATGACCTTCACGCAGTCTTAGTTGGCCCACAGTCGAGGGCAGACAAATAGGTTTAATATTCTTCGAATAGGAAACCTCACTCTTCAAACGGATTAAGGCAATATCTTTCAAGAAATTAGATCTGGTAAAATCTTCGTGAACATAGATCTCTTCGATGTCCAATATTACAAATTCCGCTCCAACACGAGTGCTATTATCGCCCAATCTCACAGATACACTAAAAAAAAAAGAAAATATTAATGAGCAAACACTAGAATTAACTTGATTATGTAAAGTATTAAATTAAATGATTATCCTAGAGAATATCAAAAATACTGCATAAATATTAATATACTATAAAAAGTTTTCATTAAAAACTTCTCCAGCAGACAAATAAATATTATAAATTTAACAGTTTAACAGTTAACAGATAACAATAGCCAAAGATTTCAAGACCAATAAGATTATAGTTTTTATACGAATTAGGCCAAAAATAATTGATCAATTTCTTACGGTCTTCCCATATCGTACGCTGTCACACAGTGGGCTGCTGTTAAAACGTATCGTTGATTGATCAGGGATCCAACACACGGAGTTAGCAGATCACCTCCATTTGGAGGACGGTACTGCACCACTACCAACCAGGGAAACTCACTGCCAATCACCTGATTATTGCCTGATACGATCCGGTGCCCTACGACATCACCTCCACAAATATCAGGACCAGGAAGCGCAATTGAACCTGAAAATAAAATCATTTTTTTTAGTTGGGCGTGCATCCCAATATATCAAAGTCAATAAATGTCAGTATTGCGTTTACACAGTTTGATTCTATAATATAATAAATATTAAAGATATTCAATATTTAGGAATAATAATTTACTCAACAAGACACAGAGGTTTTACGTTGAATTTAGGAAAATGCAATTCAGGATCTGTCAATTTCCTTTTTTACTGCTTGCAATCGAACCACCTTGCACAGGATACTTTCTTGATTTCTAGGATATTTCCTAAAGTCCACTTAGCACTTACCCTGGATACGTGCCCCACTGACAATCTGAATGATTAGAGAAACAGCAACGATCACCCTCATCACTGTGCTTGATTACTCTCGACAACTGACTCTTAGTTTCCAGTTCATGAGCTTTTTATAGGAGAGATTTTATGTCGGACTTAAATAAAACGTAAATTCCCAGAAACTTATCAACAAAATAAGTCAGAATCATAAGTAAAATATTTGTAGGTTGGCCTTTACGAACTTCTGTTTGATGGATGGGAGTTTCCATCTGTTCGTACAAAAAACAATTTCGTTAAATTAACGAGATAATAAAAAGACTATTTAATTTTTGTAGGATTTTTTTGACAGCAAAAAATAACAATAAGGAACGCCATAGTTGAGTGCCAATTTCAAAACCGTATCAGCAAAAATTTTCTTATTTATAGTTTTGGTAGAATAATAATATATTTTGATAATGTAACGTTTTTAAACTAGTAGCTTAACTAAAAAACATGTTTTTCTTACACCACAATCGTTATATAAATTACGTATTTTGGGTAGTCTTTGAAATTAGAATAAGTTAATTCAAAAGCAAACTGAGCGAGTATGCGGAGGAGATTATTCATTACACCGTCAACTGTGCATATCATTCCCAAAATCAAGAAGTCTGTATTGATAAGATTCAAATTAGTTTAGTGGTCAGTAAGTTTGTTAAGGCTTTAGTGATATATACTTTTTGTTATTTGTTTGTTTTTATACCCTTGCAGAGGGTATTATAATTTTGGTCAAAAGTGTGCAACGCAGTGAAGGAGACATCTCCGACCCTATAAAGTATATATATTCTTGATCAGGATCACCTCCTGAGTTGATATAGCCATGTCCGTCTGTCCGTCTGTCCGTCTGTCTGTCCGTCTGTCTGTTTCTACGCGAACTAGTCTCTCAGTTTTAAAGATATCGAATTGAAACTTTGCACACACCCTTCTTTCCTTTGCACGCAGTATATAAGTCGGAACGGCCGGGATCGGCCGACTATATCCTATAGCTGCCATATAACTGATTGATCGGAAATGCCATAACTCTGCTGTTTGTTAAGTTAGGAAGTTGGGACTTTCTATGGGTTTTATATTTGGCCAATCAATCCGACGTACCAAATTTCATAAGGATCGGCCGACTATATCTTATAGCTGCCATATAACTGATTGATCGGAAATGCCATAACTTTGGTGTTTGTAAAGTTAGGAAGTTGGGATTTTCTATGGGTTTTATATTTGGCCAATTAATCCGACCTACCAAATTTCATAAGGATCGGCCGACTATATCTTATAGCTGCCATATAACTGATTGATCGGAAATGCCATAACTTTGGTGTTTGTTAAGTTAGGAAGTTGGGATTTTCTATGGGTTTTATTTTTGCCTAATCAATCCGACATATCAAATTTCATAAGGATCGGCCGACTATATTCTATAGCTGCCATATAACTGAACGATTGGAAATGATATAACTTTGGTGCTTTTAAAGTTAGGAAGTTGGGATTTTTTATGAGTATTAAGAATGCATTATGAATGATTTTGGAGAATATAATTTGCAGAATATTCTGCAAGGGTATTTCAACTTCGGCTCCGCCCGAAGTTAGCTTTCCTTTCTTGTTTCTAATAAATCTTCTACATATGTTAAATAAACATTTGTAATGAACTGCATCTTATCATAGAATATGCAATCCATTAAAAGTAGGTAGTCTCCAGTTGGCAGTGGAACGGGAATCTTGAGCACATGGAAATCACTTATAGTCTGCAAGCCCTACAAATAAACACGATTAGTTAAAATTTAGGTCACAAATTTATCATAAGACGATCTCACCACAAAGGGACAGGTATGATTCGCCGTGGATACATCCTTAATCATATTGTAGATGATCTTGAAGATGGGATTATTATTTTTTCTCAAAAATTGGCAGCCATTTATTGTAACATCAACCAGAAATGGCTTATAGCCATTGGCCTTTTTCATAACCCTAATTCTGACGAAAACGTTGTTAGTTGGTTCCAGAAAGGTTGCATTTAAATGCAAGCTAGTCTTGTTACGGGAATAGGCCTTCAGTCGACAATAATGAAAAACGACCCACGATTCATTAAGAGACTTACAGACTGCATTTGTCATTTTCGCAAAGGGTGCCTCCTGAAAATATATAGAAATTATTTATAATTATTTTTGTAACTAATTTTGAAACTAATTCTGATCATTTAATTTAACTGCCTTACACTACAGACTAGAAAAGCAAATAAAATCGAGACTCCAAAAATTATCCATGGCCGGGCACCTGTGAAAAACTGCCGATACGCAGCTAAATTTTGTGGACTTATTGTTTCATAAGGTTATACAACAATCGATTATTATGATAATTCTAGCATGATAATGTTAAATATTTATAAATACTTTTAAAAACTTCACTTTTATTAATTACAGACAATTGAAATAGTTTTTATACCCTTGCAGTGGGTATTATAATTTCAGTCAAAAGTTTGCAACGCAGTGAAGGAGATATTCCTACCCTATATAGTATAGGACGGACAGACGGGCATGCTTATATCAACTCAGGACGCAATCCTGATATACTTTATAGGGTCGGAGATGTCTCCTTCACTGCGTTGCACACCTTTGACCAAAATTATAATACCCTCTGCAAGGGTATAATAAGATTAAATAAAATTTTTATTTTCCCGTTTATCAAAATGTTCCTTTGAGATATAGTAATTATTTACTATATTAGAATTACGCCTTTAGTTTTGTTAATTGTTTTAGTAACACATAGGTAATAATATGGGTTTTATATTTGCCCAATTAATCCGACCTACCAAATTTCATAAGGATCGGCCGACTATATCCTATAGCCGCCATATAACTGACTGATCGGAAAGGCCATGGGATTTTTTATGAGTATTAAGAATGCATCATATGAATAATTTTGGAGAATATAATTTACAGAATATTCTGCAAGGGTATTTCAATTTTGGCTCCGCCCGAAGTTAGCTTTCCTTTCTTGTTTTTTTTATATTCAAGCATGTTTTTTTCTCTGTTTGTTTTGAGTGGAAAGTTCTGCAAAAAATCAGGACGGCGAAGAATACAAAAATCTTTTTGGAGAATAAGAAAATATTGAATGGGTTACAACCCATAACAGTAACTTCCCTAAAAATATTTTAAAGTTCAAACCAGGTTTTTAACCCTCAGGTTGATATAAGTGGATCAATTTGGCTACAGATTTATTTTACCTGTTGTACAATAAAAACCAATTTCTAACTTATCTTCAGAACTTAAATATCGCGGAAGACAACGTCTCACGTCTACCAAAGGACGTAATTCTATGCAGAATTTCTTTTAATTAAGCCAGGACTTACCATGATATTAACCTAATGAGTTATTAAGTGCGCAATGTCCGAACATTCGCGGAAATTTTGATTATCATTAATCAATTTAGCTAGTCTACAAAATAATACAAAGTTGACAATATGGAATAAAAGGAATAATTGGCAAATACCAAAATATTTATTAGTAAGTGCATGTGTTACTGTCAATGGTCTCTTACTATTATTCCCTTCGAAAAGTGAAAATTACAAGTATATTGAGTGATAATTCACCATCTGAAAGGTAATATATTCTACCATTCACATTCGTTTGTGTGATATTGATCGAGTAGAGTGCATTTATAGTCGTGGCACTTCACCACTAATTTATTGTTTATCTTTTTCTTCAAAGCGATATTCCAAATTTTAGTTACTTTTTGTGTAAACACACAACAAAAAAAATTCGTTAATTTTATTAAGGAATGTGTTAGTTCTTCCATCTGTGATTTGTGCTTTTCGTGATTAGATCCTCTACAAATGTGAAATAAACATTTGTAGCGAATTGTGGTTTAGCATCGAATATCCAATCTAACAAAAGTAAGTAGTCTCCAGTCGGTAATGGAATTGGAACTTCTATATGATGGAAATCGCTTACCATCTGCAAGCCCTGCAAAATCATAAATGTTTTTTAAGAAGAAAAATGTATTTGGTTGTTCAATTTGCGATCTTACCACATAAGGGCAGGTGTGGTTAACGGTGGATACATCCTTGATCAAATTCCAAAGGATTTTGGCAAAGGGTTGGTTTCGCCTTCGCATAAACTCGCAGGCGTCGATGGTGTAATCAAAAAGAAATGGCTTATAGCCACTGGCCTTCTTCATCATCTTCATTTTTAGGGATATATTGTTGGCTGGCTCCAAAAATGTTGCATTTATATTCAAACTAGTCTTGTTACGCGAATAGGCTTTTAGCCGGCAATAATGAATGGAAACCCATGATTTGTTATACGACTTACAATCTGCATTTGTCATTTTCACAAAATATGCCTCCTAAAAATATTTAGAGCTGTAATTTTGATTTTGTTATTTTGGTGCCTTACACTACAAACGAGGAAAGCAATTAAAATCGAAACTCCAGTAATTATAATTCTACTATCCATGGCCGGGCACCAGTGAAATACTGCCGATTCGCAGCTAAGTTTTGTGGATCACAACAATCGCTTTTTATATAACTTAATGGAGCAATAATCACATCCGAATATTATGATAATTGTAGCATAACAGTGTTATTAGCTATAAATCCCCAAATAATTATATTAATATACTTAACTTTAATTGATAGATTTTTTTTGTATATCCAATTATGTTTTTCCTTTGTTTGCTTTGTGTGGAAAGTTCTTAAAAAAGTCAGGGCGAAGAACAAAATAAACAATTTTGGGAATAAAAAAGATCGTAGAATATGGCTGTTGATTTGGCTTATAAATTTATAGACAATGCTATAGTCGAGTTTCTCGACGGTGGGATACTCGTCACTCAGTTACCTATTACAAGAAATGTTGCACAAAAGGGCAGTATAAAAACATTGGATGGGTTACAACCAATATATGGTAACTTTCCTAAAAATGATATGGCTTCAAAAATCAATCGGAATGATTTATTATAGATATATAAATATCGTCGGTCAAGGTTAAATAAATTGTATTTGTCAGTCCTTGTTCGTCAACAATTTTTTTAAAAATATAATTCTATTGTTTTTGATAAAATGATTAAAATTTGTATGTTTGAAATTTAAATAATTTAAAGTTCCAACCAGATGTTTAAACTCTCAAGCCGACATAAGTAGATCAATATGGCGATATTTCCAACTCATCTTTAGTACTTAAATAAGACCATCATTGAAATGTCGTTGAGATCAGTATTTAATATAAAATCGCAATAGCAAAGCAAAGTGAGTTAGGTTTGCAGATATTTCGATGATAAATTGTTTTATTTATTTTAAACATATTAAGTTACATAAAAACCGATTTGATTTAATACTAAGGCCTTATTTTTTCCTTTATCCATTGATCATATTTACCAACGTTCGTGAATACATCAGGCCAAATCTTCGTAACGTATACACGAACACTATAGTCAGGATTTACTATGATATTAACCTAATGATTTATTAAGTGCGCAATGTCCGAACATTCGCGGAAATTTCGAAAATATTTATAAGTAAATATATTTGAAAATTACAAGTATATTCAGTAAAAATTCACCATTCGAAAGGTAATATATTCTACCATTCACGTTTATTTGTGTGATATTGATTGAGTAGAGTGTATTGTATAGTCGGAGCACTATACTACTTATTTATTGCTTATCTTTTTCTTCAGAACGATATTGCTTCGGATTTTTTTTAACAAACTTTAGTTACTTTTGGTGTAACTAAACAGAAATATAAATTAACCTATTCGTATAAGGTTTATGGGGATATTCGTTAATTTTTATTCATGAATGTGTTATTTCGTTTATCTGTGATTTGTTCTTTTCGTTAATAGATCCTCTACAAATGTGATATAAACATTTGTAGCAAATTGTGGTTTAGCATCGAACATCCAATCTAACAAAAGTAAGTAGTCTCCAGTTGGTAATGGAATTGGGATTTCTATATGATGAAAATCGCTTAACATCTGCAAGCCCTGCAAAATCATACATTTTTTAAAGAGGAAAAATGTATTTGGTTGTTCAATTGGCGATCTTACCACATAAGGGCAGGTGTGGTTAATGGTGGATACATCCTTGATCGCATTCCAAACGAGTTTGGCAAAGGGATGGTTTCGCCTTCGCATAAATTCGCAGGCGTCAATGGTGTAATCAAAAAGAAATGGCTTATAGCCACTGGCCTTCTTCATCACCTTCATTTTTAGGGCTATATTGTTGGCTGGCTCCAAAAATGTTGCATTTATATTCAAACTAGTCTTGTTCCGCGAATAGGCTTTTAGCCGGCAATAATGAATGGCAACCCACGATTTGTTATACGACTTACAAACTGCATTTGTCATTTTCACAAAATATGCCTCCTAAAAATATGTATAACTGTAGTAGAATCAATTTTGATTTAGTTATTTTTCTGCCTTACACTACAAACAAGGAAAGCAACTAAAATCGAGACTCCAAAAATTATAATTATACGATCCATGGCGGGCACCAGTGAAATACTGCCGAAACGCAGCTAAGTTTTGTGGACTTATTGCTTCATTAATTTATATAACAAGCGATTATTATAATAATTGTAGCAAAACAGTGTTATTAGCTTAAAATCCCCAAATAATTATTTTTATATACTTAACTTTAATATATCCAATCATGTTTTTCCTTTGTTTGCTTTGTGAGTAAAGTTCTTAGAAACACAAGAAAGCTAACTTCGGGCGGAGCCGTATCAATACCCTTGCAGAGGGTAATAAAACAAGAAAGGAAAGCTAACTTCGGTCGGAGCCGAAGTTGATATACCCTTGCAGAATACTCTGTAAATTATATTCTCCAAAATTATTCATATAATGCATTCTTAATACTCATAAAAAATCCCAACTTCCTAACTTTACAAACACGAAAGTTATGGCATTTCCGATCAATCAGTTATATGGCAGCTATAGGATATAGTCGGCCGATCCTTATGAAATTTGGTAGGTCGGATTGATTGGCCAAATATAAAACCCATAGAAAATCCCAACTTCCTAACTTTACAAACACGAAAGTTATGGCATTTCCGATCAATCAGTTATATGGCAGCTATAGGATATAGTCGGCCGATCCTTATGAAATTTGGTGAGTCGGATTGATTGGCCAAATATAAAACCCATAGAAAATCTCAACTTCCTAACTTTACAAACTCGAAAGTTATGGCATTTCCGATCAATCAGTTATATGGCAGCTATAGGATATAGTCGGCCGATCCCGGCCGTTCCGACTTATATACTGCGTGCAAAGGAAAGAAGGGTGTGTGCAAAGCTTCAATTCGATAGCTTTAAAACTGAGAGACTAGTTTGCGTAGAAACAGACAGACGGACAGACGGACAGACAGACGGACAGACGGACAGACGGACAGACGGACAGACGGACAGACGGACAGACGGACATGGCTATATCAACTCAGGAGGTGATCCTGATCAAGAATATATATACTTTATAGGGTCGGAGACGTCTCCTTCACTGCGTTGCACACTTTTGACCAAAATTATAATACCCTCTGCAAGGGTATAAAAAGGTTTGCAACGCAGTGAAGGAGACATTTCCGCTCCTATATAGTATATATAATCTTGATCAGTATCACCAGGATAGTCGATCTTGCCATGTTTGTCTTTCCGTTACCATGCAAACTAGTTTTAAAGCTATCTTCTTGAAACTTTCCCAAAAGTTGTCTTTCTATTGCAGGAAGTATATAAGTCGGAACGAGCCGGATCAGACTATATCATATCATTGGAACAATCGGAAAAAAAAATTTTCAGAAGTAAAACTTTGTTGTTATACCCTTGCAGAGGGTATTATAATTTTGGTCAAAAGTGTGCAACGCAGTGAAGGAGACATCTCCGACCCTATAAAGTATATATATTCTTGATCAGGATCACCTCCTGAGTTGATATAGCCATGTCCGTCTGTCCGTCTGTCCGTCTGTCTGTCCGTCTGTCTGTTTCTACGCGAACTAGTCTCTCAGTTTTAAAGATATCGAATTGAAACTTTGCACACACCCTTCTTTCCTTTGCACGCAGTATATAAGTCGGAACGGCCGGGATCGGCCGACTATATCCTATAGCTGCCATATAACTGATTGATCGGAAATGCCATAACTCTGCTGTTTGTTAGGTTAGGAAGTTGGGACTTTCTATGGGTTTTAAATTTGGCCAATCAATCCGACGTACCAAATTTCATAAGGATCGGCCGACTATATCTTATAGCTGCCATATAACTGATTGATCGGAAATGCCATAACTTAGGTGTTTGTTAAGTTAGGAAGTTGGGATTTTCTATGGGTTTTATTTTTGCCTAATCAATCCGACATATCAAATTTCATAAGGATCGGCCGACTATATCCTATAGCTGCCATATAACTGATTGATCGGAAATGCCATAACTTTGGTGTTTGTAAAGTTAGGAAGTTGGCATTTTCTATGGGTTTTACATTTGGCCAATAAATCCGACCTACCAAATTTCATAAGGATCGGCCGACTATATCCTATAGCTGCCATATAACTGATTGATCGGAAATGCCATAACTTTGGTGTTTGTTAAGTTAGGAAGTTGGGATTTTCTATGGGTTTTATATTTGGCCAATAAAACCGACCTACCAAATTTCATAAGGATCAGCCGACTATATCCTATAGCCGCCATATAACTGATTGATCGGAATAACTTTGGTGTTTGTTAAGTTAGGAAGTTGGGATTTTTTATGAGTATTAAGAATGCATCATATGAATAATTTTGGAGAATATAATTTACAGAGTATTCTGCAAGGGTATATCAACTTCGGCTCCGCCCGAAGTTAGCTTTCCTTTCTTGTTTTTTTTTTATATTCAAGCATTTTTTTTTCTTTGTTTGCTTTGAGAGGAAAGTTCTCCAAAAAATCAGGACGGCGAAGAATACAAAAATCTTTTTGGAGAATAAGAAAATATTGAATGGGTTACAACCCATAACAGTAACTTCCCTAAAAATATTTTAAAGTTCAAACCAGGTTTTTTAACCTGGCCGACATAAGTGGAGCAATTCGGCTACAGATTTATTTTACCTGTTGTACAATAAAAACCAATTTCTAACTTATCTTCAGAACTTAAATATCGCGGAAGACAACGTCTCACGTCTTTTCTAATTCTATGCAGAATTTCTTTTAATTAAGCCAGGACTTACCATGATATTAACCTAATGAGTTATTAAGTGCGCAATGTCCGAACATTTGACATTTTATTTCTCTTCAACTTTTCAGCATTATTTATTGAAATATTAAGCATTCAAATTACGCCTTTTTGAACAAATCAATCAGTGTCAAACTCAGTAATATCTAACATGTGTTTCGAAATAAAAGGTTTAATGATCTAATACTCCAATAATATGATTTAAATTAGTTTACTGGTCAGTAAGATTCTAATAAATCTTCTACATATGTAAAATAAACATTTGTAACGAACTGCGTCTTAGCAAAGAATATCCAATCCAATAAAAGTAGGTAGTCTCCAGTTGGAGCTGGAACGGGAATCGTGACAACATGAAAATCACTTAACACCTGTAAGCCCTACAAATTAAAACGATTAGTTAAAGTTTTACATTTTTCAAAAAACGATCTCACCACACAAGGACAGGTATGATTCACCGTGGATACATCCTTAACCATATTGTAAATGATCTTGGCGACAGGGTTATTGTTTTTCCTCATAAAATCGCAGGCATTTATTGTGACATCAAACAGAAATGGCTTATAGCCATTGGCCTTTTTCATAACCCTAATTCTTAGGAAATGTTGTTAGTTGGTTCCAGAAAGGTTGCATTTATATTCAAGCTAGTCTTGTTACGGGAATAGGCCTTCAGACGACAATAATGAATAACGACCCACGATTCATTAAGAGACTTACAGACTGCATTTGTCATTTTCACAAAATATGCCTCCTGAAAATATGTAGAAATTATTTATAATTATTATTGTAACTAATATTGATCATGTAATTTATCTGCCTTACACTACAGACTAGAAAAGCAAATAAAATCGAGACTCCAAAAATTATAATCCCACGATCCATGGCCGGGCACCAGTGAAATACTGCCGATACTCAGCTAATTTTAGTGGACTTATTGTTTCATAAGGTTATACAACAATCGATTATTATGATAATTGTAGCATGACAATGTTAAATATTTATAAATATTTTTAAAGAGTTAATTTTTATTAATAACAGATCGAGTTTTTTTTTTGTTTATTCAAGCATGTTTTTTCTCTACTTGTTTTGAGTAGAAAGTTCTTCAAAAAAATCTTCCAAAATCAATTGAATTAATTTAGTGTAGATAATTATGAACGAGGAAAACATTGTCGGGCAAGGTTAATTAAATTGTAATTGTGTGTCCTTGTACGTCAACAAAATTTTTAAAAATATAATTCTATTATTTTTGTATTTTTTGTTTACTTATTGTAAACAAATTAAGTTCCATACACGAGCACCACAGGACATAATTGCATGGAGAATTTCTTTTAACTATAGTCAGGACTTACCATGATATTAACCTAATGATTTATTAAGTGCGCAATGTCCGAACATTCGCGAAAATTTTGATTAGCATTAATCGATTTAGCTAGTCTACAAAATAATACAAAGTTGACAAAACGGAATGAAAGGAATAAATAACAAATAACAAAATATTTATAAGTAAATATATTATTTGTAAAATGCTTGTGTTATTGTCAATCCAATTGGTTTATTTCTTTCGAAAACTGGAAATTACAAGTAAATTCGGTACAAATTCACCACCCGAAAGGTAATATATAGCATTTACTTTCATTTGTGTTATATTGATTAAGTAGAGTCTATTTTATAGTCGGGGCTCTTCACCACTTATTTATTGTTAACTTTTGTTACTTTTGGTATAAACAAACAAAAAAATTAATTTTTATTGAGGAATGTGTTAGTTCTTCCATCTGTGATTTGTTCTTTTCGTGAATAGATCCTCTACAAATGTGAAATAAACATTTGTAGCGAATTGTGGTTTAGCATCGAATATCCAATCTAACAAAAGTAAGTAGTCTCCAGTTGGTAATGGAAATGGAAATTCTATATGATGAAAATCGCTTAGCATCTGCAAGCCCTGCAAAATCATAAATGTTTTTAAAGAAGAAAAATGTATTCGGTTCTTTAATTGGCGATCTTACCATATAAGGGCAGGTGTGGTTAACGGTGGATACATCCTTGATCAAATTCCAAAGGATTTTGGCAAAGGGTTGGTTTCGCTTTCGCATAAATTCGCAGGCGTCGATTGTGTAATCAAAAAGAAATGGCTTATAGCCACTGGCCTTCTTCATCATCTTCATTTTTAGGGATATATTGTTGGCTGGCTCCCAAAATGTTGCATTTATATTCAAACTGGTCTTGTTCCGCGAATAGGCTTTTAGCCGGCAATAATGAATGGCAACCCAAGATTTGTTATACGACTTACAATCTGCATTTGTCATTTTCACAAAGGGTGCCTCCTGAAAATATGTAGAAATTATTTATAATTATTTTTTGTAACTAATTTTAATTATTTATTTGCCTTACACTACAGACTAGAAAAGCAAATAAAATCGAGACTCCAAAAATTATTATCCCACGATCCATGGCCGGGCACCAGTGAAATACTGCCGATACGCAGCTAAGTTTTGTGGACTTTTTGCTTCATTAAGTTATATAACAAGCGATTATTATGATAATTGTAGCATAACAGTGTTATTAGCTAAATATTTTTAAATAATTATTTTTATATAACAACCAATTTCCAACATGTCTTCAGTACTTAAATATTCCATCAAGGAAATGTCGTTTAGATCAGTATTTAATATAAAATCGCTAGATGCAAATCAAAGTGAATTCTCCGCTTATAAAGTTGGGTCAGCAGCTATTTCGATGATAATTTGATTTATTGTAAACATATTAGGTTACATAAAAACGTATTTGATTTCCAACTACGGCCTCATATTTTCCGTTATTCATTGGTCATATTCACCAACGTTCGTGGTGAATTCGGCCAATTCATCGTAACGCATACACGAACACCACAGGAAATAATTCCTATTAACTATAGTCAGGGTTTACCATGATATTAACCTAATGATTTATTAAGTGGGCAATGTCCGAACATTCGCGAAAATATTGATTAGAATTAATCGACAAAATGCAATGAAAGGAATAAGTGGCAAACAACAAAATATTTATAAGTAAATTCGTATGCGTTTTATTGGGAAATTCGTTAATTTTTATACCCTTGTAGAGGGTATTATAATTTCAGTCAAAAGTTTGCATCGCAGTGAAGGAAACATTTCCGACCCTATAAGGTATATATATTCTTGATCAGCATCACCAGGAGAGTCGATCTAGCCATGTCCGTTTGTCCGTTTCTACCCAAACTAGTCCCTCAGTTTTAAAGCTATCTGCTTGAAACTTTCCCAAAAGTTGTCTTTCTATTGCAGGTAGTATATAAGTCTGAACGAACCGAATCGGGCAACTATATCATATAGCTCCCATAGGAACAATCGGAAAAAATAATTCAATAAAATTATAACTTTGTTGTTTTTAACTATTTAAATATTTTCGAATTACGGTTTTAATTAAATTAAAATCGGACAACAATATCATATAGCTGCCATAGAAACCATTGCAAAATGCACCGCAAAATCGAGGTAGCTTCATTGTTTTAGTAATATAGGCATAGAAATCGAAATGTGGTCAATTTGTAATAACTGCAAGGGTATATAAACTTAGGCTTTCCGAAGTTTGCTTAATTTCTTGTTATGAAATTTAAATAATTTAAATGTAAAATCAGGTGTTTTAAGCCTCAGGCCGACATAAGTAGATGAATTCTTTTATTTTACATGATGCACGCTAAAACCAATTTCCAACTTATCTTCAGTACTTAAATATTCCATCAAGGAAAAGTCGTTAGGATCAGTATTTAATATAAAGAAGCTAACAACAAAGAAAAGAGATTCTCCGTTAAGTCGGCAGATATTTCGATGATTATTTGATTTATTTGTTGTAAACATATTAGGTTACATAAAAACGTTTTTGATTTCCTACTACGGTCTCATTTTTTCCATTATCCACTGGTCATATTCACCAACGTTCGTGAAGACATCAGGCCAATTCATCGTAACGCACACACGCACACCATAGGACATAATTCCATGCAGAACCCAAACACCGTGATGGAATGCCATCAGAGGTCCTCCGCCATCCACGATACAGCCGGCACTCATGTTATGACCTTGGGCGCAAATTGCAAGTGGATGCACGACGAAGTTTATCTTTAAGTATATTGAAGGACACCGGTCGACATCCCAAAAGGAGGCCAGCGCTTTCTGCTTGGTGGTACCACGGCTGTTATTTAGAGTGAGTCCCCATCCTGCCGTGGTTAAAAAATAGGTGTTATGCAGTCTTGTTTGGCCCCCATTCGAGGGCAGACAAATAGGCTTAATATTCTCCGAATAGATAACATCACTCTTCAAACGGATTAGGGCAATATTGTCAGAGTATCTATATCTGTATAAGTTAAATTTTTCGTGAACATGTATCTCTTCGATGTCAAATGTTACAAATTCTGTTTTCGCACGAGTGTTATTCTCGCCCAATCTCACAGATAAACTAAAAAATAAGAATATATTAATGAGCATTTACGGCATTAAACACTATAATTAACATGGTTATTAAAATCTCAAAAACGTTGCCTAACTGGAAATTCTGCTTGAGAAATTGAAAAGAGCAATTTCTTACCGTGTTCCGATCTCAGACCGCATCACACAATGGGCTGCTGTTAAAACGTATCGTTGATTGATCAGCGATCCCGAACACACAGGTACCAGATCACCTCCATTTAAGGGACGGAGCTGCAACAATGCCAACCAGGGAAACTCAATGGCAACCAACTGATCATTGCCCGTCAGGATGCGTTGCCTTGTGACATCATCCCCACAAATACCACGACGAGGGAGCTCATTTGAACCTCAATTTGTATCGTATTCAAGATATTCAATAATTAGGAATATTAAAAATAGTTAGATTTATTTTTACGTTGATTTTAGGTAGATGCATTTCAGGATCTTCAAATTTTTGAACTGCTTAACTTCAAACCAAACATTTTAATACAATAATTTTAGATATCTAGGAAGTAGACACGTACCCTGGCCAATGGCCTGATAGACAATCAGAATGAATAGAAAAACAGCAACGATCACTTTCATTTTATTGTGACTATGCTTAATCGCTCTCGCCTTCGATCTGTTCTAGGCACCTAAACAACCGACTCTTAGATTCAAAGTGGTTCAGCTTTTTTTAATGTCGGACTAAATTCAAACGTAAATTGCCAGCTACCTATCAATTTCTATATGTTCATACAAAAAACAATTTCGTGACAATAACAAGATAATCAAAAGACTATTTAATTATTGTATGATCTTTCTGACAGCGGTGTTATCAGCAAAAGTTGAGTGAGCATAGTTGATTGCCTATTTCAAAAACGTATCAACGAAAATTCTCTTATTTAAATAAAGTTTTAATAGAATTATAATATTTAATGGAATGTAAAAGTAGAATTATAATGTAACGTTTTTTAACTAGTGACTTAATTGCAAGAAATGGTTTACTTACACCACAAGAGTTGTATAAGGTATTTATTTTAGTGATAAAACTACTACGTCAGTAGTCTTAGAAATTAGTATAAGTTAATTCGAATTTCCAAAGCAAACCGATCGAGTGAACGGAGGAGTTTATTCATTACACCGCCAACAAGCCCGTATTCTCGACTTCTGAATTGTTGAGGGAGCAGTTACATGTCACCAAAGTCGAAATGAATGTGTGCAAACCCAAGGAAGTCGGTCACGACGGATTGTTCGTGAGGAAGCGCTTCACGCGACATCCCGTCGTGATTTCCGCCAAGCGATTTGCGGCAATCAAGGGACGTTCCCGCCAGGATGAGAAGCACGCCCAAATGGAGGCTGTCGAGGAGGAGCGCAGGTACCGGCAGTACCTCAAGGATGGCAACGATCTGCTGTGCAGCCTCTTCACGGATCCCACGGTTCCCAAGATCAAGAAGTCGGCCAGGGCCAAGAGCAAGGAAGCCATGACTGTGGTCAAGGAGGTGGACACAAAGTTGGTGGACGAGCGATTGCGAAAGCAGCGCATCCTGCGGGCCAATCGCCTGCTGGACCAACTGAAGCCCGGACCACGAGCCCTGCACCAGGCCCTCCTCCTGAGCGAGATGATCCACCAAAGGCAGTACAATGAGTCCCTGAACGAGGAGATCGCCGGGGCGGCTCGTGCCCAGGAGCGGGCCGACGAGGAGCTATGTCCGGCGGCCTTGGTGCCCTTCGGACACGCCACCGAGGAGGAGGAGGTGGCCAGGCAGCAGGCCAGGAACTCGGAGCACGCCAAGCTCATGCGCGAGGACATCGCGGCGCGGGAGAAGATCCGGGATGCCGAGCGGGAGCAGGGGATCTTCGAAGTGCAGGTGGAACGGGCGCAGTACAAGTGCCTCCAGGACAAGGAGGAGAAGGCGCTCAAGGAGAAGAAGGCCCGCAAGATCGCCTTCTACCGCAAGGCTCATCGGGATGCCATCCTGGAGAAGGCCGAGATTGCAGAGCGTGAGTACTATCTGATAATAATAATAAGGTTCTGTTTTGAATAATGCAATCGTTAATGCTGCTATTAAATATCGGTGGTTTGGTCAAAGATCGTAGATAGTCAAAAATAACAATTTTTATTTGGAATAATTTATGAAACACACAAAAACCTTCCATTAAAGGCCGTTATTACAACTTTGAGCGAAGCAAATGTAATGAAAGTTTTTAAAGTGCTAAAGTTTTAATTTCTCTTGCTATAGAATTAAACTTAAATTCATGACAAAAATAGCTTGTTTATATCCTATATCCCCTTTTGTTAAAAAATAAGACATTTGGATTTAAGGCATAAGTGTCGAACTTAATCAGTCCAATAGTCAAAAATATTTTTAATTTTCTCATAATTAAATTACAAAAATTGTCGAATTGTTTTTAAAATTCCAATACAAAACATACTTGATGAGGATACAATATTTTTGTGCGTTAATATTTTATTCAATCAACATTTATTAATATACAAACAATTATTTCAAAAGTTATTAAGCAAGGAAGTTCATATAGTCAATAATGAAGCTCTTTTACATAAATACCCTTGTACCATTTTTGTATTTACCTTGCCAATAGAATTTTAGAAGTATATTTGTTTTGAAATCGGATCGCAGAGTGAGGGTATTTGGTATTCGCAGTATATATCATTAACCTCTCATAATTACCTCTTCTTCGCCAGACGAGCGGATTTGCGATGCCATCGACGACAGGCGCAACTGCGTCTACATCGTGGCCAGTCGCAACCTGGACACTCGCTACGGCAGCCATGTGAAGAAAATCCGGCAGAAGCGCATCCAGGACCGGGAGGAGAAGGCTCTGGTGGTCAGCCGGGCGCAGCAGGTGCAGCAAAGGAAGCTGGAGGAGCGGCAGGCGAACGCGGAGGACCGCTACGAGTTCGAGACGCAGGTGGACGAGAACCGACGCCAGTGCGAACGGGAGGTCCTGGCCCAGGAGCGCAGGAAATACCAGCTGGTGGAGCGGGAGCAGGATGCCGAGAGGCTGCGACGCCAGCGGGAGCTGCAGCGCTTCCATGTGGCGCGTCGCCTCAAGAACGCCGAGGCCAATCGCTACTTCGATGCCTCCCAGAAGCGGAAGCGGGACAAGGTCAAGGAGGAGCTGCGCAACGTGCTCTTTGGCCAGCGGGAGGAGTTCCTCGAGAAGCGGCGCGCCGAGCTGATGAACCTGGCGGCCTGCAACGAGGATCCCTACCTCGAGGACGACAAGAAGTTCTTCGAGCAGGCGGTCCAAATCATGGAGGAGTCCCGCAAAGTGGGACGACCCCTCTATCCGATTGCCACCGCCGTGGATCGCTACGAGCGGCAGAATCAGCTGGACATGCGTCCGGAGGGCAGGATGGTGAAGCGGAGCCGGCTGAGGGACTACTGCTGGCCGGGCTACTACTCCAAGGCGGAGTTGGCCTACCGCAAGTACGAGCAGCGGGAGATGTGCCGCGAGGAGCAGGTGGCCGATCGCCACCAGATCTACTGCAACTCGGTGAAGATCAAGAAGTTGGCGGAAGTGGAGAAACCGTATACGCCCTGTGTGGCCTCCTGTCCCATCAATTGCTTCCATCGACGCGGAATGCCGGCCACGGATAGCAGGGATTCCTTCGACTACGCCCGACACGTTTGCTACATCGATCCTCCCACGGTGGCCGCTTGTCCCGGTCCCATGCAGGTCATCCACAACGATCCGCTGGACAACCGCCGGCGGATCAGCCAGGAATCCATCAAGCTGCCAGCAATGCCGGAAGTTAAGAAAAGGGAATCGCCCTTTTTTCAAGGGGTTGTTAAAAGGGTTATAAATACGCTGAACGAACCCAAGCTAATGCCAACCGTCAAGGAGTCAATCATCAGCATGAGAGGTCCTCCGCCACCTGCTGATCCTCAAATCAGAACATCCAAGCTGGCTAGGACATCGCAAGAGGAACTTCCTCTACCCAAATCCCAGCCGCCAGTTAGGCCCAGGATGAATCGAGGTTCCAAGAGGGCCAGTTCGTTGATGAAACCTCCACCAACTGGCAACGATAGGCCAGCACCCGTGCCCAATCCAAAGGGAACCTGGGGATCCGGATCCCTGCAGCCGGTGACCAAGAAGAAATCCAAGTGACCAAGAAACCAGGACATTATTTTACCAAAATTTACGTTTCAAGAGCTTATTGTATTGATGTTGTCCGTTCGCAAGGAGTAAATATAGAAAGAAAAAAAAAACGAATGAAATGGCTCCATCGAATGGAGCCAGACAGCAAAGGAAATGACGTTAATGGTTTTTTAAAAGCACTTAAACTTGGCGCACAATTCCTCCTTCCTCCTGTTTTCGCCCGTTTTCCATTTCCATTTTCCTTTTGCCATTTGTCTGAGGGATTGGTAACCCTTTCCAGTGACACTTGGCACGCATTACGCGCTTTGTTTAGCACAGAATCTCCGGCGGAGAGTGGCCAGCTCCATAAATTCCAATTAATGCGTGGCCAAAGTTATTGGGTTACGTTTTCCCCCAGCACCTCTCCCACTCTTACCCTCTCCACCTACTTCATCTTCATCAATTTGGCGACACTGAGTGACATCCATTTTTGTTTTCATTTAGCTTATTACCGGGCAGACATGTCCGGCGTTTCGACCGTAGTAACTTAATTTGAACTGCTAACCAGGCTGATGAACCTTGGGAAACCCGCTGCGAAGTGCGCTTCCCAGCTGCCCGGCCAATCCCATCAGGATAATTACGGCGGTCCTCCTTCTGGAGCAGGATACCCGTCCATCCGTCCATCCGTCCCAATGGGTTAATCAGCCGGCGTTTAGGACTTTGTAGTTGTCTTTGGGGCTTGGTCAACCGACCGCTCAGCTCCAAATTAACGGAACCGGCCTTTCTTTCTCTCCTTTGGCAAGTTTTAAGAAAGTTTGCCGGCTGCCAAAGTTAACCAATTTAGTGCCATTAACCATAAATTGCTGAATCGCTTAGCCCAGGCTGGGGGTTCATCATAGAAAGTCCAAAAATTACGTCAACTGTATTAAAGTACTGATTAAGAGGGGAGCAAAAAGATAAAGCAACATTAACGATCTAAAATTGGATACTGGCAATAAGCGATTTTAATTTGAATGGGAATCAGAATTAGGAAATAAGAACCATTTTAAAACTACATTAATTTAAGAAAATTGATTAGACAAGGAAGGCTGGAAGGAGAGCTCCCTCTTCTTTCTTATATATTTATAAGCTTTTTATTAAAGACATTCACGAGATTTGTGCCGCGAATTCTGTATCACGAATATTGTATTGTCTGAAAACTTTTGGTGATAACTAAAAATGAACTGACTTTTAAAACTTTTAAATAAGCTCTCAATCGGAAAGATTTTATGTCATCAAATCGTTGAGATCAGTATTTAATATAAAATCGATAACAGCAAAGTAAAGATATTATCCGTTGGTTTGGTTAGGTCGGCAGATATTTGGATGATAATTTGATTTATTGTAAGCATATTAAGTTACATTAAAACGTATTTGATTTCCTACTACGGCTTCATTTTGTCCTGTATCCAATACACATAATAACGAACGTTCGTGAAGACATCAGGCATATTCCTATCACATGGGTATCCAAGGGATTTAATTCCACGCAGAACCCAAACACTATGATGGTATTCCATCAGTGGTCCTCCGCTCTGCGCAATACAGCTGTCATTCATGTTATGAACTTGGGCGCAAATTTTATTGTGGTGCATATGCATAAATGAGAATCTTGGACGACACCGATCGATATCCAAATAGGTGAACCCCTGTTTCTGCTTCTTGTTACTGGGGACGTTATTAACGAGTTCCCATCCTGCCACGGTCAACGGCTGGCCGTCACGCAGTGTTGATCGTCCCACAGTCGAGGGCAGACAAATAGGTTTAATATTCTCCGAATAGGAAACCTCACTCTTCAAACGGATTAGGGCAAAATCTCCTGAGAAATTAGGTTCGCCGATATAAAATTCTGGAACATGTATCTCTTCGATGTCCAATGTTACAAATTCTGATCCAATACGAGTGCTATTATCACCCAATCTCACAGATACTCTAAAAAATAAGAATATATTAATGAGCATTTAATTATTAACTATTAAAAATTCTAAAGCGTTGCTAAGCTCGAAAAACCGGAAATATTATAATAAATATTTAAGCGTTATAAACAGATTTCATTTAAAACTTCCGCAGCAGACAAATATAAATTATAAATTTAACTAACTGTAACTTAATTACCAAAGATTTATTTCAAGTGCAATTAAATAAATGTTTTTATCCGAATTAGAATTAGAATTTAGATTCAAATTAATTTTCATTAGTTAACATATTTTATTTATTTTCTTCCGAAATCGAACGCTGTTATACAGTGGTCTGCTGTTAAAACGTATCGTTGATTGATCAGGGATCCAACACACGGATATATCGGAAAATCTCCATTTTCGTCACGGTACTGCAACAATGCCAACCAGGGAAACTCACTGCCAATCAAGTGATCTTTGCCCGACAGGATCCGTTGCCCTATGACATCACCTCCACAAATATCACGACCAGGAAGCTCAATTGCATCTGAAAACGAGGACGGAAGCTAACTTCGGCAAGCCGAAGTTTTAATACCCTTGCAGACTTTGCCGAAATTGCTAAAAGTGAAAAAGTAGCGAAAGGAATAAGGTATACATAAATAAACTAGATTTGCATAATTTCAAGTCAATTGCTTTTATACTGCAAAAATGTCATATACAAATAGAAAAAAAGGGATACTTTCGCAGCCTTTAAGATATAGACTTCCGAGCGGCAAGCGCTTTTACCCTAATCAAGATATGCGTAAATAAATAAGAATTGGAAAAATGTATGTTAGTAGCTTACACACTGCGCGAAATATTCTGATAATCATTAAATTTGGAGCGATTTCACCCTATTGTTCCTATGGGAGCTATAGGATATAGACGTCCGATCGGCACGCGCTTTTACCTTGATAAATGTATGCATAAAAAAATACGATTTGGAAAGATTCATGTCAATAGCTTGTATACTGCGCGAAATATCCTAAAAATCATTAAATTTTAACCGATTTTACCCTTTTGTTCCTATGGGAGCTATAGGATATAGACGTCACGCGCTTTTATCCTGATCAAGGTATGCATAAAAAAATACGATTTGGAAAGATTCATGTCAATAGCTTTTACACTGCGCGAAATACCATCAATTCTTGCAAGATATATCCGATTGTTCCTATGGGAGCTATAGGATATAGACATCCGATCGGGGCGATTTTCAAACTTGATCTGCGTACACATGGTTTAGGACGAGTGTGAAAGTTTCAGATCACTAGCTTTTAAACTGAGCTCGCAAACGGTATTGAAACAGACGGACAGACGGACATGGCTATATCGACTCCCCTATTGATCCTGATCAAGAATATATATACTTTATAGGGTCGGAAACGTCTCCTTCACTGCGTTACAAACTTCTGACCAAAATTATAATACCCTCTGCAAGGGTATAAAAAATCATTTTTTAAGTTGGATCAAAGTCAATAAAAAGTCAGTATTCCGTTTACACTGTTTAATTCTAAAATATACGTATCGTATTTAAGATATTAAATATTTAAGATTAATAAAAGTAGTTCGATTTACCCAACAATACACGGAGTTTTTACGTTGATTTTAGGAAGATGCATTTCAGGATTTGTCAATTCACTACTTGGAATCAAACTAGCTTGCACTTTTGATAGGTTTTATTTTTTGATCTCCAGAAGCACTTACCCTGGATACGTGTGCCACTTACAATCTGAATAATCCGAAAAACAGCAACAGTGACGACTGACTCTTTGTTTCCAAGTGGATGAGCTTTTTATAGGCGTTTGGAGAGATTTTATGACGGACTTAAATGGAACGTAAATTCCCAGAAACTTATCACCAAAATAATTCAGGCGAAAGTCAAAAGTTCGATATTGTTAGGTAGTCTTCTGTTTGATTGCATTTATACAATGGAAATTTCCATCTGATTATAAAGAGATTATTATATTTTTTGTCCGAGGTTTTTGACAGAGTACGATCCGCGGACAGACGGACTTGGCTCTAATGTATAGTATTTAATAATTTATATAATTTTTGAAGTATTTATTTTACTGCCTTGGAAATTTAATTTGTAAAACCTCTCGCAAGGGTATAGTAAACCATATTATGACCTGCAAAAATCAAAAAAAAAAGTTCGCATGTTGTTGTTCAAAATGTTGTTTACTTTTTATTTTACAACGGATTAAAATCAAGCTCCTATTTCCCATACATAAAATTGAAATTTTAAGGGCGTTGTTCGAATCGCATATATTGTTTGCCCAGCGAAGGGAAAGCCGGCACACAATAATATTTCTTCTGTAAGCTTTTGCGGCATTCGGAAAAACCACTTTCTAAAAATTGGGTGGTGGTGCTGGGATGGTGGATGGAAATTGAGAAAACACATCATTCTTGAAAACACATTTGGGCAGGCGCACTGGCAAAAAAGAAATGGAAACGCAAAAGCGTCATCAGCATTGCCATGAAAATAGCATTTCAAAATTCATAACCGCAGATTCTTTATCACGAGGAATTTGCTCGTACAATTACAATTTTGTACTGTCGGACACCTTTGGGAGGTAACTAAAAATGATCTGACTTTCAAAACTATTAAATGTCCTTTATACGATTTCTATGTTCTCAATCGGAAAGATTTTATATCTCATAGTCAAAGACTAAAAATTAATTTCCACCTTATCTTCAGTACTCAAGGAAAAGTCGTTGAGATCAGTATTTAATATAGAATCGTAAAGCAAAGTGAATTCTTCGTTGATTAGGCTAGGTTAGATGTTTCGATGATAATTTGAATTATTGTAATCATATTAAGCTACATAAAAACGTATTTGATTTAATACTACGGCCTCATGTTTTCCTTTATCCATTGATCATATTGACCAACGTTCGTGAAGATTCCAGGCAAACTCATCGAATCACATTGACGTCTACCAGAAGCCAAAATTCCTTGCAGAACCCAAACACCATGATGGTATGCCATCAGTGGTGCTCCGCCATCCGAGATACAGTCGGCATTCCTGTTACGAATTTGGGCGCAATTTAATCTTGTGTCCAAATGCATAAATGAGTATCTACTATCACAGGTGACCAGCTCCTTCTGCTTGGTGGTACTGCGGCCATGAATTGAATTGAGTCCCCATCCAGCCACTGTCAACAGCTGGTCAGAAAGCAGTGGTGATAGTTGCACAGTCGAGGGCAGACAAATAGGTTTTATATTCTCCGAATAGGAAACATCACTCTTTAAACGGATTAAGGCAATATCTTTGAAGGGATTATATCTGCAATATTCGTAATATATATCTTCGATGTCCAATGTTACAAATTCTGTTCCAATACGAGTGCTATTATCGCCCAATCTTACAGATACTCTAAAAAATAAGAATATATTAATAAGCATTTAATTAACATATTAAAATTCCAAAGCGTTGCTCGAAAAATCAGAAATACTATTATAAATATTCAAGCATTATAAAAAGATTTCATTTAAAATTTCCGCAGCAGACGAATATATAATATAATTTATATATATAATTTAACTAACTGTAAATTAATTATTAAAGATTTATTTCGAGGGCATATAGATAAATTTTTTCATACGAATCAGGCAAATTTGTTTAGCTTCAACTTAAATTATTTAACCTATTTTAAAGAACGATTTCTTACGGTGTTCCGATATCAAACGATGTCACACAGTGGGCTGCTGTTAAAACGTATCGTTGATTGATCAGGGATCCAGCACACCGAGCTTGTAGATCACCTCCATTTGGGGGACGGTACTGCAACAATACCAACCAGGGAAACTCATTACCAATCACCTCATCATTGCCCGACAGGATCCGTTGCCCTATGACATCAACTCCACAAATATCAGGACCAGGAAGCTCAATTGAACCTGAAAATAAAAGAATTTTTTTTAGTTTAGTTCAATAAATGTAAGTATTGCGTTTACAAAGTTTGATTCTAAAAAAAAAACGTATCGTATTTAAGAAATTCGATTTACTCAACAAGACACGGAGTTTTTACGTTGATTTTAGGAAGATGCATTTCAGGATCTGTCAATTTCCTGTTTTACTGCTTGGAATCAAGCCAGCTTGCACAGGATACCTTTGATAGGTTTTATTTTTTGATCTCCAGGATGTTTCCCAAAGTCGACTTAGCACTTACCCTGGATACGTCCCCCACTGACAATCTGAATGATTAGAGAAACAGCAACGAGCAGCTTCATTTTGCAGTGACGACTGACTCTTTGTTTCCAAGTGGATGAGCTTTTTATAGGTGTTTGGAGAGATTTGATAACGGACTTAAATGGAACGTAAATTCCCAGAAACTTATCACCAAAATAATTCAGGCGAGGATCAAAAGTTCGATATTGTTAGGTAGTCTTCTGTTTGATTGCATTTATACAATGGAAATTTCCATCTGATTATAAAGAGATTATTATATTTTTTGTCGGATGTTTTTGACAGAGTACGATCGACGGACAGATGGACTTGGCTCTAATGGTATATTCCTTATAAGGTCGGAAATATTTGTTTCACTGCCTTGGAAATGTAATTTATAATACCTCTCGCAATTGTATAAACCATATTATGGCCTGCAAAATTTGAGAAATGTTCGCATGTTTTTGTTCAAAATATTGTTTATTTTTTATCTTACAACGGATTAAAATCGAGCTCCTATTTCCCATACATAAAATTGAAATTTTAAGGGCGTTGTTCGAATCGCATATATTGTTTGCCCAGCGAAGGGAAAGCCGGCACACAATAATATTTCTTCTGTAAGCTTTTGCGGCATTCGGGAAAACCACTTTCTAAAAATTGGGTGGTGGTGCTGGGATGGTGGATAGAAATTGAGGAACCTGCGGCAATACAATCAAATATTCGGCCATTCTTGAAAACACATTTGGCCCGGCGCACTGGCAACAAAGGAATAGAATCGCCATCCTGGAGCGAAGTTTACAATCGAATGCAAGTGCGTTGTTTACTAGAATGTTCGGATTTGTTTATCCAACCAGAAGTAGAGCTACAAAACGTGTGCCCTCTGAAATTGGGTAAATATTGAAAATAATACAAGCAGGCTGATGCTTTCGTAATGAATAAATGATGGCTGACTGGAGCAACAAGTGGCCGAGGAGCCACAAAGGAGTCGCCAGAGGAAAGCCATCAGCAGACAATAAGAAAACACATTCCCAGCTCAATTGTAATGTAAAACAAAACGCTCACTTCCTCTGAAGAGCTCCCCTTTTCCATTTTCCTCGCTTTTCCGACCGCCATGCTCATTATACGGTCTGCCAGTTTAAAACTCAATAAAAGCAGCGCTATGAAAGATTACTTAATGAAATTAAGTGTGAAAAGTGCGAGAACTGAGAGATGGCGAAATGGCGAAATGGAGAAAATGAGAAAAGGAGAAAAGGAGAGAATGCTTGTCGGCACAATTCTCCACTCGACAGGGAAAAGGCGTAGAGTGGCGCGGAAAGCTGCAAACGGAAAACTGAAAACTGAAAGCGACAAGGCGGCCAGGCGGCAGTAAATAATAATAAAGGCATGACTTATTGGAGATGCCGGTGGGGCAGGAGCCGACTCCTTGCAGGACTCGCAGGACTCGAGTCCTTGCGAACGCCTCAACTCTGCGTAATTCCCATTATCGGCTTAGCAGGTTGTGCTGGCAAGTGGATTTTGATTGCACAATCCAGCGTACACAAGTCACACCGAGATAAAACATAATATTTCTCCAATCTCTTTCAATTCTCTTCATCTTCATTCAGTCGACGTTATAATTTCCAAGAACATATAGTTTAAAAAAAGAACCTAATTATATTAAATTCCATTTGTAATTTAAGGTAACCCGCCACATTTTTGCTGAAAAATATTTAAGCTTTTTGAAAAAAACTTCTCTTTAAAAAAATTACATTATCAATAAAATCTAAAGATTTTCTATTAATTTTATGAAGAGGTATGGAAATTAATTTTGGGTAAGAAAATGTAATAAGAAACAAATTTTCATGTGAAAGAAATATAACTTATATAACTTAAATATTTTGCTCTAAGCGGATGTATAGGCCGCTTAAAGTCGCTTCAGTTCCTAAATCCCAAGGTGATAACCCCTATTAATGACTAAGACACTCGAGTTTGATACTCATTGAAGTGGTTGATATGGCCAGCTTTAAATAATCTGTAGGTGTTTGTTGTGTGTATCTGGCGATATCAACGCACTGCTTAGGAATGCCTTTAATTGCAGCAAATTATCCTGAAAAAAGTTAAACATTAAAACTTGATGGGATGCAAAGAAGGTGCACAGGATGCCATTGAACTGGATAGGTTTCCAAAGGTGGACTTGCTGAGCGAGGATCCGGAGTTTCTGGGCTCTCGTTCAGGCGATTCTGATGGCATCAGGGCCTTCTGATGCAGCTGGAAACCATAGAGACTGCAAAAGGGGATAGGTTTAGAATTGATCCTGCACCATGTGGGCTAAACACTTACCGTGCCACGTACTTCTCCTGGGGTGGCTGGGGTCTCAAGTTCGGCAGCTGCATGAAGAACATGTGCGGAAAACTGGTCCCAAACATGGCTCCATCCAGCAGAGCAAATCGAGTTCTGGGATGGAAGACGTCGTGGCAACGCGGACAGTAGACCTTCACGTGCTTCTGACTGAACTGATCGGAGAGGCCGACGGGCAGGGTCTTCTGTCCCTTACAGTAGACCCTCGGACACGAACCGAAGTCGCCCCTCTCGTACTTCAGACACATATCCTCCACGCCACGCGGCGTTAGAATGTATCGGGCGTGGATCAGGCCATACAGCTGCTCCGCATCGGTCGTATCCACACCATTATCCCAGCCCTGATTGTCGTATTCCGGATCCAGGAGCAAGTCCAGGGCATGACTGAAGTTCACCACCAGCGATTCCAGGCCCGTGAAATTGAATTTATCCTCTAGGTAATCGGGTGGCACCCGGCAGAGGAACTCGTTACCATGGAGGCCAAGAAACCAGCTGATCCAGCTGCTATCTCGCACCGAGTGGTTGCTGTAAAGCGACACAAAATGGTTTTATTTAAGTAAATATTTCGTATTTTCCAGAAGAAAATACTTATACTTACGTGCTCGACATATTGGCAAAGCAGTTGTTTAAAGAAACTGAAACGAGTGTGATTAAAATGACTTTGTGGGTCAAAGCCTTCTTTAACGTCAAAGAATTTCCAGGAAATAAAATAAATTGGCTATCGATTTTAGATTTCTGGTATTAACAAAACAGCTTGGATATTGTATAACACTCGAAAATTCTTAGCACTGTAAATGTTATATAAGCTAGATAAATAGCTTTTCCGGAAACGAGAAATTTAAAATAAAATACGAGAAGACAGCTGAATTTATATTATTTGGATTTTGAAAAGAAAACCCTTTCATAAAGAACACTCTACAAGAAAGTGCCTTTAGCGGCTTGAAAATTAGTGTGGTAAAGGGTTTTTGCAATTTAATTGGCCTTTAAATAGTGTGCCAGGAAAAAGCTGTCACTTTGACATTTATTTGTTATTGGTGACTAGAAGTCCTAAAAAATTCTTACCTTTCAAATTAATTAAGAAAATAATCACCATGGCAGCAGTAAGTCTCCTGAATCCCAAAGCTGAAATCGCCCGAGCTGCCCAGGCCCTAGGAATCAATATAACTGGAGCTATGGGTCTGCAGAAGCTTATGGCCACCAATCTGGGTCCGAAGGGCACTACGAAGATGCTCGTCTCTCCGGCGGGCGACATCCGGATCACCAAGGATGGCAATGTCCTGCTGAACGAGATGAATATACGCCATCCCACGGCTAACATGATTGCCAGGGCCAGCACAGCCCAGGATGATTCCCTGGGAGATGGGACCACGTCCACGGTGCTCCTGATCGGTGAGCTCCTCAAGCAGGCCGAGCTACTCATCGCAGAGGGACTGCATCCTCGCCTGCTGGTGGAGGGTATCATGTTGGCTAAGAAACACGCCTTGGAGGTACTCGAATCCCTAAAGATTCCCACTCTCATTGAACGGGAAGCCTTGATTCCGGTGGCCAGAACCAGTTTGAGAACTAAACTGGAACCTGACCTGGCGGACATGCTCACGGACATCTGCGTGGATGCTGTCCTGGCTGTTCGTGGCGATGGCAAGGATCTGCTAGATCTCAACATGATCGAACTGATGGAAATGCTGCAGCACACGTGTGTGGAAACTCAGCTCGTTGAAGGACTAGTTCTGGATCACGGCGGACGTCATGTGAATATGCCGAAGATCCTGCAGGATGCCTACATCCTCACCTGCAATGTGTCCCTGGAACTGGAGAAAACCTCTGTGACCTCGGGGTTTTACTATAAAACCGCCGTGGAACTGGATAAATGTGTCACCGAGGAACATCGCTTTATAGACCTCCGCCTGGCCAAAATCATAGAACTAAAGAAAAAAGTCTGTGCGGGCAACGAAAAAGGATTTGTGGTCATCAACCAAAAAGGCATCGATGTGCCTTCACTGGAGGTTCTGGCCAACGAGGGTATACTGGGATTGAGACGTGCCAAACGCAGGAATATGGAGCGATTGGTTAGAGCCTGCGGAGGAGAGGCCCTGAATTCTCTGGAGGATTTGAAGGAGGAGCATCTGGGATTCGCTGCCTTGGTACGCGAGGAGGAGTTGGGGGAAACGAAGTACACATTCGTGGAGCACTGTCGCAATCCCACTTCCGTAACAATCGTGATTCGCGGGCAAGCTCGTCACCAGATTTCAGCCATCAAAGATGCCATTCGCGATGGTCTCCATGCCATTCAAAATGCCGTACTAGATGCCTGTGTTGTGCCAGGAGCCGGAGCCTTCGAAATGAAGGCCCACAAGGAACTCTTGAATGCCAAACACTCGGTGAAAGGGAAGGCTCAACTGGGTGTTCAGCTTTTCGCCGAGGCTTTGCTGGTTATACCCAAAACCTTGGCCACAAACAGTGGCTTTGATGTGCAGGACACAATTGTCAAGCTGACGGATGCCCAGCGGGAGACGGAGGGATCCGTGGGACTCGACCTGGCAACGGGGGAACCCATGGACCCCACTTCCATTGGCATACTGGACAACTTCTGCGTTCGGAGGCAAATCCTGGACTCGTGCTCCATTATTGCCAGCAACCTTCTGCTCACCGATGAAATAATGCAGGCCGGCATGACCTCTTTAAAGGGTTAAACGCACACTTGGCCATGAGAATAGCCTAATAAAGGCACACACCTTTAACCCCCGAAGCGCACTTTTGATTGAAGTACTCGATTTCAGGAAAAAGAGGTGGGGGTTAACTTTTGACGGCCAGTATGACAGCCTGGGGAACTAAAAGTTTAGGAGGAACAGGATTTCCTAAATGGAACTAACAGCTAAAAAAAACATCGAGTTTGTACTCAAAAAAATATTAAAGAGGTTTTAATTCAAATTGAAAAAAATATTCAACAAAACGTTTTATTACCTTACAATTTATTATTACATTTTTCCAACTTAATTTTTCCAAAGGAAATTATTTTTAAATTCATCAAGCATTTTTTCAAGTCAAACAAAATAGTCTTGATTTGCCCTTCTAAATGCAATTTAGAGCTGCGATATTTTGTAATAGACTATTTGCCAAAAATCAAAGGAAAATTAAATCAAACCATGGAGAAATATTTTCTGTATGTGTGCGCGCATTTCTCTTATTTTTTCCTCTACAAATTCAATTCCCATTTTCACTTAAAACTTTTTAACTTGGTTGGCCTGAAAGGAGCGGACGAGGCTTCGTTTGAGATATAAAGTAAACAAATACGCCCTCGAGACAAATTAAGTGATTTGCCCGCTTTACACATTTTTCCTGCTGATTACTTTTCCCCATCTCCCTGGACGAAATTGAATCGCTCGCGAAAAAAATGAGGAGACGCAATGTGAGGAATGGTTATCAACTTTTGATTGGTCATGAAAGGGCGAGGATTTTGACCCTGGGACATGTCCCAAAATTAGGGATTATGTCTTCTTCCGATTGGCCTCCGCTTCCGCCTCCAATTCCGAGCGCACTGTTCGCACCAGATCGCCCAGACTTTTGGGATCAATCATACGCAGTGGCTGCTTGTACTTTAGCACCGCCACATCCATTTGGCTGTGGTTCAGCGAGGACACGGTCATCAGGGAGCGGACTATGTGCTTGATGGCCGCCGGCTCATCGGCGGAGGCCAGAATCTCGTCCGCGTGCTTCTCCATAAAGTCGCGCACCGGCTGACCCGACCGACCCGTGGTGCTCGCCCTCCACTCGTAGAAAATGCCCGAGGGCTCCGTTTGGAACAGATGCGGAGTGCCGTCCTCGTTGAAGCCCCCCACCAGGCAGGACACTCCAAATGGACGCCTTCCATTGCTCTGCGTGTAGTTCTGCTTTAGCTGGGCCATGAAGCTGCGAAATGGAAAAGGGGGCAACAAAAATCGAAAATTACTCTGCGGCTTACACGGTAAAAAACAGTGTTATTTAAATTCTGATAAGCGATCAGAAAAAAGTGTTAATCAAAACTTGTTTGTGCAAAACCAGCACCTTTAAAACTAGTCTTAATTATCTTCATTAAACTTTCCTAATCGTCTTCAGGCTAATTTAATAATAAAGTTTCGGTGTTTAAATAAAAACTCTGGAAAATACCATAAAAAATCGAAAATCCTTTACTCCTGAAAAGTTTCCGTCTTTCTTTCAATATATTTGTTTACAGCCATTTTTTATTTATGAATAGCTTTATCTTAAGAGCAGAAAATGAAAATGATTTTATTTTGTGGGTGTCCTTAATTATGTAAAAAACTATTTAGTTTTAGAACCATTTTTTAGAAAATATATTATTTCTTTCATTTAATTTTAATGGTTAATTAAAAAAAAAAAAGTTTTAGTGTAATCGAAGGTAAAGAAGCTTTCTGCTCACCGGGTTATGTACTCTACGCTCACGGGCTTCTCGAAATTCAGGCGGTGGCTCTGGGACTCCACTTGGGCGCGGCTCACCAGGATGCGTGCGTCCGCCGTGAGCCCCGCAAAAGTCATCATAACGTGGTCGTCCAGCATGAAAATCTTGCGCACCATTCGCGCCTCCTGCAAATCGCCCACGGACCTTTTCTCCACGACGAGCACTATGGCGTTGTTGGTGCACAGGCCCACCTTTTGGTGGGTTTCACCCGATTAAATAATGGTTAACACCGGAGGGCAGGGACTTACCACCGTGGAACCCCTTCGCACGGCCTCCTGGGCATATTCCACCTGTAGAAGATGGCCATCGGGTGAGTAAATGGTCACCGCGCGATCATAGCGTTCGGCCATTTAACTTGGCTTAAATAATTGGAAATAAAAAGATGGGAATAAATATATTCGTTGTTTGCGAGCTGAAAATTTTCAAGTATTTGAATTATTTAAAACGCCTGCTTTTTCACAAATAACCTGTTGCTAGGAATCTGAATCTGTTTTTAGAATGTGAAAAATGTGTTTTCCATTTTTGTAAATTGAAAACCATCATTATTTGCAAATGTAACCACTTAAAAGTTTATAATATCGATCCAATTCTATCATGTGAATTGCAATTAAAGCATTTAACATATGTATATTCAATTACAATTGTCATCAGGTATTTTAGCAATTAAATAACTTCAAAATTAAACATGTAATTCAATTTGCGGCAATAAAGATAAATTAGCATAATTCAAAATATAAGCGAATTAACAATTATTACTTTAATCAGATTATCGTTAACATAAATAGTTGGGATGAAATAATAAAACGAATTTAGCAATGTTTAGTGAAAATTTCAATTTGTTTTACTGACTATTCCTGCCAACCCAATCCCAGCACCTGACCCTACTTAAAAGGGTCCTGAGTCCTTGGCAACTGCTCCCCTGTTAACCAAGTCTACGAAGGTCCTGTGGCTGAAACGCTGACAACAAAATCACAAAGTGCAACAAAAGCGCAAATCTCTGGCCAATGTAAACGTAATCGAAACAGCTTCCTTTTGCTAATGTGCTTAGCCAACTGGGGGAAAGTCCTTTTGCGACTCCTTTTTGCCGGCGAACTCCTGATGCGATGCTTAGTATGCCAGCAGCGGCTAGTCTGCCATAAATTTATATTTAACATTTTATGACAACCGTGCACCGAAGAAAGGGACAGCGAGGAGTCCTGGATGTCCTGGAGGTGTGGCGAATACTTACCAGGATTAAACACGTGCCATCCAAAAATAGCCAATCCCCAAAACAAACGTTTACTAAAAATGCGGCTGCCATATAAATAAATTAAGCATGACTGCAAACAAAACGACCTGCAAATAGAATCACAAAAATTGAATTATACTCCCATCGACCGGACATTTTAAATTTACACACGTTGTCGCCCAGCCGAAAGTTGAATCACGCAAATATGGTTTATACATTTTTATTTAACATTTTATTGGGCCAGCCACGAGCATAGCGCTAAATGAATTAATAAAGGCATTTATCAATGCATATTAGCCGGACGCAGAATATAAAAATAGCGTGATTTGTGTTATGAGTTAAGCAATAAACTGTAGGAAACTTTAAAAGTCGTAAAATATTATTTAAAAAACTATTTATTTCATTTATTGTATTTTATTATTTCACATTTATTAACTTGCTCTTCTTTAAATTCGTTTTTGTAATACTTGTACTCTGTTTAAAAATGGGTTCACAAAAAAATAACGTTCCTTTTTTAATGTAATATATATCTATTTTTGTGAAATAACTTCTTATTTGCTCTTTATAAGTTCTTTTCATTTAATTTTATTAAGTCTTTCAAAAAGTACTAATAAATGAAATGTCTTCAATAACGAGGTTCACTTTCTTGATGTCTTAAGTCCTCTATCAACAGTTAAGCCCTTGTTAAACTTGTTAATTAAATAAGAATTTCCAATGTTAAGAGCCTGGCTTCATTAGCACTCAGGGCAAAAACACAGTTGGGGAGAAGAAGACATTGCCCGCTGGCAGTGAGCAAAAATTAAGTATACGCCGTGTTTTCGGTGCGTGCTTTTGCCGTTTGGCATTTGATTAAGCACTTTTACCCCATAAATAGTGAGCATTGCCAATCGAAAAGGCTCCTTCACACTGAACAGCGAATTGCCCTTGAGACAATCGAAAAGTGGAATGGGATTCGTTTTGGGGATTGGGCATTGGGGATTGAGGCGAGCAATAAGCGGAAAAGGCGGAAAAGCGGGAAAGCGGGAAAGCAGACAAGACAGCCACATAAAACAAGGCAACAACATGTGCTAAAAACAGCAGAAACTTTCGCTGGCAAAACCGAGGGAACTTGCCACGATTTGTTTGCTTCCAGCTTAATTTGTAGCGTCAAATGGTGTTGATTGTTGTTTTTCTTGTCCCCAACCCAGCACCCCAAAAACCCCTCCAAAAACCCACTTAAGCCCCCCAACCCCCCCATCCGCCCTACACACAATCCTCGTCGTCGGCACAACTAAAGACCCAATAAAAGTTGAGGACGCTGTTGTGGATAAACAAGGTTTGGAGCACAGTTTCAAGTGCTTCCATCGCCCACTCCGATGTGTGGAAATTAATGACGAGCGATTTGAACATGACGGGATTGGGATTTGGATTGGGATCGGGATCGGGAGGGTTTCAGGATGGGAGTTTGTGCGATGGAAATGTGTTTACATGCTGAAAATGTGGGCATCTCGCGATTGCCTGTGGCATGCGAAAAAAACATATTTCTGCAATTTGTCAATTAATCATTGCAGAAAGTATATATAATTTTTATTGTTATACCTTGGGGTCGCCAGCGGCCGACTTGCCTCTGAAATTATTGAATTTATTGCATTAAATCATTACTTTATTTATTCGCTTTATCGCCCAATGCATTATTCAGTATTTATTTAACTTGCGGTACAGTAGAAAAAATGACTTTTTATATGGAAAACAACGCTTATAGATTATAATTTAAAAATATGCTTTCTAAATTGTTTAATTAATTTTATTATCAAAAATGTTTTTTGTAGTTCCTTAATTAATAAGAGTTAACTGAAATAAAAATTATTACAAAAGGAAAAAAACTTAATTGAAGGAATTAGTAAATTAGTAAATACTGGTTGAACTAGTTTAATAAATAAAGAACATATTAAAAAAACTTTGTATCTGGATATCATTAAATATTTTTTTGTGTTCTGTTGCGGTCTTTGTAAACATTTTTACTTCTCCTCAAATCTCGTCACTTTAATCAGTTTTGTATTTGTATATTTTTGCCCCTTCTCCGCCAGCCAGTCAAACGTTTATATTTATTTGGTTGGCCATGGCCAAGCTGACGATGGCAAAATGCAAATGACCTTTGACCATTGACGGCAGTCTGCTGTCGAGTCGGTGGCAACTTTCAGGGCAAACTTGAGGCTTCTGGTTGCCACGACCCTATCTCTATCTCTATATTACGTATATGTATGCTTGCGTGTGTCTCGGCTAAGTAAACACAGGGGATATAACGAGGGGCTCGCCGGATGTTTCAAATGGCGCTCAGACATTCACCTGAGCCCTTTTTAATAAACCTAGCAATGCGCACGGCATTGTTGACTTAGTCCTTCCGCAGCTCCACCTCTTTGGGGGGAGTCCTGTCTGTCCTGTTTGTCCCGTTTGTCCCGTTTGTCCCGTTTGTCCCGTTTTGTCCTGCTCCTGCTCATCATCCGGCTGCTTATGGAGATCTTGTGAGTACCAGTGCCCGGCCCCAAAGTGCCACTTTGAGTCAACGAACTTTGGCTTGGCCAACAGCATCCCCCACTCAGTTTTCGGTTATAAGGTCGTTCGAGCTCATTGCCATGGTACCTTTTGAATTTGGCGGCCGCAGATGCACCTGCCGCGCTCAATTTTGCTCATTACTCAACCTTTTTCAAATCTGCGATTAATCAACGGACCAAGAAAGTAAATAAATAGGATTAATATATTTGGTTTTTTTACCACATTTAAATTATAATAAAAAGAAACCCTTAGTTCCAATAATGTGTTTCTTCAGATGGAATAATAAGTTTCTTAAAACAATTTATTATCTTTTATTTTTTCTCAATTGAGATTTAATATTGCTTAAAAGTAGTTATTTCTAGTAGCAACTGGGAATGATATCTCGAAATGCCTGCCAATCGTTACATCATTAATACGTGAGCTGAAGTCGGATATCGGCAGTGTTCAATTTAATTAGAAATAATACGTTGCCAATGCTGCAATGGTTGTGGGTTGGGGCTTGCAATAATGCAATTTAGAAGTTTAAACTTGCTGGCTGCCAATTCCATTTCCAAGTTTCGAGTTCCACTCACGCAACCGCGAATAAAGTGCAACCAATTGCAGTAAAGTGCAACTGCAACTCCATCAGTCAGCAGCTTGGTCCCTCGACTCCCCGACTCACCGATTTTCCTGCTTTTCCCGCATTTCCCGGCTAACTAAAAGCCAAATGGCGACAAATGCTGTGCAAATTAAGGAGAAGGAGGGAAGGTATTGATGGAGAAAAATGCAGCATGCGAAAGAAAATGGAAATGGAAGCGATTCGAGTCAAATCAAATCGAAGTGGAAAGAGCGAGTTTTCCGCTAATGGTCAGCGAGGGTCGAGGAAAATGTGAGTGCTTCAGCTGTCGCGCACTTTCGTCTTATTAAAGTTGCAAGTCCTTCAATTTTTCAGTTCCGAATGCATTGCCATGACATTACGCCCATCTATCACATTGAAGTTTGGCAAAATCAATCTGCGATACTGTCTCATGCGTCAAATAGAACACGCAATCTCAGCAAAAGTTTCGTTATATTTCAGATATATATTTTGACACCCACAGATGGGAAAGAAAGAAAAAAAATGTATAAAAACAGCCATGCAACTAAATTATGCAGTATTGCCGGAGGCAAGTGCAGGTGTAGGTAAACAACCAAATCCCGACAGCCCCAAAAAAGAATCCAGTAAAAACACCTCAAACGAAGCCACCAGGTAACCAGAAAGGATACGAAAATAAACAAGCCAATTGGAACGAGACCAAATCAATGTCGAATACATATATATATATTCTTAAAGTTGCAAGGGCAAGGGGAAGCCCTGTCGATTTCTCGGGGGTTTATAGAGTTTCCTGGTGGAACTGCAATGGCTGCAACCACGACACACGACCCCATGCATATAAACATTTCACAGTCTGGCGACATATCTGCGATATTTTTATGGCCAACGTGCGGGACAACGCTTCCTTTTGGCCAGGCGCAGAAAAAAACATGGGAAATGCGAGAAAAATGTGTCTGTAGAGCGCTCTTATCTCCGTATAATCCACTTTATATGTTCACACTACCACACAAATTGAAAATAAACACAAATTCGGGTTACGAGAGAAAAAATGGATGGGAAAAGGAAACTGCGCTGCGAATTTGCATTTATTGAGAATCAAAATATAGATTTATAAAAGACATAAACTCTTGCTAGCCGATTGGAATTATCAGGTGTTTGAGAACCAAATAACTTAAGTCGAATGAGGTCTAAGTTGCTTTTTGGGGATTCCTGAGGATCATGATTCTTGCATGACATAATAAAGATTAAATATATGAAAATTGCGGTGAGATGAAATTGATATAAATAATGTTGCTTTTTAATAATCTTATCTTAGCTTTTGTGAATTTAAAAAACAGTTTTGCCCAACACACACAGTAGCTCTTTTCTTTTTACGTCAATGTCAATATAAATTGTTGGTTATTTATAATTCGGTGGCTTATTCCCAACGTTTAGATTTCCAAATAAATAAGTAACATCCAAATTTTTTAAGTGCAGTTATGAAGCGTATATGCTCGGGAAAGTCAAGTAATTTAAGGCCGTCGAACACACTTAAGTTCGTGGAACCCGCTAAGTCCACATCTGCTCTGCGTTCTCTTTTCCATTTGGAGAAACGACAGAATGTGGCCAAGACTGCTTCAGCTTCTTCTCATCTATCAGCTCCTAAAGTTTCCGAGAAGACACCGGAAAAAGCGCTATCCGAAAAGATCAAGTCCAATCCATGTCGAAGTCTTAAACTGGCGGTCGTTGAGCCACATATTTCGGGGAAGGTCGTTAAAAAGATAAGGTCCAGAACAAATGAGGGTTCTACTCCAACAACAGGTTCCTCTGGAAAATCGGGAATCGCCAGGAGCACAGCTACCATTAAATCACAGACGTTCTATATTCCTCTACGGAGCTCGAATGGAGTGACCAGTCGAATTTACCGACCCGCCGGCTCCGGAGTATTCCATTACCACCTATCAGACTTGGAGGAAGCCGGATTTGGACGAAGTCTGGTCTTTCCCATGAAATCGGTGCCGGCGGCCGAGCTTCAACTACTACGGAATGGCCAGCGGATCAACTACCTGGAGAGGCGATACGAACGGAGTCCGGACGACAAGTACAACTATCCCGAGGCGACTAGCTGGCGATATGGCTGGTTTCATCGGGAGTCTGATCTTTTCCAGAAACGAGTACCCAGACGAGATTAAATAAACATTTCGTGCACTCGATTATGTCCCTGTTCTGTCCCAATTTCTTGTCTTAAGGTTTAAGTGTTGCTTTAAAATGTGTCAACATTAAAGGTCAAATTTATTTAAATCAAATACAGCTAATAAAATATTAGTTAGACAAGAACTTACTGGTATATTAAAGTAAATTTGTACTAAATTTTGCAACAAAGTTTGAATCCAATTTTATATTTATTCATTATTTTTAAAAGAATTTTAAAGACCCAGTTATGTTTCTTTACGGCCAAAGATCCGAGATAAAAACTTTATTTACAAAGTGAAAAATGTGTAAAACTTGCCAGAGAAAAATAACTTTATGGCACATAATTGCTTTTGAGAAACGAATTAAATGTAAAAATGCGGCAATCCATTTAGGCATCTGCATCTGGTGTGCATCAGCGCCTCCGAGAAGCTCATCTCGAGTTGCGATGCGATATGTGGAACAGATGCCAGGGGCTTTAACAGACAGCCTCCGACTTTCTGTTGTTTTGCTGCTTTCGAAAATGCAGCAGTTTTTCAAGTTCTGCCTCTGATTGGCCAGAAAATAAAATTCAGCAAGAGCAAATTGCATTAGTTTGGGGGCGAAAGGATGTCTGCTGCTCACATGACGTACAACGGGGCGTATGCTTGTTGCGCCCATGCCTGTTGTTGTCTAGCATTTAAAGTGCAGCAAAGTTGAGCAACTTTTAGAAAACTCGTTGCGGCTGCCGCTCTTTTGATTGACTCATGAAAGTCTGCAACTTTTTAATTGTTTTGTAACATTTCTTCAAATAATTGTGCCATTTTTATGCCGTCCTGCAGCACCATTTCATTGGCACAGCAAAATAAGTGAGAGGGAAAGAGATTCTCTGGGACGTTGGCTTTCAAACTTATTAACTTCGTTCCATGGCGAAATACTTTAAATTCACCCGGTCCGCTTGTCTTATGTCCTCTGTCGCTGATTGTCTGCAATTCATGGCAGATTTCGAGTTTCATTGTTGCATCCGAAGCACTTTGAGCTGAGCAAACTTTCGCCGAGACACTCTGCAGAACTTTCCTGTCCATCTACCATATCCTCCGCGACCCTTTTGCGGTGCTCGGTTGTTGGGCTTGGCCTGATTGCAAACAACAATTCCCTCCCAGCGGAGCTGAAGTTTATTATTATTTGGCTTGTTTCGCGTTTTTGGCGGTTTTATTTACCTTTAAATAAATTTCCGTTTCATTCTTTTCCGCCGCTTTGCGTTTATTTGTTTTCGATTCCGCTGTTGGTCGGAAGTTTTCCCATGTTTACGCAATGATTGGGTTTAATTAATGATTCTTGGTATCGTAGATCAAAACTATACCAAAAAAACAGCCTTCATTTGATTATATTCAATTGTTTGTTCCAAGAGAAAGCCAAACTATTTGAGAGCATTTCTAAATATTTTACGAATACCACACTTTCTTGGCCTTTGCTGAATATGATGGGAATTTATAGGTCAGTGGTCCGGCAAAGATGAAATTTTTGAACATTTTGTGGTAATTTTTATTACTTCTATTGCCCAGGATGTGATGCTGAAAATGCACTGCTCCTCCGCTTCTCGTTGGTCCAAAACTAACTTGGCCGTAAAAGTTTGGGTTTTGCGGTTGTCGATTGCGAATCACAACCGGCCAGTTGGCCAAACTGGGTTTGTCGGGGGTGGTTATGGAGCACTATTCCGCTCCCGAGGCAATAAACAATGCAAAAATATAATTCTGAGCAATCAATGCGGTTTGTAAGAGCAATTGTTTGGTTGAAGTCAGTTATTTAAAATTCCCGAATGGGTTTTCAGTGGTAATTTCTGGAAAATTGTTGATAATGCCAGATTGAAATTGTGCATAGTACATGGAAAACCATTTCGTTTGACCCCGTAAATTACACTTGGTTAATTAGTAATTGTTTTTGTATACTAACTTTTATTGCGAAACACTTTTACAAATTCTCTTTAGGTAATTCAAGCACACACTTTATTGTTTAGATCTATCACGTGGTTTCAATTAAACTTCATTATCTCGTCGCCATCTTTCAGTAAACCTGTCTCCTTAATTCATTTGCTTGAGGTAAATACATATTAATAGCAGTAGGGTATAAAACGTAAATAAACATTTCGCCTAATGATCACAATCGCTTCTCTAATATTGTTTTGGGCCAAGTGAAGTTGTCAATCGCCCGATCAGGCGTTGAATGTTGATTTATGGATAAAACTAATTTATAAATCAAGATACATCGGTTAAGTCGGTTTATTCTTATATATTTCTATTAGTTTCTGATTTGTGCCTTACTTAGAGAAGATACTGTACTACAGCCACGCGTTAAGTATAGCACTCTCCTAATCCTGATCCCGGATCACGAATTAAGTTAAATACAGAGTCGCATTTTCGTTTCGATATTCTCCCTACGTTTAGTTAAGTGGTAACAATTAATTCTTTGTATAGTCGGAACAATATGGGACACACGAGCAGCACCTCTCCTCCGCCCTCTACTGCACCACATCACTTCGGCTTAGGTACAGACTTAGGAGTTGTCTCATCCGCTCCCTCCTTGGACTTCTCGGTCGGTCAGAGCAGCTTCTTGGCCGTAATCGTCGTGGACAGGGTCGATGCCGTGGCCGTTGCTTTCTTGGACGTCGGTGGTTGCGGTGGTGTTTGTATCGTGGGCGGTAGGCCAATGTCCGTGGAGGGCAGTATCTTTTCCATTTGCCGCTCGGCCGCCTCTCGGAGCGCCGATTCCGTCGTTGTTCCACCAACGATACTGCCGCCTCCTCCTCCACTATTCGCACCTCCGCCGGACTTCCCCGTTGGACCAGAGCCAGCGGAAGCCTTTGTGGGTGGTTTCGGATCTTTTTTGGTATCCTTTGGCACCGTCTCGTTTAGGTTCGGGGCTGTGTCCTTTAATGTTTTTGCCGTATCCTGGAAGGCGGGCTAAAATGGCATACATAATATAAATATTTGTATTTTAAAAGAAGCCTTGTTATAATATTACCTCCGGTTTACTCTCCTTAGCTTTGTCGGTTAGTGTTTCTTCCTTATCACGCATTTCGTTGGCAATGTCCTGAATTTCCTTGGCGGAATCATGAATATTATTCACAAGTTTGGCCAAATCCTTATCCGATTTGTCCACCTCAGACTTCAGTTTTTCAGCCTCTTTCATGCTCTTGGCTATGGCCTTTTCAATCTTCTGCTCTGCATGCAGCACTTGTTCCTTGTCAAGCAGAGAAATCAGCTCCTCAATGGCCTTATCGCTCAGCTTGATATTATCACGACCAATGGACTCCATCACCTTTCAAGAATACAAAATCCGTTAAGTACAAATTTGGTAGAAATTTGTATGGTACAATTACCTTGCGAATATCGTTGACGGTCACCACGCCATCTTTGTCGGAATCAAACTTCTCCAAGACGGCTTCGATGTGCTTGAGACGTGCCTCGTCACTGGTTTCCTTCAGCACCTTGATGTTACTCATAAGGTCATCAATGCGCACGATCTCCTCGTTGCGCCGGCGGGTCGCCATCTTGGATAATAACTCGGTGAACTCCTCCAGCTGCTTTTTGTCGATCTTGGTGGCCTCCCTGTCGATGCTCTGCACCGCCTTGGTTATCTCATGCACCGAAATCACACCATCCTTGTCCGCATCAAGCTTGACCAGCAAATCCTCGACAACCTTAAATCGCTCTTCATCGGAGGACTCCTTCATGCGCTTGATGGTAGAGACCAGCTCGTCGATGTGCACCATTTGCTGCGGCTCGACACTGGGACTAGCAGCCACGTAATCGCTAGAATCCGCCTGCTTGATCTGATGCTGTCTGTGCTCCAGATCGTTGAGCACGGTATCCAATTGGGAAATCATCTTGTTGACCCGGTTGTACAATAGCTTGGCCGCTCTACTCTCTCGCACCGGTTCCTTGACGACCTGGCGCACCTCTCGCAACTCCTCCACATCCTCCTGGTAGTCAGCCAACTCCTCCTTGAGTTCCTTGATAGTTTCCTTCTCCACCACCAGCTGCTTATCGGATGACAGGGTCTTCAGTGCATCGGAAAGCAGTTGGACATCGGTTGAGGAAATGCTTTTGTCCGTCTCGGAGACCGAAGCCTGCTCCTTGCGATTCAGAAGGTTGTTGTCACTCGCCAGTTTCTCAGCAAACACATATGGAGCGGGATGCTCCTCCTTGATGGCCGTGCGCTTGGCGATTGTCTCCTCGTGCTCTTCTTCGCGCTCCTCGCGAATCTTGCGCTCCTCTTCCTTGATGATCTCGATCTTGGTCTTGTTGTCCACCTTGCCCTCGCTCTCGCCGATGGCGTGACGTGTGTGAGCTCCCACTGCATCCGGCAGCACACGCATTGTCTCCTTCAGCTTATCAGTGGTGATGCTGTCGTCGGAAATAAGCATGGTCCTTGACAGAAGCAACAGTGTGGGCGGCACCTGCTCGTTCAGCGAGAGATCGATCCACTCCTTCAGCTGGAACCGAAGACGCTCTTCCGTGAGTCCATAGGCCCGCATACCACGCGCCTTGCACGCCTGCTGCAGCTCTAAAAGATCCAGAGAGTCGACTCCTTCGCGGGCAATCACCCGGTCATCGGTGGCCAGGGATCGCAGTTTTAGCCGCAGCTGGAAACGCAGTAGCGTGGTAGTGCCGATGGTGTTTAGCTCCAGGACACGGCACAGGGCCGCCAGCTGCTCCCGCGACAAAGAATCCAGTGTGATCTCGTCGTCGAATCGCTTAGCGAACTTGATTATATCATCGGTGCCCACGGCTTCAGTCGGATTACGGATCTTGTTGAAGAAGGCCTCGAACTGCTTGGCCTCCTCGCTGCTGTGCTCCTTGTGCTGGACGGGCATTTGATCGAGGGTCTGCTGCAAGAACTTGGCCACCTCGAGGCGGACGCCCAGCGACTGACGGAGCTTCTCCTGCCGATCGCTTGAGGTCTGGAACGTGGAGGGCAGCATGCCGGGGAAGAATTTGATGAACAGCGGCAGCAGCAGCTCCATGAACGGCACGATGATGAACACCGAGAAAGGAATCAGGCGGAACAGGTCCGAGGTGGTCCGCTGCAGCTGTTTGTTTTCTCGCCGCGTGAGCCCCTTGCCGTTGAGCACCCGCCAAAGGAGTTTCGAGCAGATGGCCACGTCGATGAAGAGCAGGCGAAAGCCGTGATAGTAGTGCACCAGCTCGTCCCAAATGCGTGTGCCCAGTGGCTTTTTTGGCTTGGCCACCGTCTTGTCCGAAGATTGAGCCACAGCCATCGACGAGGCAGTCGCCGATGTGGAACCTGTCGTCGCACTTGCACTTTGACCCTTATCTGAGGATGCAGTGGCGGTAGGTGCAGAGCTTGCTCCCGATGCCGTTGCCTGAGCATTGGCCACCTCCTTCATGATCTCCTCAACCTTTTCTTTCTGCTGGTTCTTCAGCTTCTTGACAGTCGCATCGATCTTCGAGCTAGACGTCTCCAGCATCGTCCGACTGGCGTGCAAATGCCTGAACCCGTGGCCCGAATAATGATACCCATAGCTGGCATGTGGCTGGAACCTCCGGTGGTTGGCGGCCAGCGATCTGCTAATTTCTAGCACCGATGTCGACGCGGATCTCCGCGGCCGCTCATCAACTGCAGCGCGTTCATCTGTGAAGTTAGCCGAGCTGCATGCACAGCAGCTCGATTTTAGATCTGCAAAAAGGTTGAAAATAGGTTGATTAATATGAATTAAATATTTTAATATGCTTAAAAGAAAACGAGTAGAAAAATGTTTAAATCAGAACACAATTAAAATAAAAAATATCACATTTATAAAACTTAATAATTCGTAGTTATTAGTAAAACCTTACAAATCCACATAACAAAGCTTACAAAAGCAACGTTTAAGTCAATGAACTGAATCTATAGTCATGAACGTTCATATGACAAAAGGTTTTTCCGAAACACATTTCCTTTCTTACTAAAATAAATAAAATAAGTTCAACAATCTTGAACACCCGGCGAAAAATGAGAAGCGAAGAATAAAAATAAAAGCACACAATAAATTATTAATCACAACGAACAAAAAACAAGAAAAGTTTGCAGTTGATAAGCGTTTTACCCCTTGATTACGGATTTTTGTTGGGATTTGCAGTGGAGGCAACGAGTTGATAATAGAAAAGGCAAAGATCGCAGACGACAGGTGAAAATTAGCACCTGGAGTGGAGCTTACATAAATCACCAAAAGCGAACCCAAGTCCGCACAAACATTGAGAACTTTCTATCTCTATAAATAAACGATGTAGCAAACATTCAGAAATGTGCGCCGAGTGCAATTGTTTACAGCGCACTTTTCCTTTTATTTTCTCTCATTTTCCGATTTTTGGCAATTGCTCAAGGTAAATGAATGTGCGGTTGAGTGAAAAAAGGGGAATACGAAAAAGGAACTGTGGCGGAGAAAGTGAAGGCGATTTCGACCCATTTTCAGGTCTCTTTAATGATTTCGGACTTGTTTTCAGGTCTATATAATAGTTTCTGCACAGAACTGTGACTGTACTTGTCATCAAGTGACCCTTTGTCTGGTGATTTCTGGTACCTGTCGTTGGCACCTGCTCCTTGTGAGGGTATTTCTTAAAAAATCGAAATTCTTCGCGCAAATAATGCCAAAATTGTGAGTGACATGTAGAGGGAAAAGATTTGTTTACTAGAATTTTTCGGAAAATTGGTTTAGCAAGTATGTATATGTAAACTTTCATATTAAAAAAAAAAAAAAAAATTTTAAGCATACATATTTTAAATTTTAAGTTAATAAATTATCATATTTTATCACATAATTATTTTTAGAACTACTTAATTTTTTTTTTCTAAATCGTTGTTTTAAATATACATCATTTGATCTAAACCGTTAACAATTTTTCCATGAATCATTATTTTTATTAGTTCGTTTTAGTTTTCCTATTCACAAAAACTTTTGAATATGTGTAATAAAGAAGATTGGACTATTACATGTCGTGATCCAAAGTAAACGAGCCGCAAAAAACAAGGCAACTAATTAAATTAACAGGTTAGATCCAAAAACGTTAAAACAATGGCGGATCTTAAAAGGGCATTCCAGTTTTAAAACATGTTAAGATAATAATATAAAACTAGAAACATTTTGTAGTCAATTGAAAAAAATAAAATACTCGAAACCCGCTTTTATGTTTTTTGACTACGCCACTGTTCAAATCCCTCCACTATAGAATTTCCAGCGCACGTCGTAGTTTCCAGTCAATCAGCTGTTGCTTTCCAGCGAAAATGCAGTCAAAACAAAATACTGGATAAGTGGCGCACACACACACACAAAGGGCGCAAAATCAATGGAAAGTTTTCTGGATTTGCGTTTTGTTTTTTGTTTTGACCAACTTACAGCGCTTGTAGACGTTCTGGGCCAAATGACTCGTTCGCAAATTGCGTCCCTTGTGACGAAGCAGGGCGTTCATGGCGATGGCGAGGGGCGGCGGGGGGCGTGGCTCGGGTCGGCTGCCAATCCGATTCCAAACAATTTTCAATTGTAATTTTGAATTTCCGACAAACTGTCTGTAGATTGTGTATCTTTGGTTTCTCTGTCGCTCGGGTTTCTCTCCTCTGTTGTTTTTCTTTCCTGGCGTTGATTAAAGATTATAGTTTATCTCTCTCCCTGCCTCTTCCAATATCGTTGGCGCAATGTAACGGGTTCCTTTCCAAGACTATCGTCTAATGAAAAAATAAGTAAATAAAACGCATAAATTGCTGCTGTTAGCCTACTGTGGATTTGGTTAAAGTCAATAAATTGATTAAATCACACATTGTTTTTTGATGTCCAAAACGAAAAAGTTAGCACACACACACACAGGCAGGCGCTACGTCATCGACGCAATATCGCGCGATCTTGGTTTTTGTTTTTGTTTTTGCCTCGAACTCTTTTTTCAAATCAAATTACACAACTCAGTAAGAAATTTCTAATTATTTTTGCATTTCATGCAATTGACAACCGGTTAAATCATTAAGAGGCGGATAATGCCGTGCGCTCTATACCGTTTATATAAAATCCATTTGTCATTCGCTTGAGTGCCTGGTAAATAATAAAAACTAAACCGTCTGTTTTCTCACTTTTTTCACGTTTGATATCAGTGTGACCGCGCTGCAAATCTCAAAAATTCCCATTCGGTAGGGGGATTCCTTTAATTATTTAAACTATTTGTGTTACTATAGGCAAACTATATGATTAAAATCTTCTAAGTTGAAATTTGATTTTCTAAAAATCTGCATTTGTCGTTTTAAAATTTTTAGACCCATTTTCATGTTAGTTATTAGTAAGTTTTTGATGACTTAAGACTTGTGGTTTGATTCTCTAACAAACTGCATTCAAATTTGTCATTTTAACGTTGGTCAAAATTTTGACCCATTTTCATGTTAGTTATTTCTAAGTTTTCGATGACTTGAAAAAAGGGGTCCCAAAACTCGATTTCTAGAGTCCATAACTTTACCAAATTTAATCCGATTCCAAAGTGGCATACCTCTTAAGACTTGTATTTTGATTCTCTAAAAAACTGCATTCAAATTTGTCATTTTAACGTTGGTCAAAATTTTGACCCATTTTCATGTTAGTTATTACTAAGTTTTCGATGACTTGAAAAAAGGGGTCCCAAAACTCGACTTCTAGAGTCCATAACTTTACCAAATTTAATCCGATTCCAAAGTGGCATACCTCTTAAGACTTGTATTTTGATTCTCTAAAAAATTGCATTCAAATTTGTCATTTTAACGTTGGTCAAAATTTTTACCCATTTTCATGTCAGTTATTACTAAGTTTTCGATGACTTGAAAAAAGGGGTCCCAAAACTCGACTTCTATAGTCCATAACTTTACCAAATTTAATCCGATTCCAAAGTGTCATACCTCTTAAGACTTGTATTTTGATTCTCTAAAAAACTGCATTCAAATTTGTCATTTTAACGTTGGTCAAAATTTTGACCCATTTTCATGTGAGTTATTTCTAAGTTTTCGCTGACTTGAAAAAAGAGGTCCCAAAACTCGACTTCAACAGTCCATAACTTTACCAAATGTAATCCGATTCCAAAGTGGCATACCTCTTAAAGCTTGTATTTTAATTCTCAAAAAATCTGCATTCAAATTTGTCATTTTAACGTTGGTCAAAATTTTGACTCATTATCATGTTAGTTATTTCTAAGTTTTCGATGACTTGAAAAAATGGGTCCCAAAACTCGATTTCTAGAGTCCATAACTTTACCAAATTTAATCCGATTCTAAAGTGGCATACCTCTTAAGACTTGTATTTTGATTCTCTAAAAAACTGCATTCAAATTTGTCATTTTAACGTTGGTCAAAATTTTGACCCATTTTCATGTGAGTTATTTCTAAGTTTTCGCTGACTTGAAAAAAGAGGTCCCAAAACTCGACTTCAACAGTCCATAACTTTACCAAATGTAATCCGATTCCAAAGTGGCATACCTCTTAAAGTTTGTATTTTAATTCTCAAAAAATCTGCATTCAAATTTGTCATTTTAACGTTGGTCAAAATTTTGACTCATTTTCATGTTAGTTATTTCTAAGTTTTCGATGACTTGAAAAAATGGGTCCCAAAACTCGATTTCTAGAGTCCATAACTTTACCAAATTTAATTCGATTCCAAAGTGGCATACCTCTTAAGACTTGTATTTTGATTCTCTAAAAAACTATATTCAAATTTGTCATTTTAACGTTGGTCAAAATTTTGACCCATTTTCATGTTAGTTATTTCTAAGTTTTCGATGAGTTGAAAAAAGGGGTCCCAAAACTCGACTTCTAGAGTCCATAACTTTACCAAATTTAATCCGATTCCAAAGTGGCATACCTCTTAAGACTTATATTTTTATTCTCTAAAAAACTGCATTCAAATTTGTCATTTTAACGTTGGTCAAAATTTTGACCCATTTTCATGTTAGTTATTACTAAGTTTTCGGTGACTTGAAAAAACGGGTCCCAAGACTCGACTTCTAGAGTCCATAACTTTACCAAATTTAGTCCGATTCCAAAATGGCATACCTCTAGGACTTGTATTTTGATTCTCTAAAAAACTGCTTTCAAATTTGTCATTTTAACGTTAGTCAAAATTTTGACCCATTTTCATGTTAGTTATTTCTAAGTTTTCGATGAGTTGAAAAAAGGGGTCCCAGAACTCGACTTCTAGAGTCCATAACTTTACCAAATTTAATCCGATTCCAAATTTAATCCAAATAAACTTCGGCTTGCCGAGTTTACTTCCTTTCTTGGTTTATTTTTGTTATATTTAGTCTTGCATGGAGCTTAAAGTTCTGCCAAGATGTTTTTCCTTACCAAAACAAACCATAAATGCATTTAGGTTGTTACGTATTCCAATTAAAAGCTATGACATTTGAATTGTCATTGGTTCATTGTTACTTGTTCGATTACTTGAGTGTTTTTCTGTAATTACCCTACATAAACAGGAAAGTTGCAGTTTCTCGTATTCAGCCACTTGGAGCAGTCAAATTGAAAATGCGGCTAACTTTTTATATGATAGTTGCCATCCGGTTGACACTGAGTCTTTCATTAAAATACATCTTAAAATCTCTTGAAGAAGAGCTGTTTTATGAGTCTATTCTTATTTTGGAAGGTTCATCTCAAAGTGATACATGTTGGAAACAAAAAGACATTCAGGAAGAAGTTCCCGTTTTAAACTTAAATGCAAATCAAAGTTTGTATCTAAAAGATACGTTTAACACAGATATTCTTGTTTTAGTTTGCATTCACAAAAACGAAGGAAAAACCCTGCAGGCTCTGTATTCAAATCTGGAAGATATGCGTGATACACCCACCGTTTTATTCGTTTTTTCGGGTTATAATATCCGGGATTTGTTAAAGAAGTGCTTCCAAAATAATATGCTCAATGTGGTGGCTTTTAAAGGTCAAGACAGAGAGTTTATCTACAGCTTCCAGGCATTCCCAAGCTTTCAATTGATTAAAAGACCTCTAAAGAAAGTTCGTAGATATTTCGAGCCGCAACTTGAGAATCTGGGTGGCTATACCCTAAAGGCACTACCCGACAACATAATACCGCGAACTGTGGTTTACAGGAGTGCCGATGGAAATCGCCAGTTGACTGGATACCTCTTACCCTTCATCCGGAATTATTTGAGCACCATTAATGCGAATCTCAAAATCTGCTGGGAACTGATTCCGGAGGAGGGAATGGTTCAGCTGCCGGAAGTAATCAGGCTCTCGGAGATCAATGGCGTGGATTTCCCGCTGGGCATCCACGGAATTGAGCATGGATCGACCAAACAATACGTAATGATGGAAACCTCAAGCTGGTTCCTGATGTTACCCGCGGAACCCTGGGTCCCCCGAGCTCATTTCTTCATTTCATTGGGCTTGGAGAAGGTCTTACCACTAATGTTACTAATGGCTATGGTGCTAAGTAATGCCCATCGCATAGAAATGGGACTGGGTCCCAGTTGGCGCTGCTACGTCCTGGGAGATAGGGTCCTGCGAGGCTCCCTGGCACAACCATTTATCCTACCCAAAGGACTATCTGCCAAGATGATGTTCATTTACTGGTTGCTCCTGCTTTATGGATTCTTTGTGAGTAACTACTATGTGGTGCATCTGGAAACCTGGCTTGTAGATCCACCTACGGGCTATGTAATCCGAAGCTGGGATCAAATGCGAAACCTCAACTTGAAGGTTCTAACTGTACCTACCGAATTTAACATCATGACGCAAGTCCTAGGCAACGATTTTATAAATGACAATAGCAATATTATTAAAATATCCAACTCAGAGGATTTCCAAAATAAGCGCCTATCCATGGACCAATCTTACGCTTATCCTGTCACCCAAACTTTGTGGCCACTTCTGGAGCAAGGACAAGTCAGACTTCGGAAACGCATCTTCCGACGATCTCGGGAGTTGGTGCTTATACCCTTTTTGATTATGGCCATGCCGTTGCCGAAAAACTCAGTCTTTCACAAGTCACTCAATCGATACTGGGCACTCACACAGCAGAGCGGACTATACGAATTCTGGTTTAAACGGAGCTTCAACGATTTGATTGCCCTTCGTAAAATAAACTATAAAATAGATAAGTACAATCAAGCGTATCACGATTTCGAATGGCTAGACTTGAGCTTTGTGTGGTTCACCTTTATGGGAGGTACTCTCATAAGTTTTCTAGTTTTCCTAGGCGAGATTGGACACTACTGGTGGAATTTGAAAAGGATACCAAACTTTATTGGTTTTTAATACTATATAAGATATTTGTAAACTGTGAATTAAATGTTTTATTCAAAATGTATTGGATTGGTTTTGAATTTCCGTAATAACAAGTAAAAGCAGGGGCTGCCAGGCACTTAAAAGCTATTAAAAACAGGGACATTTTGATTAACATTGCGTTTTGATTGTGCAGCTGATCGATATCTGATTTTATTGTAATAACCCTAGCCCTGAAGGGACCTTCTGCCGAGTTGCAGTATATTTTACAAACTCGTTTTGAACAGTCAACCTAAAAATGCGGCTTGTCTTGGTTTTCATACTCACCAGTTTGGTGGACGCAAAGAGTGTTTCCTTAATTATCATTTTGAAGGCCCTTGAGAAGGAACTGTCTTATGCGACAATTCTTATTATTGAAAGTTCGACACAAAGAGATTCATGTTGGAACCAAAGTTCATTTCCAAAGGAGATTCCCACACTAAACTTTAATGCGAATCAAAGTGTGTATCTGAAAGATACTTTTAATTCCAAAATGCTAGTACTTGTTTGTCTAATGGAAAAAGAAAACGATTTAATGGAAGCACTCTACAGTAATCTTGAAGATATGCGAGATACTCCCACCATAGTATTCACATCTTCTGCAGATCACATACGAGATATATTTCAAGAGTGTTTTCGGAAAAGAATGCTTAATATGCTGGCTTTTAAAGGCTCTGATACGGAGTTCATATACAGCTACCAGGCATATCCCAAATTTCGTGTTATAAAACGGAGTGCAATGGGTGTTCGCAGATACTTTGAGCCGCAACTCGCGGATCTGGGTGGCTATGCCCTAAAGGCTCTTCCGGACAACGTAATGCCGCGAACATTATCCTACCGAACTGCTGAAGGAAATCTAAAGTTGGCTGGATATCTCTACCCCTTCATCCGGAATTATGTGAGGAGCATAAACGCCACTCTCGAAATTTGCTGGGATCTGGTTCCAGAGGATGGGATAATACCTGAATGGGGGGAGTCCATTCTCTCGGAGACGGGACAAGTGCACTTTCCATTGGGCCTTGAAGGTCTTGACGAAGACATATTGAAACAGAACGTAATTATGGAGATCTCCAGCTGGTTCCTGATGTTACCCATGGAACACCCCCTTCCCCGAGCCCAATTCTTTACCAAGTTTCGACTGTACAGGCTCTTACCTCTAATGTTACTGGTAGCAATAGTGCTCAGTAATGCTCATCGCATGGAATCGGGACTTAGTCCCACCTGGCGATTCTACGTAGTGGGAAACAAAGTACTCCGAGGAATCCTTGCTCAGCCATTTAACCTACCCAATGAACTCTCCATCAAACTCATGGTCATTTATTGGTTGCTCCTGCTCAGCGGTTTTTTTGTGACCAACTATTACATGGCATATTTGGAGACCTGGCTCGTCCATCCACCCGCAGGTGATCCAATCGTAAGCTGGGATCAATTGCGCAGCCGGAAGCTAAAGGTCCTTACAATCCCATCAGAACTGGAGTTCTTGAAGGTTACAATGGGATCGGAGTTCATAGAAGCCCGCTGGGATATATACAAAATCGCCAACTCGACGGATTACCAGAGGAAACGAATGTCGCTGGATCGATCTTATGCCTATCCAGTGACTCTCACCCTGTGGCCACATTTGAAGCAGTCACAAATTAAGCTACGACGTCCAATATTCCGTCGTTCCAAGGAGTTGGTTATTGTCCAGATTATTATTTTAGGTATGACACTGCCAAAAAACTCGGTATTTTACAAGCCTCTTAAAAGATATACAGCACTAACCTATGAGAGTGGACTGTATACGGTTTGGTTCAAACGTAGCTTCATGGAGTTGGTGGACCTCGGCAAAATCTCGTACAAAGAAGATATCGACCACGACGTTTACTTTGATCTCAAGTGGCAGGACTTTAGCCTTATATGGATGTCCTTCATATGTGGAACTACCTTGAGTTTCCTTGTGTTCCTTGGCGAGATTGCATACTACAGGTGGCATTGGAAAAGAACACAAAGATGAAATGTTTTTTAATTACTTCAACCTTGTTACCTACTAATTTATATCTTTATAAATAGCACCACGGTGTCTATCTATTTGCAATTAAAAACTATGACATTTGAATTTTTATTGATTTCTATTTGCTTGACTGATTTTATCATAATAACCCTTACCTAGGTGAAAGTTCATTCAAGTTGCAGTTTATTTTATCAACCCGTTTTGAGCAGTCGGCTTAAAAATGCGTCTTGCTTTGTGTTTTATTCTAGCCAATTTGGTTGATGTAGAAAGTATTTCTTTGAAAAACATAATAATATCCGTTAAGGAACAGGTCCAATATGAGACTCTTCTTTTTTTAGAAAGTTCATCTCAAAGTGATGCTTGTTGGAACCGAAAAGCCCTTCAATATGATGATCCCATCTTAAGCTTCAGTGCAAATCAAAGCTTGTATCTAAAAGATACTTTTAGTTCAAGGTTTCTGGTGCTTGTTTGCTTGAAAAAAAAGGAAAGTGATTCAATGAAGGCAATCTACAGTAATCTTCAAGATATGCGAGATACCCCCACCATAATATTTGGATCTTCCGATGACCACATACGTAATCTATTCCTGGAGTGTTTTAGTGAAAATATGCTAAATGTGCTGGCTTTCAAAGGCTCAGATATGGAGTACATATACAGCTTCCAGGCATTTCCCCACTTTAAACTCATAAAACGAAGGGTAACAAAAGAACTTAGATATTTTCAGCCCCAGCTTAAGGATCTGGGGGGCTATAGCCTAAGAACTCTACCAGACAACATAATCCCGAGGACCGTAGTCTACCGAAGTGCCGATGGACATCGCCAGTTGGGTGGGTATCTCAGCCACTTCATCCGAAACTATGTGAGCACCATAAACGCCACTCTTCAAATTTGCTGGGATCTTGTTCCGGAGGAGGGTATGACCCATTTGGTTGATGTTACCAAGCTCTCGGAGATGTATGGCATAGACTTTCCGCTCGGTATTAATGGTGTTACCCAAAGGTCTGCAAAACAGGACGTTCCCATGCAGGTCTCCAGTTGGTATTTAATCTTACCCATGGAACAGTACATGCCCCGAACTCGTTTCTTTGTTAAACTCGGTTTTCCTTATCTGCTACTTCTAGTGCTCATACTTTCAATAGTCCTTAGAAATGCCCATCGCATAGAATTGGGCCGCAGTTCCACATTGAGTTTTTATTCGTTGGTATCTAAAGTAATGCGGGGACTATTGAGCCAGTCATTTACATTACCCAGAGGACTTTCCGCCAAGCTGATGTTTATTTACTGGCTAATCCTGCTTACTGGATTTTTTTTGAGCAATTTCTATACGGCCAATCTGGAAACCTGGCTCGTTCATCCACCGCATGTTGATCCAATTCTAAACTGGAATGAAATTCGCTGTCGAAAAATGAAGATCCTTGTGATTTCATCGGAGGCGGATTACATGAAGAGCGTAGTAGGCTCAAAGTTTGCAGATGCCCACAAAGATATATTCCAAATCACCGACTCGGTGGACTTTCAGAGGAAGCGCATCCTTTTGGATGAAACTTATGCCTATCCAGTGACCTCTACGTTGTGGCCACTTTTGAAGCAGGCACAAGTTAGGCTACATCGACCCATATTCCGCCGATCCCGAGAGATGGTCTTTGTACCGCACCTAATCCTAAGCTTGAAGCTGCCAAGGAACTCAATATTCTACAAGCCTCTCAAAAGATATGTCACACTCACAAAGGATAGCGGTCTATATATGAACTGGTTCAGACGTAGCTTCTACGAGTTGATGGCCCTCGGCAAAATATCCTACAAAGAAGATAAAAACCATCAGTTGTATAATGATCTTAAGTGGCAGGACTTTTACTACGTTTGGCTAGCGTTCGTGGGAAAATCCATCATGAGTGTCCTGGTGTTCTTCTCGGAGCTGGGATACTACAGGTGGAATGCGAAGAAGACGCACCACTAATGGGATATCATATTATTATTGCATATATTAACCAGAAATAAACAATAATCGCTCTGTCATTTTCATGGGATTATGGTTATGGGATTATGATTATGGAATTCAAAAACTTGCCTGTCATGAAAATATATTGATTGATTACCATTAGTTATTAGGCCTATAAAAGCGACATGTTCGAACCCGTAATAAACGAGAAGTATTCTTAACATTTACCGGAAAGCTTTTGGAAAGAAAACGGCAAAAAATGTGGTTTAATATTAGTTTCTATATCATATTTGCCTTTGGCTTAGTTTATGCCCACAAAATTTTCTTGGCTAATATCATAGAATCTCTAAGGCTGGAGCTATCATTTCGGTCCATACTTTTACTTAGTGGTGGAGAAAATACTGATATCTGTTGGCAGCAAATTGACTTTGATCTTAACTCTGCCTACTTTCACTTTAACGCGAATCAAAACAACTACCTCAAAGGCAAAGTTAATAGAAAAATACTAGCTCTAGTTTGTTTGGATTCTGCAGAGGAGGGCATATTGAATGCACTGTGTGAAAATCTAATGGACATACGGGGAACTCCAATATTATTCCTGGTTAGATTAGAAACTAATATCAGCAGTTTGTTTGAGCAATGTCGCTCCAATCAGATGCTAAATGTTCTAGCCTTGAGAGGTTCGAACCCCGAGTTAATATATAGCTACCGTGCTTTTCCTTATTTTAAGCTAGTTCGGCGGAGAATAAGTCAGCTTATAAGGTTCTTTGAACCCCAAGTTAAGGATCTCAAAGGTTATCCTATCGCTACCATTCCTTACAACCTACTGCCCCGATGTGTTATTTATAAAGATGATGAGGGACGTCGCCAGATGACTGGATACCTCACCCATTTCTATGGGAACTTTGCCAGGAGCCTGAACACTTCTCTCTGGGTCCGTTGGGATCTCGTTCCGGAAAACGAAGCACCCAATCACAACGTCACTTCTGCGTTGCTACGGGATGGTTTGGTGGACTTTCCACTGGTGCTGACCACACTTGCTCCGGAACCGTTTTATCCCAGCTATGTGGGGGAGATAACCAGTTGGTTTTTGATGCTGCCCGTGGATCCCGATATGCCGCACTCTAGTCTTTACTTAAACCTCAAGGGATGGCGATACTTCTTGGGCCTGATGATCATTTTGGCCCTGCTGCTGGTCAATGCCCATCGTTTGGAGTCGGGCGAAAGATACCTTACCCTGCGATGCGGTGACATCTTTGGGGATCAGGTTTTGAGAGCCATCTTGGCACAGTCCTTCGTCATGCCGAACAGACTCTCTTTCAGCAGAACTCTACTGTACAGCCTGCTAATGATGGCAGGTCTAATAGTTAGTACTTTTTATAGTGCCAATCTATCGACACTGCTCGTTAATCCGCCAGCTGCCTACAAGATCCTGAGCTATGAAGACCTACGGAGAACCCATGGAAAGATCTTAATCTTGCAGCAGGAGCTGCCCACTCTCAATAACTCTATTGGGAAAGAAGTTCTGGAAAGAAACCTGGACGCCTTTGAGATTACCCCCTCTGTTGTGGAGTTTCTGGCCAAACGGAACGAGCTGAATACCTCCTTTGGATATCCGGTTACCAATACTCTGTGGCCCTTTCTCCAACTGAAACAGATTAAAATGCGGCGACCTGTCTTTCGAAAGTCCAATGAAATAAGCTTCATGCAATTTATGCCAGTTACAATGCCGATGGCCAGAAATTCAATATACCGTGACGTATTTAACAGATATCTTAGTCACACACTGGCCAGTGGTTTGTACGATCTGTGGTTCAGGAGATCCTATCACGAACTGATAGCCGTGGGAAAACTGAACTACAGTGAAGATCATTCAGAGCCTCCATATCACGACCTCATCTGGGAGGACCTGTACTACGTGTGGATTGCCTATATTGGTGGAACTATAGTCGGCCTGTTGGTCCTGCTTTTTGAAATTGTTTACATCAAGTGGCATCAACAAAACTAGATAAAAACTAATTTGTCTTTTCACTAAATGCATAACTAATTAACTTAAATATATTCAAAATCAATCCCCCTTTTTTTTGGAGAATGAATTTATAAATAAATACACGACAGGTCGCAATTTCAAACACTTTTTGCAAAAGCATTTTTATTCAAGTTTCACATGTCTCTGCTCACTGCATCTTGATTTTCATCATTAAATGTTTTCCTTTTCTTGTTCATTTTCGCTTGTTTTTTTTTTAGGTTTGTTAATAAGTAGGTATTTGTAATATGTTATAATTAGGATTTTCGTTTCAATGGAATTACATATATAATGCATATATTATACGCCATCTGTGTCAGTATTATCTGTGCTTCTTGTGTGGGGTTCGCTAGTCATTAAAATGGGACTTTCGAGGGGGCACACACACCCCAGTCCAAGCAAAAAATTTAAATAAAAACTAGGTTCTCGTGAGTAGAATCGAATGCAGGTGTTGTAATGTCTCATTTAGCAAATGTGCAAAATTGAGTTAATTTGTGTGGTGTTGCGGTTTCGAAATGGAATTCGTTTTGTGTAGTTTATCAATTAATTTTGTAAGACTGAATTAACATTTCTTGTACTCTCTAAAAATTTAGCACTATAAAAGGGTTCTCCTTTGGGTTTTTTCTTTTTCTTTTTGTTTGTTGTTTATTTTGTTTTTAGGTAAATTCTGCAAAAGCAATTACCAAAAAAATTAAGTTTCAATTACAATTATAATTTCTAATAATAATAAGAAGTATGTCGCATTTGCTTGGCAAAGGAAAATAAATTTCATTTTCTTTCTTTTTTGTTTTGTACATTTGTGTAAATATTATTCAATTGCATAATTTTCTTTTGTTTGTCTTGTAAATTCATATTGCATATGTTCTGTGTGAGTTAGAGTGTGGAGGCCTAATCCTACTTTTGTCCTGAAAACTAGAATCGTAATATCGTTCGCTCCCTAAGTCAAAAACATTGGATCGAAGGGAGCGAGCAACCTAAGCTCAAAATGAAATGTAATGGAAAATAAATATTGTCAAATGAGGGTTACATTAATTATGCCATCCTAAATATTGCCATCATTTATAACTATTTTTATGTAATTTCATTTTTTGTTCTTTTGTGGTACTGTTTTAACTATACATTGTGTGTATGTCTAGACGCAAAACTTGAATCTTACAAATTTTGAGTGAGTTTAGCATTGTTTGGTTTTCTTAATATTTTTGTTTTTCTCTTTACTTTCGTTTTCTGTTCTTGGAAACATTTTAAAAATTAAGCTCAATAATCTTAAATTATGTATGTATTTGCTTTCCTTTCGGTTTAATTTGCCATGGGCCGAACTTGTATACACGCCTGCCTTTAAAGTGTTTTTCTTTTTTGGGGTTTTATTTCGTGCCTTGTATCCGTAATAATATTCTAAAAGATTTTAAACATTGCATTGTGTACACTCCTTGGATTGGTTATATTCAATTAGTTATTCCTTTTTTTGTTTTGTCGTTACATTACGGCTGTCTTTGCGGTCCTGTTTTGTGGTTTCACTTTCGTTTTTGCTACTTGAAACAATGTACAATTAATTACAAAAATGTCTTGTAATTGCTAAAATTTTAATACTCATGTACTGTCCGCAGGAGCGGCTCTGGGCCTTCCTGCTAATTATTTTTCTGTTCAGCTTCGATTTATTCTTTCCTCCGCATTTGCGTCTACTATATAAATTACGTGTAGGGTTCGCTTTCGCAATGGTTGCACTTGATTTCCTCGTCAAAAGTATTAGTTATAGCGTAGAGTGTGTGAGTATTATAAACGCTTTTTAACTACAGCGTGTAATGGGTTTTACGTTAAATATATATGTTTATGTATATACGTAGAGTGAGTGCTTCAATTGTTAATAGGGGTTACATCAATTGTATTTTTTCATTTTTCCATTTTTTTTTTTTTTTTTTTTTTTTTTGTTGCTTTAGTTTTGTTTTAATATATAATAGGTATGTGTAAATATTCATATTTTGCCCAGGACTCGGCTGGGCGTAGCTCTAGTTGCGATCGCGCGATCTAGACTTAATGCCAAAGGGCCAGTGTGAACGTGGGCCTGGTGTGGGTAAATACAATTCGAAATACGTGTACGCAATGTGTTCTTTAGGCGAGAAGCTGACAGCGAAGCCTCTGCTCACTAAATTCAACAGTAAAGACAAACATCTAAGTCCAAAAAAACGCTAGTGAGTACTAAGAAACTTTTGTCCTAATGCCTAGAGAATCCTTTCGATTGAGAGTTCGTGTACTGTTACTCCTTCTGTTTATGTTCCTGTGTGTGTTTCTACAAATTTCAACTGTGTTGCAACACTTTTTGCCTACTTCTAAATGTAAATGTGCAGGAGTTGCATCCTGCCTGCCTGCTGCCTGAATGTTCGCTCAGCTGCTCGATACAATTTCTTGTAAATATCTATATAGGTTTATATATGGGTGTATATTGTATGTGTGTGGGTTCTGAGTCAACTCCTAGCGATGTCCTTGGATCAGCTGCCGTTGTCGCCTTCTTAGTAGTAGAATATCTGGCCGGCCTTCTGGCGCTTGCGCTCTTCCAGCTTTCGATTGATCTCTTGCTGCCGCTCGGCCTTGCTCAGGGCTCTTGCCACGTACAAGAACTTGTTGTCGCCCAGCTGCTTGCCATGCAGGCCAATCACGGCGGCCAGCGCCGACTGTGGATTCTCGAAAGCCACGAAACCGAAGCGACGGGAGCGCCCCTCCTCGTCCAGCATGAGCTGCAAGGATCAGAGAAAGCAAATCGATGATATAAACAAATCTGAACAGATGTGCCGCCCAGTGTAACTGCCCCCACCTCCTCGCGGCTTCATGGGCATGCGCAGCAATGTGGCAAGAGCGGATTTAAGAGCGTGTGAATCTGTGCCACATGGTTGTCGTCCAACTACCCGGCCCAACTCACACCCCCTCGCTGGGGAAGGTGACCAAAACCAAAAACAACGTACCTTGTGACTGGTGATGCGGCCGTAGGGCTCGAACATTTCACGCAAGTGCTGCTCGGTGAACTCCTCGCTGAGGTTCTTCACGTACAGGTTCTTGAAGTGCGTGGCCTTCTCCTGCTCCCGGTCCCGCCGTGGTATGAACTTGACCACGTGCACCTTCTGGTTATTGCACAGCATCCCGTTCACCTTCTCGATGGCCGCCCGGGCGGCATCCTCCGAGTCGAAATGCACAAAACCGTAGCCGCGCGAGTTTCCATCCTCGTCCTTGGCCACATTGCAGTTTAGGATATTCCCGAACACGGAAAACGTGTCGTACACCGCCTTGTTGTCGATAGACCGCTCCAGGTTCTTGATATAGATCTTGCCGCTGTCCGGGGAGCTGTTGCCACCGCTACCGCCGCCAGTGGAGCCGCTGGCCAATGCACCGCCACCCACGCCCACACCCACATTGGTGGAGTGCGACGAGCTGGACGTGTGCCCGCTGCCCAGGGAGTTGTGGCCATGTCGGCCAAGGACAGCAGCGGCCGCCAGATGATTGCTGGCCGCATGGCCGCCGCCGACGTGGCCGAGGTGACCGGCGGCGGCGGCGTGGTGATGCAGCTGCTGCTGGTGGTGCGCCGCGGCCAGCGTGTGGTGGTTAAGGGCCGGCTGCTGCTGGTGGTAGTTCGCCGGATTGCCGCGGAACGTCATCGAGTTGACGAACATAATGGCTGCTGGCTGTTTGTGGAGCGTGGTGGCGGCTAGTGGAGTGCTGTTGGTGCTGTAGGTAGCGGTGGCTTCTGCGTTCTGGTGGCCGTGGCTTTGGCTCTGGATCTGGATCCCGGTGTAGTAGTGCCCGAGAATCTTGATGGCTTTCTGGTTCTGGTTCCGGTCCTGTTCCTCCTCGGCTCCTCGTACTACCTGATCGGATTGAAGTTCGTTTCGGGCATTATTTCCAATCTGATCCGACCAAATCTACCCACTTACCAGGTCTTGCAATTGCACAAAAAATATGACCAAAAATCGCGGTGTTCTCTGAAAAAATCGTTTTTCTCTCGCCCAGACTCTTTTCACCGTTCTCTCGCTCTCGCTCTTGCTTTTGCTCTTTCGCTCTTTTGTACTTTTTCTGGGGGCTTTCACTTTTGTGCCGTCGCTGCTTTTTTTGGGAGCTCTTTTTGTAGTTTTTGCGTTATCACTTTTTGGTTTTCTTGGGTGGCACCTAAACTAGATTCTTCAGCAATTGCAGCAGTATAAAAACAAAGTTTCGCAGCCTCGGCGGTCGCCCTTTATTATTTAATTGTATTATATGCAAAAATTGTCGCTACTTGCAAGAGCTAGAGCTGGAAACAAAATCGATGGCACTATCGATTACATTGATGTATTTTGTATTGTTCGAATCATCGATATTTTCTTATGATTTTAATAATAACTCATACAAATTATTAATCAAAACAATTGAATTATTTTAATAACATTACAATTTTAATCAATAAACATTTCAATAGTTTTCAGTTTAGTCACACATTTTCCTTGCTGCACGCTCCTCTCTAATCGATTGTTTTGGGGCGCCTGCTTGCCTATCGAACTGCAACCACAATAACGTTCGGCACTTGTTTTTGGTAAATGCAATATTATAGCTGATTTGGGGACGTTATGGACCAGGATTCAGCCCCAGCGAGTCCTAGGACCCGGGAGGATAATGCCTCCACATCCACCCAACGTTCCCGAAGAAGAGAAACACCGAAATCAGGAAATCTGAGATTTCCGGCAGACGAATTGGCCAATATGTATAATGCCGACCGTCAGGATGGTCAACACACCCTGCAAGTGCACAGACAAAATCGGGTATTACCTGCCACCAGTGAATTCGTCTGCTTAGAGGATCTCCTGTCTACCCAATCCGATCCTACGCCCGAGGAGGAGATCGTCCAAGTGATACTGAGAGATTTCTGCTCATCTCCTACGTTCGTGGAGGAGGAGGACGTTCCCAACTGCGAATCCCCGCCATGGTTTAGATTTCGCAAGAAAAGGATCAAAACATATTGTAGGAAAAGGGTTCTCCAGAAGGAGGACATACATGTAGTCATAGAAAACGAAGAGGAGGATCGGCTTAGCTGCTCTTCAGATCTTTCCGTGCAGGAGGATCTTAATAATACATCTTTAACGGCCGCAGTTTGCAACTTGGATGCCGATACATCGCAGAAGATACGGGAGAACCTGCAAAATCTAAGTCAATTCTTTTCTCTAAGTAGCACCAGCTCGACCCCCAATAACGCCCACAAACCTGCTGTCCAATCAAGAATAGATCTTCCTCTTAAGTCACGGCGAGATTCTGAAAAACCTTCATGTTCCCGGGAACACAAAAACAATCTTTCACATAAGGATTCAACTGCGGAATGTACCTATACTGAAATAATGAACCTTAAAAACGAACTCCTGGAGAACGGCTTCACTCTTGAAGCCTCTCAAATCTGTGATATTAAGCCGGAAGGTAAGAAATTGATAGAGATATTAAGATATACATCCATAACATTGAAATTATAGTTCCAGGATTGGCTGATACTCTATTTGGCGATGGTAGAACAACTACCGCAATCATACACTCTCAAACTGGTAAAATAACAATGTTTCCCTTATAAAATAGTCAATAAAATCCAGCTTGCATTTACAGATATAAAAGTTTGTGATAATTGGTCTGATGCAGATTCCTTTATGGAAAACTACAACACTGAAAATATGTCTTTAGATGAAAAGGATTCTGAACAAAACACAACTTTGAAAAATCAAGTTAAAATGGAAGAAAACACTGACACCCTTATATTAGATGACATCCCAATCAGCGAGTGGCAAACTGCAATGGAAATCCCCGAAGAATCAATTAAAGAAACCAAAGAACCACCCCAAAAAATAGTAAAATTAGAGCCAAGCCCCGCTGAAAGCATTACTTCCCAACACACTTGCGATATGCAGTTCCTACAAGAATTCCACCTTGACGAATGGCAACCAATGGAGATTCCAGAATTTGTTGGATTTCGTACAGCGTCGAAGAAATCAATTGAGGTTTCCAAAGAAATGCAAGAGCGTGCTGCCAAATTGCTGGCTGATTTTAAAGAGGAGCAAACACATCAACCCGAATATGAACAAGAAAGCATCGACCCAAAAGTGTCAGAAGAGTTTGTGGGTTTTCGAACAGCCTCAAACAAACCGATTGAGATCACTGAAGAAATGGAAAGTAAAGGAGCGATGTTCTTGGCTCAGTTTAAAACTGCAGACCAATTAACTCAATCGAACGATGACGTATTTCTACAGGACATCGCTTTAAGTCAATGGCAACCAAAGGATATTTCAGATGATGTTCCCTCAACCTCGAAAAAACTAACTGCAGTGCCTGAACATACCAAGAGCATCGATCCGAAAGTGTCAGAAGAGTTTGTGGGTTTTCGAACAGCCTCAAACAAGCCGATTGAGTTCACTGAAGAAATGGAAAGTAAGGGAGCGATTTTCTTGGCTCAGTTTAAAACTGTAGACCAATTAAGTCAATCAAACGATGAGGTATTTCTACAGGGAACCGCTTTAAGTCAATGGCAGCCAATGGATATTTCAGATAATTTTCCATCAACCTCGAAAAAACTAACTGCAGTGCCTGAGCATATCAACACAGAAAAAGTCGATTCAATAAATGCCGTTGACGCAGAAAAAATACAGCAATCAAAGCATATAAATGAGGTGGAGCTTCCTGAAATAAGGACCCCTAACAAAAGTCAGTCGAACATTCCTCAACTGGTTGGCTTTCGTAAAACGCCTTACAAATTTTTAGAAGTGGCTGAGGAAATGAAAATTAAAGGCGATAAGTTAATCGCTGAAGTTGAATCCGGATTATATCAACCTAGTCAGAAACGTAATCCCCGGACTCAAGAACTTCCAGGTAATCATGGCCAACTTTCCGGTGAAACAGAGTTTGTGGGATTCAGAACGGCCTCAAATAAGGCAATAGTAATATCAGAGGAGATGAAAAGGAAAGCTGCTAAGTTAATAGCTGAAGTCGAATCTGATCAACAAACCCTAGCTGTAGAAAATGAAACCATAAATAAATCCAATTTTGAAGGCTTTCGCACTGCCTCAAATAAACCAATTGTGGTGTCTGATGAGATGAAAAAGAAAGCGGCCCAATTTATGTTTGAATTTCACTCTGGAGAATCAACTCTGCAAAACGGTTTTGTAGGAAATAAAACTGATGATATAAGTTTTGTTGGCACAGCCTCAAATAAATCATTTATGGTATCCAAGGAGATAAAAGTCGAATCAGAAGAAACAGGCCAAAGCGCGCATAGAAAATTGCAAACCGAAAACAATCCAGAATTCTTTGGGTTCCGAACAGCGTCTAACAAGCGTATAGAAATATCTGAGGAAATGAAACTTAGAGCAGCCAAATTAATGGCTGATGTAGAAGCAGCGATTCCATTAAAAATTCCTGAGAATCAACCATCAAATATTAATAATACTCCAAAAGATAGTGATTCTGATGTATCTGGGGAAGAGTTCCACGGCTTTCCGTTAGAAGATGTCCTTCTTTTTGCGATGGATGATGACTTATCCAACGACTCCGTTTTTCCCAGGCAATCTCAGAGAACACAAAACTCATGTGTGGTTACACCCAAGCTCAGAAGAGACACCTCCGATGGCATTCCCTCGAGTGAGAGGCGCCGCAGCGAAAGAAACTCACTCCCACAACATAATCATCCCCAAAGCGGCCTGAAATTGCAAAAGACGATCTCGTGCCATAGTGCACTTGGGACGCCCACCCAATCGCAGGAGTTAAACACCTTGGCATCACAACCGATAGGACAACCGCAACTGGACAAGAGCACCAAGACTTCCGTGATAGCTCGCCGCAATCTGTCACTTACCAGGAATCTGTCACTCACCAAAAGAAGGAAGCGGAGCAGTACGCCAACTGGAACTTCTGCGGGGAACGCTATCACTCCGGTGAAACCCCGATTTGCTCCCATGCCAGCTTCCACTAGTACTCCGCTTGCAGATAGAAACACGAATCTGGCCAAGGAGTCTACCAAAATTATACCAAATGCAGAGGAAATGTCACCGATTTGCATGCCACCCAATAAATCTCGACGTCTTGGATTGAGTCGAAGTCGCTATTAGTTTATTTTCTAAGAAATATAAATCGCCGGTAGGTTTATATTTCGTAAATTTTTTTTCGTTGTGTAAGTTTAAAAAAACCATTTATTAAATTTGTTTATTCAAATGTTTGAACAAAATGTCGTGGATACTTAATGCCTGTAAACACAGTTGAAAAGTTTTAACTAAAGGTATTGAGATCCAAACAAAATGGAATGGATGGATATGGTAAAATGAAACCCTGTTTAAAGCAGTGTTCTTAAATTCGTAGTTCAATGATGTATAGTAATAATAATAGAGTTTAGTAGGAAATCAAAGCCAATACTATTGCATAGGAGGAATATTAATTTTTTATAGCTTTATGCTAATTAAGAAATATTACTACAAAATCGGCTCCTAACAACTTCCGTGAAAAAAACCACAACAGATACGGATAGACCCACAGCCCACAAACCAAAGGCGAAGTAGTAAAACTGGAGGTCGAATGGCTTGGTCGGGGGTTCATCATCCCGCATCAGGGTGTAAACTCCCAGTTGGATCAGCTCCCGAAATGTGTCCCCCTTCATTTTGATGTTGATTCCGTGCTCATGCAGACGCCTCATGAACTCACTGGTCATTTCCAGATATGGTAAACTCTTGGACACGCAATAGGTTTCAAGGGCATAGCCCACTCCCTGACGAATCATATTAAATCGCGGCGTCTTCAGCAGATATTGCTGCATCAGGATCAGCTCCAGGCGATCCTCGTACAGCGAATACATGTAGTCTTCATTGAGGGCATCTCGATATGCTATCAGCAGGGATGAATTAAGGGTGATGCTGTTGCGACGGACAGCTTCGGGAATAAAGTCTTTCGCCTGCAATTCTATCCTGTAGTAATCGTCAAGCAGAGTGGGATATGGAGCTTTGGCCAGATCGTTCAGTGTTTTATACTCCTCCTCGTACAATCCCGATGTAAGAATGCTGGAGAGCGTGGCTAGATAGACGTTGGTGAGTACAAATCCACCGATTGTAAGGATAACATGAACAACTATTTCCCTCCAGCCGGCAATCCTGATTGTTTCTTGGCCATTATAGAGGATGTGGCTCAGGCTATACAGTAGACACTCTCCGATCTCGTTTCGTGCCCTTCCCGAAATCAGATACAGCATCAGGGAACCATAGAAGACAGTCAAGGCTACGACCAACCACAGAGTCCATTTGAAGGGTCGGGAGTAGTACAGATAACTGGAAATCGGACGGGCATGGGGAACGATGAAGTACTGTGTTACGATCGAAAGAGGTTCTGTGTGGGCCACTCTTTCCCAAAGTCCAAACGGTGTCAAATAGCAAATAATATCTACATTTTTCGCTGTCAGCATATCCACAACGGCGTCGTACGATGCATTTTCAGATACTCTGGGCACGGGAACGCTCTCAATTGTGGCATTATAGCGATACGAAAACTCCTTGAGAGCCGTGAATAAATATCCACCACGAACAAGCTCATTTCGATCGTTAAAATACTCAAAATCGCGAGGCGCTAGTTTGGTTCGAAGACTGCGAATGGGATATCCCTGAAATTTGCGTATAATTCTCCTTCTATTCAGATACTCTGAAATATTTGAGAGCTTAATTGGTTGAATGGATGGGTATGGTAGATAGCTGTAAAGATCCATGCCGTAAATCAAAATCACATTAACGAAACCATTTTTAAAGCAATAAGTGTAGAGGTCCTCTTTCGGAAACACTGGTTCCTCCATGCTCAGAAAAACTATATTTAGCTCATGAAGTTTGTCCAATAAAGAAGGCAGTAGATTTGCCACCATGGGATCCAGTCCATAATCCAATAATTTTACTATTATTAGAGCGTTTTCCGTAAAATTTCCACGTATTCGAAGATTCGTACTCTCCTCAAATTTTGAAGTGAGTTGAATTCTGGGTGTGTCCAGACTGTGAAGGGTATATGAGCTACCAGAATCGTCAAAATCAATGAATACATTGAGTTCTGTTCGAAGAGCCCGATTGAGTTCATATAACACTTGAGTGGACTCCGAATTAGGAGCACCAATCGCAAGGATGAAAACCGACGCCAGTAAAAAAGATAACATTTTGATAAATACTAAGGTCTGGAAAGCAGCTTTTATAGGTTTGTTTCAATGTCCACATGACATGACAATATCCTTTGCTGCCACATTTATTATGATAATTGACTGGCTGCAATGCCAAAAAAAAACAAAGATGAGTTCAAAAACAAATTAAGACAGATAATTGGGTTTTGAAGCATGTAATTTAATACATCAAGACAATCATATGTTAGTGTGAATAAGTTATTTGTACTATTTCATAGACTCCACAACAAAAACCACAAAAGACAAAGCCAGTCCGACAATCCACAAACCAAAGGCGAAGTAGTAAAACTCGAGGTCAAATGCCTTGGCTTGGGGTTCATCATCCCGCATAAGGGTATAAACTTCGAGTTGGATCAGCTCCCGAAATGTGTCGGCCTTCATTTTGATGTTGATTCCGTGCTCATGCAGACGCCTCATGAACTCACTGGTCATTTCCAGATAGGGTAAACTCTTGGACACGCAATAGGTTTCAAGGGCGTATCCCACACCCTGACGAATCATATTAAATCGCGGCGTCTTCAGCAGATATTGCTGCATCAGGATCAGCTCCAGGCGATCCTCGTACAGCAAGTACATGTAGTTTTTGTTGAGGCCATCGCGATATGGTATCAGCAAGGATGCATTAAGGGTCATGCTGTTTCGGCGGACAGCTTCGGGAAGAAAGGTTTTCGCCTCCAATTGTATCCTGTAGAAATCGTCATGCAGACTGGGATATGGAGCTTTGGCCAGATCGTTCAGTGTTTTATACTCCTCCTCGTACAATCCCGATGTAAGAATGCTGGAGAGCGTGGCTAGATAGACGTTGGTAAGTACAAAACCACCGATTGTAAGGATAACATGAATAACTATTTCCCTCCAGTCTGCAATCCTGATTGTTTGTTGGCCATTATACAGGATGTGGCTCAGGCTATACAATAGACACTCCCCGATCTCGTTTCGTGCCCGTCCCGAAATCAGATACAGCATCAGGGAACCATAGATGACAGTCAAGGCCACGACCAACCACAGAGTCCATCTGAAGGGTCGGGAGTAGTACAGATAACTGGAAATCGGACGGGCATGGGGAACGATGAAGTACTCTGTGACGATCGAAATCGGTGCTGTGTGGGGCACACTATTCCAAAATACAACCGGTGTAAAATAGCAAACAATATCGACATTTTTGGCTATCATCATCTCAAAAATAACACCGTACGATGCATTTTCAGATACTTCGGGCACAGGAACGCTCTCAATTGTGGCATTATAGCGATACGAAAACTCCTTGATAGCCGTGAATAAATATCCACCACGAACAAGCTCATTTCGATCGTTAAAATACTCAAAATCGCGAGGCGCTAGTTTGCTTCGAAGGGTGCGAATGGGATATCCCTGAAAATTGCGTATAGTCCTTCTTGTATTAATATACTTTGTTATATTTAAAAGCTTAATAGGTTGAATGGATGGATATGGCAGATAGCTGTAGAGATCCTTCCCGAAAATCAAAATCACATTAACGAAACCATTTTTAAAGCAATAAGTGTAGAGGTCCTCTTTCGGAAACACTGGTTCCTCCATGCTCAGAAAAACTATATGCAACTCATGAAGATTATCCAATAAATAAGGCAGTAGATTTGCCACCTTGGGTTCCAGTCCATAATCCATTAATTTTACTATGATTAGCGCATTTTCCGTAAAATTTCCACGTATTCGAAGTTTTGAACTCTCCTCAAATTTTGAAGTGAGTTGAATTCTAGGCGTGTCCAGACTGTGAAGTATATAAGGGCTACCAGAATCGTCAAAATCAATAAATACATTGAGTTCTGTTCCAAGTGCCTGATTGAGTTCATATAGCACCTGATTGGATTCCGAATTGGGAGCACCAATCGTAAGGATGAAAACCGACGCCAGTAAAAAAAATAACATTTTGATAAATACTAAGCTCTGAAAAGCAGCTTTTATAGGTTTCTTTCAATGTCCACATGACATGACAATATCCTTTGCTGGCACAATTATTACGTTAATTCACTGGCTGCCATGCCACAAAAAACAAAGATGAGTTCAAAAACCAAATTATGCCATAAAGGGGTAAAAATGAGAGATAATTGGGTTTTGCACCATGTAATTTAATACATCAAGACAATGTTAGTGTGTATAAGTGATGTGTACTATTTAATAGACTCCACAACAAAAACCATAAAAGACAAAGCCAGTCCGACAATCCACAAGCCAAAGGCGAAGTAGTAAAACTCTAAGTCAAATGCCTTGGTTGGAGGTTCATCATCCCGCATCAGGGTGTAAACTCCGAGTTGGATCAGCTCCTGAAATGTGTCCGCCCTTATTTTGATGTTAATCCCGTGCTCCTGCAGACGCCTCATGAACTCACTGGTCATATCCAGATATGGCAAACTCTTGGACACGCAATAGGATTCAAGGGTGTATCCTACCGCCTGACTGAACTTATAAAAGCGCGGCCTTTTCAGCAGGTACTGCTGCTTCAGGACGAGATCTATTCGATCCTCGCCCATCAAATACATGTAGTTTTTGTTGAGGCCATCGCGATGGGCCGTCAGAATAGAGTAATTTAGGGATCTGCTGTTTTTACGGAGGGACTTGGGCAGAAAGGGGTTTATTTGAAAATATTTCCAGTGGAATTCGTCGTGCAGACTGGGATATGGAGCTTTAGCCAGTTCTTCCAGGGTATCGTACTCCTCCTCGTACAATCCCGATGTCAGGATGCTGGACAGCGTGGCCAGATAGACATTGGTCAGTATGAAACCACAGATTGTTAGTATAATATGAATCGTCATGACTCTCCAGCCTGCGTTCCTGATTTTGTGATGGCAGGTATAGAGGATGTGGCTGAGACTATACAGAAGGCACATCCCGATATCGTTTCGCTCCGCTTTCGAACTTAGATACAGCGCCAGAGTTCCATAACATACAGTTGAAACTATGACCAGCCACAGGGTCCAACTGAAGGGACGCGAGTAATAGAAATAGCTGGAGATCGGGACGGCATCGGGGACCATGAAGTTTACAGTGAGGATCGAAAGAGGCGCGGTGCTGGAAACGGGCCAGCCCAACTCCTTGTAGTAGCAAATAATGTCGATCTCCTTGTTGCTCAGCATATCCGCTAGGGTAAAGTATAAAGCGTAATTAGATATCTCGGGTAAGGCTGCATTTACAAGAGTTGCGTTATAACGAGAGGTAAACTCCTTAACAGCCGTGAATAAATATCCTGCCCGAACCAGCTCATTTTGGTCGTTAAAATACTCAAAATCACGAGGAGCTACTTTCGTTCGAAAAATGCGTATGGGGTAGCCCCAAAAATTGCGAATGCTCTTTCTCGTACTGAGATATTCTGAAATATTTGAGAGCTTAATCGGTTGAATAGATGGATATGGTAGATAGCTGAAGAGGTCCTTGCCGTATACTAAAATCACATTAACGAAACCCTGTTTATAGCAGTAGGTGTAGAGGTCCTTTTTCAGGAACACTGGTTCTTCCACACTCAGAAATATTATATGCAGCTCATGCAGTTCGTCCAAGAAAAGCGGCAGGAAGTTAGCCACTTTAGGATCCAGTCCAAAATCCATTAATTTAACTATAATTAGAGCTTGCTCCGTAAAATGTCCACATATTCGAAAATCCTTATTTTCCTCCGAACTAGAAGTAATTTGAATTCTAGGAACATCCAGTCTCTGAAGTATATTCAAGCTAGAGAAATCCTCCAAATCGATAAGTACATTGAGTTCTATTTGAAGAGCTGTATTGAGTTCATGGATAACCCCGGTGGATTCCGTATTAAGAGCACTAACGAAACGAAACAGAACCGACGCAAGCAAAAATTGTAACATTGTGGTTGTTATTCAGAGGCAGAATGAAGCTTTTTAAAGTTTACAGGGTCGTATGAAGTTAAAATTACAACACAGAATTGACGTTGACCCTCTTTTAACAGCAGTAGAAAGTCGGAAAAAGTAAATAGCACACTTATCATTATAATTTTTAATGGGATTTGGTAATGCATCAATACGAATTTAGCTGATATACTGCTGCAGAAGGTATTTTAATTTTGGTGTCCCGAATAGGATAATATACATATGCATGTATATAATTTAATTTATAATTAACGCCTCTTACTGTAATTAGGCACTTTACCACCTCCATCGAATAAACCACCACAAAGCATAGGCGAGGAAGTAAAACTGGAGGTTAAAAACTTATTAGCCTTAATGTATATTCCTTGCTAGATCAGTTTCCGAAATGTGATATTTGTTTTTCTGTTAATTCTGGATTACTTTGAATTTTAATAAATATTCGTTTTATTTAAGAGTAGTGTGTAGATTTTGATTTGGCGCCTTTCCGACTACTTTTTCAAACCTAAACTTTCCAGCACTGCCAGCCGTTCCATCGATATTTTCCTCCAGTCTTGGACGTTGCCCAGCACTACCATATGTGCAATTATTATTCCCATTCCAGTTGGTAAGAAAAAGTCAAATTGTTACGCGGCAGTGGTAAAAGTGCAATATAATTTAATTACAAACACGATTGGCATGCACGGGATGCTTGTTTAAGTGGAAAGTTTTGGGAGGTAACAATATTTAATTGATTTACGCCCAGAAACTGCGTTTGTTTACGCCCCCTATTGGAAAAACAACAACACATTGGGAAAGTTGTGTTTACGTTTTTTAAAAGATAAGATTTTTTTGGGGAAGTTCAAAAGCGAAGCTTCAAACGGAAAAGACCTTGTAATTAATTGTGATAAGACTCGTATTTCGCTCGGCAATAATTAAAACTTGTCGTATTGTTTTGGGTTTTTTGATAATCGCGTTTTTATGTCAAAATACTTATACAGAAAACATTGGGACTTACGTATGTATGTATGTGTATATAGAAAATTATTGGGGTGGACATTGTGGGGGTTTCATTTTGTTTTGTTTTGATTTCTTTTTTCGATTTGCATTTACCGTCAACCAAATAATTTTGCTTTGCTAATTGCCCCAAAATTAAAATTGTATTAGAATAAAAACGCATTTAGTCATAGTTCCACATACCCAGTACGTACCGCCCGATTTCCAAGCTCTCTCTTTTCTCCGCTCTCGCGAACTTAAACCCACTTTATCGGAATCGTGCAAACATATATACATGTACTATATAGCTCGATTGCGACTGGTAAATAAATTAGTCTCAGCTGAGTTCGTTTTGTTTAAAAACAGTTATCTTCGTTCTCCGTTCGGTTCTGTTTGAAAGACACGTCAACAGTTGTAGAATAAAATATATTTAATATTAAAAAAGTTTAATATTTAAAAATCAACTTGGATCCTTGCAGCGCATCTCAGACTCAATCCAAAACCATGTCCGACGACTTCGATGGCTGCGAGTGCGTCTGGTCGCAAGAATATGCGATGCAGCGGCTTATCAACTTTGTAAGTTCCTGGATTAATGGGTTCTCCTCTATCTAATCCTATGTCTCTTCCTTGCAGATACGCCAGAACCAGAATGCCTGCACAGATACCGAGTGCTTCGATGGTGAGTACTGTCCAATCTATAGGCTAAACGTTCTGGGAAAAATTGTGTTTTTTTGTGGAAAGACATTTTTGTCAAATTTATTTAATGGTAATTTAAATATGAATCTTAATTCTACAAACCCTGATAAGTTATTAGCAATATTTTTAATAATTGTGATTAAATTGTTGACACTCTTTTCTTAAGATCTGCCTGTTATTCAAAACTTTATGATAGCTTTATAGCTTTTTTTATGCCTTTTACTGATAATAAAAGAAAATACCTACGGTTTTAGGGTTTGAGATTTTAAGATTGCATATTTAATTTATTTATATTACGGCCTCAGAAGTCTTTCTTCCTCAGAAGCCTGTCGCCATAAAGTATGCAATAGCATATATTATATATGTACATATATCTTGATCCCATACATTTCTAGTTTCCGGACGACCATCGCAGCAGGCGCAGGCCACGGGCCGCGGTGATGACAGCGGCTTCACCGTCGCGATGATCTTTCTGATCGTCGCAATGTTCATGTACATATTGAATCCGAGTACCTGGGGCAATTTGACCAGCAGCAACAAGCGGGCCGGCGGCAGACGAGACAATAATCAGGACGGATCAGGGCCGCCCCCGCAGCCTCCTCCGCCGGCCATCAACTAGATCACGGCGTTGATCCTTGCTTCTGCCAAACCTGAGCTTCTCCAACACAATTCGCAATACGCATTTCCTTGTTTTGTTATTTCTCCGGCAAGTGAGAAACAAGATTATTCTCTATGTCTAGATGGCGGTTCGAACCAGAGCAATCCAATTGGTTAATTCCTTCAGCACGTTTACACAAATTAGAAAAAGTACACAAATTAGAAACATTAAACATACCTTACATTGTACAAAACACAAGACCGCACACAAAAAAAACAAAAAACACCGGCTTATTAACTAACATATTTGGAAATTTTTAAAAACAGACTTTGGAAAACAAGTTGTCATTCTGTTGTCTATTTTTATTTTACAAGAGGCTTTAAAATATTGTACAATTGGTGGGCGGGATGAGAAGTGGTTTGCATTTATTTGTCCATGGGCTTGTCAGTTCTCGTTCTGCAGTCTTACCATCTTTTCGCGCACGTTCTTCAGGAGACCCTTCATTTGTTCGTACTTTCCGGTGGAATCGGGCAGATTCTCAAAGTTAATGACGTCGCTGACGCCTGCCTTGAAGTTGCTGCCCACGGGCAATTTATCGTAAACGGAGAATTTCAGCAGAGGGGTTCCCTCAAAGGACGCTTTAAAGGGGGCGGCAGGAGATGATTGCCTTTGCTCAATCTCTTTGGATTTCAAGGCAGGTTCCTCCACCTCAGTGGTGTCCTCCAGGTCAGTCTGTGATAGCGATTCATTCGCCGTCGTATTTAGGGACGTATTACTCTCCAACTGCTGCAATAGCTTCTCTTGCTGTGCCCTCAAATCATCCAGACTTGGTGATGGCGACCGTGTCTCCTCTTCATCACGGTCCTCTTCCTCTGGTGGAGGTGGTGGTGGTGGAGGCGTTGTCGGTGGCAGCGGGGGATCCTCTGCTTCGTCCACCAGCTCCATGTCGTAGTCACCAAAGCAGGTCTGCTCCTCGCTGGGAATGGGAGCTTGGTCGTGTGGTGCTGGCAAATCCACCAGCTTCTTGCGCTTGTAACCGTTGATCACGTTTTCCCCCAGTGATTTGATAAAGTTAGCCTTGGAATGGCTTTCTTGAAACGGCGGCACGTTGTGATGCTTATATTCCTTGAGAATCAAAAGGTTTTAAAGGGTATTGAGAATAGCTGAAGCTTATATTTACATCGAAGACTTTGTCAGAGGCCCTAACATTGAAGCCAGGATACTCGACTATTTTGTTGATGTCGTATTTAAAGGTGTCCGACTCTCCGTCTTCGTCGTCTGATTTGGTGACCTCTGTGCCCTGTATGAAGGTATAGTTAGTATTTATCTGGTAACGTAGTTAACCGTCTTACATCTGCATTAAACAGAGCTATGCCCGAGCTCTGGACCTTGGCTTCCTCCAACCAGGCGGGTGGGTAACCCAGTACCCTGAGGCGGTAGAACATGAATGGCAACTGGCCGCGGCTATAGCCCATGGCGTGGCGCGTCTTGGTGCTGATCTTGCCGGGGCGTATGTGACCAAAGCGCTGCTCTGTATCCACGTGATACCGCTCCATGCGGTTGCTGTTCTTTTTGCGAGCCCGATTAATCCTGGCATTGTTCCTCGGCTTGGGACACTCGCGCAGGGAGTGATCTGTGTCGCCGCAATTGAAGCACGAGGATTGCGCCTTGGGCCGAAAGCACTTGTTGACCTCGTCCGCTTTCAGTTTTTTTCTTGCCTCCGTCTGCTCATCCAGGATGTCTGAATTGCAGCGTTTGTAGGAGGGAACTTGGGAGGCATTTAGTTTGGCCACCGGCTGGGTGTCGATCAGGAATAGATCCTCGGTGTCCACAGCGTCTTCTTCCATCGGCAACTCACTGTTCTCAAAGGCAGCTAGTATTAATTCCTCTGGGTTTGCCCGGAAAAGCAATTGCTTCTCGGCAAAAGTGTGTTCCAAAACCGCCAGCATTTGTTTTTGCATACTGGCGAAGTGCTCCTTCTTGTGGAATCTCACCTCGAAAACCAGGTGGTCCCCATCTTCTTTGGTGGTTTCCTGAATGAGAGGTTTGCTGACTTAACCCTTGTAATGGATATATCCTATAGCACCCACCTGTCTGACATTATCTCTTGCAGTTTTCTTAGTTTTGGCGGCCGGTTCGACCCATTTTTGGGTCACTTCTTCAGGCGGCACAAATTCCACTTCATCGTCCAGCTCTCCGTCTTCCACGTCGTCCTCCACGATCTCCACACTGTTCTGTGAATCGTCCAGCAGTATTACGCTATCGTCCATATCTGTTAAGAACTATATTTTCTCTGATAATTATGATTTGTTTGCAAAACAATTGGTTTTTTCTCCCTTGTGGTGCAGGGTTGTCGTGTATACAAAAAACAAACGCAAAAACAAGCCAGTGTTGCTATCGATTGCTGGACGCGATAGTTGTAATCGGTCCATGATATCTGTAGTATATGTTTTAAATTTCAAAACTGTGGCCTACTTTTTGTTGCTTTTAATTAAGAATATTTATAAGTTTGTTTCTGCCCGAGAAGAAAAAGTATTATATTATATTTATAAAATACAATTTGAGGCTATGTAGTAACATAAGTACGAGTTTGGTTTTAAAAATATATAATATTTTGAATTGGCAGACGGCATTAACTACTATTAACAATTAAATTTAAACGAATCTTTGAATACCAATATCGATCATTTTAAACATATAAACCTTATTAATTTAAACTTTTTGGTAAACATTTAATTTATGTATTAACTATATTTATTTCTTTAATATGTTGACGAAAATATTTAGAAAAATAAGAGCAATTCAAAAGAGATTAACTGTACTTTCAAATGATATTTTTATCAAGCAACAAAGAGATATAGGGTATTTTTTTTATGTTGCTTACAAATTTTTTTGTTTCAAAATATATAATAAAGGTCAAAAAGGGACAATGTTGTATGTTGTTATTTAAATATATTATTCCTAGACACCACTAAATTTGGCGTTGTACAGAATTACTTCCGCCTTCGGATCCAGAAATTATGTCAACTTATCTCAACACATTAGGCATGCGAATGGAAGCCTTGATTCTCGGGAGCAAAAGACGTCATGTCGTGTTCGATTTGAATCTTGCGAATCGCCTGCTGAATGCCAAGTCAGATCGATCATGAATAAATGTCGCGCAGAATTACGAGAAGGAAAACCCTGCCCTGCCGGTAATTGTGAATTCAACTTACACTCGGGGAATTCTTCCGACAGAACGCGTGGAATGCCGCCGGCTGCCGTATGAAGAGTTTCGACCGATTCGATTGACTAAAATTTGAATAAAAGCTCGCCAAGATCGGGCATCAGGTGGTGCATGCCAATGAGGTCTCGATACCGGAGCATCATCCAGCATAAATAGATGCCTTCCTCACTGGGCCGCCACACTCACAATGGATCTGCTCAAGAGTCACCTGCTGCTCCTGGCCATCGGAGTCTGTCTATGTGCCGGAGTCCAGGCCACTCTGACCATCCAGAAAACCCTGCCAGCTCTTCCGGATCCCAGTCAGCTGCTGGCCAAACTACCACCAAAGCCCGCTTTTCTATCGGATCCCAGTCAACTACTGGCTAAGTTGAGCAAACCGAAACTCCAGTTGGATCCCAGTCAGCTGCTAGCCAAACTGCCACCAAAACCGGCCTTCTTAAAGGATCCCAGTCAACTGCTCTCCGCTCTGCCCTCGAAATTCATCAAACCCAAGCCTGTGTTTGTGAAACCCGTGATTGTCAAGCCCGTGGTGGTGATTAAACCAGTCGTCGTCGGCGGAGGAGGTGGAGGTGGAGGTGGTGGAGGAGGCGGTGGCCATGGTCATGGACACGGACATGGACATGGACATCATGGCAAGAATAAGGTTTAACTTGAGATAGCTATACGAACGATTATGATTTTATTAAGGTGATATATAAATAAATCAATGTGGTTACAACGAAATTATGGTATTAATCATTTTTAATTCTAAGTTAAATACTTATCCCACAAAACAATAAATCAGAAGATTAAATCCACCATGTAATGGTTTTTCAAGCCAATCAATGACTTTTATATCCACTGATAATATCTAAAAATTTTATTTTAATTTTATAAGAGATCAAAGGTTTTTGATAGACTTTGACAACCACTTAATTTTTGGTCATTAGTTTGTTACAATCCATATCTTTACTAGTTAAAAACCTGGTTTTCCATATGTTTGCCAACGGAAAGAACTTTAAGCTTCTCAGTCTTTTGAATTTCTCTGAAAAGAAAGGAGGGCAAAAAAGGGATAGGGTTAATGGGACCCACAGCCTTGAGACCTCAATAAGCGCATATCGATGTGCATAATGAATCCATCATCCGTTTGCCTAACGATGTCCTTTTGTGAGCCAATTGAAAGGCGGGACTGTGCGGACTGTCCTGTCGCCAACGCGGCGTATGAGCAATTGCAATTGAGCGGGCGCACGGGGCGGATGCGGGATGTTTTTTATTCTAAGATGCTGAAATGTTGGAGGAGGACGCACTCGGCATGGGACAACACACATTAACACACAGCAGCGGACCAAGTGGCGATAAGAGCGCCTTTTAATCAACGTAATCATAATCATATGACCAGAACAGACATTCTGAAGGGGCCACAATCGTATAATTTATACTGTTTTCTTGGCTTGACTTCAGTTTGAGTTGTCTTGTGTTTGTGTCTCGGGGCTCTTTGTAATCAGCCAATACTAACCGCGTATTATGCAAAACCATCGGCACCACCACTAAGCCGAACCACCAACCCCAAGCCCTTGCATCCGCTGGATGCGAGTGGCGTATAAAAGCCACTTGGCCAGAAGTTTCGCAAACATTTTGGCATCGACTGAGTTTTGTGCTAGTCTCGTCGGAGAATCTATAGTCTGTTCATTCCGCTAATCCGTCAACCGAATAAAAGGGCTCTCAAAATGGTGAGTACGAAAATAAAATATCGTTTTAAGCCTCTAAATGTGGCTTAAAAAGTCTTTAGATAAATCTTTGGGAAATACAGTTTTAAAAGTTTATAGTTGAAAACTCGAATAAGATAGATTTGGTCCGAATGGGAATCCCTTACAATGTTAAAAGGTGATGTGAAAAACATAGTAAAATATATTTTAACTTGAAAAAGTTTTAACAGGAATCAGAATATTAATTGTAAAGTTTTCAAAACCTTTTTGTCAGTTTTTCAGTCATCTCTCAAAATTTTTGACAGTTGCCATAAAGTAATCTATCTTTCAACAGAACATTTTCCATCCTTCCCAATAAATATCACACTTTAGTTCTGTGTGGGATGCAAAACCCGCTGAAATAGACACATAAACCCATCGATCCATTGATCGTTTGTGGTCGATTGGCGGCTAAGTGTTAGTATCAAGGGGCTTTGGCAATACTTTCTGAGCTGGCGTCTGGCTGGACTGGATCTAAAAATAGATCTAGTTTCAATTACAGTGGAAACGAGTTTGGCGGCGTTGGCGAGAGAGAGAGGAAAAGCCATCGCGTCTCGGGCATTTGGCAATTGAAAATTGTTTGGAATTGCTATTTATGTTGCGGCGCGTCTCTCTCTAAATGGCATCGGTTATATCTGGATTTCCTAAGTGCCCATCACGAGTCAGAGTCACGAATTGAGATACATCTGCAGATCGTTTTCGCTTTGACCTTTGCGAGGCTCTGAGAAAGTGCCCGAGTCGCGAATTTGGAATCTCGAATCTAAATATCTCAAAATCTTGTGCCTGTGCCTGCCATTTCCTTACAATGTGTGCCGCTCAAGTGCCCGTAGCCGTGTTTATATTCTATCATTTGCGTGTGCGCCGCTCATTTAGATCTGAAAGCGGCAATTAGCCCGCTCAACTGCAGCTAAATTGACCGACCGGTCAAAGTCAAGTCAAGTCAACTTGGGCTGGCGGTGCAGCGTTTCTTATGTCTTATTGCTGTGCGATTGTGGGAGGTTATATAACCTTGTCCGGACTGCGAACCACATATGTAACTCCACTGGGGGACCCAGACACGTACTATATTCTGATCGCACCTGGGGACCCACCATCCCCCCCTCCACGGCTCGTTGAATCACACTTGTGCCAGATTACAAGTTTGTTGACACTCCGCTGACGTATACGTAATATTTTTATTGCATGCAAAACTTGAATATGTAATATAACATACATATAAGAAATGAATGATATATGAGCCGGGGGTAAGGCTTGAGCGTAGAATGCTCGTAAATCTAATTGTGAACAAGCCTACATTGTGTGTCCATACTGCTTTTCATTCGTAGCTTTATCTACAGTCCAACTACCATAACTTTACTAAGGGGTCTTAAAATCAATTTGGATTCGATTTAGAGCCGCTAACTTTCACACGTAATTTTATATTACTCGGTTTTAAAAGCAGGTCTTTAAATAAAAGTAGGGTTCTAAAAAGTTAATAATGGCAGCGTTTAGATAGGGTTCATTGTCAAGAAACCCATAATTTTCAGAATATATTATTTTCATAGTCAAGAAATCCATTATTTTCCGAATACTTGAAAGTATCCTATTCATATCGCTGACAAATCTTTTTAAGTTTTTTTTTTAATTAATGTAGTGACTATATTAAAAAACCAAATGTTTCAGAATTACAGAACTTTTAAATAAATTTTAAGTCTATTTGAGCTATTATTTATTTAATATATCTTATTTTATCTCATTTTATTGATAAGTATCCAGTGAACAATTTTTCAAGTTCGACTTTCAGAAGTCTGTCTGTAATTGGGTTGCATTCATTAGCTTCTGCGGGTGCTAGGGCAAACGGACGGAAAGACAAGCCGCCGGAGAATCAGACAGACGGGCGGACGGACAGTGGGATAGAACGGAAATGTGCAATAATTTGCGACGCAAACTTTTACACTCGCCTTACATCGCATTTCCAGGCAACTCGAACTCGAACTTCCGAACTGCCATTCTTCTTCTGCACTCTCCAAGGTGGGAGGAGCCGCTCTCGAATTAAAAGACAGAGAGCGGCTTATGCTCACGTTTTCCTTGCGAGAGCCTGACTTACAGTTACATGCTTCAATTTCAATTAGCGAACGTGAGCATGTGTGTATTTGTGACACGGTGAGCTGAAGTCAGTGGACATGGGCGTCGAATAGGCAGTCAATGCAGGCGAATGGGGGCCAAATACCCCGATAATCCGATAAACAACGACCATGACTCGCCGATGGAAGTGGCTGTGAATATGGATATGGATGTGCATGTGGACTTATCACCCTCGAGCCACTTCCTTTGTTCGTCTAAAGACCCCTTAGAGGCGCTTGTCTCCTCGTTCCAGGGGAGAAGGGGGTGGACAAGGGGGCGATCGAGGGGGTGGTGGTACAGTGGGGTGGGTGGGCAAGATTTGGGGCCGCATTGTCTCACAGACACACACACTCGAAAACGAAACGAAAAGCGAATCAAACCGCTGGTACATGCGTTGTCTTTCGAGCAATAAGCGTTCCATATATCCAACGTGGGGCGATCTTTGAGATATCAATTCAGTTATTTTAGGCTTTTACAAACCAAATACATCAAATCTCTAGGGGAATCACTAATAGAGGCTCCTGAAAGTATGCTACGATATATTTGGAACCCTAATGGCTCTTGGGTACATATATTTTCAGACAATTTTTTTAATGTTATTAATTATATAGAGATCTATATGGTACTCAAGATATTTTTTGAACATCCCATAATCCCATGTAAAAGATCCACCTACTACTAATAAATATTAGCAATTAAAAAATTATCCTTAATGGCGTGCTGTGAACAGAGTCCAAGTCAATACCTCAATTATTTTTATTGCCAATTGTCAAAGAAAATTGTGAGAATTCAGGAACTCAAACACGTAAGGAAATTTCGAAGTCACGATGTCCTAATTTAGTCGGTGTTATTTTTGGCAGTATTTTTTTTGGCGGTGTAACTTTTGACAAACTTTTCGCTCCACCCTCGTCCCCTCACATGATGTTCGTGTGGTCGGTGTGCGTTTGTGTTTATATGTGTGCGATGGTGTGCATGGCAGAACGGTCTCCAGCATTTTGACATTTCATGTTTGCAGTTAGTCTGCTTTCGCTTCTCATGCGGTTTGGGGTTTTTCCTCTTTTTTGTTTTTCCTTTGGTTTCGCCGGAAAATCCTTGTGTCGCGATCGCGTCCGTTGCCTTGGCTATAGCTATAGATATAGCAATCCAACCGATATGCAAATATTTTGAGCTAAAATATATGTGAGCTAAATAAATACGCAAATACAGATAGTATGTATGTATGTGTGTAAGTAATCAGTGCGAACGTGAGAATTGCTCTGGCGTTGCAAGTTCGCAGTGCAGTTGTAATTGTAACATCGATGTGGAGTGTCAATTATGTGGAAATATATTTACAAAGATACACCCTGTGCGTGTGTGTGAGTGTGCGAGTTCCTCCTGGCACTGAATGTCACTAAAAAAGAGTGAGAGAGAGGAAGCGAGAGTGTGGGAGTGGGCCAGCCCTCTTTCCAGTGCGTGTAGATCAGTTACCGCCAGCACCAACAAAAACAACAGCAACAACAAACAAACAAACAAACAAGCGACAATTCACATTCATTTCCATTCATTGCTGCGATTATCGCCAGTTTTGCTTTGCTCTTCCACCACGCACGAATACAAATCGGTGGGCGAAGGAGAGTGAGAGTTGAGAGTGGAAAGCAGAAAGCAGAGAGTGTCGCGTGTGAACCGTAAGAAAATGCGAAAGGGGAGCGACGGAGAGTGGAGCGAATGAAGTGGAAGCAGCAGCAATCAAAAAGTTCGCTCTGGGCACGCCCCCTTATGACGCCCCCTGTGACGCGTTATCAGCGGACATCAAACAAACACAACAAACACAAGGACCTAACCAAAATCCACACAAAATGGCGATAAACTCGAGTACCAGAGAGTCGCCGCGGGTATAAAAAAGTTCACTTCATAAAAAAAAGTGAAGCAAACAAACTCGTTTCTGCCCCACAACAACAACAATACCCCCAATACCCCCCTGAACTTCAAGAGATCCCGCAGAACCCACAATAATATCAGCGTTAAGCATCCGAAAGTTTGGGTGGCCCAGTCCACAGAAAACCCCGCACCAAACCCGAAATAATCGCCTAAGGTAAGAGCAGCTAAAATACCATTTCGCATTCCAACACTCTGAAAAATTGGGTTTTCATCAAAATTAATTTTAACGTATACTTAATTTAACGTATACTTATTATTATCGCAAAATTTTTTGTATTCAAAATACATAAACTCTATTCAAGAAACTATAACTTTAAATACCATCCACGAATAAACTTAATTTATCTTTAATTAATGAATAATTTCTAAAGAATCTTTCCATCACCATTAAAATATTGGATGAATTTCTTGGCACCAAAAATCGTCTTGTTGTAGATTTTTTATCCTAAGACTATAAAACCTGTGAGAAATTTTGATTTTGAAAGGAACATCTTCTCGGATTTTGATTGCGTTTTTTGCACAGTGAACTGTGATCATATTCGCGAATATATCCGTTTGTTGATTGTTTGCATTTGCATTTAGCGGTCTCACACCCTTTTTACAAGATCAGCTTTTGTTCGAATCGCGGGTCTGGCCCACTTGGAGGTTAATAACACTGGGACGATCAAGTACAGTGAATTCGTAAATAGTCTGCGGCCCTGTCCCTGGCCCTGTATTATGTTTCCGACTTAAATCGTATCTTAAATGAGGGGCACCAATTCGTGTAAAAAGAAATTGTTACAAGGTCAGTAGTTTGAGCGAATGACGCTTTTGGGAAAAATACTTATTTACTTGTCAGAAATTCGGGTATGCTTCAGTTTAAGTCCAAGTGAGTGTGCTTACATTTATATATAAGTCAAGACTCTCTTAAGGCAATTTCCGGTTCCGTTACTTAAATCTGTAATGGGTGCCCCATTATGTTCGTTTGTGAGTACGTGTAAAGTGTTGCTATGCCACAGCCTTTATGTACGAGTATGTATAATTCACATCCCAATTGATCAGCTCTTGCGTGTGGGAAACTCTTTAATCTGATCATGATGAATGAAATCGTTTTATTAAATTACTTATGTAAAATTGTTTTATTTGATTAAACCTGGCATTACCTAATATAACTTTTGTACATTTCATTTAAATGATTCATTTTATTTTATCTTAATATATCACTTATCACTATGTCTTATTATAATAAAAACATAATTGCCTTTTGAACTTGTCATATTTGGCATATCTTCTTGTATGACTTTTCCGTAAAAGTTTCGTTGTGAAAACAAATTTCTCCATATTTATTTTAATAGCCTTTAATAGAGTCATTAGAGTCATCGTGATTTATGTGTCATTTCGTATTGCATACTGTTTGGAGCATTGAAGATAAACTTTAATTTACTCTATAAATAGTCGAACAATGAAACCCAATACAGGTTAAACTTTAATTTCGAAACCCGTTAGTCAGCTTAAAAATGTACGTTGCCTTACTAAGAATAATCATCACAATATAAACGAGAAAATCTAATTCTGTTATATAAGTGACCATAAACCATTACAGAACCCCGTTGGATAATATTTTTCCATTGATCGGTTTTTTTCCATTTGTTTGGATTCCAGTTCATATGGGTAAACTGAGTCATATAGAATAAATACCTGTAATGTCCCCCCGGGATCCTCTGACCACAACACCTGCTATCGAATTATGCTAATTGGGCGGCAATATCCCACCCAATACGGCAATGACCAAAATTGGTCATTAATTGGATTCGGTTCTGTTTAATAACAGCAATTGCGAGACTGGGAAGTCCAGAGGGGTGAAAAAGTACGCTTGCATGATTAATTGCGTCTAATGAGATTAATCAACAAAAGATGAAATCGTCACTCAAGTGACGATGCGCTAATCTACGCAATATTGGCAAGGTTGCATAATATTATCAAATTGATTAACACCCTTTTTGGGGATTCTGTTCCATTAGGTCTCAAATAGAGCAATTTCAAATAAAAGACAAGTAGTTTATAAATATCAGGTTGATATTACAATTTTTACTTTCGACGGGAATTTAACCCAATTTGATTTAAATAAAGACCTTCATGTAAAAGTATAACTCATTTTTAAGTTTTATCGAATTCATATTTTTGGTTATCATAACACTAATGTAGGCCATTAATATTTAACTAATTAATAAAATGTAATATTTTTCAAAGTAGTGTATTTGAAGTAATTAAAAAATAGTCAGAAAATAATCGTAAAATCCAATTACTAATTTGTATAATAAAATTCCGGAACTTTAAATTAATGTAATTTGATTAATTTCACTATTTGTGTCTTTTTTAAGGTCAATAATTTAGTTCAGTTTAATTTTGTTGTCCTTTAAAATGATGTTAATATTATATTATGTTTAAAGTAAAGAATAAACCTTTAGACTATTTTGAAAATTCATAAAAGTTGTCTCGGTTTAAAGTTCAGCTATTCTCTCAGGACTTATTTTTAGGCCATGTTCACATATTGCTAGTTCCGGCTTGTTGGTGGAAAAAGCCTCGTCATCGTTCACCTGAGGTTTTCGGCCGAAGATTTTCCCATTCCCGCGCAAAACAATGGAGATTACTCTGCAATTACCGCTACAGATAATTGCATTGATTAGCAATTAGGTATTATATATGTATAAACAGGGGAAACCCTACTGAGCCAAGAACAGTTATACCGGCGAAAGCAAGTGGTTAAAAAAGAGAGAGAGAGAAAAGCCAGACGAAAAGAGAGTATCTGTATCTATGAGATCGCTGTGTTGCAGCAACATGTTGCGGCAACAAATTGGATCGCCCAAGAGCAGCACAACACACAGATACGGATACAAATACGAATACAGATGCAGATACAGTCTCAAGCGCTGCGAGAGCGCTGCTGACGTCGCCGCCGACAGCGACGTCGACTGCGCCAGCGGTACGCTCACTTAAAATACAATGTTACCGCCGAGTTGCGACGTAGTCCTTAAACGCGAAGCAACAAGTAAGCATCGCAGCCAAGTTGAGATACTCCGGTTTCGGTTTTTCTTTTTCCATATATCGAAGAATATTAGGGCAAAAAGTGTGTGTCCGAAATAAATTATACCAAGCCAACAAGTGTTTCTACAGTCTTACCAAACGCAAGCGCGCGAGTGAAAGAGCCAAGAAAAACCGCTTGAAAAGGTCACCTGCAACACGGTGCAAACCGCAACCTATAACCTGTAACCCCGCAATCTCGTGCCGGTCGGTGCCCAGCACAAAAATCGAACGGGACGCAAAGTTTCCCTCCTCCGAAAACAACAAACAGAATTACGAAAATGTAATAAACGTTTAACGTTTTATTATAAACAAAAAAACATACAACTCGAACTTGGAGCAGCTTTCAAGATTGGCAGCAATTAACATCAAGCGAAATTAAGCGAAAATAAAAAAATCACAAATGGCACAAATCCCGATCGAATGTGGAAAAATACTGGGGGACCAAAAAACAAAAAAGAGGAAACATTAAATAACAATTATAAGCTTAATGCGTTTGTAAATGCAGGGCATGCTTTGTATTTTGCTTTTTAACCAACATCCAATTTCCAATACCAAATACCAATTGTGTCTGCAATTCGTAATCTGTAATCTGTAATCTTTGTCTGCATCAGTTGACCGAATTGCCAGAAGGCTGAGAAGCGGGTAGCCAAAACTACCTGCTGGTTATGGCCATCAAATCACCACTGCCTTGTTGCCCTTTTCGCATGATGTTGCCACCTTGCGGCAGCAGCAGCAGCGGCAACAGCAGCATCAATCTGGGTTTCTTTTGGTTATTGCTTCTCCTCATGCTGGTCAGCCTTTTTTGTTCCATTTCATTCTGTGTGTGTTGTGGTTGTGTGTGCTGAGTGCTGTGTGCTGTGTGTGCCGTCTGTGCTGTATGGTGCATGGTGTTGTCGTTGTCAAGCGACCAGAACAACTTTCGTTGATACTCGACCGATATTGATCCGGCGATGATGTCATAAGTGGACCCACACACCCATACACCCAGACAGTCCCTAGGGACTGGCATTCGGAGCTCGAAATTTAAGGCCCTGCTGCCGACTGGGGGAATTATTTCCTCGAAATCTCGCATTTAATCGCCGGCGTCTATCGCTGCCATCGCTTTAATAGTGCGTGTGCAACAGGAAATATATATTTTATGCTGAGAAACGCAACACACACATTTTCTGGTATGATGTGTGCTTTATATGTGGCTGTATTTATTTTTTGCGTGCAAACACTTCCGACATTTTAAATGCAGCCAGCGAAGCGATCGGACCGGCTAAATAAATCAACATCAGCAGTAGCAACTTGGGCCCTGCTGCTGATTTTACTGCTGTTTTTGCTGCTGCAGCGGCAACCCGTTCATCTCCGATGCATATAAATGATTTTAATCAACGGCAGCGGCAGCAGCAACATTAATAACAATAAATGACAATCAGCGATCATGCCAGTTTACATATGGACTTATAAGGAATACGAACAAAAAAAAGAATACATTTTAAAGGCAAATTTAGACGTCAGGCCGCGAGACTTTGATCGGTGATTGCTGTCAATCTTTTGCTTAAGCTGCCATCAGTAATCCAAATTGCACAAGAAAGAGTGATTAAAATCGAATTAGACGCTGTCAATCAAAGAAAATATAACCGAGCTCGTGGGAAAGCAGTGCTAACGTATTTATTTCAATTTTAGATAATCCACAATTAAACGCAAACAACTGCGGCCAAACAACTTAAAAACTAGGAAACCCTAATAAGGCAAACAATAAAACCAAACTGTGTTACACCAAGTACTTAAACAGCAAACAAAAGTACTTAAGCAAACATTTAGTTTCGACATTATACAATAATTAGAAACGCAAACAAACGACTTCTTTCTCTCAAAAAAAAGAGAGCAAACAAGCCAAAAGAAACAGACACAAATCGTTCGCTATGAAGAAGCTGTCACTAAATGTGAGTATCAATCTGGTCGGGCCATAAGAATTGACATCAACACTCTGTATATATAGTACTTAATACAAACAACATGTTGTCCCAACAAAGGGCCTTCTTTCGAAATGGGGGGCGTGGTCTGGGGGACTGCACTTTTCAAGTTCAGGAACGGAATCGAGAGGGGGTGTGTGTGGGGGATGGGAATGGAATCGCTGCTGATGGGACCGTGTCATGTTAATGAACTTGAAAAGACTCTCGATCGCTGCGAAGATCATGATCCAGAAGGCGGATGATGAGCACCATGACGAAGTTGCTTTCTTCACAGCAGCCGTTGAAATCAAAGTGCAGAATCGGACAGCAAGTGGAAAAGTTGAGCTGAAACAGCAGCTCCCAAGTCTTCATCAATTGAAGGGAAAATTGAATGGAGACATTCAGGTCAATTGACAAGTCTGACGGGCTGGCAAATCAAAGAATCGATTGCTTATTTAGGACCATATGAGACCATAGTCCAATCCTAGAAGATCGTAAAAAGATATTTTATGGGAACAATGTCACTTTTGTTAAACCGGTTTTTCTTTTCTATTATAAGCCACATTGAAATCAAAAATCCGGAAATCAGGTCTTAAAATTTGAACTACATAGTTAAAACCTAATTTTAATTAAATAGTTTTGACCTCGATTTCTCAGTTATAAAATGAAAATCTATCAGTGATTTCCTCGGAATTTAATTTTGAGATATTAAATCTTTTAATTCCTGTTATAGATCTATCAAGAAACTGGGTTTTTTGTGAAATTACTTATTTAATTTATTTTGTTAAAATCCATTAAGAATCCATATCTTTTCCTTATTTTCTTTTATGTTTCTAAGTGCACAAAAAAGCATTTCTTCAGAAAGTCTTGATTGTAGATTTTAAGAGCACATTATAACTTGTTTTCTTGCCCATATTCTAAAAAATTAAATTTTAATTTGATCACATGATTTTGATAAAAATGATTAAGAAAACATATCTTCTGAGAAAGCTTATTTTCTTTTAAGGTTCTAAGTGCATAAGAAAAATATAAAAAAGCATTTCTTTAAAGAAATGTTTTAGTTGAGGATTTTAAGTGCACATTAACATGTTTTTTTGCCAATATTCTGTTAAATGGCTTTGAATTTCAGATCTTTTCAATAAAGCTCTATTCAAATCGCCATCTTTCTCCTTTATTGGTCAACGGTCAATGGATTGACCTTCGCCTTTGCGGCTTGCCAGAGACTGAAGTGGCTCTAATTGAATTCTGCGATAAATCACTGCCACGCGCCACCTCAGTCGCATCCCAGATCGCAGAGATCCTCCTCCGCAACTCTGGCTAATTGAAAAGCAATTGCGGCGCACTCAACTAGAGGCGTGTGCGCATCTCTTCGGGGTTAATGTGTGGCAGGAGATACTACGACCAGAGTCCAGATACAAATGTATTTCGCAGATACGCGACTTTGATGTTGGCAACTCAAGAGACCGCTTCTCCTGCGCCACAGTCATTGGCCATATATCATACAATATACAATATGCATATGCTTTTAGCATGCATGCGAGTACGGGTATATACATACACTGGGCGATGCTTACGTATAATTGTATGTTTGTGCGCCTTATAACATCTGCCAACTGTTCCCGACTTGTCGTTTGGCTTATTTTATGCAGTTCAATGCCCCAAAACTCTGTGGCTGACGGTTAGTTTGTTTGCCTCTTGGACTGTTTATTTATTAGGTACTTAACTTGTGGCATAATTCGGGCATTGCTGGCTAAATCGCAGAGTTAAATGATGAACAAATGTATAAATATAAAAGTTTTTGAAAAGACAGCATAAAGAAAGTGAGAGAAATGCGAAAAAAGGGATTCCCATTCAGAGAAGGCCCCATTAACAAACTTAGTCATAAAAATCACTTACACTATATCCACACCACCTGTTCATTTATCCATCTCGTTTTGTCTTATCTTATTGCTATATTTATTTTCACCTTCAATGACTCAACAATAATTCAAAGAATTTTGAGTATATTGGCTGTTGTGGTTGGAAATTACTCTTAATCATAACCAGCACTTCACATTGAAGTTGGCTGATGCAACCATCAGGTTTTATGGCTTGTCTGCAAATAAAATTAATTTTCGCCTTTTATGGCCATGCCCCGCTAACTTCTAACCACTCATAAAATCCACATATCTCCACATATAATTATTAATTTATGCTGAACGAATCAATTAGTTCTCGCTGCCGTTGTTGTTGTTGTTGTTATTAATAAATGATCGTTAAATTATTAATGGGTTCTTATGTCAGCAGGCAAATAAAATGCTGTAATAAGCCATGAAAATTAAACAACAAATTGACAAAACGTCATAAAAACTTCACAATATACAATAACAATAATAACAGCGGCAGCCAAAACAACAAAAACATCGATGGAAAACAACAAAAACAAAGCGGCTGAAAACGGGGGCCCGTCGAAGTTAAAAAGTTGGAGACCCACGACAGGTTACCAAATACGTATACCTCTATAGTATGTCTGCGATATACAAATGTTAATGATTGATTTTGTGTCATGTAATCGACTTGGGGAGCGGGCTGAAACTAGTTTCAGGCATTTAGCCAATTTAATTGACGTCAACTGGCCCGATCTCCTCGCTCACATTTCTTCCGTCCTTGGCCGTACGACAATTGCAATTGCAATCGCAATAGTTGTTGCGGCGGCTTGGAGTTGTAGGTGACCTTATTAGACCAAGAGAATTGGCCAATGGAAAAACCAAGCCAAGCACCCGAATGGAATGTGAGAAACCCAAAATAATAAATCAACCAATGCGATTTTAACACAGGAAAAAAATAATTTTATATTTATATAAATGTTAAATGTATTTTATTTTAATGCTGCTTTAACCTCTATAGTTCTTAGCTAATCAAAAACCATTTAGATCTTAATTTCTTCACTTTTAAAATGGTAATGATATTAATTGATTTGGTGTTTTTCTTTTGATTAGTATAATAAAAGTTATTTTTAATCGATTGACACTTAAATCGATTTAAAATAAATTTTTTAATACGAAATATATGACTATTCACGTCCACGAAATGAGATTTAAATTTAGTCCTTTACTTTTTGCGGTGCATCACTCCGTTTGGGGCATTTTTCGAATTCTCGGAATGCACGAGTGATTGTATTGGCTGGATCTGTATGTCAGGCAGTGCACTTATTGGTTATAGCCAGTTAATTCTGCTGTTGCTATCTGCTGCTTCTTTTTCACGTTTTTATTAACACCCGATCGTTCAATGGCCGTTCATTGTAATTGGTTCTTTGATCGTGATAGCCTCGCACCTTGCCAATGACTCATTTCCGTTTCGGCTGCCGCGGTTTGACATTCGCGGTATGGTTTTTGTGCACACTTGTGTTTGCCAAAATTGTTAAGAAAAATCTGAAATATAGGTCGTCACTTTGGAATATTTCAAATATTTTGGGGTGTATTTTTGTTTTGTTAATTGCCGCCACGTTCTTCGAAATTTGGCAAAACATTTATACCGGAAAAAATGTTGGATTAATAATGACAGCATTTGTTAATTCACGAGTGTACTTTTTTAAAATTAATTTTCTTAAATGAATTTACATTTAACATGATCTTTTCGAGGTTTACTTGAACAATATTTTCATTCTCTGGTGGTTGGCATTGTTAAATGGTATTTTCTCTTTCCTAGTTAATCCTCTTAAATATCTTTTTGATAGTTAATTATTGTCTGAGCTTTTCCAACACTTTCATTTCTATGTCATATTTTCAAGTTAAGCGTCTTAAAGTCTTCCTTGATTGTTAATCCTGCAATTAAATAATTCTTTTAATATCAAACACCTTGATTTCTATATTTTCTTGCCAAGTTAAGCCTCTTGATTGTTAATTCTTGAGACTTCCAAACACTTTCACTTCTATATTCTAATTCCAACTTAAGCCTCTTGATTGTGACTTCAAGAGCCGTTTACTTTTAATCAGCTTAAGTGTGATTCTGAGTGAGTGAGGATTCCGCGAATTTCGCGATCGCCTGCGACCGAAAATAAACCACACCTTGCCATCATCATCGCTGATCGGTGATCGGTGATCCCCTTACCGCTTTCCCTCCTTTTCAGATTTTTCGGATGAGAAGTCCAGCTGCGGGGCGTAATGGCCCTATCGAGAGCTCAACACCCGCTGGGTTACGTTTCATTAATACGATTCACGTAGCCATAACACTTCGATCGGGTCTGAATCGAAGGGGCAAAACTTAATTATGTGATTTATAAGCTTTTCGATTTTATTTAAAACAAAGCGCTCAGCCCGCCAAAAGCAACAAAAACACTGAAAATTGGCACAATCAGCAAAAAGGCGATCAGCTTGCACATTTTTGTACTTTTTTTTTCTCTCTCTTTCTCACTGAATACTTTGCAAATAATTTCCTCAATGGACTTGTTTATTTATACGCGAATTCAAAGCATATAAGTAAATATTTGTGAGAGCGAAACGTGTGACACGCTTCTGTGCGCCGCTGCCCCAACATCTGCCTCACATTCGGATTCAAGATACAAGATACAAATTCCGACTCAAACGTTGGCTCAAAGTTGGCCGCCTTGTTGCAAAAACAAAAAACAAATAACAAAACAAAAAAACAATCCCCCCCTCGAGTCGAGTATGATAATTTGGCGTGCATTTGGAAAACGAGCTGAAACCAGTTCGCCATGCTAAATTGTTTTGCTTTCAATTAAACTAATAAAAAGCCAATTGTCGTGTGTGAGTGCTGCGAGTATCTATGTGAGTCCGAGTTTGTCAGTCTGTTTGTGCCAAATGGTCGCCCAACTGGCTGGCAAAATCGCGCGACAACGTCAGCAGCAGATAGTAGATACAATATGGCCAGCGGCCAGCGGCTGCATTTCTCGATCGCATGTGGTTGCTATTACGTTGGAGCGGAGCAGGCAGAAAATGGTTGCAGAGCTGGCAGATTAATTGGTGGGCCAGTGCAACATGGCGTATGAGTGATGCGGAATATAAAATTCCATTCATTAACTAAAGGGTTGGCGGAAAATTGTTAGAAGTGATGAAAAATATTAAAAACAAAGCTATTACGTAAAATAAACACATATTGGGGATAAAGAATGTGAAATTGTATTGTATTTCTTGAAAGAAAACTATTATAACACTAAGAAATATTCAAGTAGTAATATACATATACAAAAATTATAGCTTATATAAGCTCCTTACAAGTTAAAAGTCTATATTTTTATTATTAAAAAAACACTTCAGCTTGTTGATGTTTTCACACAATTATTTAATTTACTTAAAGATTATAGAAACCACACAAATAGACTTGTCCATGGCTTATTCATTATGTGCAATATAAAAATAAATTTTATCTCTTAAGTGTGTGCTGTAAAGTTCTATAAATTAATAAATATATATAGAAGAATTCATTTCTAAGTTTAGATATAATACCAATTTAAAAAATTGTGAAAAATCATAGTTCCTAATCATAGAGTTCTAGAAAAATGTATTAATTAAGAAAAACGCGAAGTGTTAATAATGAAGGACTTGAGATTGTTAATGATAAAGAAATATAAATCATTCGGTTTTTTAATTTATTCAAAGATGAGCTCAGTGGTGATGAAGAATGTTCCTAGAAATTATAAGAAATATTGTAAAATATAAAAAAGACCTAGTTAACGATTTAGTTATCCGCTGGTTAATGAAGCAATCACAATAATAGCACTTAGACAACTCCCAAATGTATGCAATGAATTCCTTAAGGTTATAAAAACGCCTTTATTGTCGAGTTTAGAAGGCGTCATAAAAACAATAAACTGCTTGTGGGCAATTTATTCAAAGAACTTGCGGAAATTACTTCACTTATGACAATTAACTCGAACCGCTTAGTCACACATTTTGTTAACCAGATAGAATCGGTTGAGAAATTTCCACATGCCCTGGGCAAGGTGGAAAATTTAGTTGCAGTCTCGCTCGTTTTATGGCTGATTAATTCACTTTTCCACTGGAGGCGAGGGGCGGGGCGTCGGGGGAAAGCTGGGCGGGTCCAAACTAGTTTAGTGATGGCAATTAGATATTCCATGAGCGTGCCAGGACAAGTGCCGCTCACCAGTGATTTTTTCTTAACGGCTTATATGCCGGCCAACTCCGCTTGTGTTGCGGCTCAAATGATAGGCATTCACATCACGTATACGCCTGGGTGTTCCACAGCCAAACGGCGCTGTTCGCTCTCTTTTTTTTTCAGTCGCGGCGATCTCTCAGATACTCAGATACTTTTTCTCCGACTGCGCCAGACTCGCTGTCGTCGCCTGCTCTTCGGTGTGTGCGTGTGTATCTGTGTGGACCCGCCTGATAAGCAAAGCGGTAGCAATAGCCATCCAACCTCAACAGCCGTTCGCGATCTTCAGTTTTATTTTTGTGTTGCCAACAAAAGTTGATTGCTCGCGCGTCGTTCTCGTTTCTGTTTTACTTTTCTTTTTTTTTTAATTTGGATTTTTCGGTTTGAATCTCGTGCTGTTTGCCGACTGACTTTTGTCATCGCTGTCTAAACATCGCGATTGTTTATCCAAGAATTAACCAAAACGAGCTGCACTCGAAGTGCGCGGCCAATTGCCTTTTGGCAGACGCCGAAGATCTATTGCGAAACGGCCATTCGCCATTAATCTCAATAATATCAATTGGATATATATTCAGATCAATTGACTCTGAGCCATGCCCTCCCCCTCCATCGATCGTCCCGCGGATGGAAGCCATAGAATCGCTGCATTGGCGGCAGTCACTGTAAGTGGGGAGGATGTAAAATTGCTCGGAAATTAAACCAAATTAGCCCAGGTCCCCCATTGATGAATTATTCAAGAGAACCTGGGACTGCCACAAAAAGTGTGTCTATTGCACTAGGCACGAGTTCAGTTTGTGTGTCTGTGGGAAATTTCTTTAACATCGCAGAACGATAAGCTAATTGTTGCTTAAAATGTACTTTTCTTCATGGCATGGATTTCTGTTTGTAGCATTTAAACTTATGAAAAGTCATTTTCATCTTAAAAAGTTTGTTTCACTCAAGTCCCTAAAAAGAATACACAATTCCTTCAAATAAATAAAGGAAAAATCGAATTAAGTTTTTGTTGAGAACAATTTTTAATCAGAAATTCGCCTAGGGACATCTAAAAAATTCTGCTCTTCAATTTAAGATCTTTGGTAAATTTGGTAAAAATTAATAATCCCTTTTATAATACAATTTCAAGAATATTAATCTTTAATATCCCAACTCCCCAAAAATTACTCATAAAATGATGCATCATCTAAATTAATTAAAATTCATGGAAAACCAAGGAAAAATAACAGTATCATCTTATCTCGACAGTAAAAACACCTCCCCTTTGTTCATATATCTAATCAAAATATAATCCGAATGTGATATAATCATGTGATGCATGAATATTTATTTGGATGATATGCGAAATGTGTGAGATGAGATTTCCAAGTGTCTTAGGAAGCGTTTTCTCCAGTGCATAGTGGCTTTAACAGGCCCACAAGATTTGGTTTTCCATTCGGCCTTTCCTGTTTAGCATACCCCAGAGATTTCATGAATAAATGAATATTAATCGAAGACACATATCATGCAAATTGCTGGTGGAGAGGAGGCTCAAACTCCAGCATGTCCATCAAATTAACAGCAGCATTTAGTGATCCGCGCAGGCGCAGCAGCAAAATGTGGCAGCAAGTGTTGCCGTTGTGCCAGTTTAGCATATAGTCGGTGGTACCAAGCAGTCTCGCCATGAATGTTTATATATGCTCCTCGTTGTTGTTCTGCCGCTAGTGTTGTTGTTTTTGCGTGTCTAAGCACTTTTTAGTTGCGCTGTAAAACAACAACAAAAAAAAAAAACAACAAAAACAAAAACCGAAGGGGGCCTGTGTTTTATGTTTTGGCTTTCGGTTTGCCATGCTTGCGTAGCCAAGCGTTAAGATATATGGTAGCAGTGCTAGTACTGGTACACACACATATCGCAATCAGGTATATCTGGCATATAGAATGCACAGTTTTGCAGTCGCTTCAGTGCCGCTTTATAATCCACATAATGCCCGATGGTATACATTTATCTCACGATAACATTTCCCACATACCAAGTAGGATTTAAAGGGGAACTGATAAGAAATCGCTGGACTTGAACCTTCTATTTATTCTATAAATAGCGCATTTCGTGACAGCTCCGGGTGGGCGTTACGAAAAGGGGATCGAGCTTTAGGGAGTCGACCTTGAAATGCCCATTGATTTATGAGGATCTGACTGGGGAAGATTATTTATTTTATTTAAAAGGCACTGACTTCAAATGTAGTCTTTAAAATACGATCGAACAGATGAATCTTTATATATTCTTAAAATACTTTGATTATGCTTATAGTATAAAGCATACAATTTAAAGTACTCAAGGTTATTTATATATTTAACCAATTAAAGACTTCAGAAACACTTTCTTAATATTTTATAAATAGATTGCCATCTGAATTTGAATCCTTATCATTTTAAATCTCTACTACTTGATTTAAATAGAGCATACCCCCTACCCAATTATTCCCTGGGCATAATAATTATAAACTATTGCGCAAAAAAGAATTCACAATCCGTTTTTCTGTCATAATTGGCATAATTATTTTTGGCTCATGACTTCATTCAATGTCGCCTGGCAGCAGCGGCAATAAAACCATCGGCGAAAACAGCAATCAAATCAAAGTTGAATAGTGTACAATCAGACGGCAATCAACAACAACATTAGCAAGATGGCAATTGAGAGGCGTGCGTGCGACTCGCTCCAATGATTCAGTGGTACGGACACGAAAAAATACGTATGTAAATGTATAGTATATGGAGCATATGGACACATAGATAGTGCCTGGAATTCGAATAATGGGATGACTTGTATGTGCGACAACGCTCGCGACTTGAATTGATACAAAGCGCCGGCCGACAAATAAAATCAATTGGCAGCTAATCAAAAGTTAAATGCAAACGAATTGCCAGCACATGCCGTTCATAATAATGATCGAAGATGCTGTATGGTATATATATGTACATATATGCTATATTGCAGATCGAAGATCGATTAAAGCGACGGCGTTCGTTGGCTCCTTTTTACGATGATGACGCCATTCGATCGGCGGATCGATTCATTCAACTTCTCCTTCAACTTTCCCTTGTCCTGTACAACATAATCCCCCCTCCACCGCCCATGTTACATTATCTTTGACGCGTTTCGCATATCAATTATGGCATTCATGCGGCCGGCAAAAGAGCGTTAAAAATAGCCGCCTGCACCGAGTGATGATGCCATAAATCGTGCAACTCGAAGCCAATTATCACCAGATGCTTAAGCCGAAGCCGAAGCCAAATCCATTGGGGAAATTCGAATCGAGGCGCTCCGCCGCAAGCTGTTGCACTTTGCACTGGGACGTCGTCGGGAGATCTCTGACGAAATGAATACTATGCGGCATTATTGGGCTTGGGTTCCCCATTCGGCCACAACTTGCACTTTTGCGATGCGGTGGCCAAGTGTCGCCCACACACGTGGGGGAAATCCAGCTGCGGATAACGCTATTTGCGAAAAAAAAGAAAACTTTATCCAGTGGGTAATAGGGAGTACTTCAGACAGAAATAACTTGCCATTTATAAAAATATACTTTGTAACACTTTTTATTATACTGGGTTATCAGTTAACAAATTAAATTCAAGAAAATCAAAAACAAACAATATTATGGGCTTTAATATTAAGCTATTTTCAGATTTTTAATATTTGCCAATAATAAATGTTAAATGATCCCCAGTTATATATTTTACAAACAAGTCTGAGTAGTTAAACTTAGTATTCATTCTATCTGTCGTCATATTTATAACCCCTATTAACTATGACGACAGATAGAATGACACAAATACGTTTCTTAAAATAAAAAATTAGTTTCATCAGAAAAAAAATTGTTGTCAAATGAATATAATCTTAGTCATATATAGCACATCAATTAAATATTTTTAATATTTTCTAAAGATAATGCATGGGGTCTTAACCTCTAAAATTTGCTGAAAAGACATACAATGACAAATAGAATGACATCATAGTGCTTCCTGTATATTTTTTTGGTTTTTACCAAAATTTCTAAACATTTAAATATATTTAAAATATGATTAAGCGTTTTTATAAAATTATACATTAAAAAATGACCTTACTAAATTTCAATAGAAAATTAAGCTACAAATTTAGCACTTAAGTGTCAAAATGTTAAATTGCTTTTTAATGGTATAACGTGATTATATACCGAATGAGTCTTTCCACTTGGCTGGACCTTTAATTTTTCCTTTTTTAAATAAATAAACCCCATTTAGAGCATACTTTTAGGGGCGGATATTCCCATTAATGTCCGGCCAATTTATTGCCAAAAACATGCATATATTTCGGCCTAGGCCATTGGCTGGCGACTAATGAACTTTCTAAGAAATCCCATTCGCAATCGCAGTCCCGAATGCCCCATTCCCATTTTTGAAATTCCCATACGACGGCCATAAATCAGCAAAAAATGTGCTCAACTTAATTGAAGGCATCAACAAGGCAATAAAAAATCAATTTGCTAAAGATCTTAGCACGCACAGATCGTCAGATTCGACAGCCGAAAAAAACTCGTTAAAAGAATCTGAATGTGTTTAAATCATCATTGGCACAAGAGCGCAAAATGGTATTACAAATTCACTTTCATGTTGTTGATATTCACTTGTTCTCAAAATAGTCGACGTCGTTGTGTCTGCTTTGGTTTTCATTCAGCATTTCCATTTTTCAGACGGGGGTCGAAAGAATTTCACACATGTCATGTGCAAACAAACAATTGGCACAACGCGCAATGGAAAAATTTGCAGCTTTAATCAAATTATTCAATAGTTTGGAATGCCACAGATGTATATATGATATGATTTGGTGCATATGTATATATATATATATGTCAGCGCGCTGTAATTCCCGAGCGAGCGCGCAAATTGATAAAATATGCAAAGTAAACAAATACGGGTCTGTGTGAATATACACTTTTTTTTGGGGGCCCGTCCGCCCGTAAATTGGCTCTCCTTTGAGCCGCCAAAGCGGCAAACTTACATCATAAATTAAGCCCCGCCGACAGATGGCAAATAATGCTATAAACATTGAAATCGCCGGTGCTATTTATAGAGTTTTCCTGCGATAAGATCGTCTGCGGCAACGGCAACGCCAGCGACAGCAACTGCAATTGCAATTGCACCTTTGGGCAGACGATCGGAGGATGAGGATGGGGATTGGGGATTGGAGATGGGGTTGGGGTTGGGGGGATTATTTTTAGCCAGTCGGCAGACTGCTCTGTCGGACGAGGTCTATTTATAGGGTAGCCACGATGGGGCAGAAGCAGCGGCAGCGGCAGCTTGATTGCCACCTGGGTAACCTGCCCTTGCCCCTGTCCTTTGGCGGCAAGTTTCTACGATCCCGATGCCGATGCCGATCTTGGCTTGGCCCATATCTGCTTACCCAGTTACCGGGTCGTCGGGTGGAGGGAAAAAGAACCGTCCGGGCAGATGGCCAGCCAGCCAGTTAATTGATCGCACCTATAAATAGGCATCTATTTTTACATGCATTTCCGGTTTCTCACTCTTTTGCAGATGTGTTCCCGCACAATTAAGATCTCGGTGGTGCTGTTTCTCGTCTTGATACCAATCTTCGCCGCCTTGCCACACAACCACAATCTGTCGAAGCGCAGCAATTTCTTCGATCTGGAGTGCAAGGGCATCTTCAACAAGACCATGTTCTTCCGACTGGACCGCATCTGCGAGGACTGCTATCAGTTGTTCCGCGAGACGAGTATACACCGATTATGCAAGTAAGTGTCTTGGTGGTATCATATCATATATGATATAGCTATGGTACTAACTAACTCAACCCCGACGCAGAGATTCCCTTACAGCGTTCAAGGCAAGGCCAAAAAGATACTAATTCGGCCGAATTATGATCTAAAGTGCTGTCAGGCCCTGACACAAATGCCGGGGGTCTCGGGAAATGCTCTCGGGACCTTCGTTTATTTCTAAACTTTATGGGCTCTCTCCTCGCCCAGCCAGCTACTTTCCCCTTGACTTTCACGCACAGAGAAAAACGACAACTGACCACAGTGCCAATTTAGATTTTCAGCATATCTTTCTTTGATCTGCGAAATTATTAATTTAAAATAGTTATGGCAAATTTTAAAAATCGTATTCACACATTAAAAGATTTTAATTAATTCGAGGCATAAACTATTAACTTTTTTTTTGGATCTATTAGCTTATTTTGTGTGATCAAAGTAAGAAATCAGAATATTAAATAACTCAATTTTGATTTTAATGCTCATTGATATAGCTTTAATATTTTTACATTTGTCTTTGTAATAGTTCATGAAAAAATAAACTTTGAGAGATTTACTTAGAAAGATGTCTAAAGTTTATTTTGCTAAAAAATACTTCTGATTTTTTTCCAGTAATCAAATAAATCATCAAAGATACATTTTAAATAGTTTTTATAACACTGAATAACTTCTGTAGCAAAGCTTATTCTTTCGCCTTAAATTATCATTCGGATTCTTTTCTCTGTGCAACCTCCTATATCTGTATTTCTTGTCTATTCGATGCAGGGCTAATTGTTTCGTCCACGAGACCTTCGGGGACTGCCTGAAGGTCCTGCTGATCGACGATGATGAGATATCGCAGCTGCAGCACTATCTGAAAGTGATCAACGGATCGCCCTATCCGTTTCACAAGCCCGTTTACCACTAGACACCTTACTTTCTGCCACTTTCGTTTTCCACTTCCGTTTCCACTTTCGTTTCCGCTTACGACATTATTTTTTTGATTTTATCTATTATTTATCTTTACGACTTTGAGTTACCTTTACCGTTGTGTTTCATTATGATTTTCGTGTTTAATTTTAGGAAAGACTGCTTTGATTCAAAATGGTTTGGCGAATGCCTGAAAGTGCTGTTAATACCCGAAGAGGAAATATCGAACTTACAGCACTTTCTGAGAGTAGTGAATGGCTCGCCCATATCCTTCAACATGGGGCCGCAAACATAACTCTAAGTCCCCCCACCCCCCTTACACACACACACACACACACACAACTACACACAGTCACACACAGTTGAAATTCGCTGCGAATGACGTGGAATGGAGAATGGGAATCCAACTACAACCACAAATGCAGAGCCAGAACAAAGAAATCTAAAATATTAAAACGCCCAAATTTAATTCGTACTTATTTATTACTGTATGCCTTACAGTTTTTACTATATATGTGTTTTTTTAAAAACGAATTATTTTTATTAATTTATTGAGAACGTTATGCGTTTGTTGTAAGTAACATAATCGGGCGAGTGAGAGATTAGCGATGATGATCATGATGATGAGGATTTCGCATATCTCGTAACTCACCCATATAGAAGCCGAAGTATTTATTTTTAAGTATTCTTAGCTTGTTTTATTATTATTGCGTTATGCGTTGTGTATATAAAATAAACAAAACGAGATCCATTGTTTTTAATTCATGTAATGTAAAATGATTATTTTTATTTTTGTATTCTATTGTAAAATCAGCATTTAAAATTAACGTTTTACGCGATTTCCCGCAAGGGCGAAAATATAAAGCTACTCCATTGTAAACACACACACCGCACACGAGACCGAAAGTATTTTGCAAATGTATTACACTTACAATTTTGTGCTATTTTGTAAAGATAAAACCCCTAATTAGCGTAAATCTGTTGGCGAAAGGAGGATATATATACCTATCTAAAGCTAAACCTAACATTTACCCGCATACTACGACTACAGTAAACCCATAATAAATGTTAAAACAAAAAAAAAACGCAAGAACGCAATTTGTGCAAGACACAAACAAAAACCCCCGGTAAAAACACGCGAAAAAGGACTGCATTACAAATGTGGCAATAACGATTATAAAACCCCATGTAAAATAATAAAAGATAATCATTCGCTGGCTATTTGAGAGCATCAAAATTGTGATAAATGAGAATTAGAATGCGAATGCGAGACGCAGAACGGCCAGAGACCCAGACACCCCAGAAAGAGATCGCTATAGGGGCTGCGAAAGAGACAAACAGTCGCCAGAGAAAGAGACCGCCATAGAGGATGTGAAAGAGACAGCCAGCAGCCGGCGACTTGGGCGCGTTTTCGGCGCGACTAAAAGCGCCTGCTTACCGTTTTTGTTTTGGTACGTTTTTATTTATTTTTATTTTTTTTAATTAAAATTTGATTTTTGACTTTTGTGAATTTTTGGGCTTCTAGCCACTTACCCAAGCCTATTATATATAAATATTGTGATCAATTTTCTTTTACATTTTCAATTTTAATTTTCCCTTTTTATAACTTTGAATTTGACCTGTTCGCTTCTGTGTTTTAAGCAAACTTGGTCAAAAATCACTGTGAAAAATCATAAAATAATTATATTATGGTACCGTTTTGGTACAATATTAAAAATTTTGACTTTAATTTCTTTTGATATTTTTCACATTTTATGCTCAGAAGTTTTTGCATCTGAACCAAGCATTAATATGAATTTTTGACATTTTTCCTCAACCTTTTTAAAAGAAAAATATGGAAAAATAAGTTTGTGCAATATTTGTATTTTTGTGTGCAATTTCTTGTATATCACAAAGCACACAAATAATTTTTGACATTTTGGCTCCAGTTTTTGAGCGAATTTTATATAAAAATGTAGATTTAAATCAGGTTTTCTAATCCCCTTTCGATCTATTCAAAACAGGCAAGAATGCTTTGGATCGCCCTTCTTCAACGCCTGCATAGAGGCTCTTCAGCTGCACGAGGAGATGGACAAGTACAACGAATGGCGCGACACCCTGGGACGCAAGTAAACTGCGATTTTCTGGGCACTGGCACCGTCACTGGCACAAGCAGCTACTTAATTCTATAAACTATTAACTAAAATAAACTAAAGTACACTACGTATTATTGATAACTGTGGCAGAACACGGCACGAAACAATGGCAACCAGGAAACGATCGACCCGAGGAATGTGTACCACTTAAAGAAATAACTAAACTAACGACTAAGCTACAAGAGAAAGCAGATCAAAAATGTTGAAAAAAAATGATGAAAACAATTACTAAGCTATTACACGTTACTTATCCGCACCGATATCGGGTTATTAAAAATTGGTTTTTATTTATCTTTATTATTCTCTGTCATGCACATCGATCAGTTAATCAATCTCGTGGATCTTTTAGTTTTAGTTACTACGAGAATTATGATAATTTCTTTCAGTTCTTCGCGCAAGAGCAAATTAAGTAAAGAAAGCCAACAAACAAATAAGAGAACAAACTAACAAACGAACGAACGAACAAGAATCAAAATGTCTGATGTAAATAAATTATTTTTGTCTTCTTTTAAAGATTTCTATACATACATATTTATAACGCCTAACTATTTTGTACATTTCTTTTATTTCGTAAGTTTAAGTTAACTTGTTACGGCAATAAATTTTACGTTCCACACCTCCCCACATTTGCACCCCCGGCAATAGAACCGAAAATACATCCGAGAAACCCCACAAGGCATAATTCGATTCGATTCTATGTATAATTGCATATACCCTACAATTACATAACTATTAATTAATTTAAACTTGTTTGGATCTAGTCGTAAAGTATAAATAAAAATTGTATATTTCAAGAGGAGTCCGCAGCGAATTTGATTGCGGTGCAAAAATTTATTCAACGTACTATATATTTCAATATCAATAATTCACAAGTGCAAGCATTTCCGATTCGATTAGACAACGATTAGATCGTGGATATTGTGGTGGAATCATTCCAAGAGGACCTCTCACTTGAGATGAATGAAGTGCCAAGTGTCGACTGCAATAACAAAGGGGCATGGTTTTAAAAAGGTTTATTTCAACATCACATTTAATACATATATAAAACGGTTAACAAACGCAAGCCAGCCAATTACAGGTATTGGGTTTTAAGCAGTATTTACAGCGTGGGGTAATTTGAGTTTTTGGTTGGTAACTGGACATATTAAAGTAACTATTAGTAAGCATGCAGGTTGGGTTTTCGTAACCAATTTGTGTGCAAGTTTCTGGTTAAAGCAGGTGTTGGAGTAGCGTGGTTTTTGGTTGGGATCGGGTGAAGCAGCTATAAGCTCGATCTAACATAGTGAACCTTACCTGTGTCGGACACCTCCTCCACCTGGCCGCCCTCAGGAGCCTCGGAAAGCAGCTTCGCGGCCTCCTCCTTGGCAATTACGTGCTCCGAATTGCGGTTGGTGATGTTGGTACTGCAAATAGGGGATATTAAGCTAAATGTTCGATACTGCTATTAGGGATGACACCCACGTGGAGATTGAGCTGGAAACGCCGCTCTGGTGCACCAAATTCTGCCAGAACTTGTGGGTCTCGGCAATGATGGTGGTGGCAAAATCAGCATTCTTGGCATCGCCATTGAAGGCAAACTGGTTCTCCGGCTTGCCATCGGGGATCTTGTAGATCTGTGGAGCACAAGGAGTTAGCTAAGGTACCTTTAAAGGAAGTTGAAGCCTACCTTGAACCACTCAACGGTGGCGCGCAACAGGCCAGGGAAGTACTGGTCCACATCGGCAATATCGTTAACCTTGGAGGCCAGAGGATCGTTAACATCAATGGCAATGATCTTCCAGTCGGTCTCGCCCTCATCAATCAAGGCAATGGTGCCCAGCACCTTGACCTTCAGCACATCGCCGCGCTTGGCCACACGGTAGCCAATCTCGATGACATCGATGGGATCGTTGTCGCCCTTGCAGCCGGTGGAGGGCTCAATGTGGTCGGGGTTCTCCCAGGTCTGGGGCAGGGCTCCGTAGTTCCAGATGTAGCCCTTGTGCGGGAAGCAGTTGGCCACGAACCGCAGCTTGCCCTTCTTGATGTCCTGCTTGATGGGATTTAGCGGGGTCTTCAGGCTAATCTAATGGTTCGGGTTCGGACATGCAATAGTTGAATTATTAAAGTGTATTGAACTGGAGAAAGATAGGCTTACCTCCATCTTGGCGTTGGTCCAACGTGGCACCTCCACAACCATGTTGTAGGTGGTCTTCTCCTCATTGGCGTACAGTGGAATGTCGTGCATCGGCGAGATGACATTGCCGCACTTGTTTTCTGTGGAGAGTGGCCAGAAATTAGTAGAGAAATGATATATAGATGACACTTGGTACACGCGAGTTGATTGATAGTACTCGAAACCCAGTCGTCTAGACAAAGGTCACAAATTTAGCGTGCCAATCTTGATTGGTATACTGAAACTTGGCCCCCAATTTGATATCTGCTATATGGAAGCTATAATAAACAAAGATAAGGCCAAAGAGACCGAACCTATTGGTATTTCCGCCAGTTCCGCCGCAAAGACAAATCGGCTGATAGTGCTGATAAAGCGACGAGTTAAATAAGCAGAGTCCGGTTTGACTTGTTGCATAATCAGCCCGGCTGCGATTAACTAAACCCCTGTGTTGTAACTGCATTGGGTTCGGGTAAAATGCAAATGTATAGTTGGGAAGCTAGAGGGTTATGCCGGGTCACATTGGGCCGGGAATTTTGGCCTACTCACTGAAATACAGGCTGTAGCTCGTCGAATTCTTGGCGCCCTTCTCAACGGTTTCGTACAGAGCCATTTTGAATGGTTTCGTGCGCTTTTGCTCTATTTGAATATGTCTTGAACTATTGGTAAGAACCGCTGATGACGTTGGAATTAAACCAGAGAGACGAGCGACCGCACGTGAAGCGTAAAATGAACTCCTTGTAATTTCTGCCAACATTATGGTTCAGCCCTGGAAGTAAACTATCGATAGACGATTGGCGGAGTCATCGAACTGCTTTTCTAGGAAATAATGGGGGTATTCCGTAAAGTGATTTAAATATTGTTTCCACTAGCAAATATTTCAGCTTTATAATTACCTTTTTATATAATAATACAGATGTGTATAAGGAAATAATGTAATAATTATATACCATTGTTTATATTAACACATTTACGAACTCATAGAAGTATAAACGGCAATGTATAGCCGCATTCCGACTTGTGGACTTCCTGTAATAGAAGGACTTTAAAAACAAGTAGGAACCAGTTTTTTATTAAAAGTTTTTTTACCTAGATAAGTTGCCTAGATATGTTATTTAGAAAAAATGTTAGAAATTACAAAACTAGCAAGTGCATTCCAAATATGTATGTGGTAGTGGTAACCAGGTGTTAAGTTGGGTAAGTGAAAATACCCTGAAGAACGGCTGTCACACAGCAATCATATATATAGTAACTAATAGTTTAGTTAAAATTTATAGGTTTTGGTTTAATAAATGTTGACTTTGTAAAATATTCATTCGGCTTGTCATCAGTTTTCAAACAATATGTAAACCTGACATTCAGCGAGCTTTCAACCGCTAAATATCGATAACTCCAGGGCTGCGAGCTGCTGTTATCGATGAACTGCAGCCCATCGCAATCGGGTTTTCTAATTTCAGAGTTTTCCCTTCTAGTTTTTTGACGTGTGTGCATGTTGCCTCGTGTTTGGCGTTGCAAATATTCCATTTATTTGATTGATTTCGCTGGCCAAGTGCAGTATTGTACTCTAGGAAGTACCTGGGATCCGAAAAACACCAGCTGATTCACCAGAGCACTCTGATCTTTCAGTGCCCTTGGCAACAAGTAATTCCCCCCTTCCATTCGCTGCGAAACCTCTAGAGAAATGCAGAACGGAAAGCCGAGATCCGCGGCCAGGCCGTCGTACCACCGTCGCCCCAGATCCGGAGTGCCCAACTCCGCCACGGAGAGCGCTGCCGTCAAGCCGGAGGCAACGGATTACCAGGTGGGGAATGACGACAATGCCTGCGTGGTGTGTTTCAAGAATGTGGACATCTACTCCATTGGGGACTGCGATCATCCGGTGTGCTATGAGTGCTCCACCCGGATGCGGGTGCTCTGCCAGCAGAACGAATGCCCCATCTGCCGCCACGTCTTGTCCAAGGTAAAAACTCTATTCTGTAAAGAGAAGCCCATGTAAAAACCTCTTACCATTCCAGGTTCTGTTCACGCTGGAGAAACTTCCTTATCGCGAACTGGAAGCCAACAACCGCTCCGATTTCTACAGCAAGAAATACCGCATCGGTTTCTGCAGCGCCGAGATTCAGCAGCAGTTCTTCAAGCTGCTCGACCACCCCTGCCCCAAGTAAGTGTGCCATATCAGTACTTTTGTTATAGTAGTGTGATTCCCCCTTTTCGGCTGAAAACCAGATGCGATGCCCCTCCGTACCGAACTTTCCAGGGCCTGCGCACCCATGTGCGCAGCGAGCACAGCTTGCTGTATTGCGATCTCTGCGTAGAGACCCTCAAGATCTTCACCTTCGAGCGCAGGTGCTACACACAGGCGGAGCTGCAGCTGCACAACGCCAAGGGCGATCCGGACAATCGATCGCATCGCGGTCATCCGCTGTGTGAGTACTGCAAGAAACGCTACCTGGACCGGGATGAGCTGTTCCGGCATCTGCGGCGTGAGCACTATTTCTGCCACTTCTGCGATGCCGACGGCTGCAACGAGTTCTACAACGACTATGCGGATCTGGCGGATCATTTCCGACAAGAGCACTTTCTCTGCGAGGAGGGCAAATGCGCCACCGAGCAGTTCGTCGGCGCGTTCCGCAATGAGATTGAATACAAGGCGCACGTGGCCAACATGCACGGCAATACTCTCAATAAGCAGCAGGCCAAACAGACGCGCACTCTGCAGCTGGAAATCACCTTAGGGCCGCGCGGACGCAGCGGTCAGACGGAGCAGGGCATAGCCAACATGAGAGCGAGGTAAGTGCGTTGCGTTCCCTTAAAGCTAAAAAGATTTTACCGAAATCCGGTATCTTTATAGAAACGATGAGCACAACGATTACCTGGACGATTTGCCATCAAGTAGCCAACGTCATGTGAGCATTGATGCTGGCAACGAGGAACAGTTTCCCACATTGAGAGGCGCCACCACAGCACCCAGCGTGTCCCTTGTAAGACCGCCGCCGCCCTCGATGCGCAATCTCAGCGGCACCTCGGGACTTGCTCGGACCAAAGAGAACTTTCCAGCTCTTGGAGGGGGAAATAGTGGTGGCTTTGCCGGTCCTACTGGCAGCAGCCTCGCCGCCAGAGCTGCTCAGTCCCAGCATCCAGTGGCAGCTGTCTTTAAGAAACCAACAAGTACGGCGGCCTCTTCCGGCAGTCGCAATACACCGTCCAGCAATGGAATGCTCTTGCATGTATCCAATCGACCAGCAGCCGTGCCCAAAAAAGCAGCCGCTCCACAGCTAGACTTTCCCGCTTTGCCAGGAAAGGGCAACAAGAAGAACTTGCGCAATCTGGAGGAGGATATGTTGCCCAGCGGTTCAGCAGTGCCTTTGACTAATATATCTGCCAAGCACCGGTCTCTGGCCGATGATTATGTGTCGGTGGCTAACCCGACCAACTTCCATAAGCTGCAAATGGTACAAAAGGAGGAGGACGAGGCCAAGGCGCGTCAAGAGGCTTTGAAGAAGAGTGCTCCCAAGCTCACCGCTTCGGAGTTTCCCAGCCTGGGTCCGAGTGCCAGTGCCGGTGCCAGTTCCAGCAGGGGAAATGCGCCAAAGCCAGCCAATGGATCTGGCTCCTTAAATTGGTCAAAGCCAACGTCCGAAAAGAAGCAGCGTGAACTGGAAAATCGGAAGGCCAAGGTGGCACCTGCCCCTGTTTTGCCCACACCCACTGCAAAACCGGCACCCAAGGTAAATAATAACAATGTCCAGGAGGCCAACAAAAAAGATAAAAAAGCGAAAGATAAAAAGAACAATCTGGAGAATCAGCCCAAGGCGGGCAAGCAAAAAGAGAAAAACAATAACAACGAACAAAAATCAACCAATGGGTCTCCTACTACACCAATACGTGCTCCACCTGGTTTAGGATCTGGAGGATCGCTCAAACCACCACCCGGATTTGTGTCCAATGTGACTGTCAACTCGGTGGCCAAGCTGCCTAACAATCTCACATTCACTAGTTCGATGGGCGAGTCCTATAACATTGTACCTAGCCCGTATACGTACACCGATCCACCAGATACCGGTTCCAGGAATCAGGTAAGGGAATATATTTTGCAATAACATACAATTTAATTGACTTAACATTTTTTCCCCGTCTAGAAATTGGTTGACCAGGTTATGAGTCTACTACAAACGCCAGAGGCATTAAACGAATTTCGCATGCTATCGTCCAAGTTCCGAGATGGATCATGTTCTGGTCAAGCTTATTACGAGCACTGCCAGTGCGCCATGTTTAGTTCGTTTTACAATCTGTTCCCGGAGCTGCTCGCCATGCTGCCTGATATAACCAAGCAACAGGTTTGAACCGTTGATTAAGAAACTTGTTATTTATTTTTAAAGTAACTCATTAATTTTCATTATTTTTAGGAACTTTATCTAGTGCACAAACAGCATCTGAATAGCTTGTCGCCTGCCCAGCGCAAATCCGTGCCCACGCTTGAAGTTTGCAAGGTCTGCAAACAGATCCTCATCACCGCCGATTTACAGGACCACCAGAAGGCGCATGACCTCATCAAGAACTTTCCCGTACTCGGAAGCTCAGCTTCCAATACGCACCGCAACTGAGGCATATGGATCATAGGACAACAAAAGCTTTATCCCTGTATATTTTCTATGTATATACCGTTTCAATCAACCAGAAGCCCATGTCCCCAGGTCATGTTATGAGTGGAAATCTGAATGTGAACCAGCCGAACTAGAAATCATCCCATATTGCAATCTGTTCAATGTGACTTAGTCCAGGCAGGTAGTGAGCAACCTGCTAGTCTGGGGTGCGTTTTTAATATTTACGAGTGAGCTTGTGTTTAGCAAATGCCCGAAACCTAATAAAGTTCAAATCAATCACATTTTAATTTCGTAATCAGCCTGAGTGTTAACGGTCCTTGTCCATGTTTGTTTCAGAGGCTCTTATCAGATGGCAACATATGGAGGCCATGGATTGATATTCACTTAATGGAAATTGGTTGTTGAGGGGTCGAATAGAGCTGATTTATAATCAGGCATATGGAACGACTTGCGACCTGCTATCTGCTGTTATCTTTATTGTTTGCAAAACTGTTGTAGCTACTGGGTGCTTTACTAGTTTTGGGTATATAATTGGCTGATCAAAAAGGAAGCTTTTGGGCATTCATAAGATTGTGAAATTCGTATGGCACATGAAAAACAACATAATTTTCAAATGCTAGATAAATATCGAAAAAATATTTATTTAATTTTTAAATTTGACTATGATTAATACCATAAAGCTGAATTTATTTTGTATGTTTGAAATATGTATAATACTTTGAACATTGAACCAATCTTAAGATCAGAAATAGATTGTAACCTTTAAAATCAAAATAGTAAATATATCTGACTTTAAAAAAGCTTTTTGAAAAATTGTAGAAGTTTTATTTTAGTTATTAAGTGGATGGATAAAGCTTAGGAAAATACTAAGGAATCATTTTTGTTTTCAATAATTAAGTATAAAAACTATAAAATAAGGGTCAGTGGTTCATTAACAAAATTTAATGATAAATTTAACATCAAAATCAAAAATAAAATGATTTACATGAATTTTAAAATTCAATTTTATTTACTTGCGCAAAGCTACTTTAGCTCATTTCTTATCAATATATGAGGGATATTCGTGACCATACACAAAGTTAAAAAATTAACAACCTCCAATTAATCAAAATTTTCTTAAGGAATGTTAACGAATTTTTTAAAAATTAATGAGTATATTTTAAATGCCGCGCAACGGTCACACTGTTTACCCAAACAACAAAAACAATGGACCGGCGAGAGGATGTTTTGCGACAGGTAATATTATTTTAAATATTTAAATGCAATTACTAATGGATTCCCATTGGAAACCCCGCACAATAGGCCCTCGATAAGAACGCCAGCGAAACGGATCGCTGGCAGGCATTCAAATCCGACAATGAGTCCACCATCCGGAACTTGGACATGTTCGTCCAGAATCTCAGTGTGGAGGTTATGGTGCCCATTGGCCGGAAGGCCCTGATGCCCGGCGAGCTGATCCACACCAACGAACTCCTGGTGGGTCACTACGAGGGTTACTTTTCGGCGTGCTCCGCCAACAAGGCCAAAGAGATATGTCGCCATCGCCTGAAATTGGCCGAGGAGCAGCTGAAAAAGCTGGAAATCGAGTCCGAGCTCTGGCAGTAAGTGGATCTTGTTACAGAAATCGGAAAAAGTAATGTTTATACTTGACTTTCAGAAACAAACTTAATACCCCTTTGGAGCAGGGAGCGGTTCCCAATGGGGATCAAGTAGAAATCGTGGAAGATTTCAACGAAGAGTCGCACAACAAGTGGATGACCGAGCATAGAGAGCGGGTGCGCCAGCAAAAGCAAAAGGAGCGCCTCACACGCCAGGCAGAACCTCCAGGGAGCGATGATGATGTGATGAGAAAGCTAGAGGAGCGCGAAATGATAGAGGAACTGGGTCTAGATCCCGATGATATCAACGATAAGCAGCTGCAAGACCTGTTGAATGTGGAGCCAGAAAGCAAGTCATCACATACCGAACCTCCTGCCAAAACCATTAGCCAGGAGCAGGAGTCGGAGCTCTGGAAGAAGCTTGAGGCTGAGGAGCAAAACGAAGCCGCAGATCTCAATTCAGAAGCAGCAGAAAGCCTGAAAAGCACAGAAAATCTAGTGCGTCAACTAATGACTGGCGAAACGAAGACTTCCACCAAAAAACGGGTAGGAGGCATTAAAAAACCTGTGGATATTGAAGAACGCATATCAGATGATGAGGATGATGATGAGGACCAAGAAGAGGAGGTGCAAACCATACGAAAGCAGATGTCTCTGCTTCCCAACGAAGAACGTGAACCCTTCCTCAGAGCTCAACTGCAGGTGCTCAAGGCCAAAATGCGAATGATACAAAAGGTGAACTTTATAAGCGATGAGCTGATTCACTTAATGAACGTGGTGGTCATGCTAGAGGACGATCTGCAGGACATGATTTTCGAGCAGGAGATAGAGACCAGCGAGGAAGGGGATGGCGATGAAAAAAACTCACAAGAAGAGATCATTGAAGAACCTGAAGTAGTACCTGAAGCCAGCACAAATAAACGCCGTATTTCCTTTGCTCTTGCCGATGAAAAGCTAGAGTTTAGACGTGAGGAAACTGTGGCCGAAATGCTCCCCAATGCAAAAAAGAAGAATTCCAGGGATATTATAAAGCTAGACGAACCTGTCAAACCTCCAAGCCCCCCACAACCAGCAGCCAATAAAAACGAGCGTAAAACCAACTCCGATATCTTACAGAAAGTTGAAAGAAACATAGAGTTTGTCAAGGAAAATCAGAGTGTCCAGGACTTTGATTTGCTCGATCGAATTCTGGAGGAGTCCACGGGACGTATTAACACATTACACATTAGTTTCAAACATTCCGATGCTGTGCCTTCTCCCAAAAGTGATCAAGATAGTGCCATACCTGGAAACCCAGGCGATTTCTATGAGAAATATGAGAAGGACGTGGCACAGCTTAACCAATCGTTTCCTATATATGTAAATGGCTTTGAAGGCGAGGAGCATGTTAAAGTGCCCATTATGAGCGAAGCTGCGCGTGAATCAGCCTATGAAGATCCTAGAAGCCAGGTAAGATCATTAAAATCAAGTAAGAATATATTTTAACCTTCTAGCTTTGCAGTTCTCCAAGCCAAGTAATTCAGAGGGAGAATCTACTGACCCCGAATCTGGTACCAAGTCGATACTCCGGAATAAGGAGGCTGTGGAGATGGAGCCACACATCGTCAACCAGCAACCAAAGAAGGGAAAAAAAGGACGGAAGCAGAAGAAAAAAGAGCGCACATTGGAGGACGACCTGCGCGACATGAGTGCCTACCAGAAGGTCATGCATAATATCGTGGAGAAGGAGCCCACGGCACCGGAGCCTCTGCCTCAGGGCAAATTCATCGACTCACATGCGCCCAAAAAGCGGGTTAGCCGCTTCAAGGAGCAGCGCGCACTTAACAAAACGTAGCGAAGAGTAAAACTTCAGCTGGGAATTACTCGTATATTTGTTCAAGTTTAATGTGGATTTGTATTACAAACACAACGCAAACAATAAACAACTACTGGTGTGGTGTACATTGGTTTTTAAATTAAACACTAGATACTAGTCCGCTGAAACGGAATTTATTTTTAAAACATTTACAGTAGGCTTCAATTTACATTAGATCAGAATGAGAGTTTTTGATTTAAAAATTCACTTCGATTGGAGGACCCGCAATGCCGGTCGATGTGCAATCTCTTACAAGCTACTTTAAAAGTACATATTAACAGCTAATACATACAGTACAGATCCTAAGCATAAGCGTACCCGGATGCTCCACTCTAGCACGAAACCCATATAATTGCGTTGCTCCTTGCTCTACAGTGAAACTGAAATGTCTTGGGTGGCCGGGCAGCGGGCCCTCCAATGCGGGGACTTATGTCCCTGTCTGGTGTTCAAGGATGTTGCAGAATTTCTAAATGTCAAAGTCAAAGTTGGGTAGCTAATCTTCCAGGCCAAGGAACTCCCTTTCCAGGGCGGCGCCCATCATGTTCCATTCGCCGTCGTCCTCGTCCTCAGGATCTTTCTCGCTGTTCGAGTCGGAGCCAATCTCCAGATCGGACGGCAGCTCTTCTCCTATAACATTAAATGGTTAATACAAGTCCGAAATAAGCCAAGTTTGATGATTTACCTCGTCGAAACTTAGCGCTGGGCATCTCATCGTCGTCATCCGCATCGGCATCCTCGTTATTGTCGTCGCCCTCCTCGTTCGAGCTTATCTCATATTCCAAGAGGTTTGGCGCTCCGATCATCACATCCTCGCTTCGTGTGAAGAAGTCATGGGCTCGATTGGAATTGTCATCCTCGCGTTTTCGCTTTAACAGTTTCTTGTCCATTGGAGGATTTTCTAGAATTGGTAAAATACATTACATTTAAATAGTTATCAATGATATCATTCTAGCCATTTTGGTAGCTTGACTTGGCTAAAGTTAAGCAGTGCCACGTAGTTCAAGAAGTGAAAGACTTACCAAAATTTACAGGTCCCTCGTCGCTGGACGAGTCTGACTCGAAGAAATTCTCGTAGTCCTTGTTCATCGACTCGATGTCCGCGTTGGTGAAGACCAGCAGCGGATTGAGCGTTTCGCGGAAATTGCCACTCTGCTCCTCCTGCTGCTTGCTGCTCGATGGTGAGATCTCCGACCGCTCGCTATAGTTGACCACGTGCTCGGGACTGTGGCAATGGGCGGGTGGCTGGCGGCCTTTGTTGCGCACCTTGCGATCCAGCGGGAAGAGCTTCTCTTCCACGTGCTCCCAGCGCTCGGCGCAGGTCCACAACCAGTTCGCATTTACCACCTTGATGGCGGCCTCCTTCTTGGCGGCATTCACCTTATAGGTGCCCGCGTTGACCGCAACCAAATGAGTGATCTCCTTGCCAATGTTCGGCTGCACATCGGCGCCCAGGCTCTTGGCGATGAAATACGCCCGCGACTGCTCCAGCTTCATCTGCGTGGGCACCAGGCCGGAGAACACCAGGTTCTTGCCGCGAAGCACCTCGCACCGAATCTTCGGCACAATGATCTTCAGGTCGGGTATCTCCGTAGTCTCGTCGTAAATGGCATAAAATCGCTTGTGAATGTTTCGCAGTATGACCTCCAGATACAGCAGGTAGTCGTCGGGGTCTTCGATCTCGATCTGCTTCTGTCCCTCGAGTGGTACCCGAATGTTGGGAGTAATCTTCGAAGTAGTGGCCACATCTTCGTCGGCTTTCGGGCTCTTCTCCTCTGGTGAGCTAGTGGATGAAGCCACCACCTCGTTCTCCTCTGCCGGTGTGGCCTCCACCTCGGCTTTTGTGCTCTCCTTGGAATTGTCATCAATAACAACTACGTCTTCGCCATCGCTGGCCGCCTTTTCAGCATCCGGTGAGCCAGATGAACTGTCGTCTATGACCATAATTTCCTCTGCAACTGTTTTGCCATTTAACTTGTCGCTTGGCTCTTTGGGTGCCTCTGTTGCAGTTGAGGAGTTGGAAATCTCTGCATCCTTAGTGTCGCTCTCCAGTTCGAAAACGTCCACCGATTCCTCATTCCCCTCATCATCTTTACTTGTGCTTGTGACAGTATTGTCGCCCTTATCGGTGTCTTCTTGTTTTACATCGCTGGATTCCGTTTTTTCCTTGTCCTCTTTTTTCTCGGTAATCTCTGCAGGAATCGGGCATTTGTTACGGACAATTGGAAGTTAGTGGTTCTGCATACTAACCTTTAAAGTCGACACCTTCACCGTCCAGCTCGTTCTTGGACATTCCGGGCGGTGCATTGATGTCACCCGTGTGCTGAAAAAAGTGGTAGGGCTTCACTTGAATCAAATTGGAGGCCATGTTCCACACATCCTCCCGATCGTCGATAATACACACCATGGAATCGCCATTGGGAAACAGAGCTCTGCAATTAACGATTTCCAATTAAATGTTTGCAATAATATTTTATAGGCCTGTTTTTGTTTTCACTTTTAAGATATTTTTCGAATTCGAAACCAGTTTTTTGCAAACTATATTACATTTTTTTTTGTATATCATTCGAAAGTGCAAACAGAAACATGCCTGATGGAACAGTAAACCCACTTTAAGTTATCTGTCTTGCTAGTGGCATTGAAGCACTCATCTCTGGACAGAATCCTGTGCGAGAAGAACTTGCCCTCTGGATCCAGGAGCTGCGCAATCATATGCGCGTAATTGCGCGCCCCAAAAGTGCAGATATGCAGCTCATACATCTGAGACATGCGCTCCAGGAACTCGGCGGTGCCGGGGCGCAGGCGCGTGTGGTACCACGGGGAATGTGGGCCGTACAGTTGGAAGTGGTAGATGCCTTTGATGTTGTCCGGCACCGTGTCGTTGGTGGTATGGATCACCGTTTGGTCGAGATCGACGAGCAGAACCAGTTTCCTGTCGGCCAGCAGGCGGCGGGTGTCGTCGTGTCCGAGTTTCTGGGCCAGCTTCTGGGTGACCTTAAGATCGGGCATGGTGTGCACCATGGGCACCGAGGCCTCCGATGTTTGCCCCTGCGAGTGGAGGGTTTTCAATTATTCAGTATTCGTGGGCGATTGTATGTACTCACATTCTCGTTCTGACGCAAGTCGGCTCCGCAGTCCGCGCACATGTCCTTGATGACCGTGGTGTGTATGCACTCGGACAACTCCAGAATGGCATCCCTAAAGGACAGGCTCGGTTAGTGTGTATACGAGCTGCATAATTGCATTCCCCCCACGCCCACTTGTCAGTTGCCACCCACAAACTCACCCCTTCGCCAGCAGCTCCCCGTCCTTGCGGAGCCGCTTCTTCACCACCCCGGCGCGCTGGGACTTGTACCTCTGGATGGAAGAGTCGCCGCCGCCAGTCACCTTTCCGGGCTTTCCATCGTCGCCAACGGGCTGGTAGAGAAACAGGATTTGGGCCGCCGACACGAATTGTCCCTCGCGAACCCGCCATTTATTGATTACCGCTCTCGTCTCGTTCTCTCCCAGCGCAGCTCTCAAAACAATGATGCCGCCACCGCCGCTGCTGTTGTTGTTGCCTCCTCCACCGCCGTCGTCGCCCTCGGCTGCTCCACCGGCGGCCACGCCCCCTGCCGCGAGACTGGGCGACGCGCCCTTCTCGTCCGCTATGTTCTGCATCGCTAGGCTTGCGTTTTTATATACAATTAATTTGTTTAAATCTCCGTGCCTTGTTGTGTTTGCAATTTGTGTGAATATTGCGAGCCATTCACACAAAAGCGCTGTCACCTCTGGCGAAAAACAGCTGATTCGGGTCGTTCTGCAACACTACACGGTAAACGGCGGCAAAGTTATTCCAAATATTCCCGAAGTTTTTCCTGATTATTCCGGGAAAAGATTTCAATTGGAATTTCTTTGCCGTATTGTGCTTGTAATTTTGATGAGTTTTGGAAGCCGTTTCCAGAAAATCCGTTGTCCACGTTCACCCCAAGCTACAATCAGCTGTTTCAGCGCATTTTCCAACACTACCCTCCAAACCGCGGCCAAATCTTATCCGTATTCCTGGTGTTTTTGTTTATTATACCCCGAAATGAGTGATAAAACCAAGGAGGATCGAAAGCGTAGTGCTCCAGAAGAGGAGGAGGAACCTCAGAATGGAACAGCGCTCGAGAAAGAGGCGGAGGGCGAGGAGGACGCTTGGATAGGACCGATGCCTTCAGAGCAAAGCGCCCCTGTGGCGGCAAAGAAAAAGAAGGGTAAATAAAAACCTTTTTAACTTGTATACTTAGAACTTATCCCCAATAATTCCAATAGTCCTTCCCTACGAACACATTTACCTGGAGAACCTGCCCAATGCCGAGAGCTACGAAAGGAGCTACATGCACCGCGATGTAATCACACATCTAGTTTGCACTAAGACAGATTTCGTGGTTACCGCCAGTCTGGACGGCCACATCAAGTTCTGGAAGAAGGGCGAGCTAGGCATTGAGTTTGTCAAGCATTTCCGCAGCCATCTTGGTTGGTTTATACCTTAAAAAAACTAATTTGCTTAACTTATCACAATTAATTATTTAGTACCCATAAAATCTCTAACCACGAATGATAGTGGCACGCTGCTCTGCTCGGCGGCCACGGATCAGACGGCCAAGGTCTTCGATGTGGTCAACTTTGATATGATAAACATCATTCGCTTGGGTTACACACCGCAGTGCAGTGAGTGGATAAATGGACCAGGAGACGCCGTACAGGGATTGGCCATGTAAGTAGGTGGTTAAAACCAATTGACCGGCCACTGAAGATTACTTCACTTTTAGTTCGGATTCGGAGAGCAGCTGCATACACATCTACGACGGACAAGGAGGCGGAGAAGTCCTGAACACTCTAGAGAAACTTCACTCGGCGCCTGTGGTGGCCATGTGTTTGAATGTGGCCATGGAAACAGTCATCTCTGTGGATCGAAACGGCATTCTGGAGTACTGGCAGAACTCCAAGCACGACTACAAGTTTCCGCAGCGCCTGGTCAACTTTGACTCTAAACTCGACACAAGTATGGTTTAATATGAAACTTTAGTTACCCCCTATTTAATTGTAATCATTTTTTGAAGGCCTCTTTGAGTTTGCCAAACAAAAGACCCAAGTCACGGGTTTGGCTGCCACTCCAGATGGCAAGCGTTTTGCCGCCATTTCCACAGATCGCAAAGTTCGCGTTTTTCAGTTCAATACGGGCAAGTTGATTCGGGTATTTGATGAAGCTCTTGCCACCTACACCCAAATGCAGCAAACGCAGCACGCATTGCCCAACATGGAGTTCGGCAGAAGGTAAATAATCTATTTCAATTTTATAATAACTAAATATTAAACATATACTTTTACAGGATGGCGGCTGAGCGAGACTTAGAGAAGACTGCTCAAAACACAACCCTCAATATTTTGTTCGACAGCACCGGCAATTTTTTACTTTACCCTACGATGCTGGGTATCAAAGTGATCAATGTTGTAACAAATCGCTGTGTTACTATTCTGGGAAAAACGGACAACATTCGGCCCCTGCAGGTGGCCCTTTTTCAGGGAAGAATCAAGCGACAAAAAGCTGCAATAACAATGGAGCAGGAGGCCAGTGAAAACCCCGCTTTGCAGAATATTTTAAATGATCCAACAGCGTTTTGCACTGCCTACAAGTTAGTAAATACAAATACCAAATGTTATGCAACTTAAGAATTAAAATTTTTATTTTAACCAGGAAAAATCGGTTCTACTTGTTCAGCCGAAGATTGCCGTCGGATCTGCAGGATGTGGATCGTGATATATTCAACGAGAAGCCTTCGAAGGAGGACATTATCGCAGTGCCAGAAGCCACAGGTATTTGGTTACGGAATTATCTAATTGGTGTTCGTTTACTAACAACTAACCTACTTTTTATTGCACGCTAACACCTTTTCAAGACGAAGGTTATCCTTATCCGATATTTCAAGAACAATTTAATACAAAATGTTTAATCTATTCTAGTCGTGCAACGTATTTATGAGAACGTGGTGCTGCACACCACGAAGGGTGATGTCCATATGAAGTTGTTCTTTAAGGAGGTTCCAAAAACCGTGGAAAACTTTTGTGTTCATGCGAAAAATGGGTAGGATTTGCAATTACACTCGTGAACTTAACGATTTAATTACACAATATTAATAGGTACTATAACGGCCACATATTTCATCGCGTGATCAAGGGATTTATGGTGCAGACTGGCGATCCTACGGGAACGGGCACGGGCGGAAAATCCATCTGGGGAAGCGATTTCAAAGACGAATTCGTCCAGAGTTTAAAACACGATCGTCCCTATACGGTTAGCATGGCGAATGCGGGGCCAAACACGAATGGCAGCCAGTTCTTTATAACAGTCCTGCCCACGGTAAATATCCATTATTTGATTAAAATAATATAGGTATTAATAAATTCTCATTTTCAGCCTTGGCTCGACAATAAGCACACTGTTTTCGGACGAGTTTATCGCGGCATGGAAGTGGTTCTCAACATATGCAATTCAAAGGCGAATCCCAAAACGGACAAGCCCTACGATGACATTAAAATAATATCCATACACTTAAGTAATTAAACAGAGATTGTAAATACAAATTTAAATGTTCAAATATTTAAGATACCGTTATTTAAATAATTTTGGTATTTTTTGGCTAGCTGGTATTTTGTTATAATCCCAGTTCGGCACACTAAACAGCTGTTTTTGCGTTTTCTTCGGTTTTCCTTTTGTTCCGATAGTGCAATTAAAAGGCTTAAATATAGGACAAAAAAAACGCTAATAATAAAACCGCTAGTTACTCTTGTTTTTCAGTATTAGAATTTAATTTCTATTGTTAAATAGTGTATACCGGATATGGGGAGTTATTTTTCGCGTATTATGCGGGTTCTTGGCATATGAGAAGTTTTGTTTATGCCTGAAAAAAAAACAAAGAAAGCGAAGCTGACGAATCATTTTCGAGTATTGATAATCTGTAACTGCCGATCTATAACTAGAATGGCTTTGCTCCAGTTTTAAAATCTAGTTTTTGGTACATAGCGTCTATTTACGTTTGCAAACAAGGTACATACATATATAATGCTTTGGCATAGTTTGTTATCTTCAATTTTTTGAACATAACATGACTAACTATACCTTATGTTTATGTTTTTATAGTCAAGTCATGAGCTAAGTTTAGTAAAACCAACTTCACCATGTCTCATATGGATCCAAGTGATGTCCGTAGTACCGCCCAGCTGATTTTAGCCAATGCGAGGCAGGGCAACAGCGCCTACAACATGCCATATGATATGTGTAAGTATAAAACCATTTAAATATGCAAATGACGCTGAAACTATTAAGATGAAAAACTGATTTCAGCGCGAGCACATTCCATCAACCTGATTACGGAGGACTTCCTGGCCGGATATATGCAGGATGGTAGGATGTCCGTGGTTCGGAGATTTTTCTGCCTCTTTGTCACATTCGACTTGGTTTTCGTTTCATTGCTCTGGCTCATTTGCATTGTGGTATGTGGTCGTATTATTCGAATAATATGCAGCTGAGATTCATTCATTCGTTTTACAGATCAACGGCGACAATATATTCAATGCCTTCCACAAACAGATCGTGGAGTACACCATCTACAAATCGCTCTTCGATGTTGTGGCCATCGCCATCTGCCGATTCGTCGTTCTTATTTTTTTCTACGCCATATTGTACATCAATCATTGGTCTGTCATTGCGGTGGGTTATTCTATATCGCAAAAACAGAGTATTTTAAGTCTTGGCATCTGTTATTATCCGATTTTTACATAGCCTTTTTAAGAAACTTAAGTTATAGTCTTCTTAAGAAATATCATTTCGATATTTTAGGCTTGTTGTTTAAATGAGCTTTATAATCTAGGTGTTGTTCTATAATTGTATATGTAATTATAAAATTTAATAGGTGAACTTCAAGATATGAATTAGTCGTACGTGAATTTTATGTCTCAATTGACAATTAAACTGATTCGACTAGAAAAGATTAGATAAGTAAAGAGGCTAAGGAATTTATACAGTTTAACTTGATTAATTTGTTTACCATTTCTTAGGAGTACTGTATATCCACATAATAGTATTTGATGTAATATTAATGAACTCCTTTTACAGCTCTCTACTAGCGGGTCCTGTTTGTTCCTCATATCCAAGGTGTTTGTATTCGATGTAAGACAGAAATCTACTCTATAAGTTTGCTTCTAACTAATTTTGTACTTCATCTTCATCAGTGGCTAGAATCCAAGCAACAAGTGTTTGAGGTCGTCCTAATAATAACCTCATTTATACTGGCTTGGGGAGAGGCATGGTTCCTGGATTGTCGTGTAATTCCCCAGGAGCGGCATGCCCAACACTATTTTCGAAGTAAGTTTAGGCTGACTTTCACTGATCTCAGATTAAATATTAGTTTTATTTTGCATTTAAGCTATGACCTCTAATGATCGCACGCCAATGGAACAGCCGGCCATTTTGATAGAGCATGAACGGACCTCGCAAAGTGTTACTAATTTTTATTCACCCATGGACACGGCTCATCACTCTGACGAGGAGGAAGAGGAGGTATGATATTCATGTATGCGCATTTTTAAGTCGGTCCAGAATAAGAAAGTAAGCCTGGCGACTATATAAGATGCTAAACGGATGAATGATCAGAGCATCGACCAAAAGAGTGTGTTCAGATGACATCGGTAGTTGTTTGTTTAAAGATCTTGCTGCCTAACTAATCTTTTTAAATCGATTGGATTTCAGGATGAGGAGTACACCCAAATGGGATTGGATTGCCTGCGAAAGGCCTTTGAGATCATCGAGTCCAGTGACTGGAAGATGGAGAAGGTTACCCAAAAGGGCGACACCATTCACAGCACTCAGCGGGACAAGATTGGGAAGATTTACAAGCTGACGGTATGTTGAGGCAATTTATTTTTTAATATTATTTCACTAAATTCATATTTTTTCCCAGGCTCGCATCAAGTATCCTGCTAAGGCGCTGATGGAAGATCTATTCTATCGCATTGAAGACTGTCCCAAATGGAATCCTGCTCTTCTAGAGTCGAAAATAGTGCGAGTGGGTAACAATACAAGGAGTGGAATCAAAAACCTTTTAATGATATTGAATGTATGTTACAGAAAGTCAACTCCTACACCGATATAACCTATCAGGTCTCTGTTGGCGGAGGAGGTGGTATGGTGAAAAGCCGGGACTTTGTCAACCTACGGTCTTGTCGACTCTTTTATAATGGAAAAATCTGCGATGACGATGAGGCGGCAGAACTCAGCAGCGATGATGGCAACAGCAGTCTGAATCGCTCCTGTGAAGGCAGTGTTAGCACGATTTCGGATGCGGACTCGCACACACCGTTGCTGCCCAGCAGCGTATCCAGTTGCAAGGCCACATTTCCCAGTTCATCCAAGGGAGCCACAACTCCCTTCGACACGCTGGGCAACAGCTTGGGCGCCAAGAGCTTGGGTCCCATTGTCAACTTTGAGGAAGAACCACCGCCGCTGGATCAAGACGAGTTCCAGGATGCCAAGGACAAGGTCGAAGGCGAAACCGAAACCATTACAAAACCAAATGTACCCAGCGTGGGCAAAACCAAGGATAAAGTTTGGGTTACCTCTGCGATTAGTGTGCAATATGCGGGGGTTCCACCCTCATCCAAATACACAAGGTGAGATTGCAATTCAAAAAATTTGACAAAAATGTAAAATGGGGATTTGGTACTCTAAATTTCAGAGGTCAGAACATTGTCAGCGGGTTTGCCTTTCGTGAAATCGTTGGCAAGTCGGATAGCTGCATCGTAGAATGGGTGCTTTGTTTGGATCTAAAGGGCTATATTCCTCGCTATGTCCTGGATGCAGTAAGTTGTTTAAATCTTACCTATTTGATTATAGTTTCAGTCCTGAATAACTCTTTGCAGGCCCTCACCTCATCCATGACCGATTATATAACAAATCTGCGCAAGCATGTCAACGAACTGAGGCATCGGGGACGTGGCCGAGAAGCTAGGACCCACTAGGAAATCAGCAAACTGTATTTTTAATTTTAATCCCATTGTATCTCAAGCGAGTGCTGTTCGCATCCAGGTATCTACTAGAATATTTCAATAATTTTGAAACAGATGAGCGAGTTCAGTGCTGTAAGTTTATTGAGTATTGTATGTATATGTATGGCATAAGTTCTATGTACCTATATGCACGGCTTACACTATAAATTTTATACATGACTTTTCTAACGTCTAGCATTTTCCCATTCAGTCGCAGGTGCAGGCGCAGCATCTGCCCACCTGTCGCTGGTGTATTAGTCGTAGGCTCGAGATCAGTTCTTGGAGGTGCAGTCGCAGGGCGTGGTCCTATTTGCTGTCGTTCTGGGGAAACCACATGGGACACGCCTCCATGGCCACTTCGCAAACGGCGCTCATCTTGGCGCTGTCATAGTCTGTATTGGGATAAGAATGGGTCTATCAAACCGCAACCAGGATATGGCTTTCAAGCTTACCTAGACTGTTGCGTTTGCCGAAGATGCTGCCGTTGAAGGGAGGCTTCCGGTAGGCGGCCTCACTGGAGCCCAGGAAAATGGCTGTGACCAGGATGGTGACGAGGAGCAGAGTGAGCGTGAATCGCAGAGCCATCTTGCAGTTTTCGGTGAGCGTTGTGGGCAGTGTGCGAACTATGGTCTGAGCGCTGGTAGATACCGGATGATTCTGTGCCAATCCAATCCGAATCGCTGACTTTTATACCCGCCAACCGAGCAGAAGGATACCGACCACCTAATCGCGTTAACCCTGGCTAATTGAAACGAGATTGCTTGGGGACTTGTGAGGACGAGTGAGAGAGACCATAAAATGTAATTACATTCCACTTATGTACATTGGTGTATTATGCTTAACGTAGATGCTTAGCCTAGACTTCGTTCTGAGAGCTGGACGGGCTCACGTCTTGGCATTCCACTCGAGCACCTTGTTGAACTCCTTCTCGCCGAACCCGATGGCCGCCGACTGCTCCATGCAGCTGGTCTGGCGCTTCAGGTTGTCGATCATGTAGAGCTGCTTCTTGTAGGCGTTGAGCAGGTCGCCCCGCTGGCGCTTCAGGGCCCGGATCCGGCTGTCCCGCTGCTTCAGCTCCTTGCGCTGCGCCTCCAACTGGTCGCGCTGCTCCTCGCGCAGCTGTTTGACCTCCAGGCGGGCAGTATCCGCATCCTCCTGGGCGCGGGACAGTCGGTTTTCCAGGTTCATGGTCGTCTGCCTGGACACCTTGGCATCCCGCTTCAGCTGCTCCAGCTCCCGCTGCTGGGTGATGAACTCCTGCTGGCGCTCCTTCTGTCGCCGGTTGGCATCCTCCCACTGCCGTTCCGCCCGCATCAGTTGCTCGGAGAGATGCTTGTTGGAACTCATCGTCTGGTCGCGCTGGTTCTCCGATTTTCGCTGCCCTTCCAGGGCGAGCTCAAGCTGTTCCTTTTGGCGGGTCAGCTCGCCGGCATGATGGGCGTGGTCCTCCTCCAGGATGGCCACCTTGGCCTTGAGGAACCTTGAAAAATTAATAGGTTTTTATTGGTTATTTTCTGAATTTTTACTATTGATGTATTTGTTCTAATAACTAGATCTTTTTAAAAGCAGAAGAAAGTTACTTTTCGTTTTGTCTTTTTTTTCGAGAACTATTTCAACGAGTCGTGAAATGGTTTGAAATTTTAGTAAAGAAGAAGTTTAGTTATTTAGCAGGTTCTAATTACTTTATAGAATAGTCCTAAAATGTTCATGAAAAGGATTGGTTTTAAATTTTAATAGAAATATATTTTTCCTACTATAATTTTTGTAACAATATTATTAATTTTATAGAATCGTAATTTTATAAATCAAGAAAGGTTTTTGTTCATGCTAAAGCGGAATTCCTACACTGTATTACATTCTCTAAATCGTATTTTAATCTGACGCCATATATTTTATCTGCTTTAGAAACCTGGGCACAAAGGTGTCGAATTAAACCAAGTCTGGGATAAAACACAGTAATACCCTGGACTAGTTTTAATTCGATCAAATTGCATCTTGTTAAGTTATTATACGATTGGTAAAGACCTGAGAATATCTTTCATCTGTTGTACCCTGCTACCTTTTCTTGGTTTCCCCCACTTACTTGATAAAGTTGTCCTTGGTGACCTGCTTCTTGAGCTGGCCATTGACGACAGTGGTGCTCTCCCGCTTCTGGGTGACCTCCACCTCGACCTCGACCTCCTGTTTCCGGGCTGCCTCCTCGGCGTCGTTGCGCAGCAGCTCGTCCAGCGATGGACTTTCGCTGAAGTTGGGGTTCCGGTACTTGACAAACGTGGCCGTCTTGCTGCTCACATCCCGCGTGAAGGTGCTGAACTTGGACACCGTGCGACTCGTGGGAGAGGTGGGTGTGCCGGCGGTCTTGTTGTGCCTCCAGTCAGGCGTCTTGGACTTGGTCAGCAGATTAGTGTCTGGCTGCGGTGATGTAACCACTCCTCGGGCTGTGGCAACCGCATCTCTGCCAGGCGGAGTTTTTGGACGCGTCTTTGTGGGTGCCGTGGTGACACCCTTTTTTCGGAGCAAACTGCTCGGACCTTTGTGCTTCTGGAACGTGGCAAATCGAGGAGCCGCCACAGCTGTGGGTGATCCCTTAGCCGGATACAAGGCATCGGCGGCGGAACTGAGGGTCAGCAGGTTTAACTCCTGGTTAATTTTAAACAGCTCCTTTTCGCGGCACAAAAGCTCGGCCATTACGGTGGATCAATACGGGAACAGCGATTATGTTTATTGCAATTGGGACTCTGATTTGATAAATGACCTGGACAAACTAAACACATTGAATTTTTCTCAGATTTAATTTGCTTGCTATCACCACACGGCTATATCGAAGTTGATATAATAAATTCGCCTGTAGTAAATACATTTTCCGGATGCCAAACAGTGACAGTAACCCCTGGCTACCTAGTCCTGGCTCCCCGGCCGGCTTCTGGGAATCGCCCCGGTCCCAGGAGAAGTCCATGTCCTGTTGCTGAGTTATGGGGTGGTTTTTCGGTTTGTTCGATTTTCCCCCCAGGCGACTGTTGCTTGGATTTTGATTGCCCCTCTGAAACTCTTTTGGGGAATGAGGAACTTGATAAACAAGCGTGGGTGCTATAATTCACACAAAAGATACCAAATCGCGTGGGCTGACTATGCTAATACTCTTCAGAATTTGACTGATGTAACTGAACCATAAATATACTTTTCCGGCATGAATCATTAAAGACTGTCGCAGAAAGATGAACGACTTCATAAGAGCTTACCCTTGAATTAAGTAGAATCTGTACAATTATTTATAATGTATAAAATATAAAAACTCCTAAAAGCATTGAAATTAATATATTTTTATCTTCTCTTCCTCGGAAGAAATCTAGAAATATATTTTAAAGTTCAATATCAATAACAAAATCTTTCAAAGACACTTTTGAATATGGTTAATTTATGGTAAATACTTTAAATGCATAAAAGTGGGTATTGAGGGAATCAGCTTTTCCACTGCCGAGAATTCTAACACGTCTCAAAACAATAATTCGTCCACTTAAACCAATTTTTCCCTATTCTCCATGAGGATCAAAAGTCAAACAGAAGAACACGCATAATAATCATAAATATTGGTATAACTAAAAGTATAAACAGAAACGCGCGACTTCAAGGGAAATAGCCCCGAATATAAGAACAATTCGAGGTCTTCGCTAGATGTCACAGCTACCTGTACTCGTACCTGTATTTTCGAGGGTGCAAGGGTGTTGGGTTCACAGAATGTAAATGCAAGTTCAAGATTTATGTGCAACCGAAGTAAAACAAAAGATGATAAAACATTTGTCCCACAGCGAGAGGCCGCTCGTTGATTCAATCAGCCTTAGCAGTGGCTATATATGCCGTCATCAAGGTGTTCTGGTGACAGCCCACACACTGGCCATAATTGCAGCGGGTCTGTTGCCAAGTTTGAGCAGAACCTGGCTTCCAGTTGCGACAGCACAGCTGTGGCCAAAACCATGACGCTTGGTCTGGAGGGGGTTTTTAAAAACACTCGAATGAAAGCTAGAAATTATAACAAGTAGTCCTTAATTTATAGTTATTTTTGGGACTTTATTTTTATATAATTCGATAAGTATTATAATTTCTTATTCCTTCTTAAAATAAATGTTTTTTAAGATTAAGAGGTAGTAAAGCATTACCTCTAATTTGTATCTACATTTTTTGTATCAATACATTCTTTTAAAATCTGGAGCAAGTAATTGTAATTCTTATATGTTGCATAACCAAAGTTAAATTCTAAGTTTATACAGAATTTTATTGAAATAAAGTTGGCGTATAATAAAAATATTTTCACTCAGCAAATTGTTTCTTAAATTTGGATCGTTTAAAGGAAAGACTTTTTTAATCTTCCTATTGTAATTTTATTATAATACGAATAAAACTACTTCCCTTAAAACTTTCCTATTTTTTTAATTCCTGGCTATTGTTTTCCCTAAGTGTAGACTTGCGATATGGGATAACCACCGCCCGACCCTCTAATTATGCCGCACTCATTAGAAAGACAATCTGGACCCGTAGGTGTATTAAAGGGAGCCACCGGAGCGTGGCCCCCTGTCCCGCCGATCATGAAGTGCAGCTGAAATGGACGACGTGTTGCTGCTGAAAAACTGGCAGCGACACCAAGACGACCGCAAACATCAGCACTGCCTGGGTACCTAGTGTACTACTATATCTTCGTGAAGAGCTCGTTTTAAGAGCGCAACTAGACTTGCCAATTGCTCCGAAAACCGATAGCCGCCAGAGCGTCGCTACTCCGAATCTTGGCAAGACCGGTTGTTGGGCCGCCCGTCTTGACGGTTTTGTCGGAGTGCGATCGCTTCGGCTTCGGGCCGAGTCAGTCTTGGCCAGGTTGGAGTGCTAGACACATCCACAGCGCTCAACGAACCTCGATCACATACGATCCGTTTACGATTCGTTTCGATTCCAAATCGTGCGTGAGTCTCTCGAGTGATTTGAATTCTACGGCTTGAATTCCGTTTACTCGGTTCTAATTGGATCGTGCAAACGGATTCGGAACGCCATTCCGTGGTTGAAAAAAAGATTTTCGATTGGGTTTTCGAGATTTGAAATAGTTGCGGTTGTTGCTGTTGTGTGTTTGTGATATTTTTGTCGTGTTTTTCTCTGATTGTTGTTGCCCTTGGGAAGCTATTAAGCTCGACGGGTGGTTGAACCGGGCCCAGCAAATACGTGCTGAATGATTTGTGAATCTTTTGAATGTTTCGCGTTGTTTTCTGGGGAAGTGTAAAAGTGTCGGAAAGTTTGTTGCTTCAGTCTTTTGTGTTGAGACAGCGTAATAGCGGCAGCAGCAGCAGCACCAGCAACAACATTTTTTTGCCACAATTCGCCAAAGAGCCACTCTTTTCGACTCTTTGGCCTCTCTTGGCCAACTCTTAAATGTGCAATTCCCGCAGCGTTAACATGTAAAACGAGTGTTGGCCACAAAACGAAATAATTATAGAGGAAGCCCGCAAAAAAAAAATATATACCACCAAGGAAGTATTGAAAAAAAACCATCAAACTAATGTGAAACCAAAATTTCGTTAAAATATTTAAAAATCATCAACGTTCCGGGCAACCAGTTTAAAGCTTAGCAAAATCGCCAAACAACGGACACATAACAAATTGGATTACGCAAAAAGGGCGAAGTTGGATAGAGGTGAGTGTTACGGAGTTGGCCAAAAGCCCCGAAAAAACCGCAAAGAGAAACAGTTAAAATCAGGCAGAAAATCGAAGTTTGTGCCGTTTGCAAAAACAAAACCGAAACAGCCTTAAAAGATGACTTCATAAATCGCTGCGAACGCTGTGGATGTGCCAAAAATCCATCAGCCAAACCGGTTAGCTTCATTTCGCCTCGCTCGAAATTCACGGAATACTTGTACTTGGGGGAATAAATTGAAGAAGCATTGCAATCTGTTTTCTGTGCAAATTAAATGGGTTTTATCTGCGTTTTTCTGAGGCAAAAAAAAATGTCCCCATCTGCCTGGCGATCTGAACCTGTTTGCCAAGGTTGCCTGTGGCCAAAATTGGCTGCCAAGTCCGCAGCCAGTTACATCACCATCTGGGGACACCAATTTTATTATGGTAAGGATGGGGTTGGCTATTTAAGCAATTATATCACGGACTTCCGTCGAGCATCCGCTTTTCCCGGTTTCCCATTTCCAGTTCCCAGTTTTCAATACCCATTCCTGGATGTGCAGCGCATAAGTAATGTGTCATTGGGGTCTTGGTAACCCGGGTCCATTCACATTTTCCACACTTTGTGTGCGGCCATTATAAGCCAGAATCGGTTGCTAATTGGCTGACCTAACAATCCCCGGCAAAGCTTCGGTTTCGGGTTCTTCTCCTTGTGGAACTTTTAGCACTTTCATGGATCTTACAGGCCATAATTATCTTCATTTCCATTGTATATGAGTTGGCGTCTAAAGAAGCAATTAGGAAAGTTGATTGATGGAGATGCCGTGTTTCAAACCATCCGACACTTGCATCATCTATGATTTTGGGTATGGGTTGTATGGGAACCTTTCATTTTTCGGTGATGCATGGCCTATTAATTGGTTAATTTGTGGTTTGTTGGCTATCAAAATATTGTCTGGCCAATGTAATGGTCTTCATCTGCGTTGAATGCAACGCCTTGTCTAGTAAATAATGGCCTTTTGGATATGGAAGGGGTCTAACTTAGACTTCTGTCGAAGATTTCCCAGTTCTCCGACATTCTCAGAAGGCTTTGAGTTTGAGGAACGCCAACGCAAGCGTAAAATTTGTATAATTAAAAGGCGAATCCGCGCTCGAGCTGCTCGAATACCAGTTTTCTGAGCCATCGTGTAGTTAACTTGTTTATATAACAGCCAGACAGCAGTTTGAAGTGACCTTGAAGCGGGCACAAAATAAAATAAAGACGGGAAATATGATTGTATGTATAATTTCGTATTATTTTGCTGTTGTGAGGTGTATGTACATATGGGCGAGCTTAAGTGAGAGAAATAAACAACAAGCTTCCTCCAACTTTAAAGCCAATGATGACAAATGCCGGATTTTCGGGGGGTTCATGAACTAAGCCGCAAAATGCGTGTGGGCTTGCCAAAAGGTGTGTAATTGATTAATAATCTTCCGCCGAAGAACTGACAAAGAAAGCGCCAAAAATGGTGAGTTCATTCAACCAGACTAAGACCGTTTCAACGTTAGATTTCCCGCTTGGTCGTTGGTATTGATTTACAGTTGAAACGAAAGACTTAGGCAACGAACTTGAAGATTACATTACTCATACGACACGTTGGCGCTTGCCACTAATTATGCAAAAACCCAAAATGCTAGCGAAAGGCGTGCCCGAAAACACAGCCGTGAGTCACATGCTGTTTTTTTGTTTTTTTTGCCTCTCCGGTCTGGACAATGTGCATTGGTTTTTTCTTGTTTGTTTTTTGGCCGAAAATGAAAAGTCGTCTGGCTAGTTGATCCGCTACCACCCCCCACTCCTCCGCCTCCCTCGCCACCGTTGGCGAATTAAATCAACATTGGCAAACTCAAGCGGACTTAAATGCAGGCTTTTACCTTAGACCAACCCCACGCAAAAAAAAAACAGCGCGACTGCAGTTGAATACGAGTTTGTTCCATTCATTCCGAAACACTTTCAAATACAAACCTTAAATGGGGTGTGGCAGGCCAAGACTTTTGAACCGCCTTGAGTTGGACTGCGGCTAAAGGAAGTGAGCAGAGAATGGTGTGCTTTACCAAATGGCATAAGTTCTGGGATATCTGTTACGGCTGAAAATAAGCATTCTCAAATGTATGTTCCTCACTTTTTATTAGAATGTTAATGCAATTACAATAATGTAGGTACTATTTAATACTTTTCAAATGTATTTTTTGAGTTAGTGAATAATAAAAGAACTTTTTATTAAGTTCTTAAACAATACAGGTATTCAGATTTGTAACATTAGAAAATAGTACTAAAAAAATAATTTCAGTTTAATTAAAGTAAGTGCTCTTCTGCTGATAATATTACTTTATATATATTTGCAATATTTGTTAAGATCTATGCTATTAGACAATACGATTTTACAGTAATATTTTATTCGTATAACACCAACACTAATTGTTATTTATGGTTAAAGTTTTTTAACTTCTTTTCATAAATCGAATATACAATAAAAGTTTCTCACTTCTGCCAAGTTCTGCGCTCATTAGTCCAAGTATGAGATCATTTATTCTACGTACATCTTTAAAATACAAACCCATAAACCGAGCCCAGGGAATCGTGGATAAAGTTATTATGAGAAAGGTGAGGTCAGCACTGGAAGCCAGTAATTTGTAATGCCCGTGTCTCTGGCTCATCAGTGGATTCCCTCATCAGCACCAAGTATCTGCATTTAAAACAGCCCCCAATAAATGAGCTTTAATGACGAATTAGGCCCATGCTTAGCTTGTTGACCAGCAGTAGCCGTTGCCAATGTCGCTGGGAGCCTCCATTTTAAGTACTTCTAGACGCAAAACCCGGACCCAAAGCAAAAACGGAACTACAAAACTAGTTTTAGCTGTGCCTTCGAGGCAAAATGAAAAAAAACAGCGGGTAACAATGGGCGCCAGTCAAAAGGCAAAGCAAAATGCGCAAAGTAAATGGCTAAAACTGAAATATTGTAGACCCGGCTGATAAAAATCAAACACATTCATGTCTACAGCTTAGCTCAAGTCACGTTCAATGCGAATTTCTTTGCCGTTTGTTTCGAGTTTTTTTTTATGTTTGGTGGCAAAAGAAAAAATAGCCGCAAAGCTTGTAAGCCACAAAAATTAGGCGTCAAAATGAGAGAGAGAAATATATTTAGGCTGAGCCACAGGCCAGTTGTGGGTGTCCAATCAGCGTGCTTTTGCTTTTGGCTTTTTGCATACTGTATTGCCAGTCAGCGTTTGAGCCAAATTGGACATCTTGACAAATCGCAGAGAAGCGAGCCATTTGCAGAGAACTTACATAACACATCGGTGAAAAATACGCAACGCATTGGGCAGTTTTTGGTCTTAAAACCCAAACTTGGTTCGCACAAAATGTGGCAAGACAAACGATGTCTCCACGCTCCAGTTTAATGCTGCGTGTGACAACAACCAGGTCAACGCATTTTGGCCAAGAAGGTGGGGTTGGGTTTTTTTTTGTTAATGAGCGATTTTCTAATTCTCACATTGTCTTAATGGGCAATTGTCCATTAAACACCGCGGCTGCTGTTGGCCCAATCAAATAATCTATAAACGAACTCGGCGTTGGCGTTTATTGCAATTGGCTAACAGCAAATTAAAGCATTGTTAGCTCATTTGAGGCGAACAAAGGCGACGGTGGCGAGACAATTGCATTGACCTTGAGGCAATCGTCGGGTATAAACTAAAGTTCGTTCCGAGCCGTTGACTTTCCTGACTGACTGGGTTTCAGAAGCCTGGCCAACGGGCTACCTGGCCATCAATCCCCCATCAAATGCCAGCTAATTTCGAGATTTAAATTTTAAATTCTAATTTTCGAAAAACAAAGCCTGCATACACAAGCAGGTGAAAGTCGATGCCTCAATTGCCATTGATCTCCGACGCTTGATTAGCCCGCTGGCCAACTAGAAGTTTTTGGCTTGGGTAAAAGTAAAAGCTAAGCAATAAAGCCGGGCTGACCTCATTTGGAGGAAATGCTGCCCTTTTTGTTCGACTCGTCGTTAATTGCCATCATTAAGAACAATGCGGGACAATCGCACAATGCATCTTCGGAGCGGCATTCGGTCTTCAAGGCCCTAACCCGCCCCAACTTACTTTCTACGCCAGCGGAATTGCAGCGAAATTAGCTCTACGCATCGCTATGCTACACAGTAAAAAAAAGGGGTTTCATTAGATGTTTCAATACCATGTCAATAGCAAATGTCAATAAAGTTGTTTTTTTAAGGCTAAATGATTTTCTGAAGGTAAAAATCAAACTGGTTTCATCATCATTTGCAAATAATCATCAAAATAAAAATGATTTTAAATTACATGTGAGATTAATGAAAATTTTGAAATTGATTGCCGACTGGGAGGATTCACATTTGACATACTGAGTTGATATTTAAAGAATATGTTGATGGCAAACTTCAACAAAAAGTTATAAAAGCCTAGGTCGTTTTAAAGAGGTTTTAATATAAATATAAGAAAAAAACACAAACAAGTTATTTACATGTTGATTCCAACTTTAATGTTTCGTATATAAAAAAGTCGATCTCAAAAGTAGCAGATATTTCCATTTTTATCTGCAAAAATGTTCCCAAGTTCTGAAAACTAAGGATATTTGTTTAATAAATTGATAAATAAATGATCAAATCCATCATGATGTCATGCCATTTTTCTTTCCGTGTGATTGATCACACTAGAGCCGAGATGTACGGCGGAGATTTCCCATTTTAATGGCAAACCGCAACCGAAAGTTGGTAGAACCCCCTCCAGCGCCGCCACTTCGATAGTTCCAAATGGGTCAGCCACGTTAGTGAGTTGTGGTCTAAGTCGCTGCCAGTGTGTGCGTTTGTGTGCTTAACACAGTTTTTGTTTGTGATTTTGCCATTGCCTTTGGCAATTCAGATTGGAACCAGATCTGGCAGTCCGCGATGGGAGTCGTCAGATATTCTAATTGACTAATTTCCTGAGATCTCTGAGATTCCCAAAAGGTTCCCAAGTCTAGCGGCTTGATTAATGTGGTTCACCCAGATACATTCGTCTACGGGTGGTCCGTTCCCTTTAATTATTCACTTCATTAGGGATTTGTTTCGCCCGGCCCAAAACATTTAAGGGGCCATTAACATTTCATTTGAAAATATTTAGCTACAGCGCAATTTTACGCACAGTTACGCGCTTTTTTCACACTTTTCGGCTTTTCCTAAACAATTTTGCTCAAGCAGAAAGCTGTAAAGTTAAGTGTGCATTTCAAAACTATTTTTTTTTGCATACCCAAACCCTCGTTGGGTATTTAAAAGCAAATAAATTACGGGAAAATGGAAACACGCGAGGTCATTTAGCCGCCACATTAACAGAGCACACACACTTCAATGAAACTGCAATTGTTTAAACAAAAAAATAATAAAACACCCAACTTTGTTGGCTCGTCGTGCACGCAAAACCCATTTAATTTATTCAGTTGCACGGCCCATTTTGTTGGTTTTCGGTCTTACTTTGTGTTTGTTTAGTTATTTCGGAGCTATTTGCTCTGTGAAATGTGTGTCAAATGAATTCAAATTGACACTTGGAGCTATCCGTTACAATCCAATGCACACGATTGATTGAACAGTGAATCATCATTGCATAATTTATATTCTAGTCAAGATATCTTCGGTTCCATGGAAAGAATAGCAAGTTGAGGAAATACACAGCAGCTGCAGGAAATGTTGTCTATAATCATTTTATTCTTTTGTGTATAAACACTTTGATTTAAAATAATATGAATATTCATCATTTATGATTTTGGATATTCCAAAGTTGGAAAACATTTCCAAAAAAAGCCAAAAGAAAGTCATCAGAACTTCCGCTTTAAACAACAAATAAATAATGCTGCCTTTTAAGTTATAAATCCATAAATTTTACCAGAAAATTTCTTTATAACAAAGAGCTGCTGTTTATTTCTATACCAACCAAAAAAAAATATATATATCATTTCATTATGGCCACCAAATATCTATAATTAGTGCCCCAATTCGTTGCAATTTCCCTTATCACCGATGAACGTAATTGAAGGTCAGTTGGAGTTTGCCATTTCCATTGGGCATTGGGCATTTGGCATTATGCTTTATTTTCTTTTGCTCATTTTTGGCTCGAACTGGGTAACGAGAGCAGATGCCAATCAAAGTCATTATTCATAATGTTCGTTGGCGTGTTTCGCCGCATTTTTCCAACTAATTTTTTTTGCCTGCATGAGCTGCGTTTTCAATTTCGAACTTTTTACCTGTCTGCCTCGGTTAGATTCGCTTGCGTCATTTTGCTAATTTTAGCTAATTTATTGCAATGCCAGTGGAAGTACGCTGGTGGGATGTTGTTATGCCCGGCGTCAGTTGGCAATTTGCATTCGACTCTGAGCCACGTTCGTCTACGGATTGTGATCGCTTGCGATCGCATTGTTCAGGAAGTGTGAGCCTACGAGCTTTGACAAATTGATGTGTGCTTACCGCATAATGCCCACAATTTATCAATTTCAAGCGATAACTATTGACCCAATTCCGAGCTTCTCCCCGTTTTGCTGGCGAACCAATTTCAATAACAACCAGACTCGCAACGAGATTACACCTCTTGGATAATAACCGGCCGTATCTTACGGTCTGTATCTTGATCCGGGGTGAGTGGATGTGGATGTGGATGTGGATGAATTGGAGTGCTGGTCTTGTGACATCATCACCATGTGTTTGGTTTGTGTGTCGTGAATGAAATGTGTTGGCAGCGGCAGTGGTAACAACAAATCATTATCGCCTCTCGGCCATCAGCGTAAGCCGCATTTTGCTGTCTTGTGACGCCCAAGACAATGATCATCATGCACGGGGAAAAATATGATCTCATTTCGGCTACCATTTCGGGGAGATTTCATAAATATAGGTTCTAGCATATCACCACATGTTCAACACGCAGAGAATGACCAAAAATGGTTATTAAGTTGGTAGTATATTCATCATTCGTTTATTTTAACAATTATAGGAAATTTGTTATTAAATTGGTAGTTTCAAAAAAATCAGTTCCTCCTTTCCTAATACAAAATTTAACTTAATTTAACTCAATCATATAAATATTAAAGTTATGAATAAATTACTCTAAGACGTAAGCTGTAATTTAAAATAAATGTATACAATACCTATTTATTTTAAAATTACCATTTCACTTGTAATTGCGGAAGCTTATTTATCATGAATGAGAGTAAAATGGTATTTAAAAATAAACTGTCAAGTAAAAGTTTAACTGCTATTTAAAAGATCTCAGGATTTAAGAGGCAATAAAAAACCCTGAAAATACATAAATACATTTTTATTTTACTATATTTTTCTTATTGATTATTTCCTGCTGTGGGGTTTCACTATCAACTGACGAGCAATTAAATTTTATAAATAGCTATACAGCTGTAAATTGATAGGGATCGCTAGTTATTATTGTCAGTGCAGTGGTCACTTGGAAATTATCTTCCTGGCATGACTCGCCCGTGAAGTTCTCACCGCTCGGCAGGAAGTTGAAAAGCGTTTGTCACGGGCCATTGATATGCGCTTAATATCTCGTAATGTTGCAGCTTCTGTTGCCGCCTCAAAAAGGAGCGGAAATCAGAGTCATGATGCCATGAGTTGCAGTTGACGGATGTTTGTTTGCTCTGCGCTCGATTGCTGGCATATTGGAGATATTTTTTTAGCCCGAACCTCCTACCGTTGCAAAGTTACCACTTTATGTCGATGTTAACCCATTTGCAATAAGCCCGCACGCGAACCAAAATTCGGCTCTGTTGACTTGACCCATTTGGCAAACAGAAAGTTTGCCCTGGAGCCACGAAATTCATTACAGAATCGTTGTCTTCGAGTGATTTAGCATAATCCTATACGTGTTTCGTTGTGGGTGTGGAACCGGTTTGCTTTAGGTTTTCAGTGCTCAGTTATATATATTTTAAGTTTTGACTATTTGCCAAGGTTTGCGATCCGCATTAATATCCGTCTTTCGACTTTTTCCCTCACTCTTTTGCAGTTCGCACCATGAAGACCGGCACTCCAATGGACATTTTCTACACGGCGCTGCACTTAATCGTAAGTATGAACTGGGTTCTCGGGGGCCCATCGAAATGGAAAATTGCCGGACTCGGGCAGAACACATCAATCAAAGAGCCCGGCCGAATGAATGACAATTGCATGCCAATGCGATTAACCTGGATATGAGACTGGAGGCCAGTTGCGACTCCCTCCTCCGTATGCTAAACGCGATTCCATTCCATTCCAGCCAAGTGGCCAAGTGGCCGAAAAAGTGGCACACCGTGGCCCCAACTTCTAAGCGGCTTGGCCTCCAACTCAAGTTGAGATCCAGCAGATTTCAGGTTCGGATTCGGATTGGGGTTCGGGTTTGGGTTCAACTCTAACCCAGGCCGCAAGCTGCTGGCGAAAGTTTTTTTTGCCAGGCTCCAGTGGAGCCTTAGAATCGTGAGAATATAATGTTTGCCCCTATCTCCCGGCAACACGAAAACGAAATTTCCACTTTAATTAAAGAAGCTTACTGGCGATGGATTAAGCCAGGGACTTAATGTCGGCTTGCCGTGATTTATGTCAACGCTTTGTGGGCAGAAAGGGGTCGGGGATCGAGGAGCTATAGTATATATATCCCATATAGTATGCCAGCTATGCTAATGAGTGACTTGTCTCCACTTTCTTTTCAGACAATCGCAGCTCTGACGACGCACGCGGCGCAGATTCCAACGGCAGTCAGTGAGTACATAAATCTGTCTATTAAGAAGCTAAACCAAATTCTATGGATTGGGGGTACCAAAGAAAAATTGCTAACAAATTGGTAGCAAAGACACTGAGAAGATCGAACTCAGTTGGGGGGCTTTTGTTTGCCTCCGAACACTCAAATAACATTCAAATGAGGCATCAACATCTAACCCATAAACTCGTTATCGCTCAAAGTAGGACAAATAAATATGTTAATACAAGATTCAAAATATTTATTATTGAAAATTGGTGGTTCATTTTAGATTGGTAAACAAATTGAAACAAAGCATCGACAAATAATCTAACTATAAAGCTTTAAATGGTTAAAAGTATACGTATTGATAGATAACCATAGATATATTTTTGATGGCTTAACATTTGATTGGTTGCCCATTAAATTTTAAGCTATACAATAATTTAAAGTTCGTAACGGCTATTACAAGTGTATTTACAAAAAAGTTTAAAAAATCAAAGCGTAAACTTAATTAAAGGAAAGGATAGCAGTTATATTTCGTTCACAGTAGTTGGTTGTAATAAATTTAAAATATAACAAACTCCATCATGTCGTAAAAAACCGATTACAAATTTATTTAAAAATAAAGGATACACATTCCTTAGACAGTTTCAAAGCAAACAAAAATAGCTTTACAATAATGAATTGGTTTCCCTGCAAACCATTACCTAATTAGTTATAAAGACACTCCACTTTAATCCGCCAGCGCCGCTTGCCATTGTTAAGTAAACTTGGCTAAGTTGACTGTTGTCTTTGTGGTTGCAAAATCTCTGTTGACTTTGTTGGCCAAAAGTCGAAAGCAGGCATTTTAATCGCATGGCAAACAAAAGTCCATTGGAGTCGCTTGGCTCTTTGGAGCTGCCTCATTTGCGAGGCGACTGGCCAAACATTGCGGCACACTTCCTTCTGGCTTTCTCATTGCGTTTTTGGGTTTTGTTTTTTGGGCTTGGAGTGGGATTTGGCTAAGACCCCGTTGACCCAGGAGCCATGATCGGGCAGCGAGTCGTGGAGCGACTCCAAATGGTTGAGGAACTGCTGGTAGGTGAAGAACTGCCCCTGGTTTCCACCTGGATGGCGATGGTACGAGCACCGCTTGTCGAATATCCACTTCCTCTGCTCCGGCGGATCGATGTTGTTGACCAAACCGCAGAAGCGTTGCGTCAGGTCGCCGAGTTCAGTGGAGGTGTATCTACGGATAAGATCTTTAGTTATCAGGATTTAAACCCCAGCTTTGGCTTACACAAAGACCCGGGTGACTGTCTCCTTGATTTTGGGACACTGGCAAATGCTGTTCAACACTCGAGTCTTCTGTTCTCCCTGCAGAAACCTCAGGAAAAGCGGAGGAATCAGGCAGAAACGGACACAGTTCATTAGCTTCGCCATCAGATCCTTCCTAACCGACCAATTATGACTGAGCCAGCGAACTGCAGTCATAAATATCTATGGATTGTAGTGATACTATACTATATTATATATCATATATATCCAGTAAATACCACCTCTATCTCACTGTTCACGCCCACATTGTTCATATTCAGGAGTTTCTGAAGCCAATAAAAGTCCAGTTCCAAGAACTCCTTGGAGGCCACCAAAGGCAGGAAGAACTCCTGAATACGAGACAACGTGAGAGTCTGAATCATGGGAATCTCAAACTTCTGAGCCTCTAGAAACAGTCTAAATGCTAAACTGCCGAAATTGCAACCATCGTTGAAGCAAATATAGCTGAATTCCTGCAACTCATTGACTTTCAGGAACGAGACCGCACTATATAGTTCCACAATGTTGCAGCCCTTTGGTCTTTCTTTCTTTTTTCGTTCTCCTTTGATGCCCAACATCCAGTTGTAGAGGACTTTAAAGGCCGTTGGGGTCACCATTTTGATCGGCAAATGGACAGAGAGGGTGTCCACCCTTTTGTACCTCAGAAAATACGAGTGCGACTGAAGAACATGAAGATGACAGCGGAATTTGTATTTGCCGATATAAACTTTGAAAGAGCAGGATGATGGGTCACCCAGAAGTCGAAGGAGCTCTTTATCCATGGCGATTTTAGTAGGTTGCCAGCAGCTGAAATCTTCATTGCTAGGACTTTGCTTGGGCAGAACACTAAACGAGTTGTTTAGGTGTTCCAGCTTCAATATTTTTTCGGATGACAAGGGACTGTAAAAAGATATGTCACATAAAAAACAGATGATTAAAAATAGAGCACAAGCTAATCAATTTAAACGAATTAGTAGTTCTTTAAAATACATAGTTTGGTTTGAGATAGCTCTTAATTTAAAACAAAGGTTATTAATTAAAAGTAATTTTAGAAGTATACTGATTGGTTTTTATAGATGTTTAAGTATATTTATATTTTTATATTTACCCACTTGAAAAATGAATAATAATATGGAAGTTCTCGTTAGTTTTTCTAGTTTTGTATTTATATTTATATATATATATATTTACCTACCTTAAAGTCTCCGAATTAAAACTGTCTTCGGTAATATTGACGTTCTCATTAATAGTAAGCTGTGATTGGTCAGATATATTTTTAAATATGTACCTCTTGCAAATTAAGAACCCTCCACTTACATCTTGATCGGACAGCGAGGACTGAACTTCAAGCTCAAGATCCGACTCTATTAGTTCTGATTCCACTTTAATTTTCTTCATATATGTACCATTTATTGCCGCAGCCAGATCCGCAGCTAGAGAATCGATCATGGCCTGGTCCACCTCACCATCTTGGCCTTCCTGTTTTGCCTGATTTTCTAGCCAAATCTCATCCATCTTTGCACTTAAAATTTAGCTGTGTCCATAAACTTGGTGAAAGCGATCGATAATTTGCCTCGAATTAGATCCAAATCACGAAATATCACATAAATCGGAGCGTAATAAACTGAAACTGACAAGCTGATTTGATTTGCCAGGCAACACGACACAGGGATTGAGATATATATACTGTAGGGTTTTGCATTTTCTTTGTTCGCCGAGTGGCAAGGGAACTGCTTGGAGAAGAGTAATTTATGCGAACCATTGTTGCTTTAGTCTAGTTTGTTCTATTTGAGGAGTGCAGTTCGGCTTGCCTGCGGAGACCATAAAATTATACATAATAGAAAGCCATTAAATGTTTTATGTGCCAGTCGAGCCGACGGCTGAATGTGGATTCCATTCCGGTAAGAAGAAAACCGGCTCTGCGATGGCCGTGTTGCATGCAATTACTTTGCCCAGAACCGCAGTAAGTGATGCGAAATGCTGCAAGGTTCGTTGAACCACCTCGACCGAAGGCATCCCATCCCATCCCATCCAATCCCATTCCATTGCATCCGAACCATATATATATCCCAGCCATGCCGCACTGTATACACACCGCCAACTGCCAGGGCGAACGTGCCTGGGCAGCTTTTCTCCGGTTCTCTTGGTCTCTTCTTGGCCAATTGTGTACCTTTGCAGAGGAACCAAGAAACGGAGGAGCCAGCGGGGAGTTCTTGGCATTGCGATCCCCGCCTGGCTGAAAGCAGGAAATGCCAAGAGCACAGCCAAATCCCAGGTTGTGTTTCGAACTATTCGCCGAAGTTCAAGGAACTTGCAGCGTGGCGTCTTTCTAATGGCCACGAGCGCTTCTGTGGCGTGTCTTCGCCCCATGTTGCCGCTGCTGCTTCTGCTGATTTTCGATGTTGCCGCTTCAATGGCTTCTCAATGTCATGAGCAAACACTCAAACAAAATTTCAATTTGATTGCACAATATTTAACTTAAATTAATTGGCAACTATATATGGATTGTCATATATCAAATATATCTATCTTATTCTGTGACTCTTAAAAGATAAATGGTATTTAAACAACGTGCGCATTCGATCAAAAAACTTAAATTACCAAATTATTAATATTTAGTGGGAATAAGTGTGGTTAATTTCTGGTCCATATCAGGATTAAAATTGGCTAAAATATGCAGGATAGAAAGTTACTAAAATGAAAATACTTACTTATACGATTAAATATAGCTTTTTGAATATATCTAGGAATTATTATGCAAATTATTAAACTTACTCCACAAAAAGATTACTTCTTAAATCTTCTTTATAATCATACTAGCTTTATATATTGTAAAACTCTAAATATATTTTTAAATGTTAATATGAAAATGTTTAAACTATAAAACTAATAATTATATATTTTCTACACTATCTTGGTTAAGTTAATTATATTTTTGGTATGCCAATGCTTATCTAAAAGCTTTGAATTCTTTTCCCAGTGCATTATTGTTATTTGTTATAGTCTTCCGCATGCCGGCTTCGACTTGGAGCTATAGTCTTAACTAAATACTGCTCCCATGGGCCATTGTCTTGGGTTTTCCGCTCATGATTTATGCTAACGGCTCTTGAGGTTGCCTGCCGATGTGGATGCGGCATCCTCCTGGTCGTCTAACTGTGCTTTTTTGGGAGTGGGCCTGTCGTGTTTCTGTTTGCATTTCATAATTTCCGATTTCCCCTTTGCAGAGGATGCGCAGAGCTCGCTGAGTGAGGCGATTGCGGCGGCGGAGGCGGAGGTGGCCTCCACCACGAAGCCGGCGGTGGAGCCCAGTGTGCGGATCAAGTGCCTGTCCGGATCGATGCTGATCACCATCAAAGATGCTCCTCCCAACCACGAAACGGGGCTGTTCAGCGGCATGATCTACCCGAAAGGCCTGTCCAAGAACTCCACCTGCCTGAGCGAATACAGGTGAGTGTGCTGGCACTTTGGATAATCGAATCCCGACTTTAATCCATTTAATCCTCCACCCCACAGAGATCATGTGGGCTCCCTGCGGTACAAACTGCCGCTGAGATCTTGCAACACGATGCCGAAGGAAACGGTAAGTCTAGAATTTCATTACTCCCCGAAAACTCCCACTCAGGCAGATGGTAGATGGTGACGCCACATCTCCCATATTCCAACTGGTTCTACCATTTTGGCATGCAAATAAAAATATAAACATTAAGCTTAAGCACTTATAAGGCAGCCAGGCCCGACTCATTGGTTACAAGGTAAAGTCCATATGCCATGATGATTAGTCCATTGAAAGGTTGCGACTCAAATGGCCAACTCACGCACCTTTTGCGGCTAAACTAATGATGCGATTGTGATGGCTTCACAGAGTTTTCAGCTAAAATAGCTGTCATTAGACATGGTGGATAAAATTAAGAATCTAATGGTTATGGGTTTGGCTTTTAAAAATGTCTATCGTTTAATAGGAATCAGCAACAGGTGATTAAGTGGTGAAATTTATATTCCAGGAAATATTTATTACGTAGCAATGGTACATAGAAGGTACAAGAGTGGGCCAAATTAATATTTTCATTACAGAACCTATTAAATTATCATTTTTATATCCAGAATCTATTGCTTCTGTTAACTAGCCTCACTCAAAACCAGATTTCCCAAGATCTCTGACCCGATCAAGCGTATTATTGATCTGAACCGACCGATCAAGCGTGACAAGCTGTCTCCCATGTCCCTGTAAACGATATCAAATAATCCGAAAGACGGCCAAGATGTGCCATATAAATTTCAGTCTCGCTTCGCCATTGCGTTGGTCTAATACGTATATGGCCCGACTTATTTATTGGCTCATTCATTCGATCGATTCGGGCAAACAACGGGCTGTGTCTGTGTGCTGGGATCTGATTTTGAAATCTCAATTAGCACTTAACCGGGCTAATGCGGCTGCAACTCACGCACCTCGGCCGCTTCGTAGAGGCATTTTTATAGCCACTGCCACACAGTCCGTTTGTGATACATATTTAATGTAATTTTCTCGACTCTTATGGGGCAGCGTTTTGTAATTTGTTGCCTGTAGCGGCTGCTGTTTGCTGCTTTTTCCTTTCGCTCGATTGGATTGACACAATTTTTGAAATTACCAATGTTAATTGCAGTTACGACAGTCGACGCGATGTGGCAACAAAGTCCAGTGCGTTCAAGAACCGCAAGATGTTACGAGAAGTTATCGATTTGGGTTAGCTAGCTACTTTACGATTGCTATAGTCAATTAAAAAATTCTGTATTGTGCTTAAATATATTTACAGTGGGGCATTAAATTTAAAGTTGTATTAAAGTATTTACGGCAAAGCTAGAAAGCAGAAAAAAATATTCTATTTTAGACAAGGCAGAGAGATACATTAAATTTTTTTAAGATTTATGCGAAAAAAATGCCATACTCTTAAATTTATGTGCAATAGTTAGCACTTTAGAATATCATAGCTTTTTTCTTAGGAGATTGGGTTGTAAAAAAAGTTTTAGTGCCTTACTAAAAATTTTAATGATCATTGCACATATTTCACAATTAAATATCATGTTTAGTAAATCTAGTATTTCAAAGTTTCCCAGTTTCAGATAAAGTTTTTATTTATGCCTTATGCAATGTTGTAGTGAAATCAGCAGATAGTTAACGTGTTTTTAAATTTTAGGAAGGATGAAATTAACATGACAATCGTACCTTGGATTTTTCATACTTTAGCACATACCTAAGTTTGTTGCCTAAGTCATTAGATTTTGATTAATGTTTTGTGCAAAAACTGGTAACGTACATAACAATTTAATGATCACTGTTCATAATATTTAGGGTTACCTGCCATATTTAGCACATATAGTATTCTTTAGTTTGCTTTTCATTCAGTTCGTTGCCTAAGTCTTTCGTTTTTCATTGCTTTGTCCTTCGCCGCCCCGTTTTTTTTCTGTTGATCCAAGCAATTCACGTCAAGTGTTCAATAAGTAAGAATCGGTAAATATTATTTACCCCCCGCAAATACTGGAAAATCAACAGCGGCGTCCAAGGCCCGCGGGTAGATATCTTAAATGTTTGTCATTAAACACGATGAGCGGGTATCATCCAGCGTGCAGTCGCACTAATGGCAGCCATCCTGCCTTACGTCATCGTCGAGATGAGCTCATTGCAGTGTAAAAAGTCGCGTGACAAGCCGCCACATCTGCTGCCATTGAGCGACAGCTCCCCTGAGGAGTCGAATCGAGTCGAGTCGAGTCGAGGGTCTTGGCTGTGCACATGTCAAGCATAATTAAATCAGCCACGAACAGGTACTCGCAGGGTCGCAATTTTAATTAAAATTTAATTGCCGCCATCCCAGAATTTCTAGCTGCGAGTGGCAATTGAAAATGATTTTTCATCGCCCAGCTAGTAAGCCATCTCTCGCAGCGAAATCAATTTGTTCTGTTCGCTGGTAATGCGTTCATTGGCCACCAATGCCGCCGGTTGACCATGAAAAGGCCAAAAATGTCCGAACATGTAAGCGCTTTATGGCCGCTATTGATATTTAAAGGCAGCTACCGCCGTGTTTGGAGCGAAGGTCAGTCGCCGACTCCCACGCATCCAGTTTTTGAACCTGTTTCTGGCCAAAATACTTTCAAGCCATCTGATACATTTACACTTGCTTTCGTACCATATTTATGCGGAGAAGTGTTATAATGACATAATAGGTTTTTCTACCGTTAGAATCTCGACCGCCTGTGCTTGAAAATCTTAAATGTCACTTTATTATGCTTTTTATTGGGCCATTGTCTTGGGATGATGATGATGCCCAGATGCTGAGAACTGACACTCGAGCATAACTGTCAACGGTTCTTGGGGGACTTGGGCAACAAAAGGAAGCCCCAGCCCGTTCTTCTCTATTTTCTTCTCCATTTTCCAACCATCTCTTGGCCTGGCTTTAAGCGGAAACGCTACAGAGGCCGAGTTGGGCAATAAATCGCACACTAGCCAGAGTCCAAAGCTTTAAGTCGGCTTCTTCGGGCCGTCGATTAATGGCTGCTATAACAACAAACATCAGCGCAGGCTATTAAGAATACCCAGCTGAGGAGAGCCCACTTTAACGAAGAACTTCCGTGCCCAAATCCGTAGAGACCCAATTACAAAACTTCCGAGCTGGCGGTGTATAGTATGTACTTACCCCGGTCATTACCTCACCTTTCTTTGGCTTTCGGCTGCCATCGCCATCGCCATCGAGTGTGTACTCGATTTGTTTCTGCTGCCCGTTGGAATTAGCACAATCACCGATGGGCGAATAACCCGTTACATGTGCACTGAGCGAAAAATTATTATGCCAATTTGAGTACAACATGTTAAGCCAACTTTTTAATGGTTTTCTTTACTGCTTTGGACTGGATACGAGTTACTAGAAATATTGAAATTACATGATTATAGTATTATCAAAATATTACATTAAATTAATAGCTACGTACCATTTAAAAAAGATATGGACAATGTAAACACGTGTATAAATGTCTACATTGAATTGTTTTTTATCTTTATATATTTTAATAAATGTATAAATGTATAAAGCAGAAATATAATTACTAAAATATTAATATAATCCTTCCAAATAAACAAAATGTTGTTTTCCAAATCCAAGAATGTTTTACTATATTGTAAATGTTGGTTTCATAAAATGCAACATAATAAAAACATAACATTCAACTATAATTATTTTATGTCTCTCGAAAATCCGAAGCTTACCCACCCCCCTTTGACATAGAAAAATATTTCTCTGTACATCCAAATTAAGTTTGAGTAGGAAAATAAAAGGTAATTCAGAATACCTGCAGGTGTTAATAACCAGGTGGCAGACCAAGAAGATTTTCTCATCAGCGGATATTCAATTAAGAATCCCTTCCTAAGGGAAATTGCATCACGCCAGCATCGCATTCTTGGATTTCCCAAGTTCCTAAGTAACAAGCCATTAAAATTCATCATGCAAACTTGGCTAATTTGCGAGGAGATAAGGCCGACAGATCCCCGGAGCGACTAGACGTCACACCTGGCCGATCGGCTTTAGCACCATTCTGATGGCGACTTCAGGAAGTGCTCCATAGCCCCCACTTTGGTATTGTCTGTCTTGGATCGCACATTCAACTTCTGAGCGGCGATTTCTGGCTGCAGCCAAGCGTGAATCTGAATGCATAATGAGAAGGGGCTTCGCCGCCATTATACTTGGGTTCAGGTGGCTGATATGGCTTCTCGGCATTAGCATTAGCATTTGCTTTAGCTTTGGATTCGGCTTTGGCTTTGGACGGTGGCCAGCCTAGCTCACCCAGAGAATTGGGGGCGAACGGGTTTGTTGTCCGGGCCTTTTGTCAGTAGGTGGTAATTGAATGTATTATTCTCATTTTAATGGTAATAACATGAGCGAAAGAAAGTATATACTTACTGGACAAAAGAAACGTAATTGAAAAATAGAATGGAAGGTAGGGAAATTTATATGGCAATCTGTTTAAAACTCCTTATTCTCATGGGTAACAAAGGATCATGGATCTTAGGAAGTTTGACCTTTTGAATGTGACATAAACACAAAATTTAATAAAATCTCTTTAAGAAAATCTTTAAATAGTTCACAACAAATCCATAATCCAAATATATACTTAAGCCAAATTTATCAATTATTTAGATATGAAAATGAAATTATTAATAATTCAAAGAAAGTTGAGCCCTAAAAAATATATTTACAACATTTATTGACTGATTTATGACTCCTGATTAACCATGCCTACAAATTCCAAATTATTCCTCCTTCTTTCAGGATGATGGTGGCATCGAGTTCTTCAACACCATAGTGCTGCAGCCGCACCTGAAACTCATCACGGACTTGGGACGTGGCTACCACGTTCGCTGTGCCTACAAAAGCCGCGATGCAGCCATGAAGCCCAAGAAGTATCTGCGCAAGCACGCCCAGAAACCACAGGCCTTCCGCAGCGAAGATCGCAGGGACTACGGACGATCGCTGGACAAGCAGCAGGACGATGACCAAGATGAGGAGGATGTCTACGATGCGAATGCGCCGCAGGAGCAGGAGGATGTGAGCAACAACGAGATACCCATGCCCGCCTGCCACATGAAGATCTACAACGACGAGCACAAGATAGCCGACGATGTGAAGATTGGCGATCCCCTAACCATAGTGATCAGCATCGATAGACAGCAGGTCTATGGACTCCATGTGACGGACTGCATAGTTCGCGATGGCTTAGGCTGGGGAGAGCAGCGACTGGTGGGTGAAGATGGGTAAGTCAGATTGAAATCAATGTTGATATGGACAAAACTCATGAATTATTATCATAGCTGCCCAATGGACAACGAGATCATGGGTCAGTTCAACTACACCGAGGATCGTTTGGCTGCCAACGTGACCTTCCCGGCGCACAAGTTCCCGTACACCACTTCCGTCTACTACCAGTGCAATGTGCGTCTGTGCGCCCTGGAGGATCCCACCTGCCAGGAGGCTCCTCTGTGCAGCGGCAAGAGGCCCAAGCGCCAGACGGCGGTCGACAGCAAGGAGGAGGACGGCCTGCCCGCCACCATCGAGGTCTTCTCCGGCCTGTATGTCAACGAGAACGAGAATGCCAATGACAGCGACGATGATGCGGTTTACAAGGAGAAGGTAAGTGTCTAGGAATTTACATACCCATAACAATGAGATTATTTGATGGTATTTCTTAGCTATCAAATGTTTCATTTAATCTTTCAATTCCTAAGATCAATTCCTAATCAAATCAAAACCGCGAATTCTTAAGAACAAGTAGATTTAAGTGGTTTAAGATGACTTACAGAATATAGTTCAAATGCTTGATTTGAAAGATGACTTATTATCAAGCCAAGAATTATTTAGAGCAAGTTGATTTAACATAGATGATATCATATAAGTTGACTATACTTTGAAGCATTTTAAGATAAATTCCAAATTCAAATGCATCTTTTAAAATGTTTTTTAATACTTACTTATACTACTTTTAATACTTATATAATATATTTATCCTAATTCCAGACTCTGGATGATGCCCTGTGCGTGTCGCAACGCACCTTCGCCATAGCCATTGCCATCGCTGGCCTGATCCTCATGCTGGCCGTGGTCGCCGCCGTGCTCTGCATCATGGCCCGAAGGAGCACCAAGACGGTGTCCAACTCGGGCAGCTCCATCTACAGTGGACCCTACACGAACACCGCCTTCTCGCACAGCAGCTAAGCGCGGGGAGAGGAGGTCCTCGAAGAGAAAATTCAAAATTCAAACGTTTCCAAAATGTAAAACACTCAAAGTGTTTAAAATCAGAGAGATAGAGAGAGTTACCAGGAGAAGATTCGGTCGCGCAGGTGCCGCTGCGGTAGTCAACGATTGGTAGGATTGGGAGCCACCTAGTTTTTAAGGATGCCGGAGCAGTCAGTCGTCCTGCGGCTGTTTCCTAGATTAAGCCTAGTCTTAGTTTGCAAAATGATGTGCAGAGATTACCGGGCAATGGCGGGGGTCCATCCTAATTGCCCGCTAATGTCGCAGAGATCCTTTGTACTCCATATGATATCCAGATGATATGGTATTTAGAGAACTCTGTTCCGCACAGTCGGTGTTGGACTCGCCCCTCCTTCAGACACTCCACTGCAAGTGTAAGCGTGTTTCTACATCCCTACCTTAACTAACCTACTTCCCCTAACTTAATCACTCGAACTAACAACGAATGCAGCAGCCGACGCTCAGGTGATATTTGTACTCGTATCTACTTAATGACTAACTCCTATTCGTAATTTATTAATTTATCGGATGCCTAACTGCCAAAGGTCCAAAACTTCAGCACTCGACGCCCTCTTAGTAGAATTTCCTGAATATTTTCTTGTCATTGATTTACTTAACCTGTAAACCCCATGCGGCAGGAGCCCTTATTATAAAGCAGCCGTCCCGACCAGCCACTTACTATATACGATAACGAAAAAGGAATGTCTGGCAACAGTTCTCAAAGTAAGCTTAGGCCTTTGCACCGCTTCAATCGAGCATTCCAACGCCCACTGGCAAAACGAGGGAATGCTCCTCTGGAGCCGTTCAATCCACGCGATTCAATTCATATTTTAAAGCTCAATTTTAGTGTACCTCTAAGTTAATATTAATCATTGAACAATAAACTCAAATTGACCTAAATATCTGCTGCCGACTTTGAGTGACACTACCTGTCGGGGGTTACAATGTGATGAAGCGCAAATGGATCAGTGTACTTTTGCGATTGAGCAAAACTGGTTATAAAATTATACATAAATGTAATTTTAAAAAAGGGTAAGTTCATTTAAAAAACGAGCAATTAGCCTTTCTACAGATTTTTAAGTGTATTCGATTTGAACTTTCTTAAGATAAATTAATCTTCAAGATTTATCCTTTGGATAAATTCTCAAGTTGGGATGCCAATCGATTAGGAATTAAACCATTTAAAAAAACAAATAAATTTTAAATAAAAATAATTTTAAAAAATTAATTACTTTTTAAACGACTTAGAATATTACAGAATTTTGAAGGTTTTATTTCCAAGAAGAAACTAGTTGTTAACAAAATGCCGACTACTACATGGGTTATCTTTTATGGACTGATGGGTCTGACGACGAGCTCCCTAAATTGCCCCACTGAAAAATCGCATCCCGTGCAGTTCCACCTAGTTCGTCAGTGTCAACGAGCCTTGTCCGAGGATGCACTAGCTCTGGAAAACACCTCCTCCCTGGAAGAGTGCGCTAATCTGGCTCACGAAATGCGAGGTCTGGCCTTGAACTACGCTCCTGGAGGACCCAAAAGAAGAAAAAACTTATACGATCAGAGACCCTTTGGCAAGGAGAGTCGAAAGCAGCAGCACATACGAAGTCGTTTAAATGTTTTTGAACAGCCTGGAGAGTTTTTCAACTGCCATGTTCTGCAATGTCCACAAAACCACACATTTTCCGGCATGGTCAACGATAGTCGTTTTGATTATTACAGTTTATATGGCAGGCCATCTGGTTGGTACACAAAAGTATCTCTTAGGATATTATAAATCATGTGCTATTATTGCAAGTTATCCAGAACTATAGCTGCATTCCGGAAGTTGGCCTATTTGTGGTCTATACGCAGCCCAGTATCTACTTGAATGCCTCCTTGACCTGCACTAATTCCTCGGAGTTCACTGGTAGTCTGGCCCACGTAGCTTCTGAGGCCAGAACGAACTCCTTGGCTCAGTGGTTACAGGTGTTCAACAGGAGACCACAAATGGAGACAAATATCTTCCTAGCCTATGTGGGCTTGGTGTACAATAGCTCTACTTCCCTAAGCCCTCTGGATTTTCGGAATTCTCAGCAGGAGAGCCTGCAGTGCTTTCTTTACAGAGCCTGGGAGGCAGGTAATCCTCGTATCGGGTGGGTTGGCAATCATTTTTAAAGATACATATTGAATAAATCTATCCAAATTACCAGCCAGGAGCTGAGCAATGCCAGCTGCGTGGCGCTGACACCGCAAGGAACTTGGCAAACCCTCAACTGCGACCGGGAACTGCCATTCATCTGCGAAATCCACACGGCCCGGCCAGTTTCCACCTGGGAGCACTCCCATTCCGAGCTGGACATTGGCCCAAATGCGGTCTTCGAGTGTAGAAACGATTGAGTCCTATGGCAGCATAGATATTCGCAGCCGTTTTATTCACTTAAGCAGTTTTCAAAACACAAAAGCCAAATATAGTTATTATATGGTGTTTGCCCGCCTCTCGCACGCCGTGTGGAAAGTGTAGATCTAGTTTAGATGCAGGACCACCGAAAAAGCATCGCTTAGTGGTACTTGTAGTTCCTGTGGTGCTTCAACTTGGTGTAGTTAATCAGATAGAAGAACGTCATGCTGGCGACGGTCAGCTGGAAGAAGGGAGCGATTCCGGCGCGCTTGGGGAACACGTACTTGTGCTGCCAACGCCACCAGGCACGGCTCACAGCTCCGGCCAATGCGTTGGGGGTCTTGTTGCGGCGTCCCAGCCAGGCGCCAATCTCGCCCAGCTTCACCTGGCCGAAGGGCACATCGGCTGGGGATCAGAAAACAAGGGAATTATGTAAATTGGTTAGCATCGTTTGTGGGCCAGGGTAAATGTGCTCTGCGCCTGCCGCAAAACACCGAGCGAAAATTACGTAATTTCTCGGTTTTGTCTCACCTTTGCCGTAGAAACGGGCCGGGTCGTAGGGCCCGTGCACCTTTGGGTTGTACTCAGCTGGATAGTCACCGAAAGCCATCTCGCTGGTTTGGTTAAAGTTTATTCTTAAATCGGAATCTTATGAAACGAAAAATTACGCCTGCTACTTACTCGTTCGATACCAAAAGTATGACGATCAGTGTGACCGAAACAGCGGAATCTCAGTATTTTTCGGCTGAAATTACCAATTACGTTAGCTTAGGGTGACCATTTAGAGTATATTTTAAATATATTTTATAATTATAATTTTAAAACTAAAAGTGTGCAAACATTGATGATATAGTTTAAAATGCTTGCTCGTTACACTACCATAATAATACAAATATTAAGAAAGTTAGCTAGCAACAAAACAATCAAAAAATGCAGTATATTTTAACGGAAATTTGCACCCTATGAATTAATTTTATAACGCTAAAGTACAAGCTATTTTTTAATTTCTATCGTTAATGTTTTATATTTAGCGCTTACTTTTTTCAATTCATTAAAAAATCAGTATTTTAATTATGCTTTTTGCTATCCCCTAAAATACCTGTCTTATTTTGAATTGAGCCACCTGGCAACACTGCAACTCCAGTATATACAGAAATCAAATACGATTTTTGCAAGCCTGGCCATTCGAATTGGAATCCAACCAACAGTAAAGCGGAGTTGTAAACAAAAACAATGAAACTGGAGGAGCTGCTGACCAAAGGATCCTCCTCGCCGCCGGAGGACGACGACGAGGACGAGAAGGTGGAACTGAAGCCACAGAAGTCGAGCAGCGCCACTGCGGATGAGGGGGCGGAGAACGCGGAGGATGCGGCCGAGGATGCTGGCGAAAAGGAAGGCGCGGGTGGCAAAAAGAAAGGCACGCGCAAGAAACGCTCACTCAATTGGGAGGAGGCCGAACGGGGACTGCTGCTCGAGGTCATCAAGTCCAAGGTGGCCTTCGTGGAGAACCGCAGTGTGGACGCCAAGAGCATAAAGGCCAAGCGTCTGGCGTGGTCGCAGATCACCAAGCAGTAAGTTGCGCAATAGTGTTTGAGAAGCTCCTGTTTTAAACACTCTTCCCTTGCAGGTTCAACGCCCTCAACTTCCGCCACCGCCTGTTGGAGCAGATCCAGGTACAGTGGCGCAGCATGAAAAACTCCGCCAAGCGGGAGCACCAGCAGAAGCATCCGAAGGCGGAGGCCCTCGAGGGCATGCGCATGATCGAGTTCCTGGAGGAGATGCAGAAGGACCCGGTCACCTCGCGCAGCCAGACACGCAGTGCCAACACCAACGGCGTCGTCAAGAAGGAGCTGCTGGACATCGACGAGGACGAGGACATGCCGCTGGCCGCTCTGCCCAACTCCACGAACGCCAGCGAGGACACGCTGCAGACCTCCACCATAGCCATCCCCTCGCCGCCGCCCTCCACCGCCGGCGGGGATGGGGACTCGCAGCAGGAGGCCACTCCCGCCCAGCCGCCAGTCCAGCGCCGCAAGCGGGCCAAGGCCAAACCATCGCCGTCGGGCGCCAAGACAGAAACGTCCGCCGAAACGGGGGAAGAGAACGAAAAAGGCGCAGCATCACCGCGAAAACGCAGACAGAGGAATGTGAGTTGGGACAAAAGTCCATCCTTATCAGATTGCCATATAGGCAAAGAGAATTGTCTTTTTCGGGTTTCTTTTTTAATCTTTTGAGTTTATTAATTAAAGATCTGTATAAAAACATTTTTTAGGTTATTATATGTATATAGACCATCTGATTTCAATTAGACTTGGCCGCATTATCCGTTAGAGTCGAGTCTTTATTCTGTTCCTTTAGAGATAAGTAAGCATTATAAAAATAGTAACTTAAATGAAAAATTAATTACCTAATTTTGAAATGTAATGGCCTTATAATAGGATACTTCACCTGTTTCTTTATAAACTGTCTTAGTTTCCCATTGTTAATTAAAACTTACTAATGATATTCTATCTTTTACTAGCTTTCACAAGCCCAGTCGCTACTTTCCGACGAGAACGAGCCCTCCAACAGCGTAGCTCAGACCGGCTCGTTCCAGCAGCTCTCCCTGGGCGCCACACCAGCGGTGGACACGAATAGCCAGCCATTAGATCTTGTTTCCGCCTCCGAGATGGAGCAGAAGTACAAGCAGGATCTGTTCCGGCTGCTGAAACAGGCCCGCCTGGCCGAGATCGACTACGCTCGGCGGGAGCACGAGCAGAAGCTGCGCTTCGAGCAGATGGAGCAGGAGGTCAAGATGGCCTACTACCGGCAGGAACAGGACCTCAAGCTGCGGCACATGCGCGAGGAGCACGACATCCGGCTGCGGCAGCAGCGGCGGGAGCACGAGGCTCGCCTGGGAATCTACTCGGTGAAGGGATGCGGTCTGAACGGAAGCATACAGGAACAGAGCTCAGCAAAGTGCAATGCCAAAGCGGACTACAACAACGTCCACGAGGTCGGGCCATCGACCAGTGCGGAGGGGGCGCTGGCGCCCAATGCCGCCTGCAATTAGGGGGCGTGGCCGTTGGTTCATATGCATATACAATACGGATTGCCAGCAATTAGCGTGTAAGGGCATTTAGAGGAAACATCAACAGTACTTTAAAATTTAGCTTGAAATACGTTTAGCGAAATGTAGCTCATCCGGTTGGTTAGCCGGAAATGCAGAAATCCGGATCCGGAAACGAATACGAATACTCATCGACACACTCAAGTTGCCACACGGACAAATGGACTGTTGTTTTTTGTGCATTTCGCACCACACGAACTCACAGACATTGCATTTTCAAGAAATTAGTATTATAAATATAATTGTATCGGTATCTGTTAAGTATTCCGGGCGAAGAGAACAATTTAAAACGCGGTTGTGTCGTCGAACAGAAACAAAATACTCAAGCACAGACGCTGAATAAGTTCCCCTTTTGCAGAACGCAATTTACTCATCAGTCAGTATTCTCTATGGCCACTGTATTATTTTTATATATTCATTTTTTTAGTTTTAAGCTTTTTTTTACATTACTACCATTTATACATAGGGTAAAACCAAGCCGTATATATGTAAATCAATGTATGTTTGTTCATACATAAACGAGAAACTTTTATAATTCGTGTAATCATAAGTTACTGTACGTCGTGTTGTATAGCGCTGTAATATCCTGTCACTTGCTTCAGCTTAATAAATGCCGTATATGGGGCGAGAGCAAGGAAAAATTAAACCATTAGATAATGAAATACAAATACATAGTGTGTAAACAGTTGTGATGAGTGTTTTTAATGTTTAAAAGGGGTTGGGAATCGGGGAACAAACTTTTATGGAGTAATTCAGCAGATGTATGCCCGAATTATGTGGTTTTTCAGATTTGTATTTTTAAATCATCTATATAAATCTAAGATGCTTTTCTTATTGCTTTCAAAACAGTAGCACTAAGCTACGAAAAATTGTATTGAATAATTTTTTAAAAAACCGTATAATCAATCTCTGGAACTATTACATTTTCGAGAAGTAACACAAAATGAAGGACCTGGACGATACTTTGGATACCCTGGAAAATGCACGTTTCAATTATGTGTATGTGAAAGCCATTGCTCAGCTGGGGAAGGACTCGATCTTTACGTATAACGAGCTGGTCAGCATTGTGATGCTCTACCATAAGTTTGTCCTGGTCAACGGATCCAGGGCTAAATATATGACTATACTGCAACTCACCGTGCTAATGGAGCTCTTGTTCGAGATTGTGGATCGCGACATTATTGCGACAATTGTCTATAGAATTGCCCATACTCCGGGCTCTAGAAATTCTGACTTTTTCCCAGATAAACATGTGCATTTGGAGGCCTTCGTGAGGCTATTTACCATCTATTTTACCAGAGATTTGCAGATGAAGATGGAGTTTGCCTTCTCGGTGAGTTCAATTCGAATTTTTCGTCAATCTTAGCTATTAATTACTATACAAATATTTTAAAGATCTACGATAAGTCCGATTCCATGCAGTTATCTGGCGAAGATGTAGGATTTTTTGTTTCTAAATTTTTCGAGAACGAAGATGAAGACGAAGCCATGGAGTTGCGATTGGTGAGAAAATCTATTTTTTATATTTAAATTTAAATTATATTTATTTGCCATTCCTAAAGGACATGAAGGAAATGCTCTTCCTAAAATTCGATCTGGACAAAGATACCAATATTCAGGTGGAGGAATATTACGAGGTGGTACGCCGACAGCCAATGTTGCTAGAGTGTTTTGGTCGTATCTTTCCCCCCAATCCTCGCATGGAGGTCCTTGCTCTTTGCGCCAATGTTATGTCCTGGTTTGACGACTCTCCCAATCCAAGGATAATGACAAAACCAGACAATGGAAAGGGAGTTATCTGAAGGGAAGCGCTATACAAAAGATCCCAAGTGATAGTAGATTTTAAAATTAAATCGTGTTAATGTAAAAAAATGTTTGCCAATTAGGGAAGACGAAAAGAAACCCAAAGCAACAACATAACAAAAATTACATTTTTGATTGTAGATATTAATAAAAAAGATTAAGATTTAATTTTTATTTTGAGTTTAATTTTATGCTTGTTAATTTTCTAATAGTGTGAAAATTATAACCAAAACTATGGCAAATATTTGAAACACATTTTTTTTATAAATATTTGTATTTACTGTTCGTTAATTTTCTATATATTTTCAACGGTACACCAGCAACATTGAATCTGAAGCGATAACGATACCGATTTCGAATACACACTACATATGTGCATGTCGAGGCTCTCGCATACCTAATACACGCGACCTGACCGTAGTAAACAATCCAAAATCAGTCCAAGCAAACGCTTCCGAAATGGCCACGGAGGAACACCAGCGCCTGGCCAGTATCGTGAAGAGCTGCCACGAAAGCTTGCGACAACTGACGAAGGAACATGGCGCCACGGTGGCCTGGCAGGAGCACACGAGTCCTAGGAATGCCAAGCGACTAGCCGAGTACGCCAAGGCCATGCGGCAACTGGCGGCCATATGGGAGACCAACGATGACAACGTGGAGCTACAGGCACGCAGTCGCATCAAGTGGGCCATCGACTACATCACCAAGTACTTTTTCACCGAGGGTATCTACATGCAAAAGCGACAGCGGGAACAGCGACTCCTGGAATCTTACAGAGCCGAAGGAAAGCTGGACGAGGTCGAGTGCAGGATGATGGAGGAGCCGCCGGACAGACTGCATGTGCTGGATGTGGGCAGCTGCTTCAACCCGTTCGCCAGTGCCCCGCATCTCGAGGTCACTGCTCTGGATCTGTGTCCCGCCACTGAAGATGTTCTTCAGGCAGATTTCCTCAAGGTCGAGGTGGTGCCTGGAATAGATAAACCAGAACTGGAGGCGGGCAGCGTGAGGAGGCTCCCAGCAAACCACTACGAGTGCGTCATCTTCAGCCTGTTACTAGAGTACATGCCCAGCGCCGAGCAACGGCTAGAGTGTTGCCGCAAGGCCTACGATCTTCTCCTGCCCGAGGGCATCCTCGTGCTCATCACACCCGACTCGCAGCACGTGGGCAAGAACGCCCACCTCATGAAGAACTGGCGCTACTCCCTGGCCCGGCTTGGACTGCTGCGGGTGCGCTTCGAGAAGCTGCCACACATTTCGTGCATGGTTTTCCGCAAGGCCATCAGCCGGGAACTCTCCCAGCACTGGGCGAGCATTCACCGGGAGGAGGGCATGAGCGAGGAAATCCGGATACCGCAGGACGATGGCTAGATAAGATACAGGCCTCATAAATCGATGTAAATATGTTCATGTCTACTTATTTATGGCTTAACTTATCTGTGTTAAGTGCGAGTTAATAATAATGGTTGACGATTTATCTACTATCTATAGATGTCGTAAATGGACAAATGCTATTGCTTCTGTTCCGAGTGTGGGAACAGGGCGCCGCTGGCTTGGCGCTTCTTCATCGCCGTGGTGGCGCCCTGCGATATCTTCATGATGTTCGGTGGTAGCGGCTTCTTGCGATCCGCCTCCCATTCGGCTCGATGGAGTCGCTGGCGGTGCTTGTACATGTTGGCGTTGGAAAAGAACGTCATGGGACAGTTGGGACAGGTGTAGAGCACTTCGCCGGTGTGCGTGGACGTGTGTTCCTGTGGATTTGAATATGTGCATGAACTTCAGCTTCGTTGGTTATTAGTTTCTAGGGCTTACCCTTAGATCCTGCGGTCGTTTGAAGGCCTTTTCGCACATCCCGCACTTGAACTTCCGCTCGCACAGATGGTTGTGGTAGATGTGGCGCTTGAGGGCCCTGGAGTTGGTGGATGTCTTGTTGCAGATATGACATCGATGCTCGCCACCCGGCGGCTCGTGCACCGTGTTCATGTGCTGCTTCAGTCCGGACAGGTGGCGCAGCCAGGTGCCGCAGATCTCGCACTGGACGGGATCGGGCTTGGGCCGCGGCTCCTCGGAATGTTCCAACTCATGATGCTTTTTGAGATTCGTTTGGGAGCGTAGCGTCTTGCCGCACTTATCGCAGATGATGGCCGTTTCCGGGTCGTGCATGTAACGCAAGTGCTCCTTCAGCTTGCGCTCCGTTGGAATCCTGAAAGCGTTAAGAGATTAGTTCCGAAATCGGCTATATGGGGCACCCAAAAAGAATACTCACTTCTTGTTGCACTCTGGACAGGAGAATTTGAACTCAGACTTGGGCACATGTTTGGACACGTCGTGGTACTCTATAGCCGCCTTGGTGGTGAAGCTTTTAGGGCACTTCTCGCACTGGTAGACCCGCTTCTCCTTAGGCTCTGTCTTGACCTCCGGATTCGTGTGCGTTTGTTCGTGAATTTCCAGGGTGCGCGAGTCCTGGAACACTCGACCGCACTCCGAGCACATGAAGTGATCCGGGTTCTTGTGGACCAGCACATGCTCCGCTAAAGTTTTGCGTAAGTGAAACTTTTTTCCGCAGCACTCGATGAAGCCCGAATCTATGTTGTGGGAAACACGCTGATGTCGTCGCATGTCCGCAAAGTTTTGCACCAGCAGATTGCAGACGGAGCAGGGGAACTTCTTGAAGAACTGCAGGATAATCTCATCGTACTCGCTCTGTTGAAGCTTCCGTCGCTCGATCTCATCGCGGCTTAGGCGAACGGGTGGAACCAGAGGCTTCTCCCGCTTTCGGTACTTTTTGGGTTTCACCACCACCCGCTTCGGAATTTCGGCGTACCGCTCTTCGGGCTCTATGTCGGGCAGGCTGTGGTCGGAATCGTCGCCACTGCTTTCACTGGAGGAACTGGAGCTGTCGTCCGTCCCCAGGACAGCCTCGGCAGCTACAAACTCCGTGTCATTATTGTCTCTGCAATCGTCATCGTTCTCATCGGAGTCCAGCTCTTTTTTGGGAGAATCACGGGGCTCCGGCTTGGCTTTAGGCGGACGGCCACGTCTCGTGCTTCTTCGTAGCGGACGACCCTTGATTGGTTCGCTAACCTTTGCTGCTCCATTGGAGTTGCTCTTAATATCCGAGGACACAAAATCAGCTAGAGGTACATCCGAATCACTGTCCAGTGGCTGCTCGTTTTTAATGCGCCGCTTTGCAAGAGGAGAACCTTCGGCTCGGACACCCAACCGCTTAGCGACGGTTTTGGTCTCCGTGTTAACAGGGTCCTCCAAAAGTTCCACTTTGGGCAGAGGTTCCAGTTCGTTCACCTCTACTTTGACTTCACTGGGCGCGAAGAACCCTTCGGCCAAGGCGTCCAGCTCCACAGAGTACAGCGGGTTAATGGCATCCTCCGTTGCGCCGCAAAACTCAATTGGCACGCTCTTGGAGTCACTGCTTCTCTGCTGGTGCAGGCAGGAAACGCGCTGGTGGAACTCCTCGAAGCTGCTGATGCAGTTCCAGCATTCCCGGCAGATCGCCGCATCACTGTCCGCTGTAAGGATCTGCGGGGGAGGGAAATATGAGTCCTTAAACACCCGAACTTGCGGTTATGGCGCACAGCTTACCTCCGAAAACGAAAAGTGCTTGTTGATGGTCGCCCTAATGTTCAGACGGATGCCCTCTGCGGACTGCAGTCCGTAGCCGTCGGAGGAGCAGGCCAAACAGAGCACGCAGGCCGTCATGATGTAACCAGATCCAGTGGGAAACCTCTAATCCTGCTCCATTTCCACTCAAAACTTTTGTTTACGATTTTGCAAAAATTTGTTTTCGTCCAATGCAAAGGAGAGTTGTCAAGTGCGTGGAAGGAAAGGCTCTTAACCGATATTATCGGCATCTATACAATAGTCATCGTCACTTGTCCAATAAGTTCGTTGTGGTCTTTAGAATATTTATTTGCAATAGCTCCAAAAGAGTCCTAAAATGACTATAATAATAAAATAAACTATATAATAAACTATATAATTAAGATTTTATAATATTGAAATTACTCTAAATTGAATTATATGTTATATTCATTCCAGAAGGAAGACTAGACACTAGAAGTAAGTATTTTAAAATGTTCAATAAAAACAATAATACAATGATTTTTAATTAACAAGTTTGCCGATTTACAAATCTGAATCGGAAAATAAATACATCTCACGGTAAGACCATTCAATTTAAATACCAAAAAAAAACAACAACATGATCATTGATTAGTATTTTTATTTTCTATAAAAACCCTAAACGACAACCCTAATAGAATGTCCTACCGCCTTTACATTCGCGCCTAGACGCTGTGGAAAGTGTATAGTGACTGGAATAATACCAAAACACGCACATTGCGAAGTCAGCTGTTGTTATTGCATAGTTAAATAAAGATTAAGAGTTTTAACGATTTGTATGCCATAGCTTAGACGTGTTCGACCGATAATGGGCAAGCTGAAGAAAAACAAGAACAACCAGAAGACGAAGAAGATGAAGCAACAGTGGCACAAGAAGGGGTTGGCCTCCGTCAAGGCTTCTGAGATCCTGCTAAAGCTGTCAGCGGTTGATCCCCAAAGAGATAAGATGGTAAGTTAGGGATTATTATTTTAGATGAAACTCCATTTTGGCGACATTTCCGAGTTCGCGTCGGTTTTACGCGCAGTTTCTGTTTTTCGGTGTGTGGTGACCAAGTGGTGGTGGAGGCTCTTTTGGGCAGTGCGCAATCGCTAGCGCCCAACTCCCCACATTCCCAGTGAATAGTGAAAAGTTCCAGACACATAGGTCCAGACAACTGAATCATCGCTGCCGCAATCAGCAAATCCGCATCCGAATTCTAGAGGCCAAAGTTTTACCCAATAACCCACCAAGTATGGAGAAGATCTGGAAAAAGGTGTGCGAGCATCACGATGTGCCCGAGCAGGTGGCCAACGAGTGGTTTGCCCGCATCCAGCAGCACCTCAGCTCCGAGGATCCCGCTCGCGCCTATCATAATTGGCAGGAGATGATGCAGCGCAAGGAGCCGCATCTGGCTGGCGTAGCCGATCCCAACATTGTGCTGGCTGCCTTTTTCCAGTACTATCATTTCGATGGCAACCGTAGCTGTGCCGAGCAGAATTGCGAGGTCTTCGAGGAGTTTTGCCACGATGCTGTCATCGAGGATGTGAGTAGGAGTCTGGCTTAATTGTTCCTCTAAATCCGAAGTGTTTTGCCTTGAACAGGACCGCGCCAAGAGCCTGGTCTGCAATTTGTTGGGGCGCAAGACTCCAGAGAACCAATTAACCTGGTGCCATGACGACGAGGCCAATTTGCTGCAGGATGTGGACTTGGTGGTGCTTGCGTGAGTATCTATCTATCAACCCATCCTTCGCCCAATTCATCCCTATTTTTAACTACTCAAGTTCTTCGCCAGAGGAGTATAAGCACTATACAACTTTACTCCGCTCGGAGTACGCAAATCTGGATGATGCCACTTACAAGGCCATGCGCATCAAGGTGCTGGAGACCCTGCTGATGATACCCTCAATCTATGCCACCGGGGACTATCATGACAAGTACGAGGAGTTGGCCCGCACCAACATACGCAGCGAGATCAACGATCTTAAGAAGCAATAGACTGGAGTTGGAGGAATCGAAATGCGACGGGGCTGCTTTGTTTACTGCTGTTAAGTTGTGTACTTACTGGCCGTTTTACCTCGTTTGACTGCAAGGCGTTCGTGTAACAGGGAGCAACTTTCTCTGCCATGCATCTATTTAATTTTACTTTTAAGTCAAGTGTATCAAAATCATTTTCCTAGTTAGTGTGTACGCCTAGATATATACGTAAGCCCTGTAGACTCCAGCTCATAATAAACTTGATGTAAATGAAACCAAAACATGTAGTTTTTCTAAAAGCACTTAAAGAACCAAAGAAATATAAAATCGCAGTAAGTAGGAAAAGTAATGGTAACATTTCGATAATATTAAACAAGTCATTTTTATTAAATAGGTAGCAACACAAGAAACAGCGGTCTCCAGTACCAGCGCCGAAATGCCAAGACCAGAAGGGTTCAGAAAGTTCAAAGATGGCAAATCCAAGGTAACTCATAGAGACCTCCTGCAGAATTTACCAAAACGACTACAACGCGAGGCTATTCAAAAGAAGAAACTTGATCGTGAAATGGTTTCGAAGCTACTGAGTTCCATTAAGAAAAAGTACAAAGTCCAGAGAAACCCTCGGATTAAGCGAAGATTGGACTTTCGTCGAATGGAATCACCGAAAAAGATTCCCTTGCTTCCTTTACCAAAGTTCTACAGACCTCTGAAGGTAAACATATTAAGGCATTTAGATATTTTGTTTTTCTGATAAACTAATTTAACATTTAGAACACGGAAAATGCTACTATAGTTATAAATGAGACCATTGAAGACGGTGAAATCATCGAAGAGTTACCGAGCAGCGACGACGATGACTGCGTGTTGCTGGAGACTCCAAATGTCTCCATAAATATTGATGATGATGAAGATGAGCACGGTGATGAGTCCAACCCTAGTGAGACACTTTTTAAGGACTGTCAGCGTCTGGCCGAGAGCATATCAACACCGAAGATATTTAAAGATTGCAAAGGCGAGGCTGCTTTACGTTTAAAAACAAAATCAGTAAACAAAGTTTGGTACTCTACAATTACAAAGACAAGACCCACCATCATCTTGGCTGATAGCCCTGAACGAGTGCCCAGTACAGTTCCAGACAACAACGATTCAGTAATAATTATAGAGGACTCAGCGGGGTGTATTGGTGGAGAAGACTTCATCAAAATCCCCTTATGCAGTCCGCCGAAAGGCATGAAGAAAAGTAAGAAGTTAGCAGAAAAGCCCGAAAGAAAAAGCAGTCGGATGAACAACAGCTTATTCACTTCTTCCGAAAAGAAAAAACTTGGACATTATAACAGCAACACATTTAATCCCTCCGAGGAGGAAGCAGTGACCAGTAGCAGTAGCAAGCCAAAAACGAATAAGAGAACTATTATCATCGACGGTAGCAATGTGGCCTTTGCGTAAGTTCTCTAGTCGAGGCAAACCCTCTTTATATTTATTAAATCTTTTGTTAACAGCCATGGAAACTCGAGATTGTTCTCTGCAGAGGGAATCAAGTATTGCGTGCAGTACTTTGACAAAATGGGCCATAACGTCAAGGCTGTAATTCCAATGTTTCGGAAGAACTTATACAAATCCTCGAATCCTGAAATTTTGGACGAGTTGCACAAGGAGGGAAAGTTAGTTTTTACGCCATGTAAAAATATTCCCGGAAAAATGTCATCAAGCTACGATGATCGGTGAGCATACTAGATGACTATTTTACTTCAGAAAAATGTAATATATACGATTGCCCTTTCAGCTTTATTTTGCAGTTGGCTTACGAATGCAATGCCGCTGTTGTTTCCAACGACAACTACAGAGACCTGATTGATGAATGTCCCGCCTTCAAAATGATCGTGCAGAATCGTGTCCTTGGCTACACGTGGTGCGACAATATTTTCATACTTCCCAAAGATCCGTACGGCCGCTGGGGACCCACACTAGATGAAATTCTGCGTTGCTAAAGCCTGTGGCTATTTAGTTAGCTATGGCCTTTTTTTGTGTTTATGTAAAGATTTATTTTGTTCCATGTTAAAGATTTTGAGTTACTAGATTAATTGGCCGTCCATCCATTTTTCTCTGATATTATCTTTCAAGGTTTGTGAGGTTGGTCAGAACTCGAAATTAATTTGCGGCACTCACGTATTTTTCATGCTTTGAATAGTTTTCTATCTGAAAATTGTATTTTCGAATGCATAATACTGTAAATACGAATGGGGCGAATTAATTAAGAATATAAATGTAAGTTTCGGCCCGAACTGAAATAGTTCTCGAGGACAAAAATTTATTTACATAATAATACAACTGTACATGTGTGTATGGTGTATAAATAAGAATAAATGTAAGATTTCTTTGAAACGAAGTTGAGTTAAACCACTGGAGGCTGGCCGTTGACCAGGAACACGGTGGTAGTGGTCGACGTGGTTGTAGTGGCTACGTTTGCCTCGTAAACCGGCGGTGGTTCGTTGATTCCAGTAGTCAAGTTGGGGTTGCTTGCCTCCAAACTGGTGGCTATGGTTAGGGTGCTGTCCTGCTTTCGATCGCTGAAAGCTGCCTCATCGTAGCTGGGCGGCAGATCCAAGGTCTTGGGCAGCACACTGATCTCGTCTTGGGTGTTTACGCAAACGTTGGTGGCTCCGCGGGAGCTGTCGTTGCAGTTGTTCGTCACATTAATCTCCATTTGGCGACGGGCTGCGTAAAAATAGACACCAGGATTGCTTTAAAATGTGCTTAAGGTTTGATTAAAACAGAATTATTCTTAGCCATATTTATGCTAACTTTTTTTATATTTTCATGAATATATCAAAAAAATATATATCTGACAGCTTGCTCTTTTGAGTTTAAATACTACATACATTGCTAGTACAAAGTTTTATAATTGATAATGCATGTAAAATTATTTTTCTTCAAAAATTAGATCCAAATATTTTTTAACCATAATAAAAAAACAAGAGAGAACGCTATAGTCGGGTGCCCCGACTATCAGATACCCGTTACTCAGGTAAAGGGAGTGCGAGGGAGATGGAGATAAAAACTTTGATCATGCATAACTTTTTAACGAATGGTCCGATTTGAAAAATTTCTTCTACATTTCGATAGGTATTGATAAACACAATAAAACTGCATTTTTACTTTTCCGAAATATTTAAAATTTTAAATTCGTGTATAAGCGATTGTGGGCGTCAGAGGGGGCGTGGCACCATTTTGAAACAAACTTGCGCTGCGTAGGAACTCCTAAAATCTACATGCAAAATGCCAATCTTCTAGCTTTTATAGTTTCCGAGATCTCAGCGTTCATACGGACAGACAGACAGACAGACAGACAGACGGACAGACGGACAGACGGACATGGCTATATCGACTCGGCTAGTGACCCTGATCAAGAATATATATACTTTATAGGGTCGGAAACGCTTCCTTCTAGCTGTTACATACTTTTGCACGAATACAATATACCCTTTTACTCTACGAGTAACGGGAATAATAAGTAACAACTAATGATATATGTTATTAAAAGATGAATTCATTTGATTTGAATTAACAGTAACCGCCCTGCTGTGCTCTGTTAACCGCTTCATGTTAACCGCTTGCCAATGGCGCAGTCAACTATGAATAAGGGGTTGTGGATAAGTAAAACTAATATTGTTAAGGCATTTCTTATATTCAGCATGCACCTAGTTCCTCCGACAAGATTCCTATTTATTAAATAATGGTTTTGTTATTTTTAGTAAATTAAAGCCCTTTTCTAAGACCCTGGCTACGCCCTTGAACTTCGCTGTTGGGTCAGCTGCTCTGACGTCAGGCAAACAGCTGTTGCCGCCACGAAAAAGTTCGAGCGCTTCAATTTAATCACAGACTTTGTTATTACAACACCTACGCGCCGTCGAAAACGCGGCGCCACCTGAAGCGCACAAAATCGAGTAAGTGAAACTGTTGGCAGGTATTCCAAGGGAGCCGCGGCTCACCTTCATTCAGATGTTTACATAATGACGCTGGCCAAATCGCCGAGGTGAAAGTTTGCGCTGCATGTGGAAATGTAAATGTGGAAAATGTAAATGAAAATGTTTGCCGATATGCAACAGGTTTAGTGGATTCGATTTGCCCAAAATCATTTGGCACAGGGCAAAGTTCAAAAAGTGACTCACTGACTCAGTTAACCGTAAAAACTTTGCTGTTAATCGGAGGTGAAAGCGCGGAGGTTAATCGCAATTGCCACCTGTTGATATGGCACACCACACTGAACCCTCTCTGTTTTTCAGACGGAGGAGATGGCGCTGCGTCGGTTTCTGGGTTACGGCGTTGTGGGTGCCGGACTGGTCTCCGCCGGCTGGAGCCTGCACACCAACGACTACGACCCCAACTCACTGGGCATCGTCCGGCTGTCTCGATCCGCCGCCGCCGTCGTGGATGTGGCACTCACCTACAAGCGGGAGCTCTACTACAGGAAATGGGACAAGGAGACGCCCGAGTACAAGGCCGAGAAGAGCCGTGTCCACAAGATAGCTGCCGAGAAGCTGCTCCAGTTGATCTGCATCAACAAGGGCGTCTATATTAAGGTGGGTCAGCACATCGGTGCATTGGAGTATCTGCTGCCCAAGGAGTTTGTGCAGACCATGAAGGTTCTGCACTCCGATGCGCCGCAGAACCCCATCGAGGACCTGTACAAGGTGATCAGGCAGGATCTGCGCTGCAATCCGGAGGACATATTCGACAGCTTCGAGCGGGAGCCACTGGGCACTGCTTCACTCGCCCAAGTACACAAGGCCCGCCTTAAAAGCGGCGAGGTGGTGGCGGTCAAAGTGCAACATCCCTACGTCAAGGGCAACTCCCGAGTGGACATGAAGACCATGGAACTGGCTGTCAATGTGCTGGCAAGGATATTCCCTGACTTTAAGATTCACTGGCTAGTAGAGGAGTCCAAGAAGAACCTGCCCATCGAACTGGATTTCCTCAACGAGGGACGCAATGCCGAGAAGGTGGCTAAGCAGTTCGAGAAGTACTCCTGGCTGCGGGTGCCCAAGATCTACTGGAAATTCAGCTCCTCACGCGTCCTAGTCATGGAGTATCTGGAGGGTGGTCACGTCACGGACCTGGACTACATAAGGCGGAACAAAATTGACACCTTTGCGGTAGCCAATCGCATTGGGCAGTTGTACTCCGAGATGATCTTCCGCACTGGCTTTGTGCACAGCGATCCGCATCCAGGAAACATCCTGGTGCGGCGCACGCCAAAGGACAGCCTGGAAATCGTTCTGCTGGACCATGGACTATATGCCAACCTAACGGACAAGTTCCGATACGATTACTCCAATCTCTGGCTGAGCATCCTCAACGTGGACCGCAAAGCAATGCGGCTTCATAGTGAGCAGCTGGGCATCAAGGTATTTAGTTGGGAGATGTAGACGAACCTTAACCAATCTAACTATTTCCTTGCTTACAGGGCGATCTGTACGGTCTGTTTGCGTGCATGGTGACGGGACGTCCTTGGGAGACGGTGATGCAGGGCCTTACCAAAGTCAAATATTCCAAAGAAGAGGTGCGTCAATCGAAGCTTAATCCCTCACCAGTTACTCATTGTTTTCAATATTGATTCTGCAGAAGAATACGCTGCAGAACAACACGTCGCTGGTGCTGCCGCACATTTCCGACGTTCTAGAGCAGGTGGACCGCCAAATGCTGCTCATTCTGAAGACCAACGACTTGATTCGCGGCATTGAGTCCACGCTGCGCACCCAGAACCGTATGACCGCATTCTGGGTCATGTCGAAGTGCTGTGTGCAATCCTCCTACGCCGAACAGCGAGCGCAACAGGCTGCCTCCGGCTCCTCGCGAATCCTTTGGCTGCGGGTGCGCGAGCGATGGGAGCTTTTCAAGCTTAACTGCTACTACCTCTACTTGGGACTGATTAATTTTGGTTTCCTCAAAGCACTCAAGCAGGTCATTTAGTCTTAATGTGGTTCCCCAATTAAAAGTACAAAACTCTGGACGAGCCTGGAAAGGGAAATTACCTCGTTGTCTCTGCTGGGCGAGATTCCTGGTCGTTGTATTCTGTTTACGTTTGGCGCTCTTCGGAGAAGAACAAGTGAATCATTAGCAGGAGAAGAAGGTGTATGTATCAGTTCGGATTGGCTTACCACAATCATAGCCAGAGGAAAGGATATGACGAAAAAGAAGACCAAAACAACGTAAACAACATAGCTGGGGTAAAAGAACATGTATGGACCATTGTTGATATACGGGTCGACTTGCGGACCGACTGTTATGTAAGTCGGGTATTTGGAAGTCGAAGTCGTTCCTTCGGTGGTGAGTGTACTGTTTAGCACCTCAGTAGTTGTACTCAATAGAGTGGTGGCCATGGTGACCGAGGTGCTTATGGCAGGGGCCATGGTTAAGTTAACTACTATACCGCACTAATTAATGTGCTTTCGGGATTGATCGAATTTAGATTCCACTTTCCTTCGGAGACCACCGTTCTCTGACAAACTGACGAACCCGACTAACATGAACTACTGGCCACCGAATTGATAGGACATCCGGGCATGGGTCAGACACCAGGCCAAAAACCAAAAACCAAAAACACACATATTTGCTTTGTAATCATTAGCTGATAAGGTGACAAAACCAGTGTCGAGCCAGGGCTTTGTTTTTTGTTCGTGTTCGCAATTTATCTAATGAGGCGATATGATAAATGTGCGCAAATAGATATACGTCTGAACACACGCATAAATATATATTAATGTCGTCCATGATTTATGGCGGCAGTGAAACTCTCGTTCTCTCACTCATCTCAAGAACGAGTTCAGTGGCCCAACTGGGGCAAATATTTATGTTTGCTCTCCACAAATGCCCCACCAAACACTCACCTTGCTCCTCCTTCAAGCGCAGCGACATCGAGTACGAGCGGCAGGCAATAAGTAGCACCTGGAAAGCGAAATTTAATACCACTTCGGGAGGAACTGAATTGGCCGAAATGGGGCACTCACTCGCAGGAGGAAGAGCAGGAAGCTGAGGACGCACAGGACCAAGAGCACGACCCCCAGATTATCCATTTCGGTTAAATGACCCAGAAGATGACCCACCGAATGAGTTGTTTTGGTCGAAAACGTAAACCGTGATTCACTCTAAAGCCTAAGGCACATGTCAAAGCGATAAGATATGGCGTGTGGCCCGAACTCTGATTACATTTTAAGCAGTTGATGGACTTTTTAGCACCTTTGTCTCCGGCCACAGGGGATTCCTGGCAGACTAATGAGCGAACTGGGCCAACTGCCAGCAACTTACCAAATGGCCAACTCTCCGATGGTGCAGGCCCAGTTATCTCGGCCAGATTGCATTTAATGTTTGTGCCGGCTGTTATCTCCGGATTCTGTCCGTCAGTCAGTTGTTAACGCTTAATTGAAGCTAATGGCCGTTGTTGGCTTTGTGTGCCTTCACATTCCGGCCAAAGAACGACCCCTGACCCTTGGCAACCGACAAAAAAAAACTGGAATCGCAGACGGAGTTTCTTTTCCAACACAAATATATTTCCAATGTTTCTCTTTGATTTGAAATCAATTGAACGAATGAAAAGCATCACACGAAAATTCTTAAATACTTAAGCGCTACCAACATCGAGCCTTTACATAGATTTAGAGATACATATTTTGTTGAATTTTCAAATAGTTTTGTTGTCAGATTACGGGCTAAATAATCCCATTGTATTTCGTTTTGGTTTGCAATTCATTGCAACTCGAATAGATTCATATATGAATATGAAATTGGCACAATTTGTTTTTCATTGTTTTTGCATATGTGGTTTATATTTACTGATAATCGCTGAAACGTTTCTGATTTTCGCTAGTGCTGGCTGCAATTGAATTTCCGCTGTCTCAATTGAAATTGCAATTCGCAATTAATTTATTTACGATTTGTTGACCATTTCGTCACGCGTTTGCATAATGTCCACTATATACACAAGTATATATTGCGTATTTGTATAGGATACATGGCAGCGAAAGCTTTCCTGTTAACCAGTAAAACATTTTTATCATTTCTCATCCTCTATTTGCATCGGAACTTAATTGAAATCAAAATAAGAAAATAAATGAAAGGCAAACACCGGCGGCGAGTGTGTGTCCGCATACAATTGGCAGCCGCTGTAAGAGGTGTCAGTTGCAATTAATGGGCTCTGACCATTGTTAAACTTTAATTAGCTGCAGTGTCCGAATCCTGATTGGGTGGTTCCCCCGCACCTTGTAGTTCGTCACCTGTGTAAATAGAAATGGGGAAAAGTAAATAAAAGGCGGGGGCGACATGTTTATTCTATGGCTAAGTGGAAATATGCATATGCATGCTCACTCTCGCATAAAAATCACACACGAAATTTATTTTAATTTTTATGCACGGTCTGTGCTCATAAAAGATTCATAGACCTGTTTTCTCTCCGGGCTTTTCGCTCCTTTCGGCTTAAATTATGCCTGCGAGGAGGCTTCCTTAAAGATATCCCCCATCCTCAAGATGATACAACTTTTGTACACAGCGAAATTGGTTTCAAAAGATAAACTCACGTTGACATTTTAATTAATTTATCCCCGACTATGTCTTGTTAATAGTTTTGTGTTTCCTCCGAGTTTACAATGTAAACTGAAAATGCCAGCCATACAAGACCTTAATCAAATAAATACATATGAATACAAGCCCACACGCACAAGGTGAGACTGTGTGGAAATTGTAGCAGAAACACACCGCACAAATCAATTTGCATAAGGATAGAACTTTCCAACTTTTAGAATCGAGAGAAAACTTTGCTTTGTGGCAGGCACTGTAATCAAAAGCGATGATGGGTAAGCCCATTCATTGCTGGTTTTATTAATAAAATCAAATATTTGTAGAAAAAATAATAAATAATAATCCAAAAATATAATACGAAATTGTCAGATAAAGTTGCGTTTTTAATTAACTGATATCTTGAGAATAATATTCTTTATAATAATATGAAAAAATTAATATGAAGTTTTATCTTTGCCATCTTTGTCTGCCTTGAACATTTTTTGGTCAAAATCTCCTGCCTTGCATAATTAAAAAAGAAAAATCTTCCCTTCACTATTGTTATTTTCGGTTTTGTGTCAGCAACAGGCTGCAGATATCAGTCCACCTGTCAGTCTGTCAGCACGTATATCTAGATTTGTGGAACCAGAAGATATAAAGTCTCTCCCCAAAAGTGTAAGCTCTGTTCAAAATTAAATTTTGAGGTATCTGGGAGTCGAATCTGTGGCACTTAGGATTCCTCCCGCCCCCCGTGCGTATGTGTATTAAATTTGAAATTCAAATTTATGAAACTGCAGTAGAAGAGCGCTCGTGTCTGATTTTCATCTCAGCAGAGGAGCTCGTTTGAATCTGTGGCATTTGCTCGATGCTTTAACAATTAGATAGCATACATTTTGGGGCAGGCCAAAACTCGTAAAAAAGGGGGAAACTTTCCTCGTGGTCCTTTTATGTGGTGTAGGCTATTTTTGAGGACTACAGTCGAGTGTGGAAAGTTGCTCAGCTGGAATCAAGTTGTTAGCACAATTAGCAGTGGGCGTGATGGAGGGGGCGTGGCCGGTGGCGGCTTTCATTATCGAAACGTGCTCTCACTTTGTCCATGAATGTTGAGTGAAATTAATTGCCGGCGGGCGGGAAAATGCCGCCCCAGCGATTGCACAAAACTTTTGTTTGAATAATTTCATTAAGATTAATTTTGGCAACAAAGGATCTGGAAAATTATAATTTATAATTAGCAGCCAGCGAAAGCGGTTCTGTTTGTTTTTCGCCCTGCTAACGGAGATTTTATTGAAAATTTTAATTATGATTTTGTGTGCGTTTTTGGCTTTTTTCTTTTTTGGTTTTTAAATATTCGCCAAAAAGTTGTTGTGTGTACATGGGCCATAAATGAGGTTTTCCTGCCGCACAAACAAATTAAACTGAAGTCGAACTCAAAGCGAGGTCAGGCGAAAGAGAGCGAGTGGAAAACGCTGGACAATAAAGTTTAATGAATTACATTTTACGCGGCGGACGGGGGTCGAAGGACGAAGGACGAGCGGAAGGAGTGCCAGCTGCTGGTAATCCTTGGACAAACAGCCAGCGAAAGCGGAGCAAAAAGTCGAAAGGAAATGGAAATATGTCGACGGAAATGAGCATTGACGCCGCTGCCGTCCGATTGTCGTGACCCAGACATCCCAGTTTCGGGGTCCTGCCACCCGGAAGTCCTCTGCCTTTCCTTTGGTCAAGTCACATGCGCTGATTTCCCGACTGGGCGGGTCCTTCGCCCAACTTGCCATTTCATCATTGTCAACGGCCGCAGAACATCGAACAAACAATAAATATTGTAAACAATTTGTTTGGCCTGGCTGGGGAAATAGAAAGCCATGGCAAATATTTGCCCACGCCCGGAGCAGGCCGAAACGGAAATCGTTTCCTCCAAGGAGTTGGAGGCGGGCAGCAGGAAGGGGAGTGGCGGGGTGGTGGCTCTGTAAGCCCTTCGGGGCAATAAATTATCATCATCAGCAAATGGCAATGTGGTTCATCCTGTCGCCGCTCCACTTCCCCCAGCAATCCAGCAATCCAGCAGCCCGGCAGCCGCTCCCAATTTCCAATTGCCATCCGGTCGTTGCGATTCCCGATTCAGGACCCCAGGGCCCGCCAGTCGGGGACTTTGTCCCGGCCACGTAGGTAATGCGGCATTAATTAAATCAAGCATCATTAAGCGGGGGGCGTGGCTTGTGGGCGTGCTGCGGTCGGGCTCTAATGGCAATTGCATTCGGATTTGCAGTGCACCGTGGTTAGGAGCACTTTAGACCGGTTGAGCTGTCAATAGCAGACCGCAAGAGACTTCAAAGTTTGATTTGCTGAACTGCGGTTCATTAATTTAAGGAACTACTACAAGGAAAAACTGAAAAAATTATGATGGGCATCTAATTTTAAAGATGTAGTCTATAAGCATACACTTGGATTATATAAACGCTAATTTCTTTTAATGAAAAAATATTAAGAATGTTACTTTAATTGATTAATCTTAGTTTCATAGAATTGTTGGCATTATTTTCCATTTATCTTATTGTTATTATGTTCACTATTACTTTTGCTTTAGGTGCATGTGTTTTTGCTAGTTTTATTTGCCATTTGAATAGCCATGATATTGCTACCACTGTTCAAAGGGTAAATTGAATATAAAATCCTGCACACAAAATGTTTTAGCTTCTGTGGCCATTGCGTAAAATGTAATTTTGTGAGCACGGTTTTATGGTTGGCGCTTCTGTCTAAATGGCTTTCTGTGTGAGTGTGTGTGTGAGGGGATGGAGGGTGTCCAATTGGCCATGTCGGAAATTTCTAAGGTAAAATGATTTTTCAATAGAGTTCGGTCCCCCGTGGGCAGAAATTGCATAAGTAGCTGACATGGGCAGAGCGATGGGAGCCCATGTTTTTTGGGCAAGCACCCCACTTAAGTGCATTGTCTTTCAGCCAAGCGGAATTCCACTGGGCGCCTGGCAAGTGGCCAACAGCTGGCGCAGCTCTCGGGTGCCGCTCCTTCTGGGAGGAGGTTAAACAACAGCCAATGCACTTCGCCAACACCCACATATTCGAGCGCACACATTGGCAACATGTTACACGCAGTATTGTACACGGTAAAAAAATAGGGTGTTCTTTTGGGAGATTTAAAAAAATAATGATTTCGTTCGTTTTGAACCTCACTAACAGGCTAAGCTTTCGAAATTATTGAACAATTTACATACATAGCCATGTGTAAATATTTGAATTTTAAATATTTCTTTCCAATAAAATTCTTTAACATTTTGTAAGGAAGTTATTAGAAGAGCATTTCTTTAAACTGATAATATAAGGCACTCAATATTTTCTTCTATAACTTCGCTAAAAAACTTACAATTGATTGACAATAAATATTCGAATGCACTTGGTCTTGTGGTTAAGAATTTTAAAAGAAAGCTATCATTCCCATGATGCGGTAAAAAAATAAATCAAAATCGCCATTTTCCTTTATTAAGTATTAATAGTTTTGGAACTTAAAACAAATCCTTTTAAACATATCCAAGACAAATGATTTCAAATGCTTTTATTATATTCTTTCTTTGTTGGTATTTCAGTACTTTATCAATTTAAAAAGAAAATTCTTTGTAAATAACGAAAGATCTTTCATTGTAGACTTAGAAAAACAATTAAATTGTAATAGAGGGTCAAAATACTTTTCTCAGTGCAGCATCATTGTAGACATTAAGCCTCCGGGGCTTAGATGGTAGGCTTTGGACGCTTTGGCTGCCAGCGAGCAGCGGAGCATGGCCAAAAAGGGAGGGGAATGGGGGGGGAGTGGATAGAGGATTGCCAGCCGAGGAGCATCCTATTTATTGCCACCGCTTGTAGCAGTCATTATTCACTCGGCAAGGACCGGCTCTTTAAATTTCATTCGGTAAATGTAATTCGATTTAAGTTCCGCTCTCGATTTGCCATTTTTGCCGCTTGCCATTCTGGTGGCAATGAATTTTTCATAGTTTCAGCTTGGCTTTTGTGCTCTTTGTTGGGCTGCATTTCAATTGAATAAGCGGGCAAACAAAAAGTCCTGAAAAATAAAAAGCAGAGCAGCATGGAAAGTTTAATGCAAAAAAAAAAAACAGGGAGGAAGGGGATAAAAACAAACGGAAGTGCATGTTTTGCATATTGCTTTGAGCCCTCAACAAATATGGAAAATTTCCTGCTTCGCTGGGCGTGTGTATGTGCGAAAATCAAATTTGCTGGCCCTCAGCTTCCGTTTCGCCCCGGTTTTGCAAACCTCCAAACACCGCATTTCATTTGTTGCCAGCAATCGTCCATGCAAACGGCGAAACTTTGACTAAATGCAATAAACTGACCAAGTGCCAGGCCATTTTGCCACTGTTGCGGTCCAGAAACCCATCCATCCGCCCACCCAATCCCCCCCAGAATTTCGCTGGCCAAGCTTTGGACTAAGCTCTGCCAACTCAGCGGCATTTTTGTACCCGGCATTCATTGAGTTCAAGGGTGTAACAGATACTACGGTTCCTAAAAGTATTCATGATTTATGGACAACAAATATCTAGTTGTCTAATGGAGTAAGGCAAAAGTTTTTGAAACTGGAAATCTATTAACTCCAAGAAAGTTAACTATATTTTAAACGTAGGCCACAGTTGGAGATCCATTGGAATATATATTGCAAAGATTAGGAATTCAAAGTTTTTTATATTTATATTTTATCGATAACAGATCTCAAGTATTTGTTATTTTTAAACGATAGAATTTCTGTATGCATTGAAGATAATTCCATTTACCAATTGATATTCCAAAGAACACAAAAACTGGGTAACTCTAAGTCGACTTTCACCTTCCTTTATTTTGTTTCGCTTCTCTAGAATAAAATGCAATTTGCCCATTTTTGCATAAACCCCAATTTCAGTTTCACTCTCGCTGCCAGGAAACGAATGAGATATTGCTATAGCAATCTGCGAATGCGAGTCCGCACTGGATTTTGGCCAGCATCCATGGTTAGAGAGGAGCAGCAAAGCGCTTTGACCAGCGACAGGTGAAATCAAATCCCCCTGCCGGCGGACATTGGCCAGAGGATATGGTTGTCATACAGTGCTCAGGAATTCACGAAATGCCCCAAGGACAACACACGTAATACTGGCATGCCAGACACCTACCTGGATTTACGTGAAAGGACGCTCAGCTCCGGGGGCGGCATCTAACAGACTCAAATCGTTGAATGTTTCACAATTTTCCAGCACTTGGCTGCAAGTGGCGTTAATTAAATCAAAATCGATGGCCAACCGATGTCCCAGGGATTCTGGCACCGTGTGTGCGTCCGGGGAATCCCTTTTGAGCACCGGGTGGTAGTTGGAGTCCAGTTGGCAGCAGGGGATCCGGGGCACATCCTGATCCCGGGCTCCTGCCATCACCGCCTGCAGTTCCTCCGCACTGCAGTCGAACTCATCGTACTCGTCGTCCATCAGCGATTGCTCCGAGTAGCTCTCATCGTCGTCGTCGCAGTCAAAGTAACCGCTCTGTGAAAGAGCCAGTGAATTGGTGATTGGTTGGTCTTGCTTCAAGATTGAGCCCTTGATTGGCGGTGCCAAAGGAGAGCTATCGTCCCATGGATGGTGGTATTTTAAATAAAGATTGAGCTAACCTTTAACCATGTATATACAGCTTCAAAATAAAGCCTTAAGTCTTTAAGCTCCATAAATATAATGGACTCTTTAAATTAACAGATTCACACGTTCAGGGAATGCTGATCAAAAATTATCCTCATTTATAAAAAAATAAGCAACCAGCAATAGTTTAGTTTCGTTTGATTAGTAAATCCAAAAAATGGTTCTTCTCAAAAACTGACTTTTTTGTTTGTGTGGTTTTTGTCTTTTTAATTTGACTTCTTTATGATTTTAGCTTCAGCATATCGAACAATATAATCTGTAATTTTATCTTTTATAATATGAAGTTACTGCTAATTACTTAGACCCGTATATATAATTTATGTTAAAAGTAAATACATTGAATTTCAATAGGAAGTTAATCATATGTTGTAAAATCTTCTAGGGTGAAGTAATTCTAGTATGTGGTTAGTTTAGTTTTTTATTAAAAAAAAAAACAAAGAGTTAAACTGAAAATGTTTGAGATCCTGTTCTTTTAGAAAGTGTGGTTTTAATAGTAGACGGGTGAAAAGAGCCAGTGAATCAAGGCACAAGCTGGTATGACTGACACTATAAGCCCCCCTTCTTCTCCATTCTTTTGAACAGTTTTGAATTCTGGAGACCTCGGCTATATCCCATTATTCCCATTGTCACTCACCTGGCAGTCCAGGCATCGGCAATTATCACAGAGGCTGCAACTCAGGCCCAAAATGTCGGCTGCCTCCTGGTAAAGTTCGAAACTTGATTTCACCTGCTGTTGTAGTTGTAATTGTATTTGATGTTGTTGCTGCTGTTGTTGTTGTTGTTGCTGCTGCTGCTGCTGGCTGTTGGTCAGTGTTGTGTTGTTGTCCTCATTATGCACGCTCCAGTTGGTCAATTTATTCAGCTGCCTTCCGCCAACACCACCATTTCCATTTCCATTTCCAGCCTCTCGACTGTTGCTCTGATTTTTCAAGTTCCCACCATTGTTGCTGTTGTTGTTGTTGTTGTTGTTGCTGTTGTTGCCGGTGGGTGGTGGCTCCGCCTCATTGCTGTCGAGCATGTTAAATGAAAGTTTATTTAGCTTTTGGTTGACTAAACTAAACGCGTATCAAATAGCTGCAAGTGGCGCGGAAGGACTCACAGCGATTATAAAGGACGAGGAGTGGAGGAAGTAAAGCTTACACACCACCCCACTTCCCCCGTTCAAATTTATATAAAGTGGAGGGGGGATTGTAGCCCAGGGAGCAGTTATGGTAACTGATGTGTTCAGTACATGGAAATTAAACCTCTGTATATCAGTTTCATACTAGAAAATAAACCAAAATACTAAATTCTGCAGCAGCCACAGCATGAAAAAAGAGTTTTCTGACGTGAACACAAAGCCTTTGTGTTTCTAATTCCCACCCATATGGGATTTTCCATATCGATTCACCGAATATAACGCTTGCAAGAGTGTTTAAAGTTGGCCTATTTCATTCTCGTTAAATTTAGTATCCCCAAAGTATGCAATGATTTTTTATATTGTCAGGATTCCTTACTATTTGTTTTTACTAGCCAATAATCCAGTTTTAAATCATTTAAAATTTGTTTGGTATATTCCCTTTTTTTTAAATAAAGTTGTTCCATTAAACGAATAATACGGCTATATTTTTAAAATTTTTTCCATCTAACCAAATTTGTTAATAGTTTCTGTTAAAAGCTAAAATATCTCTTTGGAGTTTCACAACAATTTTGCTGTTGATTTTAAAACAGGGTTTTTATTTATATTTTGCTTAAGTCTTATAAATTCAGATTAAGGGAATAAGGTATAAAATTATAAGAATTCAATCATTGAACAAAATAAAAAGGTAGATGCAAAAAACCGCCAAAGACTGAGCGATAACAAAGGCACACCGATCGATGAAAGCGATAAATCATGGCGGTTGCAGTTTTGCAACTTTTCACTTCCACCGGTAGGCAAAAAAAAAATGGAAAATTAAAATAAAGCGAGCAATTTAATTTGCGGCGACAATCGGACATTGTCTCACAGCAGAATTTCCAGCTAGTGGCCACAATAAATTAAGCCACCCTTCGGTGGGCTTAAATGTGAGCTGGGGAGCATTTAAATTGCATCAGCGGAAAAGCAGGCTCCACGAGGCAACAAAAAGCGGCAGGAAAAATGCAAAAGTGAGTAACTTTGCACAACAAATTTCCGTAGTTATTTTGCGACACAAGTTGACGGAGTCATTCTTGTCAGTTTCGCTGGTGTCGCCATCCAGAAAGTTGATGAATGTGCGCCCGAGAATTTCCGCCGTGAAAATGCCTAAGAAAGAAGAGGGGAGTGCTCTGCATTTTTTTTCCGGGGGCCTGACGTTTACTAATTAAATGCGCACAGGGTACTAATAAATCAAAGCGAGAACCCGCCCTTTTTCCCTGATGCAATTAATGAAATTTTCCCAGCCGCCTTTGCCAGCGCAAATTTTCAGTGAGCGAACTTTTGACATCATTATTGCAAAAGGGGATAAGGCAGGTTTGCAGAACAAGGAGTGGGTCTCGAAAACTTTGCGTATGAGCGATGACTGGTGGAGGCAGCCTGGTGTGACTTGTAAGTGCAACTTGGGCATTAAGTTCCCCAGAATATGATTATTGCACTTCAATATGTACATTTATGGGCTGGGCCCTCGCTTTTAATCCACTTTTTAAGCCCTCTTTAAGCCCCAATGCTTTCGCCTCACTTTATGTTTATGCCGAGCGCGTTAATTTTTCAATTTCGCAAATGACTGCTGGGCGGAAAATGCGGAAAAGCAGCAGGAAAATGGGGTGAGCAACTTTGCTAAGCGATGATGATCAAAACTTATGACTTCGTGAACAACGCCGCAAAGTTTCGCCGTTGCAACAAAGTGTCCGCCGACAGATAATTGAATGCGCTTAAAAGCCGCAGCAAAAACAAGAAAATCGCATTTGGCCATTAAAAAGCCACCAGCAGGAGATATGAGAAATGACCAATCGATATGAGGAAAAGTACGTTGGATGGTTCCAATGATTTGCCCGGAAATAAGTGGCAACTAACGCCAATTGCTGCACTTCAATAATTAATTAAGAAATAATCGAATGCCTGCGACTGCTGGAATTCGAACAGCTCTCAATCAACTTAATGAGAAACCACTTCGGCATGGCAACTATGACCGCAGAACCACCATCGCACCACCACTACACCACCACACCACCGCACCATCACTTGTCCCCTTAGATTGCCATCATAAAAACTTGCCACAGTTTGCAGCGCGTTGCAAGATGCCTTATAACATTTATGGGAATTTATAAGTTTTTGCGGCGGCGAGAAGATGGCTCCGCTGACACTAACCCACATACTGGAACATACAACTACACTCGAAAAATAATGTAAAAAAAATATTGGGAAATATTTTCTGTGTAGATGAAAGAGTAATGGTATTTCTAGTATAACAATGTGACAGAGGACTTTGAGAAAAGCAAGGACATACATTTGTGGCTGCTCCTTATTTCCAGCAAAAATGCAATATAAGTAGGTTGTTTGATAAGTTCTTACAACTCTTTAGTTCATACAATAATAAAGTATTTTAATTAAAGTTTTAATGACCGTTGTTATGTTTAAAGATGAGTGTTTTGGGCCAATACTGCAAATTTCCGGTTAACATATGAACTATTTTTGTATGAAATTTCTGATGAATATATTTTCTGGCACCTATTTAACTTTATCTTTATATACAGCTGGGTTTTAAAAAGTTGTAATATTTTAAGGTTTTGCAATGTTCATATTTAAATCAATTTTAAAAATATTTCTGTTTAGAAATTAAACCAGTAGCAGTTCTTTAAATTTATTGGCAAAAAGATTTCTTCTACAAGTCAACATTAATAATTGCCTTTAAGGATACTGCTATTATTTTGAGCCCAGGTGTATATCAGATTTCCGCGAGTGCCTGGGTGTTACATACCTGATGGCGCCAGCATCTTCCGCTGCTCCGGCGTTGCTGCGCCATTTTTCTTCTTCGAGATATTTGAGAAACTTTGTCTTCTTGGCAATAAGCGCTGATTTGACATTGGTGCATTTCTTCTTCGGCAACAGAGGGAGGCCACCTGGCCCAGGTCCTCCTGGTGGTGCTCCTCCTCCTCCTGTGGAGGTAACCACTCCCGCTGGGCCATCGAGCGATTCGCCACTCCGGCTCCGATTCCGGCCGTTTTGGGTTACTCCGCCTGCCGCTGACAGGCGGCTATTGTTCGGGTTGCTATTGTTATTGCTGCTGCTGCTGCTGCCGTTGATGTTGCTGCTGTTGATGTTGCTGCTGTTGGTGTTGCTGCTGCTGCTGTTGTGGTTGCTGTGGGCGTGGGTGACATTTTGGCAGGCGACGCCGACGCTGCAATTGAACAATTTTTGCAGGGCCGCCGTTGCCGGTGAACACATTGCGGTTGACATTGATGTAGCGACAGGATTTACGTAGTTTGATGCGCTTCCCGCTGCCGCATCCATGGCTGTTGTTGTTGGTGTTGCGGCTGCTGCTGTTGCTGCTGCTCCTGCGGCACTGCCAAAAGTTTTGAATTTATGCTGCAGGACGCCACTCGAGCAAGTTGCCTCAATTGGATTTGCCGCTCTGCTCCGGCTGCCATTTATTTCACGCTTTGTTGCCGCATATGTGCCATAGTCCTGTCAAGATGGTAGATATATTTGGGGCGAGAGGACCAAAAAAAGGACGAAAGAAGCTCAGATAGTTGTGCAAGTGGATGGCCCAATAAGTGGACTTGGACCCGCATCGCAAAGCACTCACCCCATATGCACCGTAGCTGGCATTAAGCACATAAATCGAATTTTGATTGCTGCACTGGAAGACCATGTCGTCCATCGTTTGAGCTGCACATAGAACGACAAAGAGGTTTGATTTATTTCAATTGTACTGCAAATCAATTTAATATGTTTTATATTGGATTTATTACAAATTGATGTCTTTAAACATTTCGTCAAATAAGGGTATCACAGCGACAAAGGTTACTACCATATACCTTTAAAATACAAATTTATTTTTGATGCAATTTTTACAACTATCACTTAATCATTTCATTTTCTTTATTCAACATAATCAAACATCAGTGGTAGTATTAAAAGATTAGAATATGTGAATCTCTACCCAAAGTCTGACCTATTGAAACCGTATCCCAAAGTAAGATTGGATTACTGGCTTTTTGGGGTCGGGTCGAAAAATGTTGCTTAACAAAATTATGCAAATTTAACATTGAAATCAAACAGCAGACGGCGTCTCTGTTTCAACTTTTTGCATTCGAAAAGGGAAAATGCCGGGGAAAAGGACACGAAGGGCGGTGAAAAAGGCGAAAATTTAATTTAAATTCTTATTGCTGCCTGCTGATTGTGATTGTTTGTGGGTGGATGGGTGTGTGGAGTAGTCGTGTTGCGGTGTTGTTTTCCTGCTTACCCATTGAGCTTTCAATAAATTTGGTTTCGTAGATTTCCTCGGCCGTTGCCGAGGAAGGTGTTGATTGCTGGCGGGATGCTGGATCCTTGCCCGGACGGATCCTGTCCAGCTCCTGTTGGCAATCAAAGCTGCAATTACCACCGCCGCCGTACACGTCGAATTGAAGCGGAAACTTATGCGCCTGCTGGAGCGTGTAAACGTTGACTGAGCGCTTCTCGTGGCCAACGATTCCGCCGATTCCGATTTCGCCTTCGATTCCCCGGATTCCGATTCCTCCTCCGGTGCTCCGCTTGGTCCTCCCGCTGGTCCTTCCAGAGCTGAGCCAGCTCGTTAGCCACAGGGATTGGATGTCTGTGAAGTGAAGGGGCACAGGCATAAGCAAATTTCAATTCAGATTTGTTCGGTTCACGCATTCGGTTTATTGTTGCGTTACTTTTGGATGGAAATGCGAAATGGTTAACTCGGCCTGGCCAAGCATGATAAAATTTCGTTTGAAAGGCAAGTTCATTGAAATGAACAGCCTTCCCTGCCGCCCATCCATCCATCCACCCACCCACTCACTTTCACTGGCAAACACGCAGAATAATCAAAATAATCCTTTTTTTGTTGGCCTGGCTCCTTGGGGCTTAGTTACGCAGTCCGGAGACCCTTCTATTGTTGGCTTAGAGAGATTGTGCGGCTCGGTCCGGCAGCAATTCCGACAATTCCGACAATTACGCATCGCATACGCAATATAATCGCCGTTGCCCAGGACAATCGACACAAGTGGAAGCCAAAGCCGAAGCCGTGAGCTCTGAAATCCTAAGCCTCGGTTGAGTGCGAACAATGACTGAAATGGAAATATGATTTCCGTGCAATTTATACTCGAACAATTGGTAAATGCACTGCATATTTCCACAGAAATGGCCACGTTGTTCTACTTAAATTAATTGTATAGATCTATTTTTGCCACAGTTTCCACTTATGATTTAATTGTTATCCAATTACTGATATTATATTGTGTTTTCATAGGCAAGCAAGAGCTCATATTCGTTTGTGGAATATAAAACGCTTTATTGAGGTGAAGCACCTAATTATAATTTGGAGCTGAGTTTAATGTGCTCTTTAATGATATACATTTATTTTCACTATTTATTATTAACATGACCAATTAAGCTGTTAATTAAATACATTAACTGACTAATAATAAACTGATGTTTATCAAGCAAAACCAAGAGCACTTAATTTTGGTGCAAAATTAGAGATACGAAAAATGCATTTAACTCCAAAACACGTGCATAAATATAAATGTAAGACTTAAATTATGCTTTCTTGTGGTAACATTGGAGCTGTTTTTAATAGTTTATTGCCTTTCTTGATTCAGCAATTGCAATATGCTGTTTTGTGTTATCCGATCCCAATCGAGAAATAATTTACATACATGTTGGTCTCATCATTCAAGATTTAATCATTATTAATTCAGCTCAACATATATCGAATATGCATACACAGGAGAAAACCTAGTGTTCATATCAAAAGCTTTAGGTGCGTAAAGAAATCTCTAGTGATTGAAAATCAATAAAAATAAATTATTTATATTTTCATATTCTCATATGTGCAAGACAATAATTTTGATTGTAGGAGGTAAAATTCAAAGCCAGTTTAACGTCATCTATTTATGTTTAGGTTATTTTGGATTTAGGCACAAAAAACCTTAAGTATTCTACACTTATAAGAGACTATTGTAATATTTATTACAAAGGGTTAAAGTAATATAACTGGAAAAAACAGTTCAATATTGCTGACCAATTTGTTAGACATTTTTTGAGCGTACATGTGTGCAGATGAACTTGAATCGGTGAAGCGTTTAACATTTGTATCCCTATGTGGCACTGCCGTAAATCCTGGCAGCCGCAACTTGGTGACCCCATTCATCAAAGTGTCGTAGCAGCTGGCGAGCAGAAATCTTTTGTCATTTGCTGTCAAATCGCAGGGATTTGATGAGGGGCTGGGGGCCATAGAGAAAAACTAATACGTGCTGGAAGTCAACAGAGCAACATGTAAAACATCGGGGAGTGATAAAAGTTGAATGGGTAGTGGGCGGAAATGGAGGTGGAAGTGGAAGTGGAAGTAGAAGGGTTCACCTGCTGCTCGTCGAGCATCTCTAATGAGCGGCAATAAAGCAAATGTGGCAGGTGACACGGGCACACACACGTATCAAACAATTTGCACATTATAATTGTTGACACGCCCCCCTTATGCGTGGCTATATGGAATATATAAATATGGTTGTGTGTTTATATATATATCCCTGTCGTATGCGTGTCATTAGTGGGCATCTGAATAGAGCCAGAAATCCTGCCTTGATTCCATTTTATTTTGTGCTATTTGTTGGCCATCACCTCCCCCCTCCCTTGCTCCATCAAGCTAATAATAAAACTTTTATTTATTTTGGGGATTTTCGTCAACTGACCGAAAGTAAACAAAATGCTGGCAAGCAAACAGGCCTACAGAAATAATAAGCCTGTATAGAAACAAGGGGGGGAGTGGGTGGTAAATGGTTGATGTTGCAAGGGGGAGGGGGGTTGGACAAGTGGGTGGCGTGTCCAGTGGAGCGTGGCATATTTGTCATAATCAGCGTTTAGGCATAAGCATAAATTTGAATGAGTGCGCACGGGGGAAGCGCAGGAACGGGGGTCAAGGTCCATATTGTATAGACATCCTTATCATACATTAGGCACTGGTATATTCCCCCATTCCCTTTTTAGACAGAGATGAGCACTGAAAACACATTTCCCATCACTGTGATTGTCAAGTGATTTTATAGAAAAAAGTGATTTAACTGCAGGTGTATATTTAGTTTTTTTGGAATTTATTTACAAAAAAAAAATAATGCCTATAATAAGTTTTAGAAACAACAATTTCTAATAATAATAATATTAAGATGCATCTTTTTTTATTATTTATGAAAATAAAATTAAAATAAAATTCTGAGCTCTTAAAGAAGATCCACAAGAAATAATAAAAAACTTGCAATACAAAATAAATTTGAATAATTTCTGTTGTTCCCCATTACTTTCGAAGTGTGTAAAAGTAGAGTTTAAACAGTACTTTGAAGTTTTGGAATCTGTCCCCTATCGATGGGTGAAAAATTCCGAGTACTCCACGCGAGCGTAAGCAAACAAAGAAGGACTCATCTATGCGGGGACATGACTGACCCGCACCCCAGGATCAGGAATTTGCGATTGACAGGAGCCGAGTTGCCGGCGGACTGGCTTTGTGAGCAAATATTTGACTGAGAAATTCCGGGTACTGCAGGAGGTCGCGAAACTCAAAAATGCGAGATGGAATGGGAGGACCGAGGCTATCTGGCCATGTCCATATTTGGGGGCCATAAATTTGATGTGTGCATAAAAAATGTTTTTCGATTTCCTTCGACACACATAAATTCTTGGCCCCGGTCACGTACGAGCAGGTGTTGGCCGCCAGCTCGGGTATTGTCTTTGGGCCACTTTCCCCGAGATCCTGTCGACAAGGCGGCACATCGCCTGGAATCAATAAGTGGGCCAGAACATTGTTTTCTCGTCCCCCATTGCCTACTTTATTTTTTTTTTCCATTTATTTATTGCGTTTTGTTGATTTTCGGCCAAAAAAAAAATCTAACCAAAACGTTTTCCGTTTGTCATAAATTTTGGGGGCCACGCTGCCCATGGAAACACATTTAAACAGAAATTTTAGCCGATTTGCTTTGTATGTTCTGGTATTTTTCCGAAGCTTGTTTTGCCGGCGATTGCATAATAACATCGTTTGTGGAATGGCCCACAATGGCAATAAATTAGCATTTTATATGGAATGTGGTTTCGGCGCGTGTGAGTGTGTGTCCTTTTCCACTATGCAGTTTTCTAAGCCTTTTATGGCGCGATTATCGGGCAGAAACATTTTTGGCATTCCAATAAGCAGTTATTCAAAGCGGATTTGACCGGCCCCAAAGGATCCGGCTCAGGATTTACTTCTCGCAAAGGACTCCTCGCAGATGCCTCAATTTATGTTGCATACATTCCGGTGCCATTCAATCTCTCAGTCGAACCGAAACGGCAAATATTTATGAGGTTTTGCATTCAGTGCTCTGACTCTTGTTTATTTATTTTAATTATAAACTCATACAGCAAAGAGAGCAAGTTAAATTGAAATTCTGCATGGCAGGATAACAGGAATATAAAAGAAAGAAAACTCAAACGCAAACACTGGCAACAGTGGCCAAGTGTTTGGCTCAAGGCGTTCCAAGAGCATTTCATGGATGTTTGTATACCCTTGCAGAGAGTATTATAATTTCATTCAAAAGTTTCCAGTCTTACGAAGTATATAAATATTCTTGGTCAGCATCACCAGGCTAATCGATCTAGCCATGTTCATGTGTCCGTCTCTACGCAAACTAGTCTCAAAAAGTCGTCTGTCTTTTGGATATAGTATCGAATCAGCCTACTACATTTAATTCGATTTCAAAGTTAAATACTTATTAAGACTTGTCCTTCGACCCTCTAAAAATCTGCTTTCAAATTTATCATTTTACCTTTGATCAATTTTTTTAGCCAGTTTCAAGTTAGTTACTTTTAAGTTTCCAAAGAACTGTTAAAAATGTGACCCAGAATTGGACTTCTAGAGCCCATAACTTTACCAAAGTTAATCCGATCTTAAGGTGACATATCTCTTAAGACTTGTGTCTTAATTCTCTAAATATTTGCATTCAAACTTGGCATTTTAGCGTTTATCAATTTTTTGACCCAGTTTCATGTTAGGTGACCGACAATTGGACTTTTGGCTGCATAACTTTACCAAATTTATGAGGATTATAGTGACATACCTTAAGAATAAAAATTAAAAACTGCCAATTTTTGTCCTGGTGTTTCAAAACAACAATTTTTTGTAGTACCCAAATGTTGTATAATATTGCGAATGGTATGGTTGTAAATTAGATCTTTAAGAGTATTTGTGTATTTGTCTTCTAAGCTTGGTTTATTTTTTCAGTTTTATTTCCTCATCACTTTCTACCTTCTTTGCGGCCTGCTGCCCACTTGAATAAGAGAAGGTGGGTGGGAAAGTTTTGTGGAATGCAGGAAATATGCCAAGTGCGGCGCCTCCCCCCCTGCTCTTCCTGCTCCCCCCGCTCCTCCTTTGGGATATCACCACCACATGCACACCGCTCTGGGCACTCGAAATCACACACACCGACTGACTGGGCAAATATTTGCGCTTGTGTGCACGGCCGCGAGAGCTGGCAACCATTATTATCCGTTTGATTAGAGGAAACACAACATTTTGGCCTAATTAGAGTCAGAATGTCAAAACATTGACTTAGGCTATTTGGCCGCACATCAAAGAAGAGCCTCCTGCGAAGGAGATTTCTGGCGGCACTTGAATTCTAATGGCAAATGGCTGGCCAAAGAATGGAAATGGAAAGGGAAAGGGAAAGTGAAAACAGACTCGAGAACAGCCAAGTCATCAGCAACAAAGCCAAGGACGAGGACGAGGACGAGGACGAAGCCGAGGACAAACCATTCAAATGGCCCCAAACCCATGAGTTGCCAATGAAGTGCACAAAAAACGACTTCAAGTACTTGGCCATTTCGGTTCTGTCCACTCCACCTCCAACTATATTAGGCGCCCTTCTCCATTTTTGCCAATGTAAACACATTTGATATCCAACAAAAACAAAACGGATGGAACAAGGGCAGTGGCGTAAGTATTTTTATTAAGGATGTAGTTTTAAAATGTTTATTACTTTCCAACAATTTCCTTTACGAGAAATGAGCATATTTCCAAATGGAAGCTTTATTATTTGTTAAATTTATTAAAGTACATTTTTATAAAACATTTTTGGCACAATATCAAAGTTAATAACAATTCTTTTTTATTTTTGAATATGTAATTTTTCCTATTAGCAATAAAATAAAAATATTACTTTTCCAAATTAGGAAACCTTTTCCATCGTTTCATTAAATACAGATTATTTCAGAGTTCAAGCTAATACTCTTATTTAGTAAAAAATGTAATATCGAATAATTCCCCAGGGGGTTTATCATGTCTACGCCCCTGCCACAAAACAACAGTTACAAAGAAAGAAAGATTTAATTCCCTACAACAAGGCGGGTGAGCACTCGAGCTCAAAAGAGAGAGCGAAAGATTGATTTTGGTCTCATTTGATATTCCTTCCTGACCGCTGAATCAAACGGGATTTTGCCTGCCAACCGATTTGTTGGCTTTTTGTCTCTATCATCCTCTTTGCCCCTCTCTATCACTCGCTTCCTGCCAAGCAGTGCAATAATTTCCCGTTAGCCGCTCACTAAATGCAAGCAAATTTTGTCATTTGGCCGGAACGTGAGTTGGTTGCCCAAGGACCTCGACTTCGTCCTGGACCTCGCGCACTAGAGCGAGTTAGCTGTCGGCACACTAAACTTTTCCAACCTGCAAACTCCAAGCAATTTCATTATGCTTACACCACTCAAACGCACAGAATTATACAAGTGTGTTCACCTCAGAAGGTTTCTTGGGCACTTGGAAAAAATTATCTTTAAGTTGGCGAAATCTTTATTAAATATCTCAATAAGTTTGCATTTCGAATTTCTTATAATTGAATAAGGAGTACAAATGTAACACATTATAAGAACTGCTTTCCTATTTACTTTAAAAACTCAACAAAATTTTAAACTTTTTCAAAACTCAATATTACAAAAACTCATATTACCAAAAATATTTTAAAAATTGACATCTGCAGTTGTTAAAATGAATACTCCAGTCACTATTAATTACAATAGTCCGGTTAAAGTAAATAACAAATATTCTCGGTGTTGGAAACGTCTATTTTCGGGACATTTCTATTCCAGTGTAAGATGCAGTAAGTGACAGAAGTTCCATTTCGGTTTCAGTTTGGGTTTGAGTTTGAGTTTGAGTTTGAGGTCACCACTGGAGAAAGATCCCAGGCACGTAGCTCCCTGTGCTCCTTAAGCAACCCCTAACTCCCCCCTTACGCTGTCGTCGCTAAGTCCTTTATAATAAATAGTTGAGTCACTTAAGGGGATTAATGTTGAAATTAGTTTATGCCAATGAGATTAGGCATGACATGCCGAATGCCAAGTTCATCTCAGATGAGAACTGAATCTACATCTGCTCGAAAATGTTGATGGCATTTGCTTTCCCATTTATGTATGTGTATACTACTCGAAATATGGATTTTGTTTAATATGAAAAACCAGTAAAGTAATCTTCCCACATATGGTTTACTAATAGATAACAGTTATCTTTTTCGGCTAAATCCAGTTTGTAAGTGCACAAAAAAAAGTTTGCTAATGGAGTTGCCAAAAAATATGCATAGAATCAGATAGGTTTTTTTCCGATTCCGATCTATAAATAGATCTTAGTGACGTCATTTGTTTGTGTTTTCATTTCATCATGAAGTAAACATTTTCAAAACATTCATATCTCGGTCTTAAATACTGAAATAATAACCTTTAAAATAATACAATGTTTATGTTTCTTATAGGTAGAACTCTTCTATAGGCATGTGACTTGAAATACAAATTGATACGTAAACCCGCTCTCTTAAGTTTGCTTGATACTCCCTTAATCAGGTAAACCCATGCACACAATGTGTGTGCCACACATCTATACTTTTTGCCGGTTTTTTTTCTCCCGCTATATATATTAATCTCTCTCTTTAAAAATCGCGTATATATAAATAAAGAGAGCGCGTTTTGTTTACTTCAGTGGCGTTTCGGCTGTCGACCGGCGAAGACGCTCTCTGTTTTTTTTGGAAGCTCCACCACGCTGCGCAGTTCGATTAAAAGTCCCCCGTTCTCTCCCATAATCCCCGAAATTTTATCATGGTTTTTGTGGAGTTAATGATATTCTTGGCCTTCATCGGTTTGTTTTTGTACAAATGGTCTGTCAATAGCTTCGGCTACTTCACGAAACGGGGCGTGGCCCATGACAAGCCCATTCCTCTGCTGGGTAACATTCCCTGGTCGGTGATGATGGGCAAGGACTCGTACATAAAGCACAGGTGAGTGAAATACCACACAAAAACATATTATCATGCTATAAAAATTGCTTATTTCTCTCTTTAATCCCCAGCATTGAACAGCACATGCGACATAAGCAGCACAAGGCCTATGGAGTGTACAACCTGCGTGATCCTTTGTACTATCTCGCCGATCCGGAACTCATACGTCAGGTGGGCATCAAGAGCTTTGATAACTTCGCCAATCATCGCAAGGGAATTACTGATGGATTCAACGAGACAGGTGTTATGTCCAAAAGTCTGCTTAGTCTGCGGGATCGTCCCTGGAAACAGATGCGCAGCACCCTCACGCCCACATTTACCAGCCTCAAGATCCGCCAGATGTTCGAGCTCATCCAGTATTGCAATGTGGAGGCAGTGGGCTTTTTGAAGCGACAGCAGGATGAGGGCAATGCGGAACTGGAGCTAAAGGACTTCTTTACGCGCTACACGAATGACGTGATTGCGACGGCTGCCTTTGGCATCCAGGTGAACTCCTTCCAGGATCCCAACAACGAGTTCTTCTCCCTCGGTCAGCGCATCTCGGAGTTTACTTTCTGGGGCGGACTAAAAGTAATGCTGTATATCCTGATGCCCAAGTTGATGAAGGTAAGATATTATAGTGTTATTGGATGAGAACCCTTATTTAAAAACCTCCTTTAATCTTCAGGCTCTGCGAGTACCCGTGATGGACATGAACAACGTGGAGTACTTCAGGAAACTGGTCTTTGATGCCATGAAGTACCGCAAGGAACAGAACATTGTGCGACCCGACATGATTAACCTGCTTATGGAGGCCCAAAAGCAGTTTAAAAAAGATCAAGAAGCCTCTAAGGAAGATGCAAGTGGAAACCAAGAGGACCGTGTCAAGTTCAACGATGTGGATCTCCTCGCCCAGTGCGTGCTGTTTTTCTCGGCGGGATTTGAGACGGTGGCCACCTGCCTGAGCTTCACCAGCTACGAACTGCAGGTAAATCCCGAGGTGCAGGATAAATTGTACGACGAAATTCTGGCCGTGAAGGAGGAACTGGGGGATAAGCCCCTCGACTACGACACTTTGATGGGCATGAAGTATTTGGATTGCGTGGTCTCCGAATCGCTGAGAAAGTGGCCGCCGGCCATCGTTCTGGATCGCATGTGTGGTGCTGATTTCGAGCTAAAGGATGAGCAGGGCGAGGTGGTGCTCAATCTGCGCAAGGACGACTTGGTGCACATTCCCGTGATAGCACTGCATCACGATCCGGATAACTTCCCGGAGCCGGAGGCATTCCGACCGGAGCGATTTGACGAGGAGCACAAGCACGAGATCCGGCAGTTCACATATTTGCCCTTCGGAGTGGGCCAACGTAGCTGCATTGGCACCCGGTTGGCCCTCATGGAGGTCAAGTCCCTGATATTCCAGTTGGTCCTGCGCTATCGCCTGAACCCCACGGATCGCACTTCACCGGATATGATGGACAGCATTGCCGGTTTTCGCCTGCAGCCGCGGGAATTGTTCTGGTGCAAACTGGAGTCCCGTGAATCCGCTTAATTAATAATACGCCCCCAAACACATATAAATAATAATAAATGGAAAGAGCAAACGAAAACGAAAAAAAAAACGGCAATTTATTTCATTTGGAAACCCTTGTTTTGACAAATTTGTCGCGGCCATGTTTCATTTTCCATTCGCTTTGTTTTTCCCCGGGTTTTCCGACCTTAAAGTCGATGTCACGGGCAGAGATTCCGAGTTAGGAGCAGGCGACAAGCCACGTCATAATACTGTCAGGACATGATGGCCTGGCCGCATCCAACCACCTAGGTTGTATGTGGTGCGGCTTCACCACATAAAACAACATGAGGGTGGTCCAACATAAGCCACACATACGCCCACTCGCGCACCGGCACAGCTACCCACCCACTCGCAAGGACATTAAGGATTATTTATTGGGAGTTATTTTTCAGGCGGCATTAAAATTTTTCGGTACAATATGAATTATATTACGCTCGTGTCATAAACTCTCTGTCGCATAGCAGGAAAATTGTGGGTGTAGCAGGGAAATCTTTCCTTCTTTTCCGCTTTTTCCAACCCCCAATTGACTGTCATAAGGAATGCAGCAAAGTAAAGGCAGATAATTAACATCAATCTGTGTTTCAAGAATCCAATCGAAATTGATGGACAGAGAGAAGGCAAAACTGGCGAACGGAAAAAATGTGCTGTTTGTCCTGGCTCATTGGGAACGAAGGAATCTGGCAGAAGTCCTTTGTTTTGATTGTTCTATCGAGCTTTCTATTTTCTTTCTTTTCCAAGCCTCTAGGACTCTGAAAACACTGATAAAGGTGTCTTGAAGTAACATTTAATGTTTTTAAACCAACACACTTTGAAGACAAAATCTCAAAGCTTAGTGGCTTTTTATTTGCTTTAAAAATAAATAAAAGTCAAGCCCATGATACTTTTTTGGTTTTTATTTTGTTCTCGTAAAACTTTCAGTAAAAAAATAAGTTAATAATGATGCACTATACGTTCTTAATAAAAAAAATGTCTAAATCAATCAGGATTCTGTATTTACTGAAGCTTCACTTGGTTTCTTAGTATCAGAAAATATTTGCTTATACATAGTTCAAGCTTATTAATTTTGGTATTTAAGTACAAGGCAATAGAAACAAATCATATCATACTTTTAGGCTCCTAGTTAAATAATCTCTTTTTTACTACACTGTAATGTCAGCAATATTCAAAACCTGCTTACTTTTATCTTAGCATTTAAGTGTCCTTTTTATGTTAAATTTGTTGCGTACACAACTGGCAATCCGCATGGCCCATAAAGTAGATTAGTTTGAAGAACTTGGCCCCGACTTTCTGCATCTTTTGATGGCCACGGCGACGGTGGTCAAATCCGGAGCACGCCTATGGTCATTAGGCTGGCACCCCAGAGCAATAAAAAGGCAAAGGCAATTACCAGATATGGCCATGCAAACACACATCCACTCGCCCAGCCATTATTCGCACAATGTAACGCACGTAATTAGTTGCATATAACTTGGGGCCTCGAGCTTCGTAAAACTTTCAACGCGCTTCAAATTAGTTGAATGTTTTTTTATTGGCAGCCTTGTTGTCGTCCTCGCTGCAACAATGTTGTTGCCCCTTTTTGGCCATGCAAAAACTGGTCTCGTCTGGTTTGGATTCAGTCACATGTGGAGGAGCAAATAAGCCGGCGGCAATCCCAAAGCATATATATGCCATACGGATGTGTGTAAGTCTGCCACAATATTTGCTTAAAAATGAGGCAAAGGCAATGGCAAAGGCAGTAGCAGTAACAGTGGCAGTGGCAAAGTGGAATTAAAGCGAAAAGTTTGCGAGATGCTGGCGGGGATAACTAAGCAAACGCTTTGCGGTTTCTGTCCGTTCGTTTTATGGCCGAAGTTTTCTCAGTTTGCCGCCGGCATATTCAAGTTTCGAGTTTTCCGAGGGTGGCTGCATTTGAGTTTCGCCCTGTCTTGTCAACGTTGCGTATGCGTAATCTTCAAATGCCACCGCTGCGTATGCGTAATCTGGAAAACGTCATAAACTGTGGCGACACCAGCAGAGCTATTTCTATTTCTGTTGCCACTCCTGTTTTTTTGTTTTGTTCACAGCAACCTTATCAATCAATTCACCCACACAAAATGTGGGTTGGGCCACCATACATACATATATGTGGTATAGTATTGGGGATACAGAGCAGAGGTCATAAAGAAACTTTGGCGCCGCGACTGCCAGACGCCACCAGGAGTATTAAATTTTCTCCCGGCAGACGAAAAAGTAAAAAAAAAAAAACAGAGCAGAACAGAACAGAAAATAACAACGAAAAAGCGAATAAAATAAAAAAATGTAGGATGCAGGAGTGGGTTGTGGATTGTGGGGAAAAGTAGGAGAATAGGAGAATAACAGCGATGACGACGATACAATGATAATGCCAAGAACAATAAGACGAAGCAGCAGGCAAAAGGAGAAGGCAAGCTAAGAATGCTGAGCATTAACAATTTGGCACAATACTCGTACAATGGCAAACTGTCGCACACGAGCTTTTCCCTTCTGGTTTTCCCCGTTTTCCCAGCTTTCCCAACGCTTTCCCTGTAGCCAAGATGCGTTTTGCGATAAGCACCATGCGATAGCGATTGTGTGGGTGTGTGACAAGTGTTTTCCCTGGCGTACGGATGTGTACTTTTTGGTGGAATTTCGAGTTCCCGGCGTTCAATCATCAACCCCAAAAACCGTGACAAATGGATAATTATAAACGCTGCTCGGTTATTTTATTGAAAATTTGTCAAGTTTTGTTTACCCTCCGATTTGGCAAATTTTATAAATCTTTAAGATAACAAAAGATTATAAATTGGTAAGTGCTTTCTATATACAATACATTTTATACATAATTTGGCCGATCTAATAAAAAAACGCATACTTTTTATCTAATATAATCAATAAAAACGCATCAAGAAAAGTATTCTTCTTTTAAACATCTTTAAAAAATAAAATATCTTGTTTTTGAAAATATAAATAGGATAATATACAAGTAATAATAAAATGTACTTACTTAACATTAATTTTATATTAAATCATCTAATAAGGAAGATGCAACTGAAAATGTATTAACTTTAAATGCAACAAGAAAGGAAAGCTAACTTCGGGCGGAGCCGAAGTTGATATACCCTTGCAGAATATTCTATAAATTATATTCTCCAAAATTATTCATATGATGCATTCTTAATACTTAAAAAAAGTCCCAACTTCCTAACTTTAAAAACAACAAAGTTATGTCATTTCCAATCGTTCAGTTATATGGCAGCTATAAGATATAGTCGGCCGATCCTTATGAAATTTGGTAGGTCGGATTGATTAACCAAATATAAAATCCATAGAAGATCCCAGCCTCCTAACTTTACAAACACCAATGTTATGGCATTTCCGATCAATCAGTTATATGGCAGCTATAAGATATAGTCGGCCGATCCTTATGAAATTTGGTAGGTCGGATTGATTAACCAAATATAAAATCCATAGAAGATCCCAGCCTCCTAACTTTACAAACACCAATGTTATGGCATTTCCGATCAATCAGTTATATGGCAGCTATAGGATATAGTCGTCCGATCCTTATGAAATTTGGCAGGTCGGATTTTTTAGCCAAAAATAAAACCCATAGAAAATCCCAACTTCCTAACTTTAAAAACACCAAAGATATGGCATTTCCGATCGTTCAGTTATATGGCAGCTATATGATATAGTGGCCCGATCCGGCTCGTTCCGACTTATATACTACCTGCAATAGAAAGACAACTTTTGGGAAAGTTTCAAGCAGATAGCTTTAAAACTGAGGGACTAGTTTGCGTAGAAACGGACGGACAGACGGACAGACGGACAGACGGACAGACGGACAGACGGACGGACAGACGGACGGACAGACGGACAGACGGACATGGCTAGATCGACTCTCCTGGTGATGCTGATCAAGAATATATATACTTTATAGGGTCGGAAATGTCTCCTTCACTGCGTTGCAAACTTTTGACTGAAATTATAATACCCTCTGCAAGGGTATAAAAATTAATTAAAACTACCCTTTTAAGTACCATAAATAAACCCAAAAATTATTTAAATACAATAAACGTAATAAAATAAAATATTAGGTAAAATGCATAATAATTATTGAAACTTCATAAGCAATAGCAAACTTTAAGACGCTTTGATGGCCTTTAACGTCACAATAGACAAGGACAATAATGATGGCAAAAGTTCCCATATTCTGAAACTATGTAATTGAATCGCCTGACATTGTTTGTTCCCTTGTAGTCAAATATCTTTGTCCCATCTGAATCTGCTCTCATTCTGCTTATCGTAGCTTGTATATAAATACGAACAACCAGCTTTCCCCCGCTTTTCCAGCCCTCTGCTCTGGGAAAACGTTGTTAACGTCTCTTGAATTCGGTGTAAGCAAGTTTTCCCCATAAGGAAAACAAGAAGGAAAAGCATAATTTGGAGAGTGCTTCAAGGGAAAGTTTCTTGTGTCGTTGGCAAGTTTTTGAAGACCTCCTCCAGAAGCCACACACAAACACACACACACACACACGCACACTCGCATTGAAAATGGCGAGAGATGGAGGAGAATAAACATAATTTTATTTTCGGTTTTTATTTAATGCTCCTTCGCATTACAGCAATTTCTGCAACATTTTTGTTTATGCGATGGCAAATCGAGTTCGTCCTTGCTCTGCTAGTGGTATATGGGTATATATATACGCAGGATACAATACCCAGTACCCAGTTCCCAGTATTATTGTCTAATGCACGTTGGACTGGCCAAGCGTGAATTTGCATTGCTGGCATTGTCATAACTGAGCTGGTGCACATAAATCGCTTTGGTCCATATTTGTGTGACATTTTTCGGTTTGGTTTTCCCCCCAAACAACCGAGAGGATGTGGCATGTGGCAGCTGGCAGGAAGCAGTAGGTAAAAACTTTTAATATTTCTCCGCCGCCAGCTGTTGTCATTCCGCCCGAGGACCTCCCCCTGCCCTCCTCCCCCCTCAACCACATGCCACATGCAGTGCCAGTTGCATCCGGATCCTCGATTCCGGACCCCCATCCGCCCGCAGATGCAGCAACACAAACAAACATGTGGAACTCGCTGCAGTAGGCCAGAAGCATTGCTTGGGCTTATTTATTTGCCCACGCTGTGAAATTTAATTAGACGCCCAGTCCACGACAATTGTAAATATCCAGAGTGCCAGGAAGGCGGAAGGAAACGGCTTGGAATGCGGGAGCTCGGCTTGGATGAGCGGAATGCGAGTGGCGGGAGCAGGAACTGCTGACTCCGCTCCATCCGCCGTCGAGTTGAAACAATGCCAACTGGCCAAAAGCACAAGTCGTCTTTGACTTACTTTTGCATTACGTTCGCCCTTTTGGCCACAGGCACTCGTACATGGAGAAAAATATGGGGTGTTTGTATCAAAACAACTCCATACTTTCACCCATACACCCATTTTTGGAATTATTTCGAGCTTGAAGCTAGTAATTGGAAATCATTTAATTAGCATCAACTTAACTCGGTAAATCTAATCAAATGCTAAAAGCTGCAATTAACTATTGCTTGGTAATTCAAACAATTTGTGTACTAATGGACCAATTATAAATTCATTTAAAACCATATGATTTGCTAATTGAAAAAGTTCAAAGTTAAGAACATTTATTAGGGAGTGAACCATTATTTTCTACCAGTATTTTGATGCTTTTTAATTTCGGGAAAGCGTTAAATTGTTTTGTGGCTCATAAAGCAGAACGCGTATTTAAGCTATGAATTATACTATTAGGATAAGATACATAATCATTAAAAGATGATATAGAAAGTAGGGTAGATAGTTTTATTAAATATGAGAAAAGTATGTGAATATGTGGGAGATAGAAAATACAAAGTTTTTAAAGATATTTATCTTTGATTGATAAATAATGTAAGTTAATTTGATTGTATTAAAATTAGTAAAACAGTTACAAGTCATAGTAAAAGCTGTGATTGGTATTTTATTTCCCGTGTATAGACTATTATACTTTCTCCATTTTACCCCGATACCCAACTTTAATGAGCTGTGCCGGCAGGTGAAAGGAATGCCGAAAGCGGATGCAGGATTGGAAGGGTGATGGGTGGTGGGTGGTGTTAGGTGGATGACAGGTGATGCGGCATGGTGGCATAGGCTTAACTTACTTTTTAGGAAATCCGCCAGTGTCGTGAAGTCGTTTATTTCAACTGCGTTTCAGACGTAAATGAAGTTGGCTTTTTGGACCGCCCGCTGGCGGTGTCTGTTACTCGCTCTTCAACTTGGCTTAATTCTCTTTTTTGGCCTCGGGCTCTGCTTTCACATCTCGTTCTCACCTGCCTGTATTTTCTGCCGTTGTCCTGCTGCAGAAAGATACGCATTAAAATTAAAAAAAAAAAAAGGAAAGCAAAGGAATCTGGCCGAGGCGAGTTTTTCCGCGGAATTCCTTTGTTGTTCTGTGTGGGAAGGGGTAATGGTCTGAAGATGGGGCCATCGAGATAAGCCAATGCAGGTCTCCCCCGGGGGCACAGTCAAATCTCAATTTCTGGGGCTAATTCGGGGGAGTTCTCCCAGTCGAATGATTCCGCGAGTGATAATAAGTACGTATAATGGCTCCAGCAGGGTGCTTGTAATTTCTGGAGGCGAGCTTAGCTGCAGCCGGGGCCTTAATGCAAATACAGATAATGTGGCTAACTGACATGGCCATATTAAATCTAATATCCGCTTGGCCCTGCTTAGATGGTAACTAAGAAACGGGGGCCCCGAGAGCTTGGGGAGCACTTAATAGTTGCCTGGCGTATCCATTAAGTAAACATGACTCGCAAAGCCCGCTGGGCTGATATGGATGTGGATGTTTGAGGCTATGGCTATGGCTGGGTGGCGATGTGGCCCAGGAAGAGCTTTGCCTTCGACCACACTGTCAATGTACATTAGGATTGTTTTGCTTCTCAGCTTGAGATACCCCGAAAGAAGACAAAAAAAAAAAACAAAATAAAGCGAGGAGAAAAATGGGAGCAAAGGGCGAAAACAAGAGCAACGACTTTTGTGTTGTTGCGTATAAACGCTGAATATTTAATAAATGCAAAAGGGGGATGTGTGCGTGTCGGCACTGTACGCCCAGATACGAAAAACAAAATCAACTTAAGCATCGGCACACCGGAGAATTGCCATTGCTCATTCGCTGATGATAACGCCAGACCTTGGGGCCCGAAAATGCTTTTGATATTTTATTCATGCCGCCAACGCTCCCAGCGCTGTCAATTGGTATTAGGACATTATAATTTATTGATGAGCGAGAGGACAACATCGGCCGGCGGCCCTTGAAAGCGGTTTATAATTCGCACATCTAAAGCCAGAACGTCAAGCGCACAATTAACGGCCCTCTCGAGTTAACCAGTGCTCCTCGTCATACACGCTTCACACGCACACACACACCCACACAGCCGACGAATGCTAGAACCGCACACACGACGTATACGCAATATTCGCATCAATCATCCGGCAGCGCGTCCACTCGCCTCGACGCACCAATTCCAACTGGCACACAGCGCGACTTTGGATGCTGATGGCTCCGATTCGGGCTCGGATTCGGACTCGCATTCGGAGTGGCATGCAACTCGTGGCACTGGGCCACTGGCACACGTCCGCAGGACGCAGGCGCCCGGAGAGAGCCGCATCCTTTGGCCCACAGACGGTGTGAAAGTGGCCCACAATTAATATGCACAGGCGTCGCCGATGACGGGCCAGTCATTGATAGATTGTCGTAATGAAATGCAAATTACTTGTCAATAATTGCTCCCACATCTGTCCCGGCGGCAATAGAAAGGCAAATCCTATGCGATTAATTAGGCGACAAAGGATTGGGTTATGCCTATAACTGAAAAGATTGATAAGTTATCAGGATATTGGTGAGCTTCCATTTTTCTTATTACTTTTTGGAATGCATTTAAATTCTTATTAACTAAAAAACATGTTAAGCTATAATTATAACTAGTATTATTTATTTAGTGCATTTTTCGCATTGCTATTTATTTTACTGTCAACCATACAAAATCTCACAAATCACTGTTATGACATTTTGAAAAACAAACGCATTTTTCGGAGTGTTTTTAGTTGTTATTTTGCCAAAAGGCGACACACAACCGAAGTAATCTCAAGTTTTGCACACATAAACTAAAGAGCCTCGTCATTTTCCGGCTGATTTCAAAAAATAAAATTATTGCCCAACAATTTTATTTTTCATAAGGTATGATATTTTATTGTTAGTTTATAATTGATTGGTCTTTTTGTTACGAGTTTAACAAAAAATGACATTCCATTTGTGATCCATTACTTACTTTATTAATACCAAAATAAGTATTTTTGGAGAATGATTTTTAAGTGAAAAATGAATGTTCCATTTTTACTATTACTATTTAGTCAAATAAGTTATAAAGAAAAATATTAATGCGTTTTAAATTAGGCACCATTTTTATATAATACAAATAAATGTGAAGTTCAATCAAGAAAATATTTATTTTAATCTGAGAGCCAGTGCCATTCCCCATCTGAGCATTCCACAAATTTTCGGATCTCCTTTTAATTAATTCATGAGAAGTAAAGAATGCCTTTTCCCTCGGTCATTTGACGTACAATAATTGCCAGTCAGATATCGAAATTAATAATTTGCACCATACTGGTCCTGACGGAGCAAACGCGATACAAAAAATATTTATTTATGCGAATTCCATTCAGAGGGCTCGTAAATCTCTCGCCACCCTCGCGACTAAAGCTGTTGGTCCGAATATTTATGACGGCGACTATTACATACTTTATTATTATTATTATTATTAACGCCGCGCACAATGGAGTGAAGCCAGTTGGCCAGAGATGTACATTCCGTTCTTCCCTCAAGTGAAGCATTTAGTAAAGTGGCATATTGACAGATTTTAATTCAATTGGGCTCAAATAGGAGAAGATAAATAATTTATAATTTGGAAGGTATTCTTACTTTTCTTTTCGTGCTGGATCTTTAAAGTTAATAAGTATGTGATTAATACCAAAAACTTTTCTTACAATTTTTAGGTCCTGCCTTTTTAAAAAATTGACATTTTTTATAAGATGGTTAATGCATGAAATTACATGCAATGAATTAAGTGCTTTAAAGAGAATTAAAATCCCATAGAAGTATTAAAAACATAACTATTTTAGATATATATTTGATTTTTCTCGATTTTCTACACATTCCCCGGCCAATCGAGCCATGCAAATTGTGATTTTCCGTGATTGGATTGGGGGGTTTTCAAGTGACTGCAGTCGTAGTACATATAGTCAACAATGTTCCTGTTTCGAGAGCGGTTTATCTGCGTCGTGATCCTATTCCTGTCCCCATTCTCCGTCAGAGCCTGGGATTATTGTCAGGAGCACTGGTGTCCCCGTTCCGACGACCATGTGGCATGCAACAACAATGGCGTAAGTTTTCTTATATTTACAGAGCCAGATAATTATATGTGATATACAATTCATGGTATCAGAGAGAGATTTAACCCTTCTGCCAATAAAGTAGATAAGTTTTTTATTTTATCAGCAACAAATTGGAGTTTATATTTTCGTCTGTTCATCTTTAAAGATAACAGCCACTTAAGCTTTTTTCCTTTCTTATTTGTATAGGGTCTGAACAATTTGTATTAAAACAAGTTGCAAGATTTAATTAAATATTTCATCAATCTAGTATACATTGCTACACAAATATATTTTAATGCAATACAAAACTAGTACACAGCATGAGTCCAAGTCTGTCTTTTATTTATATTTCATTATCTGCTTGACAAACGAAATTTAACTCGAACAAACATCGATTCAAAATCGTAAGTCTTTTACTTATTATACCGCAGCCGTTAGCCATATTAATATCAAACCTCACAATTGTGGTTTGCTTTCCAGAGGCCTCGGATACGTATTCACCCTTTCTATTACGATCGTTGATGCCAATCCAGTACCATTTCAAATTGAATCTAAGTTTTGCTTGGACGGCAGTAAGTTCCTCTTCGGTTTTAAAGGCCGCTAGATAGCCACCCATTTCACGACAGGTAGTTACAGCCTCAGTCCAATTTTTCTTAACCTCGTTTTCAATATAAAAGTATCTGCCACTGCCACCGATTTGCTCAAACTTTGGTGGGATGACTTTTACATTGATTTTGGAAAAGTTTTCGCGAAAGGTAGCCTGCAAGGCATCTAGTTTGTCTTGAATGTTGGTCTGAAGATCTACCAGACTCTTTTGCATCTCTAGAAGTTCGGCGTTCAGCTTGCTTTCAATTCTATCCAGTTTTGCATTTACTTTACGATTATGATCGAAAAGCGGGTGGAGTGCAGCCATGCAGAACTGGCCGCACTGATTGGGAGCGTCCTGCAACAGGCAAACGGAGCACCCATTTTCCTGAAATTCTGCCAAGGATCCGTGCAGCTGCAGGATAACGACGACGAACACAAAGTATAATGCCAGCCTAAGCATCTTGACTTGTTAAAACCTTCTTAAGGGAACTTTCGAAACGTACTGAAGATTGTCTGTCTGTTGAAAACACAAAGAAACCTACAATATTGCTGATAAGAGATCGTATTTTTAAGTGTGTCAGAATGCATGGGGAGAAGAAGATTGTCTGTTTATTGAAAACACAAAGAAACTTGCAATATTGCTGATAAGATTTCTTATATTTAAGTGTGGCAGAATGAATGAAGATTAAAATCAATTCATCTTGAAGATCCAGAGATCAATTAAAAATGTACTTGGTACGGGAAGAGAGTAGGAAGTTATATTACTCAATTCCAAGAAAAGATATTGTTGTCCATATAGCAGACTTTGATTTGAGAATGTTTGGATGTTTCTTGACAAGAGTTGGTTTTTTGTGGTATATATAAATCGAGATAAATCTTTAATATCTAAAAATTTTTCTATTTTATGACTTCTGTTTTGTATGTTATCAGAGTTTTGGAACCGAGTGCGGTAACGAGGCCAGGTTAATACCACTGAGCAGTGGGATGCGCCAGTTTATCGTCAATCAGGTGAACTTCTATCGCAATCAGGTGGCATCTGGTGATTTCTCCGGCTTCCAAGCCGCCCACCGGATGGCCAGTGTTCGCTGGGATCCAGAGCTGGCTAAGTTGGCGGAACTGGCGGCCAAAAGGTGTAGCCTCTCGGGTGACGGGTGTCGCAACACCAGGCGCTTCAAGCACGTGGGTCAACTGACTGGACACGTGATCTTCAGCGTCGGACGGCACAGCGATCTCGAGTTGCTGGGCTACAAGATCTCCAACTGGTTTGGCCAGTACAAAAGGGCCACCAAGGAGCTGGGAGAAGCCGATCCGGCAAGTGACATCACCAGTTTCCGCCAGTTGATGCAGGAGCGGGCCACCCACATGGGATGCGCAGTGCTCCGGCAGCGAAGTGACGAGCGCTGGCACCAGCAGTTCATCGTCTGCAACTTTGCACGCGAGAATGTTGCTGGGGAACCGGCCTACGAGGTGGGTCTTCTATCCGGCAGCGGTTGCCTGGCGGGACGCAATCCTCGCTATCCGAATCTCTGCTCCCTGGAGGAGCACTACGATGTGAACGCCGTCGACCGCTTCCACATCAAGCCACCGCTGAGGATCAAGTTGAAGTACAGTGGACCCCAGGGCTCAAAGGCTGTTCCTGGGTTGGCCTACCATCTCAACATTAAGTTGCCTTTTTTTTAACACCTTTATTCCAATGGTATTTTTACTAAGATATATTCAAAATCTAATCTATATTTACTAAATATATAAAAATTAAATAAACTCGCTCACCAATATTTCCAACAAAGCTTTGTTTTGAATTATAACAATTGGAGACCAAGAAATACCAATCTAACGATCCCGAGATAGCCCATACTCTTGACCAACTAACCTTTGAGTAACTAAAAGAATAATCTAGAAACCAACCTTCGTAAAATGTATAGTGCAGCACTTGGAAAATAATTAATTATTTATAGATAATGTATATATATATATATATTATTGATCACCTCCGACTGGAGATGACAACCTCAAAAAGTTTTTAATTCAATTCCGTATTTAACTTAATTTAAATTTTGGTTATTCTTGTTTTTCTTGTTGGATTTTGTTCGCTTTTTCCAAAAATCGCAACTGGATTTATGTTAGTAGTGCAGTTACTCCTAACATTTGCAGCCCATTTCCCTTTTAATATAAGTTTAATTTTTAATTCTAGTTTAAGGTCTGCTTTGACAAAAGTATCTCAAAACATGCATAGCTGGGCCAATAAGTTTGAATTCCCGAGTTGTATACCTCTAACAGTTTGTATTTTTGTTCTCTACTGTTCAGCATTAACATTGTCTTTAATTGTGTTAAATAAAAGGCCTTAGGTGGTAGATAGCTATGAAATTTCTAGTGGGGATTCTCCTGGCGATTGGGTTCGATGGTGACGCGGGCATAGGGACTCCCAGCGCCTACCTTGCGGCGCATGGTGACTCCGCGGTGCGGTCTTAGCCCCATCACGATCAGGTAGATGCCCACGGCACTGAGTGCGATCAGGGTGAGCACCACCAGGCCGTAGGCCCACCGCGGCCAGGTGTCGCAGCTGAAGGCGTCCCCTCGAGCGGATGTGACCAGCATGCCGCGGATGCGGGCCGGCTTGTAGCAGCGTCCTTTGGTCTGGACCGGCAGTTGCTTCAGCCAGACCAACTCGCAGTCGCACTGCAGCGGCAGACCGTTGAGATCCAGCTCGGCAAGCTGAGTAAAAAGCGGCGCCAGCGTGGAATTAAAGGTGCGCAGCATAGTGCCACGAAAGCTCAACGACCGCAGCGCCCTCTTCTTGGAGGTTCTAGTGGTGGGTCCAAAGGCCTCCGCATCCAGGTGGCTCAATTGCCGGCTGTTTTGGAAGCTCAACGTCTCGAGGAGATCGAAGTCCAGGGCATGGGCCACCACGGACTGCAGCAGCGGCATATCCTCGATGAAAAGCTGACGCACCTGGGTCAGATTAACCGTGTCCTCGGGCAAGAGCTCCTCCAGCAGATTGTCACTGATGTCCAGGCGAAGGAGAGTCTCCGGCAGTTGGTTTGGAATCCGCTTCAGCTGATTCCTCCGCAGGGAAAGCTCCTTCAGAGGAGCATTTACGGGCAGGTGGAGCTCACTCAGGCTGCAGGCATCCAGTCGCAACGTTGCCAGTTTCCAGTTGAGGCCGAGTCCGGAGTAGAGATCCACGCCAGAGGCGTTGAAACGGCGGTTCCAGGAAAGATCCAGTGTGCTTAGAACCAAGAGGGGGGCCAGGAGTTGACTGGGCAGTGTGTGCAGGTTGTTGTGGGCCAAGTCGAGAACCTGCAGATGGGGTAAACCCTCGAAGGAGGAGACCTCCACCTGGACAATGCTGTTCCAACCCAGATACAGTTCCTTCAGAGTGATCAGTTCCTTGAAGTTGCCAGCCGTCAACTGCGAAATGTTGTTGTGCCTCAGGTTCAGCTGACGTAGTGTGATGCTGTTGAAGATTGGAACCGCGTCCAGATTGTTCCAGGACAGGTCCAACATATCGGTATACAGGGGCAGCACCGGAGACAGATCCTTGACCCGGTAGTCCTTGTAGCTGCAATCGATGCGCAGGGCACTCGCTCCCCACGGAGAAGCACTCACATTGGTGCACTCGCAGGAGCGACGCGAGTTCTTCATGGACTCCGGATAGCAAAAGCTGTCCGTCTGCTCCGCATCGATAATCTCCGCCCGGACAATGTGGGTACCCAGCAGGAGCAGCAGGGCAAAGGTCAATCCCACGTCTCTCGTAACTTCTAAACTCGCCATCGTTAAGGTTCTCAGTGCACTGAATAAAAAGATGAGTGGTTCAGTTCGTGGTTGCCACTTCCATATCTTATCAAACGGCGGAAAAGCTCCCAGACATTGTGAGTCGATTTTTCCAATAAATTTATCAGCAAAAATACTTTGGTCTTGCACTGTTCTGGTTAGTCATTGAAATCCATTTGGGCAGCCAAGTGGTAAACAGAAACTGCGGAGACCCAAAAGCCCCTTGCGTTTAAATTGTTGATAAGATAGCAGGGCAGAGCTTTACCTTTTATCTGTATCTCTCTCTCTCTCTCTCTCTCTCTCTCTCTGTCCCTCAACAAATAGATCCCCACCCACGCCTTATCACCTTTGCAGCTTTCTGTTATCTTCTGATATCTATTTCATTAATCATTTCCCATACTTCGGACGGCGGGTTATGTTGCTGGCATCTAGATTCGGCATATTGATGGATTAACAAGGACCAATTTCACACTCCGAGAAAAGGAGACATTCGTTTCCTCCCAAAAGTCATGTCTAATCCCATCTGGATGGGGGACTTATCTAGCTCATTATACCCGTTACTCGTAGAGTAAAAGGGTATATTGTATTCGTGCAAAAGTATGTAACAGCTAGAAGGAAGCGTTTCCGACCCTATAAAGTATATATATTCTTGATCAGGGTCACTAGCCGAGTCGATCTAGCCATGTCCGTCTGTCCGTCTGTCCGTCTGTCTGTCCGTCTGTCTGTCTGTCTGTCTGTCTGTCCGTCTGTCTGTCCGTCTGTCTGTCCGTATGAACGCTGAGATCTCGGAAACTATAAAAGCTAGAAGATTGGCATTTTGCATGCAGATTCTAGGAGTTCCTACGCAGCGCAAGTTTGTTTCAAAAAGGTGCCACGCCCCCTTTAACGCCCACAATCGCTTATATACAATTTTAAAAATTTAAATATTTCGGAAAAGTAAAAATGCAGTTTTATTGTGTTTATCAATACCTATCGAAATGTAGAAGAAATTTTTCAAATCGGACCATTCGTTAAAAAGTTATGCGTGATCAAAGTTTCTATCTCCATCTCCCTCGCACTCCCTTTACCTGAGTAACGGGTATCTGATAGTCGGGGCACTCGACTATAGCGTTCTCTCTTGTTGCATCTTAAAGTCAGGACTTGGGCTCAAATTGTAATTACGCTGAAGAAAATGTACTTCCGGTTTAAGGTTTACATCTGCGGCTTAAATGTCGCTCGATTACCGACATGCAAAGGTAAATAATGTAGCCAAGCTCCTTGAATAGGCAATTAAATTTTAAATGTCTTACAGAAATTTTGGTTTTGAGAAAGCAAAGAAATTAGTAAATACTAACGACAGTTCAGGATCAGGAAATTAAGTTGTAAGTTCAGTCAGCGCAATAATCCGTAACATAGCTTAAGCGATGTGCTTCTTTAGGAAACCTTGTATTATATATAGTTGCAATGCAGTGAAACAGACGTCTGTAGCCTTATAAATTATATATATTCTTGATCAGCATCACCGATCTAGCTACTTCCGTCTGTATTTCTGACCGCAATTCAATGCAAACTAATTTAAGAGCCATTATTGAACCATATTTAACTTCGTCGATTTTTTACATATACATTTATATGTTCAAGAATTATCGGACGACTATATCATCTAGCTGCCATAGAAACGATCGAAAAATATATCTTAGATCAATTCAGCTTAAAAGTTTTTATGCAAATACCGATAAAAATCGATTTATAGAATATTTAATTTTGAAGGAATAAAGTAATATTGATCTACTAAGATATTTAAAATTAGTTTATGTCTTAATGAACCTTGAAAATAGTATTCCATTTTTTTCGTTCATCAGCTTAATGGCAGTGGCGGAACTAAGCCACGTCTTTAAGGATTCGCGCCCTTAAGGTCTTGGTAAATGTCATGTATCCTGTATTCCATGGCCCGTGTCCTTTGTGTCTTCAAGCTGCAGCTTAACTTGTTCGCACAAGATGACCAGAAATTAAAATAACAACAGAAAATTGCAACGGAAATCTGGATCGAAATCCTTAAAAAAATATATATATCCAAATCGATTATCTTATTAAATGCAGCTTTATTGGAAGGCATTACATGAGAAAATTATAAAAAATAATTTTATAAGAAATGCAACGAGCTATAAACAAATAGAACAAGGCATAAAGAATACGTTCTCTCATGTGAAATATAAACGATAGTGACCGAAGCTGGATTTCGCTATTCTACTTTGCAGCATTAAAATTGGTTTAAATGTTGTTGAATAAGAGATTCTATCTGGTAGGTTGTAAGAAAGTTTCTAGTGAGGGTTTGGGACTTCCGACGTCCACCTTTCGGCCCATGACTTTCGACCCGTGACTCCACAACGCTGAGGAGGATCAGAGTCGACCACCAGGTCGATCTCGGCTAGGAGTCGCAGCTGAAATCGTCTTCTACCGCAGATGTGACCAGCATGCCGCGGATGCGCTCCGGCTGGTAGCAGCGTCCTTTGGTCTGGACCGGCAGTTGCTTCAGCCAGACCAACTCGCAGTCGCACTGCAGCGGCAGACCGTTGAGGTCCAGCTCGGCAAGATGAGTAAAAAGCGGCGCCAGCGTGGAATTAAAGGTGCGCAGCATAGTGCCGCGAAAGCTCAACGACCGCAGCGTACAGTTCTTGGAGGTAGGTCCAAAGGCCTCCGCATCCAGATGGCTCAGTTGCCGGCTGTTTTGGAAGCTCAACGTCTGGAGGAGATCGAAGTCCAGGGCATGGGCCACCACGGACTGCAGCAGCGGCATATCCTCGATGAAAAGCTGGCGCACCTGGGTCAGATTAACCGTGTCCTCGGGCAAGAGCTCCTCCAGAAGATTGTCACTGATGTCCAGGCGAAGGAGAGTCTCCGGCAGTTGGTTTGGAATCCGCTTCAGCTGATTCCTCCGCAGAGAGAGCTCCTTCAGAGGAGCATTTACGGGCAGGTGGAGCTCACTCAGGCTGCAGGCATCCAGTCGCAACGTTGCCAGTTTCCAGTTGAGGCCGAGTCCGGAGTAGAGATCCACGCCAGAGGCGTTGAAACGGCGGTTCCAGGAAAGATCCAGTGTGCTTAGAACCAAGAGGGGGGCCAGGAGTTGACTGGGCAGTGTGTGCAGGTTGTTGTGGGCCAGGTCCAGAACCTGCAGATGGGGTAAACCCTTGAAGGAGGCGACCTCCACCTGGGCAATGCTGTTCCAGCCCAAATGAAGTTCCTGCAGACTGGGCAGTCGCTCAAATGTACGAGCCGTCAACTGTGAAATTTTATTGTGCATCAGGTTCAACTGACGCAGATCTTCGCTGGTGAAGATTGGCACCGCGTCCAGGACATTCCAGGAGAGGTCCAATGTGCCGGTGTGAAGGGGCAGCAGCAGGGAGAGATCCCTGACCCGGAAGTCCTTGGAACTGCAATCGATGCGCACGACAGGCATTCCCAAAAGACCACTCTCTCTGCTGCACTCGCAGGAGCACATGGACTCCGGATAGCAAAGCAGCTCCGCCCGGACCAAGTGGTTAACCAGCAGGAGCAGCAGGGAAAAGGAGAATCCCACGCCTCTCGTAACTTCTAAACTCGCCATCGTAAAGGTGCTCCGTGTACTGAGTAAAAACATAATGGGTTCAGTTTCTCGTTGCCACTTTCATATCTTATCAAACGGCGGAAAATCTCCAGCTCACGCGCAGTCAGTTTTTTCGCTCTTTTTTCTTGACACTGTTTTTAGAACTGAATTTATTTTTTTTATAATCTAGCAGAGTTTATTATTTCTTATTAACTTCTAAAACAATGGCTTGAAAATTTATTGTGGGTCAATAGATAGATATTTAAACGAAGAAATATCCAACGGCCAAAAACTGGTTATAGCTGCACATATGTACTTTATTTCTTGTTATTTGATACCATGTTTATGCTAAGGATTTAACTAGTTCTTTAAAAAGTAAAATCAAAATAATATTTGGACCAACTTTTATCCCAATTCTATAAAATGATTGCATTAAATGGCTATCGCATAAACACAGTATGAGTCCCTCTCTCAATAAATAGATTCCCACCCACGCCCTATCACCTCTGCAGCTTTCTGTTATCTTCTGATATCTATTTCATTAATCATTTCCCATACTTTGGGTTATGTTGCTGGCATCTGGATTCACCATCTTGATAAATTTACAAGGCCCCAATTTCACACTCCGAGAAAGCGAGACATTCGTTTCCCCTTAAAAGTCATGTCTAATCCCATCTGGATGGGGGACTTATCTAGCTCATTGCATCTTAAAGTCAGGACTTGGGCTCAAATTGTAATTACGCTTAATGCTTTTCGCTGGGGATTTATGCCGATTGCTGGATATGTCGAGAGGATGTACTTCTGGTCTAAAGTTTACATTTGCTGTTCGAATGTCGCTTAATTACTGAGCAGTTAAAGGTATGTAAGGTAGGAAGACTTTATAAAAAGGTATGTTGAATGTGCAATTCATTTTTAAGGCCAAACAGATATTTTAATGTTGCGAATGCAAAGTAGGGCTTAAAAGAATCACAAAGAGAATCTGTAAGGCTAGGTAAAAAATGAAATTCGGTATTGAATTAAATTAAATGTACGATTTAAATGTAAGTATATAAAACTCAAAAAACTCTTCTGTTGGAGAGCATTTATGAATGAAAAAGCGAATTAAGTATCTGCAAGTCGAGCTATATTTTTTTCCAGCTTCCTAACGAACTTTATGGTGCCCCCTTTGCATTTGCAATTGCTTTGACTACTCGTACTCGTACTCGAACAGTTCCCAGTGCCTTCGGGGTGATAGAACTCTTCTTTGTGTCAATGGGAAATTGATGAGGCTTACATAAGTGCACAGCCGCACAGCCAGAGTCGCCCATTTTGGCATAGGCATTTGCATAAATTAGGGACTTTGAAAAACTCCCCACGCTTTTCCTTCTTGACTTTTCCACAAATGTGGGGGGCTGGGGGAAAAGCCAACACATGTAAAGCATTTAATGAGCTGTGTGTGCTTAAATTTATTGAAAATGCCAGGCACATGCTGGTGTTTGCTGTTCGTATTCGCCCCTCAAGTCATTATTACAAGCAAAAATGTATTTTTAACTAAAAACTCATTAATTACAGGGAAAATTGTACCCGGTGTGTGGGAGTGTGTGTATGTGTGTGTGTGTGATAATTACGGCATTACCAGCAATTTAATTAAAGCCAAATTTTCGCACATCTGCAATAATGGAATTGTTAATTAATAGGCCGAATCAAAAACGGACATCAATTGGGCCAGCTGTCGAGTTTAGAAGGCTCCTGTTTGTTTGTTGGCCAGGAATTGGAAAATAAAATCCCCTTCAAACGTGACGTGCCAAACATGGCAAGCGAGGTCCTGCCGCATGGGCCAACTCGCTGGCTGAATATTTATGAAAATTTTAATATTAAATTGTTTTCTGATGGCCCTCGCGAACGAGAGAGATGGAGAGATGGCAAACTAAAGCTGGCAATCAATGGCAGAAATGCAATTTCCCCTCGGCCAGAAACAGAATGTGCAATCATTAAAAGCTCTTGATTATCCGCAGGCAAGCGGCATTGTCCCTCGTCATCCTCATTCTGCAATTGACTATAATGATGCCCTGTCAGTGTCATCGTGTGTATATATATCTATATAGAGTGTGTATAGTAGCGACAGTTTATGGCGCCCTAATTGAATCGCTTGTCATGCATTTGTCTAATAATGGCGCATTAATTTTGCCATAATGCGGACGGGCTACAGCTTCCGTTTCCCGGAAATCATCAGTGCCGCTGCGGCTGTTGATGCCACGTGACCTGGTCCAAAGGATGCCCAAGGATTCCTGCCCAGCTCCGCTATATGTATGCTAAACATTTCTGTCATGGCCTTTTAACTCAGGGCTAAGTATGCAGCAAAGAGCCTGCACACACACTCGCTTTCTAATTGCCTTTGAAAGCGTTTCTGTCACGCAATTTAAAACTCGTAATTCCGACGGGCTTGGGCTAAATTCATTAGTCGGCCTTTAAGAGCTCACATTAAGCCACATTTTCGTACACACACACACACACTCATTCCTCACTTGCGGTTGCCATTGGGATATCATTCGCTTTCGCTGCGCTCAATTTAATCGACAAATTTAAAGAAAATTATTGTCTCTAATGGGCAGACGTGCCCACAGAATGCGACCTTTGACCGCAGCAGGCAGTGGGCCGGAAGCCCGTTGGCGTATATATTGGCTCTGGCTCAGATCCAGCTGATAACAGTTGAATAATGAACAAATAATGGCCGGCAACCTTCTTGTCTGCTCAAATATTAAGTATACTCCAGGGAGTTCAAAAGAAGGGGCGGTGGTATGTTAGGAGAAACCCCTTGGAATAACCGATGAAGAACGAATGTAATGCTAAAATGTACAAGCCCAATAATCCGTGAAATAACTTAGGCGGGGGAAGGAGCTTTGCTGACTACAGATTTTAATGGTAATTAAGGAGGGATGTGTTGTTTTTGGAATTTTCTCCTAGTAATGAGCATATGCTGCCCCAAAGAATGTAAATGTTTTGAATAGTGATTAACTACCTTATAATAATAATTAAAATACGATTTTATGCCGGCTACGGAAATGAAAGTGTTTTGAATATTTGCTTACATACGAGAATAATTTAACTTTATTTTAAGATTATTTCACTTTATTCTCCACAATAAAAACTGTGATTAATTGGATAATTCCTTTTTAATTGATAAACCTAATTGTTTGATTATCGGCTTATTGATAAACATATATTAAATACTTTCTCAAAAGTTTCTTTGTACCAGTGTGTGTATAATACTTACCTTTAACATTGAGAATTTTCCAGAACGCATTATTTGAAGGTATGAAAACTTCTGTTTTGAATAATCATTTTCCACTTGTTATCCTTGGGCTTGTGGTTGCTGTTCCCATGGTATCCTTGCAAAGGCGCTTCAAGCCACTCTGCGTTTTTATTGCAAGCACCATGGAAAAGGCAATTTGCCAGCTGCAACATTTGTTGCTCCACAGCCAACATGCGGAGGACTAGCACAAGCCATTCCGAAAGTGTTGGTCCTTGGGAAACACTAAAGAACACTGGACTGGATGGGATACCCCGGATCCTCTGTCAACAGTTACTACTGCCCGGCTCCTCTGTAATTTGATTTGTTTTGGCCGATTGCTGCTGCGGCTACACTGTTTCTCTGTCGGATACTTTGGCTGCACTAATTAATTTTGCCTCGCAAAACAAAAGGGCCGATGTCCTGGGAGATAGTGCTGCATTGTTCTCGGCTTTGTTCGGGGGCCATAAATGTCAGCTGAGGCTGCATTTCCCAATTCAATCCAGCTGTCAATCCCCATCCCCCACTCCCTTACAACTGATATAGATAGCCGCTTAGGTCGCAAGGAAAGCCGAAGATTTATTGCCAGTTGCCAAAAGCCCACAAAATTAATGTACTTCACAGTTGAGTTTAGCAGCTGCCCAAGCATGTGTGTGTTTGCCTTTGGTCTGTCTGGGCGTGGCAATGTGTGTCTGTGTGTGTGTCTGTGTGTGTTTGGGCCCTAATGAAGTTGTTAATGCGAGTGCTGTCCTGCCAATTCCTGCGTCGCCGTGGTTTCGTCGGTACTCGAATCCTGTGCCCCGTCCCAAGTCCTTTCCCCGGCGTAAAGTACACACGAAAATCTAATAAGACGCTTACGTCTGTTGCTGTTTGGGACTTGTGTTTGGCCCGGGAGGCTTTCACACCCTTTCGGCGTCCTTTCGAGGTCCTTTCGATGTCCTGGCCCCCTGCCTTCGGACTGTTACATAAGCCATTAGCCAGAGGAAAACGCCAGACCGTGACAGTCGTCCTCCTCTGGCTTGTTTCTTTCAAATTTTATTGCTTAGCTTTTTACGGTCAGCGTCTTCAATATATGTGTTTATATATAGTATATATATCGAAGTCCCAGCTAGTTCTTCATCTTTCGCTTGCCCAGCATTTATTTTTATGTCCTACTCTTGATTGGATCGTAAACTTAAGTTTCAGCGCCCAGAGTCCTCTGTTTTAATCAGCCGGAGGAAAAGAGTTGCTCCGTAAGGGATTCCACTTATTGTCTTGCTCAGGCAAATTAAATTACTGTCAGCCAGATAAAGTGACTCTTAATGGTACACGTTCAAAAAGGAGAACGCACTTTAATTATTATTATTTATTATTATTAATTATTATTGCCTATACATTTTTTATGACCATTTGGAATAAACAAACAATAACAAAATAAATAAGCAGCAAAAGAATATCGATAGTTAATAAGAAAAAAAGAAAATAAAAGGATTTTAAAGGGCACAATTAAGAACATTTTTCGTAGATGTGTGTTTTAATTTATAAAGTTATGATTAACATTTTTTTTTGTGTAGTCTCTGCAGTTTGCGCTCTCAGCTCTTGGACTTCTTTGTTTGCAAAGGAGGACGCGAAATGAATTCGAGACAAACTGCTGCAGTTGGAGCAAATAAATTAATTTTTCATTTATGGGGCAGGGGATTGTGTCACGCATTGAGAGGTCGCTTAATTAGATGAAGTGAAAGTGGGTGACCCGAGACCGGAAAGCCGAGACTCGAGCTCTGAGATCCGAAATCCGAGACAATTGCAACTGACAGTGCTAGTTAACTGGGTCAATTGCCGGTGGCGCTGCCACTGAAGTCTGGCCGTGATGGGGCATATTTTAAGGCGATGGGAGGGGGAAATCTGGGAGCTGGCAATAAGTTCAGTCTAATTTAATTACGAGCTCAAAGTCTGCAGTCCTCCAGATAACAAAAGATGCAGCCCGAAAGCCGGCAATCAGGGTTTCCCCAGGTGTAACACCTCCCCCCCCACACACACACACACACACACTCATAAGCCGAAGGATGTGTGTAATTGACAGGACCAAAGCACACTTGACAGGCACTCACGCACACACACCTCCTTCGGATCACAGACACACCATCACCTTTACCTAGTACCATGTGCCATGTAATCATGGCCCTGGGAAGTAGGCTACAATTTTGCTCGATGCCGGCAAAATGAATATTAAGCGCGGCTCGTATGGAATGATTTTCGTAATTTAATTGAAACGTCAACACTCGCTGCACTCCATCGTCCCTAATTATATTATGAGTGGGCCGGAGCCAGACGTCGGCGGTCGTCGGTGTCCCAGGGTAATTTTCGATAATTGAAATTTTATGGCCCCGCCGCTTTTGCTTTGTCATTACACGAGAACATCGATGCATACACACGACACTGACTGTGTGAGCCCTAGACAGCACCAAAAACTGTCAATAAAAGTGACATCAAGTCACGGCTAAGAGCATTTTGGCCAATAATTTATGTAACACAGATTTTGACTGTCTTGACGTCTACCCAAAATAATGTTTAATGCAGAAGGCAGCCAGGCAGCTAGGCAGCCAAATAAGATATATACAGTGTACTATATGTGGTATGCACAGGTATCCGACATCACATATCAAGTTCAAGAGCCAAGGACACGCCTTGATATTGCCAGGTAAATTTATGCAGCACTTGTTATTGCCTTTGTTGCCTCGGCTGATATTGAAACTCAGGCGGCAGGACGTCATAAATATTTTTATGTTTCGCTACCACGGCTTTTACTGCATTTGACAGATATCCTCCACCTGTCGCCTCTAGATTTGTCATAAACAGAAGGAAGCCCCGCTGCTTAAAAAAGAAAAGTAAATAAAACACATAAATCCCCACATACGTCACAGGCAAGTTTTCAAATTGACCAAACTGAAAAAAAACGTTGCCTTTTTTATGATGCATTTAAAACTTTTGATTATGCCGAAAGGAGCGGTATGCTGGAACATGTAACTTATTTAATTTCCTCTCAACCCCCAACTCCCCTGTCCCGAAAAGTTCATTTAAAGTTTGCTTGCAGCCATAAATTCCTAGGCCGAAACCTAAAACATAAACAGTCAGGCCGAGTGTATATGTGGCCTGGGAAAAAGTTAGATGCGGTCGTAAATCTGGCATTTGTCAGTCGCCAAGTGTATGCTGTGCCGCCTACGAAGGCACTGAGAGAAATTAAAGGAGAAGGTGTTATCCAGTGCACAGACAGAAAATTTGTTTTGACTGGATGATCAAGGAAAGGCAGGAAAATATGCTACGCAAACGGGATTTAATGAATGTAATACAGATACCAATTTTTGCCAAAGGTCCAAAGGTGATTCTTAAACAGAAAAGTATTTTTTCATGTTATAGTAATGATGTTCCACTGAAATTCCGATTTTTTTGCCAAAAAAAATCTAAATTGTAGCTGGGAAAAATACTTAGTTTTCAGATATTACATTACAAACGTTTAATTGCGTTGAAGGAATTGTCGTTTGACTATAATGATTGTCTTTACTAATATTATTATACGTGTTTCTTAAAAGAGAAAGTATGAGATTTTCTTTATTAATATTATTACTTGTGTTTCTTTTAAGAGAAAGTATCTGATCTCCCTCAAAGTTTATACCTTAAAATTTGCTCAGTGCTTAGGCGGAAAACGTGCAACTCAGTCGTCCTCTAATTGGCCTTTTTATGCACACAGGCACACTCGACATCATTTCCATTTCCAGGGCCATTTCCGTGCCAAAGCAGTTTATCACTCTAACTATGCACATTCAGTGGATGTGGCTCCTCTGCACCTCCACCTGCCCCAACCTTTTTTTTCTCCCCACTGCAACTGCATTGCGATTCAATATTGCTCATACGTACTGGGTGCCGGTTGGCTGGAGGGCCCAGAAATTGCCGGCGGGCTAACGAAGCCCTTGAAAAAGGGGGGCGCGAATTTCGGGCGTGGGGCATCCAGAACTCCAGCCTTTGCAACTGCAACAAAGTGCTAATCTAGGGGAGGGGGGTGGACAGGAGCAGGAGGAGGAGGAAGAGGAGGAGGGGCAGAAGTAGGAGCCTTCTTCTTCGCCGCTTAATCGCCATGTGCGACAGGCTTAACTTGTCGGCTTTGAGTGTCAGCGCTGAGCCTCGTTTAGCCTTTGAGTGTTGTGGCAGTGGGATGAGGATGAGGATGGGTTGGGATGGGTTGAGAGGTCCTGGCAGGTCCTGGGATGAGGTAGTGCCCCTCTGTGTGCCCTGGTGCGTAACTCGGATGACATGTTATTAGTTTCATCAGCGAAAGAGCCACCAGAAAAGGGCAGGGGAACTTGTTTCTTGTTTCCATTCCATTAATTGAGTCCTCAGGCAGTTGCGCCACCGTAGGTCCTACATTTCGGTGATCTAATCCAGTCCTGTTTTGTTTTGCCTTGGGGCTCTGATTTATTTAACCGATTATTTGCCAATTTATTTTTGTTGCTGATTAAGGAAATATTTGAAATAATTGGTTCGCTTGATTTATGTATGGAATTTCGCACATAATTTCACCATAAAACATTGTTTCGGTGGTATTTAGTTATTATTTTATTTTTGGTACTACTTTTTGTACTTATCATTTAACTATTTGATAAAATACATATTGCTTTAATTGTATGCACATATTTGTGGCTTAATCTTGAAAAGGTGAAGTATTTAATACGCATGCCATATTGGTATTTATATGTGGTCAATTATTTTTTTCATCTACTTTGTATTTTTAGGTGCCGAAATTGACGTTTAAAACTTGTTCGCCGTTTAATTGATTTCGATATATAACTAGCAATAAACGAGGTCTATAAACTTCTTTGTTCGTTTTATTTGCCGGATTGAGTTGAGTATATTCTTGATTTAATTCGCTTCTTCGATTTATCCATAAACCTTTTATAGAGCAACTCTCTCAATTTCTGTGCCGTATTTATTGAAATTCCATGGCCAAGCTGAGTCGTTCCAAGCACAATTGAACAATAATGCGACAGCCTCATTAAATGCTCTTACCAATGGCGGCAGTGGCAAACAAAGACAAGGACTCCGGCAAACAGGATCGCCAGCCAAGGAGGGAAAGGTCGAACTTTGCTCTGCTTTGGTTGTTTAGAGCTGCTTTCGCCTTCATTGTTCGGCAATAAAAAGCTGTTGTTCACTTTTATGGAGTAACGCCTCGTGCCTCCGCCTTATCCTTGCCCCCATGCCCCCTGCTCCCCCACCACTACTCCTTTCTGCCGGGGCAGGATGGAGCAGAGCAGGCAGACGTCGTCATTGTCCTGCCGTTGTCGCCTTGCCATTATTGTGATACGACACAAAAACAAGAGGGAAACAGCGGCAACAACAAGGCACTTGGCTTCTGCACTGCAATTATCATGTGGGTGGATTTCAGCAGATCAAAAATGTAATCTTAACCCACGGGTAATAAATTACAGAAATTTCTGATGATCTGAAATCATTCAAAAATCGGTTGAAAACTATTAAGTAAAATATTATTGTCTGTACATCTATTAATTTTGAAAAGATAATCTTTTTTTACAGCATAAATATTTTTTAAATTATGTATAATAATTATAGATATTTATAATTTATTACCTCACTATTAGGATCAAATGGTTCATTTTTTTTAAACAAATCCAAATGGTTTTGATGCTCTTGAAAATCAAGTGGTAAATTCATTTTCGAATTATATAAATTATTATAATTAAAACAAGAGAGAACGCTATAGTCGAGTGCCCCGACTATCAGATACCCGTTACTCAGGTAAAGGGCGTGCGAGGGAGATGGAGATAGAAACTTTGATCACGCATAACTTTTTAACGAATGGTCCGATTTGAAAAATTTCTTCTACATTTCCATAGGTATTGATAAAGACAATAAAACTCAATTTTTACTTTTCCGAAATATTTAAATTTTTAAAATCGTATATAAGCGATTGGGGGCGTTAAAGGGGGCGTGGCACCATTTTGAAACAAACTTGCGCTGCGTAGGAACTCCTAGAATCTGCATGCAAAATGCCAATCTTCTAGCTTTTATAGTTTCCGAAATCTCAGCGTTCATACGGACAGACAGACAGACAGACAGACAGACAGACAGACGGACAGACAGACGGACAGACGGACATGGCTATATCGACTCGGCTAGTGACCCTGATCAAGAATATATATACTTTATAGGGTCGGAAACGCTTCCTTCTAGCTGTTACATACTTTTGCACGAATACAATATACCCTTTTACTCTACGAGTAACGGGTATAAACATTAAATTTGGAATCGACATAAAAACTAATCAAAATCTTAGTTTTAAGCACACAATAGAATAAAGAAATTTAATATGTAAAAGCCCTTACCTAATTTTGTCTTTAATCACATACATATATTTTTTCTCAGTGCAGCTAAAGTCACCATTGAGAGGCGAGTGTGTGTGAGTGCTTTGTTGTTGTGCGATTGTGAGTGTGGGTGGATGACGCACATAATGAGTCTGCGTGGCAAGTACAAAAGTTTATAAATATGATGGAATAATTAAAACTTGGCGCCAATTTGAAGGCGCTACCCCAAGTCGAAGGTGGCCAAAAGGCTGTCAGCAACAAAGACATGAAAGTGGGGAATGTCCCCCCGCCCCCCTTCCCCCTACAGCTCACCTCCCTGGCCACGCCCCTTTTTGGGCTTTGTTGTTGCCTTTGGCACCGCTTGCCCTTTGGGACTTTTGCCGTTTCCTTTGAGCCTGGCCGCAATTTTTTTCGTGTTCTTCGGCAAGGATGTGAGAATTTGTATGCTTTATGTTTTGCAGATGCTTAGAAAAGTTTTTGTTTTCCAGTTTTGTTTTTCTTTGCCGTGCTTTAACTTTGTTTAGCTACCTTTTCCGCCTTTTTCCCCGCCTGCCACTGTTAATTATGCAACATTAATTAAGACTCGATGTGGATATGGCCTTAAAGCGGGCCACAGCGACATGGCTTTAATAGAAAGCAGTCCATTCAAACGGTTGAGCCATAATTATGTGCACACTTATCACAGGTGGAGTCGCAGTCCCATTCCCAGTCCAAGTCCAAGTCTCCAAGCAGGCCACTCAGCCGGGTTTATTTGCAGACTCCGCCGGAGTGACAAGACACGGAATCCGGAAATGCGCCCCGCTTGACGTTCGGTTCAATGAACCCCAATGACGGCAAGTGGCAGTGGCAAATGCGAAAGGGATTCCTACTACTGCAATATCCTTTAAGTTCCGGGGGGCAATAAAAACGTGGAGCCAAGAGTTACGGCTTTTCGGGCAACGTGGAACACATTTCGCACTCGTCGGACGCCGTAACACATGTTCATGTTCAGTTCAGCTCAGCTCAGCTCGTTTAATGGGCACCAAGGTGAGCCGAGCTCTTCAATTTGTTTGAATTTGTTTTCGTTTGCGGCCGGGGCCGAAAAGGGGGGCAAAACTTTACAGAAACAAGTAATCCTGGCAAAAAAAAAGAAAATAAAAAAAAATGTAACACGGAGTAAGCTGCCAAGAACTTGTCCTGTCTTGTGTGTAGGTGTTTTGAATCTATGCTGTAAATCCTTTTTCTTGGAAATTGTTGCTGCTGTTTGCTGGACCCGAATGTATACAACATATTTGTGCTGTGTGACACGGCCAGGCGTGCCATGATGAATGAGGGAGGCCCGCCTCCGGAATTCTCCCATTTGGCCCTTTTGAGAAATGCAACCCTCTGTTAGACATGTCAATTTCCAGCCTGATGCATCGCACATGGCAACGGGGAGGGGGTTCGGGTTGAAAAAGAATTGCGTTGCTGAAAAGCCAAAGATTTTCATCCAATTTGCAAAAGTGGAATACGCATACGCCCCGTGGTCCGCAAAGTTCGATGAGACACGTGAGCGTACACTCAAAATCGATATTCAAAATGTTATTATGCCAAAATACCTTACATAAATAAAATTAATTTTATTTCGATTAATAAAAGTACCTTTATCAAGTTAATCAAATTGAAAATGTAATAAGTATTTCTTCTAAAACTTAAAAACCTATTATCCCAAGAAAATAACAAAGACAATTGTTTAAAATATAAAATTCTAATGAAAAACAAAACTATTTATAATATTTTGACTACCTTTAAATCCACTTTATTATATTTAAAGCTAACAAATTTATTTTAAATTGTTAACTCAAAGTAATTTGTTCTGTATTCCTATCTATATATAAGCAAAACTTGTAATTATTGATCAAATAGGTAAGCACAATTAAAAAGATGAAAACTATTTCAGTGTCAAAGGTCCTCTAACCCTTTTAAATCTCCGCTTTCTCTCAGTGCTGATTTTGTAGGGACTGGAGGACATGTGTTGGCAACGTGCCTGCCGGCAAGTCAAACATTACGACATTACGCGCTTTCCAATTCACCTGTGAAAATCATTTTCTCCGTTGCGTCGAAAAAAACAAAGAGTCGTCGTGAAGTCAGGGGCGGAATTTTCGCCGAATTTGCCTTGTCAAATGTTGAAGGAGACGTGACAAGCATTAGCTACAGCGACAACCTACGGAGGACAACTTACAACACACAACCTACAACCTGTGCCCCCCGATAATGTCGATGTGGATGTCGCTGCATGTCCTCATGCCGAAGGATTGGGTGCCAGAATTTTCCCGGGAAGAAAATATTTTCCTCCTGCGCCGCGTAGTTTGGCATATCATTTCGTCGCCAATTTGAAAATCGTTGATATGCATGCGAGGTGGTGACCTCAAGAGGTGTAAACAGAGGGCACACGTGGGTGGGCAAAAAAGGGCGGCAAATCAAATTGGTTTGGGGGATCGCCTCACGTACCTGCGCTGTATATATCTACATATGTTTTGGGGGGGCCAAGAAAAGTTTCCCCACCGCCGTGCAAAGTGCTTTCCGATGTTTTTCCACAGCCACGAGACCTCAACTCTTTTAGTTGCCCCACCTAACTGACTAACTGAGAGCCTTTAAACTCCAATATTTGCCCCGCACAGAAATAGCAATATGCAAATGGAAACTAAAATTGAAATTGAATATTCGAAATTAAATGCGTTTACACAAAGTCGAGTTTGTCGAATCAGGAATTACTGCAAATAAAACTACAATTGATTCGCATTTACATTTCATTGGGTAAATTGCACAATTGCAAATGGCACTGCAGATGGACTGGCGAAGGGGGAGGGGGGTGGGGATGTGGAGGCCAAAAGACTTGAATACTCTAAATAAATGGCATAACATTTTCCCAGTTTCCCCGTTCGATCTCGCATGAGAGCACTTTCCCCGGCACTGGCACTCCCCAGATGGAAGATGGCTTGAGAAATCACATAAAAATACAGCCAGACAGACGCACAAACTCTCTGGGCGCTTGTTGTTGCTCCCCGAACATCTTGGATTTTTATTGCCATATATTCGAACTTATGCCTCTGCCTGTACTGAAATAACAAAACGAAAAACATTTCGACTTTACTTTATGCTCACAAATTGTTTCTCAAATGAACAATTTTAAATTTTCACATTCAATAAATTGCTGCTGGGATGGCAACAAATTGCTGAGGGGAAAGCTTGTTGTTGTGCTACTTTTTTCTTTTGCAAATGAAAAAACTTTTTGTCAATTGTGTCGACTTATTATTAGCATTAGCACTTTTTGACTAGGCACTCAATACACTTGTTCAAGAAGGAAGTTGGAATTTAAGACTCGGATGCGAAAGTTAATTAAATGGCACTTTTGCAAAGGTAAATAAAATTCGTATATGCTGAAAAAGTATTTACGTATTGCATTTATTGTTCCAAATTACCATTTTGAATTATTAAATGTATTTACTGGTATTAAACTAAGTAATTCAATAACTAAATGAAAATGAAAAATTTGGATTCTTATGTTAGAAAATAACAATTATAATAATGTTTCAATGAGCTTCTTTTGGCAAATAGACCCTTAAATATAATGAGTTTGTCTTGATTGAAAGAAAAATATATAAAGTTACTAACTCAAGCTGTCTTATTTTATGGGTAAGCTCTCGAAATGTACTAAAATTTCCCCACTCAGTGAGAGTACTTTCCAAAGTGAAAGTGTAGTTGAAGAAAAATGCAAATGACTCTCGATTCCGGTGAAGCGCAAATGGCGACGAAATTGAAAATCAAGATGACTTCTTCTAGGAATAGAATAGGGAGCGAGGCGTCATGAATACTGAATCCCACGCAAATAGCAAATACAGGTGCCATTCAGGTGCGTACGCATGTGTTTGTCTCAGACATTTCGATTACTTTTTGAGTGGTTCCACTAAGGTTTCTCTTCCTTAGCCCCCAAATTGCAGCATCCGCAAACTTTTGGGGTCTCATGAAATATGTAGACCAGTAATACCTTGAAGGGGGAGGGGGGCGAGTGAAAAACTAGGAGTCGGGGGCGTGGCACACAAAAGGCGGAGCAAATTACTGAAATATGCATGCGACTCGCCATGGCCATTATCGTGGGCTTCCTTTTCCCGGCAGAAGTATCGGGTCCATCGAGGCTACGTGCCGGGAATGTCCAAGAGATTGCTCCGCCGGACACTCATTCCGGGCATGTCAATGGCAATGGCAATGGCATTGGGTCCACCTTCACATTCCCATTTGTGGTTTTTGAAACTGCACGCATTTGATTGCGTTATTGAAATTGACTGGACCGGTGGCTTCATTACTATAATGTCGGGGGCGGACGGGGCGTTTGCGAGGAATTCAATTATAAATGCTTGCGGATTCCAGGTTGCCTTGGCTTATGAATATAAATCTGCTGGCTGTGCGGCAGCTTCGACTTAATTGCCGTTGGCCTAGGCGCCGTTGGGACGGGGCGGGTTTGTAATTATTTACTTGATGATGTCGCCTTGGGCAAAATTAAAATAAACGAGGATTATGTTAGATTTTTAATTAACTCAGACGGTTAGGTGATCTGCCTTATCTTCGGGCTTCAACAGGATTGGTGCAGCAAATCTCTGTAGTCGTAGTCTTTAAATACATAAGTGTTTACCTTACAACATTTTCTTCATATATTTATTCTTAACAATTATTTATAGAGGACCGCAAAATTTGTTTTAATTTTTAGTTATATAATCCATACTGCATAATCCGTTTAATACGAAAATATTTTTGTTTTAAAACAACAATTTTAAATAGTTCGAAATTTAAATGGAGAACAACAAGCAATTTTAAATTAACGGTCATAGCGGCCGAGAGAAATCGAACCGGTTGTAGTGTAATCGATAACACCATTGCCCATAGCAGGCAGACGATCATATAACCGTTTCACTTTTGCTGTACCCCTGGTACCGAACAGCTGTTACAATCAGTTTAATTAGCAGGTGCAAATTGCGTATTTTGAAAGCCTAAATTATTAAATAATACACGACAAAATGGCCCTGAGACGCTGTCACTTGAACCCGAAGAAAACTCTCTTCCTACTGTGCGACATTCAGGAGAAATTCCGGCCCGCCATGCCGCTTTTCGACAACATGATCAAGAATGTCGACAAACTTGTAGGTTGAACTTTGATTTTGATATTAATCTCTTATCTAAAACCTCTGAGATTAACGCCTAATCGATTTCAGACCAAGGCGGGTAAAGCTCTGGATGTTCCACTGATCGTCACCGAACATTATCCGGAAAAACTGGGTAAAACCGTGGGACAATTGGATGTGAGCCATGCAAAGCTGGTCTCCGGAAAAACCCTCTTCAGCATGGTTACTCCCGAAGTCAAGGCTGTGATAAAGGATATTTTCAGTGACAAGCCGGAGGATGTGGTTTTGTATGGTCTGGAGGTGAGTTGGGATTTTTAAAAAGAGATTTTAAGACACCCACTAAAAATTTAAGATGAAATCAGTTTTCCGCAAAATGCTATACATGTTAAACAAATCAGGTATACTTTAATTACATCTCAATTTTTCTTCCCACAGTCCCACATTTGCGTAGAGCAAACCGCTATAGATCTCTTGGAGCAGAATATCAACGTGTACATAGTGGCGGACTGCTGCTCCTCCAGGTTGAACCAAGATCGAGATTTGGCTCTGGACCGTCTCCGCCAAGCGGGATGTGTGATCACCACCAGCGAAAGCGTCATTTTCGACTTGGTTCGGGACAAGAACAACCCCAAGTTCGATGTGGTCCGGAAACTGGTGAACCAGCCCTCGGTGGACATGGAACTCACGCGCAACGGGAACGGGCAGCCAGTGGGCAGTGCCAAGCTGTGAGGGTGCTCCTCTTGTCATATATAGCTGTATGTGGGGATGCCAATTGCATTTATATAACCATCATGAAGAAAAGTGTTTTTCAAGGATAAAGGATGGCGAGGGGGAAGCGGATAATGGGCATAATGGGAGCGGCACCCATTTAAGTTGTCATTTCCGTAACATATTCCAATGGTCCCGCACAATGGGCGAGTCCATATTTGAATTTGCCATTTAACAATAGCCTCGAATGGGCTCCCTTCCGCTGGGTCCCTCCACCTTTGGACCATTTCCGTCGGGGTCCTTATTATGCGGATGACAATGCGTATTTTATGTACAGGCGCCACCCTCCATTGATTATAAGGCTGAGTGTTGCGTCGTAACCTTTTATTTGTTGAACAGGGAACGGCAATGGGAAATCAGCGACGTACTGGCCGGAATATTACCCATTCGAGTGCTCAGTGAAGACGATGGACGTGCATACTAACCGTTGGATGCGAACGCACTGGCTGAGGATGCACTGGATGCCCGGGATAATGATGAACAGGACGTGGGTGCGAGTTGCGATGAAAGGGCCGATGGTCCTCCCTCTGCGAATGGGCATCGATGTAAGACAGCTCCTTGAGAATCGCCCCTGAAGTAGTCGAAGGAGTGGGCTGTCGGGCTGTCCCTCCTTCGGTTTTCGAAAAATGGCTTAGCACAAAAAGATCCAAAAACCTGCACTTGTAATGGCTTTGCAGAAAAGTGTCCCAAATCCTGCATTTCTAAGGCCATAACTTTTCTTACAGACATCCGATTTCAAAGTGGCATACCTCAAAATGATTTTGGTTTAATTCTCTAAAAATCTGCATTTTCAGTTTGTTTTGTATTTTGGGGTCGATTTTCCGTCATTTTAATGATGTTACCCCTTTCCAAATTTTCGAAAAATGGCTTTGTGGAAAAGTGTCCAAAAACTGCACTTTTAAGCCCATAACTTTTCTTACAGACATCCGATTTCAAAGTGGCATACCTCAAAATGATTGTGGTTTAATTTTCTAAAAATCTGTGTTTTCCATTTTTTTTGTATTTTGTTACCCCTTTTCAAATTTTCGAAAAATGGCTTTGCAGAAAAGTGTCCCAAATCCTGCACTTCTAAGCCCATAACTTTTCTTACAGACATCCGATTTCAAAGTGGCATACCTCAAAATGATTTTGGTTTAATTCTCTAAAAATCTGCATTTTCAGTTTGTTTTGTATTTTGGGGTCGATTTTCCGTCATTTTAATGATGTTACCCCTTTCCAAATTTTCGAAAAATGGCTTTGTGGAAAAGTGTCCAAAAACTGCACTTTTAAGCCCATAACTTTTCTTACAGATATCCGATTTTAATGTGGCATACCTCAAAATGATTGTGGTTTAATTTTCTAAAAATCTGTGTTTTCAGTTTTTGTTCTATTTTGGGGTCGATTTTCCGTCATTTTAATGATGTTACCCCTTTCCAAATTTTCGAAAAATGGCTTTGCAGAAAAGTGTCCCAAATCCTGCACTTCTAAGCCCATAACTTTTCTTACAGACATCCGATCTCAAAGTGGCATACCTCAAAATGATTGTGGTTTAATTTTCTAAAAATCTGTGTTTTCAGTTTTTGTTCTATTTTGGGGTCGATTTTCCGTCATTTTAATGATGTTACCCCTTTCCAAATTTTCGAAAAATGGCTTTGCAGAAAAGTGACCCAAATCCTGCATTTCTAAGGCCATAACTTTTCTTACAGACATCCGATTTCAAAGTGGCATACCTCAGAATGATTTTGGTTTAATTCTCTAAAAATCTGCATTTTAAGTTTGTTTTGTATTTTGGGGTCGATTTTCCGTCATTTTAATGATGTTACCCCTTTCCAAATTTTCGAAAAATGGCTTTGTGGAAAAGTGTCCAAAAACTGCACTTTTAAGCCCATAACTTTTCTTACAGATATCCGATTTTAATGTGGCATACCTCAAAATGATTGTGGTTTAATTTTCTAAAAATCTGTGTTTTCAGTTTTTGTTCTATTTTGGGGTCGATTTTCCGTCATTTTAATGATGTTACCCCTTTCCAAATTTTCGAAAAATGGCTTTGCAGAAAAGTGTCCCAAATCCTGCACTTCTAAGCCCATAACTTTTCTTACAGACATCCGATCTCAAAGTGGCATACCTCAAAATGATTGTGGTTTAATTCTCTAAATATCTGTGTTCAAAAGCCCATAACTTTTCTTACAGAAATCCGATTTCACAGTGGGATACCTCTTGATGATTCTCTAAATGCCCGTGAAGTCATAAAACATGTGGATCACAATGCCAAAAACGTTTAATTGCGACCACACACTTCAATAATCAAACGAATTATGACAAACAGCCGTTTTGTAAGTATATCTATATTTTATATTATGTAGTCAAGGTCACGCGATCACTTCTCGACATTCGGATGAAAGCCGGTTGCATCTGCTGTGTACGTCACGCGGATTTGCTTGCCATCTTCGCCGGGCAAAAAGTATTCGCCCTGTATTCCATTCACATCGCCATGGGCTTTTACCTGGATGCCATTGCTGACGCCGATCTCGTGCTGGAATGCCCCAGCTCCGTTTAGATTCTGGTGATTCTCCGACTTCAGGAGCACAGCTTGGAAGTCGTCTTCAGTGCAGCTGGCCAAAACCACCAGAAGGGCAAATATAAGGGTCTGAAGATGGGAGATTGGTCAACTAATATATCCAACGGTTAGATTTTAATCCGTTAAACTCACGTATTTCAGCATTTTGGAGCAGCTACTTGATGTGAAACAATGACCAGCGGCCTTTTATACCACTCCAAAGTTGCCTAGACCACTAAACGGGTTTCAATCGCATCTGCTAATGACTGAGATTAACCAGACAGCCATGAATATCAAATTTACGGCGGCTCAATCGCCTCTGCTACTGGCACCGCCAGGCCGCCCTCACCCAATTAATTAACTATGCTTTGGCCAAACCCATTTTGGAACTACATGAACATTTAATCAACAAATTATAATTTCACTTTCCCATTTCCGGTCCTTTATGAACGCTTTCTTGGGCAGGCTTGGTGTCCCAATCCTTGATCCTTATCTCTGGATTGCTCAAAATTTTAGCTACGCCTTTAAGAAAGTTTGGTTTATTATAAGCAGACTTGTCCATCGATTCGTTACTTTTCTTTTCCAGGATGTGGGACGGCACCAGGACCTCCAATTTGTGGGCTCCTTCATAGGAAACTGCGGCATCTTTAGCTTCATTTAAGACAACGTTTTCCACCTGATTCCGCTTGCTGTTAAACTTGTCGAGAAATTTCTTGGCTCCCAGGCGGGCAGAGGATTTCAGGGCATTCATGTCCCAGGATACACCCAGCTTGGATTTAATCTCCTCGGAGGCAGCCTTGTCGTTTGAGGAGAACAACGATTGGAACATCCTTTTCAAATCGAGTTCCTTGGGATCATCGAGGGATCGAGCTGCGCGCTGATCTATAGTTTTCACTTCGTTTTTAAGTTCCACGTCCCGTTTGGAGTCCTTGTTGAAGGCAAATAAATCTTTTATGGGCAGATCCGGGACTAAATTCCCCTGCAACTGCTGAAAATCCAGTTCGGGCGCATTCTGCAGATCCTTTGGCAGGTAGCCGCGACTTTTCAGGTAAACAAGTGGCGACTGCCAGTTGTCGACGAGGTCCTTAACGATGGTGTCAACCGAGTTCTCATACTTAACTACTTTTAAATTGCGCGCAGCAGCAGCGGTATAAAATATACAAATATATAAAATTAAAGAAATCATTTTCGTAGCTTGTATTTTTAAATTTCAATTTGAGAGCCTGCTATCGACGACTTTGTTTGATTTTTGAACTATCGATAAGATTGACTGGCAACTGTATTTGTGCAGCCCTGAAACAAAATCAGCTGTTGTGTTGTAGGCAAACGTAAATTTGGGCACAGAATTTAACAATTTTCAAGATTTTCATTAGTTTTAAAACCCTTTGCAGGTTTTTTGTTGAACAGACAGGACAGCAAAGCTACAATGGTCATTACCAACAACACAACACTGCCCGAGGAGTCGGAGCTCGACGTCCAGGAGCTGAATCTTTCGTCGGCGGCTCTGCGTGCTGGTGCCTTTCATTTGGGCAAGCAATGCGAGCAGGTCAACAATGTTAGTACATCCAGATTTTCCCAGAATACTCCCAAAAGTAATCCTCAGCCGAAACGTAGCTGCTAATGGAGCTATCTGCCGGGGAGATAGCCAAATCCTTCCACTTAAGTTATATAACCTAACCTCAAAACGCAACTTCCTCGGTTTGTTTACGTTTGTTTTCCATGTAATTTCAGGAGTTTATGCTATGCCGGCAGGAGTTGGATGATCCGCGGGCCTGTTTGGCGGAGGGCAAGGCGGTGACCAGCTGCGCCCTGGACTTTTTCCGCAAGGTGAAGAAGACCTGCCATGAGGAGTTCATGCAGTACGCCACCTGCCTTGACAAAAGCAGCGGAACCATGGCCTTTTCACAGTAAGAACCCACAATTTTAAAGATTTCAAGCACTATAAGTAAAGTTCAACCATGTTTTAGCTGCCGCAATACGCAGGGAGTGTTTGATAAGTGCATCAAGGATAACTTTGACTGGGATCGTCCTTCCTATGGCTACTTCTCGCGGGCCAAGGTGAGTTTCTTATAGCCTCCTCTTAAACCCATTATAAACCCTCCTGTTTCCAGGTTATTAAATCAGCTCGCGAAGCTCCCAAGAAGGAGGAGAAGGTCTCCTATCCCGATGCCACCCCCGGTCTGCCCGAGGATTACCCCAAGCCACCAGCCAAGTACGGCTCCCGCTTCCACTGGCTGGAATAGACAGCTGCTAGCGCCTAGTGAAATTTGAAAGCGTTCATCTTAACATAAACTCTTGTTTCCATTAGTACTCGAATGTATTTATTTCATCGTATTTTCTTTCTCGACACAGTTTGCTTGATCTTGGCCATAATGTCCAGGTACTGGTTATTCAGGCAGCAGCCGCAGTAGCTGACGGGGAAGCAGGCGCTGCCCTCGATACGGCGATGTAGCGGCATGTTCTGATAGAAAACCCACGATATATTTTCCTCTCCCAGCACCAGCATGATCTTGTCGAAGCGACATCCCTGCACTTGGAAGAGTTCCACGTCCCCGGTGATGATACGCCACTCAGCGTAGCGTATGTTGACATCTGGAGGAAGTTTGGAACGCTCCCTCATCATAACATGCTCGAACCAATCGCGAACTTGGATGATCGATCCTGTGGGAGGATGTTTTCTGATCTGGTAGCTGATGCGTGGATACAGCGGATGACTGTGGAAAGAATCCCTAATAAGTTGCCGATTCTTTTCGAACTCTATAGAGTACTTACATGTACGGCACATAGGCTAGGCGAACTATCACGAATTCGATTTTCTCCCGAGGAGCCATCTTTGAGATATATTTATTTTAGTGCGAACGTAACGCTTCACAGGCACTGCTAGGCAATACTGAAGAGCTTGGTCCACTCCGCCAATTATATATACCCGATTTGGCAGGTAGAATCATAGTTAAAAGCAGATGTTCCCTCCGTAATCCTAGGAAAAAGTCCCAGTTTACCTGGTTTGGTTTTTTCATTTATAGTTTTATTGCTATAAGGACAATTCTTAACCTAGGGAAGGGAACTTTACTCCTTGTACCACTTGGTACGCTTCGGTTTCTTAATTTTACCTCCCTCGACTCCCTTGACGCCGCCGCCTTCTTGATTTCCACTAATCATGTTCTTGTACTTATTAATTAAGGGTCGCAGATCATCCTTTTCCTTCTTGCGTCCCTGCTTAGGCCGATTATTAGCTTTGCGTTCTGCCAGATGCGATTCCCTTATCTTCTTGTTCTTCTGCTTGCGCTTCTCGGTCTTCACCTTCTTCAAGTGCTCCTTTGCCTGTTCAACAATCTTCTTTTTGGATCTCATCTTCAGCGAGGTTCCTGGCTTTGCTGCCGTGCCCACGTAGTCGCTCTGGACATCACTGGCCTGCTTCTTCTCGGTGGCTTTTCCCTCGACTTTGGCTGCTCGCGATGCCTCCAGTTTCTTGATGTGTTTCTGCAGTTTGGCTTTGTTGTCTGTCTGGGGAACCGGGGGCTTGTCCTTTTGGCCATTACGCTTCTGCTGGCGTCGGTCCTTGCGCTGCTGTTGCTTATTCTGGTATGTAGGATTGTTTTGCTTGGAGCGCTCCGTGCGCTTTTCTTTGATTTTGTGAACGGCGCGATCCTCTATACTGAAGGCCACAATGGGACGCTAAAAGATAAGTTGAAGATGTATTGGTTGCGAGAGATTCCACCACTAAATAACTTACATTCTGGGGTCCAAATATACTAGGATTGTTGTTTAGTTTCCGCAGTGCTGTCAGAGCTCTCTGATGCGTGTCGAAGGAGAGAAAACCAAAGCCCTTGGACTTGCCCTGCGGATGCTCCGGAGTAACCTTTTGTTCCCGCATAACTCGGCATTCGTGGGGCCGGAAACCTGTGTAGGTCTGAGCCATTTGTTTCAGCTTATCGTTGTCGTAGTTTTGGGGGAGATTGTGGATGGACAAACGGTTGCGGGACACAAACCTAGAATACCATTCATTTGGTTAGAAATTTACCTACTAAGATGTCTTTTAATTTTACCGATTCAAGTTCTTGAGCACCTGTGTCTTCACCTGCTCCAGTTCATGGCGCTTAGCCATATCTGAAGCGGAAACCCCATCGGCTGCCTTTGCTCCAGACATGATAAGACCTTCTCTGGCTAAGTACAGATTTCGGGAGTCCTTGGCGTCATCTTTTTTGCTGTCTTGCGTCTGCTTCGTCTTCATTTCCTCTCGACTCAGGGCAGGATGAGGATCCAGGACTTCATCCATTAGCTTAAACTCCGTGCCTGCTTGCAGGCAGAGATCTGCCGACTCCTTGGCCTTAAATTTAACAAAAGCAGTGCCTTTGGAGTGGCCAGAAACCGCCTGTCGATTGATGATGGCATAGTTGACCAAACCAAACTTGCGGCACACCTTCCGCAAATCCGCATCATCGGCATCGAAGGGAACGTTCTTAATAAAGACTGTGCAGCCTTGTTGGACATCGTTGGAGATTTGCTTCTCCTTTTTGACATTTTCGATGTTTAATTTGGATTTTAATTCATCTTTGTCTTCTTTTTGATCGTCGTCCTCGTTTTCGCCTTCAGATTCTTCGTCGTCCTCTTCATCTTCATTAGATTCCGCATCAGAATCCTCCTCGGACTCGCCCTTTTCGTCTCCAGCTTCTTCGTCACTTTCCTCCTTGACTTCCTTCTCGTCGCCGCTTTCCTCTTTAACCTCCACCTTTGGTTTCTTCTCATCCGGCTCCTCGTCCTTGGGGTTCTTGGCCACATACTCATCCTTGCCCAGGGCCCAGTCGACGAATACCTTTCGTCCCAGCAGCTCCTTTCCATTGGAATGCAGAATCGCCTTGGTGGCCTGGTTAATGGACTCGTATTGGACAAATGCGCAGCCCACCAGCTTTCCATCGCCGCGCTTAAGGATGTGAACGTCCTCCAGTGTGCCCCATTGTCCGAAGTGCTCCCGCATAGAGTCCTCCGTAGATTTGTAGCTGATGTTGCGCACGATGAGGCGCGCCCGCTTCTTTTGGCGCCGCTCTTTCTCCTCCTTCAGGCGCTGTGTATTAAATGGATTGCGGCGCTTCCGGGCCTGCTCTCCGGCCGCCGTTTCTGGCGGGGATTCCGCCTCTTCATCCTTTAGAGGTTTCATTTTTTTAAGCTCCATTTCGCACGTGGAGATTTCAATTGTTTTGGTATCGACTTAGCGGTGGCAGCACTTCGATAACTTTGCCGAATTCAGTTTACCAACACTCTGAGCTGTTATATGGCAACGCTGCCCGTTTGTTTACAAAATATTCTACAAAAATCGTTTTTAAAACATTAATTTTAACAACTTTCATATGGAAATACAAAACTAAGTCTCTTGTTTGGTCTCAAATAACTGGTGGAACTCTGAGGGCGTCTTAAAGTAGTCAACTAGCAGCATGGAGGAGCGGTCCCCAAGTTTGTACATAATATGTCTCCAGGGATTTAAAAAATTTTTGTATTCAGCTATTTGTCCTCTTTCGAAATAGTGCTTCACAGTTCCCAGAGGCAGTTGGGAGCCATAGACAGCCACATACCTAAAAAAAAGTGAAATGTAGAATACAAATTTAGATTTCATCATTCCAACGTACTTTTCCGAGCTCTTGTAAATCCTTAAGGGATATTTCGCCACGAAAGCGCGTATCGCCAGATTAATAAGAACAAATCCCGTTAGAAAGTAGTACAGATCAGATTCCTGGGACACCAGTATAGCAATGTCCATTTTTTGGACCGTATTTACGAAATTCATGGTGGTGGCCCAGTGATAGGCAGCCACCAAGCCCAGAATCGAAGTCGTTGCGGTGGACATATTCTTCGTCCAGGTCACATAGCTCTCGATGGGCGCCCGGTAGATCAGCTTATAGTTATCCGGAAGACTGTCGCCGGACAAGAGCTTCCTTTCAACTTCGCCGGAGCCCACATTCCGCCACTTGCAAAGCGAATTACTTGTGCTGAATGGAGAGGTATTATTATTAGGTCAGTTTGTAAAGATATAAACAGATAATCACTCACTGCAGACTCTGGTAATGCGATATAGCCGTAATTGGCCTTAAATTTACCAATTTAACACTTCGTAGGAGAGCCGCACACATTTTGTTTTGCTGTTACATATGTTTTTGGAAAGCAGTCCAGCCACAATATCAGCTGGCGCTGGCGTTGCCGGATAGCTGCTGTTTTTTTCCTGACCGAAACTGGGCACTGCTTACTGCAAAATGCTTTTCGAGCGGCTCACTGCTTTCTTATTTTGAAGATTGGCGGCTGTTTTCAAGGGAAAGATAGTTCATTTTCAAATGTTCTTTGTTTTATTTATTATATAACGGGGTGGTATTAGCGCCTCAGTTTTTTTTCTGCTAGAATAGTGTAGGAAAAATGCAATATAATGGTATAGTTTTTGTTAGGAATGGTTTCATATATTAACAAACATCGAAAACAATTAAACAAGCTGCTTAAAAATTAAACTTGGAACATTTTGTGGTATTCCTCAAATTAATGCAATTTTTTTAAACTTTTTTCAATCGTGAATGGAATACCCTAGCTATGAGTTGCGCGAAAACGTAGTCTGGCAATATACTCAGCTGTATGACGGCGTTGTCGGATCGTCCGGTCATAGGTGCTAGGAATTTAGATTCGGACTTCTACCTAACTTTGTTTTCGATTCCTTCGAGTTTATTCAGTAGGTAAACAACACAGCTAGTAAACGCACATCAGTGTTTTTTCCAATTTTAGATAGGAACACATTGTATAGGTCGGGTATTATTTATATTTTTGATAACATTAATGGATTCAAAACGCGCGGCCCTGGAAACCGGTGACGGTCCGGATGCGAAGCGGATGGATAACACCGAGGCTCGGGACAAGGCCAAGGAGCCATCGCCGGGCGATGGTAACCAGATAACCATGCTGGGCAAGCATGTGGCCCCGTACACGGGCAACGGATGCACTCCTCCTCTGGAGTCTTATATGTTCGAGACGACTCCCGCTGGGAGCCAACTGATGCCATGGAACTCGGCCGCCGATGGGCCAACTTCCGAGAACGATGCGGAGCTGGAAAACAGTACCAGTGATAACAAGAAACGTGAGCTGTCATTGAGTGACGTTTGTCTGAATCCCAGATCTTAATAAGCCTTTTTGTCAATGTCCACCAGCCGGAACTACCAAGATGTCCCGGCGGGAAGTGGCCAAACGCCGCCGCGAGCACACTTTGAAGGCCCTAGCCCTAGAGCGCGAGTTAACGAACAAGCCGGGTCAGTCACCCTCAGCCGTGGTGCTGCTTATTCGGTTTCCAGACCCCGATATCACTGCTCCCATGCTGGCCGGGATATCGAAAGAGATTCGTGACGTAGTCCTGCCCGTCTGCGTGGCTCCGCGCTACTGTCTAGTGCACCTGAGGGCCGGAGCCGATGTCGAGGCCACCATTCGTGATATCAACAAGGTGCGCTTCGGCACCGGGTTTTTGCAGGCCGAGCTCAAGCCCTTCTCCGATGAGGAGCAGGCCGAGTTTATTGATCCTTGCTCGTTGTACGTGAGCAACATACCCTTCAATATGACCACCTCGGCCATCAAGGCCTACTTCGCCCACGCCCTGCGGGTGGACATCGGAGTGCTGAAGCGAGAGAAGCGCGCTCGTTATGCCTTCGTTCGATACGCGTCGCCTGACCAGACAATGGAGGCGTTCAAGGAGCTGGTTGACTCTCCACTTAATAGCCGGACTCTTATGGTCCGGTACCGGAGGCTTCGGAAGCGCGCAGGCATGCCCACAGTGAATTGTAACAGCTGCCATCAGAGGATGCCCTCGCCAAGCGCCGACGATGACAACGCCGACTGCAAGGTAATAACACCACCGCCCGTGGAGTCGATCATCATCAGCGACAGCGACAACTGCTCTGACTCCAGTGGCGACGGCAAGGGCAAGAGCAAGCCGAAGGACAAGATGAGCGAACAAGAGAGGGAGATACAAAAGCTCAAGCGTCAGATGGCCGAATACGGTGCTATCATAAAGAACTTGCAAGTCAAACAGATCACCTTAGGAGGTATGTTGGAGATGAAAGATTTTAAGCCATCAAATGAGATTTACTTTTCTCTTCCATTTACAGATTTATTTATATCTGATCTTACGCCGAAAACAGAGCCGTGCGCGAATCCATCAGCTTGTATACTAGGATCCAATGCGATCCACCTAATGCGCGACATCAAAACGGAGTGTGCCTATTTGGGGATTCCCGATAATGGCACTGCCGATCAAGAACTGGCTGAAAAGCTAACCCCGCAGCCTCTAGACGATAGACGGAAGAAAGTCAAAAGTATATTATCTGTCGAATAGTGTCCTTTGCCTCACGTCCTTCCGTATCTTACTCAGCAACCTGTTTTGGCTGGATGTTTTCAGGTCCCTTCAGACGACGCAAGAGTGCCAAGCAGACTGCTGACAAGTATGAGGATTCGAGGGCATCACCAGACAAGGATGACAGACTCGAGGAGCTCTACGCTCAACTGGAGTGCGATCCTTAAGTTGTCATGCTTACGTCTACCAAATTACTCGTCGTAGGCGACTCTATCAATAATAATTTTGTTTATTTTTTATTGGACTTCTGTTTGTTTATTTGTTATCTTTTCTGTTTTGTTCAGTTTCTCTCATTTCAGCGTACATTTATGGTATACAAAATAAAATTACACATAATAATACGTAAGATAAATAATATTTCGGTTTTAAATATTAAACCCGAACAAATATCGCTTAAGGGACTGTCTTAAATATCACTTATATAATAATCATATGTACTCGATGATGATTTTTATATTAGTTTATATATGGTCAAGTCAAGTCACGTATTGTTTCATAAACTTAAAACTTAAAACATTTACAGTTGCCAAATTGTTGCACAGCTGTAGGAACTCTCGGAAGTTCATGTCCCATGTGCACACATTAACAATTAATTCTAAACTAAAGTACGTTCAATGCTCAGTATAAATTTTTGTTTGGTTCTCTCCAATTCTTTGCATATGGCTCGTTAAATTTAATATCGCAATTTGTCATTACCAAAACAGTTGGCTACATAAAGAACTTCTGCTATGATATGACTTCTGATCGGTTTTCGTCGTTAGAATGCGGAATGTTATAAACTATTTCATTATATTTAAGGCTGATTTTATTTACACAACAACAAAAGTATTTGATAAGGCACCTGTTTCACATGCTGATCGCTCAATTTACAATTGATATTCTGTTCGATTTCAATTTGTTTTTTTTTATTTCGTAATTTTTTTATTTGGATTTCCTCTCATCGTATTCGATATGATGTTACGCATTTGAATTTTAAGCACTTTTGGTGTCCAACGTGCGGCAAAATTTTAGAAACTTTACTCGAGTTGCAAGCTTTGTTCCTATGGTTCAAAAAATGCACTGCCTATAGGTCGCTGGTATCGGTGGCTCTTTTAGCTAACGATGAGTTTGGAGACGAGGCACATCAGGATGGTGGTGATCACAGTGCTTACGGCGGAGTTGCTCGTCATTTTCGTTTGCGACATGGCTCCATTTCCGGTTCGCTCAGCCACTTCCGGTGCGATGGGTTCGTCGTTGGACTGGTGATCGCCCACGGCTATGGAAAATTGGGGTTCCAAAATATAATGTTAGTTACGTTATACGTTAAGCTATTCAAGTTAGGAATGTTTTGTGCAGAAATGTCTTAGATCTAAGCTATAAAGTTATAGAACTGTATTAAGTTTTTTTGTCGGACGTGATTGTTGGGGTATTTTAAAAGCAATTAAATAGAAAAATGAATATAACTTAAGTAACTTAAGGGGGGGGGATCAAATAATAATAATTGATGTAACATACTCTTCACTCTGTAAACTCGTTTCTTTCTATTTGGCTTGGTTTGGCGTTTCGGCAGGCGGCGCAGATCTTGGGCGTGGCATGTATTATATATGTTTCGATTTGATGGTTTACTTTATTCAGACAGAGATCACTCAAGCGGGTTCGATGGACAAGCACTAATGCTGGCAATTTACAACGGGACTGGGCTACAACACATGGATGAGCACGAGATCCTCTAGAAGAATCTGTTCGTTAGGCCCCACATCCAGCCGGGCAGAATACCCTGATTCGGCACTTGCGGTGCTGTATATATCAAGTGCGTATACAAGAGCCGCAAATTAAAAGTTTTTTTTTGTTTTAGAGAAACAAAAGTAGAGAAGAAAAAGCATAAATAAAACAATTCTTCGGGAAAGAATATATCAAAATTGCATTCGGGGAGGGCGGGATGTGCTCAAACAAATACGTATGTGGCAGTAATGCGATAGCAGTCTAAGATCTGGATGATACTACAGTGGAGCAGGAAGAATCACCATGGCGATTACGACTACAAAGGGAGAGGCGAAGGCGAAGGAAGACAGGAAAGCTCTGTTTTTGATTGCTATATGCTTAATGGGGGCGGCACATTCGCTTTGTAATTCTTCTGATGTACATATGTGGGTGGTTAAATGGAGTTTGGTGTTCGTTTTGGTTCGGCTGTTCTTGTAGTTGTTGTGTTTTTTCTGGATGTGTGCTGTGGTTAAATGTTCTTGTTTTTGTATCCACGTCTCTTAAAGCCTGCAAGAAATATACATACATACAGACAGATGACAATGACGAATACATTTCGAGTTCTGGAGTTCGGCATTTTGCTTTTGTTGAATGCAAATTTAACGATTATGGGCCAGGCACGTGCATGCGATGGTTAAGCGAGTGTCATACAAATATCCGATTGTGGGTCATAACGGGATGTGTGGACCACATATATGGCCCCATATACCCGATTATTTATAATACCCGCCGACTTTTTGCTTCCCATGCAGGTGTAATTTTTTTTGTTTGCTCTAGATTAGTACGTTTTCGGTTTGTTCATGCAATTAACGTGGGGATTTCAGGTGTGTAAGTGTAAGTTTGGGTGGAGTGGGTGGTTCGGTGGTTTGGTTGGGTGGTGAGTGGGTGGTTTTTACGTGTGGTTCAACCCAGCCATTTAGCCATTTGAAATTTTGTGCCGAGGGTGCCAAAACAAGGAAACGGTTACGCATAAACATGGTTCAAGTTTATGCGGTTTTCAGACTACAGGGTAAAGAGTTTAGTTCAGGGGAGTGGAAAATCAAATATTAATAGTACCATATCTGGATAAATACTTAGTGCTAAGGAACTACGCTTATACCATAGGGTGTTTTTTATAGGAGTGTTTTCTTTTTTTAGGGTTTTCATTTTTTGGGACTTGTGGTGTTTAACAAATAGTGTTGTTTTTCTTGGGGTGAGTTAGTTAGTAACTTATTGCAGATGGTTTATAGGTTTTGATGGGCTCTACAGTTTAGTTGGTTAGATTGTGCGCATGCTAGGATTGTGACTTATAGGCTAGGAAAATGGTTTTTGGTGGAGTTGATCTTGGACCACAGTTAGTGAGACCGACTGACCAGTAGTTTTTGTTGCTGTTGTTGTTGCTGTAGATAATTGCTTTATATTTTTTTCTTGGCTATTAAACTGTAAGCAAGATATTAAATTATTGTATAGCTTTTTTTATTAATAGCTGTTTCTTAGGCTTAAAAACTTTTTTATACATGGTATGCTAAATTGAGTTCGTTAGTTTAATAGGAAAAAAAAACCGAATACCGAAAGCATAAGATACAGATAGGATTAGATTGGTTATTGGAAGGAACACACAAATATTAGAAAGTGAAAAGTTTTGCAAAGTTAGGTTAGTATCAAGATTAGTAGCGCTAGAAAAAGAATATTATATAAATTGAGAGTAGATTTTAGTAATATGATTAGATATTTTAGATTAAGGTGTTAGTTATGTCGTATACTCGAAAGAAAAGTGTTTTCAGTTAAGTAAAACTCAACCTGAAAACACTGGAACAAAACTAAAGTAAAACACCACAAAATCAAGAGTAAAGAGAAATTAATAAATATACAAGATATATAAGTACAAAATATATATAGACTGATCAAAAGACATTGGACATACACAGTTTGGTAATTAGTTTTTTTTCAATAAGTATTATAAATGTATTTCTTCCATAGGCAACAAAGACAAACACATTCGACTTGAGTAATAGAATTTCACTACATAGACATTAACTTAATTAAACATACCATATAGATAGGATTTATTATTATTATCATTTCATGACTCGTAACTTCTTCTCGCTAAGTAACAACTCATACAAGACTTCTTTCTATGAGATCTTTTTGACTTTACAAAGTTTGGGATTCGCTTATCGTGGATCCAGTAGATCGATTCGAGCTCAAACAAAACTACCGCCGAGTCGGTCCCACTCACCTGCGTCGAAATCATCACCATTACCATCGTCGGCATGCGGGATCATGGAGTGCTGTTCGAACTCGTTGTCCGAACCCTCGACGATATTACCTGTGGACGAGGGCGTGTTCTTGCAGCCGAACCACCAGTGGGCGGTGGGTCTGGGGAAGGGGGGCGTGGCCGAGTCCACCTGGGGGAGGATTTAAAATAGTTAATTATGATTAGTTAATGTTTCTTAGGTGAGCTATTCTTACAGCGAATCGGGCATCGTGGAATCGGTAGTACTGGTTGCCCTTGAAGAAGTACGTGTACCCATTAGTGTACTTGAGCGCAGCGTCCAGGTTATTGGGCAATCCCTCCCAGTTGGAAATGGGCTTGGGATAGCTGATCTTCACAGGTGGCCTCTTGGCCGGATCGAAGCGCCAGAACTTGCTGCCCTTGAAGAAGTAGATCTTGCCATTGCCCCCCCAAACCATCGCGGCGTCCAGATGATCGGGAATGCCAGTGAATCCCTCGCTGATCTCCTTCGGATAAACGCCGTCCATCTGGCGTCCCTGGTAGCGCCAGTACTGAGTTCCCTTGAAGAAGTACGTCTTGCCGTTCTTGTACGTGAACGCCGCATCGATGTTGCTCGGCAATCCTGGCCAGCCCTTGGAGATGAGCTGCGGGTAGCCCTCCTCCACTGAGTCCGTGGTCAGCTTGTAGTACTTGTCGCCCTTGAAGGCGAAAGTCTCGCCCTGCGCCGAATTGAACATGGTGTCCACCTTGGAGTCCTTGCAAATGGAGTCGTCCAGCGGCACCTTGGGCGGGGTGAATGGTCGCTGGGTGGAGGGCGGGTAGATGTTGGTGGGTCTCAGCTGGTTGGTCTTCCTGCCATACAGCGACTGGATGGCCGACTTGTCGTCCTCGTCCAGCTTGAAGACGGGTTCGAAGCCGCGGTAGAAGGGCGCCATCAGAGCCGAGCTCTGATCGGAGTGGGAGAGTCCCAGGGAGTGTCCAAATTCATGGGCAGCCACCTGGAAGAGATTGGTGCCACGGGGCGAGCCAATGGTCCAGAGTTCCGCATCGTCGAAGTGGGCATCTCCTCCGAAAACGGGGAAGAAGGCGTGAGCCAGGGTGCCACCTTGACCATCGAAGGCATCGCCGTCACCATGCTCGCTCTCCACAAACCTGGTCAAAAGGAGTGGTTAGTATTCTTGGTCAAAGGCTTCTTAGAGATATGCACTTTGTACTATCCACAAAACTAACTACTCACTTAATCTCAATATGCACGGGACCGGAGGTCTTCCTGGTGAAGGTCAGATCGGTGTCCTCGGACCACACGGCGAATGCGCGACCGATCTCCGCATCCACATCCACGCGCTTCAGCCGCTTGGGGTACTTGGAGATCTTGTAGGTGAGGTTCTTCACGCGCCAGCGACTTCCCTGCAAAGCGTACCGCTTGGACCGACTGTCGCCGGTGCCCACACGATCCCTCACTCCGCAACGTGGCAGGGACATCAGCTTCATGGTCTCCGAGTCCAGTTCACCGGTGACATTCAAGCCAGCGAAGTTTTGGAACTCCTCGATGGCGCTGACCCATGTCTGCTGGTCGTGCAGTCCACTGCTCGCCGGATTGCGCGCCGAGGCGGGTAGATAGCCAAACTGGGACAGATAGATCTGGGGGTAAGGAAAGGAGAGCGGGAAATCGGGGTTGAATGACTGCAGGGACAACAACGGGCGAAGATCAATGGGGCTGCGCCTGATGGCCACCCGTTGTGGCCAACTTGATTTATGGCCATCAGATTAGCCCGCAACGGCATGTCCTGGCTACTCCTCACTCTCTACTCTCTGTCGCCTGCCCATCTGACTTGCATAATTTATGACTGCCACAGTGGCTTATAATTTATATAAATAAACCGATGGGGAGAGGGGGCCCACACGGCGTATGCTTAATATGTATATGCAATGTATATATGGCGTTGGCCATACGTGACTGGCTGAGGTGTGAAAACTCTTAATCGATCTCTGTCCGTTGGCATCGCCAACATTAAGGAAGCGTTTCAATTGCTAATTGTAAATTGTAACATTGAGCAATCGAATAAAAACAGTTTGCCCATCAGGGAAGTGCACTTGTGTCGAGCGGAGAACAATGCGAGGTTATCTTAACAGTTAAGTTGTTCACCAACTAAATAGAATTTGTTGTCTGGCCAATTACAACGGCAAATTGTCTTACAGTGGGGATAGAGTTTTATGCGCTTAACGTTTTGGCAACACGAATACGATTCGATTTGGCATGTGGATCAGGTTCACCAGCCGTTTATGTGTCGCACATTCTTAATGACGCCGCCGTAGCTTCTATATATATATATATAAGTATATAGTACATGTTGTATAATGATTTGCCGAATCTTGCATAATGCCAGCTGACTGTTAATTTTATTGTGTTCTTTCCGCCTGCGAGGAAGTAAACATTTCGCTGGCTTCTTAGCCATTCAAGTCGCGTCTTCGCAGTGGCTCTGTGATCTTTTTTTTCTGGGTGGGTTGGCCAACAGCTCTTACCAACGATCAGCTGGGTCGGCCTAAAGGTAAACGAACTGTAAACAAAGCGGGGTTCAAGTGGAAAGTATCTGTCGCTCATCTCTTGAGAGATCCACTCGACATTCAGAATCAGATACAGAACATTTTGACTGACAGTAAGTCCGGTTGAATCATCGGCGGCGACCTTAGGAATGCCTCTTTATGCAATTAACATAATTACTCGCAGTGCACAATGTCGAATGGAGACCGCCTCCCCCGCCGGCGGCACGAACGTCTTGATTACCCAGAAATCACTGAAAAGGTGTTATGCCAGTTTCTTGGGATTGTAATGCAGCTTTTGTCATAGAACAAACAGACTGACGGCAATCGAATGCATTGTTCGGAGCCTCAAACATGAGCTCTTTCGGTTATCTTGTATCGATAAGATAACTCCCATTGGCAGCAAACAAAAGACCACTCAACCTGTCCGTAATTGAGTCATTTCTGACGCATTTCTTCCATTCAGAATTGAATGCGTCACAAGGCAAACGGAAGTCGGTGCCAAAACGGAAATGTTTATCCACTAATTTAACGTTTTTCATATAGTTTTTTTCGGGAGTCATCGGTCTACGATTGACAATACACCTGTTCCATTGCCACGATTTCAACGGTTAGCCAAATGCATCCGCATCGTTATACGTGCATTTGCATGTGCTTACCGATAATTCTCGGCGGGATTGGGACGATTAGATGCTCCGTGGCCATGCAAATCATTTCAAATTACACGGGCTCCAAGGGGTGAGGGCCACTGCAGTTGGGTCACGTTTCAGAGGGCGTTGAAATTGCACTTCAATTTATTATTGGACATTGACACAAATTTTTTTTGCCCGGCTCTGTTTGGCGGACAATCAAAACAGAAATGTCAACAAAGAATGGCTTTCGCCACGCCCCAGCACTCTAGATACTACACCCTATGTTACTAACTACAGGTGCACCGGAAAAAATTAGAACTTTAAAACAATAGGAAGATAGAACGTGCCTAGGTCTATAACAAAACTTTGCATTTCAATAGTTATATATAGATATATATTTATCTTTTTTATAGTTAAACAGAAAAGACTTTGTTTGTGATATAAAGGAAATTCGTTTTAAAGTAAACTTGACTTTGTTTCAACAGATAAGGATAAGTAAATGAATAATCAATAGATATATCCAAAGTAAAAACATGTCATTGATATTTTAGATCAAAATTTTTATGATTGAAAAATCGATTTAAATAAAGGTATGAGCTATTAAAATTAAGCCATGGATTTCCAGAGAATAATTATAAATATTTTGCGTTTGTGTAGTACGAAAGTAACTAGTAGTTTGTAAGGGGAAATATATATTCAGATGGTTGACCTGCTTGCCTGGTTTACTTAGCCGAAGGAGTTGAACTTGCGGGAAATGGCCCACGGGGGTTTGCCACCCAATGCCAAACTGTGGAGCTCGACTTGGCTGGGGAATGCACCTGTGTTTGTGAGCCCGGGAAAGTATGCTACAATTGCAATGCAACCTTCAAATATTTAACACAATTTGCACAGGTGCAAAGTTGCAAAGTTGCCGACTTGATTTGATTTCGCAAAGGGGAAATGGCTTTGCAGGTAAGCGAATAGGGAACTGCTCCTCGGAGTCAATGAACTTTCACCCATTTAAATTGAAGGCGTACTCGGACTCGTTTATTTCCGGCCGAAACAAGAACAGGACATGCATAAATTATAAACAAGTATCGTTTTGTGTATACTTTTTGTGTACACTCGCCGACGTGCCTGGTTGAAATTGATGAGAAAATTATTGGCCAGCGAGAGTGGGAAAACTCTTGGGTGTACCTTCTCCGTTTTTCGGGGGTGCGTGGTTAGTTTGCACTGGGAATGTGGGTCAGTCCGGGTCGTTGACTTTCGTCCGCTATAGAAGGGGACTTTGAAAGGTTCTCCCATCTGGCCGGAGTTCACCCATTTCCCTCTGCAAATTGCCTGCAAACAAACCTAGACCTAGTTGCACAAATATTTGCGTGGCACGTGCATAAACGAAAGTGTCTGTGACAATTAAAGGCAAATAGCGGAGGTTTTCCCTGCGTTTCCCTGCGATTTTCCCACCTTAACTGCGCATGCAATTTCAGTTGTCCAATCTCGCTGCCAACTAGCAAACAGGCTTAACTTGTTTAAATGCTTTTTAACTCCGGCGATTACATCATTACCCCTCACTCCTCAGCCGCAAATTGAAGCGCAGGCGCCTCATTTGGCGGCATTTCTTTTTGGGTTTCTATAACAAGCCGATTGGGCAGATTGGAAAAGAAAACTCAAAACTATAACGAAAGCCAAAACCACAGACGAAGGAAAAGTAAAACAGAAACTGGGCCATCGGCAGTCTTGAATGCGGCTTAAAGTTGTATAACGTTTTCAATTTAATTCAGGACCAGAGAGATGGATTAAATTGAAAGAATTTCGAGCTGGATTTTGCCAACTAAATTGGGTTATGGAGCGTAGTTTTGTACATAAAAGCAAGTGCACAGATAAAGGCTTTTGCGCAGCAAGAACTTTTAAATTTGAATAACGAAATGGACGTTTTAAATTCAGCTTTTGCAGACATAAAACACATCATTCAGCTCAGACAAATTCCTTGACATTTACCAGAAGGGTTTTACTAACTGGTTGGCAAGGGAAACTCCCACAAAATATTTGACATTTCCATACACCGCCCAAAGGTGTCTTTCTGCCACTTTTTTCTGTGCAACTTTTTTTTACCCTTCAAGTGGCTAATTCACATAGCGATAAATAAGCGTCAAGATACTAAGATAACCGGACAATAAAAAGCGCTATTCATGCAAAAGTCAGGCAAAAAAGGATTTTATAGCTGCTGCCATTTGCAAGCCTTTTTAGGCGGTTGTTTATGGCAAGACGCGTGAAATGCTAAGCTATGGATGACCTTAGGGAAGTCTGAAAAGGAGAAAGGATGTTGGCGCAGCAAAAACTGTCTATTCGAACTATTTGTTTGCCAAGTGGCAAGGCTGTTGCAGCCTTTTGTTTAACACCTCGCGAAGGTCGCACGCAACTATTTCATAGGCAAATCAATCAAACTTGGCGAAAAGCATACAAATTCAAACAGCTATTGATTAGTTTGCCCAGGAAAAGTCTGAATTAGCCTGACGCACGAATGGATTTTCTTAAAGTTGGCGACTTTGTTCAGGCTTTGATTAAGTTATAATTAGACCAGGAAAGTTTTACGGGTTTCTCTGGTTCTTAGGCGTGTTTTTTTGTGCTGTTCGCCCACAGTGATGACGAATGCCTGAGCTCATTTCAATTTCGTTCATTCGTACGAGTAATTAACCTCTTGACAGCTCTATTATGTGCGGGGTATAAACTTGCTCTCCAGACGAAATGACTCACCCCGTAATGGATATAGTTTTTCCTGCTCCGATCAGATCGCACCAGATCTAATCAATTAGGATTATTTATTGTTGCCATTGAGAAAGTGGAATTTGATCGGGGAAGATTTATCAAATCACGATTTCCTCCTTGCTCCAGCGGTGGTCTGCGCGATTTGCATTCCCCTGGGAGATTTATTAGAAAGCGTTTTGCGATCGGGTGGGAACAAAGAACCTGACATTGGAGAGACAAACACGTCGGCCGTCGGTTGAGTGTCGCCTTTTGGCTGCTTTTGGGGCGACTGGCCAGCGACAACGAGCCAAGTTATAGGCAACGCGCCCAACATACCAATTAGCCAAGTCACCGGATTGCCGGGGAGTTACGTAAAACATAAATAAAACCTAAAAACAATGTTAAGCACGCGCTAATGCGTGCTGGGGTATCAGAATCATAGCGAATCGATTGGCTATTGCACCTGTGAGAGGCGGGCGATCGTAAATGGTTGATCAGGAAGTTCTGGAACTGCTTATCCACTTTTTCCCCCAACTAATTTATGCAAGTCTGTGGCAAGTAAACGTGATTAGCTTCGGGTACATAGCTCCAAGTGCAAACGTGCCGATGCTGCAGCAATTGTTGAATTTGTAAATGGAAATTACATTCGGCTAAACAGCAATCATGACAAGCAATTAACCAGAGATAAATATTTATAAATTGAAAGCGTGGAAATCAAGCCGCTTGAGCAGAGGAATAATTCGATTAGTGGAAATGTATAATTTATGGGCTTTGGCTATCAATTTTTTTTATTAAGTAATTTGAAATGAATGCTGGAAGAGTTTAAGGTACATTTAACAGTAGCTTTTTTATGATATTCGCTTTTCTAAATTATTTACAATCTTAATCGATGTTTTTGCTTGGGGTAATTTTTATTTATAGGACCATCATTATCAAATATTATTTGTGAAAGATATTTAATGCAATTTCTAATACCCACAGATAACTAATGACAGTGACAGGTTAAGAACAGTTTTAATTGGGTTTTCCAACAAAACAGCGAATCTGGATCATTTCTAAAAGATAATTATAACATGTTTTGATTGCAATGCTTAATAATATTATTTTTTAAATTAACATTTTTTTTTATATTTTGTAGGACCTTAAACCAACCATTTATAAATTTTAAATGCACAGAGATAAGCACATTCAACGCCAGGTTACCGTGTATTTTAAATGTGTGTTCCAAAATCTCAAGCAAATTTAATGCCAGTGCACTTTGTGAATTAAAGAGGGGAAATTCCCAAAAAATGTCTTAGGTCGTCATTATGCTAATCAGTGGATTGATTAGAATGGACTTTCTTTTCAGCCAGCTTTACTTGATATTTTTCCATTCTGAGATCATTGGGAATTGACACTCATTTAAGGGAATGCATTTGAATCGATTTGCTGGCCAGTCAATGGCGTGAGAGTTTTCCTGGTGGAAATATACATTTTCCGCTGGCCAATGTCACGAGCGATAACGATAGCGATAATCAGACTGCAATTAGCCGGCGGGCATGCACTTTTCGAGCCATCCGACTAAGGCTAAGGCCAGAACCTCTGAGCCGGGCCAAAATCGTGTGTGTGAGTGGAATAAAATTCACGTTGACATGCGATGCGCGTGAGCCTGTTGCACAGTCACAGCCGTGAATACGAAATATTTCCACCAGATACACGTATGTACTGTGTGTCTAGTGTAAAATTAAGTATAATTTCAAAATGCAACCAGCTCGGAACTCTGAGCGCCTGGCACGCCTGTCATGCAAATCGGAAGTAAAGCCACCATATAAACTATATAGTATATATAATACATATCGGGATCGGGCGAGACAGAGCCAGACAAAGTGGCTATCTCGTGCAGTTAACTGTCACCTCAAGTGCAACAAACTGATTCTGATTCTGATTCATTTCCATTCCATTTTCTTTCCTGTTTAAGTACTGAGCCCTCAGCTCCCTTCAGTAATTTAATGTTATTATAATCCCTTTTTTTTATCAATTGCATGCTATATATTTTGTATAGTGCATGAGGAAAAATATTACGAGCTTTTATCTAAATTATAGATGAATCGTAGGATTTAATTTAGCAATTTAATGGGTACCATTAAATATTGTTTTTTTTTGGTTAATGTAATAACTTAATTATGTACTCACCTCTGCCTGTGTGGTGGTGGAAACGGGTGCCGTTTGTGCCGCTGCCAGAATGGAAAACAGGGTGCCTACGACTATGAACACTGTACTTTGGCAGTTTGTCATTTTGTTGCTGTTTCTGCAGTTGCTGTTGCTGGTTTGTATTCCCGCTGTTTGTCTAATTGTCATGTAGTTCCACTTGCTGGTAGCACTTTGAACTTTATATCACTGCAAAGGCAAAGGTGGAGAAAAAAAGGTCAATTAATATTTCATAAAGCCGGGCCAAGTAATAAAGCGGCAAACAGGAACGGGCCAGAATAGAACGAGGTGAAAGGAAAGGGAGCAGGCCAAGTACAAGTGCAAAAGGGCGAACGGAAATCGTGTCCTGCTAACTGCCAACCTTCCTCCTTTCTGCCACTCCCACTTTCCAACAGGTTGAATGTGGCACACATTCTTTGTGGCAGGTGGAACGGCAAACGGAAGTGGCCGGCGTTGCCAAGAATCGGGGGTTTTCTACTCCAAGTCGTAGTAAAAAATAGTACAACTGGAGTGGTGGCACTTGAGATGACCTAACCCGCCCGTCACCATCTGCTATAGTATACCCTTTATTATGCATGGTAATAACACGCTTTTTTATTATGAGAGCACAAATTGCACTCTCACATCTTGTGAAGCCATTAAGCCACCGGCCTAAGAATATACCCTTATCACAGTCAAATATTTGCAGAACCTGAAACCATATCACCGTAATCCCCACGTAGAGTATTTCGGATTCGTTGAGCCCCTTGGTTAACCAGCTGTCCTGTACCTGATATTTTGATCGGCCGAGATATAGAAAGTCATGTGGTCTGATGTCTGGCTAGCTCGGACGTCATAAACGGCTTTTGTGTAAGTTTAGACTCCAATTAGAATTTAATTTTAGACTGTGCGATGGTAAATACCAAGTCGGCAATAACCGTTAAGGATTATGGGGGCCTTTTGTTGATATTCTGATATTTGATTTGCTAAAAATAGCCAGAAGTTTTGCATGGTGGCTGATATGCATATATATTTTTCTTGATATGGATGGTGTTGACCTAGGGCGCGAGACAAGTGCTAGAATTGGCTAAATAAACTTTAATGTTTATGGAGATGTTTATCCCACTATATCTTGCATCATGCTGATCTGTCTCAGGTAATCGTCGCCTACTTTTTCCCCCAAAGGAATGGGTGTGACATCAGCCCAAATGACGGGCTAAAAAGTGCGATAAGTTGTATCAAGTATACGCCAAGTGGCAGTCACTTTTGCAAATATATGATATATATCTAGGAGTGGACACTGTACAGTTAAGTCTGCATTAGCCGACTCTTGTTGTTGCTGACTAATCGTTGGGGATTTCTGTGCGGCCACTTTTAACAGTCTTTTTTATGTACGGCAATTAGCCGCTAGATCCAGCCAAATGAACATGCAAATATATAATGAATAACGCACACTCCATTGCCCCGGTGTTATCTGATTACAATAATTTCTGTTAAGCAAATACCATAAATATATCCCATTTTCTTTTTTTTTTTGGGCAATTGTTTTGGCCGGGTTGAAGGTCGGCTGGCTGACAGTTTAAGGTTAGCGCCGTGTGGTTAACTCCGGTGATGGGTGATGGGTTGAAGGGGAAAGTGGAGAGGGTTCATGGGGTTGTCATAACAATGAACGCATTTCACTCGCTTGTTAAATCAATAACAGCGAGTTTTGAGTGCTTTGGCCAAAACAATCGATGGCGAAATTGCATTCAACGCGAAAGTTTGCCCTGTTTCTTGTATCATAATGGTTACGTATACGACATGTAGCACACGTCTGGGTGTGTGCTCGATGTTCTGAATTGGGTCATAAACAGGGCCTTTGCTTAATGCTGATAACGCGGATTTTTGGCCAAACCGGTTAGCCGGTTCCATTTAATCTTCTCTGAATCGAAAATTTTCGAAGAAGCAGCAGTGAGTCAAACTTTTAGATGCCAAAGCTTGTTTACAAATAAATTATAATAATAAATAAATATATATTCCAACCAGTTTCGCCAAACTTTCTGACGTCTATCGATAAATACCCCCCTAAAAATTACCCAACAACACTGCCGAATTCCACTTGCTATAGCTTTTTGGCATTGTTCACCTTATCAGTTGACTTATTCCCCAATGAATACGGCCCATAAGATAAGATATGATGGGGATCGGCTGGAAGTTATGTTGTGAAGTACCAAATAAATATTTTGGTGTATGAGTCGGACGCCCCATGTGGCCAAGTGTTACTAGAACTTGACCTTAGTGATAGCCAGCGCCAGCCATATCGTAAAGTTGGGCAAGTTGTGGCCCATGTCGAAATATTTCCAAATTGGAATCGCTATTCAAGTTCACCTCCAAAGTGGAGTGCTCATAGGGTGTGCGATTGTGGGTTAGGACTGATTAATGGGCTGATTTATCAGTTTGGTCCCGCTTCTTGACCTTTTCAATTAACTGCTGAGCTGCGTCGAGTGGGATGCAGTTTCAGATCAATGAACTATCATTGCTGCCTTTGTTGCCTGCATGTCGCTTGCAACACTTACAAATTAATTAATTAGCTCTCGGGCACATACATTTTTCTTTTTTCTCCTCTTGTTGTTTGTTGTAGCTGTCGTCGCTGCGTATTCCGCTGTGGATGTGTTGTCGTTGTTTATAATTTATAATCGCAATCCTTTTGTTTCTACTTTATTTTCGAGCTGACTGTGTGTCTTTATGTCTGGCTGCACTAATTGCCCGCTGGCACTTCCATTTTCCCGCTCGTTTCCGCGTTCAAAAACAAAACTCAAAACTGAAAACTCAAAACTGAACTGATTCACTTTTCGAATAACTTTCTGCGGATTTAAGCGGTTTGAACTTGGGTTAATATATTATCGATTTAAACTTCGTTTCTGTTTCTGTTTTTCTCGCCGCTAAACACATCCGCCCTGGACAGCGCGCAAATTTCAACTGATCTTCAGCGGTCGCTGGCAAACGACGACGACTGTTGCAGTCGGCAGAGGCGTCGACTGCGACGCCGACTGAGGCAGAGGCGGTACCGATCGTGTTTTGAGCTTTTGGGGAAAAAAAAAGGGGAAAAGCTTTTTGGGGCCTTAACAGAGGCGATGCTAACTGGAGACTCCGTTGCGGTGGGAGGGGGGCTGTCGAAACCTGTTGCCAATAATCGAAGTTGTCCCTTCCCCTCCCCCCGCATCTGTAGCCCAAGGAGAGGGGGGCGTATGAGTAATGCGGCTTCTTGGAATCATCCACATATGTGTCATACCAGCAGCCTCTGTGGCCACACAAATACACATTAAAATTCAGTGGCAATTGACAGTTTTTCTTGAAGTTTAACACATTCTCCTTTCCCCCTCGCAAACAGTTAAGCAGTTACAACTTAACAGCTCTCGTTTCTTAAAAATCGCATTCGTTTTCGACTGAATTTTGTGATCTCCCCGGCCTCTCCTTACAGATAAAGATATTTATGAATGAATCTGCGGTTTGGATTCCCCGTGCCCAAGCGATTTCTCAATGAATGAGTAATGCGTCAGCAAATAAGTTAATAAATGATAATCCCATTTTATTGGGGGCAAAGGTGTGCTAATAAGCAGTCACTTACTCAAAGGGCGTAGCACTTAGCTGCTTATAATTTATTATTTATTGTAAATAAATTAGGAAATTTTAAAAATAATGTTCTATTTAAGATTGTTTTTTTTTAAAGGCTGTTTTTTAAAAAAATAACAGATATACCAAATTATGGATGAATAAGCAACGGGATTCTTTATATATATTGGTTCTGGTTTCCTCAAATAAAAGAGTGAAAAATTAAGTTAGATTGCAAAAATTGGGGCGAAGTCACAAAAAGTTTTAATATTTTATGTGATACTACAAGAATAATGTCTTTCAGAATTATAATTATTAAACTCTTTTTTTTTAATATTTAAGAAATATTGAATGAAATATATTACAAAATTTTTTAAAACTATGTTCCCTATTTTAAAGTATTAAATCAAGTAAATTAACGTAAAGTAAGTTAATAAAGTGACGTATTTTTGCTATTTGCTTTTATAAAACATCTGGATCGCCTATTTGCATTCAATACAAACCGATTAGCACCAGCCACCGGGATTTGTGCTAATAAGCTATTCATCTCGGTGTATCTTCTTCTGAGAATCAATAAAATATTCCAGCTTATGTCTGTGCAATCCCATTAATTTCAATTGAGTGCAATTTTCGGTGAGTCAGAATCCAGAGTCGGCTGGCCACGTGAAGTAAATTGCTACCTAAATGCAAACAAATCTAGTAATCGCCTGGAACAATTGTTTACCAGCCGAAGGCAAAGGTTTCAGCTGGGCATGCAGCTAAAAAGCGCAAAGTAAATCCGACAGCCAGATAATAGGCGACATTTTGCCTTAACGACAATTCCTGATTCGCTTTATGGAACTGGCAGAACTTGGCAGAACTTGGCAGAACAAAGCGAGGGCTGAGAGACAAATCCGATGCTGTTGCTGCCACTTATCCGTGGACCAAGTGCATCTGGCCTGCTGTCAGTCCCCTCTTTACCATCCCCCATCCCCCATCCCCCCACTTGCCCATCTGGATATACGTGTGTGTATATGCATGTTTATTCTTCTGTTAAGGCAGTGGACAAGTTGACTTGTCGTCACCGCCTGCTGTGCGATGCAGTTTCTGCCCATGCCGTTGGAACAATGAAATATTTATGAGCTTCTTCTGCCTTTAATGACAACTATTTATGGTATTTTTAGACCATGCCCCCGACCCGATGAATGGCTGGCATTAAGGTTTGTTGGCTTCGCCGGCAGTGAAATGAACTTTTCCACACCGCATCAAAAATAATATACAAAAAAAAACAAGCGATTTCGCATTGACTTTTGCCTTTGAACTGTGGCACCAAGCCAAGCAGAACATATAATTGTCAAATAGATTAGGCGGATAATGCTAATTGTATATGAATATAGTATTTTTATTTGAATACAGTGCGCGACTCTGACTTTGAGTGCGAAAAACTATTTCTAAAACTCAATCACGTCACGGTCAGGCTTTGATAGTCGTTTGGCAAGCGATAAATGAAGTATCTGATGAATCTATATAATTATATGTATTCATGTATCGGAATATTACAGAGCGGCTACGTGATGATTGTTTAGGCCGGGTCTTTGTAGTCGCTCAATAGGCGCAATGTCAAATGCAAAGTCGGGACAAAAGATCACTTTCTGCCGATGATGCCGATGCCCATTGAGAAAGTGGAATTCCCTACCGGAGATGAGTCACTTGAGTATATGTACTTACCATAAGGCAGAGCAGACGAAAACTGTCTGTTCGCATTGAGCAAACAGAATTTGCATAAACTACTTTGTGAAATAATCAAGACGGTTACTCGTGTTCCTTCAACAAATATTGCACAAAGCGACTTTTGTTTTCTTAAAGTTCTTCACCGTGTTGTTTTAAACTTTATCAGTTATTATCTGCGACCGATTGCGATTAGATCTTCGAAGTTAGATAAGGCCCAGGCGAACTCATTCAGTGGCGAATCAAGGCTCTAGTCACTATCACTCTCTCACTTTGAGGGGAAATTCGCTACGATTGGGTTTTATCCATATTTATGTTCAGGTTGCCAGCATTATTCCCAACTTTCTGCTTAAAACGACTTGTTCCGAGAGGTGCGATAGCGACCGATTCACAGCAAGTTCCGATTGCGACTCGTCTGGCTTTGCTGTTTTCTGTTTTCTGTTTTCAGCTTTCTGCCTTTGTGGTGGCAGCTAAATAATGTTCGCGTCGTCGTCTTCGTACTACCCCTACTTCTTGTTTTTGTGCCCAGTCTAACAGTGTGTGTGAGTCTAATGGCCAAGACCTATGCTTGTGTTCGTTTCTAGTTTACGAGTCACGCGAATAACCATAATACACACTGTCATAGGTGGAATCCTAGTTTTGGTGGTTGAAAATTGTTAGCCGTCCCTTTGCCCTTCGTCCATTGCATGTGATTACAGAGCAACAGGATTAGCGGAGAAAGCTCTTTTTCTGGCTAGGACTAGCAGTTAGTAAGCTGTTAGCTGACTGTTAACTGTGCACAGAAAGAAACGGTGTTAAGTATTGATCGATTGGACCTTATTTATCTTTAAAATATTTATCATATTTCATTAACTTTAATTGTGCTTTCTGATATAACTAATGTAAATACAAATTGTAGTAAAGAAAAAAAAAGACACAATCGTTTTACCCAAATCGCTTTACCATTATCCTTAGCAAAGCAACAGGAGCACCTTTTGCATGATAGGACTCACCTCTAGCTAGCTGTTAGTGAGCTTTTGGCTGTCTGTTAGATCCGACAATGATTCAGTTGAGGGCGCAGCTTTCTCTAACTCTCAGTTATTTAGCACTCTCGATAGCGGAAAGCTTTTCACGCAGCGGAAGCACAAATTAATTTGTTTTAACACTTGCTAATTTGTTTAAATATACATATACTATGTGTTTATTTTTCTAGATTTGCCTTGCTGCAGCACGCTGCTCAGTAACTGCAAGTTCGTTGTGCGTTTTTTGTGCTAGACTGAGGCTTGTGGAGCTCAGCTTAGATTCTTTTATATGGTCGGGCGCAAGGCGATGCGAATCGGATATTGTTCCGATCCGAAAAGCCCGTCATTCAGTTGAGTTTGATGCCAGCGTCCTTCCCTGTCAGCACCCCCTTTTCGCGAGTGTGTGTGGGAATTCTTCCTCGTTTCGTTTGGGTAACGGTACAGTGACGCTGCGGTCCCCAGTATCTCAACCGGATGAATCATCGGGTCAAGCGATAGTTTCTGACCCATGGAGGTATTGCGTAGGCTTTTTATCTCCCATTGGACTGATTCTTCGGCTGAAAGTTCAGGCTGATTCATTTTAAATGCATGCCATCCTCTGCTGCGATACATTCTGATTCGTTTCGGTTTCCTTCGCTTTATATTGTTCTTATATTTTGATTTATACGCAATCAAACGTGCTGGAATGCCGTCCTCTCGCTCTCTTCCTCAAACGCCCACCTACCCCACAGATACCCCCATCCGGAGACTCCCCCTTCCCACCACTCCTGAATCGGGTGTAATGTCTTCTTTTGTATTGCAATTAAATATTTTGATATGGCTGTCGCACAAAACAAATAAACTAAGGATTTTAGATACAAAAGAGGAATTCAATGGCAAGCAGGAAGTGTGATTGAATGATTGTTTGATGAACCGCACTGATTGATGGGGCCACTCCTTTTTGGCTTACAAAAAGAAATCCTTGCGATTGCTTATATTATGTATAGAAATTTTTATATTTTGGTTTTATTTTTATATTTTCAATTGAAGTTTCCTTGTATATACTTTCAAATGTGTACCGAATTCCCTTTTCTGTTTAATATTTGTAGGATATTTTTCATTAAAACCACAATTTAGTATACAAAATATTCTTGGTACATAGTATGTAATAACTAAGTTTATAAATATCCATAAAGTACGTTGTTGAGATGAATTATCATTAACGCTTAGAAAATTTAAGACAAACCTTTTTAAAAACAATATTAAAATACCCTTTGAATTACTAATCGATGGTGATATTTCTATAATAAAATTGATTGTGGTCTAACCAGAATTCAAGTTATCATACGATTCGTAAGACATTTTTACGATCAATTTGTTTTTGTTTTTATAAAGCTCAGCCTGACTACGCGGGTACTTCCTTAATAAGTCCTAGACTTACCATTTTAAACAGTAGTTGTTCAGAATTCGTTGGAAAAAAACTGCCTCATCCTCGTAATTAAAGACATTTTTCCTCTTTTTTACCTTCAAGAGATAATGAAAAGTAAATAAAGTTGTCTGCCGACCTTGACTCTTCGCCCGCTTTTTGTGCCAGCCATCTTTTGTCTGGATCTTGGCCGAAACCGCTACGTGTTGTGGTCGTAGGACACACCCAGATGCATCACCCTAGTGTCCACAAAACCATACCAAGTCTGGTTTAACCCTTTCGTCAAAGGCTGCGGCTTGCCTAAGTTATGTTTCATATTTTTATTTTGTATATAGCGGCGCACGCCGGTGTTTCTTGGAATCCCCTTGAGTAATACTATTACCCGAAAATAAAATGTATCGTAAACAATGGCAGACCACAGCCAGCTAAGGCAATCACAAACGTGCAATGCAAATGAAGAAACCAAATGAAGAAAAAGAAATTTATTTTCTTAAATTTGTTTGACTCATCATAGTGGCTCATCGAGCACTGCAGCCGAAATTTCCAGATAAATAGATGGACAGACACTGGATTTCAATTAGCACAACATTGAAATCAGCCTAACTTGACATTTCAGGGGGAGGTTCTGGGGTGGAAGAGGAGGAGGGGGCATACCGATTCCGATGCTCAGAACAGATGTCCATGTCCATGTCACTACTGACCCTCTCGTGCGACCGGCACTGTCATTCACCAGTCGATAAAAATCCAATAAAAAGCTACAATTCTTAATTTGCATTCCACATAAAAGTTGGATCCAAGCTAGGGGAATCGATGTGGGAGGGTCTACCCCTTTCATTAACTACAGAAAATATGTGCATAATGTGCCACACTCCTAAAAAGTTTCCTTTTGAAAAACAAGCTTAAAGAAATGTTAAAAATACAATCATTAAAAATTAGGTCGTTTTTAAATATTTTTTGTTCAAAAATACAAATGCTTACAAATTCAATTTTGTACAAAATTTGTTTGCATTGTTATTATGCCAAAAGTACATATGGCACTCGCCAATTGTTGTATATTTTGATAAGCGAGTAATGCATTCTCAGAAAATACGTCATAAAACATAAAAAAAAGTATTTCCCATGTGAATAATATAAAAGGAAGTAAGAAACGAATCGCAGTTTGGAAATTTTGTCAGAAATAATTCAAAATATAAGACTTGTATGTTTTTTTTGGGTTCGATGGTATTTTTGGTATTTTCTTAACGATCATAAATCATTTAAAAATAATTAAGTATAAACGGAAAAATTCCAAATTCTTTGTGCAATAGTTTTATAAACTAAATGTGAATTAAAACTAAATTAAAATTTAATAATAATAGTTATCATAATTGTAAGTAAATATCTGGTGTCATCGAATCGGGTTATATTCATTATTTAAATACAAATATAAATAAAATAAAATAGTAGGTATGATGATAATAAATATACTTAATAGCGATATGGATGAGTAAGATGTGGGCACTGACTGGTACTGCCTTTGTAGGTGGCCTTACTTATATATTGCAATATGTGTGACAAATAATATTTTTTTGTAGTTTAAACTCACTTTTAAGTTTATTAATTCACGAACAAAATAGCATTTGTAAAAGAGTAGGTATTTTTTTTATGTCCTCAGTAATAAATGGCCTATTACCATAGAGGCGTCTTGCACACGCGCAGCAATCACTTTATGACTTTCAGCTATAAAATTAATAATTTTGTTTTGCTGATTTATTAGCATTGCAAACACGTTCACACGAGGGCAACGAACGCGCCTGCCCGACGAGCTTTCAGCAGAAAAGCAAAAAACAAAATGTTAAAGAGCTTGTAAAAAATGTCAAAATATTGCCGACCAAAATGCCAGTGGCCAATGGCCAATGGGCAGTTTTTGGCCCGGGGTGCTGCACAATTACCAAAACAAAGAATTGCCCGATGGCAAACATAAACACGTGAACCGTCTGGCTATTTGCATTTGTCAAATAAAAATCTGAAATGGAAATTTTACATCAAAAATTCGGACTGCACTTCTTTTGTTTTGTTATTTTCGACTTGAGTTAGATGAACTTTGTGACTGGCTTTTGAAATGCAAAGGAGCAAAATCCCGACAAGTGGAATAATCAAGTTGCAGGTGGGCCAAAAGAGTTCAAGAAACTCATGGCCCTTACCCCGTTTTCTGTTTTTTTTGATCAAACTTTAAATTCGATTTTGCTTTCTTTCGAGATGCTGGGCGGTGCCCTTCGGTCATAACTTTCGTTTTGTGTCCTGTTCCTGGTTCAATGGAATCGCAATATTTATTTTGGCTATATATTATTTAATTGCGTATACGCAGCGTTTAACTCAAGCCGAGCCAGCAGAGAAAAAAAGCGACCAACAAAAAATCGCCATCATAACGCTGACTTTCTGCTGTTGTCTCCGCACTTTGAAGTCATCGCACGTTCGGCCTGCCGCATCACGTATTAATGAGTACTTTCCTGCCCCTTCCTCGAATCGTCCACTCCCACGTCCACGTCCACGCCCACGCCCAAGATCCTTGGGGCTGGAATAATAATAATAATACTTATTGCACTCAGGTCGCCCGTGTAGACAAACAGTTATGGCATTTAATGGCAAAGGAAAACATGAATCCATGAGGACAGTCATAACTTCTGTTCGGCTTTGTTCCAGCCAGCCAAGAAAAGCAATCAAAAGGCAACAGAATCCACTTGGGACACAGAAACAGAAACACAGACTCCGACAAGAGTACTTCAGTTCAGTTAATATTCATTGCAAAGTTGAATTGTTTATTGCACTCGATGAAAACCGCTTGATTAAATGCACCTGGATTGTCACTGCCACTTCCGCCATCGAATCGCCTGCGAATCGCGATTCCCAGTAGCTCAGTAGCCAAAGAAATTGAAGCCGCAGAGCAATTTGTCCGGCCTGCGAATCCGCAGGATGCCGAACTGGAAGACGGACATGTCATCGTCCTCGGCCATGTTCATGTCCAGGGCCATCAGCTTCTCGGCGGCCAGCGGATGCCAGGAGCCGAATGTGCAGGCGGAATTCATCTGGGAATGAGGCAATTGAAAGTTGAGCCATCAACAACTGGCAAGGATGGAAATTAATAAGTTTTCAGGCCCACCTCCTTGCTGTAGTAGTGACAGCGGCCATTGAGCCGAGTGGAGGGCACATACTCCACGAAGTCCACCTGCGGACAATGCGGCAGGAGAAGGGCCAATCCTGCAAGAGGAATTCACATAGATTACTCAAGCTTAAGAAGCCCATTGATTAATTGCAAACTCTTTTAAATCAGATTAAACATAATCAGTTTTAAATAAAATTTGTAGGGCAAATAAAACATGGGAAGAGCATGCAGTTTATAATACAAATAATATCTTACATTGTATTTATAAATATAAATTGTAATCTTTTAACCACTAAAATATAAGTACTTTCTAAAATAATGATTAATGTTTGTAACCCTTAAATCATTTAATTTTTAATACTATTATTTTTATCTTCGTACAGAATGTTTGATACATTTTCAATAAAAAGTTTTTCGGAAAGAAAAGATTGATAAGTTATAAGAAATATAATGTTGTGTTGTTTTTTTTGGAATAAAAGTATAAATACTCTAACAAGTTTGGCTTAATGTGTGTAATGCTTATACTTTTTTTAACAAAAACTAACTCATAAATTAAATCCTCTATTATTCATAATTTGTATATCAAGTTCAAGCCTAAGCCTAAAGTAGATTAACTTTTTTAAACTATAAGCGTAGATATTATTTTCCATTTTAGAATTAACCTTTTTTTTGAGCCATTTAACAGTATATATATTTATATATATATTATTATTTATATATTTTCCATGCCGTGTAGCCTAATTTAATTTTCAGAGCTCACCTATGAAACCGGAACTGGGTGGATTCCGGCTGATCGCTCGATTTCCGGCAAACATTTGCAAGCTCTGCCACAGTCTCCAAACCGAATGGGGATCGATCAGGAAGGCCCGTGACTTGGGGTATCGACGCCTGTATATCTCGTAGTTGGTGAACAGATCGTAGTCCGCACTGGTGAGCCAATCCTCCAGGGTGCCATTGTACTTGCCCGGATCCCAGGCGGCGATCGTCACATTCCGGAAGATTGGGGCATGGGTGAAGTCGAACTCGGGCTTGGTCACCACCTGCGGGAAGGGGAGGGAAAAGCAGGGGGCGCGGAAAATGCAAACTGCAATCGAAAGTGCGGAACTGCGTTTCTGCCTACTTGCGAATTCACCACACGAATTGTGGTTTTGCTGCCAACATCCACCTCGTGTCCTTGCGTGGGCGCATGATTGAATCTCATCACAATGTCGTGCGTGTCTGGGGGCAGGGCGACATAAAGCCAGAGAAATAAACGGAATTAGAGTAGACGGGTAAATCAAATTGTTCATGTGCCGCTTCTTCCGACTAATTGTGAATGCAGGTGGCTCGCTGCCTCCACTGCAGTTGCACATACAAACAAATCTATAGCGAAAATTCAATTTGTAATTACATTTTGCTCTAGTACTAATTTCGTTTCATAGAGCCTTATACTCACTTTAATTTAATCCTTACAAAATAAAAATGATTAAAGAAATATTTTAAAACACAATATATTTTTAAACACAATATGATGTTTGTTTGTTGGTTTTTTAAAAAAGAAGTACAGTTCGTATGTAGAACATTACATAAAATAAAGATGCTAAAGAGCTGTGCACTTCTAAACTAAATGCTCGCAAAAATTATTTATTTTAAGTATTTGAATTGAAGTTGAATTTCCTTAGACAAACTTTCCTAACCCCAAGTTTATATAAATCAAAATATTTTTATTGGAAATAGTAAGTATAAATATTGATCAAATTAATTCTATAAATTAAAGTCTTCAAAATAAATGTAGTTCGATGGGAGAAGTTTAAGTTTGACCATAAAAATAAATTGTTTTTTTTATGTTTCAATTGCATAATTTTTATGAAACATATATTAAAATGCTATTGCAGTTTTCTCACCGATAAAGCGACCTAGCTTGGAGCCCGCCAAGGAACCTGCGCTGGAGACGATCGCACAAGTCTTGATGTCCTTGATGTTGCGAAAGAGTTTCTGGCGCGGGAAGAGCCGTCCGAAGGGCAGCTTGTTGAAGGGCGTATCCTTGCGGCGCAGGACTCGCACGCCGGCCTCCATGACCAGACAGGTGGACGGGTAGTACTGCTCCTCGAAACTGTCCCCGAACACCGGCTTGTAGTCCACGTTGTAGTGGTTCGCCTGCGACTCGTTGACCGACTCAATCATGGCCTTCTCGAAGGTCTGGACAATCCGCTGCCGGAACTGCTGGGTCTTGTTGTGGCACAGTTCCGAGTGCTTGTCATGGCAGAGATATAGCTTGGGGCTGAGGGTGAGCTTGGTGTTCTTGGACACCTTCAGCCGCGGATGTGGGGCCAATTTGGAGGAGTTGATGGCCGGATTCTCGCGGCTCTCCACAATGAATTTCTCGTTGGGATTCCAGCGCACATGGAAGACACTGCGCGGCATTCGATTGCGGGCGGTGCCATTTCCTGTGGGAAATGCATTTTCCAAATTACTTTGCGCACACGCTTTTCTGTGTCATTACTTCGGGTAATTGGGTTTTAATACGCACCGTTGTCGGGCTGCCACGAATTCACCTCGCCGGGTTCGCGTCTCGGCTGAGCTTTCGCCTCGTCGATTCGCTCACATTGAATTATTAATGCGGCGCACACGACGATAATGAGTCTGATGAGGAGGGCCTGACACTGACCCGGCAATGCGCGTGTCGCTCGCCTCATTCTCCACTCATAATACGCTATTCGAACGAGGACTCAATTAATATTTAAATCAGACCAAGATGCTGGCCTCACGGCAAACATTCAACAGCCAGCAAAAAGTCTTGTTAGAATTTATAAAGGGTTCTATATTCAAAACGAGCAACCTCACAATAGCAAACAGCACTACCAATGTGATCACTATTATTTAAAAAACATTTAAACAGTTTACCAGTCAAAAACTTCGACATACAAATTCGGCAATCTACACTTTTATTATTTATTATTATTTATACCTTTAATAATAAAGCAATTACATTGCAAAGAAAGATAAGCAATAGATAAATTAATTTTAAAATAATTATATGGTGCAAAGCCTTACTGTTATGTCACCAAACTAAACTATTATTTTAAAAATAAATAAGAATCGAAAAGTTTTATGCTTGCTCAACTACTAATTAAAATCTTAACTCACACTTTTCAAACATTAATCTTTTTAAAACAGTTTTATTAATATTAAGAGCAACCAAATACTTATTTCAAATGCAGAAAATTATTCGAAAAACCCGTCAAATTAAAAAATAATTTATTAAGTTGGCAAACTACTGTGCCCATTACGGACATTTACCGACCGATCAAACTTTTGCAAAGGAAAGTAATTGAATTTCCAATTATCGGAAAATTCCCAACTCATTTGCCGTGTCAGTGTCAATTAGCATTGACCTTTTACCACTCGCATTCAGGCCTGAGTAGAATTCCATGTTGCTGTCAGTTGGCATAAAGTTCTCATGACAAATAAATGATTTCGGACATATTCGCATTTGCAGTTTTTCATCCTGTGTTTTTTCAGGTGGCGCCAAAATAAAAGTATGCAAAAGTAACCGCAAAAGAGCTTGGGTAAATAGAAAACGTCAGTTGACCGTTGTCGCACAACTCGTTAACGCTGGGCAAATATTTAGCCACACAAACACACATTTCTACGGCGGATAAACACGTACCAAAAGTGCGTTCTCACGCAGGCCGCAGAAAGCGCGGAAAAACAGCCGGAAAAACGGAGGATTTCCCGGGTCACGCGTCCGCAATTCGAACTTTCCCTTTCGCCAGCCGAAACGTATCTGAAAACTCGGCGAATCGGCGGCACAGTGCCGTGGCCAAAAAACGGAGCCGAAGGATTCGGATGCGGAGGAGCCAGCTTCGGCTGCCTTCGTCCTTTCGTCCTTTCGCCTGCCTTCTCCCCTTTGTTGGCTCCGCTTAATTAGAGTGTTTGTTGTTGTGGCTGTTGCTGATGTTGCCGCTGTTACTACCGCTAAGCACCTGCGTTGAGCGGCGGGCTGGGAAAGTGAAAGTTATACAAGTTATATAATACAATGTCGTCGGGGGCCACCAGAACGAGCCAAGCAGCACTTTAAACGCAAGTGCGTGCGAGATTTCAGAACATGCCATTCGCCACCGTTCGCTGGCTTTTCCGACTTGATTGCTGCCACTTTAGCCGGCTTTCGGCATCGGGGAAATCAAGATTTTCACGCAGAGCTCCCCTGATATGCATAGTTATATTTTCCATAAAATGCCAATAACTATGGGGTTAATTGAATTAGTCTCGACACTTTGAGTAAAAAGGACCTTTAGTTATTTTATCCTATTCAAATCTTGTAAGCCTATTAGCTATTACTTAAAATGTTATTTTACTTTAGAAAAGCAAAATGTCTGGTCATTAAAAGTATAAAAATTTTTAAAAATTAAAACTAAGTTGTGAAATTCTTCAACTTTTGTTTATTTGTTTTTAAATTGTTTAAACTTTGTAAGACTTTATCGAATGTTTGGTCTTTAAAAATTTGGTAAAAGAGAAGATAATAGAAATTCATAAGAACCAAAATAATTACAAACTAAAAATCCAAATGAAAAACGTAACCTTTTAATAATTAATCATTATAATGAAACTAATTGGGGAATTTAATTATTTAATGCGTTGTGCATGCAATTTTCGCATTCGTTGCTCTAATCCTTTTATTCTGCCACTTCATTCGCTTTCGACATTTTTGTGTTTTCACCATTTCTCCAGAGAGCTCCTAATTACTGTGTTTTCTGGGTGTTTTTACCCGACCATAAAACCACGTTGAGCAGGGAAAAACCCGTGGGAATTGACACGTGTTTGCGGAGAGCTCGATTGACCTATGACCCGGGATTCTCCGCTCCAGTCCAGTAGGAAGTCAAAGACATTTTCTCGTATATATATATATTTGTTTTGTTTTTTTTTTGTTTGCTTTTTCGGTTTGAACAATAATTATTATTTTTGTAATCATTTATTATTCATCGTCATAATCATAATAATTTTTCTATACAAATACATTCAATAACAACAATTTATTTTTTATTATTTTCGATTTTTTCCGTTTTGGTATTACGTTTACGTCATTGTTTAATTATTTTACAATTACCATAATTATGCCAGTTGCCATTATTATTAAGTAGTATTACTATTTTCCTCCTCCGTCCACTTTTGGAAATCATTTTCATTATTTTAGATAGTTTGGCTGGGGGAATTTACTTTCATTTCGTTTTTAGATTTTAGCTTAAGGACTATGAAATTTCGTTTTTTCCGTGTTCTATTTTTGGATTTTTCATTGTTTTTTTTTTTATAATTTGTTGATTTTTCTATATTTTCTTTATCCTTACTTTTTGTATTTTTTTTTTTTAATAACAAGTACAGAAGATTTCAGTTTAGTTTTTTTAAAGTTTTTAGCTGTCTCAAGTGGGATTTTAGATTTTACGTTTCTTTATCAGTTTCCACTAAATTACTGTTATTTGGGAGGGGCTTGTCATTGTTGGTTTCGATTTTTCACTATGCAAACTTTTCATTTGGGAAATACTATGGTTAGAGTATTCAATTTTATGGAGACTTTTTGTTTTTGTTTGCTAGCTGTGTGGCTTTCCATTAAATTAGTCTATGTTTTCATTTAATTAAATTAAATTTGACTTGACGCTATGAATTTCGTTTATATTAATTGGTTTTTATTTATTCGCCTTTGTTCGGTTTTTCTGTGCATGCTTGCATGATATCAAATACAACACATTTTAACGTTTCCATTGTTTTTATATATTTTGTCACTTTTGTCCTGGCACACAATTATGTAATTTCATTTGGCCTAAAAAGAATTTTGTGTTTCCAATTTTGTTTCGGTTTTTAAAAATCTCTTTTTTTTACATATTTTAAATAGTTTTTTTTTTTTGGTTTTTGTAAAAAATAATTGCTAGCGTACGCTGCAGCGGAGTTATTCGGTTTTTGCTTGTTGTTTTTCGTTTTTTTGGTTTTTTGGTTTTGTTTGTGTGGCAGCGGCTAATCAATTACAAAAATTATTGTATAATTCGTGCTAATTGGTTATTGATTCGGATTTGGATGTGAATTTGAATCGATTTTATGTGTGTGTGTGTGTGTGTGTGGATCGCATGAGATGGTGGCGATGCGTTGTCTACTGTAAAGTACTGCCCACGCCCATGCAAAGTCGATGGATTAGATCTGGTGCTATGATTTTTGCCACGTTACATACACAATTCAACTAGTTTCGCTATGCACAAGGGAAATCGCCTCGTCCTGGAACGAACTATCCCCGCCGATGGGTGGGGGGGGGGGGTTGGGCGTTAAGATCCTTGCTCGCCGGTGCCTAAAATTTATTTCGTACATACGCTAAATGCCCGGGATCGGATTTGGGGTCGGGATCGAGTCGCATTGACCAACAAACCGGAATGCCCTCTCCACCCGCCTCCGAATCCGCGAGGCCTACTCCAGTGTCCTTCTCTATTTATTGTTTACATTTAAATAAATTAACATTTAATTTATTATTATTTAGGCATCTATTCATGTTAACTATATTATATATATCAAAAAGTTTTACAAAAGTACACAATAATTCATAACAATTTGCATTTCTATATGCGCGCAATTTGTGCCAGCGGCTGACTCTGCTCTGTTCCTTTTGCTGTTTTGTTTCTGTTTCCGTTTCCATTTCCATTTCCGTTTCCGTTCCGCCACTGAAATGTTTGACAACGGTGTCGTTCTGTCCCGCCTTTCTCCTACTTTCACGCTCCTTGTTTTGCTTAGAAAAGGTTATGCATTCGCCCCAATGTACAGTTACCCCGTTGACGAGCCGAGATAAGTGAAATAATTGGCCACGTTAACTCATACATTTTGGTATAATTATGGAAAGAGTTTCGCAAATGACCACAATCGAGGGAAACTTTGTTGAATCATAAGAGCGAGAAGTGGAATATACTATATGATAGGACTGTGCAGATGGAGTCGAGGCGAATTGCTCATACGTAATCTGTATTTACAAAGATTTATTGATATGGGGGCTAACCAGAGAGAAATGGAGGGTTCGTAATGAAGGCTGCTGCTCTTGCTCGTTATATCGTTTACGTTTCTACTACAACATCTAACAAAATCCATACCATAATCGTCCTTCTCCTATCCCGCTATCTTCTCCTAAAGTAATTTCGTCAGTTTTTTTTGTAATGCAAACTTGTTGTGTGGAAATTCATGTTGGAAACGTTCCGATTAACCAACGGAAAAGACTTCCTAATAGACTTAAATCCTGGTAACTCTGACACTGCCTGCAGTGGGTTAAACCGTTCGATAATAGACCTCAGAGAAAAAGATCGAACAAAACACTTTCCCGGAAACATGGAAGGGTATTTATTGAAGAAGTGAGATTGGATTGGTGGAGTGACAGGTGACAGGTGGAATGTGAAAGGTGAAAGGTCGAAGGTGGAAGGTGAAAGGTGAAAGGTGAAAGGTGAAAGGTGATTGGGTAAGGGAAACTAACTGAACCATTAGGAGTGCTCAAAGAAGGTGTCTTTCTATATCTGTGACAGTGTGGGCGAGTGTGCTCTATCAGAGGGTTCTCTCAAATTGTTTAGTTCTTACTTTAATAGTTAATTAGTTAATACCAAATACGACTAATTATTTCAATATTTTCTTAATTATTTACGTTTTTGTTTTTTGTTTTCTCCGTTTAGGGGTTTCTCGTTTGGTTTTTCTCATAGTTTTCATTTTTTTGCTGCAAGTTATGTACGATAAGTTGTTAAGACAATATATATTATATAAATATATATATTTCATATATATAATTAATATATATATATACGCTACATAGAGTTCACTTTATTACAAAAAGTATTATTATTCATTGTTAGTATTTATATAGTAGGTATATTGTTGTTGTTGTTGTTGTTTCTGACCACGCCTCTCTATTTTAATTAGCGGCTTACGTTGCACATTGTTGACTATATCTATCGTACATATATGTAATTACATATACGACTTATGTGGCGCATGGTTCTATATGCTGGTAATGCTTCCGTTTGTTACCCGAATCCGAATTTCCGCTGGAATCCCCTTGCAATGTCGTCGGTCGATGAATCTTAAAGATACGTTTTTACTGTGCGCTTTACATACTCTTCTCATGTTTTCTTTTTTCATTTTTTCATTTTGGCTCTTTTGTTTTTTTTTCTTGGATTATACAAATGTTTACGTTTCCTCTTATTTATTTTTAAACTAAATAAAGACATTTTTAGACACTTTTGCGGCTTCATTTGGTTTTCTTTTTCCGTTAATTGTTTTAATTGTTAATTAAATCGCGCCCACCTTGACTATAGTATTTCCCATACATATACGCATATGTATTCGTTTAAACTAATTTAAGTAAAGTTCACGTTTCGCTTTTTCTTTGAAAGGTGGTTGATACGCGGTTGTTTTTTTCTGACTGAAATTGTGTCTTAATTTCCTGCGGCTTTACTATCCATGCATTTTCATTCAATTTCCTCTAATCGCTTTTGCCGTTTTCAAATTTTTAGTCTAGTAAATTTGGATTTTTTTCTTTTCGTCTTTTCTTTCTTTTTGTTTTTTAGCTAACCTAAACTTTTTGTATTTGTGTTCGCCAGTAATTAAATTATTAACTATTTATATTTTCCGTCGCTATCCCCTTTTATATTTTAGTTGTATGCGTTTTGTTAAATGTCTTTTTTTTTTTATTTTTATACTTCCGTTATCGTTTATCTAAAAAACCTATTCTTGTGGCAGTTGCTTTTTGTTTAATTAAATATTCATATTCTTTGTTCTAGTTGTAATAAAATATGCTATTTTGGTTTTGTTTCAATAGAGATTTATAATTAATTCATGCTTGTTTTTATTTCGTTTGAAAGAGGACCATAAATATTTAAGTGGTTTCTGTTTTACGTTTCGTTTAATTCGCTTTCCATGGATTTTTGGTGTGTTGCTGTGTGTCTGTTGTTTGACCATCGCTACATCTATTATGTATCGTTTCTGAATTAGCTATTATTAGTATTTGGTATCGCTTTTTCACTAGAGAGAGAGGGAGTCGTCATTGTTGTCCGTCCACTTAATCCACATATTCCCCATATTCCACTGGCCGCATACGTTTTGCAGGCACTATAAGGCGCCGCTGCTCAAACAGCGCCACCATCTCCGCCACCAATCGTTGATGTTGTAGTTGTAGTAGTAGAAGTAGCGATAGTTCCTAGTCCTAAAGCATCCTGCCCCCCAACTCCACTGGATGCCCGCTCTCAACGACCGCGATTCCTTATAGTTAGTTAAGCGACTTGCCCCCGACTCGCCTTTGAACTTGCTCCGGCTACTAAAGAATCGCACTTTGCTGCAGGTCAGCTTGTAAGTGTGCCAGGATCTGGACCACAGCCAGGATCTGGTTGGCACCGGCACCGACACCTCCAGCTTCTCCTTCGCTGGGAGTGCTGCCGGCGTCCTTGGCCCGCTGCCCCTGCTCTTCACCAGCTCCTGCTCGTGGCAGCTGGCCTCGCAGGCGACCGAGTGTCCTGCGTGGCGACCCCTGTGCCCGCCGCACCCACTGCTCCACTGGCAGCTCCACCGCTGCCTGGCCGCTCCACAGCTGCTGAGCAGGCCGAGCAGGGCGCTCAGCCAGATCAGCAGCTGCGTGGGCGGCCTGGCCACCGCCTCCGTGCCGGAGGCGTAGTACGGGATGGTGCAGCGTGTGGTCACCGTGGGCACGACGGCACAGTCGCCGGAGAGGGACGCCTGCGGCATCTCGCCCTCCTCGTCGTAGTAGAAGACCCCATCATGGCGGGCGTAGTACGGCAGGCGTTCGAGCAGCGTTTCCACGGCATCCGGATCGCTGTTGGTCTGGCTGACGTTCCGCAGCGCCAATGCCACACTCTTGGCCCGGGCATGCTCCCCGGGATGCGAGCTCAGCGAGATGGTGATGTTGTGCACTCGGCGGGTGGAGTTGCCCGGCCCAGCTCCCTCCTGCTCCTCCATGCGGGACTGGCTGAAGTCCGGGCAGATGGTGCAGATCCCCGAGGCCGGGCCATTGCAGTAGCTGTAGCAGCAATCGTTGGGGCCGTAGCTCGACTTCTCCAGCTGCGCCCCTGTTTCGGGAATGTTTTGATCTGCCGGAGGTGGTAGTAAATGTTAGTGGGGTCAGTCCAGTTATATACCCCTCTAGTTGTATACTCACCTAGGCAGAGAAATGTCGGCTCGCCGGCATATTGGGTGGGCAGCGCGGGGGCGCGATCGGCGGGCAGCAGGTAGGGGCACTTTTGTTCCACGGTTTGGCAGACGCTCAGACACGGCCGGATACGGCGGCGCTTACGGAACTCTGTCTTGCGTGTTGATCTAAGGGGTTGATTGGGTAATAAATAACCATTAATTAGATACTATGGACTTATAAGTGAGTAAACAAATATATAATGATTGTTGTCAAATGCCGGTTAATGCATTCTTACTTTCAAAACAATGCTATTAAAGTCGTATTTGATTTTACAATCAAGAATAAATTCCATTTAAAAAACAATCTAGCACAAAGTTTCTTTGAATGGCTGCAATCTATTTTATATATGTTTGTTAATAAAATCAGTTATTATATTTTGAGTAGTATTTTAAATATGCCACTCCGTCTAATTCATTAAGCCTATTTATTTTTAAATACTAATAAAATTGCTTAATTCATTTAACTTTTTGAATTGACTTAAATAGTTTTTTTCACTTTTAATTTTTGGGATTATGGTAACTAAAATACTACAAATTTGCTAAGCTCATTAAATTTATTCCAGTTTACTTTATTATGCTTAATTTCCACTTTTTTATAAGTGATTAGTTAGTTAAAAAATACAACAAAATCATAAAATGCTTGGATTTTTTCTCTTCAGTTTTAAAATACAAAATCCATTATCAACGTACTTTTATAAAATGCTATACAATACATTTTGTTATTTAATTAGTCAGGGATTTGTTTTCCAAAAACATTATAAATTAAAACGATTACTTACCTCTTCTGTAGTTTTGATATCACTGGATCCGTGGCTCTGGGATCCGAATTATTGGCAGTCGATATGAAATTATTGGATTGTTGTTCGGCCTCGGCCTCAGTATCCGTCTCGGTCTCCTTCCCTTTCTCCGTCTCCCTGTCCCTTTCTCTGTCCATCTCCTTGTCCCTTTCGCTGTCCCTCTCCCCGTCCCTCTCCCTCTCCCTGTCGGTATCCGTTTCGACCTCGGAGTCCGCATCGGGTGCTGGTTCGTCGTCCGGCAGGACCTGCTCTCCTCCGTGACGGGGCTTAGACAGGCCAACAACATCGTAGAATGTCTGAGCCAGGTCCCTGCCAATCGCCTCCTCCACGCTGCGGTCAATGTCCTTGTTGGCGCTGGCGTTCGCATTCGCGTTCGCATTCGAGCTCTTGTCATGCTTCTGATTAATCTGACGCTCGTTCATGTTATTGCCGTTATTTGATTTATTGTTATTGCTGATTAATTTCAGAGATTTATGCTTGATTCCGTCCACCCGGTGGTCCGCCATCGCCATCGCCATCGCTGCACTTCTCGCCGAGCGTTTGCTCTTGCCTGTGTTTGCCTGGCCATCGTCCTTTGGCTTCGGCGACACGTCCTTTGGCTCGGCGAAATATGGCACTAGTGTACTGCAGACCCAGCGACGATATGCTTCCTGCAAAACAATCAAATGAAAAGGCTCATCAATTATGCAGGTCCCTGGGCCACATTTAAATTATTTCGATCGAAATGGGCTCGCTTTTGTGTTGTGAAAGTTTAATTGAAATTATTGAGTTACGGCTCAATTAGGGGTTTCCCAGCACATCTATATATAATATCTTATTTATATGCGATGATAGGCTTTCTGGCATTTTAAGGAATTTCATTTTGCTTGCTTAATATGTGTATAATTGTAAATGAAAGCAATATGAATACAAGGAGAGGTATTTTATCTTATATATAAAGTTAACAAGTATTATTTTCTCTGATTCTATTCTACTCTTGTTTGTGAATCATAAATTCATTTTAAGATATTTATAATGAGCATAAAATAAAAGTCTTAAAAACCTGCGAAGAGAATCCTTTTAACATCTTTTTTTATAAGTATACTATAACTAATTTAAAATGCTAAGAGAGGACCGCAATTCATTCACGTTATCTATAGCTTTTATTATTTCATCTATCAAATGTAAAAAAAAACACAATTGAATAGCGACAAGCAAACCTCGATATCCATGTTTTTATAAAAATCTACTGAATCAATTTCATGCTGCTATAAAAGTGCACACAAAGCGTCGTATTTATGTATACTCTGCTTTTACATAAACAGTTATGGAAATTCCTCCATTCGGCTCTGCCAAAATTCAGCTTCGAATGGTTGCCTTTGCCATAGAATGCACACTCCACACATATTAATTTTGAATCTACCCATCCGCCCATCCATCTGTCCATTCACTTTTCTATCTGCTCCACCGACAGCTTTTTCATTTGGCAGCCAATTTGTTGGAAGGTAGGGAAAATATTTTTGCTTATTCTATGCTGCTGTTGATTTTTGCTGTTTGTTGCTGCTGCTGCTCTTGTTGTGATTTTCTATTCTGTCAGAACTATTGCAGTAGTTTTTCGGAATTTCCCGCCCCGCCTTGTCTCTTCATCCGCCCTTCGTTTTTTCGCCCATAACTGTTGGTCAAAGGCAAATACCAAACAAACAACTCTTCGCAGGCCTGCAGAGAAATTTGGTTCAGGTGAAATTTTTGCTATTTGCTAACATTTCTGTGGCTATCAATGTGTCTGCACTGCCATTACATTTTGCCTGCAAGGACGCCAGAGGAATTTCCGTTTTCATTGCTTTCCAGAATTCGTAAGTGAGGGACAAAAGTCATTGGATTTTTGTTCATGCATATACATATACACATATTTTTATTGGTGACTGTGGTGGGCAGGCAAAGGAGCAGAAAATCTGCCCAATATTTATCCACATTCTTGATTGCCCCAAGTTAAAGTGCAACAAAGTGCATTGATTGTCTAAATCAATTATCGAATATCGTGCTTGTGTGCAGAGAACAAAGCACTGCTGGGCAAAGGCCGAATGCAAACACAACACAACACTAATTGAATTAGGCTCTACTCCCCTCATTTTGGCCTTAATGCGACTTGGCTCTAAATATTACCTACTGTTGATAACCGCAAAAGCGTGCACCGCATTCATAAATCACGTATACGCACTGCTGGCCTGCGGCTGCAGTTGGCAAGGCTAATTGTTTGTGTTGGCCGCCGCTGTCACTGCGGGCAATTGTGTTTGAGGTCGGGAAAATCAAAAATTCTAATAAAATTAACTACGGCAACAGCATGTCGCACTATCTGTGATGGCCAGACATTTTTCAAGCGCATAAAACTCCTTATTTTCGTCCAAATCGACAGAGCAGTTCAATCATCTGAGGCAGTATATTCACCCGGATCATCTGATACAGCCAAAACATTGGCGAGCAGTTCATCAAGAACTATACTCATTTTGTTTTGGCCATGAAAGACAACGACCCCATAAACGCAGCGAGTGTCTGACATTAAACCGCAAATACTCTTGTACAAATAAATATGCCCACGAATGTGTACACTGTGAGAAGAACTGCACTAGAAAATAAATATTAGAAATAAATATCTTACTAGAAAATCGTACTAGAAAATAAATATTAGAAATAAATATCTTAAATAATATTAAACATTGCAAAATAATAATTAAGAACGGCTTGTCTCAACTTTATATTCAATTGTGAGGAAAAGGTTTTTATGAATGAGCATTTTGCTTAAGAAAATTAATTTATGAGTTAATATGTACCCTATTTAATTTTCTCTGTACCACATAAATGGCTAAAGCTCAGGGTGGCTGTTGCTGTGGTAACTTTGGGGGCTTTTTGGCCTGCGTAGGCGGGCCCCGTCATCACATCTCCCATCACCCATCCTTCCCCCACTTGCTAAATTATTATTTAATTACAAAAAAGTATTCCCCATTAATAGGACACCGTCGTGTAGTGTTCTTCGCCGCGAAAGCAGCCATGCAGCCGACTTGTGTGGCACGTGGCGGATAACTTGAGCCCGACCTGTCCCATCTGGTGTACATATCGTATGTGCGCCTGCACTCTGCACTAAATGAATTCCGACGCCAAAATAAAAAGTCTCAAACGGCGAACTCAATTAGAGGGTCCACAGGTGCAAAGTTAATTGGAGACTGTGCAGCTAAAATCCACACACAACTTTCACACGAAGGAGCTGCAAAAATCAATCCGAGCTGAAGAAGTGGATTTAAACTCATCCCCGGCAGCTCGAGGGGAATCCATTTAAGCTTGCCTTCATTTAAATGCGGGGCGCAAAAGTCATTCCGCACGCAAAATCCCGATTTTCGTCCTTTTCGGCCATTACGCCGACATGACACCATCAGCATCAGCATCAGCATCGGCATCAGCAGGGCCATGCAGGCAGCCTGCAGCAAAAAGGACGAAAGGACGAAGGATGGGGCTGCGACACACATGCGGGCAGTAAATAAGCCGGAGTTATGCCTGCCCATCGATGTGTGACCTTCGCGCCCCGTCCTCCTCGTCCTTCCCGCTTCCTGTCACCCGGATTGGCCGGATGTAAGTGGGCATATAGGATGCGGCGCAGAGGGATCACAATTGTGGCTTAAAATTTTCGAAACCCAATATGCGATAATGAGTCCGATGAGCTGGGGCTTAATTGGAAATTCAGATTAGGCTATGAAATTCTAATTTCATATATAGCATATATTTGCGCCAGTGAGTTTAGCCAGAGTTTTTGCCCTGTTTTACAACCGACCATATCAATAAGAATAACGTTTATGTCCGTGCCCCGAAAAAAAATAGTGAAACTTTTCTCGCTCCCTCGTAAACATTAATGGCTAGCCCAAGGGTTAAGGGGTCACAGGACATTGAGAAGCGACAACAAAGGAAAGGAGAGGGCAACCTTTGCCACTGACCATCAGTCAGTCAATGACCGTTTCATATGGCAAATAATTGAATTTTTGTTCGTCTTTTTCAAAAAGAATGAAGGCAAGAAAATTCTTTTTATATTTGCCAAACGGAGCAGACATTGCGTGTGGGTTGATTTACGAGTTTTCAAATGGCTGCCGTTGCCATTGCCATTGCCGTAGTCGGGTTTTACTATCATAATTTCATAAGCCGTTGAACCAAAGAAATAACGCAAACATTGCCCAGGCGCATGAGTAATAAAAAAAGGAATAAATATATAAATAAACCACAGGGCTCAACCCAAACAACATGGCGAAAATTATACGATTTTGTATAATGACGAATTGGCTGGCCACGACTGAGTAAATTGCTTTTATGTTTGTTGCTTACAAGTTTATTTAAGTTTATATTATAACAGTTTTATATTTTTTAACAATTTTAATAAGAAATATTTATCAAGATTTTATTTTAAAATCGCCCTGCTGCTTTCATATTTTTTGTGAACTATTATTTTATAAAATCAGTCTAACAGATATTTATTATTTTCTCTCACTTAAAAACAAAGTTATTTTATAAGAAATTGTTTTCACTGCAAATTGTGCAGGTATAAATCAAAAAAAACTTTATTATTAGCATTCCCTTTTTTCGATTAAAAGAATACATTATAGATTTTGTCCCATGAGCTTCAAACCTGTTTGTTTATCGCTTTCATTATTTTTGTTTCGATTAAATAAACCTTGTTATTTTCGTTGGTCAATAAAGCTCAATTATGGTCATTGAAAAAACAAAAACTATTGAATGAGGGAAACCTCTTTACGATGACCAGCGAAATGGGAACAACTTTGTTTGTCCTTGCATATTGTTTGCGTTATCGATTCCCCACCACTCGCCCCAAGTCAATCCACAATTCGATTGGCCCGGTTGAGTGTATCAAAGTTTATGCTCCTGCATTGGCCTTCAAATTCATTCGCAAACTGGCTGAGACATAAATATTTTATGGCTTTCTAAGCGCACTCGTTCTACCGCTAGTGTGAGCGAAAAATCCCCAACTTCAGCATGAATTTAATACACTTTCATGAGGGTCCTGGCTGCCTGAATGCCAGGATGCCTGGCTGTTGTGGTCGAGGTCCTGGTCAGTGTGTTATGGAAACGTGACTGAATTTGGCAAAGATTTGCGCAGCACACAAAATGCCCTGGCCAGGACTATGTAATGTAATTGATATGGCGCACACACACACATCTTCGTATATACATATACACCAGCCTACAGATTGTAGGACCTTCACACATACAGCGGCTAGGCATTCCTCGTATGTATGCAAATAAGTTATGATTTGATTTGTACCATTGCAGTAAATTTATGAGTAGTAAGAGCCGGGCATTACAGCTGGCTCGACTCTTTCGGCTTTCGGCTTTTGCTTTGGTTCGGGACCCATTCCGATTTCGATTTCCATTGCCATGTTGTTGCCAATTTGCATAATGGCTCACGAAACGATGCGTGTGTGTGTATGTATGTGTGGCATGGGTATGCATATGCGCTTGTGTGCGAATTGCGGCCCACATAAGTGAGCTACAGATTTTTATATGTGCAAAATTTAAAACACATTTATTAAAATTCACTCCATAAATAACAATCAACAATGATTTCTACAGCCATTAAATGCAAATTCAAATTTTCCCTGGTTATTGTTTCTGCAGAGTAAATACTTCAATTATGTCAAGTAATAATAATAACAATTCAAAGGGAATTTATGTGAACTGAGGGTGTAACTGGAATTTCCTGTAAATAAGGAACCATATGTTGGCTGTATAAAATAATGTTATGTTAGTTCATTTGGTTATAATTAACGAGTACTTTGTTAAAAGTTTTTAAGAAATATTGCAAATATTTCTTTGCCAGTTAGAGTAATAATTATAAGAGCAATGTTTATTCAACTGAAAAGAAACGTATGAGTATAAATAAGTACAAAATATTTTTTTATTAATGACACATGATTGTCAGAAATATGGTGTGGTAAACCCAATTTACCGGAGTATATTGTTAGCTGGAAAATGAACAAAATGTTGCGAAAAATGAAACAATAAAAATAGCAAAAAACAAGAGAGAACGCTATAGTCGGGTGCCCCGACTATCAGATACCCGTTACTCAGGTAAAGGGAGTGCGAGGGAGATGGAGATAGAAACTTTGATCACGCGTAACTTTTTAACGAATGGTCCGATTTGAAAAATTTCTTCTACATTTCGATAGGTATTGATAAACACAATAAAACTGCATTTTTACTTTTCCGAAATATTTAAATTTTTAAAATCGTATATAAACGATTGTGGGCGTTAAAGGGGGCGTGGCACCTTTTTGAAACAAACTTGCGCTGCGTAGGAACTCCTAGAATCTGCATGCAAAATGCCAATCTTCTAGCTTTTATAGTTTCCGAGATCTCAGCGTTCATACGGACAGACAGACAGACAGACGGACAGACAGACGGACAGACGGACAGACGGACAGACGGACATGGCTATATCGACTCGGCTAGTGACCCTGATCAAGAATATATATACTTTATAGGGTCGGAAACGCTTCCTTCTAGCTGTTACATACTTTTGCACGAATACAATATACCCTTTTACTCTACGAGTAACGGGTATAAATAGTGACACTAAATGGGTATATACGTTTCACCAGAAATATAGTGGGTTATTAAAACGAAACTTCGCAGGATATCTTGTTTGGCGTGCATTGCAATAGAGCAGTGAAAACCCGCAGAACTATTCTGGCCAAGTGTGTGTGCGTGTGTGTGTGTGTGTGCTTGCTTATTTTGTTAACCAGCTCAAAGTGGCCTGGCCACAGTGGCTCCTCGCCCACGCCAACGCACTTGACCAACTGTGGCACTGTGGCACGTGTTGTCGCATTGGCTATGGCAATAAGCAGAACACACAGCGTGTCCTGCCCCGCCTCCCGTAGCCCGCCCCCCGCGCTTAAGTAATGCCTCTGCTGTTGGTCCAAGGATAAACTTTTATTTTCCATCCATTCGGCGAGTGTGTCTGTGGGGCGTGAGTGTGGGCTTGTGTTGCCCGCTTTCTTGCGGAGCGGTTTTTGCAGCTTGCAACCAGCGAACAAACGCCTTGCAAGGGCCATTATGTACCCCTCCGACCCCCCTTCCCACCCCTTCGGCCAACCCTTCGTCAGCACTTTCTTTCTGTGTTACTGGTTTGTGTTTCCCTTTCGTTGGCTGGTTCATTGCTTCGTTTGTTTTGTTTGCCACACGGTCACGTGTTACCTACAGAGTGCAGCGCATAAAGCTCTGGTACTCGGTGCTCGGTAGTGTCCTCATCCCCATACCCATACCCATAGCCATCCCCATTCCATTTCCCAGCCATCTACGTGCTGCATCCGACAAATACAAAATTTAAAACCGCAAAATCCCATAACAAAATGCCAGTTGCTGTTGGCGCTTTAACGGTGCTAAGAGCGGTGGTCGCCGGCCAACGGGGCGGATGAGTGTTTAAAAGGGTGTCGTCCCAAATTATCATGAACATTTTTTGGCACATTTGCTCAGCTGCTGTCCTGTCCGCATTCATTTGCCGCCTTTCCATAATTGTCTGTTGTCAACCCGAAGAGCCTCTCTCTACTCGACGCTTATAAATCGCTGGCAGACTCGGCTAATTGGGCAACAAAATGCTGTCCTAGTCGGAATTTAATTGCCTGTCATAACTGGCCAACAACATTTGCTATTGTAAATATACATTTTTGCATAAATATATATGGTATATATATATATTTTCATAGCTGGAATGTGGGTAAATTTTTCAATTAACGTGTTTGCTTTGAGTCCCAGGCTCACTCGCTTTTTTAATCATTTTTTGTCAAACGCGAAACAGTTGAAATGTCAACCTCTAAGCCCCCTTTTCTCGCCCCCCTTTTCTGTGTGTGTATTTTACGGAGGAGAAAAGAAATTTGCATATTTAAGTGAAATTTACGTTGTGGCTGATGTGAAATGTTTATGACGGATATGTTGGCCGACAAGTGTTGGAATTTATGTACCCAGCGCTGCATACATGCATAAACATTAAAGCAAACACACACTAGTCGCTGCGAGTATATTCAAACAGATAATGTACACATTTAGAGGGGGCATTCGGAGAGATTTCCATTTCACAAGGCTTCCTAATTAGCATTTTGTGCTCCTTTCAACGATCCAGTTGAGTTGTCCACTGGAGTATGGACAAACACATTAGTTAGCCTTTAATTAGGTGGGATGTCCCCAGAAGATAGATTTTTTGGTCAGAGCCTGTTTAAATAATTGCTAAACTGGGATATATTTATTATGTGCAGACAAGGGAAAACCCAACAGATTTATTTTAACTCACTTAGAGAAAGAAGAAATATGCAGTTGAATGTGTTTAATTTGCACATTCTTTATGCTTAATAGGTAATGGTAATTAAGCTATTTTAAGCTATTTCCATTAAATGTTTTGAATTGAAATGAAAGAGGTAGAGGAGATTTAAAAACTCTCAAGAAAGTACATAAAAGAAGCAATAATATATAAAAATTTGTTGGGAATAATATACTAAAATATAGGCAAATGTTACAATACTGAAACAATTTTAAAAGAAGAATATTCAATCGACGTTGGGTGATATGTTTCCTGTGTGCATGAGCCTTAACCTTTTTTGTAGCTGTTCTTTCAGCCCGCTTTATTCTGCCGTAAATGCAATGCTTAGTTTATTTTGCAGCTTCCGTCCGGTTGAGTCAGTCAGCCGTTGAGGGCCTGATAGAAGCCCGGAGGATCCGATGCTCCGCCCGTTTGTCTATGCATTTCCCATCGTCGGCCATTGTGGAAGCGTCTGTGGCGCCTCGCCCCTGCCCCTCGGTTGCCACTGATTTGACAATTCAAATACAATGGATGCCAGTGGCACACACAAGTAAATAATGCACAAACCGAGCTCAATGTGTTGGACGAAGTCGATTTCGCTGAATGGGTGTGGGTTCCATGCCACGTCTGCAACATTTCCCCGAGAAAAATGCAGTCATGCCAATGGACTAAAAAGACATTCAGTCATGCTGGGTATGTTCCATATTTCAGATATGCAGCATGCGCAATTCCTTGAAAGCCGCTTAACTGACGGCAAATATGAATTGAAAGTTTAATTAAAAATAAGACGCGGAAATTCCCATCGAACCATGTCCGACCCAATAAAGCACACATATGTAAATAATCGGGGAAATGTGGCCAATGTGATGTGCACGTTGTGGAATCGTTTAGTGGAACTCAATTTTCAACTCAACCAACCAATTCTGAATGCCTTAAATTTTCGAGGTAAGATAAAATTTCATTTTCATTTAAATTTTCGATGAATTAAATAAAGGGGTCCCAAAACTCGATTTCTAGAGTCCATAACTTCACCAAATTTAATCCGATTCAAAAGCGGAATACCTCTTAAGAATTGCACATTTGTTCTCTAAAAAACTGCATTCAAATTTTGTCATTTTAACGTTGGTCAAAATTTTGACCCATTTTCATGTTACTTATTACTAAGTTTTCGATGACTTGAAAAAAGGGGTCCCAAAACTCGACTTCTAGACTCCATAACTTTGCCAAATTTAATCTGATTCCAAAGTGGCATACCTCTAAAGACTTGTATTGTAATTCTCTAAAAAACTGCATTCAAATTTGTCATTTAACGTTGCTCTAAATTTTGACCCATTTTCATGTATGGAATATTTAAGTTTTGTCAGATTTGCAAGTGTATATAAGCTTCGGCTTGCCGAATTTTGCTTCCTTTCTTGTTAATCAGTTAAGATAAAACCTATAAGAAAACTTATGGATTAAAATAAACTTTGTCATGGTTAATTTGTTGGCTCAAACGATATTCTGCAAAGCTATCCATTTCGGATAGATAGATTCGAGCACAAAACAATTCCGAGCCGACTAATTTGCTCATTAAGCCTCGGCCGAGGCTGAGTCATTGGCAGCTCATTACAGGCAGTTAAACACTCTCACCAAGGCAGACACACCCGCAACACACACTCTCACACACTCACGCACCTCCTGGATGGGGGGTGTGGCATAATTTTGGGAGGCGCTCACATGCTGAGCGCCAAGAAGAAGCTAGTCCCAAAGTATGAATGACGCTAATGCCTGCTACCAGTCGTCGAGTAGTGGGGTGTCCTGCGTCCTGCGTCCTGAATACCGAGTCCTGCGAGTGGGCGATGAGTGGAGTGTATTGCAGGGTAGCTTAAGTTGTCGTAGACGCCTATCTATGACGTCAGCGGACAGCGCCAACCGCAAATAATTCATTGGCCTTTTGTTGGCCTCAGCTTTAGTCTCATTTTTCAGGTTCAATTTTCAGCTTTTACCAGCTGCACAGAAAACAAAAAACAGCATTGAAGATCCAAATATAAGCCATTAGGCTTAATATCTTTTAAAGCACTTAGTGCAATAAGCTATAATGTATTTTTGTCTTAATTGCTGAATAAAGAGGTTTATATATACTTCTGACATCCTTTTTTTGGGATTTTAAAGTATGGAGATTTCCGAAGCATTTATTTGTAGGCTATAAAATCCTTAAAAATTGTAACAAGTTTATTAGTTCTTATAAATTTACATTAAATTAAGCCTCTTAATGGCAAATAAATTGATGCAGGTGTTGACGTTTAATGATACCATCTGCAAGGGTATACTTTTGTAAGGAAAACCTGAAGCTGCTACAGTTTTTTTAAAAAAGCTTACAGCTTAGAAATCCAAATCACAAAGGATAAAATATAAAAGATCCCTTCAAGTTTTCACTTTTGAATTCAGTTGAAAGGGATTTCTGTGACTTTGTAGTACATAGACCATGATCAGATTGACCTTAATTACAATTTATTTATTTATTTTTTCCGGTGCAGCTGACTAGAAAGGGCGAGGTGACAGACAGTGAGGGCGAGACAGAGACAGAAACAGAGAGCGAGCGTAAATTTAAATAAATGCTTTGAAGCACACTAAAAGCGATTTATCTTTGTCGATTGTGGATTACGAACATGCCCTGAACCACCCCTCCTCCCCCTTAGAAGCCACATCCCCTGGAAAGAGGGAAAAAAAAACATTTTTCATATTGTGTCAGCAACGAGCTGGTCTCTGTTTGTGTGTGTGTGTGTGTGATTGTGTGTGTGCTGTCCCTATTTGCGAGTGTGTGTTTGTGAGTGGGATTGTGCGTCTGTTTGCACAAAGACTTGTCAGTCAACGTGGGAGCAGCTCACCCGAAGCTAGAGGGGATCTCACAGTGGGATGGAATGGGGGTGGGGGGGGTGTAAGGACCCCAAAGACCCCAAAGGAGCACAAGGAGCAGCTGCTGCTGCTGCCCTTGCTACCCTTGCTACCCTTTTGTCTGTCTTGCGGTCCTTGTCTGTCTGTGTCCTGCTCATCAGGCTTCGTTTTATTGATTAATCGTTTGCTGCTGCTCCTCCTCCCCATGTCCCCTCCCACCTCCTCTTACTTCTCCATTTGGTCACATTAGCGCTCCTTCTGCTTCTTCTTTTTGTTCGAATTGGCCAATTTTCCGCTGCATTGCGCCATTCATTTGGCCAAGAGGGCCTTTAACCGAAACTTTTCCCCAGAACTCAGCCTACATGGCGTATACGCAATAATTCTGAGGGTTAAAAGCGAAAGTTGCTCCTGTTTTCAACGGAGGTTTCGTGGAGCTAATCAGGGGAGAAAGTTTTTCCAAGGGGCTAGTGCGAAGGGAGGAATGTGACCCAAATGCTTATTGCTGGGTAAGCGGAAAAAAGCATACATTTTTGATATCGATTGTAGCCATTTTCAAGGCAATCTGCTGTATTTTTTAGATTATTTGTTTGTATTTGTATATTTATGTATTTAGTTTTCTAATGCTAAAATTACAGAGACTTACAATGATTGTATCTTGTTAAAGGTTTGGAAAGTATTTATAAATTAAGATCATATAAGATCAGTATAAACGGAATTGAATTGAATTCGGTATAAATGATTTTACTTCCTTCACCAGATTAATATTTTTGTTAAATAGGTTATCCAAACATAGTTGAATTATAAAACTATTCCGAAATAAGTTCAAGTAAAATCTATGAACTTTGAAAAAAAAACAGTAGGTAATGTCATTCTTAGCTACATATTATCACGCACAATTCATCAAGAAGTCCCAAAAAACAAATCAATGATATTAATCTGACTTTCTCTCTAACTTTTCCCAGGATTATTTATAGAATCCAGCCGTCGGATCCCTTCGTTTTCAGAAATCTCCGCTGCTAAATCTACTTTTTCTTTAATCCACCGTGCACCGCAAAGTGAAATCTATCAATCTGGAGTCTTGGGCCAGCTGCTTCCAATTCCACCCTGGGCGGGATTATAATCTGGAAGATGCGGCGCCCACGCAGAACTCGATAAATTGCTAGATTGCACAAAGTGGCAAACTGCGAAGGAGGCAAACAGGACGAGAAAGCCAAGCCAAATGCCAATGCAAAAAAAGGTAGAAACAAATGCTGATGGCGCGGCCAAAGGGGAGGGGAAAAGATTATTGGAACACAGAAAGTTTTTCTCCTGGCTGTCGTCGCACACATGTGTCCAGCCGCAAAGGGGGAGGGGGTGGAGGAACCAGGGGGCGGGCGGGGGTATAGAGAAGTGCAAAGCGGACCCAACAAAACGCGGCTATAGTGTAATACAGCTCAGTGTTGTCAGCTGTCGCCAGGCGACAACAGCAACAAATCGTTTATGGCCCAAACACCTAAGCAAATATGTGAGAAAAGAGAAAGCGTTATCCTTCGCAAGGATGTGCCTGTGTGTGTGTGTGGGCGGCTGTGTGTGTGATTGGCGTACATAAGTGAGAATGCGTGTAAAGTGTTTGTAATCAATCATTTATGAAATTACGCTACTTCCGCTTTTGACAATTTTCTTTCGTCGACAACGGCCCCCTCCACACTTCCACCAATACATTTCACCCAACCATAAGCTTTCCCCGGCGCTCCTTCGATGACGTAAGGTTATGCGATATGTGTCTATATGTAAAATGCAAATTTATACACACTGCCACAAAGTATATGAAACAAAAAAGCCAGAGGGCGAGACACAAAATAACGAAAATCCCCCACATCAAATCGAAATCTCCGATGAAAATAGATTATGGCCAAACAGCAGCAAACTATGTTGATAGAATGCTTTTCGCATGTGCAAGCAAGCAGGTTCAGAGAATACACACCTATGTAAATAATATAAGCCAAACAATAGTTGATTGAACCAATTGATTAAATTAATCGGAATCAACAAAGTGCAAGTTGTTTTGCAAAGCTTCAACCTTGACGCCATTGTTCTCAGGTGAAGTTTTGAGTTTCAATGTTGCAGGCTCTAGAGGTCAACGATTTATAGTCGCTTTGTGCATAATAGAGTTACCTCATAAATATGCATGTGTTGCTATGCTCATCTGTTTGTGATTCATTTGTTGAAGATTTAATTGAGTTTCAAGCAAAGTGGCAAATATTTATTTGTCTTTTTCATAGGCTTAATTAAGGCTACAGGTTTTGATTTATCAGCAGTTTTAGTTTGTTTAGTGCATGCAAATGCATATTAGTCATCTTAGTAAATATGGCAGATAGAACAAATATAATAAATGACATAATATTTTTTTATATAAACATAAATTTCGTTAAATCGGAGTTTAATGAATTAATTGATTTCAAACTATATTTTCAAAAGCGCGTCATAAAATAATAAAATGTTTATTCGACAAAATGAGTAATAAATAGTTTCTTAATGCAATATTTAATGCCGTGGACATTTTGCTTAATTGATTTTTTACGAGTTAAAATACCACAATTTTTGACCGAGAATATAATTAAAATCTTAAAGCAAATTCAATAGAACAACTTCAAAATAGCATAGTCATTAAATAGTACTTAGTATCATTATTTTAGGGTCAAGTTATTGAGTATTTGGTCCTTCCATCAAAAGCATATTGTCCTCTCATAATGCGGTACCTAAAAACGATTGTAATTTCCACAAATATGACCAAAATAATCGAATTGCCGCAATGATGAGACCGTCAACGTCTTTTTGGCTTTCAGGCAGGCCCAAAGATGGGTCTGAGCTGCACCCAAAACTGCTTTCCAAACCGCAAATAAGGACACAAACCGTTGCCTTGAAGCTCGAGTTCCGGCCAATGGGTTTTCCCTTTGCGGTTGGCCGCAATGTCAAGCCTTTTGCGACTAATTAGACGAACTTGCGGTCGAAAAAGGTGGGTAATCATAAATAAATATAAATATGCATTGGCCAGTGCAATTTGAGCGAGTATTTAAATCGGTTAACTGGACCATGAGTGATATCACAGCCCAGTGATATCGATACGGTCGGGGTTAAGTCCAAACTTTGGTCGGGCCATGTGCAAAAACGTGTTTTGTACTGGAATCTGGCCGTGTGGACGAGGCTGGCACTTTGGAAAAGCCAAGGAACCTTCTGCTGAATGGCCAACAAGAGAGAAAGAGGGCAAGAGAAGCGCGCGCAGTTGAAAATTCAAATGTTTCTGTTGGAAATGCCTTTGCCTTCTGTCGGGCAAATGGCCAAGCTTAAGCAAATTAAAGTTTGGGTCATTAAAATATTATAAAACTAAATGTTTGGCAAGCTTACAGGATTCCCGGGAGAGTTGCCTACAAGTTTGAATATGTTTTTTTTTAATTTTGTGGAATTTATAACAAAACATTGGCCTGTTGAAACTTATATAAACTGCGAAAAAGTTTGCAGAATCCCCAAAGCCAGGGAAGCTGCGAGAGAGAGAGAGTATGAGTCCTGCCAGAGAGAGCGGGAGAGTGCCCTGCTGACACCGCAAGAGAGAGAAAAAGAGGCCCTGGAAATCTCTCACCAGCTCTCTGGTAACTGATTTCCAGAGAGAGAGAGAACCCGATTTTCGAACTAGAATTATGTTAAGGCTGCTGATGGTGATTCTCTGCTCTGATTCTCTTTCCCCTTTCTCCGCACGCCCTTCTCCCTTTCCCCTTCCTCCAGCCCCCACCCCCCTGCAATCCCTATCCTTCGGTTAGTTTAAAACCCTTGTTGTTGTTGCCTCTGCGGCTGCACAGCGCATTAAATGTGTGCCACCAGGCGTATGCGTAATTTAAATTTAAATTTGTGTGTGTACATATGTCTGCCCCTAGCACCTGCAACCCACCTCAGCCACCAACCCCCCCTCCTGCTTCCCACTTACATCTTGTGTATTTTTGGCCCGAGTTGTTGTTGCTGCTCTGTTGCCGTCTGCTTAGCATTTGCCTCAAGTTTTGTTAATCAGCGCAATTCACATTTCTGTTTTTTTTTTTTTTACTGCCTCCATTCGCCACTGCTCTCGCAGAGATTTTGCAGTATTCAAAAGGTTTTTCCTTTACCCACAGAGACCCTCATTAGCGTAGTCATTGTTTTAGCCAGCTCCTCCTTTCGCCCCTTCAGCCATTTCAGGTTTTCAGGTTAAGGAAAGGAACCTCTGGCCGGCACTCGACGAATAATTACCAATTATATGGAACAGACATCAAATATGCAACCGAAATCTGGTGTTGTTATGTAGCGAGGAGCAACTGCAGCCGAGCTTAAGTGCCACAAATTAACCGCAACGCGGACTCCTGCGTCTCCTCGCTCGTCCTTTCCGCGGCTGCCCCATAATTACGAGTCTGAAATATGAATCCTTGGACAAGAGTCCTGGCTCTGGTTATGGGCCAAAAGCGGCATGAGCCCTCAATGAGCTCTGCACTGAGAGAATGGCCAATGGCAGTGTTGGTAATTTTAAATGCAAACAGGCCTTTGTTCTTAGCGGATTAAAGTTTACTATTTTTGACGTTTGCTTTGCTGCAGCAGCGGTTCACTGGGAGAATATCAGATAAATAGATAAACTTATAGACCTTAAAAGCTTAACTTGGGTACTTTGGTCAAGCACTGAAGAAAAATCTTTGTGATTCTGATTTACATTTTAGTGCCTAGGCCAATACTTTATCTTAACAAGACTTTGAAATATTAAAAAGAGTATTTTTATTGGATACTGAATATTTAAATTGCTTGAGAAATCACTTGATACTTTATTTATTTAGTTTTAACACCATTACAAATTATCATGAGTTTAATAAGTATTATATTCTAAGATTTAACCACAGCTCGACTTTTCTCACAGTGCAAAATTGCTTTTTTAGGGCCTTTGGTTTTGGTTTTGTTTTCAGTTTTTCCCTTTTTTCGCAGCTCAACTTTAATAATTAATGAGCAGCTAAAAATGTCACGCGGTGCGGAAGAGTTTCGGCCTGGGCCAAAGTGGAAAGCGAATGAGGTTGGGGCTTAATTGGGTTAAAGGGGTGTGGACTGGTGGAGTGGCAAGATAGGGGATTAGACGGGTTAAGGGCCAAGGAGTTTGAGGGAGTTTTTTAAGGTCCTTGCTTCTTGCTGAGGTACAAAATCTGGGACTCACCTTGCAATCGTCGCACTGATTGATCAGCGAGTAGACCTGCCGGCAGTCGAAACGGAACAGGATCTCGGCCAGCTCGCAGGTGATCCTGTTGGCCAGTCCGTCCACGTCCAGCAAATCGGTCAGCACGCGGATGCACTCGCTCCGATCCGATAGGCTGGCATTCAAGGCCAGCGTGTGCAGGGCGCTGAAGGCGCTCCTCTCGCAGCAGTTGCGCAGCCGCAGGACCCTCAGCCGCTCCAGCAGATGGGCAGGTGACTGGAGGTCGCACAGGTGCTGCGGACTCGACTCGGCGGAATCGCCCAGATATTCAAGGCACTGTTGTTGCTCCTCCTGCTCCTCCTGCCACTGCCCCTGCCCCTGCTCCTGCCCCTGCTGGTGGACCAGGATCGGCTCCTGGGCATGCAGATGGCTGTAGGACAGCGTCGGCTCCGGCACCTTCGTATCCGCCTCCGCCATCGCCTCCTCTGTGGTGGTGGAGAACGAGAACGAGGACTCCACATCCTCCTGGTCGTCGGTGGTGCTCGTTGGCCGCTCGCTGGCCGCTGGGGAATTGCTCTCGGTGGCGTCCATCGCGTACTCCCCACCGCGGCGCAAACGCATCTGGGCTGTCTTATAGTTTACGAAATACTTGACTTTATTGTTACTGGTGGCGCTCCGCTTCGCCTTGGAGGCCGCCGGCCTCTGTTGCTGCTGTTCGGCGCAGGATCGGGGGCAGATTGGGGGCCCGGGTCCCTCATCGACCCAGGCCATGGGCAGTGTACCAGCCGAGCACTGACCCTGCAATTGGAAAAGAGATGGCAACGGGATGTTAGAATTAATCAAAAGTTATATAAAGTTAAACTGTGAAAAATCCCAGAGAGATACAAATATACGTTCTTTTAACACAAAATATCATTAATCTCCTATTTCCGAATTTATTTAATTTTAAACATATTTGTAAATTAATTGCTTTACTGCTGAGATGTATCTTAAAAATTGTAAGTAAATTTATAAAGCATTCAAAAAGTTAAAAAAGTGTTATAAATATTTCCGAATTTACTCTTTTGAAACAATCATATATTTTATACATATTTTTAAATTAATTACTTTACTACTAAGATGTATCTTAAAATTGCAAGTACATTTAAAAAGCATTCAAAAAGTTAAAAAAAAGGGTTATAAATATTTTAAGACAAAAAAACCCAAACCTAAAAATTATGCCCTACACAATCCCTTCTCAAGCTGAAGGGAAAAGATAACCTTTTTATAGCCTGTATAATTTTATCTCAATTAAGATGTGTCACTTACAAGAGACCACATAAGAAAAAGAAATAAAAAAGATGGTGATTCCAAGGTCAAATGTCTTTTAGGAGATTTTAACCCTGATTTAAGACTGACAATTGAAGAAAACTGTTAACCAGAGAGTGTCAGTCTGGATTTGATATGCCACTTAATCTTTTAGTGTGAAAGTGCTTAAAGGAGATTTATTTTGCTTGGGAAAAGGGAGATACAAGAAGACGAAGTTTTAAAGGAAAATTAGGAGAAAACCAAATTGGCAGCTTAACCGCGTTAAAAAGGGTTTAACCCAACTCCCAAAATCTTAACCCAGAAATGTAAAATCTAAGAAATGTTTACTCCAATTTCCTTAATTTTTATTGAAATATTTCCGGTCCCTAACACCACTTTTCCCTCCATTAATTAACTGTCTTGTGTGATTTAAAAATTAAACCGAGCGACTGTGATAGCCGCACACAAGTACAAAACGCACCCACACGCTGGGGAAAACCAACCCAATGGGGAGCAACAACCATCTGCAGCGGGAAAAACAAAAAGCATACTGGTATATTGGAAAAGTTTCGCTCGGCTAACAACAACAGTAAAAGTCATAAAATGCAAAAAACAAAAAAAAAACAAGTAAATAGAAGCCAAAGCAGCGAACGGCGAAAAAAAAACAGGAGCATTGAGTGCATAAAGAGCTGATGTTTTTTGTTATTAAAATGACCGCACTTCGTTGGAATTTTCCACATGCTTGCATAAAACTCAAGGCAGCGGCTACAACAACACAGTAAGGGGCGGTGAAGTGGGCGGGAAAAGCGAGTACGCGTGGCTGCAGAATTTCCGTAGAACACTTTACGGCATTTACTATCAATATTGGAATACACGGTGCTGCAGCAGCAGGACCTCGCCGAAGTTGGAGCTGCAACAGGAGCCTTTAACCTTTTGCAATTTAATCGTTTTCCGGTTATAGCATGAATATTTATGAGCCTGGCAGGAAGAATTATATTATCCCGATTGTTTGCTTCCACCTCATATTGCACATTTCGGAGAGATGCTTATGACCTGCAGCCAATATGCTTGAGATTATTTAATTTAAAGTGATTTAAGTTTTGGTCTATAGATATTTCACTTTAAAATTCCTTCCAATTAATCAAAGCGAAATCGATACTTTTTATATCTTTGTATTGGTCATTAAAAAAGAAAACTAATTGCTAAAGAACAATAAAAGCTTTTTAAAATTCCTGCACATCCATAAGTCTTGATAAAGACAATATTTTTTAAATTCTTTATTAATGAAAGTTGCAGATGTTAAAATGTTAAATGCTATATGTCAAATGTCATTTTGAGAATATGATGTATAATATAGCCCTCTAGTTGTATAAATATTTGAATTGATTAAAAATATAAAGATAAATACATCATTAAAAAGATGAAAACTATCCAATTGAAAAGGTCAACAGTGTCCAATGCTGTAAGCTCCTTGGTAACATTTTAAATATCAATTTAAGTCCGAATAATCCGACTACTCGATGGTTGAACAATACAGGCATTATTCCCTAGAGTATGCACCGGAAATTCTTCTTTTTTTTTCGCTTGTTGCCAAGCTGAGAACAAATTCAGAGTCGGAGCCAACTTGCCCGCTGCGATGACCCTTTGAACTTTCGGGCTGTGAGTAATATGCAACAATCAACAACTCTCAATTGCTGCGTGTCCTGTGCGCCGAGCTCTGTGTTCTGAATGTCCTGTGTGCCCTTTCCCCATCCCCCCATCCCCCCTCCAGCGTTTCCTCCAGTCGCCCACCCATTTGCCCATCCTACCGCTCAATCGTTTTCCATGTTCCCGGGGCAATAACAATAAGCAGCAGAGAATTTCACTTGCAATACGCACAAATATGCCCAGGCCGTGGGGTTCGTTGGCAAGGGGAGGGTCTTAACTCAAATGAAAAATCATACAAAAGGGAAACTAATACAGCAAAACACACACACTCACACAGAGACACACAGGACATCCCCATACACACATACCCGTTGAGAAGGACGAGCACGTGTACGGGCGGCCATTGTTGATTTAATGGCAGACCAGCTGCGGCCCAATGCACAACAATGCGGCTGGGGTACACAAGAGGGGGGAGGGGGAAAGGGGAAAGGGGGGCAAATGTACTGGGGTAAAAAATAAAGATAAATTCTTCAATTCGCAGCAGGCAAAATAAGAAATTACAGTTCCTGCCCTTGGGCGGAAGTCCTGTGAGAACCCGCCCACGCCCCCAAACAACTCTCAACTTTGAAAACTTTCCAATTTCTGCTCGATTGCCAACTTCATAATGAGCAACCTTTCACGTCGAAGCGCCACTTAAATCAATTAATAATTAAATTAAGCATATTTCGAGGAAGCGAAGTGGACTTCGCATTAAGCTCTTAGGATATCGCATTTATTTGGTATTTCCATGAATTTTGTAAGCCCTTCAAGGAGCACAACAGAAAATCATCCGACTGAAAGTCTTTAATATTTCCTGACTCGAAAGTGTTAAAATCCATTGGCCATAATTGTCTTCCCATTTTCGGCTACATATAGAGCATATTGAATGCAGTCGGTTGTCCGCTTGAAATATTCATAACCTGTCGGGTGGCGATGTAAGGTGGAGTGGGATTGCAACAGGAATGCCAATGGCCAAGGGCTCCTGGCTAGATGTTGAAACATTCATGTGTGCAGGACACTCGCCAGCTGTCTGTCTCTGCGGCTGGGTAAAGTGTTCTTATGCAAGTTGTCATTAACTTTGCTGTGGACCTGAAACTGAAACTGACTGACAGCCAGATGGCTTTGGACTTTGGGCTTTTGTCGCAGCAGCAAGTTGCATGAGCGACCCCACCACTCAAAATATTATATGGGGCATATGATTATATGAGGATATTCACAAGAATTGATAATAAGAGAAATGATTGAAAGATAATGATATTAAACCACGACCTGTGCAAATGTCTTCAAAGTGATTGAAATCATTAAATTAAATTGATCTTAAAGATATCAATATTTTTTATTATTTAGTTTAGAAATTGTTGAAGCATGTATTCCATTATTTATCTAAAATATCTTACACATTTGTGATGTCCAGTCCTCATTTCGTTTAATATTTTAAGCACCTAATTATCTCACTATATAAAATCCTATTGATTTTAAATATTGTACCATTTTTTGCCGTGGATTCACTTTTTCCAGCTCCCTACTCTCGGGGACATTGCACACGCCCAAAGAAAGGAGAATGGGGGGCGCAAAAACTCAAACAATGCCGGCATAATGGAGTATGCATTATGGCTAATGGCACACGCCTACAACTACACATTTATGCCCTGTGTTGGATGGCCGGGGATGTCCTTTGTGGCTGTGATCCTTTGTACCCGGCTGTGCGGAGGTTGCTAGAGGTTCAGGGGGGCGGGGCGGGTCCACAATGTCTAATAAGCCGAGGTCCTAAATGCTTAGACAATGAAAATGGACTCACACACACAATGATGTCAGTTGCAGGGGGGTTGGGGTAAGGGGGGAGGGAGGCGAGGTCCTTTGAGGTCCAAGGAGGAGCTCCCGGCCCCTTGACCCATGACAGCCTACGCCCGGCGACAATCTCTGATGGATATGTGACATGGCACTAAGGACGGACGGTTAACCCCTAAATGCCCTGAGCCCTGGGAAATTAATGCCTTGATTAGTTGGGCAAGCGAAATATTATTCAGAACTTTTGCCGAGTGCCGGGGGGCAATTGAAATCCGTCAGAGCCTTCTCGGCAGCAGGAATGTCAACTTGTGAGCCCAGAAAAGGGAAAAACGCAAAGTGCACTTGAGCTAAACACCAGCAACATCTACGGCAACGGCAGCAACATGCAACTGCAGCAGCAGCAACTATGTACAATGGCAAACGGCAAACGGAACCGACAACACTTTAAATGTTACAGCTTAACCTCGACGGGCAATTCAAACAATGTCCTAGCTCACACACACACACAGAGACGTCCTGATAGGGAGACGCGGCACATGTGTTGGTGCCACTATATTTGTGTGTATGTCAAATTTTAACGCCTGTCAACAATGCAGGCGGAAAAAAGAATGCAGCGGCAATGGAAACGACAACAACAGCCCAAGAACATGTCGCAAGCAGCACTCAAATTTTCAAATGCATGCATACAAATGTGTGGGTGAACGATACCCTGCCGAAGAAAAGGATAATGCGAGTTTTCTAAGCTCAGTTCTCAAATGTACAATTTCCGGCAACTCGATGCAAATTGCTTGGCAATCGAGCTTATGCTTTTGGGCCAAGTTTAAACCACTTTTAGCCATGGCATAAACTTCGAAATATTTAGCTTTGAACTGATTCATGATTTTATGAATGTACGAGAATGTTGGGAAGAGTATCTCTGCTAATTCGACCATTTTTCCCCCTACTTCTTCACAATATTCCCCGCTCATACCAAATTCTTTGGATGTATAAAAAACAAAAGGCTGTATAAATCACCATTATTATAAATATGGTACCTACTAAGAGTTATTTACTAAAAAGACACTGCTATTTTGAATTTAAGAACACAGACCATTATGTTTTTAATAAACTTTTAAGATATTTGATGCCATATATTTTTGTGGCCTATCTCTTTGTTGATAGTTTGCTTCATTTATTTTATCCACACACGCATATCGCTAGATAATGTCAACCCTATTGCTTTCCAAATGTTATATTGGTTATATAACCAATCTCGTTTATCAAATCGTCGTGTTTTGATAGTGTGTAGTATCATGTTTCCAGCACTTGTTCATATCCCCCATAGAGGTATCACATATTCGTTTGTTGCCGCATATTCGCTTAGTTATTTATGCAGTTCGTCAGTGGATGTGGATGTGGATGTGGATGTGGATGTGGATGTGTTTTGCAGGAGCGTAAAAAGTGACAGGCGACACATACACACACCCAGATGGCTAACACCCACATGCACACAGATACGAACTGGCACAGACACATGGCCGCGTTGACGTGGCTGAAAGCCGCAAGGGACAGGCTTTGGTAAGAGTGTGTGGGGGGGGAGGGGGGTTGAGGTGTCGCAGGAGGTGGGGCGTAGGCAAATTGTTTGTCACATGGCCGGGCCAGCTCCCATTGCCCCTTTTGAGGGGGTGGGGGTCTCACCTTGATGCTGGGTGGGATTCGCTGCCGTTTTGTTGTCAAAATCATAAACATGAACCCGGCCACGCCCCCCATTCGCTGCCATTTCGCATTGTTTTGCACATTGTCGAACTGCACGCATTTGCCAGCTGCATTGCTTTGCATAACAAGTGTAATCCAGCAGCTCAGCACCAGTCTGCTCCACAATTATGCAACAATTTTCGATGTGCAATTGGCAGGCAAAAAATGGGCACCCGAGCATTTTCTCTTGCGGAAATCAGATGCAAATAAAGCGGAAATTGTTTGTATTAAAGAAATATGAGCAGGAGAAATCAGGGAACGGAACCAAGTCGAGCCGAGAGTGCTGTCAGGTCGTTCTGGACAATTACAGTTCGTGCATTATTCAGTGAGGACTCCCCGAGGTCTACTCCAATGAGACAAATGGCTTCAACACGCAACTAAAGTGGCCCCAAATAAACAGAGGGTGAGATTTTTATGGAGTGCTTTACCGAGAATTTGTGGCATTTGTATTTGATTTAGCAAGCAATTAAATGTGCTTCTTTCGCCCCGCAAATTTCATATTTCTCACATTCAGTCATCAAATATTTGCTAGTTTCTAACACATTTGGCTCATAAATAATTCCCATTTTCCACAAATTCCTATTTGTAAAAGCGTTGTTCATTCAATCAAGCCAATTGCTTATGACAGTTTATGACAGAAAAACTAATTTGTTTTCAAAGGTAACCAAGCAATGAATAAAAATTATACAAAATTAATTTCGGTTTTTTAAAACAGGACAAAATGTTTTGTATTGACAGAATATATTATGATTTATTTAACACATTTTACTTTAATTTTGTTTAAAATATTCTTTGTTGTTAATTAAACTTGGGCATCAGCCAAAACCCATTTGTTAACCTGGCAATATATAAATTTAATAAAAAAGAAAAATTGACTTTGGTTTTTGAAAACCAAGATTTATTAGGGAACATTTTTAAAAATGTTTAAATAAAAACCATCTTATTTTATAAGTAAATATTAAATACTTTTCAACTTATACTAAGAATTGCGAAATAGAAAAGAAACTTTTAGTGTTTTTTGAAGCATTACTTTAAAAACAGTTTACATCATATCTTATTTACCAATCAATTATTTTATTTTATTTTGGTAAAAGTGCCGATTAGGAGCTGGGGTTAATGTTAATGCAGTAATGCTGGAATTATGTTTCACGGCCATTAACAAAGGCGATCCATCAAGTTGAAGAGCTCGCTGGCGGGGGCGTTCATATCATTTTAATCATATTTAAACAGCGCCTGTATTTATCGCTCATTATTTATGCATATATCAATCTATATGGCCACGAGACCCCATTAACGGGCAAACAAATGCCCCGAAAATTCGTGGAAAAACCGCGCCCAAAAAGAAAGCCACACGCACACACACACACACACACACACAAAAAGAAAGGAAAAATGAAAGGACAGTGAAGAGAGCGAGGGATTAGAAGGAGGAGAAGGAGGAGGAGGGGGGCTGTTAACCAAGGCAAAAAAGGCGACGCACCTGTCTGTCTGTCACATCACATATTTGTTTGCCTAACACACACTCGCAGGATCAGGCGCCTGTCATAACGACAGGCCACACAATTTTATCAACATTAATTTGTCAAACATTTGCCGGCATTTCGCTTGTGTTAGAGGGCCTGTATCCTTCCCTTTTAATGAGAACAATAAGTTGAATGAATTTAATGAAATGAGATGTAAACATGTGGACAGCTGTGGACAAGCAGTGGAAAAAGGAGGAAAGCGAGCAAAAGGACCCTGGCCATTGTTAACCACTCGTACTCTCTCTCTCTCTGTCTCTCAGTCTCCCTGTCTCTCTCGCTTTCTCCCTGCTGCATTTACTTGTTTTCGAACTCGTAATGAAATTCTTGAGTAGAAATTCATTTTGCAACTTTTGCTGAAACAATGCTCATTGAATAATTTACGCCCTGCGCCAGCACAAATGAAAAACCCAAACGGACTGGGGAAAACGGGTGAAATGGGGGGGAAATGGGTGAAATGGGGGGAAATGGGGGAACATGGCTGAATGGGAGTGTGGAAAACTGCAGCAGTGCTCCACTTAGTGAGCTCCCCAGTCCCTTGGCAATCTACGTGCTCGGGGTCCAGGCGCTGGGCATAATTGCATTAGTCGGATGCGCTGGATGTGGCATCCCATTGCCACCTCCTTCGCCCCCCGGGTTAATGTAATTGTTTTGTGTATTTAGCCTGGACATTGCATTCAAGTATCACCAGCCAGCCAGCCACCCACCTGCCCCTCGCCTCCCTTAATGAGCCAATCAATGCACGCGATTCCGGCGAGTTGGGAAAAGTTCTGGCCCCATTTCACAAGCTCAAAATGCAAATTGTTGGCAATTAACGTTTCAAGCGATTCCAGCACGAAGGTGGTTCTACCAGCATAGGATCTTGGCTAATCTGCAGCCAACTAATTAAACTTTGTCTGTGTTGCGACGCCTAATGTGCTGGCATTTGAGCCCAGACTTTGGAAACGAACCACAAAGAGGCTTGCATCAATTATCCGTCTTCTTCAATTGCCAATTTTTGATTATTTCCGTCTCAATGCCACTCGAGATTAAGTCAACAGTTCGATTTGAAATTTAATTATATTTAATTCGATTGCTTAGACTGGATTTATTAAGGCAAAATAAGATTTTGTGAACATCATGTTCTCTTCTAGTATTTAGAAATTTAGTATCAATAATGAAATAAAAAACTTGAGTACTTTTCAAGGTATGTTATTCCCAAACCAAAAGAACAAATTTTGCTTATTTTTAAAATACAATTTTAAATGATTTTAAGTCACTTAAATCTTTCACCCAATTTTTAATTGTAGTCTTAAATGATGACAGAATGTTTGAAATAAAAATATTTTTATCTCCGTTTTGGTAGTTTATTTTAATTGCATATCGAAATTGTGTCATTTCGATAGTCTACTTTTATCGTAAATTACAAATAAATAAAATAAATTTTTTTAATTATTTATTTATTCATTAATCACATGCAATCTTAATGCGTTTGGAAAGATTAATATATACACAAAGAATTCCTTGAAAAAATATGTTTTCAGCATATCCAATTTCAACATTGTTTTCGTCGGCTTTCGTTTTAATGAAACGACATGAGGCGAAATAATTTGCATATGGCATTTCCTGTAATCAATTGCAATCTTTTCATTCGATTGAAATGGCGAGACCAAGAGCAGAAATCAAGAGAATTAAACTTCAGGCAGCGAGGATGGCAAACAGCAATGGGAAATTACCACAATTGATGCATATAGACATCTGGGCAATGAGCAGATTCGCATTCAGGCAGACGATATTCTGTGGAATCATTTGCCTGCGGGCGGAAAATTTATGACAGTTTTCGGTTATTTGTGTCTGGCTGGGTTCCGATGTCTCTATGGCTCTATGGCTCTATGGCTCGATGACTGGATGGCTCGACAGTGCGAATGATGTAACCAGAAGGAGCAATAACAACCTGCAGCAGCAACAGCAACAGCAGCAGCAGCAGCAACTGCAACAGCGGCAACTGCTTACAAAATAATTGATTTTGTACACATCCTTGACACAAATAAACATTCGCTCGGCTCTGCTAAAGTTGAACCCACCATGAGCTAGCCATGTTGGGGGTCGCAAAGCTCTATGAAAATTTTGAATTAAATCCAAACAAAGCTGAAGGATTTTTAATTGAATTTGAGGGGCTTCAACACAGCCAGTTCAATTCGCAGTTTGCACAGTCACTGGGCGGCAAAAGTTTAATGAATCCAATGAAGTTTTTACGCTCGATTGGAGTGTTTGTGTTTTTTTCCATCTCCATCGTCTACGTCTCTGTAACAAACAGAACCAACTGGAGAGCAAATAACCAGAAGTACAGAGTACTCGGAAAATTGCTAGCCTGGGATACGACTGATTTAATCACCTGAAAACGAGCAACACAACTCGATTCTTTCATTCTACGACTCCAGGATATTGAGTTTCGAAAGGCACTCGTGGCACGGCCCCAAGTGCCACGTATCCACCCACTTGCCACCGCCAAGTCCTCGATATTCCTAGCCCTCTGCACTCGACACAGTGACAAGGGCCTGGCTGCAGGATGCCTTTGCATTGCAATCCACTGGGCCATCAACACATCAACAGGCCGCCAAATACTGCGCGAGTCCTGCCATCATAAATTCAGCACTCGCGTTCGCAAAAACTGCCACCAAAAGAGAATGGCAGAAGGGCAGAGAGAATGGGGCCAAAAGGCAGAGCTTAACCCACTAAAAACCCGGCGACTGAAGAACTGTTGGCTAATTTGCAGCTTCAATGCAGGCGTGTCGTTCTTTTGGGACACGGCTTAATTGAAAGTTCGGACAGGTCTTTGTGCAGCAATTTGATCACGGCACTTTCGCCCTTTCCTAAGCTGCTTTAAATCCTAGGCCAAAGGTTACGGGCGAAACCGACAAGGGCAATTATACATCTTTGGAAGGATCTTCTTATCTACCAAAAACTTGTCTCTTTTTAAGAAAGGATGTACTGATTTACACCTAAGAGAAACATCACCTAATATATTATTTTTACTAATATTATCTAGCATAAGTTTAAGAAAACCTAATTCCAAAAATAATTATAAAATCTTCATTACTATAAAATGTGTACTATTTTTTGTAAAATGAGATGATTTTTTTTATCATGTAAAAATATTGAATGAAGATTCATATATAGAAGTATTATAAACTAGCAGTGAAATTTAAGATACAAAGACTAATATGATTTCTGATCTTATCCATTTCCAGAAGGTGCAATTTTTGGTGTAAGATTAATGAAAATCAAATATAAATTTAAATCAATTTTAATCAAAAAGTTGTAAATTGACCTGATGAAAAATTCAAGACCTATCTAATTTTTCTTTTAACCGCACCATTTGCCCTCTTAGCCATGTCCTCGAAAGGACTTGATTGATTTAATTGCTTAATTGCCGGCTGGCTGAATGATGGACAATCGAAACGAAATACATCGGCTACCCCGACAATAATTGGAAAATCAATAGTGCGGCACCGGCTTAAGCAATTGCCATTTCAAATTGGATTCCAGCTAATTGTCTGTCAGTCGAAGAAGCAACTTAGTTGTGGTCTTGGTAAAACCGAAAGGCTAAAAAGGCGAGAAACTATTCGATTCAATTAAATTTGCATTAGGGCGAGAATGCATTAATAAATATTAAGATCTCAATTACACTTTGCGGAGCCAATTGAGTGCAGAATAAGGGGAGATCGGAGCTCCGTAGGTGAGTGGTTAGCTGGGATTTTTTGGCAGGCTACCAAGAATGAGGCAGCCGAAAAAGAATAAAAAAGAAATCAATTTGAAAGTGTTTGCCTGCCCCCCCTCCCTTTTCCCACTTCCTGGCACAATTACCAAGGCATTTTCGTTGATTTGCAGCACGTTTTCCCAGTTGCCAGCACTACCGCTGATGATTCCGGCGAAGTCGATGATGATGATGATTCCGGCAATGATGAAGCTGTCGTGGCACTTCAAGTGGTCCAAGATGTGGCACACAATTGTCACAACGAACACAGTATAGCGGCGAAAAAAAAAATCACTTTTTCCTTTGGCAGTTTGGAGTGGCAAGCCAACAAAACCAAAGTAGCTGCCTCGATAGCGACAATAATAATGTGCAAAAGGCCTTGTTGGCAGGCTCTTTTCCAAGAAAAACGTAAGGTTGCCGCTTTGCCAAACTTTAATTGACTTTAAAAGTATCAAATTCTGTTCCCAAAATCTTTTAGTTTTGCCCACTAAAGTAGGCAGCAGTCTTTTCCCGGAAAAGCCATCGAGATGGCCAACAATTGACAGCAGCTTTCAATATTACTGAATCGCAATGACCAGGGACCTTTGCCTGTCGCACCGAGAATCCCTTGAAATGCACACAATTTGTATATGCATTCGAGAGGTCCTTTGTGCGTGTTCCTCGTATTTGCATCGGTGTGCACTTAAGCCGAGCTTTGTGGTCGATTGCTTGACAGTTTCTTGCACAGAAAGGAAAAGGAAACTTTGAAATGCAGTACTTTCCTCTTGACGAAAAAGTAGTTTATTGGTTAAAAACTCTAGCAATATTTACTTCAGTATTAAATAGAAAATCCTAAAGTTTGTAGTTAATTTTGTCAGCTTTCTTTAAATATTATAAAAATGTTAGCATTCTGATTTTGCACTAAGGCCCAGAAAATCAGAATTGTGATTTCGTATTAAGGCCCAGAAAATCAGAATGCTAATTTTAATATTTTTTAAAATAAACGAACAATTACAAGTGCCTTTCCAGTTATCTAATCATTTAGTAATATAATAATCAAAGTTTCTATTAGAATATTTTTTAACTTACAACAAATGGAAAGTCTAATTTCAAATTAATATCGCATAAAATCACATAAAGACAAGACTTAAAACCTTTCTCAATAGAAAATAAGTCCAAAATCTTAAACATTTCCCACAGTGCCAATGGTTGGGGTGGAAAACAAACACTCAGAAATCCCAGATGAACCCCAGATCCCGAAGAGAAACAGTCGAGACGAAGCCATTAGACTCACCTGCAAGTCGGTTGCTGTGCCCGGCTGTGCCAGATCACAGGCTGATATCCAAGGATTAAGGCGTGTTAACGAAGTCGCAGTGCCGAGTATGGACTTCTTCAGATCCACGGGTGCTGGCAAGGATGTGGTGGTGCTGCTGTCTGCTGCTCCTGCTCCTGCTCCTGCCGACTCGGTGGTGGCCACGGCGGACAGGCTGTTATCCTTGTGGCCAATCAGCTGGGCCGTCTGGGCATCAAGGATGTGGCCGCTGGCCTCTCGTTTGTTATTGTTATTATCGTAGCTGTTGGCGAACTCCTTCGAGTGGCTGTTGCTGTTGTCGTTATGCTGCAGGACACCCTCATCAATCAGTCGGCTCTCGTCCTGCTGCTGCTGTTCGGTTTCAGTTTCCGTTTCCGTTTCGGCTTCCCTCTCTGTCTCCGTCTCCGTCTCTGTCTCCGTCTCGCTCTCTGGCTCTGTGTCTATTTCCGTTTCCGCTTCGGGTTGCTGTTGCCGCTGCAACTGCTGCTGCTGCTGCTGCAGATTGTAGTCCTCTTCGTCGGCGTCTTCGTTGAGCTTGATCAGGCGATCGAAGGACTCCTCGGACAGCAGATCGTCCTCGGCCACCAGGGCAAAGATGTCCTGGTCCTCGTCGTAGGCCTGCGAGGAGGGGAACTGCACGGTCAGGCCGCGATCCTCCTCCGTCTCCTCGTTGTTGTTGGCCTCGCCGAACTCTGTGCCCGCTGTGACCGCTGTTCCTCCGCCCGTTGCCAATCCCAATCCTGTCCCGCCTGCCCTACCTGCTATATCCCTGCTGCTGCTGCTCTCGCGGCGCCTTCGCCTCTGCTGCCTTCTGTCCGCAATCCTCGAGGTTATCCAGGACTCGGAGTGGGCCTGGTACTGGCTGTACTCCCTCGGCGGCAGTTGTGGGTGGAACTGGAGCGCGAAGTCGAGATGGTGGGGCAGGAAGATGGGCAGCAGGTATGAGCCAGAGCTGCGCGCGAATGACGACGACGACGACGACGACGATTCGCTAGTGGACGGTAACGTGGTTGCAACTCCTCCGCCTCCGCCGCCTCTGCCTCTGCCCCTTCCACCGCCGTCCGATGTGGTTGCCCCTGCTGCTGCTGCGGATGATGCTGCTGCCGCCGCTGCTGCTGCTGCTGTTGCTGCCGCTGCAGATGTTGCTACTGCCGCTGCCGCTGTTGGTGTTGCTGTTGCTGAGCTGATGCTGCTGCTGCTGCCACGCCGAGCCCCCGAAATAAACGCAAGCGCCATCACGACCAGCCCGGGTCCTGGCCGCATATTGACCTCGGGTTCGGCGGTGCTAGCATGGTGCAGGCCCGCTTGAGACGCGCTTGCGACTCCAATTCAATGCGAGTAATGATGGGCTCATGGCCCCATCATCATCAGTAGTGTGGGCTGCGGAGCGGTATTCTTGGTTGGCGATCGGCTCTCTCTCGATCCGTCGTCTGATCCCTCTGATCCCTCCGCCAGAGCCGCTCCAGCTTCAGTTGCTGCCCTGCGTCGTCCACATCCAGCGGCATGAATCCCGGCCAGATTCCCAGTTCCCTTTCGCCAGCTAATCACTGGCCAGCATTCGTATAGTCACCTTTGTTTGGGGGCCGCGATTTTCTCGATAAAAACACACTCCGCTTAACGCTTTAATTTTCTGTTATTCTCATACTATTATTATTTAATTATTATTATTATTGTTGTATTGGTTGGTGGTGCACAATAACCTTGGAATTGGAATTGGACATTTTGAAATTCGTTTGCTTCGTTGAATTGGTTTTTTTCTTTTTTTTATCTTTTACGTTGGGGTTTGGGTTGCTCACATAATTAATTAATTAAGAAATCTGCACAAAGACAAAGAAGTTGTGGTTAGGCACTTTTAGGGGCATTTTTCCGATTTTAATGTGTGTTTTTCAGTCAAAAAAAAAAATGTGGGGGGGGGAATGTTCGAAAATATTTTGTGCGCTCACGCTCTCGATTTCTCAATGCGCTCTATTTGCGCTCTCTCAAAATCATTAAGCTAATGGTTAAGAATATGTTTTGGGAACTTCTTTTTCTTGGAAAAGTGATTAGCAATAACTTTTCAAGGGGTTATTGGTGGCTTTTTTTTCCAGAGTTTTATTAATTTATTTTTAAGATTTTTCGCACAGAGCGAGATGGCACTAGCTCTTCGTTTTGCCGAAGCTTTTCAACGGTATAACCGACCGAACGCGAACACCGCACAAAAGAAGAAAGCCGAAAAAACGGTCGTGGAAATCCCGTATATCTAACACACACACACACACACACTCGGAGGCAGTGCAAAGAAATTTATATAATTCGCTGCTCTGCTTCTGCTTTCTGCTTTCTCTCTTGTTTTTGTTGGCTTTCGCTGCAAACACACAAAAACAGCGAACGCAGGGATCCACACAAGGAGCACGAGGACTCGAATTCGTGGGTGTAAGCCGTGGCTCTCTCACCCACACACACTAACACACACACGCGCGCTCGCTCGCTCTCTCTTTTTCGTCCTGCGAGCGCGGTTGTGTGCGTGAGTAGTTACTTAGGGCAGCCAGGCAAGCACTCCGCATGCCACTTTTTTCCCTTTTTTTTCTTCGTATTATAGCCAAGAAGAAGAAGTTGGCTAGGAACAAGAAGAAGATGAAGAGGAATAAGTGGAAGAGGCCGCAGGACCAAAAGAACTCGCCCCTTTCGCTGTATTGGTGGTAAGCCTATGCGTGTGTGCCTCTCTTGGCTTTCCCTCTACATTGGTATTGGTGTTAGAGCCTCAAATCCAAGAAGTGGAAATCGAAGAAGCATGTTTCGAATAAAAGCCAAACCAAACCTATGGAAATAAAAGTCCCAAATCATTTTCTTTTGACTTATAATAACCCTCGAGAACGTGTGTATCACAAAGGACTCTAGATTTTTTTATTCAGCATTTTTCGTGTTTCATTTAAATCCTCGATTGTCCTCTTCGCTTTCTTTTCGCAGGCTTTCTGCCTTCGCTCTTTGTGTGTTAACTTTCACTTTTGTTTTATTTGCTGCGTTGACACTGCGCACACACACACACGCACACACACACGAACGCACGCACACTCGTGGCTAGGTGTATATGTATAAGGATTTTCTCTTTTTTTTTTGTTGGTGCGTGTGCTGGCTGTGGGATCCTTTCATTTCAGTACAACAGCCGCTTATATAAGCCCGGAACGTAGCACGAAAACTTTGGAACACTCTTTAGCGGGTTTTGGGTTTTTTGTTTTCGGGTTTTTGGGTTTTTTTTTCTATATATACGTATATATACGCTGCGAATCGAATGGCATTATGATGGGCGAGCGAAAAACTCCCCGAAATGCGGGGGCATTAATTTTTGCATTATATAACATTTTGGTGGGGGGCGCAAACCGTCCGTTTTTCTGGGCGAGAATTAACGAGTTCGAAAGCACTTTGGTAACACTTTTTTTTCGAGTGGCAAATACTCGGCTTGGTTACCTATGTGCAAATATGTAAATAGGTAAATATGTACTATATACTCGGTGGATGGGGGGAGTAGGGGGGGTGGTAGCCCTACTTCTTCTTCTTCGCAGAGCGCAGCATCAACGGCCGTGTAACGGTTATTTTCGCATGTGTGGGCGGGGACACACGGTCGAATGCGGGGGGCGTGGCGTGGTAGGCAGTGCTCGAGAGTTATGCTTGGCAGATTTTCCTGCTTCTTTTTTTTCTATTTTTTTATTCGGTTAACATTACGTTATTTGGCTTTGATTTAGGGTTATATTTGGATTAGTTTCGCAGACTAGCCATCGCCCCCGGCCACTGTAAAAAGTCTGAGGACCCGAGTACCGTTTGATTCACTGAGTTCGCTGAAGGGCTGGATGCTCCTGCTGCTGCTGCTGTTTTTCTTTTTTTTACTGGCTAGAATTTGGTGTGTTTTTTGTGGACGCGACGTCGCAGGACAAATACCGTACAATCCTGCTTCCTGCTGATGGCCCCAAACGGCACTGACTGTGCCACAATTGCAGATGGCGCTCGACTGGAATGTGCGAGCGGTCCACAAGGAGCCGAGTCCGGCACGAAGTCACCCGAATCCTTGGACGAACTCACGCCCGAGGGCACAGCAGCTGACAAAGGAGAGCAGCCTGCTCTCCCATGCGCTGTCGCTCTCCGCCGTTTTCCAGGACTCGTCCTGCTTTCGTCCTTTAACAGAGCCCGCTGTTAAGTAGCAGAGATTTCGAAAACCCATTTTTAGGGCCAGTTCGAGTTGAAGTAAGAAGAATTACTTGCTGCAGGGCACTTAATCACACGAGCGGGGAAAGAGAGAGAGTCACTCAGAAGTCCCCACTTGACTCGACTCATCTATTTCGTCCTGGCCCCCTTTCGTCGTCCTTTTCATCCCGTACTGTCCCTCTGTTTTTGTCTTTACTTTTACTTTTCGGTCTCTGGCTTTTGTGTGCGCATTTCGTTATGGCGTTTTGTCTTTGTCTCACTTGGCCTAAATGTGTAATACCCTATAATGTCGTTTAATCCCACTCGACGTGTTTTAGTTTCGCCCGCCAGCTTAGGCCAAAGTCAGGCGGAGTCGGGATGTTGTCGCAGTCGATGGAGAGATAATTGCCAGGTGCCTCGGGAGGCGATGCAGTTCCCCAGTTCCGGTATCCTGCAGCTACTTGATTGGCAATTAGCGGCGGGATAATGGGGACACGGCCAATTAATATGGTTCACAATTGATGCGGCATAGGAAAACAATATTCAATTATTGTCGCAATATTATTTTGATCGAGGCAATACATTAAGAACTTTTAATGCTGATTTACAGATTTTCATTCTGTTACCTTATGTAGAGAATCGTATTAATCTAAAACTGAAATAATACAGCTTGTCGAAATTGGTTCCTTACTACACAGATATAAGCTACACATACATATATAAAAATACATTTTCAATTGCTTTTAATTGATATTCTAATTTTTCCAGCTCCAATGGCATTAAAAATATGTAATTATTTATATTACTTATTTATTATTATATTATTTATTTATTATTATATTTAAAAAGATATTATTTCAGACATACATACATATAATATCAATTCAAAGTAATTAAATCTAGCCCATGCCCAATTTTAAAGTTAGCAATGACCTTTTGGGCAGTTTAAAAATTGATTAAGTTATTTTCGAAAAATAATCCACGCAAGAGCCTTTTCAACGTGAACCGAGTTGATGACCAATTTCGGTGATGCATATTCTGCCGAGCTCTCGCCGGCAGTCCAATTGCGATGAATATCCAAGGCCGTGCCGACCTTCAAACAGACACTCGACAGCAGCAGAGTCAGTGGAAGTAGAAACAGCCACTCACTCAATAGTTGGCGGTTAGTCGGGGCAAAAGATGGGAGGACAGTGAATGGGAGGACAGACAGCACTTGAATTATTAAGTTTTCTTTTTGGTAATTAACTTAAGTAACTGCCACGACAAATCAAAGGGAAGGCCCGACCATGGCCACATTAGCCACACCCGATCCGATGGAGGCGTCGGCGAAAGTGACCAAGTGAAGTGGGTAAGCAAAACAAACAGAAATCGAAAAAATACAAAGATTACTATATAACAACAAAGGCGGAAGGAAAGTGGGCGAGAATCATTTGGCTTGGAAAGCAGTTTGCTTCAATTTATGCGCATTCCAATCAATAACTGTGACACATGCAAGGACAACAGGACGAGCAGAGAGGATGAACGGAAGGAAAGGACCCAGACCCAGTGCCAGTGCCAGACCCACCCGACAACAAGCACACTACCCAAGAATCAGCCAAGGAACCATAGAACCATAGAACCAAGAAACGAAGAACCCAAGGAGCCACGAGGAGAGTGAAAGTGCCAGGACATCGAGAACATGGAAGATGGCTCGCTGGTGTTTGTGGCATGGATATGAATGTGTCAAACTTATGCGGGCGCACACCCACACACGGGCAGGACCACTCACACACACACTCACCCACTCACCCACACACTCGCATGTCGGTGTGCGTGCAGAAATTGATAAGAAACGGAATAACCCTCAAGAAAATTTGCGGCGAGCGGGCGTATGTGTGTGCGGCAGGATGGGAGAGGCACTGAGAAAATGGAAAACAAAACCAAAATGCCTGCACAAATAACAAAATAATACCGAAAACTAGAAGGGAAACTTACCGCTTCGTGTTAAAGTACGAAGAGTCTTGGATACTCTTTCGAAAGATGAGGGCAATAAATATTCTATTTAAGGAAATTCCTATATCGGCTTGTACAAAATCAGTGGACTTAACTTTTAATAGGTTTTAAAGATTTTACATCTTAACTTATTCCTTTTATTAGTAACATCTTACAACCTTTTAATTTAACCGTATACCATTTTAAAATAAATGACTGTATCTTCAATATATCATAAAGTTGTACCTGAGCTTACCCTTTAACTATACAACAAACTATCCTTTGAATGTTTCTTTCTTAGATACGGTTGATCTTACTTTACATCATCTTATTAACCACATAACCCAGATATCAACCGCATTCATGCTCCGCTGATTAATTAAACTGATTCATTTTCTGTTTATAAATAAACTTCCTATGCTGATTGATGCGCAAAGCTCTTGGCTTGGCAGGACGTTATCGAATGCATTACCAGGACAGTTTAAAAGTGCGACGAGGGGGGTTTGATGGGTGCTACAGCTTTCTAGCCAGAATCAGACTCGTTATCGTCGCCGCATCTGACAGTTTGGTAAGTTGAGCATCCAATCGCATCGCATCGCATCTCGGGGCAGCATCCTCTTCAATTTCAGTGCCAGCTTCAGTTTCGCAGCTTCGCAGTTTCAGTTTCCCAATTCCCCAGTTTGCCAGTTTGGGTTTTCGGCTCCTAGCGTGCCAAGGTAGCTGCGACGCTCAGCTTTTCAGATATAACCGTTACAAGGACGCCGCCTGACCAAAACGAAAGCAAACGAATCGAAACGAAACGAGAGGAAAGCCAAGGCAGGGAAAGTGGGTGGCGAAAGGAAGCGGCAAGGATTTTGCGCAGTCCTTCCCTCGCGCAAGTCGCTCTGCTCATTTTATTTATTTTCTTCTTTTTTTTTTCCACACGCACCACGAAGAGCAAAGGCAAAAAGGAACGCTCACACACACAGAGAAGTGGCGGGAGGCAGAGGCAAGTTTTGTGAATGAAATTTCGCGCAGGCACAAAGCGGCCAAACAATGTGATAAAAAGGGAGGCAGCGGCAGGACATCCCCCGCCTTAGCCCAAATCCCTCGGGCAAGTCACGCGGCGAGCGGATGCACAGAGAGCCTTCCACCGCCCAAAACCCAGTGCCACCCGAAAAACAAAAGCAAACACAAACAATGCCGCCAAAAAGCACAGTCTAACTTCTATAAATCGAACTTTCGACAAGGGTAGCCCCACGTTGGGCGGCAATTATTATGACCTGGTGACATGTGGTCTCCGCAATTGAAGTTTGCCTGGAATTGCAAAGTTATTTTCCTACTTCGAGCACTTGCTTAATACAAAAATATCGAAGTCCAACTTCAAGAATTCGAACTTCACTAATTTGGTCCCAAGTTGGTCGCCAAATTTGCCTAAAGCCTAAAGTTACCAGTCAAGTTTAAAGGAGTTCGACTGTAATTTGTGTATAAAAAGAAGCTTGAAGGGAGTCGACAGCCGCTTCTTGCTGCTGCTTCCTTACTTTTCGTCGCCCCATTGTTGTTGTAGCGGGCGTGGTGTCTGCTGCCTTCCTGGAAACGCTGGAAGGCAAAAGGGAAACTAAACTAATGCTCGGCGCTTATCGATGATGACGATGACTCTGACTCAGATTCGAAATCGGACTCAGACTCGTTCGGTCCGTCCGTCTTGACCCACAAATGGGACCTGCTGTCTGATAATTATGCGAGCTACGAACTGCGAACTGCCAGCCATTGGAGATGGCGCTGGAGATACGGTTAAATGCGCGCAATAAAAGCGAAGGCGGATGGTGGTTGGGAGGTCGGTTAGCCAAAATAGGTTATTGCAATCTTCGCGATGGCAGGGGAAGCAAAATAAATGCGCAGATAAAAACATAAAAGAAGATTATGAAGGCAAACTTCTGAAAACATCTTGAATCTTGTCCGATTTAAATCGGACTTGACAGGATAATCTTCTCCTTAACAAGTTATATTTTCTAGGAGTTAGTATTGTAAAAAGAATAATACTAAGATTTTTAAAGCAAACTAACACCCGTGAGAATCAGATCACTGTTTCTTATAACTGTTAAAGAAGAAAGGTACTTCAATATCTTCCGCATTCAGTATTATAAATTAATGTCTTAGAGATATCAAACAAAACGTAAGATTCATAAACTGACATTGATCAGAACAAAATTTGAAGTTCTTTCTTTCTTTTCGTTCTTTTTAGTTTGACTATAGTCAAATGTGATAAAATCGAGAGTACTGGAGTAGCGCATTCGCCGGCCAACCATTTAAGGACCCTCACGCACCCACACTCTCGCATCGGTACACATATGCAGCACGTAAAATGTAAATTCCTATGGGTGTGTGCGGGTGTGCGGGTGTGCGGGCGAATGTGTTTGTTGTTGTTGGGTGATAAAGCCATAGATAGAGCGTGGGTGCATGAGTGTGGATAATGGCTCGTCGCAAAGTCGAAACGCACACACCAAGCCACCGAATGTCTGCACAAGCCCCCTTATTGCCCACCCACCGCCCACTCATCCATACTCTTGCAATCGCACACACACACACACACATACATGCGCGTCTCACATAATAAGGTGCGATTTGTCTCGCGCATAAAACGAAATTTCCTGCACACAAGCACACAGAAAAGGAAAGGGAGACAGGCAAAGGGGGTGGTTGAGGGGTGGAAAATGGGTTGGCTGGGGGGTGTGGGGGGTTGGTTAAGGGGGTAGGGGTAGCTTGGTAGCTGGCCAACAATAGTCGGCATCTTTGGCGGGATGAGGGGCCAGCTTCGATTGCTTTGTTGCTTGTACATGACAGCAAAAGCATTGGGTGTCTCTCTGCGTTTGTATGAGCTGGGAGGGGTGGGGGGGGTTGAGTGGGTGGCTCAGTGGGTGGCACGGTGGGTGGCTGGGCAGAAGGCTGTTCTCCGCATCTTTGTAGGTTAAGGCTTATGTCAAAGCAGGAAAATGGGCGACAAAAGGCGTAAGACGAGGCAAACTCGTTTGCCATAATTATTGCTTTTGTTGGTAGCTATCGTCCTTCCTTCCCCCACCCACCCCCTCTCAATCCTGGGCATTATTATTTTAACCGGAAATGTGCGCATATGTGTGTGCGTGTGTGTGTGTGTATGTGTCTCGCACAATTTGTGAACTGCATGAACTTTTGTGCCTTGGCCAAAAAGGAAGCTCTTCCTGTGTGTGCCGGCATTTAGCAAATTTTTTATGACAATGTTTGCCCCCCTCCACCCCTCCCCGTCTCTTTTCCGGGCAGCCCTTAATTTTATGACAAATATTATGTTAAAGACCGAATATGCGCTACACCATAAAAGTCAATCATTTTTCATTCCAGCTCCCTTGCTTTCATTTTTTGTATGTCCACTGGGGACATTTAATTTTGGGGTTTTTTTTTGTTGGCTGTGATTTTTCTTGATATGCGATATCGCTGTTTTCTGCGCGCTCTCTCTCCCTCTCCCTCTTTCTTCGTCTCCCGTCTCTCTTTTGCTTGGGCCAGCGCATTTGGGTGTTCGCGAGTGTGTTTGCCACCCACCGGGCAAGCTTTTGTTGATATTTGGCGCGGCCTGCTTCAATTTATGTTCTGTTTGCCTTTATTGTCTTTCTCGACTTTTTTCCCTTCACTGTTTGTTGTCCTTCTACAGTTGAGCTTGGCTAAATACATCTTTTGTGATTAACTGACGGCACTAGTGGCTTTTATAATCAAACAAGAATTTATGAAGAAATTATCACTATCAAAATAAAAATGTTTTTTTAGAGAGAATATGGTAGTTAATCTTCAATAATATCTTCTTTTGGAGATTATAGTACTTAATCGTTAATAAGATTTTGAACAATACACAACTAGCAACTTTATTTTATAATTATGATTTATTTTAGGGTTAATTCATCAATGAATTAATAGCCAGAAAAATTCGACACTCCTTACTTTTTATTTACTATTTATAAATACTAAAAACTACTAGGAAAAGCAGATGTTAGGCTAAATATATCAGTTGACTTAGGCAAATATTTATTACAAGACGATTATTTTGTTAACATTATTATAGACTATAAAGGAACAATTACAGCTTTTTTTTATAAAGACCCCAAAATAGTGATTAATTTTATGGGGTTGAATATTGATTTCACTTAAAGACTTTCTCCTGTATTCTTGATGGGGGTGTGTGCTGTTTTTTCCGCTCCTGCCCGCTGCTTTCATTTTTTTATTGATAAGTTCATTTAATGGGCATGGCCTCCGCCAGCTGCCATCTCATCTCGCCTCTCTGTCACTGCCAATCGGAGCCTCTCTTTCCTTTTCTCGTCCTGCTGCCATTGTCTCCGTTTTGACATTTGTTGGAGTGGCCGCCTAATGAGTTTAATGCTTTGTTATCATCGCTGTAATCGGCTTATGTAATATGGCAATATAATTGAATCCCACAGAATTATGTCATTCGACTGAGGCACGGAATTTACAATTTACAATTGCAAATTCACAAATTGCCAATGCTGGCAATGCAGCACCTGCCCCGAAAATCATAAGGGAAATGTGTGTGTCAACATGGGAAAGCCACTTTCACTCAGCGAGCAAATGAAACTTAACGGAAAAGAAAATTACATCATGCTCGTTTCAATGGGTCGACATAATATTATTTTTTCGGTCCGGGCGAAAAAGGGACAGAGACGGCATAGCACCCAATGGGTCCTTGTCTGGTAGTCAATTTTTTATTTATTTATTTTATGCCTACGCACATACGCGCCTGGGGAAAGTGGGGAGCAGCGTGGGGAAAGCGGAGAAAGCGGAGAAAGTGGGGGCTTGACAGGTGTCGCCGACTGAGTGGCTGCCTGACAGACTCGCAAAAGTGGGTGTGGCCCATCGGCGGGGTGGGGTGGTGAAAAATGGTAGCCTATTATTCTTTGTATTGTTTTATGTGGCATTTATACGCGTATTTTTGTCGTCTTTTAATAGGCAAGACAAGGCGAATGGCGAACGGAGAACGGCGAACACCCCGTCGAGTGGAAAATAACAAGGGCAATAGACCAGGCCACCCAAACCCTCCAAGCTGGAGGGCTAGGGCTCCTCTGCCCCGTATCGCCATCCAATCAGTAGATAAATAACACATAAAATGAGGTGCTTAATCGGGTTTGAAGTGATGAAAGTGAAACTGAGCCATGGGTATGCGGTCCGTTCCGTTCTGTTCCGTTCAGTTTGCGTGTGTCTCGCCGGAGGCGATGGCTTTGTCTCCGGCGTAAATCTCGAGTATCAACCGGGTATTTGAATATCATTTGCGACCGCCAAATTTCGCAGTGTGCGTGTCCTACAGGCGTGACGGCATAATTCCACTTTAAATTGCACGCGTACACAAGTAATTTGTCAGCATTGTTTGCATAAATTAGGTAGTCAAAAATGGTTGATTGGCAAGTGCCAAAATAGCACACAAAATGTCCAGCTTTCATAAGCACTTCATTTGAAATTGGCGCACATTGCCGCAATTATCGATTTTTTAATTGGTATTTTTAGTATTTTTCATAAAAGGCGCTAGGATATTTATCGATCATTTTTGCGACTTGAATATTGAAAATCAGAACTTTTAATTTTTAAACCAACCCAAAACTTTACCAAAATCGACATGATTTAGTTATTAACTTTGATTTTTATCACACTATTAATAACTTTTTTCTTTCATAACTCAACTTTCCCCTCCGGATAACAATACACAGAATTTTATATATATGTTTAAACAAATAAAATTTAAATAACAAGTTAGCAGACTCTGAGAAAAATCAAACGATGAAATCAAATGAAAAATATCAAGCTATATAAGGATTTAGTAGAGGATAAGATAAGCCATGTGAAGAAATGCGAAGATTATGTGCTGCTTATTAACGATTTGCATTCCTCAAAGTAATATTTATAATAATATATTATACAGCATAACATATTATTTTAAAAAAAATCAACGGTTTGGGGACTAACAATATTGCCCCATTTTGTAAAAGCGAATAAACCCATCAACAAGCGCTGCCACCCACTTCACTTAGCGGAGTTTCCCTCGCAACCAGCGTTGCCAGAATTTCCGTTTAAACGAGCCGTTAAAACAGCAATAGTCGCATGGTTGGTATATTTTTGTATCTTTTGTTGTTGCCCGTTTTATGGCCACACTTTTACGACTCCAGCTGTGCGGATCAAAAAATTATAATCAGAATCAGTATTATTACGCACATAACTCCCCAAGCCAAGCGAACGAAATCAAAAGATAAGCTTCTGCATTTCGGCCGGTCAAACAGAAAAACAAAGAAAATAATTTTACGCACGGAAAAAGCTCAAAAAAGTGTTGCGGCAATTGGACAGGAAAAAAGTTACCCATTGCAAAGTAAATATAAATATGTAGAACTGCATAAATTAGCCAGGCGTTACCGTTTAACTATTTTCAATATCGCAATTAAGTGGTGGCTAGCAGACTTGTTGCTTTTCCAGTCGCCATATCGCCGCTGCCATTTATTGATTTTGTTTTTGGGCTCTTATCAACAACCTGCTCCGCCCACTACGCCCGCCCCCCAAAATGTATTTTTATTTACCCACCAAACAATTGGCTTCCGAAGCTATCTTATCAGTCAGTACCCCGAAAATCTTGCTAGTTTGTTTATACCAATTTACGCTTTTGAGCTCATCAGTCAGCATTAATCCGTAATTGGATGGAGATATCTGGAGAACCAGATGCTAATTGGCCAATGGCTTTGTTAATCAAGTCGTTACCCCAAAAAAAAAAAACACCTGAAATCGAACGTGTTAAATAGTAATTTACGCCTCGAATAATGCCGCACCCACTCAAACAAAATCAATAAATGCAGCTCCTGTCCGCCCACTAACCCACCCACTTTTCCTTTTATCCATTTCAGCTGCAATGATATCGTAAATTCGAAGGCCTATCTCTCTGGCAACCATATTCAAATCGACCCTTTATCACTTTCGGAAAGCATAAGCCAAAAACGTCGCAAAAATGAAACTGAAACGCTGGCGGCACAAGCGTAAATAGTTATTTGCCTACAGATAACCGAAGGAGAAAGACATTCCCTTTACAGCTGAAAAATAAACATAGTTCGTTTGGAAAACATTCGAAAATAAGTCGGAAAATCATGCTGGGTCGCACCCAAAAACTGCTGCTGGGCATATCAATACTGATACTAGTCGATGTGGTTTGGGTTTCCTCCAGCGAGCTGACAAAGGTGAGAATTAAATTTTATACTTCTAAGATATCGTTCTAACTTTTGTTAATATTCTACCTAGTTTCTGTATAATGAGGCCAACTTTGACAAGCCTTTCTTCTGCACTTACTTCAAAACATCTATGTTTAGCATTTACCTGCTAGTCATTGGTATCCTGGCGCCTTGGAAAGAGTCCTGCGAGCGACAAAATGGAAACTATGCTGTAAGAAATTAGAAATCTCCGCCTAAAACACCACTAAATGTTTTTTTCCACAGATGATGGAACAGAATGCTGATGACGAGAACTACTACACCAATCAGGCTGTTTTAGTAAGAAAATCAGGTTAAAATTAAAAGCAGGAAGTACTATAATGTGTAATTGTACTTTTACAGGGAGATCCCACCTACGTGCCCATCAGATCGCCGCATTCGGGAGCCCCAGCCACTAATGGCACCTCGAACTCTTTATCCGGCACCGAAAGCGATGACTCCAGTGTGCGCAGTGTGCGATTCAGCAAAATGGCTGAGGTTAGGGAGATGTCCGCCCATGAAGCCACCGATGCTCTAATGGCCAGGCTTTCCTATGCAGCCAGTTTGAGGATTAGGAGGCAGAAGACCCACCACAAGACGGCCAAGACTGCGCTGTTGTTTTGCCTGCTATGGTTCGTGGCCAATTACTTCTTTCAATTGGCCCTGGAAATGGACGAGACGGCCATGATAACGCTGGTCAGCTCCACGTCGTCGTTCTTCATTATCTGTCTGGCGGCCGTGTTTCCCTCAGCAACGGGTGATAAGTTGACCATCACCAAGGTGATTGCGGTGTCCATGAATATTGGCGGCATTGTGGCCATTACCATGAACGATCTCCACGACACAAAGATGACGCGAGGCGTCCTTTTGGCCCTGTTCAGTGCTTTCTTCTACGCCGCCTATCTGGTTTTCGTTAAGCGAAAAAGCGATACAGAGGAAAAGGTTGATATACCTTTGTTTTTCGGTGAGCCAAATCATTTAATTTGGTTGTGATATCATGGCTTATCTAATGGCTTTCTTTTAGGTTTTGTTGGCTTATGGAATCTGCTGCTACTGTGGCCGATATTCTTTATTCTGCACTTCACCAAGATCGAGACCTTTGAGCTGCCCAGTCAGGGTCAGTTTGCCCTACTTTTTCTGAACGGATTAATTGGCACGGTGTTAGCCGAAGCACTTTGGTTGTGGGGCTGCTTTCTCACCTCCTCGTTGATTGGCACACTGGCCATGTCACTGCAGATTCCGCTGGCCATCCTGTTCGATGTCCTGCTCAAGAACAAGCCGTATTCCCCGATGTTCTACATGGGTTCGATACCCATTTTCCTGGCCCTGATTCTCGTATCGCTGCTGATGCGAAACGACGATTCCGATCCACTGATGAAGCTCTTTAGAATTGTATATAGAAAAGTCTGCCGTTGCCATAAGCCAAGTATTGTGAGGTGAGTTTCTTTTTCGCCCTTAATGAACTGCCTTTGATCAGGATAATTTCTCATGCAGGGTCAACGATGACGAGCAGCAGGAGTCGCTGATTAGCAACAGCGAATAAACGCACCGATGGTCGGAGGCTTTTTTGAGAAAATCGCGCTTCTACACACTTTGAATGTTGCTCATTGCAATGCAATCTAAAACTTGGCTGTTCACGAGTTCGTTTCGAATCGTTCTTTAATCTATAGGGACAAGTCCTGCACAATTCCCTCTTTGCCCTAATTTGTGTTTCTCATTTGTGCATTTTCCGTTGGATATTATTATGTTGCGATCTTACGTACAACTATTTATTATAATCTTACAAGTGTATTCTCTGTAAATAGCTTTAGCTCCCACGAATACCGTTTATCTATGTGATAGTCTACAAACGTTTTGCTGAAGTCCACCTATAATTTATTGTATTTTCTCGGTATTCACACTGCGCTTAGCTGTATAATTGTTGACTTCTCAATACAAGTGAATATAAGAAGACACATACACATATTGATAACTAATAACAATAAATAAAATTTGTCTACCGTAAGCTTAAAAAGGGATTGTGTAAAACTCTGCCTAAAGCAAATATACATAGAATCCATCAGTAAAGTAAAACTTCCCCTTGAGTTGAGTTTATTTTTCTATAAGCTTTGAAGGTGCTAGGTCACATGTTTTTATTTATGAGCATAAGCCTAATCTGAATCACAAGTGAATCATGTTAAGCGAAGCTTATCGTCCACTCATTCCGAATTATAATCAACACCATAGCAGTGTAAATAAGTAAAAATTATTAGAATTTTCGCCAAAAATTTTGCTTTGCGCTAAATTAGAATTTATATTTTTAGTTCGTTCATAAATTTCATTAAATTCATTACTCGATGTGTCATCAAGTAGAACGAGATGGGAAATTTGAATAACAGGTTAAAGGTATTCTGATTCTAATTGTTTCGTTTATATAATTTCGACTATACTTTAGAAACATGACTGATGTTTATTTTTAATTAATTAGTACCAAATTTTAAGCACATTAATTTATTAGTTTACCCACTAATTTAATTTCAATCTAACTGATGTATATTATCAATAAATTTTATCCCCTAATTCATTGTAAGAAAACTTAATCCATTAGTAGGAAAACTTAGTTTTACTTCACTCCTGCATAAGTATAAACCATCTTGTTTTCTATTAACTCACTCACTTTAATTTTCATCCTAGACTCTTAAAATATGTATTTACAATAGCTGACGCTTAATCTCTACCGCTTAACTAGGTATGTAGTACTCAATAAGATCACACAAGTTCATTTCTGTACTGAAAGCGCACACAAACTGTCATCTGTGTGGCCCAGAGTGGCACGGCGAATGCTTCAGTTCCGTTTCCCCGTGACTCCGGCGGATCACACCGCGGTTGGCGGAGGAGCAGGTGGGCCGGAGCCAGAGCTGGGCGGGATCTGTGCGGCTCGGGAGGTGGAGGGCTCCATCGGCTCCATCGCAATGACCGTGGCTCCTCCGGCGGCCGCCTGAGGATCGGTCTCCGAGTATGGAGGAGCCGGCAGTGCCGCAATCCCAATGGGACCGGGTTCACCCAGGGGCGACTGCGGTGTCCCCGCTGCCGCTGCCGTGGGCGTGGTCAGGTTGCACATGCGCATCACCTCGTCGTAGCTGGGCAAATCCTTCTCGTCCTTTTCCAGTTGATCGCGGATGCGGTTGGCCTCTACGCTCCCTGGCTCAATGAAGAATATGTCGCCATAGCGATTGCCGGAAGGCTCCTCCGGCACGTTGAACACATTGCCTTGGCGGTCTGCAAGACATCGAAGGATAAACGGTGAGTATGCATGAACAGAGAGTTTATGTCTTATAATTTAATTAAATATTTTTATATAAGCTGACTGACATTATTTTGTATAATTTAAACAGAAATATTGGAATAAAATAAATGTTTCACAGCCACCATTTAGTTCTTACAAAAACCTCATTAAAACGGGAAATCAATCGTTATACAAATATTATAGGTCAAATAAAGAGCAAATTCTTTTTTTTATCCGATAAGGTTATTAGTCTCATTAAAAGCTACTTCCTGGCAATTTATAAAAAAAATTTAACCGGTTAACACCGACACATCAGCGATAATGCATATCATTATTAGAAGTTATTAAGATCTGAAACCAATTAAATGGTTTTTTAATAGGAATGTCGAATTGTCTTCTAAATCTGAACAAAAATCTAAAACTTCAAATTTGAAATTTGAGTCCAACAAAATAATCAAAATAGGTATGAAACGTATCTTCTGGTTCACTATTTATCACACAGTTTACTCGTGTTTTATACACATTTTAAATTAATCATTTAACTATTTATCACTTTATCACAGTTGTTTTAAATAATACGTTGTAGGCAAAAACATAGTTAAGACTTTTGGAATTTCACGCTGATAAGCCACATTTGATGACCGATTTAGGTGACGCTTTTCCCATTTTTCCCTGCCATACATATATATCGACACTGTTTCAATACCAGTTCGTATTTGGCGACGATTGCGAGTCCGCGAGTCGTGCATGCGCTTAGCCAGCTATCGAATATACGAAACGAATAGATAAATCAGTTGTGGGGCCATTGTTCCGGCTGAAGGTCGTCCAAATCAGCTAGGCGCCAAGGGATAATTACGTATATAAGCTGGGCGACGACAAATATGGCGAACACAAAGCCCAGAGCCACGCTCAGATTAGCGATCAGACCCATTCCGCGATCCTCGAAGACTGTGGCCAAAGTAATCGCCACCAAACCCAACCGATTAGATAGGCTCCCCTTCTAGCCACTTTTGGCACACGTTACCAATTCCGATGTCGTATCGCGGTCGCTGTCGATTCCGAGTCCCAATCCGATTCCTCTGTCTCTGCTGACGTCGACATCGCGGCTGGCAGAACTTGGCCAGCGTTCTGCTCTCCACGCGGATGTAGTAGCAGGCCAGGGGGATCAGGCAGAAGAAGAAGAAGACCAGGGCCAGGTAGATGGCCACATGTAGCCCCAAGTCACTGCCCCAATCCATCGCGGGCTCGGATCCGTGCATTGTGGAACTCAGAACGACGCGGGCAGTAATCAAAGCCCAACTACAGCCACCAACTGCGTTTTCTGGGCCTAGTATTGGCCATAGTTTGCCGTTTGGCACGCAATTGATTAGTCGCCCGAGATTAGATTGTCCGCCATGTTTGCTTGGCAATACCCCATAAAAGTTGCTCCATTTATCAGATATACAATATACAACACGACGTCCCGGTTGTCAAACAATCAAAAGACATTGCAACTTACACATCTCAAATCGGGAGTTTCGCGGTCTGGAGCAGCAGAATTTCAAGATCCAAATGACAGCGAACTTGTGAAAAACAACAGAGGGTTAACGAAAATCAAGGGAGGATCGCTAAGAGGATCACCTGGAGGGCCGCGTAGGCCACAAAGCCAATCAGCAGAAGTACGAAGAAAGTAACCAGGGGACCCGCTTCCATTGTGCATCGAGCTCTCCAGCAGACTGACCCCCTAAAAACTGATTTGCAATATCTGCAAGGCAAACGAAAGGTCCCTTATCGCTAGAGTCCACGAAAACAAACACTCCAGGCTTTATGGATTTATAGAAGCACTTGATCATCAAACCCGCCCACTCACACACACTTGGCCACAGCATATCAGTTGCTCAATATGTCAATCCATCAATAGGCCTGATATGCCCACTCATCAATACATACCAATGGTAACCATCCGACGTTCACGTTGACGTCGTCGTCTACGTCGCCGTCTCGCCGGATCCTGCAATCCCCCAGTATCGGTTCCACAGCATTTGTTTAGAACAATCCATAGTATAAACTTTCGAGGGAATATCGAGGGAGATAAGTGAAGGTTTGGTCTGGTATGCACCCTTACATCCCTCGCTTAAAATCTTTGGTACAGTAAAATAAGAATAGTAAATTTTTACCATTCTAAATTCAAAATTTTAGGTATTACAATAGTTGTAGCCAAATATAACTTCTATAACTTGAACTTCCCCAACTGAATTTTCTCTATAGATCGAAAAAGTTCGAGAACAAATGCAAATAAATACGGAAGTTTGAGCGTAAATCGTTTTAAATTGATTGATTTATCATATCATCTAAAACAGTTATCATTTAAGCATTATTTAAAATGTTGTTTTGTCAAAAAAACAATCTCGAGAGCCATAACAAAATCTATTTCCAAGGGATTACTTATTTTGACACAAATTTAGCGCTTTCGTTGGCAGTTATGGTTGATAAGGAAATTCATCAAAGAATAACAAGCGATTAAGGGAGGGACAGGTGCAAAACAATACGGGAAAGATACCTGCAGAGCGAAATAGACCATGGGCATGATCAGGAAGAAGACGAAGAACAATCCCACATAGAAGAGAAAGAAATCCATTGTGATAAACTCCCGTCAGCTAAATACACAATCGAATCACTTGAGGGGCGAGTTAAAACTGAGAACTCTCCAGAGCTAAATTCAAACTAATCTTATCTGGGCCAAGTGTCTATGTGTATATATATATTCACCCACCGATAGCCGCCAAAAATAAGTCCAATTAACTTTGTTTTGAGTGCAAAAACACCTACCACGTCTTCGTCGGCGACTCCTGGAATCCCTGGCCTCGAAGCACACCCAAAGGCAGAATCTCAGGCAGCAGAAGGTAACCCCGCAGGAGATGATGGCCAGAAAGAAGAAGACCAGGTAGGGCGGTACGTTGGACATTCTGGGATCGGATAGGGCGGGATATCCACGTGGATACGGGAGCACCGGCGGCGAAGATATTTGCTCCATAAAGAGGCCTTAGGCCAACTGTCATATCATAACGCGGCGCTGGCTTTTGGCCAAGACTTATCGGCGGCTGGTGGAAAAAAAAGGAGGGAAAAGAGGGGGCGGCGAACAGGTGTGTCAAGGGCCATGTGATAAGCGCTCGGCGAACAAAGTCCGATAAGATAGGCGCCTCTCTCTCTCTGTCTGTCTGTCTCGCTCCGGCGTTCTATTATAATAGAAAGGTACACCTGTATGCGGGCCGTAAATGTATCTGTATCTGACAGATATGCGCATAATTGCGCTTTGGATAATGTCAGTCGGGCACGTGACTTGCAAAGGTCTCGGAACTACTTAACAAAGCAAAAAGAAAAACTAAACAATATTTTAAAAGAAATTCCAATATTATTTAAGACCGGATTTTCATTACTGCCAAAACATCATCATAAATTAAACTTGAACTAATAATATTTAAATGTCAAAATATTCCCAAGCTTACTAGATCGTTTTTCTTAGTGCAATGACTAGTTTGATTATCAAATATCAAGTTTTCTAATAGATAAGATAAGACAAAACAATATATACATAAAAGCCAATATTTACAAATTACAACTTTTTATTTGTAGATTGCTGATCTCGGGAAAAATTAGTTGAAATTTTCCTATTGTGGAATTTTACGAATTTTTTAATATTTGTAAAGGGCACTATTTTTAAAGAGCTGCTTTTTGTACAGAAAACTTTACCTTTTCAAACTTTTGTTATACATTTACTAGGATTTATATTACTGCGGATATTTAAAAGTTAAGACAGAAGAATATTTTCCAAATTTTATACACACAAAAATATGTAGTTATTAGTAAATTTTATATTACGTATACGTAACATAAATACGTATACATAATTACGTATACGTAACATAAATACGTATACATAATAAACTTATGCGAAATTTCTTTAATTCTTTATCAATAAATTTGTACACAAAATCTTTCCCTTCATTATTTAACTCATTTGAGAATGAATAATTATATTCTAGGCTTAGCAACGAGTTAATGTAAGTCCCCAATTGTAATCCATCAAACGCAATCCAAGCGTGGAAGCGCGAACATAACACAATTTGTAATTAATTCAAAGCGATTAATTTGTGGTCAGACAAAAGAACACACATTTTTGAAGGCCGGAAGAACCTTTTCACCGCGAATGCGACTGCCACAAATCACCGCGGACCACCTGAGCTGGCTCACCTGCTCTCCAGCTGAGTCGACTACTCAATCCCGGGGACGAGGGGCAGGAGGAAGCGAATCTGCTCAAGGGCGGGCTAACCGGCGATCTTCGGCGCCGCTTCTGGGCCACACATCTCTGGAATGATCTGGCGGTTTTCACTTCCGTCGGGAGTTTAAGTGTTTTTCTCGCCCATAACTCACACTGACAGAAAAGTAGAAAATCAGCAGGAAAAATACCAGCAGGATACTGAACTCACTCCAACGGAACTGATCACCCATTTTACGGAATGGCTACACTTATGTTCATTCTCGACCTGCCTACACGGGCATCTGAATAAATTAATTTTACTGCCACCAATTTGGAGACCAGCCCAACCAGCCGAACCCATCGATAAGCAAAGCGGTGAACGACAGAAAGATAACCTTATCGGGAAACGCTCGTGACTCATGGCTGCTCACCTGTGTTCAAGCTTACTCCTGATGGATCGATTCTATAGCTCTGAAGCACACGTCCTGTTGGTCGATAAGCCGGACTTTCACCCGGAACAGGACCTCGATCTGGACCACGCCCACTGGAGGTATTCTGACTAGGAACCTTCTGCCGGGCGCAAAGACAACAAGCCTAAAAGGTCAAAGGCGGATCACTTAGATCATCCAGTTTTCACAAAAAAATGCAACCACAACTTACTCGAATCAAGATCGCTACAATGGAGATTATGAGGAACCAGCCGATCATCATAAAGGCGTAATAGGTCATAATAAAATCAGTCAAATTAAAACCGGAAGCCTAGGACAGACAATACAATTTTTGCACCGTTCGCCGCGCACAAGAAACCTTGCTGAAATGGCAAAGGCAACGCCAGTCATTGCCAACAGCCTAATCACCAAACAAAAACCAAATCAAACACAAACCTTATCAAAAGATGGACAAATTTGCGATTAAAACTGGGCGCATACACGCACATTTAACACAATCGGTAGGAATGATCGTGTGGAAGAACTTATGCACCTGGGGATTCGTCCCTTTCAACAGTAATACTGCAATCGGTATATACGTTTTTCCTGCTGGAGTAGCACAGCTGTCGAATTAAAAATCATGATTAACGTCATAAAGTACATTTCAAAACCAGGAATACTACTCTTGATTAAAATGGTTTAGCTCATGAATTGTACACCTTAAAGATATAAAAGAAATCCTAACCTTAAAAAAAAAAAAAGAAAAACGGTCGTGATTCATGGCAGCTCACCTGTGTTCAGGTTTACTCCTGATGGGTCGATTCTATCGATTCCTGGTTCACGGTTAGCCGGACTTTCACCCGGAACAGGACCTCGATCTGGAATACGTCCACTGGAGGTATTCTGACTAGGAACCTTCTTCCGGGCACAAAGACAACAAGCCTAAAAGGTCAAAGGCCGATCACTCAGATCATCCAGAGTTTTCATGAACAAATTCAAACACAACTTACTCGAATCAAGATCCCTACAAAGCAGATTTTGAGGATCCAACCGACCACCACAAAAGTGTAATAGGGCATTTTTAAATCAGTCAAATTAAAATCGGAAGATAATAGAATTTTTGCACCGTTCGTCGCCCATAAGAAACCTTGCTGAAATGGCAATGGCAAAGCCATTCCCAACAGCCTAATCACCGAATAAAACGAAATCAAACACAACCCTTATCAAAAGATGGACAATTTTGAGATTAACACAATCGGTATGAATGATCGTGTGGAAAAACTTACGCACCTGGGGATTCGTCCCTTTCAACAGTAATACTGCAATCGGTATATACGTTTTTCCTGCTGGAGTAGCACAGCTGTCGAATTAAAAATCATGATTAACGTCATAAAGTACCTTTCAAAACCAGGAATACTACTCTTGATTAAAATGGTTTAGCTCTTGAATTGTACACCATAAAGATATAGAAGTGCTGATAATTATTTAACCTTATTTAAGGTTATAAAACTTGCAAAAATGAAAGCAAAAAAGAATGAAAAAGTGCAAGCTAAGGTATAATGTTTAATCGGATAATAGCACTTACGCACCTGTGGACACACCCTCTTCCACATGACTTTCGTCATGGGAATTTCCGCATTTCAGAAGTTTCCTGATATTGGAGCACAACTATAGAAGCAGATAACAAATTTAAATAAACAAAAATCTATTGTAAGATCAGGAATATACCTCATGATTGGAGATTCTTCAAAGTATGAAAGCTGAAGAGTGCTCAAGAACTTGTTTCTTAAATTTTGATAAGTTTTCAAGATTAATTTTAATCATTTTTTACAACCAAAACTATCAGTACTCTTCGGACTTTTTTTTAGCATTACCATCAAGAATATATTCCTGATTTGAGAAGTGTTAACTCACAACGAACACCAGGAAAACTAAGAGAGCTATGTAGAAAAAGTCGATGACTTCCATTTCTTAAGAACAATGAGACGAGTAGAGTCTGCGATGGATTAACTTAGACTGCCGGTAATTTGCGAGGAACGACGGAGAATGCCATTCAAGTTGTTGGCTCATATCTTAGAATTTTGCTTATTGTTATATCGCTGTTAACCCCCCCCATCGAACAACATGCTATATCTTATCAGCGGAGCTTTTATAGTATTTCTTTTTCGCAAATGATAAGGAACCTCTGGATCTTACCCTCCATGGCCATTCGCAACATCATCTCGTGGCGCAAAAGGCGGGCATACACCCGCATGTTCCACTCATCGATCTTCAACTTGATAAACAGATAGCACTCCTTGGAAGGGGGTTACGACATAAAATATCTGATCAGGGGAGTGGGTGGGAACCTACCCGAGCGACAAGCGATACGACGATCAGCAAGATAAAGCCAAAGAACCAGATCTCCACATACATTGGATTCTATTGAGCGGTTTTTTATATTCAATTTCCCGGCTGCTGAATTAGATCAAAATATTCTAGTTTTTCACATTCTAATTTGGACAAATTGACTACTGAAAGCGGAGTTACTTTATACAGTCTTCGGATAAATAAACTCACCAGATTCCCGCCTATATTGCAGACAGCAAACGCACTTCCACTTGTGATTGGGACAGATATAGGACCTTATGAGTATAAGGAATATTAGAATGAAGGATATGAAGTAGTAGCCCTCAACGAAATCCATTTTGAACCGATTCTGGGCGATGTGGAATAACAAATGAGCAGAGGCCCACGGGATAACAAAAATAAGACCCGGGAAAATTGTGATAAACTCTTACGATAAACCGAGATAAAGTCAGCGTTGCATCAACTTGACAGCTTGGGTAATTCGGCTGAGTTACCAGATAAGCAAATCGGAGCTAATTATAGTCGGAGGCAATAAAGCAGGCATGTGCGACCAGTTACGACTTGGTTATCAACTATATGGCTAAGTCTATTTGTAGGTTTTACGAATCCGGCTTACCATTACGAGTGTCGATGGACCTCTGCGATCTGGCCCTGTAATCTCTGGTCTGGCCAGCTCTCTTGGCCTTGTGATATGCATTGGAAATGAACTGTTTTTTGGGGGAGGAAATACTTTATTGCCCACTTCCGGATCAATGTTCTACTCACGACTATTAATATAATGATGACTAGTAGCACCACCGAAAAGGAAGCCATCCCAGAAGCCATAGCTTTATCAATCCGCTCGGTACAAATGCTTCATGACAACTGACTAGCTATCAAAAGCTGTCGATTTCGTGAACCCCCCCTTATTCGATTGCTCATTATCCATATCTTATCACCGTATTACCTGTTTCGTAAATACACTTACCTCTATTGGAATGCCTTCTGCCCGCCGAAATTGCTACCTGTAAAGCAAATACATGTTTTAAGTGTCCTCTTCAATTGTAAAACACAACTCACCTTGATGAACATAATGGCGCCCAGGACCAGCAAAGCCATTGCAATATAAAAGGCGGCAGACATTTTGGTTTTATATGTCCCAAATATGATGAGTGCGAAAAGCCAACTGAATGTCTGCTCTTCAAATCGCAGATGTATGGAGTAATCGAACGCCACAATGCTGTATTGCGCACATACTTAATCGGTCTACACTAACTGCCGATTAAAATTTATCGGTCAAAATTATATAGTATTACTATAGAAACCGAAGTTTGGAATACCCTTGTGGAATATACTTAATTATAATTTCAGTCTGATAATAAAATCAAGTTTATTTTTTGTTAATGGTTAGCTTTTTTTGGAAAAAAATGTATATAATTTAAAAATAAAGTTGAGAAAATACATATATATTTTAATTTATTTATATTTTAAATAGAAATACCAAAATTTGTTGGAACGATTGTAATGATCAAAAGCCTTATTGAAATAAGAAAATCAATAACCAAATTCAAAATTTAAACCAAAATTACCTATATCTTTCTGCATAAATTTAAAACACCCCTTCCGAGTAAGGGTTTAAAAATACATGGAATTTCTAGGAATAGAAAAGCAGACTGAGGTGAATGGCAGCTTTCTAAAATCATTGAGTGCGCCCCCCAATAAAACGGAAACTCTTTCTTTTCGATCAGCTAATTTTTACCTTTGATAATAAGACCTTGAACAAGAGTGTAATCAAAGGTATTATTTACTAAGAGAGTAAAGGCTAGATAACAAGAGTGGTGAAATAGGTTCGTTGTCCAGAACTCTCCCATTAAACGTTCAAAATCGCAACTCTCCCACCTTAATAGTAATTGAAATGCCGAACTCTCCCAGCTGAAAACATAGTCATGATCTTTTATTGTACCCTTGCATTGTACTCGAATGGTCATCGCACAACAATTTCAATTTTCAAGTTCACAGCGGCAACAAGACCCGAAAAAGCAAAAAACCCAACTGCGACTGACCCATTTAATAAATCTGAGGCAATTAAAGCGAACCGCTCGGGTAATTATAGGGCGGTCGGACCTGAAAAAAAAACAAACAGACTTTGCTGAATTGTGATAATTAATAGTTGGCCTGGGAGTGTCCGCGGAGGGTAGATCTTGCCTTCGGACCTCAAAAACTGCACCCAAGACAATGAAAATTGTAACAAAAATTGCGAATTTATTTTTGTGTGCTTGTTTTTGATATGTATTCTCTTGTTTTTTTTTGTTTTTTCTCGCGTCTCCACTCCAAGTCTTTTATTGTTACAAATCGGCAACGGAACGAGCGAGTTTACGTAAAGGTACAAAAAATTGTTTCGATGCCTTGAACTGAAATTAATGAGCCCGCTAGCCCCGAATCAGCCCGAATCCATTTCCATTCCCAGCCTCCCAAGTCCAAGTCCGCGGTCCGCGTCAGCATTTCTTTTGTGGCGCTCCATGGGACCACTAATGCAGCCAGCCATGCCCAATTGGTCGGTCCGTGGCGGAGGAGCTCATCCGTCCAGCGAGTCCGCCATCAGGTGCCTGCTCCATGGGCACGCTTCATGCTTCAAGTGCGCAACAATTGGACAAAAGCGGATTTGGCTTGCTTGGTTTTGGCCGTTGGCTCTGAACACTTGGGTTTTTATCTTGTCCATTTCCATTTTCTTTGTTGCCACTTGATGTTTGAGGTTGGCGTGGATTGGTAATTTGTTAGCGGGGGCATTGCAATTGATTTCAATTGAATTACGCACATACATACACTTGGCCACTCGAAAAGCCAAATATGTTCATTTCGGATCTGTCATTATGGCTTAAATATTTTAATTCGCTTATCTACAAGAAGTTTCAAAGTCGCGAGTCTTTAGGTTTTGTATAAAAAGGAGATTTTACCAAAATTATAAAAATAGGTAGTAGTACCATCATTTTAAACCTTCTTCCTTACTTGTTTATAAAATTCTTATTCTGAAGATAATTATTACTGCTAACTGGAAATAAAATTCATTTTTGTAACCAATTGGTTTTATCATTTATATCTTCATTTTCTATTTTATCATTTATATCTTCTAGATTAAATGGTAACAAAATATATTTCCATTACAAAAACCTAATATACGACCTCATTTTTCACTTATTTTAGACAAATCATAGTTTGATTAATTGCGTTATAAACAATTATCATTAAGCTTTAGTGTTAGTCAGTTTTTAAGTAGTTTAGAAACTGACTTAAATTCAGTTCCGATTTCCACTTCCTTCCGCTCTAATCTCCCAGTTTTTTTTTGTGATCTGTGAGATCGGACAGAAATTTACATTTCTTTGGCTTTTCGGCACGCCCCCTCAATGTCAAGTTCACAGTCACTTCCGCACCGAAAACGGAAAATGCACTGGGCTTGTATTAACACGTAACTTCCACTGATCTGATCCGATCTGATCTTGATAACCACGAAAAACAATCAAATATACAAACGAATAAAACTTACAAATCATCTAGCGGACAAGTTCCGGCTTTGGAGTTTGGCTTTATGGTCTAATACTTGCCCATTGTTGACTTGGCGTAAACGATGGTTATAACTTTTATGACGCTGTGAATGTGAATTAATCTCAACGGTTTTCGGAGCCGACTGCCCGCTAATTGTGGGTGTGTGATTGCTGGTTGATGCTGGCGGGTGATGTCAGTTGTTGGCTCTTTAATCATCTATTAAATAACTTTGAGCGCGGGTCTAATGTGAGCCAATTAACTCCCAAAAGTCCCAAGAAGAATAACTTTCGAAGCTTAAAAACATAGTCGAAGATTAGTTGCCCTATAGAAAGTTTACATAAAGAATAAAAATCTCAATTAACAAAAAATCTGGTTTAAATGTCAACCTAATGTTTTAAAAACTGTACACTGCTGGTAAAACTTTAATTAATATTATAAGGCTATGAATACATTTTCCACCATTAGCAATATGTTTATATTAATAACTTTATTTTCAAAGGGCTATTTTTGAACAATTTTTATGTACTTTATTTTTAAAATTCCGATGTAGCTTCATTATTTTTGAACATAAAAATCAAAAAATTGCATCCTTTCTTGTTATATTTACTACCAGAAGACTAGGAATATATTTTCTAATATAAGTTATATGTTTCTATTAAAAATTCTATTTGAAACGGCTATGATTAATTTGTACAATAACAAATAAATGTTACATTTTATATTCTTAAGAACCAAAAAGATTAATTTTCCTTGTCTGGCAAATCCAACTTTAAACCTAACTAACCTAACCTTATTAAGAGCCCAAGTAAAACCCCTCGAAATGTCTGAGCCAAATTACTCAATCTACTCGTGTGTGAATTAAACGAACTGCTAATCTAAAACAGATCCCGGCCCCAAGTCATTAATGGAGTGCTCAAACAACGCCCAGAGAACTTCGAGGCGCGTTCGATGTAATTAATTTCAATTCGCCACTCTTTCAGCGCGGCCTTGAACTTCAAGAGTGACGTGTCTATTAGAACGCTAATGGATCCGCCTTTTCTGAGCCAAGCTTTACTTTCGCTTTTTTCCATTGAGATACATCGCAATTCTTGAGAAATCCCATATTGAGAGATTGAGATTGGCATGAGGGGAAAACCCAGTGACATAACTCTAACTTACGCACTCGCTTTTCAGATGGAAACTATGTGGAGCATTAAGCATTAGGGCTAATTAGTTAATAAACAAAAGAGTGGACCATGGACACATGCAAAATATTTCTCCACAATTTTATTGTCTTTCTTTTTTTGTATTTTAGTTTTATTTCTTTTTTTGGAGGCAAAGTCCGCTGCAGACTATTCAACTGGCCAATTCTCAATTGCAGCAGTAAAATCGCTGCACTGAAAAAGATTTCGTGTTTCGGGAAGTTTATTACGTGCAATAAAACATAAAGATAGAAAGGTAACAAAGAGCTTTAAAATACATAGTTTTTATTTCTTCCTATTTGATTTGTTTTCTACCGTATGGCTTAAATGTTAGTGGCACTCAACTGAAGCTACAAAATCTAATAAGCTGACAAAAGCGCATTAGTAAGTTGTAATAGGCAGGGGCTAATTTCACAGATATATCACTTTGGCCAGGCCTTGCCCAAGTCCGATTTGAGTATTACAATATATTTTTTGTTTCAGTTTTGTTGTGGCTGCAATGTCCATAATTTCCCCCATTGAACCTGACCGTCGTGGTTGTCGTTGTTACTACCAAACTACGATTGTTTTGCTGTAGTAGTTGCTGATGGGGCAGCAAACACAGTTATGATTATGAGAGGTTTTGTGACAATCAACTTCCTCGAAACGTGCCGCTTTGGAATGGCTTTGGCATGGAATGGCTCGGAATGGACTTGGACTTTGCATAATGGCCAGCAGTTGGCCAGTTAGCCAGTTAGCCAGTTAGCCAGTTAGTTCGTGTAATGAATTTTTACCCGTGTTATTAGGGGACAATCGCTGCTGGCAGGGAGTCAGCGACATTGCAGATACAGGTGCATTTGGGTATGCGTTTTGTTTTTCGGTGTTTTGGCAAGCCTTTTTACAGAGAAAAAATAAATATTTTAAATCTAGAGAAAAAACAAATAGGGAGTAGCAAAGTTCAATTATTAACTTTATGTTGTAATATATTTAAATCCACTAAAATTTGTATATTTATCGAATTTAGTTAGTTTAAAACTTTCTGTTGCATATTCTCTAATTTCTAAAAACTTTTTGTGATAGTGTATTATAATTATAGTTCATTTACAATTAGAAAAGATAAGTGTATATAGCATGCCCCTCAATAGCTAATAGTTCTATTATTTTCCAAATATATGCTTAAAAGTCTATGATTTATTAGTACTTCAGCTTGGAAATATTCTTTTTGACATTATCAAAAACCTCATGTTAATAATCATGCTAAACAATAAAATACAACCGCAACCAATCAATCATCATGTAAAATCAATTATTTCTGAGCCATTGAAATTGATATTTTTCTGTGTGCAAGTTGATTTTCCCTTTTGCGCTGACTAATCCGGCAAAACATTTATTAATTATGTCTTATAATTGAGGCACCCGTCTGGGAATGATTTTGATTAGCTCCCAACCTGCAATTATCCCTCGAATCGTGAAGCTGTTTGCGATTTGCTGACAGCAGCAAGTTTGCCTGATTTGTTTGTCGGGCTTTGTGCCTTGCCAGTGGAAATATGTAATGTGGATGGGATGGAGAAAAAAAAATACAGAAAAGAAAAGCCAGCAAATTATGTGAACTTGTTATATCACCTGGCTGAAAATCGCAGGCTTCAAACACTTTAATTTTTTTTTTTTATATTCGAACGGCGGCAATCATAACAACAAGCTGGCTGCACTTTCTTTGCGTTACGCTTCTTTGCATGCATTGCCAAATCGTTTGTATATATATTGGTACACAGCCACGCCAGATATCTGCGGCTATATGCAAGCGGTCAGTGTCCAGACATTGAACGGCATGGAATTGAAATGCTTGAACGCTGTCCGCCGAAAAGAGATACAGATGCGGATTGAGATGCAGCGGCAGCGGCAGTGGCAGATTCAGATGCAGATGCAAGTGCGGCACAGAAACGCAAAAGTTCAACAGTCGGAGGCGTTGGAAACACAGCCACCCCCAAACCCCCCGTCCCCCCTTTAGTAGGCGTCTGCAGTATTGTAAATTAATTCATATTAGCCAAACAAATGCAGGCATGTGTGTGCCGAGTGTGTCGGTGAGCAGCTTTTAGCATTTCATTCGGCGGATGAGATGAGTTGCCGCACAGGTTTTGTTTCTGTTTCTGCGGTCTGAAGTTCGCTTGTGGGAGCATCGCAGTCGCAGTCGCAGCCTCGTTGAAGAAACCGGCGCAAATGATTTTTATTTCTTTTTTATCTGCTGCTGTTGCTGCTGCTGCTGCAACTGTTTGTTGTTATTGTATTGAAAATAGCAAACATGCAAAATGCGCGGCGAAGGCTGAGAAAATCAACAGCGAAAATGTTAATTACACTATATCTGAGCAACTTCTATCTGGCCGTTCGACGGCCACTTAAGACTATCTGATCTGATGGATGCAAATGTGGGGAAGGCTTTTTCGAAACCACCAACAGTTACAGATCTCCCGATTTATATCTGACTGCATGAGTAATATCAATTGGCTTATGACTAATGGGCAAGCCTAAAACCAAATCCCTGTCAGCGGACACCGAAAACATTTTCCTTCCTAATGTTCGCAAACGTTTTCTTTTGATGAAGCATTAAAACGAATTTCCACATGATTTGGTTAATTGAGAGGAAAGGTTGAAAAGCTTAAATTAAAAATAGAAATGCAAATTGTTATTAGCAGACACAAAAACTTATAATATAAATATGAATTTATACCCATTTTAATTAATAAGACATTTATAAGTTTCTCTCTAAAACCAAAGAACATTCTTTTCCAAATATCAGTTATTCCTTTGACTGTGCATCGATTTTTGGGTAAGTTGCTACAAAAAGCTCGTAGACAATTTTTTATATGCTCTTAAATTTAAGACTTAATTATACGCTTACAAATAAATAAAGTCTGTGGATATATAAAAAGGCAAAGAATTGGAAGTTTAATATTAATAAACATTTAATTAAGCTGCTACGGCTTGCTATCAATTTAAAATGGATTTTTCTTGTTGAGCAGATCAAAAGACTTGAGTAACGAACTTTGAGGCAATGAAAAACGAAATCAGTAAATACTTTATTATTATCTCTATAAAATAAAAAAGGTATGAACAAATCCTTCAGATAAACTGCTCCGTTTCTTATCAATATAAAAATGATTTTTCTTGTTGTGCATATCAAAAGATTTAAGAAACGAACTTTGCAGGAGCGAAAAACAAATAATAATGACATTTATTATTTTCTCTTTAAAACTAAGAAAACATCTTTCCGTAAAAGTTATGAAAAAATCATTTAATTCAACTGCTACCGTTTCTTATCATTATAAAAGTGATTTTTCTTGTTGTGCAGATCAAAAGACTTGAGAAACGAACTTGGCGGCAATAAGGAAAACTCCACTCAACTTGCAAAGGTTTTTTTTTGTTTGAGTGGCAATGAGACAGAGAAAGAGAGACGGAGAACCGGAGAATCGGAGAGCTCGCCACACAGAGAGAAAACCCAAGCCCGAGACGCTGAGAGAAACTGAGAAGTGACGGTTCTCTCGGCCAATCCTCTCAATGGGCGGCTTCGGCTCAGTGTGGATTTTTTGGTATAAAACATAAACAAGCCAAAGAAAGTCATTCATTTTGTTGTTCGAGCCAGACGAGTGAACCGTTAGCAGCAGCAGCAGCAGCAGAAGTTAGAAGAAGAGCCGAGCTGCCCAGTGCAACCAAGTAACCGAGTGATAAATAGAAAAGCAAGAAACAAAAAGTGATCAGTGCAGTGTGTGATCCGGAGCCAAGACTTTTTGGATTATTTGGATACCGCCAAGCGATAGCCCCCCAGAATGCAGTAAGTTCCTAAAGACACCCACTGCGCCTATGAATCATGGTCCGAACCTGGATCTGAACCTGGACTTGGCCCGCCTCGCGGCCACAAATTCGTGCTGCAGTCGCTGCAACCCATAATTAACATTTTCGGTATTGTCTCGGTCTCCGGGGTTCTCTCGGCCCAATTTTCTGGCCCGCTTGGCAACCACAAAATATTCTTTTGGGCGATTTCAAAACCCAGCGACATACGTAACAGATAGAGAAACACAAAACCCCAACCATAGTCGGCCTGACTTTTCCTTCTATATCTTTCTGTTGGTTTTCTGTCTGTGTGTGTGTGTGTTTTTGGCGTGGGAGTTTTCGCTTTTGTTCGCCGACAGTTCATTCAGGCAGCAGACTTCAACCCAGGGGGATACTTGTACTTATTTATATTAGTTGTTACACAGAAAAAAGAGTAGATCTTTTTAATAGCCATGAAAAGAATATTTATCTGGTTTTGTATGGTCCTGTTACCTATTACAATTATTATTTTAAGGAGAGTATTATTAAAAAGACTTGGAAATTTTTACCTTAAAAATATTAACAAATAGTAATTCCTAAAAATAAAATTTCTTTAGAGATGTTGTTTGCAATCGGCTAGATGTGTAGATCCCAAATGGACTCTTTTTCTTTACTTTAGTTTTGTAGAACATTTTAAATCAGATGCATTTTGAAATCTAATCTTGTTAAAATTTACCAAGTTAAACAATATTCTATAACACATAAATTTAATTTTAGTTGGGATTAGCTTGAAAGGTATTTGAAATCCCACTTATTCAAAGCTTTTCGTGGCAATATAAAATCACATTTTCTCTTATGTTTCAATATTAACCATCAATCATAATAAAAGATTTTTAATTCCTGTGTAAATGAGTCAATCTTTTGAACTTATATCCAGTAATTTATGTTTGCTTTGTGGCAATCGAATGTCCGAGACTAGATCAATCGATTAGGACTCCAGATGGTCACGCCTGCTGGACATGGGGAGATCCAATCTCCGTGACAGATTGCATCACAAAGCTGGTCCTTTCTAAAAGTCAAGTCGTGTGGATTACTCATGCTCTGGGCATTATATAAGTGACTGCGAATATGAGTGGTAATTGTATCAAATGCACGCACTGCGACGCATGTGGCGTATACGCAATATTTCAACGTTTGGAATTACAGCGACGCACAGAAATGCGCAATTGCCCAAGCGTGCCTCAAGCCACGCCCACCGCTCCTCCGCCCCACACCCCCTCACCACCCAGGGTGTAATCGCTTTCGATTTTTGGTCACTTTATTGATGGGGTGTGTTTTGGGGAGCAATTAATAAATAGCCATCGAATTGATTTCTTTCACTTTTGCCTTGGCTCGTTGGATTTCGCCCGTCATCGACGCCAAGCAAATAAACACACCCACTTAAGAGTGAGCCCCCAACGGAGTGAAGGTCGCCGATTTGTGAAAATTACCACGGCATAAAAAAAGACAAAAGAGAAAAACGGTGGAACATAAAATCCATTGCCAAGCAATTATGCCGCCACATTATCCAGATGCCCGAAATCAGACAAACGTAAATTTCCAGTACATTAAAAACCAACCGCCCTAACTGCACGCACATTAACAGCGCTTAATTTGTAACAAACAAAATAAACTGCCAAAGAAACCATGGAAAAAAGTAAAAAAAACGAAAAAAAAAAACGAAATTAAGGCAGTGCAATGTAGTTTATTTTGTTGGGCTTTCATGTTTCACACAGTTTAATGGCATCGGGAGTTGTGTTAACGAGCTTGTGTTTAATTAAGCACTCGAATAAACCAACTACAGCAAGTGAAAACAAAAGACTTGGGCAACAAACTCGAGCAGATTACATGCTAAAGAGCCGAAATGGAAATTGAAATGGATGGAAAACAGCGGGCAGCCGCGCTAAGTGGGCAAGGCTCTTAATTCTCTACCTACTCGGCCCTGGTTATACAAGAAATTTACACTGTCGTTGGCCAGCAGAAAGCACACTTATCAAAATGCAGGTGGTTGCCAAATGTCGTAATACATATCCTAAGACCGCCGCTTATGTCACCCCAAAAATGCCCGCCTAACATGACGCACACCCAACATTTAAGGAAATCAAAAGCAAATATAGTCCGAGTTCCATACGCAAGAAAACCCGGTGGCACACAAAAAAAAAAAAAATCTACTACGACTCGAATACTTGAATGTATAACGAAACCGACGGCTTCGCCTGTCTTGTGGTTTCCAGAAGTGGGTGAGCGGAGGGTAGGAGTCTAAATCTGGGGAATGGGGAATGGGGCATGGGGATTGCGGATTGGAGCCGAGGAAAACCATCAACATCAACGCATCGCCTCTGCTCTATGCTATATGCTATATATGCATGATGTAACTGCAGTGCGATAACGTCTGCATCTGGACCAAAAGCAGAGACAGATCCCGAGACATGCAACCAATTCCCCATTTATGGCAGACAGACTGGCTATTGCGACTGCGACTGCGACTGCGAAAGTGGCGTTTGTGCCGCAAGTGGAGCACTCCAGGCCGCGATGGAATGTGGGCTTAGATATTTGCATGTGTTGCAGGTGGGTTCGGTGTTCGGGGTTTAGGGAGGCAATTCCTTGGGGCAGATTCCCCCGGATTCCCATGGAAATTGCGCAAAAGGTTCGCTGACAGTGACAATGCAACAGGCAACAGTGGCACTCTCAGCCAGCTCTTAAAGTTCAAAGGTGCAACTTGCAACTTGCAACTTGCAGCTGCCAAGCGACAGGCTGACAAATTGCCAGCTGGAAAATTCGATACTTGCATAAGACGCTCTCCAGATTTATTGGCATGGCCCAAAATCAAGGGGTTCCGACGTGGAATCGGGTTCAAAGTCACTCGCACAGCCGGACACTCGACTCGATTGGCGTGAAAAGTAAAAGTCCGGCTCGACTTTTGCTTTTGCTTTCATTACAGCTCACATATTTCACCTTGCCCAACTATTTGCGACTCTTACTCGGGCTTTGACGTTATGGCCCCAATTAGATGCTGGCACGTAACATTGGTTAATTGGACTGGCCAGCACCGGATCGGCGGTTTTCAGGCCAGGAATTCCCCTCCCGTCGGGGGTAGATATATTATGCGTACGAACAGCAGTTGACATTCAGCCAAGTCGAGTGAGCGAGTGGGTCTCGGGTAAATGGCGTTCAAATTGAACCCGCCGCAGGCTGAGCATCTTCATCATACTGCCAGGTGGTGGGGTATATGAGCTATGGGATCAGGGTTTTAAAGAGTGGGGTACAAACCACTTGAATGCATTTTTATAATTTATGTTAAGTGGGTTTATATATAGGAATTATTTATAGAAATCCTTTTCCTTAACCAACAAACTACAAATAATTAGCTTTTGAAATGAATTCCTTTGATTTAAATCTATTACACCTCAAATCAAAAATATTTTAGGAGCATACATTTCACTCAATTTCAAAAACAAGATGATTTAAAATATTTCTGTTCATTATATTGTACTTTTGACTTTCCTACGAACTGGATTACTTTACTATTTCGGGCAATACTTTAATAAAACATATGTCCGATATTGTTTTTTTAAATTAATATCTACTTATTTCCTTAAAATTATATCGAACTTAAATGGGTTAGTAAATAAATCTCACTTACATTTTCCAATTCAGTGGTGGGCTTTTGAATTCTAATCTTTCGGGGTACCTTCTTCGAGCGTATGCCATGATCAGTGATTCCCAGAGCCCAGCTTTCCTTGCCTTCCCAGCCGCAGTTGCATCTCCATGCCCCGAACTCCGTGGCCCGTTTCGATCTTGGGGGACTTGCCGTGTTGCCTTATAACAAGTTTTCTGGCCTGGCTGGCTGGTCTGGCCTGGTCTGGTCTGGTCTCTTGCATAACTGGTCGCTGGGCTGCCGATGCCAATGACGATCCGATGATCATGCCTTCTTTGGCTGCAATTTGGCGGCATCTTCGCGAAAAGGTTCGCAGAAATATTTTCCCGCGTTTTTTGCTCGGTTGATTGTCTTGTTGCCACAGAGTTTCCCATATCATAAAGCAGGCTGACTCATCAATTGATGGCCATCGCTTCCCTTGCTTCCATTGCAGCATCCCGTCAGCCGTACTCCTAGTCCTGGCTGTGGCCACGGTTCTGTGGACCAGCTGCGTGGAGGGAGCAGCCACCGGAGCTCCTTCGGCCTCGGCCACCACCGCCAAGCCCAAGGGATTCGAGGCCCGATCGCTGGACGTCAACTCCAGCGGCGGCGAGGAGGAACTGGACGACTTCGAGACGCAGGCCCAGACACATCTGGCCTATCGCCAGCAGCCGCAGCAGCAGCAACGCCAGATCTACGAGTACAGCGAGGAGGATCAGGAGGAGGCACCGCGCCAGGTGTACGCCAACCGAAATGCCAAGCAGCAGAGCAACTTCCTCAAGATCCAGGGTCAGCTGAAGAAGCCACTGAGCGAGGAGAGCGAGGAGGAGGAGGAGGAGGTGGAGGAGCCCGATCGTCTGTCCACTCTGCTGAGCAAGTCATCCTTCAGCTGCACGGACAGGAACTCCGGGTGGGTACCAGTCTGCAAATACTTTATTGTAATTTATAATTTTAAAAACTAACTTCAGATACTATGCCGACGAATCTCTGAGCTGCGAAGTGTTCCACTACTGCCAGGAGAGCCAGAAGCACTCATGGATCTGCCCCGAGGGCTTCACCTTCCACCAGATCCATCTGATCTGCATGCCGCCCTCTCACGACAACATCTGCAAGCAGTCCTCCAAGTACCACATAGTCAATGACTACCTGTACAAGCCGATCAACCTTCAGGAGCACCAGAGCAAGCCCAATGTTACGCTTCGCTACTCGGAGCGCTACTTCCCGGAGAACTACTACGAACACGAGCGCTACGATGACGAGGAGGAGGAACTGCCTGCAGCGCCAAGGCCACGCATTCAGCAGCAACATCACCAGCAGCAGCAACACCATCACCAGCAACAGCAACAGCCCCAGCAGCAGCAACATCGCCAAGTGGTGGCCTACCAGCAACCGCAGGCACAGCCCCAAGTTAGGGTACAATACCAGCAGCCCCAGCAGCACCAGCAACAGGCTCAGCCTCAACCACAAGTGGTGACGCAGATCCGCCACCAGCCGCAACCTCAGCCGACTACCCTGGCCTACCGGAAGCCACTGCCCGCGACCACAGTCCAGCCACAATTGCAGTTGCATCAGTTGCACCAGCCCCAGTTGCAGCTGCATCAGCAAAGGCCACAGACGTTGGCGCCGACCGTGACGCCAGCGCCATACCGCTTCTTCACCGCCGCTCCGCAACTGCAGCACTTGCAGCAGCAGCAACAGCAGGTCTATCGCACGCCCGAGGAGATCAACATCTCGCTGCAGCAGCGCCGACCGCAGGTGTTCATTGCCACAACGCCGAGGTATTACGAGGACGAGTACCTCTACGAGCGGAGGAAGTGAGGAGGATGGCGGAGGAGTGAGCAGAAAACAGTCTTGTCGTTCCCTCGGATCCACCTCTCGTGTACATTCCCCATCTAAGTAGCTTTAAGCTCTCGCCCCAGCTCTCTGTCAGGCCCGAAAATCCTTGCGCGAGTTTTGTGTACCTATTTGTAATATTTAATGTCCTGCTAGAAGAATCCGCCTTCTAACTCAATTCGTTAATAAAGGAAGCCACATTAAGTTAGCCGCTCACTGTATGTCTATCTCCATAAACTGATCCGCGTTGGACAGATGCAAAGCCTGGCTGTGGGTGTCCTCCTCCACCACGTAGTTGGGTCCAATAATGCAGTTCTTCAGCACCGATCCACTCTTTACCTGCGCCCGATGGCCAATGATGCAGTTGTCGATGTTGCAGCCCTCCTCCACAATGGCGTTGGACATGATGATCGAGTTGGCCACAATGTTCTTGGGATTGATGATGCAGTTGGGTCCAAACACGCTAAAGTTCAGTGAGGTCTTCTCGGACAGCTTGGCATTGTCGGCAGCAATGATCTCCTTCGTTTGAGTCGATTTCACCACAGCTCCAGGGGAGATCAGTGGGTGCTTTGCACCACACAGATCGTTCCAAATACTGGCCAACTTCCGATTGATGGCCAGGAAAGTCAGAGTGTTGTTCACCCGCACGCCAATAGCTTCCTTGGGTGCCTGTATGCCATAGCAACGCACCATGTCGCCATGATATGGAACTTGAGACAGAGATTGGTTAAACAGCGAGGCCTGCGTGATCTTTTGGTCCAGAATGGAGTGGGGCACGTACTAAAAGGGGAAATAAATAATGAAATTTATAAAGTCTTCATTCTATGGGACTATTCGGAAGAACCCACATGCAAAACATTATCCTCATTCTTGGTGATCACGCCCACTTCGGAGGTGGTGTCCTGCACAGCTTTAGGCAGTCTTTTGGAGTGCTGCTTCTTGATCAAATGCGGCAGGAACTCGCCCTTAAATGTGGATATGTTCTCCTTCTGCAAAGGTCAGATGTTAGAACAACATTTCTCTGTGTGCACAGACTAACTCACCCTCCGAAGGTAATCGATGACCCACTTTTTAAGCACATAGACATGCGCATCCACCAGGCGACTGTACACATCCAATCTACCCCGGTTCTTGAGCAGTTGTCGCTGGATATTCAGAGTTTCCTCACAATCACTGGCAGCTGACACAAAGGCTAATCTCTGCGTGGCCGCATGGATGCCTATAACATCTCGTTCCGGCTTGTGCTTGCTCTTGGGACCCGGCATCACCACATCTGACTCGAATCCGCTGGGGAAGAGGAGCAGCGCCAAGGAGGCGTCATGTTCGCGGAATTTGTTGATCAGCGGATACAGATTGACATTGCTGACCAGATCGCAGCTCACAACCAGAAAGTCGGACTTGATCTTGTCGTAAATATAGCGCAGACTGTCCGCAGTTCCAAAGTCGCTGTCGCCGGGAATCGTGGCATAGTCCAGTTTCAGCTTGAGGGGAGTGTTCTCGAGAGCCGATTGGATCTCCAGCTTCTCCTGCTCCAGAACCACCACAATGACCTCTGTGGGTCAAAGCACTTACAATTTAAAACCAGGATTTACTTATTTCAACCAGCATTACCTGAAAAGTTGTGTTGTTGCAACAGATTTAATGGATACCAGATAAGGGGATACGGTCCCACGGGCAGCAGACATTTGGGGGCGTCTCCCAGGACTTCGGGCAGGCGGGTGCCACGCCCAGCGGCAAAAACTACTGCCTGGAACTCGGAATTCGTCATTTCCACACAAAAATGATTTAAGTTCGGCTAAAAAGCGTGCAAATACAAAAAAGCCACGCAAACAGCTGATCAAATGCAAGGGGCAACACCTGCTCGCGCTGCCCAACACTGTTTCCAATTGGACATATGTTTGCTGTCATGTGACCGCGTCATTGTTTTTGTTGCTTTTGCTGTTGTATAAAACTAGTCAGATGACCCTTTTTGCAATGAAAAATCCCTTTTTTACTCACAAATCACAAAAAATACATTTTGTATGAAACAACAAGACTTTAATGCATGGTTTGCGCAGCTTACACTACACTACAAAAATGGAATACATACTTTTCTGCTTATTGGAATAGTCTACACACTTTTGCTACTAGGTACAAATAAGTTTTGTGGCTTGCCCTTTGCGAATTACAATATGGAAACGGATACAGAACAAAAATAGTTTAACAATAATATTGCTGGAATAATCAACTTCCACGGTAATACTTAGAACAGCACATCGTCGTCGCCCTCATCCAGGATATTGGCCTGTTGACGCACATCGATGCCCTGCTGCAGTAGCTCTGCCTTCTTGGCATCGGCCTTGATCCTTGCCTCGCGCTTCTTGTCCTGGATCTTCTTCAGCCTGTAGAACTCTTCGCGTTCCAGTTCATCCAGCTCGGAGATGATGTATGCCAGTGTCCTGTCGATCCGGGGAATGATCACATGCTCGATGGCGTTCACACGACGGTTGGTGATCTTAATCACCTCGTCCAGGGTGACGAACGAGGTCTGCAGCGAGGCCAGCTCCACGAGCAGCTTGACGGCGCTCTGGTAGTTCTTCTTCAGCTTGGCTAGCTGCTGACCACCACGGGCCAATCCGGCGAGCTCGTAGGTATCGGCTCCGTCCTGATAGGACTCGAAAACGGGCAGAGTCACGCCAGCAACGTTGTCCTTCTTGGTGCGGATCTTGATCTGTGCCTTGGTCACGTTCTGCAGCACCACCTGGTTGATGTCGCCCGATGTGAACTTGGCCTCAGCCAGCGAAAAGGCGGCCTCTTTCATAACATCACCCATCAGGGTCTTGGTTTCGATGATCTTGCCCAGAATCATACGGAATCGCATTTGCAGGGCATCCGCCTTCTTCTTAAGCAGACCATGACCTTTTTGGGCTCCAGCCAGACGGGCCTTCATCAACATCTGGGCACCACGGGACGGGAAAATCGGTAACCTATCTTTTCCGGACATTTTGCTGCTTTTTTCGGGTGGTGATTGGCTGGATTAAACTATTTTCAACTGCGTATCGAGAAAACTGCAACCGTCGCAGAACACTGAAAAACTCCAACTGGAAAATGACGGATGGCAGTGTTGGCTATGGGCAGCACGCAATCGATAACAACTAGTGCTTGTAAATACCTTCAAGTGCAGTGTTCGTGAATACACCAAAACAGCTGCTTTTGCATTTAAACGTAAACAAAACTAACAAATTTTTTTTGGATTTATAATGCTGTTGCAACGCGTGTGGTTGCCACAAATAAACAACCACCTGCGAAAATACGCCAAAAAGTCCCGCGCCCACTTTAAGCCAGCCATGGCCGTGAGCAGGCGCATGGTCCACCAGGAGATCCTGCATTATGTAAACCCCTTTGCCAGGATCAACGTAAAATCCGATGTTTTTCTGCGCATCCAGCCAGCGGATGTCCATCAGTACACCAGCGGAGATGTTTTCATAGCCCAAATGCACGGTGGTCAAGTCAAGAACTCCAATGTCTCGCTGGATGTGAAAATAACCGATGATGACAAGGTGGTTAATGTGGTGGTCAAGCAACTGGTGGAGCAGCCCTCGCAGTTCGAGTGCAATCTGCAAATTCCAGTGCGATCCGATGTCTCCGTGGAGGCCAAAGGCAGTGTACGGGTGGAGGGAGTCCAGAGTGAGCTCCTGCAAGTCAAGGCAGAAGGCGGAATCCTGACCAAAAATGTAAAGGCTACCAACATTAAACTGTACAGCGAAAATGGCAACATCAACTGCCAGGGCACGCTACTGGGCAAGATCACCGAAATAGAGACGCGTAATGGGGTAAGGAGATTGCTGTAATCGCAAGCCTACCATCAACTTGTTTCTCCACTTTACAGAACATTTCCATGGACAAACTGCAGGGAGACAACCTGAATTGCTCCACCAACGCTGGCAGTATTATAACCGACTGTTGCTATGTGGAAAACTCCAAGTTTCAGACACAAACAGGACGCCTAGAGCTCAAGAATGTCCACAAGACCAGTCAAGTGCATGTCCACCAGTCGGCAGAAATCAACATGAGTAGGTCAATACAAAAAATATTAAAATATGTTATAGTAATTAAAACATTTCAGCTGGAGTACATGGCAATCTCCAAGTAATGACCAAAGGAGGCAGCCTAAATGTCCAACTATCTGAGCTGGTAGGTCACAACAAAATCGATGCCCACAACTTGGAAGACGAGGCTATCATTCACATATCCCAAGCCATTGAGCAGGATCTTCACATAGAGGTGACAGCCTCTGAAGTAAAATTGGAAACCGAACTGGAGCATGTAGCCCATGCTCTGAACGAAGAAAAGAGCAAATTCCTCCTCAACAATTCGAATACACATCGTCTGCAGGTCAGCAGCACTGGCGGTAAAGGCGTTCGACTGGGAAAACAATCATGGAGCGATATGATGCGCCAAAAGCTGCAAGCCATTGGAACCGAAGCGCCCTAGTTAAAGACGGATACTCACTAAGTTACGAATATATTGTGCTGCAAGCTACAATCTCAGTCATTTTTGTCTTTCCTTTCATGGAGGTATATTCATTAGGCTTGGCCCGACTCCTTATCCTTATCGCTCAGGCATTCGAGGGCCTTCGAGAAGATTGCATCTTCCTCTTCGGCTTTTAGCGCAGAAACAAAAAGCTGCACTTTTTCATCGCCAATCTCTTGGAGATCTGAGTTCTCTGCTTTTATCACCATACAGGCTAATAGGCGCAGCAACTTAAACGCATTCTCCACATACTGCTCCTTGGGAGCATCCTCCTCCTCGTCGTCGTCTTCGAAGTCGTTGGTCTCTGGATCTGATCCGGTGTAGTTATCGATGTGCTGTTTAAGTCTGTACCATAACTCTAGAAGATTTGAGAAGGCTTCCTTGTGGTAGAAGTACTTTAGGCGCTGTAACAGGAAATATTTAATATAGTCAGCGATTGGGTAGGGGAATTCCTCAACTCACACTCCAAATGTGCGCCAAATCCTCCAGATACTCCTCCTGGCGTTCACCCAATGGAATGAGTTGCAGCGGCTGCTGCAGAAACTGCAGTATCCGCGCTAGGCAACTGACTATGCTGGGTGCGTAGACATCCATGGAGGCCTGCGCCTCTGGCAGCTGGACCAGAATGGTGCAAATGTTGAGGTAGGTTTGTATGATCTCCACATCACAGGTTATTTTCGGGCCGCACGAGTCGTAACCAACGTCGGCATCTTCATCACTGTCTTGGGCCACGGCTGGAACATCTGCCTCTCCGTTCTCCTCGCCAGCTTCCTCGTCGGCCAGCTTGGTCTGATCATCGCGCATGAGTCGCAGGAAGGCGCTATTGACACCATCGCAGAGCTCGGGAACGAGGAAAACCTCCGCGAAAGGCTTCAGATTCAAGGTTGACTTGGCGTTCTCCTCCTCCACCAAGGCGCAACTGGCGAGCACGGCATTTGTTGCCTTCAGAGCGGCTACCAGCAGCTCATCGCTTACGGACTGCTGCAGAATCCTGCCCAGATTCTGGGCGGAGTTTTCGAAGGCCGCAAAACAGATGTACCAGTCGACGGCAAACTGCTCCTTGCCGCTGAGCACATGGGCCATGATGTACTGGAAGAGACGCATGAGTTGGATCAGCATAGCGGTGTCCATGCAGTTGGTCAGCTTGAACAGGGTCTCCATTGTCCCGTGGTTGCAGGTGAGCAGTTCGGCGCACTCCACCTGGGCACACATGTTGCCCAGCAGACCGATGAGAATCTCGTATAGACGCACATCCTCACAGCCGGCCATCAAGGAGTACATAATCGGATCGATGGCCTCGTTCTCCAGCAGCAGGGTGACCACTTCGGGGGCCACCGACATGTCCCAAACCTTGCACAGGTCGTCCTCCAGCTGCTGTTCCATGGGGGATTCCGGTTGGAGCTCGACCAACTTCAACACGGTCTGCAGAATGAAGCGACTGCTGTACATGGTGTTGCCCACCGCATCACCGCGCATCCGCTCCAGCAACTCCGCCTCCTCGACGTCGTCCTGGGCGGGTGGGGGCGTGGTCGAAGCGCTGCTGGCGCTGGCAGAGACGCTGACCGAGGCAGAGGCGTCGCTTTCCTTGTGGGTCGCATTTTCCGCGGGAGGAGGCACTTCGCTTTCTTTGGCAACCACTGTGCCCCCAACGCCGCTCGCCAAAGGCTCCGCGTCTTCCTTGGGCATTTCGATCTGGATCCGGGTCTGGGCTAACTGGCTAACGGCTTCTTTTGGCAGGTCGCGGACGGGCAGTGGTCAAAAATCAATATTTTTTGGAAAACGATTCTTTTTTTTTTAGACGCTGTAAGTGTGGCCGTATCTTCTTTCATTAGCTTACCATTAAGCTTCCATTCAGTTAACGGAAAAAAGTCGTATTTCGGAATCGCGACCAGCTGGTCACTTTTGTTCAAAGTCGACTGGCGGGAAATCGATTTTTAGCTTTGTTTTCCATTTATCATAATTTTTAACTGGCCAAAGGAAAAAGGCGTATGCATAGGAAATCGAAACGGAAACCTCCTTTAAGTTAAAAAAATATCGGATATTCTATAATACATTTTCAAAGTTTCATTTCAAAGTAATCATTTAGCTCAGAAGCAAACCTTTGTCACTTGCAATCCAATATAATCCACAAGGAAATTTTAAATAAAGGCGCCAAAAATGTGAATGTTAGACTTTTATTATTAAGTTTTACTTTATGTCCGACTCCTAATGTTTACGTATGGCATTTGATAAATTATGCTTTTTAATCCTGTTATTCAAACAAAGAAAACACGAATTCATTGATGTAACCATATTTTCTTATTAATAAGTGACTTAGATGCAATGTTAGCAATGAGAAGTAATCACAGTTTATGCGGTTTTGGGCTTTCCCCTGAGCAGCAAACTCGACAGATTGCCGTAGGGAACCTCAAAAGCAAGTGAAAAGGCGATGGAGGCGAGGTAGACGATCATCGTAAAGCCACAGCAGATGACGGTCTAAAATAAACGAACAATTAAAGATTAAATTGAATAAAAAAGGATAACAAAGATGATAACTTACCAACAGGAAGGGATCGACAGCAGAACTCGTACTGGCCAGGCTGTAGACGAGGGCAATCACCAAGGGATTCAATAGATATATGGCGTAGGAGAGGCGGTTCAGGTGCTGAAAGCACTTGGCCTCCAAGAGGCGTGACCACCACACTCCACTTCCCGATGCACTGCCCACGATCATCCAGCAAACGGTGAGGGAAAACAGACCGCGTCCGAGGACAAACAGCGAAATGGTGATCAGATAGCCCAGATCTCGCTTCACCGTGGAGTAGATGCAGCCCACGAACACCTGGAGACTCAAGTGCCACATCCGTCGGGTCCTCCGTTCACTCATCTCCATCTGGAATCGCTGCTCCAGGAAACCCCAGGCGACGATTGATCCCACAATATAGGGCAGCACCCTCACAAATGGACTCGTGTATATCTGGGTGCCAGTGGCGTAGGTGGAGTCGAAGGAGAACTCGAACTTGGTCGAGATCCCGATCCCGTAGGACCAGATTATCGTCGCCAGAAGTCCAGATACCGTCAGTACTTTGCCCACTTTCGGATGTCTAGGTGGGAATAAAATAAAAAATAATAGTAAAATTATAAGTTATTCAAGGTATTCATTATTTTTTAGAGATTTATAGATTTGATTATATTATATAGAATTCTTTGTATAGATTAAATTAAGTTATCAAGAGTTCATCGCATATACTAAAGTCTATTGTAATGAATTTATCAAATACATGAAATTTTGCTTTAAAGAATATATTGCTTATTTATTGGTTGATAATCAAGATTTTGTGGAGATTTTCCGGTGAATATCAAATTTACAAAATGGTGATTTATTATTTATACTACTTAAACTTAAATGTTAAGTCTAAGTAGTATTCTTTGGTTATTCACCGATTTGTTTATTGTTTTAAAGAGGGACATCATACCTTGCATAAATGAATAGCACAATGTTTGCCAGCAGGAAGAACTGCATGTCGCAGGCCAGACTCCAACTCCAGTTGGCACACATCTCCCGGTGATCGAAGAGGTTCTGGATGAAGAGCAGGTTGCGCCACCAGTGCTGGGTGCACAGCTCGTCGAATCTCTCGTTTATGTGGAAGACCGACACATCTCCGATGTAGGCGAAGGCCAGGTCCACGCTGCCCATCACCACCAGATAGAGTGGACCCAATCTCAGGTAACGATGGAACAGCAGCTTTCCAAAGAGCTTCACATTGCCCCACAGTCCATTGCGACGCACTGCCTCCAACTGTTTTGTATTTCTCAGGAAGTTGTACGTTTGCAGAAAGCCACTAGAAACAAATATAGTATATAATTGAAATTTATTATATTATATTATGTAGTAATATTCACCTGATCGTAAAGAAGACATCCACGAGGAGCGGCGCCGTAGAAACATACTGAAAGAAAACCGTTTCCGCATAGGATATCAGCTCCGTTTTGTTGTGCACCGTGAAGTACATGTACCACATCACATGGAAGACCAGGATCAAGATGGCACACACTGATCGCAGTCCATTCATGATCGGGATCTCCCCCGGTTGGTTCGTTCTCATTGCTGAAATCTTCCCCCAATTATTGGCCACATCGAAGCAGGACGCGAAGTTCTGGAGAGGCTGCCACTTTAGGATGAAATCCATTGCCTGCCAGATTTCCGATTCCACAGGAGCCAGTCCAGTATCCGGTTCATCGCCCCTCTTGGCCACCCGTAATTGCTGGGCGCAGAGCGTCAGAGCTCCAGTGACCAGGATGGCGGCCACCACCAGTCGGAAAGTCAGTCGCTGGAAGAATCGCTCGCTCAGCTTGAGATCCTTCATGTACAGAACCTCCGGTTGGATATCGAAGATGTCATCCTCGGCGAACGAACCACCTGCCACGTAGTCCCTGGCCAGTTGCTTCACCTCCTCGGATCTGCACGAGCTGGGCAGGCACAGTCCAATGTGGAGCACCTGCTCGGACATCACCTTGATCTCCACCTGCCAGGGTGAGCGATGCTTCAGGTAGATCACTCTGTAGTCCATCCCGAAGGGAGCACTTTGTGTCAGGATGCTGTAGTGCATCACTCGCTCGTAGTTCCGGGACAGAGTAATTCCCACGGGGTTCTGGACACCACGACATGCCTCTCGACTGCCCAGCCAGTAGTTCTGGCCGAAAACGAAACCAGATGGCTTTGTTCCCGAGGCATCAAGAACTGTAAGTAAACGAAATATACATATAACAGATTATTTCTTTGAAACTCTGTATGTGAAAATGAACAATTCATTTGAAGCACTAAATACACTAAAAATATTAAAAACTCTTTACAATAAATTTTAAAGCTTAATATATATAATTTTGTTAATTCCAGTGATTAATGTTCAACATAGGTACCCGTTTGCAACATGAATCTAGTTATGCCTACGCAGATCAAGTTTATTCCGATTTCAATTTGGTCAAGACCACTCTAACGCCCACAAATCTTGAAGCCCTTCAGTGACATGGTAGGAAAATGTTTTTGGGCTGTATATATGATATATGTATACATATTCGATCAACATTTATCATCTCACAGACAATTCCCAAATCGGATTGATAAATATACCTTAACCTTCTTTTTTGGTTTGCCACGCCAATAGAATTTTAAGTGGCGCCATCTGTTAGGAGCATATTTATTTTTAAAACGAATGTTGGATATTTATTTAGCATTCCTTCCTGTTTTAAATTGCAATTCTAACAATAATTACAATAATATATATTTTTTATATTAATAAAATAATTACAATAATCTAAATTGTATATATTTTAACAACAATTACAATAATACAAATTGTGTGTTTTATTTACCTAATCAAATAGTCTGATAAATTGTACTTTAAAACAAACGAGTTATGTAGTTTTGTAGTTTCAAGTTACTTACCTTTCATGGCCCAAGGTTGTTTGCTGAGGATTCCCCGCTGCACTTGCTTCAAATGGTTGTGGCAACTGGGACTCACATTGCTCTCGTTGGCCGCTTTGGTCAATCCAAAGATGACGGAGCTCCGGATGAGATGGGGTTCATTCCGTGATTGGACAGTAAACCCCTCCTTCTCCCGATTATCTGTGGCAATAACTTCCGCGGACAATTCCAGGCTGGCATTGAAGAGGCCGTGATCGTAGCGATGCCGTCGCACAGTGGACTCATTCACGGCAGCATCCGCCACGAAAGCCAAGATGCTGATGATTAAGACCGACTTCCAGTGCCTTTCCATGCCGATGCACCGCTAACGAGCGGCAGCTGGAAAGTTAGGAGGTGTTTAATTGTTTACCCTTCAATACGAACACTCCCATGTTACGAAAACCAGAGGCAGCCCTTCAAAATCGGACTAACGAAGTTACGACGACTACTTCCTACCGGAACAGATTTACGAGCTGGGAGAGCTGTTTTCCAAGTGAGATGCACTCGATGACCCAACAATTGCTGATGCCAATCAGTTACTCTTTAAAGATCTTAGATTTAATTTTTGTTTAGGGCTAACCCTTCTATGATACTAATATCCAATATCTATAAATTTGAAACAAAATATTTGTTTTCTGTGCTTGTTAAAAATTGCGATGCATTATATGATCTCTCCTTAAAAATATCTTGAGTTATTTTATAAAAAGTCTTATAATTTTCATAGGAAAAATGACAAAAACAAAATAATCAAATTAAAAAGGAATTCCTCAGACATAAAATGATCTCTCCTTAAAAATATCTTGAGTTATTTTAAGAAATGCTTGGACACTTTAAGTTGCAAAGAAGATTCTTAAAAACTACTTGAAAATTTGGTAAATAATTTATATGTACTTTCATTATTATGGGACAATTTAATTGAACACCCACAATCAGTTTATCCCAAAATGGCTGAGACACTAGAGGATAAATTTGAAAAGGGGAAGTACCCATGGCAGTCAACCGATCGCAGAACATGGAAGTGACAGTGGTAACCCGAGTGGAAGGTGGAGTTCAATTCAAATATCAATTAGCCGCATCCGAGCGAGCAGTAAGTGCGTCTCAATGTCAGCTCCAATGTAGCGGATTAGTTTGATTCACGAGAAATTCACACGCGAAAATACAGTGTCTATAATGAACAGTCACCTGAAGGTTTATGGGCTGCCAAAGGCAAAAGCCAATTAAACTTGTCACTCGGGTCGATTCATTGGATTTCAAGTACCCACTATTGATTCCCCAAGTTCAGTGTTATTACTTTTATTATTTGCACCCAAATCTGCACAATTGCCAGAGGTCAACGACTAGAGTGCGTGTGTCTGGTAAATATAATATTTTTACGATCTTTACAATGCCCGATTTTGGTCAGGAATCAAGACTTGAGCCACGCGCTTCAGAATTTACATGCATAAATTAAATTGACCATCGAATTGTGTTGTTTGCCCAAAATACTCATCCCAAATGATGTTTGCTTAGGTTGATTGAGGTAGGAATTCGAGAATGAATCCCCCGGGCGTTTTGCCAATTTTGGCACAGGCGTGGGCTAAAATCGTATATTATAGTAATATCCAATGTTTTCTTTGCTCTCGAAGACGTCGCCAAGATCTGTAGATGTAAGCCCCCGATACTGAGTTTGCATTTTATGGCAGCTAATGGCTTTTGGATGAAACCGTTTCAAGGGTAAATCGTAAATCTGCGCATGGTTTCGCATCTATTTTCTCGGTTTTTGGGTATGCAAATGAACCTTCACCTTAACTTTGCCAGTGAATCGGATCCCGATAGCCCGGTTTTCGGACAAACGATGGGTTTTGTAACTAATATTCGCGAACTGGCTCTGGTTTTGCCATGTTTGTTGGCTTTTGCTATTGTTTTATTTTTTGGCTTATTAATGGAAGTGTCATAAGAAAATGGTGATTTATTTTTTACTCTTTATCGCGGTTGAAGGGTCAAGGCGTGGATAGAAAACTGGCTTTCAGATCGATTAAAGTCCCGGATTCGATCAAATGCAAACGCATAAAATAAGCAAATTGACCTACTTTCAGAGGCGACGCAAACAAGTATCCAATCAATATAGAACCGTCCTTGGCATTCGCTTTTATTTAATAAGAGTTTCGCTTGTTATTATCGCGGCTTGTTTGTTTATTTGTCCAACGTTTTGAAATTGAAACCACGGATTTGAAATTAGGTTTTAGTTTTTTAAGCGCGACTCATGCAGCTTCGCGTCTTTCCGAGGAACTGTGCGCCCTTCGCAGCGATCCAAACCTTTATAAACTCCGCCAGCGCTAAACGCACGTGAACAGGTATCAAGCGGGGCATTACACAAAACACAGATGCGAATGAAAACAAACCGACCGATGAAAGCGAAACTGCTCTCCGCGGTGTTTATTTTTGGGAGTCTTGCGTACGGCCTGCATCTGCGATCGGCTTTTTTTATACGTCACAAAGCCGGGCTTTTAAGTGCCGGTCTTGGCGTTCTCGTTTTTCACACCGATCGCACGATCCATCCATCGATCGCGTTCATTGACACTGCGATGATAAGGGGGCGTTCCCCGGAATTGGGAACGGCAGGGAGCGCCCTTACAACGCATTCCCTTAAAAAGGCAGTCAAGCTTCGTTTCCACGAACCTTTTACAGACTTACATCACATGGTTTTCACAACACGTTTCCCGCAATTTTATAAGTTTTCCATTGGAAGCCAAGTAATAACTAATGTACAATTTTGTATTATTCAATTACAACCGGAACAACATTTTACTTAGGGAATCTTTACTGTACCTTAACAGGAAGTGCTACTTAAATTGCAATTGCAGGAGTAATTGGATGTTGACTTACTAGCAGGGTCAACAGAAATTACAAGGATATGCAACTAAAATTACATTAAGATGTAGAATGTAATTGCTACAGCCGCAGAAACTTAATAAAATTCTGAAACATTCTCTTTTCCTAAAAACCTTCAAGTTTACACAAAAAATTGATTCAGATTTAGACAGCCAATCTACATTTTAAGCGGTTTTAGACATTTAAACATTTTATAGAATCGGAACATTAAAAGTAAAAGTTTCTTTTATCAGCAGAATGCTTCTATGGTAGTAATAGAATAAGATTTTGAAAAAATCTTCGTTTTTGACTTTTGAACTGTGGACCAAGTTACAAATAACTATAAAACACATTATAAATATGCGAATAAAATAAGAAAAATAAATAAACAGCGGTTTAGTATGTTTATTTTAATATAAATATAATATAAAATATAATATAATACGTTACAAAATTAACCTATTTCGCATATCTGGCAACGCCGGACCCAACTAGCAAAGGCAAAAACTGATATCTAATGCACCCACCAATTCTTAGCAATTTCAAACACCTTAGGTGCACGTACACTAATCTATTATTTCCTTTCAGATCATGTTGTCAGTGGAAATATTTTCTATCGTTATCGATAGACAATATTTAAGTGGGATTTTTTCAGATTCAAGCCTACTGCCACACTAATCGATAGTCGCAAAAACTGTCGATGACTCTCCACCACTAGTAAAATTTGCTAGGAAAAACGAAAACGCGAAAAATGAAAACGCAATACAGAAAGGCAAAATTGAAGTGAAACCAAGTGCAACAACGACGGAGCAAAAGGTGCCACAAACGAAATACTAAACAAATAATAAAAACCATCGAGTGTGCTAGAAAATAAACCCCCCAGCAAGTCAAGGCTCCCCACAAAAGAAAAGAGAGCCATAAAAATCGATTCTTCAAAGAAGTCGCACACTGCGTGTGAGACTTTTTTCGCGCGGGCGGTGGAGCCTGGCGTTGCTTTCTGCCAATTAAGTTTGGGGAGGCCTCGCAAAGTCTATGTTTTAAATTGCCAGGGGCTTTGGAGGGTTAATATATACCTGAGCAGACTGAATACCTGCTGGTCTCTGTGTGTGTGTGTGAGTGAGCAAGTGCGAAAAGAATTCATCTGTATGTATTTATTATTTTATTTGCACAACAACCCTGAAAATCGGACAGGACACTCGAATCATAATCTTAATTAGCTAATTTCCAGTAAATATTTGAGTGTGTCTCGCGTAAATAACGGAATGCCAGCACATGACAATAAAACGTGTGTCTGTGTGCGTGCGTGTGTGTTTGTAGTAACAACAAGGCAAAAAGCAAAAGCAAAACAAAGTGAATGACAAACGGCGAGAATGAAATGGAAATCCACCCCCCGTCACCCACCACCCTCCTTTTACTGTTAGAAGTGCGCCTGTGTGCGTGGCGCTAATTGAACTCACACAATATATATAATTTATTTAAGTTGTTTTTTTTGGCGCTCCACAAAGCCACATATTTGTGAGTCAGCTTACGACTTCCACCTGCCTTCCAGATTGCGTGCACACAACTCCCGCGAGGACAACAAATAACCAGCAACTAAACATAATAAAAAGAAGCAGCACAGCAGGAGGAGAAGGAGCTAACCACACCTCCCGCCCCCGCGATTGGTGTCCCAATCGCCCACCCGCATCCTGCACTCCAAGTCCATCTGAAGCATCTGCAACATCCGCATCCACGATGTCAAGTGATAAGATCAAAGTCGCCGTAAGGGTGCGACCCTTCAATCGCCGTGGTAAGTGCAGATTTCCCCGGCTCAGATAATCCCTGCACTGGGAAAAATATTGTCCAAAACAATAGACAAAAGTTTTTTTTATCCTTAATTTAGTAACCTATTATTTGTTATATTTTATTTATGCACTGATTTTCCAAATTAATTTATAAATTTTTAAATAAGTAGATTTTCTTGCTGAATTACACCGAAATATTATTAGTTTAAGTGATATCAGTTTCAAACTTAAAAGTTAACCCGAGTTTATTAAAATATATTATTGTTCAAAACTGAAAGATTACGATGGGGAACCACAAAAATTACTACAGGAAATAGATATTTGTAAACAAAAAAATCTTTGTGTGACTATTATTTAGGCTTTCATTCACTTGATAAATGTTTTAAGTTGATTTTAAGTTGAAAATTGTTTATCAGGGCTATACAAATGTGCAGAGAAGATCTATCGCTTCCCAAAATTCATAAGGAGTTGCCTTGAGTAGCCAGAACTTTCCATTTTACTTTCCACTTTTCCGACATTGTTTCTGAACAATACCTGGCACTGCAGTTGCCTGCAATCAATAATGCAAACAACCAAGCAGAGACTGTTTTTTTAGGCTAACGAAATTTACATGGGCTTCTTCGCTTCCTTTGAAATACGGTTTCGTTTTTCCACTGCTGCGCCAGCGGATTTTTCGCTGGGTTTATATGTATAGTATGGCATAGCATAGCATAGCATACTACCTACTGCAGCGACTACCTACGGGATGGTCCCTGGTCGTCTGACAAACGATTTTCGTTTCCAGCTAATTTCGCGTTTCCCACTGCAGCCATGAAGTGTTGCAAGTGCAAAAAAAAACAAGACAGCTATAACAACTACAGCGCAGTCAGCGTTTCCAATGTCAGCACTGATCATTCATTTGGCTTATCCATGACTCACATTTACGGCGGAAACGAAGGATGGCAGCGGAAAAAGGGGCTACACGACCAGATGCCATTTGCCAAGCATACAAATATACATATGTGCCTGTGCGTGGGGCAAGGTCCGCTCGGAATCCCGCTTTATTGATTGAATGGCAAACGTTCTCCAATGATTGCACATTTGTTTATATTTACATAAATTATAGAAACAGTTTCATTTACAGTCACATCACTCCGTTTCAAAAACGATTAAGGGAGATTTTAACTTGAAATTATTACATTTAAAATAATAGACCCTACAGATTATATGGGGCAAGGTTCGGTTGGGCTTACGCTTAATTGATTGAATAACAAGGGTTCTTAATAACTGAGTTAAAACCAATTTTATTTATAGTTACACTTTATCAGATGCATTTTAATATATTTAGTACTCTTTATTTCCCCGTTCTGTTGTGTTTGTTATTTGTAAAAATAATTAATTGTGTTAGTAAAAGCTTTAGTGACTTATATATTGGCAAACAAACAACAACTCCTAGTATATCGATCATAATTTGTCACTACCAATATTGTGTTTCCGAAGAAGGAGAACGCGTAAACTTAGTAACCACATTTATTTTTAGGCCTTTGACTGTGTTTCGATGTTGTATGTTGTCATGTTATTCGCTTGTTTGCTAAACGGCCTGATGCGTTGACTGTTTTTGTGACTGAAGGGAGTAGTCGTAGAGTCCCAGAGTGTCTGCGATAAGCAGCGCAGAAACGTTATCAGGCCTGTTAAAAGCGTTTATTTTGCGATACCAAGTTACACATGAAGTGCTTGGCATTAGTCAATCGTGGGCAACTTATTTGGGCCATGTCCGTAACTAGTGACCTCTCCGTGTTGAGCTGGCCAGCAGAGCGTAAAATGAAAACAGAAAAGGCAATTTCAAACGCAAAGACACTCCAAAGACAGAGCCAAAGGCAGTCGAAACAAGCTTGAAATGAAGTCACAGCAGAGTTACTTTACTTCTTACCGAAAAGCTTAACCTGTTTTCACTCTGCCAGTGTATGTATGTTAATTTCAGCGCTGGACAATAGCGAAGAGAAAACCGTTTGAGGTTATACGGAGTCGCTAGCTATCAAATCAACTGACCAGAACTACAAATGAGACCATCAAATAATTTATGGCACGCCTTCGTCACTTTTTGAGGCAATGGCAACGGCAACGGCAGCGGCCAAGACATGTAAACCAGGCGATAGGGTCAGGTCTGCTCCGTCCTGTGCTGTCCTGTCCTGTTCTGGGTCCTTTGAGGCTTTCATTTCCATGTCATGTCACGTTCTCGGCTCTGTAACATAAAGCGGAACGGAAGTTCCAAAGGCCAGGCAGCACACCAGGATATGGCTGTACATACTATACCGACTTGTGTGTGGGCCCAAATGTGTCTGCCCGTCTGGGTTTGGCTTTGACGTCGCTGTTTTTCCCCTTCCTCTGCATGTTTTGTGTGCTATATAGTAGTATGCCTTGCCATTTCGCCGTTCTCTGCCATTTGGATCCGTTCCGTTTCGTTCGGAGTGAATGAAGTATGCGAAGGACAAAGGGGAGGCATCGGAACCGAAATATTTCCACGATTTATTAGCTGGCACTTTTTTGTGTAAGCCAGCCAGGATGAATGGAATAATCAGCCTGATAAGGTCACCTCGTTTGGACATATTTAATGCATCGTTTAGTGAATAAAATATTCAAATGATAAATAAATATGATTGCAAGGCATATGCCAAATCTTATTAGTGTGGCATTTCTACCAACTGTTTATCATCCTAATTGAGCAGCTTTTAAATATGTAAAATATAATAGAATTTACATTTTTAATACCACTTCCAAATCAGCAGTTCGTATATCGCTTGTGTAGGAAATATTTAAATGATAAGTAGCCATAAACAAACATAAGCAAAATAAATATTTGAATTTGTGTTGTAACTGCACGTTATCAGAGCTCTGCATTCTTTAAATTATATAAAAAATGTGCAAATCGGAATACAATTTTTTTATATTTGTCAATATCTCCTAAGCGGTCTCAGAAAGTAAATGTACCTACAATATTTTTTTTTATTTTGTAGAATATTCAATTAATAATACTTGTTTCCAATAACTTATTAAATCTAATCAGCAGGATTTTAAAATCTCATAACAATCTCAGCTTGATAATGCCAAGGGCAACCAAAATTTGTCCCGAAGGCTATCTAATCGCTTATTGTTTTATTGCTTTTGAAATATTTATTACATGGGCGGCTTGGGCAACTCAGTTTCCTTTCTGTTTAAGAATGTTTACAATTTAATTGAAAGGTTCTCCCTATTGAGATTATAGTGGCATTGGCGTTTTATACCTAAACATGCACATTTATCGCCCCTCGCTCTCTACGAATCCATTTTCGCACTCATGTACGAAAAACGCAACACACAAGCTTTTGTGTGCTATGTGCAGGGTATAGCTAAAGTATGAAATAAATTGTTTTTGCCACTTTGAACTCGTTATCACCCCAACCGCGGAATAAATGCGAAATTATCTCAATTTCACACATAACACATAAATATATTCCGGAACCGAGGGCTAAAAGTGATTTTGTATACTTTCAGAAATCGAACTGGGTACAAAATGTATCGTGGAGATGGAAAAACAGCAGACGATACTGCAGAATCCGCCCCCACTGGAGAAAATCGAAAGGTAAGATGCTATCCAATTCCACATTGCCAAAGAGGCAGTTTGAATTGTAATGTGTTATTTAATCAGCCTGCTTGTCCGTTGCACAACCAATTAAATTATATTGAAGTTTATGGCCACACTTGCATTATAAAATGTTTACTTAATACCTTCTCACCCCTCTTTTATAACAGAAAACAACCAAAGACATTTGCATTCGACCACTGTTTTTACTCATTAAACCCCGAGGACGACAACTTTGCGTCCCAGGAGACAGTGTTTGATTGCGTGGGACGTGGAATTCTGGATAATGCATTCCAGGGCTATAATGCATGCATATTCGCATACGGCCAGACAGGTAAGTTTCAGCCCGAATGATTCACCATTTTCACGTATTTAATTAATCATTTATTCACTTTTTTAGGCTCTGGCAAGTCCTACACGATGATGGGCTCCCAAGAGAGCAAGGGCATCATTCCGCGTCTGTGTGACAAGCTCTTCTCAGCCATAGCCAACAAATCCACACCGGAGCTGATGTACAAGGTGGAGGTGTCCTACATGGAGATTTACAACGAGAAGGTCCATGATCTGCTCGATCCCAAGCCGAACAAACAGTCACTTAAGGTGCGCGAGCACAATGTTATGGGTCCCTACGTGGACGGATTGTCACAGCTGGCCGTGACATCCTACCAGGATATCGACAATCTCATGACGGAGGGCAACAAGTCGCGTACGGTGGCCGCCACAAACATGAACGCAGAGTCGTCGCGCTCCCATGCCGTCTTCTCAGTGGTCCTCACTCAGATACTCACGGATCAGGCGACAGGAGTCAGTGGAGAGAAAGTTTCCCGCATGTCCCTGGTGGATTTGGCTGGATCCGAACGAGCTGTAAAAACTGGAGCCGTTGGCGATCGTTTGAAGGAAGGTTCCAACATCAACAAGTGGGTGAAATTAGTCAATAATCTTGGTTTGCATTGGTTTTCACCGGTTATGCAGGTCATTTGTAATGCATTTGAATTCAATGATAAAGCTGAACACCCGCATTGCAGTGACTGCACTCCCGGTGTGAATCAATCTAATTAAGGTTCTGAGCTAATCTTGTACTTGTTCCAGATCTCTAACCACGCTGGGTCTGGTAATCTCCAAGCTGGCCGATCAATCCAACGGCAAGAAAGGCGGCAATGACAAATTCGTGCCCTACCGCGACTCCGTGCTCACCTGGCTGCTGAAGGACAATCTGGGCGGCAATTCCAGGACCGTGATGGTGGCCACCATCTCACCGTCGGCGGACAACTACGAAGAGACGCTGTCCACGCTGCGCTATGCGGATCGGGCCAAGCGCATTGTGAACCATGCTGTGGTCAACGAAGATCCCAATGCCCGCATCATTCGCGAGCTGCGACACGAGGTGGAGACGCTTAGGAGTATGCTGAAACATGCCACTGGATCTCCAGTGGGTGATGTCCAGGACAAGCTGGCCGAGAGCGAGAACCTGATGAAGCAGATATCGCAGACCTGGGAGGAGAAGCTGGTTAAGACAGAACGCATCCAGAACGAACGGCAGCAGGCGCTCGAGAAGATGGGCATCAGTGTGCAGGCTAGTGGCATCAAGGTGGAGAAGAACAAGTACTACTTGGTCAATTTAAATGCCGATCCGTCCCTTAACGAGCTCCTGGTCTACTACCTAAAGGTAAGTCCCAATTGAAAACCTATAGAAACGGTTTAATTTATTCCCTCTGTTTCCAGGAACGCACGCTAATTGGTGGACGCAGCATCAGTGGCCAGCAGCCGGATATTCAACTGTCTGGTCTGGGCATCCAGCCCGAACACTGTGTGATTACCATTGAAGACAGCGGGCTATATATGGAGCCAGTCCAGGGAGCCCGTTGCTTTGTCAATGGATCGGCAGCCGTGGAGAAAACTCCGCTTCAGAACGGCGACCGTATCCTGTGGGGCAACCATCATTTCTTCCGCGTCAACTCGCCGAAGAGCAACAACACCAGCATGTGCGCTTCAGAGCCTCAGACGCCGGCGCAACTGATTGATTACAATTTCGCACGCGATGAGATTATGCAGAACGAGCTGAGCAACGACCCTATCCAGACGGCCATTGCTCGGCTGGAACGTCAGCACGAGGAAGATAAGCAGGTGGCGCTTGAGAAGCAGCGGCAGGAGTACGAACGTCAGTTCCAGCAGCTCCGGAATATATTGTCGCCCAGCACACCGTATGCTCCCTATGCGCCGTACGATCCACTGCGCATGGGCAAGATTACACCGAATACTCCCACATCGCAGATGCGAGTGGAAAAGTGGGCTCAGGTAAACCGATATCCCTATGCACCTCCAACTCCATTTTGTTAACTAACTTTGGGTTTTAGGAACGAGATGAGATGTTTCGGCGCAGCTTGGGTCAGCTTAAAACTGATATAATGCGGGCCAATTCGCTGGTGCAGGAGGCCAACTTCCTGGCAGAGGAGATGGAAAAGAAGACAAAGTTCTCGGTTACCCTGCAGATTCCGCCGGCCAACCTGAGTCCCAACAGGCGACGGGGCGCCTTTGTCAGTGAACCCGCCATTCTGGTGAAGCGCACAAATTCCGGCAGCCAAATCTGGACAATGGAGAAGCTGGAGAACAAGCTGATAGACATGCGCGAGATGTACCAGGATCACAAGGAGCGCGTTTTGAACGGACTGGTATGTTGACATCGATTCGATCCTTTTCTCATCCACCTGTTGCCATTGTGCTGCGTACTAACCATTTATAATTGTATCGATTCACACACGCATTCAATTAACCCCTGACTACAGCCCCTTATAGAGCCATTCTCAGACGACGAGTATGATGACAAGGTAATTAAGACACCACACCCCCACCACCCTTAAACATGAACACCACACACGTCTAAACTATGATGTAGCTAGTATTGTTTGGGAACCCCTAGCCTAAAGCTAACTGATCTCGGATTTCCGCAGGAGGAGGACAGTGCCAAGCCGCAGGATCCGTTCTACGAGTCGCAGGAGAACCACAATCTCATTGGCGTGGCCAATATATTCCTGGAGGTTCTTTTCCACGACGTTAAGCTGGATTACCACACGCCGATCATCAGTCAGCAGGGCGAGGTTGCTGGTCGCCTGCAGGTGGAGATCGAGCGTATTGCCGGACATATGCCGCAGGATCGCATGTGCGAGTCGGTTTCGGAGTCATCCGGAGATTCGCGGGATGAGTACGACGACCCGGTGGATCCCACATCCAATCAGATCACCTGCCGAGTGACCATCAAGTGCGCCAGTGGCCTGCCGTTATCGCTCTCGAACTTCGTCTTTTGCCAGTACACTTTCTGGGGACACCAAGAAATGGTTGTCCCGGTCATCAATGCCGAATCAACGGCCCACGACCAGAACATGGTCTTCAAATTCGAGCACACCCAGGACTTTACGGTCACCATCAACGAGGAGTTCTTGGAGCACTGCATCGAGGGAGCGCTGTCCATCGAGGTGTGGGGCCATCGTAGTGCTGGCTTCTCCAGGACAAAGGGCTGGGAAGTGGAGCAGCAGCAGGCCAAGGCCCGATCCCTGGTCGATCGCTGGGCGGAGCTGTCGCGCAAGATTGAGCTGTGGGTTGAAATCCACGAGCTGAACGACAACGGAGAATACTCACCGGTGGAGGTGACCAATCGCAACGAGGTCCTGACCGGCGGCATCTACCAGCTGCGTCAGGGACAGCAAAGGCGGGTGAATGTGCGGGTAAAGCCGGTTCAAAACTCGGGCACCCTGCCAATCATCTGCCAGTCAATTGTGAATGTTGCAATTGGCAGCGTGACGGTGCGATCTCGGTTGCAGCGACCACTTGATTCGTACCAGGAGGAGGATCTCACAGTGCTGCGGGAGAAGTGGAGCGAGGCGTTGGGACGAAGACGGCAATACTTGGACCAGCAAATCCAGATGCTGATAAAGAAAGAAGAGAAGAACGAGCAGGAACGCGAGCGCGAGCTTAGTCTGGTGCATCAGTGGGTTTCGCTGACGGAGGAGCGAAACGCGGTATTGGTACCGGCTCCTGGTTCGGGCATTCCCGGAGCACCCGCCTCTTGGGAGCCACCGTCGGGAATGGAGCCCCATGTGCCCGTGCTCTTCCTCAACCTGAATGGCGATGATCTGTCGGCGCAGAACACCAACGACGAGCTATCAATTGCCGGCATCAACTCCATTTTGTCCAAGGAGCATGGTCATAAGTTCTACACACTGCAAATCCTGCAGCATCTGGACAAGGATGTGTGCTGTGTGGCCAGCTGGGACTCTTCGATGCACGACAGCCAGGCTCTGAACCGTGTTACTGAGGCCAACGAGCGCGTCTATCTCATTTTGCGCACCACAGTGCGTCTGTCGCATCCGGCTCCCATGGATCTTGTTCTGCGCAAGCGTTTAAGTATCAACATCAAGAAGGGCCAGACGCTGACCGATCGTCTGAAGAAATTCCGGCTGGTGCGGGGCGAGAACGCCATCTGGCAGAGCGGTGTCACCTACGAGGTGGTCTCGAACATTCCAAAGGCCTCAGAGGAGCTGGAGGATCGCGAGTCGCTGGCCCAGTTGGCTGCCAGTGGAGATGATTGCTCGGCGAGTGACGGCGAAACCTACATAGGTGAGTCCCCTGACATCACTTATAATGCTAAGCGGATTACTGATATCTTAATCTTGCAGAGAAATACACTCGTGGCGTTTCGGCGGTGGAGAGCATATTGACCCTGGATCGCCTGCGGCAGAATGTTGCGGTCAAGGAGCTGGAGACGGCTCATGGACAGCCGCTGAGCATGCGCAAGACCGTCAGTGTGCCGAACTTCTCGCAGGTAAGGACGAGTCCCGATTGGCAACCCCATCCCGCTCATCCCATTGAGCCGCTGCTGCTGCTGCGCCGCTTCCACAATTCGTCGCTGCCGCCGCCGCTGCTGAATTTTGTGCTTCCACTTACTCACCTAACACACTCGAGCAAAATTAACCAAGAACATCTGACTAAACGCAAATTCTTTCTCTTTTCACACTTTTTTCTATGCGCTTTCACCAAACTAACCCCCAATAATTTGTGTTTAACCACCGATAACAATGACAAAATTAACCAAATCCGAAATTCGGCGCGCACCTCCTGCAATTTTGAATTCCCCTCTATGTGTGTGTGTGTGTGTATTGGTATTATCCTGTCTTTATGTTTATGCTGTGTACGTGTGTGTGTTGCCCCAAAACGCTTCTCACTGCGCACATAGGCGGTCAAAGACACCACCAATACCGGGAGTGTAAGTAACTAGTATCCTCCTTTCTGTTTCCTGTATTCTGTACTCTGTTTCCTTGTATCCTGTGCCGCGCACTGTACATTAAGCTTTAGTAGTTGGAGTTTTCTTCAGTTCCCTCTTGACTATTCTACTACTAACTATCTTAAGAACCGTTTGTGTGCGCCCTTCAGTTCGCCATTTCCGTAAACGTTGGTTTTGTTCTTATTTTTATCTTCATTTATTTTTCGTTTTTAATTCGACCATTTTTATTTCATCCTGTTGAATAACATTTGTTCTATAAAAAAAAAACGTTCGAATACGAAATTTATGATGCAAGCAACTCATAAACAAACTTACGCAGATTATGCGCTTCGATGCATCGATGGAGTCGCTGCTGAATGTGGGACGATCCGAGTCCTTTGCCGATCTCAATAACAGTGCGCTGGGCAACAAGTTTACGCCAGGTGAGCGAAAAATGGGTATAACAACTATGGTGAATTCTAATATCTATATCATTCAGCAGGCCACAGTCCAGCAGGAGCAGGCGGAGTCATTCGGAATCGCCACAGCTTTGGCGGCAAAGGTAGCAGTGATGACTCGCCCGGAAAAGCCTTTGGCATTGGTGGGTATTTAGTTGGTCCAAGCGATTCCGTAAACCCAACAATTTTCTCTATATACTCACCATTAATTTTTGAGCAAAAATGTTGAAACTATAATCCATATAATCGAGTTTTTAAATCCACTTTACTATATTTAACTAAGTATTTCTGCATATGCTTATGCGCAGGCAAAATTTTATACAACCTAGTTGAAGCCAAGCTCAAGAGCAAGGGATTTATCTTTGTTTCATGTTATTGATCTACGATATAATCCATAAAAATAGTAGATTACTTTGTACGTTCAGCAATTCGTTACTTGTAGCTGTACTTAGTGAACATAAAACTGACTTAAACTTACTGGCAACAAGATAAATCCTTTCCAACTGTTTGTTTACTTACGCTTTCTTCATGCTCAAGAGCAACCACCCTAAGGCAATAGTTTCCAACTCTGTGAACTGTCGCATTGCTTAGTTAATCTTTCAAAACCTAATTTGTTTGCTTTGCTTTGATGCAACACCTGCAGCAACCAAGCAATTAGCAAAAGCAACCGCATTAACTCGATCTGAAGACTCGAGCGATTCTTCGTCTTGATGCACACGACTGTTCCACATTCCATTGCTTATCATATAAATTGACATGCATCCACGAAAACATGAACCATTCCGAACCAAAGCCCACATAGCTTATCGTACTTACTATATGGTTTCTCACATTGTCCAACTCTTTTCTGTGTTTTCAACATAACTAAATATATACGAAATTCCACGGGCAACAGGCTCAATATCTCTGCTGTCAGGTAAAGGCCAAACTTATGCCCAATTCAAATCCGAAGGTGCATTCTTGATTGCTATGCATTGATTGTTAGTTGAGTTTAAGTTTGTCTGTCTCTCACAACCCATCATCTCTACACCTACTCATCCATAGACATGATTCTCTCATTAATCCATGACCCCACATGAAAGGGATTGATTTGTGCCCCATTTAGAAGCGTTTACATGTAGTTTTGTGTTAGTTATGTTTGCTGGTAAATCTGTCTTCAAATCATATCCAAGACTCTCTCTCATCCAACCAAATTCGAGACATCGCGATGGAAATCAGTTGTACATTCATCACCTGGACATTCCATCCACTCCATTCCAGCCACCCATGCAATCCGGTGCACAATTCACAAAGCAGCAAAGCACACAGCACGAGATCTTAGCACGAGCCGCGTATCTGTAGAGTTTATTTACCCTAGAATCTAGACCTTTATTTTTGTTTTCCATTGGTGTTTCTTTAGTATGTTGCTGGGTATGCGAGTTAGTCGCATTCCCCGCTAGTTTGATCACTCATCGAAGTCTGTAAATTGCATTGTAACTAAACATAACACATAATCATTATCTTCCCCCTCCCCCAAATGTGGAATGCAGCGCGTCCAACATTTTTGAATCTCAATTTGAACTTGAACACATTGAGAATTGCGCCAACAAAACGTATGTGGTTTGTCTAGCTCTAAGCGAAGAGTTTTATCTGCAAAGAATCAGTATATTGACCATGACATTCTGATATTTCCACAGCTTCCCCAGCTACAAGCAAGCTGCTGGGCATGCGCATGACCACGCTGCACGAGGAGCCTCTGGGTGGGCATAAATCCCTGGACGAGGAGCCGGAGGACAGCTATAGCGACTCGGAGTACGCCGCCGAGTACGAACAGGAGCGGCAGCAGAACAAGAGCCTGGCCACGCGGTCCCGCCTCACGGCTTCCAAGACCATGGACTCATTCATGGACGTCAGCAGTCATTCGAATCAAAACTACTTGAGCTACACGTCCAGTGCCAACACAAACATGAAGCATCTGACTGGTCTGGCCACGCTGAGCATGAGCTCTTCCACCAGCAGTGGCTACGGTTCTCAGGCTGTCTCCTGCAATAATCTGAGCAACGAGGACATAGCTTCTATGCGTTCCATGAGCATTGATGAGACGCCAGGTGAGTTATTACTCGTTGATAGTTTCTAACAGGTGATTATTATTAATTTACCCCTTAGATTTCGATCGAGTCAACTCGAATTCGCCACCGAACCGGCAGGCACGAGTGAATCCCTTCCTCAAGGACATGCCCAAAGCCAAAACACAGGAGCAACCAGAACCGCAGGCCAAGCAGCTGCAGGAGACCTTCACGCATCCGTTGGAGCAGCTGGAGTCCCGGGAAAACGCACAAAGTGACGAAGATGAGCGCGAGCAGCTGCCAAAGAACAATAACAACAACGTGGAAATGGTCAAGGAGCCGGAGCAAATCTCCAGACAAACGGAGCTGGAGGATGCTGAGCCACAACCCGAATCACAAATAGAGCTTGCCACAGACAATCAGAACGGCAACAGGTCATCCGATGAGCTGAGCCACAGCTCCGAGGAGCTGCTCGAAGGCGATGGCATCGTCCGGGAGGAGCTGCCCGCTGGAAAGGTAGTGCGGCGCAAGAAGTCAAACACCCAGCCTCCGAGCAATGGCAACAGCAATAACAACAATAATAACAGCACAAGTCAGGCGCCGCGCATCAATCATCGGGCATCGGTGGCCAAAATGGAAGGTCTGGCCGCGTACATGGACTCTAGCATCATGTCCAGCAGCACAGAAGTCGATGGTGATTATCTTATTAAATAATAAAACAAGCTCCAGTTCCAAATTGTCTAATGGCATATTTGCATACCCAATTTTTTCAGACGAAAGCAAAGATGTGGAAGTGATCCTGCCCGATTGGATAGTGGTGGGCGAGTCGGTGTTGATCCGACCGTACAATACCAGTGGCGTAATCCGCTTCGTGGGCACCACGGAGTTCCAGCCCGGCGCCTGGATCGGCGTCGAACTGGACACACCAACGGGCAAAAACGACGGCAGCGTGAAGGGCATTCAGTACTTCCAGTGCAAGCCCAAGCACGGCATGTTCGTGCGCTCCGACAAGCTGATGCTGGACAAGCGCGGCAAGGCGATGCGAGCCTACAAGGCCGCCGAGAAGAGCAACAGCATCAGCAAAGGTGAGTTAGATGGCATTGGAGATAAGTATTATTCACTGATATATATTGTTTTTGCAATGTAGAGATGAGTACCTCGATGACTGGGTCGATGACACGCTCGAAGAGCCGCGGCGATTCGCTAAACCTCTCGGCGCGCAAATGATTGTACCCCAAGTGTTCGCATCAGTTGCAGCGTTGGACTAATTGCAGGCAATCGACGGTGGCCACCAGTGCGGCAACCAGCCAGACGGCGACCTGCCACAGATTGCGTGCAACCAGCGGCGCTGCAGATGCGAACAGTCATGGCAAGAAGTGCTATGCCAATCGACGCTCGACGGCCTTTTAAGGCCGCCACCCAGGATGACAATGTCGAGGACGACGGAGGAGGAGCAACGAACAATGCGGAGCATAATCCACATGCCAACCATATTCTAGCTTACTTAACTATTCTCACACCATGCCGCAAATGAAATGCCGTACACTTAACCCCACGCTTCTCTAAGTAGTTTAAGGCGGTGTCTACAGCAGAACTAATTACTAATCTAGCTAAACTAAACGAAACGAATCGAAACTAAACTAAGCCGGGCAGTCGTTCGCGTAGTTGCAATACCTCGAAACCTTGGGCGAGATCGTAAAATTTAGCGACCCTTTGATTAATCTATGTGTGTATTAAGGCACTTCTGATTCCATTGTTTTGTGTTCGTGTAGTTAATTGTCGTTTATTGCTTTTCGATTTTTGAATGAAGCGCTTTACTGATATATATTTTTGTAATGGTTCTTTGCCTTTAGTTTAGTTCAATTGTTTTTGATATCAATGTGACTTTATGAGCTTATATTTTTAATTGTTATTGACTATATTCAATATATAAATCATTTGTATATATTTATAATTAAGATCTTGCAATAATTTCTTCTCCATGTTTCCTTTCCTGAGCTCATATTCTGTTTAGCGCATTTATATACAATTACCAATACAATACAATGTTAGTAATAATGAGAGCAACATATTCTATAGAGCTGCGTCCAAGCAATTGAAGCCTCCTAAGATGATCGCATCTTGGAACTTATTCCCCGATTAAGACGCTTCGCACCGGCGCAGTTAATCTGTAAATTGTATTATTTTGATGTGATGTATTTATAATTTCCCTTTATATATGCATATATATAAATAAAATTGATTTTATCATATATGTACCTCATTAATTATGATTTCTTTTATGTTATCACCCCGTCCAAAAAGTGCAATATAAGTGTTAGGATCTTTAAGTTGTATTTATCAATGTTGAAGGTTGTGCGACTATGTTTGTGAGGCGTTTTAAGTAACATTAACTGAACACCGAGCCACAAGCTGGTGTTTGTCCAAAAAAGCAAGAAAGCAATAATTGCATTGAATATTCAATTTTATGTTAAGATACTTTAATAATCGTACACGAAAAGGATTAAGTGTGGTCCCAAGAAAAAGTGCCGAAAGAGCATGGAAATGTGAATGATTAAATCGGGCACCGGCTGACGAACGTTTGTACGTAAAACCGGAAACGTATCCATCCATCCATCCAACCAACCAACATCCAAAGCACTCCAAAACTGAGTCTGAGATAAATTGCAATTTAAAAACAAACAATAAGAGCGATTTACACTTAGAAAAACCCAAAAAAGGAAACTGAAACTGAAATCCAACAGGAAACAGTTGGGACCCGTCAAAAGTCAAAACCCAACTGGAAGATCTACAGCCATTCATCCAGTGTATACAAACATAATTATACACCACTTATATATATATTAGGTATATATTTTCGAACTGTTTTTCTACTTGCGTAAAAGCGAAAAGCAACTACCAAAATATACTTGAAAATACGTCCAAAATTTAAAATTCAAGGTCAAGATACAACTACGATATATACTTAACACTGCATGGATATTCATGAATATAAATATAAATGGCATATTTACCAATGATAATCCTAACTGAAACAGAATTATTTAAATATTGAGTGCTCCCTGGGGGATTCCCAGATGCTAAATCCCAACCAGGGGGCATTTGCTGAGTATGTGTGTGCAATTTTGTAGACGCCATCGGTTGAGCATTGTAATTCGTAATTAATTTAATCACATGAATGTACATAGTGGGGCATTATTACCGGCAAAATCACCTCAAATTAACGCATTTAACTAGCGCAAATAATGGTCAACTAGAGGTTGATTGAGTAACGTAACGAAACCCCAATAGAAAAACGAAAGTTAGCAGCACATTGGGCTTTATTGTAAAATAGATCGAGATCCATAGTTGTAGACAGAGTGCATTGCAAAGAAATTAAGTAGCCGTAGAGATCGATTGGAACGCCGACAAATTAAATCGTACCTTGACGTTATTAAAGAATTAATCATATTTTTGTGCAATCTAGTGCAGTTCTCACGCAATCAGCCCAGCAAATAAAATAGTTTGCCATTGCATATAGCCTCTAGCGTAACGGAATGTTAGGCACACACATATTATATGGGATATAGAATCGGTAGATGGCCTTCAAAGCAGTTTACTTGTAAGTTTGCGCACTCTTAGAGCTTTTAGCACGGTCAACGAATAAATGTTATTACACCTCAATTATAGATCGACTCCATCAGCCGTTAAATAAACTAACCAAAGAGTTCAGCCACGAGTTAATGAATAAACTAAACCATATGCTAGATCTGCTTTATCATGATACACAAACAGACGCACGAAGCTAAGCCATTGTTGATGAATTTGGTTCGGTCGTTTTGTAAGTGCAGATAATCCAGTTGAGTTCACTTCTCACTCGTAGTTGCAAATACAGATCAGATTAGTATACAACAAAAAATAGGTGTCAGCAGCGGAAACCATAAAGATAATTTTAGTAATTTACAATTGTTTTACTCCAAATTAAGTATTTTAATGCAAAACACGCCAGAGAAATTAAACAACAAATACACGCGTAATCAGCAAATTTGAACAACTTCAACAAAACAAAACCAAAAGAAAATATGAAATATGTACTTATATCTATAAATACAAATATACAAACATGCAATGGATATTTTTTCAATGGAGTCGGCTTTAATTGCACAGCTGGGGGTTGAATGGGGACTTGTTGCTGCTGGCTCAACAAGCACCTACAGCTTTATTAGCCCTGAACTCGACCTTCAGACCATCACAACTGGTTACATTTCGCAGGGCCAACACCTTCGTCCCAGAGGGCAGTGACAAATGAGGCTACTGGTTATTTTGAAGATGTGCATCTTCCAGTCGGAAGTGTTTTATTCATGAAAACAAATGGCAAAATTGTTATGTTAGTAGATAAATGCTTACAACACTTTTAGTTTACAGTTTACATAGTTGGTTATTGCTGGAGACCCTCTCACGGGAGAGCTCTTCGGTGAATCCCCTGGCCATGGAATGCAATTGTTCCACACCCTGCCTTACATCCTTATGTGATCACATGAAGACTATATCATTTAAATAGGATGTTCCGACATTCTATCTTTACAACTTGCTATATTTATATTTATACACACACAAAGTACACAACACACAGTTAATTGTTATTAGCTTTCCAAATGACTCGTTTGCGTTTGATTTGCTGGGTTTGTTTCATTTTGATTTGATTCCATTTCATTTGATTTGATTTGCACTAGCTACCCCGTCCGTCTCATCTTAGTATACACGGTCAGTGTATAGAAAATATATAATTCTAGTATTCGATATTTACAGTGTTGTTCTGATTTGAATTCGAGTTCCGTTCAGTCGGCGTTAGTCAGAATCTCTCAGTTGGTTTGGTCCCCATCCCGTTTCCCTGCTCCTCCAAATCTCGTCAGTGCTCGAAGGTCCATCGCTGGGACTCGCTGTTGGGATCGCATGGCGCCACCTGGGCGTCGTCCATGCTCTTGAGGCCCTGATGGTCCAGGCACAGGCCCGTGTTGCTGTGGATGATGTGCTGGCGCTCGTATCGCCACTGCTCGTTGAACTCGTCGTTCTCCATGCAGGGCACCATCACCACCCGGTACGGTGGGGACTCGCTGTGCTGCACCGTCGCACAGCTCAGCTCGTTGCGCAGCACTTGCGAGTTGGTGAAGGAGAAGAGCTGCGACTTCTGCATCACCTTTCCGCACGGATACAAGCCGGCATTATAGGGCTTCTCGTTGTTCTGCAACAGATCGTCCATGCATATGTTGGCGCTCACCGCGTGCACCTTGCCCCAACCCTGCACATCATGAGTGGGCACAAACTTCTCCGGATAGATGTTCTTCAGGTACCACTCGAAGCTCTTGCAGCGGAGCTTCTTGCGCAGCATCGTTCGGTGGGTCACATCGCCAATGTCTGCGTGGAACTTGAGGTCCGGCCGATTGAGGAAGAAGATATTGATGTACTCATCCATCCACACAAGAGCCATGCGGGCAGTGTTAATGCCGTGAGTGTCGCGATCATTGGGGAATCTGAAAAGAATTTAAATGAGCCTATTAGAATACGGCTGTAGATAATGTCAGAGATCAAAACAATGTGTTCAGATATCTTGTATATACGCTTTGAAGGTCAATTTTAGCATAGCAGCGGTTGAGGGTCTTCTAGTTAAAATATAGTTTCTTATATCTTACTTGTAAGGATGGAAGTCTCTGAATATGTGTCCCACGCGGGAGCAGGGAATCGTCTCGATGGTGCCGCCGCACTGCCAGATGCGGAAGGACATCTCCAGGTTCTCGCCACCCCAGCCGTCCATTTGCTCGTCGTAGCTTCCCACTTCCCAGAAGTATCGCCGATCCATGGCGAACAGTCCGCCGGCCATGGTGGGACTGTAGGCTGGACAGATCTCCCGCTCGTGCTTGCACTCGCGTCGCTGGCGCTGCTTCTCCCGCTCCGGCAGATTGATCCAGTCAAAGTGGCCGTTCCACTGGAATCCGCCCACCTGGAAGGACTTGTAGCCATTGGTGCTGTACTGGAAGTCGTTGGCATCGATGACATCGATGATGGGCACCAGGACGCTCGTCCGGGACTCCTTGATCCGCTGCAGGAGTGGCTCGCACCAGCCGATATTGCCCTCGCAGTGGGCGTCCAGGAATATGAGTACATCCCCCGTGGCGATTCGGGCTCCGGCCAATCGGGCACGAATCAGACCCAACCTGAAACGAGAGAGGCAAAAACTTTCTTTAGCAATGTGAAGGGCAAAACAAAACAAATTTATTGGGTCATCCGAAAACCTTCGATCGTTTGCCAAGCACGATTAACACCATCCTACATGGCTTCAACGGCGTGAAGTCATCAGAAAGTCTGCAAAGCTCGCGGGCTGGCGAGTGTAATGCACGCAGAAACCAAGTCTGGGAATTACAAAAAGTCAAGCCCAACACACATAATCGTAACTTGACGAACTGGTTTTCTCTTCATTTTTTTCAGTTTTTAGTTTTTGGTCTTTTGAGCGTTTGTCGGTTCTGGCCAAAAAGAAGATGCTCCATGTGCCTCCGACATGGCAAACAAGTTATTCAAATGAGTTCAAGCCGCCAGCGATTCGATTAGCTGAATTGCTGAACTTTTCCTAGCTGGCTGGTAATAATGACAGTAATCTAGGTGTTTTGTTTTCACTTCTTTGCACCTTGCCTAGTTATGAATTGAGAATTTATCTCAAAAAACTTAATTTACTATAGTATATACTAGGCAAGAAAATGTGTTAAAAATATGATAAGTGTTAGGAAATTGTATCTCATAAGATCGAATCGCTTGCTTTAACACATTAAATTTGCATATATCAAAGGTCATGTTAATAAATAAGCCGTTCTACTCGGTTTTAGATATAAACGCTATTGATATATTTGCGTCACTATCATAACTATTAATTATTATTAAGGCTTTTAATCTTTCAAACACACTTTGATAAGCACCTTTCACTTTTGTTAAGTTTTTACTCTCGATATAATAAACGTTAAACTCCACAAATTTCATGAATGTATGTATAATTTACAACAAATAGAATTTTGGAATATTGGTTGTACATATATTAACTGCATAATCAATTTATATTATCTCAATTTTTGTTGTATTAATTTATTCATGGAATCCACGTTGTAGAATATTATATATTTTCTTGATGAGGTTGGGGCCAGCACAAACATATAACTAAATGATTCATTATTGTCAAAATAGGTCGCTCAACTTGGATGTTTTTTATCTCTACGATCTTTAAGTCGAACATCAAAAATTTGTGACAACGTTTTACTAAAATCTTTTAATTAATTTAAAAAAAGATTTCCTATGAAAAAATGTTTAATCTAGATTGTAAAAGTTTCGGATGTTTTAAGTGAATTACTTTTGTTGGTTCCCCTTATCATCTGGTTAACTCACCGGTTCTTAAGCCGCAGCACAGTGACCTTGCCGGCGGGAGTCCTTGTGCGAACGTAGTAGTCCAGCTTGGCGCCGAGTTCCACATTATCGCTGCCGTCGTCCACCAGGATGATCTCCTTGAGGGCCTTCTCGTTGCAGGTGCTCAGAGTGCTGTGCACAGTTCTCAGGAGCACGGAGTAGGGTTCGTTGAAGAAGATGATGACCACACTGGCGCTGGGCAGGGATCCATCATCGTAGCGCTGCTTGGCACACAGGGGATTGCGGTGGTCACCGACACTCCGGTTGTAGGTCAACTGCTCGCTAAGCTCCTCGTTCAGGGCAATCTTCTTGTAGATGGCATCGCCTCGCTCCTTGGCGGCGCCCGAGAGATGCACTGCCACGCCCTGTTCGCCGAGACCCACTTTCTGTTTCTGGAGATCCAGCTGGATGATTTGTTCGTATGGCGACTGGGTGGCGGGTCGCGCAATCTCGTTTTCACTATCGCTGTAAGCTTCGAACCGGTCGCGTCCATGTCCGCGTAAAGCGGCCACCCGCGCAGGTGGGGCCACCTGCTCCTCCGGAGATCCATTCTGCTGCACTTTACTGTAGAGGATAAAGCACAGGGCGACCAGGATGAAGATGATAAGCTTGCCGTAGAAGGAACGGAACCGAGGCAGCATGTTGGGTTGGTTTTATATCTGCTGGTTGGGATTGGTGGGTGTGGGTTCTGGTTTGTTGGGTTATTGAGGTAGCCCTAGGTAGCTCCACGCAGAAGTGGCTCTCCAGCTCGGATCGCAAGCCTCCGAATGCCGATGGTTTGTCCACTACTCAATCATTTAGCTCTGCGTCGATGGCGAAAATACAGACACATATGTTTCGTGGCTTTATGTTCGCCCACAATTCCAGTTTCTTCTCGTTTTCCGTTGAGCGCCGCGCACCGCCGCTTTGTGGAGTGCCTTAAACTAGACTAAATGGAAATATTAATTCTAAGCGCGACTGCCACAACAATAAAAACAGCAACAATAAAAAAAAACCCAAAAAAACGTACTCTGCATGTTTTTTATACGCTGTTGCTTCTCTTCAGTGTGACCGCGCGAAAGCAAAATAAAGAAGTGCTAGCAAAAAGTGTGACCCGCCGCGGGTACAGTGGGCCAGAAAGGTAAGATTTGTAGCATAAACAAAGATAACATTCCAAATTAAATTTTAAAAACTATTTGGATATTCCCCCAACTGAATAATGATTGAGTTTTAGCCAGATGTTTCATACAATTTCAACTTTGATAGATTTTAGCATTCAACAACATCTAAGCTGATAAATTGTTGAAAATCAGAGTTGCCTATCTCTTTTCCTAATGAAGTCATGGCAGTACCTATAACAGTACTACCAAAAGCATTATTTACTACAAAATTAAAATAGGTTTTAGTTAAATACGTATTTAGTGAAATTTTTGTATTTTGTATTCCAGTGTGAGGTGGAACACTTGAGTAGTCAGGTTAGAGAATATGGAGTATAACTCGGATATACATTGAGCAAAGACAGTTTTGAACGAAATGTCTGGCAGCACGGGATAGTACTATTTTCGCAGCTCTGGCAGCACCATTTTTTCTGTTTGGTTCAGCGATAAGTCTAAATAATTTTTACCGGTTTTAATTTTAAGAGATAGGGCAAATTAAGAACTTATTTTTTTTTTAATCTAATTTAAAAAGAGTCAAAATATAGTTTGTCCCTTTAATGTTTTCGAAAAAAACCTTTGAAGTTTAAGTTCTGCCATCAGAAAAAATTTTTTTGATTCTTGTAAATACTTACCAAATATATAGTAAGAAAGCTAGCAATCAATCGGTAAATAAATTAATATTTACGAACAATACTCATTACTAGAGCATGATTAACTTGTCGGGCGCAGTAACTGGCATTATGGCTGGTTATTTTATGTGTGAACTTAAAATTCATAGTTATAGCCAACGAGCACGCCAAGCCCCCCTCCCTCCGCACATTCTGCCCTAGTTGTCACATCAATTACTTAAAAGAGAGGAAATTTAAATCAAATACTTCCTGCACTCGAGTACCGTTAAAAGCAAAAAAAAATGGAAAGGGACTGACCGACTGACTGCCGCGCACTTGACACTTTTGGCGGCACTTAATGCACAAATGGCATGTTCATTTGTTGTTGAAGCGAAACAAATGGGTTTCCTATTAAAAACTTGTTGCTACGCCTTTTGGCCCAAACATGCGACCACATGTTGCCAATGTCTGGCTTAAATCTCATTTTAATTCTTATTAAGTTTGGTTCTCATCGCAACTTTCATTTTGTAATGCTTCGAATTGATGCCAACAAGTCTGTCCCCGTTTTTCGGAGGTCTGTGATTAATTTACCTAATTAACGTACGAATCTTAACTGCGAGTTGGTGTTTTTTTAGTTTTTTTGAATGCGAGCTCTTGGGCCGCATAATTAATACGTTACGTATACGCATTGGTGTCGCTGCGGGAGGCGCCACAGGCCAGATCAGCGACCCAGCAGCCAAATTAAAGTTCAAAGTGCTCCAAAGAGGCATGGTAATTGGAGTTTTCGGAGTCGCCGCCTTTGTGGGAAGCAACCGTTGAGCCGCTGAAAGGTGGCAACTGTTTTGCCAATCTTCGCCAAAAACTCCCTAATGGCTTTGAGCGACAAAAACTAGGAAGGAAATAAATTACTTTGCAGTCTGGGCACAGTAGGATGGACCTGCTGCTTGGCGGGGGCCTTTGTTTTAGTTACCGAAAACCCGAAAGACAGACTAAAAAGAGGGGGACGAGATTTTGGAATCTCATTTCGTGTGCGACCTCAAAATACTAGTTTGTAAAAATGCAACAAATCCGGCATTGAAACAGATTAGTTTCTTTGGTCGAAAAAATTAACACCTCTTAAATTTGAAATACTCTTTTATTAACGCCACCGAAAATTATGCATTTTCAGCACATTTGTGAAATGCTTAATGGCCTGAGGTCGAATTAGTTGGCTCTTAAGTGTTATGAGCCGCAACCGGATTGAAAACCAAGCCGCCGTCGAGGGCCCGCAAATACGTTTGTGTAAATAGCAGAAGTGCTCGATAAATAATTTTTTAAAATTACTCTATTCAATAACGAGGGTGCCTGAAGCCCCCCAACGAGGTCTCATTAATGTGCGCACAATAAAAAAAAGGGTTAAAAACAACAAGCGAAAAACAGTTTAACCGCTGCCCAGACACATTGTTACACATGTGAGCCGACTGCGGTTAAGGTGCTGGCCATAATGACTCGGGCCGCAGAAATCTATTAAATCTAAATGACCCTGAAGATCACACACAGGCAGCCAAGAAATGGTCGACTAACGATCACCATCCATCAATGGAAATGGGCAGTCGACGGCGGATAATAAGGGAATTGGGATTGGGATTGCAATTGAAAAATGCCTGCCATAGATTTTACGGATTATGGTCGGTCGTCCGTCTGCCACTTTCGTTTCGTTTCGCTCCGAAAGCCTTTGCAAATGTCAAAAGGTTGGGCAATCGCGATGATTGCGTTGAGATTTCAACAGCGCCAGAGGATGAGCACAGGTCAGATCTGATCGGTTTTTATCGGATCAGAGCTGGAGCAAGTCCACGACTTCCCATGACAAATTGATCAGCCTGGGAAGCGTAATGATGCCACATTATCATACGTTTTCGAGCGTGATTTATGATCCAGTTTTTGAGCGATTTTAAAGGGGAACTTCGTTTACAACTAAATCGAAAGTGAAAGATTTCACGATACTGGCTTGGCAATGACAATGCCAAGCCATTGTCTCACCCACTATAGCGCATTGGGGGTTAACCAGTTACCCAATCCCCGATTCCCAATCCCCTGGTTCCCAATTCGGAATTCCAATTTCAATTCCAGTGCCCTAGGTCCAATCAGCACGCGTCAAAAGTGGCGCCAAAGTGACGATCAAAAAATATGATTTGGATTCAATATGCACAAACTAAGGCGGCTTTATGGCGGTAGCAATTCGGGGTTTTGCATAATCCCCGGTCCCTGCTGAGACACCCGCATTGTCGTCTGTTTATGGTTACATTTATGTAAGAGCCAATCATGCGAGATGTCATCAAATATTTGGCCAGTTCATTGGGTCGACTCATCATATCTGGTGGAATGCACATTTTGAGGGGGTTTTCACAATCGCATCACAGATGGACAGATATAGATACGTCCGCTTGTCTTTTAAAACCACATCAAAATCAATATCGCGTATCGATCAACATCCAAAATTGAGCATTGTCTCAATGTTCGCAACCTCTGAAGTGATGATTCGGATCCATTTGAATAACACAGCGCCAACAATAACCACTGCTTCTCCATATCCGCTATCATTTATTGTGCGGAGGTGGCTAATCCCAATTCAACATTTCTTTGTTTGTTTTATGGCTTTGAATGGAGGTTAAGCGGAATAAGTTTAGCCACGCTAGCGAAACTTTTTAATTAAATTCAGTATATGTTGCAAAATATTGTGAGTCAAAAAAATTTAATTGAATTTGTGAAGATTAACATATTAATTTTGGATTCTTAACCACATGGATTCCCTTAGGCGTCTCCAGAAACCTTTCGATTCCGAAATCTCAAACACAAAGCAGCAGCAACTGATACTCAGTCCAAACGCATACATGCCAAAAACCCAGTGCAAGTTCTTTACTTCGATGTAATCATCTACTCGGTATGTGGCGAGATTTAGTTTTAGCATGTTTAGGAAACTCCAATCGATCCAGAGCTTGGACAGGCCAAACTCCTTCTGCAGCAGCATGTGCTCCTCGAAGAGATCACGATAGGGCAGATGACGTCGCACGGGAAAACTGAAGAAGGCAAAGGAACTCAGACAGATGGAATCGGAGTAGTAGAACAGGGAAAATCGGTTTACCTTCGAACAGATTAATTTTTATATATTTTCGTTCTTAAAAAATGCGACAGGAATGGACTACCCCAAACAGATCAAAGTGCTCCTTTTTCTTGTAGTATTCGCAAATAGTCTCCTCTTTCTCAGCTTGAAATTCACAACTGAGTATCAGACTGCTGAAATTCCAATCAAAGTTAGTGCTTCCGGACGATACTTCGATAGTACGATACGGGCAAACTTGAGAATAGTGAAGGAAAAACACAATCCTGTCCATAGATTAACAAGGTTTCGTACACATTTTCTAGTTGCAATTTTCGGAGAAGACCTAATAATCGCTCCTCCAGTTGTAAGGGCCTTTCAACGGTTATATCCAAAAACTGAGCCCTTGACTGCCCAAGGCAAAAAAAGGAGAATAATGAACCAAACCATGGTTCTAATGTCACTGTTGGAAATGCCTTGCGTTCCTCACATTTTGTAGACTACACGCCTCTGATGTGTCTGCCTAAATATTCATTGGGTATGCCTTTATTATGTATCTCACATTGTGTTAAAATGGCTAGAAGTTCAAGGACCATGCAAGTAGTAATTGTTTAATATTTATAGTTTAATGGGGCTAGCGAATGAATAAACGGTTTAGAATGTTAAAATATACAATATGATAATATAGTTTTTAACTATGAGCCTTTTTTAATGCGCAATTTATCGATCTATAATAGAGGCAACCTAAAGTGTAAGTATCTACCAATAAAGGTGCCAGACTTAAAAGATCCATTTTGTTAGCTTTGCAAATTATTAACTTTATTCAGCTTAAGAGGTGAAGTGTTATTAAAATACAATGCAAAGGTTTAATTAAAGATCTGGTAAAAAGGATTTTAATTTTAAGCCCTTTTCCGCAGATGTGTGTTAAAGCGTCTCACGCAGCTTGGAGATCCCAAAAACTCGATGGCAAAACACCAGCAACTAATGCCTAATCCAGTTCCAAACATGACTAAGGCCCAATAAAGATCGTCTAGATGCATTTTATCATTCAAACGTGGTGGACTTAAGTCCTCAAACGGCGTAATCTTCAGCCTTAGCATATCGGCGAAGCTGCGATCAATCCAGTATTTCGGGAGTCCAAACTCATGCTGCCGCAGGATGTGCTCCTCGAAAAGATCGCGGTAGGGCAGGTGGCGTCTTATGGGAAAACTGAAGATGTCGAACAGATTTAGGCAGAGTGAATCTGAGTAGTAGAATAGCGGATATGCGAAGAGCTTCTGTTGCTCCTTGAAGGTGCTCCAGCGCACACTGGTCACCGGGTAGATATAGTCGGTATTAAAGGTGTTCCGGAAGTACGAGAATTGGTTGGAGTTATCGAAGATCTTCAGCTGCTTCTCGCAAAGGTTAAATCGTTGCAGCATAAGCATTTCGTACGAGGATATGGCCACCTTGAACCGGGTCTTCTCCAGATCGCCAAAGTTATGTAATCTCGGCTGAAGCGGAGGATTGCAAAAGAGGCTCTGCAGGTAAGCCGTATACATGGTGGTGGTCATCAGGCTGGAGAAGCAAACATTCAAACAGATTAGTTTTAGTATTCTGCTAGAATGCCGGGGAAAAGGAAACGGTTGACCCAAAAATCCCCTCAAACTCTTGTCGTTTAGCAGTACACTGGAAAGGCTCAGACCGCGCCACGATTTTTGCTGAGTGTAGATTAGAAGCAGCGAGAAGATGCAGAATATAATAAAGAGCACGGCGAGGACGGGGGGATCTATGATTATCATGTAGATCTTGCTATCCGGCACCACATCCGGAATGGGAACCATGAAGCAGTGGGAAGTCATCAAGTACGGATAAGAAAGTGTATCGAAGTTCGACTTTTCCCAGGATGTGGCCTCGCTCATGCCAATATCGAGAAGATCCTCCGAAGCCCACTTTGAAATGTTCTCAAAAGATATTTTTGTTCCGGCCTCAATTAATTTCACCTGCATATCCATGGTAGCGTTAACTTTCTGGACGAAGTGCCTTATCAAATTTGCGACGAAGCCGATAATTTTCTCTTCACCTGTTTTCGCATCGCGGTAAACCATGGATCGTGGGGGTGCCATGTCTGAGAGTGTTCTGATCGGAGCTCCATGCATGTTTCGAAATTGTTCTTTGAAAATCGTTTTATCTTCAAACAGATTAATTTTTTCATATTTTCGTTCTTGAAAAATGCGACAGGAGTGGACTACCCCGAACAGATCAAAGTTTTCTTTTACCATGGCGATATTATACTGCTCCTTTTTCGTGTAATAGTCGCAAACAGTCTCTGGTTGAATATTTTCGCTGAGAAGGATTAGACGTCTGCTATTTTGCAGCTTTATTAGTGTACGATAGTTTTCCTCTCTCTCAGCTTGAAATCCACAACTAAGTATCAGTGTTAGACTGCTGAAATTCCAATCAAAGTTAGTGCTTCCAGACGATACTAGTACTGTGGATACTGGCAAACTTGTGAATAGTGAAGGAAAAACACAATCTTCTCCATAGATTAACAGAGTATCGTACATCTGTTCTATTTGCAATTTTTGGAGAAGACTCAATAGTCTTTCTTCTAGTTCCGAATCTTTGTAAACGGTTAAATCCGAAATCTGAGCCAATGAATTCCCAAGGCAGAGAAGAACGATAATGAACCAAACCATGGTCCTAATGTGACTATTGGAAAAATCGGGCTTTTCTCACATTTTGTATTTTAAAAGCTTATGAGTTGTCCACTAAAATCGTGGTAAGGCATGCCATTCTTGTGTTCTATCTTTGTGTTAACATGGAAAATTGATATGTTTCCTAGGGTTTTTAAAAGTTAGATTTAAAAGATAATGGTATAAAGCTTATTAAATCCTTAACTTTAGGATCTTTTCATGTCTGGTTCTTTGTCTGCCCGTCCATATAAAGTTATTAAAGATTTCGGGAATGATAAGGTTGATAATGGTATTGTTTATGGACATGTCTGACTAGTTGGATTTTTTAAAAACCTGGACACATTAATAATGCAGGCCACATCGAAAGGATATATTATAGTCGGGGAACTCTTTTTTCCAACCAAAAGTAAGTGATCCATACGTCTGCGTTCGTTATTCGAAAGCAACAAAAAACATTAATTCCTTGACTGGTTGAGCCGTATTAATTTTAATATGCTAGTAAAAAAAATTTATTGATTTAATACAAGGCAAAGTTCAATAAAAGTTTTGGAGATAAAAGTAATAATTTTAATTCCTTTTTCAGGAATTTAATTCCTTTAATTGTAGCTTCTCTTGCAGCTTAGAGATTTTTAAAGCTTAATCCAGATGTCGCGATAGAACAGATGACTTCCTATTGGGAAGCTCAAGATGAGTTCTTCAGGACTTTCTTAGCGTAATATTAACGTTCACCTTCTCAACGAAGTCGATGCAACGAATCCGAATCTGATATACTTCTATTAACGTGTCTTCGGATCCTAGTAAACCATGTATTGTGGTGGTCCGAAAGTGTTTTGATCAGAGTTCCGTGTATTTTGGCAATTCGGTTTAACTTTGAATAGATTTAGTTCTTCATAACCATGGCTATATCAATTTGACATTTTGCATACACCTCTTTTTTGAAATAGTAGCCACATACATTTCCTGGTTGAATATCCTCCTGAAGAATGCTTTGTCGTTTGTTGGTTTATGGTTCTTCATTATTATGAGGGAAATTAAGCGATATATTGTTTTGGTTATTTGCCAACTGCCTTTGTTAATTCCTCAGTTCACGCCAACGCAGCCACTTTTCTCCTCCTATTTCAAACAAGAAGCAGCAAATGCTTAGCACAGTGGCAGCCAGATAGATTTTCAGTATCCATGAGATATCATCCAATAATATACTTGGGCTAATTGTTTTTGGGCGACTTAGGTCCTTGAGCGGTGTTAGTCCCAATCTAACCATATCGAAAAAGCTGTGGCTCCTCCAGTGACTCACCAATCCAAACTCCTGCTGCCGCATCATGTGCTCCTCGAAGAGGTGTCGATATGGCAGATGTGCCCGGAGGGGAATGGACATATAGATGAGGCGGGAAAAGCAGAGGTCCCTTGCGAAATAGAAGACTGGGTCCTTGAAGAGCTCCTGCTGCTCCGCATAGGCACTCCAACGATCTCCCGTCACCACAAAACTGTAGTTAAGATTGAAGGCATCTCGCAGCTTAGCGTACTCCGGCAAATTGTCAAAGATTATCAAGGCATCTTTCTGAATTTCTTGGAAATATGAATTATTGGTCTTGATCAGAGCTTCAATCTCAATCGATGGCATTGCAATCTTTGGTTGATATTTACCAATGTCCTGGAAGGAGTGAATTTTGGATTCAGATGGGGGATTCGTAAAAAAAGATTGCAGATAAGCCTCATACATAGTGGTCATCATAATGCTGGCGAAACAAAGTATGCAAAATATTAGTCTCAAATGTTTTCCTGCATTGGAGGGAAATGGAAAAGATTGGCCTAAAAGGCCACGAAGGCTTTTGTCGTTTAACAGGATGTTGGCCAGGTTTAGGTCCTGCCAGGACATTTTCTTACTATATATTAGAAGTATGGAGAGTAGGCAAAACAGGGCGAAGATAATGCCGAGCACTAGACGATCCACAATCATAGCATATACCATATTGTATGGCAATTTGGCTGGAACCTGAAGCATTAAGCAGTACGATGTCAGAATGTATGGATAGCTGGATGTTTCAAGGATCGCCGTTCGCAATGAGATATCCAAAGTAGTGCCAATGTCAAGCTGTTCGTTTTCAACCATTTTTAATATTTCCCTCACAATGAATTTATTGTTCAAAACTTCCAATTGCAGTGTAGCATTCACTTTCTGAGCGTAATTGTTTATTAAATTGGCTACATAACCCATCATCTGCATATCACCGCTCTTTGCATCTAGATGAATCATGGAACGAGGGGGTAAAAGATCCGCCACTGTTCTGATAGCTTTTCCATGCATATTTCGAAAGTTTTCAATATAAATTGGTTTTTCATCCCATAAACTTATTTTTTCAAAGTTGGGATCTTCAAAGTACCGACAGGCGTATATAACTCCCAACTTATCGAAATGTTCTCGCACCATGGCTACATTGTGTTGCTCCTTTTGTGAATAGCTATTGCACACTGATTTTGGTTGGATATTTCGTTGCAAGTATATCAGACGCCTGTTTCGTTGCAACTTCATCAGAGTTCGATAGGTCACCTCTCTCTCTGCGTCGGGGTCACAGCTAAGTATCAGGGTTAGACTGCTGAAGTTCCAATCGAAATTAGTGCTACCTGAGGACACCAGCACTGTGGAGACATCCAAACGTCTGGATAGGGAATGTAAAACACAATCCCCTCCATAGACAAGCAGCGTGTCGTAAAATTCCTCCAGTTTCAATCTCTGAAGGAGACTCAACAGACTTTCCTCTAGGCTTGGGTCACTTTTATTGAGTATATCCATTACATGGGCTCCAGAGTTCCCAATGCACAAAAGCAGGACAATCCACCACGCCATGGTTTTCTATGTAACTGCGAGAACTTGTGAGCTTTCCCCACATTTTGTACTTTTAATATACATGAACTGTTTGAATGACATGCACTTTCCATGTTTCACGTACGGTGTTAACCTACTGGGAGGTACAAACCTATGATTGGGCAATTAGCGAAGGCATTAAACATTCATAGCGAATATAAGAGGGGTTAAATTGTGTGGGTGTTTTATTGTTTTATGTCAATCACATACAAATTAATAACATATATCAATTAAAGTCCAAAATCTTTCGATACCATTGAATAACACCGTATAATTTGGTCTTGCCATTAAAATTGTTTAATATAACAAAGCTTTTTGAAATGTGAGTTACAAAATGTAATAAAATCCCTTAAGATTAGGATATTAATTGGTAGCTCTTCTCCATCTATAAGTTTTTAAGCGGCTCCAGAAACTTATGGATCCCATTATCTCCAGGGCAAAGCAAACGCAACTGATGCCCAATGCAAGTCCATACAAGCCCCAAACCCAGTAAAGATCATCCACGTCGATGGCCCATCCGTCTTCAGGGTCGCTAAAATCCGTGTAAGGAGTGAGACCCAGGCTTAACATGTCCAAGAAGCTGTGGTCGATCCAGTGATTCAGTAGGCCAAACTCCTTCTGGCGCAGGATGTGCTCCTCGAAGATGTCGCGGTAGGGCAAATGGCGTCTTATGGGGAAACTCAAGATACTATAGCGGCTGAGGCAGAAGTCATCTGAGTAGTAGAATATGGGATGGTCGAACAGCTTCTGCTGCTCATTGTAGGTGCCCCAGCGAATACTGTTCACCGGAAAGATGAAGTTCCTATCAAAGGACTCTCGCAAGCGCACGAATTGGTAGTAGTCCTCGAACATCTGGATCTGGTCATCGCTCACCTTCTGCAACTTATGGGTGTCCTTGAAACGCAGCATTTCCATCTCGACCCAGTTCATGGCCAACTTGTACCTGGACTTTTCCAAATCGCTGAAGGTATGCATCATCGGCTCGGGCGGTGGACTATATAGGAAGGACTTCAGGTAAGCCTCGTACATGGTGGTTACCATTAGACTAGCAAAGCAGAGAAGCAGGCATATAAGCTTTAGTTTCTTACTGGATTGACGGGGAAAGGGAAACGGCTGACCCAAAAACCCCCTTAAACACATATCGTTCATCAAGACGCTGTACAGACTCAAATTGCGCCAGGACTTTTGCTGTATGTAAATTAGTAGCAAAGAAAATATGCAGAATATAACAAAGAGTACAGCCAAGACTGGGATATCTATGATCATCCCGAACACATCCCAGTACGGCACTTTATCCGGAAGAGGAACCATGAAGCAGTAGGAGCACATTAAGTACGGATACGTGAACGTATCAAAGTTGGCCATTTCCCATGTGGTATCGATGCTCATGCCAATATCCAAAAGATCGTTTGCGGTCCATTTCGAAATATTCACAAAGAATACAGTGCCATTGACCTCCGCCAATTCCACCTGCATGGCCATGGTGGCGTTGACCTTTTCACCGAAGTTGTTCAGCAAGTTGGCCACAAAGCCTATCCACTTCTTCTCACCGGTTTTTGGGTCCTGGGTAACCATGGATCGAGGGGCCAAGTTGTCCGTGATTGTCCTAATTGGAGCTCCTTGCATGTTTCGAAACTGTTCTATGAAAATAGGTTTTTCTCCAAATAGAGTCACTTCTTCATAATTTGGATCTTGAAAGAAGCGACAGGAGTAGACTACCTCGTGCTGATCAAAGTTTTCTTTTACCATAGCTATATTATACTGCTCCTTTTTCGAGTAAAAATCGCAAACGTTTTCGGGTTGAATATCCTCTTGAAGAATGATTATACGTCTGTTTGTTTGTAGCTTTATCAGTGTGCGATAGTTTTCCTCCATTTCGGCTTGGAACCCACAACTGAGAATCAGTGAGAGACTGCTGAAATTCCACTCAAAGTTGGTACTACCAGAAGTCACAAGCACTGTGGATACGGGCAAAAGTCTGGATAGTGAATGGAAAACACAATCCTCTCCGTAGACAAGCAGGATGTCATAGAACTTCTCCTGTCGCAGTTTTAAAAACAGTTGAAGCAAACTTTTTTGTAGGCGATGTTCGCTGGGAGCGGAGATGTTTGGGAACTGGGCTCCAATCTGTCCCAGACAGAGGAGGAAAACGAGCAACCAAGCCATGGTCTTCACTCAGACTGGTAAAATACAATGAATGTTATATCCTTTTATCTAGACAATTTAAATAGTTTTCATGTTTTGTAAGTGCTATCAAGTTCATGTTCGTTTTGTAAAAAAAAATATATTGTAGAAATGTCTGTTAGTTTTGTTTGCATTTTTCGAGACCTTCAGCACGCACTTTCAATGTTTCGTTCCTGTTGTTAACATTCGTGGAAATGGTACAATTCAAAACTATGAACATGCATCGGCCAATTAAAATGTAAAACTCTTGAAGCTTATTAATTCTAAAATCTTAATTGCTTGTCAAAACGGAAAATTTTGAAAAATGTAGTTGGTTAAAAGGATATTCTGTAGTATATAGTTTTGAAGTTGAAAAGGACTTAGCAGAAGGAAATATTATTAGTAAATTTAAATCTATAGTTGTTTAGCTGTTTTCATGCAGCTTAATGAAAGTACGGTATGATTTTTCCTAATAGAAAAATACAAACCTCTCTCAAACGGTACAGGGTATCATACAATTCTTTCAGTTGTAATCTGAGGAGAAGAATTAAATATCTGTTCCCTAAGTCTATTTTCTCCTTTACGGTATATTCGAATAATTGATATATTATCCTTTTATTCCCAAAGCAGAGAACAAAGATAACTATCTAGCCTTGGTCTACACCACCCAGTTGGAAATCTCGTGATTCCATTTTGTTGGTTTGACATGTCATGTTTCTGCAAGTGTTAGTGCTCAACACGTGATTGGGTTGAATTAAAAATGCATTTATTTAAATGGGTCAACAAAACTGCTATTTAGAAGGTTTAGAGATAGTTTGTAATGATTTCAAAGAAGTCCTTACATTTTAATTTCGTAGTTCACGCCAGCGCCTCCACTTATCTGCACCTATTTCAATCAAGAAACAGATAGTGCTGAGTGAAATGGCTGCCAGATAAAGTTTTAGTATCGACGAGATATCTTCCATTAACAGACTGTCATCGTACGCTTTGGGTTGACTAAGGTCTTCGAGAGGTACTAGGCCCAGTTTGACCATGTCGAAGAAACTGTGGCTCTTCCAGTAGTTCACCAATCCGAACTCGTGCTGCCGCATCATGTGCTCCTCGAAGAGATGTCGATATGGCAGGTGTCTGCGCAGGGGAATCGACAAAAAGAGTAGTCGCGAAAAGCAGAGGTCCTTCGCGATGTAGAAGAGTGGCTCCTTGAAGGCTTTCTGCTGCTCCGCAAATGAGCTCCAACGATCTCCCGTAACTAGATAGCTATAGTTTAGGTTGAACGAGTCACGTAGTTGAATGTAAACCCTCCAATCCTCAAAGATTCGTAGGTCATCTTTGGGAATTTCGCGAAATGGTGTGTTGTTGGTGTTGGTCAGCGCAATTACCTCAATTGTTGAGATGGCAATCTTTTGGTTAAATTTTCCAAAGTCCTTGAATGAGTGAATGTGAGGTCCGAATGGGGGATCTGTGAAGTATGATTGCAGGTAGGCGTCATACATGGTGGTCATCATGATGCTGGCGAAGCACAAGATCACAAAGATTATCCTTAGGGATTTGCTGGCATTTAAAGGAAACGGATGTGATTGACCCAAGAGCCCTCGCATTGTAATATCATTTAGAAGTATATTAGAAAGCTTCCAAGCTCGCCATGACATATTTTCACTATAAACCAGGAGCATGGAGAGCATACAAAACATCACAAAGATAATGACCAGGACTAAGCGATCCACTATCATGGCATATACCATATTATATGGCAGCTTGGCTGGAACCTGAACCATTAGACAGTAGGTAGTCAAAAGCAACGGATAACTGGCTGTATCAAGGGGTGTTTCATGTATACACGTCTCTAATGTAGTGCCAATGTCAATCTGATCTGCTTGCACTTTTTTTAAAATATTCCTTATGCTAATATTTTTTTCTAGGAGCTCAAATTTCATGGTGGCATTTACCTTCTCTACAAAATTGTTTATTAAATTAGACACATAGCCCTTCAACTTAGTTTCACCAGATTTTTCATCTATATATAGCATTGACCGAGGAGCTAATAGATCTGTGATTGTCTTTATAGGTGCTCCGTGCATATTTCGAAAGTGTTCAATATAAATGGGTTTCATGTCCGATAAATGTACTTGTTCTATCTTGGGATCTGGAAAGTAGCGACAGGCGTATATATATTTTGAGGTATCGAAGTCCGGTCCCACCATGGCCACATTAAATTGTTCCTTTTGCGAATAGCTATTACACACGGACTCTGGTTGGATGTTTCCTTGAAGGTAGATCAGTCGCCTGTTTCTTTGCAGCTTCATAAGAGTACGATTGGTGACCTCTTTTTCTGCTTCGGGATCACAGCTAAGTATCAGGGTTAGACTGCTGAAGTTCCAATCATAGCTGGTGCTCCCAGAAGAAACCAGCACTGTGGAGACATTCAAGAGCTTGGATATCAAATGGAAAACACAATCCTCGCCATAGACAAGCAGGGTGTCAAAGAACTCTTCCTGGCGCACTTTTACAAAAAGCTTAAGCAATCTTTCTTGAAGCTCGGGTTTGTTTCGAGCGGAGATATCCGGGAACTGGGCTCCAATCTGTCCCAGACAGAAGAGTAGAATGACCAACCAAGCCATAGTTTCCATGCAAACTGTTGATATACAATTAATGTTCTCTCCTTTTTGTAACCTTCCTTAACAACATTTCGTGTTAAAGGCAAATATTCATATTTAAATATTTCGTAAATGCAAGTTACACGCTTTTGTCAGGTGCCTTCCATGTTTCGTTTTCGTTAACATATGTGGAGGGGAAAAATTTAGAGCTATGAACTTTTATTTGCCAATTAAAATGTTCGTTTATTAAGCTCACACGCACTTAGACATTCTTAAAACTACCATCTCTTGAGTAAAGATATACAAAATTAAATAATTCTGTCTGGACTTTATTAACAACACTTTGATATATTATTTTTTTTTATTTAATAGTTATAAAGCTGGATATCCTGGAGGGCAGTAGCGTATGATTCTTAAAGAAAAGAAGGCATAGCAAAAACATTGTTAGCAGAAATAAAATCATTTCGGTTATAGCAGTTTTAATGGTTGTTTCGCTGGTACTGTAATTAAGAGGAATCACTGACTCCTCGCCAACGTCTCCACTTCTCACTCTTGGTGAAAACCTCAACTAAGAAACAAAAAATGCTTAACACCATACTGACAACATACAGATTGAGAAGCCAGGAAATATCCTCCAAAACTAAGCTTGCCTCCTGCCTTGTTGGTGGACTCAGGTCCTTGAAGGGCGTTATGCCGAGTCTGACTTTGTCCAGGAAACTGTTTCCCATCCAGTGATTCACCAATCCGAATTCATGCTGCCGCAATATGTGCTCTTCGAAGAGATGTCGATATGGCAGATGTTTTCTTAGGGGAATGGACAAGAACATTAGACGTGAAAAGCAAAGGTCCGTGGCGAAATAAAAAGCTGGCCTCTTGAAGATTTTCTGCTGCTCGACAATGCTGGTCCAACGATCTCCTGAGGACACATAAGAGTAGCTGAGGTTGAGCATCTCGCGTACATAAACATACTCTTGCCAATTGTCGAAGATTTCCAGATAATCTTGGTTTACTTCTTTAAAATGTGAATTGTTGCCTTTAGTAAACGCTGCTACCTCAAATGCGGAAATCGCAATCTTTTGCGGCAATTTGTCGAGGTCCTTGAAGGATTTAATTGGTGCTTTTGTTGGGGGGTCCGTGAAGAAAGATTGTAGGTAGGCATTGTACATGGTGGTCATCATGATGCTGGCAAAGCAAAGGATGCAAAAGATCATCCTGAATGACCTGCTGGCGTTTAAAGGAAATGGGTGTGATTGACCCAAAAGACCTCGCAGGCTGATATCATTTAGCAGTATAGTAGAAAGAGTCAGCGATCGCCATGACATATTTTCACTATAAACTAGGAGCATGGAAAGCAAACAGAACATCACGAAGATTATAAGGAGGACCATGCGATCCACTATCATGGCATAAACCATATTGACTGGCAACTGGGCTGGAACTTGGAGCATTAGGCAGTAAGATGTGAGCAGGAATGGATAGCTGGCTGTATCAAGTCCACTGGAAAATATTGAGACCACCAAATGGATGCCCATATCGAGCTCATCTGCCTTTACCCTCCTTATGATCTCATTAAAGTCGTCTCCTCTATAGACTTCGAATTGCAAAGTGGCATTCACCTTTTGGACGTAGTTGTTGAACAAGTTGCCCAAACAACCAGTTAACTTCATTTCGCCGCTCCTTGGATCTTGATACTGCATCGTCCTCGGAGCTAAAAGGTCAGTCATTGCTGTTATGGGTTTTCCGTGCATATTGCGAAACTGATCAATATAAATCGGTTCACTTTCCATTAGACTTACTTCCTTAAGCTTGGCATTTTGAAAGGAACGACAGGCATATATGACTTTTGACTTGGCAAAGTCTTCTCTTACCATGGCTACATTATATTGCTCCTTTTCTGCATATCGTTCGCATACAGAATCTGGTTGACTTTTCTGTGGTAGGAAGATTAGTCGTCTGTTATTTTGCAGCTTAAAGAGAGTGCGCTTTGTCCTTTCCTTCTCAGCTTCTGGGTCACAACTTAATACCAGAGCTCGGCTGCTAAAAGCCCAATCAAATTCTGTGCTACCAACAGAAACGAGCACTTTTGGTACTTCCAAACGTCTGGATAGTGAATGAAAAACACACTCTTCTCCATAAACAAGCAGGGTTTCGTAAGATTCCTCCTGTTGAAATCTAAGTAGAAGACTTAACAATCCTTCCTCTAGGTCTGTGTTATGTGTATCGGTTACACTTGATAATTGTGCCCTTGAATTCCCAAGGCAGAGGAGTAGGACAATTAACCAATCCATGGTCTACACTAAACTGTTGAAAATCTCGTGAATTCCACTCATTTTGTCGGATATATTGTGCATGTTGGTTTGACATGCACCTGTCATGTTTCTTCCATTGTGTTAACATGCCCAAAGGGTTAGGGTTCAACCCATGATTGGTTTGTTTTAAAAATGCATTTGTTTAATTGGGTCAGCAAAACTACTATTAATCAGAATTAGAGATAGATTACGTGTGCTTTGTTTCCTTTTGTAATTCACCTATTTTTTCTAATTTTGTTAGCCAGCCTTAAATTAAGTTCAGACCGCACAGAAAATGATGAAAAGTTCGCCTTGGCACAAAATAAGTCAACGATTAGTTGCCGCTTTTTTACTTTAAGTTATCAGAAATATTCCCATCTTCTTGTTTTTTTAAGTAAACAAATATCGAAGTGTTTAATTTTCACGTTTATTTCCTTAATACAATGTCAAAAATTACAGTTTCGTACGCAATTCATTACCCAATTCTTGTTCACCTTCTGCGTCTCCAAAACCGACTCCACCTTTCACCGCATCGCGATATCTCCAGTAGGAAGCAGCAAATACTCAGTGCCATCGCTCCCAAGTAAAGCTTGAGTATCCAGGAAACATCATCCAGCAGAAGGCTTTCCTCAATTGTTTTCATGTGACTGAGGTCCTTCATGGAGGCCAGGCCCAACTCAACCATTACAGAGAAGCTGCGGCTCTTCCATAATGCCACCATGCCGAACTCTTGCTGCCGCATCATGTGTTCCTCGAAGAGGTGGCGATGTGGCAAGAACCGCCGCATCGGGGGACTGAATAGCATTAGCTGATTGAAGCACAGATCGGTGGCCAGGTAAAAAGCAGGTTCGGCGAAGAACTTCTGCTGCTCCTCGTAGGCACTCCATCGGTCCACAGAAACCGGAAAGATAAAGCTCGTATTGAAGGAGTCACGCAGCACTAGATACTCCGACCAGTCTTCGTAGATCAGCAGGTGATCCTCGCTTATTTCCCGAAAATGTGAATTGTTCAATGTCGTTAGGACATTAACTTCCATCCTGCTGATGGCCATCTTTTGCGAAAAGTTTCCAATGTCCCGGAAGGCATGAATATATGGCTCGGATGGAGGACGAGTGAAGTAGGATTGCAAATAGGCCTCGTACATGGTGGTGATCATAACGCTGGCGAAGCACAAAACAAATATAATCAGTTTGAGGTGCTTACTGGGGTTCGGGGGAAATGGAAATGATTGGCCCAAAAGTCCGCGAAGACTTTTGTCATTCAGCAGGACATTAGCCAAAGTAAGGTTCCGCCAGGAAAGGTTTTGTGTATAGATTATCAGGATCGAGAACACGCACAGCATCACAAAGATAATGCTGAGAACCACCGGATCCACTATCATCGAGTAAACCTGATTGTAGGGCAGCTTGGCAGGGACTGGAACCATCAGGCAGTAGCCAGTGAGCAAGTAGGGATACCACACTTCATCTGTGCCCTTGAACTGCATGGAACTGGACAATGCGGTGCCAATGTCCAGCAAATCCTGCCTTGCCCAATTCATTATATCAATCACACTGGCCTTTTTTACACCCAACTCTGTTATGTTTATAAACTGCAGACTGGCATTCAATTTCTGGACATAGGTGTTCATCATGTTGGCCAGGTAACCTCTCATCTTGGTCTCTCCAGTCTTTTTATCTTTGTACACCATGGTTCGAGGCACCAAGAGATCAGGCACTGTTTTTATAGCAGATCCATGCATATTCTTAAAGTTCTCAATGTAGACAGGTTGATCCTCGAAGAAGAGTATCTCTTCGAAGTTGGGTGTCTGAAAGAAGCGACAGGAGTAAATGATATCCGACTGAACAAAGTTAGACTTGACCATGGCAATGTTGTGTTGCTCCTTGAGTGAGTATTTCCTACAAATAGACTCTGGTGGAATCGTATTCTGCAGATATATAAGCCGTCTGGTTCTCTGTAACTTTAGTAGAGTGTAGGAATTCTCTTCGTTCTCCGCATTCGATTCACAAGTTAGTATTAGGGTCGAGGTACTAAAACTCCAATTGTAATTTGTGCTGCCTGAGGCAGCAATAACTGTGGGTACTCTTAAGTGTCTTAGTAATGAATGGAACACACATTCTTCTCCATAGACCAGCAGAGTATTGAATTCTTCTTCCAAATTAAACCTTAAAAGTACCCGTAGTAACCTATTCTCCAACTCAAGATCTCTGGGGTGAGTATTGTTGAAAAACGCGGCACTTAGCTGTGCAAAGCAGCTAAGAAAGATGACTAGCCATTCCAGAGCCATCACGAAACTGTTGGTGGTTCTCACAGGACGAGTCCTTTTTATTTGCCAAAGTACAAAAATACCACAAAATGAAGAGTAACCTTTTAACCACAAACCATTTGAAAGGTATTTAAAAACCATGTATGTCTTCGTATATCTGGTTGTCATGCAATTTTCGTGTTCAACGTGTATGGCTATTAACGGCGGCACTCTGAAGTGTTTGTGTGACATTTATGCGGGAAACGAGATTCATTTAAGTGAGAATGTCTGCTCCTGGGGGTAAAGCAAACATAAAGAAAACAGAATGTGTTGGCCTTGTGCGTGAGATTGCCCCATTTGAATTTCTCAAAAGGCCTTTAACAACTTCCGCTGCAAACTCGTAAATGAACTCGAACATCAAGTGCATTTCCATTTCGATGCATGTCTTAAGAGCGCTGGGCAGACAGACAATTCGATTGCTGAAACGAAATTTTCCGGCAATTTGAGCCAAGTCAGGCTCATTGCATTCGATTTTTGTGACTTGGACGGGTTGTCCCGCATGGAAAGTGTAGAAACGCAAACATTTCGTTTTTATGCTCTTAATTGCAGTGCAAGTGGATTTCAATTATTCAAATGAGGCGCTTCCCCGGCATGCAGCTGCACTTCCGAACTGCCGCAAACTGGTCCGAACGCCATGCGTTTTTGGCCAATACACAAACGAGATTTGAGATTTGGGATATCAAGAGGGAATAAAGACTATGGCAAAGGCAAAGTCGAAGGCGAAGGCGACACTGAAACTGAATTTCTTCTGCTTCATCATCGAGTGGCGATGATATCGCAGCTTTATCTCTTGGCCTGCCTTTTGCCATTTTGCTCTCCGCTGCGAATGACGTTGAAGCGAAAGTTGTTACGTTACCATCGACAACCAGCACCGAAAGCCTATGCAAAACCGGTCGGTCATTGATTTTTGGTTACTGCAAATTGCCTGGCCATGACCAGCTGTGGAGCACAACTCATCTCCGCTGCAACGGCAACTGCAGCCACTCGAAATGCTTTGTTGTCACTTGCTGTTGCCGTTGGCCCGCTCCACACTGCGTATGCTTGATTTGGCTGTAATGGCTTTCGTGCGTGCGAGTGTGTGGCGAATTTCGCTGTTTATGGCCGGTAAATGTTTACATTGCTAACCAGTTGCACTGCCAGTCGAACATTGTTCAATATTTTTCAACCAAAATATTTTCTTAGTAATCACACTTCAAAGGAAACCGATAAAGTCTTTGATTGGTAACCTACGGAGTGTTATTTAATGGACTACATTTTCCTAGAAGTCTATTAACTTGTTTATTTGCAATTTCGTAATGCTTTTGAAAATTAATTGTTGTTAATTGTATAAAGTTAATTACAGTTCATTTTTAAATTTGATTTTGCGTCGTAACAAACTTTATTATAGTCATTAACAGCACATTAAATAATCAATTGACAAAATACAAAGCAGTATTTAAAGGTTGTGTTGCATATTTAGCCAATTTTATTTTGTTTAACAAATATTATTCTTCAACATAAATGGCAAATTTTGTATTTATAAAGTCCCCCTTCTATTATAAATTAAACTGTTTAACACAGTTTCACAATGGCTTTAAAAAAAGATGCTAATTGTCTGCTGTGAATGAAGGCAACTTTTCAATCTTTGTGGTAATTAAAAAATGTTGTAATAAATATATATGTAGATTATGTATATGTATATTTAAAATAGTTTAATCTGAATGTTTGTCATTTTAAAAATATTTTTAGCCATTCTGTTTTCATTAAACAAATCTTGTTTTGTTATTGGATAAAGGTAATCAAAAAATAAGCATGCTGCTTAAATTTTAACATTTTTAAGAGGTCTTAAGGAATAACAACCTCAAAATGAGTTTCCAAAAATAACTCGAACCTATTTAATTTGCCCCACTAGCCCAATATAATTTTATGGCATAAGAACTGCTTATTATGATAATTTCACGAAACTGGTTACACTTCCTTTCACTCCCTACTCTTTTGTATGGCTTGTCAAATCGCTTGTAATCCAAGGAGCCATAAAACAACAGCCAAGAGCCACCGAAATCTGCACAAGCCGTTCATTAGGTCTTCGATTGTGTTTTTGTTTTGGATCATTTTTGTATATTGTTGTTGTTGTTGTTGTTGGGCCCAAGCATTGTATTTTTGGCGTGGCTCTCTTAATGATCCCACTTTTGGGTTTGTTTGTCCGACATTTTGCCGGCGATTTTAACACACATTGACCAGACAGCTGGCGGCACAATTTCGGTTTCATTACGGGCTACTCTCTTTCATTTCCTCAACTGAAGCATTTGCCATTGAAAGTAAAATCGACCGTGGTGTTGTTGTCTTTACTGCTGGCATCCAGATTCACTTTCGATGCTTTGATTGAGAATACTTGAATCTGGTATTGGAATCTTCAAGTCGAACGGCAAAACTCACCACGTGGTGAGAGGGACCATCTTCAACTGGCGAAGAGATTGAAACTCTCTCGGCCTTCTCCCTCTCCCTCTCTCTCTCTCTTTCGCTGGCTTCGTCTTCGTTTTGGCCAAGCTGTTGGCCACATTCGACTTGAAGTTTCAGTTACAATACGGCAGCGACTCGGCCTGGTTGCGATTGAAACAATTGCTCCGCGCGTGTCTCCCAATTGCGAGTGTATATCCTGATCCGCGTCCAAGGATAATCGCCAGAAAGAGTGGGTGCAGTGCAAGATCTTCTATATTTTATATATATAGTTAATCTGACTTGACGCGAGTGCTTATTAAATATAGTTTTGATTTTCAGCAGCTGTTTGCATCAACGAGGACTCGGGATTAAATTGCATCCTGTCGCGATGAGAACTCTGCCATTTTTGGTAAGTGGGTGGTCTTAACACCTATTTTCTTTATTAAGTGGCTACTTATGTAACCCCGTCGAGGCTCATTAATCTGCAGAGGTGTCATCGCTGGCTTGACCTGCGATCTGCGACCTCTTCCCCATCGTTGACATTGACAAATCGTGTCATTCCATTACAGGGCGCAAACAAAAGTAAGCGAAGTAAGCCAAGTGTAAATTGCCTTCCGGCTGCCGCGACTCCAAGACTTCAACTTGGCACTTGTTACGCGAAGAAATGTCTGCCTATCTCATGGATCTCTATATAGTACATCCATGCGATCCGCACATGTGCGGATTTGCCCAGAAAACTGTCCTATTGTTTCCACCACTCTTGTTAGCACTGCCATTGCCTGATTTGCACTTTTCCATGTAATATTGCCAAAGTTTTTTTTAGCATTAACAACTTTTTTGGCCTCAAATTTAATCATGGGGATTTTCTGCCCACATCAACTCATTTGATTTTTTGATTAATTGGTAGATTTTTCATAACATCAGAGAACTGGTAAATATTCATAACAAAAGGAAATATGGAGATTAGTAATGTCATTTTTATTGATTTACAAAAGATTTTGTTTTCTTATAACATAATCTTTTCACGGTCTTTTCTTGTTTCCCTAAAATCAAATTTGACAAGGGTATTTAACTTTATGATGTTTTGAATTGATTTCTTCCATAAGAGAAGATGAATTCATTCATATAATTAAATAAAAATAAAAGTATAGTACAATATACTCAAGGTATGGAAATATATATATTTTTTAAGAAATCGAAAATTTCACTTTTAATATAGCACCTATATTTTATGCAGTAAAATTTTGCGATTTCACTTTATATTTAAAAGGATATTATTAGCGATTTCTTCTATTTCTGAAGAACTTTTAACTTGGTTATTATATTTCTATCTTTAAAATATTTTTTTTTCTGTGCATCTTGTAATTTACACAATCATATTCCTTTTGCAATATGAAATCACATGCAATCAGCCACCTGCTGGAGAACTGCTGCGCTCATTTAGCGTCTTCATCTGCATCATCAGTAAAATCAACACGAGACCGAGATCTCCGAGATCACATCCAAATTGTCCTCCTTTCGATCTCGGTTTGTCTGTGTGTCTGTCCGTGTCTCTGTGTGTTCGTCTGCCTTTCAAAAGCGAGGCGCCAAATGGCCATCAGAAATGGCTTTTGCAAAAGCAGTCAGAGATGACTCTAAACTTTTGCGGCCGAAAATCCCCGTGATGATCATTAATGGCTGCCATTGCTATTTGGATCATGATATGTGTAACCTTTACAAAAGACTTGTAAGTGGCTTCGTTTATTGAACTTCTTTTCTGCTGTCCAAATTCAATGCAGTTCCAAATAAATGCCAAAGTGAAGCTGCCCCAGAAAGTCATTATTTGGGGGATTGTATGTAAAGAAAAGTACGAGTATTTCATGGCTAATTTTCGGGCAAGTGGAAAAAAAGAAAATGCTGATTGTCATTGCGCATGTTTGTTGAGCCAAGAAGAATGGGCTGGCTTTCTGTTCGAGGCTTTTTGGCCAGCGGCTATTCACGACACTCGCTCACTTCAGCACCTGTTGTGTCTTTTCCCCTCGTCCAATATCAAAAACTAGTGGTTCCCCAAATAGGCCGAGGCTGAGCATATTTTAATATGCTGCACGCATGCAAACTGTCCATTTGTTGCTTGGAGTGTAGAAAGTTGATTGGATTTATTTCGTCTTCAAAATGGGATTTGGATTTTGATTCGATTATTATTATGTATTTGGATTGCCGTCCGAAAGTTTCGGCAAGTGCAGCCCTGTGATGTTTTCCTTAAACAAGGAATGCACCTTTCACTTCTCGTTCAATTATTTCCTTGCTGCCATCGAAAGATGCTCACCGAATAAAGGAAAACTTTGCAATTGAAGACGAGTTGCCAGTGGCCAGTTGCCAGTTGCCAGTTATTCGGCTCTTGGACCGTCGAGATGTGAATGTACCGATGTACCGATGGGGTTGCGGCGACACACGAATTCATATTTGGGAATGCGGTTTTCGACCGCAGACAATTTTCTGTTTGGCGCGCAATTACAATGTACAAGTATCCGCAATTCGGTGGTCATCGTGCGGGCTTGTACTCGTATATTTATTTAATTAAATATTGCTCAAGAGACCAGCATCTTGAACTGCAGACTGCACGCATTCCCATTCCCCATCCCCATTCCCCATGAATATTAATGATGAACCGAAATTGCTCGGATCTCGATTAGGCTGCCTACTAATTTGTGGCGTTAACATGTTTGGGGCCTCTTAATTATTTGTCTTTTCACCGGCGATGAGAGGGCGAAAGAGAGTATTACGCAATTGGTCGTGAATGCGGCCAGAGTTCAACGCGGTTCCGGCTGACTATCAGCGACCAGGTTTGTTTAATTTATGCGAGCTTTTTCCTTTGAGGGTTACTGATTGTTTATTTGATTTTTATTTATTTTATGCAACGACCTTGCTCATCGCTTAGCTCGTCACCGCAGTTAAGTAATTATCAGGAAAGACATAAAAAGTCAGCAGAGCGCCTGCCACTGACCGCCCTCAACAGAAATGGGTTTTTGGAATTGGTTAGTTAATTGGGATTGTATCATTTGATTGGCTGCTAAATTAGGACCTACCTTTCATTTCCACCAGGCCACAAGACGATCCACGAGTTCGTTGCCTAAGTCTTTTGTTTTCGTCTCCTTTCGGTGGCAATATTTGCACTGACGGTGGCCAATTGTTTGTAGCCACTGGTGGCCACTAGTAGGCACACTCGAAGGTGTTGCCTGGTCACTCGCGTCTTACCAGCTAATTTGCTTGATTTGTCGCCGTTTGCATAACCTGTTGTTGTCACTGCCAATACGCAATATTTGTTCGATTGCCTTTCAATTTACTCATTTACTCATTACTCGGTAATTTGCAATTGACACATTGCCAATATTGCACAAAATGGGAGAAATATGAAATGAATTGCAATGGTCAGATTACAATTGAGATCTCTGGACTTCAGCGCCCTCATTTGAATGAGGAAAAGTCTGCAATCAATTCCATAGCTCCCCCATTTGAAGTCGAGATCCCTTGGCTGGGTTGTTGGACAACTTTTACATTGGTTGTGGCGTGTACCGGATTCCGAGCTATGCAGCCCCATCTCCCATCATTCGACAGTAGTGACCATTATGCAGATCAGCTTGGCCTGGCTCACGCACAGGTCCGACCCGCTAAGACCGCTTCCCACACCCGCTGATCGGCTTCCACGGGGCACGCACACGAAATGTTGCCACTTGTCGGCTCAGGTGGACCAACGTCCGCCGGCCAGCTTTCTCGGGGCCAATCCATGCACAGTAAAAATAGCTCACAAATTGGTCATTATTCAAGATAGTTTTCACACCAAAATAGCTCTTTGGCATTTCAGTGGGTCATTTAAAAACGGAACTTATCTCAATAGTATGAACGACATCTTAATGCTGAGAGATATTTTCTGGGCGCCTTATGAAATCTATTAATTACTCGACTAATGAATAATACAAATTGTTTAAAAAAATATCTGTATTAAAAAATATCGATATTAATAAATACATTATTTGGAACATAATTTCATTAGTGAAGAATGCTTTCACTTTTATATTACTTTATTTATTCGTATATAGCTTTAAAGGTTTTAAAAATCAAAATTGTATTTAATCTAAAAATAAAATTACAACAGCTGTAGCTGTAGTTTTCGACATTATACCAAATTAAATTTTAAATAACAATATATTAAATATAATTTAATTTTGAATTTTATTGATTTATTTAAAAGCCAACATTGTGCCTTGGGCTGTAACGCAAATTTCAAATTAAGCAACAGCTGCAGTACAAATTAAACATTTGATTTTAGATAACTAACAGAGATTCCAAAGGTAATCACAAATTGATTTCCCATTTGGGCAAAAAACACTTAAGCTCCCCAAAGTATTTAATTATTTTTATTAGAGTGATTTAGCACAAATGGATATTTTGAAAGAAGGTAAAGGCAGCTTGAAATGTTTTGCGTGTGAATTTTTTCTCTGTGTGCACTTAACCCGACTGAGAAGCAGCAGCAGCAGAAGAAGCCCAAAAACACTTTCATTTTTCTTCTCATTTAATAATTCATCATATTTTTCACCTTTTGTTTCTCCGCGCCGTCATCGTTTTGGCGTTATCTGAAACTGCAGCCCCCCCCCGCGAAATGGTTTATGGCCTGGTCCACATTTTCCCGGCTGGCGTGTCGCTAACTTCCGTTTTCGTTGGTCGTATGCCACTTCTAAGACACAATGACGGCTGGAAAACGATAAATGTTTTATTTTCGTACACGGGTTTTTTACACCATTTAGTTCGGCTTAGCGAATTGGTGGGGTCTGTGATCTCGCATGGCAAGTTTGTCGCTTCAGTCTTTCGTTTGTTTTCGCAAGTCTCACATTTTCTACACCTCAATTTGAGCGCTAACTTCCTTTCTTCATTCCTATCTGTTGGTCGCGCTACAGTTATTCCATTTGGACAGCTGCCGGCTTATGCAACCAGGGCCTGGGATTTAATTATAAGGATTTACCAGATTGTTGGCAATTTCGCGCGAAAACGAACGCGAAAGTGACGCATTATTTACATCCGCTTCGGTTTCTTTTCTCTGTGACTTATACTTATAACTTATTATTTTTTTTTTTTTGGGGAATGGGAAATGATGTCAGTTACGGTTAATGCTAATGTCTTATGTTCTTTGGCAACTTTTGCATCACTTTGCGATGACTGACGTTCCTAGCCACTCGGATAATTGGCCTGCAGACAAGTTGCGATTCTGGGCTAACTGCTAACTGCTGGTGGTTCGCACGAAGATGACTTTCAAGTTGTGGGCCAGAATAATTGTGCCGTGTCACAGGCTGATTGTCTGTGCAATCTGCAATCTGCAATCTATTCACATGACAGACGGCCTAACAATGGCAGATCAACTGGCACATATCATAACTGTGTATCATCAAGTGCAAGGGGGGTTTTTTTTTTCTCCTCGTCGTGTTTTCTTTGGCTTATGATACGTTCAGACAACAAAGCAGCCGAAAATAAACACAATTTACATGAGAACTTCCCTGGCTATTTGTCAGTTGCAAATTCAGACAAGTTGTCGGCCAGATTTCACTTGGCCAATCGTCTCGAACACCAACGCAAACAGCGAATGGCAAACATTAAAACACCAAGAAAACAAGCGAAAAACCAACCGCAGAAACGTGCCGGCAATCAGTTGTAGCTGCCACTTGGCTCTTTTAGCCACATGCCACAAGTTGTTAGTCCTGCGGTCGGTCAACTGGTTAGCCATCCCATCTCCTTACCAACCCATTTGAGCCATTGCACAACAGCAGCAGTTAGAGAAGTGTCTGCCGTTGATTTACACTTGCCCACTAAATGCTTGCCAAAGATTTTCGGGTTTCTACCGCTTATTCATTAATAAATTTTTTGTCTTGGCCTGGTTGCGTAATGCTCGCCTTTTTGGCCAAATGGAGGAAAACTCTCTTAGATTTATTGGCTTGTAAACATTTTCGTTATGTTAATGTGCGAGTTCAGCTGTCGAGTATTTTGGGGCTTTGGCTTGAGATGAATTTTGATGGCTTTTTACCAAGAGTGCCATGGTGTGTAACTTTCTCCCATTGTTAGCATCTTTCTTTTCATGAACTGCTTTTGACTGTTCGTGCTGTCTGTCGATGGTGATGTTGATTTGATTATTTCTCTCTTTTTTTGTTACTTATGTCTTTTTCATATTTTGTTTGGCTTTGTTTTGGCAAATCTTTGACATTTGCCCATTGTATGTGGTCAGCGGAGTGTGTGCGTTGCAGCAGCTGGACTACTGGAAGTTATCCATAGGTCAGTTCGACGGTCGGGTATGGTAATGTGACAGTTTCTTTGGGAAGTGACTGTTGGATAATCGGTTTGTTTGTGTGGGCTTCCACTGATTAGCATATGTGGCGCGCAAAGGTTGTGGCATAACTATGACCCCCCTCCCCTCACAAAATAATCCATCCAAAGTGAGTGTAGTAGAGCAGTGACATCATTGCAGCCTGTAATTGCAATTAAAAGAGCTTCATTAAGCTGTCAAAATGTCTGCGTTAAAACTGTGAAAACAAAGGATCAGGCTGTCGGCGAGGCTGTCAAAACAAGATCTCACAGCTTCCGTTTTGACATGACACTTCGGACGCCTCCCGCCCTAAAGCAAAATCAAAACACAATGCGACTCGGATGCCATAATCAGGCGAGACTACTGCCGTGAGATTGCGCATACGCCACCGATCGACAGAGCTCAACTGGGTTAAAACCCCGATCTTTATGGCAGTGGGTAACGCTCATTGTCCGTCGAGTGTGTATTATTTTCACTTCACTTTCTGCGCAGCCATCAAAATGTTTTATACCCGCACTCGTACTTTATTATATAGATACAAATCAAATGTCAAACGCCCACACACACTCACTCACACACAGAAATTCAGGTGATTTCTGGCTGACATTTGCAGTCCAAGTGCAGTTTTGGAAAGTTCGGTGAAAAATTCAAGACAGAATTGAGTTTTCCTTTTGTCTCGTTTGGCATTTTTGCGTGGGCGTGGCCAGAAAGCGGCTCCCGCGGTCAATTGAAATTCGTCGCCGCACTTCAGGGCAACTTTCACGGCTAAGCCAGAAAGGCCGGGCTGCCTCTTCCGCCACTCGATGACTGATGATGACTCAAAGTCTTTCGGCTCCAAGTTCGCCGATGATCCGCATAGCGATATATAAAATTAAAAGGCGAAACCGGGCCGAATTGAAATGCTTGAGCCTTGCTTTGCCTTGCCTTTAGACCATCAAGTTGGCGGTTTGTCAATTCTGTGGTCAACAACTCAATCCCAGCCTCTCCATTTCATTTCATTTCCATCTCCAACTCACAGCCTCAACTTGACATTGACCCAATGCAAAAGTGAAAAAATAGTTTTTGCTGGGCTAATTTGTTGCGGCTTCGTTAACTGGTGATGTTCGAGTTTATTGCGTTTTTAATTCGCCTTTTTTGGCATTCACCAATTTGCTTTGCCATCTTCTATTTCAGCCGGTAAAAGTGTTTTTTTATGTTTTGGGTTCGTTTTTGGGCTTTTGTCGGGGTCTCGACCTTGTCCACTAGATATCAATTAAAATATTTGTTTCCAGGAGCCATGTGTGTTTACATGGCAGTGAGATTTATCTGGAAGATTTATGGGCATCTTTCAGATTGCTCAGATGTTTTGGCTTCCAACAAATTCCCCCGAATAAATTTCGCTTTCAATGCCGATTAGTATCTTTGGCTATGGCCTAATCCAAAAATAAATTTGAGTTCCACGAAGTTTTAATTAAAATATTTTGGTTCCAGTACTAATCCTCAACTTTCTATTCAATTTGCAGTTGGCGCTGGCGCTGTTGGTCATTGGAGCCACAGCCAAAGCCTCATCCTCCTCCACCACCACCAGTACCACCACCTCGGCGAAGCCAAAAACAGAGACCAAGCCAAAAGCTGAGCCGGAAAAGGCCACCAAACAGCCTTCTCCCTCGGCTTCGCCTGCCTCCAAGGCCACAACCACATCCACCACCCGCCAATCGAAGGCTTTAAAGCCGGGCGAGAATCGTGGCAAGAGAACGCTGTATGACTTTGGCAATGCGGGCTATCTGTATCCCGAAGTGGCCAGTAGGAGGGCTGGCTATGTGGACAATTCGGCCAGCTATTATCCCCAGACTGGCTACTATAATGGCCAAAATGCAATTGGTAAGCAAACCGGAAAGATCTGGTTTTCATTTTCACAGACACTAATGGAATTCGATTTCGCAAAATACCAGTCATTAAAAAAAAATTACAAATTAATTCGACTTATTTCGATTGGGAATATAAAAAAGGGGAAATGTTTTTGCACGTATCTTAATGAGAGAAACGATTTCAATACAATTCTGTGAAAATGAAAACATTATAAAATTAATTTATAAAACTAAAACGAAACCCTTTTAAATTCCAGCTCAATATCCAGGCAACTTTGGACCCGCTTATGCTCAATATCCGCAGTACTTGGAGGCTCCGGAACCCATCATCGAGATCATCATCAAGGATGCCAATGAGACTTTGGCCGAAGAGCCTGCCCAGCCAATTGTGACCAAGAAAAAGAAGAAGAAGGAGAAGGTGCATGTGTTTTATGTGAACTACAAGAAGGATCAGAACAACAAGTTGCACTTGGAGTCGCCCATTGCCTCGTTGAATAACGACGATAATGAGGAGGAAGAGGAGGAGGAGGAGGAGGTCATCCAGTATCCGGTTACTCCATTGCCACCAGTGAAGTCTACCACCCTGCGCACCATCATCCATCCGGATTCCGAGAAATTCCACAGCAACTCCGGCATTCATGTGTCATTTGGAGCGGAGAATCAGCACCAGACGGGTCACATCCTGGAGGAGCACGATGCCGAGAGCATCCAGCGCCAAGTGGTGGCCTTGCCACCTTCGGTGTCCTCCAAATCGGAGGGTGGATTCCTGAGCAACACACGCGCGGATTACGGACGAGAGAACAATTTTGGCCGGGCTCCAGGACCCATTTCCAATCTTCTCTTTGGCAGCAACTACCAACAGTCGCCCATTAACTACCAGCAACAGCAGCAATTGCCCACTCAACACGGCAGCAACTACTTCAGGCCGCCAGCGGCACTTGTGGGTCCACCTCCAAGTTATCCAAAGCCAGCACCACAGGTGCAACAGCAACATCGCCCCAGCATCACCCAGCAACAACTGCCCTCAACTTCTTCGCAGACCATTTTCAATAAGCTGGTGCAACAGTCGCAGTACTATATTAACCACAATCAACAGTACCCACAGCAGCAGCATCACCAACAGCAACATCAACCACAGCAACATCAACAGCAGCAGCCACATCAACAGCAGCAGCATCAACAGCAACATCAGCAACATCAGCAACAGCAACATCAGCAGACAGCACAGCAACACCTGCAACCAGCACCGCAGCAACACCAGCAGCATCAACAGGCACCGCAGCAACAGCAATATCAAAAACCGCCCCACAAGCAAGTGCAAGTGCCATTCTTTCCCACAATTCCGCCGAAAAGCGTGACTCCTGCTCCATATCAGCCTGTTAAATTCCGTCCCACACCTGCACCTGTTGCCCAGGTGAAACCCCTGCCTCTGCCCGTCAAGCTGGACAATGCCAACTACCAGCAGCAGCAACACTATCAGCCACAACAGCAACAGAAGTTGCCGCATCAGCAGCAATCTTATCAGTTTGTGCGTCAACCTCAATTTGTGCAGCAGCCGCAGTTTGTGGTGCGTTCACCCACGCCACTGCCAGAATACTACTCCCAGCAGAAGCAGCAGACGCAGCAGCAACATCATCAGAGCGCTCTCAACTATTTCGACATTAAGCCTTCCAAGGAGACGGAGTTGTTGAAGTCCATTCCCAAGTTTGAGCAGCACATCACGGAGACTGTGCAGAACCCCATTGTCCCCTCGCAGCAACCACAGCAGCAATATCAGCAGCAGGTGCAACAGCAACATCAGCAGCAGCAGGCGCAACAGCAACATCAGCAGTATTCTTATAGCAGCACGCGGAATGAGGTGATCCACGATGTGCCCGCTCCCAACTTGGGACCCACAGTACAGCAGCCCATCTCTGGACACTACATAACGGCGGGATCATCGAATGGCCAGCATTCCCAGCAGCAATCTCACTTCGCCAGCTTCCCCAGCGAAACTCCTTCGCAGCCTCCCGTCTATGCAGAGTCCACTCATGGCCAGAAGGTGATGGTGGTGACCCCAGTGCCTCCATCCACCAACTATGTGACCTATAGCCAGTACTCCCAGGCCGCCCATGAGCCAGTGGTCCATGTCAATGCCCAGTCGGCGGCTCTGCAGGCTCAGGCCAGCACCAACTTTGCCCAGCAGCCCCGGCAGCCAGCTTCCTCGCTGATCAGTGCTCCATCTGGTGACAACTCACCCTTCAGTGTGTCCACTTTCCACTCGGATGTGTTCAAGGAACTGGAGCAGCGGAATCAGAAGGAGAAGCAGGTGCCTCAGCAGGCTCCCAAGATAGTTTCAGCTCCAGTTGCAGTGCCCCTTCCCGTTTCCCCTCCCACATCCACTCCCGCATCTTCGCCCGATGGCAAGGCCTCGCAAACGCTTCTCCAACTGCCCGACGAAGTGCCCGATGATCTGCGCCAGCAACTCTTCTCCTCGGGCATCCTGAACAATGCCGATATCTCCATTCTGGACTACGATAAGCAGGGAGACATTGCACTGGAGAACCTGCCCGCCGAGCATCTGCAGCACTTCTATGGAGCAGGTGGTGGTGCCCAGATTGCCGAGACCAACAAAGTTTTGACCGTGGTCAAACCCAATGGCGATAAGGTGGCTCTCAGTGAGAAGCAACTGGATCGCGTGAAGCAGAGCAACTCGTTGCCTCAGAAACAGGATCTCGATGTGAAAGTGGTTCGCTATGATGCCGCTCAAGGTCAGAGTGTGAGCGATAAGTATGTGCGCACCGATGCCACCGTGGTGACCCCAGTGGATTTGGCCGAACGCCAACAGTACAACCGCTACCTCCCACTGAAAATCAACGGAGCACAGTTCCCCATTCCCGACAGCGAGGAGCTGCTGGGCAAGCGGATTGTCAGCGTGGTGGTCCTGGCTCCCGTGGAGGCCCAGAATCCTGGACACTCGACCAGTGAGGCGCGGAGTGCCGACGGCAAGGAGGTCAAGTTCCTGGGCGGCGAGCTCATCAAGACGCTGGTGAAGAAGCCCACCAAGGACAACTTCAAGCGTTGGCTGGAGAAGGAGGCGCGCACCGATCTGGAACTGCAGTCCGTGGTTCTGCTGGTGACCAAGTGAGTGACTTACTTATTTTCCTAGTTTTTCGGTAGAAGCTAGTTTGGATGGGTTTTTTTTTACAATATAGTCCCAAATAATCATCGTTGAATCGTGTTTTATTTTAGCTCTATTCGAATCCTTTTATGATTAATCTTTAAAACATTTTTAGAACTTTTGTTAAATGAAAAAAATCAAAAATAAGAAAATTCTATGGAAACAAAAAAAGAACTGAAAGAAATGATTAACATTAAACGGAGCCAACCATGGAATTCTAACTATTAATATTTATTTTATTAATCCATTGCTCCATTTGCCAATTTAAGAATCTCAGCAAATAATAATTTTTAAAGTCTCAAAAATTTGGTTTTCTATACCTATTAAAGTAGCTTTTAACATGATGATATTTCCCTTACAAATTCATCCATATATTCATCCTTGTAAGTCCTTCCTAGTGAGCTTCTACTTTAGGTAGTTACAATCCTAGCCAAAGTACTAAACTAATAATTTTCCCCTTCCAGATCCACCGATGCCTCCGCGGAGCAGGAGATCTTCATGTACGACATTGGAACGGGCAGCATCAACCGGCTGAATGGGGAGCTCTCGAGCACGTTCGTCAACGTGGCCGAGGAGAACGCCAGCAGCGAGGATCTGGAGCACGCCGCCACCTTGGACCCCAGTTCGCTGGAGTCCATGATGCATCTGCGCCGCAGATAGACATCGCGATCGAGTCGAGCCGCCGCAGTCCACAACAAAATGCCATTTAGCTACTCAACTAGACATGATCATCGTGCGCCCCTGAAAACCCCTCTTGCGTTTTTCCACTTCCTTAGTTGTTTTTCTCTTACTTTCCTTATTCTGTCCTCAGGTTGCACATTTTCCACACAAAAAAAAGAGAAACTCGTTTCATTGATCACGGCATTGCATCCAATCCTCTCGTAGTATTTCCATTTTGTAAATATTCTATGCTGATGTTACAATTATCGTAATTTAAGTTAATTTACGTAAAAATATTAAAATAAACAAGAAAATTAAAATAAAGGTTTTATTTTGTATGGGGTCTAGAAACTTTGGTAGATTGTGAAACGAGTTCATTTTTGAGAAACGCATATAGAACAAAATTGATAAGCTTTTAATTTTAAAAACAGAAAATTCTAAATTAAGTACTATTATTCATTATTATTCAAGTTGTTTCATTTGGCATATTTTATAGGTATTCATTGTCTGTATGAATTCTAAATGGATCGCTTTGGAATAGACAGTTTATTTTTAGCCTAGTATTAATTTTTATTTAAATTATTATTCTTATTTATATTTTAAAAATATTTCTGGTGTCAAAACTAAATCCATGAAACGTAGTAACGTAATAAGTTACGTTAGTTACGACAGTAAATGTAAGAAACTAACTTGAGTGCCAATAGCAACCACATCAATTGACAGCGCCACTGTGCATGTAAAAGCCATGTAAAGTTTACTTGGACACGAGTGAAATGGCAACGCCGGGATGTGGGGTCTGAAGGGAGGCAGTGTGACCACCTTTGGGTTTAACGCAAATATAGGCGTTTTCTGGCTACTTTCGCCAGGCCATAAGTCATAAAGTCATAAAGTTTTGGCGCGTTGTTCAAAGTTCTTAAGTTACCATACCTGTGTTTTTAATATTATGGACCTTTTGAGGCCTAAATTCTTTTTCTTATGATTTAGAAAGTTATAGATAAATAGTTCTCAATTAAAAAATTCTAGAATATAATTTACTTGTTAGTCTAGCTAGTTAAACTTGCTTTTGTTGTTTACAAATTGGACCAGATCGCTTTTGATTCGAGGGCAATATCGTCTGAATCGGACCCCTTAATTTGGGCCAAGGTTAGCCGGTGGCCACCGCGGTCTCCGCGAGCAAGAAGTTAAACGTGTCTTGATAGCAGGACAAGATTTCGCACCGTCCATAAGTCACACGCATACGTGACCCAGCTATATATTTATTTAATGTTTATACACCGATATCGGATCTGGTCCACGGCGGTAGACGTGACTAGAAGCTGCCGAAGAGAGTTGGCTAAAAGCGGGGTTTCTCTTAGGCCGCTCTCTCACAGTTTCTTGGCTGGTTGTTTTGACGGGTTTTCTTTATTTTGGGCATGGTAGGTGCAACAAGTCGCTGCGACTATAATTACATGCAGTTTATTTTTAGCTCCGCAACTACGCACGCCAGCAACAACAACAGTTGTCCCGGCAGCAACTTGCAACTAGCAACCAAAAAAACTGGCAACTAGCAACTCGCAACTCGCGTACACTGGCAAACGGCCAAATGCAGCGATAACAGCACAAAAACTGCAGTACATACTCGTGAAACGAAGCCTGGTTTTTCACGTTGGTCATACATATAGTACCGCACATATACCGGCTGAATTGGCTGCAACTCTTGTTGCCAAGAGTGAGTAGTTTCAGATATGGGGAGACACGACGGGTCGGGCAATCCGTTTTTAATGTTTATTTGACTTATGCAATGTTCGAGCGTTTTTCAAAATATTTTCGTTGTAAGACAAACAAAGCTCAAGACAACGCAAACGACACGAAAGTTGTTAAATCTTTAAGGGGTCAGAGAATTAGCTGGTGAATTCTGGCATTTCCTTACAAGCAGTAAATTTATTTTTATGGGAAGTAAAAACATTACTTTTGGCAGAAAATCTTTAAAAATAAGCCGGCAGATTACTTAACTTAAATCATTATCTGCCATTTATCAATTAGATTACAGAGCACAGAATTTGTTAAAGGATTTTAAGACCAAGTTTTGAAATTATTGTTATCAGGTTTCCCTTAAAGATTTTCAAAATTTAAGTAAGGAGTACCGATCTAATATTGAATATAAGTTTATTTATTCAAATGATGTGATTCACCCAATGTGTATCTGTCAACCTGTTTTCAATTGTAAGAAAGGTAAATTTCGAAGAAAGCGGTTAGTTTTATAGAACCACATAAAAATCGTTTTATTGGCTGTTATTATTAGCACAGTTAAGATTGAAAAGAAGCCAATTTGTAGTGAATTTCCATCGCAAGGTAAGAGATCAATGCTTTGTTCCTGAAATCCGGTGACCTAAAATTGTATCTTGCTGCGCTGATGTAAAAACGGGGCTTTAACCCACTTTCCGAATCGGTTGGCCTTGGAAGCGAGTCCTGTCATCTGGCTGGGCTTAAGGTAAACTCCAATTTGGCCCAACCCACACACATGCATACACGTATGTACACCCAGGGGGACCATGTGGTATGCATTCATCTCGTTGGCTGAAGATGTATTTTTCGTGCTCATCCCTTTTGACACATGTTGTTTGAACTGCTTTCGATTTTTTTGCCTCACTCGAACAAACGTCTTTTGCTGTAATTTTCGCATTCTGCCTCCCACATCCAATGCGTCTTACTGATTTTTGCGATTTGTTCTTTTCGTTTTTTTTTTGCACACTTTGTTCTGCTCGCATATCGACTTGACTCGTTTCAAAATTGGGTTACAGACCCCCGCTCCCAAAAAAAAAGGAAAAAAGTAAAAAACAAGAGGGCCCGCAAAAAATATAGCACACGGCCACAACAACAACAACAGCAAAGACTAAGGAAAAAAAATGCAAATGCAAAAATCCGTTTGACGCCGTAAGCTTTGTGAGTCAGAAGAGAGCAGTAGAATTGTTGCACTGATTGCTCATGCCTTATGTTTTTGTTTTTATTGTTGTTATCGTTGGTGGCAGATGAAGGAGAACATGCCCTGCCCCCTTCTACCCCATCTGTGTACTTCTTCTCTTGCTCCTCCTTTTCCTTCCTTACGATTTCTCTTTTGGCTGCTTCCTTGGCTCGTGTCATTCCGTTTCTTAGTTAAATTGTAGTGCTACCGCTGTTTACGAGCTTTACACAAAGAAAAAAAATATTGTGTGTTAAAAATATGTTAGATCTTAAAGATCTAACATCTTATATTAACAAATAAACCAAATTTTCCAAACGTTAAATGTCGTTTTTAAATACATACCAACAAACTGATTGTATGGTCCCAATAAAAAACAAAAGCAAGATACTTTAAGTCGGTTTTTTCCTAAACACTCTTTGCTTAGTCAATAAACATTTCTATTTGCTCTGTTTACGAGTTTTTTTCCTTAAGTCTCATTGCCTTTCGCAACTAAAATATCTTTAGCACCAGTATTTACTTTTATATTAAAACATTACTCATTCGCCATGTTGGTTATATGGACAGAAATGTCGAGGTGGGCTTTTTACGCAAAGTTTCGGAAGGCAATGCAAAGAATTCTATATATAGATATATTTGATTCGATAGACTATGGCAACTTTTAATAAAATGATATCAAGACAATGTCCATAAATTTTGTATTTGTATGCATTATCTGCGTCGATGATTATCGACGTTTTATATACTTTCTTTCAGTGGAGCTGTTTTTGTTACTATTTTAAGCTCTCTCGAAACTAAAAGAGAGCTTAAAAGAGTAGAGTGTTTGGCTTCCGCGCTTGGCTCCCTCTCTCAACATCACTCTGTGAGTCTGGAAGAGATCTCCGGTTTCTGCCGCTGCAGAGGCGTTGACGTCGCCGTTGGGCTCCAAAGCTGCGCTCAGTTCCATCCGATCGGTCGTCGCAGCAAGTTCGCGAGTTCGAGCAGCGGCGCAAACGAGAAAAAAAGTAGCGTTCCAAGACTTCGGCCCCCAGTCGCTGACGCCGAGGGCGGCGCAGAAAACTTGGTTCCTTTTTGGTTTTGAGTAATAAAAAAAGGGCGCGCGAGTGGAGATCCGCTATTAACGGATCTTGATCCTAGACGAACTAGTTTTTAGATTGCGCAATTTTAACCGCGTGAATCGCGAAAAAGCAACTGTTTTAGTGCGCGTCGCCGAGTGAAATTCGATAGCAAAAGGCAACGCGACGATCGGCGGCTCTGAAAAGCCGTTTTAAAAAACAAAAAGAAAAACTGAAAACCAACTAACATGGCGACCGCCGCCTGCGTCCGCTGCGCCCAACAAAAGCAACAGCAACAACACCAGCAACATGGGGCGCAGGCGCAGCAGCAGCGACGCAACAGCCCGCGGATTCTGCACATTTACAGCGCGTGGGCGTTGATCACTCTTTTGGCCGCCAGCGCCGCCATGGTCCAAAGTGCAGCGGTCTTTGGTTAGTTAGCGAAAAAAATTGAAAATGTGCCTGGGAAAATTGTGTCCGGGGGGATTTCATCAGGCGCCGCTGCATTGTGTGCAAACGGTGTGTGAAGAAAAGAAGAAGAAATTGGTGAAAGGGTGGGAGGAAGGGCGGATGGGAATACCTGGTAATTGAGGCGCCCTCAAGTGCTCGTAGCTTTTATAATTACTGAATACGAGGAATCGGTTCGGAGTATCGGGTCACAAGATCTGGGCAAAAGAGGTACTTCCCCACATTTAAGTTAAAGACTTGGATTTCACTTCTCGTTATACTTCTATAGTTGGGACTTTCCAAAGATGAATTAACGGTAATTCCGAGAAAGTTAATAGTTATTTTAGGTACCTCTGAAATACATTGACAATAAATATAAACTTGTTTTCTCCAGGTTTTTTAGCTTTCCACATAATTCACTCTTCATAATTTGAAATTCGAACTTCTCAGTTCAAAGGAATCTATTACTCAAATTTCAAATGATCTTACGTATTTCCCTTCACAAATCAAATTTAACATTTGTGTATATGTAACTCTTACTTTCAAACTGTTCAAAGCTCTTAAAAAAACAGAATGGTTTTAAGTTACATGAGTGTAACAAGAAAACTAGATAGAGGAGCAATACTATAAGTAACTGTTTTTTATTTAATTATTTTGTTGGAGATTTGAGTTCTCGAGTATTGACTGTAGTTAACCATTGCCTTTCTAATCTTGACCATTATAGTCTCTTTTTTAGTCACCCATCCCATATCCGTGGCTTTAGAATACATGTTGTGAACCACTGTCATTTGTTGTGTGTGCTTTTAATTTTATCACCGATTATTTGTGCTGTTTCTGTTTGGGAAACCGGTTGTCGTTTCCCCCACTCACTCGATATTAACCGCATTTGACCGATCCCGCCGTGCACATGGCTTCGTAAATGATTGTGTTTCATTTTCTGCCTAAAGGCCAAATTCGAGTACTAGTCACCAAAGTTTACTGATAAGCGTTAAGTTTCGTTAATTTTTTTTGAGCGTGGGGTGCTATAAAAAGCAGCTAGACGCCGTAAATAAATCACGCGGAAGTTCTGCGGCATGAAATGAAATAAAAAGAAAACAATATAATGCAAATAAAAGAAAATACTTTTTTTGTGAAACTTGAAACAGAAACAGAAAACTGAAAAAACACAAAGCGGAGAACAGAAAACGCAACCGCCAGACGACCTCATTGCCATTGAAATACAGTTATGGCCCGAACAAAGAGGCAAATCGTCTTGATCTCCTCCGTTGCAACAAGGGGTTAATGTTGATGGCAACATCAAAGCAAACCCAACGAGGCCGGTACTCCATTGACCTTTGAGGCCTAAGAAAGCGATAGAATGGACTTCCATCCATATAAAATTAGATCATTTGGCAATGAATATTATAAGATCAACGATCAAACTTAATTAATTTATATCAAAAAGATAAAAAATCATGATAAGAAGTGTTTTATTCATACAAATTATGTGAATATTTAATACCAAATCCACTTTTGAGTTTACAGAGTCCAATAAGTTAAATCGAGAAGATGCAAAGTCCATTAAAAAATGTTTGTTCAAATTTGACCTGATACTATAAAATTTGTATTTACCACGCAGAGTAAATTAAACATAAAGAATATAGAAATGATTTAAAGTTGATTGAACCAAATTTACTTGGTTATAAGACTTTTCAACAATAAGTCATCTAAAACCGATTTTATGCCTTTGTTGATTTATAAGCCCATTCCAAAAGCACTTAATAACCATTAAAAAATGAAATATACTACATAGACTACGAAAGCAGTTTCAATTTTTTCCAAGTGCAGCCACGAGTTTTTACCCAATCTAAATCGAAATCTAACACCGAATCTTGATCTGGGCTAGTGTTTACTCTATCCGAACTTTTTGGCTAGCACAACAAACAGTCGGGTCGAAGAGCTTTATTTATCCAGCCATAAACATTCATATGTATATTTAGCCATGTACATGTTTGCAAACTGGTTTCCAGCTCTGTTTTGCCGTTGCTGTTGTGAATATCAAGTAGAATTAACATATGTTGCCAGCAGCCATCTGTGGATTGGATTGGATTGGAGAAGTTCCCCCAAAGTCTGGTTTTATAAGGCTGCTGTGGCTAGAAGCTGCTTGCTATGCGCCCCGAAAAGTCATCTGGGTTCAATTAGGTGCCACTGCCACACAGAGACACACAACACTCCAGCCCGTTTTTCAATTCCAATTCAAACTTTTTTGCGAGCGAGACGGCGAGCGATAAAGCATTTACAATCGCTTAATTAAAATGCAAATTGTTCATAAAAAAAATGGCAATAGAAAATAGCTGCCATTTTGCTCGAGTAGTTAAGGCAATTTTTGGCGTTTGCGTTGCTTTTTTTCCTTACGTTTTCGATATTGTTTTTCTGCCAAGTTCTGAAAATGGGTCTTTGATTTATGTATGCGGCCATTAGAAGTCATGTTCAACTGGCTTCCGCCTCGACTCGCCGCCATTCCGCTGACTGCTTGGCCAGTTAAGCAGCAACAGTTGCCGTTAGGTCTGCCAATGTGTTGCACGCAACAGCAGCAGCAGCAGCAACATCAGCAGCTGCAGCAACAAATTCCCAGTTCCTTGCCATTCGAGTTGGCCAGAATTCTTGTTTATTGTACAATTTATTTATTTTGTCGTTCTTTAGCTGGGCAAACAGACAAATTACAACGACAACAACAACAACAACAGTGACTATGGCCAACAGCAGCAGCAACATGATGACACATTCGCTTGACCTATTAGGAAAATTGACCAACGGGAAATGTAGCGCGCTGTCCATGTGGCTGTGAAAGCGGGGCAGGCGGGAAAAGCGGGAGGGGAAAGCTGGAGAGCGGGAAAGCGGGAAAGGTGCGAGGCCAGATAGAGAGGCACAGACAGAGAAGGAGACAGAGACAAAGACAGAGACAACAACAGAGAAAGAGATAGAGGGACAAGCACTTAACCCTTGCCATTCTGACTTTGATAGTTGACCCAATTTCAGCAGTTTCACAAATAAAAATAAAGCAAATAGAATGATAAGCAGCGGAAGCAGAAGATCATATGCTCTATAAACTTAAATTTATTATTATTTATTTATGATCTTAATTGTTTGTTAAGAAGTTTTCTTTTGGTGTGTAAAGTATAAACCATTTCTGACTTTCAGATATTTGACTGATAATGAAATTAACTTCTAAATAGAAGTTATAGGTATAGTTAATAGTTACTGAATATTTAACAATATATCAATGGAATTCTTTAAGGTCTATGTTTTTTTTTAAACAAAAACGTTTACTTAAGAACACATTTCAATGATATTGCATATGAATTGTTTTTGTACATAAATATTTCATAGGAAATAGGGCAGAATTGAAAGCCCTCTACTTCACTTGCAGATAACCCATCGATTCCGTAATTCGATTGTGAGACTTTGCAAGTTTGGTGAAGGGTTTATGGGTTTATGGCATCCCCCCGCGGAGAAGAGTATAACAAACTGCACTTGCAGACTGTTTTTGTTTGTTTCTGTTTGAGCGTCGAGTGGCGTTCACTCCGGGTATGTGTGCTTCCTCTGCGTGTGTTTGTGTGTGAGTGTGTGTGTGCGAGTGTTGTGTAATTTTTAACAACAACTTTTTTTCGAGTGTCTCTCCATCGTGCGCTTTTACTGTTCCGCCCGCCCTTTTCCACCATACCACCGCCCCCCTTTTCCGCAGGCAGCCGGGCGTAATTATGACGAGTGAGCAGAATCCAGCATCCATCCATCCAGCATGCAACACGCGTCCGCATCGCGTGGCAGCCACAGAATTTATTATGCCCAGTCGCCACTCGAGAAACAGAACTCAAAAAATGAGAGAAAAAAAAAAACCCTCAAACCGCTTGACAATCTCTGCACGAGCAGTTGCAGTTTGCTCTTGGCCAAGTTCCGTTTTTGTCTAAATCCGAATCTGAGTCCAAACAACAACTCGCAACTGGCCCACTCGACATAGGGGACTGTGTATAGCACTATAACTTGTGGATCGGCATTGACTACGCATTTTAATGTGCCCTTTTCAAATTCAAGTGGCTGCTGATGCTTGACCTACACACAGATACGCACGCACACTGGGAGTCAATGATACACATCGCGAGATATTGGCAGATAAATAGAAGTACACTGACAACAATTGGTAGGAGTTCTTAAAGAAGTAGCAGTCCACATCAATTTATTACTTGTTTAAAAGCCAGAACCATTTTTTCTGACGTTTAAAGTTTTTAACCATTGCCAAGATATAATATTGATTGTTTTTTAGGTGGTCCAAAATAAACCCCATTGAATTCGGAATTACTTATTTAAACATTTATTTTCACAGATTGGAAAGCGAGAACTAATAAAGTCTTGAAAAAGTGAATCTATCTTTTAGATCGAAGAAACAGAACATAACTGTAATAAAATTTAAATAAAAAGAGAAGTTGTTTAGGTTATAATATCCAAACCAAAAGATTTTTTCTCAGTGCCCAACAGTTGACTGTAAATTGTTTTCCATGTTTGTCTGTGAGTTTTCTGGTTGGTTTGTTAGTTGTTTGACTTGATGTTTATCTGTGTAATCATGTCTCTAAACCTGACCTTGCCCAAAACTTTGGAGCAACTGAGCTGTAGGTACAAGTTCAAAGCTTTGATTCGATAGCACCTTCAAGTTCCAGGTTTTGACTTTCCCCCGGGAAAGCGTTCTGCTTTCCCAACAACAACAACAACAAATCTGTAAAACTCGGTTCTGCTCTGAAAACGTAAACAAATTATTAACGGCATATTTAGTGAAAAAATTGGGTGGAACTGTTGGCCCTTTCTTTCTTGCCCGCTTGGCTGGCTGCCCGAATCGTAAACCCATTTCTACTGTTTATAAACTCCCCGCATTAACCCCAAACAACCCAAGTTTACTTGTGTATGAATTCATGTGTTTATTTGCCGCAGAGTGCTTGTGCGCCTTTAACCCAATTAGCAATGACGCTTTAGAGCTCTCTGTTGACCATCAAATAAGCCTTAATCATTACTTAACTGTATGCAATTCATTGTATTACAGTGCTAATGGCCTTTCATTCTGTAACAATAGCGTCTAATTGAAGATATTGTATGTGCAATCTGAATGAGTGTTATTTGTTTAACTTTCCCTAGAACAACCGAATCGATTACTCAAATCTACAATAACTGCCGTGCAAAGCGGTCTCGAAAGACTGTCATTAACCCGGTTGTAATGAGTGCATTTGCCAAAATGATGATTGAAACTCCAGCACGTGTGGACAGCTCGCAGCCCCTTGGCTATTAATGTCAAGTTCGAAATGGGAATTAGCTGCTAAATTGCACCCGTACACACGAGTACTCATGCTCAGACTTGGGTGAACGGAGCAAAAATGCAAATTGTTTAATAAAATGTTTAATAGTTCGCAAAAGCTGTGTGGCAATTGCCCAGCGGAGAAAAAAAAGAGCGAGGGCGGCTGCAAAAACAGACAAACAAACAATAAGTCGGTTGCAGCAACCGCTCGGGTAATATAATATAATAATGGTGTACGTATGTGGTGCAGTCAGTGACCCAGAATATGGATGTATGACTACCGCTGAGCACAATGCAAAAGTAGTTTTCCTACAAGCCAATGAACGCGCTTGTATTTGTACTTTATTAATTGAAGTACTTAATAGTGCTTGTGTGAATCTTTAACCTTTACGGCGCAAAGTTCGAGATCGAGTGCAAAATAATTGAACAGAGGGGATCACTTGTATCGCTGTGTTTAGGCAAACGTAACGTAGTCATTCAATTATTGTAGAATCCATTCGTATTAATTGAATTTTCGAACTGTGTTTGGTTTGGTTTCATCACCCGAAATTGGAGTGCCATCCATTTCCCTGTCAATTCACACAAAATTCCTATTTTTAGCATTGTCACACCGCAGTTTATTATTTGTCTTTATTTTTGTCAAGCTGTGAGTTATTTATTGATTGACAACTCGCGGATTTCGTCTGCATGCAATGGGTTTAGTTGGGAATGATGGATTCCGCATATAAATGACCACAAATCGCTGGCCATCCATAAGACCAATTTGATGAATAAATTAACAGACCCCTGTGAATTTGAACTCAAGGCATCTGCTGCGATAACTGACCCTCTTCGAAACTCTCCATTTCAGGTGATCGACTGTCGCATCCAACTTTCAAACCACTTTGCAGTGCCCAGCATGAGCACTTCATCGAGAGCGAAGGCAAAGAATCTAGTCTCATCATCGAACTGAAGCCGGGCTCGTATGGAGCAGAGAATCCCTCCTGTTCCCGCATCCTGAGTGCCCCGCCCAACTATGGCTTCATAGTGCGCCTCATCCTGCCAAAGTTGCGGCACAGCCAGCCCTTGGATGCGGCCACCTCCAGGAGTCCGCCCACAAACATCATGCCCGCCGTAGCCGGGAGCAGCAACTCATCCAAACTCCGACGTACTGCCAAATCCGGAGGAGGGATGGAGTCCTCTGCCCCGCTAAACTCAACAATGGGCATCTTCCCAGCCATGACGACTTCCCGGGCTTTGGGACGCACCTGCCCCCTGAACATTGTAAGTGAACTCACCTTAGCCCCCATTTCTGGCGACAAGGTTGCCTCTGACTTAGCACACTTAAAACAAACTAGTATGAGGTCTAGACAATATTCTTATTAGCACACTTAAAAGCAAATAGTAGCTAAACCTAAAAAAATTCTGTGTAGTTAAAGAGATTAGGAAAAGGTTAATCAAATAATGCAATCTTAAAAGCTGGAAGCCAGTATTGAAAGGGCATACATAAAGAACCTTTAAGTTTATTTTACGATTGATCTTTTCGTTATAAAAAATCTATGTAACAATTTTTTTAACGTAGTTTCTATTTTACAAGCATACATATCTTCTTCACATTGCTACTATGCCCCATCTAGGTATAGGTTTTCTTTAAGTGTAGTTCTTTTTCGCTGATTAGTGCGAGGTTGCCATATTCTGCACCTTCCGCTCGAATTATTTGCCAGTTTCTTTGATCCCATTCATCTGCTTCGAAAAATACAACTTCAGTGCGCATGCGCAGCGTTCAAGTGTGAGAATCAGATCCAAAAGTTCAAAGAGCTGAGTTCATGAACAGATAGCCAGTAAATTTCCACAACTCAGGATTCTCCTACACCTAAAAGAAACGAATGAAATCAGAATTTTGTATGACTTCATGCGAAATCTTTTATGATATATCTGTTTCTAATTTATGCGGTGAAATACAGAAAATTGCTGCCAAATTGCTGACAATTCCCATTGTCAAATAGATTAAGTTTTGCAGGCTGCAATTCTCATGTTCTCATAAACAGACTTATCGAGCGAACAAGTTTAAGTTCTCGATTGACATTGTTACTTTTTTGTGGCTTTCCGATGAGACAGTTTGACATCTGGAATTGTCTCCAATTACCGGCAGGTCCCATGCCAAGCGTAATTCGTCAGCTGATCGTTAACATTGTCAAGGTGTTCTCGGTTAATTAAGAAACTTTCCATTAAAGTGCTGGCCATTGACATTGAACTCCCCCGTCGGTTGGGAGTGTTTTTCACTTTCTGCAGAGCCAAAACTCCGCGTCAAAGCCAGAAAAGCGTCGTATTTGCATAAGCGCGCCAATTCCGACCATTTTGTGAGGCCTCTTTTTTTTGTTGATATTTGAAACACGTTTGTAGCATTTGGCCAGGGAAGCAACAGCCCAACAGCAACCGCAGTCCCACAGCAACACTTTCGGTCGCGTCGCCATAAATCCGTCGACTTCAACCGTCTGACTGGCAGTTGGCGTCGCCATAAAGGCAAACTATGCTACTGAAAAAAGATGGGTTTGGTTTCGGGGACCCGAGGGAGTGGACGCACATCCACATTTGCATGCCCAGAATAGAGCGTTTCTTTGTTCCGTCACCGGCGTGTCGGTGAGAAGTGCAAATTGATGCGTCGCATAATTGCAACTGAATCGTCTTCCTAATGAGCTGACTAGAAAAATGTATCCAGTAAATACATATCACGATGCACGGTTACGATTATTGTGTTTATCACTTCAGAACTGGTTTAACCGTTGTCGATGGGGACACACCCTGGCTAATTGTTGTTTACTACGAGTGTACACTTACAATGGGGGACTGACTACCAAGTCGTCGCAGTTATTGAACCTGAGAGCACAAAGCCATCTGAACCCGTATCCAATTCTTGTTTTATTTAGCTTATCGCTCTGCACGTGAAACAGCGTAGACATTAATGGATTTATTTTTATATATGTATCTACCCCATCGGGTTCTCAAAGCGTAGTTCTGGTTTCTGGCGTGGCTTTCACAGCTTTTTGTTTTGTATTTTTCCAGCGTAAATATTTAATTTTGCATTATGTGTGTTTGCATTCGCAGTTTTGATCGTTTCGTTGATTCTTGATCGTTTTGTTGAACTTGGCCATTCACGTCACGTCGGCGAGAAGTGTGGGCGTGGTCGATAGGCTGAATATAAGCGATTAGCATTTCGTTCGTGTAAACTGTTTGCTCGCACGTTTCGCAATACGCACTTAGGCCACACGCTTTTAGCCAGACCCCCATAATTAAAAGGTTCTATTTGCATTCACCCCAACAGTTCAGCTCGCTGGACCCGCACACGGCCCAGTGGCGAGTGGATCCCTGCCAGCTGGAGGACACCGCCTCGGAGATGGAGGACCCGGTGCGGCTCTTCCACGGACGCGTCAAGATCGTCTGGGAACACGGCCAGCACAGCCTGCGATCCAAACTGATGGTCACGGTGCTGGGCAAGGGCGAGCAGTGCAAGGATGGCAGCAAGCACCAGTGCTTGAAGATCGGGTGAGTCGGATTACATACCCCAACTACCACTGAAGTTCTCAAACTGGAAATTATATAGATGGAAGTTTCCATTTTCGCATAAATTGTCTGTCTCTTTGAACTTAACAGCTTAAATTGCTGTTATTAAAATAAATAAAATTATTTTTTAAACCATCCTTATGTTATTATTTATTTATAATCCATCCTTAAGTGGAACTAATCTATTTAAATTTATGAAAAACATTATTTTCATTCAAACTTTTTAAAAAATACATTTGCTATAAAGGAAGAAAACAAATTAAGATATATTCTATACCAAAAATATTATCTGTATTAGAAATGGAAACAGCAATAACTAATTTACAGCCTAAACTTAGGCTACAAAATAATAAACACACAATGTTTGACAAAAAAAAGTAGTCTTATATAAAACAAAAATCTTTAAACGTAGGTTATCATTTATTAGAGTTATTATTGCGTATCCCAAAAAAGAATCATCTCCTAATTGATATTTGTATATTCTTTCAGCGATGAGCCCATTCTGTGCATCTCCAAGGAGCTGGCCTGTGACGGGATCCGGCATTGTCCTTACAGCAACGAGTACGACAGCGATGAGGACTACGAGCTGTGCTCGAAGCAGTATCGCCCGGGAGCTGGCCACCTGCCCGCCGGCCTGGAATCGGATCTCTTCGAGCAGTTCGCCCTGGAAGTGTTGCGCAATCTGTTTGCCAACGATGCTCCGACGGCACCAGAGGATTTGCCACGAAATGGGAGCGACGGAGCCGGAGGTTTGGACAACTCGACGGCAACCTCGACGACGACGTTGCGCAAAGTGCACACCAAAGATATGAAGAAGCCGGGGGGCGATGGCTCGCCCAACTCCATTGGGCCCAGTTTGGCCACGGATGGGGAGCTGCAGAGGCCGGAAAACGAGACGGCTGAAATGGGAGCGGGCACTGGAGCGGGAAGCGGCTTCACCCGCCGGAATTCGACGCGATCCGGGCTGCACTCGGACCTCTCGAAGTACGGGCCCTGGGGCTACCTGATGCTCGGAATGCTCCTGTGCGGCGGGGCCCTGCTCATCTGCGGCCTCTGGGGTACGTTAAATTGCACGATAGTCTAGTCCAAGTAAGGCACTGTCATTTGGCCGTTGTATTTATGCGTGTTTTCCTCGTTTTCTCCCCCCACTTCCACCCTTGCACACATCATAAACCGATGCCACGACTCACGTGCTGTGCTACTGACCGTGTCTAACTTTTCCGCTGAATTGAATCCAACTAAACCCACTAAACCACTATCACTATCACCATCCCACTTCCCCCAGTTCTGTGTTGTCGCTTGAGCTCTCACATTGAAACCATACGTTCTGTTGCAGCATCCGCATCGCAGCATGCGGTCAACAATGAGCGGGAGGCGGCGCTGGCAGCTGCCAATGGAGGAGGAAGTGGTGGCCAGGACCACCTGGGCGCCACCTCGCCGCCCAACTACGAGGAGCTGGATCCGCCGCCGGCGTACTCGGTGCTCTTTCCCAACCAAAAGGCGGCCAGCAGTACCACCTTGAATCTGGATGCTGCGGCAGCTAGTACGACTACTGCAGCAGCAGCAGCAGCAGCAGCAGCGGCAGCAGCTGCAGCTGCAGCAGCAACTGCGGCAGCAACAGCTCTGGCAGGAGCAACACCCAGCGATACCCCGCAGCAACAGCAGCAGCAGCAACAGCAACAGCAGCAGCAACATCAGCAACAGGAACAGCCAACGAACTAGCTCGTAAGCCTGACAAGCAGGTGTAGCACCTGAATAAAACGTAGCTCTTAAGGTCCCCAACATCACTCTGACTGACTCTGATGCAATTAGCTTAAAACCAATTTAGTGATAGCTTTAAGTGTGACTCTATGTTAAATGTTTGACTATATTATGCTAACGATTTACGATTAACCAATCCAGCCGTCCTGTCAACGCCGCTGTCGCCTTTGGCAGTTGGCAGACCCAATTAGCTTCCGATAATTGAAAATGTAATAATAATGATGATTGTAAAAACAAAACACTGCGACTGCAGCAGGATTAACTGACGAATCGACTAACTTTTGTAATTCTGTTAATTTAAAATTTAATGTGATATAAATTTAAAACTGAATAAAAAGCAAAGTGTTTAAGTATCCACTGTGAATGGGTTTCTTGTTGCAATATCGGAATCTGATAAATTAACAGGATAAAATAATCAGCACAATATTGTGCCTTAAATCAGGTCAGATTTTTAACAACTAGCTTCCATTTATATTTTATTAAAAGGGAGTAATTAATAAAAAAAATTAATATAGAAGTCGTCTAGTCTCATAGTGCAATTAAAATCCAAGAAGAACGAAAAGTGAACCTAGAAATCAGAAACCATCTTACATCCAATATTACCAATTATATCAAAGAACTCTAATATAAATGACATACAAATTCTAAATTAAATACTTACAGTTCCAAATAATTATTTAATCCAGAATTTTGTTATTAAATTTAGATTGTGTATTTTCCCTCAGTGCACACCGTGAAGCTTACAGATTGCTGCCTACTTTCAGGCGACAGTGAATAAATAAACTAACCCACACTGAAATCCAAACACCGTTTGTTGTTTTTTCACATCGAATTGAACATCTTTTTTATTTGCAATTCAGGTAAATTAATGGGGTCGCGTTCGGAGAAGCGGGGCCGGGATGAGGGGATAGTGTTGTTTTTCACATTCAAATTGCAGGTAGTGCTAAATGAGTTGAGTTCTGTTTGCCTCTGTTATTTTAACTGATATATTACGTTGCACTGATATTATATTGTTCCATTTCTCTAGTTACTGTTTACATGTATTTTCTGCTAGCTACCTGCAGGTGCGCCAGGTGCATCGTCATGCTGGTCGCCTAATCGTACATATGTGAAACAAAATTTACGCTAAAAACAAGAAGCTGTTCCGTGAAGTTGGCCCCCTTTAAATTGCAGCCCATCGATTTTGATGGGCTCTCGGGGACCTTGGACTTGCACAAATGTCGCGCTACGTTTGCAAGTTCGTTTTAGTTTTAGTCGAAAATTCTACTACGTTGTACATACATACATATGCGGTGTGTATACCTATATACTTAAGTGCCAATTTCAGCAGTTTAGATTACCGCGGGGAGCGGTTATCCTGTTTGAATTCAAGTTTTCGGCTTTGCTTACATACTCATAAGATTTGGGCGTTTTCGTGTTCGTCGATTCCATTCATTTTACAATACAATTCATCCTTAGTTGCTAGACGTGATCGTAAATACTCGTTACTCGATAGATATATCGTACAATTAATTGGGTGCAGAGTGTGAATATTTCTTAGATTGGGTTTTGTGCAGATTTCCCCCTGTTCTCCTGTCTTCAGTATCTGTTTTTGTGGTCTAAACGGGGGCTTGGAAAAACTCTTTCTTACAACTAACTCATAGGCCATAGGGTACACTTAGCAAATAGTTGTTGTATGTGGTTCAAGAAAATGTTAAATAGATAAAAAACGATCTCTGATAAAATGTCTTCCTCATTGTTTCGTCTTGTATTCAAAAGTCATTAAAAATAAATTCAAATTCAAAATCTTCTCGCACAAGGAGTCTCGCGCTAAAAAGTTATCTTCATTTGTTTTGGTTTAGGTTTTAGTTAGCTTACGAACTACAAAATACTTGTTAGTAATCTATTCTCGATAGTTTCGATTGGTTTTTTCTAGAGTCCTACATTAGTTATCATGTAAAATTGGACGCCAAAAAACAATTAACAAAAGTGACGCAAAGCCCTAAGCTTGAATCTTTGTGAAAATTCAATTGCAATTCTCAAGTTGTTTTTCTGGGATGTCTGTGTCTGTCTCTGTGTGCTCGTTTGTACGTGTGAGTGTGTGTGTGTGTGTGTGTGTAAGAGGGTTCAGCTCATTGTTTTGGTTACTTCTCAATAAATAAGGCCAGTGGATACGCATACATCATAAAAGTACAATTAATGTTTATCATATTTTCAATGTTTCACATTTCGATACAAATCTAGTTAGTTTATAAAAAGCGCTTCTATCGAGATCCAAACGCACACACCTATCCTCATCTTTCCTAATCATATTTCATATTCATATAAATAGCATAAGCATGCATTCGTATAATCGCTCCTAGTAGCCGCAACTTATGGGGAAAGCTTGTAGCCCTATCAATCGTAGCAATTTCAATAACTCCGCCCGTTTAGTTGATTCAAAGTTGTTTGGTATAAAAAATAGAAAAAATTTGGTGACAATAAAAACGGTTCGCCTTAGTTTTTTCGTTTTGCATCTCAAAATTATCGCGATATATATTGAGGCCAAAATAAGTCCCGCTGACATTCACGAGTCTAGGTAGATATTCTCCCGAAACTTCAGTACTAATAAAATCCTTTTAGCTTTCTACAGAGTTTAGGGTATACAATATGTTCATACTGGAATATGAAACGCGATATGAACGGCTTAATGCTAAACACTTTCGACTTAGTTCTACTCTTTGTTCTATCGAATACGCTCTTGATTGCTTAAAAGTTGCTCGAAAATTAGTGAATCTGTTGTTTAGTGGTTATCGAACTGCGATTTATCAGCGATTTAACTAGCGATTTTAAGCGAATTAAAAGCACAGTGATTGTATACAAATGTCTCTGGTTGTGTGTGTGTGTATCTGTGTCTAAGGGAGAGGATTGTGTTTGGTTTATCCTAATCGATCCGCTTATCAAATCGTTACATTACTAATACTTGCACTTTCACTTCCATCTGACATGCTGCGAATGTTGGTTGTTCTGTTTGTCTGTAGTGCTGTTTTCCAATGGTATGGCTGTAGTTGCTGTTGTTCAAGTGGTTTCCTGTTGCTGGAGTGTCAAGGATGCTTCGATGGAACACCTGCCCGGCTAAACCAAAAGCAAATTGTGCGGATGGACGACGACGACGACTACGAAGACGAAGACAAAGACGGCGAGTTGGTGGAGTGGAGGTTGGTTTCGGGAGGGATGCTTCACAAGTGACCCAAGATCCAGATCCAGATCCCGATAGTCCCCCGATGGTATCCTGTCCTTCTTACGTATTTCTTCTTCTCTCTTGGCTGGACCCAGTTTTTTGTGCGTTTGGGTTGCTGTTCGCTGCTCGCGAGTCTTTTTTTGGGATAGTTGGATGGGTGTTGGAGCCCAACTAACAATAGTTGCCATTGCCATTGCCATACCACGGAAAGGTCCAGCACCATCAGTGCGGGAGCATCAGAGGCCGTGCCGTGCTACTCAGTCTGTGGTGGGCCTTCTCGCCTCCGACTCCCACTCCCACTCCCACTCCAACTCCTCCTCCTCCTCCGCCGTAGTCCTCGTAACTCAGCAGGGGCGAGATCTTCAGGCCAGTCTTCTCCGGGATGATCTTGAAGTGCGGCTGATCGGCACTGACCAGCAGGGGTCGCTTCATCGAGGAGTGCATGTAGTCGTGGGCAGGATACGGGTGACTGGCCGCCCCCAGCGGCCTGTGGGTACTGGGCACGTTCATCTTCTTGCACGGCTCCGGCTTGCTCTCATAGTTCATCTGGCAGTTCTCCGGCGAGTACTTGTTGGGCTTGTAGATCGAGAAGATGTTGTTGATCAGGCTGAGGGCCGAGTGACCCCCGGCCGATGGATGATGGATGCCGGCCGTCGGCTGCTGGGTCAGCACACTGCCCACCGTCGGATGGCTGTGCTCCGGATAGAAGTTGTTGTACTGGTACGAGGGCAGGGTGTCCACCGTGGGATACACCTTGTGGCCATATCCCTGCTGGTGTCCGTAGCTCGGCCGATGGTGGAAGGCGGGGGCAGGGGCAACGGCGGGAGCAGTGTCAAAAAAAGGATAGCCACCCGCATTGGTCGAGGACTCACTGGAGTCCAGCTGCGGCGGCGAGGGCATCCCCTCGAGCAGCGACTTCTTGATCATCAGCCGCTCGTGCTCCCGGTCGTGCAGATCGATGGGCTGGCCATTGTTGTAGCACCGCACATTCACGTTCTTCACCTTCAGGCTGCTGTGCATGTTGCGCCGCATGTCCATGTTGATGGGACTGGGCGGCTTGTCCAGCTGCTCCCAGTACTTTTCCAGGTCGATGTTGAAGTCCTCCAGGTCGATCTCCGTGGTGTCCGAGCAGGTGTCCTCGTCGAACAGGCTGGTGGGTGGCTGCATCTCCAGCAGCGACTTGCTGCGCGGTGGCCGGTGATAGTTTCCCGCCGGATACCGCCTGCCAGGACTTCGAGGAGCTGGGGCAGCAGCCAGATACCGCTCATCCTCGTCCAGGAACTTGTCCTGCAGCAGCAGACGCTCTCGCTCCGCGCGGATGAAGTGCTCCAGGTCGGTGTCGTAGCGGCAGTGCATGTGCTCCTCCTCCTCGGCGGCGGGATGATGACCCGGGCAGATGGGTCGTGATCTTGGGCGAGCGGGAAGCGGCGGTTGCTGCGGCCGTTGGCGGTGGCAGCAGCAGTCCTCCGCCGCAGAGCAGCAGCAGATGACCGTGGGAGCAGCGGGTGTCCTCTGCCTGCCGGCCCGCTCCTCGAACAGCCAGTCTGCCGCACTCAAATTCCGATTGCTGCCCGCCCCGGACGCCCTGGGCCTCACCCTCCCGGATCCCGGATAGATGTCCTCCAGCAGGCAGCGGGCACTGGTGCACTGATCCCGGGCACAGCAGCGGTCCAAGCTACTGCTGCACAGGGCATTCATGTTCCGCCGCAAAGCCTCCCGCTTCTCACGTCGCGTATTCGAGGCGGGCGGCAACTCGTAGTCGATGATGTCGAAGGGCATGGTCTTGGTGGTGGCACTGAAGGAGTACGACTTGGGCACACCCGCGCGGTTCTTCAGGATGGAGGTGGTGGGCGGGGCAGCTCCACCGGAACTGCCACTTCCACTCGCCACACCGCCGCCCGCCTCGAAGACATTGCCCTCGAAGCACCAGCTCTGGGATTTGGGGTACTGGAACTCCTTGCAGCTCTTGGAGCGATGCAGGCCATAACCGGGGGATCCCTCGCCATCCACGCGACGCTCCTCCGTTCCCCCGCTCTTCTCGTCCAGCTCGTGGATGTCCCGCAGCGTGCGAAAAGGTCCGTACTTCAGGCAATCCGGCACATAGTCCTCGTCCATGTCATCGGATCGATTCGAATAGATGTTGTCCGTGTACCAAGTGGAGTCCAGTTGCTTGGGTCGCGGTTTCGCCTGGAGGAGCTTATCCCGCTTGGACTGGCGATAGCTCTCGAAACAGATGCCCTTCATCTTCTCCAGCTTCTGCTCCCGGATGCGCTCCCAGTTCTCCCAGTTCTTGTCGTTCTTGTTGCGCCTCCCGGACAGGATGAGCACCTCGCGGTCCTTGTCCCAATCGGCACTGCTGCCCTCATCGCCGTAGTCGATGTTCAGCCGCTTCGTCTCGACATTGGATTCCCTCGGAACTTGGTGGTGGTGGTGGTGCTGGGTGGTGGTGAAGGCGGATGCGGATGCGGGTGGTGCGGGTGCAACACTACTAGCAGCTAGGCTGTTGTTCTCGGACACTACGATTCTAATCCTACGCTTGGTCTTGTCCGCCGTCCGCGACGACGACGACTGCATGGACGACTTGTGCGGTCTGTCCCGCTCGTCGGAAGGCGGCTCGTCCTCTTCTGGCTGTCACACCTCCTGCAGATACTTGATCGGGCAGTAGCCCTGCCCGTGCTCGGCGGCGCGGATCATCACCATGCCGTTGACCTCGTCGCCGGTCTTGTTTTTGGGAGTCAATGAAAGTGCCATGTGATTTAGGAAGGCGAATGGAGGGTTACCCTTACCTGGATGACAATCTGATCCCTTAGCAGGGTGAGGTTCTCCCCACGTTCGCTGTCGGACACCTGGAGATTGTGGGTCACCTGCAGGGGCTTCTCGTTGGCATTCAGACGCACACAGTACTTGGATGGGAAGTAACCCACGCGTCCCAAGACTTTGCCCTTCCACCAGTCCGGATCCGAATTGTCAATGACAGTCACCTGATTTTAAGGTTACATATATTTAATAAGGCTTATTGTGAGTTAAAACGAATTTTCAGCCTTAAATTTGTTTAAGAGATATTTATTCATAAGATCTTAAAGGCATCAAAACTAAGAGACACAAAACAATGACGCAGACAAATTCAAAAACATACATATTTTTGTGGCAATCGGATTTGACTACTTCCCAGCGTTGTATTCTTTTTAGTGAATTAATAATAGCTTCCAAAAGGAAATAAAATGTACCCTAAAGGCTTCCAGAGCCATTGTAATTACTGAATATATAGTTTGCATTGAAACAAACAAGCGAACATGTTTAACAATAAATACTTTTATGAATGTCGTAATTACTGCATTTCATTAATTTTCTGAAATTTATATAAGAGTATAAAAAGAAAAGTGCTCATCAAAGTTATTGGAGTTCTATAGTATATGACATCAGCCAAGCTATAAATATATTTATTTATCTTTTTATTTGCACTACCTTACTTTGAAGTTCGGTTATTAAGTATGAGTTCGCAGGAAAAAAGCACTTATCGATCCGCATAGTAAATTCCCAGAAGCCTGCCATAAAGAAAAGTTCGTCTCTATCCTGCACCACTGGCAAACCAACCAGCTCGCGAACAAGGACGCAGTCCAAACAAAAGCTAATCTGTAAATATTGAACACTTTGCCGGCGGCGGGCAGGCACTCGCAATCAGAGAATGTACACAAAAAGTCGGTAACTATTATTATTTCTTCTTATTCACTGTTTGTTTCGCCCTGTTTACGCAGTGGAAAAAGAGCTTCCTCCATATGCTCGCTCGTATGATAAATAAACAAGTTTTTGTTGCCATTGTTCGTTTTAATATTGAATAAAGAGCGCGGGAATGTACATATGAGTATATGTTTCTGATTTAGTTAACCAATTTCCCTGGCAGCCATTGTGCACTAAACTCACCGCTTAGCGGATTAAACAAAGCGCATTGTTGATTATTCATTCATATGCGAAATGGGTGGGGTATATTTATGGAGTAGATAGGGACAGTAGTATTAGCTCACCTTGTAACCGGCCTTCAGGTCCAGCTCATCGGCATGTCGCGCCTTGAAGTTGTAGATGATGACGTACAGATTCGTGGGCAACAGACGATGTGTTTTCTTGAAAATGTTAAGCGTGTTTGGGAATGGGTTAGTACGGGTGTGTTAGGTGCAATTAATCGAACGGAGCAGGCAAAACGAACACATGAACAAAAGAGTTAGGTGGAGTAGCGGAGTGGGGACTACCTGGGGATGTCTTACGGGTGAGAGGCACGGCGAGGTGCTGGCCGAGGATTGTGACTTCTCCATTTCGTCCGGCAGATCGACACTGCCGCCACGCATTCCACGGGTGGCGTAGAGTAGTTTGCGGCCCGGATGCGAGGGGCTCGATGGTGCTGTAATGGTTTTGGATGCGTTAATCCCTGCTCCAGGACAGGCTCAATGGTTACGGTTACGGTTTGGTTAATCGAATGCAAGTGGATGAACGAAAAAATCAGAAGAATATCCATGGAAAAAGAAGATATAGATATTGTACAGATAAATTATACACATATACGTCTAAAAAAGGGTATATCGATGGGGGGTTGGAGGATGCCCCCATCTTGAGGTTGAAGATGTGTGGTTAGCAGATGAAGTTAGTTACTCTACAGTTGGCATGTATTTTTAAGCTGCTATTAACTACTAGTTAAGAGGTGAACGAAATCGAACTACTCAACAAAAGTTAACTTTACTCGACTTTTACTTCTTCAACTTATTTACATAGTAATTATAGTATAGTAAGCAGTTAAGAAAAGTTTAGTTAGCGTGTGGGTGTTCATACATACTAGGTTGGAAATTAGACTTTTAAGGGAACTGAGATTCATTAGAGGTGCCCGCTGTGGGTGGGTGGTGGTGGTGGTTGGACTGGTTAGTGGTGCAGCGTACGTCGTGGTCCGGAAACGGGTTCGTTAGCGGTATCGGTATCGGTTATTTGGGGAGACCGGGAGCGGAACCGGAAACGTTTACTGGGTTGCTACTTACAGTGCAGGCGGCTGTTGTTCGACGGCGGAGTGCTGTGCTCCAGGTGGCCTCCGGACCCACCATGGTAGTAAGCGGAGCCGGCCGATGTGGAGGCGCCTGTGCCCGGCAGTTGGGCCCGTCGTCTGAACTGGCCGTGCAGCTCCGACGATTCGGGCGAGTCCAGGCTCAGGGATTTCATGCGTAAGTTCAATTTTTGGCGACGCGGTGAGTGCGGTGCTGTTGTTTTTTGGTTTTTTTTTTTTTTTTTTGGGATTTTTCATTTCGAATTTTTTTTTTGTGTTGGATCATTTGGTTATTTTTGGTTGTTGTGTGTCAGACAAAACACAGTTGGCAAAAAAATGGCAGTAAAATGTGGAATAAAAATTGTTTGATTTTAATTTTCGTTTGTTAAGCATTTGGTAAGTCCAAATTTGTAATCTAGGCGTCTACAGATCTAAACAAAAACCCAAAATAACTTGAAAAATAAACTGAAAAGACGTTGAACATTTAGTGGCCTTCGGCAAGGACATCGATAGAAAGATTGTAGCTTGGTCAATGCAAATAAAGTTTTTTGTTTTTTTTTTTTGTTTAAGTTTGCAACAGAGCAACATTCGACACGTTCAGGAAGAGACAGCGAGTGTATTTTGGCATGTCCAGTGTATTTTTTCTAGTCATCCCGTTTCAGTTGCCGCAAAAAACAAAAGCCAACTTAAGATTACTAATGGTTGAGTGTTTCAGTGTTGGCCAATATGGATTTTGACTATATAGAAAATATATAGAAAATCATAGAAAACTCGTTTCCATCGCCCTGTGCCAGATGAAGGTGATCGTGTATATATATCCGTAGATTGAAGGAAGGCCAGATATCGTTTTGCTTTTTATTCGTGTTATTATAGTCATTCGTTTGTGGGTGATGTGTGGGTTTTTTGTGCGATATTTACAACAATCATACAACATTTAGAATATAATTGCGGTGTACTCAGAAATGACTTAATACTTTAATCGTTATATACATTTAACATTGCTCTCTGGCTCACGCACATTCGCAGAATCGAAATTAACTAAGATATACGATAGATATATATATATGTGTGTAGTGGGTAAATTTAACTATGAGGAGTATTTTATAATAATTACTGTGCTGCATTTAGAACATCAATTGGGCTAGGTGTCTAGGGTATAATAAATCAAGAACTTAAACCATAAATCGCATTAGAACTGTATTAAATTATAGTGTTAAGTGTGTTCCTCCACTCCCTTCGTCTTCATCATATCAATCCTCGATTCATCGCACTCGCCGATTGCCCTTGGACTCATCCGGATTGGATTCCGGGTTCTTAAGGAGCATCAGGGGTTCGCCAAAGGGTCGTGTTGTTTCCGACTTCGGATGCGCTGATGCTGTATCGAGTATATACCATTTATATCGCTTATAGTTTGAGTCCAGCTTTTCTCTGATTTCATGGTTGGGTTAGTAGCTTTTCGATCGATTAACTGCTCTGGCAAAGCAGGCAGCTTGCTGACTGACTCGCCGAGAAATGTGAATTAAAACTAATTAAGTTAAATGAAGACAAGAAGCCCGAAAGAAAATATTAAACATTAAGACAGCGTTCATGCATAAAGCAAACCAAAACAAGCCGAAGGACGCAGACTCAGAGGAGGAGATTGGCGAGCGGAGGAGGACCAGCAGCATAGCATCCCTGGCCCAAGTAATAGAGCAGAAACATAATCCTGGGAAAATAAGTGCAGAGCCCCGCCAGAACTTCTGCCACAAGGAAGTCGACTCTGGCAACTACGAGATGGCGGCATGCAGGGATGGGTATGGAATGGAATGGAATGGACTGGTTGGGAAAGAGGAAGGCCAAACGAAAGGCGGACCCAAAACGGAAAGAAAAATAAGGAGCGCAAAAAGATTGTGTGTCATAACAATTTTTAGCATAATTATGTTCGGCCTGGGACCGACCTCTCGGCCCCCAGCCATCCGCCCCACCGCCCTTCCGCCCCATCCTCCCATCCGCCCCATCCGCCCATCGACAAGAAGTTAGCTCTTCGCCTAAGACAAAAAGTTGGCAGCGCGACTTTAAAATTGCGTCTCTCGCTTTCTGTGTGCGAGTGGCATTAAAAATGCAGCAAACATTAAGCGAAAATGAACTCGCGCCTTGGCGAAAAAGTTTTTTGGCCCGTCTGCAGTGTTTGTTGTATGCAGCATCCTGCTGGAAACGCCAAGCGACCAGTGTCAAAAACCCAAAACCCCACTTGTGAGTTGTGCGGCAGAATTTTTGCACAAGAGTTGACAATGGCTTGTAATTTACACGGCAGTGCCAACAGCAACAGTAGTTCTGAAGCTGTGGCATAAACAGTAGCAGGATGGGAAGTTCAGGAAATAAGTACATACAGAGAAAAGAAATCCGGTGGGAAAGTTCTGATTATCTAATGTTTTAGCTTGTACGTTGATGCTTTCAAAAACAAAAAATAAGATTTCGTAATCTAAACTTAATAATTTATGAAGCAAAAATAAAAATGCATTAAGATCAAGACAGCTTTATGTGTAGGCACTCGAAACCATTCAATTTAGAACTTTTAGAGTAAAAGTTTTAGTTAACGATTCTTATTCATTCTTTCTGTGGTTACTAAGCTTACACTGAAAAATATTGGTCTTTATATAAATTTATTCAAATGTGAAATTTATTTAAATTTCAATCAAGTATAATTTGTTGTTAAATTTAAAACAGCATTTATCCTTTAATACAGCGTTTTGTTTGCTTTTAAAAAGAACTCCGATTGCAATTACCATTACTTTTATTTCAAGGGCTAAATATCAAGAGAAAAGCATTCTTAAATCCGGATTTTTTTCCCCCAAATAGTACCTTTCCAAGTGTAGGAGGATGCAAATGCACTCCGTGGAGCAAGTTTCCTTTCGACTCCAGCCAAGCTGAAGCATGATGAAGCTCCTTTCAGCGCAAAAGGAACTCGGCCATGTATACAAATGATGGCGTTGCAGTTGCTTTCGCTGCTGTTGCAACGGAAATGAGCCATTTGCCTGAAGTGTAAACTGGGTTAAGACTAATTGGCATTTAATCCGACCATTGTTTAATGGCGCTGGTCTGGCCTGAGTGCGCTGAGCTGGCTTGCTTTTCCGCAGACTCGAATTGAAATAATTAGAACGCGTCCTGCCACACTCTATATCTTTTGGCATCGGGCAACAATCACGCACAGACACACGACATACGACAGATACCACTGCGGTGGCCCCCAACTACACGGGATAATAAATTCAAAAAGAGATACACAGAACACGGAAACACAATCTAAACATCGATGTCGAGTGGGAATCAAATGCAGTACTGTTCCAATGAGAACTCATGTCTATGATGGGGTCTACATTATGGTCATCCCCGGAATGTGATGATGGTGTGGTGCTGCAAGTGCTGGCTGGGAGATGGAACGATTTCTGCATCGGCATGATTGGGTTCTGGTTCTTAGTACAATTGTGGATCGGTTTGTGGTGGTGCTGTTTCTTGCTGTCCCCTCGCCTGTTGGTGGTACATTCTGTCTCGTAATTACTTTCTGGCAACGAGATCGATCGGTGTTGCGAGGATCGCTGCCGGAGGCGCCCAAAAACGGATAATGGCCGGATTCCGGCGAACAGTCGCCTCCGGAGTCCCGGATCGTTGATGCTGCTGCCACTGGTGCTGCTCCCGGACTGTTGCTGCTGCTGCTGCTGCTGCGGCTGCTGCTGCTGTTGCTGGTGGGCCGGCGAAGCTCCGGCCGAAATCGAGGATGTGGCAGGAACCTGTTGCATGTAGGCCAGCTGCTGGGCATTCCCCGTATAGTAGTTGATGCCAATGCCATTGCTGATGTACGCCGAGCTGGACATATTCGATACGGGGGCAAAGAACTGGCCATATCGCGGTTCTTGGTGTGTTTGTTTGATGTGGTTGGTTGGTTGGTTGGTTAGGTTATTGGTTGGTAATTTTGAGTTTGGCAAGCGAAACGAAAATTGGCAAAAAAGATATGGACACGAAAGAATATATAGATATATATGTGTTTTCATTTAAGGCGTAGTAAATCAGTTTATTTATCTAAGATGTGAGTTCTGTGTTCGCAATTCGGATGGAACTGTACTTACAACTACTGTAATTGGGGTCAGGCCAAGATGGAACCAAAATGGAGGCAACTGCAGCCGCAAAAGGCAATCTGCAATCAATCAGTTCACTGCTGCATTCACACTCTCCTAATTGGAATAATGCAACTGCAGACCGCAGGGAATGTTGCAGTTCTCTAGGTTGCAAGTTGCTAGTTGCTGGTTGCCAGTTGCAGGTTGCCAGTTGCCAGTTCCCAGTTGCTAGTTGCAGTCAGTGGCGCTAATTATGTGCGCACTTGCCAAGATTTAGGGCACTTTGCGGCCAAAGGGGAGCGGTCTGAATTGTGGCCCTAAGTAGGCGACAAAAAGGCAATGTCATGTTGCCATGCGATTGCTCTGGGGAACACGAGACGAGTCGAGACGAGACGATAGGACATGTATTTTAATTGAAGCTCATTCGCGTAAACAAACACACGCCCCCCATTTACATTCGCATTCCCATTCACTCACTTCACTTGATTGTGTGCTGTCTGGGCTCGATTCGGTATTTGAATAGAGAATGCTGGGGAAATCAGGATGGTTAAGGAAACAAAGTGTTTGGCATACACAAATTAATTACGTTCAACTAAATATGATACGTAGATGCTACATGTGTTTGCGTAAGCTATAATTGATGTTGGCTAAGCTACAAAGTACTATATTTCGGCAACTGCTTCAAATTCAACTCTAGAATTAAATTATTTATACACAAAATGCATATTTATATGTGAGTTATTAGTTGCTTGTTATTTGTGTTTCAGTAGTGTTCGTGTTTGTGTGGGCGTGTGTGCTGAAACTGGCCAAAAAAAGTCTATCAACTCCAAAGCGAAGCAATGGGGCGTATGAGCAATTATTTGGTTAGCGCAATGTGAAATTGAAATATTTATGCCAAATCTAAATATGTTCGCAAAGGGAATGCAATTGTGTGTGACTAATGCGACTATGTGGATAGAGATGAACTACTACAGTATACTGTCTGCTCTACAAGTCAGGTGCAGAAGATGTGAGAGAAAAGTAGCCCGATAACTAGATGAGCTGGTGACTGGTTTTTTGGACTTTACTTGGTATTTGGTATGCGGTTTAATGGGTAAGCTGAGGCACTGAGACGGGATCCGGGACTCGAGACATACAAAGGAGAGGTGGTGGGAGACCGAACTCAAAACCGAAACTACAACCAAGGATTCTCAAACAAAATTGCGAAAATGTTAAATGAGCGAAAAAATGCAGAGATATATAATAAATATATATATAGAGAGAGAGAGAGAGAAGGAAGGTAGTAGAGAATAACACAAACTACTTGGGCAGCAACTTGGCGACTTGTCGGACCTGAGCTACTCGAAATATCTTGGGTGGGCACCGGCAGGCCGCCGCGCTGTTGCTGCAGCTCCTGTTGTTGCAGCTGCACGCCCAGAATGGGCATGGCCACGGGCGGCGGACGGACCCCTCGTCCCGCCCGTACCGCCGCCGCCTGCGCCACCGATGCCAGACTGCGTTGTTGCTGCTGCTGCAGTTGTAGCTGTTGCTGTTGCTGCTGCTGCTGGTGTTGCTGCTGTTGCTGATGTTGCTGTTGCTGCTGCTGCTGTTGCTGCTGCTGCTCCTGCAGGACCAGTTCCGAGACACTGACAATGGGTATATCCGGCGGCGGGGCCCTGCCCATTTCCCGCTCGGACAGAACCGGAACCGGAAGCGCCGCTCCTCCCGCGACGCCGCCATCCAATTGCTTGCCCTGGACGGACTTGTCGGCGCCTGCTGCAAGATGCCCGGATTTGAGTTCCCCGGCTTGTTTCAGCACGCGGTAAATTTGATCGATTTCGGTTATTTCTTTATTGATTTTTTTTTTTTTTTTTTTTTTTTGGTGCCGAAGTAGGAGAGTTGACAAGTTGGTACGGTACGGTTGATGAAGGGCCAGTTTTTTATTTTTGGTATTCGGATTGGTTCGATTCGATTCGATTTTCAATTGTCGGATTGGGATGATGATGTTGTTGATGCGTTGTTGAAGTGCATTAGTACAAATTGCAAGTGGTTTCGGGGCGATTCGATAATTGGGTATGAGATTGATGATAAGGTGGGTGGGTTTTCTGGGGACACTTGTCATGACATCGAATGTATAATAGAGTGGGAAGTAGGTAGGTACATATAATAATAACGAACAGCTAAGCTCGATGTTACTTTACTCTAGGCCCGATGGTGACCCTTGATCCAGATGTCTAAGATGTGGTACCCAAAACCGATCCAAAAACAGTAGCCAAAAACACTTATGCGGTGTATGAGACGTGAGGCAATTTCTAGTGAACTTTTCGATATTTACTGAATGCTGATTACTGATAACTGAGTACTGAGTATTGCGGCTACAACACATGCTCCACTACTTGAACTGATTTCGTTGAGTGGTCCCCCAGCTCTTTTTTTAGGGTCTTCGATTTGTCCTTTTGTGTGGTCTTAACATATTTGTGTGGGCTGTGATCTTTTAATAGTGTAGGGTGTGTGTGTGTGTATTGTATTTACTTATTGAGCTGGTTGTCATTCGCTGATTATCTCGCTAATTAAGTGGGTCAAAAGCGCAACAGTCAAACACAAAGTACGAAACAAAATCATAAGGTCAAGCGCATTTCAATCGAGTATCTGGCGCATACTATACGAGTATTAATATATATTGATGTTGGATGTACGTTTATGGCACATACTAGTAATCGAATAATACTGTTCATTTGGATACCGATACCTAGTTGCGCAATGCGATGCATGAAGGGCGTCTTTTGACGGAACTTCGCATTTGGCACATTCAACTGACTTGCGCTCGGATTCGTATTCAGATTCAGATTCGTGTTCATATTCAGATTGGGATTCGGATCATCTGCCGCCTGATCTGCTGCAGCTGCAACAAGCGACTCCTGTGGCGAGGCTAGTTGTGTTTAACATAGTTTTGTGGTATTTGTTTTTTTTTTTTTTTTTTTTGGGGGGGAAGGGAAGAGGATTTCATATTGATTTAATCAAATAAATGTCGAGAGTCGGCAATTTGGAATTTGTGTGGTTGATGGATAAACTACATAAATGGCAGAGTCGCACCCGCAGGGAATGCAACAGATTCTATTTTCCTCCTGACAATTGTTTACGGTTCAATGGGCAGGAAATCATCATCATCTACGGAACTCTAAGGATATATTTTACAATGCGTGTTAGGGTGTGCGTGTGTTAGTGTGTGTGTGTGTGTGAGAGAGACCGAAGGAGCCAGGGAAATTGCAAAAGTTCTTGCTCGCTGAGGTCTGGAGAATTGCGACACAAATCACAAGTTGCCACAATCTGAATGCCCCACGATTGCCATAAATCCATTGTGAAATCAACTGATACCAGCCACTCCCACTCGACTCGGCATTCTCTTTGGCCAGCTCGAATCAATAAATGTTTGCCGAGCGGCAAACAAAATGTTGCTGATGCGGTCTGTTCCAAAAAGGAAGGTGAGCCGAGTTGGCCATAAAACGGAATGCATTCGCTTAGGAGTCCTACATATATTCAAGGTGAACACGGGGTGGGGGTTGGAAGGGGAGGTCCTCGTCCTGCAGCAGGACATGCTAATGCTAATGCAAATGCCTCGATGCAAACACAGTTCGGGACGGGCACGGCCAGTCGAACAAATTGTTGGGGAATTTCGCTTGCCAGCACATCGCATTTCGTTATCCCATGCAACTCGTTAGTCGGCCTCAAGCGGTTAGTATGTAGAGTGTGTTTAGCCTGCTTTCTGGTTTCTGTTTTCTGTTTTCTGTTTCTGTTTTCTGGGGCCATGGCTGTGATGCTGGTGCGTGCCAGATACTCACTTTCTTCCTCGATATCAACGCGATTCTCCAGCTCCGAGGTGCTCTTCTGGCGCCGCAGCAGCTTCTGCTTCGGCTGGCAGCGCGGCAGATTGGGGGCACAGTCTCCATGGGCGTTCAGCTTGCAGATGCGGCACCGCAATCCCTGGCGTGTGTGGCCTGCAAAAGCGGAAGGGTTAAGAATGTTTTTCTCTAAGGCGTATTAAGGTGCTGCAGTGGGCGCACTCGACTTAACAATACCCAAAGTACCCATCATTCAAATATTAAAATCGTTACTATTTACTTGCAGCTAATAGAAAAACGACATATTCCATGAAAATAATATATATTTAAATTTTTTTGTTCCTGTTATTAATTTGGATTCCCATATAATTCTGATCAGAATTTATAACGCTGTAATGGAGACATTTTCGACCCTAGACCTTTTTATATCAGTATCTCTGGGCTGCCATAAGAGTCATAGTGCAAAATTTGCAGAGCCCAGTTGTTTTCGAAGAATTATGATTATTTCCCTTTCTTTTATTGCTATTGTTTAAATAATTTTGAATCCATCCCTTGAGATGACTATAAGCTATAGCTGTCATTTACATATGTATAAGTTATAAGGGCTGTTAACACTGCCTTTAATGAGGGTTTTTTGTTATAAATTAGTCAAAATACGACCCACAGATACAAGAATTACTTTTTTATGATACTAACGATCTCAACTATCGATTCTAGGTTGATTTGGAAAAATTTATTTTTTGACCGATTTTCTTTTTTTGCGAAAAATCGGCCAAAAATAAAATTTTTAGCTGTGAATGCCACTCGATTGTAAATTTTATAACGAATTCAACGAGGTATGGCATTCCAAGGTTTAACCATTATTTCCCAGGGTTTTCATCAAAAAACCGAAATAAAAGTTGATTTTTCTTGATCTCCGGATTTCGCCATTTTTCATAGGGCGTTACATTATCATTTGTTGTCAAAAATCGTTTCAAATGAAATTTTTAAACTGTGAATCCCACTCGATTGGAAATTTTTTAACGAATTTAACAAGGTATGACATTCTATCATTTAACCAAAAGTTTCCAAAGTTTTGATAAAACAAATCGAAGCCGATGGATAGACTGGTGGTTTTTAAGGGCACAAAAATATAAAAAGCCTTAAAAATGTTTTGTTGATTATAAATATTTAAAGTTTAGGATATGATTCAATTGGAAAAAGTTCAGATCTCAAAAATGTATTCCCCTTCCATACCCTAGCATATGCTTAGCAAATTTATCTAACCCCTTTAGCCAACGGATTAAAGAACCACTTTGGCCATACCCACCTCTCAGAATCTGGGAGCAGACGTCGCAGGCCGTTATCTTCTTGTAGGTGTACTCCTGCAGGTGGTGGCTGCCATCCAGGTTGGGACGCAGCGGCTCGGAGGCTGTGCTGGAGGCTCCATTGCGCCTGTGAGGGAGACGGATCGAGGGGTTAGTGGGGGACCCGTTAATGGAGTCGCAAGTGTTGCACTTTTCCCCAAAACCCCAAAACCCCAAAGCCAGAGTTGGCCAAATGGCTAAACATATGTTCATAAATCGTATGAACAGACATTGCATTTGAAGGCTGCTCTTATGCTATGTTATGTTTTTATGTTTTTGTATATCTATACGCTATGTGCACAGTGACAACAGCAAACAATGGCGAATGAACAATGGAGTGTGGACAATGGACACTGGACACTGGACATTGGACAACGGACAATACACATTAATCAGACCGATGGTGCGTGTGCCATGTGTGTGTCTATATGTTTGGACAAGAAATACATTAAAAAGAATTGTATTTAAAATAAACAGACACACATTGTGCGGTACTCAACTTAATTGGATTTACAGGAAATTGGTCAATTAATCACTGCCCCGAGTATTTTACAATCTCGTGATCTCGTGCTTTGGCCAGATCTCTCAATCCACGATGCTTATGCAAATTATTGTGTTATTTATATTGTGTACACATCGAATTCATTTCAGCAATTTCGTTTTTCATATTTATACAAAAGCGAGAGAGATACAACCAATTTGCAAGGGCTTCCTTCTCGCTTCCTGCCCCTCTGGCACTTTTGTTTTATTTACCAGAAAAAGGCGAAGGACTTTCGGGGCTGGAAAAGGGAGGAGGGAAAGGGAAAAGGGGGGAAAAAGGGGGAGAAGGACTCACAATGGGGCAATTGTTGAGGCAGAACCAGGCTCAGAGGCCTAGGACTCGACGTTGATTGTTTGTAAGTGGCTTATGCACACAGATGAACACACAGACCGGCTGGCAAATAAATTCAGTTGAGCACATTGGCACAATATTTATAAAGTTGTTTTTTTGCAAATGCGTAAGGTATACAAAAACACCCAGATTTCTGGCACATTTTCATTGACGGGGGGCTGTGGGAGAAAGTGCAACATTGTGATTGGCAGCTACAAATGAACACTGACACGATGACATTGAATATATTCGTAATTCTTAAACTAAATATTGATCAAACTAACTGATAGACTTAGCTAACAAATAATGCCCGAGGTGTTGATTATCTAGGTACAGTAATGTACAATTTACAGGTATGTACAATTGATATGTACAGTATTTAACTGGTTTATACTGGGGTAATTACGATTAATTGATATACTTAAGGGAACTATCTAGTTCGGGGTTTATGGAGTTAATTTTAATTAGTTATACTGGGCTTTTGAGGAGATGTTTTGGGGTGTTTTGGTTTTCGTTTCGGGTGCAGAGCTATGGCAAAATGCTAAAAACAAAACGGAAATTCTTTAGCTATTTGGGCAGCATGAGTAATGGTTTAATTATAATAATTTCCATAACATATTCATTAGTTGGTTTGTGTGCAACTTAAAACTTTTATTGGGCCAACAAAAAATAAATGCACGAAAATGGAAATAAACAAGAAAGGAAAGCTAACTTCGGGCGGAGCCGAAGTTGATATACCCTTGCAGAATACTCTGTAAATTATATTCTCCAAAATTATTCATATGATGCATTCTTAATACTCATAAAAAATCCCAACTTCCTAACTTTAAAAACACCAAAGTTATGACATTTCCAATCGTTCAGTTATATGGCAGCTATAGGATATAGTCGGCCGATCCTTATGAAATTCGGCATGTCGGATTGATTAGCCAAATATAAAACCCATAGAAAATCCCAACTTCCTAACTTTACAAACACCAAAGTTATGGCATTTCCGATCGTTCAGTTATATGGCAGCTATAGGATATAGTCGGCCGATCCCGGCCGTTCCGACTTATATACTGCGTGCAAAGGAAAGAAGGGTGTGTGCAAAGTTTCAATTCGATATCTTTAAAACTGAGAGACTAGTTCGCGTAGAAACAGACAGACGGACAGACAGACGGACAGACAGACGGACAGACGGACAGACGGACAGACGGACAGACGGACAGACGGACATGGCTATATCAACTCAGGAGGTGATCCTGATCAAGAATATATATACTTTATAGGGTCGGAGATGTCTCCTTCACTGCGTTGCACACTTTTGACCAAAATTATAATACCCTCTGCAAGGGTATAAAAAAGAAAACAACCCATAAAAAGCAGTAATGAGTAACTGGCTCGCTTTCTCTCTTTTTGGGGGTCAGTTGAGGTTTAGTTTCGTTCATTCCGTAATTTCAGACGAAACTTTTGCAATATAACACAGCCAAACTTTTAGCTGCGATTTTCTTGTCACGTTTGCAAATATATACGAGTGTTATATATATACGAGTGGTATTTATTCTGTGTATTTGTACCCGTACTTTCCACCCCCAAAAAAAAAAGGGTGGCGAATATTTCGAAATGAAGTTTGAAGAGATAGAGCCCACTTAAGCACCCCCTGCCCATTCACTAAGCCGAGAAGATTTTCCGATTTATCATCATTGGCAGGGCAAGCTGGCGGCACGGAATTAAGTATTGTTGCCACTGGATGTTGCAACGTTTGCAGTTGCATTTGCAGTTCGCAGTTTCTAGGTTGCAGTGTGTGCATGTGGGTGGAAGGCAGGCTGCAGAATTTATAGTTTTGCAATTTTTCGCATATTTTTCAATGCTTCGAATGGCGCCAAGTGGAATTTACTGGGAGCAGCCGGAAACTTGTCCGGAACATATGGAACAGGCAGACGGACAAAACGGACAAACGGACGGACGGACACACATATAGCGACACATTTATCCGTAGTTATCGAACAGGGAAAACTTTGTTACTGGACTTGGAACAGTTCCAGAATACAGAACACAGAATACAGAATCCAGACCATTGTCTTTGTGCCAGTTCGACTAGCTATGGATTTTAATTGCCGCCCAGCATGTGATTGATGACATTTACTGGGCGCAGGTGGCATTTACGGCGCCCGAAGACAAATTAAATGTGTTGGGGATATGTGTGTGTTGAAATTGAATTTTAAATCGATTTACAAACATAGGCAAATAATACAGTGTGTCGTGTGCTGCAGTTGATGCGTTATTTGAAACCAATTAGCCGGGTTGTAAGCGGTGTTTATTTTCTCAGCTAATTCTACATTTTCGTGCAACATTACAGCAACCTTTTCGAATCGATTACACTATATATTCGTCTTTACATATATACGTGGGTTCTATGGGACTATTTAGATGCTGGGTGATGGTTTTTTTTTTGTTGTGGTTCTTTGTGAATTTCGGTTACCTCAAAGTCAATACGGTTGATACAGCGTGGTACATTTGATTTTGTCGGGGTGGTTGGCTGATAGATCGCGATTAAATATCGAGACATTGTTTTATTTTTTTATTTGGTTAGGCAAAGCATATCGAATGCATTTAGTGTTCGAATGGAGATGGTATATACGTAAATTTATATAGAGAAGAAGTGGAGAGATCATTATTATGGCAAGTAGAACTTAGCTTAGCTTAAACTAGAGTGGAGTGCCCGGTTTATGCACCTGAATTTGCATGGAATTATCTTGTAAATTGCGAGTGCAATTGCTGCATTGCATTGCATAATCCGGATTGTGCAAATATTAGGAATTCTTTCAGAGTATTTTATTGCGAATGGGGATGTAGGATGGGAATGTGAAATGGGATGGGATGTCGGTTGGCTGCTCTACCCTTGGATGCCTGAATAATTTTTCGCGTTTTCCACAAGCTTTTAGTCATATTAATGTGCGGGCGGCCCCGTTCCCGATTTGTCCTCCCTCCACTACGGGTGCCTACTGGCATTCGCCGCACTATTTCATTTTGTATCTGGCAGGGGTTTCTTTTCCTCCGCCCACGCCGCAGTTACTAGATACTCTGCTGCGGCTTGTATTCGACTTAATGGGCCTTGCTCTATGCCCGATAATGTTGTGTAACAGCGGGAAAATGGTAGGTGGGTGGGTGGAAAAAAGAAGCTGAAGGCTTACTGGTGCAGTACTCACCTATCTGCTTGTTGTGCTGAACCAGAACCAGCAGGCTTTAGGCTCTTAAATGCTTTCAGCCACTTTGTTTTCATCGATGGCGCTGTGGCAGCGGAGAATTTGCGTTCGTTTCGCGGCGATGTCGGCTCAACTTTGCTCACGAACAGATCCTTCTGCAAAAAGAGGGTGAAAAGAGAAGAGAAAGGGGAGAGAGGGGAGAAAGTGCATTAGCCAAAATGCAATTTTCACTTAAACGTCTCACGTTGCAGTTTAATTACAGGCCATTAACACTCGCAACTCGTTGCATTCCGTTTCAACTTTGTCTGCAACTATTTGCCAACCATTTTGATTTCAGTTTTTGCCACATGCACACATATTACATGCACTGAGAAAAAGGATGTTCTACCCCAATGATACTAGCTTTATGATAAAATGTATTCATATTCAATTTTCATCTCAATAAATGTATGTTTCTCAACAGTCTAATATTACTATTAATATCAAATTTGTATATATTACGAAATACATCCCCTTTACCATGTGTTAATCCGCTTTTCTATTTATTTCAGTGTACATTCCAAAACACTCGTTATGCCGTAATGGAGCCATGATTACAGGGACAGTATTTAGGCAAAGGAATGCTTAAATATTTAACTGATACTATGATGGCCATTGCATTTGTGTCTGCTGCCAGGCGTTGAATAAAGCCATTTTAATTAATAATCAACACTTTGCCGAATGCCACAAAATGTAATTACGCTCAGGACAAACGCACACAGGCTCAAATGCTCGCACTTACACACAAACACGCACACACACACATACACACACAGTCTGTAACAATAATTAAAACCACGTGTGACATGGGGTCACAGTTTAGTAAGCCTAGTTGTCCTTGCCGTCCTTGTTATTATCGTACGTTGTTAGTAGTTTAGTTGTCGGCCTGTTTGGTTGCTATCTGTCATGGGCGTTGCATAATTAGATGAGCTCTGCAATGCATTTAATTTGCTTTTTTACCCCAGAAAATAGAATCTCAATTGTAGTGGGGGACAATTAACAGGTTACTCTGAATGGAAAAAACAAGGGAAAGCATAATATTTATTGTGTCTAGCAATAATATTGGGAAAGCTGCACTTTTATTACCTTTTAAATAGCAATAATAATGGTATAGAATTTCTTGAATATTTCTTGAGGCTGTGGTATCATATATTTTAGTTTAATGGCACAATTAAACCCACAAAATCAAGCTCAAATATTACCAATAAATCTTGGCCCACACATATATTTAATGCATTATGAAGCTAACAGTACATCCATTAATTTTATACAAAATGAGGTTATCGTCAGTGGGTTTCATGTTTTGAAACCATCAATTAATATATGATATTTCTATCAGCAAACTATTTATTTTGGACATAAATTATTAGCCAATTACCTATGAATGTCCTGATTCAAAAAGTTAATCTTGAAGCGCACAATTAATTATGATATAATGTAGCCTTTACTCAAATCAGTTGTTTAAGCAGGTCAGTTTTTAATAAATACAAAAAGGAAGTAAATTAAAGCCTTAATCAAACTGAAAACAAAATGTATCTCAGCACGGTTGGCAGGTGAATCCCTAAAAAATCTTTAATTTTCAGGCTGTCAGTCAATTCCATTAACTTTTTGGTCCTGGATCGTCAATCGCAACATCGCTCTTCGCACCGAATTTCGGGAGACAGAAGTGAAGCGTGATTTTATGATGTCAGAACGTCAAAACAAGTTAAAAATCATTGCACTCAATGCAATTGCGGTATTTATAATGCAGCAGAACGCGTTCGCTGCAGTTCGCATCGCCTCGATGCGCTTCGTTCGATTTTCGGTTTCTGATTTCGGCAGGTTTTCCACTTTGTTTTTCCGCCCCACCCCCCTCAGCTCGTTTTCGACATGTTATTTTTAGCACTTTGACAGCTCGACAGAAGTTGGGGCGAGGCCACACATACGGAAGGTGGTTTACAGTGGGTGGTGAGTGGGTGGTGAGTGGGTGGTTGGGTGGCTGGGTATTTGGGTGGGTGACTAGCTGACAGGCAGGATATTAAGGCTGCCATGCATTCGGCGTCCATATGGCGCAGCGCGATATCAAAATCAATGTTTCGGCGGGACTGACAACAAAGGATGAAATTCACTGGAATGCCATTTAGCGATTGCCAAGAATTCACTGATACAAATTAATTCACTCGCAGCGATTGCAATTAAAAATTAATTTTTTCACACAGCACAAAGCGCCCATATTTAATGAGTAATTAATTTTTACGCAAATGCCCAGCCAAAGGCCGGAAATGGAAATGGAAAAAAACCAGTTAACGATTTCATTTAACGCACTGCCCCCAGAATATGCTGGCCAACGATTAAAGACGACATCTTGGCCAGGCAAAAAAGATAAGCGGATGGCCGATCTTGAGCAGCCCAGTGAGTGCTCTTTTGGTGTCTACCAGCACATTTAAATGGGCAGACTTCGCCCGAGTGGCGACGCCAGCGTGGTTTCGTCTGGCCATAATGGACATGTGCCTGTCATGTTGCCTTTGTCATTGTCGTCGCCATTTGAAGGCGTGTCCCGGGCCATAAATTTATGCATGCAGTGCATAAAATTCAAATTAAAGGAGCTGCAGCAGCAGCAGCACATCCTGCCAGCGACAAGTACACGTTTTGACACTTTACAACAGGCCAAGTCCCATCCAAAAAGGGGACGTCAAAGCCCGCAGCCAGCTGCTAAATGGACAGGGGCGTGGTCGGGGGCGTTTGGCTGGGGAATGGGGATTGAGGGAAATGGGAAATGGGTATGGGATCGTTTGGGGACTTTGTGAGATGTGGGCATCCCCCAGTGCAGTGCAATCAGGAGCAGCTGCTGTTGCTCCTGCACTGCTAGACTGAAATCAAATGTTGCCTTGGCCAGGACTAAAAAGGCTTAAAGTGCTGCGACCCCACCAATCCCCTGCCCTCTCTCTCTCTGTGTGACATAAATTGCGACCTAATTGATTTCACTTGGCTTTTTAAGCTACTTCCCAAAAGTGGAAAGTTGCCGGCTTAGAGCCCGTTTTGTGTTCTTTTCGCTCTGCGCTTTTTTTTCCCAGCCACTTTAATTATCTGCTATCTCCTGTCTCGGAGGAGGAACCCAAAACAAAATTTATGGCTGTCACAATTTTTAATTATGTTGCCCATTGCTAGATTGAAACCACAAAGGTATCGTAAATTGCCAACTCGAGCGGGCGAGCTGGGCAAGCTGGCCAATGGAAATTTCCTCATTAAGGCCGCAACAAAGCGCGCTGGCCAACAAAAGGAGTCCTTTGTGATTCCATGCTTGATCTGCTTAACCACAGCCCGATGCCAGATACGCCCCCACCACTCCTCCCTGTAATAAGCATTTCAATTGGCCCACGATGGCCCATTCGAGCACTGGCAATATGAAAGCATATTTTATTGCCACTTTGATGAGCAGCCATGGACCACTGATGGAGGGGGTGGGGGGGTTGAACATTCAGTTTTAACCTATATTTTTCTAGCCCGCTGCAGTCTTTGTAATCTAGAGTAAGTGTAAATGTGTGCAGGGCGGACATGGATGGGTGGGTGGTCAGAATCAGACCCCCTCCCCCCGCCACTTCATGGCTTTTTCCCAGCTCCAACTAATTGCCGCTGCCGTAGCGTAGAGTCTGGCTAAGGAGTCCAAGAGCTCTGCAAACATGCCTAAGACTATTTAGCCAACAAGGAGCACGGGAATATGGCCAGATAGCAGATAGCTGGATTGCGAGCAGAGGAGGGAAAACGGTATGTACAAACACAACATTTCCGTAAATTACACGCATTTGTCAAAACGAAACAATGCGCAAAGTGTTTATTTGTTTTAGTGAGTGCTTCTGAGCGCAAAAATGACTCAACACAAAAACAGGACGCAAAAGCGGGGATGACAGGGGAGGGGGAGGGGAGGGGAGTGGATAGTTGTTGTAAAACTGTTGCAACTTCTAATGGCTTTGCTTGTTGCTGCTCCTGCTGTGTCATTGTGTCCGCCGTGTGTGTGCAGCTGTGTGATCATTGCAGCGAGCAATGTAGAGCAGCGATTATGCAACCACATCACTCTCACAATGCCTCATCGATCCAATTCAGGACGCACCACACACACACATAAGCACACTCTACACCGGACCTCTTGGCGTATGCGTAATGTGAACGAACACTTTTCAATTTTCATTAACTGCGGCTTCAAATTGCTTGTGTCAACTGCAAACTGCAACTGACATTCACAACAGCTTGGCAAGATTGAGTCCTGAAAGCGACCAAAACGTTACCTGGTCTTTAAGGCGGCTTCAAAAATCTATTGCATACTTATGAGGGTACTCATTAGTTTTGATTTATTATGCAAAAACTGTCTACTTTTATGTAAATGTTATATAAGGGCTGGTAATAAGCGTGTTTAAATCCTGATAGAGAATAATGAATACCTGATACTATCACGGCTGCTTAAATAATTAGCCCAAATGCAATTAATAGTCACAACAATTAAGAATGTTTAAACTCTGAAAGTGAGTAAAGCCAACCTTTTTCTTTAAAGTAATTTAAAATCTGGTTGCATAATTCCGGGGATCACATTGGCTTAAGTTATCCTTCTTAAACAAGTTTATTATCCGTATTAAGTTTTCTAGGTAGATAAGGAGCTTATGGCTATTCGCAAAAATCAAAACTCTTTAAGCTCTCCAACGTTTCCTACGTAAATTAACACAAATTAAGGATAAGAAAAAATACGTTCTGTTGCCTCTGCCAGTTACATGAATCCATACGAAAACAATACACCCTCAAGCCCGGCAGCTGCAGGATATGAAAAGACAGTCAGAATCTGAGGCGGCACAATTTGCATTTGACAATCAACAACAGCCGCAGCAGCAACCATAACAAATGCCACTGCGATTGGGAGAGCAAGGATTGAATGCCGACGGATGACAGAGGCAAGTCAAACCTGTCCGTTTGGGGTTTTCGTCCTGTGGCCGGGTTAACCGCAATTCGTGCCATTCTGCCATACTTTCCCAGCACTTAATAAATATGCAAAAGGCGCATTCCGACTCAGACTGCGAGAGTCTGACTGATGGAAAATTTATTGGCCACAATTAAAATTGCAGAATGCTGTTTGCTTTGGCCACACACCGTGCACCTGGAGCTGGGGTCGCCGGATAAGCTTAATCGGCTCAGGCTCAACGCCTTTTCTCGAATTTCGAAGGTCAGGTATGAAAGTCCTTAGCCATTTGGAAAGCCTTTCGGCCGGGTAGTGCGTGTGTGGCACGCCCCATTTTGTTTTATGACCACCACCCTAAGCTGCTCTTACCAAAATAAGAGGGCCAAAGGCTTTCATTAAGCCGAAGAGTGTGATGGTGCTGGAAAATCCTCAAGGGCGTTGGTTAAGCTGCGTGAAATGCCCCCTGATTCTTCCTGTAATGACACTTGCATCCTCACATCTTTTCCACCTCCGAATGTAATTTGCATTTGCAGGCCCTCCTCCTCTCCCTCTCGCTTTACATTTTATTTTTATTGCTGAAAACAAAACAGAGAAGGAGGGAAATTCCCAGAGTGCTGGGGATTTTCCTTTTGCTTATGCTCCCGCCGCTCCTACGTGACTGCCATCAATTTTCAGTGGCCCAGTGCCGCATAATTTTGCATACAAACAGGTGAATGCCATTGGACTTTCGTGGTGGTCGCCCCTTGCCCCCTTAACTCGATTTTGAGTCGGTTTAAAAGGCGTTATGTGCGACGACTGCTGATCACACACACACCTCAAAATGCTGGCTGATGCAAATGCCGAGTGCTGAGTTTCGCTTTTTATGTACTTTTATTATTATTGCAAGTGTAAAGGCGGAAAATGGCATCGTGTGGGTGGATCAGTGGGTTTTTCCCTTAGCCCGACTGTGAATGTGACTGACTTCCGCAGCTGTTGCAGCACAAATTGATTTTCAATAGCTGAGTGGTTTTTGATTCAATAAAATGACATACTCGGTTAACTCCCGCAAGCCCCTAGAAGTTCCGGCTACGTGCTCGTCCTGTTCGTCCTGGTCGTCCTGTTCGAGCAGTTCGTCCTGTCAGAGTCTGTCTGCTTTGCGGTTGAGAAAAGTTTTCGGTTTCCTGAGCACAGCTTAATTCACTCCGATGTAATTAAGATTGCTTTAATTCAATTTGCATGCGGAATGTGCAAAATGAATCACCACTCTGACCCTGCCAATCTATTGAATCTGCTTTTATTGGCCTGCTGATAAATGGCCAGGACGTGTCAGCCTAAAAGCGATTAATCAATGGTCCCCCCTCGAATTTCTGAGTTTATTTTCGGGCTGCTTATCAATCAATATGCAAAGAGGAAAACAAGAGCAACTACGGCGGCATGGGGGCGAAGGAAAAACTCTTTCATAAGGCGCCTTTCACACTCTTACGGGGGCGCAAGTCAAGTCAAGTGAGTCAGTCAAGCGGGGCTTACAAAAGTTTACTGAGGCTGCTCAACTAGGCGCATGAATTTCTAATTAAAACGCCGGCAAGCCTCACCAGGCACTCCCCGCAGACCCCCACTCGTAAATACTCATTTGAGGCTGGCTCACACCCACGCGAGGGGCATATCCTGCATACGTATACGTATGTGTTCTTGTATGCAAATGTGAACGTGTATATTATGTAAGTATCACGTATACGCAGTGAGGGCCCACATTGGCTGCTATCTACTTAATTACTTGGTGGGGCGAGCGGGCGAATTATATGCATAATTTAAAGTGCATGCTTTTCCCGAAGGCCCCACCAGCATCCTACCCCCCCCCCTTGCTTTTTCACACCCCGCCCCCCGCTGACTCCTTTCCCAGCTGATTAAGCCGCCGGCAGCTTGAAGCTCTCCGCTTGTCTTCTGGGCAGCACAATTCACACGCAAACTTTTATTGCACTGACAAAGTGCCGCCCGCTGTGGCTTTCCTCCGCAGGACTCCGCCCCCCCGCCTCCTTTTTCCTTCTGCGGGAAATGGAGCGGAAAATATTTGCGACAAGCGGGACATGTGAGTGCACACGCCGCTTCAACACCCCCTCCCCCTCTCTCTCTCACCATCCCCCTGACCAGCATATGTGCCCATCCGAGCTTTCCACGTTTTTGTGCGCCACCAGAAAGGAAATCAAAATATTTCCGCAACTCAAATTGAAAATTGTCAATTTTTTATCTCGTTGCGGTTTTTCATCGCAACGAAAAATCCTGTCACTCTCCCACTCCAAACACAGTCGCAATTCTATGGCCAAAACCACTATCTGCAACCACAATCGTCTAGGAAATGTATTTAAAATCTTTAATGCCGGCGAAACTTTTTCGATTTAAGTGCCCGGTTGTGTTAAAGAAATCCTTTGGGGAAAAATCTATTCAAAAAGTCAGTGCCAAACAAAATTTGTAGAGATTTTAATAAGGCCGCTTATTTTTTTTAAATCTCAAAGAAGACACTTTATACATAACATTATTTAACTTAGTTAGGGTTTGGTTTACATTTGATTTTCTCGGCTAAATTTATTTAACTTATAACCTGTAGAAAAAAAATTGGTATTATAAATTCCAAAAGATTTTTCATACTTTTATTTTCTTTATTTAAAATGCTCTTTTAAACAGTTACTTAAAGAATTTTTGAATCCCATGAAAGCATTCCATTCAAAGAAGATTATGTGGGTGAAAGATAGATGACTATAAATTCCGGTATTGATTATACTATATGTCAGCACCCAACGGCTTGCATGAATTACAAAGGCTTCGATTTATGAAAGTTTAAGTTACAAAAGTTGAACTGTGCTGGCCTCCAGGTGAGTTGTGTGTGTATACCGAGTATTTGGTTAGCCCGTGCTGGTTGCTAATAAAAAATCAATTAACTTGGCCTTGGCTAATGTTCCGTGTTTCGAGCTTCCTGCCTGACTGGCTGCCTGCACACGAGTCGCGTTACTCAATGACAGGCTTAAGCCAACTTCACGGATGAAAATCGATGGCCCCGGCTCACGTATTTCTCTAGTGGGTGGGGGTGGGTGGGTTTGGAAAATGGTTCCATAGCTACATCCATGGCTTTTGGCTAAGGCCGGGCGCGATAATTGATGTCAAATGCTCGTCACATTTGTCTCAGTGCGAGTGTGTGTGTGTGCGAATGAAGTCGTTAATCATATAGGCCCAGGTGGGTGAATTCCAATGCCAATGCGATTGGAGCGGAGCGGAGAAACCCATGAGGATGCCAATTGACAGCCAAACTTAATAAGCACTATTTCTGACAGAGATAGAGACGTGCAACGTGGCTATTATTTCCCTAGCTTTTATCAGTACCATGGCATGGGTGGATTAAATCGACTTAATGTGGTCTTGAATACATTTGGTAAGTGAACTTTCCTGAAAGCTTATCAAAAATGCAATCATACATTGGAAGCATTAAGTGCTTGTGGTCAGTAACGTGAATCTAGGTGAGCAAACTGAAAATTGCTGGCCAATAAAGTAAGTAAATAAAAGAAAAATTGTGTTCATACCAGAATATTAAAATTAACATTTTGTTTATTAAACAAACTAAGTTTGGCATAAAATATTTATTAAAGATAGAATTCTAAAGAAAATGTAATTTAATTTAAAAGAACGAATGCAGCTTATTGGATTAAATCATCTTTTGTTGTCTTTACTTTCTCACGTATCTTAGTTAATAAATCAAATATTTTTTCTTTATCACAAATCGCTATTTGCTGCATTGTTTTCCGCCCATTTGTAGGTGTGATTTGTGCCCCACTTATTTACCATTTATCCCCCACTGTATCCTGACACGTGCATAATTAGTGTGTTGGCAAGGAGCAAAAATGGAATGCGCCCAGCTCCGCATCTCGGCATCTCCCATCTCGCAGCTTTCGCTGATTGAGTGGCACAGATTAACAAATTCGGAGCCTCGAGGCTGTGGCGGCAAACAGCAAACAACAACAATAGCAACAACAGCAGTGGCAATCACAGTTGTTGCCTCATGTTTGTGCGTCAAAACACAAAATACACTCGAGGCGAACAATTTAATTCGTTTGGCAAACAGGACACGGCCGGATAGGAGAAGTACGATTCGGGCAGCAGGAGGCAGGACGAAGGACGCAGGACCTGTCTGTATAAATAGAGGCAAGTGTTGGACCTGACTGCGTGGTAAGTAGCTGAGACCACTTCCTGTCAGGACGAAAGCCAAAGCCTTAGCAACACCAGCACACACACTTATTCACGGGATGTCGCACCTTGCTTAGAACGACGACCGCCTGTTTACCTTTACGTCCTTGCACAGAGAAAAAAAACATCCCATAAATCGGTAGTAAATAAGGTTTTTTATATCTTATCTGTGACATATCAAGATATAACGATTATTACAAAGCAACACATTTGAAGCAACATCTTTTAAATCAGAATAATATTGAACAATGTGCATTCTTAAATTGATTGAAAAATGTTATGAAGAATGTGCAATTTTAAATATTTAATGATGTTTATCTAAGCTGTTTTTCCCCCTATACAGGTAAATATATAAATTCTTAAGAATAATTGTATGTTAGACTTAGAACAACGACTTTACTTCTTTTGTATTATTTTTTTTGCATTCGTGCTGTTTTATTTATCAGTAATCATGAAAAACATATGAATGGTGTGAAATTAAACTATGGTTTTAGTTAATGAATAAATTTGGTAGTATATTTATGACATCCTTTTAAGACTTTGAATTTCTTACTGTGTTCTTGAATACCTGTCTGGGGTGTCAGTTTGTCGGAGACGAAAGTTTTAATGCCTGTGCCCGCTCAGTTGTCGGGGTCGCGGCCATAAAAGTAATCATTTGTCATTGTCAAACGCTGTGCAAGCTGCAGCCAAGGAGCTGCCGAGGTAAACACCTCGCCTTTTGGTCACCTGCCAAATCGCTTTAACCGAGAGCCCTTAAAGCGTTTGCCGAACGGAAGCCGCTCTCATTAATATGCAACACTATCAGCGGACTCCGCCTGTCGCACTTGCAACATGCTTTTCAATTATTTAAATTTTCATTAAAATTCCAGCAAAAAATGAAGGTGAGGCGCTGCCAAAACTCAACCCGGATTCAGTTCGTTGGCTGTACAGATGGTGGACTGGTAGACTGGTGGCCTCTGCCAATTTCGTGGCCTACTCGGAAATTTCGAAAAGTGTTAAAATCAGCACAAAGAGCAGTGGGAAAAAAGCGAAACAGCAGCCGAGGTGGCTGTGGAATAGCCGGGCGGAGAAATGTTGCCGGGAAAAACTGCTGAAAATGCAAAGCTTGGCGGAATTTATTAAAAGGCCAAGCCAAAGAAAGTGCAAAATTGCTTTTGATAAAAAAGCGAGAACGAAACCGACGACAGCTGCCAGCGGTGAAGCGGTAATCGGGATGCGGAAATCGGGGATTCGAGGATTCGAGGACGAAAGCCAGGGGATGCGCCCACTCGTGTTGCTGAGTTGCCAATATTGCAAATTGCATAAATGAAGTATTTTTGGTCTGGGGCGTCTGCTACGACCGCTCTCCCCAGCGGCTCTATTTGAATTTCCGACTACCTGATCTCTCCGGTTGCCCAACTTGGCCCCCGCCGGCGGAGGGAAAACTTTCCCTATTTCCTGTCATCCCCACACACACACTGCGTATACGTAATAACTTGTGAGCGTAGTACTCCTCGGTGCAGTTTGGGAAGTGCTGGCCTGGAAGGCATAATCCCAGTGCCAAGTGCCAATAAGTCAGTTATAAATTTGATGTAAAATTAAGCAAGCGGCCAGGACACACCGGCTTCGGCCCCAGCGCCCCGTCCCGACAAATTGCTTGCAAGGACTCGCTGGCATCCTTCATACATTGTGCTTGGCTTTTGCCCTCAGTCAAGGGAGTAGAATGTGGGAAAAGGGATCAGAGGCTCCTTACACTGGAGGGAATTGGGATTCAATAGAGGTAAATATAAAAAAAAACTGGTAACTAATTTAAAAACATTTAAAGAACTTTTTGAACTATAAAAAAAAGTATATTTCATTTATAAATGCGTGGACTATTTATACTATAAAACAATAGGAGTGCTACGCTATTTAATTCGAAACTCTTCTCACACCTACAAAATACCAACCTCAACTTGCCTTTACGTTTTAAGACTCTCTAGATTTTAATGTACGACTATTTTATTGAAATTAACATATCAAATCCGTTCCACTTTTCACATTTTTCACCTTGTAGCGTTTTAAACAACCACAAATATTAATAATATGTCAAGAAGGCACTATTATGCCTAAGATTATTATTCCTAAAATTATAAACACAAAAAAAATATTCATAAAATATATCAGATAGGAAGGGCATATTCATGTATACTTTTTAAAATGTGAGGTTAGAACGCGGACTGGAGGGTGGTTTTAAAAATGTTAGGAAAATTAATTTAAAATGAAAATTTCTTAACCCAGTTACCCTACAAGAAACCATTTTTCCTAATAGTACTTAACCTGATAAATACTGTTGTCTTCTTAAATTTAAAAACCAATGAGTTTTCCAATAAAGTAGAGTAAAATCTTCTGTAGTAAACATGTTCTTTTTGGCTCGTTATAGAAAACTCTTTAAGTGCGATACTAAATTAGAGGAAGTTTCTAAAATCCAGAGCTTGTTCGCCGAGTGTTCACGGGGCTGCAGCTGCAGCTTGTTAGTGTAACGATGCCAAAGGAGAAAGCCCGGGATACATATACACACATTTTGGGCCAAGATGTGGTGGCTGGAACACCCGCATTTGCTGGGGCACGGGCTTCATGGGTTTCACGGGTATCACGGGTATCTCCGCCTGTGGGCCCGGCACACAAGTCCTTGTCGGACTCATATTTTCGGGCATCGTTACGAGTCTGCCACAAGCAGCTCACAAATATTTGCGGGCCGCCTTCACACGGCACACATCCAACATATAACCAGCCCAGCCAACATGCAGCAACGGACTGCAGGCGATTGTGGGCGTGGGTTTAATAATAGTACAATTTATTGATTAAAGTCGGGTTAGATGGCCAAAGGAGGAGGGGGTTGTTCGGGGGGCACGACATAATATTATTATATGTTAACTCAGTCCCGTCCGTTGCTGACAAATTGTTTTTGGTCTTCGTCTGACATATTTATGATGTTGTCCAGGGTCAAATAGTTCTATTTACACTTTCTGCTAGTCATTTCTTTTTATCGATTTGGTTTCTGGAAAGCGCCTGCCACTGGCAAGTTTGTTTTTCCCCAAGTTTCCGTGGCTGAAACTGGGAAATACGAATTACAAATTTATGGACAAGAAAGTGGACTTTTTGGACTAGCCTGATTTCTAGAGATAGTGGCCGGGAAAACTTTCTCGGTCAAGTTCTTAATCGATTTCGTGGCTCAAAAAGCAATTGGGAAATAGAAATCCTTCAACTTAAGTTGATTGATTAAATTTCGAGGAGGCCGGGCGTCTTCGTTTTATTAGCTTTTCTCTTTGCGTTCAAGGATTGTTGCCTTTTCTTTAAGTTTTTTAATTAAAAATAAAAGATCATAGAAATGTTCCAAGTAAATGATAGGTAAAAATAATTTATTTTGAACCAACCGTTGCCCAACAATATGTTTTAAAAATCGAGTACTAGTTTATAAAGGATTTATATGTTAATAATGACTTTATCGGAACGAAATTTGACATTTTTAAGTAGATAGCTTATAAGATATTTAATACAGCATCTTATTGGGCTTTACAACCAAATATTTTCAGCTAAAATAAATGGTTTCTTGGATCTATTTTACAACAAACTCTTTACTGTTACTTATTGATTACACTTTAAAGAGATAAAGTTCCTCGTTTGTTAGTTGCTATCTTCCCTACTCCGAGTTCGAGTATCCTTAGAGCATATTGTTCCACTCTGACATTATTCTATGAGCTCTTTCTATGTTCTGCTTTCCCCTTTTACCATTTTATTTTTTTCCAGCGAACAACTTGCAGCATTAGCGCTTCTTTGAAATGGATGCGGCAATTAAAAGCCATCATCAGATATCCTCGGCACTCCCCTTCTGCACCAGCAGCAATTGGTAATCAAATAGTTTGGCCATGGATGTCTCCATCGCCCCGTCCTCCTCCTTTGTTTTTCCCGCCATGTAATGGCACATTCTGCTGCGGCGAATGGCCAACGAAACTATATCATTGACTGCCAAGAACCGCCAGCGGCAGTGCCATTAAAACGTAAGCTGATATAACGCGCAACATTCTAGCAAATGGAATGTTTTCATCATCCTCACTGCCACTCTCGCACTTTCCCCACTTTCCCCCACTTTCCCCACTGCCACCGTTACACCCACACTCCGCCACTATTCCTATTCCCTTGTTTATGGCCCTGCGGGTGAAAGCGAAAGTGAAAGTGGGACCGAGAGTGTCAAATTTCCGCTTTCAGTGCCAGAGCTGCATTGGCTGCTTCGAGGGGTTCTTGGTTTTTTGGCCGGGGGTGTAAACACTCTCAACTAAGCAAACAGTTGTCAATTTCTGGCAGGGCAAATATTTTTTCCCATTTCGCCTTTTCGCACTTCAAGAGGCTCACTTGGCCCGCACTTCTGTTGACTTCTATTCCATTCTTCTGTCAAATGCTAATGGTTGTAGTTGCACTTATTCCTCAGCTGCTGCCACTTCGACTGCAGCCGCAGTTATATTGGATTTGGCCAGATATTGGCAAAGTGAGCAGCGAGGCGACAAGGTGACAACGGGCCAAAGTTTTCCGCTCGGCGGCTTGAGTGCTTCCCGCCGGAAGTTCCGCGGCGAAACATCGAATTTAAACTTGGCCAAAATGGATTTCATAATCAAATCGTCTTCTGGCCAAAAGCATTCGAGCGCTCGAGCGTGATGAGATGATTTGGTGAGGGTGGGAGGTTAATGGAAACACAGAAACAAAAGTTTTCGACTACCCAGAACATCTTTAATCAAATCATTAAAATATTTCATAAATAATAAATCCTTTTATGCCTAAGACTTACATAAAAAGATATCAATAAAGTAAGTGACAAATGATAAATTAATTTTGAGCAATTAATTTGGATGACTACATAAAAAGATAAGTAAACAACAAATTGCCTATGAAATTAAATATCAATTATAAATTTAGCAAACTGTCAAAACAACACAATTGATGGGCTTTGATTTGTTTGGCATAAGCAAAGTGTGCTACATTTTGAAGTGCACTTTGTACTTATTAATTGAGTCACTTTTATTAGATTTCTGTTGCAACTTAAAAAAAAACTGAGTTGAGCTGAAAACTCGCAATAGTTTAAAAAGTTGTCTCCCCTTCATTTTTTGTGGAGATGATAAAAGTTATGATAATGAAAGCAGATTACAACGAAAGTTTGCGCATCGTAAACTTGATAATCGTGTTACTTTTTGCGATGAAAGTCTGGCAGTAAATGGCACACTATTTTTTTACAGTGCAGATGGAGAGAAATGGATATCTTGCAGGGGCGCATTCAGCTGTGCAGGTCTCGCACTGACAACACATGTTCAACTGTTCAAGAACAATGACACTCAGAGCCACTCAACTGGATGTTTGTAAACGTTGCTCAGGCACAAGGACCAAGGACCTCTCTGCCAATAAGCAAAGCGGGATGAGCAGTAAGCAAAAGGAGGCCTGGCGCCAGGAACAATACGAAAAGGCGGCTGCCGGGTAGATAAACGCATATAAAACACAAGCTCAACCGAAAGAGAAAGAGCAGCTCGAGCGGCGAAACAAAAGCTGTAAAATTCAGTGCAACGCACTCGACACATCCCTTGCAACCCCACCCCCCTCCCTCCGTCATATGTGTGTGGGCGGGGCTGTGGGTGAGTCATTTAGTGCAACATGGGGCACTCGGAAGCGACGAGGTTGAGGTTGGCAGGACTAGCAGCAGGATGGCAGCCTGTCAAGCTGGTTTCACTACTTTTTTTGTATTTTTTTTTTTGTTTTTCGAGATTGTGCGATATCCGGCATGTGAAGGATGTTTGCACTGATGCTTCAGCCTCTGCCGCCGCTCCTTGGATCCTTATCCCCGCTCCTTGCTCCCTGCCACTTCTGGCCCTCCATTGCCTCGCTGTTAGCATGTTAAGTTGCGATTATAGGCTGTTAGTGTAGCTGGCGATGACGAGGCCTCAACCCGCCTAGCCGATGATTGAGCAACAGCAGCAGCAGGCAAGTCCCAGTCACTGCCAGCGCACGTACACTCAAAAAAAATAGGGTTCAGGAACTACACAAATCAACTTATGTCCCAGCACAAGTCCTAGAATACATTTTTGGTCAAAAAACGAGTAATGAGTTAAGCCATCCACGCTAGAAGTAAACATTTTGTATTCCATACTATATCATTGATCATAAACTAAAACCAATTCTAAATATTTTAATTGGGCAAGAAAATAGGAAAAATAGAATAGTAACAATAATTAATAATATTTGTAAGGAACGGAAACATAACTTCTGAGTTGTACAATTTTAATTTAGAAATTGAATCATAACATAAGTAAATGTATTTTAATCACAATCCCTATTAATGTAAGTTCTTCGGTCCAACATTTTATAATTTACAAATTCCTTTGCAAATTAAAAATATAATTTTTTGTTGAGTGTAGCTGGCTCACAGATTTGCATTCTCAATTGGACCACTGAAGGGCCGACAACATGTTTGTTTTTGCTAGTGCAGCTGCTGTTTCTGCTGCTCCTGCCGATGCTGATGTTGGTGGCATGCGGGATGTGGCACACACGGAATATGGATCAAGTGTGACTGACAAAAGACCTGATCAGGGGCCCTGCCAATATTAGAGACGAGTCATTTGGCCCTGCCATTGACTTGGCCAACCCAATCTCAATTAGTTTGCTCTACCATTCCGATTGCCGTTCTGTTGCTGCTTCTCCTGTTGGCGGAGCAATTCATAACGGACTAATTAGGGGCTTAAAAAGTCAGTCCTCCCGACAACACACGTGCGATTATTGGGCGGAATGGGGGCGGAACACTCATTAGCTATTCATTTATTAATCGCGTTTGCCACTCGAGCTGAATTGCCGATTGAAATTCCAATTTATTCGCCTCGTGCCGCCCCATTGTTAATTTCTCAATTTAATTTAGTCCGCCACAGTGCCACACTGCCACAGTGCCACACTGCCACTCCCGCGCTCCGGCCAATGCAGATGTCAGCATAATCGCATTGAGTTGTCATTAGTGTGTGACATTAATTAAGTTAATCGCCATCAGCGACGACAAGAGCAAAAACAACGTCAACGGGGCTTGCGACTTGCGTGCGTGAAACAAGTAGAAAATCGAAAATCCAATTAGAGCCAGTCCATCGGTCAGTCAGTCAATCTGTCCGTTAGTCCGTCAATCATTCAGTCATTTGGTCATTCAGTCATTTAGTCAGGCAGTTGACAGGTCAGTTGTTGGGGGCTAAAGACCGATTTCGTTTTCGATTGCACCTCGTAAGCTCACCATTAATTCAGATTTGAGGGGCAGCTTAAGGTTAGATACAACTTATTGGCCCTGTTTTTCTATATTTGCCCCACTTGGCCAGCACTCACATCTAATCATATTAATAAATAATAGTAAATAAGCAACAATTTGATTCCGAGGCCTTGGGCAGATGTGATTTATGTGTTTTACAGGCCTTTTCGTCCTTGAAAGTTTGAGTATTTGCCATAATTTCACGGGCAATTTGCCTTTAGCCAGCCATACAAACTCAATTGCGCGTTAGGACCCGGGGTGTGTAAAGTAATTGGATTTAGCTTTATGGGTTTTATGGGCAAGGCGAAGAGATAGCAGTAAGGTGGCCTAGCCAAGGACTAATGTGAAAAGTGTCGGTAAATTTGAACACATTTTAACCTCAACGCGTAGCTGACAAATGAAATGAACTCTTCGGTGATATGTTTGCGGTTTCATTCAATTATGCCGAGCGAGTGCATTAATTTTTTATTCATCGCTCCTGCATCCAGACTTCAGAGCCTTTTTCCCTCTTTTTCCAGAGTAGCTTAATCAATAAGAACTGATGCAGCTGCACACGCATATGGAGATAGTGTACACAGAAAAAAAACAGTTTCACAAATCAATTTTTTCGGAAAATGAATATTCAAAAAAATGTATCTTTTAATGGATTAAATAAAAATACCCAAAAGTTTTCACAGATGTCAATAAATACACAGAACCAATAAACTGTTAATAAAGCGCCTTAAGCATTTAAGAATTTAAAAAAACTCCTGCTTTTAAATACCCTAACAACAGATTTAAAATGGGTAAATGGTTGGAAAATTTTGACAAAAAGCAAGTATCAAATATTAAGAAACTTTTTTGTCTAAATTTTTAAAAATTACGCCACCGACCATTTCTCCTAAAACTATATGCTAACTTTGCAATCCCGTTTAAATATTTCGTAAATTTCCAAGATTTTACTTTTCTTAATAAGTATGCAAATTTGTGTCTCATGTTTATGTGAAAAAAATCCTAGGATTTGAGCAGTGCAGTGAAAAGTTGCGGACAAAAGTTAACAAGAAAAATTGAGGATTGCTGCGTCCTGGGCATTCATTATTCAGACCGAGCTGGCATGAAGGAAACCAATGCCGGCTGCATATGACCAGTGATCCGACTCCGCTTTTCAGAAAAGATTTCATATGCAAAGGGGGAAAAAGTTTTTAAAGTCAAGACATTTGGCAGGCGGACTTAAAGTGATGCTTGGCCAAGTGAAAGGGCGGAATACATATATATGGGAAAAGGACAAGGAGCGTCAGGGCCATGAATATTTCAAGCCATCTAGAACACACAGAAACTCGCACACACACGCACACACACCCGCACACCCACACATGTGTGTAATCTTGGCGCTGAAAAGTATGCAGCAGGAAAAGCTCCTTCGCTGTCGTCGCTGCTTAAGCGCAAACAAATCATACGGCACTTTTGCCGCAGCAGACAATTGAAAGTGTGTGGGTGTAAGGATACGACTTGCGTGTATGTGTGTGTGGCACGGATGATGCCACAAAGTGCACTCGAGCATCAAGAAATGAAAATACTATTTAAGCCATTTTATCAACATAATCGTAAATCATTTTGCACTTTTCTCATAAAAGTCGCCGTCGTCCTTGCCGCTTTTCTTTCGCCGCTGTCGCAATAAAGGACCAATTGTCTAGTGCATATAATTTGTTATTGGATTTGAGCAGCTGCTCCCCGAGTCCGGGTCCTGGGTGTTGATTTTGCTGGCTTTGGCCATTGTTCGGCTGCGTGTGTGCGCTGTGCATGCGTATTTTTAGCTTAACACTTGCCAGCTTTGTTTTGCTCCTTTTGTCATACATTTCACGCTTGGCAGGACAGACTGGAAGACCACATCATTATACATATTCCTCCATACATACATACATGTATACATGGCAGGACACTCGCCATGGCACCCGCCGGCTCACAGGACCCACGTTCCGAGCTCGTTTATGGCCTGCCAATGTGGAAATGGGAGTTGTTCGTGCCTGGACCCTAAAACGCCCACGACCACGCCCCATAAAATATGTGTCGAGCTAGGGGATTATCTTTGGCAGCACAGCGTCTGGAGCAACATTGAAATATTTGTCGGCAAGCAAAGCTGCTTAAACTCACCAGCTCACCAGTTTTGCGAATACATATGTTTATGCCGCATAGTTTCTCCTTTTTTAGCCAACAACACGTGGCTCCGGCCAAAAATCATCCAATTAAAATTCCATGCCAATGCATTTGCCGCACGAATCGTTTATAAATTGAGCAGAGCGGTGGGCGAGGGGGGAAAGCACGAACAATGTTTTCTTTGAAAATATTTTCGCTAACACCAGCCAGCTGCACACACCCCCATTCACATTTTCCCACCTCTCTTGGCCATTGTGTGCACATCAAGAAAAATTGATTATGTTGGATAACCAATTTGATTACTGTTCATTTCAATTAGCTTCTGATATTTGTAATTAATATGTTGGAAGTTCGTGCACCTCCCATTATGATATTAAAAAAGTCAGAGTGCACGTGAATTTAATTAAACGAAAAAGCGAGGCGTACTCCTTTTTCATTTTTAGGGGCTAACAACTTTACTGTTTCAGTATGTTGATTTATTATACAAAAAAATGTCAAAATTCAATTTTATTAAAATTTGTAATGCAATAAAACCAGGGGAGATAAACCTGCTGTCGTGCTGCTTTTTTACAAGTGTACTGTTTGGGTTCACAGGCAAATGAGCAGCACAATGAAAGGGAAATGAAACGATAGCTATGCCAGACACGTAAACTGTTTCTCTGCTGATCTATACAAATCGATGACGATTTGAATCCAATTAAAGCGACTGAAAACAAGAAGTTTGAGCCACTCGGAGATCTCGGAGTCCCAGTGCAATTAAGTAGTTTTGCTTTTGAGAAAATCCCCCCCCCAGCTTTGGCCTACATTCGCTGGCAAGCCAAATCTAGCATGAACTCGGTTCATGGCTAAGACCGAGAAATATATAAAGTCAAATTACGGCCGCTGTCGGTGGCACATTTCTAGCAAAAGTAAAAGAAAGAAAGGCCGAAAGGGGGATGAGCAACTATTTCCTTTTGGCATAATAAGCGATTTTCCGCTCGTTTTCTATTAAAGCCACATAAGATGGTAGACCCCAAGGCGATTTCTGCGGCTTAAATGCGACACGCCCACACAAAAACACACACAGATACCACGAATGGGCCAGAACTCGCACATTTCCGAACAGCCATTGAAAGTGCTATACTGCTGGTACTATACTCGTAGTACATACACTATACTTTACCATACATATATGTACCTGAGCCAAATGTATAAAAGAAAGCGCCACGTTCTGCGCTTTGTGGCTCTCGATGTGCTGCAAAAACTTTCGGCCTTGTACCAGTTGCACTTACTCGCACCGGTCTACCTTCGCCTCATTTATTGTATTTTGAGCATATTTTCATGTGCGATAGGAGCTGGAACTGGGACTTCAAATGAGACTAGTGCCGGGCACTTGGCCACTGTAAAGTTTCCCCCAAACGAGCCTTTAATTGAAGCCCCGAAACGTGCCACGAAGTTTTTGGGCAAATGGCAACTGGCAATGCTAACCAAAGCGAACCCAACCGAATCGAAATTGCAACGTACAATCCAGGCGAGATTCGCAATCAAGTTGTCACGACGTCAGCGAAGGCAGAGATTAAATGACATGCACACTTGCAGCTCACCCACTTTCCACGGCATCGCATTGATTTATAGCAAATTGATGGTGTCACTGAATTGGCTGTCGCGTTTTTCATTTGCAGCCACGATCAATGCAAATCCGCTTGTCTATGCACATCACGTGGCACCGTTTACCATTCACCTAAAGCAGCGAAACTCCCTGATTCCTGAGAAATGCTGGGCTGGCGTAATGAAGTGCCTGCTCTATAAGGTACTTCAAGCTGAGAGGAAGTGAAATGAGAGTAATAAAATAAAAAGGAGTCCTTCGTTAGGCAAAAACCCATTCCCTGCACTGGTAAAAAGTTGTCTTACATTTGATTTTGCTTCGAAATGCATATGCTTGGTAGTTGTTGTTGCATATAGATTGAATTTGGCAAGACTAACACAAATAAAATTTAAAGAGATCTGTTGCTAAGAACCTAACTCAATAAAAGCTTATAAAGAACAAAGTTTATGTCACTTTCTGAGACTTTAAACAAAATATACTTATTTTATAAATTATTCTCTTTTAAATCTTTCTTAAAAATCGATTTATTAAAATTTAAGGCTTATTTGTATTTTTAAAAGATACAATCTATCTTTTTATTCTCAAAACTTATATCGCTTTTTTCCTGTGTAGCTGTTCATTGATTTCTGGGCACACAAATTTGTGGCAGCTCCTTGGCATATTTCAAACGCTGCAAATGAGTGCGGTGCACGCTGCTCTTGATGGGGAATGTGCAGGCGACACACCCACACACACACCCACAGGCACAGGACACATTCTGCAGCTGCAGCTGCACAACCGCCTCCTAATAATATATGCAAAGCACTAACGACAGCAGTAATAAAAATGCATGAGGCTGGGGCCGGCAAAAAAATTGCAACTGCGATAAAATGCGTGAGTGTGTGCACATGAATATGGAAATTTTTCGGCCTGACTGCCTGGCTGGCGCAGGGCATTACAAAATGCTCAGGCGCTCGAGTTAATTGCCGAGCACATGGCGTATGCGTGATTTCTTCGAATTTGCCTCAAAGTATGCAATGGCCTTTGACCACAGAAATGGACTGCCGGAACACACACACAAAATAAAAAACCGAAAAACAAAAAAAAAAAGTATGACAGATGGGAAGGGGAAAAACAGTTCAAATGCACAAAGTTCGCAGTTCAGGCCACAGAAATGCCAGTCAGAAAAACGGGGGAGGGAAAAGTTTAAAATTCAAACAGCAAACTAAAACTCACATGGCACACAGAGGGAAAACACAGTGATAATTAAACTTTCGACAACGAAGAGCAGACAGTATCACTTCTGGTGCCTTTGCCATTGCCCATTGCCTTTGCGATGGCATTTGCCATTATTCAACTATTTTACTGACACTCGTAACACTTGTCGTGGGCGGCCAGCCGTAGCCAACATCTACATGCTGGCCGGGCCAAAAAGAAAATACGGCAGAATACGGCAAAATACAAAGGAAAATAAAAAGACAAGATATATAGACAACGAGAGAGGCGGGCCAGAAGGAGGGAATGAGTAGTAAACTTGTAACAACATCCTTATGCGATAACAAGCAGCGGCGGGCAACAATGCCAGGCGAAACTTATTTGCATAAATAAAAATTGAAAAAGCGGAAAATAAAAAAACCAAGAAAATGGAGGCAGCAGAAGGGGACGTATAAGTGTAAGGCAAAATAAAAGACAAGTGCCAAGCAAATAGTGCAAAACTTTTCCTTTTGAAGGCGAAATGCAACTCGTAAAGGCAAATACACTCACACACTCGCACACTTGCACTTGCAGAGCAGAAAGAGATAGATAGTAGTGTAAGCCAAGACGGAAAAAGAGATGGCTATAGATTATGCGGCTGGTAAACGTTATTATTTTATTTTCCTTGCGGCCAAAGTTTTGCTTATTGAATATGCAGCGACCAAATGAAATTATGGAATTTATTTAGACATCTATTTGGCTCTTACGATCAACTTTAGCCACGGCTTTTTTTTTGTGCCAGCCCGGAAAATATATGTTGATGCGGATAAGTACTGTCAACGCGAACTAAAAAGGGGCTGGGAAAACTTTAAGCATAAATTACTCAAAAAATAGGGCAGCACTGAAATCACATTAAGAATTTAAAGTTTTTTTCTTAATAGTTTTCATTTCAGCCTAGATTGGATTATATTTCCTAAATGTTTTCTTTTAACATTAACTGATAAATATATGTTGTAGTTTTTACCAACTATCATGACATAAAATCAAAACATAAATATACAAATCTTTATCAAATTGAGGAAATAATTTGTTTCTAAAAATTTTCATTTTGATTTAATTTTGCAATTAAGATACCAAATTTCATTCGATATATATTTGTTTGGCCAATGAACTTAAATCATATCATAAAATCAAAACATAAATATACAAATTTTATTCGAGTAGAGAAAATATGTTGTATCTTAAAATGTTCGTTATGAATTTTATATTCACCACTATTCTAAATATTAATTTATTGGTTTATAAACAAGTCGCATTCTAAATAAAATAATGACATTTATTTAGACACCTATTAAGATCTTAGTATCAACTTTCGCCACAACATTTACTTGTTTGCCAGGCCGGAAAATATACGTTGATTCAGATAAATAGAGTGAAAGGCAGGGAGTGAAACCGCAGCCGTAACCGAAGCCCGCTCATTAAATATACAGCAGAGTGAAATGTCAACGTGGAAATTAATTAACTCGTCGTGAAAGCCAGGACTTCCCAGAATCCCCAACTCTCCCCAGAATCCCCTGCTCCCCAGAATCCCTGGCTGTGACTGAGGTCACCGCGTTGGCAGTTCCACGCTCATATTTCAATCAAAACTGCGACAGCTGCAAGCCAGCGGCATAAGCTCGAACATAATTTTGGCAACGGTCCATCAACTGTTTGGCCAGCTCGCTCGGTTCGGGCCAGATTTGCCGCGGCTCATCAATATTTACAAGCGGCGAGCCCCGAATTTGTCACCCCGCACTCGCAGTTTGCGGTGCTGGAAAGTTAATTGCCAAATGACACAATTAATGCCGTGGCAGTTGGAAAAAGGCCGCAAGAACACGCCCACATATACACCGGGCCGGGCCAAATTGACAGTTGTTTGGGGTTGCGGGGGAGGTGGTGGGGTGTTGGCCAAACGGTGGCGGCTTAACCTCAAGATTAATGTTCGGCAATTAAACGTTTAAGTGTTGATTAATGTGACTTTCTGTTTGCCTGGAAAGTGGAGAGATCCGAAGGATGCGGATGCAGTGGAGGAGATGGAAACGATGGCACTCGGCCAGCTGGCCTGCTTGGCCTGTCAATCTCCCAAGGAGAAGAAAACTCAAGCAGCTTGGCCTCGCCTTTTTTCCATTTTCTCTGATTGTTTTCCTTCTCGTTTTGTTTGCTGATTCGGGTGCCCGTGCCCATGCCCATAAATTCGTTGAGTAGGCACTGCAACAACTCAAACTCAAACGGCAAAGACATTCGCATTTATCATCTTTACGGGTTAACTGCCAAAAATGCTTTGAGGCGCTCGGCGGAAAGTGGGTGGCGAAACCGAGTGGAATTGCTCCATGCCTCACCAAATCCACAAAGTCAAACAATGTTGTATGCTTTACTAGTTTTATCATTGCTGGCTCTTCTGCCCTCGCTCCCTCTATACCTGCCATATTTTCCCTCATTTTCTTTCGTCCCATTTTTCCAGGGAAATTCTGCTGCGTTTATCTTGTTGAGAAAGGTGAGCAGAACATGGAACATAAACTATGAATGTCAGATAAACAGCCGTCGGTTTCGCAGAAGCGGGAAAACGGATCTGAAGGGTTCGCATTAGTGGGTGAGCGCATTTTAAAACCATTAGGTCCTTCCCGCCTTTCGACCAAATCCTTCTTTCGACTTCGGTCCGCCATAAAGAACGGACTTTATTGGCTTGGCCAGCAATGGCATACTTTTTGACGCAATCGTAAATTTCCCCGAAGCCGTCAGGGTAGAAATAAAAATGTTATTCGATTTACAAAGACAGCAGGAAAGATCAAACGATTTTCTAGTTAAATTAATAGGGAGAACACAAGCCGGCATCTTGTTTAATTTTAATAAAATCCGATTAAAGACTTACAAAAAGGGATGGTTTTACCCAAATTGAAGAGCTTAAAGCATATTTTAAAATATAAGATCCCAAAAAATCGACGCAAATTTTTCGCAAAAAATAATGAACAAAGATCCGGAAAAACCCACTTTTTTCGGGTTTTTTGATCAAAACCCTTGGAAATAATGGTCAGATGTTGGAATGTTATACCTCGTTGAATTCGTTATAAAATTTCCAATCTAGTGGCATTCACAGCTCAAAATTGTAATTTTGGTCGATTTTCCGCAAAAAAAGACAATGTAACCCCTTATGAAAAATGCTGAAATCCGGAGATCCGGAAAAATCAACGTTTTTCTCGGTTTTTTTTATCAAAACCCTGGGAAATAATTATCAGATGTTGGAATGTTATACCTCGTTGAATTCGTTATAAAATTTCCAATCTAGTGGCATTCACAGCTCAAAATTTTAATTTTGGTCGATTTCCGCAAAAAAAGACAATGTAACCCCTTATGAAAAATGCCAAAATCCGGAAGTCTGAAAAAACACACTTTTATTTCTGTTTTTTGATTAAAACCCTTGGAAATAATGGTCACATGTTGGAATGTCATACCTCATTGAATTCGTTATAAAATTCCCAATCGAGTGGCATTCACAGCTAAAAAATTTCAAATCTGTCCATTTTTGGCCAATATTCATGATGTTACCCCTTATGAAAAATGTCAAAATCCGGAGATCCGGAAAAACCCACTTTTATTTCAGTTTTTTGATCAAAACCATGGGAAATAATAGTCGAAAGTTTAAATGTTATACCTCGTTGAATTCGTTACAAAATTTCTAATCGAATGGCTAAAAAATCCAGCAAAAAAATTTTTGTAAAAAATAAAAATGGGTAACCCCTTATCAATAATGCAAAAATGGGTCAAAAAATTAAATCTTTGAAAAGTAATGTGAATTGATAGTTAATGTTGTCAATAAAGTTTCTGCTTTCTCTCTGGGTCTAATTTTGCCTAAGTTAGCTTCCGTTCTCGGTTTTACCTAAAGTTTGAATTGTAAAATCGATGGTTCATTTTAACTAAAAATAGCAATCAAATCAGAATTACTAGCTAAATTATTAATGGGCCTTTAAAAGCACAACAGTCCGAACTTGACCAAATTTCTCACGTTATGGTGTAAGCTCATGTCCTTACTAATATTTAATTTACAAGTAATGCTTGTGCTCGAAGTGAAACTTAGTTTGCGCTCACTGCTAAGCTAGGCACATCCATTCAGAACTGGATCAGATTTATCTCTCCAGCAATAAAATATTCAAGACACAAGCATATCAACTTACGATTTGCTTGTCCTTGCACTTTTTCTACCAATTTCACAGATTTCCATCAACTTGGCTCCTGCTGACAGGCGAATGTTTGAATGTTTCCCTTCCAAGGAGCAGCGAACCGAGGGGAATACAATGGCAAGTTCTCGTGGCTGGCAAAACAAATGACTAGAAGAGATTACAGCAGCATTTCTGCTGATTTTCAAATGAAATTTTAATGAATGCACACACACCCACATGCAGATATCCCAGAAAACCCGTGGCGAGTGCCAGGAATCGGAACTGAAAAGTGTTTTCTGTGCCATTCGTGCGTCAACGAAATGTGAAATCTCTAGAGCGCCAAACAGCCAAAATCTGTCTGTCCAACTGTCTATTTGTATGTCTATGCCAGCCAAACGACCCCAAAGGAAACTCCCACTTGGCCCCTAGTATATGTATGTATCTATTTCTACAGCTGTTTATACCCAGTACTTCAGGGTACAGAAAATGTGAGGAATGTAATATTGTAGAAGAAACGTTTTGTGACTTATCAAAGTAATCGAATTTAGCTGTGTTCGGAATATACAATTTTGAAACATGTTTATTCTTTACAAACAAACAATCATGCTGACATATAAAAATGAAGTACTTTGAAAAATTGTCAATAAAATAATTCGATTTGCTTGTTTAATAGTCAAACGTGTATCAAGTTCTTAAAAATTGTAAATTTGATAGTGAGTCTAGGGTATATCAAATTCGGATTACTTGACCACATAGATCCTTTTAGTTTGTTTATGTAGTAGCTGTAGTGGTGACCCTGCCACTTAAATATTTATCAGGGAACAACGAAAAGCTTCAGCGTAAAATGCAAAACTGCAGAGAACAGAACATTTGTGCCGCGTGTTCATTCACTAAATTAGTTGAAGCATACATCCGTTAGATACGATACTGATGATGAATGGGCGGTCGGTTAATTGATACCAAAACTCGCAAATGAATTCCCATTGTTCATTGTTCGTCCTTCTGGTGGTTTTCAACTGAACAGGAACAGGTAGTGGGCAATTAAAAGGGCTGAGGCTGAGGATTTGCTCCTGATTCGGCGCCATTGTGTGTGAGGCGGCGTTGATGTCTTTAATTAAATTTGCCTTTAGCCGCAAATCCTTTTATGCCAGCGCCATTTTACTGGGGCTTCCTTTGGCATTTGACTTTCCCATCTCGCGGCGGCTTTCGCAGTGTTTCTGTGCGGATTCCAAGGATGCAACCGCAATTGCCCGCGGGCAGCTCCAACTCCTCTACAGCGGCATCTTGTGATTTATTATTAAACATGAATATGAATTCCTGGATGTTGTTGTGGGCTAGGCGATGGCTGGAGGGGATTGAGCAGCGAGAGAGCTGAGAAAAAGAAAACGCTGCCAGGACCTGTTGGCATTTTTATGCCAGCGTTTTTATTATTAATTAAAATTTATGCCCGAGCAAATTATGCTTTCATACCCATAGACCGGAAAGACATGCAGGCGTTTGCGTATAAATATTCCTATTCAGAGCGCGCAGGCATCAATTCCTTGTGGCCATCAAGTCGGGGGTGATTAAGATTAAGAGGATTGTCATAAAGAAGAACCCAATTTGGGCAACTAATTGGAGGCACTCGAGGGGCGATGGAGTGACGCGGAAAAAGCAAAACTATGCCGAATGCCGAATGCCTTTTGGAATGCCTGCCCCGGAAAAAAAGTGAGCGCATTTCATATTTATTAAAGCAATAAAATAAAGTAGGAACCAACACGGGCCGGTCCTTTCCGGCACGACACGAGAGTTGTTGGCCAGATAACGTGTCAGGACCCAGAGAAATATCACTGTGTCACCCACACACGCACTCGTCACATCCACCCATACATACACACAGCACACCCACACACACACTTAAATAAATTGAGGGAGCCATTGTTGCTTTGGTTGCGGTTAACGTGCAAATTTGTTGCCTCCACTCACGATTGGCCTACGGACTTGGCCTACGGATTTGGCCTAGGTCCCTGGGCAAGGATTCGCATTCGCCAGGAATAAGTAAGAAGGGCACAGCCATAAATTTAAAATTAACCCTTTAGGAGCACAGCTTTTGACCTTCAGTTTTGGAAGCGCGCGCGCTCGGCGACACGACATAAATCCTGGGGACTAAAAGCCCAAAACGAGAACAGCAGATCTTCTCAAGTCCTGCGAAATTAATCGCCTTTGCAGGTGGTCCATTTGTGCATTTTAAATTGGCAACAAAAAAGGAATAATTCCATTTCATGCGATTAATTAATTGAATGAGTTTCGACTTTCAATCGAAATGAATAAATTTCAGCATATTGGCTGGCAACAGTTAAGGGATATCCAGCATTTTTTTAAGTTGTCAGTGCAGCAGCAGCAGAAGCACGCCAAACAATAATAAATAAATGGGAAACACGACTTGGCCCTAGGCTTTTGAAACAGGGCCGAAAAGGAAGTCGAATAAATGTGAAATGAGCGAAAAAAGCCGAAGGGCAGACTCAAGTGGCTCCTTCGCAGTCAAGACAATTCGAAAAATGCTTTTAAAAGGAAATCAGTAAAGGAATTTCGCTTATGGGCAACTGATTGTGCCATCGAATCGGGCGGAACAAGTTGAACAAGTAGCAGCGGGGGAGGCGGGGGGAGGTTGCTTTCATGGCGGAACAGGACGGAAACGATTTTTTTTTTTGTTTCTGGCAGCCACACTTGGAAAATTGAATTGTTTTAGATTTTCTTCCATTTTCGGGCTCTCCTTGGCGCAGCGTATAAATCAAATTGGATTTTCTTGTGCACTTAACTCCGAATGGCCAATCGGAAGTAAGCCCAAAGCCCAAAACTCAATCAGAGGCTGTCGATGAAAAGTTCATTAGTAGGCTGGCAGCCGAACGTTCATCGGCATTTATTCTAGTAATCTATAGAAATCGCTCGAGAATGTCGTATATTCGAAATTTGCTAGAATCGCCAAATGGCTGGACTCAACTTAATCGAAATCTCCACGAAATGAAGGGTCTGACCAGCTGCTTTTATTTCTTTGGCTTGAAAACGGGCTGCAAGTTGATAGCCGTATTTGAAGCTTTGGTTAATATCCTGCAAATGTGCAGTATCTACAAATTAGAAATGAAAATGCAAATGGCAGTATGGATGACCACAACGGAGTCCATAGATTCGCTAATGGTCACAAGGGAACCCGATGGGGATATGCTCGGTCCGAATACGAAGATGCCGATTTTTGAAACTAATCTCTATTTCAGTAAGGCCCTGCACACCTTGACTATGCTCAGGTCCTTACTGCTCATTGTAGGTGCGGAATGGGTAAGTTTTCTTAAGGAGGTACATAAATTAGGCAAGAATAATTTTAAACTGGTCTCATCAATACATTCGGATATATAGTCTTTTTCAATTGCCACCTTTATATCAGAATCTATCCAAAGTTGTATAAAAAAACAAATGGGTGACTATTTTCTTGGGGTCTTCAGCACAATTGTTTTTAAAATTTAAAAACAAGTATATAAGCTTAACATACTGTTTAAAATATGTATTAATAAAAAAATTAAAATAAGACCAACATTTTTAAATTTTTAATTATTTTAAACCATTTGAACCATACCCTTAGCATTTGGAAAATAATATTCAAACTATATCGAATTCTTTTCAGGGTCACATATCTTGTCTAGTTCTGTGGATTTGCATTGCGGTTATAACCATGATGATTAGCACATTTATTGATATTATGCAAGAAACATCCCTGCAGCAAATATTCATTCGTACTTTTTCATTTTGTAAGTAATCCAAAAAGAAATCTGATTATTTTCTAATTTGCACCACCTACAGTTCTGGAAATCTATTTCTGCGCAGTTGTAGCCTCGTTAGTTTTAAAATTGCAGGAAAAACTTCGCCGTAATGTGCAGGAAACGGAAGTGCTCTACACACAAAGCGAGGAAGCTTAATTGTATACAAGATAATTTAATTGTACCCCATATTTATATTTTAAATATATCAAGGTCATACCTAAATTATTACTTTAGAAGTGGTTGCATTTCTTATTTTTAAAAGCAAGTACTCGTAATGATACAGAATAAAATACGCATTACACTCGAAAATGTTTGCAAAATGTATAATTCTAGAACAAGGCCATAAGTATATTAGTTTACAGGCTCGCAATCTAGTTTGCTTTTAGCGTAGGCAAAACATATGGTTATTTCTATCGCATGTAATTAAAATGAATATTTTGTTAGGTAAATAGTTATTGCATGCCTGGCCACTACAACCAATTTTTGAGCTAGGATATGCACAGATTGCTACTTAAACATGCTGATATTTACGGCTAAGTAATTGCATTTGCATTCGAAATCATGAAATATAAACGCGCGGCGCGAAAACTTGCACATTTGCATGGGAAATTCTGGCAAATGTACACAAAACATACGAGTATATATTGTGGTGTATCTCAAAAATTGATTGCACTGGCAAATTGAACAGGAAACAAAGGCTGAAACGCTCGTTATCGCGATAACGAGTATTTCATCGGCGAAAATTGAAACCAAATATTGGTAGTATCGAGTTTAAATTCTTACTTTTGCGTACGGCGATTTTTTGGGCGGTTCTCGCGAGGAGGTGGCCGCTGCCGTGGCCGTGGGCGTGCCGCGTTTGTTAGGCCGATTCTTTTTGAGAACGATAACGCGCATGATGGGCAGATGTATATATATATATATATAGTATATATATTTATTTAAATATATTTGTAAGGGGTGGGTGTACGTGTGCGTGTGGCTTTCGGCTACTGCTATTTACGCAATGTGTTTTTGTTTCTTTCTTTTTTATAAAACAATTTTAAAGGTGTCGCCGAGTTTGTCTTAGTCTTATTCTTATTTTTCTCAAGAGTTGGCCGTTCACAAACGGATTTCCACTCCTCGCGACATCGATGGCGTATATTCAGATTTAGATTCAGATGCGGATACGGATGCGGAGTGTGTGTAGTGGGTGGTTGTTGGGTGGTAAGTGGTTCGTGGTTCGTGGTTCGTGGTTGGTTACAAGTACGTGTACGGGTGCGATTGCGACTGCACCCACATTCGGGTGGTGCGGTGCAGGCACAAAGGTCACGAAATTACAAAATGCAAAGCGAGCCGAGCCTCTAGCTCTAGATAGATTTTTACATAGTTGATGTTGCAATTACTGATAAGTAAAGATAAGTTAAACTACATCTAGATTAGCAAAGAGTATTGGTTATTTACAGTACATACGAGAGTTGGTTAGCTAGATTATTTAATTCTTGAGTTGTGTTTTTTTGCTCTAGCTTCTGATGGGTGAATTTGGCGCTTGGCCCACGAATTTCGACTACTTGGCTAGAATGTTGGTAGAAAGGCAAGCAAAAGATTCTTAGAAATTCTGGCAGTGCTACATTGATTCATCGTATTTATTGTATATTTTGTTTAATATTTTGGATTCGAATTCGTTGGGCGCACGGTGCGTATGCGTGATTGATAAATAAAGCTATATTATTTTACATAGACTGTCGACTAGTTGGTTGCATTACTATTTTGATCATCGTTTGGTTACTTACGCGCTGAACTCAATTCAATTTATCTTGTGTTTGCTATCAAAATAGAGAACAACTCGCCTAGAAAAGCCTGCCCTGAACTGCGCTCTAAAATTATGCATACATATTAGGAGGCTATATATATATATATATGAATATATATATGAGTGGTGTCTGTTTTTTGGGAATATATATATATTTAAATTATTTGTTTTTTGAAGGTTTGTGTTTCGTTTTGCGTAGTTTTTATTCAGGTAGCCCAGCTCCAGTTAAGCGCGATTGGCAGCCAATCACACCTCAGACGCGACGAAGAACGACTGCGACGATGACGACGACGCGCTTACGGATACGGCTACGGATACGGATGCGGCTACGGAACTACGGCTACGGCACTACGGCTACGGATACGGCTACGGCTAATTTGTCGAGCGGATCATTCAAGAGCGGAGCTGGCGAGCCGCGTTACGTATACGTCGGGATGCAAGCACGTGACTGACTTGGAGCGACCGTTGCACGCTGCTTTTATAAACAGCGACATCGGGCTAAGGGCAACTGTCTGGCAACGCTCCGCATGCAATTTCCACACTCTCTCGCTCTCTCTCTCTTCCTCTCAGTTGGCTTTTCCGCTTTTCCGAGCCCTGCTCGGCCAACAGCTGATTCACTTTGGAGCCTCCGAGGTTGAGGTTACAGTCAAAAGAAAGCGAGTTTTTTTGGGCAGTAGTAATTGTTTGTTACGCACAGAAAAACAAAGTAAATCACAGAGTAAATAACACACACTGAGGGAAATTTCAGTAGAGCAGCCCCGAAAAACACGCAACTGGGAAAGCACGCTGGAGAAAATCAAGCCATATTGCCGCACTGACCACGCACAAGCTAATCTACCGCAGGACTAAGCGAAAGGCGAAGGACGAAGGACGAACCTAACCCACAGTTGGCTGCTGGCTGCTGGCGGCTTTCCACGGCCAACAAAGAGCGAGAGAGACGGAGAAACGCTTGGGTCACATGCGCAGTCGGCAATCAGCTGTTTGACCTACATACGAACGCCAGTTCATCTGTACTTTCGAGCGTGCAAACGGGGGGCGTGTCGGGGGTCCCGACCCCGCCTAATGGAACTCATTAGATCTCGGCCATGAAAAGCGCCCCCAGAAAAGCTGCCAGCAACAGGTCCGTGGAAAGCTGAGTGAAAGCTTTCCCATGGCCAAAACTTAATTTTCATTTGGTTACTTTACAGGGTTTTCCCAGCTTTTCCCTTGGTTTCATTTCCCGCTAAACTTGCGAGCTTTTCACCTCGCCAAACAAACTCACCTGAGCCCTTATGGCCGCCAAATGGATCTGCTTGGCCCGCAGGTCGAACTTCTTCATGGACAAATCCTCCTGCAGCTCGTTGACCTTGTTGTACAACTGACCCTCGATTCCGCGGGTCTGCGTCCGATTCAGTGCCTCAATGGAGTCCTGCGGGGAAACAATTAGGGATATACTTAAAATGGAACTCGGAAAAAATCAAAAACATTCTGTATATCGCTCTATATTTTGAAACTAATGGATGCTTTTAATGTGTAATTTTCTTAGTCTTAAATATTTCATTGTCCTTTAAAATGTTTTATTAAAATGAAATAAGATGAAAAATTGTTAAAATAGAAAAATTAAATTAAATTGATTAACATTGAATTTTATTCAATTTTATTATTCTTTTAATATACACACGAATCTGAGTGACTTAAATAGGAATTCATGCCCCAGTTAAAAGTAAGCTAGTTGAAAACTTTCATCCGTATTTTTTCCAGATAATAAGTATATGTATCTTTCACAGTCAATCGTTAATTATTGAAAATGTCATCTGTTCAGAATGCACTAGTCCATTCCCAAAATTGGCCAAGATTCCGCTGGCAGAACATCATGCGCAAATCGAAGTTTATCCCCAGACTGAACAGCTGCTTTTATTTCTTTAATTTGGAAAAAGGCTGCAAGTTCATAGCCATTTTTGAGGCCTTGGCGAGCGTGGTCCAGATCTGCAGTATATATTATCTAGTCAACCAGGCAAGTCAAAGTGCAACGTTTTCGGATCCGCTGTGGGTCACCAAACTTGATAGAGATGGCATAATCCGAAGGTTCTTTCTACATCGCACAAATCACAACTTTCGCATGGGACTCGGTTGGGTTACAGTTCTTAATTCTATGCTGCTCTTCATAGGAAGCAAATGGGTGAGAATTCTCAAAGTGTTTAGGAAAAAGATAAACTATCTAAATTTTGCTATTGTATTCCACAAGGGTCACCAAGTTTTCCTCTTCCTATGGATCTACATTTCAGTCTTCACAGCTCTCATGACAAATGTTAGCTATATTTTACGCTACATAGGTTTGACGCAATTCTTAATATCATTATCATCGATAAGTAAGTACACCGAATGTTATTAAATTCGATTGTAATCTAAGGTGATGTTTTCCAGCACTTGAAACCTATTTCATAATGGTGGTTGTTTCATTAATTTGTAAGTTCCAGGAAAAATCCACTGATCGTAGTGCTCCTAGTGATGTCGAAGTGCTCTTATCAGACAGCGAAGAGCTGTAGTCAGCCAATTATATTTCATTTCATAAAAAATCACACCCAGTTATTGTCGAAAATAAATCTTTAGCAATTGCATTCAAAATGTATTTTTTTTACCCACGAATTTAAATAAGTGACATAAGAACTTAACATTTCTGTAAGTAGTAGGCTAGTTGGAAACTTTCACTAGTATTTTTCTTGAGCATATTTATTTCTTTGTCGTTAATCGTTTAAAGATGTCTTCTGCTGAGAATATACTCGTCAATGCCCAAATTTGTGCTCGTTCTTCTTGGCAGACCATTCGGCGAACATTTCAAAATATTCCCAGACTAAAGAGATGCTTTTATTTCTTTAACTTGAAGAAAGGCTGTAGTCTTATAGCCACTTTTGAGGCCATTATGAGCGTGACTCAGATCTGCAGTTTTTATCATCTGGTCAACCAGTCAATTCCAAGTGCAATGTTTCCAGATCCCTTTTGGGTCACAAGAATCGACAGAGATGGCATTATCAAAAGGTTGTTTCTTTATCACACAAACCACCATTTTCGCATGGGCCTCGCTTTGGTTACTGTACTCAATTCGATGATCCTCTTCATAGGAAGTAAATGGGTGAGCAAATACCAGGTACTACAACTACATCTTCTTAACTAACAAATATTTACTTATTAAAACAGAGGATCTACGTTTGCCTATATCTTTGGATTTACATTTCGCTCTTCACTACTCTTATGACGAATATAGATTATACTTTGCGCAATATTTGTGTAAAGCAGTTCTTGCTAACATTACCCTCAATAAGTAAGTGCTACAAATCATTTGAAATATTAAATTAAATATGACTGTTTTTAGCAATTGAAACCTATTTCGCGATGGTGGTTGGTTCATTAATTTCCAAGATTCAAGAAAAATATTGTGATTGTAACTCAGACATTGAAGTGCTCTCCTCAGAGAGCGAGGAACTATAGGCAGCAAAGTATTTTTTTAAGGGTCTCTTTAAAAAATATCATTTATGTTTTATTTATTAATACTCCGATTTTTGTTTTGGGAAATAAATTGGGAATATAAAAAGTTTCTTCTTTCTGTATAAAATCATTGGAAATATCTCAACAGTATTTCGACATTGAACACCTGAGATATATATTTAATACCATATCGTGTATTTCTTTCTCTGTTTGGTCAATTCATCTCACCTGCAGCTGACGTATTTGCAATTCCAATTCGATGGCCTCTCGCTTCAGCGACTCCAGCGCGGAGCGTTGCGACAACGTGGAGTGTCGGTCGAAGACCAGCTCATTCCGCAGGCAGGGCGTCATCTCCTGCAAAGGACACATACAGATGCCCACAAGGACATTCACTTAAACCCGCCGGATAGGTGTTTCACTGGCTACTCACATTGTGGTCACCCGCCTCCTCGCCAGCCTCCACTTGGGGCGTCGCAAAGACCCGTCGGGGAATCTTCTGGGCCTGCGACGGCTGGGCCAGCAGGCGGACGAAGTTCACCAGATCCTGTTGAGGTGACACCGCACTGCACTGGTTGGTCAGGCTGTTGTACCGCTTGGATTGGTCATTGGCCTAGGAGATGTAGGAAAATCATATTATTTGCTATCCACATAAGTTTGTTTCAGACATTATCTTGACATCTCTTAGCAACAGTTAATATGGTCTCCACTTAAAAAAGACTTATGTAGAATCATTAAGAAGATAAATCTCGATATCAATTTTGAATATGTTTAGCCTTTCCCTAAAAAAAATTAGTTACTTGATGGCCTATCTCTTTCTATTACAAAGATTTACAAGTAAGTATTGCATTCTATAAGCCTAAGACCCTTTTTTGATATATGTATAAGATTTCTTTGTTATTTACCATTTCATTTATTTTATTTACTTGAATCTACAATAAAATCAGAGCCCGTCTACTTTGTACCCTTATAAGACCTTACTTTACTTTAATATGCAGTACTTAAACCATTATTTGGTGTTGTGTATACTACAAAGCTATTACCAGGACCTTTTACCTATCTATATGAAGGCATAATATTTTTGCATTTACCACAAACCACCAGCTAGGCAAAAAGTGTGGCCATCATTAGCCAGGGCCTGCCCACGCATTAGGCAAATTACCACGGCAAATTGCTACACCGGGCAATTATTATAATCGTGTACAAATTATTTTTCAGGAAACAAAGGGCGTTGCAAAAATTAACTCGAATTCCAGGTGCCAGTGGATGTGTGGTGGTGGATGTGGCACAGAAATATGGTGACACCAGGGCACAACCACCTGCTGCAGTGATAAATCACCGCCTGGCGGGGCACTCACCTTGCCGGCAATTACTTCGGCGCCCTGCATCAGCGAGTCGGACACAATGGCGACCAGGTCGTTGTGGATCTCCTCCAGCTCCTGCATCTGCTGGGGCAGGGTGTCCGAGTGGTAGGCCTCCAGCATGCCATTGGTGGCATGCAGCTGCTGCACGTACGCGTTGTGGGCGTCGATGTATTCGGTGAGCGAGTGCTGGCTGGGATTCTGTCGGTGGGCCAGGTGGCACTGCTTGTAGTCCACTCGGCACTGCGGGGGTTTCAAAATGGGTTGGTTTCGGTTTGAGTTTGGGTTTTGGGGTGGCCAATTTATGGGTAATCACAGAAAAGGGTGAATGGGCACACGCACAATGGACGGGCAATTTGGATCGGGCCAACAGTGCGTATGCTTATTGTGCCCCAGCAGGGCTTTCCGTTTAAGTACGGGCCCAATACGCATACGCACTGTTGGCGCGATTCAGAACTTTAACTAACTTTAAAGCCCTCTTCGCTTAGATTACTTTTGGGATTTCAATGGCCTTAATCAAGACTCTCTGCTAATTAAACTCACCTTTGACAGCTTCTCTTCAGTCTTTGCGATAATAGTCTCGAAAGACTCCCTGTGTGTGAATATTTTACGGCTTTGAACTTTGCGATGAAAGGATTTATCCAGCATTGGTCGCGACACCTGAAGGTTGGGGGTTAAATAAATTATGTATGCCATATACTTTTTGCTGGCTTCTGCCAACGCGCGGGTTAAAAAAGGGCAAATCATCGTGAAAAATGAAAATTAAATGTGTAAGCCAAACAAAACAAAGCAAACACGGCAGCGCAACAACATTATTCGGCACTCGAAAAACACATGTCATTTCCCAGGGCCCCGCAGCGGCCCACGCCCCCCACTAATTAACCATAATTAAAGTCTGCTTTTTATAATGCAAATTGGGAATATTTTTTTTTTCTGCGGCCTCAAGGCCACATTCACATGTGGATTACCCAGCCGATCGATGCGGTAACTGGTACTAATAAAATTATCATATACATATATTATTAATAGAAATCTGGCGTTTGTTTCTAAGGGCATGCAGACAAAATACAAATCAATAAAGCATTGTGTTTGGTTTCCAAAAATATTTTAATTAACAATCCTCTATAGCAACTGCATTGCCGAGTCGTTCGATCCTATTTCCAGTGAGGGCAACTGAATAATTAACGCGACACGATATTGCCATTAACCCATTTGCCTTTCGGCAACTTTTCGGCGATGAAAAGGGTAGTTTAAGGACTAACCTGGCGGGAAAGGACGCTGGCCACATCGTTGCAGGCCTGTGAATCGGTTTCGACCTCCTGCAGGAATGTTTCCCATGCCTGAAAGATGGCCAAGTGGCAGGCGGGTCTGCACGCCACTCGGTTTTCGTTGGTATCAATTTGGCTGGAAAATCGTTTGGGGCACTCACCTTTCTTTTCGTAATTCGGCATTCTTCTTGCGATAATTGGACACCGCAACTTGGAGGGCAGTTGCGTGTTCCTCGTACAGACGGGAGAGTGTTTCGGAGAAATCGGATACTGCAATTGAATTAAATTGTATGAGCACTATAGCTAAATAGAACTAGGAGGCAGTCACGCTTTATGACGAGCCACAAAACTGCAGGAGACACAATAATAAAAGCGCCGGAAACGGATATGCACACAGGGGAGAGATGGGCACTTCCGGCTGCAGCCTTTGTGCTCTTTCCTCTTTATCTCAGCACTCAAGGCTACACTCAGAAATTGAAAAACATGAATATTATTAATATTTACTCATGATTAAGGTCCAATTTATTAAATAATGTTAAGTTTTGACATTAAGTTGAATTGCTGTTACGAAAACATTATCAATAATTGGTTAAAGTTTGTGTTCTAGTTAAAAAGTATCTGTTCAAATGTGTTGTTAAACTTTTCTCTCCGAAATTCTTAACGACTTGTGTCTAAACAGACCTTGTAAAGATGTCTTTCAAATAATTAACAACAACTTGTCTGTGTTTAAAGGTCACAAAGCTTGTAATACAAACATAAGTCCTAACATGACTTTAAGAAATCGTCCCTAAATGAATTAGCCACTTTTTTTAGAAGTGTAAGTTTTAATTTCACTTCCAGAGTATGAAAAAGACATTCACATTTCTGCCACTTTGTATTGTTTGTCAAAATACTTCAATCTTATGCTCCGTAAAAAGCGAAAAGCCATCCTCTTTAAAAAGGAGAGAACGCCTGTTGGATAATCCATCACATTTACGATTATTCCAGCATATATGAATATGGCTGTTTAGCTTTCACTTGGCTTTCAGTCTCTTAACCTGTAAGTTTATGGCCCAAACGTTTTATGGCCAGCCAGATACGCGTTTACAGTGTTCCGGCAACAGGTTGTCAAGTGTGTTGAAACTCTAAAGTTTGTCCATGTAGCTCTGCGCAACTTTAATTTAATCAATACTTTATCTTTGCTTTGCTGATTTCACATGCCGTTCACAGCGAAAATGTTATTAAAAAGTTTTGATGCTACGAACTATGAGTAGTATGTACAAACTCTGCCGAATGCAAGTGCCAAAGGTGCCGTTCGCTGGGACAACTTTCAGTGACAACGCTGTAATTCAAAGTCAAAGTTATGTCGAAAAGTTGCAGCTGTGCCGGAGATTGTTCGTGGGTAAACATACTCGGCGCTGGGATAGAGAATTTACGAGGCTTTAGTGGTTGAATGGGCCATGCCCGGAACAGATTTATGTCTCAATCTGATGGCCTGACAAAGACAATTGACAATCGAAATCAATAAGCCATAAAAGTGACAACAGAAACTTATCAAATAAAATGCTGGCACATAAATTGCTTTTTGTTATCCCACTCAGGTGGAAACCTATAGCCTCTGCTTTTGCTTTTTTTTTTTTGGCCCACCTGGCGAGCGTGTCAGGTGTTAAAAGCTGGCACACGACATGTGTAGTCCCGTGTGGCGGCAATATGAATTGGATCCGACTTACATACGCCAAATAGATTGGCTTTGACACTGGGTTCTGTTCTGCTCACCTGTTTTAATTAACTTAAAGTTGACATTGTTCTGGGATTTGAAAGCCTCGTTCAAACTGCTGTGACTGTAATCCTTGAGCACGCCGTTGTAGGACGCCATCCTGCCGCCTTTTGGGCCAAGGGAACCACCGCGTGGTCCCCTCCACCCGAAGATCCTCCTACGACTTCTTCGACCACTTGAAGATTTTACCGAAGAACCTGTCAATGGGCCGACAATTTCGTTATTATTCACTTGGCTCTAACAAATCGTTATTAATTTTTTACTCAAAACCAAAAATTAATCAACTCGTAAAACCAAACAATTAAAGAGAGAGAAAACAAACAGAACGCAACGTAAATTCCAAACAAAACAAACCGAAATGAAAGCAACCAAATGAGAATTTTCAAACGAAATGTGATTTGATTTGATTTGGGTAGATGTAAAAGTAAAGTATCCGTCAGGCAATGTCAGGAATTATTTTGGCCACGCCGCGATAAATACACAAGTCACTTCTCCGCCGCCGAAAAACCTCTTGGCCAATCAAACAGATCGCTGCCTTTTGTATTTATGCATAAATAATGAGTGGAGGCAGCACTCCATTCCGCCTCTATTTTTCCTTTTGCTTCTATTTTCGTTTCGGGCCAAGGCGGAAATTCGAGTATTTCAGTCCAAGACACCGCCTAAACCCGAGCACCATTACCAAAGTCAACAAGCGGACCTAAACAGAAGCGGCCAAAATAATGGCATTACAATCATACTTAGCTTTGGCTTTTGTATTTATACGTTTCGTTTAGTATTTGCAGTTGAAAAACTCATTTTCGTGGAAAATTAGTTTTGTTATACTGCGAAAATATTAAATATTTTGTTAACCATCTTTTAAATCTACTACATTTATTTTAAACCACTTTCTGAACGTTAACATGCTCAATTTTTATATTTACCAATAATACAAGGTTCATGATATTAATAAAAAAATAATTTATTGACTGTTAAAGCCGTAAAAGATTCACTTGTGCTCCCTAAAAAAATGTAATATGAGGCAATGATTCTAAAAGCTTTTTAACATTCTTTATTTAAATAAAAAAATATTTTATGGGCAAGAATTTAGAACTTGATAATAAAAGAATGGGAAACTACGGTACCAGTGGCTTAAATTTAATGGATAGAGATTACTTAAGGCAATTCTTTGTTATACTTTTTAGCTCCAAAAGATCAACTATAATTATTGCATTATTAAATATAAAAGATTTTCAGTTTCAGTGCTATAACTTCAAGCGCAACTGTATTAGGGTTCCTATGTCTGACTTGCTGGTCTTTGGTTCTTTCGGCCTGCAGTTGGAGGCCAAAGTCAAAGTCGGGGCAGATGGGTGTCCCTTCATTTAAAATTCAATCAATAAATAAAGCGTAATTTCATTGCCGCGGCGAGAGTCGAGATTTCGTTTGAGCACACACACTGGCAGCTAAAAAGACTCGAGGGCCCGTTCGTTTGGCATGTCTTGTGATTGTTTCATCCGGACTCGGGACTTCGGGACGAGGACTGCCCCCATCCACATCGTCCAGGCTGTCCAAGTGTCCAAAGTGTCTGTCTGTGGGCTTGACTTGGCCGTGTTTGTTTGCACACACTCACACGAGGCTCAATTACTGTCCGACGGGTTGGCCAAATGAAATATGTAGGAGCTGCAGCGCATCGCCCACGAAAGTGTGCTATATAGAAATTATTAAAGGACACAAGTCGGCTGCAGGAAATGGTCAGCCGTCGCATCCTTTTTAGCTACGTCCAATTTGAAGCGGAATAAACAAGGCGTGTCCGAGATTGCCAACGATCACGTAGCTCTTGATTTACTTTGCCGCTGGTCATCAAATTTGCCGCGCTGTGAACTTTTAAATGAATTCGAGTGGGTGGCTGGTGTTTTGGTGGCTTTCGCAGGATCACGGGCGTTTCATGCTCACGTGCCAGCTGCAAGGATGTCGTTATCGCTGTTGTTGATTACACTTCACGCCCTGCTAAGCTGGCATTCATTTCGGGACGCCAGTCGCAGCAGGATGTGCTGCTCCTCCACTTCCTCCAGTTCCCCGGGCTCCTTCCACTTCTAGTTCTAGTTTTTCAAGGAATTATGTGCGTGCTCGGATTCGTGGAATGCGCCCGGGGCACGCAATGCAGTTGCAGTAGCAGTTGCACTCACAGTGGCATCCACATCCACATCCACATCTACAGGGGCACAGGTAATCCAATTATGCATGCGAGAAGCAGCTGTGGACCCGGATCAAGTGAAAAGGTGGCGCGATGGATATGCAGATGGCAAATGGGCGGGCGGAAAGTCAAGCATCCTAAGCACTTTAAGTTCGCCTTTCGCCTTTGTGTGTGTTTAGTACCGAAAGTTAACCAAGCGCGTAAGGAATTGGAATGGGAAAGCGAACTCTCTGGCAGAGCCAAAGGTTGGGTATCCTTGGAAAAGCCACGAGTGGAAAATCTGAGAGTCCATTGTGAGGACTCTGCCTTCATTATGTGGGAGTCGGTAATTGAACGTGGTCCTAACACAGCTAATTGAAAGGCTCTAGAGCAGGAATATAAAATAGAAATCACAGAGGAAATGGTTGGAATTTAAGTACGAAATAACTTGATTACCGTACTCACAGACTAATTGGGAGTAAAACAAGGGCCCAATAATAAACCCCAGAACAAGAAAATATTAATTCCTTTTAAAACTGATGTAACCAAATAATTTAGCTAGGATTAAGTTGGCGATTTCTAATAGTTTTGAAAAATACAAGAAAAAAGTTTTCTTTCTGTCTCGTAATTTTCTATTTACTTCAGGCTATTTTACTTCAGGCAAACTAATAATTTTGAAAAAATTGCATCGTTTAAAAAAATTTTTTTTTAAGTAAGATTAGTTTTATAAACCATACAAACATTATAAAGCTAAGTAAACGGGTCGTAAATAAACGATTTCAATAAAGTATGAAATTGTAATCGGACATAAGTAAACAATTATTTTACTCCACCTCAACACTAATGAATAACTCATTACTATCCAAGGATACTCAGTATAAATGCAAAGTTTTAAGGCAATATCAAACTTTAACAGAACTCAGAACTGCAGCTCAAACTTGCAGATGAAACGTTGCTTTTAACTAACAGAAATGTTTTGGATTTCACTTTCAAAGATTTGTATAAAGTTCGATTTGCTTTAAGGTTTTTATGAGTACTATTCTGGATGATGCATTTGCACCTTTCTGTGGTTATACCGCCATCAAATCGAACTCCGTAAAACTCATTGATAATGAAAACCCGAAACAAGTCTGCATGTTGCATGTTATGGCGACCAACTCAAGGTTGCTCTACGAGACGCGCGGCAAAGAACTGTGAACGATTCGATTAGCAGGTGCGGAAGAAGACTTGGAAGGCACCTGTCACCTTTGGAGTGCGCTCCGGCCGAGCTGGCCCCTCCGCCGCCGCCGCCCGCCGAGTTGGATCCCCTGGCGCCCGCTCCACTAGGTGCTCCTCCCGCCGCTCCACCTGCTCCACCAGCCACCGCCCCGTCGCACTGATCCGCACTGCGCGACCTTGCGCCGGCCATCCGCTCACGATCCTCGCGAGGCGAGCGGGCGAAGAGACCGCCCCCGCTGCCGCCGCCCTTGCCCGCCGGACTCCTCGTCCGCGGCGAGTCGTAGACGCCTGCATAGTTCTCCAGGGGCGGCGAGTAGCCACGCCCACTGCCATCCACGGGCGCCGTGTGGGGCGTTCGCGGCTGCACCTTGATGACCGGCTCGCGGGCCTCGAAGAATGCATCGAAGTTGTTGTGGCGCAGGTTCTCGCTGCTGAAGACCGGATTCTCCACATGCACATGGACATCCTCGCGCAGTCTGTTGCTCTCCCTCGTGTCCGAGGAGCTGGATCTGCCCAATCTGCCCAGCGGCAGATGGAGTTTGGGTCGCAATCGGGACTTGCCGGTGGGTGACTTGCTGCCGGAGGCACTGGCCGACGATCTCTCCGGCGGCAGATCCATGGGCGACATGGGTCGACCCCATCCCGGTCCGAAGTGGGCATGCGTGGGATCCGGCGTGGGCGGTTCCAAGAAGATACTTGGGCTGCGCGATCGGAGATCTCCATATTCCAGTGCTCCTCCTGCTGCTGCTACTCCCGAATCCTGTTCGTAGGCTGCGCTGCTGCGCTGGAATGGTGCTCGTCCTGGTCCAGTGGCACTGCTCCCCCCCGGCAACTGGCTGGCATCATTATAATCATTATACATGGACGCAGCAGGCGGACGCTGGTGGCTCCTCCGTAGGCTGCTCCGCTTGGTGGAGCCCTGATGCGAGAGATTGGAGTTGTTGGAGTGGGTCAGCGAGGCGCGCGAAGTGCGGCGGGTGGGCGTGGGCGGCAGGCTCTGGGATTGGCTTTGCACCAGCGGCACCGGTGGCGGCTCCTCGAAGCTGAAGAAGTCGGAGTACTCCTGGGTGGGTGAGCCTGGATAGGCGAACGGTGGCGAGGATGGCGGTGATCCTGGATAGAAAGAGGCTAGTGCTGCCGGCGCAGTTGCTGGCTGCTGGATGGCAATGGGCGGAGTGGTCTCGAAGTGGACGACGGCGGTGGGGCTACTTGGAGCCTTGGTGGCGCTGGTCACCACTGGGTTAGCGGGCTTGGCGGATCTGGCTGGAATCTCGATGGGCACGAGCGGCTCGGGCAGGCAGTCGAGTGAGGGTCGCGGTTTCACACGTGGCGCAAAGAAACCATAGGTCATCAAGATGAGCTCATCGGCGGGATATATTACGTACATTCCTCACGGTCCCCATGTGGCATGGTGGCACACGGCGCTAAGTGGATCTCAGCTGATGGCTTTGTTGGGGGAGTGGGTTGATTGGGGTCACTAAATCTGGGTTTTTCGGTGGGTCTCGGTTACGTTGGGTGCTGTCTTTTTTGGGGTCCTCTGTTAGCAGTGCTGTCAGCTGTCTGTCTTTTGTGGGTTGTCTAACTAAAGTGCTTTAAGTTACCAAAACAATAGAGAGCGTATCTAGGTTCGTTTATGACTAAGGACTTAACGTACTTTCTGCTACTCGGGTATATCACAAAGTGAGTTCAAGTTTAGTTTATTTCTCGGGGACGTGCTGTCATTTGGATCGCTGCATGTTGTCGATGCTTGAAGACGATGCTGAAATGAGAACACAAAACAAAACAAGAGCAAGATTAATTAGTTGCAATTACTGGAGGTTAAATTTTAGAACACAAAGCAAAAGTTTGCCCACATACAACAAAAAGAAAAAAAACGCAACAGAACTCACGCCATCCTCATTAAAAACATTTCTTTGTGCTGGTCACTCATTCATGCGAGTCTTTTTGCTCATTAAATTGTTTCTCGTTTCTCTGGAAGACCAGAAGTTACTGCTCCAGGGTCAGGATTTAGGTCAAACTTTCGCCTTCACCCCACCGAAAGTTAGTAAACAAAGTTTGACAGAGAGCAAATTTCTGGCCAGGTTTGCATGGCCAAGGCCAGGGCCCAAACAACTCAGAGGCCAGGTGCCTAATTGTCAGAGTGCCAACTGTACAAATGCTACAAGAAAAAGGGTAAACAAACTTTTGTTTCTTCCCCCAGTCTTTATGGTAAATAAAACACCCGTTAATAGATTATTCATGTGAGCATTATTCATCGGTATTTCTATTTAGCTTATAGTTTGAACATTACCATAATAAAATATTTTATAAACTGTTTATAAAAGGTGATTTATGAACAGTTTATTCAGGTTGAAGAGAGATTTGGTTTGCAATTGAAAAATGTGTGGTAAAAACTGTTTATAAATTGTGAATCATATTTAAGGATCCATTTCAGAAGCTTTTGTCTTTAATTTCCCCTTTCTTGATCTCTAGTTCTGTTCCTTTACCCAAGGTCCTAGTCCACCCATTGTTTACTATTAAACGGGGTGGTTTCTCTAACACAAATTAACAGGAATTGCCAATGACAGCCTGAGCTCAAAGTTGGCCGATCCACCCGTTCCACCCACCAAGAATGTGCGTGCTGAAACCACTCGTGGGTTGGGTGGCAGGTGAATTTCAGTCTCGCCACATGCAAGGCTTATTATTATGCCATTTTATTGGCCAATCGATGGGCCCCTATCAATTAAATTTGCATTAAATATTCATGATAACCGATGGTTACACGCCGCTTTAATTATCGGATCAGAATTAAACGGATGAGTGATTATAGCTTGCCATTGTCTTGTCCTGCCAGACAAAGTTGATGGGCTTTCAAATTATAGACCACAGATGGTATGAATAGCTCACCAACAGCCAAATTAAGGTAAATTTGAAGTAGTCAAATTAAAACAAAACAAAGATTAAGTGCTCTTATTAATTAAGTTAAGGCATCTTGGCAATGCGAAGATAAATATAATAAACCCTTAATGTAAAAGCAAATGGTTTTAATGCCAAATATAACGAAACCGAATACTATTCACTTCCATAGTGTATTACTGAATATATTGTTAGAAAAATAGAAAATTAAAATTTTTAAATAAAGAAAATGTAAACGAAAATATGGCGCAAGTAACCTAGTTACATTTTAAGAGAAGTAAGCCTATTTTAATTTTAAATCCTCCAACGATTACCCTTCTAAGGCTTCCCGATTCGCTGAATAAATTTAAATTTATAAATTTACCATTTACATAATTGATATATAATGGATACTGACCCAATAAATATGCACAAACAAAATGCGAGAAGGCGGGTCCTTGGCCGGCATTAAAATCGCATTACGCGCACAGCGGCACGGGAAATCGGTAGAGATTAAATTCATATATCGCGCGCGTTTCGACCTTGCGTGTGCGTATGTGAAAATGAGGAAAACCCGAAAAGAAAACTTACAAGAAGAATGCGAGATGATGACGGGGTGTTCGAGGGCGCAGAGGGGGAGGGGGGGAGGGGGGTGAAACACGAACGAGCATGAGGAAAAGCAAAGCCAAGACAGAAATTGCATTTCATAAATGGGGGGCTACAGCTCTTGTGGCAAGGCGAGCCGAAAAGAAATCACGCAATTTAATTCAATGTGAATTATTTATTAGCTGCCAGATAGGGGCGGGCCCATGAATAATTCCCCATATTTAATGGCAAGGCAGGGGGGGGTTCGAAGGTTGAAAAGCGAGGGGGTGGGACGCGAACAAGGAGGAGGAACTGCTGCCGATGACACTATCCGACGGGGTACGCAAATATTTCCTTTTCATCCGCCCCCACTTTCTCCCGCACACACACACACATAATTGAATTGTTTTGCTGCACTTTACCAGCTCGTTAAATCTGTCAACATTGATCAATCAAACTGGGTGAGGGTAAGTGAAAGTGGGTGGGGCGGCCAAAGGGAAAGTTTTTGCAGTCTCCGGCTTAAAGTTATAAAAGCCGGGAGACCCAGGAATTTTCCCCTTCCTGACAGCGAATGGCATTTTAAAAGCCTTTTTCCAACAGGGAAAAATCCAACCAAAAGCAATTTGGCGAAAATGCACAAACAGCATTGTTGTTACTGCTGCTCAGCTTTTTGAGCCATGAAAGGGCAAATGGCAACTACTTATATTAAAATTAATTAACTGCAGAAAACAATGAAGCCCGAAGAGCAATGCCAGTTCGCTTATCAGAACGAGGAAGCCAGCAGCAGCAAACAAAATGTTATAAATAAACAGGCAGGCAAACCCCTCGTTTTGGCTAGCTGCATATTGGCAAGAAGCACTGAGATACCGAGATGCCGTGTTGCCGAGATACCAAGAATGCCCAGGAAAAGCCGGCCAACTAGAGGAAGCAAACTTGACTCAAGTGCATTGTCAAGGCGGGCCAGAATACGAAAAAAAAAACCAAAAAAAAAGGTAAAGAAACAGAAATGAAAAGCAGCGAAGAGGAGCAATGTGAAGGCGCCCATGCGATGCCATGCGATGATGCACTTGCTCTCGGCCAGAGACATACATAATTACATGGCAGTGAGCCCAGAAGACGGGGCACATATTTATATTTAAAAGCATATAAACAAATGTATTATAGTGGGTCTGCACGCTGAGGTATTCGCTGCTTGCTATGAGAATACAAATTAACCAAATTCTTTGCGACTTGCTACGAAAATAGGAAAACATGCTAAGATCAAGGGAACTTGGTTGTGTGCCTTTGACCCTGCCTTTAAATTCCACCTCAAACTAAGGAGGTTCATTTTCTTTCTACATTCTTAATTAAATTTAAATTCATATAAGTAAACTTTTGTCTTGTCACTTTTATGCGGTTTTCTTGAAAAACATAAAGCTTCGTTTAATACTTTTAATCCGGCACCTAAAGAATTCATCTTCATTTATTATGTCCGTTAAGCTTAAATACCAATCAAAATGTTTAATAAAGTCTTAGTTAGATTTATTAGCATGTAAATACCTAAAATTGTTTAAGTGCAGAAACATACGAATATTGACAATATTTGTCATTGCATTTCACCTCCACATAAAACCTCTTGAATAAAATTTTAATCCTTCAATTGAAAAACATTTAAATAAACAAAATACAGTGAGACGGCATGCATAGTTATTTGGCTTGCTGTGAGAATGCAAATAACAAAAATTCTTTAAAACGTTTTACAAAAACAAAAGGCAAGAAATTTTAACCAAAGGTCAAGGGAACTTTATTAAGAGCTTCCGAGGCTCATGTAAAAATTAATAAATCAATCAGTTGCACTGAATGTAGACCCCTAAAAACAGAAAAAAAGCAAAATAAAATTTAAGCAAAATGAAAACACATATTCAACAAATTAGTACAAAAATCATGAAAACGAGGCAATCCTTGTAATTTACCATTAAGCCAAGAAACTAGCTCTCTTTAATTTCACTGCCAATCAAGAAGAAAATCCCTCATCTAATAGCTCAATCAATCTCATTTCAGCCAGCGTTTTTGTACTCCTGCTGAGAGTACATGGCCAACAATAAAGTTTTGTGCTGATTTGTGTGGCCCATAATTCGCCATAATTCCCATGCACATTGAAATGAGCAGAAGCATCAGAGGCTGAGGCAAAAAGTATAAAAAAAACACAATGATACAGGTAGCATAGACATGTGATACTTATGCAAAAGGAAATTAGGCGAAGCAGATGGGGGCGTTCGCTTCGAAAGCAAGGCAAACAAAGCTGTCGAAAAGAGTAAACTCAATTTATGAGAAAAGCGTTCGAGAAGGCAGGCGAAACACGGAGAAGCTTCAACACAAATTGCGTATTCGCAACGTGGGCTCCATGCAGAGTTACCCGAGCAGCAAAACCGGGCGCTGAGGGTTGGGTTTTTGGGATGGCTATGGGTCCCCACTCGAATTGAAATTCCGTCTGACATGCACACACTGACACACTGCCAAATTCGACATTTTCGGGCCCTGAGTGAGTTTCGGGGTTGGAATATACATTAGGATAATTAAACAGGAACTGTCCATATCGCTGGTGGAAAATCTACCCAACAGGCTGGTAACCGAATATTAAACTCAAAATCTAATATTAAATAATTAAAATGGAAAAACGAAACTAATGGCTCTGCGACCTATATTCAAATAATAAATTTAATTAGATCCAATTTAATTAAATAGGAAATCCAAGCAAATAAACAATACCATTGAACCAACAAATCGAACCCTTAAAAAGCTGCCCTATAATGTGATATTATACATTATTCATTAACAAGAAATCTAACTCACCGTTCAGAGAATCTGCAGCGATGTCGAATTATTATCGAGTCGTTGGGTTGACATTTCAGTATTTCGCATTAATTTAAATGTAGCACAAATATTTGTTTGTTTACACAACACACGCACTGTTGTTTGTCCGATTCACTGGGTTTGCATATGTGGCACATGAATGTGGTGTGTCTGGGTGACTTTTGGTTTTGGTTTGTTTAGCTTGTTGGTTAAGTTTTTTGGTTAAGTTTCGTTTCGTTGCTTGGGCTTAGGGCTCGTTTCGAGTCGTTTTCAGTTGCACTTCCTTAATTTTTTGCAATTTTTATTCTTATGTCGCTGGCACACAACACACACAACAAATAATAATAACAACAACAGGAACTACGACCGATCGACGACGAATTTAGACTGAGGCTCGAGCAGCTGTAAGCATTGAAATATTTTGACAATTTTTGTTTGTGTTCCGCCGCTCTTTCTTCTTGCTGTGCTTTCTCGCGATTCTCATGGCTGCTCTACCGATGTTGCTGCTGTCGACGGTGTTGCTGCTAGTTGTACAATGGTTGTTGCTGCTGCAGATGTTGCTCCTGGTTCTATTGTTGCTGCTGCTACGCATGTTGTTGCTGTTGATATGATCATATCGATGCCATGGCGCGCTCCGCCAAAACACTTGAGCGCTTTTAATTGCCTTGGGTCAATGCGGCGTATGTGCGATATGCTTTTTATTCGCCCCGGCCAGACCAGTTTATACCGCATCCGTGACGTGGCCTATCCAGCCAATGACGTCATGGCCGCCACCGCTGTCACAGCTGTCACGCGCACAAAGTGTTCAAAACACTATTTATAGATCAATGGCCTCCCGCACCGAACGCCACCGCCACTTCTTTCCATCAGCTGCTGCTGCTAATTTTTGCAAGTGTTTTTCTTAGCGCTTTCCTTCGATCGCAGCTGAAAATAGAAAAGCAGAGGGTGAGGAAGAAATTGTCGTTTTTGTGTGTGAAGCTCATTGAAATGTTTGCGCGTACTCAATTTTTATTCGCATCTAAATATACATACGAGTGTATACGCGTGTAGTATACAGAGAATGGCAATCGATGGCAACTGTGATTACTCATACGCCCCTAGAGCCGAACAGATGCCAAATGCAAATTAAATTGCATTCAAATGTTTTGCAATTCATAGCTTCGAATTAGTATTCATGAGCCATCGAAGGAGTCTTAAATGCAAAGCAATCGAAGAGAAGAACTATTTAAGTTCACTCCCCCCTTTCATTTACCCCCACAATTTCTATTCCTTAAAAGCCGATTGCTGATTGCCCTCCAGTCACCTGTGCGCTTTGCCCCATCAGCGTACAATTAATTAAATTACACAGTGTCAGGCTTTGATGTTCAGTTAAGCTTTAATTGTATTAGTTTGCTCAATGTGTTAACGACATCAGCAGGACTCCTCAATAAACAGGACCCGGTCTTGGCTGGTTGGGATTGAAGGGCGACGGCCTCGTGTCGAAAATGGGTCCCTGGTGACGATGAGGTTCTGACAGGACAGTTGGTGCCGCGGCCATAACTCCCAGCAGGGCCAGAAAAAGCGCTCCAAGATTGAGTTGCATCTTAGCTCGGTGACGGGAATTGATTGATGCTTGGCACTGTGTGCCAGCGAAGCTTTTATAGTCCCAGTCCCAGACAAACGAGTCGGGCAGATTGGGGACTTTTTATTTGGGCTGCCGCTGATAAGCAGCCGAATGAATGACGGCCAAGTGTCAGCCGGGGGCAGATAACCGATTGTGGCCAGGGGAACCCACCCCAGCGGGGCATCCCACGGTGCCGGATTAGCAGCCTAGACTAAATGTAAATATGACGTTTCTCGCTGAATATTTATGCTGCCTCGTCGTGCCTCCTCGTCCCCTGGAAACACTCGGATTCAGCGCCTGGTTGGTTTTTCTGCATTGCAAATTACACACCAACAACCACGGCAGCCATTCAAAGGCATAGTCAACATGCGTCAACACGAGCCACGCCCACTTCCCAGTGCCACCCACGCCCCAGCCTCTAGCTTCTAGGAAGTGCACAGAAAAAACTATACATATATAGGTTGAAAGTAATTGTTAATATATATTTCTATATATTTTTGGACTTTAAATATAGTGAAATTTATGGCTATTTGGGGAGTAACTGTTTATTTAGAGAATGTTAAATTGAATAGAGAAAACTATTTAAAAATTATATTATAATTCAAAATTATTCAAATCTACTTTTGCTTTTGAGCAAATAAAATCAACACTTAAAATCGGGAATCCCTCTTCACAAAACTGATAAGAATTTGAGACTTTGTATTGCACATTGCTTGCTCGCAGTTCATGTAAAATTAATTAATATTGTTTTGTAATGACTTGACAATAATGATGAGGTCAGGAATTTTAAAAATTTTTGTATGTGAGTTTATACTTTTGTATAATTATAAAGTGACAAAACCTGAAGCATATAAAACTCGAACAGCACTTAATGAAAATGTCTTATTGATAAATAAATATTTCTTGATGCCAAGAACATAGCTTGGGTATTAAATAAATTTACCATATGCCTGTGAATATTTAAACCTTTAAATTACTTAAGAAATGATAGTTACGAAGTATGTAACTCAGCTAATAGCAATTTCCATATATTTTTTCCAGTATGCCATCCTTCTACCTAGGAAGTGTGTTTGGAAGCAGGAATATGGAGGAGGAAAGTGCAGCTGGAGCAGCACAGCAATTGCCCCTTGGCTCGATTAGAGCACTTTGTTAGTTTTCTTACAGCAGCCCAGTGCTGAAAGCGGGATGAGAGGGGTTGAGGGTGATGTTGCCCTTTAAATGACTCGACTGACATTTTGAGTAATTTTCCTTATGCATTTTATTGTTTGTTTTCTTACTTTTTAGAGGGAAAAGAGGTTATAGTCACGGCTCATTAAGCTTTAAAAACGCTTGAGTTGCGCAGCTTTGGATTTAAAAAGGGGTGAGCTGAATTGATTGACGCCATTTCCGCTCCACCAACTACGCAAAACACCAAAAAGACAAACAAAAGGTGTACATTAAACATAAAAAGTTTTTGTTTATTAAATCGATTTAAATTGATCTCAGCCTTCAAAATCGGTTTACGAAAATGGCCTTTATGTTCTCTTCTGCAACAATAAATCAAATAAATCAAACAGAATTCCAAATAAAATTAATCCATTTTCCATGGTTTGCGCATTAAAAAATAAATGTTTGGCTTGCGCGTAAACAGCAGAATAGATTCCGAATGTAAACAGCGGGGAGACAGGCAAATTGAGGCATTAGTCAATCAATCACTGCCGTTTGTTGTTGGCCCTGACGGGTAATGGCAGAAAAGTCGACTTTCGGCCAAGAAACTGGGCTAAGAAATTTGAGCTGGCCTGGTGCAAAAAATTTAACTTTTGCTCTTGCCATTTCGCTTGGCATTCATTTCGTAGCTGCGCCTGACATTTTGAAATGTTTCTTTGCAAATCGTTCTTGAGCAGGCTAAGCTCGAGTGCCACGCCCCCCGACCAAAGCCCCGCCCCCCCGAGGGCTAACGACCGTAACAAGAGTAGCAACCGAAAAAGGAAAAAAAAAATACTTATAACTACATACCCCGCAAAGTGGCACAGTAAAAATTTTTTGGAAAAACTCGCACAGCTATGAAAAGTTGAATTTGAGCCGATAAGAACCGAAATGGAGGCAATTCAATTGAAAACATGAAAAGTTGTCAACCAGAGTGCAGAGTGGCGGAAAATGTTTTCGCACCGTTCCTAGGAAACGGATACCAGCTCGAAGGTAAAACACTCGACGAGTTCTTCGTAGTGCCAAATCGATAAGGCCTTGACGCGAACCTGACAGCTGAGAAATCATTAAAAAATATATTCTAATTATGTGTGGCAACACTCGAAGGCAAATATTTTGCCAATTCATCATGAAATCAGCGAGAGTTCATTGTTTTCGGATTTCAAAGTAAATCGCCAGCAGGCGACACAATTCACTGACAGCTGATGGACAAACTTTTATCAGTCAATAAACCCAAGTTCTTTTTTTGTGCATACCGAGCGTATTTGTTTAGTATTATTATTTCATAATAAATTTCAATAAGCTTCGCTCTGCTATGTTATGTAGGTATCCTAGCAATTTCTGGCAAAACATAATAGGGATTTATTCTAATTGTTTCTCGACAGCTTAATGGATTTCGGTATAATATAGGACATTTAAGCCTGCACAGGTTTAGCAAATTGGAGATACGAATTTATTGCGTGATTTTTTCATGCAAAGTGCATTTTAAAAACAAATTTCACACTATTTTTATACCCGAAGTTTGCTTCTTTTTTTTGCTTGTATACACAAAAAAAGCCTTTATTATGGGAAAGCATACGTCATTTTTATCACCATGATGACCATATGAAATGCTATACACTGTCTGAAAAACTAATTAGCCAACTAGCTAACGAGTTAACTTTTAGCAAACGCACTTCACTTTACCAACTAATTTGTGGCAACATTTTATGGCTTTTCAGTTTAGTTTTTTGATGAGCGCAGACTTTTCAAAAACCAGAAGGTATGTGAAACATAATCTACAGCTATCAAAGTAAGGAATGGCGAAAACGTAATTTATGCATTTATCATGCAAAATGAGTTTTTAAGTTTATTGTTGGCAGGTTCACGGAGGCTGAGGTAAATTCATAACTCAGGAAGTTGGATCAATAAAATGCCAGAAAACGCTCTGAAATGCAAAGGAAACCCGGCCCGAAATAGGCATCCTCGTAAATATGCATTCTACTCTTGCAGGGGCAATCATAAATAAGCTCCGGGGATGGCAGATGGCAGATGGGCAAGGTAACCCGAAGCCAACAAGAGCTATTTAGGCGAGCTTGAAACAAGAATACAAAGTTCATTAAATACGTATGAAGGCAGGAATTCTGGCGGGGCACTAAATGCCAGTTGCTCGTCCCGAAAATGGCAGCCATAAATGCGCCAGCTCATTTCTGGTGAGGGAAATGGGAAATGGAGGTGGATCTGGGCGATGGAAGTGGAGAGGTGGAAGCTGGGGGTGGAGCTGGAGCTGAAGCTGGGGGAATGGAAATGAGGTAAATGCCTCTCATCCTGCCCAAGTCCTGCCCCGAATGTTATTCAGACAAGATGAAGCACTTAGAAATACGTTGTGCGATATCAGCATCCTGCGGGGAATGGAAAAGGTCCTTCACTTCCCTCCCGGGTATCATATTCGCTTTGTCTGTGTGCGTCCCGGACGGACAGGTGATAATGAACACACTCAGCGCCCCGCACACACCCATTGCACACCATCACACCATCTCACAAGCAGCGCACATGTTGCTATTTAAGCAGTTAATGACGCGTTTAAAGCTAAATGCCAACCGCAAAGCCTCGTCGACTACTCTTTTATTAACTTTGCAATTTCCTTAACGGCCTTTTCTGCCCGCTTCTTCGTTTCCCCCGGTGCAGGAGGAATGCCTTTGTTTTCCTAGGCATTCCACAAAAATATTAATTGGGGCATATTTGTTTCGGTGCCTTTTTACTTTACAGAATAAAGTTTACAGAATGAAAAATCTGTTAAAGATTTGTATTAAGATCGGATATATATTTTCCGTTCCCAAATGCGGTTAAAATATAAGATAAACATTAACAAAGTCTTTTTAATTCGTCGTTTTTGAATAATGTTGTAAATACGAGCTGATATCCAAAAAAAATAGATTTCCGGTTTTGAGTAAGAAAATAAATGATATTTTTAGTGCCAAAAAAAATAGGATAAAGTAATTATTAAAACAGTTAAATAAAATACTGTTTTTAAGCAACCTCTCAAATGTTGTATATTTATAGGTAACCAAATATTCGAATCATTCCCAAAATCCCAAGTATGAGAAGCGTGTTTGTTAAGCTAACCACAGAGAACACATATCCAGTTACAACACTGCGGTTCCTATTGGCAGAGGGTCTACTGTGAAAATATTTTTGTTTGTTTTCCCGACATGAGCGAAACCCATAATTTTCCCTTAGCCACCCTGACAGTTAATCAAAACTGCCTGGCAAAGGGGGGGAAATTGAGTAGACGGTAAAACTGTAGGCCCCGGGAAGCTGGCATATCACTCAAAACTGGTGCCTTTTGATAGTCAGAACTCGGCTGAGGCGGACTAAAAATTCGATTCGTCCTTTATTGAGCTGCCTTGTGATTGCCACACGTCATACGGCGCACAGGACGTGCTGCCATTTCAGAGCTTTCATTTTTCCTTTTTTTGCTTTTTTTTTGAGAAGAGCCAAAAGCCAAGGTGTAACTAAGACCACCTGACACATGTCGGCTGGCATACAAAGTGCCCAAAAATCATGGCACAAAAGGCAGGGACAATGTGCTCTTTGTTGGTCAGCACAGGTGATTGCTTCCTGTGTGTTTAAGTGCGTGGACATTGCGTATACGCCGTGGGTGACTGAGCACAAGCAGTGCTTAATGGAAAAAGCCGCCGTAAATCTAATTAAATTTCACACAGCTGCCCAAACATCGCAGCGGACACTTGTTGGCACACGGAATTTTGGGGAAGCCCCGAAGTCAAATAACAGCAGGACCGCATCGATAGCCATTGGGGGATTTTCGCTTGAATAATGTAAAAACGAAGGCCATGCATAAATGCTAAAGCGGGCGAAATATGATGGCGGTTTTCGCTTTTTTTTGTGCTGTTGTTATTTTGCCATTCAGCAAGGTGGTCGTGGTCATTATTAGCATGCCATCATCAACGCCGGCTGGCTCGACAGTTCATGTAAAACGTGCTCAAGTGGGCACGGTCGCGTGCCCCTCATTATTCCCCCAAGACCCACGCTGCCCGTCCCCAAAAATATAAAAAAAAGCCGTGAAATGTTTTCATTTTTGGAATTGCCCGGGTGTTTTGGTGGTCTTGCTTGCGTGCGACTGAAGAAGAAATCAGAATCAGGTCAGCGACAGCGACAGCGGCACCAACAACTTGAAAGTCACTTAAAGCCAGCAACAAACAAAAAAACATAACAAAAACAGGAGAAGAAAGCAGATGAAATAAATGTTAAGGTCAACATGGAAGGAGACCGAGGGGAGTCAAACCAACAAGTCTCGAAATATTCACTTTTGTAATTGGATGCTGTCGTCTGTTGCCTGCTGCATACCTTTATAGCCACGTCGACCCTTAACAATACCCACCCACCGACCACCCATTGCCTGCGGCCATAAAAAAGAAGCTCGGAATGAATGCATATCAGCATGTGTATGTGTACACAGCGAAAAACTGCAACTCAAATCAAGATTGAGGTCTTTGACTGAAAATTCCTTTCCTTATTAGACATTTTAGAATAGTCAATAAGGGTAAAATAAAATATTTAGTCTAGAAATACTGGTTTCAAATCTAGATCTCTAACAGACCAAATCTTTTACAATAAGCTCAAGATTTACAAAGTCTTTAGGTTATAATAAGAAGTTGTTGAAAAGTGTTTAAATTTAGAATATCTATCCAAGCCTTTAGTAACAAATTTTATGATTAACTTCTTTTAAATTATGATCTACTATATTACCTTGAGTTCTGTGAACCATAGATTCATTTAGAATACAAAAAATCTACCATTTTAGGACCTAAGCACCAATACTGTTAAACTGTATTTCGTAGTGTATACTAGCGGAACATCGCACTCCTAAATCAATACTTTTATTGCGTAATTTAATTCATGGGTTTCCCCCAGTGTATGCATATCGGTGTGTCTCTGTTGTTGTGCCATTCTGCTTTTGGTGTTGTTTTCTTTCTTCCATAAAGTCGGTTTGTTTCCGTCTGTGTGTGTTCAGCCATTTTTTGTAGCCCCAAAGTTGAAGCGAATTGTCGTGTTTGTTTTATAGTTATTGCTTTTGTTTCGCTTTCACCCATCGCAGCGCTCTATTGCCCAGCTTTCTCTTTTCTTTTCTTTTCCCACTTTCCATTTTCACTCCTGCCTCTGTGGAGGACTCCTTGTGCTATGTCCTTGCCCCTCCAGTTTATGCACATTTAATCTTATGACAGCAAAAATGTTGTAAAATTGTTTATGGCACTTTGCGACATGGTCAGTATTTTTACAGTTTACTCCTTGCGAACTTTTCATTTCGCCCACATATGTTACGAGCGGAACTACAGCAGCATTTACATGTTGCCGCTGGGCGGGGCATGGGATTTGACGGATGGGATCTCGTGAGGAGTTGGATTATGGGGATAATGGATGGAGGATTTGGCGGGTAACGTTTGCACCTTTGCAAAAAAGTGACAGTTGGAGAAGCGCGAAAAATTCCCTTTGACACTTTCATTTCTTAACTGATAGATTGTGTTTTAATTAAACTTTAAGAGCACTGCCCTAAATAAACATGGGACCATGTTCATCTAAAGGTTTATTTAATGCAATTGCGAATCTAACTTCCTAAATTACACTTTTTTATAAAAAAAAATGTATATGTATGTAAAATAAAATAATAAAAATAGTTAAATTTGTCACAAATTGCTTTTTAATCATAGGGAAGAGTTCCAAATTCATATTTGTTAAAATAATAAACTCACAATCAAAAAAATTCAGTCTGCTACGAAGTCTGAATTTGTTTTCAATAAATTTAGGAGCTCATAAATTTAGTTTAAATTGGATTTTCATTGCTTAAACTTCATTATAAGACAAAAGCTTTAGCTAAATATTATTAAAAAGCCATTTAATAAACTTGGAGATCAAACGTTTCTGTCAATTAGGGTTGTATTATTATTATTCTACTTTATTCTGAAGTAGACTTACCAATTTTGTGAAAATGTCGTTCTTATCTGACGTCGACAACCTGTTGGCTGTTTTTCCCCAACCACTTAAACGCTTTTCCCCTAAATTGCGAATCTTATCTCTATTGTTGCCGCAATAATCAGGCAAAATGTGTGTGTGAAATCCGTTGGCGGAGACACTTGGCAAGCGATTTGGTTTTCGTGTCAAAGCTCTGTCCAGTTCAATTTGGTTTATATTTTAATCGAAATATATTTGCCAAGCTGTCTACATTTTGCTATATACCCGTTCGCATTTATTTGTATATGTTTCTTGCGTGGCCAGCAGATGTTTGTTTGCCTCGCTTTTGTTGTCGTTTAAATCTGAAAATTATTATTAGTAATTTGTTGGTCTGCAGACAGTGTCTCCCTCTCTCTCTCTCTATCGCTCTATCTTTCCCCCTCTCTTTCTCATGCACGGGCAATTCTTCTTCTAGCGTTTTTGGGTGAAAATTGAAATGGGCTTTCAGCGCCTAAGAATTTTTATCACGATAATTTATGATTGGAATATGCGTGGTCAGTTAGCACTTAGTATATATAGTAGGCTCTCGGTAGTATAGTATAGTATAGTGCTCTCGAAAAATATAGTCTTCCCTCCTTGTTCCTCAGGCTTCGTGTATTTTGCAAATTTTTGGTCAGGTTATCTCTTTTTTTTGTGGATATAGCGTTTTGTGTTTTTGGGCTCTTTCAGGGACTCCGGTGATTATGGTCACGTTGAAACCGTTCTAACGCTGGCACTGGCTCACTCCACGGCGAAACGGGTTCAAATTGCTTGATTGCATTAATTATTCAGTGCAAACGTCGTCGTCGTCGTTACAGCTACATCAGCGCCATGTGGAGCAGGCCGCGCGCATGCCAAAGTTCACTTATGTAAATGCGCCGGGGCAGTCAAATAAAAACTTTCCAGAGTTACAAGTTACAAGTACACAAAACGGAGCAGCGGGCGATAGCAGAAATTTAAAGCATACTTTTCAGGTGAGCTGCGCTTTGATTTGCATCCACACACAACAGCGCGCACGCACACACACGCGCGCGTTTTTCTAAAATTTTTGTTGGCTAACACGCACACACTGTTGGATTTGGACACTCGACCGAAAGAGAAAGTACTGTGGATACTTGTTGTTTCAGCGGCACGAACACCTCTTTCTATGACGGCTTAGAGTTCAGCTGTTGTTCTGTTGTGATGAGTCTATAGTTTTGGTTTTTTTTTTGCCGTGCTGCCCTTCCGGCCAACATCACGTCCAGCTAGCGACTGAACGGTGATTCCAAACGAACGGCGTCGACAACTCTGCGTATACGCAACGTCCACAGGTCGGCTGCTTTATTTTCGGAATAACTTAGCTGCGACTGCGTGGCAAAAAAACAGAGAGCGAGTGAGAAAGAGCAGCGTTCTCTTGGCCAGAAAAAGAGCAGCCAAGTATGGAATCAAGCAAGTGGTTGGGCCAAGGAAAGCAAAACAATCGCCATGGAAGTTAATCATCTGGCGCCGAGGGCCGTGAGAATACTAAATTGTTCTAATTAATTGCATTACTAATGTATTATTCGACTGCCTCATAATCGATTAAAGTAACTTTTCGACATAAAGTAATTTGTTTGAACAGCCAAGTGACGCACTACCTTTCTCATTTCGCTTTCAAAAGTTCTGGTCATAAGTTAATTCCAACCTTCCCCTTCAAACATGTGCACCCATCAAAAAGCACCAACAAGCAACTTGGTAATGTGTTATTAGAGCAGAGAAGGAATGGAGAGGGGAGGAGGTAGTGGTAAAGCTGCCACAACAAAGGACAATTAATGGAACACCCACGAAGCAATCTGGTGCACTTTTGCCCCAGCAATGCACGTAATTAAGTGTAAATTAAAACCAACTTAGCAGTTCAGAGGCCAGAAGGAATGCAACGAATCCTGAATCACCTGATGCGGCATGAAACATATGTAGTCAAAAATACCCAAATCCCATTTTTTTAACCAATAGAAAAATGAAACAGCTAAGTTGCTTTAATAAAAGGGCTATTAGAACATTTAGAATATTTGATTGCGTTATAAAGGCCCCAGATTAACCATGTTACAATGAAATCTGTAATTTAAAATCCATATACATTTTTTGATTATTAAGTTTAAAATCACAAAACTGCATTTGCAGACTTAAGAAAGATTTTGTAAAGAATATTTTTATTACACAAAATAATTGTAATATTTAACTAAACCATTTGACTTAAGGCAAACATAAGGTCTGCTTACTCATTTTCCTATCATCCCAACATTACAAAAATTTAAAAAATAAACTAGTTATTTTCTGCAAGTTGTTATATTTGTAACAACGGGAATTATTTCAATAAAATCGTATGTTTTACTCTAATAATCACAGAAATAAATGGCATTACCAGTTGATTTGAGCAAACAAATTGTCAGCGGGAAACCTTTTCCCCCGCTTAATCGCATTACGGTTATTATAAAAATTTTTTTACCCCTACTTACCAAATTCCTCAGCCAAGCAGCTGCTGTTTGCTAGCCAAGGAATCAGGTTTCGCCCGAAGGTAGCGCAAATAACAGAAACATGCTTAAGCTCCTTTCAAATGGCGTTCAAAGTTAGCAAAAAATCGATGCAATCGAAGCCACAACAACAACAGCAGCCAACAAGAAAGGACATCCGATTCGCTGTGGGAGATTTAGAGGAACAGAGGGTCGGGGATACAGATTATCTTGGTTGGAAAGTGAGAAAAGTTTTTAATTAAAATTCACACGCCACCGCCTTACCGCAAATTCCTTGCTCATTAGCGTTCAAATTGTGCGCATATCATGTAATTTAGATTAGATTGAAATTGAAATTGTTAAGCGGGCCAAGTGGCTGTCTCCAGCAAACGGAGTTTCCAAGAGGGCTGATTTAGATTGCGTGGTCGGGGGAATTATTACGGCTTTGGCTAAGCTCCTACTAGAGAAGCCAACTTATAAATATTAATGAAGCCAGGAGCGTTGGACCTTCGCTCTGCACGGACACATTCGTCAAGTAAATAAAGTCCTCCAAGAGCAGCCAACAACAAGGCTAGCAGCAACAAAATAAATAACTCGATGAAAAATGTTTCCGTTGGTAATGCGATATTTCTATACCCTCTTCCGATATCATAGAGTTTGGGAAATAAATATGTTGGAAGAATGACTTTTTAATCAATAAGCTATTTATAAATATTTAATTTACTTCTTAAAAGTTACTAAAATTCTTTAAATATGTTATTAAAGTGTTAATATAATTTAATATATTTGGGATATTGTTTTATTCATCAATTTTCAAATATGTTTATTTATTTTAAATATTTAATATTTCACTGAAATTTCAATTTAAAATGTTCTGATTAAAAATGTATTTGCCCATGTATATTTAAAGATGCGAAATTTAATTTTAGACCATAACAGATGTTAGCTAAGCAATTAGTCTATTTAGCTTAATAATTGAATGCTTGCCAATATGAATCGTATTAAAATATCTCCAACTGAAAGTAATAAATTATTTATTTCATTGAACAAATTCCAGATTTTATCACAAACCCATACAAACTATACATATAAATGTAGACACCCAAAATCTTTTCCAACAAAATGCGTTGTGTGCATGACGTAGCCTTGACCAAATGTGATTTTCCTGGTATTTCAGTCCTCGGTTACTGGCAGATATCCTCTTTTTTGCCTTTTTTTATTGATGCGATACGCAGGAATCGCGTACTTGTTGCTGGGAGGACACGTTCCGGAGATGCCAGTGCCTCATTGTGAATGCGAAAGGCATTCGCCGCAGGATCCCCATCCTGCCACACGAGCATACGTATTATATAACACCTTGGCCCTGTCGCCATCCTAACTGCTCGATGTGCTCAATTATTGAGACAACTTCTGATTGGAAACTTTGGGAAATTGCAATCGCCGCCCCTGCAATCTCTACTTTGACCCATCAAGTGTGAACGGCACGGCAGTGCGAAGTTTTCCCAAGTGCAATGATTGCACTTTCAGGCGGTAAATGAAATTTATCTACTTTGACGTGGCCACTTTGTCAACTTTGTAGCCGCATAATTGAGTTTTAATTGCCGGTCAGGAGTCTCGAGTAACGAGTTACGAGTTGCGAGTCACGGGGCCGATGCCATTGTTATGCCGCAGTGATGCATCTCCAGTGGCACGTTTTGTACCTCGGAGAATGCCTCTCCATTAGCGCCATGTTAACGATAATTGGTCGAGTTGCAGGCCTGCGAGCTTCAAGTTTCCCTGACAACGCGCTATATCCGGCGGTATGCTTAATTAGGAATCCAATTAGCGTTGCCAACGCCACCGCTGCGATATCAAAATTATTAAGACGCTCAATTAAATGCCCATTTCGCTGGGGTAATCGTAATTCCAGCGGTTTACCTACCTGTCTGTCTATCAGCCTGCAAAACCCCAAGACCAAATCAGCCTTCAATCAAAGTCCGTGTAATTTGTGTTTATTTTTGGTCTACCCACCAGTTTCAGTTTGGTCAATCGTATCGATTTTAGTTGCCTACCGCCAGCCAACCTGCGCACTAATTATGGTCATTTCTGGTGGGTATAATTAGGATTTAAGCCAAATCAGGACTAAGTGAAGTGACAGAGGTAAATCCGGGGCGATGACGTGTCAACCATCGATTCGTGATTTGTCCAATCCGAAAGCCAAGCGAAAAAAGCCAACTCAAGCATCGGAAATGTGAATGACAATTTCAATTTAACAATTTCCATGCTAATGTTGTGCGGTGAGCAGGAACCTCAAAAGCTGAAAAAGCACGAAATGCACAAGGAAAAAATATCAATGATAATATGAATCAGTTTTGAGTTTTCATAACATTTTACCTTTTTTTTTGCTAGTCTGAAATTCAGGCAATAAGAAGTTGATAGCCATTTAATAATTTAATAGTTATTTGTTTTGGATGAAGTTACGTTTTACTATACAAGAACAGATGTCATTTTTTTAGTTCAATGTTAATGGGTCAGCAGATTTTCCATTTTTAATTGTTCTAATATAGAATTCAAACTATTTCTCTGTGTGAATGGCAGAGGGCACGGGGTAGCATCCATTTGACTGAGCCTCCTCCATTTAGCTGTCAGCACAAACAATTGAACACGGAACGTATGCGCGATGGGTATGTGTGTGTGTGTGCCGTTTGTTATTTGACAAATGTGTTTGGGCCCTGTCTGCCTGCCACTCCCCCTTTTGGACCACCCACCGCCCTGCGTGTCTCCGTGTAGTTTGCTCGATGCCCGGGGCTCTGGAGTTTTCGATTAACCAAAAGATAAGCTACCAGTTACATTTACCTTTGTTAAAATTTTATTAAGCTGCCAAACCAGCACAAAAGGCAATTATTACGTGGGCTATACAGTTGCTTTTCGACTGACTAATTTACATATTGTGTTTTGCTTTGGCATTTCGGGTTTGGCAAAAGGAAAAGGGAATATTAGCAGTCCCTTATGCGACAGTTTTGGTTCTGACAACAAAGTATCCAATTAGATTTTAGTCTATTTAATAACCATATTATGATTGCAATACAATTACATTTACCCACGAGATATCTACGATCTAAATAACATTTTGTGTCTTATCTTGATGTCCTAAGGACCTTGGTTATTTACAAATAAATAAATATTCGGAGAATCAGAAGGATTGAAACTACGGAGTTGCATTTCAAATGTATTATAAATAATTTCTTTACGTTCAGTAAATTCATTAATCACTGGCACTTTAGTAAAACGCAATGGAGAGTTTAGAGTAAAATAAATACTCATCCCAAAACATTAGATTCTGAATAACTATGCATAAAGTCTCTGCCAATCTCCTTTATTCCGCTTTGATAAGTTTAAGCACATCTAAATGTACGAAATGTATATTGAAAGCTTATTTTAATTAGAGAATTCCGTATATTCCATTCCAAATCCTTCAATTTTCCCATAATACAAATGTGTATGTGTAAATAAAACTTTGCCTCTGCACTCGGTATTTCAATTAAGCTTATATTTCCATTGCTCAACAACTTATCCTATTGCCAGTGGTGCGTATATTAGAAAGTCCTTACAGGATCTGTGGGAAAACTTTGGTTCGCAATCGAACACCTTCGGAGTGGCAGGCGGCGCAGAACAAGAACTTAATAAACTTGGGACTTAAAAACTTAAGACGCTGAACTGCAAGCAGACAAACTAATTGCAACACATGCAGCAACACAGAGCCGTTTTCCCCGGAAAATGCCACTTGGCAAAGTTAAATGAGATGAATCGCTGCGAAGGGAGATGAGGATGTCAGCACGTCGTGGAGCACTTATAGTCGGGAATTGTGCCAACTGCTTTTCCCAAGCCATCGACCAAGTTGTTCCTTTGCAACTGCGCAGCGTAAATAACGTGCTGAAAATCCCGCTTAATGAACTGAAAATAGAATTAGGAATGGTAGCATGTGCAGCAGTTGCAGGTTCAAGGTTAATCCTTGAAGAGCTCAACTTTAAATTGAATTCCGTTAGAGAAATGAGTGGGGGAAATGGAAAAGTTGAAAATTACTAAACCAGCTATGAGCTGTTAAGAACAATGGGGATTTGGAAAAAGGTAGGTAACTGAAACAAAGGAGTAAAAATTGGTCTGTCCGAACCACAAAAATTCTAGCTCCCTTGTCAAATTTAGATCATGATGGGCCTATGAATAGGAAGCCTCTAAAAAAATGGTCTCCTAATTAAAATCATGCAAATTTCAGTCAAAGACAATGGTCCCCGCATAATCACGAAATCAAATCAACTCATCATGCTGGTTCATTTGATAGTTGCCAATCAACAATGTGCAGCTTACAAATATGAAACTGATTCGAAATTCAAATGGAAATTCCCGTCATGCTGTGCCGCATTTCAATGTCATCGCATCCAGCTGCAGTTTCCCCAAATCTGTGTGCCATCCAGTCAGCCACATCTATGTGGTTTTGACAGTTGTGTAACGCGGTTCGGGCCGATGTTTACTCCAACTCTGACATTTGATATGCACTCGTCCGTTTTTGGGGGCCAATTAAGTAAATAATTCAGCCAAGGAATCCGGCCACGACGGCCAAGTAAATCATAATATCCTGCCAATTGTCGGTGCTGCATTGCAGCTCCTTGTGAGTCAAGCACTTCGTGCCTAAATATAAACAATTTCGAGATGCACAGAAAATAACTTGACTTTGTAAAATGGACTATCGGTCAACCATGCTAAAAATTGCTATTAAAAAGTTTACAAGGAAAGATTAAAACACAATTTTGTAATTTTCTGTAAGTCTTTAGGAACAGTAATGTTTTACAATCTACTTTTTGCTTAAAATAATTTTGTTAATCTTGTTTATTTATAAAATTAGTATGATGATGTTTTTTTAATCAAATAAATATCAATTAAATATAAATAACAAACCAATATATTTTCTCTCAGTGCATTGAAGTGTCAAACCGCAACAGAAACTTGCGAAGCTTCTGCCGATGTGGCTTTCGCTTTTTGTGTTTCAGTTTCTGTTTCAGTGGCCATTTCAGCACGGTCACGTATTACGTATTTTGTTAAACATTTCGATACCATTCACGTTCCATACAAAATTGAATATGCTTATTTATTTACGGGGCTCTTTTAATATGCAGAACAAGCGGGGCAATGGAATTGAATAGGGGCCAGCTCTGGACAGGATAAAAGCGGGTGCTAAGTCCGGCCCACAAAAAGCACTATGCATATCGAAATAGGAAAAGTTTAGCAGGATACTTGCTGCTCATGTGTAAACATTTGGACAATTAACAAATAGCCCCACCGGCCCACCAGTTCGGTATGGTATTAAGTGGCATTTGTGATGTAATCGGGCCAGAATCTATGACCTGGCATCTGTGTTCATTGGCAGCTCCAGCCAGCAGGGAATATCCATGAATGCAGCTTGCATGTGCAGCAAAAATCAATAACTGCGAGGCACACATAAATCAAAAATTAATGCACACAATTCTGGGAAAAACAAGCTTTCTAGAAACAAAATGAAACTGAAACTGTGAGTCAAAAGCAAACCGCATTTCACATTTTCATTCTTCCAAAAATATGCCACATGAAAGCTATTGAAGTGTCACTCGGACTCATATTTCGTAGCCATTATGGTGTCAACAAGAATTTTTACAACAAGAATTTTTCCAATGTTTCAAAGCCCCATCAAGCGAAGGTGTAGAACAACAGAGGAATATGCAAGTCAAACAGGAGTTTGCCTTTTCATGTAGGTGTGAATTATTAAGGCCAACACCCCAAAAAAAAAACTGATTTACCTCCCAACTTGTAGTCAATATAGACGAACTTGGCTAACAGAAACTTGGATAAGTGGAATATCTTGTATTTTAAATATTAATGCACTTTTCAATGACAAAAACTCTTGGCCAATTTCACAACTTTCGACAAACTAAACTGATTTGCATCATGAAATACTATAATTGAGAAACTGTCACAATAAAACACCAGTGAAATGTATTTCTGTCTTTCGTTGTGGACAATTTGTTTCAAATAAGTGGTATTTTGAAAATACCCAATTTTCTTATTCCACTCAAATACAAGAGGCAGACAATTTTTGTTTTAAACTAAAACTGGTATTAAATGTATTAATTAAAAGTTCCTATTTGATTTTATCTTTCATGAAACATCAAAATTAACCTTGTACATATATAATAGTTTAATCATAATTGAGTTCGTTAATGAAATATGTATATTATTTTTAAAAATTTATCTAGATGTAAATAAATGTTAATTATTTAGGACTGTGTTTGGTAGAATTTCACTACGTAAGCGGGTTACGTCAGGGACTCCTCCCCAGTGGCTGCAGTTGAAATGTAAATCGAAGTTTCATTCGGCAAGGACACGGGAACAGGACGAGTGGGAGTGACGGGTGGCCAGGAATTGGGGCTGGAGGAATGGCAATCAACCGAAGAGCTTGTAGCGCATACACTTTAGACTGACTTGGCTGGGTTATATTTAATTCATTTGGCGCTCCACTTCAACAGCACGAGAACCTTTTTCCAGGACCCGGCTAACCGACTCCTTGTCTTGTCTATATTTGTGTCTATTCTAGGAAAGAACCGCCCGAACCACACCGACTTGCTCAAGTGCTGGTCTTCGGCCATTATATATTTACATTTCTGATGGCTTCTTCTTCGGCGGCATTTGCGTTCCTACCACCATTCTTTGCGTCCTTTTAGGGACCGAAAAAACCAGAGTGACATTTCCGCCAGCGTTTTTCGCCATCTCAATTAGTTTTGGCCACAGACAAGCTACAACGAACGGAAATTGCTTGCCATTTCCACAGTAAATACGAAAGGCAAGTGCAACAAGTGGGAAAGCGAGGGAAATGGATAAAAGAAACGAATTGAACTCGTCGCATGAAGCATTTATAAGGGGACTTCAATGCAAAGGCAGAGCCAAGAATTCCATAAATCCACTTAAGCCTGCAAAATATGTAAATCAACACACACACAATGACTGCGGAAAGGAGTCGGCTTTTGAGGAGCTCCAGCTCCACAATGGAAATCGATTGCCGTCGGGCCAAAAGGGAATTCTTAATGGTGCATTGACATACGAGCAACTGCAGCGACCCCCACACACAAATAAATGTCAATAAAAAATGTATGCGCACATGGAAAACGGAAAGAACTAAAAAGTAATACAAAAAATACAAAAAACAGAAGAGGCAAACAAAAGCCCAAGAATCAAAGGAGAAATTCGCACAAATTTGTCAAACTTTGACACATTCGTGTTGAGCTGGCAGCCCTTTCAAATTTTAAGCCTCACTGAGTCCATGGTCAGAAATAAGTGCATACGATATATACATACGTTCATGTCCGCAAAGCAATGTCGACTGAGTTTCCAATTGAGAAGTTCTGAAAGAACTGAATCGGTTTTTGCCACATCATGGCTGTTCAAAAGGGGTTATTAGCAGAATAGCATTGAACCTCAAATAATATTTGTAGTTCAATTATGGCTATTCTTGAAAAAGCTTTAATATAACATATATTTTATTTATACGTTAATCAGCCAATTAAATGGCTATAAAACGTTGGGACTAGAAAGAGTAACAATCATAACATGGAAAAACATAACAGCAGCGATAAATATCAATATGTTTTTGACTTTAAAAATAACAGGAGATTTTGGTGACGATCACGATTATATTTTATTTATTGGGGAAGGACTCTCGTTCTTTGCCGCCCTCCTATCCATAGGTCTGCTTGATGCCTTCTCTTGAAAAAGCATGTGTATTTTTTAATTCTTTATTGTATCCATTGTTTCGCACTAATTAAAGTCAACATTTTCTCAGTTTTTCAGTGGAACAATACAATTCATTTAATCACGGACAAGGAATATGAATATGAAATTCGTTTCAACTAACAATTCAAGGTATTAAATTTTATTCGCTGACTAAAATACCCTTTTTTATTGACGTTCCATATATGCATCTTTGGCAGGGCTTAAAATTGATTTACATCTGCCATAGCCATTAGCAGTCCTTATAAAAGTCAGGGACATGTGCCAAAATGGCGGCGGTAAATAATTGCCCACTCACACAGAGCCAATACCAGCGTATACGTACACGTTCACCGTTATGGCTATAATTGTCAGGTGCCAGCGCCAAGTTCCGGCAATTTCCGGTTGCGCAAAAAAGGAACCCACAAATGCGGCATACTTTCGGCCATAAAACCAGGAAAACTGAAAGCAAATGATGATGGGGATGCAGTGGGCAGCTTATAAATATCATAAAACCGAAAACATCATAATACCAAAAACCAAACCAAAACCAAAGTGAACAAGCTTCTTCCATTAAAAGCTTAAACTACTCGCCATGAAAAATGTTGCCCCAAAAGTTTTTGGACTTTAAAGTGGGGAAAAGAAGTAACTTTTTAGGTTCGATACATTAAATACACTTAATATTATCTCTACTAATATAATTTACTTGCTTATTTTATCGAGTGTGCAGTGTATAAGTATGTCCTCCATTTCAACCATTTACAAAGGCATGCAAACATTAAATTTGATTATTGTTTGATTTTAGTTTATGTTGACACACACAGCTTTTAATTAAATGTATACGAACAAGTTAATTATTATAAAAACTCGAAACAAAAGCTTTTAAATCATTTAATAAAAGTATTTTATAAATTAAATAATTAAGCAAACAGAAAATTTTAAAATGGATGTGAAATAATGAAGTTGTTCATGTTAATAAAGTAATAACATTAAAAGAAGCGTTTTACACTACACTTAAATACATTTGAAAGTATTTTGAAATTAACAATACCGTGAATGAGACTTTAAAAATTAAAATATACTTATTTTACTGTACATTTTGTTATTGATCTCCTTTTTAAGGCCAAATTATTAAATATTTAATAAAAACATTAATACTTCTTATTGAACCTTTTCAATCAAAAGACATACCTTCTTTTAGAGCAAGCAAGCTCGTGGCCGTGATTAAATTAATTTTCGGACCCAAGATACGACGAAGTAAATGAAATCGAAAGGAATTTGTTGAAGGTCGTCGGCTCATCAATTAGCTGGTAGAAAGTTTGTTAAACTCCGGCCACAGAGGTCTGGAAATTTGAATGGCGTGCCGCACGGGTTCTTCAGATGTTTACAAAGACATTTTGTTTTTTATCGGCCGAAAATCTTGGGGGCGAACTGGTGGGAGTGGATGAGGTAATTAGGCAGGCAGCTTGTTGCCTGTGTATAACAGATCTTGGGTAAATATAAGCGGCGTACGTGAAGTGTTAGTCAAATCCGTAGAACCCCCCCAAAAAGCAGCTCATACCACAGGGACATTTACGTGACAAATTGAACGGTTGAGGCTGGGCAGCTGCCAAAGTGCCAGGATGCCAGGATGCGAGGATGCCAGGATGCGAGGATGCCAGGATGCCGGGGCAACTGTCATGCAAATTGAAAATGTCAAATGCAAACAGTGGAACTGGAGCGGGCAGACAGTTCAACTGTCAGACCGCACACACAACACCCACCCAACCAGCCATCCATCCACGCCCCCAAAAGTGGGTGGCACCACCCACCACCCACCACCACTCCAAACACTTTTAGCCACCCATAGACGCACAGAACCAAGTCGTTACGTGTGTTTGTGTGCAGATATAACAGTTTCAAGGTCACACACTGGGATTTTCGGGGGGGGCGACAGTGGATAGTGGCCTTTGGCCATGAGACAAATGCGGACGGGAGGAGTTAACTAACACACGGACATGTGTGCTGCTCGGCAATTTCAAGTGCAAATATTGTATTTGAAAAAAGAAAAACACCATGCAATTAAAAGGCAATTTTGCCGTTACCCACACACTGCAGGCGATTACCAAACACACAGGAACGGAGAAAAAACAGCAAATAAAAGTTAATTACATCAAAACGATGTGGAACTTCCCCAAGGATCTAAATTTAGAAAGAGTATAGCTAAACAAATGTGACAAGATTTACTCCTTTTTTGTTTTAAATTATAAGAAAAATTAAATTATAAGTAATTTGATTGATTTCTGGCTAATGTTTTATAAAAACAAGTTTAAAAAATTAAATAAAGAAACACCTTACAAATCAAAATTATTGACTTCTAAAATTGAATATGTAACTCTATTATAAATATTTGAAACCACAACGTGATTAATTTTGATGAATATGGTTTTAATTTTCAGATCAACTATTAACCTCATTTATCATAGGATAACTGGTCATTTTTTGGCTGGTAAATTAAAGTCAATTTAGTGGGTCTAACCATGCTGGTTGGACTTCCAACCATTTTATCGCTCCAATGGAAACTTTAAACTGTTGACAGTCTGTTTGTTTAGGGCCATGAACACGTCTTTGGCTTTGCCGCCTCTTTGCGGGGCGAAAGTAAATATTGGGATTCGACTAGATAGTGAGGAGAAGGGGAAAAGGGGGACGATAGAACAAAGGGCGGTCCAGAATCGGAGTGGCATCTGATAGTGACGTATACTCCAATGGGGCTCTTCTTCAGCACTCTCCCTTCAGGGTCATGTGTGTGTTTGGCAGTTGTTGGAGGAATCCGGACAGCAGAAATATAAATTTAATCAAGTGGCCATCGTTTATTTCCCTTTTGATTTCGACAAATTCAATTGACATTCGATTTTATTATCTCCGCTCCCCAGACCCAATGCCGTACAATTACTACACGCTTTGTAAATGCATTTCATAAATTTATGATGCCAGCAGATGACCATTTCCTCAAGGGATTGCCATCGCCGGGGATGAGTAATAAATACGATTCCGCCTGTTTATCCGTTGTTGTGCCAGTATTTGTATTGGCAAATATTTCATATATCATCGTTTTTCACATAGCAAAGATATCTCATTTTATATATCACATTTTGCCATTTCAAGCTGGAATTTCTGTGGTATTTTCGTTGGCGAGAGAGTTCTTTGGAACCAGGACCCATTGAGGTTTCTCAATGTTTGTGAGGACAACAGCTTACTGCCGTCCTGACCACGGCACATAGATTTTAATTAAGTCCACTTTCCCCCAATTTAATATTTACAGAGATGGTGTTAAGCATGAAAACTTTGCTCCATGGTGGGAGTAGTCTCCCTATGAAAAGTAGGGGGTTCCAAACTCCCCAAAAATTAAAGTTCAAGTGGCAAGTAGCGCAAAGTTTTTCCTTTCCGCTGACCAAGTTTACAGGGGCAGCTCCTTAGCGTTTTAAGAAAAGCCAAAGTAACCAACAACATCATAAGGTTGAAATGAAAAGTGTTTTCCCAACTTAAGAGAGTGGCACAGTGGGTCAAAGAGAGAATGCTACTCACTCTCTGGGGCTAAAAACTTTCGGAGTCAGTCCGAAAACGAAATGAATTTTGCGCCCACAAGTGGTTGCCTACCTAAAAAATAGAGTGTGGGTGAGATTTGAGCAGAAATGGGAGGAGTTTGAGTAAGTGCATCTTTAAACTTCGGGACTCAAACTAAAGCCATGCCTAGAAAGGCTTGGATCTGACAGAGCGCAATTTAACTAACTTTGCCTTGACTAAGTTTTAATATGTTAAGAAATTCAAAGAATTCTTAGCCAATTTAATTGGCATTTCAATAATCAGTTTGAGATGAAAGCAGAGTATAAGGTAAACCAAAGGGTAAGGTTAATCTCTATGAACACAAGGATACGCGGTTGACATCACAACCCACATGAGCACTTTGCCTTGGGTTATGCACTGAGAAAAAAGTTTAAAAAAATTAAAACTTTTGAAGATAGTTATTGGTGTACCTTAATTTGGTTGGTTATTTTTAAAAAGGCATGAATAGCTTAAATTGTAGTTCAAATATGTATATAAATTTACATATGAAATGAATACCTTTATTTTCAATTCCAAACTTGAAAAGTTTTTGTTTTCAAAAGTGATAATCAAAATGTTGTGAAATTTAGGACTCTAAATCATTTCTGTGGTACAAATATAGTAAGCCAATTTAATTTGGAAAACTTTAAAAAATGAGCCGTATAAAACCCAAATTACGATGGTATTTTTGCTCTGTAGGCCATATTTGCCCACATAGTCACCGTAGACACCGCCAACGTCTACACAGCAACTACAACAATGGGCAGCTTGACAGACAGAAGCGAGAAGCTGTGTATGGTGTGGGGAGGGGTGGTGAGGGGGGTTTAACGGGTGCGGGGTGAATCCGCTTTTGTTTATCTACTTTAAACTAACATCAGGCACTTTTGCTATCTAATCCTGACCAACCCGACAGCTACTTAATGTCATCAGTGTGCCACTCGCTGGCATTTTCAACAAGGACATTTGGAAGTGCACAACGATTCGGGAGGAAGAAGTGGGTGGATGGGTCTAGGTATTATGTTGAGAACAGAGGTCGACGACGCTAAACGTTTTCCATCGAGCTCAGATTCACCGAGTGCAAATTGAATAATCGTTTGCGCTTCGCCGCATCTACAAAAAGGACCTTTTAAAAGTTCCCTTTGTTCCTCTGTGTTTGTGTGTGACAAATATCGATCATCAAGGACGGCTGATGGACAACTTAGACGCACAATTGTTTGGGTTTATTCTTATGCTCCGCAAAACTTCTGACCGAGTTGTCTGAAGAGTTTTCCTTTGCGATTTTCCTTTTTGCATGCAAAAAACTTTGGCCGTCCCTGTTTTGTCAAGTTTGTCATTTGTTGGACATTTATAAGCAAATCCAGATTCGGGTTCGGTGTGGGTGTGGATGTGAATGTGGATGTGGGTGTGGGAGTGGAATAGAACCTGCTCGTGGACCATGGACTGCGGGTCTCGTTAGCATACATTGAAAGCGGGTTTGGTTTTGTTACCGAACTCTCGAGTAAATGAAATTGAATGCCCATCCCAAGGAATTCAACTCAACTGTGAGGGCTTTAAAAAGTATTTGCAAGTTCAGAAGTAGCAGCAGAATATTTAATTCATTTGGGAAGTGCTCAAGCGTTATTGGACTCGACTCGAGGAGGGCCAAAGTTATGGATTAAGAACGTTAAATGGTTATTTGTCGTTTAAGACGCTTGTTCGTTAGCTTGATGGTTGTTAAATAATGGAGTTATTAAATAATTAAGTTTATTTAATGGGTATTGAATATTGTTAATGATATTTAAAAACCATCTCAACTAATAGGACTTACACTTTGATATTTTCTAAAGTACCATAAGAAAGTATAATTGAAACAAACTGAAGTTATTTGTTATATCCAGTTCACTGAAATGTTAACTATAGATATAAGAACTTCCAATGATAAATGATATTCAACTAAATAATTTAAATGCCATAAAGCTGAACTTATAAACCAACTATTTTTAGATAGCTTAAATCCTACAATTTACTTACGAAGATATTGTGCATTATTTTGAAGTTCATTATGATGGTTAATTGTGCAAGCCACTCTGCTTTTTGTTTTCACTCCGGATAAGTTGCACAACATTTTTTCGCGCTTAAAACTTTGATCCCCTGCTCAAACGCTGAGCACTTTTCACTTAGTGGAAACTTTAGCCAACAATAAACCAAATACCAGGACCAATGTGTGCGTTGAGCTCTTCGAATTTGTCTTAGATCAATTCCCAAAGGCTCGAGGATTCTTGGGCGAGAGTTGGCAAATTCAAAGGCAAAGGCAAACAGCGAGGACTTAACTTTCGCCGGATGCCATTGAGACTACTAGGAGCCTTGGGCGCTGGCCTTTTCCGCTCAAGTTGAAGGCAGGTGGAATAGTCGCACGGGGCACCGGCATCTGTGCACCATGGCCATTGAGCTACAAAGACGCAAATATGTGCATAGCATTTAACGAGTGGCCATCCCTTCTGGTCGGACATTCGGGTGCACGTGTGGATAAAATTCAATTTCGAGCCATTGACAAACAAACGTGATGAATTCCGGTACTGAGGATATATCCGGGAATTAATGTGAGCCTGTCGAAGGTCGCTCCCTCGTTTAAACCATTCATTGAGGACCTCCTCAATGCTTTTGTGAATTTTATGTGGTCATAAATCGCCAGCATAGCTGTCTCTCTATCGCAATCCTTTGCTTGTCCTGTAAGCCGGCGTGTATTTATGGGCAAAAGATACATAGATACTCTGCTGGTTCGTTCGCACATACTCCATAAAAAAGAAACGAACGGTGTCGATTGTTTTCCAATTTGTGTAATTTGTTGTTTATTTTGTTTATAACTACATCAATAAATTATGTATCGTATCGTATAATTCATAATTATACTCTTTGAAAGCGTGAGAACATACTGGAATTGCAATTCGGCAGCTGGGTTCCTGATTCTGGTTCTAATTCATTTCAAAGTGGTCATCTGCGGATTCTCCACTGGTGATACCAGGTCTAGTAGCTTCGTTCGGAAGTCTGGGCGATTTTCAAAGAGTATATGCGGTAAGTATTTTCGAAACATCGGCCAGCCGAAGATGGTTGAATTTGCATTTATGTTATGATTAACTTGATGACAACATCGAAGATCGATTGTGGGTTACTACTAAGAACCGTCTCTCATTCTCATTTAATTCTCCTTCAACTTGGACACGTTTAGTTTAATTTTAGATTGATATCTGCTTGCTAGCTGGCTAGGCTCTCTAGTTACAATAATGTCTGCTCAAGTTACAATAATATTCATACCTAATTCTTTAATTTCTTAGTTCGCGCAGCGTAAATCGTGTTTGCAATAGCTTTCTCAGATTGGCTGGGGGATTGGTTAGTATCTGTTTGTGGATTAGTTTGGTTTGGGTGCGTGTGTGGTTGTGGTTTCGTGGTGCGTGGTGTGGTGCGGAGAACCGAATTAATAAGGCCACTTATCCATATATATGTGTGTACGTACTCGTATATAGTCAATAGTCAGTTATGCACACATCCCCTGCCATCCGATTGCCAAGGACACTGGGCCCTACACTTCGCATTTCTGATAATCCCGCGCTTTAGCTTCACTACCGCTCCGGGTCGAAACGTATCTATTGAAAAAATCGCTTTAACATCTAGCCTTAACTAAAGTGGCCTCTAGGTATTTATGCTTGTGTTAAGAGTGGGTGAGAAAAATTCCATAAATTTTGTGTGGCTCTAGTATTGATAAGTGTGCCAAATTTGGTGTGTTTCTGTGTCTTGAATATTTTATCTATCCGATAAAGCTGCAATTATTTTGCGCTTGCGCTAGTATTTAATGTTGAACAATACTTTTTTGTTAGTGGCGGCTACTTTTAATTATAATTATATGCATATTAGTTCCGATTCGGGGCTAAGGATTCGTTTCACTTGTGGTTGTTGCTGGTAGTGCATTCGCTTTTCTATTTCAGGTTACGGTTTAATGGTTACTAATGCCATTTCAAATTGTTCATGTCGATCACTAAGCCAAGGATAAACTAATTAACTACGTTCTCATTATTGTTATGTTCAGCTCAAGTTTCTGCATCCATGTACATTTACATATGCTAATAAAAATCCATCTGCGGTCCCTCACAAGCCCATCGAAACAACGATAGGGCGATTAAGCGAGTGAGGCACCGGTCGATGGATCGACTCCAGTTCATTTAACTATGTACGCTAAATAAATGTATATTTGCCGATTCGCCTCTTGGCTAAATGTACAGTAACAGATATTGGCCTATATTATAGGTTTGTATGCGGCACTCGCTTTCACTTTACTCTCGCTTTCTTATGCGTCGCTTCGACTAAACTGAATAATGGGATCGAGCACAATCGACCCTATGTACAGGATTCGTGGGGACGTGTTCGTGTAGGCGGTAATACATTGTATAATTTCATATGTAGCAACAAAAATAGTCTAATTGTCGATGTAAAACACAGGAAATAAATTAAGCGCTGGTGTGTGTACAACTAAATCGAATGGTTATTCATTAACTTTAAACGTAACTCGAGTTAGCTGGAGAACGGAGATTAGCGACTGCTGGTCTAGAGACTGGTTGCTTGGCTGGCTGGCTGGCTGGCTGGCTGGCTTTCTGGCTGCTGATGCTGATGCTTTAGTGGTTGCTGAAGTAAAAGTTGTTGTTGCGTATGTTGCCACGGGTTCGCCAGCGGATGCAGCTGAGCAGGGCCACGCGTGCTGCACGCAGCAGGATCTGGCCGTAGGCACAGCAAGCGCAGATGCGCCTCACCCGCTCGGCCAGGTTGCGGCGCCGACAGCGACGGGCGGGACGATGCCAGCGGGGCAAGTCCTGCCGGCGACGCCGTCACTTGCGGCGTTGGAAGACGCGCCGAAGCGCCTTGCGCCAAAAAAAGCGTTGCGACTTGGTCTTTGTATGCAACTGTGGCTCCTCCAACTGGGCAAGGGGCACATCAAAGTCCTCCACCAAGTCCACGTCCTCCTCTGGGGCGATGCGTCGACGTGTGGGTGTGGCTGGCGCTGTGCGGGCCGAGTTGGTGGCCATGGAAACATGGGGCTGTGGTGTGGGTGGTGCTGAGGCTGTGGTCACGAAGGGCGCAACCAGATAGGGACGGGCCTTCAACGCCGCCATTGCCGCCGCCGAGGTGGAAGCGATTGATGAAATGGAAGCCAAAGTAGCCACCGATGCCGAAGATTCCACATAGCCTCCGCTTACTGCTCTTTCCGCCGTTGCCGCCGGCGATCCTGCTGTCAGTGATCTTGCTCCTGCTGCCGCTACCGCTCCATCTGCTGTTGCTGGCTGGGTGGCACGCAGCCAACAACCAGGTTGCATCGTATCTTATCTAAGCCACGGGTGCTGCAGACACTCCGCGGCGGTGGCCCGCTTGGCCGGGTCGAATTCCAGCATGGGCTTGAGGAACGAGGCAAACGACTCCGCCTCGCTGTGCGACCACTCGTACTTCTCCAGCAGAACATCCATCAGGCCCCAGGGCTTCAGGCCGTTGATGTTCCGAAGCTCCCCGCCTCGGTTGAACGACTGCTGGGCATAGGTGCCGCGGAACACAATGTGACGCGGTATGGGACCCAGCAGCTCGATGATGTGGGCCAGATGGTCCTCGTCGCGGGAGTAGGTGTCGCCGGAGTGCGGCTCAAACAGATAGTCGCCGGTGGCCAGCTCGAACACCATGCACGCAGTACTCCAAATGTCCGCCGAGGTGTCATAGCCGGAGCCGAGGATCACCTCCAGCGATCGATACTGACGTGTCTGGATGTCCTCGGTGAAGTGACGATCCACCCAGCAGGCATTGCCCAAATCGGCGATCTTTACATAGACGCTGCATTCCTCCAGCGCCGGATCACGCCTTGCCCTGTGCTTTGCTTGCGGTGGCGGAGGAGGTGGTGGCAGCATGGCCTCCGAGTACGGTCCATTGGTGGCCGACGACGAGTTCTCCACGGAGCCGCTTGAGATTTTCGAATTGCTATTCGAGTTGGGCTTAGAGCTGGAGTTGTTGTTGTTCAGCTGCTGATTCGATGACTGCTGCTGCTTTTCCACTTGCTTCTCCTGCTTCGGTCGCAACGGCATCTTCTTGCCGTTTGATTGTCCTTTTAGAGTGCCGCTCGAGTTGCTGTTGGTGTTGGAGTTGCTGTTGCTGATATTACTGCTGCCATTTAGCTGGTGGCTCTTGAGGGCGCTGCTGCTGTCGCCGCTGCTCGTCGAGTTCTCCAGCTGTGGAGGCTGCTGAGCTTGCGGTTGGTTGGATTTGTCTAAATAAAGAATATTTACGTATTAAAAACCAAATTCGTTTTTCTTTCTCAAGTGGGTAAGAGGTTAAAAAACTTATGAAAGGAAAAATAAAATGAAAAAATGAATCTTTTCATTAAGGGATTATAGGTCGAGTTTTGTGGGTATTCTACATTATTGCATTAATAACTTCTTTCGTCAAACTTTAACTTATAAGCCTGTTTAATTGGGATCAAACATATTTTCGGATGACTTTAACCACATACTTTTCAAATATTTTGCGGTTATGGGATTGCAAGCATGTGTGAACACATTTTCTTTCTAAGCTCAATCTTTACTTACTTTTGTTCTTCTTTTTCTTCTTCTTTTTGGCTTTGTCAGCGCCCTCAGTTTGTTGTTCCAGCTGCTGGGTCTGTTCCTTGCGCTCCGGACGCTGCTTACGCTCGTGCCTCTCCTTTCGCACTGGCTGCGCAGCAACCACATCCTCGTCATCGTCGCCGTCATTGTCTTCCGGCTCCTGCTTCACATCCAAGTACTCATCCCCATCGGAGATGCCAGCATCGCCGTTCTGCACCTCATTATGATTGACGCCAAAGTCCGTCTGATCCTCGCCAGCATCCTGGCCCTCGGCCGCCTGACCTCCCGCCTGCTCCAGGTAGTCACGCTGCTTCTTAAACAGCTCCATGCGTTTCTTGGCCTTCTTCTTGAGCTTCTTCTTTCGGTTCTTGCTCATTTTGCCTGTGATGGGTGGCTCCCGGTACTCCTTGGGCGCCCGGCTCACAAGCGATGGATACATCTTGGAGTTCATGCAGTACAACTGGGTCGCTTCGGTGGCAAGCGACCGGACATGCGGCTCGTCCACGCACAGCAGCACGTTCTCGGGCTTAATATCCGTATGGATGATCTTGCAGCAGGTGTGCAGATAGTCCAGACCCTCCAGCACCTGGCGGGTGATGGTCTTTACGTTACTCAACGGTATGCCGCGATAGTTGGACTTGCGGATGAGCTTCAGCAGATTGTCTCCGAGCACCTCGAACACCATACAAATATGGGTGCCATTAACGCCGGTGATCTTGAAATCGTCGAGCATCTGAACGGTCTTTTGCCGGCGTGGGTTCGATGGATCCGTCTCTCGCACCGTCCTGAGTATCTTGATCTCGTCCTTGGCCGTCTCGGCAAAGTGCGGTGCCGACTTCACAATCTTGATGGCCACATAGCTCTTCTCCTGCAAATCCCAACACAGCCAGACGGTCGAGAAATGGCCCCAGCCCAATTTTCGGATGACGTGGTAGCGACCTGCAGAACAAAAATTGCATTAATCTCTTGCTCTTCTCGTCAAAAGGCAAAGTTCAAGGGTTTGGGGGAGAGTAACACAGAACCACTTAAGAAAATGAAATCGCAAATGTTCGCCTCGGATGGCAACAAATCCATTTTAATCGCATCACTGTCAAATCACGACTGACCCAACGAATAGCCGACCGCGAGGGCTACTACCCGCTCGAATTCAATTAAAATCCGGGAGTGAATGCAGTTGAGTGCGTTTTTTTCGCGGTGCCTTCTTCGGAATCACAGCCTAAGGGCTTGTAAGATGCCGAAAAACTGGCTTCATGCTAGAACTCTCATAACTTTGTTGAAATTGCATTAGCGAACAGGGATTGCTCATAGTAGACGTAGACTACAAGCTTTTTAGTGTTCAAAAATAGGTCAATCTTGTCCTAAGTCGGTATTAATTAACATTTGGCTTGTTCTGAGTTTCAATTAAAGCCACTGAAATATACGTAAGGCTGATGATTAAAAGTTTAGCCTACTAAATTAAGAATGTTTTTTTTTTTAACTCAACTAGGAAATGTAAATAAACTAAGTTATCCCTAACATTGAACACAGCAAATTTATAATCATCAAACTTATTCTACCGATTATTAAGTATACTAGAAACCTAGTAAGATTCTATTAATAAACATTCCTTTTATAAATCCGCATGGATTGCATAAAACGACCAAGAGAGAGGGGCAGAATACTTGGTCGATTCGAGTTATAATATGCAGCATTATCAGGCGATTTTGCGGAGCTTGGTCGGTCGTTATCAGGTTCTCATTGTGTTATCGCTGCCAAGCGATTTCTCGGATTTTCTTTTTCGAAAAGCTGCAGAGCCTGCAAATGGATTTGGAAGGCGGAGAGCTGGCAAGCTGGCAGCTGGCGTTGTGAAATGGGTGGAGAAAACATGCTAACAACGGGGTGGAGTTCCGGGTTTATGTTGGCGACAACGTTTGGAGGTGACAGCTCGCCCCCAAATGCTTTGCTGTTGCTATTGTTGTCGTCGCCACAACACGAGGAGGCGGCGCCTCCTTCCTCCCCGAAAAAACAACCCTTGCCCAAAAGGGGCAACGTGGTGTAGAACCACCCGCTGTGCGTTCGATTTATCTGTGCTGTGCGCCTTTGACAACCTGTTGTTGTTGCTGCTGCTGCTGGTTTTTTTCGGGTCGGTAAATGCCAATATGTGGGAGTGCTAACAGGTGCCTTACCCTGAAACAGGTCACCGATGTTGACGGGGTGGTAGCCACCCTTGCAGTAGTCCTCCTTGAGCTCCTGCTCCTCGTTCTCGCTGTTCAGCTCTGATTCGTAGGACTCGTTGGAGCTGCTTCGCGGTGGCTGCTGCAGGTGCTCCTTCTGTGAGTTGCTCTTGGACTTCGGCTGCGGCTGGGGTGGCTGATATTGATCGGGAGTGCCTCCCGATCCTCCGCTGGACGTGGAGGCCGTTGCTGTTGCATTAACCTTGCTGAAGGCAGCCGAAATTGGCACATCCCCATGGCTATTATTAGCATTATCCGGTGCCTGCAAGTTCTCGCTGCTCCGATTCGGTTGGGAATTTGGATTGGGATTGGGATTCTGGCTGGCATTCGGTTGCTGATCCTGGGGTCCAGTGCCGTTCTGCTTGCCCCGCTTCTTGTTGTTCTTATGACGTTTCTTCTTCGCCTGAATGGCCAGAACGCGGCGGTTGACGTCAGCCTTGTTCATTTCGCTGCTGCTGGTTGCTTCTATTTTACTATTATACCCTTTATTTCCGGCCAGGTGTAACAGCTGTTGTGTGCGGCGAAGAAGGGGTAGAGTAAGAGAGAAGAAAAGTGGTTAGGGGAAGGCTGATAAATATGGAAATAATAGGGGAGTAGGGAGTAGGGAGTAGAGAGCAGAAACAGAACAGACAGCAACGTGCACAAATCTCAAAAAGGCAATGTTCGAGGTTCACGTTGTTTTTCTTGCTTTTGTTGTTTTCTCTGCCCTGTTTTTCGGTTGTTAGTTTCACGGGCCTCTCTATTCACCGCAAATACGGCAAAAACAGAGCTACAAAACCAGCTTAAACATCAGCTAATTGAGTACTTGCCTCGGGCTCCTACTTGTTTCCAATTAACACGGCTGCTGCTTCGATTTCTGCACAAAATTAGCACAAAAAATCTTCGCTAAACGCCAAATCCCAAAACTCGATTCCAGTGTGACTGCACCGCGAACGTTACAAAATACCATTGGGCTCTGCAAAAGAAACTGGAAGAAACTAGGAATCAGTGATGCCACAATGGCTTATTGTAAATTGGTTGAAAAAATAGATGACGAAAAAACGTAATGAACTTATGTTTAAATTTTAACAATGCTATTAACATTTTTCTTGTTGAATTTTCTTTTGGTAGGTTCCATTAAATTGTTTACAAAAATGAAACAGGACAACCACTAAGGTACTGATAAGCCACTTCAGTTTTAAAATAGCTACAAAATAGCTAGAAGAAGCAGCACTCAAAACAAGGTCTACACTTTAGCCCAGACTCAAACCGTCGTAAAGAACACTAATAACGTAACGTAAGCACACTACGCTTTTAGATTATGTTATCCCTCTCGCACGCTGCAGCATTATATGCCGCCCCGCTCGCACTTATTAGTACTCAATTTGCTTAGCATTTTTGCGCAGCGTTCGCATTGCTAAAGGCTCCCAAAAATGCAGTTTCCCCCGACTCACCTGGCTTCGCAAGTGGCCGCAGACTAGGCCAATAGCATCTCGATTCGCCGGCGTTGTTCAGCTGCCGCAAATGCAGCTGAAACGAGCAAAAAACACGCGCACAACGAAAATCCGCAAGTGGAAAAAACTGCTACGGAAAAAGCAACTCTGCTAGCGAGCAGTGTTGCAAGGCGACGGACGCAAACAGCTGATTGGCTAGTGTTGTTGGGCGATCGGATTTGGTGACTTACAGCACTAGTGGCGTTTTGGCGCAATTTTAGGTTTTGGAGGGAAACTGCATCTAGTGAAAAATCGTGGCCAGTTGTAATTTGAGCAGTGCGCTGGCACGACGTGGTGACCGATAAAAGATTTAACAAGAACAGTGATTAATAGTCAGACGTGCCCATTTGCCAACTAAGCAAAGGGTGCTAAAAAACCATATTGCAAACTGCATCTTCAATTAGGCATAAATAAACACAAAAAACAATGGCCCAGCCATCTGTAGCTGCATTTTTCACCAACCGCAAACGCGCCGCTTTGGATGATGCTACCGCTATCAAGAACAGGGTAAGAAATCCGGCCCAGAAACGTGGACAGATACAAAAGTATCTGCAAGTGCCCTTTGCCAGTGCAGCCATCTAAGAATTAGCTTTTATTTTGCAGCGTTTGGCGGAACCCGCCGAAAGTGCCTCTCCCGCTCCCTCACAACAGCCCGCCGGCGACCAGGATGCGGACTTGGACACCCTGAAGGCGGCGGCCAGCGGCATGCGCACCCGATCCGGACGCACTGCCCGCTTGATCGTCACCGCCATCCAGGAGAGCAAAAATAAAAGGACCCCAGGTGGCACAAAAATGGATGCCAACATCAAGCAGCCGAAGCTGGTGCAGTTCATCAAGAAGGGCACTCTATCGCCCAGGAAACAGGCACAGTCCAGCAAGTTGGACGAGGAGGAGCTGCAGCAGTCGTCGACCATCAGTGAGCTGACCCCCAAGTTGAACTTCACCATAACCAACCAGCAGAATGCGGATAATGTGCAGCGCGGCCTGCGCACGCCCACCAAACAGATCCTCAAGCACGCCTCGCCCATTAAGGCCAGCGGAGTGGATCTGCGCCGCCAGCTCACCTTCGATGAAGTCAAGACCAAGGTCTCGAGGAGCGCCAAGCTGCAGGAGCTCAAGGCGGTGCTGGCCAGGAAGGCGGCCCTCGAGCAGAAGCGCAAGGAGCAGGAGGAGCGCAACCGGAAACTCCGAGAGGCTGGCCCCTCCCCCTCGAAGTCCAAGATGAGCGTGCAGCTCAAGGAGTTCGACACCATCGAACTGGAGGTGCTAACAAGGTGAGCTAAAATAATATATTTTATATCACCTAAGAGTTGATTATTTTGATTTATATCTTGTATAATGTTCAAAACCCTGGGCTTCCCCTTTTCTGTTTACTTATTGAAAGTATTTTATATATCCTGTACAATACTTATTATCCTGGTTTTTACGAGAGAATTTTATGGCTTCTTATATATATTGCCATATTCCTACCTTATAAAATAGGAGCATTTCAAAATTATCCTGTATAATACTTGTATCTCACTATCGACATATTGCTTAAAATGATCTTATTAATCATAAACTTTTGATAATTCTAAGAAAAAAAAGAATAGTAAGTAGTTGCTTGAGCCTGGTACTACATGATATTAGTCGTGATTACATGATGATAGCTAAAATAAGATAATGCAATAATTTTTTTTTAATTCGTCATATATATTTAACTTGAGGGAATCCTGAATTTAGTGAATGTAATGCCATCAACATCCTACTTAACATCCTGCATTAGAATAATTAAATCTTGAACCAAGGTAGCTCCATTACAAAGCTCAAGATATGTGCCTGCCACAACAATTTCGATTTGGCTGGCTGGTGGCCTAGAATCGGCATAAACAAACCACGGAGTGTGGAGTGTGGACAATGAAAAAAAACCGGGTAACATCATTTAGCGAAAGGCCAGCAGTTGCTGCCGTGCAGTTCTGCTGCAATCGAGGTCGCTCTCCGGGTCTCCGGGTTATTCAAGCGCTCGACTGCTGAAGTTGCATATTTTCCGCCCAAGACTTAAGTAGTCACCGATGGCTTGGCTTTGGCTTTGGCTATATAGCTATTCTTGTACGAGTACGAGAAATTGCTGCTGATTCGTGACGTCTGTACAACATGCATAAATACTCGACTATCTGGCTGACCCTCCCCATGCGACGCTGTGTGTGTATCGCTATGTGCTATATGTTTACCCTTCGCAGACGTTACAATCTAGCCTGACCTTCCCTTTGAAAATGCTTACTTTCCGCCCACATTCGGGGGTTGCTCTCTCTCTCCCTCGGGCAAATAAGGATCTTAACTGCTGTGCTGCACGGGAATGCGAGTCACCATCGGGATATGTATGTGTTTTGTTTGGGTGTGCCGCTCAGGTAGCAACCTTTTTTCGTAACGGTTTTCTTGAAGAAAGGTTTCCAGGACCAAATAGGAACTATTTTCGAATAGGAACAGCCAGGCGAATTCCCTTTTCCTATGCCAAACCAGTTTTATTGGTACAGGAATTTATGTTTGTTTTGATTTTGCATCTATGGCTTTAGAATTTCTATAGCTAAGATTTAACAAATGACCTAAAATAAACTTTTAATCATATTTGCAATTTGTCCATAGAAGTAATCACCGCTCTGACCCTCGATGATTAAGTAGTTTGTGGACGGCCCCTAAATAAATATGTTTGTTAATGGGCTAACTAACTATTTATTTTCCTATGACTTATTATCTGAAAATGAGATACTCAATCTCAAAACATGTAACCTAAAATCTATTGATATAATATCATAAGATAATAGGAAAATTTCTTAATTTACTAACAAATAATTAAATGTATTATAATTTAATTATTATATTGAATATTATGAGCATTGCTCTATAAAACGAAGTAGTATTAAAATTAAAAAACAACAGGTTTAAAATTAAATGCATCAGATCACTAACGATTTCCCCTATTTCTCTCTTTTAGCCCCCTCAAGACCTTCAAGACACCCACAAAACTACCTCCTCCCACCCCGGACAAACATGAGCTCATGTCGCCGCGTCACACTGACGTCTCCAAGCGTCTGCTCTACAGTCCGGTCAAGAATGGATCACCCGTCAAGCTGGTGGAGGTGCCAGCATACAAGCGATACGCCAATCTGGTGGAGGGATCGCGCGCCGGACAATTGCCATTGCCGTACAAATACCGCCACTTGCTGGACGTGTTCAAGGGACTCGATTCCGTGGTGGCCATGTTCCACAACCGCAAAGAGACCATCACCTACAAGAAGCTGAAGCCGGCGGTGCAGCGCATGCTGCGCAGGAACTTCACGGAGTCCCATTTGGCTCAGATCAGGCACGTCTATCCGGAGGCCTTCATCTTCAGCCAGATGAAGACGCGCAACTTTGGATCCGTATCCAAGGCGGACTATTTCCAACTGGTCATCAGTCCTAATGTGGAACCGCTGCCCGAGCAGGAGCAATCGGAGAAACCACAGCGCTTCGGCAAGATCAACGAGGACGATGTGCTCGCGTCGGCCCAGTCGACGTCCATGAATCCACACGTCATGACGGCTCGCATGCATCGCTTCCAGAGCCTTCTGCTCGATCGGGTGATGCGGGCACATAACCAGTTCTTGCGCTCCCAGGATCCACCGATCATTATCGATAAGGCACTGACCCGCTGGCATCCGCAGTTCGATCTGGAGAGCTGCCCGGAGGTGGAAATGGCCGCGCTGCCACAGCCCCCGAATGTGGAGAAGTACTCCTCGGCCAAGGACATTCTGTCCACGGCTAGGAATCTTTTTAACTGCGCAACGCCCATGGAGCGAGCCATGGATCGCTATGAGGCCAAGTTGGAGGCGGATAAGCAGGCAGCTGAAGACAACAAAAAGACAGAGGAACAGCCGCCAAGAGTGGCCACCAAGACAAGTACTGGAACTCAAGCCATTGAGGAGGTGCCTGGAAATTCAGGAGTTTCAGAAAAGCCAACTTCAACTGAAACCACCGACCAAACAGCAACTGCAAAGCCAACGGTGAAGGAGTGCACTGCCCCAGATGCTGGCTCCAATTTGCTGAAGGGACTGCCCAAGTCGCTGATCGAGAAGATTCGGGCCAAGCAGGCAGCCAAGGCTCTGGAGGCAATGACCCGGCGACCCTCGCAGGATCAGGAGGCCACCAAGTACTCACGTTTGCCGGAACTGGCCAGGCACCTGCGAAATGTTTTCGTCACCGAACGGAAAGGAGTGCTCACCCTGGAAGTAATCATCAAGAAGATCCAGAACAGCTTCCGGGCCAACCTTACACCGCAGGAAATCGAGGCGCACCTTAAGCTCCTGGCCAAGGAGCTGCCCAGCTGGGCATCCTTCCATGAAGTGCGCAAGACCATGTACCTAAAGGTGGCCAAGGACATGGACATGAACAAGATCATCGAGAAGCTGGAGAGTGTGGCGAACGCGAAGAGCAATTAATTCGGATACACGGAAACGCAACCAGGACGCGGGACCCCGTCGAGCAATGACCCTGTGGCTTCATCCAGCTATATCTTTAAGAACTTAATTAACTAGCTAGCCAATACTTTACAAATTAACCAGATTATGCTAAGCTCTTTTTGTTCCCATTATTATGACACTTCCAAATCTATCAAGCACCTTGACAACCAGGATCGGATTCATCACATTTACCCAAGCAATCATTATAACTATACTATTTGGACCAAGCGTTTATACATTTATATTTTGTAGTTTTAAGATCATTTTTCATGTTGTACCACGTTGAATAAATAAATATTTTTGCTGAAAAATAAGATATTTTTAAAGTTAATTGAGAGTTGGAATATGCAGGGAAATCGACCTCGAAATAAAATCTATTTTTTTAGGATTATGTTTTAATTTTTAAATGGGATTTTAGATTACATTTTTTAACTCGATTGTAATTTTATGTCTTAAATTTTACATAATTAATTACACAACGCCCTATAGCAATATTCGACATAAGTTTATTCTACATTTATCTTACCTTACGTTGCAACTAGTTCTTGTTTGGAACTTGTTCCCAAGAGTGTTTGTATCTGGTCACACTTAATCTTAAAACGCGCCACAATCTTTATAAAAGATTGATTTTGTTTATTTATTTAAAAACCATGGACGAAAGCGATCAAATAGTGGATAAGGGTGATGACGCGGAGCTCCCACCACCCACTACCGCGATTTCGGGTCAAATAAAAGCTATTGCCAAGGACACAGTTCACAAAATCTGCTCAGGACAGGTAAACATTATGTTTTTAGTTTGTATATGTTTGTTGATCTTTGTTTTTAACTATTCCAGGTGGTTCTCAGTTTGGCAGTGGCGGTTAAAGAGCTGGTGGAGAACTCCATAGATGCGGGTGCCACTCTGGTGGAGATCAAGCTAAAGGATCAGGGATTGCAAGGTGTGGAGGTCAGCGATAATGGCAGTGGCGTGGAGGAAGTGAATCTGGAGGGCATGAGTAAGTTCTATGATCTTTATAATGCAAGAAAAGATTGGTTATCCTACCTCCTACAGCTGCCAAGTACCACACATCAAAGATAAGGGAATTCGTGGACCTTTTAGGCGTGGAAACTTTTGGGTTCCGTGGCGAAGCTTTAAGTTCACTTTGTGCCTTGTCTGATATGGTTATCCAAACACGGCACGAGTCCACTGAAGTGGGTGAGTCCTAGACAAGGTATTTCTTACCCTTCAGCCCACTAAAAATAGCTCCACATTCCAGGCATTAAGGTGGAGCTCGACCACGATGGCAGGATCAAGAAGCGTTCTCCGTGTGCTCGTGCAGTGGGCACCACTGTAACTCTGGCCAATCTGTTTGCCACTCTGCCCGTTCGACGCCGTGACTTCACCCGTAATATCAAGAAAGAGTTCACCAAAATGTGCCAGATCCTGCAGGCCTACTGTCTAGTCACCAAGGGAGTTCGCATCCTGTGCAGCAATCAAACTCCCAAAGGCGCCAAAACAGTAGTGCTCCAGACGCATGGAAACCAGGAAGTCTTAGCCAATATATCAGCTATATTTGGAGCACGCCAGGCGGCTGATCTGGTGCCCCTGAAGTCGCCGTTCGAGCAGGGTCAGCTGAGCGAGGCGGGATTGCGGGCCGATCTCGAATCCACTGCAGATGCAGCCGATACCACTTGCCCACAAATCAGCTCCGAGGATGTGGAGCGGCTTAACCAAGCCGACTTTCAACTGGAGGGATTCATTTCCAGCTGTCGACATGGCGCTGGCCGCTCTAGCAGAGATCGTCAATACTTCTTCGTCAATTCAAGGCCCTGTGATCCTAAAAATGTAAGACAAAACTATCTTAGGATTTTTTTATAAAATAAAATGAAACCATTCCAGATAGCCAAGGTCATGAACGAGGTGTACCATCGCTATAATGTTCAGCAGCAGCCATTTATATACCTCAATATTGTCACCGCTCGTTCTGATGTGGATGTGAATCTTACGCCCGACAAACGCCAGTTGCTGATCAACAACGAGCGGATTCTACTGCTGGCGCTGAAAAAATCTCTATTGGACACTTTTGGCCAGACTCCAGCTACATTTCAAATGCAAAACACCACCATTGTGAGCATGCTGGAGCCTAAACCGAAGCAGGAGAAAACCGAATCCCCTAAAGAACTGGGCAATGAAGATAAGAACGAGGAAGGCGACGATGAAGATGTTCCTATTAGCTCCTCGCAGAGATTTATGGATGTGCTTACCCAGTGGCGACGGACTGGTGATACGAAAGGTACAGCACCTTCAGTTCCTGTCAAGCGCCGCTGCAGTGAAACTGAAGAGTTGGCCACTCGCTCTATGAAAATGCAGAAGATTCATAATTTTCTCAGTCAAGAGTCGCCGAAAGAACAGAACTCCAAATGCGAATCGGAATCTGAAGGAGCAAGTGATAATGAAAAGATAAAGGAGAACAAGGAACAGGGCTCCCTTGACGATAGTTTCTTGAATCTTAAAGAAATGGCTAAGGAGTCAGAAGGTAAGAACGCCTTAAATAATCCATAATCTTGTAATTAATGTAAATTCCTTGCAGCCTATGATCTTTTGATGAAACCAGCCAAAGAAGCTCGCATTGATTGCAAGGTTCTAACGCCAGTTAAAAGCCGTCGTAGTATTGCTGAATTTAAGCCAGAAACAAAAGCAGCCAAACAGGAGACAATTCCAGAATCTCACCCAGAACCACCCAGCTTATCTCAGTTATCCGAAGAAACCGATATTGGCAGCGAGGATGATGATCACATTGAGCTACCCACTCGTATAGAGTTTGATGAAGAGGTGGAAGAAGGGCCGCCGGAAAATTTTTCAAACGGAGAACTGCGCACCACGCTGGATGAGATTGCGTCCTCTTTAAAGGCCCAGGAGCAGCAGCAGCGGGATCGCAGGGCACGTGCCAAGCTGCAGCGTCTACGTTTCAAGACCGAAATTAATCCGAACCAGAACAGCAACGCGGAGGCCGAGTTGCAGCGGGAGATCAGAAAGGAGGACTTTGCCCGCATGGACATCATAGGACAGTTTAACCTGGGCTTTATCATAGTCAAACTGGAGGACGATCTTTTTATTGTGGATCAGCATGCCACCGATGAAAAATACAACTTTGAGACGCTGCAGCGCTCCACTCAGTTGGAGTATCAGCGCTTGACAGTGCCCCAAAATCTCGAATTGACGGCTGTTAACGAAATGGTGCTTATAGACCACCTGTCTGTGTTCGAAAAGAACGGCTTCAAGTTTGAGATTAATTACGAGGGTACGCTTGAGATTTATATAAAGTTTCTTTACTGAAAATTTCTTCACTTGCAGCTCCTGCCACAAAAAAGGTACAATTGCTGGGCAAGCCACATAGCAAACGATGGGAATTCGGCAAGGAGGACATAGATGAGCTTATTTTCATGCTGCAGGATGCACCTGAAGGCACGATTTGTCGTCCATCTAGGGTACGAGCTATGTTTGCCTCCCGAGCCTGCCGGAAATCTGTCATGATTGGCACTGCCCTAAACAGGACCACCACTATGAGGAGACTTATCACACAAATGGGAGAAATCGACCAGCCTTGGGTATGTAGAAAAATGTGATTTTAAAAATAAGAAAATGTTTAAACAAAAATGTATCTATCAGAATTGTCCACATGGACGTCCCACCATGCGCCATCTCATTAATATAACAATGTTAATGGACAACGACGAAGATGAGGAGGAGACTACTGAAGTCCAACAAAAGTCAGAATGAGTGTCAGATTCAGATAGCTTACAGACCAAAGCATAAAATGCATAATTAATTATTGTTGCGGTTTTTATTTTATTTAACTTTTCTTTTGAGCCACTAAGTATACGTCATTGTTCTGTAAATGCTTACTTGATTAACGATTAAACGACAGGATCAGACTTACAACTAGAGACAAATACAAAGGTTATCACTTGAGTATGTCTAACAAGCTACTCGTTTTGTTGTTTTGTTTAATAACTATTACTAGATCGTACACTAAATATACATATACGGGTACGTTTTATATATAATATTTGAGAGGCTACATACTTTCGGGTATACGTGTGCTATGGCTTAGTTTTGATTACTAAATGCTGCTCATCTTTAGTGACTATTCGTAACTAGAGTCGGCTGAGAAATTCAACGATTTGGCAAACAGTTTACAAGTCCCGCATTCGAATTCAAACGTTTGTCGGTTGTCTTTCGTAATTGGCCATAACTTATTCTATATATATTTTGGCCTACTGCCCCCGATGCACTCGTATCTTACAGCTGTCGTATCGTACACAAACAGTTTCTCCTCAATCGTAAAACTAGAGTTTAGTGTTTAAAACTATAAGTTTGCTAAGCCACAAGTATAATTAATCGCTACATTCTTCCTGTTTAGTGTATAAAATGCATGGCACCCATAGGGAACAGAGTTCGTTGAGCAAGTTACCTTAGAACACAACACTACAGTAACTTAGTGACTATGACTACAGCTACACTTTGATTCAATATTTTCGTCAATTCGATTCCAATTTTCCAGATTTCGTTTCGTTTTTCGTTCGCGTCGTTCATACATTTTGTAAATAAAAGGCAACTCATGAACATTTTTGTTTTCAACCACAAGGGACCAAGGGCCTCACGCTGATTTTCCCATCTCACGTTAACAAACTTTGCAGGTGGTTCAGTTCTTAGGTGTTATATATGTTTGTTGGATAAGTTATCTTTGGAAATAAATAGTGATTTGTCACTGAAAACGGGGTGAAGACAGGTAAAACTGGGAAAAACTTTTAAAAACTCAACAGAGAAAATCAACGCTTAGTGTGTTAGTTTAAATACCTCCTGATTTCGTTTTCTATTCTTATGGAGTTTGGCGAAAGTGGAATTCCCAAAAGATAACTTTCATTAAAGCTTTTTCTCTTAGTCTCTGAAATACTTAAAAAAACATGTTCCTCTTCCGCCAAAATTCTTTTAAATGGAGCTGCGAAACAGGATCGATTTTAGTCCTTTGTTTTAGATCCACAGCGGACCAATGGTTTCCACTATGATGTCCAGCACATCCTGACGCCCCATCTCCTTCAGCGTCAGCAGAAGCGCCATTATCGTGTGCGAAACTGAGTTGGAACTATTACCGGGGCAGCTATTCGCCCGACACTCCCACAGATTCAGGATCTGTTCGGTGGGCGAGGCCTTGGTGGCAAAGTAGGCGATATACCGGTCCGTATTCAGCTTCTTGGCCAGCAATCGCCAGTCCCGCTCGTCTGCCCGCGGGGGATCCAAGGCGGCACAGATCAGACGCTTGGTGGCATGCGGCAGCTGGACAAAATCCATCACACAGCTCTCGTTCACATAGTTGCCCTGGCGGTCAATGGAGATGGTTGTGTTCGTCGTGGAGGCCAGCTCCTCCGCCGAGCCGCTCATCGAGTGGGCTGGAATGTTGAAGGTATAGTAGTCATCCTCGCTCCCCTGCCCGAAATCTACGCAGAGGGTGTTCTGATCCTGTCTCCTCAGGCTAAACTCGCAGTGCAGGATGGAGTTGTTGCTGAGGATGTGCTGGTAGGGTATGGCATGTTCGTAGGGAGCTGCTGCCTCCACATCCGCGCTTCTCACCCGGATGTTGAGATTCCGGCTGTTCAGCGTGAAGGCAAACACCTGGCTCTCGCCGAGGAAGCTGCCGCCCAGCTTGGCCTCCACATTGGCGCAGATATCCCGGCTATTGGGAAAGTCCTTGACCACGTAGATCCGCAAACTGCAGTTGGCGCTGCTGGGTGGGGTATGTTGACTAAACGCCAACAGCTTCATCTTGATCGAGGGCTGCTGAATCCTAGGTTCCGCCACCACGGTGAAGTGGCCCAGTTGCTCCGTCATGATGAACACATGCGTCGCCTCCAGCTGCACGAACATGGGTGTGTTTATGGTCTCCTCGCCGACGGATACGGCCCGCCTCCAATTGACACTCAGTTCGTCGTGTTCGCTGTCAGCATGGTAGATGTGCACATGCCACTGCTCCGGAGCCACCAGGCAGTGGGGAATCTTCAGGATCACCGGCTTCACGAAGCTGTAGTTTCGTGGGGCACTGTGCACCACACTGCTGCACAGGATGGAGCTTTCGGTGGCACAGGACACACGACTGCACTCGTCACTCAACAGGAGCAGAGATACGTGCTTCTTTAGATGCTTTCCTATGGCGTGTTCCGGCACGAAGAGCAGGAGTTCTCCACCGTAGAGGCGCAGCTGTCCTCCGGCGCTTCCCAGGAGCTCGTAACAACTGCTCTTCGAGGCGTTCAGTATGGACAGCTTGCCGTTCATATCGAAGGTGGAGTTGGCTGTTCAAGAAAAGGATATGTAATTCATATTTAGCTGACTTTTATCAAGTTTACTTACAGGTATCTGCGGTGGAGGATTCCCCCGTTTCGGATAAGTAATCCACGCTCAGATGGTCTATGGGATTGGTGTAACTGAAAGCAAGAAAAATCCAATTTTAATTTAAAGTTAAGGGTTTTCGGTAAACAAGGGAAGATTAAAAAGTTTATGTCTACACATTGTTAAAATACAGCAAAAAGGAGTATGGTGGAAATAACTTCTCTGTAAGTACTCAATATCCGCGACAAGAATATTAAAAAGCTCATAACTATACGCGGTCTTAGGCGAATTTTAATGACTGATGAGTCATATAAAAATGAAAGCCCCTTGTGCTTGACAAGACTTTTAATTTAAGAACACAGAACGAGGAATATTTAAAGATTTTATGAGTTAATATTTAAGTTCCCTTCAAATAGAAGCAATAAAACTTAGGACTTATTAAGATCGAAGTTAGTCTTCAAAAATTAAAGCGGTCCAAAGTTTATGTCGAAAATGTATTGTATTTATGTAAGTACTCTAACCAATTTATGACAAATATCTGAAAAAGGGTTACCATAGGAAAAGATCTATCAGAAAACTAATAATATTTAAGCATCTTTTCCAGTAAAAGTGTTGATATTTAAAGAACTCCTTTCAAATCGTAGATAATCCGTAAATATTAAAATGTTGCCGGGCTTATTTGCTAGTTATAAAGTTTATGGCCAGAGTATTTACAGCGTATTGTACCCAAATCAAGACTCATGAGTATCCAAAGGATAAAAAGGACATATAAAAGGGCAAACTAATAACATTTATGGCTTATTTGTACACTTACTTGGCGGACAGATTGGGCACATCGTAGTGGTGCTCCGTGACGCCTCCACAACCGATGCCCATGCCCATGATGTGCTCGCCGGGCAAATAACGATGTCCGGGATTGACGTAATCGTATCCCATGTTGTTGGCCTCGATGTGCATGCGCATCTCCTTCTTTTCCACAACGCCGGGCATATAATCCGCGTCCATTACTGCAAACGGAGTCGAAATACAAACGGTCAATTGCTGGCGGCGAACGCAACAGCACAAGGACGCAGCGGGAGTCCTTTCAACTCACCTGAGCGGGCCATGTTGTAGTGGGGATTGGTGCGGATGCCACGGCGGGCGCAGCAGATGAGCGCCGTCCCAAAGGCGAAACACACCGCGGTTATGAAGGCCAGTCCCAGATAGAGGGTCCAATCGAAATCTGCAATGGCGAAACGATGCGCACTCATATTAAACTGCTGAATCGGCTGATTATACCCTGTAATCTCACGCAATGGAAGGTGTCTTCGCACTTTCTTTGTTAATTTATTTTAAATCAGGTTCTTTTTAATAAATGTAAGACAGAAAACTATGGCTCCTATTGCTTGTTAAAATTAGTTCTTTATGAAATTATGACTTGTATTTCAAGCACATATTAAATAGCCTATGTTCTTTAATTCATGTCGTTTTATATAGTTGCTTTAAAAATATTACTGTTCTTTGCCAACAAAATATATTCATTCAAATAATGATATCTTTTTGATTTCATTTGATTTATTTTTTCACTTGCAACTACATATTTCCCTTTCTTCCTATGATAGGGACTTAACCACTGGGTATTCCCCAGCTTATCATTGAAAAGGGTCCTTCAAAATCCGTTCACCTTCAACAGAACTGAATGGCAATAAAGCCAGCCTGCCTGCAATTCCAGCCTGCGAGCCAAGATGCTGCCAACGCCACCCCATTCCAATTGCCAATCTTTGTGTGTTTGGGCATTAAAAAAAAGGAGGAAACCATGAGATTTCTGCGTAAATCCGCCACCCTCATGCTTTTCAGGATGCCTGCCAAGCGAAATCCACACATTCATGGACGTTGAGTCAACGTCAACCCGAAACCAAAACCAAAAACGAACCGAACCGAACTGAACTGAACTGAACCAAACCGAACTGAACTTTTCCATAACCAAACAGGCATCCTCTCTCACCCATTGTCATCAATCCCGAGCAGCCATGCGTATCCGTATCTGGCGGAGCAGAGCAGTGTATGTCTGTATTTAATGTTTTATGTTTGTATGCTCATCCCCAGTCCAGCTCCGTCTATTTCGCATTATTATTCGCCGGCGGCCCCCCGTCGCCAGCAGTCAGTTCCCCGACATCCCACACCCCACAATCCATTCCCCATCTGGATGCCCATCTCCATGCCCATCTCCATACCCATGGAATCCTCCCACCCATCGGACGCCCATTGTTGCGCTGGCTGTTTCCGTTGCTGTGATTGTTGTCGTCATTGTTGCTGGCGCTGGCGGTGACTGGTTGGCCAAAAAGGAATCGCTGCAGCGCAAGGAATTACTCTGTATATATTATGATTATTATGCCGTAGTATCCCCGTATAGTCGTACAGTCGGTAGAGCAGGGCTAGAAGTGGGTGGGCGGACGCATTATACAATGTATGAAATGAGCAATTATATTCGCTGTAAATCAGCGGCAGCATCGGAAACAGCAGTAGAAGTAGAAGTTGAAGTCCCAAGCAGCAGCAGCAGCATCAGCATCCCCAACTGGGATACTCCAAGGATCTTGGATCTCAGGGCTTTCGTTTTCCATTCGCTTTTGTGCATTTTGCATGCTGGTTTTTTACTTTTCTGTTTTTTTTCTTTTTTTTTCCTCCTGCACGGGACATCAAAAGGGGATTCGTCTCCTTGGCCTGACAAATACGCTTTTAATATCAGATGGTTGAGTACGAGCTGCTGACAATGGGCCATGATGAAGCCGCAGGTATCGGTGGCCCAAGGAATTTGTTCCGGATTGGTTGAGCTTTACCGAATCGTAATAAAATCGAAAATAAGCTGCACAGTGTCGCTCTTCGTAAACTTTTCAGCAGGCAATCAAATAAAAGACAAACCTGCCAAAAACCCCAGGCATATCGGAAGGCTGCAGCAAGTCCTTGTACCCTGATCCTTTCAATTACACACTGTGACAGCCATCTAATTGATCCCCATGGACCGCACAAAACTATGTTTGAGTTGGGTCAATCGCACAAGTTTACCTCCCTCGTTTCCCCACCTCCCACACATTGAAAATCGAATCGCAAACAGCAACAATGACACGGGAAAAGCCCGGAATTGGGGTGGCAAATGGGGCAGGGTGCGGATTCTGATGCTGATGCTGCTGTCTTTGCCGCACGCCTAATTATCTGGCAAAGCACATAAACCCTCAGCAGACTTGTGTGGGACCCCCACTTAAATCTCAATTCCAAGTGCTGCTGCGATTGATTTGCGACGGACCCTTCTTCGATTGGGTTTTGTATTGGAATGGGGATTGGGATTGGGTTGGGGAATGGGATTGGGATTGGGAGTCGGAAGTTAAGAGTTTAGACTTGGGGGGGTTTTTGGGGTGAACTGTCCTTGCCATGCTTTCAATACTTTCTATACTGCCAGATATAAATAAGCTCGTGGTCGTGCACAAACAAATGCACTTGGTTAATTTCCCATTGTGACAATCAGCGTTGAGTGCTCGGCTTTTGTGTGAGGTTGAGGCATGGGTTTTTGATTCTGGCTTCTGGGTTCTGGGTTCTGTCCCTGCTGTTATTGTTGTCTAACTGTCTACTTTGTTGCTCCTGCCTGGCATTCATCCTTGTCATAAGCACAGACTGCGACTGCGACTGCGACTACTCACCATCCTTGCCAATCTGGCACTGTTCGCCGCGGCATTCGGCCGTTTGTATGTCTTTTCCGGCGCACAATGATTTGCCATATCCTGGGATATTGTCGGAACTCGAGCCAGTAGCTTCGCTGGGGCTTCCTCCGCCTCCGGTTCCCCCCGAGGCGATGAGGGCGGCCATGCCCACTCCGGAGCCGAGGAGCAGATCACCGGCTTCCTCCGCCTCGGAAATCTGAGTCTGCCCCGGAGTCAGGCACTTCCGGCGACGCACTTGAATGCACTCCGCGGAGCAGATGCTCCAGTCACTCCACGCCGACCAGCGGGCCACTGTAAATGGATGGGGAGGGCAAAAGCACAGGCAGTTTAGAAATCAAAAGTCATATTAACATGATTTAGCACACATTCCCGACAGCGGCACTCCCCGGGTCATATATCAAGATGGTCGGGGGCCATTCCATAACCAGGGACGTGGCTTTCCCCTCTTTCGTCCCCTCGATGCTGCTACACAATTACGGTCTAATAGATGGTCCGTGGGGAGAAATCGAAAGTTTGTTCCCACCATAAAATTAGTGGGTCTTCCTCCGTCCCTTATTCCTATTTGATTTTCTTTTTACCCCCAGCACTCCATTGGCGACGCCTCTGCTGATTTTTGGGGTTTGTGCGTGGGTGGGTGTGTAAAAGTGATTGTCATTTTAATGCTTTTCTATTTTCGCATTTTCTTTGCTATTTCAATTTCCCTGCTTTCTTTTTGGGGTGGAGAAAACGGAAAGTCCGAAAGCTAAACAAAAAGCCAAAACTGTTCATGGTGTGATGCATGCCAATGGCAGCTGAAATATATGTTCGACAGCAGTACACTGAGCCAAAATAGTTACAAAAGTAATTAATATTAATTAAAGAAAAAAATTAAATTTACTAAATACAAAGTAAATTGTATAGTATCCTTGTATTTCAAAATAAAACAAGAGTTTGCGAATAAGTGTATGTTCATGAATTGTTTAAAATTAAAATCAATATTATTAGGTTTATTCTGAGAGCTTTCAGAAAAGGATTTCATATAATTTATTCAAAAACAAGTTAGACCAATGACATTTATTACTTAATTACCAATTCCAGATGTAGTTTTTCCCTGAGTGTACACACATACTGATATAAATACATCGGCATTTGGCACTTCCTGTTTTGGAAACATAAAACCACCCCCAAAAAGGGCGCACAGAATTCCGGACTTGTCGCTAGCCATCATCACATTGCCAGGCATTTAGTTTCCCCCGCTACTCCGTCCGCATCCTGATCAACCCCCTCCCCAACCCCCACAACCCCCAGTCAATACCCATCCCTGGAAGTATCCTTTTCGACCCCGGCCAGACTGTTGCATGAATCAGAGAGCGTAAGTCGTGGTAAGTGATTTTTAAGTTGCTATCTGCCGCAGTGACGTCACCGTCGACCCCGCAGGAAAGTAAGTCACTTCAGTTAAAGTCAGTTAAAGAGTATGGAGTAGTTTTTTGGGGGAAGTCCCGAAACGAATGACGCCACGCTTGGTTGGATGCTGATGCCTCCGGTTCGCTTTAACACGATTGTTTATTGGATTGTTAAGGCCCCAGTGAATATGAGGGAACCCCAACTAAAAAATTTAACTGTCGACGGCTCGTTAAGCATTCAAGTTTAACTGCTCGAACACAATGTCGTATTGAATCCTTTTGGCCCCCAATTCCCCATCCCCTCCTGGGATGCGAAGCCTTTGAGGGAAATGCATATTGTCGGGCTTTCGGTTCAACTTACTGCGCTTACTCGACGAAATGTCAAATCCATCAGGGCTCACGATTTGAGTGTCCTCTGTTGTTGGCAGGCGACAGTGGCGACAGGACGACGGCGTAATCACAGGCGTTGGTGGGCGTGGCGGCAGGACCATAAGGTTGACACGGTTCCATGGGGATGAAAAGTCGGCAGATTGAAGGAGTCCGGACCAAAAAAAAAAAGAAAAACGAAAGCCAAGCGAAATTTAAAATTAATTTTATGACACACTTTTCATAGAAAAGAAATACCCCAGTCCACAATGGCATCCCCCTCTTGACGGCCGAAAGGCCCCCTTCTGGAGTGTATATATACCCATTCCCAGTCCCATTCCCAGTTCCACTCCCACTCCCATTCCCATTTGCCCCGCTTGTCTGTCAACAATTGCTCATTGCTGTGCCCGCTGTGCGCCTGGCCAAGTATCCTACGAAATCTCCGTGTGGGTGAGTATCTGGGCGAGCACTACAATACAATACAATGCAATACAATAAATTTACATGAATAAAAGTGAAGAGTCTCAAACACATGCCGCCCGTGCGTCTGTCAAAAAGAGCGCCCCATCTACCACCGTGCACCTCATTCCATATGAATCCATTCCAGATTTCATCCTCAGTCCTCAGTCCCAAGTCTCTGGTCTCTGGTCCCTGGTCCCTTCCCCCGGTTTCATTCCTTTGTCACCATTTAGTCGGTGGCACGCCGACGGCAGGCGTTCCCGCTCCTCTTCCCCATTCCCTTCCCTCTTCCCACTGCCAAAGTCGGCGGCCCAATCTATCCATCTATATACGCGTTCGCATGTGGAGATATCTGTCGTCGGTCCAAGGCACCGAATGCGTGTTTAAAATGAAATACTCAGCACTCACTCAAAAATGTATTATACCATTGTTCGCACCGGGTATGGTGACTATGCAGAGGGGTTGGTCTATATTTAGTACTAATACACATGGATTAAGTTATTATTCTTAAAAAAGGACATCGAGATGACAGACAAGAATAACTTAAAACTTTCCCGTAATTTGATTGACATATGAAAAAGGAATGACTCTTAACTTATATGTAAGAATAAGAACAATTTATATTAACTTTTTTCTATATCTGTAGTTAATGTTTTATATTCTCAACGTAACAAAACGTTATGTTATGCAAATCAAAAAAAATTGTTAGCAGAAATACCAAAATGAACAAATTTTATATTAATTTAATTGATTTTATTTTACCTCTTTAACTTTTTGTTATGAATTTCGATTTACTAATATATAAAGTTTTAACAAAAATCGCAAAACATAAACTCTAATAAAGGTTAGATTATACTCTAATGAAGCAAATATTGAAATAATCCACACAAATCCCGTACGCCGCAAATCAATTTCAATACCACTCTAATCATTTATGCAAATCCCTTCCCATTTGGATTATGATAATCACTGAAATCCTTAGAGTATGCCTAGTTCGCATTGACCCTTAAGCTTATCTTGTCTTTTTCCATTTTTATACCCGTTACTCGTAGAGTAAAAGGGTATATTGTATTCGTGCAAAAGTATGTAACAGCTAGAAGGAAGCGTTTCCGACCCTATAAAGTATATATATTCTTGATCAGGGTCACTAGCCGAGTCGATATAGCCATGTCCGTCTGTCCGTCTGTCCGTCTGTCCGTCTGTCCGTCTGTCTGTCCGTCTGTCTGTCTGTCTGTCCGTATGAACGCTGAGATCTCGGAAACTATAAAAGCTAGAAGATTGGCATTTTGCATGCAGATTCAAGGAGTTCCTACGCAGCGCAAGTTTGTTTCAAAAAGGTGCCACGCCCCCTTTAACGCCCACAATCGCTTATATACGATTTTAAAAATTTAAATATTTCGGAAAAGTAAAAATGGAGTTTTATTGTGTTTATCAATACCTATCGAAATGTAGAAGAAATTTTTCAAATCGGACCATTCGTTAAAAAGTTATGCGTGATCAAAGTTTCTATCTCCATCTCCCTCGCACTTCCTTTACCTGAGTAACGGGTATCTGATAGTCGGGGCACCCGACTATAGCGTTCTCTCTTGTTTTTTTGTGGAACGCCCCCTGAACTTTTGCGTTGTGCAGTGCTTTGTATTTTGGACTGTCCTTGCCACTCTGGCCCCCCCTCTCCCCTGGCGCCGACCATCCTCCCTGGTGTGAAAAATACGCGTTGTTCTCGACGCTCCAGGAGATGTATCGACAGAGTCAGCGGGGTGGACAAAGGGAATTCGGGAAACTGGGAAACTGGGATGTGCAGGTGGCGCCCAAGTTGGAATCCCGGCCGCAAATACCATTTAAATTGACAATTTTGCTGCTGCTTTACAGCTGCCTTTAAGCCTCCCCACATTCGCCCCAACCAGGAAACCCGTATAATGGGCGTGCTGGCCGCAATTCGTAGCGCCCACAATTTTGCGGATGACCGCAGGAACGTACCTGGACATGCGGCGCAATCGGGGGACTTCTGGATCTGGGGGCCCGGGCATTGGGCGCCCCCATTCAATGGCATTGGATTGTTACAGGTGCGCGAACGTTTCCGTCCTTGGCTGGGCTTTCCAGCACACTTGCACTCGCGCCACGGACTCCAGGTGCTCCAGCCACCATTGACTGTGGGATGAAATCAGAAATAAAATAATTAAGAGCGTTATCGACCAGGAACGCGACCATGACATTACCCGGTACTCTATTTAACGTGCTACACATTTATAAGAGCGACTTATCAAAGGGGTTTAAAAGGGGTTTAAGGATTTTTACATCTGTATACAATGTTTTACATCAATATATTTTTATTTCTAACAATTCCTTGTCAAAAAAAAATCCTTTCTAATAGTGATAAGAAAGGGCTGAATGATTTTTCCAACTGAATGCATTTTCATAACAGGTTACTTGAAGACTAATATATCAAACTTTGAACATCTTGAACACATCAGATTGCCTAAAAAGTTTTACGATGCCTTAATATCTCTTTTGTTAAGTGAGTCCAAATAACCTTATTTAATACTTATTTTATAAAGAACGAAACATTTGTTTTGGGTATTTTCACCCCCTAAGAGTACCTTGTAATAAAAAGAACTTTTAAATTCATGACCCTGCCCTGGAGCCCTTGAATACTGACCATAAACGATGAGCACGGCGGAATCGGAGACGCGTCTGCCGGCGATATTCTCGGCACTGCAGCTGTAGTTGGCCATGTGCTGCAGGGCCACCTGGCGAAAGGTGAGCGTGCCGGCCGAAACGCTGATCCCCGGCTCGGCGTCCGCCGTGATGACCGCGTTGTTCTTGTGCCAGGTGAGCTTCGGTTCCGGGAAACCGCCGGGTGGCTCGCAGCGCAGTTCCGCCCGACTGCCCAGCTCCAGGCGCAGCGAGGTGGGCGACTGGTTGAAGGACTTGCGAATATCTGTGGTGGTGAAAAAGACAGATGCAGGACACCGAAGTAGATATAGATTCGGATACCGATAGGGGAAAGCTAAGCGAGGGTCAGTTGTCGACAGGAAGCAACCCCTGGTTAAGGTGTGTTAACATTACATTATCACAAAACGAACACTTAAAACAACACACAACAAAAAAACTTGAAGAAAATATTTGAACACAAATTTCGTTTAATAGAATACAACTTTGTATCATTTGAATAGACCAAAGCGTTCGAATTTTAAATGATTTTATTGTCTTTATAAAGTTGTTTTTATAAAGATTTTATAAAGGATATTCAGATGAATTGTAAAATTATTAAGATTTAAGATTAAGATTTAGATAATATAAACTGAAAAGCAGCTGCACTAGTCACAAAACACTAATGAAATTTTCTTGCTAATGTCAGCAAATCTTCTGCATTTTAAAAATATATATTTTTATAAGATTTTCAGTCAAACCGTTGAAGTTTTACACTGAAGTTTTATTTTAGTGAAATTTTTTTAGTCTGTGTAATAGCCAACTCAAACTTGTTGTACTTGAATTTGGTAAGAAAGTATGTAAGCCATATATTTTTATCAGTGTACTCACAGGCATTGTGTACGGTGGCGGCCTGACTCTTGACCACGCCACGCGACGACCAGGCTTGGCACTCGCACTTGAAGGGTCCGTCGCCGAAGAACTCGTCCACCAGGTCGCGGTGGATGGTGGCGGTGACCTCCTCCATGTTGACCCCCGTGTGCGGGTCCACGTGGGTCTCGTGCGTGGAAGGCGGTGGTTGCGAACTGCCGCTGCACTTGAAGAACACCTGCAGCGAATGGGAGGCCTTGCACTTGAGTACCGCCGGCCGGTTCTTGACCACGAACACACTCTCCGGTTCGATGAGGAAAATGGGCAGGGTGTTGCTGGCCTCGCCGGGACTTAGTTTCCCGGAGTTGAACTCCTCCAGGAGTATTCCAGATCCCGCTGCCGCTCCCGATGATCCCGAGGAGGAGGATCCCTGCGGCGGCCTGGCATTCTCATCCTCGCTGCTATTGCCCAGCAGCTCCACGTTGTTCCGGTGCGACGCCGACTCCTCGGTGACCAGGGAGTTGGCAAAGGGGGCCAGCGCCGTCAGGGGGTCAATCGCATCCTCCTCCAGGGAGGCGGACAGACTGCCGTAGTCCAGCTGCGGCAACTCCCCGGAAACTGGCAGCGAGAGCAGCAGGATTACCTGCAGGTTAACCAGCAGGGCAATCACATTTCCGGCTTTATTAATCACCGCCATGCTTCGCTGCTGTCAGTTGGCCCGTCGTTCGTAGGAGGAGGTGTCTCCTTGTCCTGCGCTTCCTGTGCAACTGATGCACCTGCAGGGACACCTGCAATGCCAATAGTCGTTGCTGCTGCTGGCGATGTGGCGAGCTAGCTGAAGGAGCTGGCATTAGCATTAGCTGCACACTCGCTCCGTTGACGTGGTGAATACGATCTGGAAAGGCAGATAAGAAACGCCAGTTAGCTACCTTTACTTATTCGACCGGGCAATTTGCGCACTTGGCAATAAGGCGATTATTTACCAAGCGGTCTGTCAAGCCACGAAAGTGTCCATGGTTTGACTAAAGTGTTCATATCTTTGACGCACACGCTTAGCATTAACAAACTTATGGTCTTGGACTTGGATTTTTCTATTAGAGACGGCTTGATTATACTCTACTGGAATAGAACTACAGACTTTTTTATCGCTCCTATAAGAGCATATAAAAATATTTTAAATGACCACCAATCTGCATAAACTATTATTAAATTATTATTAAATATTTTTTGAGACCTCCAAGACCAATTTAAGGATATCTTACAACAGGAATAAACATTGAATTATCCGATATAATTCCTTTATTATTTATTAAACATAATATTTAGTAACTATCTCTAAACATGTTTAAAGTAATAAATAAAGTTTTTAACACAATTTAAAGTTCTGAATCATAAATGATCAACTATAATCAAACACAATTCAATTTCGGTTCCTCGAATTGTCTTTATGTTTAAATAGTTTTATTGGCCATAGAGATTTTAAATGAAAGTTCAATCAATCCTATGACTCAGTCTGTTTTCTTGGAGGCAGATGTTGGGCCAATAGGTCAATATAGAATTTCGACTGTATATGAGAAATTCTCAGCTAGACACCTGCCCTTTTATGACGTAAAACCCCTTCTGAAATCAAGAATAAAAGGTGTCAGTTTACGATCACATTCTCCAGAATCAACAATGCCTTAAGGGTGGCTAAAGGGTCTAATGGGAAACTCGAATAATAATGTAACAATACCCTTCCATTAAAGATGCTCACTTCATGGGCGAAACTATCTGAAATTGTATTCCCATGTTTAGATATCATTTCCTGCCCTAGGTAGGCCATACTTCAGTTCGCATCGATTCCAATCTACTGACAGGATCAATGGAAAATGAAAATGTATCGTCTGCACTTAGGGACACTTCCTGTCCTTTTGCAGCACAATCGATGAGTTGTCTCCATCAATCAGAGGGCCAATACTCCCCAACAACCAACGAATTTCCAAGTGTAGGGCAGCGTGGTCACAAGTTACAAAATTTTCCATTAGCCATGCAAGTCATGCGTCAGGTTCTACGAATCGTTGGTACCTAATCGAAATATTAATAACAGGTATAAGTATGCTCCGCCACACTGCAGTTCCACCGGTCACCTAGGCGGTTCGTTCAGGACGTGGTCTCCTCCACGGGCTGTGGGAAAAGCGCCTTTTGTCTTTTGTCAGAGTTATTATGTGGTCGGTGTTGAGTGGAGTGGTGGAGTGGAGTGGGAAGCGGAGAAATAGACGAGGCATGCCTGCACGAACACCGCGATAAGTCCGGCCCCCGTCTTTGAGCCCAACTTCGAGTTGGAGTTTATGCGTTTGTCTTTGTAATTATGTATTAATCATGCATAAGTTTAAACTCAAAGACTCCCCTCACACCGCTCAAACAAAATTTTATTGCCGACGACGTGGGCCATTAAAAGGCGCATCAAGTAAAAGTCGATATGTAAATTTTGCGGAAACGCTGATATGCGATAAGTGATTATGTTCAGAGGGACCATGCGCCACAGCTCACACAACTCAGCCAAATCAGAGGTACCCAGTAGCAGTCGTGACCACGAATCGTAATAAAATATCGGGTAATCAGAAGTTAAAGGGAAATAATACATTTGATGGGTCGTCATCATCGTTTCATTCGGCTTAAGCGCCTTTATGCGTAATTCAATTGGATTTACAGGGTGCTTGTGGACACTTGAGTGTCTGTCAATATTCTCCTTCGTGTGGCGATGGTAAATGGATGGTAAATGCTATATGCTATATTCCATATATGGTGTGTGGGCGGGCGGAGCTCTCATGTAACTGACCAGATTATAATAGTGTTCTTCCGACTCTATCCGCTTTGTTTTGTGTGTGCATTCAATTATAGATGTGGATATTGAAGCTCGTTTTGTTTTCGATTTGTCTAGACTTTTGTTTGACGAGGCCGAGATTGGGGCACATTGTGTGCGCCGGGCTGCTTAGCTAAATTACATTTCGGCTAAAGTAAATCGATATCGCCATCAGCGAAAATCGAACACTGATTTTCAGCTCATATAAACAAAGCTTATTTATTACTGCAGCTTCTCTCAGGAATAATGCTGAATTGAAGGCATATATTTACATGACAACGGAACAACTGAACTGATGGCGAGATTAATCAAAGTCTGGCACATAAAATACCCCCGATTCAATCGATTTGGAGCCTGCCTTATCGAAACAAGAACGTCAGTGATCGGGGCGGTGGGGTATTGTACATTACTTTTTAATAGATTTTTAATGAAGTGAAGTAGGCCAAATGGATTGTAAGAGGCGCTTATCAGCGACATTTCATTGTCTGCGGGTGTACTTTATAATCGAATGGGTTTTATTTATTGAATGCAAACTTGTCGTTGGCAAATAAAAAACATGCATTGATTTTGGCACGCAAGCATCCGGGGAACCTCCTACCACTTCCTCATCCTCGGAATGAATGACTGAATGACAAACTGTGGGACACACACGCACATGCACTGAGCAATAAAATGTTTTTGAAATTACTGAAAATATTATTATGTAATTCAATCCTTTTCAAAGAAGATAACACTGTTTTAAATAGGAGATAAGTTATACAGAATTAAGTGGTCCAAAAATGTTGGAATGGTGTTAACATTAGCCAGAGATTATCATTCGAAATAAGTAAAGTTAAATATAATTATAGCTGTGATAGTGATGTGATAAGTACTCAGCTCGTGTGAAATTATACACATCAGAGTTCAGAAGGGTTTTTAGCAGTGTCAACTTTCCAGCCAGGGTGGACAGAGGATTACTGCTGATGGTAGATGGAATTAAACAAATTGGAAAGCTTTAATTTATATTGATGTGGATTTTCGGAAAAATCTGAATTGTTTGGATGAAGTTATTATATATTTTAAAAAGTTTTGAAATTGGATGGCTACCGAACTTTGCAATTGGGTTTAAAACATTTTAGGGTATGGCCATTTCAATGTTATTTAAGTATAATCAGCTGAAAGCTGGAGAATGGATGTGCTAAATCAATAATAATACTGGAAAGTTTAGAGAAAAAACGAACTAAATTAAAAATCTATAAGTAAATTAGACTTCATATTCAGACTTATAAAACCAGACGGATTACTTGGCCAACAAAATTACCCTGTCAGCTTTTTAAGATTCCTTTTTTCGCTGTGCAGTCTTTGAGATTTATGGCAAGATACGCAAGTTGCGTGTGCATGTAATCATCCTATATTGTGAGCAAAAGACGCCACCGAAGTCCCGCTGAACTTTGATGATTTCCCAAGCTCTCGGATTTCGCGGAGGAGGAGGATAAAATTGTGTCGCCGGCACTTGCTTCCTAGGCAGCCAGCCTGAATGAATGGGAAATGCGAATGGAAGACTGCGTGGGATAATCGGCGTCGTATTCAATTTAATTTCACAACTATTGCGGAGTCTCAGCGAAGTGTAGAGGCGGAGAAGCCCTTCCTGTGCCGAATGAGAACTTCCAAGTGAACTCCAAGAACACAGATTCGGCTGGCATTCGGTGGATGAGGATACCGATGGGGGAATGGGGATTGGGATGAGTATGGGGATGTGAATGTGGATGGGGATGGGGATGGGGAACAATGCCAGAACACACAAAACAAGTGAGCATTCTATAAAATAATTGATGACTGACTGACTCAGTTGCTTGGCAGCAATAATTTTTATACTTCTGAAGCACTCGCACACACACTCTCGAGCACTAAAATCAAATGCCACTCGAAACGCTGCGCCAGTCGCTTTGGTGACTGCCCTGAAGTGGATCCATGGATGTGGATGTGGATGTGGATGTGGCTGCCGCAGATGCCGCTGCCTCAATTGCGTGTGACTTGTACTCCGGCGTTTCTTGCTACTCCTCGTTGTAGTTATGTTGTACAATCGCCGGAACATCTGTAGCACAAATGAAATCTTTAATGCCTAAGGGACCGTGCTGGTAACTTTGAGGCATCTGCATTTCACATGTTGCGCATTTTGCCCACACACTCACTCAGCAACTTGAGACCTTATAGAGGCGGCTATTGTGGATCTCAGCTCGCTTCGCGTTTTTTTTTCGGGCCACGCTTGTCTTGTAATCAAACAATTAAAGATGATTTTAATTAATCTATTTATAAAATCCTCCCCCATTGCCGCACAGCCGCCGAGCCGCCGTCATAACTGCTCAAAATTGAATGCGACGAGCGTCGCTTGATCGAACAACTCAACGGGGGATGCGTTGCGAGAGCACAACGACAACAAACATCTTTAAATTAATTAAGCGTAATTGTCGAGGAATTAGAAGTAGAAACAAAAGTTTCGAGCATGAGTTATGGGCCAGATACAGCTCATGTTACTACAAGATACACCAGATACAATCGCAGATGAAGTGTGGGAGGAGGGCCAGCATACTTGTGCCCGTCTGCATGCGATAAACAAATTATTTATGATTCCATCAGTAGTCTAAGTAGCACAAACTGAACAACTGATGACGGCCCTTATCATTTGTATCGTATTAGCAAAGTTCTAATGTGTCCGCTTCTAACAAATGATGCCCCTGGCCTAATTTATGTTGCCAAAAGTGGTGCCACATGATGCCAGCTGATGATAGCCAGAGAAAAACAGAAAAACAGTTGCCTACGCAACCTCCAAAGATGCAATGATAAGAGTCGGGCTTGTAGAAAGTTCTACCCTAGACTACCTAGGCATGTTAATTCCCTCTTGATTCTCACCATCATCGATCGGCTCGGTTCAATCCAACGATTTACGACGGTAAGCCCGGCTGCGCCCTTACTACCATCGGCTACCTACTTTCGGAACAAAGCCAGTTGCCGAAAGAAAATGAAAAGAGCCTATTCTTTCACTTCGATCGACATCTAATCCAGTGTTAAGTCGCGTCCCGGTCCCATGAACCCTGGAACCTATATGTAGGAACCCAGCCCGAACGACCTCTACATATGTTGTAGAACGCTGGAATGACAATTAATCACCGCAGGAGTCAAAGATGTTCATGCAACGTTCAACGTTCAACGTTCCCATGTCCCGAAAATCGAAAGCCGAGCCCTTGTTTGCCCATCGCCGGGAACAGCTGTATCTGTATCTACGACGGGGTTTGAGTTTCGATTACTGTGCTGTTGCACAACCCCTAAAATTATGGCTACTAGGCCGAGTGTGAGAACTCGTGAAGGGGTAAGAGTAAGAGCTGCGCGTAAATTGTTAAAAAGCAGAAACCAAAGTGTGAGTCCAATCATTACGTGCATTTGTCAAGGCCTGAGAATTGTTCCGAGTGTCGCTGCTGGTTGTTTGAATCCCATGCCACTGCTTACCATTCCAAAGTATAATACCATTCCATTTCGTCTGTCTGTCAGTCAGTCGGTACGTCAGGCAGTCAGTTAGGACGTTTCGACGTCCAAAGGGGATCATTATATGCCAATTGGCGATTGTTTGTTACCCACTCACCGACCCACCAACCCACCGATTGTCGCGGAGGGTTGGTAATTGCAATCCACATTTGAATTTACATTTGAATAACGGTTACAGGCCCAAATTATAACTGTAATTGCGGCATGTTGATCGCGGCATCCCGCTGGCCGGAGTTGCTATTAAAATTGTAGCTGCATCTTTTATCAATGAATTGAGTGCTGCACTCTCATGAGGGCCTCTCGACAGCCGCCCGACCACCCCCCTCCACCCCACTGTGTGACAGGAAAAACATAAATAAACATACTGAGAAAAATATAAATTTCCAAAACCGATCTAGAACTCGGTCATTCGGAAATAGACTTTTCCGCAACTGGAAAATTATTATTCGTTTTAATTTATAACGATTCCATGCTTGGGTAGGCTATTATTGTGTATTGTGGAAATTATTTGATATGATTTCAGAAAAGTGGATTAATAAATAACTCTTGACTTTGTATTTGTGCTATGGAAATTACGAAAATTACATTTTTTAAAATTGATCATAAATTATTTGCTTTATTATATTTAAATTTAAAAGTTATTATCTGCAAATATTAGGGGATCAAGGTTTAAGCGGTTTTGAAAGTACTGTCAAACTTCTCAATTACGACCTTTCTTATCTAATGATAAGCTCAAGAAAATCACAGCGATTTTAAGACCATGGATTTATCATTAACATATGTGAAGGTTGATGATAGAACCAATAATAAAGATTTTTAAACTAGAATTTATACAAGAAATCTCAATCATAAAAACGTTTTAAATATGCAGATTAAAGGTGCTCTATAATTTGATGTATTTTTTTCCTGTGCACTAACACACACCGTCGCACTCAAAGCAAATACACATGGCTAAGCGCAATCATAAAATACAAATAAAAATAAAAATACACGATGGCGTTCAAAAGGGCACGCTTTTCATAATAAACATTAGCGAGCGGCCCTTGGTTCGCCCTATAGGCACTGTCGTCCCGCACCCCTCCCCCGCGGTCACATGGTTCGAGGGTCGTCCGATCCGCTCCAGTCGGTTCCGTTTCCCTTGGTCCCCCTCCCACTCCCCCGCTAACGCTACTGGCTCGCTTGTTTGTTTGTGAATTGGTCGTCTTTAGTTACACTTGAATACGTTTTGTGTGTTGTCGCCGTAGTTGTAAAGTGTGTGTGTGGGTTATGGTTAGCTGGTCCTGGTCCTGGTCTTGTTCGGCACTTCACCTCCTACTCAATGCACTTTGCACCTTAAAATAGCATTGCAGTGGCATACTTAGCGGCGCAGGAAGCGACGACGGCCGACAACTGCAGTGCGCCCCTTTGTGTGTCCTGTTTTTATCCTGTCCGAGCCACTGGGGTTTCTTATTATAGTTAAGCATCGCTACTTACCCGGTGTCTCGCTTTTGTTGCTCCCGTTTCTGCAGTGCGACCAAAGGAGCGGGCTGTTGTCTTAGGAGCCAACATGTATCCAGATCCAGTTACATGTCCCCAGTCCCCTGGAATCCTTGCAGAGGCGGCTGTTGTGTGCGAGTGTGTGTTTGTGTGTGCTTAGGACATCTGTAACCTTATCGCATTTAGTTTACTTGTCTCCGCTTACACTCATTATGACAGAGCACTTCACTACGCTTTTCACTAGGCACCGAGAAGATATCCTGCTGGTATTGATACTATGGCACAAGGTAAGGTATCTCTATCCCGCATATATATATCGCCGTTCACACGATCTTGCACTGGGTTTTCAATACGCGCGCGCTCGAACATACGAAATTTCAAAAACAACCACTGCGTCGAGCCGGCGTGCGTCCGTTTACTTCGGCGATTCACGTTCGAATGAGACGTCGATTATTCGTGGCCAGAGCAAAAGGCAGCGACGACAGGGCCCTGCACTGAGCAAAAAAATTACCATCAAAGATTTAGTTGAATCTTATATTTTACATGTTGATATAACCAAAAACGCCTTCAACTATCATTTTATCTATCTCTTTTTTAATTGAACAAAATAAAGTTTCTTGATTCATTATATATTTTTAACAAATGTAGCTTAAATTCATAATATAAGGAATCTCTTTATTTTGACCTTAGATAAGGAACTGGGAAATCTAAATAAAGGAGTTGCTTTCGCAACCTACTTTAAAAATGTTTTCTTTTTAGTTTTCTGGCCCTATTTGTAATTCATGTTTGACTACAATAAATTTATTACAAAATAATAATAAAATTAAAATTAAATTTGTTATTATATTTATTATATTTTGTTATTTTTTTTTAAATTGATTTCTTTTCAAAGTGTAGTTGCGCTCTTTGATTCGGAGTGGCGCTCTCTCTTTCTCTCTCTTACTCACGCAGCATCCCCAGGAGGAGCATGCTGCGTTGTTGTTGTCCGCAGCATATGTGCAGGAAGTGGGGGAGTGGGAGCCCAAAGAGAGAGAGAGAGTGCTCTCCCGTTTGGACGCACTTTACGACGTGGACGTGGATGTAAATGTATAGGTACGAGTATGTATATTGGCTCCTTGGCTATTTTGTATCTTTCCTGCCTCCGCCCGCGTGTTGTTGTTGTTGTCGTTGCATTCTAATTTTACGCACTGGATTCCTGAGATGCTTTCATATTCCATTCCCGTTTGATGATTTATCGACTGCAGCGGCAATTAAAAGGCCTTTAGCGATGCTTTTTATCAACTCGACTCGGTGACATTGGAGTTTTATTTATATTTTGTTGTGCGCGCACACCCACACCATCGCTAAAATCACTACGCACTCATACACACACACCTATGCCAGGAGATTTTTGTTGGCTTTTATTGCCTTTTTTTAATTTGCAATTTCTTGTTATTTCACTTGAACTTTACCATTTATTGCGGTTTAATTGCACATTTTACGAGCCAGACATTGGCTGCAGTTTTCCCGACGAAACTTTTTGTTTTTTTTTCGTGGAGCGCATTCCTTTGGCATCACTCAGTAACGTTGGCTCAAATTGGAGCCTGTGCTCCCGCAGATTACTCCCGCCGCCCGGTGTGACCAGGCGTCGCCAAGGGCTCCAATCAGGGTTGAAGGTTTTCCGGGAGCGACTTTGAATCCTTGGCGCCACCTTTTACAGATAAGAAATCATGCTCTAGAGAAATACCAGCGATTTCTTATTAGGATGATGTAAGAGAGTGATGTGTTAAAAATATTTGGCTTACATTTTAAGCTAAGCATGGTTTCCAATTTAGTTTTAAACAGGTTTAACAAAAAACGAAAAGTTAAATGAGAAAATAGCTACTTAGAAGCTGTCCAAATTTGTAAAAAATTGTATGTCCTTTCCCTGTCCCTCGTCAGCGTCCAAGCCGAAAAGAGTGATGACCACGACAAATTGGTCCTTGATGCCGCAGTACTTCTTTCGAAAAGATAAGACAAGTTTGCCGGTGTACAAAGAAATTAAAACTCAATACAATTTATATTTAACAAATTAATGTCTATATATAATTCAGCAGATTTCCGGTTCATTTTTTTGAACCAAGAAACACTTACGACATTAATATAATGTTAACGTTAGGTAACAAATATTTAATTATTGCAGTTATGACAATTTTGGGCTGCATTTTCCATGGCAGCTAAATGATATTGTTGAATTTGATATTGAATATTATTTATTGATCATCCATCTGTGGGAGGTGCTTGTCCACCTGGGCGCGCCGGTGCAGCATAGCAAAGAATTTAAGCCTTAAAAGGTCCATAATATTAAAAACACAGGTATGGTAACTTAAGAACTTTGAACAAAGGCGCCAAAACTTTATGACCACTTTGCATAAAACGTAGAAGGTCCCGTAACGCCTTGCGAAACTGGCCAGAAAACGCCTATTTTTGCGTTAAGCCCAAAGGTGGTCACACTGCCTGGACCTGAAATCTATGTGTCGCGAAATTCTCCGTTCCGCCGCATTTTCCGCGAGAAAAAAGTGCTGTCGACAGGAGCCAAGGGTGGGGGGCAGGTCGCCGCGATAAGTTTTCCGTGGAAAGTGATCGAATACACTAGTTTTCCCGTCGCGTCTGTTACCCTTATGCAATATATAGTGCTACCAGACCGTCAAACTGAACACTACCGGTTTTTCCTAAATTTCTCAGTTTTCCCAACTCGGACCGCAGCGTCAGGCCCCCCAAAAGTTGCTCCCCGCTCCCCAAATCCGCCACGACCCTGGCACCCCCTCAGAAAAGCGTAGGAAACGCTCCCAAGCCTCCCGCCCGAAATCATACCATCAAGACTGCCAGCTTTGCCCCCCTCAAGACCCACCCAATCCCAGCGTTTCCATTTCTACATCAAGCCTTACAACATCTAGCGTTCAGTTCCAGAACCTTGGAATTCTACATTTATTCTACATCAAGAGCCTTTTAAAAACTAGCGGCCGGTAGACGAAGAAAACATGTTGTTTGGCAGCGCTGCCAGATGTTCATACTATCATAGACCAAAATTAACAGCTATTTTTGTATACCAGTTGCTTGGCAGCGCTGCCAGATGAACCAAAAATAACAGTTATTTTTGTATAACAGCCTATTAAGGAATATGTCCTAACACTTGTATTTTAATTCTCTAAAAAAACTGCATTCAAATTTTTATACCCTTGCAGAGTGTATTATAATTTTGGTCAAAAGTGTGCAATGCAGTGAAGGAGACATCTCCGACCCTATAAAGTATATATATTCTTGATCAGGATCACCTCCTGAGTTGATATAGCCATGTCCGTCTGTCCGTCTGTCCGCTTGTCTGTCCGTCTGTCCGTCTGTCTGTTTCTACGCAAACTAGTCTCTCAGTTTTAAAGATATCGAATTGAAACTTTGCACACACCCTTCTTTTCTTTGCACGCAGTATATAAGTCGGAACGGCCGGGATCGGCCGACTATATCCTATAGCTGCCATATAACTGATTGATCGGAAATGCCATTACTTTGGTGTTTGTAAAGTTAGGAAGTTGGGATTTTCTATGGGTCTTATATTTGGCCAATCAATCCGACCTACCAAATTTCATAAGGATCGGCCGACTATATCCTATAGCTGCCATATAACTGAACGATTGGAAATGCCATAACTTTGGTGTTTTTAAAGTTAGGAAGTTGGGATTTTTTATGAGTATTAAAAATGCATTATATGAATAATTTTGGAGAATATAATTAACAGAGTATTCTGCAAGGGTATATCAACTTCGGCTCCGCCCGAAGTTAGCTTTCCTTTCTTGTTCATTTTATCGTTGGTCAAAATTTTGACACATTTTCATGTTAGTTATTACTCAGTTTTCGATGATTTCAAAAAAGGGGTCCCAAAATTGGACTTCTTGATTCCATAACTTTGCCAAATTTATTCAGATTTCAAAGTGGCATACCTCTTAGGAATTGTATTTTAATTCCCTAAAAAACTGCATTCAAATTTTTTATTTTAACGTTGGTCAAAATTTTGACCCATTTTCATGTTAGTACTTACTTAGTTTTCGATGACTTCAAAAAAGAGGTCCCAAAATTGGACTTCCAGATTCCATAACTTTGCCAAATTTAATCCGATTTCAAATTGGCATACCTCTTAAGAATTGTATTTTAATTTTCTAAAAAACTGCATTCAAATTTTTCATTTTAACGTTGGTCAAAATTTTGACCCATTTTCATGTTCGTTATTACTTAGTTTTCAATGACTTTAAAAAAGGGGTCCCAAAATTGGACTTCCAGATTCCATAACTTTGCCAAATTTAATCCGATTTCAAAGTGGCATACCTCTTAAGAATTGTATTTTAATTTTCTAAAAAACTGCATTCAAATTTTTCATTTTAACGTTGGTCAAAATTTTGACCCATTTTCATGTTAGTTATTACTTAGTTTTCGATGACTTCAAAAAAGAGGTCCCAAAGTTGGACTTCCATATTCCATAACTTTGCCAAATTTAATCTGATTTCAAAGTGGCATACCTCTTAGAAATTGTATTTTAATTTTTTAAAAAACTGCATTCAAATTTTTCATTTTAACGTTGGTCAAAATTTTGACCCATTTTCATGTTAGTTATTACTTAGTTTTCGATGACTTCAAAAAAGAGGTCCCAAAGTTGGACTTCCATATTCCATAACTTTGCCAAATTTAATACGATTTCAAAGTGGCATACCTCTTAAGAATTGTATTTTGATTTTCTAAAAAACTGCATTCAAATTTTTCATTTTAACGTTGGTCAAAATTTTGACCCATTTTCATGTTAGTTATTACTTAGTTTTCGATGACTTCAAAAAAGGGGTCCCAAAATTGGACTTCCAGATTCCATAACTTTGCCAAATTTAATCCGACTTTAAAGTGACATACCTCTTAAGAATTGTATTTTAATTTTCTAAAAAACTGCATTCAGTTTTCGATGACTTCAAATAAGGGGTCCCAAAATTGGACTTCTTGATTCCATAACTTTACCAAATTTTATCCGATTTCAAAGTAGGATACCTCTTAAGAATTATATTCTCTAAAAAACATCTTGGGTTGGATTTAAATTAAACCGACACCTTTATGATTTGAGCCTTTTCTTGTTAATACACACAAGTAAGTAAGTTATATTAGTCTTGTGCACAGGCTTTCATTAAAAATATAAAATAACGTTTGGATAGATATTTGGCTCCTTAGGGCTGTATTAAATGGCAAATAAAACTTTTAAGAGTCATGTAACTTAACATTCAAGACACAAAAACATATTTATTTAAATTTGTTATAACTTAAAGCACGAGTTAACTAGTTCTTATACATGTCGCAGAGCACTTTCTCCATGGGAGTGTTGCCAATTGTGCGCTGAAAGTAGATGGACTCGATCTTGTGGGAGCTGATCATTCGCAGCAGTGGCAGCATGAGCAGGAGTCGTCCGAATCTGGCGATCTGGGCCGTAAACTGCGTCTTCGTGTGTTGCGACAGCATTACCTGGTGGATTAACTAATATGATTACATCGCCTATTCCCTTTTATAGCATACTTACGTGCGCCTGATCCTGGAGATTCTCGATCTGCGCCGGGTCCTTCAGTCCACGTGTCTCTGGCCGGAACAAAACTATCGCCTTGAGGCAGGCAAATTCAGCAGGATCAACCAGCACCGCCTTGTACTTGCAGAAGATCTCGTGGAGGGTTCGCACATCCGCCGCAAGCTAAAGGAAATTGAAGGTCATCAAATGCCTTTTAAATATAATTACCCATTAACTACCTCTTCCTTTGTTATGCATGTGTCCCCATTGGCGTTGTTCTCCAGATTGTTACAGTGCTCCGCCACCGAGAAGAGGGCGCAGCCGGTGGGATCCAGGGGAATACACCATTGGATGGCATTTAGCAGGAAAAGCTCGGACCAGGACTCCTCCAGCAGAATCACCTAAGTAAGGTAAAGATTTTGATAAATATTAACCAGCTAAATACTTTTAAAATTATCTTCTTCTTAAGCAACATAAGTTTTACGTTATTTTATCACCACAAAACGTTAAAAAGCAAACCGAATCCTGATGACCAAGGACGTTCAGGTGAATAGTAGATGTTTTTTAATTTGAGTACTTTATTTTTATAGTTGTTAACTAAAAAAATCAATCTTATTTCTTAGTTTTCATATATAACAGGCTCAAATTAAATTATTGAATGCAAAGTTTTAATAAATATAAGAACATAAGATTAAGTGGGAGTCACATCCAAACATCTTACTGCCTTTAAGGTTCATTACTATATTTTTAATTAGCTACCTATATTTTATTTATTATATTTTCTTATTTAAGCCCACCTGATCCCGAAAGGAGAGTCGTGCAAAGCTGGGCAGGTTCTTGGCCCACTTGACGGCCATGAAGAGTAGTCGAGCACTCGTCTCATAAACGGTTTCGTGCTGATGGGCATAGAGATTGGGCGACATGAACTGCGGCATGATGAAGCTGGAATCCGATCTGCTGACCGTGTGCGGCTCCTCGTTGTCATTGGTTACATCTATGGAGTCGTCTGTAGGGGTTAAAGTTTTGTCAATTGTTATAGATATTGCTTATATTATAGATAAATCATTTTAAAATAATAAAATAACATTGAACACGTTTCGAGAAACGCTTTTGAAGTATTGTAAATCAGCTATAGCTTCCATAGTTTAGGAATTTACTTTTTATTTTAATATTTAAGGTTTCATTAAAGGTTCTCTTTAAAGAGCTGAAGATATATAAGCTACTGCTAAAAAGCACAAGTCAATATCTAAGTTATAGATATATCTCAATGGGGATACATAAAAATTAATAATGTATTTAAGTTCTTTAATATCTGTTTTACTTTTTTTATAAATCTATAATAATAATGGATTTTATTATTGTTTGTTCAACTCATAAATTTTACTTTACGGTAAGGCGTATTAAACACATTTATGATACAGATTCCTCCTTTTGTATATTAAATACGGAAACGCGTTCCAAAATCATACAATTAAAAATGAAGAAAAACTTATTTTTGTGATATGACAGAATCGAATTGTTATTTTTATGGGTGTTCCTGAATATAATATATAACCATTTAGTATCCCAATATTTTCTCATATCTTTATCTGGGATTACCCACCATCATTGTCATTTTCCATGGTGGGACTGGAGGAGCTGATGGAGGAGACGCTGCCGCCGGCGTTGTTCTTCTCCTTGGCGTTTTCCGGAGCCGGTGAACTTGGGTCGATGGAGTGGTTGCTGCTCGAGTTCGTCGAGTGGGAGGCGTTGCCGCTGTTGGCCATCTCCATGCCGTAGGCCTTCTCCTTGGGCGAGTGGTGGACTCCGGCGGCGTTGAACATGGGAAAGCTGCCGGCGCCCATGTGATTCGCGGCCAGCTGCATCGATGAGGTGAGGTGGTTGTGGTGCAGCAGTCGTCCCGTCGGCAGGCTGCCCAGTGCTGTTCAAGGATCAACAATGGAGGAGGAGGAGGAATGGTATAAGCCGTGTCCGAAACTACTATCTGGGGGGCAGTAACTACTCACAGGGCGGAGGAAGGAGTCCGGAGCCGTAACAGGGCGGTGACAGTAGCACGGGTGGTCTGCAAATTGGAGTTGCCCGCAGATTTTGGGCGGTTAGATAGACTTATGCAGATGACAGCCCAGCCACACCACATGCACTCAGAAAAAATACTTTTATATTTGAACCATAAATTGTTTTAAAAGAAAAATCATGTATCAAAATCGTATTGTTAATTTCTTTCAAATTGATACATTGCATTTTTAAATTTCTTGCCTCATTATTTTTTTGATGAAAGAATAAGGTAATATTTACTGTTTATTGATACCTATTTAACTTTAATTTATGCCTTTTCTATTTTTATTTTATGTTTTTAACTCTAGAATATTGTTCTTGGAAAATTTAATATATTTTAATATTTGTAAATTAATCAATCATTGAAGTTTGTTTTCTCTTAATCTTTTTTATTAGTCAGGGGTTGAGGATATGTTTATCTTTTAAATATGAATTTTCATTAAATATATTGTAAAGGGTAGGCTTTTAAAATGAAATTGTTTTGTTAAATTTTCTTGCATAGGTAAGTTATTAGTAACCATTTATAGAAAACACCCAAATCTTCAAATAACCTACAATATTTAGAAATAATAATCCAAAAGATGAGGGTAGCCCATATATGCTTGATATAATACCCGAAGGAAAAAGTGAGCCAAGGTCATATCATATATTGATTGATGAATAGATACTATTTTTGGTTAATTTCCCCTAAAATATTATAGATGGTCTAGGCTCATCTTTAAGTTCATTATTCCATACATGTAGGTTATTAAGTTTTGGGATGCATGCTCATATAATTTAGCTGAGTCTGTATATTTGTTAGACCTTCAATTTCTTAAGAGTTTAGATACATATTCATAGTATTTCAATATTTAAAAGTATTTTTTCGAGTGCAGGGCCGTGGAAGCGGGGAAGCAGGGGAACACACTCACCCGAACACTCCGACGGCCACGGCGGCCTCGCGCAGAGCCCGTCCATGCTCCATCTCCCGCAGCGTCTCCGGGCGAATAGTGGCCGTGTTGCGGGGCTGGCGCTCATTTTGCACGGCTGTAATTGGAAAACAAATGCAACTAGCATGAGCACTCAGCGGAGGCTAGATGGGACGTGTCCGTAATGAGGAAATGTCACACTGACAAAATCGCCTCGGAGCGATGGCACAGGTATGGCAGTATGGCAGGAGCGTAACCAAATCCAGTCGCGTGTGCCTCGCCTTTCCTCATCAGCATATGGAATTCAGATTCCCGAGGACTCGAGGGGAACAAGGAACAAGGCCATCCATTGATGGCAAATTGGTTTTGCGGTCACGTGCCGTTCACGCCCACAAATTGTTTCGCCATTTGTTTATGCAATTTCAACCGCACAATGAGGCTGGGCCACAAAAGCTACTTCGCCGCTGATGGCGGATCCGCAAACTGTGGCTATTTTCCATACGGCTCGCATAATTTACGGGTAAATTAAAGGAGCTATAATAGAGTTGGTATTGTGTGAGAACTGTCCTTTGTGAAAATATATATTGTGTGAAAGTCACGAATTGGATGTGAAGTGATATGTAGACCTTTCAGTTCATAGGCTAAGCTTTTATCTTTCATATTTACATTTTTTTATTCAGAGAAGTAAGTTAGCTGGTTCTTTGCTTTAAATTTAATTGGACTTCCTACCTAAATAAACATATTCCCAAAAACGTAAAAAATGAACAAGAATCCGTTTCTGTCAATTTATTCTATTTTGTTTTTGAACGAAAAATAAATTTATATTTTATTTAAATCTTCGGCTTACCCTTAGGTTTATAAACATGATTTCTTTCTTGTTTAAATTTGTTATAAATGAAGTTTACCTCTTTATAACACAATTGATTTAATGTAACATTTTCTTACCTATACAAAAAAGTAATACAAATTATATATTTACTGAAAATATTTAACGTAAACTAGCAAAAATATAATACTTAAGGTACAACAAGGTAAGTACAATCACTTCATATTGATTTTATAAACCTGAACGTGAGTGACGGCTGCTGTTTGTCTATTTACTATTCAAGAAATCGAACCACTGTTTGCTCAAAGTTTCTGCAGCCATCAAAACAATGAGGAAAACTTTCAGTCAAAATGAACAATTGGGGTGCAGTGAAGTGGCAGCGCTAAAGCTGCATAAAATCTGTCAAAGACAACACGAGCAGCAGGTAACAAATCAATTGGGTGAGCAATATGTAAATAAGGAGCACCCTCGCCCTCACCTTCACCCTAAACTGAACCACCCCCAAATGAGGATGTTCTCTTATGGGGATTTCAACGTGGGAAAGGGTTCGAGTTTAGATATATGCAAGGACACGTGTGGCCGGGCTTTTGAGGTCCTGTTAAAGACCAATTAAACGTGCTTCAGTTCATTAGAGCGAGTTGAGTTATGATAATATGCAGTTGGTAAGTAAGTAGTACCCACCATCCTTGTTCATTCCCATTTGAAGGCACTTCTTGAGCCTGCAGGCCTGGCATTGATTCCGATGGGCTTTGTCCACCACACACCGTCCAGTTCCCGCCTGGCAGCTGAAATAGAAATCAGAATCGATTAAAATGGTGCCCAGGACATAATCAGGTTATCCTGTGCAGATAACAAGATTTGTCGTGTCAAAAATTGCAACATTTGTCGAATTCGGTAGAGAGAACATAAAGCAGCAGACTAAGGCCAACCGAGCGGAAATTCAGCCACAAAAGCACTTCAGAATCTGCTAGATATACATGTACATGCACAGGACCTGCTCTACTCCTCTTCCATTCCATCGACCTCTCGTCCTTTGTTCTGCTCTCGTGGAACTTTAATCAAATCAGGGCTGAGTGGCGTGTTCCGAACATCCCACCCACTGAAATCCAGGACATAGAACCCCGTCATCGCCTCCCTTTTTGCACACTAAGCCTGCGCCAAAACTCAAAGATGGCCAACGCTCCTAGAAATCTCCAGTCTTCCATTTCGTTTCCATTTTATGTGCTTCGTGGCGCCTCGGCTCAAATCACTTAGCCAAATGTATCCTTCAGATACGGCCCTTGTATAAGTATATAATTTAGGTATTTTGTGTATGCAAATGTCCGGTTTTCGTAAACAAATCAAGTAAATTGGATATGTGTGAATGGGCATCCCATTCCGTTGGAATGCCAACTTGTGTGGGTCTATAAAAATAATCACATAATATTCCCATTGCCCCAACCATCAAACATCCAGGAATAGACGATGAACACATCATTTTATGTATACCAAAACTACGGTGGAAATAGCGTCAAAAGGACATATTTTGGCTGACGAATCAAAAAGGTTTTTACATTGATAATCTAGAGATTCAAATTTTGGGTTATTTGAAACTGATTTATTCTTTTCGAATAGACAGAACATTTAGACCGATCATTGTAAACTATCAGCTCCGAAAATTAATATCATACTTATTAAGTAACTCTATTATTTATACTATTCGCGAACGCAAAATACAATTTCAATATAAGTTTAAGCTGTATAGTTTTAGAAATAATTACGGAAAATTCAGGTTAGTTTAAAAAGATATAGTATTTTCTAAAAATTTGTTTAAAAAAAATATATAATTATCTACAAGTTCCAACGAGTTGATAAATTGTTAATTCAAAAAATTAGATAAATAAATTCATAAGATCCGACACTTTTTTTCAGCTGTGACAAAAGTGGTATATATTTTCACCATGTGCTTAGAAAATTCCTTCGAATAAATTCGAAAGTTCTGATTGGAAGCAATTGATTATAATTGAAAACGGATTAATGGGACCACCGGAGACAAGGACATAAAAAGGACCAAGGGCCAGATTGACTCTGTCGGGCATCGGAAAACAAGTCACGTCGGTGAAAATATACACTGGACCTGTTCCCCGTTCATATCGCTTTTCCGTGTCTGGAGTGTATCCCTCGGTTAGTCATTCCTGTGCAGGGGAGGATGTTGCTCTATTTTGTCTATTTTGTCTAGAGCCACGGTTCAGAACCGCCCCCATTTTTTGACTTTGTTGCGATTCGGCTTAGAAAAAGATGGAGGGTGCCATTCCCGGTGCCGGGTCACATTTGGCCAAGTGTTTTGCGCTTAAGCCCTCCATATCAATCTCATGGGACCGCTCGGATATAGAGATTTCGACATTTGTGATTTACAGCGATTGCCACAAAGGAAAGCCGCAGAGCAAAATATACATTACTGTATCATAACTTTATGTTTTTGCTGCCATTGATTCTGTCGTTTTGGCTTATGGGATATTTTGCTGATTTAATGATAATTGAAAACCTAAAACAAACTTTGTTCAGTTTTTGATTCGTGTTTTATTTTTTTGTTTGTTTCGCGTATTCATGGTGAAAGAAAAAGAAAAATTCACTTTAAATTCAATTACATTTTAAGCTGCAATTGGGGGAGAAAGTAGAGTGGCTTTTGCACATGATGCCATTCTGGGCACAAAGTCAACGCGAGGGCAAATATGCGCATTCAAAAGTTGACGCTCAAATCCCAAAGATTTGAATAATTGTAATGAATTTGGTAGAGCTCCGTAATCCGCCAGACGGGCCTCCAGGCACACCAGCCCACTCCGCAGCACCACCCACTTTGGCAAATGTTGCAACATTTAATGGAAATGAAATGGTAATGACTGGACTTAGGACCACATTTAAGCCACTCAGAAAAATCGTGGTCATCAATTTGTAATATATTAAAGGTTCTGATCTTAAATCTGAATTACTGAGATAGGCTTTATCCCTAAATATCACGTTTAATAAATTATACTATATTATCTTTGTTTTTATTAGGTATCTCCCAAAAATTGTAAAAATGTATATAAATTTAGCAAGCAGTAAAGCAATCAATCATTCATAAACATGCAAAATTTTTATATTTAAAAAGTTTTTAGATATTATCCTAAAATATTTTAAAGTTTTAAATATTCACAGACTTTAGTTTAGTTGATTATGATACTACTATCTATTGAAGACAAATAATCAAGTTAAAAACGCATAAGTTTGAGCATAATTAAGTCATCCACTGCTTTCTGTTCTGTGTTCATAAATAAATATTCGTTGTGTTATAAATATAATACAATATATACTATAGTTATATGACAAGATAATTTCCCCTCAACAATATTTTTCTTTGTGTACCTATTCTAATTTATAAATTTCGTCTTTTTCTCTTTTTACCCACCGATAAATGAGTTTCCGCCGCACACTGCGCTTGAAGAATCCGGAGCAGCCATTGCAGGCGAGAATTCCGTAGTGTTTTCCGGAACTGGTATCGCCGCAGACCACGCAGATGAGGCCCAGATTCTGACCCTTAATCCGGGTCATGGAGGCAGATTCACTTGCCGACGAGTGGTTCATGGAGTTGGCCGCCGCTGCTGCTGCTGCAGCCGCTGCAGCGGCACTGTGGTTCCAGCTCAGCAATCGACCAGCGGACACATTGGGGGCGGCGGGATGAGGGGGCGGTGGTTGTGTGGGCGGGGCAACGCCCACCGATGTCGGTGGAGGCGTATAGCAATGCCGCGGGGGACTGTGAAGCTCTGTAAAAATACATAATATTAGCGTAGGAATACCAATTTATTAAATTAAATTCAACAACTTTTTATTGAATTTATAGATTCAAGTTTTATAATAATAATACAACCTTTTTTTTTGTTTTCCAAAATATTTCACCTTATATTTTAATATTTTTCGTATCAAGAGATCAAAAGGATGTACCTAACTTTTAAATTTATTTAAATATCACTGGGATTAGCCATACAAAATTTGAACAGCAAGAGGCAAATGCAATTCTAATTTATTGCTTGATCTCAATTCAAGCATAAACCATTTAAAATTTCGGACCTGATTTTAGCTTCTTCCCTTTTCCGCCAGTGGTAATGGGTGTGGCAATAAAAAATCACTTATGTAGTTCATTTAAATTAAATCTCAATTTGTCAGTTGTACCGGATTGTGGATGAAGAAGGGGGAACCTGCCGATCTTATCCCTGCGTGGCGACATTGACGCCCTGTAATCCGCAAATATATTTACACATTCAATTAGGGTGCCATTAAGCCAAACGGCTCTCGACCAGAGCGTGCCGAGCAATCTGTGCGCAAAATTTGCCTCGGGGGACGATTGTTTTGCCATCACACCCTAATTTGATTGTAGTTTCCTTACTGATTTTTTGATGCACTTAACCCCCGACGGGCCAAGGACGAGGACACATTTGTTACACTCGCCACTTGGCTGTGCGCTGGACCATTTGGGTTCCTGGTTTTGGTTTTGGTTTGGGTTTTGGTCTCTGGATTCAAAGACAAAGTCAGAAGGCCTTTCAGCCGAGACCAACTGGCAGGGATCTGCGGTCTAATGCCAGAGGATTAGCGTCATATGCTTGCATTTTCCGGGTCTTCGTCTTTGTTAATTTTATGAGCTCGTTGAAATTCACTTTGGCCCACTCCTGCCGAGCACACAAAAGTGTTGAGGGCTGTGTTATGAATTTCTGAAATTTTTGGCGCCCTGACTCGAAGTCTAATTCAATTTGGTGATTATCGCAAATTGAATTTGCTCGGCCACTCGTGCATGCCATCAGGAAGTTGGGCATCGATTTAATTGGAGTGTCTCCGCAGACAATTCGTTTCTACAAATTGGTAATTGAAATTGGAAATGTGTCATTAAAACAGTCAAAACGAATCCTTTTGTTGTTTGGTTCTTTTCAAGTTTAGACACATTGGATTCTAGATTTTTTAGACCGTGCATTTTACAACGTCAAGTTTGAAAGAAACTGAAATTCTTCATAAGGAGTAGCTCGGAACTAACCAACATTTTACTTTCCAGTGCACAAAATATAACATCCTCTATAATGAGCAATACGTTAGCCAATATACAATTAAAAATATTAAAATCGGAAAACGAGGTTGGTATACCTTTGCGGATTCCTTCTTAATGTATGTTTAAATTAAAAAATAAGTAGCAAGAAATAAAAAAGGGACTCGACCGAACTTGAAAGTGCCGCAATAATTCACTTGACCACAAAATTTACGAGTTTTATAAAATATATAATAATTTGACTATCGAAATTTGTTTCTGCCTTACAAAGATTTAAAGTAACAACGGAAAAGTACGATAATTTATCATTATTTAAAAGACCTAATAGAGATGTCTTTGAAAGAATAAAGGAAAATACTGCATAAGTAATTTTTAATTTTTTCTTGTGACGGACATTTAAAAAAAAAATTATTATATTTCTTTTCAAAGAAAACATTTTTTTATGTAACGTGTCCTTATTAATCGTGGGGGTATGAACCAGAAAAAATGACTAATTATGTTTCACAAGCCATTTCCCTTTAGACGTGATATACCCCTAATATAAGAAGCATTTATGGTTTATTTCTTTTCCTTTAAACCTTTTTTTTCTTGAGATATTTAAATATGTAGATTTAAAATGGGAATCGCGGTCTCATTATTAAACAATTCTAATTTATAAGATTTAATTCCACATATTGTTATTGTTGTATTGTTCAATTTTTTAAGAATTCTTTTTGTTTGTAAATAACACCATTTAATTTGAGTTGCTTAGCACTATTCGCGTTCTATGAAATATTTTGATCTATTTGTATACAATTTTATTTGTTAACTTTTATATTGGTAGTTCAAATTTACCTTGGGAAGAGGGGCGCGTTTCGGATGAATTTTCTTCTTTATTCATTTTGTTGTTTCTCTTGGAAAGGTGTGGGAAATTGCACGACTTTTTAACGTTCGGTAAGAGGGAACACTTTAATTTCGATTTTTTATATCGACGCTTGTGAAACACACTTATTAAGCTCCATAATTATTTGAAGCCGTAGGGCGACGGGAACTGTGATTCCCGCTGATGAAACCGAAACCAATCCGATCCGACGGCACTGCGACTATGCGGCGATGATGTTAACGTCTCGATGTACGATTCCAGATTCCGGATTTCAGATTTATCATAAAAGCGTGACAGGAGCTAAACAGTGATGTGTCCACTCCAGCAGTCGGCCAACCAGCCAACGGGCCAACCCCGGACTAGGAAAAAAACCATATCGCAGGATATAATCCGCGGTCGCTGAGTGGGCAGAGGGGTTCGTGTGTTTGTGTTTGTGAGGACAAAAAGCACAGAACACACACACACACACACACACCACCACCAGCAAGAGCAGAGAGCATCGAGCATCGAGCAGCGAGCAAGGAGCAGTGAGCGAAGGATAACCGCACACTACCCACCCGCCCACTTAGTTTTGCAAAGGGGAACGGAGACTTTTAGTGGCAACTCTGGTGGCGCATTTGCTTGTTGGCTTGCTTTGATTCGTTCCTTCTTGATGCTGCGGCAGGAGCATGTCCTTGCTGTTAGTGTGTGCGTGTGTGTCTGGGTGTGTGTGTGTGGGTAAGCCAAGCCACAATCGCAATCTCCAATAAACACCCGGCTCTGCGCTCTCTGCGCACACACACAACCAGAGAACGTTCGGCCGCCATCATGACTCAAAAAAGGAGCAAGGAGGAAACGGGAACGGAAGTGGAGCAGGGGCAGGGACAGGGGGAGGGGCAGAGCAATGGTGGCTCCCCACCAATACACCCACACACACACACTAGGCGACGCAGCTGCGCGGCTGGTGCTCGTATAATCGTCTTGGGTTTTGACATTTTGTTTTTGTTTTATAATACCCTTTGTGATGTCGGCGCTTTCGAGTTTGCTTTGGCCTTTCGTTTCCCTTCCCCTCCCTTCCCCCTTTTGACCCTCTTTAAACGACGTCACTCTTGGCCTCGTCTTCAAACCGCCCTCCCCCGCAATCACACCCCCTTCCGCCCACAATTGCCACCTCCCAGTTAACTGTAATTGAATTGAAGAGAAAATTGTTTTTGCTCGTTGCTCTGTGGGTGTTGGTGCGCATCTACTAGTACTAGCATCTGCATAAGGTATACCAAAATAAACAACACAAGGAGTTTAGGGAAGCTTTTGCTGGATTTATTTGTTTGTAAATGAAATACATTTTTAAACTAGTTGATTTCAGCTTTATGAAACCATAAGCCATGTCAAAATATGTAGCTCAAAAAGTTTAGATAAGCGATTTATTTATATTTATATGTGTTTTACTTTAAGGACCGATTTTAACATTAATTTAGAAACTAGACAAATTTTTATATTTTTAAGCAAGAGAAGGTTTTATTAAAAAATTATAAAACGTAAGTTTCTTTTAAACAAAAACTGAAGCTGTCCTTAAAATATCATAGTCGTCTTTTAGGAGACCAATGCGATTCTCGAATTTTACAAATTTGTTTCTATAGAAAAAGGGGCTAGGGGCTGTGAACCTCATCAAGTGCCGTGCACTTTATTTAATCAATAAAAACTCTTGGGAGACTCTTTATCTATGATTTACTTTCCAGTCTAGTACGTTTGTAAGGGCCTGTAAAGCTTATTTAAAAAAAATATATATTTATTAAATAGCATATATAATGACATTCAAATTTCAAAAATATTATATGCTTTAGAATAGTTGTTTTTAGTTTAAAATGCATTTGGACTTACTTAGGCACAAAAAATACAACAAAACTATAGAAAGTTATTTATATTTGGTGTACTTGAAATGATTCTTCTCATTGTATTGGGGAGCTTTTAGGTTCATATGTACATAGCTAAAAGTATGTAAACATTGTGTGTTTACAATTTTAAATGAAATTTGAGGACCCATTAATGCTCAAATTGGTTTTGTCACCAACGAAAATATATAACCTTCACAAGATTATAAATACACTTGCATTATAACAATACAAGCAAATATAATAATAATTTGATGCTCTTACAAAGGGTATTCTAATTTCAGTCCAAAAGTTTGCCAAGCAGTGAAGTACACGTCCTCGACCCTAAAGAGTATATATATTCTATTAATTTCTACCAAAACTAGTCCCTTTACTTTAGAGCTAATTGGATGAATCTTTCCAAAAAGTCTTCTTTCTATTGCAGGTAGTATATAAGTCGACATCCGAAATTTAAATAAAAAACTATAACTTTGTTTTTTTTAACATATAAGGATTAAAGTTTTTTTATTGAAATCTGACAACTTCACATATATGTTATAGGAACGATCGAAAATGGACATAGCCTCATTGTTTTTCAGCATTATAATATTCAAATTTGGGAACAGGTACAGGTAAACTTCGAAGTTTGCGTCCTTTCTTGTTTTTGACTAACCTTTTGTTTTCTTTTTAACTAAACTTTGACCAACATTTTGGGTGTTTTTTACAGGGTAATCATCTTTAAATGGAAATATTAATTGTATAGGACGTTAAAAAAATATTCACAACTCATGATAATGACAGAATATTACATAAGCAAGCCATTGAAAGGTAACTAAAAGTCCAAACTTAATATTGACGGTTTTTTGCGATTCTGGTATAAAAAGGGCCATTGCTGGCAGTCGACTTCAGTTTCAAAATATAATTCAACATGTTAATAATTTGTCGATATTTAGACAAAAAATAAAAAAAATATCAATGTCCCCTTTTAGGAGACCTATGCGATTCTCGACTTTTACAAATTTGTTTCCATTTAATTTAGATTTGATGACCTTTATATACATGAATATATATAATTTATAAATTTTTGTTCGTATATTCGTACAATTTAAAATAAGATTATGTGACTAACAGTCTGAAAACACAATCAATCTCAGCTTACTTTCTGAAGTATAAAAAAACTGCAGGGCTTTTAAAAGTATGATTAGTTAGATTTCATCTTTATTATTTTTACCAGTTTTTGGTAGTGTATTTTTATTTACCTTCTCTGTATTATAATGTTATGGAGTATTGCAAAGCGATGTTATTCAAGGCTTTATCCGGGGAGAGCCAACATTGGGCCCGGGTCCACTAATCCAATAATCGATAAATGTTGCTTGCAGGATGAAAGTGGGTGGTATGGGGATTTGCGGAGAAGGTTCCGTTCCGCTCCCCGATTTTGTTGTGGGGCTTTTGCCATGCTTAATGCGCCGACATTAACTTTGTAACAAATGAGATGTCGGAATACAACAGTCAGGATCCTGCCAAGCCGCAGACCCTCCAACTCCTCCTCCTCCCGCACTCTCCACCGCTCCCTTCTCCTCCTTTCTCCACTCTCTCTCTCTCTCTCTTTGTGGGGGAGAAAGCAAGAGAGCAGCTGCGGCTGGCAGAAGTTTATGCTCGGGACAAAAGTGAACAAATGCAAAAGTCAAAGCGCTTTGCCGCCATGGCCACGCCCACCACGCCGAGGGAGGAGCGAGAGACAGCGAGAGAGAGAGCGGCGTTATCCTGTAATAACCGTGCATCAAGGATAACCGGCTGTGCGAGCGGGACAGCTGATGCCGTGCGAGCAGGACGAAAGGAGGCGACAGGGTTGGTTCTTGACATTTGAACGGCGACATTTCGCATTGCCAGGATACATACACGAATACACCTACACAGACACATCTCTGTGAATCCCACCCACCCAGGGGGTGGGGGTCGTATAGAAGAGGGGGCGGTGGGCTGTGAACCTCATCAAGTGCAGTGCACTTTATTTAATCAATCAAAACTCATGGGCGACTCTTTTATTCAACATTCAGACACTTTGTATCTTTGATTTACTTTCCAGTCAAGTAGGTTTGTAAGGGCCTGTAACGCTTATTTAAAAAAAATATGTAATTGTTAAATAGTATACATAATGACATTCAAATTTTACAAATAAATTATTTTTTCAGTTTAGACAAAAAAAATACAACAAAACAGAGTACATCAAATGATTCTTCATAGCTAAAGTATGTAAATATTGTGTGTTTGCCAGTTTAAATGAAATCCCAGGGCCTCTTGATGCTCAAATTTGATTTTTCACCAGTACAAGCTAAGTGTTTGTAAAAATAAATATGTATAGAAATTTATAATCTTCCCAAGACTATAAATAAACTTCCAATAGAGCAATACATGCAAGTATAAAAACAAGACAGAACGCTATAGTCGAGTGCCTCGACTATTAGATACCCGTTACTCCGTTTCCTTTAATAGAAATCCCTATCGAGAATTAACGTTAACTCTGTTGAGCACCTTGGCCAGCTGTTCCAAAATCATCCGTTAGATGGCGCCATGAAAGGCGGAAATGTAGGCGCTAGCCAGGCTTAAACGTTTAATGGGTTTTTGGGCGTTAGAGTGGGCGTGGCAAACTTTTATAAGGCCAATTGATAGGTAGTGACGAAACAAATACATATCAATGAAAATTTTCATAATAGCATCAAAACTGTGGCCACAGCTTGTGGCTAGTGGGCGTCAGAGGGGGCGTGGCACAATTTTGAAATAAACTTGCGCTGCGTAGGAACTCCTAGAATCTGCATGCAAAATTCCAATCTTCTAGCTTTTATAGTTTCCGAGATCTCAGCGTTCATACGGACGGACAGACGGACATGGCTATATCGACTCGGCTAGTGACCCTGATCAAGAATATATATACTTTATAGGGTCGGTAACGCTTCCTTCTAGCTGTTACATACTTTTGCACGAATACAATATACCCTTTTACTCTACGAGTAACGGGTATAAAGATTTGAAAAAGAAACACACTTCTTATACCCTTGCAGAGGGTATTTAAATTTCAATCAAAAGGTTGCAAAGCAGTGAAGTCGACGCTTTCGACCCCAATTTGTATATTTATTCTGTTCGTTTCTACCAAAACTAGTACTCAACTTTATAGCTATTTGAATGAATCATTCCAAAAAGGGTTTTTTATTTTTCAGTTAGTGTATTAGTCGGAGCGGGTCGGATCGGTGGACTATATCACAAAAATTCGGAGAAATAAATTGTAAGCAAACTATAAATTTATTGTATTTAAACATTTTTGGAGTACGGACTCAATTGTATAAAAATCGGACGACTATAAATGCCATAGGCACGATCGAAAAATGTATCTGAAAATCGACAAAGCTTAATTATTTTTAATATTTAATTTTTGAATCTGCTGCAAGGGTATTTAAACTTGGGCTTTCCGAAGTTTACTTCCGTTCCGGTCTGGGATTAACATTTTGTTGTCTTTTTGTCTAATCTTTGTCCTCTTTAATCTAAATTTTGGGTTTTTCTACACGGTAATCATATTTAAATGGAAATATTCATTTTATAGATGATGTGTATTATAGATATTATGTCTAATTTAAATAAAATACTTTATTTAAAATTATTTATAGAACTTAAGTTAAGTAAGTTCTGTTGAGGCCACAACGGTTGAAAAAAAAAATTCACAATACATGACGATACAAAATAAATTAAACAACTAACTAAGTTTAAGTATTGGTTATTTTAAAAAACCTGTTCCGTGATTTCGTCCTTTGCCTTTAAACCAAAGAAAATCAAAATATTAGGAAATTCATGTTTGTATTTAGATCCAAAATAATGAATAAAATAAAATTGAATTTTTGTAATTTTTTTATCTCGTCCGATAAAAAAGCAAGCACAGGCATAAATATCATGTCCAAACCAAAAAAATGAATTTCAATAGAGCTTTTAATAAAATTGCATGCTCATATAATATAATAATAAGTATCAATTATTTGAAAAATCAAAAACACTTCTGACTTTTTTGGTTCATCTGTCTGTGATTAACTTTTTGTTTGTTTTTTTTCAACTCAGCATTGACCTTTTATTTACGTTATCAATATTTTTGATTTTTCTAAAGGGTAAGCACATTTAAATGGAAATATTCATTTACAAGATAATATGTATTTAACAGAGTATGTCTAATTTAAATAACATTTTTTTTTTTAATTGATTTACAAAACTTTAAATAATTATGTCCTTTCGAGATCAGGAAGCACAAAAAATATTCACAACCCACAATAATAGCAGAATATAACATAGGCAAGCCATCAAAAGGTAATTAAAAGTCGAAACGTAATATTGACTATTTTTTGTAATTCTGGTATAAAAAGGGCCATTGCTGACAATTGACTTCAGTTTCAAAATATAATTCAACATGAAATTACTTGTAAGTAATATCATCTGTGGAAGAAAAATCCTAAATATTAAATGACTTTGCTTTAGATTGTCTTGTCTGCCTTATTGGGCGTTGCATTGGCCAGACCTGGATACGACGGAGGTTATGGCGGACCCGGTATCCAGCGCGGCCCGGAAGGACCTTTCGGCGGTCAGCAAGGATACGGAGGACAGCCACGTGGGTACGGCAGTGGAAACAACCAACCTTTTGCCCAGACCAGCCAGGTAGGATATGGCAGACCTGATGGCCAGATCGGTCAGGGATATGGCAGACCTGCTGCCCAGATCGCTCAGGGAGGATATGGCAGACCTGATGCCCAGATCGCTCAGGGAGGATATGGCAGACCTAATGTCCAGATCGGTCAGGGAGGATATGGAAGACCTGATGCCCAATTCGGGCAGGGAGGATATGGCAGACCGAATGAACCCCAGGTTGGTCTGGAAGATTTTGGCGCTCAGAACGAATTCGGCGATAATTTTGACCAAGCCCACCGCGGTTGTAATCACCCCGGACATCACGGACATGAAGGACATCATGGACATGAAGGACATCATGGACATCAAGGAAGGCGCTACTAAATCGTCGATATTTAAACAGAGAATAAAGCAAAAACTTCTAAAAAATAATTAAAAATAATTTTCCCCTTATTCAATTAAACTTTGCGCTCCTGTTTACGTTATCTGCACCTTGTAGTTTAGATCAGGCTGATTCAGAGAGTATCAAAGCTATACTAGATTCCCTTTCCGTAATATTAAAAATGTGGTACTAATAAATGTATTTTTATTTCCAAAAATATCACGTATTAAGAAGTCACACCGAGGTGAGCCATAGAAGACTACTGCAATAGTTTAATCAAAACAAATTATTTGTTTATCAAAAGCTCCTGTCCTGCTCTTAATTTATATTGAGACTGAATGGAAATAAATAATAACATTTTTAAAATTCTAGTTAGGGGGACCGGTATAAAATTTTAGCTTGGGGGACCGAAAAGACAATTTTCGGAATCGTCTTCAGTTATAAAATATTAAACATATTATTAAACATATATATCTTATAACTGGTAACTTTTTGCATTATGGCGAAGGAGGAACTGATGGACCCAATAGCGTTTAATCAGAAGGAATCAAGTCGTCAGTAAGGCAAAAATAATTAAAGCTAGAAAAGTGGTTAGTTTTTTCCATTTTGTTGTTTCGATGACCCAAAAACATCCTCTAGAAACTTAATTTATGAGTATAAATGCAGCATATTTTATGACTTTTTTTTATCGTAGACCTGTTAATTCACATTTCCAAAATATTGTATACGCTGGAAATCCTTATCATACACCCACCAAAATAAAACAACATTTTATTTGTTTGTTTTTTTTCAAATAACGTTGTTAGAAAGTGGGTTCAGGCCAATGTCAAAGAATATCTTCATCAACTGGGGGAGGATTGTGAAACAATGGGAGGTATATATCACGCCTTGTTTAACAAATCATACTCAGGTATAGCCAGGTAAATTTACCCTCAAAATTATAACACTGAATGTGGCATGTTTACTTTTCAAATTGAGCACACAATACAAACCAAATGCGTTTGACACTAAAGTCAGGATGCCTCGGGCAGAGATAATTCCGGGGTTTCTATTTCCAGGTATCTTCCTTTCGCTTGGCAAATTCCTTATTGAGAACGGTAGCTGTGGGGATTGGGAAAATAATGACGGACCATAGACACACATTGAGGAAGGCACAGTTACTATTTCGTTATATTTTGAAGACTCAGTTTTAATCTAAATAGCAATCTATAGGTTTGTTCAATTGTTTGTTCGGTGTTTTCTTTTATTTCGTTTGTTGTTGTATATGGGCTTTAATTTGAATATTTATTTACAATTTATTTAAGACTCGTTACCCTCGTTCAAGTCAAATATAGTAACAGTTGCAATAAACAAGCTTTCAACTTATTGCTTACGTGTCTCATCAATATAATTTACAAGAAAAACTTACTTAAGGCTAATCTCCGTTGATGTTTAGCTTTATGTCTCTGTGCTTCACGCATAATTTACTTTACGGATATTTACCGGCTGCTTAAATTGTTGATGCTTCGTTTATTTGTAGGTATGTGTATTTTTACTAGTGAGAATATTGGTTGGTTAATTGAGAGTATCTATATATAATTACTATATATATCTGACTTCTATATACCATTTTCAACATTTGTATTTTATGTACGTTCGTAATTACGAATTGGGCTTTTACTATGCGCTTGCGGTTTGTTTTCTTTGTATAAATAAAATAGAATATTTTGCTTTTGCTTCGCTTCGAATAATACATGCCATATACATACATATAAGAAAATGCTCAATTACGATTCTCATAACTTATGGTTCGACGTTAACCAAATGAGGCCCTCGGACAGGCCATCGCCGGATGTGGCACATGATGGTTGTACATACCAATTGCGATCTCTTATTCTAGTTAAACCTAGTTTTTCCTGGATTTCATGTGGTTTCATTGCTGCAAATCAAAAGGAAGATGCATTAGTACGTTGAAAATATCTGAGAAAAGCATTGGTTACCATCAGGCAGATCCTGTTTGTTAGCAAATATCAGTATGATGGCGTCGCGCATCTCTCTATCGTTAATTATCCTATGCAGCTCCGTGCGCGCCTCGTCTATCCGATCCCGATCCGCACAGTCCACGACGAAGATCAGACCCTGTGTACCCGTGTAATAGTGTCGCCAGAGCGGTCGAATCTTATCCTGTCCGCCGACGTCCCACACATTGAACTTGACATTCTTGTACGTGACGGTTTCTACGTTAAAGCCCACAGTGGGTATCGTTGTAACTGATTGCCCGAGTTTCAGTTTGTACAGGATCGCTGAGGGTATTCAAAAATAAAATCAGTTAATAAATCCATTGGTAAGAAAAGACAACTTGTTCGAATTCGACTTTAACCAAGGGATTGGTGCTTTACTGCCTAAGAGTCTATTAAAATCTTCAAATCAATAATAGAACAGAAGTAAAAACTAAAAAATAAGACAATCATTTAGAAATCCGGTTATTATTTTGTTGACCTCTTGGAATTCTATTCAATTCTACTCCGAAATCCATCACTGTCTTGAAAACGACTTTAATTGTCATAAATGTTGCAAGATTATAAAAAAGATCCTTTATTATTTTTTTAAAATAAACTACCTCATTAAACGAAAAGATATTTTTCAAAGTGAAAGATACATAACTGCAAAGATAAAATAGCTTGTTCTCCATATTTTTCCTAAGAGTAAAATAATTTTAAATAGTAGGTCCTTAGTCAAAGTTCGAAAACACTTTACTCACTTGTTTTTCCAGCCGCGTCTAGTCCGAGCATGAGAATTCGCATTTCTTTGTTGCCGAAAATTTTTGACAGTAGCTTTCCCATGGTGCTGATGTGTCATCCATTAAACCCTATCCAATCTGAAAAATAAAAAGGGAGTTGACAAGGGGTTTCGAATGAGAATAGCATATCAACTGTGCGATGGTGGGGCGGGATTCAGGGCAGGGTCAGTAAATTTCCAGATAATAAAGCCATTGCAAATACAGTTTGCCTCACTGGCTGTTAACATATCAATTTATGATATAAGAACGCCGACGCGCGAAGGCGCGTAAGTGATATATACATATGTATATATAGACAGACATACGAACACAGGCCATATAGAGCTCAATCGACGGCGGAAGTTAAAAGCATTATTTTGCATAATAATTTCACTTACATTGTCAGCTCATTGCTAAAAAGCAAAAAAAAAAAGAAAGAGGCAGAATTTATCAGTGAAGAGCTTCCACACACACACACACATACATACGTACATACATAGTACAATTGGACAGATAAACACTATAGTGTCTCGTAAATTAAGGCAGAGTTATCTCAATTACGGGCTTATCGCTGGCTCCACCGAATGGGTGGGTGGATAAGCTGCGTTCCGCCCTACCCCTTACCCTATAATGCCGGCTTGGGCCCCACGATATCGGATGGTTTCTCGGATTCTACGGAATTTCGCTCGCTCTCTTGCTTGCCTACGTCACAAACACGCCCGTAACACATATGCACATCGCACACACATATACACACCCAAATCTCCTGACGACCGCCGTTACGCACCGCTTTCCAGCCCAATTCGTTCCACGCCGGCCTGAAATCCGTTAACATGTAGTGCCTAAGTGCGCGGGCCAGGCATAAAATGCATTTGCTAGCACACCAGGGCCAAAAAACTATAACTAACAACAACAAATTTGCACTAATCTTCTTGTATTTATATACACATACACGATCTGCGGTTTGGAGCACAAAATACGCCTAAAAATGCCAAAGCGCGAATGATAAATACCAAGACCAAGTTACTGTTCACTTTTTCCGTTTGGTATTCACGAAATAAAATACTTAAATTTAAATTTTGGTTGTAAATCACTGTTTGAATCTATCATTGTTAAAAATTATTACAGTTAACATTATTTTTATACATTTTTAAGTGGATGACTTACTTTAAAATTTTGTGTTGCGATACCAGTATATTACAGATTTGCCTTGCATTTTTAATGAAAAGGATTTACAACTCCTAGGTCTTCAGCAATTCTGTAGTGGTTTTTTAATTGTTGATATTTTTAAAAGTTGAAATTGTGTGAAACACCTGACCAAATTTGAATGATTAAGTGAATTTCCGAAATGATTATTAACCAAGTCAGCTATATAGTCAACTATAAATATACAAGCTTATAGACAGTGCTTAGTTTGGTTCTTCCTTTGAGATAAAATATTATATAATTATATTAAATTTAACGGTATAAGTGGATATTATATTACAAATATTTTGGTATATTTCCGCTCTCGGGGTATGCTAGCGCGGTCACACTAAAACCGATGATTGAAACCAACTCGATTACCAAACTTGTATCGTTTACTTGTAATCGGGAAGGGGAGATAAGCCTATCGACGACCCAAACAAGTAAGTTCATTCATTTTTTTAACGTTATAATATAAGGAATTTGTTTAAGTCCCGTGCTTAAACAGTATAATTTTTAAGTAAAGACGTATATTTCTTTGAGAATTTCAAATTCTATTGTGTTCTTTACTTTTTCTTCCTAGCCCCTGGTGTCTTTCGCTTTAGGTCCGTTCGCGATTTGTATTGTTTGATTTTTGAGCAATACTTACGACACTGCACGCTGCTGGCATCGCGCAGGGAAATAATGGAACTGAGTTAGTCGTCGTCCAAGTCAGACTCGGAAAACATGGCTGGCATTTGTCCCCGGGAAGCGGTTCGAGTGAAAGTGAAGGCAAGTGAAAGGAGGCTATAAGGCGAGACAACAAAGGGCTGTCTCAATTGCGACCATCTAACACACTTTTCCGAATTCCCCACAGAAATGCGAACCCCCAGCACGGCCGGAGTGGCGCAAGTTCTCCGTGGATCCCCAGATCACCACACTGGAGGTTCTATACTCCCTACTGGCCAAGGCCTTCGACGTCAAGTCGGACTTCTCCATCAAATACAAGGCCTTCGATCCGGCAGGCAATGAGATTTACCTGGCTGTGCGCTCCGACTGGGATTTGGATGCCGCCTTCCTGCGGATCCACAACATATCCATTCAGACGGCCTCGGAACCCTGCCTCATCCTGCAGATCGACGTAAAACCCTTTACCGTGGTCAGGGAATGCGAGTCGGAGGCGTCGCCTGGACGATCTTCAACGGGAGCACCTACTCCCGCCACTCCTGCTCCTCCTGCGCCCGCCCGCGAACTAATGTCACCTCTGCAGTCCTTAGGAGTCTCCCAGAAGTACGTGCAACACATGCAGACCAAACTGGGGAGCTCCATCTTAAACCAGATGGAGAAGACATTCTCCATCGTGCAGAAGGCGTTCAACCTGTCCGATGAGCACATGGCCAACCTACCGCCACGGCCGCCTATGTGTGATAGCGAGTTCCGGCTGTTCCTGGACGCCTTGGGACAGATACAGCGCAAGGATGAGCTGCACAGGGTCATCTTCCTCGGCGGTATTGATCCCAGCCTGCGGCGTGTGGTGTGGAAGCACTTGCTCAACGTTTATCCCGGTGGAGTCAATGGTCTGGCTTTAGATGGCCACCAGCGGATGGAGTTTATGCGTCGGAAGTCCGAGCAGTATTGCCGACTGAGGGACACCTGGAAGGCGGCCGTGAAGCGTGGCAGTGTGGCCGGCGAGCTGGCCTACGTGACCAGCATGGTAAAGAAGGATGTGCTACGCACAGACCGCCTGCATCCCTTCTACGCGGGCAGCGACGACAATCAAAATATCGCGGCGCTCTTTAATATCCTGACTACTTATGCTCTGAACCATCCGACGGTGTCGTACTGCCAGGGCATGTCGGACATTGCCTCTCCGTTGCTGGTAACCATGAACGACGAGGCGCAGGCCTACATCTGCTTCTGTGCCATAATGGCACGGGTGCGGGGCAACTTCATGCTGGACGGGATTGCGATGACGCAGAAGTTCGCGCATCTGACGGAGGCGCTAAGCTTCTACGATCCGGAGTTCTGGGAGTACCTCAAATCGCAGCAGGCGGACGACTTGCTCTTCTGCTATCGTTGGCTCCTGCTGGAGCTGAAGCGGGAGTTTCCCTTCGAGGATGCCCTGCGCATGCTGGAGGTGCAGTGGAGTTCGCTGCGCTACAGAAGCGGCGGCGAGAAGGAGCTACCGCTCTTCGAAAAAGTTAGTGTGAGCTGTAACTTGAATTATAAATTATTAATCATTCTTCTCTTTCAGGAGTTTGTACCTATTTCTGATTGCTCCATGCCCAATAGTGCTAGCACGTTTTCCAGTTCGTACAGCGCCACGCCGACAAGCCCATCCTATCTGTTGACAAAGCCGCGCGAGAATCCCTACACTAAAGTGTGCGCCTTGCGTCGCCAGAGCTCCTCGGCGTCACTAAGCTCACTTAGCTCGTCGCTGGGAACGGGTCATGCCCTGGACAATACGAAACGGCTGAATCACAGCCTCGACGACAATATGTCGCGCCATGCGACCGCCGCTGCTCGCCGGCAGAGACGCACCTCATCCAAGGTTCACCAGAGTCTGGACGAGTCCAAAATGCTAGCGCTGATTGAAGGCGCCATGGAGAGCACGAAGTTTGCACAAGACTTGTCCGCCGGCGAGGAAACCGAAGATGATGATGTATTCGATAGGAAGGACTCGCCAAGTTTTCTAGAAACCAATCCATTTAAGGATGATGCGCAGAGAGCACCAGAAAAAGTCAGCGAAGCCACACCTCCCGTCTCGCCAGGACGAGCCTTTCTTTGCAGTACTTCCTCCTCCAACTTTGACGAGGATAATCTCGAGAGAAAGTCAAAGTTGCAGCACAACAACATTCTTGCCGTGAGTAATATCATCGCCAAGCAGCTGGTGACGAATGCCAATCAAGTGAGCGAGAGTGTCAAACGAGTGAGCAACTCCAGTGGCGGTCACTTTAAGGATCTCAAAGAAAAGCTGGCGGCGACCAGTCGCATTGGACTTTCCTTCGACGGAGAAGGGGAGGACGATGGCGAAAGGAAGATGCCGCCAAAACTGGTGAAGAACTTCAACGAATTCCTCAATTTCGCAACCATTAATAAGAATCGTATATCCGATCGCTTTGCTACTCAACCGCAGCAACCAACGGCTCCGACTTCAGTCACAAAACCGGTGGTGCAGCTAACGAAGAGCGGACTGGGCAGCTCCCTAGATGAATCCGATTCCTCCTCGCTGCCGGAGACCAGCTGGAGCGCATCCACAGCCGCAACGGCCATTCAGCAGGCGCAGGAGTTGAGCAGTTACAACCTGCAGCTAGACCTGGAGAGCAATCACCAATGCGATCCTGACGATACAAACACGCCGGATCAAGATCAAGACCCTGACCAGGAGTACTACCCCATGACAACGGCCATAACGCGAGAACTTCGCCTAGAGGCCGAGAATCTGGATCGTCAGGTTTTCGGACTGCCCTTCACGGAGTGCGAAAAACGGGATAATATCGAGTACGAGAAGTTGGACAAGGACGCACTGGATCTGGTGGAGGACCTGAAGGAGAACGAAATCATCACCTGTCCGGATGTCAGCGAGCTTCACATGCGTCGTCGTCAGCGACTGGCGGCCAAGAGCAACAGCGTCCAGCAAAATGAGTCGCATGCCTTCAATCCTTTCATCGACGAAAGCCAACTTATCATAGATGGGCACACTCCACTAGGAATGCGCAATAGCAGCAGTCTACCTGAGGTGATCCTGCCCATTTCCACGGAGCCCAATCTGGTAGAGGTATCGCCTTTGGTGGAGATCGCCACGAATGCGGATGACGAGAGCGCTTACACGCGATCCCCTCAGCGATCAACCCATTTAAATGGAGTCAGTGGACTGAACGCCACGGCGGCTGCACTGCCTCCGCCCTCGGAATTCGGTGGAGGCAATGCCTTCCTCATGTTCCTTTGCCTCACCCTGCTGCTGCAGCACCGTAACACGATCATGAAGGCCGGCATGGACTACAATGAGATAGCCATGCACTTTGATAAAATGGTAAGGAAACACGATGTAACCAGGGTGTTAAATCAGGCCAGGCGCATGTTCGTGGATTACCTCAAGGCTCAGAGCAACCCGCAGCGCCAGCGATCTCCCAGTGGGACTGTGTCCACTGGATCCACGGCCGCTAACTTGACTGCTTCAATGCCGGCGTAAGGTGATGATAATCCTGCCCAGCTCCTGTGAAACCTTAGTATCTCCACAGTTTGGACTACCAGTTTAGTAAACCAACCTCCTGAGTATCAATCTCTTTGCTGGATTTTAATATATTTTTAAATATTTATGATTTTACTGAACACAATTTTTGTATTTTGACTTTAACTATCCAAATTCAATTTTAGACTTCTCTCTTATAACTTTTTATGTTGCACTCATTACTTTATAAATTTAGTGACAACTTTACTCAATTTATCCAAAAACTTATAAGTTCAAGTGACTATTACTAGGAGTATTCTTGGTCAAGGTATAGAGCAAAAACAAAGGCCCTTGTTGGTAGAACCCCTCATTGTCAAACCAAAGTCTTCTTTTTTGTACGTAAACGGATTTTGTACTTTCTTATTTAAATTTAAGCCTTTATTTATATTTATTCATATGTGTATTTGCACTATTGCCAAATGATCAAATGCGTAATGTGTTTGGTTGAAAATCGCTTTATTTCACTAGTCTGCTAAAGCATTCCATGCTCTTGTAAAGATTATTTTTTAGACTTGAATCGCAGCTAAATATTACTTTATGCAATTAAATTGACGGAGAACCTATAACCCAATTAACCATGATCTTATTATCTCTAAACGTTCTGTATCTTATAAATCTCTTAACTACTCGGAAAACAAAGTAATTTTGTAAATTAAAATTGAAACCAAATGGTAACAGTTAACGCCTATGCTACGTAAAGTTACGAAAACCAACTTTTAAACAATCGATTAATAAACGAATTCGAAATGATTACAAAGTACACAATTTATTGGAATCAAATTAAGTTTCAAATACGAAAAAAAATCAAAATCACTTCAAACGAAACAAGTATACAAACAGAAATCTGAGAACCGAAAATTCAGAAGTTATATTTTTTCTTCAGTCGCTCCCGTATGAGCACACCCTTAATCAATTTCTTCCAGTTGCCATAGACGCGAGTCTCGTACTTCTCCTGCTCCTTGCGGGCCTGCTCCTGCTGATCCTCCTCCCATGCAGCAACGACCACTTCTCGGAACTCCTCGCAAACAATGAAGCCATCGTACATGGGGTGGCAGGCGCCCTGATGAAAATCGAAGCCAATCACAGCGTTTGCACAATCAATATTTAGCTTCTTGCAAACTCTCATCAAACCAGGCACTGTAATTGAATATGGAATTGGGTATAATGGCTTGGGAATGCTTTAGTTTTCTTACGCCTCAAATGCACGGTCTTCTTGGGCAGCATGCAGGCCTTGAAGAGCTCGACATTGCCGTAGGCATTGCGTGGCACGAGTCCATTCTCCGCTGTGGGTGGCTCGTAGTCCTGCGTTTGCCAGTAACCAAATATCTCCAATGGCTGGTCCTTAATGACAGAGCGAGTGTTCTGAAAGACATTAGACCCAGTGTTACATAAACCTGTTTAAGATGTCACAACTTGATGGAACTACATCCAACCTTATCATACTTGGGACGCGCCTTGACCACTTTGTACGGCTGCTCGCCCAGCTTCACAACACGGGCGCTCTTAAGCCAGATATCCCGCGAGTGCAAGAGATGCACACAGTCCCTGGAGTAAACCGCTTCGCCGCGGATAAATCCCAGAGTGGGTGCGTCCGGAGGATACAGACCCTGGAACTTGAGCAAGTGTCGTTCCAACACATAAAGCGGATGGTCCTTGAAATCGCCAATGGACGTTGGCAGGGGTTTATTGGCGTGAATGCGGCGCAGTTGCTCATCCTCCATGATGTCGCGCTTGGTGCGACGCCCCAGATAAGGGGTGATGGTTTCATCCAACCAGGCTTTTTCCACACGTGCCTTGCGCACAGTGGTGCTCCAACTAGCGCAGTAACGGGCGGTCACATCCTTAAGGGTCTGATCGTCCTGGAACGCAAATACATAGGCCAAACCTGGTGTGGCGTTTTTCTGTAAAAGCAAGATATAAATATAGGACAAAAACTCGTCAGGATATAAACTTACTCTTATGGTGTCCACGCAGTGTAGCTTGCCCTTGAACAGATCTATGCAGATCCACTGTTCCTCCACCTCAGACCACAGCTCCACCCACATGTCGGAGGCATCTTTTCGACACTTAGTTCTTGAACCGCCCTCATCATCGGTGGACATTACTCGCCGATCCTTGCGCAGGTTTTGCACTGACTTGGGCAGCACAGGAGCCTTCTTCACCGGCTTGGCAGGTTCGAATACTTCGTCAGAGTCCTGTGATTTTTGCAGCTTCTCCAACCTTATACGCTTCTTAGGCAGCGGTGCATCATCGCCGCCATCCAACTGGGGAATGCCCAGCGAGCTGGTCTTCTGACCTCGACTTCGCAGCTGTCGAGGCGCAGCTTTGGATAGAAAGTTGGGGGAGATTCGGGGCTTGGTTTCTGGACTCTTTTGGTTCTTTTGCGACGGTGCTGCCGGATTTTGATCGCCTGCAACGGATTTTCTTTCAAGAAAAGTAGGGGAGATGAGTACTTTTGGGGACTTGCTACGTGACCGAGTCTCTTGGGTGCTGCGCTGCTCCTGCGAATGCTTCTCCGCCGGATTAGCGTTCTCCGTATCACTGTGTTTGGCATTTAGCTGTTTCACCTTGGACAGCACCAGTTTGGGTAAGACGGGAGATCCAACTAGCTGCGGATTCGCTTCTGTTTTTGGTTTCACCACTCCTCTGCGTGTTCGACCGGCAACTGGGGAGAAGGTATCCAAAGGAGCCGTCCTCGGTTTCTTGCCATCGCCTGCTTCAGAAATGGCTTGAGTGGTGACCCTCTTCAACAGGAGTGATTGGGGTTTGACTTTGTTTTGTGTAGGGGAAACACCAAGAGCCGCTTTTGAGGTACTTGGTTTATCCTCAAAAGAAGTGTCGGATTTGCTGGAGCTATTGGATGTTTGATGTTTGGACTTTTCAACCAGCTTCGAGGCAAGACTCGGTTTTAAAACCTTTTTAACATCCTTTTTGGATAAACTTGTTTTTAAAGGTTCAGTTTCTTTTTTTATGGATTTGGAAATGGTTGAGACACTTGGCTTTTCCTCAAAAGAAGTGTCAGATTTGCTGGAACTGTGGGATGCTTTATGTTTTGATTTTTCAACCAATTTTGATGAGAGACTGGGTTTTAAATCTATTTTAACCTCTTTGGTTGTACTTGATTTCGCAGTTTCCGAATCTTTTTTAATGGATTTGGAACTGGAAGATGTATTAATGGCAGTGGTTTCCTTCTTTGTACTTTTATCACTGCTTTTCTTTTGAGCCTCTTTGGAAGCAGTTGACTTGCTACCGATTTTGTCTCGATTTAAGTCTGCTGGCTTAGCTGCCTTCTTATGTTTTTTGGGCTCCTCGTCCTCGCTCTCCTCTTCTGATTTTACCGCCTGACTTTTATTCTTTTCCTCTGGCTTAAGTTTAATGGAAATTAAATCACTTGCTGCCGGACGCAGTGGCATTGGCTGGAGATTTACGATCAGACGACAGTGCATGCCCATTCCCCGAGCAAGGACAATGAATATGAAGATCATATCCTGCTTGCAGCGGGCTTCCTTGCGCTTGATCTGCGCCAGCAAGGCCTCCAAAATTTCCTTTTTGCTGGCCGTCGATTGCTCGGAATATAAATTGGGACTAAGCAGCTTGATGGCCGTTTTGAACCAAGTGACAAAGGACTGCAAGTATTTGAGTTCAGTGCCCCGTTCCGTGGGATAGGCATTCTTACTGGGCAGGAGTTTCAGGGCAGCCTGCATCAGGGCATCCGACTCGCCCAGCATTCGGTTGTACTTCAGACTGCGAGCGATCTGGCACATCAGGCTGACCTTGTGCAGCAGGAGCTGGCGTTCCTTGATGTCCCGATTGAGGCGACGCTTCAAAGCCATCTCCAGCTCGTGCTGGGTCTTCTGTTCCTTAGTGGGGCGGAGTCCCTGAAGGCCCACGTGGATCTCTAGGTCGCCGGAAATGTTTGGCGTGCCGCCCTCCTCCTCCTCGCTGGAAAGTTCTGCATCTGAAAAGGGAATTGGAACCGGGGTGATGATGAGGCACGGAACTGAATGATAAACAGTGATGGGAAATGGTTGGTTTTTTTTGTCTAAAAGGATATATCAATGTTTTCAACTTATTTCTAATGAGTTTTTAATCATAGTTTCTAATAGTTACCAATGTAAATTAAAAATCATATTTGTTGAATTTCGTATTTTAAGGGGAGTGATGAAAAGGCACAGTATTTGGGGTAAACTAAAGACCTCTTCAATATACTAAGTCACTTCCCATCACTGATGATAATGCAGGAGGATCGGGCAGTGAGGGCAGGGGCAGATTTAAAACACCCAAACAGAGAGCATGGAGTCCTTTCAACATTTTGCATTTATTTATTTATATCATTTAAAGTGCATTTTAAATTTCAATTATCAAGTTAATTACAATCAACATTCACTAAATTGCGCTAAAATTACGAGTTTCATTTGATTTATTGCATCGTTTATTATTATTTAATTAGATGCCATACTCTGCATGCAGATGTTTATGTTAAGTGAATACAATTTCGCTAAAGTAAATTCGTTAAACATCAGTTCTAATTCGTTAGCTACTTGTTAATTTCTGTGAAACACTTGCAATTGCCATAAAGTAAGTACACAAATAGTTGACTAGGCCATTTGACTAGCTATTAAAAATTATTATTTATTTTACGCGTTTAAAATCTTCTTGTATTTCATTGTTTTGATTTGGTTAACTGGAGTCTTTTGGACTTTGTCTGGTTTCGGGTGGCGAACCGAAATTGAAAACTCACTAAAACAATTAAAATAAATGCATTTTCTGAGTAAAGTATCGTTGATTAACAGATTTTATCGAGGTGCGTGTGCAGACATTTAAACCACGTTTAGAATTCGATAAACATATAGTTTATGCTTTTGACTTTTCATCCATTTAACACGCATATTGAGCTTAAGCTAGTGCAAAAACGTTTAGAAATGTTTAGTTGATCTGATTTCGTTGACATAAAAAAGAAACATTGATTGATTTTAACAAGCTTTTATGATAGGTTTTCCATTTAATCTTTACTGTCGATTTTAATTGTTTTTTTTCCGCGGACAACTGGATAACAAATGTCGCGGGATCTGGTTTTGGTTTTGGCATCTCCTAAATTAGGGCATGGCCTGGTTAGTGGGTATAAATAGGTTAGTAAGCCAAGTCTCTGGATAAAGCGTTCTCAGCAAGAGCCATATCATACGCTAGTTCCTCAGTCTAATCGACTAACAATATGTTACAGTAAATAGGTATATTGTAGATACATGGCCATTATTTTGACGCGGCTCTTCCAAATGTACATTCATGCATACAGTTGCGGTCGAAATAAAATCATCGAGTACAAAGCGAGAGATTGTTAATTTGAAACTTAAATATGAAATTTTTAAAGTTAAATTTTGAACAAATAGTTAAATTGAAACGGGCTCTCTAATAAAATATGACTTTTAAACTATTTAGTTATACAAAACAAGAATGCCTTTAAATAATTGTAATAATCATGCTTCTGTTTCGACCACAGCTGTACATATCGGTTAGTAATTTCTATCTTCACATCGACAAATAAACTTAGTACAAACAAAACTACACAGTCTCATACAGAGCAATTTGGAAGCTTATTTTTTATCAGATACCAGAAATGCCAGCGCCACAACCACAACTTTTGGTAAGCATGCTCCACTGCCTCCTGCCACGGCCATTGCCAGCTGCGTGGAGCCAAACTACTTGCATTTTCGCCTACCTGCCACTTCCTCAAAATCGGAGTCATCGGTATCGCCGGCAGTGGCGACCACAGTGGACACGGGTCGCGTCTTGGTATGGCGCTTGATCCGCGTCGACTTGGTCTTGCTCAGACGCGGCGGTTCATCCAGTGTCGGTGGCGCAGTTGGTGCTCCTCCTCCTCCGCCCGCCTTCTTCCTTTGATTCCCCTCCCGTTCCTCCAACTCTACGCTCTGGTAGTTCTGGTTCTCGCCCAATGCAAGCAGCGCATTGACATCCATGGTGGCAGCCTGGCTCCTCGGCGGAGTGGCCGTGACATTCCGCTTGCTCAGTGCATCCCGTGTGCGCTCCAAGCTGTTCGCGTTCTCCAGGAGACCGCGAAAGTCGAAGGCATTGCCTGCTTTATCCTCGAAGCTGCTATCGTTGTTGTCCTCAGATCCGGAGCCGGAATCCGAGAGATTCGTGATGCCCGCATTACAATCGAATTGGGGCGCCGGCGACTTCTCCTTGTCCTTCTGGCCGCCGGCAAAGAAGGTGGAGTGCAGATCGAGTTCGGCGGGATTCACCAGGTAGTCCTCCACACTGGATTCGCTGCTGGAATCAGCAGGATCGTGCTGATCCCGTGCACCGCTTTCATTGGGCGTTCTGGCGTTTTTTGAACCCGAAGCTCGGGGCGAATTTTCCTGCTGCTGGGATGGTGAAGTAGGAAAGGTCTTGGGTGGCGGTCTATACTTGTTGTACAGCTTGGAGCGCAGTGACTGGCCACTGGGCTTGCGTTTCTTCACGGAGGAGCCCTTGATGCCGCTGGGCGGCTTGTGATCGCTGCTGGGAATGGGTTGGTAAGTAAGGGTTATTAGAGGAGTCTAGCCATAATAAGCCCCCATTCCATACTCACCCTTTTTTGCCAGCAACGGCCGAGGAGCGCCCGCTGGAACCAGCTGCTCCTCCCTCCGCCTGCAGCTCATCGAAATCGCTGTCGTCGTCGTCGGATGACTCCCCTCCTGCTCCTGGAAGTGGCTTCCACTCGTCCTCGCTGGCCGAGAATCCTTCGGACACGGAATCCTCCTCCTCGTCGGACATTTCCTTTTGATTTTAGGGGCGCTTCACATTTATGTATTGCGAGGCGTGCCACTTAGTTATTGATTTTTACTGCGCAGTTTTTTAGGGCACGCGTTACCTAAGAATACCCTTTGTGCGTTTACCTCCTGTCCAGTGGGTAAGGTGCCGCTTTTAAATGACAAATTTGCTCCTGTTTGAGCTCAGTTTCGGACGATTTGAATGAATTGCGAAATTCACATTTTCGCGCTTGGGTAGGAAAACATGCAAAAGCAGAGGCCGAGAACAGCGCGTCAATGACCAGTGCTGGAAAACAAACGGATTCCAATGGGAATACATTTTGAATCGTGTTCCCAGTTTGATTCATTGCTAACGCTTTTATGGCGATTTAAATTAAATAATATTGTTTTTAGCTACATATTTTCATACTGTGACTACTTTCGTTCATTTTTTAGTACATACGAATATAATTAAATAAATATATATAGTTTTCAATAAAATAGGTTAAATCTTATTGTTTAGTTAAAAATTATAACCACCGTAGTTAAAAAACCCATTTATTTCGAAGATGTTGGTAAAGAAAATCTAACAGTTGATTAATTAAATTAAAAGCACTTTTTTACTTAACTTAATTTAAAAAGAAACGAACCAATCTTTTCACCGACTTTTTTGTGGTCTATCGAGTTTATGGGAATAGCAATCGCTAATCGATTTACCTGAGCACTGAACAACACTACCCGCTTACATCTGTTAATTGTTTATTTACAAAATAAATTGAAATTATTATAAATAATGAACTCCTCTGGTGAATTGCACCCAAACTGGCTGGCTTTGACCACTCTGCCATTGCAGCTAAAGCGGTTCGTTCGTGCAGGAGATCCAGATAGTGTTCCCGAATCCCCGAGTCCGATCAAACACAAAATTGATGGGTTAAATGGATTGGAGGCCCAGGAGTTCTACAAGGAGGTTCTGGATGTACCTACCACCCGTCAAGTCTCAGTTCCTTCTCCTAGTAAAAGAAAGGAAACAAGGAAGGTCCAACAAAAACCCCAACAGCCTTTTGATAGGAGTAAATTCTTCCGTTTGGCCACCAGCAACAAAGTGGAGGAGCTGTCCGAAATGAAAATCTCCGAAGAAGAGCTCAATTCCCGGGATTCCTTTGGCTGGACTGCACTGATGATGGCTGCCTGCGAAGGAGCCACCGAAGCGGTAGCTTGGCTTCTCCAGAAAGATGTCCTTGTGGAGATTGCAGACAAATCCGGAAATACAGCTCTTAAACTAGCCCAGCGAAAAGGTCACTCGGAAATAGTACAACTATTGGAAACTCTACCCATTTCCGAAGAAACCAGCGATGAGGAAGAGGCAATCGATATCAACAGCCCCTTTTACTGCGAAATCTGCAAAAGGGATTACAAGGAGACTCCCTGGCCTGTTCATCAAACCTCCACGGTGCATCAGTTCAATCTGGAGCACCTCCCCGCCCATAAACTGCACAAGTTTAATATATCCGCCAAGAATCGCGGCCTTCGCTTGATGGTGAAGCAGGGTTGGGATCAGGAGCACGGCCTGGGACCCAGTCAAAGTGGACGATTGTATCCCGTGAAGACCGTTCTTCGCAAGCAACGCACTGGCTTGGGCATCGAACAGCAGCCGGCAAAGGTAACCCACTTTGGAGCCTTTGATTTAAACGCTGTTAGAAGAAGAGATCCAATATATCAACCGAGACGAACGCGAAGCGATATGCAGCGGGAAAAGGTGCGGGAATGGAAGCGGGAAAGGCATCTCCGCAGGGAATTAAGTTAAAATATTTTGAAGATAGAGATTATTTAGTTTGTAAATATCCATCTGTTATTACATTATACCGATGACCAAAACAGTTATAATTATGATTAAAATAAAAAGTTACTAAATTAATGAAAGAGATTTTTATCCTTGTGTATTTTACCAGTACCAAAATAATATTTTCAGTATAGCAAATTGCTGTGGAACACCGTCCAATAAAAAAAGGGACTATCGGTATAAGCCAAACTGTGGGATTAATACTGGCCCGTTTTTTATCTATTTTTAAAGAGCAACAAAACATTAAAATAATAGTAAATATAACATTTTACAATCTTTTTGACTTTAAGATTTAATATGATATAAAATAAAACTTTTTCGGAGAATAAACTTATTCTTGCCAAATTATGAACATATGTTTTAACACTCTTTTGATCCTGAATCGGTGACCTTAGCTTTCCTAATCCTTTCCAGCGCCACCTACTGGCAACCTAGTTGGCTAAATCTTTAGGTTAAGGATGCGGATAGTTGTTAAGAGGAGTGTGAGTTTTGGATAATACTGTTGCATGTGCTCTCTCTCCGGCTCTTTCTCTCTCCCTGACACCCTGAAATCCTGACCCTGAGGCCGCGAGTTGACACGGTTTCCGCTTTGCGCCTGCGTCCTGTGGTTTCTTAGGCCCCCACTTCGTTCTTTGTGCCCACTACACCGAATGGTATATAAGGAACTTCTCCGAAATCCTGCGCTCAGTCGTGTTCGGACTGCTGTACCGTTAGGTGGTTCCCTTTTTTGTACCGTTAGCAAAAAGCAGCCGCGGAGTGCAATAAAAATAAGTTAGCAGTGCGTGTTTTAAAGTTGTACTCACACGCTCGGCAATTAACAGTGGGAGTGCGGCGCTCCAAGGTCATCGTTAGCAGGCGTTCCACTTTGGGTAAACAGCTTAAAAGTGAATTATTAAAGTGTTTGGACAAACGCTTGGTTAACGGAAAAAGAATTTCAAATTCAAAATGTTCATTCCGAATTGCAAGGCTATGGCAACTCTGGCGCTGCCGATCATCAACACGAACAGCTGATTAGCCTCACGTATGTGTGTGTGTGCGAGAGAGTGTTTTTGCGGCAATTTGTTGTTGGTGCTCCAACGTGTGCGGTTCGCTGCGCGCATTTAAATATTTTTTAAAATAATTAACAAATATGCCGACGTCTTGCTGCTAAATCTTATCGTTTGCTGTGCCAGTGCTTTTTTTGTGATTTTCGTGTGTGCTGTGTCCCGTTACGTTAACCGCTGTCCAAAAAACGCGCAATTGCAAATTACGCAAAGCTGGCAAGAATTACATTTATTTTTGAATAATTTAACTAAATACGCGGCCATGTGATCGCACCGTGGGTGATAACAAAAGTAAACGCTTACAAAGTCATCGGAATAACGCAGTTTTCTCCCACGGGTTCAATATTATTTAATATACGCTCAGATGTTCTTGGGCTTTATGGTTTATTTTCGTAGCATTTATTTCGGTGATTTGTTTGGTTTGCATTGAACATGTACATATCGTACTGCTCTCTTCGCACGCTCTCTCTCTTTGGGTTTCTCCCTCTCGCTCTCGGATCGTCATTGCCAGCCTCCCCCTCTTTTCCAAATCCCCACCCCCTCCCCCTTTGATCAGGGCCCACTCCATGAACTTGCCTTGTTGTTGGAATTTTCCAGGGGCGGATCAAGAGAGAATGAAACTATAACCCAAAACATAAATAAATGAAATGCAGTGATCAGTTTTATAATTTAACATATCTTTCGGTTCAGACTATAATTAAATGTGTAACAAATCAATTGGTATTCATGTTAACAAATATTATTCATATACAGACAACAGACAACAAAATTTGACCCTTCGAATTCGTATTTTTCGGAAATAATCATTGAATTTCAATTAAAAAGGTCCCCTCCTCCACAATATTTCAATATAAATGCGCCACTGGACTTTACACGGCATTTCTCTCCCATTAACCCCATTCGATTCTATTATTTAGACAACACAATGCTATAACCAGTCAAGTGCAGAGGGGGTGGGGCAAATAAAAAAAGCGGATAAACTAAATAGAATATTTTTATTATCTCAACGATTCCTTGGAATGCGAATCTGTTCAGAGCTTGCGATATGTACACTTTCCAAAAAACAGTCCCTTCTTAGTCATCGCACTAGTTGCGATTATGTTTTTCTTTCTACAGGCTATTATGCCTAAGTAACATTTTCATTCGGAATCATACAGTATTTTCTACATCATATCTTTTCTCTTTTTAAAACTACATCTTTACTTAAGAAGTTTTAAAAAGGAAAATAAATTATGTATAAAATATCTTTGATGTCTTATTACTCAAATTTTCAAAAAATTTTGGGCTGAAAACATGATTCAATACTTTTTTAGTCATCTTGTGTATTCCTCAAAAGCGATTATTTTTTAAAAATAAATTGCACATTGGATGAATGAAATTATTCCTCATAAAAAATATCATATTTGGGATTTTCAAGAAAAACATATTATATGTGTTGTATTCTTTTAATCTACTAAAAGCCATAACCATTAACGGTTGTAGCTATTGAAGTTCAACTGTATTAACAGAAGGCCAAGCAGACGCTATTTACTTCAGTGCTTGGGTGAAAACAAATCTCGTAAATCTTTAAAATCGTAAACCAAACAAATGCATAAGAGCCAAAATGAAAATGCTAAATGTTTATTATTGTAAAATAAACCAAGAGAGGCGGGCCGAAGAGCTCAGAAATGAGATAAATGAAATGCCAAAACTTCCGGGTCATTGCCTGTACGCAATAGCAATGGCAATGGCAATGGGAAAAGTCGAGTTTCCACTCTGGGGCTCTCTTCTTTCTAAGGGCCCTTCAATTTCCATTTTCCTTTGTGATGCAAACTAAAACCGAAATATCTGCGAGTAGTTAAAATAAATTGCAATCAAATGAAACTAAGCAAACACACGGATATTATATTATTTGAAAATTCTTAATAGCTAAACACTCTTAATGCCTGGCATATACCCTTAGATTGTTTACCCAATACCCCGCCAACATTTTGTGGAGACCGACATAATAACCATTAAAGCAATTACAACAATTATAAACAACAATATCGAAATGAGCAATACAAAACGCATGAACTTGAAAAACAAATGTAAGCATGCTTGATCCAATATTTGAGCATCCAGGTCTTAATAGTGTCTACGAACAAAGCCCAAAAAACAACAGCATACGCAGTTTCGTTCATTCAGCATCAACTATACGGAAAGACAAGTGTTACTGCTCCAGCGTTTTCCGCCTGGCCGCCTTTTCCGAGTCTTCTAAGTGTTTTCCCAGGTAAGTCCACCTAGATAAATGCAAATTAATTCGCAGGACGCTAGTGAGTTTTTGTGCACAGAGGGAAATTAATAGTATCCACCTCTTTCTACGAAATTTATAAAATGGTCTTATAAAATATCCAAGGAATTAGAAAATGTACAATATTTAACTTATTAATTTTGTAGCCAAAATAATAACAAAAATTTGGAAGGTCAATTTAATATAATCAAATTAAAATCTAAATTTTATTATTATTTTAAAATATTATTTTTTTTTCAATACTACAAAAAAAGGATTAAAATTAAAATTTTATGAATTTGAATCTGCCGGAATTTCGAAAGGAAATTTTGGTGAGGTGTTCGTTCGTCTTCAATTTGCAGGACGATGGCTGGCATAAATCTCTCACCTGCAGGAATTTTCTAATATCGCGAAGGTGTTGCATACCAAACGGTGCTTGAAATGAGCAATTTGCCAAAACTTTCGGCATAAATTGTTGCCCAAAATCTCCGCCCCTTAAAGCGACGCCACTGGCAGCAAGTGTGTCAGTGGCGGGGCGCAAAAAAATTAACAGAAATTAGGCCTGAAGTTTGTTGGCAAGCTCGCAAATGTGTTGTGGCTTAAAGGGATAAAGAGCTTTGCGTAGAGCAACAGCAGTAATTAACATTAATAAGACTCAGGCTAGTGGTAAAGAAGGTTTCGGGGAGGGGTTTCTCGGGTTTTCGGGGGAGCTAAACTGACGACTGAGTGACGGGCCCCACATTACTCATTCGCAAGACGTATGCATGTGATTTAGTGGGACGGCCCAACTTTCCAGACAACTGTTCTCTATTTTTTCTTCTTCAAGGCCACGCATTTTGAAATATGCGCATAAATTAGAAATAATGTGCGTGCGACTTGTTAACACGCCCGATGGAAAGTTATTTAACAAACAAACACAAAAACACGCACAAACTTTTCCCAGGCCAAACTTTAACCCCGAAAAGTGTCCTGTTGTGGCCAGTGTCAACATTTCAATAGGCTCTTAATTGCCCCATGGAAGGGCTTGACATTCCGTAGAGTGGCTACAACAAAAAGATTGATACATTAATTAAGCCAGGGCTATGAAAACTCCTGCCCGATTTTCCCTTTTTAGCCGGGCTTTCATTGTTGCCGCTCTTAATTGGCTTTCCCGGGAGCGGAAAAGGTCAGCGAAGTTTGATTAAATTTTCTTTAAAAAGCTTAATTGAATCCTGATTACGGGTTGAGCCAGCTTCCTACGCACAACTACGGCTAACTATCGGAAAATGCGAAAATCCCTGGTCGTTTGGCGACGTTTTATTAACGTGCCATTGACTCTCGAGACTCTAAATGTGGCAAGAATGTCAGCCAGCCAGTCAGTCAGTCGAAAGTGGAGGAGGCATTCGATTGAGCGTGTAAAAGTGGCTCAGCAAAAGGCAACATATACGGCTAGAAGGATGCCAAAACTTGTGGCAGCGGCAACAAAATCCATTGAAGCGCGAAATCGACTTAATGCATTAGTCGCCGGGAGTGGTGAATGTCAGAAAGACACGTAGAGCAAACATTTGCGGCTTACGAGTGCGAGTATATGTATATATGTGTATGGCATAAACTGGGGAGTCCATAGTCTCTGGATAGGTGAACATAAAGCCCGGCGGTATAAAATTTAAAATTATGACAGGCTGTTGGCAACAATGTCAGCGTGAATATGGCGCCAAGTGCAAGTGCCTGCGAAAGTGGCAAAAAAGATGACAAAATGGCTGGAAAAATCCTGGCTGTCCCAGCCAGAAAGTGGATCCCAAACACCCCAGACTTCGCATATTCATATCGCTTCATTGCTATGCAAGTTGGTAAACTTGAGAATCCGACAACAACAGCCAGAACGACAATAAGAACGTCAACAAGTTGCAATAAAACACAAGCAAACAAAACTCACAGGCAGACAGAGAAGGCATACAGATAGATACAAGATACATCTGCCACACATAGATGGAGATACAATCTTAGATGGGACGTCTGGAGCGACAGGGCAAACAGAAAATTCAAGGTTCTTAAGATGAGTTTCCTGATTAAGATAAATACACTGAAAACTAAGCACACACAATTCTAGCGAATTGCGTCATGAAACGGGAGAATCTTGTCGTATATTAATACCATGATAAAATGATTTATAAAGCAGGCGCGTGAAACAACATAATATCTCTTTTAAAGGTAAACAAATAAATCCCCTTTTGTTTACCAATAAATGCTCTTAACAAATTAATATTTTTAAAGCGTGAGGTTTTAATTGCAATATTTAATTTATTTGTGGCTTACGAGTAAATCAGTTTTATTGCAGTTAATCTCTTTTATTGACAGAGGCTTGCAGCCACTTTGAAATGTTTTTATCCGAAAGGTTTTTGACTTGGGCTGGCAATTAAAATGTGTTTTATTATTCTTTATAATCTCAGGCCGTCACCGTAATAGATAAGACTCTACGAGTGCGATAACAACTGAATAATCTGCTTGCCGATTCACTTATCCAGTTGTGCAATAAAATCAAGAGCGAAAGTTCTCAGCTCTCGCCTAGAGAATCGAATTAACCAGTCCAGACAGATATATGATCTGAAAAGCAAAACAATAATATTTTTCACAAGAAAGTACAAACAGAATGCACTTCTTTGTAGTGAATAAATGCGAAAGTATTACTCAATGGTAAAAGTTTATTGGAAGAGATAACATAAATCGTATCGGTTCGAAGCACGTGCATTTAATATCTCGAATTCTTTGGGAGAGGGGTGTTATATTGCTTATAAAGTAGGTGCCACAGCTGACCATTCAAACATAAAATATAGATTACTTTGATTGGATTTTTTTGGCCACCCAACAACAAACCGGATAGAAAACGAAAAATATGCAAGTCTAATCCAAATATTGATGGCCCATAGAATGTATCTGATGTTAATGATTCTCAATATCACATTCTCTGTCATTCTGCAGACCAATAACTGACCTCGGCCTCAACGATTAGAATTACCAGATTTATCTGGTTATACTTTTGCATAAATGGCCAGACGATAAATAAGTGATATATAATATTTGGCTTACTGGTTATTCCGAATAAGCCAATAGTTTTTAGATTTAATTGGCTTATAACCAAATTAAAGTGCAAATGTTCATTATTATGTTTTAGATATCCTTAATGGATTTTATTATTTCATTTTTAGAAATGAGCAATATAAATCGATTTTTGTAGAAAATTGTGTTTTTATGCCTGCTCTTTGTATATGAAAAATATCAAAAAGCGCCATTCACATTTTATCCAATTAAAAATAATATTAGCAGGCTCCATATATCAAACATATGTTTATTTTGGTCTCTGTTATTATATGAATTTGTTTTTAATGCATAATATAAAATAGTCGCTTTTATTCGGTTTCTGTCGCAAGTCATAATGTGTACGTTTTTATAACTTTATCAGTGAAGCATTTTTAATACATTTGTGCTGGGAAAAAATAAATTTGTCGCATGTCATAAACAGAGCGCTTTGCTTTTTCTCGTCGTCGGAGGTTCTTAAATTTTTAATGAAACGCAAACATATTTTGTAATAGGTTTTATATTCCAGTCTCCCTTTACTGTTTCCGGTACCTTCGGCTTCACTCGCCCGCACACAATTCACAATTCATTGTGCTCGAAAAGCGTTTTGAGTGCCTGGGCGGCGAATATGTATTAGCAAACATTGGGCTCCTGGCAGTCCGCATTTGCGGACCCTGTTAAATGCAAATCCCGTGAATTGCTACCAACAACACACCCCCCTCCCCCACTCCCCTCACCTTCACATCCGTCGTTTATTCAGAGGCATATTGGCGATTTGGGTTTTGGGATCAGTTGGTCGCTTTGGGTGCCATTGTGTTCCGTTTGGCCGACTGTGCAAATATGAAAATCGGTTTAAAGTTTAAACAAGATTTTCACATTAAACCGACAGACATACACCTTCGAAGTGGACATAAGCCTCTTAATGGCCAGAAATCCGGAGCATGGCTAGGCATCTTCGACCTCAAATTCCAATTCCAAGTTATCCAAAGGAGTGCTCACCCATTAAACACCACCCATGTCAGATGGCATACGGGGAAAACCAAAAACTTGCACCCGAAGTTACGTGCATAAGAAAGTGGAAAACTTATTTCCACCACACGTCTGGAGTGGACCGGGGAAAAGTGTTGACGTGCCATTGCAACGAATGGGACAGCTTTTTAAATTTATTTATGCGCGTGACCCCGTGAAAAGGAAGGCCCGAACAAAAGATGGGGAAATCCAAACATAGGGAAAAACATAATGGCAAGGAAAACTGTCTGACCTTGGGAAATCGTGTTAAAAAGTGGCAATCATTCTGCATTCACTGTTAAATTCTATTGGGCTTAGTATAATGGACAAAAAGAGAAGCTCAGTGTGTTTAAGAAATAGGGGATCTGAATTAAGTGTATTTTTTGAAAGGAGGAGGAATATTTTATATCCATAATAATAGCTCTTATATTCAAATAAATTTTATAAAACACAAGTTTCAGATTCATGGTCGGTAATTGAGTGTTATAAATAGTGGAAAGTTTGCTAGTTCATGTTATTGCCATCAAAAGAACCGGTCGTAAACTGGTCGCAAATAAAATTCCTTTGTGTTCCGTGAGCTTGACACGCATTGTAGGAATTGGACATTTTTATAGCTATAGCGTTGGCCATAACATGGTGGAGTGAAATGAACTATTCGATGACCATGGCTGGCTTTAAGAACGCTTCGAATGCATTTAAGTGACTTTGCTTTTGCAAAATTTATTTATCTTTATTTTAAGCTTGTTAAATGTGAACAGAAAACGCCTTATACTCGCAATAAATTCAAAATAGGATATAAAACGGCTTGTTTTTCACAAACAAATTGTGTGTTTTTCAGATTGTACTTTCGAAGTTGGTTGGTTTTTGCTTTTGTTGTTCTTAAAGTTTTGTTTCCTGACCTCCAAAACTTGGGCAACCTCAATTCGTTGTACTTGCCTATTTTTTTTTTTTTTTTGGCGTTTTATGTGCATTATTACACTTTTACTTGCATGTATTCGGCTGCCCTGATTTCACGACTTTTGAAATTGTCTGCCCATGTTCAAAGCTTTTTACTGGGGTCGCCAGTTGCGCCGTAAGCGTGACTTTTCATGGCACGTGATTAACTTGCAGCCGCTGACCCTTCAACCCTTTTTCACCATACCACACACACCATACACCCATTGCATACATATCTGTGTGTATGGGGTCAGCATGCAAATGACCATGGTCCACCGCGTGTTTGCATGTTATAAATACTTTCAGTTTATTTTATGGTGCCCGGGCTCCCCAGCATTTAGACCGCTGTGTGCTGCTTTTAAATGTGAATTTTACGGGTTTCACCTGCTTCTTTTCACTCGGTTACCTGGTACCTGTTGTTGGCCATAACTGAGATTGCTTTTACATTTTGATGTCTGGAGTTGCCACCTTTAATGTGCTGCCCGCAAAAGTGCGCTACAAAAACTGGAAAGCCATTCAACAACAGTGAAGGCTAGTGTAAATCTAACTTTTCTGGGCTTTCTTGTGTGTAACTCAAAACAATATTTACCGAAGTGGTTACAGTCCTTAGACTATAAAAGTTGCATTTATATAAATATTGTAAACAATTATGGCAACAATACTTCGTTAAATTTTACTTTTGCGAGATAGAAATAATTAACTTAAAACGAAAAATTTATTTACAGAACATACAAGACTTAAAAAAAATCAATTACTACCTTTAATAAGTACAGTTGCTATGCTTGTAAGAATCGTTAAAATTTAATTCATTAACTCGAACATTTTATAAATCTCTATCCGCTTTACGATGAACTGATAACATTTCTAAAATTAATTGGATGAGTTATAATAGGATCATGTTCATAATACCAATATTTATGTGTGGATTTGATGGCCTGAAGCCTTCTGGATTTTGTATCTGTATTAATTAATTCATGAATCTCTGTTAAACCGTAAAACCAATACCAGCCAATGCAACAGTTGGATGAACTGCTCAATTTCTTACTCGATAATGAGTTGATGTCTGATAGCAAAAACAAGCAGCCGCAAAGGACCCGGCATTCAACGGCAGGAAGGTTGCAAGGCTGACTGAAGACAAACCACAATCGTCTGAGGTCTGAGGGTGGATCAGGAGGGTCCTGGGACTTGGATGCCAGTGGGCCAGACCCACCAGGACATTAATGTGCAGCTGCGCCACTTGCAACTGCCACCGTGGGCTGTAAATTTGCCGGCATTGTCGTCGACGCTCACAAATTGCCACCAGGAGCTCCATGTGTGCATGTAAATTAGCTTATTTAAAGTCGATGGCGGCGGGAGTGTCCTTGGGGCGTCTATTGATTGCTGTTTAGTTTAGTGTGCCAATATCGACGCGTTGGCACATGTGTGGCAAGTGTGAAATGTGTGGTAAATGCAGTTAGTTAAGATTCTGTTAGCGCCATTTGAGAAGGACGTCCTTCGTCTCCAGCCATCAGTAATTAGCATAAAAAATAGAACATTATTAGTCAATCAGTCTGATCATCGATAAAATGTAGAGGTTCATTATTCTCGATTTTATTGTAGAGGGTTTTGTTCGCGTCCATTGTACATACCATTAAATGGTTGATAAATCACATTCCAACACATGCCAGGGCAAGGACAAAAAGGCACAAAGTCATGTAGGACTATAAATTTAAGGACTGAATGTAGCTTGTTCCAACCCTTAAATACTCTATAGTGAACTTGAAAAAATCCTTGGAAGCAGCGCGAATTCAAATGGACTATGCAAAACTGGCTTATAACAGATAGAAATCTAAGTAATTATATGACAAGCAAGACTAGCGCTTGTAGTATTTTTATTTTTTTAAAAAAAGGCATTTTGCTGAATAAATAAAAATGTTCAACCAAAATCTAAATGAACAACCAAAATCTAATGTACAATAGTTAGTAGTAATGTACCTGAAATATCCTATCGTTAATGTGTTCAACACGTAATACAAAAGACCGCAAATGTAGTACACAATGCATTTGCTAATGCAAACAAGAAAATTCCGCGATGGGATCTGTTTAGTTTAGTTATTTGTGGACTGAAACTGAAACTGGAATGGCTACTCCATTAGAGCTAATCTCCGGTGTGCGTCGATTGTTTGCTTTTGGTGGCGCAGAAAAGTGTTCAGCGCCGGCTGTCCTGATTGTTTTCGGTCGGTGGCTTTGTGGTCTTTGGCTGACTGGTGTGAAAACAACCACAAAATGGCCATAAAACATTACCCAGCAATAATAATAACGAAATCAACCAGAGCTGAGCAAACTAAGCTCATAAAACAAACACAAACACCTCCCGCGAGGGATGCGACAACTCGACTGTTTGTGGGGGACTGCAAATTTACCTTCTGGCATTATGGTCACGAGGGCAAACACTCGACAAAATTACAAATATCCGTTCAATATACAAGGAAACCATGTTTTTTGAGAAGTTTTCCTTACTTTCAATAAAAAATATAAAAGAAATTGCCTTGGATATCCAATTTTTTAGGTGGTAGACAACCTCTATCGTCAGTTTAATCTTAAATCATCATTTTTTAAAACCGATAATGTTGGTATGATATAAATAGACTCTCACTTTTAATGAATTTGGTCTAATTTGTTGTATTAAAATCTTACTAATGTTAAGTCAGGATCTTCGGTTTAGAATAACAGACAAATAATTCTTTAAACTAATTTTAATTTTTAATTTTTCCCTGTGCACAAGACACTAAGCTTGAACAAGTCACAAACTTTTGGCCAAATTTGTGTCTTAGCTAAGAAAGGGTGGCTCCACCACAGTCCTAAGTCAACAATCCCCCCAATTAAAGCCGTGATTTGTGCGTTGTTATGACCACCTGCGCGAAATCTCTTAATGCAGCAGAAGTGCATCTCCGAATCCCTGCAGGATGCCACATGGCGCCCATTAGAGTATGCTAATGAGTTGGCCGCGAGGCAAACTCCCGTTTGTCATCAAAGTTGCAGGCAACTCGTTTGCGTGCGAGTACCATTTAATTTTGGCACACAATGTGCGCTAATTGAAACCCTCTCAGGTGGCTCCAGGTAGTACCACATTTTCATCTCCAGTTCATCTGGTTTCGGTGTGCCTTTTGTTGCCTGCCATTAAAGGCGAATTGCTGTCGGATGGTTGCATAAATTGAAAGGGGCTGTCTGTGCCATTGCTTCTGCTGCTGCTGCTACTGCTCGATTCATAGAAAATTACGTATACGCATTCGCACATGTCGTCGCTGTGGGAAAACTGCCTCACATCTGCTGGATGTGGGTGGTGGTTGTCTGTATACTCCTAAATTTATTGCTGCTGTTGTTGCTTCCATTGTCGTTATGGCAGCATTTGTTGCGCTACTTTCAGTCTTCCAATTTGTCGTCGGCCAACTTTGGCCCGACGTATTTACTTTGCTGGCAGCCTTTGTCTAGGCTTTTGGGCCAGGAAACTCGTTTAAAAAAGGATTTCGGCCCAAATGCTGGTTTAGATTTGGCCTTCAATTTCTAATTTGAGCCCAAATTTGAATAAAATGAACCAACGTCCATCTTACTTAGGCTAAACCGCCCGCTGCCATCATTTTTCAGACAGATAAATTTAAAATTGGAACATGAACAGGCAATAAATTTGGCCCTCTTACTATGCGCTTTTGTATTACAAATTTAGTAACATGAAATGCATTCGACTACTTAATATACAAAGGTGTCCTTTTATTGGACTTCTAGAGCACTTAACTTTACCAAATGGAATCCGATTTTAAAGTGGCATACCTCTTGAGAATTGTATTTTAATTCTCTAAAAATCTGCATTCAAATTTTTATACCCTTGCAGAGGGTATTATAATTTTGGTCAAAAGTGTGCAACGCAGTGAAGGAGACATCTCCGACCCTATAAAGTATATATATTCTTGATCAGGATCACCTCCTGAGTTGATATAGCCATGTCCGTCTGTCCGTCTGTCCGTCTGTCTGTCCGTCTGTCCGTCTGTCCGTCTGTCTGTTTCTACGCAAACTAGTCTCTCAGTTTTAAAGCTATCGGATTGAAACTTTGCACACACCCTTCTTTCCTTTGCACGCAGTATATAAGTCGGAACGGCCGGGATCGGCCGACTATATCCTATAGCTGCCATATAACTGATTGATCGGAAATGCCATAACTTTGGTGTTTGTAAAGTTAGGAAGTTGGGATTTTCTATGGGTTTTATATTTAGCCAATCAATCCGACCTACCAAATTTCATAAGGATCGGCCGACTATATCCTATAGCTGCCATATAACTGATTGATCGGAAATGCCATAACTTTGGTGTTTGTAAAGTTAGAAAGTTGGGATTTTCTATGGGTTTTATATATGGCCAATCAATCCGACCTACCAAATTTCATAAGGATCGGCCGACTATATCCTATAGCTGCCATATAACTGAACGATTGGAAATGCCATAACTTTGTTGTTAAAGTTAGGAAGTTCGGATTTTTTATGAGTATTAAGAATGCATCATATGAATAATTTTGGAGAATATAATTTATAGAGTATTCTGCAAGGGTATATCAACTTCGGCTCCGCCCGAAGTTAGCTTTCCTTTCTTGTTCATTTTAGCGTTGGTCAAAATTTTGACCCATTTTCATGTTAGTTATTACTTAGTTTTCGATGACTTGAAAAAAGGGGTCCCAAAATTGGACTTCCAGATTCCGTAACATTCCCAAATTTAATCCGATTTCAAAGTGGCATACCTCTTAAGACTTGTATTTTAATTCTCTAAAAACCTGTATTCAATTTTTTTATTTTAACGTTGGTCAAAATTATGACCCATTTTCATGTTAGTTATTGCTTAGTTTTCGATGACTTGAAAAAAGGGGTCCCAAAATTGGACTTCCAGATTCCATAACTTTACCAAATTGAATCCGATTTCAAAGTGGCATACCTCTTAAGAATTGCATTTTAATTTTCTAAAAAACTGCATTCAAACTTTTCATTTTAGCGTTGGTCGAAATTTTGGCCCATTTTCATGTTAGTTATAGCTTAGTTTTCGATGACTTGAAAAAAGGGGTCCCAAAATTGGACTTCCAGATTCCATAACTTTACCAAATTTAATCCGATTTTAAAGTGACATACCTCGTGAGAATTGTATTTTAATTCCCTAAAAATCTGCATTAAAATTTGTCATTTTAACGTTGGTCAAAATTATGACCCATTTTCATGTTACAATTCAGCATTCTTCGACTGAATTGCCATTCCTGATTTTTTTAACATACACATTTAGCTTTTTTTTATGCCAACATGTTTCGCAAGCTACTACCAAACAATTTGCGTTCTCTGGGGGAACAACAGCTTCGTTTGGTCCAAACTGTATCTAAGGAAGCTGAAAAGCAGCCGAAAAAGTCCAAAAAACTGGATCCACCGAAAGGGTATAAGCCCAATTGTAAGACCAAATTTGGACCACTGGATGACTGCGATCGGATCTTTCAGAATCTTTATGGACGCCACGATTGGCGATTGCAGGGAGCCTGTGAGCGGGGTGATTGGCATCGCACTGGGGATCTCCTGGAGCAAGGTCCTGAATGGATAATGGAGCAGGTGAGCAAGAGTGGTCTGCGCGGACGTGGAGGAGCTGGATTCTATGCCGGACGCAAATGGGATTTCCTGCGAAAGGCGAAGTCGGAAAAGGTGCCCAAGGTGGTTATTGTGAACTGCGCAGAAGGAGAGCCGGGAACCTGCAAGGATCGGGAAATCCTGCGCCACGAGCCACACAAACTGATCGAGGGCATGCTCCTGGTGGGCGTGGCCATGGGATGCGGGCGGGCCATTGTATACGTTCGGAATCGATTCTACAATGAGGCTTGTAACCTGCACTTTGCCCTGGAGGAGGCCTATCACCACGGTTTGGTGGGGGAAAGTGCCTGTGGCTCGGGCATAAAGTTCGATGTGATGGTCCAGCGGGGAGATCGGTACTTGTGTGGCGAAGAAACCGCCATGATCAACTGCTTGATGGGTAAATTGGGGCGACCTCGTCGTCGTCCGCCCTATCTCACCGAGAAGGGTTACTTCGGGCATCCCTGCTTGGTGATCAATGCCGAGTCCATTGCCGTGGTGCCTTCGATCCTGCGAAGAGGCTCCGAATGGTGGGCAGGATTGGGTAGCAGTTACAATACTGGAACCAAACTGTATTGTCTAAGCGGTCAGGTTAATAATCCTTGCACTGTGGAGGAGGAAATGTCCATTCCCCTCAAGGATCTCATTGAACGACATGCCGGTGGAGTAAAGGGCGGTTGGGATAACCTTGCGGCTGTCTTTCCAGGTGGTCTGTCCACACCCTTGTTGGATCCTCCAACTGCTGCCGAGGTTCTCATGGATTTCGATTGCCTGGTGGCGGCGGGCAGTGGTCTCGGATGTGGAGCCGTCATTGTAATGTCCAAGGACAGTGATCCTCTGGCGGTGATGCTGCGTTCCATTCAATTCTTCGAGAAACACACCTGCAAGCAATGCACTTATTGCCGTGATGGTGCCATTTGGCTTCCGGAGATATTTGCCCGATTCGTCAAGGGACAGACACATCCGCACGAGATCGATTGGACTTTGGCCATAGCCGATAAGATCAGGAATAGCAAACCAATTTGCGGTTTGGCTTATAGCCAAGTTAGCGTGGCCGAGAGTCTAGTGCGATTGTTTGGCCCTCAAATAGAGGAACGCATCCTTAAATACGCAAAGGGATCTTGAAATAAGCCCACTTAAATTTACAAAATTTGTATTCATTATTAATAAGAAATATTTAACATAGAATCAAATAATTAATACAACGAATACTCAGCAATTTGCTTTGAAAAATCACAAAAATATATATTTATGTCTGTCGAACTGAACTGTATTATTAAATAGCAAGCATTTGGCATCATAAATTATATTTTTCGGCTGCTCCCAGATAATATAAGTCGATTTCTTTAATGGTCAAATTGATGAGATCTCGAGACAGAAAACTTATACACAATAATTGTTTATTATTAGCTTAATTTTTTTATGACCAACAAGATTTACGCTCACATAATAACTTGTACTGGGCCATTTTAGCGTCACACTTTTGCAAATTAATTGGAAAACTTGATAATTTATTTGCTGTTCAGTTTTTTTGTTTAATTTTTCTAGGCATTTGGATACAACTTTTCTTGAAGTTAATTATAATAAAACTTTATTGGTCTGCGGGAAAATTCAGCTGACCCATGAAATGTAAGCAGCATGACTACTAAAACGTATGGTTTAACGATAGAGATTTAATTAAGATGAATGGCTGCAAAAAAGAGCTTAGGCTAATGCGGTCAAAGAGAAATAAATCTCCGGCTACTTTCACTGACCACCACAATCCAGAGCAGCCAGTGGAAAAGTGTTTCGCCTGGGGGCTCGCAAATCAATGATGGCACACGGCGAATAATGACAGTTTAAACGACTATTCAATCCTGTGAGCTGTGGTCGTCGCTGCTCGTTAGTTAGCTGGTTGCTCTTGGATTTCAGTTTGCGGCTGATGAGAGCCATTATGTTGGCGTTGTCCTGGCAAAAAAATACAAAAAAAAACCAAACCAGGGAAATGGGGAAAAATCGTAGAGGATGAAAAGCATGTGATAGTGTGTGGTGGAGGTGGGTCAAAGTGGCAGAGGACACAATGTTGACATAAACAAACACCAGGGCATTTGTCTGCGCTTGAATGATTGCAGAGACAAGAGCAGCAAACACGAAAAGATTTACCCCCAACACGAGGCCGTGTCCTTGTGCCCCTTAATCGTGTTTGTGGGTCAGTTTACCCTTGCCATTATCCTTTCTCCGGCGGCTGCTTGCATTGCCAATAATCAGGACTCGCCAGACACACTGCTGCTGTTGCTGCTGCTGCTCTTGGCCCCGCTAATTTGTTTGGCTCTCGGACAGCGACGGAGAAAGTGCCATCCGTATTTACGGGCCAGCGAAAGTGTTATTTTTTTCTGTTTGAGTTGGCACATGCTGTGGCCAGGATTCATTTCTCATCGCCGGAGGCAGCAGCCTGCGTCAGTCTTATCTCAATTAGGAACCCATTCATCCAGGCGGGCGAGCACTCCTGACACTTGACAACAGTGTCCGCAGAGGTGCCTCCGGCCAGAATTGGCAATGACTGATGGCCATACAATTAACAGTTAAGGCCAGCATGGGGTTACACTTTTAAAAAAATGTACAACAGATTACTTGCAGTTTTCAGAACTATGCAGGAATAAATGTACAATTTCTTATAACTCGTTTCACTTCGTTTATAATATTTCATTGATATTATACAAACTGAAACCCTTTTAATCCTATTTAAATTGAAATGCGAAAATTATTTTTACTTGGTACCTATCATCAACACGTTCACAAAAAAATGTATATAAATGTATTCAATATTAAAAATTAATCAACAATGAGTTCCAATGTGTAGGAGTCGCTTAAATTTTTTGTAATCAATAAAAAATGCTCTTTTAAGCTGTTTGGTTAAATCAATTAGTCAATAAAGGATTAAATTCAAGGATTAAATATCCATTATTGGCTACACTCATAAGAGGATTAAGTCCACCAATTTACCTAGGTAAATTGATCGAATGACTGAAAAAAAATATATTTTAATTACAATTCTTGGTTTCAAATTCGCTGAATACCGATTTTTTTCATTTTTCGGAGAAAAACACATGTGTTTCTTTTCTTAGAAAACGTTGAATAGAAAGCTAAGAGGATTAGAATCACGTTTTAATAAAACAAATGACGAGGACAACAGAGAATAATGTGGAATGTGGGGTGAGGCCACTGTGCACATGCCGGGGCACATGGCTCCGGTTCTGTTTCTGGTTCTGGTTCTGGTTCAGCCGGAGGCAGGTCCTTTCATCCTTGTCTCCTTTCCGTCGCAATCATTCGCGCGGCAGTGGTGGAAAATCTTTAAACAGTGACGCAAATGCGGGCTGGCGTATAAATTTCACACCCATCGCCCTCGTCGTTCTTGGCAGACTGATTGTGGCACTCAAGAACACTCCTCAAGTGGTGGTCCTCAAGACTCACTGCAAATTAAGAATGAAAACCACTGGAAACTTGGCCACCAAGTTTGTTGCGAGTAGTTGCGGTACTTAATCCGCGATTGATAGGCCTTAGCTTCACATTGCCACCGAGTGGTACATACTCTTTCTTTTTTTATCATCAAACAACAGGTATAAGTTAAAGCACCTTAAATAATTCGAAACGAACATGCACACATTGCCTGCCAGGCAATTGCTTATTAATGTCCAATTATAAGTTTGAGCAATCATTAGGGGGAAGGTTCAAGGACTTGGATAAAATGTCTTTTGTTCATGCATAAATTTAATGGCGCGTTATCTCAATTTTGTGCCTTACTGACTGCACAAAAGTTAATCACATGTGGGTGGAAATCGTATTTAGATATTGATTTTGTCGTCTACTAGCTTTTTTTTTCTTCCCTTCGCCGGAGTGCTTGCTGCACACATCCTGGGCTGTGAATCGCACCCATCCACCGTTCCAGTGGATTATAATGCTCCAGCATAATCTCGAATGAAAGCGAATGTCTTGAATTCCGCAAATTAAGAGCACCCAGGCGCAGGACTTTTTTCTTGGGCCTTACTTTACTTTTGCTTTTCGCCGCCTTTCTCGCTTTTCTGGCTTTTCGCCTTTCGTTTTTTGTTTCTCGGTCTGCCAGCTCGTGCTCGTGTTATGGCACTTGATTCATGCTTAGCTGGAATTCTTGGCATAACTTTTGCTGTTCCCAGCGCTTATTTTATTTCACTTTCTGGCCCCTCCCCTCCCATCCCGGACCGCCCACTCACGTCCTGTCCAGAACTTTGGCTGCTGCTCTGGCCAGCTCGCATTACTGTAATGAAGAACAGCTCAGCGCCCGTCCTGTCACTTGAGACGGATACGGATTTGGCGACGGAGTCGGAGTCTGAGTCTGAGTCTGAGTCTGAGTCGGAGTCCGCCGGGCCATGTGCCACATGCCCACGCACTGCTGTCGCCACAATAAAGAGGTCATGTCGAGTTATTCAACAGCCGAAAAAAGGGTTTCCCTTACCAACTCGAAGGGTTACAACTCCTCTAAGAATACAAAATTTGACATTTTAAACATGGAAAAAACATTATGGGGTTTTTGAAAACTTTGTATAATTTCCTAAACTTTGTTCTTTGATTGAGGATAATTTTGTATTAAAATACACTTTATTATCGATTGATTCCTGAATTCCTATAACAAATTGTAAACTCAATGCAGTTTTCTTTAAAGATTTCTACGCTTTCCAAATTTAGTTTAGTTTTAGTTTCTTAATCAACTTACGCAAGTTAATGGGTTATGAAACCTAAGATAAGTATTATTAGCTATTATTAGGTAATTAATTAAATCAGTTTCATGTAATAAAGTAATTAAGTGCTAAGTAATCGGGAACTTAATGGCAATTCAGGCTGTAATTAGAAGAGCCAGCAGTTAAATCTAATTATAAGTTCCAAGTGTAGAAGAGATTTTACCTCCTAAGTGTTGCATATACATATGTACATTTGGAACTCGGCTAGGTAATAATTCATGCAACTCTTTCCAGAATTACATCAGCAATTCCGCCCCGCTGCGCCGTCTCCCACATCTCGAGCTACACATGTTGGGTAAATTCACATCGAATCATGTCCAGGTCTACCACCAGTACTCGCGACCAGTGCCCGTAAAGAAACCCGTCAAGGTGAGTACTTGGGGATCTCGAGTCTTCGCTTGTTTTCGTTTTCGTTTCCTCGTCCTGTTTCCCTAAGCAAACACAATTAGCATGCATTAACAGAAAACCCTTTCATTGGCATTCCTTGGAGAGCTTCATAATTGGGTGCAAGGTGAATGGGAAAAATTCCGTTGTATTTATTTTGTTTTTTGAATTTTGTGTGTCCTGGCTTTCGTTTTCCATTTGTTTGTGCCGTTTTGTTTACATTTTGCCGACGCACAAAGGCGGCCTTTAATACGGGGAGAGCTTGTGTATTTTTTAGAGGGGTGGTAGCTTTATAGGGGATATACTCGTATCCTGCATGACACGTGACAAATCCCCTTCGGAGAATCGACGCACAGCACAAATATCCTTCTGCATGCCTGCACGCCAAAGACAAAGCGAGACTAGCGAAACCATAAATAATTGATATTTCATAATTGTTTTTCTTAACCCTGCAGGCCAAGAAGCCTCACTCGCAGGCGGAAATCAATTGAAGCGGATACCACCACCCGTCGTCCACCGTCCAACGTATAAAGTCCACCGTCCACCGTCCAATTTCCACATCCACCAAACAATCCTCCCACTCCTGTTTCAGTTGTTTATGTGTGCGTGTCTGTGCGTCCGCTGTGGACGATGTTGAAACAGAAGCGTTTGGCCAAGCAGAAACCCAAAGCGAAACCGGTAAGCAAAATCGAACCCCCCGAGATCGCCAAATATCTTCTTCTCCCCCCTCTTAACGCCTATCTCTTTAGGTGCTTTTAATTTGATCTATATAATATATATACTTCATCCACCCAACCCAATCTGTTACTCTGCTCTGTGCTCTATAATTGCTATTTGACTGACTGCCAAACTGCTTTGTTGTGAAAAGCTGAACTATCTCGCTCTATAAATTACCTCTCTTGAGTTTTCCCCCCTTTCAATGGCCTTGTTGGAAACTGTCTAGTGTAGTTTGTAGCCAAACTATTGCCAGTTCTTGTTCGTAGTTTTCTTTTTCAACTATATCGTAGTAATTAGTTGGCCCAACTTTTTGGCCATTTAAAGTATTATTGGATATCTATTTTAAGTAGCTTGCTTCTTCACCTAGATAGTAGCTTACTTAATTAGGCCTGTTCTTGTTTTCACTTTTGCCACAACACTTTGCAGAATTGAATTTGTATATCACATTAGGTAATGAACTACTTAAATTTAAGGAATGCCTTTTAAATATTGTTTATTATTTTCTGAAATTTCGTTGATAAATTTGAACAATTATATCGAATATATTGAGTTAAGAAGAATAAAATTGTGATTAGTAAAGTACATATAGATTTAAAAGTGAAATAGCTTTGCTAAATGTTTATAGTTTAAGTTTTATGTTTTTGTAGTTTTTTTTTTTATTTTTTATTTTTTTTTTGTATTATTTATGTTTGTATGTGTAAGTCGAAATAACTAGTTTTTCATAGTATTTAATTTAAAGTTTATTTTAAGTATGCTCTTTCATAGTTAATTTTTGCTTATCATATTTTTTTAATTTAACATAATTGAAAGTGCAGCAAGAAATGACGGTAGTGAATTAATAATTATATTAAAATTAAAGTGAAGATTAGAACAGGCCTGAAAAATAAAGTAGGGAAATAAGTTCCAATAGCCGCCTGAAAGTATGCACCAAAACTAAAACTTTAGATGATTGACACCAGTTTTGTGAATGTGGGAGAGTATCTCGATGGGTCTCTGGTATTCGCTCTTCTTGGTCTTATCATACAACTATCTACCATTCGACTGACAGCTGCTTATCAGTGGGCAACGAGTTGGAGGCCAGCTGTTTGACTTATTCGCCGGCAAAACTTTAATTGTTTGGCTACGGGGGGCAGCACTAAAATGGGGGCAAAATGAAAAACTTTGAAAATCAACATAATTATGCCTTGCACATTTTTCCGTTTACGATGGGCATTAAAACGCTTTTAAACTGCTAAAGTTTCTATTGGAATTTTCCCGGAGTTTATATACTGAAACTCAAACCGCTGTGATCACCCAGAAAGCTATGCGTTACTCTCTGAGGGGGCTTATCGCTCTCGATTTTTTTGTATTTTTGTCGATAATATTGCCGCTATATTTGCGCCGCTAATTGACACCGCTCGCCTTGGCCGACTGGCAAGCTCTCCGCGGCAACAGCTCAGTGCTCAACGCGGCTCCGGGCAAGCCAAGCGGGAATCGCTCGCTCCGAAAGCGCCTACACCGCGAGAAAAAAAATATGTCTTACATCGAAAAAGAAAAATGTTAGAAAAACGTAAGATTTCGTCAAAATAAGTTTCAAAATCATTTGGGATCTTAAAATATATGATCATTTCTACATGTTTTTAAAAAATACGCATTAAAAAACATTTATAAAGTTAAAAGTTAAATCTCATTTTTTATTTTATTCAAAAACCCTAATTGGGTAATTAATATATTTTCAAAAAGTATTAAGTACAAATCCTGAATTAACTAAATTTTAATATTGACAAATTCATCCACTTAATTTTGATCTATGTTTCGATTTAATCTCCAAAACTAAAATTGAATTAAAAAAAATAATTGACAAGAGCTCTAAATCAAGAGCAAAATATCGATCTTAGAATTTATTTTTCTCAGTGTCCGCACAGTAAGCGTAGTTCGACGCGAGATTAGATTGTTCGCGTGAGTGAGTTTCGAGCATGTGGATACCCCCAACCCGCAGAGCAACTGCATCTGGAGCTGACCATGTTCTTCCAGACCAAATGGATGTTTGTGAGTAGACGAGCCCTGCATGAGTAATTGTAGTTAATTGGCGATTGTACGGCGGAGAACTGCATCTCGTTGGTTTTTGGGGTCTAACCGGTCTATTGGTGATTCGCTTGACATATCTGTGTTTGCTGTTTCTCGTGTTGATGTCTCCGTCGTTCTGTCGTCGTTTTGTTTTAACCAGCAGCTGTCGACTGTGAAGTAGAGAATTCAGCTTTGCCTGAGTAATGGCAATTTAGCTTTTAGTGGGAAAAATATTCTCATATTGCTAAAAAACAAACGATAAATAGCAAGCAAGTGAGAGCTATCGCTTCTATTTTATCTTTTTTTTTTTTCAAACAATAGAAAATTATATTAATAATACAATAGTATGTATTCGTAATGTTTTTTTTTATAAGTATTTAAAATATTTTATATAAGTTTTGTATTAAACACTCATTGGTATTCGCTCAAAAAAACTAACCACATAGATATCATTTATTGGTATTTTTTCTTAAGTGTGTTTTGTAAAAGCACTCGTGAAGCACGATTTGTATTTAACCCTAGAATCAAATACCTTTTTAAAAGGATCTCTATCAACTCTGGTTCTGAGCCAGTAAGCAAACTTTTCGGAGGGGGGAAACTGAAAAAGTCAATTTTGCACTCCTTTTGAGACTCAGCCATGCAAAAGCGGGACTTGGCAAATACGCTGAATACCCCCATCGCCACTTCTCTCCTCCAATCCATCACCACGGCGACGTCTTCTGGCGTTTTTCGAGAACGAATGTGGCACTTCATCAGCCATGGCAACAGCCGCAAGACCAGCATCAGCATCAGCATGAGCTTCTGGAGCATCCACCCCAGCTTTACCATCAATTTTCCACTTTGGGAGCCCGCAAGTCAACAGCAGGTGAAACACTGAAGGACCACCCAACACCCAACACCCAACCACCCAACCACCCAACCAACCCACAATGCCCTTTATTATTCGCCAGCTTGCATTATGCACGAGCGGATGAGATGACGGGACTTGATGTGGGTATTAAGTGCTGTTTATGTTGCACAACTTTTATCGGGTTTATCGATAAGACAGGTGGCCCGGCAAATTGCATCCTGCGGCTGAGCATCATCGGCTGTGGTTTAATCCTAACTGCGAGTGCATCAATTTTTATGCCCGATTCCGGATGGCAAACTTAATTGGATAACCGCATGTGCATGGCTCTTTCAGTTCCATTCCATGGCATATTTCCGGGCTTGGCCATTGTTCGTCTGATTTCCTGTGGGAGTTCGAACAGAATATCGGCTAATTAGTTTAGCAATTTCCGGCCAGAAAACCAAAGGGGTAACATCTATGGCTCCTTATCGTCCACCCCCCTCGCGAAAATTCATTGAAATCATGAATTTCAATGAAGTGTTAAACAAAAGTTAATTAATTAAATTGCAATTGCTTCTGCAGTGCTGTTTTTTTATTGTTTTATTTCATTCATCCACTCGCCGGTCGTCAATGGCCATTAGCCATGGCTCTGTTGTTCTGGGCCCTGGCCGTTTAATTAATTTGAAATATGCCACATTTCCTTCCGCATCAACTGAACTGTGTTTTATGCCCACACAAAAGTTTTGTGGCTCTTAGGTTGCGCCGGAGGCAAAAGCTTTTATTTTAATAGACGCTGCATGAAACGGCCCCAAAGAGATGCCAACATGCATCCACATTCTGATATTATAAAATGGCATATATATGGCTATGCATTATATGGCTACGTCGAATGCCCAAAGGTTTCGCCAGGCGGCAGATGAGCATAACATTCTTAATGTGTTGCCCACTTTTTGCGGCACTCGTCCCCCCGTTTCTAATGGGGGGCTAAAAGTTTAATTGGTTTTCCTCCCGCTCGGAGAAAGTGTTCGGACGGATCCGTGGGAACTCGTAGTTATGAGTTGATAAACTTTGCTCGTCCATTTTTATTCCGTTTAGTTCGTTTTGCAGTTTGAAGCCCACATATAAAACTATTTAAAACTACGCTGAGTAGAAGTCCTTTTAATGACAGCTTAATAAGAAAAACGAGGACGGAAGCTAACTTCGGCAAGCCGAAGTTTTAATACCCTTGCAGACTTTGCCGAAGTTGCTAAAACTGAAAAAGTAGCGAAAGGAATAAGATATACATAAATAAACTAGATTTGCGTCGTTTGATGTCAATTGCTTTTATACTGCAAAAATGTCATATAAAAATGGAAAAAAAGGGATACTTTCGCAGCCTTTAACTATTTTTCCTACGGAAGCTATAAGAAATAGACGTCCGATCGGCAAGCGCTTTTACCCTAATCAAGATATGCGTAAATAAATAAGACTTGGAAAAATGTATGTCAGTAGCTTACACACTACGCGAAAAATTCAGAAAACCAACAAATTTGGACCGATTTCACCCTGTTGTTCCTATGGGAGCTGTAGGATATAGACGTCCGATCGTCACGTGCTTTTACCCTAATCAAGGTATGCATAAAAAAATACGATTTGGAAAGATTCATGTCAATTGCTTATATACTGTGCGAAATATCCTAAAAATCATTAAATTTTAACCGATTTCACCGTATTGTTCCTATGGGAGCTATAGGATATAGACGTCCGATCGCCAAGCGCTTTTACCCTGATCAAGGTATGCATAAAAAAATAAGATTTGGAAAGATTTATGTTAATAGCTTTTACACTGCGCGAAATATCTTCCATTCTTGAAAGTTATATCCGATTGTTCCTATGGGAGCTATAGGATATAGACGTCCGATCGCCACGCGCTTTTACCCTGATCAAGGTATGCATAAAAAAATACGATTTGGAAAGATTCATGTCAATAGCTTTTACACTGCGCGAAATATCATCAATTCTTGAAAGATATATCCGATTGTTCCTATGGGAGCCATAGGATATAGACGTCCGATCGGGGCGATTTTCAAACTTGATCTGCGTACACATGTTTTAGGACGAGTGTGAAAGTTTCAGATCGCTAGCTTTTAAACTGAGCTCGCAAACGGTATTGAAACAGACGGACAGACGGACAGACGGACAGACGGACATGGCTATATCAACTCAGGAGGTGATCCTGATCAAGAATATATATACTTTATAGGGTCGGAAACGTCTCCTTCACTGCGTTACAAACTTCTGACCAAAATTATAATACCCTCTGCAAGGGTATAAAAATACCCTTTTATATACACCAAGCTTCTAAGCTATAATATCTAGAATTATAGCGAATTTAGTTCCATTAGTTCTACTTTATTCCTGTTTTATTAGTAAATGCTATAATGTAATGATATTTACATTGAACGTTTTATACATATTTCTAAAATTTTACTGACTAGTACTCTTTAAATAAATTATTTTTCAAATTTAAACTCAAGAGAATATTGGCATTTATATATTTTAGTAAGTAATCAAAACACTGAATCTCTTTATTTATGTTGAACAATTTAAAATTTATAAACTAAGGACATTAACGCAGATTTTTGGTTTTTTATTACTCACGCAATTTATGGGGAAAGTGTGGACGTGCTTTGTGGTTATTTTCTGGTCTTAGTCTGGGTCCCCAATTCAATTTTGCGGCAAATATCATGAATTCCGTGTGGTTGTTAATGCGGTGAGTGTGTGTGAACTTGGGCCCCACCTGATGCCTGTGACCACCACCTGCAGTTGTCACCCTCGTATGTAGTATCCATGGAAAGTGTAGGTGAGAAAGTCTAGTTGACTCACTTTTCTGGTGGCTACTTCAGTGCTACCGGCAGATGCAACTGCCAACGTTTTGTAGCAACATCAGGCTAAGTGTTCAGCAAAGTTTGTCTGCAACTGTAAGCTGCGGTTTTGAAATGTTAACTACTCAGAAGAATTGTCAGGTGGATTTTCGGTGGCTTATTCAGAGCAAATGAATGGTTTCTCATTTTCACAAACTCGTTAGTCAACTAGTAGGGTGCATACTTTCAGGATGAGTAGCCTTAGAATGTAAAACTTAATACTAATTAATATAAATATATTTAATAATTACCTTACATTTGTTAAACACAGTAATATTTTGAATTGAGCACAGTTTGCTGAAGAATAGTTATAATCAAAGCGGTCTGGTAGTAAGTCAACGTAGTTTGCCCCCACAAAAATGGAATTCAGAACGCAACGGAGAAGAGCGATTTGTTTTAAGTCTTAAAACTAATTTGAAAACATAATATTTTTCTTCTATTTTCAACTTTGCTTTGCACAACACAAATCCCACATACACTGACACGCCAATCTTTGCGTAACTCAAAAACACCCAACAAAAACGTGGCCCTTTCAAAATATATATATATATTTTTCACCTTGATTTTGGATTTGATTTTGTTCTGCGACACAATGAACAATCCTTATTCTACATTTAAATTATTGTGCTATGATATGTTAATTAATCTTTTTTGTGTTTTCACACTCTATTCTCCCACCCACCACACCACACACAAAACAACACCCGAAAACAAAAAACAACAATGAATAATTTGCCAACCACGAATTGTTGTTGAATTTTCAATGCACCATTTCGTGTGTATATGTGTGTGTGCGTGCGTGTTCAAAATTGGTGTTCGAAATTGCACAAAATGATAAAATAATAATATACGCCAATATTGAAACATCAAAATCAAAAACAACGATTACCACGACCTTCTAAACGACGACAATAAACAAATCTGCAATGTGTTTGTGACACGTAAACGTTAAAACAACTTGACAATTGTAAAATGTAAATGTCACTGCCCACGTACACCCACAAAAACACCCATAAAAAATAAAACAAAAACAAAACCGAAACCGAAAACGAAACTAAACAAACAAACGAAACCCTTAAAGATACCATGGGGACTGAAAAAAATCTGTTGGGGTCTGATAAATATAACCGTGCCCAGGGTAAGCAATCAACATTCCACTTTAATTTTATATCATTTAATTGTTTTCGTTGTACGTTCGCCCACAATTGCTGTTGTTAATTATTTATTTTTAAAAAATTTATAAACCTAATTGTTTGCATTCGTAATAGCCTACTAATGTGCACCTAACCCATATGCTAAGAAAAGGTATTTTAAGTAAATATTTGATTGGATTATTGAACTAGATGCTGGGCGCTTTCATTAGCAGCATCATTTCATTGAGCTGCCAAAGGTAATTAATTAACTGAATTATATCAGGAAATCCATTTACTGGATTGTGCTTACAAAGCAGACACTCAATAGTCGATGGATTGTTCTGGCAATTCCGCAAATGAAATAGCATTTGACTTAGACCATCATTTATTTACTAAACCAGGGCAATTAATTTAATGTCCTTGTCGCACATAGAACACCTAATTCCCAGAGTCTTGGACAAAATCCAAATGCCACTAATCAAATTTTGGCCAAACGACAATTTGGCAGACCGCAAAATTGCTCCTGCCAGCTGAAATTATGTCCTTTGGCTGGGATATTGGGTTATTAGGTGGCATAACGTTAAACGTAAACTTGTCTTTTAAAGTGATTCATACTTTTGGGGGCAAGGGAAAATGGAGTGAAAAGCTTTTGGATCTATAAATGAACCTAGTTAGATTAACTGTAGTTGGGGTAGATCTTAAACGAGAGCGTGGGATTCCACCCACTGGCATTTCCACTCCCAAACGGAGATGGCCTCTCGCAGATTGGCCGTTTGTAAATGGCTCGGCTCAATCAAAAGGTGAACTGCAGGTGCGTGTCAGTCGAGATTCACCTGTCGCCCGAATCGGTTGCGGATGCCAGTTCCGTTGCAGCTGCCGCTCGCGAACCGCTTCAAATTCAATTAATTAGAGCACATTAGCGGAAAATAGCGTATAAAACCGGCAGGCAATCGGCGGCAACATCATCATGGTGGTTACGGACTCCCCCTCGCGCCGCACAAATATTTGCGTCGAATTTCCAAGGACTTTTCCACGGTTCGGAGATATAGCAATACGCCGGCTGTCGGCTCGGTGCGTGCCTCCACATCCGCCTTCATTGCGGCAGAGGCAGCTGCCCATTTGCCCACTTGTGGGGGCAGCACTCCCTCCCCCAGAACTCCGGCCACCACGCCACGAGGCATTCGCCGGCGTCAGCGGATGCGGAAACGCTCCTCGGTCTCCTCGACGCTATCAAAGGTCCTCATACTCAACGTGCGGGACTTGCTGAAGCCTCAATGCGGCACTGAACCCCTGAAGGAGGTAGGCAAACCGCCACACTACACCCAAAAATCCCAGGAGCTGTTTGCTCTGAGTGGATTCATGTGCACCCCGGAGTGGTCGCTAATCCCACTTTGACTCTGGGTGTTGCTGGAAACTTTGCCACTTGGGCTTTGTTTGCCGCGATAATACCAAAGTTGCAGTTTGCCAAAGTTTTGATTCGAAATTGGAATCAATTGTGCGAGTGCCGGAGGATTAAAGGCGGCATAAAAACGTGACTAGAGTTGACTTACATAACATAAACGGATAATAGTGCATAAACTCTGCAAATCAAATAGAGGATTATAGTTGCAATTTGTTTTTAAAAGCTCAAAGGAGGGACATTTTTATTCAGATTTAGAGCTGGCAAAGCATTGTTTGTAAATGAAAAAAATCTATTTTATTGTTAGATCAATTTTTGTGTTTCGTGCTTATCGAAATTAGATCTACAAATTATTATTTAAGTACATGAACATCAAAATTAGATTAGATTAAATCATTGAGCCACAGTGAATTAGTAACAAAAAAAACGTACTTCTTAATTTATAAATAATGGTGTAAAGACAAAAAGTGATATTTTGCCAGCCCTATTTTTTAGATGCTTTTGTTTGTTTTCCTAATTAAATATTTAAACTGGGTTAGTTCAACAGTGCCATGTAAATGTAAATATATCAATTAACAAAGTCAGAACCAACGACAACCCCCTCACCCACATTGTAAATATTTTATTCTGTAAATGCATACCTTTATTTATTACATTCGTTTGTTGTCAATTAACAAATTTGTTTATTCCGTATTTGTTTTTGAATTAGTAACGTTTAAATAGTGATTGTATTGTGTCGTCGTTGTTTATCCCCGAAATATGTAATTACTAAATAATTGTGGAAAACTATTTGCAATTACATTAGTTGGTTTATAATTATTTGATTTAAACTTATTTATTCAAACCTTTTTCAATGAGGCTACTCAACCCGAACTAAACTCAACTTTTGATTGACAATTATTTCAGTTTACTTGTATATTGCATATTTAAAGCACCCTTAACTTAATCCTCGATATCAGTCATTCTCTATGACTCTTTCGTTGATCTGTATACTTAACGAATCTTTTGTTCCCTTCAAGTTATTTTCCATTTGCTCCTCTAGCTGTATATTGAGTGTATAAAGTGTAACTATGAGCATTCGTACTGGACATATATAAAATTGTGAAAATAATATTTTAACTGATTTCACTTTTGTTCAATTTAGCACCAGCCGCGTAGTTGGATAGAGACAAATTTCCAGAAGCGGGAGTGCATTAAATTTATACCATGCCCAAAGGACGATACAAGGTAAGTGGAAGCTAATTTCATTTATTTGCATTAAAATTCATCTTATGAAAGGCAGTAGCAGAAGGAGAAGACGAAGGGGGGAGGACAGGGGTCCAAGTCCAAGACGAAAGCTGTTGACCCAGTTTCGCATATCAAAACGTCTTGCCAAGATGCAGTAGAACGCTACTGGCCCAGTTCCTACACCATTGTGTATTTAGTTTCGGCGTTTGGGCGTTAGCATTTATTGTTTATTATGACAGGCGCTGTCCCAAGAAGCAGCAATTGAGATAAATGCGCCACAGACCGCGTCGCGGCCTTTATGATTCTTATTCTGATTCAGATCCAGAATCAGATTCTGGGTGAAAGTTTTCAGTACAGATAGCTGCAATGCACTATGGGGAATTTGCCCGATTTTTTGGAATAAATTAATAACTCGCGAACTATGTAACATATTTCAGTGAGGTTTTTTTTATAGTGTTCTACATACCTATACACATCTGTTGGAAAAGTGAAAGTATACCCTTCCCCCCCCCACCCAATTTTTTATATTTTTTATAATAAATTTAGCTCTATATGCTCTTAATTTTCAATTTCAATGTTGTACAAAAAATCATAGTCGTTTTCTTCTTCATAATTATCAACATCTAGAGACTCGTCTCCAGGTTCATATTCGCATAATAACAATTGAATGACTTCTGGTGGAAGAGCAAGCAGCTTTTGTTTTCGGACGCGCTTCTTCAAATTAATTGATGAAATGATGGGGTCTGAAGTAACCATGGCTCTCTGAAAAACATCTGTAAAGTTGGAGATTCAACTGTGGGATTAACTAGCTAGCTAACAAAAGTGAATTCGCCATCTTCTTTTTCTCGAAGACCCATTTGCTTATGCAAAACTTCCAGCAGGGCTGCGTTTTTATACCCTTGCAGAGGGTATTATAATTTTGGTCAAAAGTGTGCAACGCAGTGAAGGAGACATCTCCGACCCTATAAAGTATATATATTCTTGATCAGGATCACCTCCTGAGTTGATATAGCCATGTCCGTCTGTCCGTCTGTCCGTCTGTCCGTCTGTCCGTCTGTCCGTCTGTCTGTCCGTCTGTCTGTTTCTACGCGAACTAGTCTCTCAGTTTTAAAGATATCGAATTGAAACTTTGCACACACCCTTCTTTCCTTTGCACGCAGTATATAAGTCGGAACGGCCGGGATCGGCCGACTATATCCTATAGCTGCCATATAACTGATTGATGGGAAATGCCATAACTCTGCTGTTTGTTAGGTTAGGAAGTTGGGACTTTCTATGGGTTTTATATTTGGCCAATCAATCCGACGTACCAAATTTCATAAGGATCGGCCGACTATATCTTATAGCTGCCATATAACTGATTGATCGGAAATGCCATAACTTTGGTGTTTGTAAAGTTAGGAAGTTGGGATTTTCTATGGGTTTTATATTTGGCCAATCAATCCGACGTACCAAATTTCATAAGGATCGGCCGACTATATCTTATAGCTGCCATATAACTGATTGATCGGAAATGCCATAACTTTGGTGTTTGTAAAGTTAGGAAGTTGGGATTTTCTATGGGTTTTATATTTGGCCAATCAATCAGACGTACCAAATTTCATAAGGATCGGCCGACTATATCTTATAGCTGCCATATAACTGATTGATCGGAAATGCCATAACTTTGGTGTTTGTTAAGTTAGGAAGTTGGGATTTTCTATGGGTTTTATTTTTGCCTAATCAATCCGACATATTAAATTTCATAAGGATCGGCCGACTATATTCTATAACTGCCATATAACTGAACGATTGGAAATGCCATAACTTTGGTGTTTTTAAAGTTAGGAAGTTGGGATTTTTTATGAGTATTAAGAATGCATTATGAATGATTTTGGAGAATATAATTTGCAGAATATTCTGCAAGGGTATTTCAACTTCGGTTCCGCCCGAAGTTAGCTTTCCTTTCTTGTTGATCAAGAGATTGGTTTCTAAAAAATGAAATTACGCGAAAAGTCGCACGAAGCGCACGATGAGACAATATGTTCTGAATTCGCAATTAATGGCTCTACAACATAGATATAGACACTCACTGAACAAAGTTAAACATTTTTTTAAAACTCTATTGAAAGTTTAACTTTCTTTCCAAAACCCAAACGAAAACATCACCTGCTACATTTACAAATTGTAAAAATTGGACGCACATATTAAGCAATATATAAGTATTTTTACACAGAACATACCTTGAGAATTGGTAATCATTTCAAATTTGACTGTCTTACGTCATTTTGTTGCAGAGATAATGATTTGAAAATGAGCTTCATAGTTAAGCAAAATGTAAACAAACCATGTGCGCTTGCAACAGCTGACTTTAACAGTTGGTATTTAAATACTAGACTTTTAAGTTAACATTTGCGGTATGTTACGAAACAGCTTGATGTTTTCTTAATACATTAAAACAAAAAAATTGAAAATCGGCATACTTTTAAAAAATACATTTATTCCAAAAAATCGGGCAAATTCCCCATAGTGCAATGGCGGGACGGACGTGGGATGAGTTTATGGCCCCCTTGACTTTACACGGCTGTTATCAGCACTTGGCTTGCCAAATATTTGCTAGCTGGTCTACACTTTTCCACAGAGTTTTCACGGCAACCGGTAGCTGTCAGTCCCAAAAGCATCTCCATTAGTTGTCCTCAACGAGTTAACTTTCAGCCGTAGTTCTATAACTCAAACTTGGGTAATTAAAATAAATTTGCAAAGATTCTGCTTCATTATTAACTTTTATAACTTTAAATGGAATTTTTGTTAATGTTTAAGACGAAATTTTGTATTTGCAGGGAATTTTGGTTAAAGTTTAAATGGATCTTTCTGATTTTCAAGTAATTTACATTTTAGGCGACCTTTTTTGATAATTAAACTTTTGGCGGAGTCAAGTTCAATTAAAATGTAATTAAAAATCGAATTAATCAAAGGGTAAACTCAAAAATTTTAAAGCAATCATCCCTAAAGATAATTAGATATTGCAATATTTTTGTAAGTATAAGCAAGCAAATGCAAACTTAATTTAAATTTATTACAGAAATGTTACAGAGTATTTGAACAAAGACTTTATAAATTAAATTTGATATGTAGCAGATGGTGATTCAAGCCGGGAAAGTTATCCTGTTTTGGGCATGTCTACCACACATCACTCACGGCCCATAGGATGTGCCACGGACACGTGTCGATTAATTTGATTATTTAATTCTATTCAAAACGATTTATTTGGCTCAAGTGAGAATGGCCCGAGGGAGGCTGGCGGTGTGTGTGTGTGTGGGGTCTAATTGAAATGCATTATTTAGCAAACAATTTTAAGCACCTGACAAGAACATCAGCTGGCAAGCAAACAGACAGTCGGTCGGGTCGGGTCAGACAGGTTATTGCCTCTCCGTTTGTTGCTGCCATATTTTTTGGGGGCCACGAAGTCAACACTAACGCACACACGGGCGTAAATAACGCTTTATATCACACGTGGGCATGGCAAACAATGTGACAGGTTAAGGCGGATGCGTGTGTGTGTTTTTCTGGGGGCGTGGCGGTGTGCCTGTTGTTTACTCAGTATCATTTCCACCCACGCATCCTGACAGTCAGTCAACACATTCGATCAGCCAGGATGTAGCTGCAGCTGGATATCTTGCTTCTTAAAGCTGTACAAAGAAAATAGTGCCCTTTGTTTTTTTTTAAGAAAAAAAATGAACCCATTATCTGAAAATAAAAATATTGTATTTAAAAAGGAGAATGTAAACTTTAAACATCGTTGAAAGAACTTCAAGGAGTTCATTTAGATATTGTCGTGTCTGAATTTAAATGAACAGAAACTTAATTAAATAGAGAGCTGGAAAATGAAAGTGTGAAAAAAGGGGAAAGAGACCCTGTCTGAAAAAATACAAAATGTAAACACCATGTATTGCTTTTTTTACGTTGAATTGAAAGTCCTTTAAAGTCATTGAGATAAAATAAATTTCGTTTTAAATACCCATTAAAGATTTACTTTTAAATATCATTCGAACAGTTTTATATCTACAGGCATAAATATTTAAGTTCTTTCAAGTAAAACAAGAGAGAACGCTATAGTCGAGTGCCTCGACTATTAGATACCCGTTACTCAGCTAAACAACTTAATATAAATATGCAATTGCAACTGTGTACAATGTAAATACATATGTACATATGTATATGCTTACATACACACACACACATACTCCATTGTTTGACTCAGACCTCCAATTTGGCTAACTTGATTTGATTTGCATAGTTCTTGGGATATAGTTCGGTATTGACAAATGAAAACCATCGCAATTTCCTTTAATAGAAATCCTTATCGAGAATTAACGTTGACTCTGTTGAGCACCTTGGCCAGCTGTTCCAAAGTCATCCGTTAGATGGCGCTACCACGGGCCATGAAAGGCGGAAATGTAGGCGCTAGCCAGGCTTAAGCGTTTAAAAGGTTTTTGGGCGTTAGAGTGGGCGTGGCAAACTTTTATTAGGCAAATCGATAGGTATTGACGAAACAAATACATATCAATTAAAATTTTCATAAAAGCATCAAAACTGTGGCCACAGCTTGTGACTTGTGGGCGTCAGAGGGGGCGTGGCACCATTTTGAAACAAACTTGCGCTGCGTAGGAACTCCTAGAATCTGCATGCAAAATGCCAATCTTCTAGCTTTTATAGTTTCCGAGATCTCAGCGTTCATACGGACGGACAGACGGACAGACAGACAGACGGACAGACGGACATGGCTATATCGACTCGGCTAGTGACCCTGATCAAGAATATATATACTTTATAGGGTCGGAAACGTTTGCTTCTACCTGTTACATACTTTTGCACGAATACAATATACCCTTTTACTCTACGAGTAACGGGTATAACAAGATTTGTTTGATTTCTTCTTTAAAATGTAAGGAGGGATTTAAATGTTTTATTAAATTTCTGTCATACCATTCATATTCTGCTGTGATGTTTAAAGTTTAATTAAATTTAAAGGATTCTAATGTTGTTATAAGCTAACCAAACAAAATAACATTAAGTTATGTTCCCTTTCTGAGTGATTGTTATCTTTGAGAGAAAAGTAATGTGAATTTCCCTTTGCAGATGCTGCTGTGGCCAGGCCCAGATCACGCACCAAACGATTCCTGGCATCGAGAGTGGGTCGCCCGGAGACCTTTGGCTCCCCACGAAGCACACCCGCCCGCAGCCCACAGATGCCTATGGAACCATCGAGTTCCAGGGCGGCGCCCATCCCACAAAGGCCCAGGTACGAGTGCCCATTCAAAAGGGCCATCTCTTTTAGAGAGGTATTTTATAACTTCACCGGGCTCTTTGGTTGTTTTTTCAGTATGTTCGACTGTCGTTCGACACGCGGCCAGAGCTGCTGGTGCAGCTATTCACCAAGGAGTGGAACCTGGAATTGCCAAAACTTTTGATCACCGTGCAGGGCGGCAAGGCCAACTTTGATTTGCAGGCCAAGCTGAAAAAGGTGAGCAAATCTGCGGATGGCGGGCAAAACTTTTGCCCCCAAAAACTCATCCCAAAAGTGGAAGAAGGGTCGTGTGTCACACGCTAATTGAATGGCCGTGGCCCCCATGAAACGGAAACTGATTTCTATTCGATTCGCAGGAGATACGCAAAGGACTGCTGAAGGCGGCCAAGACCACCGGAGCCTGGATATTCACCGGCGGCACCAACACCGGTGAGCATTCCGTTTCATTTAAGTTTTATGAAAGGACACTACCCAGTTTTATGGCCGGCGATTACGGCCAGGCCAACTTAAATAAGCACAAAGAAAAATGAGCAGGGCAAGCAAGCAAACAAATAAATGGGGGCCCGGGAAAACTTAAAGAGGAAAACGGAGAAAACAGAGTGCGGATGAGCGACCCCAGTCGAAAATTAAATAAATAAAATCCCAAGCGGAAATCACGCAGCCAGTGATTGTACACACTTCAACTGCTTGCCAGTCAACATATTGTGCTACCCAGTAGCCCAATGATTGGGGTATGCCGGGATTACTTTGGGGAAGGCGCGGGTGCATCTGGTTCCCCAAATAAATTGGATTATCCAGCCCAGGAAGGGTGGACATGGGTACATGGGTGTAGTCGTTTTTTTCCTGCACTTTATTTTAATGAAATTCCGTGTAAAGCAGAATAATTTATTATTAAATCTGTTGCTAAAAATGTAATTAAGTGACTGGAAATATTTGATGAAGTGTCAGGTTTCATAAATCGTTTCATGTGAGAAAAAATGTTATTCGCTCGAAGCTTTATTTTCGCTACAGTTTTATTCAAAAGAAAATGTCAACTTTTGTATTTGATTATGAGAAAAAAACTGGTGTTTTGAATAGTTTATTTTGAATGTGACAATACAGCAAATAAAATAAAAAGGAATGTTTCATTTTCGATTGGCTAGAAGAGCACAACATAGTCGCATCGGAATCTGTTATACTTTATTACATTTTTCATTCGACTGCTTTTCGTCCTTTTTTGTCGTCTGGGTTTTGTGCTTGAGTCGTTATTAAATTTTAGACACACCCTCCCAACTAAGATATAAAAATCTGGAACTGCGGAGGGTGTGGGGGGCGGTGAGACTATCGCAATCCTCGGCGGAGACAAACTTGTTTACGCACTTGCTCAACGTGGCCATTGTTGTACTTTCTCTGCTCGCAAACAGGCGTCACCAAGCAAGTGGGCGATGCCCTGCTCCTGGAGGGTCAGCAGCGGACAGGACGAGTGGTCAGCATCGGCATCGCTCCCTGGGGCATTGTGGAGCGCAATCACGAGCTGCTGGGCCACAATCGCGAGGTTCCCTGCCACAGCATTAGTTCGCCCAGGTGAGTACAACAGCTAATGCATATTTTATGCGACCAATCAGAGCAACAAGTTAAATTGTGCCATCGCCCCAGGCTTAGAAATTCATGAGTATTAGCTGTTGCAATTCCCACTGCAATTAAATCGAGTAACCTGTTGCAATTGCCTGCACACCTCTACATTTCAGATCCAAGTTGGCCGTGCTGAACAATCGCCATGCCTATTTCCTGCTGGTGGACAATGGCACCCAGGCCAAGTATGGCGCCGAATTGATCCTGCGACGCAAGCTGGAGAAGTTCATATCCAACCTGAAGCTACACCCATGTAAGTTGATGACAAAAGCCAGAATGTGACAGCTCGACGGCACAAAAGGCCAATCAGGCCGCAGATTGAAGCTCCTTGTCATCGGAGGCCATTGAAAGCCATTTCTTTTCATGGCCAATGCCGCGGGCTAAGCTCCGGATGGCGGGGATTTTCAGACTGATGTGGCGAGCTGTCGTCGGGAGTTTTTATTGCACTCGGAAAATTACAATGGAACATTTCTTCTTATTTATAATGAGGAGACCTTCTAAGAAAACGATTTGTTTGGCTTGACAGTCGAAGGGTTTTAGACGGTTATACTCCTGTAACAAAAAGATTAATTTTTTTTCTAATGGAAAACTAAGAGTTATTACTTCGGTTAATGCAAATGCAAAAGCTTTAGTTGCTGAGCTTGGAAAACCATTTAAAGTGTAAAGAGAATAAACAATCAAACAACATTTATTTAAACTAGAGAAAATTTGTACTTTTTAACTCATGGTGCATTTTCTTTATAATTATTTCCCAAGATAAGTCAGTTACTTGTAATATATTGGTAAATACCCAGATTCCTAAGACTTTTTTAAAATTTACTTATACTTCTAGCAAAGAATCACTGGCTTAAAACAAACGGTATACTGAAATTTATTTCATTTCTTATGAATAATTTCTTCGCTTCAAACATTGAAATCATTTTTTGGAAACTTTTACTCTTAGACAAACTAGTTTCTTACTTTAAATTCGGTTTTTTTAAATCTATAATGCAACTCTATAATTTTTCTTTTGAACGAAGGATAATTTTTAATATATACTCTTCTCTCTCCAAGTATGCTGATATTATTTCATTAGAATTTTCGATATTTAAGCGACATACATACGTTCGATTTTGTTAATTTGAAGAACGAGTTATACATTTTCGTTGAGTGTTCTCACACACCAGGTGAAGAGTCATAATCGACCTGTTGAATCCTCAGTAGCGGCCTGCACCCCGTGAATCAGACTAATCCCCGTTGCATGCCCCCAATGGATTGCCCGACTCAAATCTTTACCTCTTGTGCCATTCTCCCGTAGTCACACATTCCAGTACGCCCGTAGTCTGTCTGGTGATCGAGGGCGGCACAAACACCATACGTGCGGTGCTCGAGTACGTGACGGATTCGCCGCCGGTTCCGGTGGTCGTGTGTGACGGATCCGGGCGTGCCGCCGACCTGCTCGCCTTCGTCCACAAGTGAGTAGATGTAGAGATGTAGATGCAGATATTCGGGGTGCTTAGCTTTAAGATATATGGCATTTGTCTGGAATTAAAGCGTGTGCCCGGGGAACTTAATGAGAAACCGCAGTTTGTCTAAATTTAATTAAGAACATGTCGGCATGTCCTTTGGCCCGGCACGCGACATTTGCCAAATTATTTAAATTTACCCAACACAACAGCCGTCTTCACCGCACACACACAAAATTTTGGAGCTGGGGGCCACCGAATCCTCCGACGAACCTTTTTTGTGTGTGCCACATTTAATTTTGTTGTTTAATTAGTCTGAATAACTGGGCGCCCTTTCGAGTTGTGACAATGCTGTGTTTAACAAAATTTATATGTAGATATGCCTCGGATGGTGAGGAGCAGCCGGTACTGGAGTCGATGCGGGACTATCTCATCGGGACCATACAGAAGACCTTCGAGGTGGGCCTGGACCAATCCGAGAAACTCTATCAGGAACTGTTGCAGTGCACGCGAAACAAGAACCTGGTAAGATTGTGCGGGATTGGAGTTTGAAAGTCCTTTAAAGTCTTTGCAAAGGGGAAGTAAAGTGGGTAAAAGTAAGCCCCAGGGGAATTTCCGAGAATTATTTTAAGAAGTGAGCTGTCAACACAAAGCCCGAAATTAATGGTTAACTTATATAGTAAAATTCTGTTATTAAGTGATTGGGTAATTAACATAAGCTGATAGCTTTTCTGTGTATTGATTTTTTTTGCCACATTTTAATTTCATTAAAAGTCTGGAAGGTGAGAAGCTCAAAGGTTTGCAAATACGATTGATTTGGAAGTGTGGTAGAAACTGCAGTGGGATTTATTATGAGTAATTAATTTAATGTCTTTCATATGCGAAAATATAAACCTTTATAAATGTGCATTTGGTTTTATTAATATACTAAAAGTTTATGCCCTTCGGCACCGAGTTATTTATTTAGTATTTACATCAGAGTTACCCCTTAGGTAAGTGTGGAAAGTGGCCCCAGGTGAATTTTCCGTGGAATTATTTATAGGTGTGAGCCATCAATTAAAATCGCATAACCCAGCGGGGCTTTGCTCAATTAAGTTGCCCGGAAGATTGGAGCTTCAAATTATCCAGGGTGCGAGATGCTAACTTTTCAATCACTTGAGACTTTTACGCGCAGCGATTTAAATTTTTAATTAATGCTCGTAGACCCGTTGAAATAATTAGGCTACAAAATTCAATTGAACGTGTAATGAATTTTAAATCACCGCAAGCAGGAGCAGACAGTTTCCAGAGTGCGAGTGCGAGTGTGAGTACGAGTATTTGTGGGCCAAAAGTGCTGGCTTTTCGTCAATTCCGCCGCAGATGTTATTAAGATTTTAATTGGTTTTTGAATGAGCAGGACGCCGCGGCAGGATCTAGCAAGTCCTTGGCCGGGGGCCAGGCCTAGGCAAACAAATTATGTGCGATGGGGGCTACATTAAGAGATACTTTGCGTTCTTTTTATTTCCATTTTTATTTTTATGTACATTTTTTTTCAATTTCTCCGCCAGATTACCGTATTCCGCATACAGGAAAAGCCCGAGGGCGAGGCGCAGGAGCTGGATCAGACCATCCTGACGGCCCTCTTCAAGTCGCAGCATCTCAGTCCGCCGGAGCAATTGAGTCTGGCCCTGACGTGGAATCGGGTGGACATAGCGCGCAGCGAGATATTCGTCTACGGCCAGGAATGGCCAAATGGTGGGTGACGACGCCTCGGGGTCACCAGGGGGGATCGGGGGATTTCCCCCCTTGCATTTGTTTAAATTACAATGTCTTTGCAGGCGCCCTCGATGAGGCCATGATGCAGGCTCTGGAGCACGATAGAATCGATTTTGTCAAATTACTCCTGGAGAATGGCGTTTCGATGAAGAAATTTTTAACAATACCGCGCCTCGAGGAGCTCTACAACACCAAACATGGTCCGGCCAACACGCTGGGGTGAGTTCGCTGGACAACCCTTATCGACGCCGTCCCAAATATTTTGCTTTCGGCCTATGTAAATTTTAACTTTGTCCTTGTGCCTTTCCATTTCCCGCCCGCAGCTACATCCTGCGCGATGTCCGACCGCATATACCCAAGGGCTACATTTACACGCTCCACGACATCGGCCTGGTGATCAATAAACTAATGGGCGGCGCATATCGGTGAGTGCAGTGCCATAGCTCTTCCAGCTGCTATTTTTCCACAGCTGAAATTAAATCGAGGCATGTCACGCTGAAAAAGAAATTAATAAGCCTCTTTATTTTCACTGTTTACCATTTACAAAGCCTCTAGAAAATAGCTCATAAAACAAATAAAACCTTTTAAATTACTGGTTTGAGGATGGCTAGATTTTCTGTACTTATCTTTTATTTCTGATTCTTTAATTTCTTAGGCTTTATTCAGTTTTAGTGACAGTATCAGCTGTTAAAATTCCTGAGCAGAAATGGAATGGGGAAATGTCGTTCTCTGAATGTGATATACAAGTCTCATTTTGTTTAAGGAATTACTCCACAGCTATGAATTTATTATTATTTCTATTCTTACTTTTTTTAAAATTTAAAATTATAGCAAATAGAGTTAGCACTTCGTTTCTTTTTAAAAATAATACATACAACCAATTCAGAAATTTAATAAGCCACGTAAAAACAACTCAACAGTTAGGCCCCAAACTTGTGTGCTATTATTTTCCAAAAAAAAGGGTAAAATTCGCCTGACCCAATGGGCCAAGTCAAGTCATCCCTAAACGTGTTGCGGATTAAACTTGATGTCTGAAAATTTGTTCATGAAAGTGTAATAAGTTTGCACATCAAGTTAACAAGAGCCGCGTTTCCCTGGCATTTGGCGGTTGTTTCGCTTTGTCATGTTGATGCTGGTGATGCTGCAGAATGGGGCAGGGCAAAAGTCAAAGAGAACAGGATGCCAAGGCAAAGCACCCCTTAATTATGCAGCATTAATATTTCGCCAGCAAGGCGAAAACGCGGTGGCTGCTTAAATTCAGTTAACGCGGCTCCGGCGACCACAATGCTGTTTAATATCGCTCATAAGTTGCGGCTCTTTGGGTCAGTGACTGCCGACCCCGGGAAACGGTTTGTGGTCTCAATAAAAAACACCTCGGTTGGCCAACTGACCGCCCCCTGGAATCACTCAATTTAATTAAAAATCATGCATAAAATTGTGGCCCTAACAAGTTGACTTGGCTTGATTGGGCGAGCTAAGCACTTAAATCTCTCAATTTCAGTCTGGTTAAGGCAGAGAAATTTAATTAAAATATTCAACGAAAATAAGAGAACATGCCTGTGGGTTTTTTGGTTACCAGAAGTTCCTTATTAAATACAAATAAAAAGAACAAATGAATGAAATTAAGTTTCTGTCAATATTATAAGTTAATTTTCATTGATTTTCAATCAGCTTAAATTGTATTGGTCCTTGCCATTCGTACTTTCTTAAATGCTTTTTATTTTCAATAAAGTCATTTTGATATGGAGTTGAACCTTTATTTACTGAGCGTATAGAATCCCTTTTTTATTTGAAACATAAGCACACAAATTTGACACTACTTGTCTTTTGTAGTCCTGTTTTCTGTTTGTTATTCTACCATACTATTTCCGTGATTTTTGGCCTTTGTGCTTTAATCAAAGGACCTGCCTTGGCCGAAAGTTATCTGACAAATGCCCATCTAAAAGGCAAAGGCTATCTAGGCAATGAGCCGGCGTCACAACTGATGTGTTTATATTAAATTAGGGTTTTCGGATTCGGTCCTTGGCCTTTTCTCGGTCGGCTGGCTTACATCTGGCCTGGCTTCTGGCACTTCTGGCAGTTTTGGCTGACTGTTGCTGCCTGGTTTTCAATGTCTAGACTCTAGACATTTAAATTTATCGTCAATGTCGAGAGCAGGCTGAACGAAAAGTTGGGCGTAATTAAAAGCGTTAAAGTTTTGTGATTTGATTAACATAAAAAGCGAATGTCCTGGCCTGTTGCTGCTTGCCTGCAGGTTCACGGGGGCAACTCAATTGATTTGCCTTTTATTTGTCATAAATAATTTATCGACGTTTGTGTTGATGTGCTGAATTTAATTGTGCGCTCGTAAAACGCCGCCAGGTGCCTCCGAATTTGGCCAGGCCAATAAATTTGTTCTCCTTGAGAGTACATGACCAAAACCAAATTACATTTACATTTTACGCTGGAAATCTCTTAAGCTCTGTGCAAACAAAGGGCGAAGAACTGAAAAAATAGAATCGAAATGGAGCCGTTTTCATTGTTATTCAAGTCTCCCTGCAGCAACGGATGTCCATCAGTAAGTTGGTATTTTTTGAAAAGCTGATACAATGCGAAATTACTGAGGCAAATCGTCGGGAGCATTAGATTGCCGCCGCCGGGCGAAAATAAGACCATCCCAATCGCAACTAGATTTCCGTCCTCTGCCTCCCCACAGATCCTATTACACGCGCCGCAAGTTCCGACCCATCTACGCCAAGGTTATGAACAGCTATGCAAATGCCTGCCGCAAGTCCTCGACCTACCAATACCAGCGGTATGCCGGAGCCAATTCACTGAGCCTGGTCACCGGCCTGCTGCCCTTCACCTCGGAAATGGCCCTCTTCGAGTTCCCCTTCAACGAGCTGCTGGTGAGCGGTTTTTAGCGTATCACTCATCCGCCCTGTTGCACATCGAGATTGCCTTGCAGATTTGGGCCGTGCTGACCAAGCGACAACAGATGGCGCTGCTCATGTGGACGCACGGCGAGGAGGCGCTCGCCAAGTCACTGGTGTCCTGCAAACTCTACAAGGCCATGGCCCACGAGGCAGCCGAGGACGACCTGGACACGGAAATCTATGAGGAACTGCGCTCCTACGCCAAAGAGTTCGAGAGCAAAGGTTAGTCAAAGGGTCAAACAAATGGTGAATAAAATTACACACATTTATAACCCAACTATATGGTATTTTTAATAATTCGGATGTTTTAATCAACTATAAATTGTGTGTAGAAAGTGTATCCCTTTTTCTAATAATAAAAGCAAGGAGCTTATACAAGCAAAGTTAACCCAACGCTTATTTAATTCGAACAAACATGGTGTTGACTTGCAAATAAATAATAATATTTATGGTTTTAAAACTTCAATACTATTCATTCTTATATGATTAGTTATAATTTATGAAATTTACTCAACAATTTTCCTGTTCTAATTTTAGGCAACAAGTTGCTGGACTTTAGCTATAGACAGGATGCGGAGAAGGCGCAACGCCTGCTGACCTGTGAACTGCACTCCTGGTCAAATCAGAGTTGCCTTTCGCTGGCTGTGGCTGCCAACCATCGTGCCCTGCTGGCTCATCCCTGCAGTCAGGTGATCCTGGCGGATCTCTGGATGGGTGGCCTGCGAACCCGCAAGAATACCAACTTCAAGGTGGGATTGGGAGACAACTAACCTTTATATATTTGGTTATTAAAATTATTTTGTAGGTCATCTTGGGCCTAGCGATGCCCCTCTACATCAGACAGCTGGACTTCAAATCGAAGGAGGAGCTCCAGCAGATGCCGCAGACTGAGGAGGAGCATCTGGAAAATCAAAATCTAGACAATGATGACTCAGATCGTTCGCAGCCGGATGCTGAGGTATTTGTGTATTGATTTAGTACTTTAAAGTTATTTTGTTCATTTCTTACTAACTTTCCATTTTATTTTGGTTTCGTTGTCTATATGTGCCAGTCCATAAATGTGTGCCTTTATACGTTTTCAGCCTCAGCGTTTAGTTATTAAATTTATTGTACTAATCTGACATCTAACGTTTACCATTAACCACTTACCGATTTATCGCTCTGCTGTTCATCAATCCTAAATCCAAATCTGTCTGTTTATAGAGCTCCCTTTTAAAAGCCAAAAGATCCATTTCCTTGAGATATAGGATGGGCGCGGGTGCTAATAATCGCGACAAGGTAGTAACAACCAAACAGATCTAAGCCAACTAAATGACTCCTTGTTACTTTGCTGTTCAAGTCGTCTATATCTATTCTATGCATACACACACGTATATGTTCTCTTTGCTGTCTCTGCTCTGTTTCTGTCTCTATCTCTATATATCTGTCTCTATCCGGTTGCCAGATCATAAAACTATATGTACTGTACTTTGTTTGCTATCGGATTCGATTTTACTATCTTCACATTTTATTTGTTTAGTAAATATTTGTGCTTTGGTCTGTATCGTTATATGGTATACTTGTTTTTATAAAATCGTACTTATCAGGGAGTGTCTTATATATTTTCTTGACTGCCTTGTTTTTCAGGTGTGCCACATAAATCATTTTAAAGAATTATACAAATATTACTTAATGATAAATTAAAGTATAATTTAAAGTGATTCTGTTGCACTCTTGATAAAAATAAACACAAAAAAAAAACAATAAAAAACGAAAAAGGAAACCAGTTTTTGCGGTACAACCGCTAGTACACCTTTTCTGCTCCAGTTACTATGGAAATTAATGAACTTACTTTTTAGGGGCCACCCAATTATGGCTCACTGAAAATGTTTTCATTTTTATTGATTTTATTAACATAATTATTTTTGGAAGGGCTTAACCAAGCGGCAGCACGAGCACGTGCGGTTTTCATCTTATTCAATAGCTTACTTCAGCTCAGTCGTCTCTTAAATGGTCTATATGGAGTTTAGGACTCATTTAATATTCATTACATTTCACTCAGCTCTTAATGTAATGTAATTTCTCCACTAACTATTATTTGAATATGTATTTTCCAAAGTGCAAGCTTATGCCAGCTGAAAACAGTTCGCCCTCCTTTAAGAGTGTCTCGAATTCAACAGATGTAAGTGACCGAACATTGCCCGCCCTTCGTTACATTCAAGTAGCTTTTTGCCTCTAATGCTTTCCATAAAATTTTAAAGTCCTCCCGCTTGGTTCGAATTAAGTGCGAATTTCCATTAGCAGTGTAATGAAAATCATTGGCAACAGCCGAGTGCTGGTTTAAACTTAAATTAAGTTATAATCTCGGCACAAACTCATAACCACCCAGTCACCCAATCACTCTGTGAAGCCAACAGAACCACATCAAATGCCACAATTACAGGAGGTCTATGTCAAACTGGCAAAGTGAAGACTCGAGGGGAAAAGCTCGGCACTTGTGCAAATATTGTTTTTCAGTTACACGGGCACTGCACAAAATCCGCCTCCATTCCCACCCATTTTCCCCCAAGAAAGGGGTAATCGCTTAATCACCAAACCAAATTAAAGTGCAAGTGAAAAGGAGGGGGCTTGTATTTAATAGTAGTTTGCTTTCCTCCTGTGTATATATATCTGTGGAATGCCTATGTATGTGTGATAAAGTTATTGGCCAATACCTTCAATACTTTTAACTTCAAACATTTCTTTGTAACTACAAAACATCTTAGAAAACTATACCTTAAACACACACTTCTACACTTCTTCATCTGAACTCAAGTATATTGTCCAAAGATCACCGCTCAAATAGATTAGAAAGTAAAACTAAAGAGTGATTTCCCTATCTGATAAATGCGTAAAATGTGCGTAAATTGTTGCAGGCTCTATTGGCGGATACTTACTCAGTGCGCGATACAAAAGTACACGAAAATGGCAAAGTGAGTAGTTCCACAAAACAACCAAACACAAACCGCCTTTCATACACAACCTTCTCGTATTTTTTCATTCAAAACCGTTCGACTCAGAATGCGATAAGACTGCCATTTTGCTCAACCCATAACATTTTGTATACTTGAAATGACAGCACAGAACAGAATCAACGAAATGCCGTTTCCCCAATGTTTATTATTATTTCTACTTGGTTATTGTAGTTCAACCCGTAGGCAAAGACACAAATCACCAGAACCCTACATATGACAAAATGGTATCACCCAGTCAGCACATCAGTTATACTCAATCCCCCATCTATATAGGGATGGAACAATTGAATTTGTAAACCCCCCACGTCATTCTAATGTCCCAGTACTTGTGTCGTATCAATTTACAGGTTAATCTCACTGCTGGAGCGGAAGAACAGCCCTCCAAAGTTAGTTGAACCCGTATTTAATTTTTCTCCTTCAAGATCTTTTGATTTCGATGGCATTTCTGTAACTGGCTTTCGTAGTTTGCTCCATTTTATTCCTCTTGGAATGCGCATTTCGTAGCTTCATTTGCAAACAGTTTTTTCGTAGCCAATTGTTCAAACTCAACAGTACACCTTATTTTAAATCCCCTTCGATTTTCCTCAGTAGAACAGTGCTCTATGCTACATTTTGTCAGCACATTTGCAATGTCCCGCGGCTAAAACCATTTTGTTTTGCATAATGCTTAAATTAATTAAATTGTTCTGCATGTTGTGTCTGGAAACTAAACACGCGTATAAATAGTAACAGCAAACCGAGCCTTAAACACCAGCAAATTAATTGGAAAGCAAAAGCAAATCACATTTGACACGCTGATTTAATGGGGCGTATACGCAATTCCCCAATGTACAGAACCCTCACGTGGCTCTCTTTGAATGTTCACTGCACATTGATGATTTAATTAAGGCAAAAACTATCGAACGCTTCTCCGCATCCCGTCCCGCCCCATCAGGCCCACTAATATCGCCGGTATCTCTCCACAGGTCTCCCTCACCGACTCGGATCCTGCCCAATTCCGGGAGTTCTTCAACCTCTCCGAATACAACGAGGTGAAGCAGCACCAGCCGCTGCGCCTGAAAAAGAAGTTCTACGAGTTCTACACGGCGCCCATAACCAAGTTCTGGGCCGATTCGGTAAGTGGCGGAAATTACTATCGAGCTGGCTATGGTTAGTGTGCTTCATTTCCGATGCTGCAGCACTGGGAAAAAATTAAATATTATAAAATTCCCAAATATTGTATACACTTTAAAGCGAAAATCCCGCTTAGTGTCTCAAATCTGACACTAATTTTTATTCTAGGAAAAATTGGTGAACCAGAATTTAAAATAACAAATAAAACAGACATTAAAGCTGATAAAAACTTAAATTACAACATATTTCTTTATTTTTATTCATTCACAAATTTTTATTCTAAGAAAAATTGGTGAACCAGAACTCGAGATACAAAATAAAATAGACATAAAAGCTGATAAAAAATTTTAATTACAACTTAAATTGTGAAACATTTCGGCGAACTAACTGTAAATTGAAGCTTTTATTCAGAGTTCATGACTCTGGTTTTGAAAATAATAAGATTTTTAATTATTTATGATGTATTTTCATTAGCCTAAACATTCCCTATTCCAGATTGCCTACATGTTCTTTCTCATAATGTTCTCCTTCACGGTGCTGGTGAAAATGGAGAAGATGCCGCGGTGGCAGGAGTGGTACTCGATAGCATATATCACCACGCTGGGCTTCGAAAAGGTGCGCGAAATTATATCCTCCGAACCGGTGGCCATTACGTAAGTACACTGCGTTCCCCACACACCTCTATTATTGGTGTTTAATTGCATCTGTCGATGAGTGCAAATGAAGCTGGGCGGATTTCACAGTTGTGCGCATTTCCATTACTTTTTGTCTTCAATATGTGCCTCTCACGCTTGAATTAACGCGTCTTCGATGGGCCCCATTACGGATGCGGATTCGCCGAACAGTCATAAATTCTCAGTGTGGGCGTGGAATATGTGGAATCCGTGCGACGGCGCCGCCATAATACTCTTCGTCATCGGTCTGGCATTCCGGTTTCAGGAGACCACCATGGATATTGGTCGGGTGATCTACTGTGTGGACAGCATCTACTGGTACCTGCGCATCCTGAACATCCTGGGCGTAAATAAATATCTGGGTAAGTTTTTAGGTTCTTAAAGAGATTAAGAAAAGCTAACATTTATGAATTCAAAATTTTTAATAGTGGAGTAGAGTAAAACCGGCTACACTCATTAAATTTTATAACGAAAAACTGTTTAACTCGGGTTAATGCTGAATAATCTTTTGCAGGTCCCTTGGTCACCATGATGGGAAAAATGGTGAAGAACATGATTTACTTTGTGGTCCTGCTGGCCGTCGTCCTGATGAGTTTTGGTGTCAGCAGACAGGCGATTCTTTACCCCAACAAACAGCCAACATGGGGTCTTATCAAGGAGGTAGGTTATTTAGAACATAATGCCCTCGTCTTTATGTAAATAAACTAATCCCATGATCTGAGTGTTTGTGCGTATGTAAGCCTAATTAACACACACCCACACACAAAGAACGAGAGTGTGTGTCCTGTTTTTTCGACGACTTTTATTGCAGCTTAACCCATAAATATTACTAACGATGCGGAGTACATACATTTACTTAATAGCAAGCAAAGCAAGTTTTTGGCCTGCGTTCCTCAGTAGTGGTGCAAGCAAAACATTTTTACGTACGAGTAGTTTTGTCGATTGGTGCTCCATTCCATCCCACTTTACATTAAGTAGTTGACTAATTAGAATTTAATCAAAATCACCGAACAAATGCCGCTTAAATTGACCGTCTCGTATTGTACTCTTCTTTCTTTCTTTCTGTCATTTGTCCCCTACATTTCGAACTCAAATCTGTCACTATATCGCCTCACCTTTGCCATTTTTAATCGCATAAATCGCCCGTTAAATGTATTCGTAAATTGCCAAATGCCAGGTTATTGCCGGCTCAATAACGGCCCCCGGATTTCTAGGTGCCCTGGGGCACAATACCCGTTCCAGCTATCATCGTGGCTATCATACGATGGGTGCACCACCTGTGACCACCACTGCAGCCAGCACCACCAGCTCGGGTGTCAACTCCACAGCGGCAACGACATCTACATCTGCAGCTCCACCCATCCACAATGAGCATTCCAATTTGACGAGCGGCAACTTGACAAATGTAACGCAAGATGTGATTGACGAACTTGGTTTGCTATTTAGAGAGCCGACTGTAGAATGCTCTAGCTGCGTCTTCCCAAAAAAAAAAAACAAAAATAAAATAATAATTATTCAGATATCCTTGTGTGCCCATATGCTGCATATTCGTGTGGTCTATAGTTGATGTTGTATCTTGATGGAGATCAGTGTGTGCCAAGTATTCAGTTTCAACTTCAGTTTTATGTGGACTCCCCTCTCCCTACTTTGAACTCCGTTGGATTTTCGACTGTATCCCTTTAATATTTTTACCTTTTTTGCTCTCTCCTCTGACTCTTGACCCCCTAAAGCTTACTTCTGCTCCGAAATCTCAAATTCTTTATTTCCCCTCTCGACTCTTGCAAAGGAAACTGTCCGTATAATAATCCTCTACTTAAGGTTGCCAAAACCTAATCCGAGTTGAATTTGCAAGGGTAAGGCCAGCTTCGGCGTGCCGAAACTCTTCTTTTTCTTTCTAGTCCAATGCATTTTTTTTCTCTGCATGATGTACAAAGAAGTATTTAGCCCATTTCTTTTGCCTCTTTAAGGTAAATGTGTGTACTCTGTTTTCGCTTATGAATATTTATAATCGAGTCCTCAATTTTTGTTAATTTATGTGTTGGTTTTGCCGCTTGAAATATCTTCACTGTTAATTCAATCCCAATAGAATCCTTTTCAGTTTTGCATGCAAATTATTTGAGCTCCCTGCAGCAGTATAATGCAAATATTTAGCTCTAGGCCAGCATCGATGTTTGTTTAATGAATGAAAGATGATAGTTAGAAGGCAAATACACAATTTTTAATTAGAGAACCTTTGAATAATGTTGTTTGTGATCCAGCTGTTTTATGCAAATGAGATGGGACATCATTGTGTAAATATATAGCATGCTGGTTCCAATTTCGAAAGAATTGCCCCGGAAAATTAGAAATCAAGCTATGTTGCATCCCACACACACACCACCCCCCAACGAACCACCCACCCACACCTACCACACCCACACCGAAATGCCGACAGGTGATGACTAAAAATAACCAAACTGTGTTTCAATGTGTAAAACTTGCATTTATGTTGGGCGACGGTCGCAAATTGAATTACGCCCGGCCATTTCGTGTCTCGATGGCGATGGCCCCCGGTCCTTTAGATGGCGCTTTAATGGTGATTTTAATTTATCGTTGTCCAGGTCACCTTCCAGCCCTACTTCATGCTGTACGGCGAGGTGTTCGCCGGCGATATCGACCCTCCCTGCGGTGAGGATCCCAACCAGCCGAGATGCGTCACAGGTGAGTTTGGGTGGCCACGAATCCCCCTGGCAAAAAATTGACTCCGCACCTTTAACACACCCCAACTAATTGGATTGCAGGCCATTGGGTAACGCCGATAACCATGTCCATGTATCTCTTGATTGCCAATATTCTGCTGATAAATTTGCTCATCGCCGTGTTCAACAACATCTTCAACGAGGTCAACTCGGTTTCGCATCAGGTGAGTGCGATCGATTGCTTTGGGGTTTTATTGATAGAGCCAAAGGTTATGTTGCTTAAATCCAAGTTCATTTTAAGGTTTTTTTGGGGGTTAAAGAGGATGTTAACAAACCATAGATAATCTCAATTTTCAATGCGATCAACTATTCAACCTTTATTTTTTAATCTTTCCAATCTTTAAAATATTATAAATATGTAGATTAACTAAAATCTCTTTGATATGAATTCTGTTATTGTTCAACGATATAAGTTAGAATATTCCATTTTGTATTCCATATCTTTCGGCGCTAAGAAAAAGATTGGTGCAAATAAAAACCAGTTTAATGTAGGTTTAATACTGTGAAACGTGAAAGCGTTCCTAGATATATATTTCTACATCTAAAATATACCCAGTTTGCTGATAAATTTTAATGAGATGACTTTTCCGTATAGGTTTGGATGTTCCAGCGGTTCACCGTGGTGATGGAGTACCAGCAGAAGCCCGTCCTGCCGCCGCCCTTTATCGCGCTGTGCCACTTCTACTCGCTGCTCAAGTACTGTGTGCGAAAGGCGAAAGGTGAGCCCGGGATGAGCAAGTTTAGCTTTGTTCCCTGTGAGTCTATCGTGTCTGGGTCTTTGTGAGCTGAGCAGCAATAATGTACAAATATCTAACTTCTCTCCCCCGCGTGCCTGCCCCATCTGTCGACTGTGTGTGCTTCTGTAACTAACTGCATTACGTATACGCCACCTGTTCCTATGAATTGAAATCAACCTTGCCATTTGGCAAACGACAATAACAACACCTCCTAATTGGGTTATGCCGAAACGATTTGGCTCACTTGTGATTCCATTGTGCATTTCCATTTCCCCCGGGCGCTGTTGTTATTGTCAATCCTTGGTTTTTCGCATTTTCCTTTAACTCCCATGTAACATGTGTCCACTTGATCGGCATTCCGCAGGATTGGAGGTGCAGCGGGACAACGGTCTCAAGCTGTTCCTGGAGAAGGACGACCTGGAGCGGCTGTACGATTTCGAGGAGGAGTGCGTCGAGGGCTTCTTCCACGAGCAGGAAATCATCCTCAATCAGTCGACTGACGAGCGGGTTAAGAACACCACGGACCGAGTGGAGACCATGTCTCAGAAAATCGAGGACATCAATCAGAAGGAAAACATACAGACGGCCACCGTTCAGGTGTGTAGTCATCAGACCGCCCCCTCATCCCCTTGTTTTGACATCTCAATCCTGTGTTTGCATTTTTATGTAAATTTCGTGTGTGATTCGTGTTATCCGAAATGACATGGGTACTGACAGCACGTCTTGACATGTGAATTGAAAATTGGACACGTCCGAATGACCGTTTTGCTGCAGGCGTTGCAGCTTTTCTTTTACCATCACCGTTCTGAATAAATATAATACATATGCAATGGAATATATCCTTCCGTTTAATTGGATTTGCCACCGTTTCTAATTTAATAATCGAATGAAACGTTGTATTTCTTTATATGTTACAGAACATTGAGTTTCGGCTGCGAAAGATGGAGGAATCCTCGGAGCAGATACTCTCCCACTTGGCCGTCATACATCGCTTCATGTCCACGCACATCGCTGGCACGGATGATTTGCGCGGCTCGACGATAAATATTCCAGCGGAGATGCAGCGCATGCGCACCATCTCGATTTCGGATACGGAGGCGGGTGGTGGACCCGGCGGAAATGGCGGTGGTGGTGGAGGAGCCATTGTGCCACTGGGCTTGGGCGCCGGACTGAATTTAAATTCGCTGCAGGTGCGTTTGAATTACATATCGCTGCAATACCAAGCACACTGGGACAGAAAATGTCATTCTGAACTCGATATTCTCAAAACAAAAAACTAGATTGCTTGAAATGACAATATGTTTTAGAAGACATTTTATTTTAGTTTTGTTCTACTTGTTTCCCAAGCTCAGTTCTGTTTGGATAAACTTGTGTTTAATTAGTTTTATGTGACGCTCCATTATTTATTTATATATTTATATTTATACTTTAATATGTTTTGTTAAAATATGTTGTTTATGCAATAAATCATTGAATCGATGACATCAAAATTTTTCTCTGTGCTCACTTTTATGGCGATACCATGTAGGTGACCACCCGGCGTCGCTTCAATCGATCGCTGACCGAAGTTCGTCCGGATGCGTACATCTTCGACGAGGGCACTCATTTCGAGGTGGTGCCGCTGCCGGAGGAACCGGACGAAGTGGTCAAGTCCCGGGAGGCTCTCAACGAGCAGGTTGTTCGCAAGGCGTCGATGCAGTCGGAGGCGGACTCGGACATCTACCTGCCCATGTCGCAGCGACCCTCGACCTGTGAGACGGTGAAGCGAACGCCCTATGTGACCGTGCGCCAGGATACGGGGGCCAGCACGGAGAGCAAGGACACGCTGACGCCGATGGGCACCAACGATGACGATCAGACGCTCGTGGGTGGCGACAACTCAGATGATGCGGCGCCAGACATCAACTTTGAGGGTAATTTCCAAGCCGCCAGCTTCTAAACCAATCTGCTTCTTCTGCCTTCTGTTCTTCTATGTTGTGTCCACTGTACATGTCCTAGCAGTATATTCTAATCAACTTATAATTGCCAACAGCTGCCAGACATCGGGCATTGAGACAGCGCACAGTTTCCCTGTGCCGCCGCAACTCGGAGACGTACTCCTTGACCGGAGCCGACATGAACCGTTCCCACATCAGCCTCAATCAGCTGGCCTCGTTGTCCCGCCGCCAGATGAGCCTCACGCAATCGGAGCCGGACAGCGACAAGGATGTACCCGTAGCCCCGGGCTCCGCTCATCCGGGTACGTAGACATTATGGAGTGAACTCCATACCAGCCTCAAAATTGCGCTCTAAATTCAGGCTACTAATCCCGTCATGCCATCCCTCCTAACCCGAAAAAACAAACCGATCCAAAACAACCAATCCAGCAAACCGATTTGGCCACCAAATTAGCACTGACCATTTTAACCATTGACCGTAACCGAATCAAGTCCTTATTGTTTGTTCTCTTGCACACATCTCTTCTCTGAACCTAACCACGAACTCCGAACTCTAGGTAAATCAGTATTGCATGCGAAACCCTCCAGAAATATCTTGCTGAAACTGCACAGCGAGTACACCTCGATCACGGACGAGCTGGAGAGCGTCTGCCACATGATAGCATCGCCCACGGTGTCGCTGCCGAGCAACAAAGGTAAGCCAGGCTCAAGGCCGCGTCGAGCACGAGGTCACGAATCGAATTGGGTCCCTTTTCCGTCGCCCAGCGAGGCGTTCTGAAATCCGTGAGCAAAGTGTAAATAACTAACCGGGTGAATGCGCAACACCCGTATCATTGCCTTGCTTCCGCCGCCTCAAAAAATAAAAGATTTCCCCCACAACGTTTCCATTGAGTTTGCAGCCCTACTCATGTTTGCTTTTCCCCATTGAACCGACAGCTTCACTGGACCGCCCCAAAACAGAAATGTCCCGGGCGGAGGCTGCCGCCTTGCTGGAGAAGAAGCATCTGAAGGAGTGCGAGGAGAACGACTACAACATATTGGAGGGATTGATTGAGTCTCGTGGCTCCATCGATGCCAGCGCCCAGGGATTTGAGGTATGTATTAAAATGAACCTAGATCCAATTACAAAAGTCCTCTTTAACTTATTTTTCCACCAACAGATCGGCGTATCCATAGACTACAGCCATCGCTATCCGCTGCGACGCGAGACTGCCGTGGAGCTGTCACCTTCGAAGCCATCGGTCGATGGCGACCTGATGGGCGTGGGCGGAGGTGGCGGCGCCGGCGGAGGCGACAGTAGCGATACCAGCGGGGCCGGTAGCTGCGGTGCCATGGTCGTCGTCTCGAGCGGCTTTCAGCTGAAGAACGAGCGCCCCTGGCAGCGCAACTCCTCGATGGAGCAGCAGGCCTATCCCTCGCCACTGGTACCCACACGGGCCACCAGTGACTTCCTCAATCCGCCGTACGAGGGCAGCGGCCGGCTGTTCAAAAAGTCCAGCGAGAGCCTGCAGAAGAACTCCAGCACGGAGACGGACTACTCGGTGCACCCGTACCGCTTCATTAAGCAGAGCTCGAATGAGACGAACACTTCGCAAACGGGATCCTACAACGTGGACACGCCCTCGCTGACCGCAGAGCCTTCGCTGGACGCCGGCGACTCGCACTCGGCAACGGGGATTAGCATCAGCGTTGGCGCTGTGGGCGGCGCTGCCACGGCGCGTTACCAGCCCATCCGTACCGCCTCGGTGGGCGCGGCCGACGGCAGGCGATTGCGGGAGGAGAGCTCCAGTTCGCTGGACCTAAGCGCCTCGGGGCCAGTGACGACGCAGGCAGCGCCGGCACCGCCAGCGCGTCCCATGCTGCTGAAGAAACAGTTTAGCGTGGACCAGGGCAAGCCGTCTCAGCCGGCCGAGGCAGTGCCTCTGACGCCGGAAGTGGCCCAGGCTGCTGGCCAGACTGGTCAGGCCAAACTGATTTCCACGCTCAAGCCGCAGCCCTTTGCGAGCAAGCTGGGCATGAACGTGCTGAAGGAGAGCAGCTCCAGCACGGAGGAGTCGGGCGGATCATCAGCCAAGAGCAGCAGCCCGGCGCTGTCCATACCCCAGATCAGCACCCATTTGGTGCAGGACGAGATCGCCAAGCTGTCGTCGAACATCAAGAGCAGCACCGAATCGGAAAAGGACCCGCCGTTTAACGAGACAATGTGTTAGCAGAGTAGCAGGAGGCCCATGGGTGGTGGGTGCTGCACACTCATCTCATTGTACTCAATAGGGAGAACTAGTCATAAGAGGTGGGTGATACAAATGTTAAAGAATTAGCGTTGAGATCTAGAAAACAGATATCAGAGATTATGCATATTTATTCGAGGGGTCGCAAGTTACATACGTGTTAATGATTTTGACAATACATAGTTCACAAATTCTCTGTATTTTTATACAAGTATTTATTTAAAAAGCAAGCATCATAGTTGTTGTTATACACTCTACAGGCAGGTGCAAAAAATATATGTTTTCGTTTGTTGTCAATAGGAACCACCAAAGAAATGCATACTTGATCGCCGGAGTTATGCGAAGCACATATTCAATAATGATGTACTTTTACAAAACTCCTAGGTGTAGTCAGTCGTACATATTGCAACGTTGCATGCAACTTTTACAGAAACATATCTGAAAGCAAACACTCTACTTTATCCAAGCCGATCATGAGCACTTACCTCAACTCAATTAGAAACTTATCGCAGCCTAATGTACTTATACCTGTAACTCTGTGAGTCCCATATTGTAGTCTACAACTTCACTACGATATCAGCTCTTCTGTAATGTGTGTTAGCTACGTGTATATCGTCTCCTTAGATAGTCCATTTTACTTGCTTATATGGGAAAAGTTTGTGTATTCTATGAGCAGCTGCTATTTTCGGCGGCACTAGATATTATTGTACATAAATAGTGTAAATGTTATAGGTATATTGAAAGATCGGTTAAATTGTTCATGTTTGGCGAGTGTGTGCTAATTATTTAAATTAGTTTTTAAATATTTTCAAAGATTAAGAATAACAATGCATTTTAATAAATATTTATGATTGTACTTATTTGTTTTAAGAATTGTATGTTATTTTTATTAAAATAAATTATTAACACTTTAAGAACATATTAAATTTTATAATGCTGGGTTAATTCGACACTATTTAAAAAAGTTCATTAACATTTTAATAAAAATCAAGAAAAAACATAACGATTCTTTGGAAACGGCTCCTTATAAAACCAGTGCTCAAGTGCTAACTGGTCCATAAATATGTGATATATCATGAAGTATTTTGATCTCAGTTAGTATATGTTAAATGCCTCTGGCTCCTCCGTGTTCAGTGCCTCCTCCTCCTCTTCTACCTCATCCAACACCTGAAAACTCTCTCGAATTAGCTTCTTAAGTTCCTGTTTCTTTCCCCGTTTAAAGAATCCAAACTAAGGAGTAAGCAAGATTAATATGGAAACCTTTTCTCTTAACTACCCCAATACAAACCTTATGAAGTGCATAGCATAACGCAGCGACCAGTAGCAAGCCCCCGATCACGGCAATAATGATTATCCATATAACAAGTTGAAATGGCTTGTATATCACATTTGGTTCAAATTTCCGGTTAATTTGAAACGATTCGGATTTGAGATCGCCCTTTTTGAGCAGCTTCAGATCGGTCATGATGACAAAGTACTCCCAGTGATCCTTTACTTCCCTGAGATCCACGTTAAAACTTATGTTTAGGTTAATTGGTTTGCTCGGCCTAAATTGAACCAACATCTCGGCTCGGATGCAGATCGTCATGTTGGTTTCCCGGCAGTCCAACACAATTGAGCGATCTTTTGGCGGAATGTCCTCAATGAGCAGCTCGTTGAGCTGGGCATTTGCTTCTTGGCTAAGATCCCTACGTCTTCGTACCGCTGAAGAGTTTACGTTCTCAAAGGGATAGCCATTGAGCAGGGTATTATTCTGGTCGTACAGAGCGACGCTCAACGACTGGGAATCATAGGTGGCCTGCGTCTTCAAACTGGTGATATTAATTATGTGTATAACTTCCATAGAATCATTCGCCTTATAAGCCACGGGAATATAAAAGGACAGCGTTAACTCTTCGATAGTACTAGGACCACCGCTCCTAATCTCGTAATGGTTAATGATTTCCGCAGAATAAGGATAGTGTTTCAGAACAGTTTGACCGTTTATCGGGGCACTGAAAATGATGAGGATTAGAGTCACCTTACTTGTACTAGCTTTATTGCATCTTACCCGCTGGCCTCGATCTCAGTGAACTCCGTTAAGCTGATCTTGTCAATATGCTGGTTGTCCGTGGAGTTCTTTTCGTATCCCGTACTGAATACTTCCGCGTGGATGATCAGCGACTGACCGCGGAGATAGCTCACATCGAAGCTGATGGTGACGGAGTCGCTGTCGCCCTTGGCCAGCGGTTGTCCGCGGTTCAAGTCGCACACCATAACTGCGTCGGCCACTTTGCAGTTTCCGGGAACCTGAGAGAAAGCCAGGCGAGGAGTGCTGGTCACGTTGAATTGGGGCAGGTAAGCTGTCTCGCCGTTGTTGGTGATCTCGTAACTTAGTCCGATGGTATCGGCAGTGCCCAAAATAAAAGTGGAGCTACGAAAATTGAAATAAGACATTATTAATTATAAGTTATAATTTATAACTCTTAAAAAAATAACAACTGTATATTGTATTATTTATATATATATATATTCCTCTGGTTTTGGCATACCTCAAGTTCTTGCTCCTTATCTCAAGATCAGCTACACAAACCTCGGAGGCACAGCCCGTGATAAAAACAATCGCCTCCGTGCAAGATTTCGGTTCCTTCGGATCCACAATTGCGCAGGTTTCGCAGAACTCTATTGAAAATGAGCTCGTTTTAAATTTGATTACCAAAAATTGTATTTTTTAACTCACCGCTGGAGTGGGGAATCTTTTGGGTCAGTTCGTAATGCATGTTCAGATCGATGGGCACGAAAATGTATTTGCTATGTAGCAACTGGATATCAAAATCGGTGCAATTCTCGTCAGGACTAGCAGTCTTCCTTAATATCATCTCATTGTGCTGCGTTTTGACAAACCAAGCCCGGTTCAGCTTTTTGTCAATGGTTACACGAATGACCAGTTCCTGCTTCTGCACACGCACTTCCTTGGCTGTGGTACTCAACCTGAAGCAGGCGGTGATCTTCACCTTCTCCTGCTCCGGTTTTATCTGTCGCGTTTCCAACCTTAGAGAAGCATGTATTTTGACGACGGGATAGGTGCGATATAGATACACGGCCTCGGCATTGGGGGCACCGATGGCGAAGTCGTTGAACCCATTGCCATCTATGTCCAATCCGCGGGAGAGGCCGTGGCCGAACATGTGCGATCCGTACTTGGAAGGTTGCTGGGAAGGAGCATCCAGCCGCTGACTCGGCTGATCCCGCAGTCCAAACTCTCCGCCCAGGTAGATGAACACCGATCCGTTTCCGGCAAAGGGAGCTCCGACGGCCACGTCTTTAAAATAGATAATAATAAATTTAATACTTTATTATACATTTAGGCAAGGATCACTGTGAAAACCCACCATAATAGCCATCGTGATTAATGTCTCCCAGACGAGAAAGAGTTGTTCCGAATCGCGCATTTGTTTTTAATGGCGAACGTAAAATCTTGAGATCAAATTCGTACTGTAATGATAAGAAAGCGTTCGTCATACTTAGTCCAGGAATACTCCAATCAAAAAGTGACTTAGTTAATGCCACTTATTACTCACTAAGCCCTTGTTGATAAACACATAGACGGCTCCGCTTTCGATGCAACCATCCAAAGAGTGAAAGGGAGCTGATATGATGACGTCCGTTTTTCCATCTCCGTTGAGATCCTCCGCCAGCACAGAATATCCGAAATATTCACCAAACTTTTCGCCCCGGAAGTCCTTGTACCTCTGGATGCTCTCTCCCCGGACATCGAAGATGTAGGCCTCGCCGGATCGGTTGTTGGCATGGGGAGCGGTTGCCACGTAGAGAAGGTGTGAAGTATTGAGGCTGTCAAAGTAGCCGGAACTCACGGCATAGCCAAAGGTTGAGTCATACGGCTGTTGCCAATTCTTTGGCTGCAGGACGTGGGTTTTGTGGTACTCTGGAGTGTTCTTCTTTGAGGCCACGTCTTCTACTAGGATCACTGATCCTCTCCAAGTATCGATACCTGGAGCTCCAATTAGAAACTTTAAGTTATTATCGGTGACATGCGCACTCAGTCCTAGTTCGGCCATAATGTAATAGTAACTGTCGTTAACGACCTGCATATTTTTTGCGCGGAGGGGTGAAATGCGGTTCACTTGCTTTAGAGTGCTATTACTGCTATTAGTGGTATTTTGTAACCAGTAGCACACTCCGTTCATATAGTTGTTATTTTGTATTATACTTTGGGCGTAGAGTCGTGGAGCACACACGAGGAGCTTATCCGTATCCCGAGTTCCACCGTCCATCGATCCTCCCAGCCACTGAAAGTCCTTACGTATCGAGTGATATTCGTCTTTTCTACTTGCATTAACATTTCCTTCGGAATCCAGGACATACGGACTGCAGGCATCGTTCGTCAGAGGGCACCAGTAGATCGCACCAGTCTCGTTGATGTTGTTCTGCGGTTCTATTGTGGATTGAGCACGAGGAGCTCCAACTATGATGCTGCAATAAAAAATAGAGGAGAATAAGAGGGTTTTAATTCCGAGAACTTATATTACACATTTTAAAGCAATCACAGACATTGGGTTTAAGCAATACCCTTTCCTAAACACGAATAGCACCTCTCTCCCGAATATGAAATATCTTTCAAATCAACATAATTCTGCTTTTGTGGGTTTAAATGAATTTTATTCCATCTCAATTGTTCACCCTACGTTTCATACATTTTATATTATTAAATTTACGATGATCACAGCTAGAAACTATGCAACTCACCTCGTATTCCGGATGACGAGCGTATATCCAAAGTAGGAGCTTCGCGTTTGTTTTAAATGGGTCTTCAGGTTTGGAAATTTTTTTACTTGGTTCGGAGAAGGCGAAATATTGAAAGCTTCAGTGTTGTACTGCAAGGCTAGGAAGACGAGGAGCAGTAGCCGACACATTTTTAAACTTATATTTTTAATTTTTATCAAATGTTTTATAATATGTATTTTAATAAAATTGGTAAAGCTAATGTCTAGGACTAAGGGACTTCACTCTTCAAAGTCTCAAAAGCAAATGCAATAAAAAGAAATGAAATTAAATTATATACAATGCGTCACAGTTTAATAAAAATAAATGTTATGAAACAAGATAATAATTTTTTTAGATTATAAATGTATATATGAATCAACCCACTCAATGCACAAATTATATTAGGAAAAAAAATGAGTCAATACTTTGTGGTTTTAATGTAAAAACAAAATAGTCGTGTGCCTTGACTGTAGGACTCTTATAAATTCCTCATTGTGATTAAAACGTTGTAGTTTAAATTTACTTAAATAAAATGTATCGTCAGTTTAGCTATTTTTTTCTTGTTCCACAGTTCATCTTAACAATACTGTTTTTTAAAGTTACAAAACACTGTTTTTGGAAAGGTTTATTTAAGAAGTAATGTTTGTTTAAATTTTTATTCAGTTTAAATCTAACAATTTAAATTTTTTTGAATTCCAAAGAAGGTGATTAAGCAGATTACAATTAAAAATTTATATTGTACTTTATATATAAATAATTTATATTATTAGTACTTAAATAGACATTTATTTAATTTAGTACTTAAATAATTATTTATTTAATTTAGTACTTAAATAATTATTTATTTAATTTAGTACTTAAATAATTATTTATTTAATTTAGTACTTAAATACAATACATACATTATTTAATTTAGTACTTAAATAATTATTTATTTTCTTTAGTACTTAAATAATTATTTATTTAATTTAGTACTTAAATAATTATTTATTTAATTTAGTACTTAAATAATTATTTATTTAATTTAGTACTTAAATAAACAGTTATTAGTTTAAAATTGTCCCATTTACTTAAACTATATATATGTATTAATGGTTATGAATCGTCACTGTCGACGCCTCTCGTTTCTAACTGCCACCGAGTTGGCCCTTGAATTGGCTTCCGCCAATGCCTCCGCCTCTGCCAACTCCTCCTCAAAGCTGCTGCGAATTATCCTGGCTATTTCGTATCGCATGGTTCGTTTAAAGAATCCAAACTAGGGAGTAGATAAAATTAAGACTTCACATTAACCATTTCCCAACTAACCGAATACGAACCTTGTGAAAGCCATAGGTTATTGCAGCAAGGATCAGGCCCCCTCCGATCACTGCCATAATTATTTTCCAGATGGACAGTCCAGCATGCTTGTATAACACATTAGGTTGGATCAGACTATGAATCACAATTGAACTGGACGTGGGATCGTCCTCCTTGAGCAGTTTCACATCAGTCTGGATGACAAAGTAATCCCAGGGCTCCTCTATATCTTTTAGGTCCACATTAAAGCTTATGTTCAGGCTGATCGGTTCAGACGGCCAAAATTTGACACTTATCTCGGCACGGACACAGATGGTCAGGTTGGTTTCCCGGCAGTCCAATGCAATGCTGCGATTTAACGATGGTTTATTGAACAGCCGCTTAAGATAGAAGCCAGCTTCTTTCGTTTGGTTGACTAGCAGGCCTTGGAGATCCCTACGCTTTCGGGGCTGGATGTTGTACACTTCGCTCTGGCTGGAGTTCCCAATGGGAAACGTATCGAGCAGAGCATTGTTATGATCGTAGAGCTTGATGGGCAACGGACGGGCATTGTAGGTGGCCTGCATCTTCAGACTGGTCACATTAACGATGGGTATAAATGCCTCAGATGATGCCATCTTAAACGCTATGGGAATATAAACGGACAGGGTTAACTGCTCGATAATACTGGGACCGCGACTCCTGATCTTGTAACTGTTCATGACTTCCGCGGAGGAATCAGAACATTTAAGAGCAATTTGACCGTCGGCGGGACGACTAAAAACAAAAGGGAGTTTTAGTCAGGTTTTAGTCAATTATACTGGATTAATAAAATCTTACCCGCTAACATCGATCTCGGCGATCTCCTCTAAGCTGATCTCGACACTCTGCTTATTATCCGTAGGGTTCTTTTCCTTTCCGACACTGGATACTTCCGCGTGGATGGACAGCGACTGTCCGCTGAATTGGCTCACATCGAAGCTGATGGTGACGGAGTCGCTGTCCCCCTTGGCCAGCGGTCCTCCGCGGTTCAAATCGCACACCATAACTTGGTCATCATAGTCGCCGACCCTGCAATTTCCGGGAAGCTGAGCGAAAGCCAAGCGGGGAGTGCTGGTCACGTTGAATTGGGGCAGGTAGGCTGTCTCGCCGTTGTTGGTGATCTCGTAACTCAGTCGGATGGTATCGCTACTGCCCAAAATAAAACTGAGGCTGTAAAAGAATATAGTAAGGCGGTATAAGTCATCACTCTGATAAAATATAAGTGTTTACTCATTTAATAAATAAAACAAAACAAGGAAGTTGAGTGGCCAGCTATGGTAACCCCATGAATCACTGCACCCACAACTTTAGATATCTAGGTGGGTATTTTGTAAAACTTTAGCCTACTCTCAAAGCAATGTCTTCTGAATTAGGTCCCTGAACTTAACACACCTCACATTTTTGCTCCTCAACCTCAGATCGGCGGTATAAACAGCAATGTTTATCTTCTCCGTGTAAACCTTCGGCTCTGCCGGATCAACAGCCACGCAGGTTTCGCAGAACTCTGTTGAAGGTGAGGACATTAGTCGCTGCATTCTGCTTTAGGCAAAGCCTATGACTTACCCCCCGAGACGGAAACCTTGTTGGTAAGCTCGTAGTGCATCTCCAGTTCGATGGGCGTGAACATGTCCTTCTTAGTGTTGCGAACCTGTGCTTCAAACACCTGGCACTGCTCCTCGATACCCGCCTTCGCCTTGAACCTCATCTCGTTGGTCTGCGTCTGGACGAACTTAACCCGTTTCAGCTTCGTATCGACGGCAATACGGATGTTCAGTTCCTGCTGCTTCTGCACCTCCAATGCCATGGCGGTAGTATTCAACCGATAGCAGGCGGTGATCTTCACCTTCTCCTGATCCGGCTTTATCTCCCACGACTCCGACTTTACTGTGGCAAGTATTTTGACAATGGGATAGGCGCGATAAAGATACACGACCTCGGCATTGGGAGCCCCGATGGCGAAGTCATTGAACCCGTTGCCATCTATGTCCAGTCCGCGGGAGAGGCCGTGGCCGAACATGTGCGATCCGTACTTGGAAGGTTGCTGGGAAGGAGCATCCAGCCGCTGACTCGGCTGATCCCGCAGTCCAAACTCTCCGCCCATGTAGATGAACACCGATCCGTTTCCGGCAAAGGGAGCTCCCACGGCCACGTCTGCATAAGGAGGAGGGTATTAATGGATCTATTTTAAAACTAACTCATTTTCATTCAAATAATTTGTAGATTTAAACTTGTGCTTATCTTAATCGCGGATGTTGAACATTTGTTCATTGTTTTCGTGTACCTAAACATAGAACTCTAATGGGTATATGTATATGTATAATGGGTATATGTAGTGACTAAACTGCCAAAAAAAAAGATATACCACTAAATCTAAAGCTGTTATAAACTGAATTTACAAAATGTATTTTGTTAATATATACATCGCTCAACAGAAATAGAAACTCTAAAATCTCTTAAAACATCACCATTATATCCATCGTCGTTAATGTCTCCGAGACGCGAAAGAGTTGCTCCAAATCGACCCGTACAGCCCGCTGGCGACTTGATAATAGTCTTTGTAAAGTTGAGCTGCAGTGAAAACAAATTAGTCCGTTTTAATTAATCCGAAAAGTGACTAAGTTAATGCTATTAATTACTCACAAGGCCATTGTTGATAAAAACATAAATGACTCCATTGTCGTAGGAATCATTCAGAGCGTGAAAGGGGGCAGATATGATGAGGTCCGTTTTCCCATCTCCGTTGAGATCCTCCGCCAGCACAGAATAGCCGAAATATTCACCAAACTGATCGCCCCGGAAGACTTTGTACTTCTGGATACTCTCTCCCCGGACATCGAAGATGTAGGCCTCGCCAGATTGATTGTTGGCTTGGGGAGCGGTGGCCACGTAGAGAAGGTGTGAAGTATTGAGGCTGTCAAAGTAGCCGGAACTCACGGCATAGCCGAAGTACGAGTCATCCTGCTGAGTCCCATTTGGATGTATAGCTACCGTGTCGGATCGGGAGACCGACCGCTTAGCTCGTTTCAGGAACAGTGCCCTACTCGTGTCACGCTGAGCTCTGGCGGAACTTTCCTCGTTCTCTTTTTCCTGGTTTAGGATCACCGTTCCCTTCCAATCATCAATGCCTGGGGCTCCGATCAGAAACTTGGAGCCATTATCCGACACATGGCCACTGAGGCCCAGTTGGCCTAAACTGTAGATCCAGTGGGTGACATTTGCGATCTCACGCTCCTGAATTTTTGGGTCACGAAGTGGGGAAATCTCCATAACGCGCAGCGGAATGTCGTTCACTGTGTTTTTAACCCAGTAGCAGATTCCGAGCATGTGGTATTGAACGGGCAGTTCATCCTTATCCCAACTGTGGGTGTAAAATCGGGGGGCACAAACGAGGAGCTTATCCGTATCCTGGGTGCCTCCATCCATTGACGCACCAAGCCACTGGAAGTCCTTGTGCTTTGAGCCCAAGAATAACGTATCGTACGAATCCTCATTATCCTTGGAATCCAGGGCATATGGCTGGCAGTTCTGGTTTTCCAGGGAGCACCTGTAGATCATCCCAGGCTCCTCAATATTGCTTTGCGCTTGGAAAGTGGATTGAGCTCGGGGTGCTCCTACAAAAATTCTGGAACGTCATATTAGGGAAAAAATGTTTTCATGTAATGTATATAATTACTCATAATAATTAGTCACTGTGATCTCGCAGTCATCGATGAAAGTTCAAACAATGACTAAAATTGATGAATATTTCCTTTCAGAAAAAATAACATACATACTTATGATCACTCAGGAAGCTACAATATGAACAATTCTAATAGAAAAGCAAATCATCATCAAATTTAATTTAAGGAATAGCTATAATTAAAGTGACGATCTGGAAGTACAATATATATGCAATTAGGACTATCCTAACTATCTTTGTAATTAAAAAGTATGTAATAGATTGAAGGAATCTTCTTAAACATCAAGTATAGTTTCTAGAAAGCTGGGATTTTACAAGTTTATTTCGAAAATTGGCACACCCCAAGAATGTAGATACAATTTAATTTTGAAATCAAAAATTTAGGTAAGAAGTATTAAAAAGTTTTGAAGTAAGTCCAAGAAAAGGAGGCATCAGCTTAAACCATTTGTTGCAGTATTTCTATTAATTATTCGGTTCACACCACTACGTTTCTGGTTTTTTGTTTCATTGCTGCACTTTTTATTTTAATAATCCAAGTAGCTAGTGTTATCGGAACTTACCTTTTCTGTCTGATGACGAGCGAGTATCCGAAGTAGGAACTGCGGGATTGTTTTGGATGTCCCTGATATTTTATCACTTGATTTGGATAAGGCGATAAATTGAAAGCTTCGATTTGGATTTGAAAGACCAAGAACACGACCAAAATAAGGCGAAACATTTTTGTTATAACTTAAATTCCTTAAAATCTACTAAAACATTTTTTTTAAGGAATCAAACTTTTTACAACCGAACCGAACCGAGTTTCAAAATTAAATACAACGAAATGAATTTTGAAACAAAATGTTGACTTCCAGCAAATTGTGTGTCATTGCTCAGAATGAATTACATATTATGAATATAAATGAAACAATAATATGATTATTACTTACATTTTTATAAAAAAATATTTTTATTATGCGTTGTAAAATTCAGTAAAACTTGTGCCCATTCGCGGCACCATTGACGATATTTGAGTTAAATTGATGATAAGATTTTATAACAAGCATCAACCATAAATAATTAAAATAGGGTTCTGTAAGTTAATAAACTAAAATTAAAAAAAAAAAAATACAAATATATAAAGAAATAACACAGGAAACTAATAATAAATATGCTTTTTAAAATCGAATTATCTTTGAATTTTCAATTCCATGCTTAATAATACCCGAACCTTGAAAAGAAAATAACATTTTTCCAACGTGTCTTTGTTTCTCTTTCATTTTTATTCATTCTTCATCACTTTAATAATCTAGTATAATACAAGAGTAGGTTCTAAACAAGCTGATTTGGGCTTAAAATAACCTAACTTCGTTTTTACAATTTACACATTAATAAAGTCTTTTACGTCGCCATGTAAAGCTGCCTTTACAACGTCATTACGTCATTACAATTATGATTAATTAAAAATGTTTAATAAATATATACAACAAATGGCAATATGGCTGGTTCAGCACTTATGGGACTTTCGTATAAATTAGTTGTAAGCTACAAATTACAAGGCACTAGACTTGTGCCACTAGAAGGTCAAACCCACAATAACATTGAATGCTCAGTGGCTTGCAGGTTGCACGTACTACTATAAGGTAGATCTTTCGTAAATCGCTTTTCGTTTTTCGCTGCTTCTTAAATGCTTCAAAGGGTAGTCTTCCCGTTTTGAAAATATGATTTAGTAACTGGTCCATCCATTTAGAATGTGATGTGTTCGGCTGGGAAATCCCTCGGCCAGACTTAGTTGTTCCCTCCGCTATTGAGGTTTTCCGCCTCCGGCTCCACGGGATTCTGCTGCACCAACCTGTCCAGCTCGTCCTTCTTGGCGCGATTGAAGAAGCCAAACTAATGATAAAAAAATAAGATAAAGTCAGAAATCACTTCCATCTTCCATTAAAGTCAACCAAAACGTACCTTGTACAGAGCATAGCTTATCGCAGAGAGCAGCACCAGGCCAAAGATCACGGACACAATTATTATCCAGATGGGCAGTCCGGCCTCCAGATGCTTGGATATTACATTCGGTTCGATCCTTTGATTAATTAAAAACGAACTAGACGTAAGATCGCCCTTCTTCTGCAGCTTCAGGTCGGTGAGGATGACAAAGTACTCCCAGGGATCCATCAGTATGGCATTCACCTCATTCAGATCCACCTTGTAGCGCATATTCAAGTTAATGGATTTCTCCGGCCTAAAGTGGACGCGCATCTCGGCCCGGACGCAGATGGTCATTGAGGGATCCCGGCAATGGAACACGATGGTGCGATTCACCGGCAGCTTGTCCTTGAAGTCCTCGTTCAGCAGATCGTGGGCCTTCACATTCGAGATGCGAGCATATTGCTCCCGGTTGGCGGTCAAGGCCTTGAGATCTCGGCGCTTTCGGGACATGGAAGCGGTGGCCACCGTGTCGGGGTCGAGCACCTGCATGGTCTGGTGCACATGTCCGCTGGTGTGGATGTCGTAGCCCTGTCCGTTCTGGGTGATCACAGTCCGCTCCATGCCTCCGCTGACCGTGGTGGCCACCTCAAGGGGCTCCACGATGAGCAGGGTGTTGTTCTGGTCGTACAGATCGATGCCCAACAACTGGGAGTCGTAGGTGGCCTGCATCTTCAGGCTGGATATATTAACAATGGGTATAACTGCCGTCGAGCCAGCCACTTTATAGGCAATCGGTATATAGAAGGACACAGTCAACTGCTCGATGATACTGGGCCCGTTGCTCTTGATCTCGTAGTTGTTGACGATTTCCGCGGAGTTACTGTAGTGCTCCAAGTCGATTTGACCGTTTGTCTGACCCCTGAAAATAAATGAGGCATCTTGATTAGGTTTAAGTGACTTCTAATATGTTTATGGAGTCTTACCCGCTGGCATCGATCTCGGTGTACTCCCTCAGGCCGATCACGTTGGTCTGACTGTTGTCCGTGGGGTTCTTCTCGTATCCCGTGCTGAATACTTCTGCATGGATGATCAGCGACTGTCCGCTGAGTTGGCTCACATCGAAGCTGATGGTGACGGAATCGCTGTCCCCTTTGGCCAGCGGTCGTCCGCGGTTCAAATCGCACACCATAACTGCGTCGGCCACTTTGCAGTTTCCGGGAACCTGAGCGAAGGCCAAGCGGGATCTGCTGGTCACGTTGAATTGGGGCAGGTAGGCTGTCTCGCCGTTGTTGGTGATCTCGTAATTTAGTCGGAGTGTATTGGCACTGCCCAAAATAAAAATGGGGCTGGAAAAGAAAAAAGTAAGACGGTATAAGTCATCGCTCTGATAAAATGAGAGTGTTTGCTTATTTAATGAATCAAACAAAACAAGAAAGTTAAGCGCTCAGCTTATGAGATCCCCATAAATCACTGCACCCACAACGTTGGATATCTAGGTGGTTATTTTGAATACAACTTTTGCCTACTTTCAATGCAATTTCTCTTGAATTTAGCTCCCCAACATTGACTTACCCCACATTTTTGCTCCTCAACTGCAGATCGGCTGTACAAACAGCGGTGGCACAGCCCGTGCTAAAGATTATCTTCTCCGTGTAAACCTTTGGCTCCGCCGGATCAACAGCCACGCAGGTTTCGCAGAACTCTATTGAAGGTGATAACATTAGTCACTGTATTCTGCTACAGTGAAGCCTAACACTCACCCTCCGAGTCGGGAACCTTCTTGGTCAGCTCGTAGTGCATCGCCAGGTCGATGGGCGTGAAAATGTCCTTCTCGCTGTAGCGAACCTGTGTCTCAAACACCTGGCACTGCTCCCCGATACCCGCGTTCGCCTTGAAGCTCATCTCGTTGGTCTGCGTCTGGACGAACTTAACCCGCTTCAGCTGCGTGTCGATGGCAATCCGGATGTTGAGCTCCTGCTGCTGCACCTCCGGTGCCTTGGCCGTGGTACTCAACCGGTAGCAGGCGGTGATCTTCACCTTATCCTGCTCCGGCTTTATCTCCCGCGACTCCGACTTTACTGTGGCAATTATTTTCACGACGGGATAGGCACGATATAGATACACTGCTTCGGCATTGGGAGCCCCGATGGCGAAGTCGTTGAACCCATTGCCATCTATGTCCGATCCGCGGGAGAGGCCGTGGCCGAACATGTGCGATCCGTACTTGGAAGGCTGCTCGGAAGGAGCATCCAGCCGCTGACTCGGCTGATCCCGCAGTCCAAGTTCGCCGCCCAGGTAGATGAACACCGATCCGTTTCCGGCAAAGGGAGCTCCCACGGCCACGTCTTTAAAATATAAAATGATTAACATAAAATGAAGTAATCTTAACAACAACTGAGAAACCCACCATTATATCCGTCGTGATTAATGTCTCCCAGACGCGAAAGAGTTGTTCCGAATCGCGCCTGTTTGGCTATTGGCGAATGTAAAATCGTTCGCTCAAAGTTGAACTGCAATGATAGCAAAAGCATTAGTCAGAATTGTTTCAGAGAAACCCCAACCCAAAAAGAGTATTAGGTAATGCACTTATTACTCACAAAGCCCTTGTTGATAAACACATAGATGGCACCATTGTCGTAGGAGTCTTCGAAAGCGTAATATGGAGCGGATACGATGACATCCGTTTTGCCGTCTCCATTCAGATCCTCCGCCAGTACGGAGTAGCCGAAATATTCGCCAAACTGCTCGCCCCGGAAGACGTGGAACTTCTTGATGCTCTGTCCCCGGACATCGAAGATGTAGGCCTCGCCGGATTGCTTGTTGGCTTGGGGAGCGGTGGCCACGTAGAGCAGGGTGGTCGGGTTGGAGCTGTCGAAGAAGCCGGAACTCACGGCATAGCCGAAGTACGAGTCATCCTCCTGGCCCCAATTCGCGGGCTTTGGGATCTCGGGGGCATAGTGCTCCGGGGTATAATCGTTAGTGTCCACATCTCGAACCGTACGGCGGAGCGCCTTGCTTGTGTCACGTCTGCTGGCGGAGGGATTTTCCACGGGATCCACTTGTCGGTACAGGATCACCGATCCCTTCCACGTGGTGATGCCAGGGGCTCCGATCAGGAACTTGGAGTTATCATCCGCCACATGGGCACTCAGTCCCAGTTCAGCCATGATGTAGTTAAAGCTGGACTTGCCTGGCTCCTCCTCGATCACCTGCAGTGACTTCAGGCGGAGTGGAGAGATGCGGGTGACGTGCTCCGGAGTACTGGCCAGTGTGTCCTGGACCCAGTAGCACACACCGTGCAGGTGGTAGTCCCTGGCGCTGGGCGCGTATAACCGGGGGGCACACACGAGCAGTTTGTCACTGTCCTTCGTCCCGCCGTCCATCGCTCCTCCCAGCCACTGGAAGTCCTTGCGCACCGAGTCAAAGGTGTACTCGTTGAATGGAGCATCAACATCCCCTTTCGGATCCAGGACATACGGACTGCAGATACCGTTCGTCAGAGAGCACCTGTAGATCGCACCAGTCTCGTTGATGTTGCGCTGCGATTCTAATGTGGATTGAGCACGAGGAGCTCCCACAATGATGCTGAAATTACAGATGAAAGAAGCAATTTTAGACAAATCCAAAATAATATAATTATGTAGCAGGATTGCTACCTATTAGTATGTATAAACTACTGTATTCCTTAGTTGTTGTTGTTGTAGAGCTTACTCTCGCTGGGCTCTCTCTCTCTCTTGTGCTCTCATCGCTCTCAAACTCTATCAGAGAGTTGGGGATTGGAGCGAGTTCTGAGCGGAGTGCGAGATCAGTTGACATCCAGCAGTGATTGTGACCAGGACTTATAATTAAATAGAAGCTATTAACTATTCAACTATATATTCAACGGTGTCAAATTATATCTTTGGGGATATCATATCATACCCCTACACTTAGTACTTCTTTTTAAAAAATATTGATAACCCCTTTCTTTTGTTTTCCCAATTTGTTTTTCATAATTCTTCTTTAATTCTTTAATAATTTAAGAGCTTTTTGTAATATTTTGAAGAGGTTTTAATTTATTATTACTGAAGATTATTTTGCAAGTACACAACTTTACAACTGCGCTACTTGCAAGCAAAAATGAAGCAAACATAACAATTATGTATTTAACACTTTAAAAAAACTCATTTCCAAATAAAGGCCTTGACAGAGTTCTTTCAATATTTACCAACAGATAAGTCACGAAAATAAATATGCAATGGCACATAATGTATTTTGTACATAACTTAAGTATCTTGAAAAAGGCTACCATATTTGTTTTTATAATAGAGTAGTAGAGTGATATATTTCTCTATGATTTTGCCTGGCAAGAAGCCAACCCAAAAACGAAATGAAAATGTAAGGTATATTGTTACGTTCCCTTTATTCGTATTAGTCAGACAATAAAGACAATTTATTGGGAATGTCTCATCTATTAGTCGACTTTTCCGCCGAACTCAATGACAGGCGGTCCGTAAAGTGGCTGGCAATGGAAATTCGATAAGATGTAGGGGACCAATCAACCTGAATGTGTAATCATTCTGAAACATACTTGTAAGTTCTGCCCGAGAGCTACTTATGTGCATTTGGGCGGCGGCTTATCACTGGTGCTGCCGCCTTAGCGGAACTTCACTGTGACAGCGGCAATCTTATCGTAAATCGTTAAAAAAAAACGAAGCGAGGCAGGCTACGTTGGCTGATAACAAATTGGCATTGACGATTCTAAACGTTATAGGAATGAGCGAACTCCACCCTAAATAGCTGACTTATTAAGCCAACAAAGGTTCGGACGTGCATCGTTGCAAATTTTTTCATAACTTCCAGTTCGTACCCCATACAATCGAGCTTGCTATCTCCATTAAAACCATTTATGTACACATACATTATGTACTTGACTACACCTCCTCGGTATGTTTAGATAATTGATATTAAGAGTATGACTTCATCGTTTGCTGAAGGCATTAAGTGGTAAAAATGTCTTTTTTTTTGACACTTTTTTTTTGTGGCTGCCGGAGCATTTTCAAAAAAGTTCATTCAGTTTTACAGCTACTATTCGATTGCCATTTTCAAGCGTGAATCATCGCTCACAACCTGTTTACTCCCCGTTTATTTGGAGTGGGTAAACTGAAGATGCGGGAGCTTACCCATTGGGTCGCAGGCTCATCGTGAATCCGAAATATGACGCACGCAACTTGGGCATTGTGGTGGCGAACTGGGGATCCAATATCTCCCTGTTGGGTCGTGGCGAAAGGTTAAAGGCATTGCACTGGTATATCGAGAACCACAGCACCACCAGCACCACCCAGAATTCGCGACCTTGCCGCGCCATCTATGCAGTTTTAAAGCGAAAAAGAAGAGCTTTCTTTTTCTATCGACCACGATTATTTAACTGGTTAAAACGCTGAGCCACGCGATCGACGGCTGTATTATCTTAACGTCTTTATGTATTATCACTTTCGTTTGTGTGACTCAACCCGCAACTCCGCCGACAAATATGGAATACAGCCGTTCCGATCGAATGTCTGAATGCTACTATCTGAGCAGCATTTCCTAAGCAACCCATCGACCAGCACTTTTCCACTTTACCACTCGGTGGCGATGACGAGAGAGCAATCGACTGGCGCTCGTGGATCCCCCGACATCCAAAAGCTGCGAGGGACCCGCTCTTTTTGGCCAGGTTAACTCACAGTACCGTTCGCGGCTCTCGTGGGAGTGGCGTGAATTCCATCTTCAAAACGCTTGTCTTGCCGAATTCGGACTTTTCATGGGTACTACTTTAAGTTATAAGAAAACAAAATGATTATTTTTTCAAGAAGACACAAAGACTGACTCATAGCAAATATTATTTATCGGATCAACAATAATCAAAAGCCAACATCTGAACTGTAAAAAATGCTGATATGCTGAATTTATTAAACCTTGAAATTTTAACACATACACATTCAAAAACATATTCGGCAAAAATTTCCAAAATTGTTTGTTATTATGATAACTCCATATAGAATTTAACATTTTGGAAATTTGGGTTTCGTTTTTTATCGGGTATTGGGTACTAAGAAGATTGGTCTCATTTTTTGGATGATCAGGAATTTAATTAAAATAAGCTTTTTAATCTTTTTTGTAGTTCTAGTTTCTAGTTTTCATTTTTCTTAACTAAACTATTATAGGTACAAATGTATATATTTTCCTGACTCAGATTCCCATTCTGATTTTCTCTGAAGAAAATTAAATTACAATTTGTTTTATAACAGAAGCAAGTGTTTTTTAATCAGCCATTTAGACTGACTCATGCCAACCCAATTGATTGTAAAAAAGTTTCTCACAGTTCAAATAAAAGAGGACTTTACTACAACAAAAAAAATAATATATGCAGAAAAAATTGATAGTGCATAAATTGATAAACGTCAATAAAGCAAATGTTCTTGAAAGGGGAAAAACATAAATAATAATTTAATTCCAATTTAATAATGCAATTGTGTCCTCATAAAACAGGTATTATATTTTTTTAACCATCATTAAGTTCAGTAAAATAAAAGGCCTTATTACTTTGTTTTACCTCAGATAATAAACAATATGATTTCAATAAGACTTAGCATAGAATAATTCCCAAGCATCAGTTTGACCTCCGCTAGCTTGTTGATTTACTTTTTATTGTTCATACAACTGCATCTACATCAATATACAAGTTTTCTCCGGATCGTATCTCAGTCAGTTGGATGACTCACCAAGACTGCCTTTATTCCCTGGCCTGATTTCAGACGTAACTTTATCCACAAACAAATAGTTTGAGCTTGATTGCATGCGTGAAAAAAACGCCAATCACTAAAAAAATTGTCAAGATATTGAGTTAGGCCAGTAACAAGCACACGTCACTTTGGCTACCTGATATACAACTTGTTTATGCTCCAAGTAAAAAAAGATATATAGGTAAAGTTAGCCCGAAAACAGTCAGCAAACATTTGTTTTCACTTCAATGGAGGCGGAGAAATTGTAAAAATTCGGCATGTCTGAGTTTTAATACAAAACTACAAAAGTTGTCGCTTACGTATTTCCCCAAGACATGACTCATGACCATGTAAACCATGTCTTGCACTCGCACATGACCCCCATCCCCACTTTTGCCGCGGCCTTTGTGCATAAATACAGCCGAGTTCAAATTATTGGAACAAAAGATGCACCTCATAAATTTCAAATTAGTTTCTTTTCTATTTATACATTTTAGTGACTAGTTTGTATTTTGTATTCAACATTTATATTTCATTTGTGGGTCTAAACTTAAGTTCTTAATGTACTTTGTTATGGATTGTTCATTGTATGTATTTTCTAAGAAAACTAGAGACAGAAAATAAAATATTATAAATGAATTAAATTTAAGATTGAATGAATTTAATAAAACTGTAAGTAAGTATATGTTGATATCCAAACACCTTACTCCTAATTTATTGAAAATATTTATACCAAAAAAATTCCAAAAATTGAAAAATCTTTTTTTAAATGAAAAACAATTGGATATAAAGCTATATTTCTGTCTTTCAATGTAAGTTCTTGGGCAGAAGATGAGCGAGGTGGTGGCGCTTTGTTTAAATGCCGAACAAGGAACTGTTTACTGTTTATGTGAGCGGACAATAAGCCATGTTGCGGACCACACAAATCTCCCGTGCCATCATCTCCATCGGCGAAAGAAAACAAAACCAAAAAACAAAGAAACGCTGCAGCTTGCGGTCATCAAATGTTAAGAACAAAAGCAACCATGCTGCACCGTTTTCCGTTGCGGAGTCTTCAGTTTTGTTTTCTGTTTTCGGAATTCGGTTTAATGACCCAGAGTAAGGCGACTAAAATATTTGTGTGTGGTGTCAGCTGGTCGGGGGAGTTCTGGCGGGGATCGGAACAAGGAGGGTGGGTCTGCAGACGCCATCGCCTCCAAATCGGATTGGAAACATTTGTGACTCATTTCGCCAGAATGCAGGAGGTATTGGGAAACAGCCAGTGAGTGAGTGCACTCTTCGCTACATTTTATTCCGATTTCAGCCCTCTTTATCAGCAGATACATCGAAACAAACCATAAACAAACCTTACATTTTTTTTCTTTGTTTCAGCCAACTCCAATTGATGGGAAATAAATTACAGCTTGTCGTGATTTTACGCGCAATTTCCGTACATAATTAGGCGCTCTACGTAATGGCCAACAGTCATGGGTATTTTGGGCTTTAAAGTGCTGGTAATAAAAAAACAAGGGGGGAAGTGGGCACTGTAGAGGAAGTTCCAAATTACCCATCCAGGTTTATGGAAATAAAATATGGTCAAAAGCCAGCTCGTTATGATCACGTACGAGTACTGCATTTTAACTAGGTTTGCTGATGGCCAGAATTAAAACAAGATATGGATGTACTCGTCAGGTAAAAAAAAACAAAAGTGTTGTTTCTGAGGCTGTGGCCTGGATTTTGGCAAATAAATTTAAATAGTCAGCTTACAGATACTCTACAGTTGATTGTGGAATATAAGAGAATAAAGATTCTAGCTTTTTCATCAGCGAATAAAAGGTGTTAGCTCTTTAAACATCATTATGGTTAGTACCTCAAGAAGTCAATTTCCAAATGTATCTCAAGCAGAGTATCTGAACCTTAAGAAGTCTATTTCCAAATGTATCTCAAGCAGAGCATCTGAACCTTAAGAAGTCTATTTCCAAATGTATCTCAAGCAGAGTATCTGGACCTCGATCTGCCCACTTTCTTCTCACTCAATAAACTGTGATTTGTGGCGCCGGTTGAGGTGTGTGATGTCATTTCTGGGGCCGTACTCCAAGCTAAAGTCGCCGCCATCGGGTCTACATATCATATATGATATGTAGGTCGCCCCGGCTCACTAAAAAGTGTTCGGGTTTGTCAATTGTTCAAGACAGAGTCGCGATCTCTCAGATCTGTGGCGATTGTAACCGATGGCAATTGAAGTTGAAGTAGCCAGTTTTTTGTTATTTTTAGAAATTTCAGACTGAAGTGGTATTGTTTTCGAGAGGTTTTCAAGCTGGGTTTTTTTTCGTCATGCCATTAGTATTGTCCTGAAATTCGATCTACTTTCATTTGTCCATGTGTGCGGAGCATCCATTTACGACTAGGCGAAAATAACATTTTAATTGCTGTGCAAAGTGTTAAGTGCCAATAAAACGCCCAACAACTATACTAATTTTGTCGAGCTGCCACTTCTGTTGATCCCCTTTCGCAAGCTTCGGTGTTTCATTTCCGTGTGCCAGAAGTTTCAAAATATTGACAAAGGTGTTGGCTCCGAATTGAAAGCCCTCGCTTGTCTTGCGCCAAGTCAAACACTATCGGGTGGAGTAACAAAGTTTCACACTCCCTACATGTATGCAAATATTTACGGCGATCCCCAGCTGGAAAATGGGCAATAGCAACACTCACCTGGTTTCACGAATGACGAGTGTGTATCCAAAATAGGAGCTCCGAGTTTGGTTCATGAAGAACTTCAAATTCGTTGGGGTGTTTATCACCATGCTCGCTCGGGGCATGAAATTGAAGGCTTCAATCTGCGATGGCAGATGGGCCACAAGGGCGAAGAATATGACAGCGAACATTTTCGATTCAACTTTCATTGGAACTCATCAAAATTAACGTTTCGCATTCGTAATTTCGTAATTGCACTCCCCTCCTCGGCGGCCAATAAATCACAATTGCGCCAGAGAGCCACACCACTAAAACAGGATCCGTTTTGGGTTGCTCGGCACTCACTTATTTATGATTTATTGAATTTAATTGAAACACTCACACACTCGAGATCGCTGGGTTGGCGGCGGCGTTCTCCCGAAATTATATTAATTTAATTAAGCCCAGCCGGCTTTCGGCATACTCTCGCGAGATCTAGCTAAAAATCGGGCCAAACTTGTTTGGCTTTTGTCACTTTTGCCGGCGACAAGTTGTTGTAAACCACACGCTATAACGACTACTGGACCATGCTATCTGCATTAATATGTAGCATATATATATATAGACTATATGGTGTTTTATTTCCGCAACACTAGTCTAAAACCGAGGCAAAAGATCAGTGGTGCACCGAACTCGGGACGTTTTCACTCTCCGACGACTCGCAACGAAATGAAATGAATTCAAGTGCTGCAGCAGACTTGGACAGCCGTCGATTCCACTATCCACCATACACGGTTGTCGAAAGAGAGATTCATGGTGTTGTTGCCTGCAAAATACATATTTGTATGCCTCTGAGCGCTGAGAGTTAGGTATAAAGTGCGTACGATTGTAAAACTCTTTAAATCGTCTTCTTTACGTTCTCTGAACGAGTATAGATTTAATATTAATTCTTCTCATCTTGATAAGCATTGAACCTTTTTTTACTTTAATTCAAAAAATTTAATCATTGGCTTAAAATATGTACGTGTTTTGCTTCAAGAACTAGACTTCTTATCTATGGGTTACCACCTCTGGAGATTCACATATATTTTTTTTGGAATAATTACGACCGGACTATTTTGTTTTTAATTTCACACGCACTACTGATAAGCTGGCCCGCCTTGGATTTTACATAAAAACGTCTAACTATTTCGAATAAAATTAAGTATTACAGTCTTACTATCTCTGCGCAGTGGCATTGGAATTGAAAACGAGCAATACCAATAAAAATAGCCCAATAACCTATGAAGGTATACTTAACTAATGGTATTTTCTTTAAACCCTTACAATTAAATATTGTGCAATTGATCAGGTATTGAACAGGGATGAGTACCTGTTATACCAAATTTTTTCTTTTGAGTGCAACATCATATAATTTAGTAATTTATGGATAATGTTCAATATTAATTACAATTATTCCCTATAAATGGCAATATAATATAAGCGGTATTGAACAGGAGTGAATACCTGATAATCCAGTTTGGTAGGGATCCTATAGTTAGGTATATGACTTGAGTGCATTCCGCTTTGGACATTTTCGGGTGGTGGGTCTCCTTGTTCGGAACGCCACTTGCATTTACACTCCCCCTACGCGATTGCCACACACACTCGGACGCACATACATAAATAAGTGCACGCCCAAGTGCGAGGGCCTGTGTAAAAACAAAAAAAAGAAGGAAAACAGCGAGCTGCGTCGCCTTTTTGCCGCCTGTCACCATGGAGTTCCAACAGGGAGCCGCATTTTATTATGAATACTTATTGAAGGAACCCCAGCTTATTTGTTCCTCATCATCTCGTATATTTCGTTATAATTAATATTTACAACGAGCTTTATGCAGGCTCACTTAAATCTGCACAGTAAAAACTAATCAGTTCGTATTTGGCATTTCATGATAACAAATTACTATTAGTATTATTATTATTAATGTAATGGGTTGCTTCTTTATTTCACTATTACATATAATACAACTGTATATCAATTCAGAATGCTTTGCAACAAGAACCCATATATTATATATCACATCAAAAGTGGGTCTAGAAGAGACCTTTGAGTTGTAGATTATAGCTTATTGAGGCTGCATTTGATATCTCTTTTTAATTATTACATTCTATTTATAATTCAGACAAAAAGTTGTATATCCAAAGATATGAGTTTTATAAATAAAGTATCTGCTTGTAAGAAATATTTTTATTTCTATAGGCTTATGTCTTGAAGATTTATAAAGACTAACATCTTTGAAATGATCTTAAAATTTTTCTCCGAGTGATCACTTTTTGGTGTGTGGATGAGTGGAAATGGAAACGGAGAGCATATGGCGGACATAAAGGATGCCGATCACGATTCCCAGGCCAGTAGCCACCCGAATCGAGCGGTTCACGGGTGGCTCTACGCTGTCGTTGAACTTGGCCACATTTCCCTGTTTGCACTGCAATCAATCCGCTTATCAGCTCTAGCGCACATATAATATTTGCCTCTCATGCCGGTTGCAGCGCTATCCACCCAACATTGGGGTAGGTTGGTATTGGATGGTAACCGCAATTTATTAACTTTACGATTCGGTGACATGAAATCGAGCCGAGCACGCGGGGTTCAGTGGTTCAGTGGGTTCAATTAGATCAGCAGGGGGGTTCTTGAGTTGACTTTTCCCCCCTCCCTCCGCTTTTCCAAGCCTGATAAGCTGGAGAACCGCGGTTAGATCGCCCAGTGTTTGTGCATCCCACAAGTAATTGATTTCCAACACAGTCAGGCCATTCCGTTTATCAAGGCAATGTATAACAATAAAAACTAATAAAACGAAAGTGGGCTCTGAGGTCTGGAGAAGTTGGTTCGACCGATAAGAGCAGCAGCAGATTACCACCATAAAACTCTATTCACAAGTCGTCGAATGCTCCCATTTCGATTCATAAATTAAATTCTTGTTAAAAGTTCTAAAATCGAATGCTTGGCAAGACCCTAAGTAAACACAAGAAGTTCAAAAGGGCAGCTAATTCGGTTTTTCAATGCGGCGTGGCAAGTGTTTTTCGGCCATGCCGCTATTAAACGCTCGCTAGGCGATTTGACAGCAATTATGTGTTGCTGCCCGCCGGCAACATGAGTGCACGCCAGCAACAGCAGCGATTGCAGCTATTCCAACAGCAGCAACAACACGTCACCTGCTGGTGGGCGGAGGGGTTAGAGGGGGCAGAGGGGCCACGCCCCCCTAACAGCCACATAATTGAAGTTCATGACCCTCCCCTCCCCTTCCCCTCCCACACACACACCACCTCCTCCGCAATCGGGGGTAGCTATTTCTGGTGCACATCCCATCCTCCAGATGCGAACAGCAGAAAAACAGGGTGCAAATTGAACTGTTCATATCAGTCTTATAGGCCTATGAAATGGATGAAATGGGGGATCTGCCCTTGAAACGGATCGCTCCCAGTTACAATCTGTCGTTAACAATTGGCGGAAGTTTCATCGCCTCAACTTGTTACAACTGCATTGTGAGCGGCGGGCATTTATCAGCACATTGTGATTAAATAGTTGAACGGGAGTCGCAGCGTCATGCATCTCACAAATCAACAATAACAGCCGTGGCGGTGTATAGTGCACTTAAAACAATATTTATCAAGTACCTCTGGCCTCTGGCAATCTTTAAACAAATTTGCAGTCCTTCAGAGATAAGTGCACTTTAGTTAGGAAATCGTTTATAATAAAAATCTAAAGGTTGATCAATTTGTTTTAATCTGGTTTTTGAGGCAATTGAAATTGAAACTGGGTATTATGTTTTAGTTTGACTGTCTATAAATATAGACAACTATTTCCTTATTTGCCCACCTAATTAATCTTTTATACCTTAAAGAAAAAATAGTACAACTAAAGGAAACGCATACAATGGTGACTAAGCAGGGAAAACCATGGTCCAAAAAGTCTACTTATTTTACATTTGTGAACCGGAAATCAATCATTTCTCCTTTTTTAAAGGTTAAAAAGATGGTTCTTTTTGTGAAGTGTACAATGTACATATATGGATATTTACCGAATCGACGACGTGCGATTGAGGCGCAGAACTGCGGCGCCTTATTTGGACTTTCAGGCATAAATGTCAAAAGGAAGTGTAAAAAAAAACTGAACACGTCCGTGAATCAATGCAGGTGTTCGCCTTCCTATGACGTCATCAAAATATAAATAATATGATAAAGGGGTTTGTTTACCCTCCAAAGGAAAATAATTCAATGCAATCCAGAGAATAAAATTATTGCATATTAGTGATCCTCAAGGAAATTTGGTTAACTAGAGAGACTGGGTCGTAAAACTAATGACCAAGCAACCCTTCCAATTTCGAGTTATGACCAAGCGCCGGCGACAGGTTGGGCTCATTAAAAACGGCCAGTTCGTAATTGATCTACTGGCCTAAATATCGGAGGCCGAATGAGTGGCAGACGACGCCCACATAATGCCACCTTTCATGCGAAAAATCATAAAGTCATAAAACAGCGTTATCCAGCGAAACACTTTCACTGCGATAGAGTCGTAAAACAATGAATGAACACAAAATATCATTCCGCTTGCCTTCCGGTTGTGAACTGGGCTCTCCATCTCCGATTCTTCTTGAATGCCGAACCGAAATATATGTCAAGTGGGTAATGTGAGATGTGGGATTGCACTTCACCATCAGGGAGTAACCGAAATACATGTAATTGATACGCTTAATGTCAGCTTAAGTCGTTTTTTTTTTGATTTTTTTGATTTTGGTTCAGGGTTGGCTGAAAAACAATCTCGTATCTTGAATGCCACAATGTCGCTGCAAATGAGCCATTTCGATCCGTAAGATCGGCAGTGGTAATTGTCATATTTAGTGTTGCCATTGGCACTCGTTCGTTGAGCCCGGCACGTTGTCGTCATAAAACAATCACACTATCTGTTAAATGCTCCTTACACATCACATAAAAACAACGAGTGCCTGTCGTCGCCTGCCCAGAACTGCCACCAGAATTAATATTCAAATCATGACCGGCTAAGAACGTGATTAGCTGCGGTCGCAGCTGCCGTTTGGATTTTCTTCGGATTTATGAATACACAGCCACTGCACACATTTGGAACTCCCAGCAAAGACTTACTCCTTCGTTTATGGTTTTTTACATAATTAGGCTTAAAATCTGGAGAACGTATGCATACGTAAATTCTTATGTGTATATATAAAAACATTTGAATACAATTACATGCAGTATCTTGATAATAAAAGGTAATTTTCGGAATAAATTAAATAAACATAGCTTAAATTTTTTAAACAGAAGGTTGTTAAACTTCCAAAAGTTTAAAATATGTTAATTATATTTATTAATTTTCCAACTAATCAACATTACCATTAACATAATAAATTATTTTTGATATTTCGGCATCAATTAATATCCAAAAACTGGATGCCGGTAATTTTAAAATATTATGTCATTCTTACAATTAAATGTGTTACCATTAAATGATTATCAATATATTAACATTGTTTAAAGATTACAGGATTATAAGTCGAAATTTCAAATTGCCCAGAGGCAGTTGAGCATGACGTTGCCAGATAGGAGGCGTAGTTTGTTGCCTCAGAGATAGATGTCGCCACTGTTCCAGGTAGTAGACGCCACTGTTCCATTTCCTCAAAGGTAGATGTCGCCATCGTAGTAAAAGATTTCGAATACTGAAAAATAAATACCGCTTTTTCGATAGTCAATGTTTCTAGTATCTGTTATCGAAATTTGAAAATAAGGCGGTTTAAAATATATAATGGATTTAAAGTTAGTTATCACCATCATAAAAGTTATCCATGTCATTCAAAAATTGTACAACAAAATTGTTGACTTTATAATCAACTTTTTCCACAAAATAACCCATAATTTGGTCAAATCAAGAATTAATGGAAAAATAATGACAGTTATATGCATCTGAAGTCCTAAACTATCCATTCCATGTTGTTTTGATAAAATTTATTTTTTAGCGATTTTCGTATTTTTCATAAGGGATAACACTTGATTTTTTCCTAAATATGGCCAAAAATAAAATTTTTGATCTGAGTATACCATTCGATTGGAAATTTTGTAACGAATTCAACGAGATATGACATTCCAAGATCTGGCCATTATTTCCAAGGGTTTTGATTAAAAAACTGAAAAAACAAGCTGTTTTTTTTTGGATTTTTGCCATCAAAAACATATATTTAAAACACATTTTTTAAGGGTTTTTCATTGTATCTTTGCCAAAATAAGAGGCACAGCCAAAAGAATGACTGTTTTGTGTAGCTGACAGCCTACACAATCGATTCCAGGTGGATTTGGTAAATTTCATTTTTTGACCAATTTTCGCATTTTTTATAAGGGGTAACACTTGATTTTTTCCCAAATATGGCCAAAAATAAAATTTTCGATCTGAGTATACCATTCGATTGGAAATTTTGTAACGAATTCAACGAGGTATGACATTCCAAGATCTGGCCATTATTTCCAAGGGTTTTGGTTAAAAAACTGAAAAAGGAGCTGTTTTATTTCTGGTTTTTGGCTATCAAAAACATATATTTAAAACACATTTTTAAAGGGTTATTCTGTTGTAGCTTTGCCAAAATAAAACGCACAGCCAAAAGAATGACTGTTTTGTGCAGCTGAGAACCTATACAATCAGTTCCATGTTGATTTGGTACAATTTATTTTTTGACCGATTTTCGCATTTTTCATAAGGGTCAAAAATAAAATTTTTGAGCTGTAAATGCCAATCGATTGGAAATTTTACAACGAATTCAGCGAGGTATGACATTCCAAGATTTGACCATTATTTCCCAGGGTTTTGATCAAAAAACAGAAATAAAAGTGAATTTTTCCGGATTTTGGACTTGTAAACACATCAATATGAACTCATATGGCCTATCACTGAGCTGGCAAGGAAATGAGTCACTCGGCCATAAAACAATGCATTAAACTATTTAAAAGGCAGCACGTACTAAAAGTGAAATAAAAATAAACTGAATAAGTGGGCGCGGCGATCGGAAATGCTGTCCAGAGAAAAATCACATAGCTTAGTTTTGGCCAAGATTCTTGGGCTCCCTTCGCTGGCCAAGCAACACCAAACCCAATTAATCATTCATGGGCCAATTGTGCTAGCTGGTCAGCACTATCCATTACCAAACCGCAGCAGATCCCAAAGCAAGTGCGTATGAATGGAGTTCGGGAACGAAACACACAGCCAACTAACGGCAGAGGATTATAAGGCGCTGTCTAGCCAATTGCAATGGCTTTACTTTGATGTAAAGTGCCGACAGCATGGCAAGCCTAAGCGGACTATTACACACAGCTCCCCCTTCCTCTCCTCCCCCCCTTCCTCCCACTACACACAGACTCTAAATATATGTGTATACACCACACATGGGCTATGGAAATCAGTCTAGACACAGGCAGACGGCTTAATACAAAGCAATTTCTTTTTGTCATCGAATATCCTTGAGGCACCGCAAATTGCCGTCACTTAAGCTGCCCCACGCCTACCTGAGACACGCCCCCTTGAACCACCCACCGCCTTCCGCCCACTGGTTAGTACTAATTATCGTGAGAAATGTCAAAGATAGCTGAACTCGGCAATATTACGCATACGCAACGTTGTCGGATGGATTTGCATAATTGAATACGGGGAAATGAGCGTATTTATAGCCAAATTATTTCGAAGACCATTCATTCATTTCCGCTGGCAGTTCAAATGTCATAAATCGCGCTTTGATGTGCTCGAGACATTTGATTTATTCTGACGGGCGGAAACAAAAACAAGGGAAGGAATATGTGATGGCTAATTTCATTCATAAAATCAAATCGAAAGTATATGAACTGGGAATATTAAATGCAATTTTAAAATGCTTCGAAATAAAGAACTTTAGTGCATTCAATTCAGATTATTATAGAAATTAAAAAATAGATCGTTAGGATTAAGGAAACGTATGTAAAAATCCACTGTAATGTTTAGATATATAAGTACCCATATTAACATTAAATCTTTTTTTTAGTAATTTATTAGCTATATTTCTTATGAAATTAGGTTTTCCTCTATTATGTTAGACATGGATATAGGTTTTCGTCTGCCATTGAAGGGTTGAATGGCATATATCAAACCCGATTCAGCCTCAAATTGTGGCCAGCAATGCCAATGTCTCATTAGATGCACTTCCAATAAATAGCCGGCGATGTGGCCGCCACATGCATCTGTATCCATTCCGGCCATCATTAGTGGGTTAAGGTGGGTTGGTGGAAAGGAAAGGCGAAGGTGGAGTGTGGAGCGTGGAGCGCGGAGTTTGCAACGTGGTTGTTGCTATCGGCGAGCGGGCTTAATACGCGCCCAGCACGCCATTGCCCAATAAAACGCTCCGCGCAGTAATTGACGTAAAAATCGCAACTGGCAAAACTGCTGCTCGGCTGTCCAGTGCGGTGGCTCCCGTCAAATGTCTTCATTTCCACATTTTCACATTTTCCGAGGCTGCTGGGCCCAGCGACATGCAGTTCTGTGGCCTGGCTGCGAGTACGAGTATCTGACAATTAGATCTAAATTATGACGCTGTTTGCACCATAAAGAAATCGTTTTTCTCGGCTGCCTGACTGCCGCTTTGCTCTGGCCAAACAATAGACAGTTAAGGCCGCAGATAAAGATATGTTTTCTATATGGCCGCGGCATGATTTCGCTGCATTTAATGAGCGTTGAGCCAACAACTGTTGCCCTCAACATGTTGCGGCAACACGGGGCAACGTATATCTCAGCCGGAAATGCATTTCCGGCAACATGTTGCTGAAAAGCCGTTCAGCGAGTTATTTACATGTCTCTCACGCACACAGCCGCACAGTAGCCTTGCACCATGGGACAAAAGGCCACTTTAGCGATCATAAGTGTCAAATCAAATCAATTTTATTGGATTTTATGTCCTTACCAAATTTACAAGAAAATACCTAATTTTTCAAACGAACCAGAGAAACTAACAAATTTGTTAGTTCCCAAAAAAATTCTTCAAAAAAGTTGTATTGCAGAAATTAATGTTAGTAGCCCTATTATTCAAACATCAAATATAACACAATGGACGATCTAATTGTAACTAAAAGATTTATTAATGCATTTTAAATGCCTTCGAAAAAAAAAAAATATTAGTATGTAAACACTTTGATAAGTAAATATAAATAAGTTGATATTTAAAAAAAAATGTACGTCCACATTTTTAAAATATTAGTGTACTACGAAAAGTGTGAGAAAGAACACTACAATTCCCCTCTCATTTTTTATTAAAGACCCAATTTATTTTATTTAATAGCACAAAAATTGGTCTTTTGTCCCACAGTGCAGCGCTTTGCATGTGTATGGGTGTAAGACTGCTGCCTCTTTTCTTACCTAAATGAGAACTTTGGTTTTCAAAATTCAGTCGGCATTCGACCATCAGATGGAGCGCACGTCTCTGGTCCCCAGTTAAAAGTAACAAGTAAAAACTAGTGCTGTGTCCAGTTTCGCGATTCCAGAACAGAACAGAAAAAAATCGGGGAAATGTAAATAAACCCCGACAAAAAGTCTCCAAATTCGAAAGCTCAGCTAAACGTGTGGGCAAAAGTGCGATCGCGAGTCGGCAACTTTTCATTTTGTTTTCATTTGTGTTAAGAATGTTTTTATTTTTTTGGGTTTTTTATTAAGCTCGATTTCTTGTAATACCTAAAAGTGTCACATATACACATAAACTCTCTGCATGTTCACTGCTAATTTATTGGCAAACAAACACGTCTAAGTGCGAAAGTTATTTCTAAAAAAACAGCAACATCGCTACGAGGTGCAGTTAAGAAGGTGAGTTCAGAATTATGGCACAGCTTGGAGTCGATATTGCGACGCTTTTCAGAACGAAATCCCAACCCCAGACAGACTGGTATCATTTGGATATTTTGTTTAATTTACATTTGCAACAGACAGATTTTTCCACGTACAATTTGCCCATCTCAGACAATAACAAAATTCTTGCATAGTTGTCAACAAAAGGCGATCGAAAGACTCAATAACAGCTCGGGTTTCATGTGAGCCGATATTTGTTATTACTTGCGGTTTGCTGAGCCTCGCAGCTCCATCTTCAGATTCAGCTCCAGAATCAGATTCAGATTCTGATTCTGTTTCTGATTCTCATTGAGATTCGGATTCAGAAGATGAGTGGCAAAGCCAAATAAGCAAATAACAAATTTAACGCGCGCGCGCGCTTTTCTCCCATCCATCCTGCAGATTTCCTGTTTACTTTTGGACATTTCTGGCGGTTGCTAATGAGCCGTCGAGCGATTCTTCTAAGCGAAACAACTACAAACAGTTTCGAGTGTCAAGTGGCGAGTTTTGCTTTTTTTTTCCCCCTTTTCGGCCAACGCTGCGTATGTGCAACGCGTGGCATTCGAGCGCTGGCAAAACAAACATTTAGCAGTCGCAGTCTACAGATCTCGGTGGTCAGTGACTGTCTATATGTCTGTGTTTATCAGGCGAGCCTCCGCCCAGAGCAACAAAAACAACAGTACACTGAAAACAAAATTGTATATGCCTGATGCCAGCATTTTAATTTGATGTAATTAAAAATGTGAAATTAATTCTTTTAATTTTGATTTCAATATAATATTATTATTATTTATGTGAATATAATTTAAATAATCTAGTGCTACAATATTGTTTAAAACATAGTTCCAAAACTATAAAAGTTTATTGATCAGAAGTGGGATTTGCACTGGGTATTTTGTGATTAGACGGTGATCCTGACGATTATTGATGAAATTAAGTTCAAGCTAAAGTCCTAAACCTTATCTGATTATAAAATCATCTCGATTCTCCATTTTTTAAGGCATGTTTCTTACTTAAACCTGAATTACTTTTATTGGCTGAAGAACGAATAGAGGAAAACGTGGCAGATAATATTTGGATGTATTGTATATCTATTTGGTTATATCTATTTGACCTTCTAACTTCGATCCCAAGACCTGCTGATTTTCTTTCCGTGCAGACAGTCCAGCTGTCTGCTCTTGCGATGCTGATGCTGTCGGTTTGATTTGATTTGTTTGTTGGCTTATGTATATTTATTGAAAATTTACTGCTTGCATAACAAACAACGAGGCTGCTGCTGCTTCTGCTGCTGCTGTCATATGCAAATGCCCAAGTGGGCGGAGGCGTTAAAGTGGGCGGGGCCGTTGTCCAAGTGTCATTAATCTCGCGCCAAAACGGAGACGCACAGTTTACTTTGGCTGATGAGTTTGCCGAAAGGAATTTCCTGTTGTTGGCGAATGACAAACTGTTTCCTTAGAATCTCATCGCCAGCCTCATCGATTTCGATTTGGGCCGTTTGATACGTTACTTATGAAACCAAATACGTTGACCCTTTTTTTTTTGTTTTTTCTTGGCGATTTGAACCGCACAGCTCAGCACAGTTATTCAGTTGGGCGACCCACAGGGTTCCGCAGAACGGACAGCTAAAAAGCTAAAAATAGCTTTGGAGCCGGGTCTGGCATTCGCGATCACTATTGCGCAATCGGCCTGAATGGAGCTCAAAGTCGGTCGGTGACTGGATTGCGAGTCCAGGCGAACGTAGAATGGATGCTAAGCCACACGGAAAGAAATCGTGAAGCGATCATTTTCAGCCTAGCTCAAGTAAATTAAATGGTGATGGATTCTGACGGAAGTTATGATATATTTTAAGGGCTATATAGATTTTTCATTAATCCAAATCATGACTGACACAAAAATAGTTTCCGCAGAATTTAAAAGATACAACCTATAATACATTACTTTTACCTACATCTTGAAAATAAAAAAAAAAAAAAAGTTTTTTAATAATTCGGTGATGTCTGTGACACTCAGTTTAATAAAGTTATCATTAAATCTTAGAACAATATATTTCCTAGGACTAAAAAAGAGGTTTTAGTTAGAAAGGAAAATACATTTTTTCCTGTGCAAGTCCAATATTTGCCTACACATTTCTCAGGATGGGATCGTTTGTTTCCGCGTTTTGTTTGTTTGGCAACTCTATCTGTTTTCCTAAATTATTCTGGGCCGCCGTCTGGCGATCGGTTTTCTGGGCCGGACAATGGGACACACAGCACGTGCTCCAAACATGCCCGCCCCTTAATATGATACGCACTGGGTTTTTAGATAGTTTTCTGGGTTCTGAATACTTAGTATTGGATAGCCTGGGATCGGTTTAATCTAATACGTAAATGTAACTGAAGGCGTTGCAAGTTGCTTATGGTGGAATACCTGAGAGAACCGCACTGAAATTAAGCACCACGTTTGATGCATCTTTTTTGGCCAGCCTCGAGCTTGAGGTTGAAATTATGCACTTGTTGCTAAAGTGCAGCAGCAGCAGCAACAACAACAGCCCAGGATCAGCGCAGCAGAAGATGCAATTCAATACAAACGAAAATGCGCACAAGAAAAAAAAACACATTTTGCGAAAATCCAGAATAAATGCCCAAAAACATGAAAACAGGTCTTTTGAAGCGGCGGCCAACGGTCAAACTGCATCTCCAGAAGAAGGCATTCGCCATAGCTATATGGTATGGATATGGTATATATATATTTAGCCCCAGACTGTCTGCTTCTTTGGGTGTGTGTGTGTGTGTGTTGGGGTGTGTGTTGGTGTGTGTGTGTGTGGACCCTGAGTTTGGCAATGCAGTTCCCGAAGAGAATGCATTTTGTGCCTTCTTGTTGCTCCGGCGCTCCTTGCATTTTTTCGCGCTGCTGCTCCTGTACTTTTCTTATTTGTTATTTGTGGCTGTGCCCAAAAGACATTTTTGCGAGCATCAAGGAATTCGAAGCATTTGCTTACGAAAACATTGGGTACAGCAAAAGCTGGTAGGTTCGGCAGTCAGCAAAGGAAAGTCCTTAGCGGATCAGTCGAGATCGGTGAGGTATTTTATCTAGGCACGGCCACGTTGGAGCAACACTTTCACCGCACTGCCAGAAAAACAGTATCTCAAAGGGGAGAAATATATTTTAAATCACGTACCCACTTCACACCCATTTTATAATTTGTATTTAATAAAGAGCGAGTTTTACATATTTTTATCGAATTTCTGCTTATTTCTTAAACATATTGAAACTATAAATGAAAATCATGTTTCAGATACCTCTGCATAATTTAACATTCTAAAAATCTGATATATCTATTTTGAGATAGCAATGTTGACAATACTTTTAATCAACGCTTAATTAAATTTAGAAATTACTTGTACAAATTATAGACCTAAAATCGTCGTAGTTGTTGTAAAAATATGTTAGCCAAATATTTAATCAAATATTGAATTTTTGGCCAATGCAATTAGGTCATACAAAAATAGACCAAATTTAAGTCCACTTAGTTAAAACCACTTTTCTTAAATAGACTTTGAGGCTATAATTTATATGCTAATGCGTTTTTTTTCGGTGCAAACGAGGGATATATGCTCGTACATATGGATTAGTCCGTTACATTTGTCGTAACCAAGTTATTTGCACCGTCTGCAAAGGTTATAAAAACCCATTGACTGCCCGGGGTCTAAAAATAGCCCGGTTGCAGGAATGCAGCTCGGTCTTCGCTTCGAGCTGCAGCTCCAACTGCAATGCAACTGCAGTGCAAAATCCCCAATGCCCCGATCCCCAATCCGCGGCAAGTGCGTGTGTTATTTTTTGTATTTTTTTTATACTTTTTCCGCGGCTCTGTGTGAGTGCAGACATCGTCTGGCGCACCAACTGGACAATGGATACGGAGACGTCGACGAAATTGCAGTCGGACGACCGACATACCTCCATATAAAATGTCGCAACGCGTGTTAACGCAATAATTTTTTTTGGCCGGGCCATGGACATGAACTCCAGACGCAGTAGGTCATTAATTGCCGGCGAGAAGGGCTGCAACAGCAGCTGAACTTTCGATACTGGTCTGAGAGGAGATGAGGGGGGGATAGGGGGAGATTCAGCTGAAGTGGGCTAATTGAATAGGGTAGCACAGTCGCCTCAAGGACGTTCGCCGAGTTGGGCAAATTAGGATACTCCAGCCAAGTCGTCACACTCCAGTCACGTTCAGTCTGTTCTTTTCCGTCTGCATATGTTGTCTTGAGCACGTCCTTAAAGTCATGACGACGATGGCGTCGAATGCGGCGACGGCAGCCAAAATAAAACAAATGCCAAACTAGCGCGCCAAACTGCAAGTCACAAACAACCAGCCAAACAAACAAACAAACCAACAAACAAACAAACAGACAGACAGACAGGCTAAAAGAGAGGCTTGCAGAGGGGAAAGATACAGTCGAAGAAAAAGTCAAGAATTTATAATTGACAGGAAAATAAATATTGCTGATCAAGTAGGGTTTTTAGTTTCCCGAATGCATTAATGATCGCAAATGGTTCTGAAAAGTTCTTAGAATCAATAATGCTTTTCGTAATGATTTATCTTTAATTTGAAGTCTTGTCAAAGATTAAAAAAAAAAGTAAGTCACTCCATGGAATTGAACTCGGTCCTTTCTTAATAAAAAAAATGTGTGTGAATGCTTATATAAATTATTGGGTGTCACACAATTTGGTGGTTTTAAAAGAGTTTCGTAATTCATTTGCTTATATTCCAGAATAAGTTTTTTTAAAGCCTACTTTTGAGTTGACACATAATCAAAACTTTAGATGTTGTTTGGCCACAAATAAAAATTGTTGGCCAACTGTAATAATTCAATAACCCATCTTGTTAAGTATAATGAAGACTATTTTAAAGAACTTTCATATTAAGATAATTTATTCACATTTTCTCCGTGTGTACGGAGCCAGACAGACGGTGCATAATGCGCCAAACCTACAACACAGCGGCGGCAGCAGCAACAGGTTCTTTATTTTTAGTAGTCGCATTTTGAAAACCGCCTGCTCAATGTCAACTCAACGTTTGAGACTTAATTGTTGCCTCTTGGCCGTCGTTTTTGTGCAAAACATTCTTGGTGCTTGACTGTTGTTGTTGCTGCTGTTGCTGCTGCCGCCGGTTGCATCATGTTGCTGGCGTGCCACTCCACTCGAAGCTCCAACCCCATCCACATCCCCATCCCTATCCCCCAACTCCATCTTCGCTCGAGCTGGAGTGGCAGTGTGCTTTGTCTAATTGAATCCATCCTCTGCCTCTTACCTGTTACCTGTTACTCGAGTGCGTTGCGTTTGCCTACCCTTGCTTTTTGTTTATCCGCAGCACTTGCCGTTGTCATGCCTCATCATCATCATCAGCCGACGAGCAGCCAAAACAATTTGACATTTCTAAAATCGAATTACAAATTCAAGCGTAGAGAGATGCCGGCAATTCGCGCACTTCCTGCGAGATCGACGACAGCGGAAGCGCGTACACCGAACCAATTAGCGGCAACAATGTCAAAGACGTCAGCAGCAACACAATTGGCAAGAGCCACTAGCCGCGAATGTAGAACAATTCTAAGTTTATTTATAGTAAGCGCATGGAGCGTTTTGCAAGAGTTGGCACGTGAACAACAACAGCAACACCATCAGCAGCAGCAGCAGCAACACCAGCAACACGATCACTTGGCCAGTTCTAGTCCAATGAAGAGCACACGCTCCACGAGAGCAACACCAAAAGGCACAGCAGCAACACCAGGAGCAGCAGCAACTTCTGGCCATCATTTGGCTGGACAGCCTTTGATGGCTCTGTTAATTGGATTGCTGCTACTAAATTTTCGTCTGGCGGCGGGTAAGTTAGTAAGTTAGTTAGTTAAGTCAGTCCCTCAACATCTGAATTTCAATTGTATACCAAAAACACTGGCGCCTGCATTTGGTTTGCATATGTTATCCAGTTCATTCGCCTCCATAAATGTGTCACATTATTCCCAAATGTGACGCAATTTCTCACCAGTCCCAGTGCTGCTTGTTTGTTTATCCAACAAATCCACAAAATTTGCTTGGGCTTGCCAAATCGATTCGATCACAACAAGCAGAAGATCAAAATACAGAAGAAAAAAGTGAGAAAAAAAGCGCGAATTCTCAGCAATATTTGCAATCTGCTCGCGATTTCGATTAGCAGCCGGCACATCGCATTCCTGCTGAATCTTAAAAGTAAACAAACAATATTTGTTTTGCTTAGTCCAATACCTGAACGTAATTTGACCACTGTGAAAAAGGAGCTTGAACTGTTCTCTTCCGGTTAGCTCAAGGAAATACCATTTTAATTTTACACCTTTTTTCTTGCCAAAACGCTGAGGAATCAGAAATACATTAAAAGTGCAACCTGTTATTTTTTTGCAATGGTTAAAATGATTCATTATAACTTTACAGACAAGCAGTCTTTTGATTTTATTGGTTTTTTGTAGCTATAGTGTAGCTAAAGAATATTAGCACAAAATATATTTGTAATATAAATACACAAAAGAGCATATTCCTGATTTGTGAATTTTGGCATTTGAATTTCATAGGAGACTTTTATTACTGTGCCCGGCTTTATCATTCTAGAAAATGTAGAAGTCTAAGGCCTCTTTTAATTTTTTTTATCGATTGTGCCAGAGATATTTTTAAAGACATTGCTCTCAATACAATTTTGATAAGTATTTGTAGCACTCCCAAAAAACACAAAGGTAACAAAGAATCTCTGTAGATTTTAAGACCTTTACACAAAAGAGAACCTTAGCTTTTGGTGGGAGTGTGTTGGAAAGATATTTGTGTGACCTCCGTGAATATATTTGTATAATCCTTACCAGCTGGCACCTGTTGGCAGACGCACCTAGGCAGCGGGAAGTGCGGACAGGTCTTCTCGACGAACATCTCGAGGTCGGAGTGTTGTGGCGCCAGTCAGAGCTTTTCCTACACGGATCGGGAGTTGAGCAGCGTGGAGTACTTCTTTGCAACGGCCATTGGCGGCGGAGTGGAGTGCTCGCCCTGCATGGGTGAGTTGTGGGATCAAGATTATTAACTATAAATTATGCCATTTGTTTTCCTTCCCCCCTTTTTTTCCAAGAGAGCTGCAAGGGCTTCAAGTGCGGACCCAATAAAAAGTGCGTGAAGCGCAAAGGTCGGCCCAAGTGCGTTTGTGCCCCCGAATGTGGAGCAGCCTTGCGGCGCAGGACACAGAAGCAGCTGGAACAGGACATGCCGCGAGAGTCCCGTAGTCTAAGTAGCGAAAATTCCAACTTCAATTTAGAATTAGACGGCGGCAACCAACGCCAACATGCTGATAACCAAAGAAAGCTGCAGCTGGAGAGCGAGTCGAAGCACCGGAGACTTTTGATCATAGACAGCAGCAATTTGCCAGATCAGCCCACAAATGCTAATGTCGGTAGACGTGGCCGTGTGGAGATGAGGGGCTATGAGAGGCGCAGGCACAGAAACAGCCATGGCAAACACTTAACAAGATCAATGACGACAGGAGCAGCAGACAAGACGCCCAGGCAGTCGCCTGCCGCAGATGCAGATGCAGATGCAGACGCAGACCCAGACTCAATCTCGGCTCAGTCTAGACTTGGCAACTTGGGAAATGCTAATGAACCCGCCAACGACATTAATAGACAGTCGGCCCGAGTCAGACACCAGCATGCCAGACGCATCGAGTATGCTCCAAATCCAGACAATGGGTTGGGGAAAAGGCAACAGCAGCAGAAGCTGCATCAGGATCGGATGGATACAGAAGCCCAGTCAGCAAATACCACAATGTCTGGGTCTGGGCCGTCGAATCCGAATGCGAATCCAAATCCGAACCATCGTCGAATCTTTCAGTTGCAACGCGGAAGTGAAACGGCTGCGTCATCGGGCCTCGCTAATGCCCATGACTTGGCTCTTCTGGGCGGAATCGGAATCGGAATCTACGAGCCCCTGCCGCTGGTGAGTCTCTTTTGTTTCCCATTTGACCATTGCCTACTCCTCGGGGCTAACTCGGATGCTTTTCCACCACCACCACCACCACCACCAACAGCAGCAGCAGCAGCACTCGAATCCGGTTTGCGGCTCCGACGGACGCACCTACAACACCGAGTGCCAGCTGCGCAAGCGCGCCTGTCGCACCAACAACGCCCAACTGGAGGTCGCCTATCGGGGCCAGTGCAAGAGTGAGTCCGCCAATACCATTTACCATATGCTGTAGACACTGCACTGACAGAAAATATAGCTAAGATTAAGGAGTTATACGTTTCCTACAAGTAGAAAGCCATCTCCAAAGAGTAGAAAGTATTTAGAAAATTATAAAATGTTTGTTTCCTGATAAGGGACGAATAGCAAACTACTGATTTTTAATTATTTTGTATTATTTATTGTAAATCATCTCGGGCAAAACAGCTTTATATTTTCGTCAGTTGAAACAATGTATGTTTCATGTAGCTTTGTAAATCGGAATTGGTTACTTTGCCTATAGCATCAATAAACTTTTGATTTGATTAAAGAAAAATGTCTTGATATAGAAAATCAATTTGTCATTTGAAATTTTCCTGGCCTTCGCCTCATTTTATGGCTGAATTGCAAAACGTATGCTCAATATTTCTGTGAGTGTAGGTGGACTGGGTTGCTCGCGTGCCAAAACGCAGCAGCGCCACAATTAGATTAGATGACAAATTATTGCACATTTCAATTACGGCCAACAACTTGTCGCCAGTGGTGAAATCAACTGGCCAACCAGTCAGACTGAAGCCAGAAATGTTGTGTAATAATTTAATGATACAGGAAGCACTCGCAAACATGCTCAAATGATCAATAAAAACGGCGTACAAGAACGATGAGCCAAGAACCCAAAGAACTTGTTGGATTAGCCGCAAGCACACGACATTCTGTTGCTCCTTCAACTAGCAACTGGTACCCAACGAGCAACGGGCAACTTGCAACTGGCAACTTGCAACTAGCAGCAACACCAACCAAGCAGCAACACCAACAGCAATTCCAGCAATCTAACGTTGGCGCGTGCCAATATATCCAATGGAATGCCCAATCGGCAATTCCGATCCGATCGCCGACGACCACAGAAAAATGATTGCAATATTTCGCGAGTGTCACAGTTGGCGCCAAGGCGTTTCGCGTTTTCGCATCAACGGGCCGCATGTCCCCCTGATAAATTTCGACAGTTTATTGCCGGCCATATAAGCGCATATATATCCGAGAGTTCCGCGAGTTCCGAGACTGGGGGGCTAATCATAGACATTGGCCAACTAATTATTTATAGGCACAATCAGCGCCTCTATGCGAAGAGCATTCGTTAATGTCAAAAACATAGTTGCAAGGTGCAACATATTGGGATGATTAGATGCCATGTTCTTGCCAGTGCGAAAAAGGGACAAAAACTGCGGAAATTATAGTCAATTCTTATAAATAAATAACAATTTATTAATTATCGTGAGAAATAAAATCAGCTTGACAGGTTAAATTGATTGAAAACTATTCATTACAAAAGCTTTTTTACAAAGAGGAAACTTATTATATAACATTAGGAGGGATTTAAGTATGATTTTATGTGCAAGGAATGTTTTACAAAAGGTTTTAAAGTTAATATATTTCTGGTATGGTTAACAAATAAAAGGAAAATGTATATTTAAGGGACAATTTTAAATGTTAGAAAAACAACTATTCATTACAAAGGGGAAACTTATATAATAATAGGTATGTTTTACAAAAGATCTTAAAGTTAATATATTTCTGCTGTGGTTTACAAAATAAAGTTATAATAATAGGTATGTTTTACAAAAGTTAAAGTGAATATATTTCTGGTGTGGTTTACATAGAGGAAACTTATATAATAATAGGAGGGATTTAAGTTTGATTTTCTGTGTAAGGAAAGGTTTGCAAATATATTAATCTTGTTTACAAAATGTATATTTAAGGGACAATTTTAAATGAATGTAAAAAGTACTATCAGTAAAAATCTATTCATGGTGTGGCTTACAATTGTACTGTAAGCATTAACAATTAACAAAAATTTGCTGTGTGAAGTTTGTACAGAAATAACTAAGAACTGGAATTAAATAATGTGTTTATGTACTGTCAAATCTATACCCAAACAAAGTGAACAAATTTGAAAGTTCTTGATTATTTAAAGATTTAAAGATGTATTCCATATGTTTCATATTCCAAATCCCTCTATTTATCCACAGACAGCTGCAGTGGAGTCCAGTGCCTGAATGGGCTGACCTGCGTGGAGGACCAGTACATGATGCCGCACTGCATCACCTGCCGGATCGAGTGTCCCCGGAACGACCTGGATGTGGGTGCCAGTGAGGCCGTGTGCGGAGTGGACGGGAAGACATATAGGAGCGCCTGTGATATAAATCGAATGATTTGCAAAATTGGACGTTCCATCGCCGTGGCATATCCGGGTCCCTGTCGAGGTATGTATTTTTTTGGAGAAAATCAATCAAATTAATTGGTATGGAAAGCCTAGTTGCAGACGGCAAATGCAAATTATTGCCCGCAATCGCGGTGCAGCATATGTTGCTGCTGTTGCATTTAACAACAATCAACAAAGAACCGCAATTTTGCATTTGATTGACTCGACTGAGGTTTCCAGCCCAAGTTGAGTTGAGTCGAGTTAAGGCGAATCGAATCGCGTCACAGCCACAAGTGGTTGTTGCCGTCTGCAGCTTGGCCATATCAAGTTGCCGGCTCTCTCGGTGTTTGACTGAAATTGCTACATTTGCTTATACGGCTCCATGATTGCCAGCAATTTGATTAGCCCGTCAGCTCTGCTCTGGTCTGGTCTGGTCTGGTCTTGGGTCTGCTCCACTTTGACTACGAGTGCGAATACGAGTACGTATACGGGTACGGGCGCATCCATAATTACAGCAAACACTCGCGTCGTCGGCATCATTCATGCTTATTAATTCTGCGGTTGCCATCCGATTGATCGACTCCGATTTCCAATTAATTATAATGCCCCGAGTCGGCCCACGACACATGGTGCACAGCGAAAAATCATTCAACGCTGCTGTTATTCTTTATATTATAGTTTATCCCACATTTTCCGCCCATAATTCATCACGATCACCAGTTTATATACCCTTTTGTAAGAGCTAGCATGATTTAAGCAAATCGGATGACTGCCATAAAAGTATAGCGATATTAATTTAATTCTCGACCTTCGAGCTTTGATACTTTTCATATGTTGTTTATTATTATTTATTTTAATTGCATAGAAAGTATAGAAAATATTTAATAAGTCTCACCCTTTTCATAGTGTGTAAAAAAACTAAAGTTGTGCTGTTTTGAACATTTCATAAGACGCTTCCAATAATAACGTCAAACATATCAATTATATTCCCAAAAAGTTAAAATTATGTTAAAAATGAGATATTAAATTTAATATATCTACCATGTTTTACAAATATTTCAATACTAGCTTCATTATCAGAGCTAAAAATCTATTCATTTATTATATTCATTATTTATAGAAACCAATTCCGCTTTCCAATCATTGAATAGTAACATTTCTTACATAATTCATGTTTCATAATCGAACATGAATTTGAATAATAAATTACATTAACGGATCAACAAATTTCGAAATTTTTCCATTGATTTATATAAGACAATTATGTTACCAGATAAATAATTTTAATGTCCGATTTTCTTCGAAGGATGATGTTAAATTTACATTAATTCACATGTGAAAAGATTCCAAAAAATTAATTAGTTTTAAATATATATATACTATGTAACAGATACCGTAATCATTTAAAGAGTTAAAAAAAAAACCAAAATTTTTCCCATTGTACTATGACATTCCAACATTCGACCATTATGACCGTTAAAAACATAATTGGAACTTTACTAAATTATATCCGATTCCAAAATGGCATACCTCGTAAAACTTATATTTTTATTCTCGAAAAAACTGCATTCAAATTTGTCATTTTAACGTTGTTCAAAATTTCGACCCATTTTCATGTTAGATATTACCGAGTTTTTGATGACTTGAAAAAGGGCTCCCAAAATTGGACTTCTAGATTCCATAACTTTACCAAATTTAATCCGATTTCAAAGTGGCATACCTCTTAAGAATTGTATTTTAATTTTCTAAAAAACTGCATTCAAACTGCATTTTATACTCTTGCAGAGGGTATTATAATTTTGGTCAGAAGTTTGTAACGCAGTGAAGGAGACGTTTCCGACCCCATAAAGTATATATGAATTGATGATATTTCGCGCAGTGTAAAAGCTACATGAATCTTTCCAAATCGTATTTTTTTATGTATACCTCAGGGTATCGGACGTCTATATCCAATAGCTCCCATAGGGACAAAAGGGTGAAATCGGATAAAATTGTATGATTTTCAGGATATTTCGCACAGTATAAAGCTATTGACATGAATCTTTCCATCGTATTTTTTATGCATTCATTGATCAAAGTAAAAGCGCGCGCCGATCGGACGTCTATATCTTATAGCTTCCGTAGGAATCCGTTTTTGCATTATAAAAGCTAATTTATTTATGTATACCCTATTCTTTTCGCGAATTTAAGCAATTTCGGCAAAGTCAGCAAGGGTATTAAAACTTCGGCTTGCCGAAGTTAGCTTCCGTCCTCGTTTCTCATGGTTTTGAGGTATGGTATTCCATCATGCGACCATTATTTCCCATGGTTTTGATCAAAAAACGGCAATAAAAGTTGTTTTTCGGATTTTGCTATTTTTTATAAGGGGTTATCATTTTTAGCGAAAAGTCGACTAAAATAAAATTTTTTAGCTGTGAATCAATCGATTGGAAATTTTATAAGGAATTCAACAATTTTTTCCCCATGGTTTTGATCAAAAATCTGAAACAAAAATTTAATTTTCCGGATCTTCTGGATTTTGGCATCATCTATTAATGGCAAAAAGTCGACCAAAATGAAAATTTTGAGCTGTGAATGCCGCTCGATTGGAAATTTTATAACGAATTCAACAAGGTATGCCTTTCCAACATGTGACCATTATTTCCCAGGGTTTTGATCAAAAAACCAAGAAAAAAAGTTGATTTTTCCGGATCTCCGGTTTTCGGCACTTTTGATAAGGGGTTACATCATCTATTTTGGCGAAAAACCGACCAAAATGAAAATTTTGAGCTGTGAATGCCACTCGATTGGAAATTTTATAACGAATTCAACGAGGTATGACATTCCAAGATCTGCCCATTATTTCCAAGGGTTTTGATCAAAAAACCGAAAATTTAGTTGAATTTTTCGGACTTTTGGCATAGCATTTTTTAAGGGTTTTTTGTTGTAATTTTGCCAAAATAGGCCGCACAGCCAAAAGAATGACTGTTTTGTGCAGCTGAGAACCTATACAATCAATTCCAGGTTGATTTGGTAAATTTTATTTTTTGACCAATTTTCAATTTTTTTTATAAGGGGTAACACTTAATTTTTTGCCAAAATCAGACAAAAATAAAATTTTTCAACCGTGAATGCCGATCAATGGGAAATTTTATAACGAATTCAACAAGGTATGCCTTTCCAACATGTGACCATTATTTCCCAGGGTTTTGATCAAAAAACCAAGAAAAAAGTTGATTTTTCCGGATCTCCGGTTTTCGGCACTTTTGATAAGGGGTTACATCATCCATTTTGGCGAAAAATCGACCAAAATGAAAATGTTGCGCTGTAAATGCCATTCGATTAGAAATTTTGTAACGAATTTAACGAGGCATAACATTCCAACTTTCGACCATTATTTCTCATGGTTTTGATTAAAAAACCGAAATAAGTGGGTTTTTCCATCTCCGGATTTTTACATTTTTCATAAGGGGTAACATCATAAATATTGGCCAAAAATGGTCAGATTTGAAATTTTTTAGCTGTGAATGCCACTCGATTTGGAATTTTATAACGAATTCAACGAGGTATGACATTCCAACATGTGACCATTATTTCCAAGGGTTTTAATCAAAAAACAGAAATAAAAGTGTGTTTTTCCAGACTTCCGGATTTTGGCATTTTTCAATAAGTTACATTGTCTTTTTTGGCGAAAAACCGATCAAAATGAAAATTTTGAGCTGTGAATGCCACTCTATTGGAAATTTTTTAACGAATTCAATAAGGTATGCCATTCGAACATGTGACCATTATTTCCCAGGGTTTTTATCAAAAAACCGAACTAAAAGTGGGTTTTTCCGGATCTCCGGATTTTGGCATTTTCGATTACATCATTAATATTTGCCAAAAATCGACTGATTTGAAATTTTTTAGCTGTGAATGCCATCCGATTGGAAATTTTATAACGAATTCAGTGAGGTATGGCATTCCAACATCTGACAATTATTTCCCAGGGTTTTGATCAAAAAACCGAAATAAAAGTGGGTTTTTCCGGATCTCCGGATTTTTGCATTTTTGATAAGGGGTTACATCATTAATATTTGCCAAAAATCGACCGATTTGAAATTTTTTAACTGTGAATGCCAATCGATTGGAAATTTTATAACGAATTCAGTGAGGTATGGCATTCCAACATCTGACAATTATTTTCCAGGGTTTTTATCAAAAATCCAAACTAAAAGTGGGTTTGTCCGGATCTCCGGATTGTCATTAATGTTTGCCAAAAATCGACTGATTTGAAATTTTGTAGCTGTGAATGCCACTTGATTGGAAATTTTATAACGAATTTATAAACCATTTGACTATTTTTTCCCAGGGTTTTTATAAAAAAAAAAGAAAATCTGGTTGATCTATCACCAATTTTTGGATTTTTCAACTGATGCCAATCGATTGTAAATTTTATAAAAAATTCAACGAGATGTTACTTCGGAAGAAAATTTAATATGTTTTGTCGTGTCACGAGTATTAACTATTACCTTCTAATTATATACTCTTATATTTTTTCCGTTCCGTGTTATTTGATATTCAATCCTTGAAACCATGTTATAGATCCTATAATTTTTTCCTGTGTGGCAATCAGTGTGACTGGAGGGCGTTCCGCAGTCGCACCAAATCCGGAGACGAACTTGAGAACCTCGGAACGGACCGCGTCGGATAGGAGATGGAGGTGGAGGTGGAGATGGCGATGGAGACAGACGGACGGACTAAACTAGTTTAGTGTGCCATGGGGGCTGAAGACAACAGAGGGCTACCGTGCAGCAATTGCCTGTTAATTGCGGTGTTTTGCTGCAAATTATAGCTTGTAGTTAATGCGAAAACAAAAGCTGTCAATCCGGCACCAACAGCAGCTGCCGTTGACAAAATTCCCCCCATTCGGTCATTCGGTCTGGTATTATTATTTATCAATAATGTAGCTGTAGAAGTCCTCAATTTTCTTAATAAGTATTTGGCATCGCTGCATATCACTTCATTTTTATACCATGCTCATTGCAAAACAATCTACAAAAAAGTATTGAAGGCGAAACCGAACATATTTTACCTACTTGGAGTCATTCTTAATGGTTACTTTTTGGTTAAAAGTTGCACGCGTTTTCATTTCTCCATTTCGACATACCCTATTTATATTCTTGTTGCTTGATCACTTTTTTGCTAGTTTTCCAAGAGGTTTTTGAGCATCGTCGTAATTTTTAAAAAAAATAATATTAAAAAAAACGTATTGAAGACGAAACCGAACTTATTTTACTTATTTGGAGTCATACTTGATGGTTACTTTTTGGTTAAAAGTTGCACGCGTTTTCATTTCTCCATTTCGACATACCCTATTTATATTCTTGTTGCTTGATCACTTTTTTGCTAGTTTTCCAAGAGGTTTTTGAGCATCGTCGTAATTTTAAAAAAAATAATATTAAAAAAAACGTATTGAAGACGAAACCGAACTTATTTTACTTATTTGGAGTCATACTTGATGGTTACTTTTTGGTTAAAAGTTGCACGCGTTTTCATTTCTCCATTTCGACATACCCTATTTATATTCTCGTTGCTTGTTCACTTTTTTGCTCGTTTTTCATGAGGCTTTTGAGCATCGTCGTAATTTTAGGAAAATAATATGAAATTTTAAATACTTGACCGCTTTTGAATAAATCCTTGATTCATCCCAGATTTTGTAACATCACGAATGGTTCACTTTAATATATCGTTTAGGGGACCTCTTTCTAATTTTAGTAAGAACTTTGCATGCATCGTCATTGTCGGTTGTCTTTTTATCATAAAAAGATACTTTACAAGTCGGAAAGGGAAGGATTAATAGGAAAATCGATATAGCTTATACTGCTTTTAAAACTTAACTTTTTTTTTTGTGTTTCTGTAGTTCCAAAAAATGTTGATATGGTTTGTGTATGACTTTACTTCACAACGAATCCAGACTGAATGAATTTTAACGGAGGTGAAGCACAAGTAACTAAAAATTGTTAGATTTGTTTTTCTAAGCCTCCTTGTTTATTATATTTTTAGATTGTAAGAGAGACTCTTAAATGAGACACAAGACCTAACATATTCATTCATTGATCGTCTGTCCATTTTTGTAATCCTTTTTTAACGGTAGCCGGATTCTAAATAAAGATCATTAGCTACTATTCACTCTTGCTTTTAGCTGAGCCACGCCACTCCACCGGTCGTATCTCGAAGCTCAAAAACAAGTGTGCGTGAGTCGCTGCAGTTTGTTGATCTGGGATCCTCGTCCCGCACGAATCCCCCTGGTCAGGCCCTGCTCCTTCCGCTTCCCTGGGTTCCTTCCTGCTGCTTAATGTCCGTCTGTACTCGTTATGTTACGTGGATCGTCTGGCGATAAGATAATGCTAACGTGCGCGTGTGTTGGTTCCTGAGCTTTTTATCTTCATGGTTAGTAAGTTTATGGTTCTCGGGCATTTGTTTGTTTGTCTGCTTTCACATAAATATTTTCAGTCGCGATCCGGGCTCAGGCTTGAAAAAATTCTGCCACGAGGGGAGGGAGGGGGGTGTTTGGAGCAATGAAGGGGACCAAAAACCCCGGCACAAGCCACGAAAAGTTGCCGTTGGCCCCAAGAAATATGACTACACGTACAAACCATTAAAACGCCATTTTCGCAACGTTCTGCGGCGACGCAGGTTCTGTGATTGCAACTCTCGAGGTGGATTGCGGGGCCCAAGTGGTATGAAGTCCGGTCTGGAGTCCCGACGTCCCGACGTCCAGCTGTCCAGCTGTCCAACTGTCCAACGTCGTCGCGACGTCACTTTTGTCTGGGCGAGCGTCTGGCTCTTCTTCCTCTGGGCCGGCTGTAGTTTACGATCGTATTAAAATCACCTTAAACAACACGCAATGCCAAAATGGCCAGTCGGCCTGGCCTGGTCTGAATGGGAACACGCATATATACCAGACACATGACCCACGACGCATCCCAGACCAGACCAGGCCAGAAGAGCCCAACCCGATCCCATTCCATCCACACAATGTTGCAATAAGTTCCGCCAACGGCCGCCGGCGTTGATTAAACCACGTCGACATAACAAATTATAGTTGGCTCGCCTTGTGACGGCATTATCAGCCATAACCAGCTCCCGCTCTGGAGGCCCACTGCCACATCCATCACAATCAACAAGTGCGCGGGGCGGCGGGAGGGGTAGGACCTCCTCGCACAAAGGACGTATCTGCCTAAAGCTAAATTGGCAGTTGAAATTAATAAACTTTAACTGTTACGAATCGCTAGACGGTGGACTTTCACGCACCGAACTACAGATGCAGTCCCAGACATCCATCCTCCCTTTACTACTCCACCCAAGCCTCAAACTTCAGCTCCAGCTCCACCTCCATCGCAATTGCGATCGGAGCCCCGGAGGGCTCTGTGCAACAATGTTGCCAAGTCGCAGATCATGTTGACGATAAACACATATATTTTGCCGGCGTTTGCGGCTGCGCACCGCTTGGCTGCTTTATTGCTCGACTGGCTGACTGGGCAACTGGCAGTCGCACCAGTCGGATGTTGGCCCGAAGAAGCTACCAGTCTTGCGCGGATGGCTCAATGATGTAGAGGGGGGAATGAGGATGCGAATGGTTATGGCTTGGTGATGGGGAAGGGGAAGAAGAAGGGCCCCTGTGCACAGAAAGAAATATGATATCTGGGTGATGTTATAAATATTTCAGTAAATTTAATTAGAAGGATGTAGAAAAACAATTTTTTATTAACTTTCCTTTTCATTTTTGGTCATTTTTTTTTTGTTGAAAGAAATTTATTTATTATCCTATTCTATTTAACTTCTACATGTTATCTCAAAATACTTTACACAACTTAACGTGCAGTTAATATTTTCTAATATTACTATAAAAGATAATGAGTACTCGCGTACTCCAATAAATTTGCTATCAAAATATTACGTGATTCATATATTTTCACATGCAAATTTTTTGTATAGCAATTTTATTTTTTAACTTTTTTTTTATGTGTGGATTTGTGTTGCTGTGTCCGCACTATTGCGCGTGGTGTGAATAATGTGTCAGCTTGGAAAATGGAAGTTGCAGTAGACAAGAGGAAACGACAGCTGATTTAAATATGCATTTGCATCCTTTATCCCTTTGGGCGCAAAGCAACTCGTCTTTGGCCAGTTTAAAGTCCCCCATTAAACTGTTCCTAAAGAAATAAAATGCTTACATTTCGTATACAATTAATTTATGAGGTTTTTTAAAGGGCTTTCAGACTAAACCCTGTAAGGGTATTTCAGTCTGTTAACGATTCAGATCTCCAAAAATACTCGTACAAATTGTATCTCAATGACTTAATTAACAACCGAATACAAGTTTTATACATGAAATTAAGTGGCGAGGGCCCTTAAAAATTGGAAAGTTTTCTCCAAAGTAGCAGAGAACGTCTCCCGTAATCACAGCAGCACCTGCCCGTGTTCCCATGGAGGGCAGGACATGCAGTCGAGTGTGCAGGGGCCATTAAACCGAAATTGCCAGACATAAAACAAAGCTGAAACTTAACCACAGGCAGCCGTCATTAATGCGCTCGCATCGTAAACTTTATATTGCAGCGGGCCGCGTGAGCTGTGCGGACATCAAGTGTGGGCCGAAGGATAACTGCCTGGTGGATCTGCAGACGCTCCAGCCGCGATGCGTGTCCTGTCGCTACAAGTGTCCGAGGAAACAGCAGCGACCGGTAAGTACCCATTGCTCCGAGGCCGAAATGTCCCAATAATCACTGAATATTGATTCAAGCAGGTACACAAAATATGCGGCTACAACAACCATACATACAACTCGTGGTGCGAGATGCACAAGCACTCCTGCGACTCCCGGTACTTCATTGGCGTCAAGTCCCAGGGGAGCTGCTAGAGGATTGAGGGCATCTCCACAGCGTCCATATCGGCCTATGGCATTATGTAGCGTGTTCTTCCGTAGTTCCAACATCCAAAGATTCTCGTTGTGCGTTTTCGTGTTGTAATCGGTGGATGGGCCTTAGGCTATTGCCAACCAAGCTTACACTACATATTATCGGATACATTTTACATACAGGGCAAAGTATTATCAACCATACAACATAACGTATTGCAGCAATTCTTATCCAGCATGTATCGCAAGAGAAACCACATATCTTAAGAGGCTTTTGTATTTAACATTAACATAGGCTACACGATAATTACTTTAATCGATTGGTTTGTATGCGCATTTCGCTCGCAATTAGCTTAGATCCACATACGCGACGTCATATTTATTTAACATTACCTTCCCCTATTCTTTTTGTTCATAAGCGAAGCTAAATTAATTAATTGACTGATAGCTTAACCTTATAGCAAGATTTTTGAATTAATATATACATATATAGAACCGATGTATATATACATACATATATATACATATACTTATGAATATGTTTGAGTAATTGTTAATTAAATGTGTTTCCAACATAATCAAAAATGCGTTTTCTAATCACTGTCATCTCCAAATATATCTTTGGCTCGCTGATATCGAGCCTGGGTGATTTTTAAGTTCGCCAACTTTCGTTTGTCCTTGGGTCTGGAGCTGGAGGTAACTGGGTCACTGTTCCCTAAACCGCTGGTGCCCTCATTGGCCACCACATTAATCTGTAAATAATGTGGATTGAGCGATTAGGAATTTTAAGAAATGATTATAAATACTTACCGGCGCCAGGAGTCCAGCGTTGGATTTGCCCAAAGAATCGCCTTTTTGCCAGCCCAGTTTGCTAAGCATTTTAAAACCCTTGTTGGAGCTGCCAATCTCACTGCAAAGAAATATATTAATCAACCATTGAAGGCGCTGTTTTGCAAGCATATACTTACGTGTTTACGCAAGCCACCTCTGTCTTTTCCTTATCCGTGGTGCTGCCCACTTTGACACGTCTAGTTGCAGCGCGGTCATTGTAGTTTGAGCCCTGACCATTGCCACCGGTCTCTACAAATTCTGAAATAAGTAATATAATTGTCAAGTGTGATCTAAGTTGTATCAAACAAGGAAAACTTACTCTCATTTTCTAGACCATATTTCCGCTGTATCTTCTTTAGCTGCTCCTTATGGGATAATACAGTTGCTGTGGATGCGCCAACTGTGGCTACTACCGGCGCAGGTGTCTCTATCAACAGACCTGGTTCACACAGCCCGCAGGTACTGTTGCCCTCGTGTACATGGCACAGAAGTTTGGTCTGCCCCAAGGTGATTACACTGCCATGCACTAGGTCCATAGCATCGCTGGCCATTGGCGAACCATTGAGAATAGTGCCGTTGCGGGAGCCCAAATCGAGACACTTGTAGATTCCCAGCTTAGCCTCGTAGTTGAACTTCAAGTGGCACTTGCTCACGTTCACGTCCGGAATAATAACATCGTGGGTGCCCTCGCGACCGAGTGATCCACCTTTGTAGGTAATCAGATGCAGGCTTCCAACTTTTAAGGCATCCACATTGGTTTCCTGGACAATGATGCGCAGCGAGGGTGGATACTTCTTGGCAATGTCTACAAAAAGGAGAGGAATGAGTTTATTGAACTTAGCAAACCGCTACAAAAACGCGGATTTCCTAAACACCTTGAAAGCGACCGGCAGCCTTAAAGACCGGAACACTGCTATCCTCCGTGTCACTGTTGCTGCTGCTCCCCTCTTTGTCACTGGAGTCGGAACTCGAGTCACTGCTTTGCGACAGCTCGCCCTCCTCAGCATCCTCATCCCGGTCATCGCCGGAATCCCTGTGTCGCTTCTTCGACTTGTGGCGATGCTCCTTCTTACGCTTCTTCTTGCTGTGTTTCTTGCTCTTCTTTTTCCCCTTGGCCTTTCGCTTGGACTTCTCGGCGCGATCCTTGGCCTTTTGCTTGTCGGCCTTGATCTTTTTTAGCTGGTCGTGATCGGTGATGACGCCTCCCAGCTCATCGAACTCAACCTGCTCGTCCTCCGATTCCGGCTTTGCCGCCTCGTTCGCCTGCAACCAAGTGGAGAAAAGAAATCCGCGTTTTTATCGCTAGTTCTGGGCCTTGGCGCTTACCTAATGCATTGCTACGCATTCGGTCTATGCTGAGTTTGTGAAACCCCGCTAAAAGGCTACTATAGGCGCAGTCGCTCACAGTCTGCGCAGCGAGGAGGAGAAGAACGTTGGTTAATGTGGTCGTGTAGCTCAGGAGTCCGTAGCTAAACCAACTCACCTGCACCTGAGCCTGCGAGTGGAACTCGTACGAGTCTTTGCCATGGTCGTAGGTGTAGTAGCAGCCGGTGTTCCCATCGTAATACAACCCGTACTCCTGGGAGGAAAGGAGAAGCAGAAGTTGATTAAAACAATTCAAGTCATTGATGTAGGTTCGCCAGCGCGATAACCCCTGAAAGTCACCGCGATGCAGCCGGCGCATCGCGGAATAGAATGGAACGTCATAAAGATTGCGTCCGGTGTTTATAGCTTATTTACCGCGTTATAGTAGTAGCCCGTCTTGGGATCGTAGTACATGCCCGAGGTCGGCTCGTAGACGAAGTTGTTCAGGTTTTCGGCGTGCTTAGCTGCCTGCCGCATTTCGTCCACAAAGCTGAATGCGTCCGTCGCCGATACTGCAAATTTTGTAATGATTGTTAGACATGGTAAATAATAATTTCTGGGTAATTATTGATTAGGCTTTAAAATGTATACAAATTCGTAAACAAAATTTTAAGGGTTTAGTTATTTGGCAGAAACGAAAAACTAGAGCACCATTTTGATTATAAAAACTTTTATATTCCTAATTAAAAGTCAATAAAATTATCAATAAACAAGATATTACCATTGATTCATATCCTTATTAAAGCTTATAAAATTGTAGTTTATGGTACGTGACAATCCGCTTTCTTGCGCAATCATTTCAATTTTATTGGAAGTGGTGTCAAGGGCTGGTCGGGTTTTTTGTCAGGGGCAGTGGCGTTAGCCCATGCGACACTTTAACGCTAATCTCGGGCATTAGCGTGACGGGATGTTTGACGCACGCTTTATTACTCGACCTGAGACCCCACTAATACTCCTCAATAGATAGAGAAGTGGGTGGGTTAAGCGTATAAGATGCGCTCCTTCAAAAAGCATTATCTCTGCGATAGCTCAGGAGGTGTGGTTCGGCTTACATAGTCCAGTGACAGTTAATGACTTTTATTGTCTTTGATATGATTGCCAACAAGTGGAAAAGTGAAATATTACCTTGCCATTATTTCACGAATTTAAAGAAAGTATAGATTAAGAATCAAGTGTATACCGTTTTAAATTTCAATTCTTTAAAGTATTTTCTCTTGTTTTTAAATTTCTGACTAGTGATTCCTAAGAATATCATATATCATATAACTTAAAAATCATCCAGATTATTAAGGAACCAAATTTATGAGTACAATTTTGTAAAAACTATTATTTTTGCATGTGAACCAACTTATTAAAATGAGAATTGAGCTACTAAGGTGGTGGAATGTTAGGGGTTTCAGGCTAACTTCGATGCCCTTCTTGATTGAGTGGACAATGGTCAATAGTGACATTTTCCAACATTTAAATGGTAAACTATCGTCGATCTACAATTAATTTGTAGGGTGTCAAATCAGGAACGATTGCCAGCAATTGACGAGTAGCAGCCGGGATTTAAGCGATTAGCATATCGCGCAGTTGTAGTTTCAGATTCCGAATCTACAAATCAGCTACTTAGGTGTGTTTTCGTTTTTAATTTGCTACGCAGCGCCCAGATTGCAGAGGCAGCAGTTGTTTCTATGTCTGGCGCACTGCATCTCGTCGCCCGGTTCTTATCAGGAACCCGGTGCAGTTCCAAATCGCCGTACTCTGGCCAGGCGCCTGGTTAGTCGTTACTCATCGTTCGAGGCGGTTACAACCAAGACAGCCAAATTAGCCAAGCAAAATGCTGGACGCTGAGGTGCGAGAACTTATGCAACCCTTTGTGCTGAGTGATTACCAGGTGCAGGAGGTGTACAGTCGCTTCTGCCTGGAGGTAGCCCGTGGCCTGAAGCGTTCCACACATCCGCAGGCCAATGTGAAGTGCTTTCCTACGTACGTGCAGGATCTGCCGACGGGCGACGAAATGGGCAAGTTCCTGGCTTTGGATCTCGGCGGCACCAACTTCCGGGTGCTGCTCGTCTCGCTGAAAGGTCACCACGACGCAACAGTCAGTTCTCAGATCTACGCCGTGCCCAAGGACTTGATGGTGGGTCCGGGCGTGGAGCTATTCGATCACATCGCCGGCTGCCTGGCCAAGTTTGTGGAGAAACACGACATGAAGACCGCCTATCTGCCCTTGGGTTTTACCTTCTCCTTTCCCTGCGTGCAGCTGGGCCTCAAGGAAGGCCTCCTGGTGCGCTGGACCAAGGGCTTCGATTGTCCTGGAGTGGAGGGCGAGGATGTGGGCCGCATGCTGCACGAGGCCATTCAGCGGCGCGGGGATGCCGACATTGCCGTGGTTGCCATTCTCAATGACACAACAGGCACATTGATGTCCTGCGCCCATCGTAACGCCGACTGTCGAGTGGGCGTCATCGTGGGCACTGGCTGTAATGCCTGCTACGTCGAGGATGTGGAGAATGTTGACCTTCTACATGCGGATTTCAAGAAGACGAAACGACAGGTGATTGTGAATGCGGAGTGGGGAGCATTTGGCGAGGGCGGGCAATTGGAATTTGTGCGCACCGAGTACGATCGCGAGGTGGACGAGAAGTCCATCAACCGATCGGAGCAGCTGTTCGAGAAGATGACGGCGGGCATGTACCTTGGTAACCTGGTGCGCCTCGTTCTGTTGCGGGCCCTCGAGCGCAAGTTGATCTTCAAACAAAGCAGCCGGCGGCCGGAGTTCGCCAGCGTCCTGCAAAAGAACCAGGAGGTCTTCGAGACTCGCTATATTTCCGAGATCGAGGACGACTCGTTCCCAGAGTTTGCCAGCACCAGGAAGATTGTAAAGCAGCTGTTTGGCCTGGAAAAGGCTTCCGTGGAGGACTGCCAGACGCTGAGGTACATCTGCGAGTGTGTGGCCAAGCGAGCAGCCACCCTAGTCGCCATCGGAGTGAGTGGTCTGGTCAACAGGACCTCCAACCGTCGTGTGATAGTCGGCATGGATGGCTCCGTGTACAGGTACCACCCGAAGTTCGATTCCTACATGCGGCAAATTCTGCAGAAGCTGGTGAAAGCGGACAAGGAGTGGGACATTATGCTATCGGAGGACGGATCAGGACGTGGAGCTGCGCTGGTGGCCGCGGTGGCCAGCAAATCGAAGTAGGAACTAACTACTATGTAGCAATAATAGAAGGAATAAAGAAACTCTTGACTTACAATCGCTGGGTTTGTCTTTTTTGTCGGTGTCTTCATTATTTTCAACGGAATCCTGGTTTTTCTGGAACTCCGATTCGAAGGCTTGGATCCCTTTGTCGCAGGAACTCTTCTCCTCCTGATTTAGCTTTAGAGATAGATCAGTTAAACTGAAATGACTTTAGGTAATCCAAAAATCCGGACTCACAAAGTGAAGAAGTTTCTGTTTATAGGCCGCCAGTTTGGTGTCGTATTTCCGGATAATGCCGTGCAACTTTTCGACGTACTGCAGCAATTGTTGCTGTTCGCAGGCCTCCAAATCCTCCATACTCTTCAGTTCGATGAAATCATGATCAGCGGTAGCTTCCGCCGATTCTTCATCATCAGCCGGTAAAGACATGTTTTAAAATTAGGTATCTTTTCAATTCTGAAATTATTGATAAGAATCACAGCCCGTTTTAGGAGTTTTAGGGCACTATGAGCCTAACTGTATTTTGCAGCACTGACAGGCGGCTGTTATTCGATAGAGCTATCGATAAAATAAAAATAGTTTTAGGAAACACTGAAAAAATATATTTTTAATATATAGAAAAAGTCAACTATCTTAAAGGAACATGACATTTTAAATGTAATTAAGGAATAAATCTTAAAATATTCTTATAACCAATATTCAAATTTGATGTTGAACGCCGAACAGAAAATCATTCAGTTTCTTATCGAAAAATGTCTCATCACTAGTTTACCTCAGCTGTTCACTGCACTCGCTTTTGTTATTTAACCAGTTTCCTCTCAGAAAAGTCGAATAACAATGAATAATTGTGTGAAACTAGTGCCCATAGCACTCCGGTGTCAGCAAAGGAGCATCAGCACTTCATCCGTATTGGAGGGCAAGCGGAACTTCCGTAAATTCAATGCTTACAACAAACGAGGAACGCGCGTGGTGAAGGAGGCGCAGAAAACGATGGCCAATCCACCGGTGCCCATTCACAAGCGTGGAGTTCGCGACACGGGCATAATTGTGGACGGGCAGTACGTCGAGATACCCGAGAAGATTCCGGACATCATTGTGCCCGACCTAACTAGCTGCAAGCTAAAGCCATATGTGTCCTACAAGGCGCCGGATGTTGTCCAATCGGAGTTCACCAGCCTGGATCTGTTTAACGCCATATATTCTCAGAAAATCATCGAGGACTTCAAGGCGGGCACCCTGCAGGCAGATGGCAGTGCCAAGGAGCCCTCGGCCAATGAGCAACTGACTCCAGCGGAGGCCTTGCAGCGCGCCCGGAAGACGGGCAGCGATATATTCTAGGCATAGGTTTATTGTTTCTTAAATACAGAGTCTGAACTCAACTACTCCTGCATGTACTTTTGGCGGTAATTGTACAGCTTGCGCAGCCACTTATCTGCCTTGAGATCCGGGTCGCCAAGGAACTGTGGGGAATACAAAAGAAAGGCCATTAATAGGGACATCGGAGTACAAAGTGAACCACTCACGTTCGGATGGAATATTACATCTTCGTTTCGGACTGGAATGGCTGGCTTGTTGGGCACTGTGACCGTTTCGTTGTTCAGGTCTATGATCACCTTTTCGGAAGTATCCTTTGAATCTCGGGAGCTGAAGAAGGCGGTCGGCTTGAAGGAGTCTTCGTCTATGGTCTCCAGAGCCTTCTGCACCTTGGTGTCCAGCAGATCGATGGGTTTGACTTTGGCAGGGGCAGCTGTGGGTGTGGTCGCGGATCGGGAGTTACTCTCGGAACTGGGAGCCCTTGTGGTCCTCTGGGATACGGATCGGGATTTGTGGTCCCTGCTTCTGCTCTTGCTGTGCCTACTGCGTGAACTGCTCCTGCTGCTGGAGGAGCTTCGCGAGGAACTGCGACTGCTGCTGCGACTCCTCCGTGAATACTTCTTCGACTTCTTTGACTTTTTCTTCTTCGATTTGGAGCTCTGCCGGCTGCTCCTGGCTGGCGACTTGGAACGATGCCGCCGGTCGCGATCCCGCTCTCGATCCCTGTCTCGCTCCCGATCTCTGTCCCTTTCCCTCTCACGATCTCTGTCACGCCGGTCCCGATCCCTCATTATTTATTATTCTAATTAAAAAGTAGACGCAAATAAAAATGTAGTTTGCAAATATTGGAGATGAGCAACGTCTTAATTGTATATATGTATGTCGATTGTCTTAGTTATCGATTAATACCTACTTTGAATATAAGTACCATGGCGCGAATTTAAATTGTAATTGTAAAAATAAACGTTGAGCAAAAAATTAAGAAAAGTATTATAAAAAATATATTTTTAGTTCTATTAAATGTTTTAAGGAAATCTTATAAAACTTTGTACATATATATATATTTGGAAATAATTAAATGCAAATGGTATAGAAAAAGACAGAGACTTTTATGACTTATAAATTAATTCGCCTGGTCATGCTGATCAAGAATATATATGCTTTATATGCTCGGAAATTTTTCCTTTACTGCCTTATAAATTTCTGACCAAATTGTAATACTCTGTCAGTTTTACCACTTTTTAACTGATTTGATGTTAAATAATGTCTAGTTCAATGGAACACCTTGAGTAAAAACAGGAAGTACTAATTACTCCGAAGCTCACAGCAATTATACCTAATCATAAGCTATCAAGATTAACAATAATGATAGGAAAGCCTTATCGCCGTTGACCGCTAGAAGTTAAATCACCTAGGATCGAAAATCCCAAACGATCTATCAGTCTTGGCGAATCAACGACGTTGTAGGCAAAAATAAACACCCATAAATTATCCGTCCAAATCTAGGAATCCTTATCAAGTTCCTGGGGGGCATATAAAAGGCAAGGGCGGCCAAGTTAGTGGTCAAAGCACCTGCAGTTGTGGAATATAAAATGTGGCTGGTACAATTAGTAGCTGGTTTGTTAAGTCTGGGATTGGTTATATCCTTGCCAGCAGATGTGGGGCGAGCCAGTTCGGTGACCACTGTAAGTTTAAGGAGTTTTTTGACTGCTATATGTCCTTGCTAACCAAGATATCTTCCCTTTTTCCAGGTGTCCATCGTTAAGGGACATGGCTATGTGCTCGAGGAGCACGAGGTCCAGACCTCAGATGGTTACCTCCTGACCATGCATCGTATTCCCTACTCCAAGAACACGGGCGACGATGGAAAACGACCTGTGGTCTTTCTCATGCACGGATTGTTGTGCTCCTCCTCGGATTGGGTGCTTGCAGGACCTCACAGCGGACTGGCTTTTCTGCTATCCGAGGCTGGCTATGATGTCTGGATGGGAAATGCTAGAGGAAACACCTACTCCAAGAAGCACGCCACCAAATCCCCGCTGCTTCAGCCGTTCTGGAACTTTGAGTGGCACGATATTGGAATTTACGATCTGCCCGCAATGATGGACTTTGTCCTTTACCGCACGGGTGCGGATCAGCTAACATATGTGGGTCACTCCCAAGGTACCACCTCCTACTTCGTCCTGAACTCGATGATCCCTCGCTTCAAGAGCCGCATTAGGTCGGCCCATCTGCTGGCCCCCGTGGCTTGGATGGAGCACATGGAGAGTCCCCTGGCCACAGTGGGAGGACCTTTGTTGGGACAGCCCAATGCCTTCGTGGAGATCTTCGGCAGCGCCGAGTTCCTGCCCAATACGCAGCTGATGAACCTGTTTGGGGCTCTCATTTGCAACGACGAAGCCATTTCCCAGTTCATGTGCACCAATGTCCTGTTTTTGTTGGGCGGCTGGAACTCCCCGTATGTCAACGAAACCTTGATGCCGGAAATTATGGCCACCACGCCTGCGGGCTGTTCGGTCAATCAGATCTTCCACTACCTGCAGGAATACAACTCCGGATATTTCCGGCAGTTCGACTACGGCTCGACGCGGAACAAGAAGGAGTACAGCAGCAAGACTCCGCCAGAGTACGACGTGGAGGGCATCGAGGTGCCCACCTATCTGTACTACAGTGACAATGACTACTTCGCCAGTCTGATCGACGTGGATCGCCTCCGTTACACCATGAATCCGAGTGCCCTGAAAAGCGCATACCGTCTGCCGGAGGAAAAATTTAACCACATCGATTTCTTGTGGGGACTGAATATCAAGGAAATTCTTTATGATCGGGTTATTGATGACATTAATAATGCATAAACGTGTGCTGCAAATAAAGCCACGTGACATTGTGATAAAAAAGTTCCACTGGGTGACTACTTAATCGGGGGCTTAAGGAGCCGACAATTTGGAGTGGTCATAAATTCAAATTTAATTGGTCACTTCAATGTGACTAAGCAACGCAATTAGCTTTGTACCCAGTGCCATATTTTGGTACCTTAAATTAAAAGTTTAGTATAAGACAAATAAAATATAACATGAGATAAAAAAACTCTTCAATATTTTTTTTTTTAATTTACTCTTTTACTCCGTAAACTATAACTTGAGTATACATTTAGTGCTTCTTCCAAGGCTTTTTGATTAGACTTCTGAAAATTCTTTAAGTTACGCGCACTCATAAAGGGCTGTCATAGTTTCCAAAAACATCGATAGGTCTGTAATACTATCATAGAAAATCGATACTATTGCAATATTATTGCTCAAAATCACTAAAAAAAAAAAAGAAAATATGCACGCCATTTACAAAAGCAATAATAATAATATTTTCAGAAATATCTAAATTTTTTAATGTATTAGACCTCTTAAAATATATTTATATTCAAATAATTAGCTCATTTTTAAGACCTTTCCGATCCTTAAATTTTATTTAATACCTGAAACAATCGAACAAATTTCTTGTATATTTATTTTTATACTATCGGCATACCGACGATTGGCCAGACCCAAGCCGATAATATCGATAGTGTCATCGATGATTGTGCACTCTGGCAGGTACATCCACGCAAAAAAAGCTAATTCGAGCGAAGAAAAAATTCTTTCACCGCTAAATTGATTTAAAATAACGCCTTCGCTGGCCCAGTGGTCGGGTAATTAGTTAGCCCCAAGATGACGCGCGTAACGAGAAGTGAAATCTCGCTGGACATGGAGTTCTGGGTGGAGGAACTGTCGCCGGCACAGTTGGCGTACTACGAGAAGATCACCAACGAGCACAATGCGGTTAAGGGAGCGCTCAAGAACGCGGTGAGCGCCAACGAGGGCAAGGAACTCTTCAGCGGCCAGGTGTTCCAGGCATACTCCTTCAAAGGCAAGGTGCTGCAGGAGCTCAAGGAGGCCACGCTTCCCAAAAAGCCGCCCAAGGCGGCGGATCCCCCTCTTGCGCCTGTTACCCCAGTGACTGGCACTGGACGGGGGCGTGGCCGACCACCGCGCCAGCCCTCTAACATCGCCTACCTGGAGTCGTCTGACGAGGGCGACGACGATGTCCCGCTGGCCAAGCGATTGGCCCTGTCGGTGGGCAAAAAAGCCGTGGCCGTGGCCAATGCATCCTCCACATCTTCTCCGAAACTGGGCAAGAAGGCAGTCTCTGCGGGCAGTTCCTCTGGCAAATCTTCACCGCTCCCCAAGAGCAGCGGAAAAATGCCCAAGGAACCCAAGCCTGACATAGAGTCGCCGCCCAAGAACTACCGCCCCGCCGAGGTCAACTCAGTGGGTGGCCTGGTCGTTGGTAGCACTGATGAAAGCAAGGACAGCAAGGACGGCAAGGAGAGCAAGGACAACAAAATGCAGGGCAAGACATACCCGTCACTTGTTGTGCTTGCCAAGCCGTTCCTCAAGATCAAGGACATGGCTGCAACACGTAGCAAGCTGGACTCAAAGGTCAAACTGGTGCTCATGCTGACGCCCAATAAGTTCTGCGAGTGGCTGCTCCAGGAGGGACTCCTCCGCGCCCAACAACATTGCATCAATCATCGAAACAACGAGCTGAAGTTAGGTGAGTCGTTTAGGACCTCTTATTACCATTAAACTTTATACTAATTGATTATTTTTTCATATAGGCATATATTCGGATGTGACCAAATTCCCGTATACCGGTGGCTATGTCTGGATCAGCGAATGCTGCCCCTACCGTTTCGTGTCGGTATTCAATAATTCAATTTTTGAAGGAGCCCAGCACCCGCCCACATTCCTGCTGAAACTGATATATCATTGGGCCTGCCAGACCAGCATACAGAATGTGGTGCAGTGGGTCAAGGTAGACAGTGTTTACATCAAGGGAATCTACACCTGGCTAAGAGCCATTTGCACCTTGGCAGTGCATCAAAAGTGCAAGAAGTTAGGCGGCCCTGGCAAGTTTGTAGAGGTAACAATTAGTTGGTAATATAAAAGAGTCTTTAATCACAGTCTTCACTTTCTAAATAAAGGTTGGCGTCATTTCCCTGGGCACCACATCGCAAGACGGATCGCAGCGCCAGGTTAAGGTGGAGGTTCTTGGCGTCTATGACTACGCGGAGAAATCCATTCGACTGCGTGCCGTGGAGCCCATCACCGATGGCGATCGCAACTACAAGAAGCGATTCCAGGCTATTCTGGAGCCACTTTCGCGCTGGGTGCACAAGGACAGCACCATTTGCATTGATTTGACCGTGGACAAGATCACCCTGTTCAGCATGGGATTCAAAAATATCGTCCAGGCAGCCGCCACTGACAACACAGCCAAGCACAATAACTCTGCTGTGATGGAGTACTTGCGCCGGATTGTGCCGCGCATGTTCCAGAACACACTATCGCTGCTCTCGCGACAGATGATCCAGCAATTCCTTGACGAGCTAGTCTGGCGGGAATCATTTGGCACCTATGCCCTGCAGGCATTCAACAACATTATTATACATATCGCCGAGCAGACGAGGGTCACCACCAATGAGACCATTACCCAGCGTCTGTATCAGGTAAGCAGAAAAAGACAGGCTGGCCAACAATCACTCAATACCTTTTCCGTTTAGGTGGCCACCAATCCGTTCAAGGACTGGAGTGTTTTGCCCGCCAACTACAAGGAGACCCCGGCCAATGCGGCTCCCAAGCGCCTGAAGAAACGTTAGTAGTTTCGTACTTTTCTACCCAGTTTTAATTAAGGCCGTGACTAGAATAATGCGTATTGATAATCTGTTAAGCAAGTGCCTGCGTTTCTCACTCCAAAGTGAAATGTTTTCGTTCTGTTTGATCATTTCGGTTAAGCCAAGTGCTGCGCTCAGGTCCAAGCTATTATCCTCTATTTGTGCTATGTGAATTTTGAATTTATATAATCATTGGGAGTGGAGTGTAATATTGTTATACTCAATATAAAATTTAAGTTTAACAGTTTGGCATCTTTCGTGTTAACTTATTTTAAAGCACACTCTTAAGAAAACGACCAATAAACTTGCAACAAATTTAAGAACTATCTTTTTATTTGATTTCCTTTTTCATTTGGAGTGATAAAACGCAAAATTACATGTAATATTTAATTTGATTGGAATAAGATTCCACATCAAAAATGGACGATAGACTGTTTTATAATAATTAAGTTATGCTATTTGGTTAAGTTAAGTAAGACTTCATTGTAAATCGGTATATTGTATGTTTTTAGCCATCAACGATGCCGACTACGTTGCCTCTACAAAAATTCCAAAGAAGGAGAAGGATATTATACCCACTGGAGCCAAGCGTGGCCGTCCACCAAATGCGCTGAGCACTCCGCCACCGCAAATGCCAGTTAAGAAGGGTCCAGGACGTCCTCCGGGCAGTACCAATCAGCCAAAAGGTGACAAAGCAACGACATCCAAGTTTTCTGGTCCTGCTTCAATATCTAAAGGTCTGGCAAAATCATTTGCAGCCAAAGCACTTGCGGCAAAAACACCAGGTAAAAAATCAAAGGAGAAGGAAGAAAGCATCCCGGTGGTTATTAAGAAGGAAGTGGACGATCTTAAGGGCCTAGAGGAACTGTACTACGGCATTAGCGATGGCACGGACGAGTACTATGAGATGTTTCCATACAGCACACCCCGAACCGCCCACAACAATCTGGCCAAGACGGTGGAATGTCCGATCTGCCTAAATGGCGACTCCTTTGATTCCAACGAGAAGCTGCAGACGCACTTGGTGTCGCATATTTCGCCCGAAGGTAAGCAGCATCAGTTCCAGTGTCTTTTCTGCCTGGAGAAGCACCCCACGGAGTCAGTTTTGGCCAAGCACAACCAGATCATGCATCCAACCGAGACAAAGACAGAGGGCTCGCCCTCCTACTATTGCCTAATCTGTCAGCAGCGTCACAATTCCCTACACCTTCTGACTGCCCATCTGCAAAAGGCGCACAGCACGCTGGAGCTGCCATATTGGTGCCACTCCTGCGGTTATCGTTCATCCTCACACCGCGATCTGGTCAGGCATTTCTACGACGACCACAAGCACCAGAACTTCCTGCAGTGTCCCTACTGCTTGGATGTGAGTACCTTAAATTGTAGTTGATTGTGTAAGACTTTATAAGAGTGAGTACCTTCTTTCAGATATTCTACTTCTCGAAACGCGGCGTTGTTAACCAGCTGCGCATTGAACACTACTTCCTGCATTTAGACGAGCACATCAACAAGCGGGATCCCTCGCTGCGCTGTCAAAAGTGCTCGCTTACCTTCCTCGAAAAGGGCGATCTTAAGCAGCACGCCGTGCAGCATCATGTCAGCATGATCAAGACCAACAAACCGGTGCGACTCTTGCTCAACAACTCACTGTTGATTCCGCCTCCAAAGATTCGCACACACCACCGAGAGCAGCCGCCGTTCTCCACGTACAAGCGCCCAGTATTCTTTGCTTTCCTGGAGGGCAAGACTTGTGCCGAGTGCAACACTGATTACGCAAGCGAAGAGACACATTACACGTGAGTAAAGAAATCTTTAAACCATTTATTTATTAGCTAAGTTAAGCAAAATGTGCCAGCGCTCGCAAGAGAAAACCAAAGCAGATAATATCCAACCGAATCCCAAAACACACCAGCCCAATCGCAAAGTGTTCAGATCGATAGCTTGAAAACCCAAAACATTGTCTAGAAACCTCACGTATCCAGCCAGCATTGCATCGTTGAAGTCCGAGATCAGCCAATGATGCAGCAGTCCCGTATCCTGAATCATCATTATGAACATGTTGAGGGTCGACTCAAAGTGGCTGTCAATGCGCATGGGATAACCAATTTGTGGGGATCCCAAGCATGCGGGTGAAAACCGAAATATCGGTTTAAATGCATACTGTTGTTGCATAGCGAAAAATTCCCAGCGTTCTTCGGTGAATGGATAGGCGTAGCTGCGATTAAAACTGAGAAGGGCGGATACCTGCTCACTGGCGTTAACTGCCACCAACAGAGGAATCACTTTGTCCACTAATCTTGGCTCCACATGGCGTAAAATAGTTTTAACTTCGTAGTCCTTGACCAGAACCCTTTGCTGCTGCTGGACAAGTTGATCGATGTTATTGACTTGCTCCCCCACTACCAAGGCGGTAAAAAAGCTGTCCAACTCAATGTTGTACCAACTTGTAGTAATGAATCCCAGGATAGTTAGTTGTATAAAAACGACGCAGTGGCGCCATGTTGGTCTGTACATTGTTATGGGTGAGCTTATGTAAATAATTTTGCTTACGGCATCCAGAAAACTCAAACCCAAGCGCTGAGCCCAGCTGCTAACACTCGGAGTCAGCCAATAGAGAATACCACTTATGTATATCACTCCGAAAAACAGAATATACCAGCTGTTCAGATGGAATGGTCGCAGTAGATACATGTGTCGAGGAATCTCGTTTCGAACTGGCACAATTAAACAAGTTTGGTATATGAGTAGCGGATAACTCTTGACGGTGTTGACCAGGGTGCTAACGTAAGGGTGCAGGGAGATTTCCAATTTTCCGTCTATTATCATCTGTATAATCCGGCTTATATTCGCACTAGTTGTAGGGCCAAGATCTTCATCGGGGTTAGTCAAGTGTAGCGAGGCGTTATGATGATGCAAATACTCTACAAAGGCACGATATGCATATCCTCGCATCTGCTTTCGCTTTGTTAATGGATCTTGAACTTGAAACACTCTTGGAATATCATTCTCCGCTGGAGTTGACACCACATATCCCTGGAAATTCGTGGTTGCAGGGGGAAAGAGCGGATTCGAATTAATGTTGAGCTTAAAGAATCGCACTGCCGGATATGGAGTGTAGGAGTAAATTTGATCCCTATGCAGGACAATAACTTTGAGGAATTGATAGTGGAACAGTGTTTTGAATATGGAGTAAATATCATTTTGGGAATCACTTTGGAAGGTCAGCAAGACAATCAAACGACTTCGTCTCAATTTTCTCAGACTACTGTCCAGTGTAAACCATCCAATGTCCTGTTTTCCATTACAAAAGAACAAACTGATGGCATTGTTTTCAGTGAGATTAAAATGGCCAAGAGGCCTTAGCTTTTCAGGTTGTGAAAATGAATCCGTTGCTACGGTAGTAACTCCCATTGTTTGATGCAGCCAAATGATCAGACCATTGAGATCATCCCTTTTCGTACTGCCTTCCACGAAGATTGCTGTATTTGTCCACTGTTCTCGAGAAGATATGACTTCTAATACTGATTTTAGCATAGTCACATTGTAGCCAGCTCCTAGCTGTACGAATGCAAACAGGAACAGAGTCGTAAGTACTTTGCACATGGTGTTTGATTCGACTGTGACAGGTGAGAACCCCAGGAAGACGTTTATAAGCTAGAAATTAATTAATTTAATGCAGTTTAATGGATCCTGATTGGTCTTATCGCGGAAGTTCGACAGAATTAAGTGAGGTAATAAGTTTTAGTTAATTTGTTGGGGGTGTGAGCACATTATGTATGTAACCGCTCATCAAAAATGTTCTTTTCTTTTATATTTCAGCGGCTGGCTGCACTGCGTTAAGTGCAATTACCAGACCTGTTGTGAGCGAGCTCAATTCCGTCATGGCGTTGATTGCAATGGAAACTTTGTGGACGCCATGGAGGTGAATATGCCGCAGGAGATGCACTGCATTTGCGGTTTTGCCACCGGCAATGGCAACAAGATGGCTCAACACTTGGCCAACTGTTCACTTAGCACCTGCTATCCCAGTTTGGAGGCGGCCAATGAGAATGCCGTTAAACGCAATATGCTGGACATGTTGGGTTTGGTGCGACGCGATGGCGAAACCTCGGGCGAAGGTGCAGAAATTGGCGATGCTGCCGAAGATGTCCCCGACCACAACTCCGATATATTGCCGCCGCCGGAAGATCAGCAGTTGCAGCAGCATCATCAGGAAGTAGAGCACCAGCAACAGATGCAGGAGCCGGATCAGCAGGTTGAGCCCCAAGCGGAGCTTCAACAGGAGTACTTGTCGGCACCAGTGGAGCATGAGCCCGTGCAGAATCTTCCGGTTCATCAGAGCATGCCCGTGCAGCAGCCCGGTCCAATACAATTCGGCGAAATGGAGGCTGCCCCCGTCATGCTGGATCCCCAGCAGCAGGTCCAGGCCACTCCGGATTACGCCCAAGTCTCGGTGGTGCAACAGCACCAGCAGCAGCAACCCTATGGCTTGAGCAACTACGGCCAGAGCTCTTTGGCCACGGATATTGACATGCCGTTGATTGGCGAGCTGTCCGAGCCAAATGCTCCGCCCACGCCACAGTTTCTGGGCGAGGTCCACACACCAATGTTTGATGCAGTGGCCGCCGCCGAGCAGCAGCACTATCACGCCCAGCACCATCATCACCCTCAATGATACAAGCCACATGGAAAGTTAAAATCACGCGACTACACCCTCCACTGGCAGAACTACTAGTTGGAGTTCATCCCAAACATTCTGATCGCACATCGGCCATATCCCGGATTTAATATAGCAACTGAAATCAACACGGCAATATCTAAACACGAACAATACAATATGAAGGCAGTTAAAATTGTATAGGATCTTTTTAAGCAATGAAAAATAAGCACTTTTGACATTAACTAACATCTTGAATGAAATCTCAATTGCACAAAGGTCGATTATACCGGATTTACGCATTTCCGCAAGAAATATCCATTTATCTCGGTGTAACCATTCCTCTCCAATGGGATCTTTATCTTTACATTTTTAATATCTTTAATATATTATAAATCATTTGGATATTAAAAACTAATCATTTGTAAATGACGCAAATACATTGTAATTTTAATAAATCTACTTGTCCTTAAATTTGGCTTTTAATTAATGAGTTTGAAATTCCAAGTAATAATTGGTCTTTTAATTAAGATCAAGATGTATACATTGGTAATTACATTAACTGGTCAAATTAATATACAAAGATTAATACTCATTTTATGGCATTTATTCTTAATCCATTTGCAGTAATTGGTATATATAAAATTGTTGGAATAGTTAAATTACCATTAGATAAGGAATTTAATGAGGTTATTATAATGTGAATTAGATAAATTAGTGACGATGGCAAATCCTCCAGCGTTCGCACAGGAAAACCATAGCGGACAATAGCCATCCACAGGCAAGGACTGCCCACCCCAGACGCAAATAATCGATATCCAGGGAATGGAACCCAAGCTTGTTGTCCAGAAGTCTAACGTAACCAGCGCGCATTGCATCGTTGAAATCGGATACGAACCAATGTTGCAGCAATCCTGTCGCCTGGATTCTCATGATGAATATGTTAAGGGACCACTGCAGATGGCAGTCCCGTCGCATCGGATAACCTATTATTGGGGATCCTAGGCATGCGGATGAGAACCTGAAGATAGGTTTGAAGGCGTATTGTTGCTGCAGCGAGAAAAACTCCCAGCGTTCCAGGGTGAAAGGATAGGCGTAGCTGCGATTGAATGCCAAAAGAGCGGATACCTGCTCACTGGCATTCACGCCCACTAAAAGTGGGGCTGTTCCATTGACCAAATGCGGTTTCACATGGCGCAGGATAGTGTTGACCTCGTAATACTTCACCAGTACTTTTTGCTGTTGCTGAATGAGCTGTTCCATGCTGTCCACCTGCTCACCCATTACCAGAGTGGTGAAGAAGCTGGCTAACTGAATGCTGTACAGGTTGGTAACCACAAATCCCAGAATAGCCAGCTTAAAAGAAACCAAAAAGTACCTCAGGGATGGGTTGTAAACCCTTGAAGAGGAGCATATATATATTATTCGGCTGATGCTTTCCAGAAAGTTTAAGCTAATCCGTTGATCCCAGCTGCAATGTTCCGATCCAGGCTGAATCCAGTATAGTACTCCGCTGATATAGATAACAGAGCCGAGCAGAATTACCCAGCTCCACTGGTTGAGAGGCAGCAGAAGATACATGTGGCGGGCTATCTCGTTCCTTACTGGAACTATTAGGCAATTGGTGGCCACCAGCAATGGATAGCTATGGTCTCCTTTATTCTCCGGCACGTCCACATATGGATGCAAGGAGATCTCCAATTGGCCATCCCATATCTGCTGTATTATTTTTCCCATATTCACACTGCTGGTGGTGGAATGATCCTGGTGGGGATTACTCACGTGCAACGATGCATTGTGCCGAGCAAGATACTCCACAAATGTGCGATATCCAAATCCTCTAATTTGCTTGTATCCAGTTTTCTGATCCCGCACAAAAAACACTCGCGGAATATCATTCTCCACTGGGGTGGACACCACATACCCCTGAAAATCCTGAGTACTTGGAGGGAATAGCGGATCTGAGTTAAGGTCCAGCTTATAGAAACTTACCACCGGATATGGAGTGTATGAGTATATCTGGTCCTGGTGCAGCACAAGAACGTTAAGGAACTGAAAATGCCACAGGGTCTTAAATACATCCTTTATGGCATTGTAAGAATCATTTCGGTTGGTGGGCAAAACGACAATCAGTCGAATATGACGCAATTTTCGAAGACCCCTGTCCAGATTAAACCAAATCAACTCCTCAGTGCTGTGGCAAAAGAGCAAACTAACCGAATTGTCAGCATTTATGTTGTAGTGACCCAGAGGATACTCGTTTTGGGCTGGTCCAGATGTATCCACCGTGTGATAAGTTACTTTCATCGTATGTTGCAGCCAAATGATAAGACTATTCAGCTCATCCGCATTCGTATTGCTCCCTATAAAGATGGGGGTGTTTTTCCAATGCTCCCGTCTGCTTATTATTGTCAAGACAGATTTCACGAAAGTTATGTTGTGACCTCCTTGGATGAGTTGCAACTGGACACGAGTGGAAATAAGCACCAGGAGAACCAGAACTGTGCGCATTGTGGTTGATTTTGCTATGAGTTTTCGATGTCCTTGCATCAGACTTATAAGGAAGGCTATAATTGAAATGATTAAATATAATCACGGTTGATTGGCCTTATCAATGATCAGAAAAGAGGGAAAATTACAGTGTGCTACATTTTTAGTGTTTTTGAGTCTAACCGTTATTTTTATTTCGGGTTCTAAAAGTACGCATCGGAAATAGTTGAAAGTATTAACTTAAGACCCATTTGTGTTTGAATTTAAAACATATTTTAAATTTAAATTCAAAGTACATTTTTGCTATATTTTAAAGAACAATTGAACTTTTAATTTCATGTCTTCTGAAATATTGTGGAAAAGAACGTAACTTTTTATGAGAAGTGTATACTGTGTATCAAAATTGGTTGTAATTATTATATATATATAATCTGCATTTCAGTTATTTTTACCTTTTTATTCTCTGTTTTGCATACTTACAAAAATGTTGAAGACATGACATTGAATTTTAGATCGGCTTGAGAGATATAGCCGTTACTAATCTAATTTTATCCACAACATCCAAACGCGAGCTGAGTCAGAGAAAACACAAATGGTTTTTTCCGATGTAAAGTTCTTGAATTAAATCGCAGCAATAATTATGGGGATAATTAATTTTATTTTCTTAATTATTTATTTGGAGGTGAGCATTGATTTATTGCACGTCGGGTGGACAAAAAAGAATAAACATATTTAAAGTTTTGCTAAAAACGTGTGGGAATATACAAAACACGTGAAAATAAATTAAAATTACGACTAAACAAGGAAACATCATTGTACGAAATCTTGAAATTGTTAAAAGTCCACAACCTTTACATAAGAATATTTGTTTAGGGGTATCGCAAGAAAAAGTCAACCATTAATACTTTTGAAACAAAATGGTATAAACTTCCTTGGAAAGATTTTTGAAGTTATGGAATCAAGAACCCCAAGAATTATAATTTCTGTTGTTGTCGTTGCTTAGATTGCAGTAGAGCAGACAAAACCAGAGCGGTATCCAACTCTTGTTGATTTCCAGGTTCATTGTCTAGAGATATTTCAGCAGCACGTTCGTGGAATCTGGCCAAGACACGGGCTCGATAGTCTAAAGGAAATTATGCAAATTAAATTTTGAAATAGGTAATATTTATACGAATGTTAAAACTCACCCACACTGCTCGCCAGGGGATTGCCAGTTAGCCGAAGAGTTTCTAGCAGTGGAAGATTTGCGACAAAATCGACTTCGTCGAGCTCTTCGATCTGATTGGAGCTCAGATCCAGGTTTACCAGTGAAAGCAACTTCCGCAGGCCACTCAGAGTCTTGATTTTATTCTGCGCCAGCTTTAAAGTGACAAGATTTCCCATCGTCAGGTGCCAGTCCACGCACTCTGCTATGAGATTTCCTGACAACGAAAGCAGCTGAAGATGGGGAAGCTCGGCTAAATTTTGGACGGTCCGTATTCGATTTTGCTCGAGGATCAGGCGCTTTAGTTTCGGAGCTGTTCTTACACTGCTATCGATTTGGGTTAGCAGATTGCCTGTCAGATCCAGTTCGGTAATTTCTTGCCAGGCATCCGCACTGACCAAGACACTACCATTCGAAGTGGAGGAACCGGAACCGGAGGAGGATGCAATGATTGCCTCTGGCAAAAGGCTTGGCACATCACAGTTCTTGTGGAGATTGTCGCAGAGCAGCACTTGGTTTATACTCTGTATGGTTGTGTTATGGACACAGATTGTCTGGAGAGTTGGCTTGAGAAGCTCGATATCCACAATGTTTTCCGTGGACAAGGCCGAGAACTTTAGCGTCTTGAGATTGCGAAAGGCATTTAGATTAAAGTTTAGTCTATTTGGAATGATATTGCTTCGTCCGATGGGCACATCCACGGTATTGTAGTCCTGGGCATAGCTGGCGTTGTCCTTTACCGGAGTCACCACCAAAGCCACAAGCTGTGTGCAAAAGTCCAGGACGTGCGAGAAGTCAAATTTGCCACCACGATCCAGACTCGGCGGACAAGGAAGACTTAGCCGCTCACTTATAGCAAAGACCTGTGGAAGGGGAGTAAAAAGAAAAACAGTAAGTGGATATTTTAAAATTTATTTTATGCTTCCATTGCATTCTTGTCCTCAACAGTTTTCGTGTTCTTTAAAGGATACAGTTCACTCTCTTCGGTTGCTAAGAATTTTCCCATCAGTTTATAGAGCAAAGCTATTCCCAGATACTTTCGCTCCTTATTTGATAAACTACTTCGAGCTTGACCGCAGTAAACACCCAACCGCCGGTTGGTCAAGTGATTCATACTGAGAGCATCGATAATAGAAGCCTCACGAGTTTGCGCATCTTGTGACGAGATGCCTCGGAATGTCTGTAGTAATAAGACCCCACGTTTGGCCCTCCAAATCGACACTATTAAGGCTAATTTGGGGTCCTTGACTAACGTAAAGCTGTTTACTTCATCCATCGATTTCTGGGCTCTTTTAAGATGAACATAAGGGCGAGTGGCCTTGCCTTTTCCTACGTAGAAAATGGCTCGAAGGAAAGTGTACCAAACATCGATTTTATGAAGATTTCTTGCCCGTTCCCTCAGATTATTGGTAACCCGTGGATCCAGCAACAAATAGTTGAAGTAATGTCGATTTATACAGTCATTCTCCTGATACCATTTACTATGCTGTTTCACATACTTGTAGAGGTACTTGATATTTTCAAAATTTATCTCTGAATTAATAGTCCTTTCCAGCTCTGCAGAGAAACTAGTGTGGTGTTTGTGAAGCGTACCCAGGGAATAGCTTATGCCTCTACCTTTGACCAGGTGGCTGAAGATATTGCTAAGCTGCGATTGGCTAGCTTGGATCAAACTAAATACTAATAATTTTGACATATTTCAGTGTAAGCGAAGGAAACAGCTAAACATTAAATTCAAAGGTAATAACTTACCTCCAGGGCTGAAAGGTTGTACTCCTTCTTGGAGCTGAGCAGTGCATCTCCACTCTCGTTGAAGAGTTTAGCTAGGTCTTGCAGCAGGTAAATGATGTCGTACTTGTTAAAATCCAGGAACTCGGCCAGAGCCCGGGGAAGTTCCGTGCGGAAGTAGATGAGCAGCTCCTGGAGATATGTTTCCAGCTGTTCCCTCCGCTGTTCCAGAAAAGCGGGCTGTCTATTTCCGACAAGCTGAAAATAGGGTATTAATCATACAGATTGAGTAACTTCATTGGGGGCGTATGTATGTACCTTCTTCGGCGGCAGCAGCTTCTTGCTGATAGATATCTCGCCCACCAGCTTCTCGTGGAGCTGGGCAAAATCTCTGTAGCGCCGCTCCACCAGCCACTCCACCTTTCCCACCCGTAACTTTATGTCGTAGTAGGTCACCCCGCCGCTGGAGTTTTCATTGGTGAATTTCGGAACCGTCACCGTCGTGTCCTCGTGCTGGCGATAATAGCAAGCCATCGCTGTCCTTTCCGCTTCCCTGAGATATTTTCAAGCATCCGGGTACGCATCCAGCAGGTAATCATTTGATAAACATTGTCCAATCAGCCAGCTCGTCCACCAGTGCTGTCGATTTTTGCAGCCAAAATAGTGTAGCTAAAAAAAGATAGCTAAATAACAAAACTTGCATTTCTACTTAAAAATTTCTAACGCTATTATGTGTTATTAAAACAAGTTACAAGTATTTAAAATGCTGGATTAATACAAAAGAGAGTATTTAGATTACGTTTTATGCTATACAATTAGAAACGTAAGCTCTAGCACTAAAAAAAAGTTAAAGTCGCAGCGCTGCCCTTCGCTTTAAAAAATACCAAATAGTATTTTTTAGGTTTACATACTAAGTCCTCCCTCGAATGCTATCGAAATATCGATTGTATGGCATTCGGCTTTTTTGTTTATATTTGCTTGCTGGCATTTTCAGTTCTAAGAACAATTGTTTTAAACGTTTATTAGTTTAACTAAGCAATGCCAGTGACTAGGCAATCCGAAAAGTAGTTTACATATCCGTGTTGAAGAGAGACGACCTCTAAAATGGCCTTCCTTGGCGACTGTGTGATCGTATTTGTGTCGCAGGCAAGTGGGAGTCTCAATTTGGATATGTGAATTAGAGTAACTTCCATTTTACCCAATTGCAGATGGTATTCTTCGCCGGCGGCTGGTTGTTTTTCAACAAGGAACTCTTCAAGCACTATGAGATTCGACACATATCCGTTCAGTTGATCTTTTCATCCACATTCGCATTATCCATAACCATGTTCGAGTTGATCATATTCGAAATCATCGACGTCCTGGAGTCCAGTTCGCGGTACTTCCATTGGCGACTGGGTCTTACATTGCTGCTGTTTATGACGACGGCTGTGATACCTATTTACATTTGCTACTCTGTGATACACAGCATTTCGATCTGTAAGTATACCATTTTATTATGAAAAAGGCAAGTAACTATATCCCGTCTTCTTAGTTTCCGATAGATGGGTCAGAATTCTGACCACATTCTGTTGGTTCGTCTTTCTTTACGGACTTTGGCGGATTGGGGAGCCATTTCCCTTGCTAAGCGCCTCCCATGGCATCTTTACGATCGAACAGGGCGTTTCCCGGATAAGTGTGATTGGGGTCACCGTAATGGCCATTCTCTCTGGCTTCGGTGCCGTTAACTATCCATACACAAGCATGGCCTATTTCATCAAGTAATCGAATTGCTATAAAACTTCCTCTTATCTCAATGTGACATGCACTTACTTTCCTTTTTTGGCAGGCCAGTGTCTAAGAATGACATCATCTGCTTCGAGCGCCGCCTGGCTCTGACGGTAGACATGCTGACGGCCAAGAAGCGGAGGATTTCCCTGGCTGTCTATAATCACAACAAACTGCACCCAGCAAAACCCAGAATTTGGGATATGCTTACCTCCGCAGTTCAACGCAACACAAGCAATGGCGAAGGTTGACATAGGTGCCATTCTTGAGTATTTATTTTTATTCAATATTTTTTAAATTTTCAGACATCAATCAGTTAAAACAAGAAGTTTACGGTTTGGAGGAGTTGTTACGCTCTGTTTTCTTGGAACTAAGTTCTTTAAAAAACATGGAAGAACGCCAAAGATGGTCGCAAACATTGAAGGGAAAATACTTCAATGTGCTGGGCCACTTTTTTAGTGTTTATTGTGTCTATAAGATATTTATGGTAGGCCGCATACCTAGATAACAAAATTATTATTAATTTCTATTGTTAATAGTGTTGCATCAACATCATCTTCGATAGAGTTGGCCGCAAGGATCCAGTGACACGTGGCCTAGAGATTGCCATACATTGGTGCGGTTTTGACATAGACTTTGCCTTTTGGAATCAGCATATATCATTTTTGCTCGTTGGCTGCATTGTGGTCACATCCATAAGAGGGTTGCTGCTGACGCTCACGAAGGTGTGTTAACTTTTTAAATTTTGTTTTTACTTTTCCTGAGCTAATTTTAATATTTTACAGTTCTTCTACCGCATTTCATCGAGCAAGTCGAGCAACATTATCGTGCTGATCTTGGGTCAGATAATGGGAATGTACTTTTGTTCCTCTGTGCTGCTCATGCGCATGAACATGCCAGCCGAGTACAGGGTGATCATTACCGAGGTTCTGGGAAATCTGCACTTCAACTTCTATCATCGTTGGTTCGACGTCATATTCCTGGTCAGCGCATTGACCACCATCATTGTTCTTTATTTGTCACGCAAGCCAGTTCGCGTGGACGATTCCGATCTGCACTGATTAGCTTAAACGCTTGAGGGCCCTCGGCTCATCTGATAGGATAAGCAGAATTGATTTAGAACCAGTTAGCCTAATTATTGCAAGCTTTAAGTTATGTAAATCCGTGTATATACCAGTGTGTATGTATGTAATTAATGCAGAATAGGGTATCTATCTGTATATCGATGCACAAAAATCAAAGTTACATTTGTTTGTATAAGTAATAAATAATGCAACGAACTGTTTAACTCTAAAAACTAACTATGATATTTTCCCACCTAAAAATAATAGGTATTTGTTCGCAGCTTCAGCATCCTGGTTTAAAGCTTTCGAGAAGCTTTTTAGCTGTTTAATTTAGGTCTTTGGGTTACCAGTTGACTGCCGTGGTTATTTTGTTCGCTCAATTTTGAGTGAGTCACGTTTTAACATTGGAGCAGTTAAAATTACTACTGTATTTCATTCCCAATGTTCCCTTGTCTAAATTTAGTGCTCTGTAGCTTCATGAGTGAAACTGTAACGAATTGTTGGGTAACTTGGTGCGGGTTTGTTTAGAGAGGGAAGTTCTAATGGGCTAGTTTAGGTCGGGTAGAAAATTTGTGTACAACAAATAATAAATGTAAATATTTATTCTTTTAAAATAATATTTATCTCTCCGACGTTTACTTACATTTTGCCAATTTTGCCCTGCAAATGCTCCCTATGAGATTTGACCTAGCTCGTGAAGAAGTCCTTCGTTTCAGTATATGTACCTTCCAAACACCTGAGGCCTCTCTAAAAGGAATTTCTCCTACACTCAATTCCATTGCCCATTGCCCGAGGCCTTTGGAGGACAGAAAAATTACAACATAAAATTGCAATTGCAATTAAAGATGGGCAACTTTTTAAAAGTCCCGAAAAACGCGATGCTACGGGACAGAAAATAAAAATTGCCAACTGTTCCCGGTCCCAAGCCGGCAGATAAGGATATAACCATGTGCGCACTTTGCTGGCTAAAAATGCCATTAAAATGTTGCGGCTGCCGCAGATCCAGCCGAGCGAAAAGCATTCCGAGTGTCTAGATGAATAAATCATGAAATAAAAATGATTGAAGGGTTCCCACGGGGCGACAATGTGAGGTGGGGGGAGGAAAAAAAGGCAGAAGGTTGCGAACCCAAAAACTGCAGTCTGAAGCGCAATATATGACTGTGAATCAATCAGATGGAAACCCGATGAATTCGTAACTAAGCACGGAGGAGAGACAACGCTTTGCCTAATTAGACAGAAAATGCTTTGGAAAATGGGGCACTGCTTTCTCCCTTTTGCGTGTTTACGTTTAACCTTATCGATTTCATCGATTAGTGATTGATAATGTGTGCTGGCCTGCTTAGCTTGCTCTGCTTGGGCCGACTTCATGGTCATTATGCAAATTTGCCAAGCAATTGATTAGAATTTCATTTACATTACGCATACGCCCCGTATGCCGAGGCTGCCATAATTAACGCTGCATGCCCCATGCACGGTGGGCTAATTAGCATAAATTCAATTAGTTTCCTTGTTTGCACCTTCGGTTGTCTCCGGAGTTTTCCCCACACTACCTTTGTGTACTATAAGTATATACTTACCTGATCTTATTGACGGAAAGCATATAGCTTGGCTTAAGGCTTGAGCGGTTTGTTGTTGCGCAAACAAAATCCCCTATTTCTCTACCCCTTTCTTCCTATCTTCTTGATAGCCCTATGCATATTTAGCATATTTTCTACTTGACATTTGACCTTTTGTCTTGCATTGGACCAGATTCGCGAAGCCTGACTTTCGACTAAGGTAACAACTGGCGTTTGTGACTGCGGTTATCTGTTTGAGTCTCGCCTCGGGACATGAGAAAGACATTAGCATAAGCAGGCGGCATTTGTTCAGATTGCCGACGAATTTGTGACAAGTTATGCAATAGGTCTTCAGTTAGATTTACATACGATTCCCTGTGAGATAAATGTGCCTGGGATAATAGCACGTGGGGGACTTAGTTGAAAATAAAGATTTTTGTCCTTAAATCAGGTAAGAAGATAAATGTTTTGCTAAAAAAAAAATGGCAGTAAAACTTTTCTTTCGGAATGCCAAAACATTTAGGCTCTTTAACAGTTTATGCAGGCTTAAAGAATATTTTGAAAACAACAAAATTTTATTAAAGGATAAAAACTCTTATTAAAATTAAAAACGGTCTTCGTTGTGTCTTTTCATTTACCTTATTAATATTAAACAGGTTCAATAAGAAAAACTATAAAACCTTTTATGTAGGTACATTATTTTGTGGTTGTTAAGTTAATGGTTAAATATAAAGAGAAATCGTAATGATTTGTCGATATTACATTAGCTTGATCAGATTTTTTTCTCCATCCGCAGCCAACTGGATCTGGCTTAATGACCACCGTTTGCCATCCGTTAACCTTTTGCTTTGGCTTTAGCTCCATTTAACCTCGTCGATTGGCTGCGCTCGAGAGTTCCCACCTAGCAACCAACCAACTAATTAGGACCCATCTCCGTCGACGAGCTGAGCGACTCATTAGTGGACGGCTCCACATAATTAAAGCTACAATTCCGGCGAAACCAAAATGCAACGGTTCAGTAATCAAGGCACTTGGCAATTATTACATTGATTACCAGATGAGTGCCATAAATGCCCGTAGGACGCGATGACCAGTCCACAGAGGAAATTAAAAGACACTCCTGTACATAGCAATGTCCAGTTCATTAGGCATGGCGCTGAGGGGAATATCCACCTGGTCGTGCTACCTTTTCAACTTAAAACCGAATACAAAATATCTCTGTCCAGTGCCGGGTTGCAATCAAATTATTTGCTCTATCAAATATTTAAAGGTTTTGCAACGTTCCCCGGCCATGAGAAATGATAGCAGGGCAATTGAAATTGGCAGTAAAACAGGGTAATCTGTAAATCAATATTTAAATGGAGTTAAGAGGTATGTACGTACCAGCTTACATGTAATTAAAGGTGAACCATTTGAATTTTTAATGAGTTACGCGTTTATTTATTTACTTAACTTCTGTATTTCTTGAAAGGCACCCTGTTTCAGGAAATGTATTAACGTTTTTTGTTGCCCAGCCTTGATGTATGTTAAACATGGCATTTTTTTATGTCCCAACAGAACTCAGATGTGCGCCGTCATCGTGGATAATCATGATGCTGAGTGGGCAAGGGTAAAATCAGACTAGGCGTATATCTATATGGCGATTCAATAATTTAATGACCAGTTAAATTAAACAGACGAAGTGAAAAGGACATAGTGTGTTAAATTAACGATTGACCCACACTCCGTCAACGACTGCAGCTATTTATTATGCAAGTGCTTTCCCTTCGGCATCGCATTTTTACCTGCAAACTTTGCCAGGATTATTGCTCCATTTTGCGCTCCAATGAATCTCGCAGAACTCACGCCAAAGTTTAACGGGCACGTGAGTGTGCCAGCGCCTCATAAAAGTGCCATAAATGTTGATAAGACATGTTTGTCATAGGTGAGCCTGTGTGTCAGCACCTTTGGGTGCACCCTGCAGGATTGTTCTGGCGGAGGAGCAAAAAAAAAGTGCCAAGTAGTTTGTCGGCCCGATATCCCACAGATTGCTTTATTACACCTCGAACGAGCACAATGTAGGTGCTGAGCCATCTGTGCGGATTCATGATTTACATTCCAATTTGTCAGCTTATTAGGCGGGGCTCAAAAGCCATCTTCTTGAGCATAGTAGTTTGAGACGTTATAGAGATTTTTCGCTTGGAAGTATATTGGCAAAGAAAAAAAGAATTTTATGAATAAATTTGTAGTTAAGAAGAGTGTTTTACTGATATCTACTTTGGTATTAGAAAAGATCCATTTTTATTATAGTGTCTGAAATAAAATGTTTAATACTGGTAAATATATCAATTAAAATCGTATAATGTATTAAAGCTAGAATAATCTAGAGTTAATAGGATATATAAAGTATCGTTGATTAGCTCCAGAAAAGTTAATTAAATTTTATGATTCAGTAGTTTTTTCGTGGGGACCTAAATATGATTTAGCTTCTTAACAAAAAATCTCTCTGTGTAACCACTAATTTCTGAAAAGCCACGATTGCACCCATTTCTCCATTAGCGGTGGGTCAACCCATGCGATTGTGATTGTACCGCCAACTGGCCATTTCCAGCGAGCAGCTAACGCTGTCAATGATGGCCTCAATCACAGCTGTCATAAACAGCGACAGTGTCCTTCCGTCTCTGTGTACCCGTGGCTACACGATGGTCCATCGAAAGGGAAGAATATCCAGGATACATCCAGAATGCCAGCCAGACAGTCACAGAGAGGGCAAAGAGTGACACTTCCATCGACTGAGTTTTGTGTCTCCTTTGTGGTGCCATCCAGTGCTATTAATACGGAAATTATGCAAATTGAATTGACTTTCGCCGAGCCAGGCTGAGTCCCATTAAGCGGTGTTTAAGTTGTTTTCTCGCTGCAAGGTGTTTATATACGAATTCCGCAAAGATTAGGAATATCTGAAGAGGCAGGAAAAGTCTTAAAGGCTTAGATATGTTAAACTCGACCTATTTGCATCTCCATGGTGACGACAAAACTCGAAAATAAATTTTGATTTTTTGTTAAAGTCTGGGTAGCTATTTTAATTCTATTGGTTATTTTGTTTTGAGAATGTGTTAAAGTCTATTCTTCCCCTTTTATTGTTATACTCAGAATTTTCAAAATAAAGTTTTGCCTTGAAACATTGTAGAAAAAGTTTGTTTAAGGCGCGTATCATTTATACGCCCCGTTGGCGCACGAGTTTTTGTTGAAATTGTTAACTGTGTCGGCATTAAGGTGAAAAGAACCAGCAGAATATTAAAGGCCTGAGGGCGTTGCATTGGAAACTTGAGAGTAGGCCACATAAATTATATAATTCGATTTTTACCAGAAGTCAAACAGACTTTCTAACATTCTTTCAGTTTTAACCTGAAATGAATTTTGATGCCACTAAAAATATCAGTAAGCGTTACTACAGGTAAAAAATACAAAATTATACAAAACTAATGGCGTTTTTTGGGGTAAGACTTTAAAAGCTTTAACCATATATATTAAGTAATGAGTAATTTGAATTAAAGTACCCAATCCATTTTCAAATATCACCAAGAACCCTATTTTATCATGGAACGCAATCAATGGACTGGGCCTGCGGCCAATAACGTGTTGGTGGCTAAATTTTCATTTTTACTTCTTCGATTGCCACAGGTGTGGTGGCGCAGTAATTTGTCACTTTCATTTCGGACTACTCCCTCTGGGACGAAGGAACCTGGCAGTTGTGTGACAATCGCCTCGGAGCTGAACGGCCCAAACCTTGGCTAATCAATAAAGTTGTGGCGAGTGGGGCACAGAATTGGAAAATGGCTCACTCGAAATGGAACTTTCTCCCATTATTGTAGTATTGATTATGATTTGCGAAGCCGTCGGTGGGTATGGTAAATGTCCGTTGGGTAAGCAGTGGAACCCAATGACAAAAAAGTGTATAAAATATTACTTCGGCTCATAGCCAGACAATGGACCTCACTCCTTTCGGACTTAATGAACCCAAAAAGACCATTAGGGTCTGCAGCATTAATAACTATAAAAAAAAGGTGAGGCGAGACTATTAAAAGTAATGACAACTAATTTTTAGGTTGAGCCAGGAGTAAGCCCACAAAAGCATAAACATAATTTATAACATTTACACAAATAAAAGGATTTCCAGACAAATAAAAAGGAGGCAAAAAATGTGAAAAATTAAATGCCATTCTGTTGGGTTGAGTTGGGTTTTCCCTGGCAAAACAAAGTGATACTTTTGGGGAAATGGTGTTGCGAAACCTTTTGGGGTTTTTGTATACGTCCCTTTATCGACATGTTTCGATATGTTCAAAATGGTCAGCAATTTGTGCCTTAATCAAAACTCTTATAAAGTTCAAGATGTGTCTTCAATATTGAAGGTAAAAAAGGGTTGGTTTTTCTTATGAATTTTCATTAATCATTGAAGCCACTTTATTTTTAGCAGACTTTGCAGTGAGCGGAAAACAAACACCTCTATTGTATGTGAATTGTTTGCTGACCAATCAATACCCATTGAAAGAGCACAACTTTTCATTACATTTATGCATTCAGGCAGCACAAAAATAAATATTAACGAGCGAGCAGTGCAACAAAATATAATCAAGATTGGCTGTCAAAATATCCGCAAACGGCTGTACGTGTGCATTAAAAATTCTTGAATGTTTATCGATTTTGTTTGCCTCGCTTTAGTTTTATTATTATTATCTGTGAATTTCCGTCTGTCGTGTGCAAATTGGATAATAGAGCGGTAAATTAAATTTACCGCCCCGTTTCGTTTTGCGTTGAGTAAAAGTAATTACAGACAGGTGGATATACAGCTGGCTATACAGAATGAAGAACTCCCAATCCCTCCCCCGATTACATATAAACATATGCGTCCTCGTTCCACCCGATAATTAAATAATATGACATACAATTTTCTGTGGGCGTATGTACCTGAAAAAAAACTATGATTGACATTTCATACTTGTTGAAAATAGAGTTTCCGAGGGACTTTATTAAAATATCGACGTGGCTAGGTATTTAAAATAGGATATAACATTGATCAGATTATATTTACAAAATTCAAGTTTTCTTGCAAACTTTCATGTAAACGTTTAAACTTTATTAACAAATTAATAATTTATTTATTTTTTTCTGTGCTGTGAAAAACACCCGTAGCCAATATAAATTTTCATGCATCAGGATCTGTAAAATGTCACTCTAAATCTTCACTTTGTTTTAGAGTTTCTAATGGATCAAAGGCATTTTTATTTTTTTTTCGTCCTTAGTTTCCTCGATCTCAGCTGGGGCGCTTGCCCGGAAGGATCGGTTCTGAACACTAAATTGCAGAAATGTGAACCAGCAGACCCTTCATTAGCGCCAGTAGAATGCAAACGTACGTGATATCTTAAAATATGAAATAAGGGTTATAATATATGCAACTACAATCCTTCAGCTGGCTCTTACTGGTTTCCAACAAAGAAGTTTGTATCAAATTACGTCAAATTATGACTGGATATTTCCCAGAAAAAGATGTAAGCTCCAATAAAGGCATGCGATCCCGTAAGTGTCCCAAAGGTTACATAACATTGTCCAAAATGTGCGTGAAAGAAAAAAAGGGAGGCAATCCCCTAGTTGACGAGAACTCATTGATTTTGGAACCGGAGGGAAAATACCAATTACTCGTAAAGGAAAAGTCTAATTGATTCTCGTCGGACAATCTGGTTTTTAAATTTCACATTTTTAAGCTCTTTCATCAGGGACTAACAATATTTTCCAGCTTAATTTTTTTAAAATTTTATATTTTGTTATTTAGTAAAGTTACTAATTAAAGAATTTTTAGAACCAACATGTTTTTGATAGGCTACGAAAATTGGAAAAATTAAAGAACAATAATCGATCAAGGCGGATTTATCTGCCGATTGTCATAATGAACCCCAAGCAATCAAAGTGGAAAACATTGACAAGGGGGAGAAACGATGGAAAACAACTTGTTTACAAGCAGCAGTTATGCAGAAGGACGAGAAAGTCATGGCAGTTGGCCAACAAATTGCAAGCCTGAAGACAAGACAATTGATTTGCTGAATATAAAACTGATGCAAAATAAATTGCTGGATACAAAAATTACTGACATTCATTTTTCAGCTACAGCAATCTATGTGTTATAACTTTTAATGTGCTACTTTATATATTTCAGAACTATATACTGTATACGTACCTTTATTTCCAACCCAAAAGTATAACTACACGCTCCAAGTTTTCTTTCCCACGTTTGATGGCAACACAAAATTTCGTCGGTCAACTAGGCGCATACATAATATTTTTCTATTTAAATATTTCTCTGTCCGCATCCACTCTAAAGTTTTCTTTTAAAATTTATGCAAATTAATGAGAAACAGTATTTGGTATTCAAATGGTTATGTTTTATATCTATAAGAGTTGTTATTTTTATTTTCCTCCCGTTTTAATGTATAGTTATTTCAGAACTAATACTACTGTGTAACTACACTTGTTTGACAATTAAAAATGAATTAAATTTGTCAACTTTTAAATAGTATAAGTAACTATTTGGCAATAACCGCAACCATAAATAGTTTTGGAAACATTCGGAGTTGTCCAGGAATCCACGTCTCCGTCGTTTATTTTACTGTGGAAATCTGCGCAAAAGGTGCGAGTTTTAGCGGCTAAAGCAGCTGCAGATGTGGGATGCGAGGAGTGCTGGGAGGGAAGGGAGTGGCATCCGGTGACGCCGATTGGATGCTGTTGCTTATTTGGCACGGATTTTGGTGGCATTGCCTGCTGGCGGCTGTCACCGCGCGAAAGAGGTTTTTAGAAATTGAATGCTGATGTGTGTGCCACTGCAAATGTGCGATAAATGCTCGGGAGCAGTGACTGAATGGAATCGTTGGTGGATTGATGAGCATAAAAAACCAGGAAAATTTAAGTCCTCCACCACACTTTTCTTTTATCCAACACAAATAAAGTGGTCGCAGCAATAAATTTAGCTCTCGTCAAAGGCGTGTTGCCAACTACTATTAAACTGACATTTGTTTCCCTTTCAGGGCACTCAGTGCACAGGCGATTGCGCCATTTCAGCTCCTCTGTTCGGTGTTGCTGTTCACTTGCACGATGCTTTGTTTTCAAAGCCTCATAAATTGCGCATACGCCATGTTGCATCGCCAACATGGCTTCTCTCTCTCTTTTAGCACGCATAAATTCAACGGGTGAAATATTTGCGAACCATAAAGCGACGCCGCAAAAAAAAACAGAAAAAGCAGTTAACTGAATGCTCCGAAGCACTTTAGACCATCCACGCGGTGCGCCAGAGGACTGTGGATTCCCAAGTGACATGCACCATGCAATGGTATGCAAATTTCTCGCGCTTTTCGGTGTCCTTTTTGGTGGCAAGTTCAATTCGAAAGTCACACCTACACTTGCCAAATTTTGATGATGCACTCTCCGCGGGGTTTTGGGGTGGGGAAATTCTCTGAGCATTTTCCGTTTCGCCATGTTTCACATCTCCCCGGGGAAAGGGGGAAAGCTCAAATATTTGCTGCCTTTGACTGAGCCTGCAAACTGTAAACACTGGCGCAAAGGATAATGCGCTGAAAGTCCCTTTACTGGTCCTCTGACGTCTCAAGTGCCCGGGACTTACCTCCACTAGAAAATTTACACAGGCCCATCTAGGTCAAGTATTGTCAGAGTCAGCCACATCAACGTCATTGTCATGAAAATTTCTCGTGCTAAAACTGTCACTGAAGTTCATGTCAGTCGTTGGCACAGTGGGTCTGAGAATCTCAAAAATTGTAAGCCACAAACCACCTGAAAATAGTGGTTTCTGACCCATCAGTAAAATGCACAAGAACAAACCATTATATGAAAGCCACTAAATTGTTGGAAAATTCAGCTGTGATTCGAGTATTTTCGGACCACCATCCTTTAAAATGTTCAAATGTCCTTGACGACTGACAGTAACAGTGGCAGCACACCACCGCCGCAGGAAGCCACTGTTTTTGGGGGAGGAGTACTCCATCTCTTAAGGTGGCAACAAAAAATCGTTAAATGTTGGCCATGTGCAGCGAGTGGTTGAAAATGGTTGAGGACTAGTGCCAAACTGGCCAGCAAATGATTATGTGATGATGCCGTGAAGATTAAGTGCTTTCTCTTAAGAGCTTTGAAAATATTTAAAGTGTTCTTGTTGGATATGAAGATAAAATTAATATTTATTTTGTGATGAGTATCAAAAGCCAATGACAGAATTGTTATTGATTAAACCGATTGAGTAAAAGCAAATATTTCCTCACCTTAATTACTCACCTGTCCATAAATCATTGGAAATAAAAAGAATTGGCATCTTTATTGTATTTATTTTTATTACTCAATTAAAATTTAGTTGGGACATTCTTTGTTTTGGTTTGTTCGGCTTGTATATGGTTTGCTTTCATATTTTGTTTTCTTTTTCTTGTCATTTATCCACATATAACTGGTTTTACCCATTTGCTTTTTAAATGTAATAATTTTATGCAATTTATTTGAATTTGACTTTGATCTCTAATATAATTTCAATTATCTTCATTAGCTTGTTATTAATTCTTTGTAGTTAATTGATTTGAATTTTAAATATTTCTTTAGTGGCTTTGGTTGCCCACATGGTAACAATTTTCTCAGCCGTGGCCGAAAAAAAATATTTTCCAATTCAACTCGCTCTAATACATGTCATTGCCATTGTATAGGTATATATATATGTGTATTTCAGTTTCCCTTTCGAGGATCAATTGTTAAGTAGACAAATATGTAATACACTTGGTAGAAAAACGAAAATTGTGCCACCAGATTAGTTATCTTCATTTTCATTGATTTATCAGTTTATATAGAGCCCGTGGGCTGAAAAATTGTTGAGTTGACGTCTCGAAGCTGCATCATGTTGCTTGGGTACCCCTAATTTGCCTTAATTTGAAACAACATTGAGTTTCTTTGGTTTTTACTTCATGTCCGTATGCATGTAGGTACAATTAATTTTTATACTTTTGGCATTGGCCAGACAAAATGGAAATGATTTCCCAAAAATTTGTTCAGCATTTTCCTTGCATTTGTCTTTTGTTTGGTTTCGCATTTTCCTACAATAAATTTTATGGAACATCGTGCCTTTTATTTTTTTGTTTTGTTTTGTAACATTAGGTTTTTCTTTGAAAATTTAACTTTAGTTTACTTTAGTTTGGTTTTGGTTACTGTCTTGGGATTAATTCAAATGTCCAAAAACCAAATAGGATTTAATTAAACATTAACTAACGCAAATTTACGATTCTAAAGGTTAGTAATTAAACATGACAAGCCGCAAATATGTTTCTGTATATATCGTCTTATTTCGAATCATTTTCCGCAAAATATGCTTTCTTTATTAATTTATTAAAGCTTTGCAAATAATATGTAACTTTGCCCTCGACTTAGTTTGTATAATATTATTATGAGAATCATTTGGGTTTCTTTTTTGCCATTCGGGCTAAAACATATTCACTAAAAAGTTTACAATTGTGTGCCTTCATCTTGATTGGCCTTTTACACATTTACAATTTACCAAATTTTTTATTCACTTGCATATGCATTAGTTAAGCTTCATCTGTGACTCGACCAGCCAGGACCAACAAAATTCAACTGGCTTACTGGCTCCTTACTCGGTGTTGGTATCCTTGCGGGTCTTGTGGCCGCGGAACGAGGCCTGAATTTTGGTGGCAGCCTTGTTAAGCTCGGGATCGGTTAAATCTATGTCCAACTCCTCGGCCACCTTCTTGGTTATCTCCTGTATGTCCTCGTCCTCGGGCGCATCCTTGTTGACCAGTTTGCGTGCCAAATGACCACGGAAAGTGGACTGAATCTTCAATGCAGCATGGCACAGATCTGAGGAGAGAGCAGAAAGAAAACGGATAGTTTGTGTGAATTAGTGTTCTAGTTGCGTTTAAGTGGCCACTTGGCAACATCCGAAAAAAAACAAAAAGAAATATATATAGTGGAGTCTCTAAACTTGTCTGGTGTTCTTTGGCCAATTGAAACTTTAGATGCTACTCAAACATTGTTTCCCGGCATTTGTTGTAAACTTTTTTCAATTAGCTGCGGTGCTTATGCTGGTTTCCACTCAGTTTGTGTGGTCTTACTTTAATTTATTATTATAGTTTCCCCTATTCGCTGCTAAAATCCTTATCTGACCACCGCTTCCTATTTTATGGCTCAACATTGGCCATAATTTTTCCACGGATCCCAGATTGCTTGTAAAGAAGGGAAATAATCGAAATCACGAAGCGAATTATTCCCCCAGCGCTCTTCAGAATATTTAGTATACGCGTCTCTCGACCACGTTTCCCAGCTAATCTCATTACGTATACGCAATGTTGGGCGAAGCGTGCGCATATTTTCTGCATATATAATCCACATCAAGTGCGGGACGAACTGTGCGAGTGGATGGATGAAGACTGACCACAAATTAAGCTCGCAGATGGCCAGGATGCATGTGGTTGCGGTTAAGTCACGCGTGTTTCCCTCTACGTGCCACCTTAACTCGGTTTTTTCCAGAACAAGCTCATTCTAATTAGGCAGTAATTGTGCAAAAATGCTCAGGAAATACGTGCACTTCGGACCGCAGGAAAAAACCATTAAACTATGCATAGCTTTGTAAAAACGCGCTGCTTTTTTCTACGTTGTCAGCCGCAAGATTACATCATTGCAGCTGTCGTCTTCCCATTTTTGTCATCTTTTTCCATTGCTCTTGTGCATTTATGCAAATTCTGAGAAAATTCTCATTTAAAAGTATTCCTTTTTTGTTGAGATTTTTCCGCTACAAAAGTGCATACATTTAACATGGCCAATTTCCGCAGCGAAATTTCGCGTTTGCCAGCGGGGCCAAGTTAGCCCACTTGGCCATGCAAATATTGCCAGAGGGCTGGGGAAAAGTGGGTTTGTGTTAATTCGCTAAGCGTAATTGGAGTTAGGCCAAGATAAGCATTTGGCAGAGACCCAAAGGACTGGAACCGGAAAAGTCCTGGTTCTAGAACTTATGGCATGTGCTATTTTATAAAATTACGCACACAAGGCGGCCACATAACGTGACCCGGCCGAACGGCACGTGCCATTTGCCACTGCTGCATTTATGTTTATTTATAAAATATTTAAAAATATCAGCAAGACGTGCAAATAGCTGTATATCGCCAACGGCCGTGCTGTGACATTTCCAGGACCTGCAGGTCCTGCGAGGGGGAAGGGGGAGCAACTAGTTAGCCAGGCTAAGCCGATCTGAGCTGAAGCTGAGCTGCCAGGTCAGTAATCAACTTGCTCTCGAACGTTTCACAAATAGAATTCATCTCTAACTCTTTCCAAGATTTTATCTTCTACCTGTGGAAACATTTTTTCTCCTTTTCGATTGCCTTTTTATACCCTTGCAGAGGGTATTATAATTTCAGTCAAAAGTTTGCAACGCAGTGAAGGAGACATTTCCGACCCTATAAAGTATATATATTCTTGATCAGCATCACCAGGAGAGTCGATCTAGCCATGTCCGTCTGTCCGTCTGTCCGTCCGTCTGTCCGTCCGTCTGTCCGTCTGTCCGTCTGTCCGTCTGTCCGTCTGTCCGTCCGTTTCTACGCAAACTAGTCCCTCAGTTTTAAAGCTATCTGCTTGAAACTTTCCCAAAAGTTGTATTTCTATTGCAGGTAGTATATAAGTCGGAACGAGCCGGATCGGGCCACTATATCATATAGCTGCCATATAACTGAACGATCGGAAAAGCCATAACTTTGGTGTTTTTAAAGTTAGGAAGTTGGGATTTTCTATGGGTTTTATTTTTGGCTAATCAATCCGACCTACCAAATTTCATAAGGATCGGACGACTATATCCTATAGCCGCCATATAACTGATTGATCGGAAAAGCCATAACTTTGGTGTTTTTAAAGTTAGGAAGTTGGGATTTTCTATGGGTTTTATTTTTGGCTAATCAATCCGACCTACCAAATTTCATAAGGATCGGCCGACTATATCTTATAGCTGCCATATAACTGAACGATTGGAAATGACATAACTTTGGTGTTTTTAAAGTTAGGAAGTTGGGACATTTTATGAGTATTAAGAATACATCATATGAATAATTTTGGACAATATAATTTATAAAATATTCTGCAAGGGTATATCAACTTCGGCTCCGCCCGAAGTTAGCTTTCCTTTCTTGTTTGCTTTAAGCCCTGCCAAAATAAACACAAAAAAATATTTCCCAACTTTAGTCATCAGCTGAGATTATATACAAGATCAAGTAATCCCTTTCAAAAAAATGTTTATATTTTAACATTACATTTAATTAAAATTTTTATTTGGAATTTTAAGTCCTAATATCATGCTAATATGATATAATTTTTAAAATAAGGAAATAGCTGAATTGCAAAATCTAAATTAATAAAATCGTTTACTTGTTACTCTGAACAGAAAATCGGTATATGAAAGGTTATTTAAAGACCTGACATTTGTCCTTCTAAAAAAAACTCCTGTTTGATATTGTGTAAAACGCTTTGCTTTTGTCGAGCCTAGCCAGTTAGGATAAATACCTAAACTATTAAAAGAATAAGCAAGTACATCATGTCCTTGCCTCTTAACTAGTTTATTTAAATCAGTATACGTTTCTTTAGCACTTTCAATTATTTTGTATTTGTTTTTCTAAGTGCAAAGTTTTTTTGGCAGAGCTTTGCACATGTCGCCGGCCATGCAACACATGTTAAAAGCCGATCACGTACACTGCGTGTCCTGTCACAGGACCGCATAAGTCCAAAATCTAAGCTACAGTGTCGGAAAACTTGTCAGCAGGCCGCATGCATGTTGCTTTTTGTGCCTTCCCTTCCGCCAGTTAGCTAGTGCCTTCGTCCTGCTATCTGGTATCTCCTTGATGTCCTGATGTCCCGATGTCCTTATGTCCTGCCTGCTGGCGAGGCATACAAATTGAGTTTGCTTTTCTTTCTGGCAAAATGTCAGTGCTTCTGTGTGGGCCTTGCATGCACTTCCGGGGGCGGTGGGCGGTGGGCGTTTGCACAGTGGGCGGGGCTGCACACCTTGGCTGATGTTGCCCCAGGGATTGGGTCTAGGATTTGCATGTGCAGAGCTTCAGGGCAATCGGTCACGTCCCACTGATTGACTGACTAACACGCTGCCCGTTTTTCGCTCTCCCCGGAGTTTGCTTAATTTGCATGCCCGTTTCGTTTCTCTTGAAAAATCTTTTTAATTCAAGGTTTTTGGTTTCATTTCTCTTTTTTTTTTGTTTTGCTATTTTCATAACCCAATTTTCAGCTTCCATTGAGCGGTAATCCCCAAAGGATATGAAATCAATCATAAGCCACATCACCTGCACATTCCGCATGTCCTTCGCTTTCCTTTTATTGCGAATATTGAGTGGGGACGAAAGCCAAAGCTGCAGCACACGTGTATCACTTTCCCCCGTATTTGCGTGTCCGTGTGTCGGGGATTCAACGCTCTTGACCCACATTCTCACAACAATGCAAATTTATATTAAAACAGAAGGAAAATAAAAACAAAGCGGGTCTATGAAATATGACAGTGTGCTGGCGAGCGTGTGTGTGAGTTCCATTAGCGAAAGTGCAAATCCGTGACGTGTGCTTAGTAATTATGTCAGAAATAATAAACAAAAACCGACCCAGACACGCACATAATGAGCAAAAGGTAGACAAACAAGATATTTAGGTTTGATAAGTGCGGAATATGGGATACTCTATTTTGATTTAGGTATTTTATTATACCGAATCTGAATCAGTAAAAAATATACCCTTAAATTTCAGTTAACACGAACTTTATTCTCCTCAAAAGAACAATGTGTGGTAAAAACTACCTTTCATATTATTAAACGCGAAAGAATAAATTCAAGTGATCGCCAAAATTTTGGTAGTTGAGCAGACCTTCATCGGATTCCGCCTCGAATATCTTCAAATAGGCCCAAGTGCGTACACATACAGAGTAGAAATTGGCCATAACCAGGAGCTTGAACAGCAAAGCCATTGCAAATTGGCAGTACAGAATATAGGTGAAGTCACTCTGATCACGTTCAGCCACCACATACACTCCGAGTACCGTCATCATGGTGCTGACCACCCAGCAGACGATGAAGGCAATCAGATAGGGGGCCTTAAACACCAATAGGCGATAATCCATATGGGGTCTATCCACTCCAGCGACCAGATATCGGGCTCCAATGAAGCTACAACGGCAGCAGCGAAACAGGCAATACAGCAGCACGATCGACAGGATATGAATGTACGACTCCGTCTTGAAATCAAAATCGAACAGGCTCTTGTAGCTCAGTACGTAGTTAAGTTTCCTGTTCCAAAACCCCGACTCCCAGCGCTCCACTGGAAGTGGCAGGATGGCAGCAGCGTGCATCATGCCCCAAAGATACAGAATAGCCCACAGGCAGCGGAGCAGCACCATTGCCAATCGAGTGAACCGGTAGTTAGTGTATTGACCAGGCATTTTGGCAAAGTTATCCACTTGAATTAATTCGGAATATATAATGTGACAATGAATTTATTCACAGTTTGCTTTCAGTGATGGCAAAGGTAAAAACATGTGAAAAAGTTATTTCAAAGATTACTAGGTATACAATAAGTTAGAAAATAATTGAAGTGAAAATCAGAGGCTCACTAAAAGGAAATTCATTTAAAAGGAGTAAAAAAATATGAAATATATGATAATATATTTTTTTCAAGAAATGTATTTTAGTTTCCTTCCCTTCAGTTTCAGAAATCCTTATGTTTTAGAAAAATGAGAAAAGCTTCAATCAAAACTTGCCTTAAAAATGCTCAATTTACTAACTATTTTAATCTTTTAATAACACCTTTACCATATTTTTTTAAGAGAGGAACCGCCTTTTACTTTTGTCAAGTAGGTACTAAAAAAAAATAAATAAATGGGTTGCCTTAAATAAAAATTCAACATAAATTCTTATCCCCTGAAATCTCAGGCAAACTTGATGATTTATTGCGTGTACTTTATTTCCTCTCACAGAGTTTTCTGAGTCCTGCGTTTGTCATTGTCGTCGGCCGGCAATCATAATTACGATGTTAAGCTGCCGTCGTAAATATACATTTTAATTACCCAGCACTCCACTGCAGGACATCGTCATGCAACATCTGTCAGCTGCGACTCCATTTTGAGTTAAATCATGCAAAATGGCCGTGCGAAATGACACATGCCCCACGCACAGTTTACCTTCTAGTTACAAACTCTATTGCCTACTTTTGCGGGTATTTCCGAGTAACGACAAACTGTGACAAATGAACCACGATAATAAGCCGCTAAATGGAATTTTTAAGTCAAACGTTTTTCCTACGCAAGTGGAGGGGGGGAGTTTGCGGTTGCCAAGATTTTGTGATTCCATTTTGGCCATCTACTGTTGGCCATCTACTTTTGCTTCTTGCTTGTGACCCAAACAGCCATAAGGACTAAGCCCATTTTTCAATTTCCGACAGAACAAAGTCTTGTGGTTTCCCTACCGCACTGCTCAGTTTTTGTCCACTTTGCGGTTCTCTCCAACCGTTCTTTTCCCATCTCCATGGGTCTATTGTTGGAGCAAATAAATCTCCTGGAAGGACAAACAGTCACCCGTTGGGAAATACTTATTGGTTTCTCTCCTGTGTACATTTGTAGATTTTGTGCAAATTTGTCTATGACGTACTTGTACCAACTTTGAATAATATGTATTTTAGTCCAATATGCGCAGATGGGGCTCTTGGCAAGCAGTTCAAACAAAACTTTAATTAATATTAATCCTTTGCACAAAAGCTGATTAAGGCTTATTAAACAATATGGCCAAAACTGGCCGGGGGAAACTCATTAAAACTTTGCTTGATTTTAAGTTAATCCTGGCCATTATTAACTGGATTAAGGCGATGCTTTAATTATGCAACGGTTTGAAATTGAAATTAGTGCTGCACACCTTTGAATTCGTGAAATATTTACCTAATAATTTGACTACGTTTTAATGTGTGACCCATATAATTGCAAAGCAAAGCAAATCGCATTCAAACGAGCAATTAAATATTAACTAAGTGAATTTTATTGGAGCCGCAATAAACACTTTGGATAAAGGCCAGGAAATTCACGTAAAGGTGCTAACATTGTTGAAATATTTAAAAGGACCAACAAAGTCGGCACTTGCCAAACGTTTAGCAGTAGCTAAATAAATACCGGACCTCCACCTGCCAACCGAGAAAAGCTATATATACAGGCATATTGTGGCCATCGTGCAATATAAATAAGGGGTCCAAGCCTCCAACATTTCCTTGTCTATTTTGGCCTGCTTTGCGGTCCACCTGTATATATCTATATATACGTACTATATATATATTTGTGGGGGTTTCTTGGGGCTAGCAAAAAATCGCCAATTCAGCGGCTGAAACATTGTTTTTAGCTGGCTTGCTGCTTATTGCGTGTTTCATGTCAATGTTGTCGTTCCTGCTTTTGTTTCTTCTGCTTTTTTTTTTTTGGTTTGTCGCATGTTTTTTGGATCCGCCTTTTTGTTCGTCCGACAACAGCCGGAGCACTTAACATTATACTTAAATGGCTTGGCCTGACATTGTTGGTTTTTTGTGGGTCTCTGGGCGGTGTAAATGGAATTACAAGCTTGCTTAAAACCGAAAATCCAATTAGGAGAACGCGCTGCGCTGCTGTTTTATCGCAGTTGCTGATGTAGTTGATGTTGCTGCTGTTCATGTTGCTGCTGGGCGAACTAGCAGCAACATCACGAACAGCTCTTTAAAAATGACACATGAATTTATGGTCATGCTTTTGATGTCCTCAAGATGGCAAGGGGCCTTATTTACTCCCAAGATTACGTTGGAATGAAACGGCAATTTACGAATTCACACAAAGAACATTTCATTTGAACAACTTAAAACCGTTGATTAAAATCAAATCAGCAGGAAATTGTATACATGTAAGGAAAATTTAACTTAAAACCATTGATTAAAATCAGGAAATTCTATACATGCATGAAAAAGTCCCATATTTATCAATATATTGTTTCCCCAATCCAATTATAATTTAGCAAACAGAAACGAATATCAAATGTCGACCAAATTAAGCAAACCAAACCTAATGTTCGCTCATAATTCATCATAATCGAATGGAATCCGGCAACAATTAACGCAGACAACCATCCGGATGCAGTTCAATTACCATAGATTTCGGGGGGAGGATTTTAGCCTGTTGTTTTTTGGGGGCGGGATGCCGACTTGTTGGCCATGAACCATAATTAGTGAGAGCGCGATTAGGCAAACAGCATTGGGGTCAGACCACAGCAGACACAAACAAATTGGGCAGCAAGGCATTAGTAGGTGAGTTAGATTCCTGGCTCTGGGAAGTTTATGCATGGCACAAAGGCAAGGATTGTAAGTCAAATGGCCGGGCGAAGCCGCAAATGTTTGCGCCAAATGCGAAATGCACACACGTACAAGAAAATATCCTTAAATGGCTTTCGATTTTCGTGCACATGCATGCAGAGTGTCCTTTTGTGTGCGTACGTGCATGTGTCTGCTGGCATTTGCATACCAAATGGGCTAAATCGCAGTTTTGGGCTCAGAAATTGCTTTCGCCTGGCCATACATATGTGTGTGCTTTAATTTTGTTGCACTCTCCTTTAAGCAAAGTTCTTTGTGGTCGTTGTTTTTATTGTTTGGCAATTTTACAATATGCCGACGGCGAGTTTACAACTAGGCCAACACCATTAGCTTGTCGTTGTTGGCCGCCTGCGAGCGATAACTGTGAATAATGATGAAGTTCTAACTGGTTTACTTCGGATAAGCCAACCAAGCGTGTCTGCGATGTTGGGTAAATACGGGATAAGGCCATGGAGTGGATCTAATTATGCATTACAAAAGAGCTCAGTTTTCCGATTGTTTAGTTCTTAAATTTAATGGACTTGTGCTGGTCCCAGATTGCCAGGGCAATGGTTTTTTCACCCGGTTTGAGTAGGCTTTCTTTTGTTTAGTCGCTTTGCACAAGTGTTATTAATATATTGAAAACAAGTATGTGCAAGGAAAAAAAGGACATTTAATAGAAAATGTATAATGACCATCTTTTAGGTCACTACTGCTTGAATGTTTCTTGTTAAAGTAAATCAAAGTCTTGTTATAAAAAATAAATGAAATTGAATTAAGGACTAAGACGTTTGCAATATATAAACTAATTTGTTAAATTGAATGGCACTCCAGCAAGTCTAGACAAACTTGTGACACTTCTGATGATATTATATTATAGAATTTCCCCAAATCTGCCACGAAATCTGTGGAGATTTATGAGACAGTTCTGATTATGAGTTATTCGGTCAAAGTTTTAAAATTAACTTTCCCCCTGCCAGCCATTCACGCCTGTTCCATTCAACGCCTCTAATTGAGTATGTGCTCGGTCACAAAGGAGAAAGGTCCTCCACGTGCTCACCACATCCTTTGAGCTCTCAGGCGAGTCTAATTAGCCGTCGCACAAATGTATGTATGAATGGCAGGCGAAAGGAGAAGGATACGCCTTTCGAGATCCACCCGGTACTATAATTAAGCCTATGGAGGCGGCCCACACGTGAGCACTTGCAATGGAAACTGTTGTCTGGCTGAGGAGCCGAGTGCCGCCTAATGCGGTTGCGTATACGCCCCGATGACAGCCTCTGACTTTTTAATGAGCCGGGGACGGCTTCCTACTCGACTGGCTGTGCCCTCGACTCATTGTGCCCTAGGCAAATTATAGCTGAAAACTGTCAGCGCCTGAAACGTCCTAATAGGGTTAAGCTGTCTTCAAGATTTTCATTATTTATGAGCGTGGCGGATCTGTTGGGGCAGCGATTAAATAACCAATGCCTGACACCACCAGATCCAATCCCATTCCACGCGTTAACTTCCCCCCAAAAAATCCCATCACTCGCAGGCAAAGTTTCCCTTGTGTCCCAACCAAGTGACAAATATTTTTGCTGAAAATTCTCGTATATTGCGTAACAGGGAAAGTTTGTATTTTGGTTGCCTGGCGGAAGCCAAACTGTAATTTCAGCTTGTATCCCCAACTTGAAGTCGAAGTTGTGTAAGCCCGCTGATGTGACGACAATATGTGCAGGGGAATCTACAATGCTCCGGAACTGCGAAGTCGATTTTCAAGAAAGTTTATCCCTTTGTGCTTGGGTTTGCGACACCTTTGGGGCACTCAACAAATAGCAGTTTTAATTTGGAAAATAATTATAGGTTTTAAGTTTTCATTTATTTGAGGCAATTAATTCGGCATGTTGTGAGTAATGGGATTGGGTTTTGTACTTTTTGCTAGTATTTTGAAAATCTCATTAAGCAATGTCAATACTTGATAACATATTAAAGATTTGTTTAATAGCTATTTTTTTTAAATTTTGTTCTTATCTTAATATTTTTGGTCAAAGCGTAAATAAAGATTATCTTCAGTCATTATTATGGCAATAAATATGTTTATTTTATTGCTATACAAATTTTATCTGAGTTGAGTGATTTCAATACTATTAGTTGAATACTTTATATTAATGGAAATGTATCTTAATTTTGTAAGAATCTTTTTTTCTATCTTGTTTTCATGGCTGTGTTCTGGATTTCAAATGCAAGTGTAGGGATTTGTGTTACAGTTTTAGAAATAGAATTAGATCACGAACCCAAGGCACTGGACCTTTTGAGCACCTTTTAGTCCCTTAACTTTCACTTACCCTTGTCGTTGGGATCGAATTCAGCCTCTAGTTCGGCTTTGGTTGGCTCTGCGGATGCGGCTGCCTCGGCGGCTGCTGCCGATGGAGCAGCTGCGGCGGCACTGCCGTTGTTGGTCGCAGTTTTGGTTTCCGATTTTTTCATGGTTTCTCTCACTTTGTGGCCTCGAAAGACGGCTTGGATTTTTGTTGCGGCTTTTGCTGCAATTAAAAGTGGAGACAAGAAACAGAACAAATTACAAGGGGTTCATAGGTAAATGGTCAATATCTGATTCCAAAAATACTTTTAAACGTTACCAACTTTACCTTAAGCTTTTTTTCTGATCTCGTTAAAATTATTCCAAATATTATTTTTCCTTTTTTTGTCATTAAAATATAAAAAATGATTCATCTTAAAATTTCATCAACATAATTCACAGTTTGAGCCAAAGGTTTTAAAGTATAATAAACTTAAGGTCTTTCTCCTACATTTTTACGTTTTTCTTTGAAAAACCTTTTATAGCTACCTATTTTACTTTGGGTTTCTCATTAGAAGTCCAAAGCGTTATTTTATATTTATGTTTGTCTCAATGTGAAGTTTATTTCTCTTCAAGAAAAACATTTTTCATTCGACACGTACGTAAGCTTAAAATTTCTTTGACAAAACTCCCAGTTTAAGCCAATGCTTCAAAAAAGAAATAGCTCACATGATAAACTTTGAAATTGTCTCCCATTTTCATGACATTTTCCTTTATAGCTCTTCTTTAAAAGATGCCAAAATATGTCCCTTTCTTAAAACTCCGAATGGATAGAAACGGGTTTTATGACCGAGGCTATCATGTGTTTTGAGCTTCAATGACGGGCCAACTTTTGCTTTGGCACATCATCGACAGTTCGAAAAACTTCGGTTGCAGCTTTCAAACAATTAACTTCAAAGAGGTCGTCGTGCATTCCCCCTGGCCAAATCCACATCCCCCGGGCTAGTCAATCGATTTTGAATCGAGCCGAGCGAGTTCTCGGAATTTTTGGCTCCCTGCCAGAGGAGTTGGCTCAAAGGACAAGGGGAAAAGGGGCAAATACTGCTGTGCTAATAAACTTGAAGCGCAAGTTTCGTTTGAAAGGAGGAAGGAAGTGGATGAGGACGAGTAAAAAGGAAGGAGGCTATGTATGCAATAAACTGAAATATAGTGATCATGTTCCTGCTCCCCCATTTTGTGGCCCACTCATGCCGAAGCTACTCGTGTTTGCCGCCTGGGTCAGCATTCATTTTTTATGGCATTTTTCACGCAGATACCGAAGAAGTACAAAAAAGAACCCTGCTGGCCTTGAATAAGTTATAATAAATTGACACGTAAGGCTTTCGGTTCGGCATTCCCTGCCAAACACTATCAATAAGGCAGAGCGAAGCGGTTTCTAAAAAATAGTTGTTTGTGCTTGGCACAAGGTTTCCCCGGTGGGTGGCAAATAGGTGGTGGGCGTTAAGTGGGGCGTGGCAAGGTTGCGCTGTCAAGTGGCGAGTGCTATGCTTTTAATAGCTGCCCACTCTGCCGGCCCTGCTATTAAATCATCGAATATCCCGTATCAAGATGAGAGCCAAACGGCATTGAGTTCTAGTTACGCTTTAAGGATTATTCCGCTTTGAAATGGTTTCCCTTTTATCGGATTCGCATCAAATAAAAACATATTTACTTCCTGCCTTCGGGGCTTTTCGCTTGGGAACTCTCAGCTCGCAAATATCTCATATATATTGCACGAACGTTTTTTTAATAAATTCCCACAAAACCGTAAAAATCTTTATTTGTTTTACACTTGAGTAAAAATGCAAATTTAACGCTGAATTGGATTTATCAATCTGCCATCTGCTACATATGCGTGCTATAAAGCTTTGAGTAAAAAATACCACGATTTAAATATATGTTTGCTGAATTTAAAATGAGATATGAGCCAAACAATGCTTTGTTTATGGGCTTATTATCCAGCGACTTCCTTTCTATGTTGTATTAATTTGTATTGTTTAGTTTTGCAGTAGTTTAAAACAAACACAAAGCATCAATAAATAATAATTAAAAACTAACTAGGGAGAAAATGAAAATTTATACAGCCCCTCTGACACCGGTGCCTAATGGCCTCTGCTTTAGTAGGACTATAAAATGCAGTGAATTATGCGTGGCAAAATTATTAAATAAATTTTGCATGTGGCTCATTAAACCTGACAGCTGCAGAAAAAATATATTTTAGCCATGAAAAGCGTCCCAATGGCCACAAAAATTGAATAACCACAGACGGTGAATGAGGTTGGGTATTAACTTTCGCACCTGTATCTCCCAGGTATATAAAGTGCCTGACACTAAACGCAACACGCACCCAATTACCCACGAGGTACTCTCAATACGGTGCCAGGAACAGGCTTCTCCGCACGTGGAAAGCCATCTTTTCACTTAATTCATTCATAATTCGCCATTTGCCAGGTCATAACCCGGAATCATTTCCGCTTCCGGCAGGAAAAATATGATTAAATTTGTCAAGCGCGTCGGTTTTTCCTTTTCTTCACCATTCCGAGCTTCTTGGCAGGATTCGAGTTCTGGTTACCACTCTGCCACAATGACCAAGTAAGTTATTTACGCAATTAAAATTCATTAGCTAAGGGCTCGTATTCCTCTTCATTTTCTTTTCTTCTGAGCTTTCCTTCTCCCATTCCTTGACAATTGTCGTTTGTTCTGTTGGGAATCTGAAAAATATTTTTCTTCCTAATTAATGCAATTCCAGCCGTTGGTCCTGTGAAAGCTATGTCAGCTTTAATAGGGTTGTATTCCTATCGATAGCAATTACTATAATCGTTTTTATAGTTTAATAATCTTATAACGCTTTTAATTTTTTGAATTCGAAGCTCTATAGATTTTTACCTTTCCTAAAATGCACATAGAAATTGCAATCAAAATACCTTCTGCTCGACATCGCCTGCAGCAAATTACGTGCAATTTATTATTTTAATTAAATTGTTGGTTGTCAGGCGGCTGCTGCAATTTTATTTGAATTTTACTTGGCATTAAAAAGTATACTCAGGTGGCCCAGTTTTTTTTTTTGTTCACAAAAAATATAATAAAATGCTAACCGGAGGGCGAACAATGCCTGGGGAATATTAAAACGAATGAGTTATGCACGAGACCAGAGGCAAAAGAGCAGCAGGAAAAAACTTGGCCCAGCTGCTTCTTGGCCTTAGCAACATAAACAGCAAACTCAGTCGAGCCAGAACTTAAATAAATAAGCAAGACAGCAAACAGCGAAGCCTTAACAGCAGGAATCCGTATCTGTATCTCAGATTTCTCTCCGTTCAAGGAGGACAATTTTATTTATAAAGATTTCCGGTTGTATTACAGATCTGACAACGTAAACTGTAATTTCAGCGGGCAATAAGACGTAATGTGAGCTCAAAAGAGGCGTCTTCGGAAGGAATTAACTTTAGTCTGGATTATTTATTTCCTTTCGCTTATTTTTTTACCCGAAAGTTAAACACAGAACTGGCAAATTGGGAATCCGAATTGTTTTATAATTGTAAAAATAGAATCAGGTTTTAGCAACAATAATCAATCCTTTGAATTTTATTTTCTATTTTGTTCTTGAAGAAAATTAATTTAAGCTATAACTGTTTAGTATTTTCACCTTTACCTTAAGGTTTCACACCATTTATTTAACTTATAAATCGCCCAAAGGAAATTAATTTATGTTATACCAACAATAGGCGTTTCGAGGCTAAAACACAAGGTGGGTCATTTTTATAACCTGCTTTTTGGGATTCCCCTGACCACACATGACTCATTAACCTGACTGCCTGTCAAATGGCTCCACCCTTGACAGCCATTTAAGCTTGACAAAGTCCATTAAATGTTCATATACGGCTTGTGCAACTTTTTCCCATTCACATTCACTTATCCAGCCACTTAGGTCCATCGTTCACACTCCAACACTTTCCCAAGCTGGGAAAATGCTTTGATATGATCTATTTTGTGGCTGCGATAATACATGTATGTCATATTTCGGTGGCAAATTAATAACACACATCCAAAATTATTTATTTATGCGCTTGCTTGGCTAGGTTTGTCTGCCGTAATTCAACTGTTATCCAGCAGACACTCAACGTTTTGTGCAGTCATAATTTATTTTGTTGATTTATATTATTTAGTTCCGTGACTGTTTCTGAACGGTTGCCACGTCCGTTTGTTTGCGCTCTAATTTCTCCCATTTTAATAGTATTTTTAGTGTGCGTGGCAAATAGAAGCCCGACTGTTTTCAATTCGTGACCTTGCTTGATTACTGTTTTGCAAAACGTCAACATTTATCAGGCGGGAGTTGCTTTTTGGGTGGCTTACGAAATGGAAATGGAAATGTTTGTCGCACGTGCTGGCAACCGCAAATAGGGAATGGAAACATTTCTGATAAATTGTAATGCAGCGCAATGGGAGGGAAACCACACTATGTCACTCCGAAACAGTTGTGGTTTATCGATTACCACTTTCAAGTTTTCCTTTTCCAATCAAATGCCTGCCGCTCTGGGCTCTGATCTTTACGGCAACCAACATTGGAGTTTATGTAGTGCAATTTGCTTAACTGGGCTCACCTAATTGTTGGGCTTAGCCCGGGGAAATTATGTGCAGAACCCGACGGTCAAAATGTGCCATAAATTAAGGGCTCTTATCTGAGTTAAATGTGAGTTACCAACACTCACAATCAGATTGCCCATAATGAACAGGCTTTGCATAATTAAACTCAGGCCAACCACAATTTTCTATAACGGACATGTAGCAAAAGTGGGCCAAAAAGAGTGGAAATGGAAAAACATCATTCATTAGTATGTGCTGCGATAAAAACCCATTTAAATGGGTTATAATAATTTATATTTTCGTATTTTCCTGCAATACATACATATATATTTAATTTAATTTCCTTTGGCTTCAATATACGCTCTTATCTATAAAAATTCAATTTTGATTGACTGCATAATTGTTTTCTATATATTTTGGTGAAAAAATACATAAATGATTTACCATGCAATTAATTTTGATGGAACTAGAAAGATAAAGTTTATTTTGGCTGACAGCCAGTTTAAACAATATTTAAAGTTACTCATACGCCCCGTGCGCCCTGGACAAAAGACAAATAAAAGCTGAACTATTTGATATGCAAGAAGGCACAGCAAGGAAAATTATGAAGACGAACAAGCTGATGACACCATTGAGCCTGAGTCCCAATTGGGAATTCGGCGATGAGGCATAAGCTAGTCACGTTCTACTTTAGAGAATACAAAATAAATAATTCCATTTGCTGACAATTTGCCTACGTGCTCTGCAAGATTTTTATCTAACTATTCGCTGACCAAACTGTTGAGTTTGATTAAATATTTTTACTGCCAGACATTCACAATTGCAGTGGAAGGCCACTGATTAGAAATACAATTAGCTGCGGTGGCTAAGGAAAATTTTGCAATTCAATTTACAAACGTCCAAACTTTAACTGTAACTTTGACAATTTCGAAATTAGTTTTTCATGTTCACGAATAACAGCCAAGTGCGAAAGTATTTTATAAATAATGAGGAAGCATTTTAAAGTGGTTTTTAGAATTCTTGCTTGCTGGCAGTTTTTATTTTATGAAACTACTGTCTGAAGTTGAGGGCTGCAAGAATACCGGATGTGTTGAGCAGTGTTTACATTTTATGTTTCTTTTTACTACCCCACCATTAGCATATTTCCGGTGTTTTTATAAAAACACTCAGAATACTCCACGCGTGCTTCCCTCTTAACTTAACTCTACCAAAGTTGCTAGCGTGTGCAATATTTATTATTAAAATGCTACTCAAAATTCGCCTGTAACTGTTGCCAACAAAATTAAAACAGCCAAAGCGCGCCAACGCAGCACAAAAAGTTGGCGGAAAACTATGGCAAAAAAATCATTCCACCACCAGTCGCAATTCGCCCTTTTACCAGATTCAGTTTTCAGCCAGAAAGAGTTTCGCTTTGGTAAAACTATGTGGCCAGGAGCAGAACGACAGAACACCAGAACGCCAGAACGTCAGGGACCAGGAAAAGTTACATTTATTAATAAAGAATCCACTTGCAAGGGGATCCTTTTCCCCCTTTTTATCTGTGGGCATCTGGTCCTCGAATTGCCCTCCTTTTGTGCAGTACAATTGAAATTGAAACTTATTACGTCGATGACGCGGAAGGCAGTGAAGAGGAGCAACAAGCGGGCAGGACCATTAAACCCAAGTGCAAGTGCAAAGGATTCGGCTGGTGGTCCTTTGGCTTCTGCAAAAGGCCAGAGTTCATGTTGAGCTAACGGTAACTGCTAACGGTAGCATGCCAAATGGCAATTTGCTGCCTGCTTTTCCTGCTTTTCCTGGTCAGAGGTCCAATAATTTTCAAGGCCTTTGATGCTCGTCCAGGTCGGGGTCATTGAGTTGAGTTTTAATCATGAATTGAACGCTCTGAGTATTAAAACGGGGCTTATGGTTCTATTTGAAGCGGACTGCAGGTTAATTTATAAGCGGATTTTAAGATCAAACATATTCTTGTACTATTCCCTTTATCAAATAATAATAATAATGTGCATTTAAGGAAAAAATATTTATTTGCATGCCAAGCAACCATTATTTGATACTATTAATTATACTATGTAAATAATTATTATTATGTACCAGAAAAAGAACATGTGTATAGATTAAAAAAATTGTATTTATTTTGATTACCATCAGGTATTTAAGTTAAACTTTATAACAATAGATATTTTATGAATACAGCATTGATGATCGAATATTTTTTTCGATTAAATACATTGTTATATAAAATCAATTTCCTGTAATGGGTTATGGTTTATGGTTTTTTGCTGTTGGATTTTCATTGTATTGTAAAAATGGTTTCCGTTTTTCGCAGTCCTGCGGAGTTGGAGAATTAATTGTAAGCTGACATGCGAAAAATTAATTTTCACCTTTTATATATGGTGCCCTCGTAAAACCGACCATTAAAAAACTTAACGAAGCGTCATGCTTACGAGGAAATCTTTTACTTTTCCTGCCTGTTTTGGCCACGTTTCCATTTTCATTTTCATTATTCTGCTGTGCAGCAGTTTCCGTTGGCCTTTTCTCGTTTTTCCATTTTACTTTTATACACTTTCAGAGGGTATTGAAATTTTGTTCTAAGGTTTATAACTCAGTGAAGCAGATATTGCCGACTTTGTAATGTATTAATTCTTGATGTCAAATGTATTTTCGCGCAGTGCAAGCTGTCATTCATTTTTAGTATGACTGTAAGAGTATTAAAACACCGGCTTGCCAAAGGAGCTTCCGTTCTCGTTTTTGTTTGCCACTGATGCGTGAGCTATTGACTGCCATTGTTTGTTTGTTATTGCTGTTGTTTTGCAAAGTGTTTCACATTATTGCTGTTGTTTTCGGTTTTTGTTATATTTATTGTGGTAATTTATACTTAAACTTTTGGCCGCGCTAAGGCTGTCACCTTTTGTTTGCTCTTAAGTGAGATGGTTATTGTTATGGTTATGCAAGAGCGTATTTTGTGTGTGCGGGCGCATTTAAATGTCAGTTAAAATTAACAAAACTGTCAGCTCATGAGCAGAATAAATGGCAAAACGTAGAAGAATTGGAGTTTACATTTTGACTTTTATCTGACAGCTGAGAAGTGTCGAAATAAGTTTGCGTTACTAAATGGAAAAGTGTATTGAACTGAAATATTATAATACAAATCTCAGCCAATATTTGACTTCCATAAATTGTATACACTTCATCAACCCTTATTAGCATAATTGTTATTTGTTACTGACCCAAATAAACCCGGATAATGTATTGTGTCATGCTGAGAGTCCTTAAGCCACTTTCGCATACATACCATAAATATACGCTCATAATTCGCTAAAACAACCAGCTGCCTTGGCATCTCAATTGAACTAATTCCACTGTCAGTGTCACAAAATAAATGACATAAAGCAAGCTGAGTCAAATTAAGTAGCATGTCATGTGTGCCTCTGTTTCGGAGACTCTAAGGAGACCTAAGCCAACTTGACTAAACATATCACTTCCATTTCACCCCGCCAAACGCAAAGAAAGCTTGACCAACCACTCAATTAGACAGCAGAGTGGAAAACAGAATTAAATTAACTGGTGGCAGCCCCAAAAGAGTCATAAGCAAAGGTCCTTGTTCACCCCCTATATTATATATGTGGTATAGCCCCACGTGTGGGTAGTCCAATGCAAACATGCAAATGTAAACACTGAGTGAAAATGAAACGGAGACGCCTGGTCTCGAGTGTCATTTCAGTGGCATTTTGTTGCTTGTAGCACCAACGGAAATGGAAGAACAACAAGCTCATCAATAGACAACAATTCGCTGGGCGGACATAAAGTGGCAAGCCATAACGATGATCTAGAAAGTTCAAACCAAGCAACATGATAACTACACCGAGATGAAAACAATTATTTCTACTAAATAAATATTATCTCCAAGTTGTATACATAGTTCAAAATCATAGATACTTCAATCCCAGAAATAATCATTTTCTTGAATCAAAAGAACAAAAGTTAAACTACTATATCTTATAAAATATTATAATGTTAGACAGCTTAAGCCTAAGTTCTTGTAGCTATAATAAATATTAATGCTAACAATTATAATAATTATTTCCCTAGAAATAACAGCAAACGTTTCTAATAAACTATAGTTTTGATAAGACAAGAAACACCAATTTCAATTTTTTGATTAAAGCTTTCGAAATAGAAATACTGTATTAAAGTTCAAGAAGCTAGTTTTCCCCTCAGTGTAATATAAGACAAATGTTGAACCTTACAAATAACTACCAGCAGATTACAACACACAAAGACCAAGTGACTCTTGTATAGTTGATTAGCAAACAAGGGTGCGATTTTTCAAGAGTCCAGCAAATATGAGACCCAAAATAGCAGGACTTAAATTCTGCAGCTGTTGAGTGGAAACTCTAAGCTGGCTGAAAATTGTATTTATGTGTATTTTTGTTGTGTGGGAAAGTCAACAGTGGAAAAGCAGCTCAGCCGAAAAGAAGCTTATCAAATTGTTTGTCACTCAGAAATGTTTGCAAAGTGACTGCCGAGTTATTTGGCAGGGCGAGAGAATGAATTTCGAAATGGCAATTCGAGGAAAATCAAGTGGGAAAACGACTTCCCTGTCATTAGATTTGTTTTAATGGTATCACATATCCTAACTAAGTCTGTTATGCATAGCCGAAATTGTCAGACACTCTTGCGATATATATATAGATATCAAATTGCTCATGTGAAATGGGGTTCAAGCTAATCTGAAATTTATTCGCATGCAGTTTCCCCTCTTCACTTCTATTATGCAGTTTGCCAAATTGATTTTATGCCGAAACTCTCTGAGCATATTTGCATTTCAATGTTGTCGCAATTAAATATTAAAATCAATTAAAGCCCCGAGCAGTTGAGCCAGGGATCTCTGGTTTTCGTTTCCAGATTTCACTCGAGTTTCTGACAGGTATTCTGTTTACCAAAAAACAATTTTTTTTGTGCCCCATGGGCCTGTCTCGTAATGAGAGTATGGAGCCTTCGGCATTGGTTTAATTATAAATACGAACAGCTAAGAACAAGTGCATGATGTATATGGAGAGAAGATTAAAACCGACTGGAGCTTACGATAATTGAGGTGATGGATTAATTTTAACGAGGAATTGGACTGCGCTTTATCGAGCATGAAATTAATCGAGAATCTGGAGTCACAAATCATTTGGGAGGAAATTATATTTGTACAGCATTGGTTGCTTTAAACATTAAAATAAACTCAAAATCAAATTCATCTTTTTCTTTTATCAAGGCATTTAAATTATATCTTTAAAATTATAAATATATAATTCATTGAAATTACTGATTTCCTTAATTTATTTCCCAAAATAATAAATCTGGCATAAATAAATCAAGCAAAATAAATGGGAATTTCAAGCACATCCCCAAATGGTTTTAACGTAACCCTTGAAATTCCTTCCAATTAAAAGGGAATTCCCTTGCTCCAATCAAACTCATAAATCAAGGTCCTTTGCTAGCTTTTCAGTATGATTTCCTTCCTCCACCACATATTTCATGTATACAAGGAATGTCGGTTATTTATTTTGCACCCAATAGTTTGTGTTGTAAAAGTCAAACATGGCAAAAGTAGGACAACAAAAGGAATACTCCGAATAGCAATGATGTGGAGTGGGCTAATGGAACGATTCTCAGTGCCAGCGCCCTTTGTAGTTCAACTTTCGAGTTTACATGCGAAGAGAAGGAATAGTGAGCTTCAAAATTGTAGCCCCAAGAAATTCCAGAGGGAAAGAAAAAATAACAACAACGGAAAATATGCGCAAAAAGGACTCGCCAGCCATTTTGGCCCGAAGCTCACTGGCAATTTAAGAGCGGATAATAAAAACGGATTTACAGTTATGAGCACAAACATGCCGTAAAGCAAATAAACGCGAGAAGAAATCCGAGCGAAGGTGGTAAATTCTCGTATTTGCAGGACCTTGGCCGCTCGGCCCTTTGGTCCTTCGTCCTGGATAAACACGACCCGCGACCCCAATCCAATTAAAGCGAAAGCAATTTCACGAAAAACCATGCCAGCCTTGAAGTCTTCTTAAAAAAAGCGAAAGATACATTTGATAGCGTCTAAGTAGAGCGCTCGGTTTAATTAGACACTCGAACTCGTACTCGATGACGGGCAAGCGGGCCCGAAAAGCTCTTGGGAAAACCGATTAACAAAGGCCAAAAGCAGTGAAAAGCGTTTTGTCTCGCATTGTCCTGGCTGAAGGGTTCGTGGACAGTTGCATTGTCAGCGCTGCACGTGCAACAAAGGGTTTTCTCCGGGGCACAAAGGCGAGGCCATCGCCGAGTGACACACTTAATGCACTCGACGATTGGGGGGCATTCGCATTCGCATTCGCCACCATTCAATTGCGGTGGCGACAGGACCCGGAGTGCCCAAATCGTTGGGTGTTTAAGGGCTAATGGCTGAGAATGTTACCGATTTTGTGCACTACATTTAACCTTTTTGGGTCTTTTAAAGTTGAGTTGCATCTTGATTAAAATATGGATTAAGACTAAACATTTTCAAAACTATTATATTCAGTCAGCCAAAGAAATTATGCAGAGTAGATAGTCTTAGCTACAAGTTTAAATATTAACCTCTTACTTGTTGGTTCAGGAAAATAAAAAATGTTTTGTAGAAGAATACCTTTTTGTTGATTTGTTAAAAGCATTTGAAATGGAAATTTAATTTTTTTTAATTTAGGAGTACAATTTCGCCTTTTTAGTGTCAGGTGTAGTATTTTAGCTTTCATAAACAGCATTTCAATAAAACATGATCTAGAGATTTTCCCGAAATTTTTTTTTATTTTTTTATGACCTTTTTTTTGAGTGATTAGCCGAAAAAAAGGTAAATTGCTTTCAGATTATTCTTGCTGCAATTATAAATATATAATGGGGACATTTAGTTTTTTCTGCTAATTATTTGTAGGGTACTTCCCTGGTCGTTTCACTGCTTTCCAATCGCTTTCCCTTTCTGTCTGTGAAATTTATTTGAGTTGCCGCCTTATCGAAAATGGGGGCGTTTCGACATTATCAGCTCTGGCATCTACGTCATTGCACATTAAAATTGCAAAAAATACGACACAGTCGAGTGGCTCTTGGGCGTGGAGGTCCTTCAGGCAGGACACCCATACAAGTAGCGAAACGAATACCAATACCAGTGTGAATACCAATACCAGGATCCATACAGCCACGTAAGACTTTCAATCAGAGTGCATTGGAACGGAAATTCTGCGCTGCAGCGCAGAAAAGGAAGGAAATACATGCTCGACTGGCTGTCTGACGGACTGACGGTCTGAATGTCATGGAAGGAAAAGGAACCTCCTGTTCCTCCTGTATTGAGTGTATTGGGCCACTGACGGACTGCTCTTGAGTCCACCGACTAACTATATCAAATGCCAGCCAATGCAATGTCCCGAGGACAGTTTATGCGGCGTCATCTGATCTTAGTTTCGCAGGGAAATCAGGAATGGGGTTGGCCTCTTGGTTTCACCATAACAAGGTTGCTGCCAGTTGGTTACTGTGGCAACTTGCCTGCTTCGCCACTGACTTTGCATACTTTGAACTTTGGCCCATCCAATGTGTATATATATAGTATAGCTGTTTGTCGTTCTTGTCGGCAGTCAATGTTGTCAAGGCAAGAAGTCAAAAGTATCGACAGGATGTCTTGGCTAAAATATGAAAGTGCATGTGTGGGATGAAGGACTTCGAAGGGGATTATCTGGCCAAGGAAAAGATTTATCAACTGCTCATAAAATTGGTTTAAAACGGCCCAGAATTGCCTTGGCATTATTGATGTCCCTGGCTTACCTTACAGGATACAGGATTGAACATTCAAAATTCCCCACAAAATCACTGATGCCCAAACAGATACATTTCAAACTCCGAGATACATTCCCCTACGCACACTTCAATTTCCTGACTCCGGTGTGAATTAATGGAGCACAGCAAAGCTCAAAACAGGAAAACTCAGAGCGTACAAATTCCATTTAATGACCGAAAATCCCTAACTGAAATAAATTTGATTTTATTGACTGCGAATCAGGATTCAGCGCGGGAGAACACGATTTGAATTCGCCAGACAATGGGTCGCTCCTGATTGAGGAAATTACATTTTCGGGCCTCATTGTTAGGGGCCGAAACAAATGAATTATGATGTGGGCAAACAACAAAAAAAAGTGATTTCCTTTATGCCCACGCCGAACCCGTTCCAATCACAGCCCAAACACGTGCGTGTGCCTTGTCAACGGGGCTTATAAATCTTTTCAGCTACTCAATCCCGATGACTGCCACCCATTAAAAGTGCTCGTGCCGCAACCAGGCCCATTGCTATTAAATATTTAGGCAATTTGTAGATCTATAACGATTTGCTTCTAATGTGGGCTATATTTATGAACACGGCCTGAATAATTCACCTTGTTCGGTTCCGAGACTGGACTTTCTGGTCTGGCCCCTTCGACGTTTGCGTTTGCGTTGTGTAATTTATTAGCCACGTCTTTCAATATTTAATTGAATACGGTGTCGCAGCGTTAGACAAATGGCCAACACTGCTGCTCCATCTGGCGATGCGTGCCGTGAAAAGTGCTCCACTAAATTGCAGGCCAGTGGAGGGGAAAAGTCCTGGTCAGCAGGAGGTCTTCGTGCGTTTATTAATAGCCACACATTTTGGCCTGGGCAGCCAGAGTGACGGATATTCGGAAAATTGAACAGGCCGGATTAAAATAGATATGAGCTTAAAAGCTCATTGTGTGGGCAGATGACAAATGTGGAGCAGGTCGGGTTGCCATTTGTATATATAGAACAAAAAACAATAAAATATTTCCACTCAAAGTATTAATATCTTTTCTAATAACTATTCCTTATATTCAACATTTTTTCTTAGACAATTTTGTAAGAGGTTTTAAGAACTTATTGAGCCTAGCACATACATATTTTATACTTCATCTTTCTCAAATTTGTAATTGACTGTACTTATTTCAAGTTCTAATAAATAAATCAGTTTTGAAACCACAGGAAAAGTTTACCATTACGTTATTATTTTAAATAACGTATTAATATTCTTTGCTACTCCGAATTTGGCAACATAAACTTGGATGATTACCCATATCCCAAAACTGTGGCTCAACTCTTATTAAACACTTCATCAGCGAACCTCGCAAACTAACCAGAAACTTGGGCTCATACTGAAGTGAAAGTCAAATTTATGCGATTCAAAGCCGCTGGGGCTTGGCTTGAGAGCCCAACTAACCATCAAAGATGCAAAGTCAACACAAGCAGCCCGAGTTCTTGTAGCGGAATGGCCCGAAAACTTTGCCCGAACACGCGGCGTATGAGCAACGCAGCTGGTGGTGCGACAATTTAACGCGCTGATTGACGAGCAAACACTCGAAGGCTAAAAGTGGCCGAGTTGGCCAGGAAAATAACTGTTTGTCAATGGCATTAATTATGTGGCAGACTCTGTTGGGGGAATGGCAGTGGACAACTTGTCACGAGTGTTGGACTAGTTTTGCATTATAATTTGACGTGTCAGAGTTGTGAAGTGTGGATGTTGGCTGGCCATTGATTTGAAAATAACAGTGTGTGTGGCCACAGAATAAACCAAATGTAGAATGACAAAGGTGCGCCACAAAATGCCCTCTGCTGTTGTCACAGTATATCTCTCAAATTGAATTATGGCAAACTGAATGCGCAGCACAAAAGTCAAAGTCAGTGTCAACAGACGAGCAAACACGTTTCCAATTTGTTAGGAATAAATGGGTGTAGCATACTTATATGGGAGTACGAATATCAGTATCCGTATGCAAAAGGGGGCGGTGGGCGGTGATACGTCACTTGACATCTGTATAAACAGGAGAGCGGGCGGAATATACAATATGAAATGCTGCCAGGACATTCATGTCGCCCATTTTCCTCTCTGTTTTGTTGTTATGCGCCTGAATGATTTCTTTTGTGAAATTGATAACTCTGTATATATACAACATATATCTATGTGTGTGTGTGTGTGTGTGCAGGAGGGGATGTCCTGTATGCGAGATGGTTTAAAATGCTTCAGATCCACTCTGGCATTGTGTGCTGCCTCAAGGTCTGGGGATTATAACAAATTAAAGTTGTTCAGGGCTCCAGGGTTCGCAGCAAAACTCTGACAAGGGATTTTGTAGGAATACATTTTTGGTATTGTCATTGTGAAAATATTGAGCAGTCATGTGATGAGATAAGAATTTTTCTTTAAGTACATACTTCAGCAGTTTCAGAGAGTGATGATAACTTGTCCCATTTGCACTGAAGCTTGAGAAAAGTCATTAATTTTCATAATAAAAAGGTATTCCTCTCAATTAACTCGGTAAATGTTCAAAATTAACAATAAAGCATGCCTATCAGCTTTTAAAATAAATCCCTGAAAAGGACCATGCCATTATTTTTACTTAACCAAAAAAACATTTAGCAATAATTCAAGGGCTCGGCTAAAAAAATGTGTATCTCATTCGAAAACTTTTAATAAACATTTATTACAATACCGATGAAGGAAAACATTTTTTACATGTTATTTCCGTTTTCTGTGTTGCCATCCATCACATTTGTTTAATTTCATTTGGGTGGCAAAAACTCTGTCGTGCCTGCATTTGCATAACTCCTCTCGTTTATTTATTTTTTCAAATTATCCGCTAAGCGGACTTGCCAATGATTGATTGGCCAGAGAGGCAGCACGACACTAGCCCGATATCCTTGGCAGGATCCGGAGCTCACGTAAAGCAAGTCATAAAAATATTTCACCGAACAATAAAAAAAAAAGTGAAAAGAGCGGAGTCGAGCCGAAATAACAAAACGTTGTAGGTCATGTGTCATCCGCAGAGTCCTGAGTTCCGCTTTGTTTTGTTTCACTCGGCGGCTCATATTGCATGTGGCATGTTTGTTTGCACTCCGCCGGGATATAGAGCCCACATACCATTCAGCTCCGGGTGTGACGAACTTTAACACAGAACAATTTTGTGTCGTGGCTGCCACGGGGCTGAAATTGAATATTAAATTTTTGCTTTGTCGCGTTTTGAAACAAATTCTCGCTGTGGTGTGGGGACAAAGTAAGGCATTAATGAAATTCCTCCGAAGTTTGGACAGCTGATGCATGGGACCAGATGATCCCGTAAACGGTGGCATAACTTTGTCTTAGTTTCGGCAAAAAGGAAGTTGCCATTTTGGAATTTCGATTGTGTCACGCAATATGATATTAAAATTGCTTTGGGGAGTCCTGAAAAATTATACTAATTTATAGTGCCTGCTTAACACCGTGAAAAAATATTTTTAGCCTATTGTTTCTGTTGAAATATAGGAGATAAATTGCTTTTAACGTTAATCTATACTATAAATTAGTTCAACGAGTTATAAATCACCAACTAAGCCAAACCATAAAAATATCTGCCATTAAATATACAAAGTATATAATTTATTTTAAACATATTCAGCAATACTTTATTTGTACAATTACTCGATAAATTATAATAATTTTGTGGTATTCATAATATTTAACAGATTAATAAGTTTATAGATATGTATCTAAACATTTTGAAAAATGAACTAAAAATTAATATTTTAAATGTAATTAATAAGCTAAAAATGACTTAGTGTATAAATAAATTATAGAATTTTTTTCATTTTCATTTAAAAATTAATTAATCGATTGATAGAAGTACCCTTTTGCAAGTCTAATCCAGATATTTTAAAAGTTTTAAATGTATTAAAGTTGGTTGGCACTAATCAAGTTTTACTTTTCGTTTCGACCATTATTTGTCTATCCGTTAACAGAAAGTCCGAAGGATCTTCCTGTGCCTACTCCCATTTTAATCCTCACCACCCTTCTGCACTTACTCTGATCCCTTCTGGCGCCTTTTTTAATGCCATTTAATTAAATTGGACGCTTTGCCAAAAGAACGCGGCTCAGCTGCGAAAAAATGGACTGAAAAGCCCGAAAAGAAAATCCACCCCACAGCATCAACACTCAATCATTAAGACCGCACAAAAAAAAAATGACAAAGTGAATCGGGTCACACAATGCGCACAACAGTAAAATCTGAATAAATATTTCACTCAGCACAACGAGAAAAACTATAATTACCATTGTATGTTGATGTACATAATAATAAAATCAAATATGCCAAGTTTGGGCGTCAATTTTAGGCTGATTAGATGCAAATGGCTGTGATAAAGATAAAAATACCAAATCAATATCCAACTAAGTCGTTACTCGGCTCAGTCGACCTCCGATGATGACACTTCAAAACAAACTACACAGAGCAAGAGGGAAAAAAATTGCAAAGCCCAGGCAGATTTTATGTTATTTTTATGTAAAAAATAGGGGACCACCGAAGAAGGAGCCAAAGGACCATGCCAACAGAAAAGGCGAGGTGTGGAGGCGGAACACACAAAAGTTTTATTTATTCATGGGCACGGAGGACTGGTGTGCGTCACCAGGAATCAACGACTGAGATGTTACCCAACTGGATGGATGCGGAGGAATATTTATTTAACTATCGGAATGCTTCAGATTTTTATGCCCACTTTCAGCACACCTGCAAGCCGTAAAGCGAACACAAGGCATATGCTGGATTTTAAAATACTGTATTTAATAGGAAATAACTCTAGGTTTTAAAATATATAGAAATAAAATGTTACAGTTGAAAAATTACCTTAGCTCTTCTGGGAAAAGACTCAGCACAAAACACTGGGCAAACCGATAGCTTGCTTTATTCTATGAATATTTAAATTCGCGCGCACTTTCCCTTTTCTTAAAAGGCTCAAAGGACTTCCGCTTGGATACTTTTTGGGGCAACCTATCGAACCGAACGCTCCGCTTGATTTGTGAAACTGGCCTCGTTTGGCCAGTGGGTTTGGTTAAAAACGTGTTTCTTGTGGCCCTGTTAACCGTTCGGGTGGCCGACATCGGTTGCCGATGTCGTCTTCTTTGGGCCACTGTTAACTGGTGTTGGCTGAAACGCTCCGGGAAACGAGCCGAAAGTAGGTCTGAGTGGGAATTTAATCGAGGCACCTTGAGTGAAGTTCGCAAAGCTCAGCTTTTCCTTTGGCCAGCTTTCACGAGCTTTATGCACAATTTCCCCCTATTTATTCAAGGCCAAATAAAGGGGGGAGTCAAAAACTTTAAATACCTGTTGGTTCTACAAATGTTCTGCTGATTTTGGTTAAATTTTAAATGCCAATATTTACCTGCAAATACATAAGATAAATTAAAATCAGTCAAGGTGAAATAAGGAATCCAACATAAAACACACAAAGAAATCACAAGTAACGTTTAACTCGCTAATAGAGGGATTTTATGGATAGACATATAAACTTTGTCAAGCTTTGGTTAGTTATAAAAAAGGAACTCAGAAATGCTTTAAGTGAAAGCTTTTTCGGTTGGGAAAAGTGTTGCCAGCTAAAAATATTAGTTTGAATTCAGGAAAGGATTTTTAGAAAGTCTTTAGAGAGAAAACATGCCAATTTTTTTCTAATAAAATACAATGTTAGTAGAGTTCAAAAGTTTAAGAAAACTGTGTAAATACGTGCATTCATATACGAAACATCTGCCTATGTCTTAGCTACTTTTACGAAGATTTCAACGATTTTTATTAGTATTAACAAGGAACATCAACAATTGCATAAACATTAACAACAACAGCGACACACTTAGAAATACAATCTAGCTAAAACAATTATTTGCTAGAGTTTCCGTTTGTTGTCTCTGCAATAACAACAAAGGCGGATATCTTGCGATAATCACACACCAGTCGAGGGATTTGTTGTTGGCTAAAACGAATTGACATCGAATTTAAAATCGAGATCCAAATTTTTCAAGGGATTTCGACGGAATTTTTTGCTGCCATGATGATGATGGTGATGTGGTATAAGTATCTCCACCTCCGGTTCTTCATCGGTTTTGGTTAATTAATAGTTTTTCGAATCAGTAATCAAGATTTGTGTGTGTGTTTAGAGATGAATACAGAAGAAAAACCATTAAAATATGCTATCAATAATATGGAAAAATATTTTTATTCATATATATTTATGTAAAGATATGCAATCAGAAAAAGAGACAGCGAATAGGCTAATGAAGTGGGTGAATTAAATGTGTATTGAAACAAAGTGAAAGTTGAGAACAGTTGCACATTCACATTGACAAGACACACGCAATCATAAATGTATCAAATGAAAACGTTGCGTATACACGATATTTGTTTATACAAGTCAATTTCAACGAATCACGCACTCCCTGCCAGCTTGACGTCCATTCGCATTAGAAGTGCCTTTTGTCACAATTTTCCCTGGCTTTCCCTTTAAGCCCAAAACTCCGCCCCAATCATCAACGCCCGGCAATATCATAAATTTTCAGCTAATTTCCTGCACACTCAACTTTTTAATCATATAAATAGCCATAAAGTGCGAGTCGTTGGTTATAACGAAAAGTTTCGTTTTATTTTGCCTTTGTCTGGAACAAAGAATAAGGAAACTACCGAAATGAAATGTGAGCTCTTGAAGTCAAGATACTTTGTGTCTACGAATAGCTTTGTAGGGGTGTATCCGTGTGAAGTGGCATTTCGGAGTGAAGTTATGGCATAAAAGAATTGCCAAGTGGAGTTGCAAAAGTTTAACTTGGTATAAGTATGCTCCGGAGTACGCAATACAAGTTTGAATACCTGTGAGGTGGATATGGTAACTTGGTACTGCAGTTTCGTTAAGCCCATTGTATTTAAAAAGGTTGTATCTTTGAAATGAAAAACTTATTTAATTTCGCAAATTCAATATTAAATATTGAATTTTTGTAAAAGCTACAAGGGTATATAAGCTTCGGTTTGCCGAAGTTTGCTTCCTTTCTGGTTTTTGTTTGGTAAAACACTTGATAACAAATTTAGCTAGAATATTGGTTTATATATTTTAAACAAAGTGATATTTTATAATCTTTTTAAATACTTAATCTTTATACTGTTTTCTTTAGTCTATTTTCAGTTCTTACAAAAGTGGATTAGGCCACAAATAGGATTTTCTCTGTTTTGGGTCATTCAAACTTTTCCATTTAGTTGCCACTCGATCCCCTAATAAGTTTGTCGGCAAGCCAAAAGCCATTACCCCGACATGGCAGCCAATAAATTTGGAAACAATATCGATTATATGTTTATAAATTATATACATGTGCACATAGGCAAGTTTTGCCTGTGGCCAGACTTGAGAAATTCATTATGGAATTAGCTTGGCTCCAACAGTTTTCATTTCCCTGTGCATGCCGATGCCGGCGGCCCGAAACATAAAATCATTATGAGCCAGGCTGCCAATGACAAGGCACCAAAGCACAGGCACACCCAAACACGCACACTCACCCAAATACACACACACTGGTGCACTGACGGGACTAAGTAAAGTCTACTCAAAGTTAGACATCGCACAGACGGCTGCCTGCCTCAACTTGTTTCCCTAAACTTTTAATCAGCCCCAAAAAAATGTGCGGCGCAAAACTTCTACCCTCTTTTGGAGCGCGCAATTATTGCCAAATTTGCTGAGCAACAAAAACATAATCAACTTAATTGCATAAAGAGTGATATGCACAAGAAAAGAGAGAAAGGAAAAGGCTTTCAGACAAGACACGAAGTACTCTGAATCTGGATTCAAATGTATGGACTTTTTGATACCCATAAATTGTTTTCCTAATGAAGAACAGGTTTTCTATGCCATATAAATAATTTAATATATTAATAATTAATAATTCTATAAAGTTTAATGGATTGCTTGTGTGAGTTGTCCTCGAAACTTACTTTTTTACGCATTTCTACTTCTGTCCAAACAAAACCAATTAAAATTAAACTCAAATCGGAAACTTGCATTCATTTAGTTTATACCTTACAAAGGAAAGAATATCCGAATTCAATACTAGCTTGCTAAGTTTAGAAACTAAGGAATATATGGCATATATAATGTGATGTTAATTATTAATTATAATAAATAAACATAGATCTACGTATTAAAGCAAAACAGCAGGAAATCGGGGATTATGTACCTCTTGTTATCAGCTCATAAAGCTTTCCAAGGGATTACAGCCTTCTTTTAGCAATCGTATTTTACATCAATTTGTGGATACTCAACCATTCCAAAGTATGCCCAACTTATAGTCCCATCTTATTGGAGCTTACGAGGAACTTAAGCCGATAGGGTAAATCGGCGCCACGTTTATTGTCGTGGCGTCGACAACATGTACATGGGGTCGTATGCTCGATTGCTACTTTATGCTTTGCTGCCCTCAACGTATCTTGTCGTTGCTGGTAATACAATCAATTTCCGCTTTGTTTGTCAAGGAAACTCGGCGGCGAAGGAACGTGAAAGTGGCCCAGTGCTTTGACTTATTTTCCGCGCCCTTGTTATACCCTTGCAGAGGGTATTATAATTTTGGTCAAAAGTGTGCAACGCAGTGAAGGAGGCATCTCCGACCCTATAAAGTATATATATTCTTGATCAGGATCACCTCCTGAGTTGATATAGCCATGTCCGTCTGTCCGTCTGTCCGTCTGTCTGTTTCTACGCAAACTAGTCTCTCAGTTTTAAAGCTATCGAATTGAAACTTTGCACACACCCTTCTTTCCTTTGCACGCAGTATATAAGTCGGAACGGCCGGGATCGGCCGACTATATCCTATAGCTGCCATATAACTGATTGATCGGAGATGCCATAACTCTGCTGTTTGTTAAGTTAGGAAGTTGGGACTCTCTATGGGTATTATATTTGGCCAATCAATCCGACGTACCAAATTTCATAAGGATCGGCCGACTATATCCTATAGCTGCCATATAACTGATTGATCGGAAATGCCATAACTTTGGTGTTTGTAAAGTTAGAAAGTTGGGATTTTCTATGGGTTTTATATTTGGCCAATCAATCCGACCTACCAAATTTCATAAGGATCGGCCGACTATATCCTATAGCTGCCATATAACTGAACGGTTGGAAATGCCATAATTTTGGTGTTTGTAAAGTTAGAAAGTTAAGATTTTCTACAGGTTTTATATTTGGCCAATCAATCCGACCTACCAAATTTCATAAGGATCGGCCGACTATATCCTATAGCTGCCATATAACTGAACGATTCGAAATGCCATAACTTTGGTGTTTTTAAAGTTAGGAAGTTTGGATTTTTTATGAGTATTAAGAATGCATCATAGGAATAATTTTGGAGAATATTATTATAGAGAATTCTGCAAGGGTATATCAACTTCGGCTCCGCCCGAAGTTAGCTTTCCTTTCTTGTTGTTATCGTTTTTGTTTTGGGAAGCGGAAGCAACAGCTCAGCTGCCAATATTGTTCAAATATGACGTATACGTAACGTGGGCCAACCACCCACCATTGAACCAAACCCATCTCGCTAAGCACGGAGTACACAATTTTTAATTAAATCTGCTATTATACGGATATATATATGTACCGATTACGTATATACTTATTACGTACATACATATATACGTAATATCCATTATCGTGTTTGAGGATAACAATGGATGGCACTTCATTAGTCGCCTGTTCGGCTGCTCGGGGCCCTTTCACCGCTTCGGTTTTCAGTCTGGAGTGGAATGTGGATAGTATGGGATATCTGGCATTGGCTTTGTGCAATTAGCCTTTATTTTGTGTGCTCTTGATTAGGACACACACACACACACTCCAAAAGTAGAGCAGTCATTGAAATGTTTTCCAATTCCTTTTCCTCTTCATTGTGCTGAGCTGCACTGCGTGCTTGAAATTGTTTGTTCGGGGGTTAGTTTTGAAGATATTTATAAATAAGAAATGCCAGCCTATTTTCTAAAGCCTTGGCCTAATTTGGAAAAAGGAAATCACTCTAATAAATAAGACATTATCATGACATTACCCATTTTCGAAATTGATGAGTCATGGGAGCACTGAACCAAATTCAGGACCCAATAAATTCGGCTTTAAAAATTTCATTCCAAACCATAAAACAGAATACTAACGGCGACAATGTGACAACCAAAAATCGTTTCCAATTATTTACAGCTAACAGGCTGCTCAGATGTATTCTTCTTCGCCATTCGGCTTATTCAAAAGCACTGATATCTCTGAAATGTGTATCAGCACAAATACAAATTATATGCGCATACATTTGCATCAAGTGACAAATGCTAGGACAAAAGAAGGGGGATGTGTCAAACTCCAGCGATAAGCATCATAAATAATGGGGGCATATCAATTGCTACATAAGAAATTCATAAGCTAGTCCACAAAGTCGTAGTAGGCAAATGCTCCGAAGACATTCGTACTTTTTCGTAAACTAGAAATCGCTGGAGGTGCAAAATAAAACAATATAAGCAAAGAAAAAAGGAACTCAATAATAATGTAGATAAATAATAATAGCTGGATAAGAAATTATTATTTATAAACCCAGGGTAAAAGTAATCTTAGATAAATTTATTATATTTTATTGAAAACCCAAAAATGAAAATAACCTTTAGCCATATGCTATCAACATAATTCACCACCAAAAAATATCATTCTTTAATAAGAGATTTCAAACATTTATAGACATTTTTATTTATTTTTTAAAAAGCCAAAATCTGAAATATTTAAATCTATAATCTAATTTCTAAAGCATACTATTCTAGAGTTACCAAAATAAAAATAGTAAGCCATAAAAAACCAAGAATAAATTGAGAGCAATTGTAAAATAAGGAGATAGTCAAGACAACTTCAGACATAAATTGCTGTAAAGAATTTAGAAGAGGAATACATCTCAAGTCCAATAAGCGAAATCCTCCTGCGGAACGCTGAAAAGAATGTCGCGGAAATCCCAGAGCCAGCATCAACAGTCAGTGCGGAAGCGCTTCAATAAAAACAGAACAATGACAATAATAACGACCCAACCTGAACGGAGAAGAGTTGGATGGAAACACCGGATATCCAGCTACCTAAAGGGCGGGAAGCCTCAACAAATGTCAATTTATCATTTCCGCTGGTGAGGCGACGCAAATTGCAGAGCTTAGGAAATGCTTTGCGCGCCTGTTTAAAAGGCATTTTAGCAGGGCAAACACGCAGACATTAGACCCGCCGCCACACACACACATCACCATCCATATAAATGGGCTCTAATGGCCCTGTTCCCCTTTTCTGCCCTGCCCCATTGTGGTATGCATAATTTTCTCTGTCTTGGCGCCGGCTTTCTTCAATTTGTGGCCATCCTGGAGACGGACACAGATATTAAATATCATTCGGGCACGCATTTCTGGCATTTGTCCGACTCTTTAATGCCGCCCCAGTGTCCAATTTTATGCATTTCTTTCGTGTAAATATGCCGCTGCGCACCCCCTCTTCCAGCTCTCATATTATTCATATTTCTGGGCAAGGCCATTGCCAAAAAGTATTTTTAGGCCAGAACTATCCTCTCCCTTTCCCGCCGTCAAATTGAAATTAATGCGTTGGGCCAACGCGGCGGATACGTGTTATTGGTACGGCTGACTTGCCGAACAAATGGACTGTGAACGTTCTGCTAAATTTGAATTTTAATGCTTTTGGCCGGTAAAATTTAACGACTCTCGATATCTTGGCGTGAAAGTATTTTATAGTTATTGATTTTCAGGCTGTCAACGCAAAATGGACCAGGAAAAGGTGTTTTTATGTCTTTGAAACGATTGGATAATAAATTTAAATGCTCAAAAATAAAGTTTTATAGCGTCGATATGTTGATTTTTTTATTAAAAAAGTTTCAGTAAGATAAGGATACTGTGGAAACATATTTATATTCATTAAAGTCAGAGATTTTAAGTACGGAGAACAACACTAAGATATAACCATTAACCGAAAGCACTAAAACAAAAGATCTTTTATTAAAAATGTATAATCCTTAAGGTTATAGATTAATCCTTAATCTAAAAATACAAGTATTAACAAAAGTTTACTTAAAAAATAAACCTATAATTCTTTAAGAATTTGGAATATTGTTATTACAATATTTTTCTGCTTAACTAATTGAATCCTTGCTCAACCCTTGTCCACGCCAACGCCTAGTCCTCATTCTTAACCAACAGCTTATCAACAGGACACACCCATGAACAGGAATTGCGCTAATTAGACCGACAACAGCCACGCACATCATCAACATGACCACCTTTCCACCAAGAACAAAGCAAATGCCGCACCCACCTTACGGCAAGTGTAAACAGAATACGTGTTTCCACAGAAAATCATTTGCTCAATAAATCAAATTGACTGCTCTCTGGCAAGTAGAACACCGTATTTACTCTCAATTAGTTGAACATTAGCAGGACATTTCGGGCAGCAAACAAGTTGCTACATAATTAACCAAGCGTAATAAGTTAGAAACACTCCCCTCGAGTGGGAATTGAAAACGCTTCAGGACTTGTCAAAAATTTAATTAAAATTATGCAAATTTCGGCGATAAACGCAAGTATAAAGCTTATGCCTTTGCCTTATGTCTTTGAAGAAGCCCGCAGTCTTTTTAATCTGCCGCTAATGCGCGCTTTTGTGCGTGGGAAATCGGATTTTGTTACTCTCATGCTGAGAATATTAAATATTTTACAATCTTTAAGAATACTGATTTTATGGTTGAGAATTTTGTTCTTTACCAGAACTCTATAGAATTTGAAATGAGTTTGGTCTTTTGGAAGCTTATTTAAAGTTTGTATAGTAAAGATTTTTATAAGCAAAGGCATTATCGAATCAGTAAGCCACAAAATAAACTAAGAGATATCAAATTAAATTAATTATTTACAGCAAAAGTATTTGCTCTGGTAAAAGCATTTAATGAATAAAAGATTGAAAATAAATGAACAATTTCGTAAATAAATAAAATAAATTCTTTTAATAGATCAATTCATTGTAAAATGTAACAGGACGTGTTAATTAACCACTTCCAGCTTCCTAAATATCCTTTAAAGAGCATCTTATTGTAGGGATAATTCCTTTTTGTCCGCAAGTGTGTACGTAGAGTTTAATTGCTTGTCTCTAGTAGGAACAACAAACACTGGATGGCACTTATTTGCATTTCACATTAGGCAGAGGCATCTGAAAAGGAGCTTTGCAAGGACTTAGCATGTTCCGCCGCCCTTCGTCTCCTTTCGTGTCTGTTTGTTTAGGCTTATACTTTGCATGAGTTGACATCTTTATTGGCAATTTATGTTCTCCCAGGCCCATCCACAATTTTCAGGTAATTCCGCTTTGGGCGTGGCCAAGTTCATTAGGAAATAAAATGGCCCTCGTCATCACCATTTCTTAATTAGTTGACAGGCCGCAAAAAAGTATGAACAGTAAACCCGGTTTCGAGTTAACCATTAGCGGATTTATGCTTTTAATTTTGTTTTACTTGCAACCGGAATAAAATTGAAATACGGCCTACGTGTTTGTAATACGAAATGTTCTGGGTGGCGAAATAAATGGCGTAACCGAGCGGCAGTTTTATGGTTGATTTGGGTTTTCCCCGCTTTCCTTTAGTTTCTTTTTATGCTTTTTGCCACTTTTCTTTTATGCTTCAGCAGATGAAAATCAAAAAAGTTTGAAGAGCGGCCTAAACTTTATAGTAAGTAACTTTATAGTGGGCAGAAGATAAAGAATCCGAAAGACAGCTGGTAAATATTTATGAAACACTATACCGCAAATGAAATTGAATATTGAATAGTCTTGTTGGCTTCAAGGACTCATTCAAATTTTCCAACTAAACCTCATGAGGAGCTTCTGGAAATTTCACAAATTCGCTGAGGAGTTTCTGGAAATTTCACAAAGCCTCAATTAGCTGAGCTAAACCTAATGCAAAATTTTACCCGGAAAACAAAGTGAGCAGCTGCCGTGAAATACGCTTCAATATATTCGCAAATTAAAAGCAGTCAGAGGCAGGGAAATTGCTAAGCAATAATTATAATTTGTGGCATTAGCAGGGGTACCGAAATTTTCTGGGTAACTTTCGCCGAGCAACCAGCCATTGATAAAGTGTCGCTATACAATTTATCAGCACTCCCTCCGGGAAAAATGGAAAATGAAAAGCGGAGGCGAGCGGGAAAATGTGCGGAAAACGGCAGCTAAACAAACAGTTACTGCACCTGCCACTGGGGAAAACGGGCTGTGGTAATTTATGAGTCATTCTCTGGAAACGCTGTGTGCTCTCGTTTTTGGCTTCGTTGGTTTTTCACATTTTCATTATTTCAAAAAGGAGCAAATAAACTGCAAAAAGTTCCCCAAAAAGATGAATTAAATGTTTGTGGTGCTCGCTTTTCCTTATTTGAGGTTTGCAAATGGCATTACCCGAACTTTGTGTCCGAGTTTTGGGTTGAGTAAAAAGTTTTTATGATGCAAATTCAAATTAATTTTAAAGTAAATTGAAAATAATTTAAATAAATGTGTTTTCAGAGAGAAAGAAAATTAAATTGCGATTGAATTATATTTTGTTTTGCCCAGAAAATGGTTATCCATTAAATATGAACCTGATTTATCAATTCTCTTTGACCATTTTTTCCCTTTAATAGTTTGGTTATTGTGGTGAAACATCAGTTTAAGATAAATTGCCAGTAAATTAACATAACAAAGCCAACTTTTATTCTAAATAAATACTACTCTTTAAGATATTTTCTCTTTAATAATTCGTATTAAAAGCTTTTCTTGTGAACAAAGTAAACGTTATTATCACCCTACTTCGGATTCTTATGTCGTAAACTCAACTTGTGTCCCCAAAAGCAAGCTATGGAATTTGTCTTATGGTATTGCCCATATCGCTGGCCATAAAAGTAAATTCCGTCTACGCTTATTAGATAACATAAACAGGAGCATGAACTACGTTAACGTGCATTAGGAAAAACTGTGCCCAAGGCGAATGGCCGGCAACGCGGCGGCTACTTAACAAAGTTAAGGATCTTACACAAATTTGCCATTGGCGCATAAAAATGCTTGCGGATGTAGTGGCGTGTAATGGAGTGCAGTGTATACACACAAATGTATACATCTCTTTATATACATTCGTGTACAGTTAAACAATTCATATTTGCGACACCATTAAGCACGGAAGGTGAGGGGAAAACTGGGGGAAAATGGAAAAGTGTGAGCAAAAAGGCAACTGCGATAACGACGTACGCCCAGCGTGTTGATACAGTAAATAATACTGAAACCCCTGGTCACAGGATTTCCTTTCATCCGCACACACAACACACTCGGAGAAAATAGGGTCCAGACCATTAGTAACTTTTCAGATTTTATTTGCTTTGGTCTGTATTATATTAAATATTTATCCAATTTTAGAATTTTAAACATTACAAAAGCAATTTTCTTATAAGCTTTTAATTGGTTTTAAATTTAAACATTTTTCGTTTGTTTGTTTTAGTTTTCTTATTTTGAGAAAATAAAAGAAGTTTTTCATTGAAAGTTCAATTTCGCCAAACAGCTAATAAAGGACATTTTGAAAGTCTGGTGGGAATTTCATTTCATTTTTTCCGAGTGCACTCACACCCACACACGCACACCGAATGTTGAATAGGTGTTAATATGAATGTATTGGATATCGGAGATTGAGCCTGCCTTACCTTCGTCCTCGTCGTCGTTGAGCTCCGTGATTGCCGCCTTGTCGCAGGGTCGGTCAATGCCATTTGTTGCTTCCGACTTGCCACTGCCCCCGCCCACGCCCCCGCCCCCGTTGGCCGCCTTTGCATCGCCATTGGAGATAATTGAACTTGATTTGGCGTGATTTGTATGATTGTTCGCGGATGACTTGGAGGACTCGCCCTCCAAAGGAGGAGCACTGGGCTCCGCCTCGCCATTGCTGACCGCATCGAGGGCCGCGCCATCCTTGGTCTTCAGCTCCTGGCTGGTGTTGCAGCCCATCTCACTGGATTTGGGTTCACTCGGCTATTTGGCTATTTAGTCCGCGGCTTTTGGTGGGGTCTCTCCGCTTGCAGTTGGCCTAGGTTACCCTTATTTTGTTTAATCAATTGCACACACACACGACCCAACAATCGTACACACACACACACACAGTCCCGTGTTGGAAACTAGTTTATGAATTATACTTGTTGTTTCTGGGCCAATTTGCACTTTGACTTTCACGAGACGAAACCTGGTTTTTGCTCAAAAATGTTTAGAAAAATACGCTGGGCTTGGGTTATTTTTTGGAAAAAATTCTGTGTTTACAAAAGTCGTTAGAAAAAGATGCACAACCACAGGTTATCAGCCAAAGAACTCGCACGGAACCGGAAGCGGAAACCAGCTGAATGGCGGACTCGCAGCGCAACTAACTGACTGTCTCTGGCACAAGCTCAGGCACAACTGACTTTGACACTGAACGGCGCCGGCGACGCGTCCTCACTGCGGATGGAACGGACCCCGAATGCCCGACATCCCCATATCCTGCAGGAGCAGCAGTGTGGAGCTCAACAAGCAGCGACTCGCCAGCCGGCAGTCAACGACACATAAAGCCCAGGGAAACAGAGAGCCAGGACCTCCCGAAAAGAGAAAGAGAGAGATAAAGTTCTCTCTCGCAGGATTCACAGTGGGCTAAATTATTTATTTTCTGGGAAAAATAAGTATCGCATGGGAAACATAAACATAAGGCTTTTTATGCCCAGAAATTAATAAAACATTTAAAATTTTAAGTTTTCAAAATTTTTTCACGAATTTATGTTTGGGATTAAATAAAACTTTTGTAAAATTCGTAACAATTACAAATAAATTAATGACTTTCCACAGAGTTCACTAGGGATTAAAAGTCACAAACAAAGGTGTATTAAAGTGTTCAGTATCAGACTTCCTTATTTAAATTATATTGTTTCAAATAATTAGAAACTTTTATAAGAGTTTTTCAAAAGTTGGTAATTTCTTTGGCACAACCAAAAAACTATTTCGTTTAGTTTAAAAAATAACATTTTATTTTAATAATAAATTATATAAATTTATAAGACACACATTATTTCAGAATGTTAGTTACCGACAAACTCTTTTTTTCTTTATCTATATATAAAGTTAAATAAATGTTGTCCTTTTGTCCAGAAATAACAAATTAAGTGTTTTGCTTAATCCAATTAATATTTGATTATAATCATTAAAGCATTTAAAATGTTTTTCATTTATCAAAATGTTTTTTCGGGTAAATAATATATTAAAAATTTAATTCCACTGTTTGGGAACTGCTTTATTCGAGACCAGAACAGAGAGCCCAAAAAGAGAGTCGCTTTTGAGCCAGGCGGCAACAGCAGCAGCTGCCTCTGTTGTTGTTAGCCAACTCTGGCTGCAAAGTTTTTCGCAAATAAACAAACCGACGGCCAAAGCCGACTCACAGATACGCACGCACACACATGTAGACAAAGCAGGACAATGTGGCTTAGAGGAGCCGCAGAAACCGTTGCGGTGGCACCAGAATCCGAAGAGCAGGCAAAGCAGCCATGGCAATGGCATCATCATCACCACAGACACAAGCGTAGACACAGTTACAGGCACACTCACACTAACACAGGCCAATGGACTCGCACACACACACACACACACACACTGCGTGTAACCGGGCGTAAACAGCTGAATGAAGGCCCAGCCAAAGGGAATGCAAATAAAAAAAGGAATATTACCAAGCTGAAAACCTGGCCCATAAAAATATCAATGAATACATGGGCCGCTCCTTTGAGCGCATATAGCAATTCATAAAAGGCAACTAGCTTATATCTTTTGCTACTCAGCTGTCATCTGGCTTCCTGTTCTGTTTTCTTGTTGGTATTTATTTTTGGGAGTTGGCTCCTCGACTTCACTGTGCTATAAAATGCGCAGAGTGTGCGTGAGACAAATGAATTGGTTGGCTTTTATTGTGGCTTCCTCTTTAGTTGGCTCTTTTGCTCTTTGATTATCTCTCTGTACATCCTAAAAAATTATCAAGATTTTAAGAGGCTGTATAAAAAGTATACAGCTTAAGACAAGATTATGCTAGAAAACTTTATGACGAGTTTCAATGAATTGTGAATGTACCAAAAGCTTAACAACAGAGCGAATATTTTGAAGAAAATACCTTATTTTGACACTTATACATTTATAATTAATTTATACTGTTGGAGATGTTTTCACAATTCCCTTATTTTAGAATTTTTCCTCGTAGCAACCGTATTTTATATTCAGGCTTTAAAAAAATATTTTCTACAAGTGTAGACCATTTTTACCTAAGAGATAATAATAAAATAATAAAGGCAAAGTGCGTTAGTCTAGTTGAACTCCAAAACGCGAGTAATCGTAAACCAGGGGCTCCTGCATGTGTGAACCTTGGGGCAATTTTAATCAAAACTACCCTTGTTTACCAACGTGCATATTATATTGGTACAGATGTCTGAGCGTATGCAAATTAGCTCCACATTGCAAATGTACCACAAATGGCCAGAATAAACAAACGGAAATTTCACAATACAACCCAATAGTAAGTAGCTACAGTTTCAGTAGTGCCAGATATCCCTAAAATAAATGTTGTAAAATAACATAATTTTTTAATATGAAAAATTTGAAACATATATAGTTTTTTTTGACTAACTTTTAAAAGCAAATAATTGGGTTTAGTAATAAAGGTTTCAACTCAGACTATTACAATATAGAAGTTCGTGTATGCTGAATGAACGGTGCGTCACAACAAACAAATATTAATTAAAAAGAGACATCTTTAATTTAATTGAAGTGTCAATGGAAAGTCAAACATTAACAAAAGCTTCAGTTAAATTTAATAAAAGCCTCACAAAAGCCAATTTGTGCAAATTAATTGGGTTAAAATGGGCTTTGACCAGGGCTTTGTTATATACAGCTGAATTTCAACTCATATTTAAAATGGACTTTTTAAAAGTAAGAAAACAAAGTTAGTATTGATTGAAAAAGAACCATTCTTAAAGCCTTATATCATATCCAACTGCTTAATTAAACTTCCTCCAAATTCCCTTTAAAGATTCCCAAAATTCTTAAGCAGGAAGGATGCCAAAAAGGCCAACAATTAAGTGTGAAGAACCGGCATACAGCTGCGACTGCCTCTGCTCCTTTTCAGCAGTTGCAGTCTGGCAAACAAAAACAGGACGTGGCAGGACAAGAGCCAGAACTTGTCGTTGCTCCAAAACTGATGGAAAAACAGCCTTGAAAGCGTGAATTCGCACACCCCAAAAATGTCGGGACAAACAGAAGGACCCAAGGCTTGGTGGCGAAAATTCATGGGCGAAAATTCCAGAGTCCCCTGGCACTGGCACTGGCACTCGACTACTACTTCATGATGGCAAAAACGCGCCAGCGACACATAAACCCTTTCAGGGGCCGATAAAATGACTGACAACTCGAGAGTCTCTAGACTCGAGAGTCCTAGGCCCGAAACTTTGCGCATCATTTGCCAGCAGAAATGCCAGGTCATTATGTTGCCCAAAAGATATAAATAGCTTTGTTTTTCAGATAAAAATGTGTTTGGCTTTTCGATTTTTCTTGTCTTTTTTGCTTGTGTGAATGGGAATAAGAAAAATACGTATACGCCGCGTTGCCTGCGAACTCTGGCATGCCCTTTGCTCTTTGCTCCGCCTCCTCCCAACTCATTTGCCGCCTCCTTACTTCGGGTCTATTTTATTTATTATATTTGTTTTTTTTTTTTTTTGCTACCCTCCTGGGACTTAAGCCAAATGGAAAGTTTTTCGCGTCCTTTTTTGCGTCTTTTTCAAGTCTGAAGTTCAACGGTGCGCAACAATTTTCAGGTCTACTAGAAAAACTGACAGCGAGCAAATAAATTTAAAGCGAAGTTCTGTATGTGCTCTTTAGTTATTTGACTTTAGGTTTTCGCAAACAGAATCTGATATTCCGTAAGTACTTGAAAAGAGCGCGAAACTTGGCAAGTAATTTATCTGTATTTTTATTCCGCGGCTTAACTCCATTTCCGTTTTTCCCCCGATTATTATTTCTCTTCATGGAACTTCTTTTGCAAAGCAATTTATTCGCATTCCTGTCTCATTATTTATTCGACTTTTCACCTTGACCGTGTCCTTTATCTCACGTCCCTTATATCTGAATATCTGATGTCATGTCGGCGATACAAGCGTTTCTTTTGTCACCTTCATTTGTTGGCCGACTTCATCTGCCGCGTTGATTTGTGGCAACAGGGAAAGTCGCTAACGGTAATTGAATTAGGGCCGACATGATATATGTACGGATATTCTATACTGTTGTACCCTTGACAATGCCAATTAATCATACGCAACGTTGAAAAGGCGTTGAAATGAAATATCCATCGTACGTGTGATTTAATTAATTTTCCCTTATTAATGATGAAACATGTTACATTTGTTTTTTTTTACTGATTCTTAGAGCTATAAGCCAAACCCAGATAAAACTCCTGGCAAAGAGAATTTTTACAAATGATATTAGATATACAGACTTGTTATGAATAGCAACATTAGTAATTAATATAAATATCTTTTATATAAAATATTTTAAAGTATAAACCTAGATAACATAATTTAAGTAAAATACAACACTTTTTCTAAAGATGTACATTATTCAGAAAAAAGAAAAGTTCCCATAAACTTTTTTTTTTTGTTTCCCTTCTTCTGTGCAATAAATAGCATTGCTTTTGGCTTACTCATTTAAAAATACCACAACAAATTTAAGGGAACTATTCTCATTGCATGGCTACCAGCATTCATATCCGATAACCCAGCTCTTGGCCAAATGCCAAGCCAATATTAACCGGGAATATGAGCAGACAATAGATGGCCAAGGGAATGGCGGACCGGATCGGTTTGTCTGGCAGACAAGCGGCAAACCAAAAAATGACAGTTCGGATGTCAGGAGTGCTCCATGTTGACTTTAAAATCACATTCAAGAGTTCGCTCCGCACACTCAACCGGACTTGTATAAGCAGTTCAATTACACGACTCCCTGCTGCATGCATGCACCGCCTGCCACGCCCACTTACCCAGTGATACTCCCACCACACCACCCACCGCCCACTCACCCACAACGGTATGTTTATTGAAAGGTTACATGAATGACACACACGCCACAAAAACTGAAGCACCCACACAGACATCGACCGCAGACACACACTAACACAGAGGCGTGCAGGGGATTTCATCAGGGGGTGGGAAAGTACCCATTTAATTATATTTTGATTAATTCATTAGTATATATTAAAAGGCAGATAGCAAAATAAATAGAGGAATCGATTGATATGTGGACGCATTTAATATTAAGTTTTGATTACTATAGGTACACTACATTATTTCTAGGTATATGTTCTTAAAATAAAAAGACTATAAATAGTTTACCCATGACAAACGTTCTGCGTTGTATATGCTACAATCGATTTTAAGAGTATTGAATCTAAAAACACCAATGATCTTTATTTACATAGATTTACCTTTAAACAATACTGTAAAGTCTCAGTTATTTTTAAGAATAATTAACTTAGTTGTAATATATAAACGCTTTTAGTTTATATATTAAAATAATGAATAGGTACTTTAAATTTCACTTGGCTAGTAATGAAATTTTTGTATTATTAGTTAAGGTTGCCTTCAGAGGTCTTTAATCCCTGCGCCCCCCTTTGCACGCCCCTGCATCCATCTCACACGCATAGGAGCATTTGCATTGTCTGTGGGTATCCCCTTTGATTCGTTCCTTTTTGGTTGCTTTTCATTGCATTAAGTGAATGTATCTGCATGCATATGCGACACGACAATAGCCGTGTATTTAGAGGGGGGAAATGGGAGCAGTCCGCTGCCAATTGCAACAGACGCCGCCGTCTGGCAGCTCGTTACGTGCCATCACGAAAGGCCCCCATCCCGAACCATTTACCATCCAACTCCCATCCGGAGTTCCCCAATCGAACGAACCCCTCTTAAAGACCTGCTCGTTTCGATTTAAGCTCGAGTTTTTGTGTTGGGTCATTGCCTACTTTTTGGGGCCCACGCGTTTCCTGTCTTTTTTAGTCGACCAACGCTCAGATTGATGGATGATTTTTGGCCAATTGATTGATGTACGAATTTTACAAAGTTGACAAAGATTTCAGGTCCCACAGGAAGCCACCTGCCACGTGGTCATTTTGCGTCATAGCTGGCCACAACATTAATGGGTTAATCGTGGAATAACCAACCCTTGTTTTAAGTCTGCTTTGCGACTTCCTGCACAGAAAGCAAAATTATTATATATTATAAATAATAGAATTTAATAAACAAAAAACATATAAAATTAGCATCGTACAGAAGGATTTTAAAATAACGAGATTTAACGTATGTAGAACCGAAATTAAGATTTCCAAAACGTTAAGAACCTCAAAACATTCAATAATTACTTTTTAATCAATGAGAATTCTGTATTTTTATTTCATAATATGACTAATATTTGTCAAAGCTTAATTTAAATATTTAAATTACTAATATAAAATCTTCAGAATTTCTGACTTTCTTTACTATTAACATTCATTAATAAATAAAAGGTTAACTATTTTCGTTCTCTGTGTAAACAAGGCAATTACTTATCTCCCCCCGCACCAATCATTCAATGGCATCATTAAAAATGTATTACAAACTCAATTCCATAGACAAGCATTATGTTTGGAGTTATGGTTCCACATAAACTTATTTTCTAAAGCATTTAACGAGGGTCAATAAAAGTGTCGAACCCTGCGGTTCGAATGTTCGGGTTCTTTTATGACTTCAGTAGGGCACCTCAAACACCATGACTACGTGACCAGAGAGCGTTTTTAATTAACAATTACCACATGAAGACAAGCCCTGGAACACGTGTCGAATTCTGTGGGTTAGCTTGGGACCTTGGGTGCCTAAAATTAAGATAATAGCTGGAAATTAGAGCTGGGGGACTCCTGGCAACTAGGGTCCCAGCCGAAATCAGAGAGAGGGCAGCCCGCCACTGAGTCTTGTTTCTAATTTTGGAGCGAGGACGGCTACAAAATCCACAACATGAACAGAAAAAAAATACAAAAAGCTAACCAGACCGCACCTAAACGCATGACGCAGCCGGGAACCCATCTTTCCGAGTTTAGAAACCAACGACCTGCATTTTAATTACGTTGTTCTTTACACCTTAACGTGTTGAAATGCCATAAAAGACAACAACAGCAAGTCGCCAGGAAAAGGGCAGCAACAGCCAAGTCATGAAAAGGATCAAAAGGCAAAAGGAAAGTGGAGTAAAGTGGTCGACGGGGGGTAATAATGCAAGATATCCTTTTTGGGAAATTACTTAAAAATTTTAAACTCTCATAATACCTTAACCATTTATTACAGATGAATTTGATTATTAACATCATTATTAACATCAAACCAGTATCTTTACTAATTGTATTTTTGCAGGCTAATAAATGTCTTAAAATAAAATGCATCTTTTCTATAATTTTTAGAAAGTATTCAGTTGCACTTATTTTATGCATGTTCTTTTTCCTTTTTTAGTTTTGTTCAGAAACTAAGGCAAAAAATCGTACATATTTTATACTCGATTGTATGACTAATAAAAATTTATATTTTTTAAAATTTTAACACATCAATTCAGCAAGTACATATTGCATTTCAATCGTGCTCGACTACATGTTTTCATTTCCATTTTTAAACGCCAATTCATTTGTATTTAAGGGGTATTTCCCTACCGAACCCATAATCAAATTGTAGCGTGCCTGTGCAGCAATTAAAAGTAGCTATTTGCTATCCCACATGGCGGACGAGCGAATCGTCTGAATTCCCCTGCTCAAAGGTGTGGAAATTCCGGCGTTGACCGGAGTTGGCGACTTGTGCTTAGTGTGCGTGTTTGCCTCCATTTCGGGTGCCTTTCTGATTCTGTTTGCCTTTCTCTGTCGAAGTGTGTGGTCAGCTGTGGTCAATGATAAAAGCGAAACGATAATTTCCGTTCGCGGACCTGGGCGGCAAAGTGACCATTGACATGCAAATTTCCATTTAGGGCAAAAGCTTTCTGACAGCACCGAACTGGAGTCGCATTGGAAGTTTTTCCCAGGTGAAGGTCAGTGTGCGTTTGCTTGTGCAGCTGCCTGCAGCTCAAATTTATTTATAGACATAGCCCAGGGCAATAGTGGGAAATTATCATTTGTTGTTCTGGGCTCAACTACTCCAAGGTTAGAGAAAAGCTGCACCTGCTTTGGGTATTGACAGAGAAAAATTATGAAGTCTTCTTTTGTTAGACAGTATAGAGGGTAAAGAAATAGCTCTTAAATAAAGTTATAAGCTTATGTGTGTAGGTTTTTACTTTGATAAAATTAGATTTAGAAATTCAGGTTCTCTTGCACTTTTAAAGGCTATATTGTCCCAGCATGTGATAGACTATTTGCGTACTTAGTTATTACTTATTACTCAATTATATTCAACATTTTACTTATATATTTTTTGTTTAAGTACTTCTTAAACTTATGGGGTATAAAATAAGAGGGGATTACTACGTGTTTATACATCTTGGAACTTCAAAATTGTAACTTTTTTAAACATAATGCTAGCTTAAGGTTAAAAATGCAACCCTTAAAAGAAAGCTATAGAAAATAAGCACCTGGATATTCTCACTGCTACAAAGTACCAAAAGTTACCTAACAGACTTAAGGTGAATCAACTACACGATCTCTCCTGGCTTAGCAGCTCTGCATGGAAGCTCCAGGCCACCGCCCATCGAGTGGTGTGTCCCTGATGGAATTCCGTGGTGGTGACATTCGCCACCTGCCGCTCCTTCAGGTAGTCCAGTATCCTTGGCAAGTTGGCCTTGACGCCCAACATTGTCGTGAAGATGCTGTTGCGAGGGGGCAGAAGCCAACGTTAATTTAATTTCAGGAGTTAATCAAGATTGACTCACCGCACGCGAAGCTTGTTTTCCAGACTCTCGTCTATGATGCGCTGTACGAAACGGACTTCGCCGCCCACGCAGGTTAGCTCCTCCTGGCTTCCAGTTCTGGCATTATTGGGTGCCGGTCGCCTCTCGGGATTCCTGGTGTTGCCCCCAAAAGGATTAGACAAGTTGGAGTCGAAAAAGGGTGGATTGCACAAGCAAAAGTGGTACTGCAGCTCCTGTTGATCCTTCTCGAAATAGCTCTTGAAGATGCTCGTTTTTTCTGGTTGAGCGTAGACTTCTATTAGATCTTCCAACTGGCTTTTCTTCACATTCTCTCTGGCATATTCTATGTTTTGGAGTTTCGATTCCAGGGCCAACATGTGCCAACCATTTTTCTTGGCTCCCAGCAAAGAATAAATACATGAAGAGCCACAGCCTGTAAGGGAATCTATTAGTAAAACTGTATATCTCAATTTTTCCTGAACTCACCTATGTCTATTCCTTTTATTTCTTTCAATTTTAGTGGTTCCATTAGATCCTCTAGCCAGAGAATGTAATTTAAACGGAGGGCCAAAGTGGGCACCAAACTTCCAGGTGCAAAATCCACATTTAAATCAAAGTATTCCTTTAAAAGCATTTTGGTCAACTCGCGCAAGGTATTTTCGTTGCGAAAATTCACAGATACTTTGCCATTGAGCTCCTAATTAAATAAAATGTATAATTAAACAATTGTAAGACCATGAAACTAGTTTTAACTTACCAATTCGCACTCTTTGCGGAAATCTTTGTATTTAATAGCCAATTTAGTGTAATCTGGTGGCTGGCGTAATACATTGCGAGGGTGCATGCCGAATTTCTTAGCATTTCCCTTTGTTTTAACCATGTTTTGTGTTAAAAATATTGCAATTGTTTATGAAATGAAATGCCGCGGAATTTCGAGCAGCTGTTTATTGCAGCAATCTGGCAACTTCGTTTCCAAAATTAGAGATGACACTTCATCGATTACTTTTTTGAAATGTAGTATTTTTTGGGATTTTCTTGGTTCTAGATGACTGGTCTTACTGCCACTTGTTGATTTAATTTATTTGTAAACAAAAAACGGAAAATTCATGTCTTGGCCGGGAAAATTGTTGGTTACCTACGAAAACTTCACAACTGATTTGCCTGCTCTTCAAAATGGCAACAAAACAGAAGGATGCCCCACTTCTTGTGATTGCAAGTGCAAGTGCTGTCGAGGATTCAGGGAGAAATACGTGGCATTTAATGGGGAAAATGATTGTGGCTCCGAATTTCCCAACGAATTTTCCGGCGAAGGAGAAGATGTCCAGAAAATGATGCGTTTTCGCAGCTCAGATATGTTGCTTTTACTGCAGGCAGCGCAATTGCGTGATAATTTCTGGACCAATCAGTATTTTAAGGCTGACCTAAAAGAAGATTTTCAAGCCATTTCAGAGGTTTTCAAAGCTGAAAGATGGAAAATTAATTTGGAAAAGCTAGCGGCCATTATGGATACAGTGAGCTCTGGCTATAGACGAGCGATTAGTCAATTAACGGGTGAGGAAGCCCAGGGAGCTCTGCGTCCCAAAATGACAGCTCTTAATTTACCAGGATTACGATGCGCTTGTCAAAAATGTGAGCAACTTCCTTGGAAAAAGCTACGGGATGTAGAGGATCATCAGAAAAAGCATAGCTATTCTGACAACTTTCACTGCACGATTTGCTATCGCAGATTTTACCTGCAACATTCACTAACTTCCCATTTGAGCAGGAAAGTTGGAGGTAAAAACTCTAGCTCAAAAGAACTCGAAGAAAATGGTCGTTACAAACGATTTCTGGAAAACCAAAAGTTGAGAGAACAAGAGGAATTGGAGTTACGACCCGCCAAAGTTGAGGATATAGTGGTGCCAGTCAGCAAGGACCTCGAGCTGTTTCTTAAGGAGGAGTCAAGATCTCTTCCACGAAAACGAAAGACTTCCACCAAAACCAAATGTCCACTTTGTGATCAGAAATATGGCTTCTCCTTTAGCCACCAACTGCATATGGTTAAGCATAAAAAGGACCATTCAGATCCTCCCAAACGCTTTCCCTGCCCCTTTTGTCACAAGTCCTTTCTCACCCATAAATTTCTACGTAATCACATGAGAAGAGTTATAATGGAATGTAAACTGAGATATCGTTCTTTCAAGTGCCGTAGATGTCCATGGAGATTTCAACTGTGTTCTGCCCTTAAAGCCCATGTAATCCGAATGCATGAGCGCAGAAAACCGTGTCTTATTTGCCAACTTTCCACTGTGGGTCGCTGTTGTTCTTCTCATACGCCGAAGGAATGCAGGGAGGCTATTAAAAAACATCGCGAAAAAATGCGCCTTTTAAAGGGACCTCCAAAAGGTGGCTGCAAGAAACAACCCAACCCGGTGTGTGAAATCTGCGGAAAGGAATTCACAAACAAGTTCTTCCTCAGGGAGCACATGAACAAAACGCACTTAAATAGGAGGAATTTCACATGCGAAATCTGTGGAGCCCATTTCTTCAGCCAGGGCACAATGCAAACCCATCGAAAAACAGTCCACCTCTTGTTGCAGGTCATGAAATGTGAGGTCTGCGATCTCACCATCAAATCCAGGGCCAATTACCTAAGGCACTGCAAGTCTCAAAGGCACAAGGATGAGCTGTTTAAATTGGGTTCAGAAAAATGTACAGAATCTAGTAAGGAAAATAATGCAGAATCTACTACTACAAACGAAGATAAGCCACCTAAGAGCAAACAAAATAAAGTCAAGGCTCTGAAGAAGGAAAAAGTCAAAGTAAAAACCCCTTGCAGATTTCAAAAGCCAGAAAATGTTACTTTCTGTGAGCCCTGTGGAAATTCTATTGTGGGAAACATGCAACGGCATTACAGATCAACTAAACATAAGCGTAACCTAGCTGCACACATTAGAAATGAACAAATAGCTAAAACAATATAAAATAAAATTAAACCATCTAAAACATTATTAGTATTATTATTGGCCATTAACTCAGTTTACATTAGCTTCCTCTGTTTGTTTTTCAAATAGTGACTTCTGAGAATTTTAAAAGTCGCGGGCAAAATAAAACCGTTAAAATATACCAAAATCCAAAACTAGTATTATTTGAATATTTGCTATTTTCTACTTTAGCTAACGACGGTCACTCTCGACTCAATTTCGGCAAAACAAAACACATTTTTTACTGAAAACTCAGATTTAATTATAAAATATAGACTAATAATGTCGGAAACTAGCTCCAAGGATAATGTAAAGACGGCAATGACGTATATTTGCGGTGGTAAGTTGGGCAAACCAAGTTCTTTAAAATAAAAACGATTTCTTCAGCAGGCACATGGCTGCCGGAATAGCAACTCAAATAGTTTAAAATGTGGTTTTATTAATAAATGGTTTGTATTATAAACTTTTAGAATGCCATCACGAAAACGAGATGCGACCAAGGGATCCAATTCGTTGCCGCGAGTGCGGATATCGTATTATGTACAAAAAACGCACCAAGCGTCGTAAGTAATTCTGTTTATTTAAGACCCAAAGAGTCTCCAATGATTCTCAAACTGTACTAATGAAATCTTTCGTTTTCTTTGCAGTTGTTGTCTTTGATGCCCGATGAAAAATAGGAAGCAACGGACAGTTTATATTTTTAAGGAATTAGTGTGTAGCTAAACAAAGCTTGTGCTTCAATAAAAGTCCTCTACAACCCAATAATTGCATATTTTGAATCCTTTGAGTCAAAAAACAATATCATTTCATTGTCTTAATTTTAATCAATTTTAAAAATATAAAATGATATCTACAAGTCTCAGATTTAGGACTCATCAAACACTCCATGGATCTAACATCATTATTTAGATACTGAAATAAGTTCAACAGATAACTCCCAAAACCTATTTTAAACCAAAATTAAACATCCCACAATTAATTGAAAAACAAATCAAAATATAATCCCAAAACAAATAAATTAAGAAGACCTTTTTGTTTTATATTTTAAACTAATTATGTTTTATTTTGAATGTTTTGGAAATATATAATTTTAAACTAAAAACACTCACATTACAATTATTGTAATTATACCTTTTATTTTTTGCAAGTTCATTGCTTAAATAAAATTTAAAGTAATTCGGTTTGTTCTTTTTTTTTGTTTCCTTTCTTATAAATGTCTTTTTTCGTCTCAAAAATTTTGTCTAAATGGCTTGTCATCCAAAAATTTACTTTACTTAAGAATTTTCTCTTCGTTTACGCTTTAGTTTAGTTTTGTGTAATAAATTTACGTTTTTTTTAGTTTACCACATTTAGCAAAAACACACATTTTACACTAAAATTGTTTATACCTTTATTCATATATATCATATCTTCCCCCGACACTTTTCAGTCAAATATTTCTTGTTCAGTGTGGTAAAAAGTTGTATTCTATCCATGTTCTTTGAGTATTTTGTAAGTTGTTCTTGTGTTACCTTCTTATTCTTCTCGACGACATTCTCCTGTTTTTCTTTCTGATAAAATCATGAATACACATCTACACGTACAGTAATATAGTTTTTGTTCATTTTGTTTTGTTAATATTTATAGACGTTTGTTTTTCCATATTTAAAACGTTTTGCGTGAGAATGGATTTTGTTTTTTGTGGGCATTGTGGGCGTGACTGCTGCTCCGAGGAGTAACTAAATCAACTAAAACTAAATTTATATTCACGTTAAAGCTTAAATGATAAGTAAGGCAAAGGGTTCGATGAGGTTCGCGTTTGCAGTTCATAAATTAATCCATAAACTAAGGTAACTAGACGACTAAATGCTAGGTGTAAAAAGATGGCAATCATTACTCGTAACTAAACTGAAGCTTTGTAAATGGCAAATTAAAGCTTTATACTTCACATTTCATTCAATCGAATACAAATACAAATGGAGGAAATCAGGGGCTGGGACACATTTGATAAATGCTCATTCCAGGTAAATTACTAAATAGTTAAATATCCGTGTGTAAATGTTCATTGTGAGTGGGTTTTGTGTTTGTGAGATAGCTCAATTGTACAACTAAGATAATGAAATTCATTTGCAGTCGGCTGCAAAAGCGCTTTCGAGACCGTTTGCATGAATTGTGTTTGTTTGTTTTTTAAGTATTTTTTGTTTGTTTAAGAGAAATCATATTTCAGGTACATCACAACTTAAAATTTAAAAAATTAAATGCAATTTTTTAAACGATTTTCAATGTCAAATGCCTAATGCATTCCATTTATGGCAAGCAAACGAATAATAAAATAGAACCGAAACTACACGGCCACATTAGCATTTCTTTCCGCCTGTCCGCGGCGAATCCTCTTCTGCAGAGCTGCCTGCAGCCGTTGTCTCCCAATTGATGAGCAGGATGATCCCCCGGAACCATGTCGCCAGTACTTGTGTAGGGCCAATGATCCCAGGGTGTGGTAGTTAAAGCTGATGGAGCTGCTCTTCCGCGTCTGGTTGCACTTGATGCAGCCCAAACGCTGGCGCACCATGCGATTGAGGTACTTGTCCCTCAGCAAGGTGACCACCGCCTCCGGCGTCAAGCGGATCTTCTTGGGCTGCGCCTGCTTGCGCGAGCTGGACTTCTTGCTGAAATCCAGCGGGGCGGCCAGATACTCCTGCTGACTGGCCGCATCCGCCAGCAGTGGCAACAGGGTGGCCAACTGGTTGAGGGATTTACGGGAGGCGTTCGAGGAGGCGCCGTTGCTGTGAGCCGGAGCCGCCTTCTTGGGACTCCGGCGCGGCGTACTGAGATCCAACTGTCGCTTGAGCAGCGATGTCACCGGCGGCGGTGGCTGGATCTTTGGCGCTATGGTCAGTGTTATGTCCTCCTTGTTTCGCAGATACTCGATGTACTCCTCCGTTTCGCTGAGCAGACGACGCCGCTTGCTCGGCGACATGTTCTCAATATCCAACTCTATCGCCTGCTGCTGCTGCTGACCCGTAGTCGTGGCCGTGGGCAATGCTGCTGCTGCAGCGGCCAACATCAGAGGCGTCTCCGCCGCATAATACTTGTTGATAATGTCCTTGACATAGTTCTGGAACTGGGTGCCAATGCGATTGAGATTCTGGTACTCCATTTGGGTGAGAAACGGAGTCTGGTTGGCGTTGCCGCTGCCACTGGGCGGCGATGTTGCTGCTGCAGCTGCAACACTTGCTGCTGCTGCTGGTGACTTGCTCTTGTTGTTCTCCTTGTCATCCTGGCGATGATGGTGAACGGCATTTCTGTGCGATGACTTGTCCTTGTAGTAGTTGTTGTTATGGCTGTTACTATTGTTATTGTTGTTGTTCAATTTGTACGCGGGAGACGATTTAATAAGCTGCAATCGCTGCTGCTGCTGGCTATGATGTTGCTGATGTGGCTGATGCTGCTGCTGGTTCTCTTGGTCCTCGTCGTTGTCATCGTTCTCGACCTTGATCTTCCGTTTGCTGGCCAGCAGCTCGATGGCCGTCTGCTCGTAGCTGGCCGCCTCCAGAAATGCCGTCGCCATCATCGCCTTGGTGGGCCCCATGTCCTTGGCCTCCATCTCATCCATCTTCTCCAGCTTGACGGCATGTCGCGACAGCTTCAGTGGCGATGTGGCGCTCATGTTGAACTCATCGCCCGAGAAGCTCGACGAGGAGGCCGACGAGGGTGTATTCTCGTCATCCTCGCCTGTGGAATGTTGTCGCGCCCGAATGCCAAACTTTTGGCGCTGGGAACCGGAAACGGAGCCGGCGGAACCGCCGCCCATGTTGCTCAGGCTGTACAGCAGTGCAGCAGCCTCACGTGTCGTCCATTGCGAAGGCAGTTTATTGTTAAACAGGAGTTGATGATTGGCTGGTATTTTCAACTCGTGCACGCCTCCCGCCTTATGAAAATCCTGAGCGACCGAAGCGGTGTTGCGACTAATGGCGTCCATTTTCAGCAGACTGTAAAGATAAAGCAAATAGGAAGAGGTTAGAATATGATATGTTTTTTTAAGGACAACAAATTGATAAAATAAACAGCAACTGAAGTTAAAAATCATGGAAACAACTGAATAAAAACCAATTTAAAAGATTGTTCATATGTACAAATTTCGGTAGAAAGGAAATATATAAAGAACATCAAAAACTGAAACTCTAATAAGCATTATGGCAAGAATAAACAGTGCGACCTAAAACAAAATATTATTAGAGTGCAGATAAAGTGAAGAACAGTAAAACAAACACAAAAAAGATTTCAAAGCAGTTTTAAAACTTCAATAATTTTTTGAAATCGTAAAACACAACAATGGGTTAACATTTTGATTAATAAAAAGGACAAACGAGTTATTTTGTAACAATATAAAAATAAAACTGAACAAACGAATGGGTGTACAAAACAGAATTTGCAAGGGAAGATTAGCAAACTTTGTAAACCAACGTAAACAAAACCATATTTAACATTATCATGTAAGACAACGAAATAAGTTAAAAAACTGAGTGAAAACCAACGAAAGCGCAATGGATCTGGGGTATATTGGTTATGCAAATACCGCGCATAGTCCTCCGGATCGCTGCCCTCGGCCTCGAGGTACTGAAACAATCGCTCCGAGCCGCGCTTCTGCGTGGCTGCATTCGGCAATCCGCCGGTGAGCAGATCGTGTGGCGGGATCAGTGACCCATTGGCGCTCAGCCGCCAGCCGACCATCGACGAGGGATTCACGATGATCTCCTGGAGCGGTCCGCCGCCGGAGATGTTGCCGCTTATGCCGCCGCCACCTCCGCCTCCGCCGCCGCCGGCCACGCCCTCATTGGTGGTGGTGGTGTAGATGGTTACGGCACCGCCGCCTCCATTCGCATTGCCCACATTGCCACTGGACGAGCTAACCGGAAATGGTGGTGAAGTGGTGGTCGATGGTCGTGTGGAGATGTGGTGATCATGGTTGTTGGGATGTCGTGGGAATCGAGAGTCGAGAGAACGAGAGAACGAGGGTAGTAACTAGAGTTAGGAACGTTGTGCGCGCTCGGTTGGGGTTTTGTTTTTTTTTTTTTTTTTTTTGGGAATGTTGGTGTTTTGGTTTTATTTTTTTGTTTTCGGGAGGGGTTTTTGTTTTTTTTTTATGGGGCAGGGCGGTCTGAGAATGTTACCCAAAAGCGTTGCCGGCATAGGTGTTCAGCTGGTTGTTGGCCACCAGGCTGTTGCCAATGGTTCGCAGCACATTGAGGTTCTGGCTGTGGCTGTGGCCCCCGGCATTGGCATTGTTGTTGCCATTGCCGCCGCCGTTGCCGTTGCTATTGCCGCTGCTGCTGCCGCCGCTCTGGTTGCCGTTGCCGCTGCGCGCCGGCCGGTTATCGTGCGGACTGATCAGATCAGGGTATATATATATATGTTAGATTTAGAGAACGTCCAGGGATTTTAGGGGGTAGCGAAAGAAGTGGGGCGAAAGAGAGTTCAAAAGCTGTTTAGAGTTTTTCGTAATTCCCAGGGCAAACGAAGGGGGAGGTTAGATTCGGGCATCCGAAGCTATAAGTACCCTTGCAGATGGATCATTTCCATGACAGATTTGTGATAAGCTAATCGGATTAATGTCAAGCTTGGCAGAATTTAAGTGTGACTTCATACACAACATACGGTCAATTTTATGTTGGAATTACACAACCTTATCACGTTGTTATAGAATGTGAATTCAACATGAAAAATTCATAATTTGTTATAACTACTAGGAGATCAGGAATTTATGTATATTAGGATAAAATGTCTATCACAAGTTTAATTCTGTTTATTCCAAAACAGGAAAATTCCTATATAAAGTTACCTACATTACTTTCTTATTTCCTTTTTTATTATGATTTTCTGAATCCCCTGCAAGAGTACCACTAAAAGACACCATATAATAAGAAATACTTACTGCACATCGCTCATGTGAGCCTGGTACTCCTCCTGCGTGTCCGCCAGATAGGAGCATTTGCTGCAGGCCCGCTTGTTGTGCACCTTAAGCACGTGGGTGGCCAGGCGCTCGGATCGCGCCGCCTTGTAATCGCAGAGCAGGCAGACGAAGGGCTTTGTGTGCGTGTTGAGGTGCCGCTTGAGGCCCCACTTATCCGCTCCGGACCAGGGACAATAGCAGCAGGTAAAGCGCTTCTCCCGCTTTGGTTTCAGGAGGCCTGAGCTGCTGCCACCGTTGCCATTGCCGCCATGACTGCCACTGCTGCCGGAACTCGAGCTGGCCACCGGCTGCTGCATCACACCCACGCCGACGTGGAGCGGCAGGACCACTCCGCCGCCATCATCCATTTTCTCCTGCTTGAGCTGGGCCAGCGGCATGTCCGTTGCCGAGGCCACAGCCTCGATCGTTTCCACGATGCTCATACTGGTCGAGGTGGGATGTCGTTGGGCCTCCAAGAAGGCATTGTCTATGTTCACGCCGGTCGAGTTGATGGTCACATTGCCACGACCGCCGGAGTGATGAGATCCGCCCCCAGAGGATCCACTGCCCGAGGAGCCACTGCCCGCCGAGACATGTCGCCGGGTCTTGTTTATGTCGTACTGCAGCTCGCGATGCATGCGCAGGAAGTGCTTCTTGACATGATCAGCCCGATTGAACTGCTTGAGGCAGGCGTAACACTGGAAGGGTTTCTCGTCCTTGTGGATGTTCTCGTGCCGGGTGTACAAATCCCGCCGGTCCGTCGAGTACGGACAGTGGGTGCAGGCGTACCGCTTCTGAATGTGAACTCCGTTCGCAGCAGCGGCGGCGGCTGCCGCTTGAGCGGCCTTCTTGCGCCCGCCTCCTCCTCCGCCGGAGGAGCTGGTACTGCCGCCACTGCTGTTGCTGGGCGCTGAGGTGGGTGTGGATTGGGCCAGATTCTGGGCCGCATTGGCCGAGGTTGAGGGGCTGGCGTAGATCAACTCAGCCGCATGTTCCTGACGGTGTTTTCTAAAAAGGGAGATGGAAGATTTGGCTAGTTAGTAAGACTCTTTAACTAATAACAATCATCATTGTACTATAATAAAATCTCATGATTCTTACTTGGACTTGGGTGTGCTCTGATGCGGCTGTTGTTGCTGCTGCTGCTGCTGGTTGACGTGAGCGTAGCTCTGGAGCTTTCCGCCCGAGGTCCACTGTACGAGTTGCGGTTCCGCGGCCGCTGCCGCCACCAGACCAGATCCGTCCTGCGCCCAGCGCTGTTGCTGTTCGCCGGCTTTCAAGAGACCCGCCTGGCCAGCAGCAAAGCCGTTCTGCATCAGGGCCGCCAGCCCGAAGGCCGTGCTCAGGTGATCCTCGGACTTGAAGCCACCAACGGCCGCCACACTGGGTGCCGGCACCACAGTTGCACCACTGCTGGCCGTCACCACCACGGAGTTGCCCGACTCCGCCTGCTGCTGCTGCTGTTGTTGTTGCTGGATTACATTGGCCTGGGTGGTGGCCACGTTGTTGCCGGAGGCGCCGCCTGCTGCACTGGACTCGTATTCGATGCTGGGCGCTGCCGAGCGATCGAGTTGTTGCTAGAAGGAGGAAAGTATTGATGTTATTAGTTTTTTATTTAAATAGTCCTAATATTCTATTTTACAAAGAATTATAAACAGGTAAATTTTACGGTATGCTTCTATTATCTTTAAAAGCATTTCAAATGTACAGAGAAATATTCATTCATATTTAATGTTCATTACGCAATGTGGTTAAACGAATTGCTCTGGTAAAATGAAATATAAAAAAAAAATATTTTCTTTGGAATGGTAAAAAGCTCGGATATTTTATAGGGAAATAAATTATATTATATTAACAATATTTATTTTTTGTTGAATCCTAAGGCTATCTAAATTTGTTTTTAAATTCTTACCAGGTTCGTGAAGGAGCGCTGCTCGCCCTCGGGCACCGCCGTTGGCCCGCTGGTGGCCACTTGCGCCACCGGCGTGCCGAGCGTGTGCAAACCGTTGCCGGTCTCCTCGCCGTACAATTTGCGTGTGATTTCCTTGAACATATCTTCGTATGTCGCCTCCACATTGGAGGATTGTCCGCTCGCTGCTGGATGGCCGCCGTTCACTGGTATTAGTGTGGCCATTGCAGGTGCTTCAAGTTGCCGTCGGCCTTGGCTAGCGGGCGGGCTGCTGCTGCTGCTTTCAGGGGGCGGAGGCTGCTGCTCTTGCTGTTGCCTCCACGTCCACTCGCCGAGAACTGCAAAATATTAGAGAGGCAGAGAGAAAACGGAAATTCTTGAGTACACTGGGAACATTTTTTAAATGGTTTTATTTTGTTATGAAACAAGAAAAATATATTTGGATATACCATTTTTATATTTCTTAACATTTAGTTTAAATTAATAATGATAAATTTACATTTTATAAATATATTTCAACAGTAACAGAAAAAATTATAAAATTATATTTTAAACAATAATAAATGAGACATTGTGTAAGCTAAGTACTAATTAGGAAAGTTCAACCGAATATACTTTCATTCTGGCTCTAAAAGAAATAATTTCATCTTTTTGCCAGATAACCAATAAGCAGCTTGAGAAAGAGACTTCATATGCAAGGGGGGTTTAACAGATCCGACTATCTTAGAGCACATCCGGCACCGAAAAACCCAGCGCCTCCCGCCGACAACGTCACTTGTGGGAAACGAATGCTGACACATCCAAGTCTGATTTAACTGGAAAAGGGGGACGCTGTGGCGGGCGGAGAGGGGGTGGGACCTGACTGCCTTGGGGCGCTTGCGTGGGGGGTTTTGCTTTTGGTTTCGGTTGGGGACTGACTGGGCTTGAACTCGGGCTTGGGTTTCGATTTGACGTCGGCGCAGCATCGCTGAGTCAGCCAGACAGCCGCGATTTTAGCGCGCTTTTTGTTTACGAATCTCCGATTTTTGGACCACCGATGTCGGCGGGTGTCAGGTCACAAAAGTAACGAAAGCATTTTGGTTCAATTGCTTTCAAGAATTTTATTATTTGAAATGGATTTGAAGAACTGCTCAATAAAAAACGAATTACAGCCGAAAGCCCTATAGATGTGTTTTAAATGTAGATGAATAATGCTGACCCAATAAAAAAAAACCAAGTGCTATATTTGTCGCCTGAACCAGTTATTTAATGCACAAATACACTCACACACTCGGCGCTTTTTTTTGGGTCCCGGCTGCATATATTAATAAATTTACCACCTTGACGTGCCCAACTAACGAACCAACCCAAAAACCCATTGATCGTCTTCCACTCGACGGGTTTATCATCATCATCTTCATTGCAAGCCCAGCATCATCCTCATAGAAAGACAAATTGCCGACGATCGCGGCAATTTTTTTGGCGGTGCTTTTGTTCTGTGGTGGGTGGGTGTGGGTTGTTTTAGTCGGCCCTCCCTCTTTCTCTACACTGAGAAAATGTTTAACTATATTTGCTTGAATGAAACATTTTAACTTTTTGCCACCATTATAACAGGGAATTTTAAAATGTTATCTAGGGAAAAGGGAGTTGAAATTTGTATATATATTTTTTTAAGCTTATCAGCAAAAATTTAAAAATTTCAAAAGTCCTAAAATTGACAATAGATACAGGTTTCTTTCGATACAAAGTTACTAAAGTAATAAACAAAACATTGGGGACATTTTTCTCCGTGTTTATTTTTCTTGGCCACATGTTGCTGCGCCCCGTTTTGATTTTTTTTTGAGAAGAAACGTTTTTTTCTGCCACTTTGTGGCGACAAAACTGTCTGTTTGGTTTGCTGCTGGGCCCTGGGCACGTTCTATGGCCCAGCGCCAACGGCTGCGCCCACCCACACACCCACTGGTGGCCCCAGCCCAAGTCGCCAAGTCACCCAGCTACCAAGTCACCGCACCATCGCAACACCACCCACCCACACACCCACGACCGTTCCCAGTCCCGAGATCCGTTCCGATACGATCCGATCCAATCCGATCCGCAGCCTGTTTCTGTCGTCTCTTTTCAGTTCATATTTCGTATCTGAGTTTTGCATATTTGATTTTTATGCTTCGTGTGCTTTTTACAGTGGGGTGTTTTGCCTGGTGTTTTCTGCCTCCATGGGGGCGTTTGTTGTTCTTCTTGTTTTTGTTGTTGTTGCGTTCGTTGTTTGCTTTACTTCGAGTGTTTTTCGGGAGGTCTGGGGTCTGAGGTTCGGGTTCGTGGATCGGGGACCTCAGGGGAACGGGGGCTCTGCCCTGATCTGCTAGCTTGGCCTCACTCAGTTCTCTGCGTGTGGTTTTTCAAGCCAAGGGCATGTCTTTGTTGCTGCCGTTGTTGTTGTCGTCGCCGCTTGACTTTGGCCACGCTCTCAAGATCATGCCGCACCATAACCTCCATTTCGGATCTGAAGTTTCGAGGGGAAGGAAAGTGCAAGTGTGGGGTTGCAAACTGGTTTTGTATTCAGGAAACACCCACAAATTACTTCCAATAACTCTAGCTCTATTAAATATCTAAATATAGAGCCTTTCAGGATGATTATATCGTTATTACAACGTTATTTACAAAGAGAAACGAAAGGATTACCATACGTATGTGATGAAATCTATATCTCGGTAGCAGCCACAGCTTTAAAGAATACGATTTCTGACTTAAAAACCAATATTTTGCTTTTGCATATTCTACCCTCATTCCGAACTGTATATAAATATTAATAATTGTATTATTATATTTTATTTAATATTGTTTTTATTTTACTCATTTTATGTCCTCAATTGTATGTTCTGTTTATTTGAATTAGTATATAAATAGCATAGATTCTAGATTATTTATAAGATCAGAATTCTTACATTTTCTCAAAACTGATAATGTATTGAAAATATTACTAAGATCAAGCTGGTAACGTAGTACCGCTCCCAAGATTTCTATCAATTTTAGCTAGACCCACCACCACCGCCCCCTGAATTTGATAAGCCGTCGCCGTCGAGGGGTCAACTGTTGTGGGCGAGACACTATAAAAAAAACAGCGGAAAAAGTGTCATGCGTTGCCAACAGCAAAAGCGCGCGTGTGGGTGCCTGTGCCTCCCCCTTTTCTGCTTTTTTTTTTGCTGCTGCTGCCTGCTGCCCCACCACCAGCAACAACAACATCCGCTTTGCTAATAACAGACGGCAGAAAAAAACTAAAGCAACAACAACGGGAGTGGGCTGAAAATGGGCGCGCAAGCCAGCAACAAAATCAATTTACAACAACAACAACACCACACCACGCGAACATCAGAACAGCGATCAGTCGACGTTGGCAGCAACGGCGGCAGCGCAGTCGACGTCAATTGTGTGGTGGGTGTTCAAACTTGGGGGAGTTGTGAGAGCGAAAGACACAGAGAGAGGGAGCAGAGCGGAAGAAACCGGTTGGGCAGCTGAAAAATGCCGGTTGGGGGAATTTTCGCTGCTTTGGCTCTCACGTAATAAGTGAGAGCGCGCTTGATCGTCTCTCTTCTCCACTTGGCAGATGTCGCATTTTCGCAGATGGCCCAATGTTAACGGTAAACGCATTATTGGCTCTCCCCTTTTTTGGGGCCAGTGGGGTGTTTTTGTTGGACCTTTTTTTAGGGTTTGTGGTTTTTGGTTATTTGCAATAATTATTTAAAGCCTAGGCTATTCAAAAGTTATTGCCACTATTCGAGGGCGGTCATCAAAGTGCAAATTACAAATCACACACAAATATACGCATTTACAGAGGAGATACCCTAAATCGAACCTTGTGAAAAAATCGAAAAGATTCCTGTACGAGTTTTTTAAAGCTTTAAATTATTATTATTATACGTTTTGGGAAAACATATTTTTCTGAGATTGTACATTTTTAGATAATTTTTTATTAAATATGTTTTTAGGAAGTTGGAGCTGCAGAAGTTATACTGTAGTTATACACACACTTTTTAACACCCGTGGGTTGGGCCAAGCGATCTGGCAATCTGACGACCTGGCAGCTCAGGGTGAGCCACAACATTTACTTGTTGTTGCGGTGAAAGGCCACCAGCGCGACCGCAGAGGGGGGGCGGGCGTTCCGGTGGGAGGGGGCCCCACGGGATGGGGGCGGAGTACCAGCAGCAGCCGCGGCAGAAACAACTGCGGACGAAGCCACCAGCTAATGACATGTTAACGCCACAATCCCTCGACTCAGCCACCCCCTTCCTCGTAGCCCCTCTTCCGAACCCCCTTTGTATCCACCAACTTTGCAAGCGACCAGCACGCAGTTATTAAAAATCGCTTTGGCCGATGACGCACAGTGGGACGGTTGGAGCTGCAAGAGGAAGTTATTCGCATTCGAAGTGCAGCAGTCAATTAATTGTTCGATCGCTTGGCTTTGGGAATTTTCCAGCAAAATTCGTCATAAGAAACAGATCCTATGAACTGGGTTTGCAACGAGATATTTGTAGGTGCTCAATTCTGGGAACTAACTAAATAGAACTCAGTTTAATACAACGATTCCAAAGAATTTCATTCAAGTTTTAAAATAACCTGCTAAAAACCAAATGCTTCACAAAAGTTATAAACAACATAGAATAATATAAAATGATGTGCCAATTTTTAAAATAAATATAAATTGTGTATAAACACCTATTTATTCTAATTTTCTTCATTTATTTTAAAATACTAACTTTAAAGGAATTCAAAATTTTAAAATATGCAAGAGAATGGCCAACCACTGTGCCATTAGTATTTGGCAGCTACAACTAATCATCAAAGTGGGTGGGTGTCTAGCAACACAGCACCGCCGCAGCAAACAGCACAACCATCGTATCCAACTGACCGCAGCTGTCCCAATGATCCAACCGATTCCACCGACAACGAAATAAAATCGAAGATTTTATATGCGAGCCAAATTAACACCAAACGGCAAACGGCCCCAACAAAAGCTAAAGCTACGGCGACTGCCAACGGTATTCTCACTGTTCAATTCAGCTTCCCTCGCCTTTCAACGCCCACAATCCCAATAATCGACGGCGACTGCGACGCAGGCGCAGCTGGGTGGTTGTTATGGGAGGGGGGGTCTGGGGGGTTACGAGGGGGTGGCGAGTGGGTGGGTCTCTGGGATGAGGCGAGGTGAGCTAAGCATGTGTGGGCCGTAGCTGTTGTCATCGATTGCATTTGTTGGCCAATTCGCTGCGTGGGTCAATGTTTCTTTTCCACGTTTATTTTATTTTTTAAGGGGAGGTTAAAGCTTACAAAATAATGTCTAAAACAACAGTATTATCTATTCACAAGTTGTACAACTTTAAGACCATTTGTATCGAACAAACCTATAAATTTCAACTCTTCCAGCTGACTTAAAAAAACCAAAACTCATTAGTTGTTCTATGAAAAAGACGTCATTAATTCTGGCTAAGTAGAAATCGTTATTATTACAATCTGAAAAAGATTTCTAATGTGTTATTTTGATAAAAATATTTTTTAGGAAAGTCTTAATAGATAAAACTAGGTTATTTAACCCTAAGCACGACCCCCTTTCAATGCTTTACTATCTCCCCTTTACAAATAACATTGTAACTTAAGGGAGCACGTTTTCTCAACACTTCCATTCCCATTCCCATGGTGGCATATCCTTGGGTTAATGGGGCTACCGGCAAACAAAGGACAGCGGCTATAGGCGACATGTATATGGGCGGCAGGTGGTACTTTTTGTGGCCACGATGCGACGGCAGCTGCTGTTTCTTATTTTCTTTCTTTTTTTGGCGTCTTCTCTTTGAGCTTGTTTTTTTGGTTTTTAAGGCGGATGGCCGGCCAGCAGACAACAAAAGCAAATCGCTTTCGGCCCAAAGTCTTCGGAGCTGGTTTCGTTTGTTGCTTCATTCGAACTTTTTGGGTGGTTCATCTTCTGCTGGTGGTGGTGGGCGTTCGTCGACTTCAAGGGCAGGCCCAGAAACGAAACGAGTCAGAGACCATGGCTTTTGGCTATGATTGCCCGCCTTTAATTTTTCCCTGTCTTTTGCGGCGGCGGCAGCTGTTGGCAGGTGCGCGCCCTCATAAAATGGCCAGCAAAAAAAAAAAAATCGAAAACTCAAGATACAGAAATGCAGGCGCAGACGTTGCACATGTTCGTCTGTCCTTCGTCATGAGGACCTGGGTCTTGAGACCTAAGTCCGAGCAGTGTCAGTTGCACCCTCCCTGATCTGCTCCTTTTCTGGTGAAATCTTTGCCGCATGCAACATGTGCTCGGTGTCCGATCATCCATGGGGTAGCAATTTGTGCCATGTCTTCCATTCCCTTTTCAGGGGTGGTTTTTCGTAGTTCGTTCGTTTTTCAACTGCAATCCAGACAGCCGACAACCTGCTGCCCAGAGTAGAGATCACTTTTAGGGTTGCCCCGTTGGGCTGCAGGTTGCAGCTGCCATTTGCCGGTGGTTGGGGTGGTCGAGGGGATGGTTTCCGAGGGGTGGAGTGGGGTTTAAGTGCCGATCCTGTTGCTTTTGTTGCGGACCAACGGATGCGATCTCTATGAGAAGGAGGAGGTTCCAGAATACATATAGATGCATGATAAATGGATTTGTATTCAGAATTTTTGAAGAGGTAACTGTGACTTTTTAGTTTATTCTTCATTGCAGTTTAGAAGGTGTATCAACACATTAAGTACAGAATATATGGATGATATATAAGTATATAAATATTAATTTGAATTGAAAACCATATTATTCTGATTACATTTTTGAAACGCGAGCTTTCGTAGATAAAAGATAGATCCCAATCTTTGTAGGGCTCCCACATACTCCCTTCCCATTTACAGAAGGCGATCGGGTTAAAAGCTTTAACTCGCCGTCAGCAAATGACTGCGCTTCCTTCGCCTCTCAGCCATTTGGGTTTCGTGTTGTACTCTTTGGGTTATCATATGAACAAATGGATTTCCGAGAAACCACCTACCTACACACGAGAAATGCCACAGCCCAAGCTGCCGCCACCATCATCATCCCATCCCATACCAAACCATAACGTACCATCCCAATCCATGGGCCAGCCTATCCGTATATGTATAATACATATACCCAAGACAACCCAACCCAAAACTGAAAACCCCGCGCTGAAATGTTGACGCTGGACGCCTCTTAAAAATAACAACAACCACAGCGACAGCAGCAGGCAATCAGAAGAGTAGGAGGTGGACGTAGAGGTGGGGGAGGAGTACGAGTACCAGGAGGAAGAAGTGGGAGGTGGAGGTGAGGAGACAGACCCAGACCCATAATGAAATTTCACAACAACCTTCAAGCAGACATCGTCGCCGTCTGTCGTGCTTCTTCCTCTTCGCCACCATCGTTTTCTGTTTTTCTGTTTTTTTGGTTTCGTTGAATATTGAAAAACGGTCGAAACGGTTGGGGTTTTTTTAGGCAAATTGTAGTAGGAGGAGTGCTGGTGGTGGTGCCATAGAATGAGCCAGCGAAACGGAGATAATGATGATCGCCGGGTACAAAAGCAAAAACGAGACCAACCAAAACCCAAGACGCCCAAAAAATTTTCGGCTCGAGTTTTGGGCCAACAAAAGAAATGAAGAAGATGTGAGTAAGTCGCCACCCCCTCCCCCTGGTATTCTTCATCCTCCTCCATCTCCTCCTCCCCCGAATACACCCCACCCACAAAGCGAACAAAGAAGCGAAAGATATAAGAAATGGAATAAGTCCTACGCAATGGGGTGGCTGCGCTGCGAAAGGGGACGAACTCTCCGATTCCGATGCCGAATCCGAATCGAACTGACGCCAACAGGTAAAAAGTAGAAACCTTGAAAGCCGCAAAACAAACAGCTGCTGTAGAGAGCGGTAGGAGAAAACAGGTAAGCGAGGACCGAGAGGGCAGGTAACTTTCGGGGCCCGGGCCTGGGCCTTTTGGTCAGGGGGCGGGTGTAACAGGAAATTCCTATGTGATTTTCGTTGAGATTGCTGCACAAGCTGCCCTCGCTGCCAACTGGGGTCGCATCGAATCGAATGGGATATATAGGATCGGTTTAGGGATAGGGATTGGGAATCGGGATCGGTGCAGCAACAACCCTCTTTGCGACATGGGCAGGTACCATCACCACCGCCGCAACCCCTCTTTCTCCCTCCCCTAGCTGCATAAAATTGCTCTACCACCGACGACGGGAAGTGCGTAATTTATTTTTGCCCTTTTTTTTTGGGGTCGCTTTTTCCATGGGAATATCGAAGTTAAGCGGCGGGGGGAGGAAGCCAAGCGTGGGTTGGCAGTAAAAAGTCGGGGGCCGGGGCCAGGGGAAAATTAAAATGGCAGATGACTCAATGAGTTCCCGTAAAGCAACAGTAATTTTTTTACTCCCACATTATCAACAAGTATTTATAACTTTTCTTTGATTTTTCTCTAATCTTGCAGAAAAACTTTTTTAAAGAAATGGTAAATTGAAACTTGAAACTTAACAATTTAAAATGTAAATATTTAAACAAGTTTTAAGTACTGGCTATGTTATAAAAAATGAAGAGACTTCCACCAAAGACCAATATAAACTAAATATATATATTATATAAATATATTGGTCTTTGCTTCCACACTACCATCAAGTATTTATAACATTTTTCTGATTTTGCAGAAAAGTGCCTCTTAAACTTGAATACATTGCAGAAGTTACAAAAAAAGATTGAGTTGGCATATTAATAGTAATATAATAATATTTTAATAAAAGGCACGTAAATCCAAATAAGATTTTAGAAAAAGTTTTTAATTTTTCTTAAAGAGTCAATACTGTTTAAAGACGTCGAGTTTTAAGAATTCAACTACATTTTCCCCTAGGGGAGTTTTTTTTGAGGCAACCCTTTTTCCGACCGATCGTTCCAGTGACAACTCCTTGGAAGGCGAGCCAACAACGAAGATGACTCCATAATAAACAAGCAAATAATAGAGGGCGACTGTCAGTGGGGGCGGCAACTCAGAGAAGAGGGGGAGAAGCGAAGAACAGCAGAATAAGGAGGTGGGGGAGAAGACAGAGGCGGTGTAGGCTGAATGCAAAAGTTGCTATCGATGGGTGGGTGTAAAAAAATCATCAGAATGCAAAGGAGAGTGTGGGAGAGGCGAATTGATAAAGCAGTGGGGAGGGAGAGGCAGAGGGCGAAAGCCACGCCAAAATGAGAACCTACAAGAAATCAACATTTGAAACAGCGGGCGTCGCGACGGTCAGTCGCCTCCCTCCCTCCCTCTCTCCTTTCTTCATTTTATTTCTCCTCCTGCGCAACAGGGTGAAAGGGAAAGGAAGAGGAACATGTGACAAAGCAGAACGAATAGGAGAGACCATGTGTGTGAGTAGGCGGCTTTCCAAGGCAGGCCAGATTTCTCAGAGTGTGCGAAGATGATAACCAGCGGCAGCGAAGAAAGTAGGATAATGAGGGAGGCGGCGAAGGAGGAGCAAGGATTGGTGGTGGGTTTTTCGATTTCTTTTTTTTAGCCCCTTGCGGCGTCGCATTTGGAATCTTTTGTCTCTTTTTCAGGAAAGGGGTGCCCACCGCTTTTTCCTCTTTTTTTGTGGGGCGTTGGAGTGGCTGTTTTTTTTGGTTTATAATTGGAAATTGGGTAACCGGTTCTGGGCCTAGCTACCTGTGGGTTGTTTGGGCTTGTCTCTGCACATGGCCTTCGAGGTGATTTTTCGATGGCTCGCAGATTGTGTGGGTTCGGTTTTGGGTTTGGGTATGGTACGGTTAATTAATTATATGCAACAAAGTTCCATCTAATTTTGAAGTCACAAACAATCATATTATACCTTTTAATGGTTAACGAATTAGTTGTTTCCAGTTGGCCCTCTGGCCATCGCTCTCCTCTTTGCGATTTTTGCCTTTCAGCCGGCTTGTGTTTATTTCCTTGTATTACAGTCACTATTTGTTCACAACTTGTTCACTTCTGGTTAATTACGGCCGATATGCAATTCAACTGCAAGCACGCACAATCAGCGGGGGTTTTTCTATGAATATGTTTTAATAAGAACTTGTGCCAAACTCGCAGGAAAACCACGCGTTGCAATGTTTCAAATAAAAATGCCGCACAAGCACGAAGAGCGAACCGCACACCACGAGAAATTCCAACAGACTCAGAGAGAATGGAGACAACAAACGATGACGGGCCGATTCGGGCAGCGGCAGCTCTGCTCGGCTCAGCCGGCAATGCGACGCACAAAGCAGCGCACAGTGGGACGAACTGAATTGACGAGTGTCTTCCAATTCTCATAAGATAATTTACCGGTAGCATAAATATATTTTAACTAACTAATTTGTAACAGTTATGAGTGCTATTCAACATTGGACTTCCATATATCAGTCCATTAATAAATCAATATTTATTTTTGTGTTATTTTCCTCCCTTTTGCGAATACTTCAAGGTCATTTCACTGTTATTCAAACTTTACCTATATTTATTGAAGTTTACTTTTATAATAAGTGATTTGGTTGGGAAGCAATTATAATTGTTAGATGATATAAGTAATATGTTCAAAAGAGCTAACAATAAAATACTGTACTAATAGTCAATTAGTGAGATAAAACCAAAACACCTTATCATATTAAAACACAAGAAAACATTTTTACCCACTGTGCAAGCGGCCACCTTACAAACGAATGATCGCATAAAAGAGAAATTGCAACAAGCAAGCGGGGCGACGACGTCGGCAGAGGCGTCAGCAGAGGCCTCGGCAGCGAAGCAAGGCAAGCCACCCCCACCCGCTCATTCACGCTCCTTTGCTGTTGTTGATGCTCTCGTTGCCTCTTTTCCACTTTCCTGTTGTTGTGGTTGTGTGTGGGCCGGCGTCGCACAGTGGAATATTTTTGCCAATTTATACTAACAGATTTTTATTAAATGTCAATTTTAATAAAGTTTTTAAGAAGACGCATTATTTTAAATTACAATATTTAGTAAAAGTATTGAATAGCCTCAATGCAAAAGTGTCAGACAGTATATACTAAATGCTATTTCTGGCAACCCGATAATAAAGACAGATTGGCATCCCTAAATTATATAATTGTAGTCGGTCCTTAATTTTGATACGCTAAAATTTATTAAATTGTCAATTTGTTAAATTGTTTGTGTTAATTTCAACGTATTGTTATTCAAATTATACCATACATACATATTTAAAGTTTAGCCTTATTACGCACAAAAAAAATCGAAAATTGCAAAAGTTAAAAATTGCTTTTCATCTGTTGATAATGATGCCAATCTGATTAGGCATTGCTGGTCTTACATACATATATATACGCTTACTGTATTCATTCACATTTAAACACAAGCCCTAACCTTAAAATGAAAAGCACTGAAGAAAAGTTTTTATTAACCGAGCACATAAATTGATTAAATATCCCACTGTGCGACCCGCCTGAGAGCGAGAGTGGGAGTGGGAAATCGACTGGGAGAGAGGGTGGAGAGCAGATCGCGTAGGGTGGTTCGGAGTGGAGTAGAATTTTCGGACCAGGTCAGTTTGCGACGGCGCAACTTGATTTCACTGTTGTTGTTGCTTTTGTTCGCAAACGTTTTTTTTATGCGTCGCTCGGGTTGGTAATGATCTTCGTGCATGTGGGTTGCTATCGTTGTTGTTTTTATTATTGTTGTTGCTGATGGAGGTGGAGGAGGAGAAGGAGGAGCAGACGACTGCGACTGTTGCGTTCATTAGCGGGGCCGAGGCTTTTTTGGGTTTGGTATAATATGGTATATGGCCAGAAGGAGGGCGTGCGATACATGGCCCAGGTAGACACATAGTGAAGCCACAGTTTAACTCCCATAACCCGAATTTTTACTGATTGAAAATTGTTCAGATGACTAATTTTCTGTTCATCAAAAGCAAATCGAGTGATAAGTGGCATTGCCGTTTCACATTAATTTGAAAATTATTTTTTAGAACTGTCCCTTGCTAATCCTATTTAGCTAAAATTACTCAATATGAATTCAAAGATTAAATTTCGTTTACAGTTGTGATTTTTATTTTGTGTTAGGTAGTTACAAGATTAATTTTTCTATTCTATACAAAATGTTTCAATGTTCAGCCTATAAATGCTCTACTGTATTTATTAACACATTCACCCACATGAAAGATTCAATTGGGTGGCATAGCTCGCCGATTTTCGGCGTGGGCTGATTTTAGCAGCGTTCGATTTCGGGTTCAAGACTTGCCATTCAACCTTTGGTTGGCTAGTCTATAAATTTGCACTATCTCTGACACAATTTCCATGCAAATGTGTATGACTCATAAATGGGAAACTCCTGGTGCAACAACAACGACAACAACTATATAAAGTCAATGAAATTGAAAGTTAAAGGCAATCAATGGACGCTAGTGCATCTTCGTCGCCAAGTTGTTGTTGGTTTCGCAGGTTGCGATGACGCTGATTTTGATCGGACAACTCTTGTATATCCCCCGCAAAAGGAAGACAACGCCGCCGATGTATGGTTGCAAAAATGCATATATTGCCACAAGGTGGAGACTGTTGACACTATATACGGCCAGATAGACTAGGGAATGGCCGATACAGAAGTATTGAAAATATAAACATTTTAAGAGCTTTGCATTCAAACCGTCCCTTGGGAATTTCTAAAGGGTTAAATCATTAAAAAATATCAGGCATGTTTTTCGTTTTCATTATCATATCATTGAATAACTTTGATTTTGCATTATCTTTTTGTTATTATCTTTCTGGTTTTGGTTGGCCAGAAATGAAATTATTTGTATGTTTGGTTATGTTAAAAGTAGCTGTCCCTTTCTTTAACATTCAGGTAGGTCACTTAGATTTGTTTCGGTACATCGCAAAACCTTTAAAGATTAATTTAATAAGATGAATGTAGCAGGTGAGGGAGCTAAAATCGAAGCTACCATATTTTCCTGTGCAACCCACATGTCTCATTCGTAGAGCAACGACAAACAGGTTAACCCTCGAAATGGAGCACCCTACTTTGCCTTCATTGCCACTCAAGTGGAAGTGGCTGGCCATTGCGATGATGGTGATGATGATGGTGATGATGATGATCTCGTATAAAGGAGCTGCCTGGAGACTGGAACCGGTTCGCGAGCAGCCGTCACTGGCCAACATGTGGGCCACCTCGAATCCCCCTGAGAGGTTCTTTCGGAGGCAGAGCTCGCTGGGGCTGGGTGGACCCGTTAGTCCATCCTTGGACCGGTGCAAGCTGTGATATAACCAACGATCCCCGTAATGAGCCAGACCAATTACAGCAGCACATGGCTTCCTTTGGCCAGCCAAACCTGTTGCCCCTGAAGACGAAGCCCTTCCTCGCTTTTGGAGAAAGTCTCCTTGCTGAAATAGGGCTTCTCATTTCGGCGCCACTTGTAAAGAGGAAATCTGCCTGCCCTCCTCAAAAAGGGGTCGAAATTCTTGCACTTTGTCACGTCTCATTTAACATAGGAACCCCAGGGTGGTTGTGCGATCGCTGGTTCCCACTGTAGAGCTCTCTCTCACCCTCAATAAACGTACACTTAGCACAACATGCACAGCAAAAAATAAGAGAATTTTTAGTCCAATATTTGTTGTCATATACAATTTAAATGATATATATGTCATTAAGGCATTAATCTTAAAAATTGAAAGATACCTAAAAAGGGTCCAATTGATTTCTATTCTACGCTGCCATAGGTTTTAGAAAATGACTATAATAATACCAAATTATATATAACGATTACATCTTTGTTAATTGGATATTGGGGACTTTCTCGAATTTGTATTTTACTTATATTATTTTCCTATCAAGCAGTTTTTCGATGTAAATTCATAGAAGAAATCTAAAATTCAAGAAATACGATTTTCTCTATGTGGAGACACCCCTTGAAGAGTGGGCGTGGGACGCCGCCACGCATGCGCAACTCCCTCCGAACTCCCAACTCCAAGTGGCTTTGTCTGAGTGGGTGGGTAGTGTAAATGTGTGCGCTCTCGAGTCTGGGTTGGGTACAGTCTCCGCTTGGCTTGCCTTGCGGTCGGTGAGTCACTGGGTCTTGGCCCCTGGGTGATTTTTTTCATCATCATCATCAGCGTGGGGAGTGTGAATGAAACGAAGTCAACAGGAAATAGTCAGTTTGTGGCTAAGAATAAATTCAAATGATCGCATGGCAGAAGTAATATAGCGTTATATGCCTTGTATTAACAAAATCAAAGAAGTTAAAAATGTGTAACTGCATTTATAAATTTAAACAGGTCATAAATATTTATATGGTATTCTGTGTTCGTTGAAGTATATTTCGGGGGTGACAGACCAAAAGCTTACAATAATCTTTATTGACCCGATACTAATATAAATAAAACAACGACACTTTTCATAGGATGAATATTTTTTAAGTTTTTAAAATGCCAGTAGTATACCGACTTTGTATTTAACATCTGGTGTTCATTTATTGTAGTATGTATAGTTAGTTTCCGTTTTCCAACCCACACTTTCCAATCTGAAGGTATGTGCATTGCATTCCTTTGCATTTTCCAGTGCTTGCCTTCGTTAAACTCGGACTTAAAATCAATTTTTGTCGTCAAGTAAAAAGCAATTAAGCTGTCAGTCTATGTAAGCAGTTTCAAATACACAACTAATTTCTATATATATAATCCATGGAGACGCCATCAAACAAAATTCCGTTGCCGGTATTTCCCCCAACTCCCCTCATAGAATTTATTTATATAGGCATAATCCCGGGCCGAATGCAATTCGAGTGCATACAAATTGCATTTGCCATATAAAATATATAAATGTATAAAATATGTGCGTGTGAATATATTCTTTATATATATATGGCTCACGAATGCAGTTATTTGCATTCTGCAGCAGACATTGCCACCCACAAATTTTCACCATATTGCCCCTGGCAACAAAAAACCACACATTTTTAGTTTCCATTTAAAGCACCATTCCACAAACGGAATTCGTCAAAGGCAAAATAATCAAATACAAATTATATAATGCATATATGTGTAGTCGCATATGTTGCATAAAAACCGAAACCCCAAAAAACCATATGCAAAAACCCCCTCTACCGTAAAATCGAAATGAAAATGCAGCTCTCTCTTTGGAGAGAGCGCAAGCCTGTGCCGTTATTTTCCCAGAGAGAAGAGAGCGCGGGAGAGTGAATGAACGAGCGGAAGTTGAACTCTCGAAAGTGCAACACAATTCCTTTGCACTTTTTTGATAAGGGGTGTGGGTGTGTGGGTGTGGGTCGTTTTTTGGGGTGGTGGGTTGGGTGAATATAACAAAAATTGTTATAGACACAAAATTTATGATGTGCTCCGGCTGTGGAAAAACAACCACCCACCCAGAACCCAGAAACCAAAATTGGGGGAGGGGGCGGGCGGCAGTTAGTTTTCAAATGCCAAAACAGTTGAGCTATTGTCGCGAGAGCGGGATAGTAATACCCTTCAAAACGAGAGAGAGAGGGTGGGTTGTGCATTGTTTGGGGGTTGCTATACCGTTATAATGTTGCATAGAGCGCCTGCTCTGCTCCACACACCAATACCATTTGTTTTTATTCCTATGTATGCGTGTGTTTGTGTGAAGTATTGATGATGGAAAAATAGAAGTTGGCGCTTTTTAGTTGGGGGTTGCTGGCCCCAGTGGGGTGTTTCTCTGGAAAAAGTGCATACCGAAAAAGATACGCACACACACTCACACACACACACACACACACAACGCATTGCGGAAAAATCAATAAATCACTCGGCTGAGGAAAATATTTTAAAACCCTCTACCAGGAAAATCAATTAATAGATAGTTTTCTCAGATTAGTTTATACAATTTAAATGCGGAACTTACCAACATGTTAGCGAAGATTTTGGCAGCCAGCCCCGGAGTATGCAACACTTTTTCGCCTCTTTTCACAGGGCTCACTGGTTTAATTAATTGGGTTTTCTTTGCCGCTGCGGAATTCAATTAATTCACTGATTTTCCAAATAATTGCCTCGATGCACTTTTCGGTTTTCAGAATTTACCGAGAACGAAACGCGTTTCACAACTAACCTCATCAACACTCACACACCGAATGAGATTTCGTGACTGAATGAATGGCCGCGGAGGAGCGGATCCTACGGCGATTTTTCCGCCACCCACTTTTTGGGGGTGGCTGGGTGGGTTGGGCGGAAAATATCCTGCCCCTCCCCCCGTTCTGTTCGGCGTGTAAATATGTTGTAATATGTAGTTTTGTTGTTGCGCCTGCGATGCGTTGCTTAGTTTGATGTTGTTGTCGCACCGATTGCCTGTCGCGTAATAATAATACCGCTCCGACGTTGTGCAATTGTGGGAAAAGCTTCCTGTCTGCGTCGTCTTCCTCTTCTCCGCTTTTCCGCTTTCCACAATTACAAAAAGCGCGCGCATTCCGCAACGCTCCCACGCATAACAAGTGAGTGAGAGAGCACTCTGTTCTCCGGGTCTCTCTTCCGGATTTCTGGCTCTCCGGCTAGTTGACTCATCCCCTGGCGGCCATGTTTATTTACAAAAAGTTTAACGCTATTCGAGCACTACCTTTGAGGTCCTTGCGACTATCGAGGAGGTTTGGAATAATATCAAAAAATCTTTGAGGATAACAAAATACTGCATATGAAGCCCTATTTATGTGTGTAACAAGTAGTTATGAAAAAAAATGAAAAAATACTTTTTACTCAAGGATTTTTTTCTGTTCTTCCTTAAATAAATCATAGAGATAAATTGTGAGTAGTATATAAATAAATTTTATTTGTCATTTATGATCTTTACCATTTAGGCAGTCGAGTTCGCCCCACGCTTCCAGTTTATGTTTACTTATTTTTAATTGAAATTCTCATTCAAAATTATATCGTACCTTATTCAAACTAGATACCCATTTTGAATTCACTTCAATTATTTTCTACTAAAAAAGATAGATGTTTAGTGACCATAATTTCTTTCTATGGGATATTAAAGTAAATCCAAATCAGTTTCATTCGAAACTCTAATAGAGCATCTAAATTAGGAATAATATACGGAATGATACGAAAATTTGTGAAGATTTGAAATCCCTTATATATATGCTATGTATTTTAAATCAAATCGAAGGACTTCTTTTACTTACTAGTCTTACAGACATCTTACACGGTATATTACATTTTACTTTTTGGTTTCAATTCCTACTGCAGTATCTTACAACTTAGACAGCAACCAGCAAGTAACTGACAAAAGCTAAATAACATAACAATCTTTTCACTATTCAATTTTTATAGCCGTTACTCGGAAGTTAAATATATAGGTATATTCTTGATTATTAATGTGGAATAATTAGTCATTACTGATTTGGCTTTTTTCCACCACATTATTAAGTAAAATGAAAAATCTGTTTTTTATTAACATTTATGTAGTTTCCAAATAAGTAAGGAGAGATTTTTGTATATTTTTGATCTATTCCCTTTGAAGTTAATGTTTTCTTATGTTAAACATTGTATTAAGAATTATACAATGTTTGAAATGTTTTTATTTACACGAAATTTTTCAATTTGTAATTAAGTTTGGTGGAGATTTTCGTATTTTTTACCTGGCCACAAAACAGTTCAGTTGAGTGGACAAACGATTTCGGGTAACATGGTCGCCACTTAGCCATGACGACGTTCGTTTTTAGATTTTTTCTTATTTTTTATACACTTTTGCCTTCACTTGGGCAGCAGTTTTTTTTAGTGGCACCCAAGTTTTTAATCAAATTGCACATGTGACCACATAGTCAGCCATATAACCCATAACCCACACCACAGAACCCGAAAACTCCTTTGCTAACCTAATTTTACAGTTGCCTCTTCAGCTGCATGCACACACACACACACAGACCAAAATACAGGATTTTTCATCTCTTTTTGAAGAATTTTCTGCAACGTCAACTGTCTCGAAAAGTTTTTAATCAACGTCACCAACAACAAGAGCGTTATTTTGTTTTTTTTTGGTATTTTTCCTACTTAACAATTTGATTTTTTTTTGGTTTATTTCATGTTGCCTTTTTCCCTAGATGGCCTCGATTTTTTGTGGGTATTTGCCGCATTTTCACCGCAAGCAAATTCAATGCAATTAAAAACAATTCATAATGGGAGAGCCGAGACGCTTTTCCCCCCAGTAATTTGTCTCCAGAGCTGGGAAAAATAAAAGGTACATGAAAAATAAAACTATGGCACTTTTGGCCGGCTTTGTTGTGTTTTGTTGGTTGCGAAAATGATTTTTGTGTCCAACATTTGACGGCAAACGGGCTTTTTGGTTTATGCATTTAATTAAAAACGAATGAGAACCCAAAGCCAAAGCCAGAGAGCCAGAGCCACAATGAAAACGCAATGAAACCGAATAAATATGAAAGGACTGAAGCGGCAGGAGCAGATGCAGATACAAATGCACAGATGCAGAAGCAGATACACAGATACTAAAGTTGCTATGCTTTGGTTAAAATATGCAAACAAGAAACGGAAAAACTTATTTAGACGCCGCTCCAGACAGCAACAAAAATATATACATCCGTATATATACATATATCCATTCATATATGCGGCTAAAGAGCCACAGAAGCCAACGAAAAAGCAAATTGTTTCTTTGGCTGCTTATGAAAATGGCGTCACACACATGCACTTGCACTTGTGTGTGTTACTCCCACGCGTACTCATCAGTGTGTGTGTTAGTGTGTGTGTGGGTGGGAATTGGCTTTTCTTTGTTTTTCCAAACGCAGCACAATGGGCCACGCTGTCTCCATTCATGCAAATGGCGAATGCCAAAAAACGCTTTCAATTAATGGGATAATAAATAAAAGCCTCGCTGACCGATATTGCCTATCTGTTTTCTGTTGAGTCTATTATTTATATATTAACCTCCCTACTTTTTTGATTAACGTTCCCATTTTGGTGGCTTAAAAAATATTATTAGGGCCATTCATTTAAAATGGAATGGCCACATGCTAAATTATTTGGATAAGCTTGAAGAAAACTTAGTATTACTTGTTAAAATAGTAGAATGGGGTGTTTAATCTATGAAAATGGGAAATGTTCGTAATGTGTTTCATATATTTTAAAATAAATTGTAAATATTAAAGCCATAAAAACGTAGTTTTAAAAAAAATTATCTGTTTCTAGCTCAATTAGGTGGTTGGCAAAACATAAATAGGTAAGTCTATTATATTATCAATTACATACAACTATCCGTAAGACTTAATTATATATTTTTGTATCAATATATATTATTCGATGTTGCACATAATTGATACATAAGCTTGCTTAATATATAGAGTTCAGACAGGTTATTTTAAAATAATTATTAAATGGTAGAATTATAATGCTATCAAAAATTTTATGGTAAAAATACAGGTCTAATAAACTTTTTAGGAACACATAGATTTCTGCCAAGCTTAACATAATTTTTCTCAATTAGCAAAGTACCAAACAATTTTTGACCTACAAAAATGTAGTTATAAATATTTGTAACTAATAACTCAATTTTCCTAAATAAAACATTGTTCAAAGTGCCGAAACCGTATAGTTTTACCCACTGTTACAACTCTTTGGCCGCTTCCCCTTCCGCTGCTTTTAAACAACTCGCATGCGGCCAAAAGATTTTTGCCCTCTTTTGCCAGTATTTGATTGAAGCTGTTGTTGGCGCTGCCGTAGTATTACCAATGCCTGGAAAACATAAAACTACGAGGCAAAACAAAAATTCTCTCACTATTGTTTGGGGCGCGTGGGAAGCGTTTCCAATGTTTTGTATTTTTGTTTGGAAAAAAACTTTGTTTTTTTGTTGGAAGAACCCCACAACCAACGAACCCACCACCCCCGCGCTTCTTCGGGAGTTTTCCCAACCCCATTTGCAGTGGAAGAAATTATTAATACATAATTCATGTTTAATTGTTCACCATTTTTTGCCGTTTCTGTTTCTGCCGCTTCATCTTCAGACTTTTTGTTTAATTATTCAGCGAAATAAGGAGAATATTTGGCCGGGGGGGAAAGGGAGGGGGGCAGAGATGCGGCCAGAGCATTTTGGTCTAATGGCTGCCAAAGTTGATTGGAACTTTCGCTGATTGAGCTGCATTTATTTTGGCCCGATTGCAGCGATCCCCGTTGACAGATGAGTTGGTTTGCTGGTTGGATGGCGGAACAGGGGGCAACGCGGGCATCGGGGGCATCGGGGGCATCCCTCGGATAGACAGACATTTCAATTAGCCCCAAAATTGTGGCAGGTGCGGGGGTGGTGGCACTTTGAGTTGGATTTCGGGTCTTGGCTCGTTGTCAGTTACAGTTTTGCCGCCTGCGGCCAATGAAATTTAGATGAACGAGTTGACGGGTTGAACGTTGCACGATTCACTGCACAAGGAATACGTGGAAAAGTGGAAAAAGCTGTGTCTGGGTAGGTTAAGTACACTATTTTTTGCTCCGCACCGCCCCCCTCCCCTCACGCACACACGTAGCTATATTTTCATTACCGCGCTGCGGGTTCACTAAAAAAGTTGCGGGTGGTCATGATTTTCCTCACCATTCAACAGTACCTCTCCCTTTTGGGAATCGGAAGTGCACTTCTCATTTGCTCATTGTCGGAAAAGGGGGTTGGAAAAGGAGGTAAAGTGTACACAGTACAAAAAATTACATTTTTCCTTAATTGAGTTGTATAACTAGAAATATAATTAACTGCCTTTTTATTAAAAAAAGAACCTAGCGGAACCGATCATTCATTATGTTGATCATGATCAATTAAGCTGTATCTTTCATATCAGAGAAGACATAACTTAAAATATTTATAGTTCATTTAAGCCAAAGAATTACAATTATTATTTATAACATTCAACTGTTATCTAAAAGGCTATCACCTAAAATCTATCAAAATCTTATTTTGTGATTTCGTAAACCTTATTGAATTTATTAAATATTATACTTTCTGAAGTGCTGTTTAAAAAGCACTAACAAGATGTTTTTCTTATCAGATAAAATTCAATACAAATTCACATAACCATGCATAAATCCAATAAACTATTTTGAGATGTCTGTTGTTAATTACCGGATTCTTTTTCAGTGTAGTTCATTTGTGTTGCAGGTTTAAAGTTTCAAGTGCAGAAAAACTACCGTCCAGTGAATTTAACTTCATGTCGACAGAGAAGTTATTGGCCCTGCACCCCTTCTCCCCCTCCTGTTACCCCTCCCCTGGCATGCCCCATTGACTCCGGCGCACCCTCATGCTTCTGAAAATATTCGGTTTGCTTTTAGAATTATTCAGATTTTCATTTGGTCTATGTACCCGCGAGTGCCAGTATGTGTGTGCTCGAATATTTTGGTGGTTGCTGAGTGCGGCTTAAAAAGGAATCTGTATTTTTGGTTCTCGCTGTGGGTAATTAATTTGTGAAAACAAACGAAATTCGTATTTCATCGGGCAGACAAAGAAAATCTTTTCGAGACGGGGTTAATCCATCTCCTTTGTGCTCCTTTTCCATGAAGATGGGCGAGAGCTTAAATCAGATGCCAAAAGCCATAAAACCAGAATGAAAAAAGATTAGCAAACTTATTGAGATATGTGAGCGAAATTCATAATAGAGAAGCTGCAGGCAAGTTGTAATGAAAATGTAATAAAAAAATGAATAATGTAATTTAACACGCTTATGTCAGCCCACACAAAATGTCAATAAGGTTCTATGAACTTTTTGTTGAACAAAAATAATTTTGTTGAATAAAAGTTCATGAAATGCATATGTACCTAATTGATTTAATTTCCTTGGCTATCAGTCTGCATTTTTCAGCCAAATTGTTTGCTCTGGTTGAAAAAATATAAATAAACAGAAATTTCATTTCATTTTTTATACAGTTTTTTACTTATTTGGGTATTGAAATATATGGTTTTCCCGACGTTCTATTTTCGTTTTTCAAGCTAAAATTCTCTCGTAATCGATTTACCAGGCTATAAAAAAATGTATTTAAATTTCTGTCTGAGTTTTTACTCCTATAAAATAGAGTTGAAATTAATTTGTTAATAAAATGTAACCTGCAAAGAATTGAAACATTTCTTTAAATGTTGTTTTGTGAACTTTTAAATATGATCTGCCAAATTAATGAATTATATTTATATGATGAGCTGATTGAGATTTTGTTTATATTATTATAATATTTAATCTTTGTATAAGCTTTTTTTCTAGGTTGTTTCATCAATTGGCTTGTTTTTTTAAATCTAATTTAATTGTAACTAACTTAATCTTCGAAGATTATCCAAAAAAAAATTTCCCTTAAACATTTTTTTGCTATACTTTTTGGTTGTCCGTTTTGTTTTTCTATATTGGATATGTTTTCTCTCCTTTTTGCTTTTGTTGAATTTGAATTGTTGTTTTTGCTTGGAAAAGTTCGTTTGCCTTTCACCGGCATTTTCTTCGAACTTTTCCGATGTAAACAAAACCGACGCTTGCAACTGCAACCTGAAACTGGTTACATGCAACTTATATGTATAAGCAACACCACAAACTGTTATATGCTACGCCTAAAACGAACTTATACCGAACTTATATTGCAAATTCGAAGATTTTCCACCTGCTAAATAGGTATAAACTCTTAGAAACCCTTATACCAGCACATTATAAGTTGCTTTAGCGGGGACAACAACCTCCTACTTTGAACACAAGCACGTTCGAGTTGGTAACTTCAATGCAACAAGTTCGATGGGCAGTGCAAGTGAGCAAATGCATTCAAAAGATGCCAATGCAGCTCACACAGATACCCATACACACACACACCCGCACACCCACATGCCGTTGCTCAGACTCACACTATGAAGGGTGAACAAGAAGAAAAACCCTTCGCGTGCGACTTTTGACTTCTTTTTTAGCTGTTTTAATATTTATGAAAAAAATGAAGGCGAACTGGGAGTCGCGCAGTGCAAGCCACATAAATATCCACTAAGCCATGCACACCAACACCCCCGCACACACACAGACACAGACACACACATATGCCACCCCAAAGTAAGGGAATCCCCGCCTGACCTCGCCTCGCTTTTCTTCTTCCTTTTAGCCACATCAAGCATTTTGTGCAGCTCCTTGAGGCTGTCGAGCGTAAATTCAATAAATATGAATATAAGATGCGCACACACAATTACAAAAAAAAACGTAAGAAAGATCGCTTAGGTCAACAGACTCGAAAACAAGATACTCAGTACTTTATTCACACTTATTTTAGAAGTTTATTGCTTTGAACATTATTTACAGTCGGACTATAATTCAAAACACCATCTGCAACGTAGCAAATTTAAGTTTTAGAGACTAATTAAATTAACCTGTATTTATGAACTTTATTGCCACTAAAACAAGTTTGATACACAGACATTTTGAGTTGAGGAAATTCCACTTTAATAGTGTTTTTTATTTGAAAGAACATTTATAAAGTCCTATTAATCATGAAATTCTTTTATCTTACTTATCTAATTTTACCTACTTTTCCTAGAGTTCAATATACCCATTCGATTCTAGTAGTAAAGGGTATGAAAAGGAGAGCACTTGTTGTTACATTTTTCACTCACTTGGACTAACTTGGCTAACCATTACAGCACCCGCTTCTAGGATGATGACGTTGCCCGTCTCGATATCGAAATCTTTGTTTGTGCTTATTATTCGAAGCCCTTTGTTGCTGTTGCCGTTGCTGTTGCGTTGGTCTTGGACTTTTTACGATTGACAATGACAAAGAGCGATGGAGTGGCAGCAGTGAGAAGTATCCAAGAGATTGGGTAGTAAAGTACGAGGAAAATATGAAAATAATTCATTGCCTTCGGCTCACTCTTTGGCCGGTTTCCTCGCTCCTGCATTTCCCAGGAATAAAACTGAAAGTGTGCAATCGACGACAGCGTCTAGCAATAAACTCAATGGAGCCATCAAAAATCTTTGAACGCATTGGAGCTAAAACTTGCCACATATACTACATATGGGTGTAAGTGTTTTGGGGGGTTCCATCGCCATATGCTTTACTATGCATGTTTATAGATGTGAGTTAATGCAATGTCCTCGCAAGTCCTTCGATGGTAAATAATAAATAGAAAGCCATGATTAAAGTGAGAGCATCCTCCCCCGCACATGTGAAATAAAAGGGGTGGAGAAAGGGTTTGCTTTGACGGTGAGGATGAGTTGCACTTGGAGGAGAACTAATATAACTAATGGGCATGGCATCGCCCAAGCAAATGAGTAAGCAACAAAAGCAAACGAGGGCAAACTGAGCACATGGAAATGAATACAACTTTAGAAAAAATTATACTTTATTACACTGCTAAACAAAATTTCAGAAGAAGTTGAGTAACAAGAAGGAGTTATTGGTATTCAACAGTAAAACCTTTAGAAACATAAAAAAACTTTGGAATTATACCCTAAATAGGAATCTTAAAAATAGTTTTGAAGGGTTTAAACAAAAATAAAGAAAAATCAAGTTGATTTTAGGCCTTATCAATTGAGTGATAAATGCATTCACATTTAAAGCAAATTTAATTTCACTAAGCTTGTTATATTTTGTAAATTTCACCTCCTTTAACCCAAGTTTATAATCTACCAAAAGTTTTCGGAAAGTCCAAGCAAGAACCTGGCTGTTTTGTTTGCCAAGACGAATTATTTCTTACCGTCAGCCACCCTCGTGCAAGACAAGGGTATACATTTAATGAAAATTTTCCGCAAACGGATGCGAAATATTAGGAAAGGGTCCGTCTAGAATTGAAAGCTTCATGGGGGCAGATGAATTATTTTTTTTTGGTTGGCTAGCAAATAGGAAATAAAGCCGAAAGGCCAGAAGAGGATTCGCATATGACGTTAGATTGGACAAAGAAAACTTTAGCATCCAAATTAAGCTGTGTGAAAAGCGAGGCAACAAAGGGGGATTGTTAAAACGAGTAAACACGGAGCAGGCTGGGCAACTGAAAAACTTTAAGTAATTCAAGTTGCCAGCCAGGAAGGATGGCGATTGTGTGGGTGAATGCGGTTGTAGGTGTGGGCCTCCAGTCTGAGCACTCCGATGAAAGGATTCAACGAAACTTGCCAAAGCCAAGAGGCTTGGGGATTCTACAGAAAAAATATAGAAGGCGCTGGCAAAATGCAAACTTGGCAGCGGCACGAGTTGCTCGCAAGCAAATCGGGGCCAGAAAGTAGGCCAAAACTTTCCTGATGAAGGCGGCAAATGCAATGGGATAAAGTTTTGGGTGTTAGGTGTTGGGTTGGCCGAAGAATCACACTTAATAGATTTGCATGGCTTAAAGGTTGAATGTGTAGCAAAGTGCTGCGAGCCAAGCCAATCAAACAATGCTCAAAAGCTGAAATTGTGGTAGTTTACTCAGCTTCCGGTTGTTCAAAAAATTATGTAGTCAAAAAGATGAAGAAAATTTATTTAACATAAAAATAATAACACTTTATTTGTAAATAAAAAGAGTGAACTTTTATTTAAGTTGAATTTAAACTGCCAATCATTTTATTTTATTCAGCAAATATAAACTTTAATATTAATGACTTCCAACTTACGATGCCTTCCAAATAAAATTATTTGTTGGTCGCCAAATTTGTAATACTGACAAATTAAAGACAAGTCTTAAAATTGATATTTTAAAGTACGAAAATTGTTTGCCCTGCAAAGTGCACATGAATTATTGAATCGTTTATTATTTACCTTACTTAACATCCGGGATTAAGATTTAAATATGCAGCCAGACAGGTGAAAACAAAAGCCCTCTAAGTCCTTCGACACACCGGATTAGCAATTCCGAAAAGCCAAATAACGAAATGAAACGAGCGAGTAAAGTGCAAAGAAAAGCTCTAAAGTGAATCGGACAACAATCCTGAGAATTATCCCTAGGTCAAAATGCAATAAACACACACTCACACACACACACACACACACAGTGGTGTAGAAAGGGGGGTCAAAGGGGGAATTTGGAAAGCGGGAGCGTGTGAAAAATGGGCGCAAAAAACATGCAAAAAACATGCAAAAAACAAACAACTAACGGGTGAAACAGAAGCAGAGCTAGCAAAATGAATCCTAAACGGAAATGTCGATATTAGCATTGCCGAAGCAACAACAGTAGCGGCTAAAAGTACAACAACACAACCGTCGCCAGCAACAACAATGAGCAGAGGGCTAACAAGAGGCGACGGCGACAGTTAGCGACACAGTCGCATAGTTTTCCAGTTGCAGTTTACAGTTTACACACACGAAGCAGCAGGTTCACTGACCACTCCAACAACACAGCGATGCCGGCGTGAGTTGGGAAATTCGGGGGGAAAAGTGTGGAAAAGTTGGGGAAAAACTGGTGAAAACTTCAATGTGTTGAAAACGATTTAAATAGATTTATTTTACTATTACTATTTAGGTCAATTTTTCAGTACCTGGTTTCTAGTAGCTTTAAAACGAACATGTTTATATATCTTATAATAACAATAATAAATAAAATTTAAAAGTGCACTTTTTCACTTCAAATACAATTAATAATACTTTGAAAATATATAATAAATAATTATATATTATATTATTATACTCAAATATTACCTGAAAGAAATTTAGTAAAATTAAAATTAATTAGTATTATTAAAATAATTCGGTTTTTGTATATATAATTTGTAATACGTACTGTTGAAATAATGTGGGTGAATGCATATCTTATTTACTAATTTAAATTATATGTCAAAATATGAAAACCCATAAAAGATTTCTCGTGTAAAAGGCATTATATTGAAAGTACCCGATGGCGGTTAATCTAAAATTCCCCTGCTATTTGGCTTATTAATACCCACATCAGTGGCCGCCAGATTCCCCGAGCATCTTTGATATGATATGCAGAGCCATTCGCAGCACTCACGTTTGCATCTCCCGACGATTTCAGCCATCCAAAAATAGAAAAAAGGAAAAGCGAAACAAATGGGGAAAAGTGCGCCATATTGACCAAACGAGTGCAGCATGCAGCATTGCAAAAGCATTTCAATGAGACTCGGGGGTGTGCTGTGCGGGGGGGGGGGGAGGGGGTTCTTCTGGATAGTAGGGTTTAAGGGGGCAGGGGGGTTTCGGGGGCCTATTCGTTTTGTTTTAGCCAAAGTGCGCGAGCTGTGTTGACAAACGCCAGTGGTTAGCATCTGTGTGTGCCTCTGTATTGGTGCGAGGAGTCCATCTAGTCCATCTGTGTGCGTGTGTATCTTTGTATGTGTGTGTGCGTGTGTGTGTGTGTTGGCAATTCAAAATGGCATGCACTTCACTAAAAACTGCGCATTTCCGGTCAAAATGACGACGACGACGACAACAGAAAGAGAGAGATGGAGATATGCTGACAGCGCTAGCCGCATGTTTGTGTGTGTGTCCCTCTGGCTACGAATGTGTGTGTGCCTGTATCCGTGGATCTGTGTATCTATGCATCTGTGTGTGTATGCGTGTGTGTGTGTGGGAAAAACTTTTTTACAGCTTTAATAGTTCCACTTGGCAGTTTTGCGTCCCAAAAGTTTTCGCTCCCTCTTCTCTGCAGCAAAGTGCGTCATAAATGTGTGTAATAAAATATTTACTTTCTTTTAGAGCAAGCGGAAGAGGGACAAAAAGAGCGGTGAGGGGATGGGTGGGGGGATAGTAAACCATGGCTTCGGGGGCACGACCATATATTAGCTAAATCACACCCCCGCTTTGCGCATATCCCCCCGTGGCCCTCGGGGCAAATTGAAAAGCAAATGAAATTCAATTTTTAAGTCCTGTCTGCGCCTGGAAAATAATAAAAAAAAAAAAAAAGGAAGGACTCACCCACATCAAAACATTTTCTTTTCGCCCTTCCCGGTTCTATGCAATTGTTTACTTTGCTTACCCAGGAAGAAGTGCTTTGGTCTAGAAAACTTCAAGTTGGGTCTGACATGACGACGATTCCCCGCCTTTTCCCATTGTTCGGCTTTTGGGGTCTGTTCCCTTTCTAAATGCATGTCAATGACAGTAACCAGTTCGCAAAGGGGGAATCGGAATGGGAATGGCAATGGCATTGGACCCCGGCATAACCCTGAATATTTGCCCGTCAACTTGGCTTAGTAGCGAGCTTAACGCGTTTTCTCGCCATACCCCCACCCCCACCCCCACATCCTTTTCCCCCAAAAAGGACGAAGGGTTAGGGGGATTGACTGCCCTAATGCGTAGATGTCGCCTGCAGACTGGCTTCTCCTGGGAGGGGATTCCACCTGAAGGATTTCTCTGCCCTGATTGTCTGCAATGCTCCTTCGCCTTATCACGATAATTGGCTGTTACAGTTGATGCTCGGCTGGATTCAGCAGAATATAAAAATGGGAAACATATTTGCAAACTTGCAAGCAATCTGCTAGATGAAAGAATTTATGTTTAAAGGGAAAAACTTTAAATTCCTCATACAAATAACAAATTTATTTTCAGCATTAGTTTTCTTTTGTTAGGAAATAAAATGAACTACAATTTTTCAAACCAAATTGGTATTTATAAAATAAGTAAATAATAAACACAGGAAAACAATTTAAAGGCGAGGATACCAAAAATAAGTCTTTTAATTGAACGCTCAAGAAAGGAATGAAAATATTTCGGAATAAATTAAGTTGTTAACGAATAAAAATATGAATGCAGTGTTAACATTTTTAAAGGTGAATATATTACGGAGTAAATGTAAAACGAACTTATTAAGAGGCATTTTAAATGTGAAAATCAATTATTTATGAATCGAATACATGATGCACTTGCCCTTATGAAAATATCAAGGATTTTAAATAAATAAGTTATCCAAGTGCAGTTCCAAGGCTTAACATATTAAAGTGAGTGTACCTTCCTATTAAATAAATTGAAATTTAAATTCATTAAACCACTTTTAGCTTTTAAAATGTATCAGTGGATGAAATGGGGGAAAAAAAAGCTTCCGAAAGCATCGAATTAATAACGAATGAGAAATTCGTTTGCTAAGCTGGAAAAACAAATGAAATCCGCTTATGGTATTCCATCGTTTCAATTAGAAATGTTCTGAAACCACACGGATCTCCGCCCACACACTCCATCCACCGCCTCCAAGGTAAGCCCTGCTAAAATCCAGAACAAAATCAGCTAGAGGGAGCTTAACTATTCGCACATCCTTCGGGAAAGGAAAAATCAACAGAAGCCGGGTCGAGCACAATAAGGAAGCCTATTAAAAACAAGTTGTGCAGTTTGTGGCTTCGCATGTTTTTCGGGGAACAAAACAGAAAACGCATAAGGCGAACAAACATCCTCTGTAAATCCAAATACTACACAGAAAATCAGGAAAAAGCCATTGAGCAGGGCAGAAACTGCACCATAATTGTTGCCCAAGCATTTTATTGTTTGGTTATGGCAAAGTTTTTTTTATACCCCCAACTCGGAAGCTTTTCCTTTCCACTTGAGTCGGAAAAGAGGGTGTGCGCGAAGGAGGTTCCATTGATAAGCGAAGGTATGATTGACTTTTAATTGAAAATAAATGAAGCCTGTTGTTTTGGTTTAATGGCCACGAAACGAACCAGAAAACTGCAAGGAAAATACGGGAAAATAGCGTATTATAAGGAAAAAGTGTTGGGGAATAGTTAGGGCAACAAGGAAATGAAAATAGTTATGAGGAATAGGAATTTAACACTCTTAACTAACATTGATATTTATTAAAATATTTTAAAAATTTTGTTGCATAAAAAGAACAAATAATTAAAAACAAAATATCAAATTTAGTACTTTGGATATTAACTTGACTTAAATATTAGATCCTTTTCTTTTAAGGGGGAAATATTATTGATATTAGCCACAACCTTTTTACTGCCCAAAATTAAAAACAAACAACAAGTCCCTAGAAAAATCCCCTGAGTTTTTTCTCCGAAATAAATGCCGAGCAATTTAATGACCTACCTCACGCATCCTTCTGGCAATTTGAAACGCCCAACCACTCGGCCATTCACAGATAGACACAATCAAAAGCGCGTATCTATGACAAGTTCAATATTATAATTTGTTTACGAACTTTCTTCGCCACAAAATAGGGCTGCGAAAAAAGGACGAACGAAATAAGAAAAATAAGAAAGCGTAAGAAACGATAAGCAGATATGTATGGCGAGCCTCCTTTGGTGAAAAAGGCGGTGGAAAGGACAACGGCAATAACAGACAGTGGAGAGCAAAAACACAACCCCGCAACGAAACTCAATTTTCATGAAATAAAATCAAATTTAAATAATACAATACGATTGCGAGGGGCGAAGGGGGAGGGCGTGGGGGGAGCTCTGAAACACCAGCAAGGATAACAAGGACGACAACAATAACAACGAGAGCAACAACAACAAAGGGAAAAGAAGCCGTGAGCGCGACAAGAGCAACAAGGACATCATCAAGTGTATCGCTGCTTATTTATCTTTATCGCAATTCGTTTCGTAGTCCCCCTCTTTACCCATCCCTCCCCCACCATCGAAATCCTCAATCCAGAAACGTCTTAGTCCTCTGGTCTTCGTCCTTTTTTCCTGCTGGCAGGCATACTCTTTTGATGCGGGTTGCTTAGCAGGGGTTACGGGTTACATGGCACGGGGTTCGGGGATCGAGGAGTGAGGAACGAGGAACGAGTCAAAGACGACATCAATATTATTGCCATAAGTTTCATATTTGCAGCTTTAGATGCCGTTTAAAATTTCGCTCTCCACGAGGTCCTTCGATTGCCAGGACAAAATATAAAATGAAAAACGGCACAAAAAAAAAGGAAAGGAAGGAAAACGAGAAGAGAATCTAGGAATGCTGGGCGCACAGTTTGTTTTTCATTTCGCCGATGTGGCTTTCTATGGATTCCGTTTGCTTTGCTCATGGCTTTCCCTCGGTTTTTCCATTTCCCATTTCCCCACATTTTTTGCCCCATGCATTACTTCGCATAATTTTTTATTGATTTATTTGGTTTATAGCCCCCACCTCTCCTGATGAAATGGAAAAATGTTTGCTGAATTATGTGGATATACGGAAACGTGTGTCTGTGCACCGACCGATGGTATATGGCGGTCTTTCAAAGGAGAATCAAATGTAGACAAGTGAAAATTTGAAACGATTTACGCGCAATTTACGGAAATTGCAGAAGGGCATATCAAATTGACAGCGACGGGGGGTGCGTTACGTAACTCCTGTGAAATTTGAATTGGTCGGAGGTGGGGGTGGCTCTGATAAAAAATATAACAAAAATTCCTTGCAAAACTAATACCAGAAATGTCAACGTAAGTGAGCGAAATTGAAATGATATTTCCATTAAAAAGCATTTACGGAAATGTAAATCAAAGAGAAACTCTTGAAAGTGCGCTCTTTTAGGCTAACAACATTCGCAAGTGGCTACAATAAAAATCAGACCCAAGTTCTATCCATTAAATTTAATACTTTATTATTAAAGGACTTACACTTTTAAAATGACACTTTATAAACAATTCTGGTCCATAACTTTACGAAATTTAATCCGATTCCAAGGTGACATACCTCTTAAGACTTGTGATTCAATTCTCTAAAAATCTGCATTTAAAAGTTTCAATTTATCGTTCATCAAATTTTGGACCCATTTTCATGTTAGTTATTTCTAAGTTTCCGATGAGTTGTAAAATGGTGACTCAAAACTCGACTTCTAGAATCCATAATTTTACCAAATTTAATCCGATTCCAATGTGGAACACCTCATAAGACTTTTATTTTAATTCTCGAAAAAATTGCATTCAAATTTGTCATTTTAACGTTGGTCAAAATTTTGACCCATTTTCATGTTAGTTATTACTAAGTTTTCGATGACTTGAAAAAAGTGGTCCCATAATTGGACTTATAGAATCCATTACTTCTCCAAATTTACTCCGATTCCAATGTGGCATACCTCGTAGGACTTGTATTTCAATTCTCGAAAAAACTGCATTCAAATTTCTCATTTTAACGTCGGTCATTATTTTGACCCATTTTCATGTTAGTTATTACTAAGTTTTCGATGACTTGAAAAAAGGGGTCCCACAATTGGACTTCTAGAATCCATAACTTTTCCAAATTTAATCCGATTCCAATGTGGCATACCTCTAAAGACTTGTATTTTAATTCTCTAAAAATCTGCATTCAAATTTTTCATTTTAACGTTGGTCAAAATTTCGACCCATTTTCATGTTAGTTATTACTAAGTTTTCGATGATTTGAAAAAAGGGGTCCCATTATGGGACTTCTAGATTCCATAACTTTTCCAAATTTAATCCGATTTCAAAGTGGCATACCTCTAAAGACTTGTATTTTAATTCTCTAAAAAACTGCATTCAAATTTGTCATTTTAACGTTGGTCAAGATTTTGACCCATTTTCATGTTAGTTATTACTAAGTTTTCAATGACTTGAAAAAAGGGGTCCCACAATTGGACTTCTAGATTCCATAACTTTTCCAAATTTAATCCGATTCCAATGTGGCATACCTCGTAGGACTTGTATTTTAATTATCTAAAAATCTGCATTCAAATTTGTCATTTTAACCCTGGTCAAAATTTTGACCCATTTTCATGTTAGTTATTACTAAGTTTTCGATGACTTGAAAAAAGGGGTCCCACAATTGGACTTCTAGAATCCATAACTTTTCCAAATTTAATCCGATTCCAATGTGGCATACCTCTAAAGACTTGTATTTTAATTCTCGAAAAAACTGCATTCAAATTTGTCATTTTAACGTTGGTCAAAATTTCGAACCATTTTCATAAATAAATTTTTGAGGTTTATGAAAATTGGACTGATTTTAAGCATCGAAATCGAAATATAGAATATTTAATTTGTGTTAAAACTGCAGCACGGTTTGCCGAAGTGTGCTTCCTTTGTAAATAGTAACATTTTGGCAATTTAAGGTATTCCCATTGAATTATCCTCTTTAATGAAATAGCTACAATTGGCAAATATAAAATAATTCTGTACATGTTTCGTTGGTTTATGCAAAATAAATATTTCATCAAATGAAAGGCGTTTTTGTATTTCTAGGTATCTGTTGTTCTAAATAAATTGGTTGGTCCAACTTTCTTTAATGGTAGTGTCTGATATAATGCGATGCAATTTCAGGCCAACATTTTGTGATTGCCTTGCCTATATTTGCATTGAATTGCTGAATTCTTCTTGCTTCCTATTTGAGGTCTGCATTTCTTAAATGCATTCTGCATCGAATTCTCTGTTAAAGCAATTTTATCAACAGCACAAAAGAAACAGAAAAATAAAAATAATTAAAATTTAACTCACATTTCGCTTTCATCGTGCAGACGGCGACGACGAGAAAATGTCGAAGAGCTCAAAATGTCATTATTCTGGCGACAACAAAGTCCTCCGATCCCGTCCCATAACTCTCCTCCTCATCATGCACTCTGACAATGGCCACGTTTTTGGTTTTGGCTTTCGTCGTCTGCTCTCGCTTTTCTTTACGTTTATTTTTTGGACTAGGTCTTCATATCAAAATTGGCTTACCACGCATAAACAGAGTCAGACTTCCCTTTCCCCGACCTTTTCCTCTGCCATGGGGCACTCTTTCAGCCTTTTCCCCTGCCATGCACTTGAGAACTCAAGTTGCTGTGATTATCCTGCAATTTTCACTGGCCGGAGGGGGCGGGAAAATGGGCGGGGGCTGGGTGGGGGCAATGACAATGACTGCGTCCTGCTGATGCAGCTGCCACTGTACACTTAAAGAAACTATTTTCCCAAGAACAGCATAGAAATAAATGTTATGGAAAACGAATGTAAAAAACTAAATTGGTAGGGATTTATAAAATAGTTTCTTTATATAAATATTTTATTAGTGGAAAAAAATATATATAATTTAATAAAAACTGAAAATTTGGTCATTTTCGTTTTAGATTTATTAACTATTAAACTAATATAAACTAAATAGTTCGATCATAGGGATTTTTGAAAATATCAAGACTATTTAATTATCAACTGTCACAGTAAAATCAAACCTATATTTTTGTGGAATTTTTTAAATAATGGTAACAGTGTAAGCGCCTTTGGTTTCGTCTTGGACCATGTCGTGACATTTGACGTCACGGTTACGTGTTGAGGCGTCGGCTTGCCGTGATTATCACCGACTTACGCTTCAATGCCTCCTTGCAACATTTCCATGCCACTTGACTGCAATTTGCGAAGGGTATATTGGGCGGGCTTAGAAATATGTTAGAACAATAAATTGAAGGTTAATAGGTTCACATGAAAAATATAGAATTCAAAAATCCTTAGTTAAGGTCGAATATTAAATCAGAAAGTTAAGAAAAAGATTTATTATGCACATAATATAATATTCGACTTTAAGTAATGCTTTTGGATTCTATAATTTTGATATAAGTATTTTCTTTTGATTTATTGCTCTAATACATGTGTAAGCCCGCAGAATTGTTATATTTAGTTTATTATAATTAGGCACATCTTTTTGTTTGTAATTTTAATGAGGTGTATGAAAACAAATAATAACTTCATGATTTATTGTAGACATTGGAGTATAAATATCTGTATTTTCTTGCCATCCATAAACTCATATTTAATGGGTATCACATGTAGTCCAGCACCTGACATCTCGACTTTCGCGGGCAGGTAGACACGGATCCACGAAAGTCTTTGACAGCGCGTCATCGCGTCCTTTTGTGCGGCGACTCCTTGGAATCCCCAGCCTGTGGGTCTGCGTTTGTGTCTGTGCATTTCATTTGAATGCATCATCTTTCTGCCTGTTTCGGATACCAAGATATCCAGCTACCCGGCTACGTGTGTCTCGCTCACTTTGCTTAATTAACACAACGCACGCATAAAGGTCGAGTCGGGACTTTGACTTTGCCGTTGCCGTTGCCATTGCCTTTGCGATTGCCCTTACCTGTATACATTTAACTGAACGCTGTTTGCCAATCATTGCCCCGCTTTGAAAGAGGCTGTTGGATGTGCAACGACAATGACAATGGCAACAACCAATAGACCGCTTCACAACTGTCGCATCACGTTCCAGAGTTGGGTTTCCCAGGGATCTTGGGACATATTCGGTATTTTCGGGCCACGTTTTTGGTTTTGTGTACACCGTGTTTATTCAAACCGAATTTCCACAATGAATTTCCATTGAGAATTGCCTCCGTCTCGGACTGCGTGTGTTTACCTTTTGCTCTCGTTCATAATTTCGTTTGCATGTTAATTACCTTGATTATTGTACGGCAGTCGTACGTATTGGCTTTTGGCCTAATACACCTGGGAAAATGCCTGGACATTGTCGAGCATCTGTGAGTGGAACACTCTGCCTGGGATTTGTAATGGGAGATGTGTTGTGAGAGATCTGGAAAGCGGAGTTAAGCCGAGGAATGGATTTTGTGACCACGAAAACAATGGAGCACTGGCAGTTGTGCACTTTGTCCAAGGGAATTTAATATATACAGTCGTGTTTCAAATAATAGTTGCGTACTCAAGTAATTCGTAGTAGTTATCTTAATCTATTGATAAATTAGGAACATCTATTGAATTGTGTTGCATGAATTCTCAATGAATTCTGCATATTACTAATAATTAAATGATTGTATAAGGTCCTTATCCAAGATATCACTACTTTAACATCCCTGAAAATATGAAAAAAATGTTTGTTATTGCATTGCAATAATTTTTCTTTAATTTGTAATATTTACATATATTTTCTACACAACTGTAATAACGGAAGTTACTTGCAAGCAAGGGCCAAAATCTTTGTTGATTATTTTCAACAACTTGATTGACCCCACCCATCAGTAAGTCACATTTTAATTAGCCCTAACAAGCCTGTAGGAAATCTAAAAATGAAAGACCTTTACCTTTTTTTCTGCGTTGGCCGTCAGGGTTCCTTATCCCCGGCAAGAAATCTGCTCAGGTTCAAGAAAATTGGCCTGACCCATGGCCAAGCCGTGGCGAGAAAAACGAGAAAAACTCAATTAAAAAGGCGTCTTTACTTAGCAGCAAGGGGGTTTTCCAGGGGGGAGCCGCGTGTAATTTTATTTATTTTGAACAATTTCGTAATCAAAGTCAACCAGGCAAACAATCAACATTACTTTGTGGGCCAACGGCGAAATAAAAGAAAAATAAAAACATTAAATGGGTTCACACGATGGCGAAAAAATAGCGCCAAATTAATAAAAAGCACAAAATGACAAAAAAAAAAAAACGAACGAAACGTAGAGTCAAATGAAATTCGAAGCGTACAAAGCGAAAGAAATTAAATTTTCAAATGCAAAAAGAGCGGCAAGATCAGCATGAGAAAGTGCGAAAACAAATTCCGGAAAGCCAGAATTTATTCGAATGCAAATGCAAACGAGATAAAAAGAGGGAGAAAAGGAAAAGGCAAATAAGTGGCCTCAGAGAAAGAATTATAAGAATTAAATAAGTAATAAAGAAATCAGGCAAAGTCGAGTTAAAATACAAAAATCATTTGCTTTTGGTTGGGGTCTGCCGCTAACAAAGTTTGCCACTTGTCAGATGTCCGACGTCAGTTGTCAGTAAATGTTTATGAGTTAATCAACTTGTAATGACCAAAAGACGGACGACGGACGATGGACGAAGGACGGCCGCACTTAAGTCCGGGGAAAACTCGACGGAGAGGCGCATTCAGAAAGCGAACTGGGGGGGAAAAAATAAAACTTAATTAGCTTTCATTTAACGGCAGACAAGAGCGGCCAGCGATTGCAGCTCGAGCACAAAAAGCCAACTCGAGTCCAACTCGAGAGCTGCGAATGATGAAAAAACATCAGCATCAACATCAACTGGAACGAGCGACAAATAAACAAAAGTAAAAGTTTTTACCCACGTTTTCAGCGGAAATGCGCAGCTCGCAAGTTGTTAGCACAAAAGTGTGGCCAAGACAGACAGAGCCGGGCTCAAAAGAAGCCGGCCGAGGAGAAAACCTAAAAGGCGTCGCGGGGGGGGTGGTGGGGGAAATGTCATCCGAAAGTTTGCGGCCCCAGCCATTTATGGAATTTCGGAAGTGGCAGTCAAGCCGAACCAACTACAATCAACAATTTCGACCGTTCTCGGGTGCCACTCTCCACTGTATGCAAACGATGCGAAACAAGCTAGAATCTGAAAACTTTTCAAAGAAAATATACATATTATCTACTCTCTAAATGTCTCTCATAGCCCGTTTCATAACTTTTGAGTAAGGGTTAAAGTTTTTTACTACTTTGAGGTTCAGTTAGCATAGAATATCCCAAATAAAAATAACCAATATTTAAATTCAGTGCCGCAAAAATCGAGATTCAACACAATTCGCCTTTAAAAACTCAACAATTTTAAATATAAATAGAGATATAAATGATGTCTTGTTATATTCTTTAATATTTTGCATCTTTATTAAATTCGAGTTGACTATATTATAAGAAAATAAATAAATAAAAAAAGTAGTTGGACATATATTTTAATTTAACAATTATATACACAAAGTAAATGCATTTCTATTTTTAATATATTAATTTATTGTTAACAATTCTATTCTATTGTAACAATTCTATTTACTAAAACTGAGACATAATATAGTTTCCAATGTATAAAATAACTACTGCATATCGAGACCTGTTTCTCCAATTTATTTATTTTTTTTTTTTTAAATGGATACGAACAAAGTTAAAACTTATAATGTTTCCTTGGCAATCAAGGAACAACACAAAATAATTTCTCCGCCTTCGAAACCAAAATCTGCTTTAGCAAATCCCTTAATGTGCCTCCGAAGCACCAATTAAGTACTTGTCTGCTTTAATAACTTCGACAGACGCTGTGCGAGCAAATGTTAACCCGAAAACTGTCAAGCTGGCATCATATCAAGCAATTTGCAAGCCAAACATCGTTTGCTTCCGGTGCTCGTACTCCGACTCCTCCTTCGTCCTTCTGGATGAGAAGCCACTCCCACATCGCCAATAAAACGTTGAGAAATTTGCAACAAGCGGCGACAATTTGCTCAGGTAACAACATTAAACAGTTAGCATAGTTGCCCGACAGTTGAGTTGGCCACCGCCACCTGCCCAAGTTGCCCACTTAAAGAGCTCCAAAAGGTTTTTGACAACAAAACACAACAATTACTTTTACGAGGTATTTCGGATGGCAAAGAAGTGGGTGGTGGGAGGGTGTGAGGGTGCTGGGGTCCTGGATCCTGGAGGATATCCCTCTGTGTGCACACTAATTTCTGCGAAAGATAATCAAGAGTGATAATTATTTTTGTTGGACTTGGGCGATGGGAACCGCAGCTAACTGCGAGCACCTGCTGTGTGAATTACTTGAGCGGCGACAATAAGTTGGCACCCAGAGCAACCCACTAACCACCCACTAGCCACCCACCACCCACTTCCGCCGCATAGTTGGGGTATTTTTGGTGTCAGCTCTGCAGATGATAACATTTTGCCATAAACGTTGACAACGGCCGGAGCGTTTATTTTCGGTTAGCTGGGAGAGATAGCACGGTTAGAGCCAAAAACTTTTGTAATTACATAACATTTTTCAGGGGGTAAATAACTTTGAACCTCCAAAACGGAACTGTGCCCCAACCAACTGCTGGATATTGCGGCAACTGGGCAACTGTGCAACTGGGCACCTGCCCAGTACTGTGGCTAGACAAATTTTTTAGGGTCCGTCTCTTTCGGTGGAGGGGAGAGGGGGGGAGGGGGTTTCGGGGGACTGCGGATCGCGTGACCCCATAAAATGGTCACTAAGTGCGCCCGCACATTTCGATGTAATTAAAATTTCTGTTTATGTTGCCAGCGTTCGTTTGCTTGATTCCTCCTCCGCGACCATGAAAATTTCCCAAATTTAATTCCCGAGAAAAACAGAAAATTATTGAAATAAGCATTCTGCTTTTATATGTGGTCGCATTATTCACGCTGTCGGTGCTTTCTCAAGAATTGAGCCCATCAAAATTTGAAGAACACACACTCTCTTGTGGGCTTAGGTCATTGTTGATTTTACTTGCAGCTGGAAATCGATTTAATTTTAAGCTGATTGAAACAGTTGTAATTGCGTATCACAGAAATTGACAAAATGTTTGGCAACTACTTAAGGTAAGGCTATTATTCGGTATGTATTTATTTACATACTTTAAAGGAAATTGTATTGCATTTTATCTTTAATACCAGTTAGGCAGAAATTTACTTTATTTATACAATTTAATAAAGGTGTAATACCAAATTGTTATTATTTAAAAGGTATGAAAGGTATGAATTGAAAGGTATGAATTTATTCAAATCACTAAGTTTCACTTTATATAAAAATCTAGTTAGGCATTTGTTAGTGAATTGTGCCTTCGGTGTTTCTCTTTTTGATTCACAATCTTATTAAACAGTCAAAACGCACTCATCACATCGCTTCCAATGTAGACGAATTTTATTACTCGCTCGTTCTGACTATTCCCCCGCCCCTGTCCACTTGTTCCAGCCATCACTGTACAGTCTTCAATCACCAGTGCTCAACTGAGTCAGAATTGCTTGCGAAGAGCACGCGAGGCGCGACAATTAAATTAAAAATAATTAAAAATTATGAAAATGGACAGGACAGAGTCAAACAGAACGAAACGGAATAACTCGAATTTCAGCTCCATCTTCATTGAAGATGGACTGGCGGGGGCCGTTGACCCATTATTAAGGCCGCGCCCTCCGTTTTGTATGTCCTGACATTTTACATCGACGTGCCGACTGAGACTCGAGTCAGTGTTTAATGAAAATTTATTCTATGCAATTTGCTGCACAGCGAGGGGGAGGCTTCTCGACTTCCCGACTTCTCAGCTCGACTTCTGGATTTTGTGGGCTGGCCGGGTTGGTTGGGCGGTGGTCAGCGACTGCTCCGATTACACAGTCGCTTCGCTTGTCTCGTGTCAATCCAAATGTCTTTTGCCTTAATTAGAATTGCTTGCCAGGGAGCGGACAAGGGCAGGCAAAATTTTACACTCGAAAAAGACCCATTACTGACTTTATGAGGATTCAGCATGTCTATTAACTAGTAATCTTTAACGATATCTCTTTCAAATAAATTATCCATGAAAAAAAACAAAAATGTAAGAATTTTAATATCGAAGATATTACCTTTTAAAAAGGAAGATGGCTTAATATTTGAATATTTGAAAATCAACTTGGTGTCAAAATAAAAGTCCTCAGCACACATCGCTGCCAAAAGACTTCAGAGATCAATGGAAATACAGTTTTAGATTACTAAATAAATATTTGTGAAATTAATTTCCAATTAAAATCAAACTTCTCTAACTTAAAATCTTTATGAAGCAAAATTTTTTTTTTTGGCTATTATATAAATATATAAATACAAGTAAAACTAATTTGATAGCTCCAAGTCTATATAGCTCAAAAATATTTTGATGGAGGATGCTGAAAATTTTGTTAATTCAATTAACATTTATTTAGAATTTTCAAAGGCGGTACAAGGTTCTAGGCTTGCACAATTGTAAGTCTCTTAAAACCCCTTAGTTAAATAAATTAATCTGGTCAGTCCAAGTCTTTCCTTTCAGTGTAGTTTCAAGCGGAAATAATTTTATGCATTGACAGCGGGACCGAAAAGGGGCGGCGGACTGAGGGCGGTGGGCGGTTGGCTCGGCTGCCCTTTGATGCTAAATGTCGCCAGCAAGTTGTCGCCCCATGTGGCGTTGTTTTCTGCAATTAAATGGGCGTGGCACTTAGTTTTGCGGTTCCGTGTGTCGCCCTTTTCGCGCTGGGTCCGTTTTGCGGTCGAGACTCCTCCGCCTGTTGATCTTATCTAATTGTTGCCGCCGCCAATCATCTGCAGTTGCAGCTTGACCGGCTCCCCGCATCTGGAATACCGCTCCTCTGCTCCTCTGCAATTCTACAATTTACAATTCCGATTCGCCATCCCGCACTCTACCATATTGATAGAAGCTCCCTGATGTTTTGATGTGGTTCCGCAACCCGATTGTGGTAAACGTTTATAGTTACTGCTCTTTAAGGGGGGAGGGGGGAGGGGGAGGGGGGGGGAGGGGTGGCACGGCGCTTTGGGGTAACTTCCAGCTGTGCTCTGCTACCAAGTGGTTCCATTCAAGACCCAATTGACAAGTTGCACTCGTAAATATCTTGTTTGCTGAAAGGGACGCTCCTTAAAAATAAACAAAATAATTCCCTTTCACAAACAGTAACTTTGACAAATCAAAGACTGGTGGTGTTCAATATCTGATTTGTTGCAAATAATGGTTAAAGATTTATTGGCAACCAAAAAACCACCAGCTACCTAACTTTGATATTAGTTTCACATGTATTTTAATTGATATTAAATTGTATTATAAAGAAAATCCCAACAAATCTGTTTTAATTTATTTTACATTGAATTTAGTTTGTAATTGCAATTATATTTTTATTAAAATAAAAAGAGAAATATTCCAATTTCAGTCTAAAAATGTCCCTAATTAATATAATGAATTTTCTAAAGCATTTAAAATATATTATGTTTAAGTGAATTGTTTAACAAAATGCTGCCACATGCACATTTCGAACTGAACAAATGCATTGACATTTGAGTTATAGCCCCAGTCATTTGAAAGTTTTTAATTTGAGCAGCATAACAATAACAATATGGGCAGGGCATAAATCAAACAACTGACTGCTGTCGACAATGGGAAACGGGACCGTATGCGTTTATGGCCAAAAAGGAGTTGGCCGAAAAGGTAAAAGGGGGCGAAGTGGACCAGAAACCCAGATCCAGAAATAATTTCACCTTTTGTCCTGGTCCGTTGCTCCGGCACCTCAGCAATTCCGGTGACAACCTGTGGCTGGGAATACAACCTACGGAAACATTTGGTCAACTATATGCTGGCCATGTGCGTGTTATGGCCCAAAAAGGGCTGGAGAGGGGTTAGGAAGGGGCGTGGTCAGTTTAGAAAACGGCCAGGAGACGAATGCCTGTGCTGTGACCAAACGACTGTTGCTGCCGCCTCGTTATTCAGCGTTATAAATTTGTTAACCACAACAAACCATTTGGTGTAATTATATTGCAATCCTCCCCTGAAAGTTGATTGCAATCCCAAACGGAAAGAGGTATATTAGGACCTTGTTAAAACCAGACAATTGATTAAATTACATGCCAAACGCAAATGGAGCTTTAATTGCCATGGATTGTAGCCGGGTTATGGTAAGCTAAAATGGGGATAATTACTTAAGTGGATTCATGGAGCGGTAATCGTATTACCATATCTCTTCAAGTTGAAACTATCGAAATAATATGTTTGCAAGGCAATAAATCATAAATATTTGTATTAATTTCATGTAAGCCTGTTTTAAATTGTTTTCTATTTTATATTCTGAACAATTATCCTTTGAAATGTATTCCCATACTGTTAAGTATCACCCATTCGATCCCTTACTCCTTTTTACTACACTTTCTCTGTTGCATTCGTATTATTTCGTTTTGTTGCCAACCCAGGCAGTCTGTTGTTTTATTGCATGTTTTATATACACGTATTGGAATATTATTTGTATTATTATTGCTGTTGGTGTTGCTGTCTGTGTTGAGCACTTCTGTTTGTTCTTTGTTATTTATGTTCGGCATTAACTTACTGACTCCTTTATCCTGAAGCCTCCTCAAACCCCAAAAACGATGGGCCAACTCGCATTGTCTGCCGCTGGCCGTACGTAGAGCATTTTAATTAACCAGACAGAGCCACATTTACATTTGCCTGTGTTTTTTTACGGCTCGCTGGAAGGCCCGGCAATTATGGTCCAACCCCGGGATGACCGAATGCTCGACCAGAAACCGAAAATACGTATAGTATACCAATCCGAACAGAACTGAACCGCAACTGCAGTGAAGCAGAGCACTCGGAAACTCAGAAACTAACAATGGGCATGACCACCTGCAATGTAGCCGAAATATGAGCTACAATGTTGTTAATTAAGATGGGGAGGGCTATATCTGTTTTGTGATTGAAGCACATGTCAGGCACAATGCCAAAATGTCCAACAAACTAGTCGGAAAAATTCTTTCATTTGAGGTTCTTTTAATAAATCAATCAAACCATGTTTGTAATACTTTTCATGTGCTGAATGTTACATTATTTATTTTAATTGCTTTGATTTTATACATTTGCAAGTAAAAATACATATTTACATTGGGTTTTTCTAGAAAGTTTATTTCTTCCGCCCATAGTTTATTATTTGTCCTTGGCCTTTGACGTGTTTTAAGCAATTTATGCATAATTTCATTTATTAAAGCACACTTTCCCATTGTTCAGCCACTCGCGCACAGCACTCAGTTTTCAGCTGTGTGGGTAATCCGAGCCGACCAACAACAACGGTGGTTTACTGGAGGCATCAAGTTATAGTGTGTGCCACACTGAACGAAATGTGTTTAAATGCTTAATTTTATCTCTGAATTTTGAATACATTTTGGTGGAATTTGATAAAAAATCTACGATTAATAAACATTAAAAATCTATTAAACATAAGTACTCCCTTAAATGTTTTAAAATTGACTTATATATAAAAGTCCTAATAATACCATTTAAGAAGACGTTTGATTGTAATAAAGGAAATCTTCCATGGTAAGAAGAGTTATATATAATATAAAAAATTGTACTCAGATTAGACTGGTTATTTTTCCATCCTAAGAGATTAAATTTAAAGTTTTTTAGGGATAGTAAGATATTATTCCAATCCATCATACATTAATGTTAGAAATTTTGTTGTTGTGCAGGCGACAGAGGCCGTCATCAGGACATCGCTGCCGCTGCTGCTGCGGCTCATCAAGGCTCAAGGCTGAAGGCTCAACAGCCAGCCATCGAGTCGGGCTGTCTGACACGTAGAGCACAACAAAAAGCCGGAGTCCAAAATTGACAGCAACAGGAGCCGTGCTGCCGGCGAGTTTTGAAGTGCCCAACCGTCTGGCAGAATTTGCATCCCACGAGGCCGCCTCCATCCCTGCCAGGAATCCACTTTCCACTCCTTTTGGCCCGACCACCCTGGCAGTGCAAACATTTTGGCTGTGTACGTGCCATGTCGCTAAAAATCATGGCCCGCATTTCTTTCTCACCGCTTGCCCCTCGTCCTTTTATTTCGTTTTATTTTTTTAAATAAACATCAGCAACACCAACAAACAGGACTTCGCATATTTATTTGTTTATTGCAAGGGTGGCGATGTTGAGTCCCCAGTTCGAACCAAATTGTGTTGATGATTTCTGCTGTGCTGTGCGATTTTATGCGTTTGCTGATTTATATCAACAGCTATTTAATGTCAATATAAACCGATGGGTGGGCGAGTGGGTGGTGAGCACACGTAAATCCATTGCCTACTTTTGCGGGCTCGCTGCATTGTGCCAGTGTTGGCAAAAGCGATTGAAATGTGGCAACACATTGGTTTGCTTTCAGTGTTTTGCCATTCAGAGCTTTCGGTTAGCCAGATGAAACAGGGATTGAAGTGATTCCAATTAAATGTGGTTGGATTTTGCTCAAACACATTTTCCGTGAGACAAAAAGAGTGCGGAGCGCTAAATTAAAATCAGTGTTAGCTAAGTACTATATTTTAATTGGAAATCAAGCATTGACGAACACTCAAAATAATGTTGCTTTTTTTTAAAAGAAAAAATATAAAAGCTGAAATTTATTTGTATAAAAATGGTTATTTTTAAGTACAACTCACCTCTATGAGTATATTTGCATAAAATTTGTACTAAAAGCGTTATTTTTAAGTACAACTCACCTCTATCTTGTTTTTTCCAGCCCTGATTAACTGTTTATTATGACAAAAAATTTAATTTGATACCATTTTTATTGGGGTATGAGTGGGTGTGTGTCTGGAATCAACCGTGTGGGCAGCTGGCCAAGGGACTCGCTTCGTGGTCAGACAACACACATGGCCATGCACACACTCATCCCCGAGGACAATCCCGATTTCCATTACCATCTCCGAAATGAGTGGCCGGTTGGCTGGCTTTGTCAGGCATTGTCTAGACTTGATTCGAGTGCTGGCGTTGATTTATAATTATTGTTTGAGCGTCGAGTGTGCTGGCAGGACCACATCTGCCACACCTACTAGACTTGGCCACCTCCCACATTTTGAATTTCCTTTACCACCACCCATCCTCTTTTACAATTCGTCGCACGCTGACTAATAACCAAATTTCATTTCCTCAATTTTTGATTTCCTGCACTCTGCGGTTATGGCAAGCAGAGGACCACGAGCAAACAGCAGCATATTTTATTATTTTAACACGCGCCAGCCAGCCAGCATCAGCACATAGAATGCTAAATTTTTGGCACGCACAGACGACCAATCGCACATTGCCCATCGAAATTCGCCCAACTCCCGGTCGAAGGAGCAAAGGGTTAACAGCTGCAGCCACGCCCCTTTTGGGGCGCAGGCAGTTAGTCCTGCCATTTGTATGAGTTTGTCAAACCGAAAATATTTTTTTGAGGGTTTTTCTTTTTATTATATGTACGCGTATGTATGTTTGCCCCAGCCATTGTTTGTTGCCAGAAATCATATTCATAAATAAAATTTGCATTTGGCATTCGGGATGCGCGCATGTGTTGCCAAGCGGCAGGACCAGAGGACTAGGACTACGACAAGGACTAGGACTAGGAAATGCCACTGGCTAAGAAAACTCGGAATTGAATCGAGAACGAGCAAGGACAACTGCTGCGTTGATTCCCAGTCAGTGTGTGGCTGTGTGTGTGTGTGTGTGTGTGTGTGCTAACTGCCCAACATTATGGGACAATGGAATGTCCTTTTTAGTTACGTGCCAGGCTAATATATATAAATATGGTTTGCCCCGCTCTGACCTGACCTTTCATAATGCTGTCAATTTGTTCGCCTGCCTGGGCACAATGCTTACGTAAGTCCACATGCATGAATTTATACATATATATATATATTTATGGGAATATGCGATAAAAAGCGAAGTTCGAACACTCTATTAAAATTTGCTTAATAAATCCCTAGGCCAAATTCCCACACTTGTCCTATCAAATGTTTATGTATTCATTTATTTTCAAATTTCCATTTCAAACTCCTCTCTTATTCAAAGTAGGCCGCCTTTTTATGTAGGGCATCAAATACAACGACCTTTTTATACATTCCCAATAATAATAGCAGAATTATGAATATTTTATAACCATAATAATGGTTGTTCTCGTGCATGTCTTCTTTGATTGGATAAAAATAATAATGATATAAATTTGAGAATTCCATCTGCTGGTTGCTGCCACTTTTAGTGGCAAGCAATGGCAATGAGAGCAACTGCAAATACCAGGACGAACTTTGACAGCCCCAATCGAAATCAGTTATTTCAGAGGTGAGCAGCCATAAGACCATCGCCAGCAGCTGTCGGTGCCTGTCATAGGCAGCCACAAAATCCCCACAGCCCCAATACAGTTGAGCTATTCATGTGCAACAGAGTTGATATGAAAACTAAAACATTCAACAGCAAACTAAACAAAAACTATGCAGGCGAAACTGTCGTGGAAAGATTTGAGCCAAGTATGTAAGTCCTTTCGAGCCGAACACACAAAATTTCCCGCGACAAACCGAACAGTGGAATGCATGGCAATGGCATTAGAATAATTTCATGGGACAAAATTAAAATAAAGCATTGAAATATTACTTATTTAAGGTCTCTAAGTTTTACTAAGTTTTTGTTGACAAATAGTACATTAATTATGATTAAATAAATTTTCAATATCAATTTTGTTCTTTCTAATAAATTGTGGCGCCGAAAGATGAACATTCGAATAATCTTTCAAGCGGTCAACATATTTTAAAAGTATTGAAGAAAAATATATATTTCACAAGGAAAGATAACAATGAAAATGGGAACTTCTTGAAGTATCTTTGCAATCCATCCCTTAAAAAGGATAACCACTTGATACCCACTGTACTTGATGCTATTTAGAAGAAGCACAACCAGCGGAAACGGAAGCGCGCGGCAGGCAACTCGAAGAACATATCAAAAGTTGTAGCGCGACTTTAATTAAACTTTGCAACGAACTGAGAGCTCAACTGGTGCGGGGAGCACAGGACTTTTGGCAGTTCTGGCAAACGCACACATACCGAACTACACATTCACAACTACACTCACACATCGCCAGGAGCAGGAGTACAACAATGGTGCTGTCTAGGATGAGGGTAACAATGGCTGAGAAGCTGTGGGGGGAAAGGGGAAAACGGGGAAAGCGGGAAAACGGGGAAAGCGGGGAAAGCGGCGAAACGGAGGCGGCAGCAGGAACCGAACAGGACCTAGAAGTTGGCGAAGGAACAGGACTTGCACACCAGGTGCCACACAATGTCATCGTCGGCATTGTTGTTCCTCTTGTTGTAGTTGTCTGATTTGAAACAAACTGTTGATGGCTTGTGGCAGGCTGAGGTCGCAGGACGACGAGGGCAGGGCTAGCTCTGTATTAGGGCGACACCCGAGACAGTTAGGGATTAAATAGTAAAATACCACAAATTGCTGAGAATGCCGCAAAGTTTGCTAAAATGTAGTGCCTCCGCCGCTGCTCATCTCCCCCCTCTTCCCCTTCCCCACACTTATTTTTGCATGCTAAACGTTTGCACTCCTTCGCCGTTGGATGTTGATGGCAGATGAAGTTTCGCCGGGGATGGTTCGTGCAACAATGTCGCAAGTGCATAAAAAGAATACCAAAGCATAGAATTAGTTGCAATGTGTGCTGCAACTTTTTCGCCTTTATTGTTTTTTTTCTCTTGCTAATGCATGGGGTAGCAGCTGTCAAAGTATAGAGTCCTTCCATTTAAGGACTTGCCATGTGAGGCACAGCAGTTCGTTTACAATGACGGCGTCTCATTCCGAAACATATTTGCTCTTCATAAATATTAATACAATTTTGCCAAAGAAATTAAATTAGAAATTTAAATGCAAACCTGCTTTCCTAATTCTTAAGTTTAAAATTATATTTTGTTCTTTTCGGAGAACTTATCTTCTTATGCTATTTCTTGTGCCGAATTTCTGGGAAGCATTCACTCGTCTAAGGAGCCATAAGCCCCGAAATATGGCGAAACCGGCAAGAACTTAAATGAAAATTGTTGCCAAAGAAATTTCCGTTCTCTCCCGTTTCTGTTGCCGCTTAGTCTAAGCCACATTGGCATCTGCTCGGGACGGACAAGTTTGACGAGCTGCATCGGCGTTCGTCGTCTTGGTCTTGGTTTTGGTCTCGCTCTCAAGCCTGGCAGCACCTCATTGCGTGCTAAATGGTTTCACGCCGCAAAATTGCACCCAGACATAGACAAACACTCGGCTCCACACTAACACTAGCGCCCACACATCCAGGCAGGAAGACAAACTGCTGCCTTAGTTTAGTTCTCGGAGGACGAAGGACGAAGGACGAGGGAAGGTGGTGTAGGCGGATTTCTTAGCGCTTGGCTGCTTTTTTGTATTCCCTCATAAGCAAAGATTTTCTCAAGAATCCGACGGAACTGATGGCGAGCTGGAAAGGCTTTAAGAAATAAAACAAGAGTTCTGGTTTAGAATATTTAGTGGAAAATATCTTTTTTTGTTGTTATTTGATGGATAGTTGATTCTAAGACTGCCTTGCCTTGATTTGGGAGTATGATTAGTATCATTTGATTAGCCAATTCAAATGCTTATTAACTTGTTCATTGGACACGCAAAAGTTCTTCCATTTATTGCTTCAATAAAAGCACAAAATTATTGATATATATATCATAAAATCAGTTTATCCATGCAGGGCTCAACTTTTAAGTAGTTTAGCTAATTTAAATGCTTATTGACTTATTTATTAGACACGCAAAAGATATCCCATTTATTGCTTCAATAAAACCATAATAATTGTAGAAATATTTATCATAAAATCAGTTTATTCAAGCAGCGCTCAACTTTCAAATACACAAACTATTAAAACGCAACTGGTTGTTCCCAAATTAGAGAACCAATTAGGAAGTGTTCAAGACTACCACTTTTAATTAACCTCGCATCAAGGCAGTGCATTTTGTAAACGTATTCTTGGGCTGACATATTTGCTTTTACCATTTTAAAATGGAACTGGTTCAACTTGAATTCCCAGTAATTGATAGCTCCCTCTGGCCGGAGCAGCGACATCCATTGAATATTCACGAGCCGTTACGCACGGCAGGTGACCCAAATAGAGTGTAGGGTTCTGAGGCCACCCACCAGGTCCTTTATCTCCTCTGATTCCTGAATCCCAGCGTCCCCATATCCCCATATACCCCACATATCCCCGGATCAAACCATCACATTTGCATGCAACATTTAACCAAAGCGTTGAGTACGAAAAGCTTTTGGGGCGAAGGCAAAAGCAAAGGCAAAGCAAAGGCAGAACCATCGGCAACGGTAAGGGCAATTAATTATGCCATTCTTTCGGCTAGATTTGTGTTTCTGCGAGTACCTCTATGGGGACTACTATGGGGGTGCCAGTCGAGCATGTGAAACTAGCCAAAAACTCATTAAGATCTTACGCTCGGCTCGGTTGCGCCTTCAAGTAGGCAACATACACAAACTGAAACTGAAACTGCAACTGAAACATTTTCACCCTCCACTCTACTTTGCCCATGCAAAAACGCAGCTCAAAAAGAAAACTTCATTTTAATTGTTTTCGAGCTGAGCCACTTGACTTGTACGTTGTAACCCTCCTTTTAATAAATAAAATTTGCGAAAAAGCTCAGCTCAGTGTGACGCTGTGCACTGCAACAAAGTCAACGGCAGAGTTTAATGGAGTGCATGCTCGGGCCGGAGGATTCGGGGGGGTATTTGTTGCCGGCGGGGGAGTTTGGGGGAGTTGCTGCGAAATGGCGGCATAGGATCAAGTTGCCAGCGAGCGAGTGCAGCGAGCCCAGGGAAAAAGAGTCTGGGGCCCAACAAAAACAAAATGGGAAACAAAAACAATAGCACAGATTGAGAAAATACCATAATTGGCAGGCCGAATTCGAGGTTCTCTTCGTTTATGATAGTGGAGTAGATATTCATTGCTATTATTATGAACAATGATAACGTTAATAGGGAAATCGTAGTTTTTATACTGAAAAAAATAGATAAGAGAACAATTATAATCTTGAAAGCAGTCATATTCATTTGAATGGTAAAGCTTATCATTTTGTACTTTCTAGATTTAATAGTATGACTTCGGTTTTGTGTTCCGTTGAAATAAAATCTAAACAGAAAACCTTTCCTGGATATCTTCATAAAATAGTATTGGAATACCTAATCTATGCTGCTTTGTGATGTAGTCTTACTTTTTTAGATACATTAATATAGTTTTCAAGAAGTATTCAGGGATATATGAACCCATTTGTAAAACATTTGTATAAACATTTTTTCTTAATCTTTAATTATTTATTTAAATGTCTAATTTGTTTATAAATATTATTTAAAATTTTATTTTTGATGTTTTGCATATTATAGTATTTTTTACACGACCTCGTCAATGGAATCACGAATCAGGTTACCAAAATAATAGATTTTAATTAGCTAAAACTGAAAATACTCTAGTATAGTATACCATTAAAAGATATTAGTTCAGCACCATATATATTATACCATTATTTAGGACTCCCGAAATTGCAGGGTATTCGCAACAAAGTTATCGTATTGCCGACTTTGCCCGGCATCGTTATTTTACGCTTAGCGTGGCGCGAGCGCATAAATTTTTGAAATTAAAAGCGGCAAAGAAAACATGAACCAGGCAGGCATGGTCTGTCCTTGTTGTTGTCGCGCTTTGTTGCGCTGCGGGGAGGGGAGAGGAGGGGGGATAAGGAGAGTAGGGGGAGGGAGGGGAGAGCGGTGGAGTGCAGGGGACCAGGAGTCAGGCAAACACTCCAAGTCTCGCTTCCGGCTGCCATGGCGTATACTTGATGCGACTGTTGCTCCTGTTTTGGGCTTGCGTCGCGTTCGTTGCACTCAATTCTGAAGCGTTAAGTTGCGCATAAATTTAAATGCTTACGGCAGGGGGCTCCCTCTTCCCCCCCACTCCTCCCCTCTGCTTAACAATGTGAGCTTAGGTCCTGTGATTGGTCCTGTGATTGTTGCTGCCTCTTGCCATCCTCTACTAGCAATTAATACATTTTTTGTCGTATTTTTCTACATTCTCCAGAGCCATTTTGATTTACTGAACAAATTCCAAGTAGACCATAAACAACTTTTAGCAGGCCCATAAACATAGAAACTCACTTAGAGATTTCATTTGAAATTTAAATTCCTGTTTTCAGACAAAATCTTTTTGTTTACTTTCCAAGAGCAGACACTCAAGGTCTCGTAAGTCCGGCTAGATCTTACCATGACAATGTATCTGATTTGGCAGCCAGCTAATCATCTTTTGTTGTGCCCCAATAAACTTTAATCAGACGCCAATAAAGCCAAAATCTACGTCTAGATGGCATTCGAAATGGCAGCAAACAGCACTTAATGCGAGTTTATTTCGCCACTTAAAACCAAATTTAAATCCATTTAATATACCTCATTAAGTGTGTGTCGCAGAGCGAGTGTATGAATATATATCCCATGTGTGCGGCATGCCCCACAGCTTTATCTGCTTCTAATATGTATTTCAAACTATTGTGTCCGGCGAAGTTTTCGGTACACTAAATATGAGAATATTTTAGAGAGTTGCAGGCGACAAACATTTTTGTGCAGTTATGCAAAAATGTTTGTAGTTAATTGCGCATAATTTATATGCAGCACGCCGCATAATTTATTACTGCAGCTTATTAGCTTTGGCCGAAAGCGAGTCACTTAAATGTGAAATAAAATAAATGACAATAAATATTATTTTCCAGAGTTGTTGCTTCAGCATTTGTGGAATGTGGCCGTAGACAAAAATCTGCTGACGCTTGCACTTCTTGTTGTCTGTTGAAAATTGAATGGATTTATGGGAAGTCACAGAGCCTGACTCCCATTTCCATTTTCATTTCCACAAGCCCAACTCCAAAACTCCTATGGCAACTTGATTAAAATCCAAATCAGTAGACAACAAAATCCAGAGCTGGCTTTTGTTTTTCTGGTAAAATATGCTTTGCCCTTAGTCCATTTGTTGCCCAAAATAGTTGTTCTCGTTTTAACGATAGTCATTTGAAGTGAATAGGAAGTGGCTCTTAGCTTTAACTTAGTTGAAAATGTATGGATTTCACATATTGGTCTTTAAATCTAATCTGTTTTAATAAATTCAAATATTTAGTGCCTTAGGAAAGTATCGGTACACTTAGAGAATGGAGTTTCATATCTTGCTATTCAATTTCTTTTATTTGGCCAACAGTTATGGTATGGTAATTAAATATTCTATTAAATAGATAAGTATATTTATGATTTAAAAATGAGCCACATTTTAAGCGAGTTATTCATCAACTAAATCTTTTTTTAATTAGCTCTCTTGCCTTAAGTTCCTTAGATATCTTTTATTTCTCATTCGATTTCAGTCTATTTAATAACATTAAATAGATAGTTGTATCTATCTCTAACATTTTTTAAAGTATGCTTTGTGAACTGTATTTATTGTCAGTCTGAATCCCCAAAATTCAACCCTGGTTGCGGTAATGAGCCCGAATGCGAACGAGTGCACTTATTTCGCTGGTACTGGACTTCTGTTGTTGCTGCTGATTCTGGTGTAGTTCCGCTGGGTAGTCGTTGAGTTGTGGTTTATGCCCACGGAGATGTGGCACAACCATATGGGGCATAAATATGTGGGGAGTGTGTGTCTCTGGTCCTGTTTCTGATTCTGATTCCGATGCTCCTCCTTCTTTCGGCTCCTGTTCCTCTTGTTGCTGCACAACTCTGGCGTTGCCATGCCATGGGGTCAGTTGCTTCCGGTGCTGTTTTGTGTGCCGAATTGTGTGTGAGCGAGTGTGTGGCAATAAAACACATGAATGAGGCGAGTGTTGGCTGTCGGAATGCTGGGGGGACTATGCCACTGACACTGCCATCGACTGCAGCCACCGCCAGCTACCAATATTAGCAATGATCACCAAGGACAACAATGGGCCAAATGTTCGCAGTGCATCGCCAAACGGACCCACAAATGCACTGGGGAAAAACTGATTGGTTTTAATGTAGAAACTGGGTCAAGAATAAAATATTTAATTACTAAAATTAATTTGTGATTGCTTGTTGATTCTCAGAACAATTTTGATAGAATTTATATGTGATTAATAAACGAATGCAGAAGGAATTATTTTGGATAAACATAAAAATAATTGCATAAATAAATATAACAGCCATCTTCCTTCTTTACTATAAAAAAAGGTTTAAATTTTTCTATTATTTAAAAGAAACTACATCTTTTTCGGGAATTTGAATAAATGTTCATTAAATATAATAATTCATAAAATTTTAAGGCCCATGTTTACCCAGCATAATGATTTCTTTAAATAAATTTTAAATGACTTTAGAAATACATATTTTTTGCATAATGATTTCTTTAAATAAATTTGAAATGACTTTAGAAATACATATTTTTTGCGAGTGCCCAATCGCGACCACATATTGTAGTCGATGTGGTAGCCCAATCGAATCCCCTGCGAGGCACATTGGTTGGTGCCTCAAAAAATAAAAATCAATTCCAAGTATAATGAGCACAGTTCTGCCCGCCATGTCACCCTCGATATCTGACCGCCAACTGGCCAGTTCACAGTCCAATTCAACTGAACTGGTGCGGCGTAATGAGCAGATGCTCTGACAGTTTGCTGCTGTGGGGCATAAACTTTTGGCAGCCACTATGCGTGATTTATGGCCGGGCACACAACATTGAGCATTATAGATGGACTTTTTTGCACAGTTAACAAACAGTTTGAACTAGAGATTGGGGCACATGCATAAGTCAAATGAAATGGTACTGATTTACAGTACTCGGTTTGTGAGCAAAAGCCATAAAATAATTAGCTAGGTTCCAATTAAATTGTAAATTCCTTTTATCTAAAGAGCCGCAAAAGCTTGCGGTTAAAGTTTTTGGGGAACGGGTAAACTTTAATTGAAATGTGAAAGTAAAGTCACTGTTTTTTTTAATCCGTCGCCTGGCAACTTTACCCCTTCACAGGATCCCGAGGCTTATTAATAGACAGGCCGCATTTTCCGTCCTTGAACTTAGCCAGTTGCCATGAATCCGCCTTCTATTCGTTACCAAAGCCAGACATTTGGTAGCGAAAAGTTCGCACAATGGCCTCGGAGACGCATTGTAGCGCATAATTAGCTCGATGAATAAAAACCAAAGGGAAAAACCGAAAAAAAACAAATGACAGAGAAAAAGGAGAAAATCGTTAGCACAACAAAAAAATAAATTTTTGCTTCAATAGGGAGAAAACTCTTGAAATTTTCCCGCAATTTTCTTGTTTTTCTGTTTTTTTTGCGAATTCAAGATGTGCTTTAGAAATTAATTTCCTCACCGAAAACTAAACAAAGTGCCCCGTACCGAATTAATGCAGAAACAAATTTCCATCAGGCGGGGACAAATTGATTTGCATAATGCCAAGTTGCTTAAAATCCTAGCTTTGTTCTCGTTCGTGGAGTGTCGAAATTCGTTGTCTGCGCTGTAATTTCCAGGCAGGTCACACAACAATTTTAATGACGCCATTTTTTCGCTGTAATTGAATTAGGATGGCGGGGATTCTTGTATCTTGTATATCCTGCGAAAAGTAGCACTCACCGATATTCGCGGGGGATGACAGTTGAAATGGGGACCGAGTCGCATCTAAACTTACGTACATCCATGACGTCTATTTTGCATTTTATCTGCTCACGCTTATCCACGCGCACACACACACACTCACATTTGCTCAACTCACCGACGGAAGAACATGGCTGTGGCGCAAAATGGCGTCGTCTGTAATAAATTACGTATACGCAACGCTGCAGGAGACCCCGGGACACGCGGATGCCAAACCCAAACTCGCTGCCCCCGAAAACCCACTCCGAATGTCAGCCCTCGCAAATGAATGCAGCCTACCAGCCATCAACCAATTGGGAATGGAAATGGCACTGGAAATGGTCATGTGAATGACAATGGTCATGTCAATTGGTTTGGGCCTTCTGGTCGAATTCCGCCGAGGTGGTACTGGTATAGCCGCCAAATTTCGACCAGCGTCAGGCATTTCATTGTTATTCTAATTCCTTGCCGGCTGCAGTTCTCGCCTCGCGGATTGCGTTTAATTGCAAGGGGGCGGCTAACTAGGTCGTTTCACAGCCCCCTCAAAAAATTTCCACTAAGCGAAGCAGATAGAGAGCGGAAATGAACCTGATTGATGGTTAGTCGAATGAATGGCACACATTAATAGCAGCTTGTTTACGATATTTCGGAGTATTTGTCTTAGGCCTGCTTAAAAATATAGAAAATAGAACGATTTACACGGTAAACAACTTTAGTTTGTTGTGATTATATTGTTAGGCACCTTTACAATCTTTTATTGGTATTTCATATTAAATATAGTTTTAAAGAATGATTTACAATCGTTCAGGAAAGTACTGTGGCTATACTTTGTTAGCAGATAAGGGTTGATGATTCATTCAAGTTTCAAACTATTTTAGACATTTGGTTTTATGACCCTATATGGTTTAACCACTTTTCTTTACTCAAGAAATTTATTCACACTCAAATCCTTGCCGCCCAAAGCCTAAGCTTCCAGAATTTACTGCATTTTTGGTACTATTTACCACTTGTACATATCCCTTACAGTTCGAGGCATTTTTCCAACAAGATAATTCACTTTTGCTCCCTCCACAAAGCTCGTAAAAAACATCCTGCCGAGCGACAGCCAGGCTCAATTAGCAGCCGTTTGGCTTCCTGAAACGAGGGTTGATTCCGTTGAAAGCTTCCATCTGTAGATCATAAAAACTTTTTCTATATTTATACAATTAACACCGTCCCAACAAAAGTGGGAAAAAGGGGAGGGAATGTTTATCTTAAAGTCGGAATCACTCCACGGTCTGTGATTAGAAAATTACCAGCATACACATTAAAGGCAATTCTTTGCTTTCCTTTTTGTTGTTTTCCACGGGTTCCTTTTGTGAACGCTTTGTTTTTCGGGGTCTAAACGGAAGTACTTTTCCTTTCACCATCCTCCAATTGTTCTGTCTGCAGTTGGCTCTGTTTTTCTGGTTTTTGGGAGGCTTTGCCTTGGAGTTTAATTCTGATAGATGATGCTGATTGCAGAGAGTGATGCGACGAGGAACCAATAATCAACCGAGGACCATTTTCACAAGCCCTTCCCGGAGGTTAATGGTGCGTCGGTCGTGGAAGTTTTTGGAAGCGGTTGTTGCCAAAAATAAAACGCGTCCTTTTAGCCCAATGTCGTACATCTTCGCACAAACACGAACTTTAGGGCGAAAAAAAACTGAAAGGGAGTGGTAGTAGAAGCTTTTTCTTGATGGCAGAGTGGAGGAAAGAGGATGTGGGCGCCGGGGACAAGCCACAAGCCACAGAGTCCTGGCCCTGAGCACTGCTCTCTGCCATGTTTTGTCTCGTTTCACTTCTTTGTGCTCTTCTTGTTGATTTCTTACTCTTTTCGGAATGGGTAGTTTAGCTATTAAGCCATAGAAGAATTAAGAAAAATTAAATAAATTTAAAACGTTGTGTAAAAAGCTTTTGTACTAAGTGAATACAGCATCCTTCTTAATAAGTCATACTATTCTTTAAAGTTTCTTGCACTGAAAACATTTTTTTTTTGAGGAAACTAGTTACTTAAATTAAATTCATACAATAACAGGCTTTAAAAGATTAAAAAATAAAAGTCATGTAGCTCATAAATTCAATGTGTGTCCTTTCATAAAATTATTAACTAAAATTGTGTTTTATTTTTAAGTTCAACTTTAGGTACCCAATAAAAAAATGCATGTTTTCTATCTAAGAGAATTTGAACTTCCTCATTCGTACCCCAATTTCTCTATTTTTTTCTGTTTTACCACCCTCTGTCATTTCGTTTTCTTTTGGGCCTGTTATTCATAGCTTATAAAACAATTCCCCTGGCTATTGCGCTCTAATGTTGGCCAAGCTTTCGGTCTGTCCTTGCGACTCCCGGACACAAAAAAAGCCGAAATTGGGGAGAATGAAAGCAGTGGTCGTATGACTACTTAAGGTAAATAGATGACACTACCCGGCCTCCCACTTGCCATCCCATCCGAATTCCACCCGCCGGGGCTCACCTTACCAATGCTGATGATGATGTTGCTTATGTTGTAAACATTTTAAGCAAATTGTTTAGGTAAATAGATAAGACGTGACCTTTCCGACACGGGGTCGCAAATGCATTGTCAGTGTCAGCGGTGGCACCCCCACTATTTTTGTTTTTTTTTAAGGAGGGTTGGCTTACGTCTGGCTAATGTATTACTTAGCGTTATTATGCTTTTTACTTTTTCCCGAACATATCTCCCAAGTATTATTGTCAATTATAAAAAAGAGCGACAACACAATGCTCATACAGGGACTCTCGACTATTGTTGTGGTCCTTGGGAGCTGGGCCTTTGTGCTTGCCAACAATGGCGTCTTCTTTGTCGTCTTTAAGTTGGAAAATATGCAAATAAATAACGATAAAGTAGGTAAAATTGTCTGGCCAACAACCCGAGAGAGGATTCAATGGGTTTCGCCCCTGTCGCACAACTAGACCCGAGGGGCCAGAGCAATCCTTAATGATGGGGGAGGCTCAGCTGGGCCTTCATATGACCCCAGGGTCATATGCCAAAAGGCGTGAGAAGGGGCCAAAGAGAAGGCCCACTTTCGATATGGCCACTTAGTCGCTGGAGCTGCCAAACTTTGTTGGCTTACGAGGCAGTGAAATCTTGTAACCAAATCGCATTTGAAACACATTTCGAAATTGAATCGTAATACATTTCAAATTCTGTATTATCTTGGCTTGGTAAGTCCAATGTCGAGCTCCGGGAGGCGAACTTTTAAAGCCCTCACCGTCCTTGAAAACCACTTAGCCATCGCTATATAAGTCTTTGGGGCTAAGCTCGATATCGTCGGCCAGCGAATTGTTTTTCTTTTTTTTTTGTGGCTCTTTTTGCTATTTATGCCTCTTTGATGCCCCTCTGTAGGAGGTTTTTTTTTTCTGGTTTGGCTCAACTTTCTGATTATTTCCATTCAATTTGCCCGTTTTGCGTTTTCGGGCTTTCAACAAGTTGTAGCCTTGACAATGTTCCGCGGCAAAAGAAAGGGAAATATGAACACAAAACAAACAATTACCGCGGCAACAGGGCAACTGGCAAATCCCGAGACTCCCCCGCCCAGAAGTGTGGAAAAAAAAAATTCAACTTCCCCTGCGCGGGCCTTCAATTTTTGCTTTCTGCTTATTTTTCGAATTTTGCAGCTGCCAAAACAGTCAAGTGTTTCGAGCCTTTGTTGGTGGTGTTATTGCTGTTTACCCTCCCTCGGCTAATCGAATTCGATTGCTTCACACTGATAAGAGCAGCTGCCATGCCTCACAGTCCCTCGGAGATCCCTGATCCTGGCACCACTTGAAGCCTCTAAAGAAGCCCGGACCGGGATTTTATTGCGTTTCATGTTATTATATTAGCCAAAGCATCCGCATCCGTGGCATATGCTTTATATATATAACTCCCCCTTTTGTCGCTTACCTGGAATTTGTGGAAATAGGGGAATATTATAGGCTTGAGAAATATTAATGATCTCCGGTCAAATAAAATTACCGAATAAATCACACATTTTTGTTCCTACATGAACAAAAGCTTTAAAATAGTAGTAGTTAAAAAATTTCAAAAAATATATTATATTGTTAAGCGAAGTATAACACAAATATCGTCTTTTAAACTCCACGTAATTATAATTACAACTAGCATGCCATTATACCTAGATTCTTGCTTGTCTTCATTTTTCATAGATTACATTATTAAAAACTAAAACAAATAAAATCCTAATTGGTAACCTTTAGTCGAATCCCTTTGAAAACTGACCTATCGCCGAGAATCTTTTGTTGGATTTCACGTTTTGTTTGCTCTGCTGATTTCATCGCCGATTTTTATGTGCTCTGCGATTATTATTCTTTACGTTTTTCGCGCCTCCTGTTAACCCCTTTATTTGATATCCTTTCCCTTCGCTAGTCCTTCCGTTCATTGGGCTTTTTTTTTTTGCGCGTGTCGAACGGAAATGCCTCATTTTTGTTCCAAAAGTGTTTTGCATTTTTGTGACTTTTCCTTGGTTGTTGCTTTTTTGTTAGATTTTTGCCTTTTGGTTATTTTTTGTGCGATATGCAAATGCTCTGGCAGTTATTTGTGTTTGTTTTAAGCGCCCCTCGCGCGTGCTTTATGTGTTACTCATATGTATTTGTGTTTTAGTTTAGTTTTGTCATCCTGACATGGGATATGGAATGCGCTGAGCTCCGCTTTTCGGTTTACTTCTGTACAAATTGTTTAGGGTTGGCTTTTTCCGTTGATTTATGCAATAGAAATGCAAAAAAAACGACAGTTTTTTATGTCATTTTTTAAAACCTTGTAAAATCAACTAAATCTATTGACATTGTTGTAGAGAATTTTGTAGATGTGGCATATTAAATTATAAAATTAGCAAATCAATCAGTGGAAGCAAATAAACTATAGTACTTTTTCGATTTTTGGTTTTAGAGCTGAGCGGACATATTAAAAAATATATACATAAAACTCCCATTTTATTTGTATTTTATTATTTAAGATTGATTTTTTATAATCGAATATTTGCTCTCAATTATATTCAACATATTTTTTTAAATTTTGGTCATGCAAATTAAAATATAGTTTACTTAGAACTGATTTTATGTCACCAGCTTATCACGGAAATCTCTTTCATCAGATTTCTCATCGAAATTTATGGTCTCTGCAGTCAATTGGCCATCAATCACGTAACCAAAAACCAAACGAAATCGAGGGAACCGAAGTCACCGAAAATCTTTGAGTTCATTGGACTGTTCGGCAGAATTGAAACCTCAGTGAAGGCTTAATGCAGACTCAGCCAGCCAAAGGCAAGCCCCACTGAACCGAGCATCATAAATAAAAGAAATGAAATCATTTCGAGCAATTTGTCTACAATTTTGTGTCACACTTTCTGCGCCATTTCTCACATGCCATAAAAATGCTGCACACACTTACCGTGGCACACAGACAACCAGACACACCACAAGATGGTGATGGGACGAGGGGGAGGGGGGCAGGGGTTGCAGGATTGGGAGGTTGGAGCCCAGGGTTCCAAGTTGGCCACCCGGCAAGGTGTCACGCTGATAAATGGCTCTGCCTTACTTACGCCAACTTCTTCACTTACCCCATCCAGTGGCCTTCAGGTGCCCCTGGAAAAACCCCAAACCCATATCTGCCCACCTCCGAAAAATAACCCCCCTCCCTTGGCCATTTTGCGTTTATTTCTCACGAAAAACTTTTCATTTTTCGCCCTTTTGCCGTGTGCCAATTTCAAGAAAGATTTCCTTTAAGTATAATAAAATGCAGTGTCGCTGTCATAAATCTATTCCGCTCGATTGTCACCACGACGGCGACGCGCCTCAAAATTGAAATGCATTGACATTGAAAAATTCATAATAAAAAGAAAATTCGGTTAGGGGGAGGAAAATCCAGCACAAAGCGCTTGAAACTTTTTGGCATTTTGCGCAGTGTTAATACGGAAATTAAATTTTTCGAATAGCGCGAGCGAAAAAATGAACGGAACGAGAGAGTCTCGAAACAATTTCAAAACATTTTAGTTGATAGCGACCCCAGGACACACACAAACACACACTCACATGCACGTTGAAGCATCCACAAATACATTCATAAAAGCTGGTCATGTTTGCGCAGGGAAGTATGCTACACATACAGACATTTTTCACGGAAAACAATCAAATGTCTGTGTGTGCGTGCAAGATGTTCCAAGAATGTATTTCGTTGAGGACATAATGTATTTTCTTATTTTAAATATAAATTTCTTTGTTCTTTTATAGAATTTTTCATTTATACATATTTTTTAAACACATTTGCCTGTGTTATTAAATGTATTCAGATTATTTATCTGTTTTTATTTCCCTCAAAATAACCATTTTAAGGAATATAAAATGTATTATAGGAAGTTATATTTTCTCCTCCTTAAACACAATTTTTTAAGCGACCTGAAAAAGTCATTGTGTCTTAAAGAATAGAAAATTTGTCAGTGATTTCGTTGCCAAGAACTTCCTTATTTGAAGCAAAACTTTTTCCGTGCATATAGTTTTGTTGCCGGCTGACAAAAGCGTTTTTGCGAGTTGGCTTAAAAATTCTAATAACACAAATATTTGCAGATGAAAGAGGTACTAAAAGGCATTTGGCCGTATGCTCCACTTGTCAACTGTCGGGGGGACAAAAGGAGAGAAATGGGAGCGGTGGGCGGAACAGTAACCAGACCGAATGACCCATGACCCCGCTCCCTCTGGGGGCTAAATTGTCCCAACCCCGAGAGGGGACCCTCAGTTCGTCCATCACTCAGTTGATATTCTATCCTGCAACGTTGGCACACTTTTTGACATCGTCAGAAACTCCAAAAGCAACAACAAGCCGCAGACGAAGGGACAAGTAATAGCAACATACCAAAACAAAACTGGAAAAGATAAAACTCTAAAAAAAAAAAGGGGAAAAAGGATCCAGAGCACAAATTTTTTTCGTAATTTTCGTTGCATGTTTGCTGCGTTTTGCACTTTTGCTGAACATTTTTCATTTGCTGGGCAAAACTTTTTGACATGTTGCAGTGCAAATTGAATAAGTCCGCACAGACATTGCCGAATAATGGCTAACGCACACAGACTCACCCACACACACACACACAAACAAACACAGTTTTGTTTGTTTCTTTCTTTATGCGAACGTGGCCTCAGGTCGAAATAATCAAATTTGCAGCCACCATCAGACTATCAAACCACCCACACTTCATCACAACACCTGACAGTGGCTGACTGGTTTTGATCCATCAGTTCTTGTGCCCTTTTGTAATTTTCCTGTTAACTTTATTGCCGCCCCGTAATCGAGGGGGTCAAGTTAATTTCACAGCCATTGTGTACAATTTCGTCAATCATATATTGCCGGCCAATGATAAACAGCTTTGCGGCCAATTCGCAAAAAGGCCATTGAGCGGAGAGCACTTGGACTTGGTAAGAGCATCGAAAGAGCTGTAAGCTGCTTATGGGATTTTTGTTTTCGACTAGGGAAATATTTCTCGAAAATTTAGGGCCGAAAATATGACCCTGTTTTTCCGGGGTTACAACCAACAATCATATTCAGAGGTGTTCTCGGCCCCTTCATCTTTCATGGTATTCTGCATATTTCCATTTCAGCAAACTAGGCTTTCAATCTTTGGCCAAGATAGAAGACACCCGCAAATTCAATTCATCGCCACACAAAGTGCATGCAGAGAATGCCCAACGTCGAGGAATAAAAAGAGGTAAGTGCTTTTCTGGGCCAAAACTGGCCAAAATTGCCCCCCGGCCGTTATCCAATTTCTGTTTTGGCCATTGCTAGGTTGCCTCACTTTGTCTTGGCGTTTTCGACACGATTTTTCTTCATTTTCTGAAATCAATCAAATGCAGGCATCCGTTCGGTTGCCGTTTCTGCCCTCTCCCCTCTCCTCCCCTCCTTTTGCTCCAATATACATACGTATATATTCAGGAGGCCTGTCAGCGGCGACACCCGATCCTTTCGCCTGTTCGCCTGCCATCCTGCCAGCCCGCCTGCTTGTTGGACATTCATCAAGCCATTTCATCTATTGACTGATTGATAATATTTTTGATAAATGATTGGCGGCCATGTCCATGCTCCCCCCCCCTGGTTGTCCCAGTTCTCCTTCCGACTTCCGAATGGCCAGTTGGTCGGCTGGTTATTTACGGCGTGCAAAGCGCCAGCAGCCGAGGATTTATAGGTGAGAGCGAGCAGACGCCGCCTGCAATATGCAAATTGATGGATCTTCGGCCGGGTCATGTCCATATGCCCCGGAGCGCCGAGAGCTAAAAGCCCGGGCTTAAGCTTGTTCCCTGATTGAGCTGCCTGGAGTCTCGTCTGAAGAGAGTTTCATTTTCTACATTTTTGGGGGGCCACCACCTGGCCACCACCTCCAACATCTCTGTTTAGTATCATTTTTCATAACAAGTCGGGGCTAATAAAAATTAATTGATACATCAGCAGCAACACCATAGTCGCCCGACCGATTAGAATCAGTTCCAGGAGGGCGAGCACACAAAGGTGTTAATGCCGTTGCTGCCGCTGTGTTATTATTGCTGTTTTGCTGGCTGTTCGGCACGCGCCAATGTTTACACGGCTGATGGCACAGGGCGACCGACCATATGCGACCTGGCCAGAACCAGGAATCAAAACAATCACCCATCCAGCTAGCCAGCCAGCCAGCCAGCAAAGAGGCAAGGCAACCAGCCATCGCCATACGATACGCCCACATTCGGACACGATGGCCCAATAAGCCACACAGGTGAGCCAGTTGAACCAGGTGGGGTGATGGGTGGGGGGGGTGGACCTTCGAAGGTGGGGTGTGGGAGGTGGCACCACTGCAACTTGGACCTCGTCTCGACCGGCGCCCAAAGGTAACTAAATTCTTTCGTGCAGAACTCGGCGGTGTCTCTGCTAAGCGGCATGTACAATATACACAAAAGTCTCTCAAGGTACGTGGGTGAAGTCAGGCACTTCGATTCGGTAACTAAACGGAACAGAAATAAACTTGAATAAAAGAAGGCTTCATAGGAAGCCCTTGGGATTTAAAATCATTGCTTTTACAAAAACTACGGCTTCAACTACATTCCCCTCGCGTTATCCAAAAATAAATATCGTAGATATACCTTATTTATTGATTTAAAATCACAATATAGTTTTTAGTTCCAAAAGATCATTTATATTTCAAAATAGTGCAGTTTAAAAGGTAATAAAATAAGAGATTGAATCCTTTTCATTATATTTACCTTATACTGATTAACTTTATGAAGAGGAATTAAATAAATCCTGCCAAGAGTATTTAAACTTCGGTTTGGCCTGAAGCCTTGTCACTGCCACTTAGTGTTGCAGTGGCTGGCTTTTGCCTTTGTGGCCAGGCCCTCCAACTTGGTTGAGTTAAGCGCCGCGTGACTTATTTGATTGTTAAACAACATAATCTGTTGCTGCCTTTGGCTGCTGCTGCCCTGCCTTATCTTTGGAGCCATCCAACTGGCCAATTGATTTTCGGTGCAGAGTGGTTGGGAAGTGAGCAAACAGGAGATGGCCATCGAAAGATGGGCAGGTGTAAGTGCCACTGGAGCTGGCAACTCCCCCGAGTCAAGAGCAATTCAAACAATTTGCAATAAGGCGCCGCTGTCTTTCGAGGCGAAGGCAGGGAAAGTAGAAATGGATCGAATGGGAGACAAAGTCAGTTTGGTCGGGCTGCTAGTAATGAAAATGCAGCGTTGCGGAAAATCGCACCGAAGACACCGGGTAACCAAGTCGCAAGTGGAAAGTGGAAATTGAAAAGTAACGGACTGCTGGGTTTCTAGGGGCAATGGCAAAACGGAGCGGCAGGAATATTGCGAAAGGTATGAAAATGGTTCGCTCAAAATTCATGCATGAATTCAGAATGGGCCGAAATGGTGGGGGGTGTGTGCAGGGGGGTGTGGAGGCGGGAAGGGGTTTGGAAAATGGAATTTTTCGGCGGGGGTCGCCAGAAGTGGTTTTCATTTTCCGCCTGTTTTTTTCCATCTCTCTTTACGGTCAAGCCATCGATGGCAAGCACTTTCCGGCAGTCAATATTGCGGGGCGGACAATGCCAGTTTAGGTGTTATTGTGTCAATGTCTCGATGGCCTTCCCCTTCGCTTTTTTTAACCCCCACCCCCCTAAACCCCCAAGCACCACCCACTGAGAGTGGTTTTTACTGTTGCTGCTGCAAACAGAATTGGTAGTTCATACATTTCACAGCAATTTCCATTTGGCCATATTGTCAGGCTGCTCAGTTTCGTTTTTTCACTAGATGTTCCTTGTCTCTTCCTCTCCAATTTTTTGCCATTTTTTCAATGACAAGCGTGCAGCAAATCAAAGCTAATTTCATGTAATCAGGCACATTTGTCGCATGTCGTTCGTTGTCAACATTTTGTAGCGTTTCCGGCAATGCACACACACAAAAATTGGCTCATAAAATGCAAGACATCTGAAACTAGTAGTGAATAGGGCCCGAGGCTTGTTCGTAGCTTGGCCATGGATTAAACCAAATGTTACCGAGTGCAATCAGCCATTCTTCCATGCAACTTGTGCCAACTTCTGGCGTTGATGCTTATTCGATTTTATGGTTATATTGCAATCTAGGATCTGGTATCTGGTGTCTTAATAATTCGGACATTGAGGCTCTAAACGCAATAGGAAGCCGGGAATTACCGTTTCAGTGATTGCCATTAATTATACACTATCAATTCTGGCTGTTGCTGTGGAAACAACTTTATGGTTTAAGTACTCATTCCTATTATACCTAACTTCAATATCTCTGACGCACACACAATCGTTAGGAATTCAACTTTTACGGGTCGATAAATGTACTCAATTATTTTAATTTTCTAAATTGTGAAAGCCTATGAATTCTTTTAACTCGGTTTTGTACACCCCCAAACAATTATTATCAGCTTCCGGGATATATAAAACATAATCTACATATCTATAAAAGTTATTTTAAGTAAACTTGTTATGCCGTTTTCTCTACAGTCTCTTTCTGCAAATAAATAAGGAGTGTGCTCAAACGTAGCAATAAACTTTGGAATCCTCTGAGGCAAGAAATCGTATGTGCGCCTCACTTGCCACATTAAAAAGCCACAATGTTGATCAGACGTTGTTGTTGTTGTTGTTGCCGAGCTAGTTCTCCCTTTTTCTTGGAGTGACCACTAGCAACTTCCTTTAGGCAAATTAAGGAACGCCCCCCTCCACCGCCCCTTTTGGCCAACTCCTTGCCAATTGGCCACAATCAGCAGACCAGCTTGAGCTAAAAATAAAAACGAGAAAGGAAACCAGGCTTGCGAAGTCGCTTTTTTAATGCCCTCGCAGGTATAACAAATAGGATTAGCGAATATACATAATTGTTTAGGTGTTATGGCTTAAAAAGCTGTTTGTTATAGCGTCTAATAAAGCAATTGAAATAGTGTTATGTTTATAGTTTTTAAAGCGAGCAAATAAAGTACTTTGAGATTTTAAAACTGAGAAGGAGTATATATAGTATAAATATATATACCGACAGCCGATTTCAGTAATTTAAGAAATACCCTCTGCAAGGGTATAAGATGGAGAACCAAGGAGGAGTAAACTAGTTCCACATGAAGTTAATCAATGGGGAAAGTGCGCCGAGGGGCGGCGGGTGGTGAAGGGGGTGTGGTTCAGGCCGACCGACCGGATGCTGGTAATAATATTTAGATTTTTAGCCCTTGATGCAAAACTTTATGCTTGTTTAGATAACATTATCGCCTCGACTGCACCGACTAGTTTTCCTGCGAAAAGGCTCTCCTTCATCTTGCCTGCCGCACATAAACTTGGCTAATTTACGATTACATTGTGCGCATTGGACTCGCTCATATAATTAGAGAAATTAATTTGTGTGCTTTTGCCGGTGGTGCAGCAACAATGAGCAGCGGAACTAAGCGAAACGGAAAGGGAATGGGTAACGAGCGTAAAGTTTTTAATTTTCATGATGCAGATAATGCCCATTAAAATATGCCGGAAAGGGGCAAACGTGATAAAGAGCCGGCCAACACCTGCTGGAGATCCTTCTGCCAGGACCACGTCGGGGTCCCTTTGGCAGCTATGCCTTCTCAGCCGCAAACTAAGTGCATTAAAAATGGCAAAAGGAAAATAATGCACCGACTCGGCGCGGCCAGGAATAAAAAAAAAGGCCAGGGAAAAGAGTGAATGATTCTGTTTTTTTATTTTTTTATTATGCAACAAACAGAAAAGTCGTCCTTTGGGGCCAGTTGTCCAGACGTCCAACAACCAACAACTAGCAACGATGCTTGACGACGACCTTTTGAACCGAACCAAAGGCGGAGCTCTGAAACTCTGAAACTCCGGAGCTCCGGAGTCAACGAACGCAACAGAAATAAGCGGCAAAAAGTTACCGCGCCGCTGGCTGTGGCCATTATGCATTATTATTATCCAGCTCCTGCCTTTGCCACTGCTACTGATTCGAATTCAGATTCGGATCCTGACTCAGATGCCGTTGCATTTTCCTGTATATATATTTATATATATCCACGTTTTATGCCCGCCATCGCTCGTGCTGAAAATTACTGCTCGAAATCAATTTCATGCGATTGAAGCACTTAATTTTTACCAATTCATTAATTGATTTCGTTGGCCGTTCGTTGCTCCCGCGGTGCTGGGAATTTGTGTATTTTGTTGCTGATTCCTGGGCTCCGCCTTCGGTCTGCCACCCACCTCCCAGCTTTTCCCCCTTTGAGTCCTTCTCATTGAGCACTGGCCGGGCAAATTATTGCAAAAAGGGCAACGAGGAAAACAAATATCAGATTTTTGCAAGAGTTTGTCAGAGGACTTTGCAATGCCCTTTTTAATGAGCTTTAAAAAAATTAAATTAAACCCCTTTTGATATTAATTCCTATTAAAGTAAAGGTATTTTATCTTAGAATACTTAACACTAATATTTCATTGGAGCATTTTTCTCATTTTTGTAAGGGCACTTAAAACCTTACTTGAAAAAATCGACGCTTTAAAAGAAAAGGAAAATTAACAAAATTTCCTTTCCGAGAGTAAACATTCAAAAAGATTTTCCTATCATTTCTGTTGACGCGTTTAAATGAGCGGCCAACAGCTGGAAAGGGCCAACTTTCCGGTTCACTGAACACCTCTTGACCAATTTAAGGGCTTTAAGAAACTTTGCAAAAGTATTAAAATTTCAAAAATAAATGAAAATGCATGTCAGCGAATGCTGGCAAAAATTATGTGCATAGTTTGATATTTATTGAACTATGGACATTAACATATAAAAACGAGCATGCAGCTTTATTTAATTAATCCGCAATTGGTTGTTCAGCTGTCTCTTCCTGGCCAAAAGGAAAATGGGGTTGATGTTGTATTTTTATAGCTGGAATCCCACTAATCGTTTGCTTGCCAGGCCACAAACAACATTGCGCAAATATTTATTTACATATTTTGAAAAACAGTAAAACGGTAACAAAAGCAAACCGAAACAGGTAAAAAGTATTCGATGCGCTTGTTTTATTTAATATCGTTAATAATTCAATCGTTTTTAATATTCCTGCCTTGCGGGACTTTAAAATGAGAATTGCCATTGAAATTGAAATTGAAATACAAATAATTAATCATTAATGTCCAAATTGATTACATTAATGTGCTGCTGCTTTACCGAAAATTATGTACATATAAACACGTTTATTTGCCGAGTTCCTTGCAAATGTAATCCCGCATAATTGACAATACAACGATCAATTAATTATTAAGACTTCAACTTTCTCTCTGAATATTAATAATTTGATTTGGCTCACAATATTCAATTGACATTCGCATTGCGAGTAAATCCAAAATTATTATTTCAGTAAGGAAACTATTACGCTACAATTGTGAAAAAAAAACTTGTTAGCATTACACAAATAAAATTAATAAGCTTACATTTCATCTATGACAGATTGGCGGATATATTAAATGTATCAGCAACAATTAATTAATCACAAATCACTTAACATAATAATTAAAATTGGACAGGCTCCTGTTGCAGTCGTTGCAATTGCCGATGGCCGCGTTTTGAATTAGCTTAATTGATGTTGTTAAATTTTTAAATTAAATTAAAAACCATATTAATTAAGCCCATCATTTATTATTTCCAGACTGTTTAAAGTGCACTCCAATTTAATGAGAATTATTATCATCATTGTTATCATTTTGTGTTTTTTACTGGTCCTCCCGTTCTCATCTGATTGGCATATTTAAGTTTTAATTAAATTATTTCATATTGATTTAATGTATTTGGATTAACGTGACTTTTTGCAACATGCAATTCACTGTGTTCTTTCTTTAAAAAAATGGATTGGTTAAATGCCTGTATTTTATATCAATTAAATCAGTTCTGTAAGCTGCAGGTCTAAAAAAGGCATTGCCTCCTGAAAGCCTTAATTCACACATTCAAGAGGCGGTGTCTGCAATCGCTGCCTGATTTTTTAATGAAACGGTGAAGTATAATTTATGAATTTTAATGAGTTGCCAAATGATGCCGAAGCGTTGATTTTCCATAATTATTAACGTAAGCGCCGCGGCATCAACATCAGCTGCACGAGTAAAGACTGGTCTTGGCATGAGTCCGTAGTCCGTGTCTGGACCTGGTCATCAACTGGTCAGCGTATGCAAAAATATCCAACGAAAATCAAGAGAAAATGGCCAAGAGGGAGGGCTGCTGGGATGGCTGGTCGAAGTTTTTCACCTACGGACCTGTATTCACTTATTTTTTTACATTTTCCATTGTCTTTTGTATTACATTTTTATTTTCAGTAAGTATCAAGTTTTGTACTGGTACAAAAAATTATTTATTAATAATATAAAAAAATTATTAATCAATAGTAATATAAGAAAAGTTGAATTTTAATCAAGTTCTGATTTTATTATTTTTAAAATCCTGAGGGACATATTAACCTAAGCAGTCTTGTATTTAAAATCATAAGGAATCTTATGACCTCATGCTTATTTTAATACAATTATATTTTTTAAAGAGTATTCAACCATTGTCTTTCCCTTCAATCTTCTTTCCTTAAATTGCTAAAGCTTTTTATAAAATATTCATAGGTGCATCGCTTTGCTTATAACCCATTGTCCTTCGTTTTAAATTGTTTATCTTACTTATTATGGCCTTATCGATGTTGGTGTTTTTTAATTAACAGATTATCAGGATTGCTGTAATTAAGCACATGCTCAGTGTATCGCTTAAAGTTCTTTAAAATATCTCCACCATTTTCGAGGAGCAACTTAATTGAATTACCTACCAAACGCGCAATGGGGGGAAAGATCATTAATACAAATTAACACATAATTCACGCACACGGTCAATAATGCGTGCGCACAAAGCCATGGCTAATATGCGAATGCTGCCGGTAATACCTAATTAAAGCCAATAACAATAATAATAATAACAAAATGGTGTGGTCGAGGGACAAAGGCAAGATACCGGATAGGTTGCATAATAAAATTAACTAAAATGAAAATATGCCATGCCGTTTGCTTAATTAAAACGGATTCAAAACCAAGGGACGCGGCTGTTTAACACTGCAGGCTTAAGCGTGTGAATGACAGCACACCACATATATACACCTATATATATATGTATATATAGCCATATATGGTAGATATATTCGATTTTAATGCAAATCGGCTTAGCCGGCTTACCGGTCGCATGATTAATTGTAATGAGCTGCATTACATTTTGCGCAAAATATGGGCTAATATTGGAAATATTTAATTTTAGCCGCTGCCAAAAATGTCGGAAATATTCCGCCAAACATTCTATTTTCCTCCATTTGTTGAAAGCTAATGGGAAAATTGCATGAAACTGTGTTAAAACGAATCAATAAGCTTTTGTAGTTCAGCAGGCATAATTAATAGCAAATCAGAAGCATAGAGACTGTTCAAAGTTATATTTAATTGTTGTTACAAGGCCAAAGATAAATAAACAACAACTTTATGTTCATTCGGATAAGTCGAGTTTGGGTTTATAGCCAAATCAGAGCTCGTCAATCTGGTAATCGTCACATATACACAATTGCTGTCTCAGAAACTAAAGTAAATAAATAAAAATTTAGTATTAAGACTGCTGTTACATTAACTAAAGCAAATAAATAACAAGAAAGGAAAGCTAACTTCGGGCGGAGCCGAAGTTGATATACCCTTGCAGAATACTCTGTAAATTATATTCTCCAAAATTATTCATATGATGCATTCTTAATACTCATAAAAAATCCCAACTTCCTAACTTTAAAAACACCAAAGTTATGGCATTTCCAATCGTTCAGTTATATGGCAGCTATAGGATATAGTCGGCCGATCCTTATGAAATTTGGTAGGTCAGATTGATTGGCCAAATATAAGACCCATAGAAAATCCCAACTTCCTAACTTTACAAACACCAAAGTAATGGCATTTCCGATCAATCAGTTATATGGCAGCTATAGGATATAGTCGGCCGATCCCGGCCGTTCCGACTTATATACTGCGTGCAAAGGAAAGAAGGGTGTGTGCAAAGTTTCAATTCGATATCTTTAAAACTGAGAGACTAGTTTGCGTAGAAACAGACAGACGGACAGACGGACAGACAGACGGACAGACGGACATGGCTATATCAACTCAGGAGGTGATACTGATCAAGAATATATATACTTTATAGGGTCGGAGATGTCTCCTTCACTGCGTTGCACACTTTTGACCAAAATTATAATACCCTCTGCAAGGGTATAAAAATGTAGTCTCCATTTGATGGAAATGCCTTATAATTAATTAAGATTGCAACCAAATCGGGTTCTATCAATCTAGCAATAGTCATATTTACACATGCAAACATTTTGGGCGTTTGCTGGACCAACACTAATTAGAATCCCCATCAAATGGCAGGTGGCGGATTCCAGGTCCGAGGGTCCAAGACATGGCATTACGGCTTAAGGTTCCCCACTGGTAATGATAATGCCTCACAAAGTCAACACAGATGCGGCACTAAATCTGCCGGGAGGATGGGTATGGAAGATATGCGACTAGGACCTTAGGCCCGCAACTGCAGAGTAAATGAACTCGTAATACACCGACACGTTTATGCACTTAGGATGGGTGGTTGGGATGGGAATGGGTATGAAGATGGGAATGTGGATGGGTGGTCGCTGCACTTGTGGCACATTTAGTTCGGCCCTAACGGCTGTCTCCGACTAACAGTAAACAGCAATCACTGCTAATGAGTTTTATTGTAAATTAAAATTGCAATCAGTGTCAGGCTTTGGCAGTTCAGCTGAAGTGTGCGGGGCTGTGTGGTGTGGATGTGGTGTAGCATGGTGTACTGCGGTGGGGTCGATGTGCATCCATGATAAATGCAATAAATGACACGTCGGACGCCTGTGACTCAAATCCTGGCATAATAAATTTGCCAAATTGCAAAACATTTAATAAGGACAATGTGCAATGACAAGGCACTGCACTGGGGCACACAATGCCAGGGAGAAATCATATCACGTTGTGAAGTGATGTCGTTACACAACCAGTAAAAGCGGGTGGCAAACCGATCCAAAACCTACGGATAAACCACATGCTGCTAGTTGGTAGCTAATCGAGTTTATGAGAAAACTGTTGCTCAGATGTGGCAAAAATGGCTCCGATTTTGTCTATTTCCCTATGGATTTTAGCTTATCATCAGTACAAGCATCTTTCTAATGCAAGTTTTCAATAGAAAGGTAAATAAAATAATCGTTTAACGCTAGCGTAGAAATCTCTATTTGTTTATAATAATAAAAAAGTCTAAGAGTTGGTCGTAAATTTTAATTCATTACCGTTTTCCAATTATTTACTTTTAGACACTTAAAAAAGTGATCTCAATTATCTGGGGCACCCCTGAAAAGCACTTCCTTTATTAACCACATTAGCCAGTAAAAAAAGCTATTTACATTGCAAGCCAGTTTTCGTATAAAACCGAAATGTGGTTTTTCATGGTTAATTTTGCAGAAAGGCGAAAAAAATGCATAAATATTTTACAACTTTTTTTTGCCAATAGCCACAATTAGATATCATTTGAGATTAAAAAGATATAAAAAATAAAACTATAAACATTTACAGCTTAATTGAATAGTTTACAATTAAGATATTACTTAAATATCCTTCTGCATTAAAAAAAATTCAGTAATGACTCTTAAATCAATAAAAATGTGAACAATTTATACACATAATTCTTGGTGCCTCAGAAATTTTATTAGTTTTACGACATGTTCGTTATTTTAATTTTGCATTTAAAACATGTTCTCAAAGTTTAGGAGGTTAATGTTTAAGTAAATTTGAATAATTAGCTCTGCAAACTTGAGAATTATGCTCAATTTTGTATGGAACTGCTCAGATATAAAGCTTTATATATGCCTGATTTGATACTATTATAGCCAACATCGGCAGCTCTGATTCTATAAGCGCACGCATACCACAAAGCACAATGGCAACACAATTACTACCGCCCTCGCACACAGATGGCCACATGTGATGTCATTAAAAAGGCATTCATCATGCAGGCGAGAGTTGACGAGGAGCTACGGGCGAAATGAAGTCATGTTGGATGGCTGACTTATCGATAGACCAAGTTAATAATTAAAATCGCAAAATGCGTTAAAAGTCTATCAGTTTAATTGGCGTTCGTGGCTACAACTATCAGCAGCAGAGCAGCAGCAGGCGGTGCCTTTAAACCGCCGGCGATGTCAATGACACTCTGATGAACTGCGTCTCCTCTTCCCAGATCCTGTATACTTTATCCAGCAGCCAGCATCCTGCATCCGATGCCGATTGCGATTGCGATTCGGATTCCCTGTCCCAATGCTGATGCTGCATTGATATGCAATTAACAGCATCAAGGGGGCGGAGGGCAGGGCAGTTGACGCATTGGGATTTATTCTATGGGCGTATGCATTTTTTATGATTAAACGATAGTTGCTTGCCTCCTTTTTATTCCCGCTGCGCCTGGCCAACGGGGCGGATGGAGTTGGAGGTCCTGTCTGCCAGGATATGCCACTGATCCACAGAGCCGAGCCACTTTGCAATAATTGAACAATTGCCAGCTGTCAGTGGGGAAATGCTCGAAAAAAAAAATAAAAAAGAAAGAGCGAACGGCCAACGTCGAATGCCAACCGAAAACTTCACAACTGCAGCTGCTTTAACGGATTAAAGTATTACCGGGACATTGGCTATTGAATGGCATTTAATGGGGATTATGCGGACCCAAAAAGGAGGAACGTGGTTGCCACTTTAGTTAAGCCCGTTGAATGTGGGTAATATTGGTTTTTATTATTTATTCATTGATTTTGAATGGTGCTAATTAAATTAGCCGAGATGAAAACACAAGCTTATGTGGGTTTTCGAAAACCCATATTGTTAAGATAACGTTTAAAGCGATTTGTGGTTACATTTATCAAACTATAAAAATCATACCTTCAAAACTTTGCGTGGTTTTAATACTTTTACATTTAAATATTAAATGATTTTATGTTTTATTGACAACTATTTTGTATTGGTTTGGTTTTTGCTTTGCTCATCATTTATCACCATACTTCCTATATATATTTGACTAGTGCTTCATTGATTAAAGCCAGCAATTCCCTCATTTGTCTGGGGATTAAAGTAAAACCTCTCGAACAGGAAGTAGATTTCGTGTTAATTTGCTTTGCTTACATTGTAGATGGCAACTAATGAGCAAATGAGCTGATATCTATTTAAGCTTACACCAAAAGCGTATCCCAGTCGAGAAAGCCTGAAGTAGACAGAGACTAAAGCCATGCTAAGCCGAACCCCCGAATCTCCGATCCCCGATACTCGAAAACTATTTATGCTAAATGAGCAACATGTCTTAATCGGCTATTCATATGGAAATGCATGGATTATTATTCAATTAGTTACGTTTTCCAAAGAAGACGAACTAGAATGTTGCGCGCGAATACAAAAAAAAACCCAAATGAATCCATGGGATACGGATACCTACACACACGGCCAAGAAAATAAATGGGCGGGTAAGCAGAGTTGCTTCGCTTCAGTGAATTTTATTAATGAACTGTGGCCAACTGTGGCTGGAAAGTAACTCGAGAGCCATGGCTATAAGGCTATATGGCTCAAACATTGGCCACGGGAAACGGGCTAGCGATACACCTGCGAGCCTCGTCCCATGTTCATTATTTGCCCAGGCACCGAGTTCCAAACACCAGTATCCCAAACCCCCAGTCCCCGCCCCACAAGTTCAAGCTGCTCTCGTATCTTGTAGCTTGTATCTTGTATCTGCGGCCAGGCATATTGCGAAAGCCACAACAACAACATCAGCTATGTACGTAGTAAACGCAAATGGCCATGGGGAACCGAACTATAGCTGCTGTTGCCACTCTCATTCATTCATAAAAATCCCAAGCGCCAAATCCAGTTTGAGCCTCCTATACAAACCAGATTTCACACACATTCGCTACCCGAATCAAGTTCAGAAGATATTGCACAGTGGATCGAATTGGAAGACGGCGGCCTAATGAAGTCGGCCCGCTTTCAAAGAGATTGTGAATCAAGCATGTGAGAAAGCTATTACAACATAAATTCCTAAGTGTATTTAAACACTTATATGATCTCAGCATAAAATTGTTATATAATATTTATTATTCTTTAAAAACGGAATTATAGGAATAACAAGAAAGGAAAGCTAACTTCGGGCGGAGCCGAAGTTGATATACCCTTGCAGAATATTCTATAAATTATATTCTCCAAAATTATTCACATGATGCATTCTTAATACTCATAAAAAGTCCCAACTTCCCAACTTTAAAAACACCAAAGTTATGTCATTTCCAATCGTTCAGTTATATGGCAGCTATAAGATATAGTCGGCCGATCCTTATGAAATTTGGTAGGTCGGATTGATTGGCCAAAAATAAAACCCATAGAAAATCCCAATTTCCTAACTTTACAAACACCAAAGCTATTGCATTTCCGATCAATCAGTTATATGGCGGCTATAGGATATAGTCGTCCGATCCTTATGAAATTTGGTAGGTCGGATTGATTAGCCAAAAATAAGACCCATAGAAAATCCCAACTTCCAAACTTAAAAAACACCAAAGTTATGGCATTTCCGATCGTTCAGTTATATGGCAGCTATATGATATAGTGGCCCGATCCGGCTCGTTCCGACTTATATACTACCTGCAATAGAAAGACAACTTTTGGGAAAGTTTCAAGCAGATAGCTTTAAAACTGAGGGACTAGTTTGCGTAGAAACGGACGGACAGACGGACAGACGGACGGACAGACGGACATGGCTATATAAACTCAGGAGGTGATCCTGATCAAGAATATATATACTTTATAGGGTCGGAAATGTCTCCTTCACTGCGTTGCAAACTTTTGACTGAAATTATAATACCCTCTGCAAGGGTATAAAAAGATTACTAATAAAATAAAAATATTATATTAGCTGAGAAAATATTTAACTAAGTATCCTTTTGGTAAGCTTAATAGTAACTAATAAGCTGAATGAATTGAGGAACATAGAGCAAAGAGAGTTAAGCTAAGATTTAGATTTAGATTACGATTTAAGGATATGTATTGATTGCTCTTGAATTATTTTTATACCCTTGCAGAGGGTATTATAATTTTGGTCAAAAGTGTGCAACGCAGTGAAGGAGACATCTCCGACCCTATAAAGTATATATATTCTTGATCAGGATCACCTCCTGAGTTGATATAGCCATGTCCGTCTGTCCGTCTGTCCGTCTGTCCGTCTGTCCGTCTGTCTGTTTCTACGCAAACTAGTCTCTCAGTTTTAAAGCTATCGGATTGAAACTTTGCACACACCCTTCTTTCCTTTGCACGCAGTATATAAGTCGGAACGGCCGGGATCGGCCGACTATATCCTATAGCTGCCATATAACTGATTGATCGGAAATGCCATAACTTTCGTGTTTGTAAAGTTAGGAAGTTGGGATTTTCTATGGGTTTTATATTTGGCCAATCAATCCAACCTACCAAATTTCATAAGGATCGGCCGACTATATCCTATAGCTGCCATATAACTGATTGATCGGAAATGCCATAACTTTGGTGTTTGTAAAGTTAGAAAGTTGGGATTTTCTATGGGTTTTATATTTGGCCAATCAATCCGACCCACCAAATTTCATAAGGATCGGCCGACTATATCCTATAGCTGCCATATAACTGAATGATCGGAAATGCCATAACTTTGGTGTTTGTTAAGTTAGGAAGTTGGGATTTTCTATGGATTTTATTTTTGGCCAATCAATCCGACCTACCAAATTTCATAAGGATCGGCCGACTATATCCTATAGCTGCCATATAACTGATTGATCGGAAATGCCATAACTTTGGTGTTTGTAAAGTTAGGAAGTTGGGATTTTCTATGGATTTTATTTTTGGCCAATCAATCCGACCTATCAAATTTCATAAGGATCGGCCGACTATATCCTATAGCTGCCATATAACTGAACGATTGGAAATGCCATAACTTTGTTGTTGTTAAAGTTAGGAAGTTCGGATTTTTTATGAGTATTAAGAATGCATCATATGAATAATTTTGGAGAATATAATTTACAGAGTATTCTGCAAGGGTATATCAACTTCGGCTCCGCCCGAAGTTAGCTTTCCTTTCTTGTTTAAAAGAATCATTAGTATGAGATGAACGCATGCAGAGAGATATATATTCTGCAATTGCTTAATGTGGTAAACAGAGTTTGTCTTTAGAAATAAGTAAGCCAGATATCAGATAAAGATAATTACTTTACCCACAAAAAAAACACATCAGTACAGTATTTCTTTTCATCTTAAAATGGATTTCTGAAGGGAATGTTACCTCCCAAAATTTGTTATAAGCACATTTTTTGCCATAATCTTAAAGGGGTCCTATGTAGGGCAGCTTACATCCAATATCTGATTTAAAGACCCTCCGGAACCACTGTTCGATGGTGGATTTAGTGGCTCCAACCGTGTGGGCAGACAGCGGATGTTCAGCGGCGAGTACCGCGGAGATACTACCGCTGGTGATGGGGCTTTGATCTTCGGCTGGTCCAAGCGAACCTGTTTCCGTCACAGAGTATCCATATCTGCTGCTATAAGTATAACTTTTCGGACGGCTCAACTTTTTATTGATTGACGACAAAAGCGTGGGACGCTGTGGAGCGGAGCGGAGTGGAGAGTGGGTTGTCAATTCCGAACAGGCAATTAATAACTGTTTGTGTCAGGCCATAAAACGGGTGGGTGTTAAAATGTCGCCCCCTTTGCTCGATTTTTTGTTACACACGGAAATTTGCATATCAAAAGCAGAAGCCAGCGGCGAAAATGGGTAAATGGGCAGATGCATTAGCTGCGGGGGCGTGGCAGCTTGTCAGTGCGTTCTTTGTTTTGGGCCTTAGACACATGAGCATCATGCCCCGCACGCAATGCTTTTCTGCAACTTTTTCCCAGTTTTTTTTCCCCCATTTTTTTTTTAATGAATTTAATAAATGCTTGCTTGACTTTTAGCGGTAGTAAGTAAGTTTCTCAAGTACCAAGCAATTAGCGGCATGCATTGGCTTTGGGAACGGAAGCCTTCGGCACACGCAATGAGCAAGTTGAACCGCGAGTCCCGGTTAGAGGAAGGTTACCGTTTCAGTTCAAAAGTTGGCAACCTCCACATAGAGGAAAAATGTGATTAAACTTTATGCTATAGCCTATAGGCTCTATAAATTACAAACAAAATGTTTCAAATTTCACTACAAGAGATTTGCCTTGATTTAAAACTAGAAGGGAAAATGTAAGGGTTCTTATCTCAACAGTTTGCTGTCTATATATATCTTTAAATTTAACTAATAACTGCTCATTAATTAAATTTGGATTATTAAATCATAATCAAGGCAAGGTTAATACTGGTATCTTTACATCTTATTCCTGGGCATTGAACATTTTCTCTCTGTGAAATGTGATTCTGCATTTGCGGGCTTTCCTCAGAAGTCGTCGACTCTTTGATTGCGGGGTATGAGCATCTGGCAGAAGGGTTAGTTCGTCGGCCACTGAAAACTAAAAACTCGTATTCTCTCACTTAATCTCAAGCAGATAGGATATCTGATTGTCGTTCACCTACCCGCCTTATATATATGTACCTTACATACATATATATGTAGTTCCCTGCCGATGCTTTGTTTTGATTTTAATTTGGTTCACACAATTCATTTGAGCTTGGCCCAGGCAACTGTCTCGGTGTCGTCTTGGCAGTGACTTGGTAACTTGGCAACGTGGCTGACTGGGCTGACTGGGCTGACTGATGTGATGGGGAGTGACTTGCTCAAGATTCCCACATAAATTATGTGAGAGCCCAAGTGTGACCAATAAACCAACTGTCCAGACGGCAAATGGTTTCGTATTGCGACCTGCAATAAAATATGCCTGGTAAAGTCGAGTCGTCGTCGTCTCTTTAAGACGGCGTTTCGACCGCAAGAGTCTGCAACCCTTTTCTTAACTTAATTTCGAGCTAAATATTAGAAATTACCTCACGTTCGGGGCAGGACCCAATCTCAATCCCCACATAACTTTTAAGTCTTGCAAACTTTGTTCCGGACTCGAGTCGAATCGAGTTCAGTTCAGTTCGGTTGAGTTGAGTTGAGTGGAGGCAAATGTGCCTGCAAATGTCTTTTCAATTGGCAATCGAGGGAGGCGCAAAAAGCGTTGCGGTAATATCCTTCGCAGGACGTGTGGGTGTGTTTGGGGTGTCGGCTTTGATGCGGTCCTTAAGCAGGCGTAATCCTGTCAAAGTGTTATCGCTAAGCACGAGCCCAAATAACACACACACACACACATCCATGTATCGAACAAACCCAGTCCGAGTCGTTTCTCTGACTTGCATGCAAATTTTTTGCCAACACCCTGATTTCCTGGCTTATATTTTTTCGATAACTGGGCCTGATACTTTATGTTTGTATACACTTTCGCAGAAGGTGTTGTAATTGTAAGCAGTCGTTTGTAGAGTTACCATTCTAAACTCAGTTAAGTATGGGCATTCTACTGCAAATTTAAACTCACAAAAAGTTGTTAAACTTACAAGAATAAGTTGCAGAAGCTGGACTTTATCAAAAAGTTTAGTTTAAAAGCTATCTTTCCAAGTCATTAACAATTTTTTTTCTAATTTTAAAGTCAAACGCCAAAAGCCTTTTTACAATACCTTAAAGTTTAATTACGAATAAGTAACATTTGCAACATTTTCTATAATTAGAAGTCTATTATATACTGTCTAGAAATGTACAATATGTTAATAGCTAGCCATAACTATTATTTCACTATTATCTAAGATAGATTTTTCTTCTCAAAGAGTATTCAAAGATTAGAGTGTAACCAAGAAAAGCCTTTCCCCCTTTATTTTCTTTTTGCTGATGCTGCCTTGCTGACTTTGCTCACGAGTTTTACGCTTAAATAAAAAATATCTACACTTAACACTTTTTGTTGCTCACCTGGCGAGGCGAAAAGAAATCCTTATCCTTTTCCTTTTTTTTCCACCGCACTCGAGGAGTTTTCACGACTTTTGTATCGAACAAGTCATCAGCTGGCTACAGAATGGCGGATGGCGAAAGGCGAATGGCAAATGGCATCGCTTGTCGCCATAAACTTGAACAAATATGCAGCCCAGAACGTGCCACTTATGTTGCCGCACAATCACCGCCCCACTGAGCCGCATTTGCTCAAGGTGCTGCGGCCGATTGCCGTTTGCTTTGACACGTGTGTGTGCCCGGTGAGTGGGTAGGTGGGTGGTTGGGTGGTGCACCGGAGTGTGGTGCACAGGTGGGTGGTGTCAAGGGCAGGGAGTGGGGGAGAGGTGGGGCAAGGGTCGACCCTGCGCATCGCTGCGCTTTTTGTTTGCTCTGCGGTTTCTCGGCGGAGTGGCGGTGGCTTTGGTGTTTGCGCGGTCTGATTGAAAGATTGTCTTGGCCATCTGCATGTTCTTGGCAGATGCGGTTGCCTTGGCCAGGCCCACTCAAACACCCGCTCGAGATTATGGCTGTTTAACCAGCAATCTGTGTGGAATGATTTGCCATGTTGTTGCATATGAATATTTACCAAAGGACCAATAAGTGAACTGAAAAGGCATATTCAATTTTAATTCAATATTTTGGTCTCTCACATATTATTACCCTTCTTTTTAACCAATTTGTGTATTATTGTTAAGCGACAAAACCAAAAATAACAAGATTATATCATTATGATCAAGGGTTGTGGTCAAAAAAACTGAAGATCAAAAGCCAAAATATGACGCACAGACAAAAGAATGACTGATTTGTGCAACTGAGACCCTAAACAATAAATTTCAGATTGATTTGGAAAAAATTATTTTTTGACCGATTTTGACATTTTTCATAAGGGGTTAGTTCATTGTTTTTTGCGGAAAATCGAAAAAAATTAAATTTTTTAACTAAGAATGCCAATTGATTGGAAATTTTATAACAAATTCAACGAGGTATGACATTCCAAAATTTGTCCAATATTTCTAAAGTTTTTCAAAAAAATACCGAGAATTTTTTTGGGATTTTGGACATCAAAATAATATACAATGCCTTATTTGTTCTAAACTTTTCAGCTTAAATTGCAATATGTTTGCCTCTATTATCCTACACATTGCTGCGAAAGTGTGAAATATTTCGTCCAAGAGTTTATGTAAAAGAGATTTAGGGACACAAGGAGCTTAGCTATCCGACACAGGTCGTATATCATGTGCCGGGGGTATTCACTCGATGTCGTAATTAGCTCACTGGGGCTTAACTGCACCGCCTGCCATTCGCCAGCGGAATGGGGCTCACAGAAAGCTCATTAGCTGGGGGCATATATTACGAGGCTGTCAGTGGGATCTGGTCCTATGAGCCGGGCACATCATCAGCTTCAGATTCAGCAGTATCAGCAGCAGTAGAAGCTCATACATCCAACAGGCTGTTGCTCATGCAAACGAAAGTCGCCTCCTCTAACTACCTACTAAATGGGCTCATTTTTCAAATTTTATAGCTACTTAACACAACATCAAACAATTTTATTTTATTAACGCACCGAGACATCTCCATGCGCGCACACATTCATTTACATATCAAGTCCTATTTAGTCTAGGCAACTCAATTTTTTTTTTTGTCGGTGGCCTCAGCGTATCATATCTTGAAGATATATTTGTATCTATTCATAATAAGCGGCGTCGCTTGTGCTCGAATGACTGCAGACTAAGGAAAGAACAATGTATTGAAATAATTGTGTGTGCTCATACATGAACGAGCCGGGCTCCAAAAATAAGAAGTGGAAAGGGGTCCGGAGGCCAATGGAAAATCATGTGTATTTCTGTACACGATACATGCCCCAAAGGGACTCGGAGCAGGCAATCCGAAGCGGCATCAATAAATGATTTCACAAAGGCACCAAAAAAAAAAAGAAAAAACAAAACGGAGAAATGAAAAGCGAACGGCAGCGCGGCAGCGGATCGAAACAAAATGAAAACCCCCGCAAAGGTCATGAAAACATCATTGTCAGAGGCACACACACAACACACAAGACACACACAACACAACTGGGAAGACCCAAAGTCAAAGAGACCATATAAACGGGGACACAGGAGGACCCGGCATCAAACAGACCCAGCGGGCGTGTTGAGGAATGTGCGGTTAAAAATAAAATCCAAGACAAGATTGTGCCACATGGGTGCTTGAGATATACTATACAGAGATATACAAAGATGTACACTATACGAAACTGAGCCGAGGAGGTTGTCTCCTGCTAACCGGCTAATTGTTGCCTGCCGGCACAAACAAACATCCTTGGCCAATTTGGGTTCTTATTTATGAGCGAGACATTAGTTTAAATTCAAATATCAACACATAATACCCAGGCCAAGATGCAAGACCCTTGACCCTGGACCGCCCAAAATATCACATTGCATTTGGTGACATTAATTAGTCAACATTTTGGGTAATGCGATCAGGTTGCAGGAATCGGTTCTTGTTTGTGTCCTGGTTGGTGTCTTGACCTACAAGGATGAGCGGAAGTATTGTTTACAGGGTTTTGTTTGTGAGTTGTTGTGTGCTGTCCACTCGAAAAGTATCCCTTTGTGGACGGATTTATGTGGATAGACGGTAGTCTGATTTGCCGGCTTGTCTATTTGGATATCGTCTTACAGTCGCCTTGTCGCTGGCTTCTGTTCAATGATTTGTCCCCAAATAATGGTGGATAATCCTTTGAAAGGATCAGCCTTGAGCTGATTTGAGATAACTACCTCAATGGGAAGAATAAAATTACTGGCCTCTTTTTATTTTATGAGGGTTTGCCTTTCGTTTTTAATCCGGCCTGGGGAGAACAATATGACAACAAATTAGTGGCTTTTTTTTTTTGGGGGAACTGCTTATCTTAAGCCAACTCTTATTTTAATTATGCCGACATAATTGATGTACATATATACTGTATAATTAAAATTGTGAATGGTAACCGGCGGAGCGACCTCAAAGAGGCAGCCTCGTTGTGTCAGTTTGTGCGAAAATCCAAATCCTTGCCGCGAATCCTTGCCGCTCATCAACGCCCGCCGCCAAAGTTTTTCACTTTTTAATCCCGCCGAACGCCTCAAGTCCTTCGCCCGAGCTGCTTTGTTGCTGTTGTTTTTGGCTTTTATTTCATTCGGTATATCCGTTTGTATCTGGGTGTGTGTGTGTGCGTCTGTGTGTGTGTGTTTGTATAGGAAAAGCAAGAGGAAAACCCTAGCGCGCGCTTTTCATCATCGTCATAATCTCAACAGCAACATCAACAACTTGAAGTGATTTGTGTTTTTCATCCGCCTTGCGATGGTTAAGGCTTACCCACCTGCCGGCTTCAAAACCTCCTTCCTTCCACATCCGCATCCTGTGGCAGTTTTCCTTTTCGCCATCGCCACCGCCACTTTCCCCCCCGTTTCTCAACGACCCATCCTTAACTCTCGGTCTGCCTTTTTTATTTAATCACCTCACAAGGCGCTCGAGCACACAACACGGCTTTAATCTATTTTAATTAAAAATATAATTATTTAATATAGCTCAAGAAGGAGGCTCCTGGCTAAGGGTTTCAGTCTTGACTTGGATAAAACTGTGACTTGTTGCGGAGGATACTTGAAAAATTGGAAAAGACAAGCTAGGGTGGTAGAAATATATCTTCTTAATTTATGTAGTTTCCTTTTTTAGTTGGATAATACGAATTCCCGATCGCCACAAAGATCTACAAATTGGATAAATATTAAGTGACTTTTAATAACTTCTTAAGATATCCCAGATAACTAACGAGAAAGATTAAAGAAATAAGTGGATTTCCTATTTAAGGTGTTAAGGTGGATTAAAAATACTTTTAAGAAGAAAAAAAAATGTTGAAAATACCAATCTCAGCTCACTTCCTGTGACTTTGCTTGCTTGCCAATTTATGGATCATTCTGAAAAAAAAGAGAATCCTGAACACATGCCGGCAAAATTTCGCATAAAATTATAAAGTATCCGTAGCCGAAGGACGAAGGATCGGGAAGGGAAGTAACTGGGGTAAGTACTTGAGGAAACTTTCTTTGCTGTGCAAATTTACGCCGGCAAATCTGTGCAGGCTTTTGTCACAAACTCCCAGCACATCATGTGTAGAATTCATTAAGGTGACTAAATACACTGGGTGAAAAGGGGGGCGTGGCGGAGGGGGCAGGGTTGTTATTTTTTGTGTCCCCATCGTTTTTTTGGGAGGGATGATGAGGACTTGGCAGTTTCTCAAGCTGCGTGTAATTTGTAGCAAGTGGCGGCAGGTAAAGCGATGCCAAAAAGGAAGAGAAGCTGCAGCAGCAGCAACAGATATTAATTTCGTCTTGCGAGCTAAGGCAAAGTAACTTAAGCTTCAACTTGTAGAAAGAAGATTGAGATACAGGCACAGTCTGTATTCCCGCTTCCTTCAGACAGCAACACCTTGTTGTTGCTGCTGCTGCTGTTGCTGTTGTTGCTGTTGTTGCTGTTGCTGCCGTGCACATTAATTCGTGGGAATTAATTATTCTCAGGCCTGTGACGATTCCCAAGACACTCGCTCACTCATTCGTTCGTTGATACCCAGATCTGAGGCCCCCAATCTCCAACCTCCCAACCTCCAACCTCCCAGCTCTCCCAAGTTCGTCACTTTGCTTCTGCGGTAAGGCAAACATTTTTCGTATCTGTATCTGCAGCACTTCACGCTCTGTTTTTGTACCCTTTGAGAGGGTATTATCATGTGGAGCAGAAGGTTGCAAAGGAAAGGGAACATTTTAGTAGGATATCTACCTTTTGAGTTTTTAAGATATCTGAGCCAATTATAAGAGATCTTATTTAATAAAATTAGTATATAACAAACCTTTTAATAAACAGAAAATTGACATTGTATTATTAATAAATAATTTAAGCTTTTAATCTCTCTAATTATATAGTTTTATATATGAGGAAAGCATTGCAAATACTCTATCACCATTTAGGGTTTTGTTTTTAAATCGAAATCAGAAGATATGATTGGCTATACTAAAATCCATCTGCTAATGCTTCGACTGAAGAGTAAGGGTATCCTAATATCCGGTTTTCGAAGCCATCCTTCCTCTCAAGCTATATGTGTATATATATGTGGAAAAGTTTATGTACTTATGGCAGCTCCTACACCTCCGCACCGCCGACTTCTCATCTACTTCCACGGATAAGCGTCGCAATTACAACAGGGCCTGCAAATCGCTTCATCTTTTTTTATGGCTGCCCTACAATGGCCGTTTTGGGATAGTCTTATGGATGGCCCAGGTCTGTTGGCCAGGCTAAAACCAGACGCCGAGACGGGCCCATAACAAATCATTGGGCCGTGTTAGCGTCGAGTAAGTAAATTTGATGATTTGCACTTTGAACTTTAATTTGTTGTTCCCGCGTCTGCTGTAAGCGCATTTCGGGTGCCTAAAACTAATGGAAATTTGGCATTTTACTACCTTGTGTTGAGCGCCGTAATAAGCTGAACATTTATGGCTAAAATTTTACGAATGCAAATATTTAATGGCAAAATAATGTAATATTTTATAATTTCATTTTTACAGTCAGTAAAAAACCACAATGTTAGAACTAAAAGGTACTTATAACAAAAGTGTAGATTTTTATGCAAAGCTTAGTTTGACAGCCAAATTATTACATTGAATTTAATGGGTATTTTTGTGAAGGGTCTGTGCAAGTTAATGTAGCCTGATCCCAACTCCGAATCCTCAACTCAGGTTCGCGGATTCACATTCACCCTTTATTCCTCATATGTTGTGACGTCTGTTTCTGTTTTTACTTCTGTTTTCATTTTCCCCTCTTTTTGCCGCATTTTGCTTTTCTTTTGCAGCTCAGCACATTGCATTATTTATGTACAAGTCTGGGGAGGAGTTTTCTAGAATTTTTGTTAATAATTCTTACCAGCAGCTTGCATATATATAATTTCGCTTTTTTTTTCCTAGGCTATTAAGCTTGATGATTTTAATGAGTGAATAATGTGTTTGGTTGCCCTCTTCGAAACATCAGCGCTGGCCCCAGTTTTTCTGCTTTAATTTTTTAATAACCTTCAAACTCTTGAGTTCTTTGGTAATTCGTTTGTTTGCCTTCGACATGTATCGCGGACCCCCGCCTGGAAAAGTTCCCAGTAGTGCTACCGATTCGAGTGGAGCATTAAATTTGTCATTAGGTTCTGAAAATTACATCAAGTAGTGTTTCTCTTTCTCCTCTTCTCTAGATTTATCTTTTTAAATATTTAAACGTTCTAATTGGCTGACCGTCGGGCACTTGAGGCCTTCTTCTGCCACTGAAGCTCTGAGAACATTTTTGGTTGACATAGATAATTGTACTGCTTACGATTATGTAGCAGATTATGCGGCACACAACTGACAAATGTCTGGATTTTCCCCGCAGGGACGAAGACTCATTGTGGGGCTTTTTTTTGGTGTGGGTGGGTGTGTGAACTATAATGAGCCAAAGTTGACTTTTCATTTTGGTCGTGTCAAGTGCCCGGGGCTTCTACATTTTTAAGATGCCTTTGCACTGCCTTGTGACATACGACTTCAACACCACCACCTCCCCCTCCCCCACTAAATCTACTGCAAGTTTTTCATCTTCCACTTCCACTGGGGGAGCTGTGACATTTTTTATGGCCTGTACTGATGTTTTGACCTAGTAATTTAATGATGCTAAATGGCGTGGCAGTTGATTGCCGGAACATGCGGGCGTGGCTCCTTGGGTTGTGGAGGAGGGGGGGGTGTGAGAGAGCTTCTTCTCGAGTGCAGCAAATGGCAGCAAATTCAATTTGTAGGTTGAGCTTTTGAGACACTACAAGCTGCTGACGAAGAGCGTTCTTATTCTGGTATTTCTAAGCAGACTGGGGGATTCACACGCCCAGCTGTGGATTGCACAATTCTTGTATAAAAAGAACTTTGGCCAATATCACATTGTATTGGCATTTTCTTTTATTTCTTGCTTTCCACAATTAAAATACTAAATATTGATATATTAATAAACACAAAGACAATTTAAAATCCAAATAGTAGTAGTTTGTATGCTTAGTTATTTTATAACATTACAAAATTGTTAAAATTGTAGGGGATACAAATTATTTATCCAATAAAAAGCAATAGGAAACATAAGTTTGACATAAGTGTAATCTTTCCAATAAAAAGATCATGGAACCTTTTGTTATCTTGATTTGTGTATCATTACACTCCATTTTACCTTCACAAAGAGAAGTAAATTATATGTACTGACCTTCCCTTTCCCAGGACTTTTTCTCCTTTGTTTTTGAAAGCAAAGAAAGCCAGTTGTGTTAGCCTGCATATCAAGGCTCATATCACAGCATTTCTCCCAGCAGCCCCCACTCCTAATCCAAGTCGAAGTCCAAGCCCAACTCCCAGCTCCATCCTGCAGCCATTCACACCAAAGGGACTTGGAAAAAGGAAGTAATCCATTCTGAGTGCAGTTTTCAATATCACTTTCCAGAGACAACTTCCTGCCTCGGCCAAGTTGGTCGCATCATCATCAAAAAGAGCAGGGTGGAGGAGAAAAACTGTTGGCACTTTGCATACAAATGTGCTACCAAGCCGAACTTATCGCAACATTTTAATAACTGGCGGCAACAGTAGCCCGACTGCAGATGGTGCAGAAGATCTAAACCGGAGCTGGAGATGGAGTTGAAGTTGGAGCTGGAGAGTCCAGTCAGCTTTCATTAATTACCAAGAAAAGCGAGTTTTCGGCGTGTTTTTGCTTTTTCCTGCCAGTCAAGAAGTCGCTGCTAGTACTTTCCGTCAACAGGTTGGCGGGACCTGGTCCTAACTGGGCTCGCAAACTGGCTTAGAAACCTGGCTCTTATCTGGCCAGCACATCACGCAACATGCGCGTAATTTTATGAATGAAGTGTTCGCTGCCGGCCAGGATTCAGAATTCAGCTGGGGCCTAGAAAACTGGTTCGGGACCAGGCACTTAATTGCAATCGCACCTCAGCAGCAGCAACAACAGGAACAACAGCTACAGCAGCAACAACAGCAACAACAGGAACAGCAGCAACAACAGCAACAACAGCTACAGCAGCAACAACAGGAACAGCAGCAACAAGTGCAGCATCAACAGGCCGCAGTTTGTCAGTCAGGTTAACAAATTGCGTTAAGACGAAGCCCAGTTGGTCAACCGGTTTGCAGCACATCTGTGCTCGATTCTGGTGCACTTGTTGCATCAGCTTCATCATCATCAGGAGGAGCAGCAGCAGCAGCAGCAGCATCGCTGGAACAGCAGCAACAGCAACTTGAAGAGGAGCAAAGCACGGCAGCAACATCGCACACTTGCAACACTCGCTTATTAAATATGATTATGTGTTCGATTCTGCGTTGGTCTTCAAGATGCCACCAGTACCAGTACTAGCACCAGTACCAGTACAAGTACGAGTATGAGTTCGAGTGCCAGGGTAAAAGTACGGATAGTCACAGGAAGTGAAGCCGCGCCAGCCGTCGTCACATTGGCGGCAGCCCCCTTCCCCTTTCCCCTTACCCCGTTTCCCAACCCCAACAACTGCTGCCCACTTTTAATGAAGTTTTCCGTTTCGTGATGGTTCTGTTGACTTTCCAAGCCCGCTTAGATACCCTCACAGTGAGTTTTGTCAGGCCAGCGGGGGAAAATCAATTTTCCCCAGAGAAAAGCATCCGCGAAACAGTTGGCGAGGGCATTAGAAAGTCCTCTATTTTAGATCCCTTCCATTACCGCCAGTGCCTTTGCTAAGCTGCCAGGCAAAATAAAAATCCATTGGCCGTTCAAATGTTTTAATTAAAATTTAATGAATTCAGTGTACTTAATTATGCATTGTTGTTTTTTGCCCTTGCTGTTTACTCCTGCCGCTCAGACGGAGTATGCTGAAAATTAAATTTAATTGTTTTACGGTCTTTTTTTTTTTTTTTTGTTTTGTACCATTGCATTGCAGTGAGTGGCAATCAAGGCGTATATGAGCCAGAAAAAGCTTCGAAATTTGCGGTGACAGGCAGCCAAAACATGGTAATTAAAATTGCATTTATATTAGAATTGATTTGATTATGGAAAAATGTCAATAACGTTTATGAAGTTAGCCCAAAACACGTAAACTAAAATTGCTGTTTTAATTAACAGGAATTGCTTTGAGCCAACGAATAAACAAATACTCAATTTAACTGTAATAATAAGCAATCTGAATTGAATGAAACTCAGTATGCCAGAAACCTTGTGGATTTTGTAAATCAATAAAATAAGTAAACAAATTATTTCACTGCAACTACAACATCAAAAGCCCCAGAAATGAAATGCAAAATCGATTGAAGCAAAATTGAATATTAATTAAAATGAAATCACTGCCAGTGAGCAAAATGTATCAGAATAAAACGCAATTTCAATGACCTCAACTGGAGTTTGAAGTAAATATTAAATGGGGGAAATCAATTTAGGTGAGAAATAGTTTAGACCACCTGTCATGTCCGCAGAACTCTGCAGGCTGTGAAAGCTGATTGCCCCAGACCACGTTCGCAATCCGTTAATACCGCATTTCAGAAATTAAAAATATGTATTATTAAATGTTCCATTAATTAAGCCGCGCTGCGTAGCTATTAATTAATAAAACTTCCTAACAAAATGCCGCCACTTTGTCTGGCCCCGAAAAATAGAATCAATTAGGCGGCATTTAAGGTGCAAGTGGGCACGCCCACCAGGAGAAAGCCTCCAGGGCGAAAAGAAAGAAGAATGATGACTGAAGTCGGCGCGCTGATTGATGACACTGGACATATTTCTGTCTTGGGTGAATCTCTAAAGAGATTCTAGAAGGAGGGAACCAGGAATTTAAGTTTACTTCGCCTTAAGCGCTGGAAAATTATCAATTTGATTTTCCGTGATTTTCCTCTCCATTTCCCCCACATTTTAAATTATCCCCTCATTTCCCAGAATTAAAAACCTTTATTTTAATTTGAAAAATTTGTAATTTTATTCAAATATTTTTTTTGTTTGAAGATACAAAAATTTGTTGTATTTTTTGTGTTTTTTTTTTGTAGATTTACCGCTTTTTTTCATTTAATATATTAAATATTACATTTAAATAATTACTTTTTTTAATGAAATTTTATTTTATACACATACTTAGCTCCCTTTTCGTGCCTTCTTTAATTTAAATGCAAATGCGGCTGAAGTCTAATTTATAATTAACATTTTTATTGAATCTGTATTTATAGAGTTCTCTAGCATAATTTTTGGCGCTCTCGCGTGCATGCATCAACTTCTTTACCATGTATATAATTATTGTCATGCATGATAAAAAGAAAGTCGCTGAATGCTGTAAATGTTTATTTTGAATATACTTTATTTTTTCTCAAGTCTTAGGTCTAGGAAAAGTCACACTTAAAAGTATTTATATAATTGAAGTCGCTATTTCGTTTTCGGTTTTGGTGATTTCGAATCGGTGTTCGTTGAAAGTCGAACGAACACTTACGCTTTTCGGGCCTTTTGTGTGTATGTATATTCATTTATGTTTATGTTTATAGTACGTATATTGATAAATATTGGTATGTTCTATAGCTTAAACTTGAACAACTGCTAATGAGAATGAGTCACGACTCGCCAGACTCGTAATATATTTATGCTAAATGCTAAAATGCGTAATTCCTACTACTTAATATCGAAAGACCTTACTACGAATTAATATTTTGAGAATGTTCTGTTGTTCTCTTCCACATTTCGTTTGTTTCATCTGTTTCATTTGTTTTTTGTTTTTGTGGTGTCTACTAATGCTGCTGCTTCTGCCGATGTTGCGGGTTGTGGTGGACTAAAAGTGGGTGGAGGGCAGAGGCATATTCGTAGAACGGGTTGCGCACCTGCCCCGTGGCCAGACCAATATCCCGAATCCCTAACCCCCCGAAATGGGATGGGGATGTTTGCTTTTGGCCTTGTGGCAAACAAACGTTATTGGCCTGCGTGTTGCCATCTCCGAGTGGCGAGTTGCGGTGGTGCCAACGTCTCCGGAGCTTTGGGCACAGGTACTTATCACAGCCTTCGAGCGCCGCATGCAAATGTCTTTTCTCAAAACACACTCAACATGGTTTCTCCATTTGCGCTCCGTAATAATCAACGTCGAATAGTAATAATTACAAACATAAAATAAAAATAAGAATTCAATAAAACCAACAGCAACGGCCAACAACCAATCTCGCAACCGAAAAGCACACGATTGAAGTCCAGTTCCAGTGTGTGTTTCTTTATCGTTTTTCGTGTTTTCCGATGGTGATTATGAATGATGTATGTCAATCAGTCTAGCTGGGTTCAACTGGGTTGGGTTGTCTGTGGCTGTCATTGACGCTCAGCACGGCTTAGTAAGTCTGCGGATGAGAAGAACGGGGCAGGTGGAGAGGTGGTTAGAAACGCGATAAATACAGGTTGTTCCTAACAAGCTGCTAATGATTGTGGGGTGGGAGAATCTTGAGATTGATCTGGATCGTTATGGGAAACGGCATTCATTTCGACATATTTCTTTAAAAATAATTATCCCATAATTAGGCAGGGGATTTTATTTATGAAATAGTGTGCCTTTAATTATAGGTATACTTTGTTCTTGATTGAAGGTGTTTTAAAAACATATCTTTTTTTTTTTTTTTTTTTTAGATTAGAAAATATAAATATATATTAATATATGAAAGTCTGTTCATTATAAAATTTGTGTTTAATTTATAGCTGATTTTTAAACACCCAAGATGATCCCTCTCTACCCCAATTTCCCAAAATCATTCTCTATTATTTTAATGGATTTTCTTATAGGTTTTTCAACTTACCACCGGCGGATAGGACATGTATTTGTCGCTCATATTGAAGTACGACCCATCTGCTGGCGGCGCTGGCGATGGCGAGGATATGTAGCTACCCTTGATCACCAGCGAGGAGGCGGGCGATGGCGATGGTATGTACAGGCCGTTGGAGATCAGCATGTGATCGTCCTTGGAGCGCATCTGCATGCCCTCGATCATGCCCGTGGCACTGTTCCGCTGACTGTGCCGCTTGGGATTCGGCAGGGTCCGGGTGAAGTCCGGATTGCAGAGCGGGTACGGCGGGGTGCACATGGAGCTCTCCTGGTATTTCGGCGGATACGCCGTCGACTGGATGATGTCCACGTTCTCCACCAGATATGTGGATGCGGCTGCCTTCTTCTGCACATCCGCCTGCAATGCAGTGATGGGCAGCTGGTTAGAGTTTCGAAATACATTTGGTTAGATCCGTTTAGTGGGTTAATATAGTGTGTGATGCTCTTACCTTATAGACAGACTGGCTGTCATCCTTGGAGTACACATCATCGTTGCTGGGCTCCGCCTCGCTCTGCGACTTATTCTGCCGACGAATCACAAACCAGGCCACCAGAGCAGCATTCAGCACCAACAAAACCATGGCAGCCGAGGTGATTCCAATGATCATCACATTTGGCAGCTCGTCTTTTTCAGTGTATTCCGCTGAGTGTGGCTGGGAACCCTTACTCAGAGTCAACTTGATATCAGGCATGAATTTACTGCCACCCGCTTCATTGGCCGCCATCACCGAGAAGTAGTAGGTGGCCCCAGGTTTCAGACCTTCGAGGGATATGTTCTGGTGTCCTGGTTTCGCATCCACATACTTGTACTTATCCTCGCCATGCTGTTTGAGTCTCAGTCGGAAGTAGGTCTGCATGCCACCATCGAATCCGGGTGTCCAACTAAGTTCCACTCCCGTATCGCTGACATTTCCCACTCTCAACTGCAGAGGAGCATCTGGACGAGAGGGCTTACTGAATTCCAGGGTAGTGCTAGCCTGTCCCAGGGCATTTCGCACCACACACTCATACTGCCCGTAGTCATCTCCCGAGGTATTTTCAATAAGGAGAGCAGATTCATAGTTCAGGGTATCAACCTGTCGCTCCACACTCTTGAACTTGTTGCGACGCTGCATCTTTATATCCTTGCCATGACGACGCCAAATAAAACTGGGCTGAGGAGAAGCCAAGGATCTGCAAATCAACTGAGCTCGAACTCCCAAACGAGCGGCATAGCGGGTAAAGCCAGGGGAATGGTCAATTTCCGGGGAAGCTGAAGGTAAAAAAATATAAATTGTATAGGTTAATTAATCTGATTTTACTAAGTTAATAATTCTTAAAAAATTAATTGAAAACCAATGCTAGGAAAAAAACCGTACGAAAATCTTTTAGAAATTTATAAAAGGAAGGAAAACAATAAGCTAATAAAAATTCATAAAATTGGATTGAGAAAAAATAGGAGATGTAAAGAAAAGAAAACAATATTTGAAACCTAAATATTTCCTAAATCTATTTTCAGGTTTTCACTAAATTCTCAAATAAAACTTAGCACTTACTTTGCACGACTAGAAGAACATTTTGGGCAGCCGGAGCTCCTCTTTGGTTGTCCACGATGCAGGTGAAGTTGCCGATATCGCTGCGCTCCACCTTGGCAATCTGCAGCAGGGCGGTGCCATTCTCGAAGCTGGAAATGGTGCGTGAGGCTAGGTCGTAGCCGTCGCGGGACCAGCGCACATGAGCGGCCTCTAGCGGACGGGCCTGAATGTGGCAGGCCAAGACCGCCGGTTCGCCGGCCACAAAACTGCGACCCTCACTCACGGCGGTGATTGTGGGGGCGTCTAAAAAAAATCAGGAGTAACAAAAACAGTCAGCTCCGCTTTGGAGGTTATTCTTAGAGCCACAATGCTACTCACATTCCACGGCAATTTGGATCTCCAGCAGCGCGGTGCCCTGGCTATTGAGCGCCTCGCAAATGTAGACACCCGCATCGTTGCGACTGAGACGGCTGATATTGAGACGCGGTCCGTCGGAGATCAAACGCTGCCCGCTCAGACTGTTGCTGCTAATGGGAAGGCCGTCCTTGGTCCAGGTATAGCTAATTACCATGGGGTTTCCGCTGGCCATCAGCTCCACATGGAACGGCGCCCCCTCAACGCCCACGAAAGTGGTGCTCTGCGAGGTCTCGAATTTGGGGGGATCTGGAGGGAATTCAGGGGTTCGGCATTGGTAAATTCAGATATCTTATTAAAACAAAGTTCCAACTTACATAGTATATCCAAACTGATGGTTTCGTGCACACTGCGCTGCAGAACTTCGTTGTGACTCTGGCAGGTATAGACAATGCCATCCAGATCCTGGGTTATATTGACATACATCTCGAGGGTGGACACCGAACCGCCCCAGAGACCAGGTCTATTGGCCAAATTAAGACCCTCGACGGGAATGCCATCCTTCCACCAACTGATTTTGGCCGGGGGATTACTAGAGCTGGAGTCGCAGACCAACTTGGCTCGAATTCCCGGGACTAGATTCTTGGGCACTACACTGATCTTGACCGTTTCGGGAGGAACTATGAAGGGGAAACAACTCTTAAGTTTATAACTCTAAAAACAAAGTACGTTTACTTACAATGAACTCCCAAAGTCTTAGTAGAAAACAGTGGTATGTCGATGGCTGCATTCTGAACCTTACACTTGTAGATGGCATTATTATCGGAGGCATTGACCAAGAGAGACAGTTCTGAGGTGATTTTACTATCCACCAATTTGGAGGGAGCATTCAGTATCTTGTCGTTTTTGTACCACTGCAAAGTGGGTGGGGGATTGCCACCAGCCGAGCTGCATTGCAGTTTCAGTATGGATCCAGAGATAAGGATGTCACCATCATTATAGCCTGTCAACAAGGGTGGCGAAGGGGGATCTGGAGGGGAATAAGTAATGGCATTGTAATTTAATTTCATTTCTTAAGTGCTAAGTGATAAGATATAAGGGTAGCTAAAGGGTTGGTTAACTTACACAAAACATTCACGGTATGAGATCCCACCACATTCTGTGTGAGTTCCGTGTTGAGGGCATGGCATACTGCGATGAAGGTCCTGCTCTGCGAGTCGATGTTCAGACTGACATTGGAACTGCTAACCCAGCCACCATCGGAACTACTCGTCGTCTTGAAGGTACTGTTCTCCATTGGCCGTCCATTGATTGACCAACTGATGCGGGCCTGGGGATTCGAAGGGGCAGTCACGCAGCTCAGTTGCACGGAATCGCCGACCTTGGCCTGGTTGGCTCCACTCAGATAAACATCCTTGGGGGCATCTGTTTGGAGAAATATATTTTATAATTAATAAATAAAGTATAAATACACTTAATAAAGTATTTATTGCTTATGACATTATTTTTCTTAACGATACAAGGCAAGAACTTATTTACAAGTTAAAAGAAATGTTGAGTATGATGTATGAGTACATTTTCGGGAGATTCCAGTAGAGTAAATATGCTTTATGGCCTTTCGTTGGCTGGGAAACTTACACAGGACAGTCAGATTGAGTTCGGCGCGCAGGGGAGTTGTCGCCAGCAGATTCTTGGCCTCGCACACCAAATTAGCCCCATTGTCCTCGGCGGCGGCGGTGAACTTGTAAACGTTTTCCGACAGACGGCCCGAGGTGCGCTGGGGCGAACTGATGGCCACGCCATTCCGGTACCAAGTCAATTGGGCCGGGGGATTCCCGCCGCGGCTGCGGCAGGCAATTTGCACTTCCTGGCCGCGATGCAGGCTCTCGCCCTGGCCATAACCCTCAAAGAACGGCGCACCGGGTGGGTCTGGAATGGGCAGAGAGATTGGGATTGGGCTTGGGATTAGAGACCTAGGCGGGCACAAAAGGGCCAGGATGCACTTACAGAGCACGGAGAGCTGCACCTGGGCGCGCATCGGCACGTCGGGGGGCAGGGCCTTGTGCCGCGCCTCGCAGGAGAACTCCTTGTAATCGTCATCCGAGCGGGGCTGCAGGTGCAACGTGGAGCTGGTCGTAAAACGCTTCGGGGCAGTTTGGTTCACCGACACAATGGGGACTACACGGGGAGAAAATAATCACCGGAATTGGTCAGCATTTCTGATATTTACTAAAGTCATTTATGGAACTCTTAACTTGGAAATCATGATAAATAAAATATATAAAATGGAATTGTATTAGGGAAATGGTAGTGCTAAGTATACATATTTTATCTGATAATAAATGTTAATAAAAATATTTTTAAGGCCATTATAGTTAGTATAATATTTAGAAAATGGGGACTAGGATTTTTAAAGAAAGTATAAGCTTATTAATTAATCATTAAAGGATAAAATGAAGAAGTGAAAGTCTGCCCTAGATATTTTGATTTAACAATTTTTAATGGGTGTATTCTTTATAACTTTAAAGGTATAATATGTTTTAGTTTTTCTGAATTTTAAAAAAGACTAAAACTCACCCGTGTTGACTGGCACTTCGCCCTGGAACCAGACAATCTCCGCCGCAGGATTGGCGTTCTCGGCGATGCAGTGCAGCGTGAGGTTCTGGCGCTCCTCGACCTCCACTCGGGCATTCCGGGCATATCCCTCGATGACGATGCTACTGGGTGCCGCCACGATGCTCAGCTTGGCATTAGCCCGAATGGCGGGATTTCCGGCGGCAGGACCTACTTGACACTGGTATTCGGCATCGTCCTCTAAAGTGGCGTTCTTGATCTGCAGGTTGTAGGCATTCTGTTTGGCATCTACCAGCACGGAATACCGCGGAAATCCCGGTATCACCGCCGAGAAGCCCAGCGCAAAGCCGTCCTTGGTCCACTGGACCTTTCCTGCCCGGGCGGACACCTCGCATCGCAGGAGAGTGTCGGTGCCCTCGAGTATTTGCAGATCGTGTGGCGTCAGGCGAAACTTTTGCACCGGCGGAGAGGCCACCTGGACGGCCGGAGTTGGTGCCGTAACTGCGGCCATTCCGTGGCAGATGGTGCCAGCTGCACAGAGAAAAATAAGGGAATGTTTCGGTTAGTAATTTGATGGTTTTTAAGGATTTGCATAGGTAACAAGTTGTATTTTAAAAGTATAAGACATTTTCTTATGTTTTCTGACGCATTAAAAGATTTAAATCAGAATCTCACTTTTTTATCTTCATTTCTTACAAGTAAAAAATATAATGTGATATAAATCCGAATACAATACTTTAGTTGAATTCGATACATTCCTACAAAAAGGAAAACTTCATATTATTTTCCACCAAAAACATTTTATTTTGATTGGTTAATGTTGAGATTTGTTTTCGCCGTGTATAGCAAAACGAGATGGAAAGGAAATTCGCATGGTTAATCGGCACGTTCGACATTTGCGCACGTAGTTTGCCAAGTGCACCGGCAATGGGAACAGTTCAATTGGCATCGAATCGACATGGATGTCGACCTGTCAGGGCCCAGAGTTGGAATCGAAGTAGTATTGGAAGTCGTATCGGAGTCAGATGGCCACGGTTACCCAGTTTTACAGCCCACACATAAAATACACATTACTTAAGCGTAAGCCCCGACGACGTCGCTCAGTCACATCGCACTAATTTGGTACAACTTCTTTTTTTCCGTTCCGTTTCGATTCGATTCGAATCGTTTGGTTTCCTTTCTGCTCACATGTGTCAGTAGGGGGGAGGGGGGATAACTCAACTCTCAGGCTGTCATTGAGACATGGATGTATCTGTCCGTCGGTCTTTCTGTTCTCCGCACAGTCTGTTTGCCGCTGGATCGGCCCACACCTAGCCTAAAGTAGGTCTGCAGCTTGCGGCTCATTAGCATTAAAATGTCTTAAAGAAACGACTGGGCCACGTTCGATACCAAATTGAACGGCCTACTCACTCGGGGCCTTTACATGCCACACATATACCCCTGAGTGTGTATGTGTGATGTCGACCTAATCAGCATTAGAGCAATCTACATAGGTATTTAAAAGCATTGACAACTCACGCACACTGTCGCCGGATGGTGGGAAATCGAAATGTAAATGATGTGTGGGTGCCAGAGAAAGTTCCATTTTGGGACTGCGGTCAGGCAATCAAATTGGAAGATAATAACCTGCTGGCAAATAATGCGCGATTAATCATCCGATCGAGTTCCTATAAATTATACCCAGCTAAAGACAACTGTCGCCTTATCTACGATAAATAATTCTCGCCCAGCTTCGACTAATGAATTAGCCATTTATCAAGCGCAAATCTCTAAAAACATTCTTAATTCCTTCGATCGGAACAAGTTTAAATTATAATTTATTTCAAGCCAGCATTGCTGCTCAATTAAACTGGTTTTGGTGCCACTGTGCGCTGCGTGAATCGTGGCCACAAATGGCTGGACAAATAAACAAAATAAACATTTCTGTCGTGGACTTCATCAGCGGATTAATTGATTATTTGTCTGGGAAGACAAGCGCACAAGCGGACAAGATGGTCTTGAAAGAAAAGCGGATATGAATTGGTCAGGGCGGGCGGAAATGTTAAAATGTGGCCAATGGGTGGGCCAAAGTTAGTCATTCGTTTTGAGGGCGCCTCGATTTGCATTCTGCCATTCCGCCCGGCCAAAGTTCAAGCAATTAAGCCAAGCGACAGTTGACCAACTCGGCACTGCCAGAACATTTCCTGCGGCAATTAACCAGCGACGACGACGACGAAAAAAAAAACAGCAACAAAAAACGGCAGAACTTGACAGGTTTTTGCACTGACAATGACGACAAACACAGAGAAAACTGAGACCCGGCCCACTGCAACATGCATACAACTCATTTAGTGTCATTACGGGAGGAAGACGGGCAGAAGGTAGATGGTAGATGGTAGATGGCTATATGGTGGCTATATATCTATATGACTATGGCTCTGTGGGTTTATGGCCAACAGGGCAGCGAGACGGCGGCAGGAAAGCCACCCCGCTGGCACCAAGAAAAGACAATATACAGAGGGTAATTGTCACACATATGCAAGCCATCCTGGCCAACAAAGAAATCCTTGAAGTGTGACAGTAGGAAGCAAAGAAAACGGGCGAAGTAAGGAGCACTGAGTGCAGAACACACACTCTGCTGAGTGAAGTAAGTGCAAAGTAAATGAAAGATGAGCAGCAGGGCAAAGGCCCAACCGGTTTAGCATTTCATTCATGGGTTTTCAGCCGTTCTGGCCACTGGCCATCGGACATCGGACATCGGGAAGTTAGAAGTGGAAGTTGGGGGGGACCAGAGGCAGCTGTAATTGTCAACTGGTCCCACAAATTGTACGCAAACTAAACTAACTGCTTAACCGCAAAACGTACGTCCGTAGTCGATGACGATAGTGATGATGATGATGTTGATGATGATGTCGATCTTGGGGTCCCAGGACTCCTAGTTTTGCATGTGCCTGTGGCTGAGCCTATGCCAAAGTCGATTCCTGGCCGCAAGTTAAGTGAGTGTGCTGCCCTGCATTGGCCTCAAAAGCCTGCTAATAGTTTTCGAGCTCTGCAGGTCCTGGCAGGACCCAGAGATGCCTGAATTACTAAGTGACTCAGGCAGGAAGTTTGCGGTGCCTCTGGCTTTTATCAGTTGTGCTCTTTTTTTTTACCTTCGCAGGGTTTTAGGGATTTGCTCTGTTGTAACAAACAAGTTTGAGTACTTTTTGAAACACTACAGTATTTGTTTTTTATTTTATATGACTTAAATTTTAAAATTTATAAGTGGGGGTTTTGGTTTCTTAACCGATATACTTACTCAAAGGTAAACGAATTCCCCAATTGAATTCTTTTCATTTATGTTACCATTGAATTTTTATGATTTTTCTATAATATGATTTTAGAATGGCCAACGTACTTAGGAAATTATATTCGAAAGTCTTATGGTGTAATTTCACTGAACTCACAATAAATAAAATACATGACCATAAATTAAGTTTTCATTCTTCTAGCGTTTGGAATTAAATTTAAATCATTTGTTTATTTATAATTAAAATTTGGTAATACCCCAATGAAATACCCAAATTAAGATCGCCAATACAAGTGTAGTTGCTCATCTCTGTCGTGAGTGGTTACGTGTGGCAATGCCAAGCGATGCGCAACGCCGGATGTCGCACTAATGGTCAACGCAACGCACTCGAAGGTCCCGGCCTGTTTTAGCCCACTGCCGTTCGTTTTGGCCCCGACTTGGGCCTAGTATCGGGCCTAGATGGCCTGCTGGCTGCCTGGTAAGTTAAACTATCTACAAGTCATTAACTCATACAAAGCCAGCAACTGTCGCTGAGGGTGAGGCTATACAATCCGGAATCGAGGGGCCCAGCAGCAGCATCCAGTATCCAGAATCCAGAATATAGAGTGAACTGAAGTGAAGTGAAGTGGCCTGGACCAAACGCACATTCGGCCTTTTGTTTTTCTTCTTTCGCTCCTTTTTTCCTGTGTTGTTTTTTTTCTCCTTATCGAGACCAGTTTCCAGTTTATTCGCTCACGCTGCCACTTTCTGGTAACTCCAGCGCGTTAATGGAAAATATTGTGGCATATCACAGGAAATCCGGTGAGGTTTTTTTTCTTCCTTTGCTGTTGCTTTTGGCCCTGTTTGTTGTTTTTGTTGTTGTTGTTGTTGTTCTTGTTGATGGTTGTTGGTTTGGTATGGTTTTGTGCACACTCCTTTTAGCCGGCAGGACACTTAGCCGGCATCTACTCGCTTTGACAAAATTAACGGGCACATAAATCTCCTCTCCGGGTTTTGCGGCTTTGCGTTATAAATTTAATTAAATTTTTTTTTTTGGTTTTCGTACTTTATCTGCGCCTGTTAACCATTTTTTGTCGCTTGTTTGGTTTACTGTTCTGCTTGCTAACTTAACAAATGTCTTTTATTATATTGATTAAAGCGGCTTTTGGTGTGTCAAATTTGTTGCCAGCCATGTTAAGCGCCGGCTAAGTGTTTCAAATTGTTTTAAATGTCAAGGGAAAGGATTTTGGTACGGCCATAACAATTATTTTTCACATGTGCTTGTGGTCTGAGATGCGGAGGCTACGACTTTGAGCCAAGCCAATCCGATTTTCTGCTGACACTTAAGCGGTTTTTAGCCACCCTTATGTCTTTGGGATTTTTGCCTGTCCTCTTGGTGATGTTAACCAGATGATAATTTAATTTAATTATTGAGAGTAAAAGGAATTTCCCACATTTTTCTAGCACAAAAAGTATAAACTAGAGATCGTAACCAAAAATAAAAATATTGTGTTGTTTTTAAATAGGTAACCAAGGTCAGTTTTTAATTGGATGAAATTTCAAATTGAACATAAAATAATATCATGAAACTTATTGAAGATTTCCAGATTGCTTTCTCGAAAGATCTCATCTTAAAACGGAATACCCTTTCCGCAGCCTTAAATGTATCTCGCGTTATCTTTCCCATCTTACTGAGACTCAACATTTGGTGGCTTTGAGGCCGCCGCTTATGGCCAAGTTTATTGCTGACCCAGAACCGCCTTAATCATCTCCGACAACCCGCATACCCTCACTGGAGTGTCACCGACCGGGCATTTAATGTGCGCCCTGGGCACGCTTAATAAATTCACAATAAAACGCATCTGAATCACGCGAATTGAGAGTGGGGGTGGGGGAATGGGGATCTTAACGACCTCGAAGTGTTTGTTTGTTGTTGCGACTCCCCCGCACAAATCCTGCTGCTCGCAAATTGGCGCATTACCAAGTCTCTGTTCGGCCGGCACACACTGTGTGTGTCTTTGAGCACTGATTGAATTATAAAATTTGCAGCTGAACAAATGCGGTCTGGTCTGGAATGGCCTGGCCAATATCAAATGGCAAGACCCATGCCTCATCGACGTTAAACTAATCAACTAATTTGCTATGAACTTTGCGGTCTGCACAAATTAGAGCGTCCGAGTTCGGCCAAAGACCCACACCGAATCCATTTGAAGGCATTAACATTAATTATTTTCTGCTTCATGAGCATTTTAGATGAACACGAACTCGGGATGGAGGAGATGTGACCCCGACCCCGACAACGAGACTCTCAAGTGGAGACCCTCCCGCCTCGGGACTTTCATCTTTCGTTAATTAATACAAAAATGTTACCCCCTCGGTTGTGTCAACTATTTTTTCAACTATGCCCCGGAATATTTTCAAAATTGTTGCCTCACCGCAACAGTAAACATTTTTCCATGCAAAAATTGAAAGTATTTTGCGGGCGGGTCAGTTTGGATCCGAAAATCTGAATTTATAGCTGGGCGGAAATTCGTCAGGAATGTCAGTTAAAAATTTAAATTTGTATGTAGCAACTAAAATGCTGGCCGCACAATTTTAAGGCTTTAATAAAACCATGTATCCATGTTTTGTAGCCATCACAAAAAAAGAGGAAACAAAGTCAACGAATAACTATAAAAACCCTGGTCGAAATTAAACAATTTTCGGTGAGGCGGGAAAAATAAAAATCAATTTTTCTCGATGTCGACTGTAATAAAAACGGAAAGAGAACAGTAATAGATTTGATGATTTTATGACTATAAGCCACTCCGGTTGTCAATCCGCTTCGTCCAAACAGTTTTGTCAACTGCCACATGCGTGGGTTAAGAGATTTTGAACACCCACAAAGCAGGGCCAACAAGAAAAAAATTTACGAATTTTATTACTCATAAATTGAAAATCATAAAACCCCCTTACAGCACCTAACGTTTCAGTCTATGAAAATAAATTAGTCTGAGGAAATGGCATGAAATGGAAAGTCAAGGAAAGGGGGGCAATCTTAAAATATGCAAGAAAATATTATTTAGCTGAATCGTAAAACTTGGTGGGGTGTTCACTCTGCAAATGGTGAAACTTTTTCCTGCCTTGGAAAATTAATTTTTTTTTGTTGCTTCTCCCCAATATCCTGGAAAAGTTTCAAGATCTGAAAACTCTAGGGAGCTAGCAAAGGTCTTTAAGCCGAACCCACAACTCCGAGCGGCTATTTGAATAAGAAATCTAGCTGGCCAGAGGTAGTAAAAAACGGTCCAGCAATAGACTCATAAAGAAATCAAAGCCAAACCAGTTCAAGAGGCAAAACTAACTAAGAGAGCCGTCGACACAACCTACGTGCTGTGAACAGGTAAAAGAGATATATATATATAAATGTATATATGGAAAAAACTACGGGCTTATGAATGGTAACCGCCATATGAATGGCTTTACAGAGTCCACAAAAGACGTGGGCTTTGCCTCAGTTCGCGGCGCATATTAAACTGAATTTAAATTTAGCTGGAGTATGGGTATGGCCAGCGATATGGAGGTATCCCTCTATCCGTCTATCCGTCTGGGTTTTGCGAACCCAAAGCACGCACCTGGCTTTCCGACTGCTTTCTTGGCTCGAAACGGCTTAGTTTAATGCCGCACTGAATTGGCCAACAGCTACGACGTCGATCGACGACGGCTGCACTTGTCGCCGCTTGGCTCAAATGCTCAAATGCTGAAATGCCAAGACGGAGTCGATTGCACTTCTTGCCACCACTTCATGCCCCTCTGTGTGTATGTATGTGTATGTGGCAGCTGCATAATTATAATGTCTGGGCCCCGAGCGGTACATTGGCTGACTTGGATTGTCGGGCCTGTCTCGCCGAAAGGTCAAACAACATATTTTTGCCGTTTTTATTGAAGCTCTGAACTTTGTTTGTGGCACAAAATTAGTTAAGCCAGGTCTGGAAATCTCAAGAAACCACTAAATAAAATATCTTATTAAAAATTCAATGCGATTTTGGAACGAAAACCCATAAAAAAGTTCGTACTTAAGCAAATTCAAATTTGAATCTCATATTTTTCGGACTAAAATAGTTTAGTTACCTCAAAGAATTTTTGATTCATTAAAAAGTCAATGCGATATTTGAACGGAAACCCATAAAACAATTCATAACTATGCAAATGCGAATTTCAAGTTTATATTTGAAGCTCTTAACTTTATTTTTGAGTCAGAAATAGTTAGTTGTATTTATGTTTTTAAAAATTCAATGTGATATTTCAACGGAAACAATTCATAACTATGCAAATCAAATACTAAGCCAAAACTCATCCATCGGAAATACGGCTTTTGTAGAGCATATTTTAATGCTACGTTTTAATGTATTTTTAAAGATAAATACAATTTCCTCTATTCAAAATACTTTGCAAGTATAATCAATAAACATATAAACGATCGTATTTTGTGCTATTTGTTTTGGCACCCGCACACTTTGGGCCAGGCTTAAACTTTTCTTTTTGTTTTTGTTAGTTTTTGTTTAATTTTATTTATGTATGCAGCTCAAAACTTTGCGTTGTTCGTTCACCCATTTGTTTTTATAAAACTTAATGGACGGCTGATTGCCGGGCAAAATGTCGGTAATACCCATACATTTGTGTATGAATATATTGTTTGTTTTTTTCAAGGATGCGTTCATTAACTTTTCGAGATTTATGTAGGCACCGTGTGAACAGATGCGGGCCAAAAACATCAAACATAGCTGCAATTGTCAACGGATCCCATTTGAAAGCCAACACAAATTTTAATGGGTGGACATAAAAACCAATTTTATTTTGCACTTTTGGCTCATAATGGGGTTGAGTGTGTCCGCTAAACATGACAAAAAAAACAAACGAAATGAAACGAAAAAGAACTACAAAGCCAGTCAAGCGTCAACCGTCACCAAAGAGCCAGAAATTCAAGTTATCTGGCGGCGTTTTAAAAACTGTTGGGGCATAACGTTCGCTCGGCCACAACTTCTCTCTTGAAAGTTAGATAATCGAGATACCGCTGCATCGAAACTAGACACTATGCCAGATTAATGGCTGCGAGCTGATTAGTTTGAGGCCAAGACAAAAGGCAGCACAAAAGGCCAAGCTCGATGGGCCGTAATTAAGCAGAGACAACGCAACATGGTGCTTTGTGTGGAGTCCCAGTTTAGTCAGAACATGTAAATTATAGATAAGCTGGCACACAATGTGCCCCATGCTCTACATGCCCAGCAACCAAAATGTTCATTTGTCAAAATTAACACCGCCGTGGAGCCGCCACAAATCGAATCAAAAATGCCGCCAGCTATAGGTAATACCAATCGAAAGATCTTCGAGTCTCTGTCATTTGGTACAAATTGATTACTTGCCTACTCTTACTTCCCTTTGAAAAGGAAAACTTCTAAATTCATGAAGCCTTTTTATGCAGAGTACTCAAACAGGAAGAGGGTATATTGGTTAGTGTCATGTGGTTGTTATTATATATAATTGTGCTCACTATTAAGTTGGTTAACTTTTTTAATTTTAATCATCAGAATCTCAGGCAATCATCCAAAATATTTTATTATATTACTAGGTATCTCACAGTCGTTTACTTCAATTAAAAACCTCCTTTTCTCTTTGTATTTTTCCATGTTATCTATACAAAAACATCAGTTTCCGAAAACTCCTGTCCCTAGCAATTTGGTATTCTCACACCCTCATCACTCATACGGCCTCCCGGTTATTGTCATTCTATAAACTCCCCGACCAAAACCATCAATCATCTTATTTGGAGAGTCCATGAAAAGTTCGTTAGTGCTAAATATTAACTTTACATTCTTGGCATCTGCAACTGAAAATTGATATAATTCTCACATTGACGGCCGTGGTTATTAATTCAGTTTTCACGAGTATCTCGCTGTCTTCTTTTTCTTTTTGGGCCAAAAGTTACCGTACACTTTTGTGGGTTTTCGACCACGTCCCTGGCAGTTTAATTGAGGCAAACACGAAATAAAAAAAAAATACAAAAGCAAAAACAAAATACAAAGATACAAACAACTGACGCTGTTTCAAAACCGGCTTAGGCGCGCCTGTGTGTTTGTGTTGGCCATCCATCATTATGAAATGTTTGCCAGTGTGGGTAAGTGGTGCACCTGCTCGCATTTCGACTGGTAGCCCCTCCACAAAGGGGTTTTCATGAGGGGTGAGGGGGGGGGGGGGTCAAGTCCGGTTTGGGTCCTCCTTCATTGATAGTTTCGAGTGCAACTTTCGCATGCGCAAAGTTGCCGGACAACATATGCTGACCAGATCGGATCCAACCCCATCTTTCCATCGTTCCATCTTCCCAACTCTCCATAGTTCCCAACTCTCGGCTCCCAGCTGCTGCTTCTGTTTTTGCCGTGATTCCTGGGTCCGTCTGAATTTTTTTTTTCTTTTTTCCAGATGGGTATATATATATGTACACTTATTTTTTGTGCGCCCAGCGTAAGTTAATATGACTTGTAGCACGATGATTGCTTCCTGTGCCGAAGAGAGCGGGCAAGTTGGCTTGAAAAACCCGCTGACAGCCAGCGACATCATCAGCTTCGTTTGCCTTTTTTTATGAATGAAAAATCGCTGTCGCTTTGCCTCCAGCTTGCTATCTCCCTCTGCTAGCGGAAGTTATAAATTAATTGAGTAAATATCGATTCGCAAACCTACATACATACATATACACACGATGTCTAGGGCTTGTTAATTGGCAGCACTTGAAGAGCAACTCACAAAACACAGAGCATTCAACTCCAGCTATTTGCATAGTCAAATTGGCTGGCGGAGCTATGGCAATTGGAAATCGAGTTGGGAACTGTTTAGCAGGCAGCGTATCGGTGCACAAGATTAATGACCATAGAAATCGCATATTCAATTGCTCATCGAGTATTCTCATTCGGCTTTGATAATTTATTGAAAGCTCTTCAGGATGAATTTTTATGCTTTTCGTGTAACTCGGAGAGCGTTTTATGGCAATGCTTTTATGGCATCGGCAATACGCCTGCCATCAACTTAGGCTAAACTTTATTAATTACCAGGCGGTGTTATTTGCCAATTATTTACTCGTCCTCATAAATCGCTTCTGTCGCTCGCAACGATAAAGCGCGATTTGAAGTCGTGAATTTATGAGTTTACTGAGTTGCGACTTGGGTCCAATGCATAATACAACATTAATTGGTAAGTGGATCACTTTCATGGGCAATCACTCTAAATAGGTTGCTTTGGATGCATTAGAGGAGCTAAATAGTTATCTATAGTTATGGATACTTTATAGTTGATGTATCTTAATTAATAGTTAAGGATAAAAAGCCAATTATAGAATGCTTTTTCAACAGATACCATCGCTCTCAAGGCCCAGTTATCTCTATACGGTTTCAAAGACAAAAAAAACCTTTAATTTACCAACTTCGCACGTTACACATCTTTAACCCAATATTTTTTTTAGACCTGCCCCGCAGCGACTGTATTTTTTCGCGATCTGAGAGAACGCGTCATGCATAATTGCATATATCAGATACGAACACCTAACTGTACTGCTGTATTTTGCAAACATATACTACATATGTTTGTATATTTGTTTGCTCGTTACTGTCGCGTCATAAGGAGCGACAACAATCGCTGTTGCTGTTGCTGCTCTTGATGTTGCAGTTGCAACTTGTTTGGTACCTGCCGCTGCCGTTGACGCCACCTAACTGTCAACTTTCTTTTTTCACCCCGGCTCATGTAATTACAGAGAGCTGACTGTGTGTGTGTGTGTGTGTGTAAGTTTTACTTGCATGCAATTAGCATAAAAAATATCAACACAGTTTGCATTTATATAACGCTACAAATTATGCATCATTGAAGCTGCCACCGCAGCAGCAAACTGCAATGACGTTGAATAATGACCGAAAATGCAATGGAAACCCGGCAGCATCCACATCCACCCTCTGAACCACCCCCCCTCTGCACCACCCCCTGCACCACCCCCTGCACCACCCCCTACACCACCGCCAGCGGAAAACAGAAAACAGCCAGCAGGCCCAGACACCGCAGCCTCAGCTCCATCTGCATCTGCATCCACGACCCCTTCCCAATCCCAATCCCAATCCCAGTCCCCAGCTCCATCCTCTCTTGGCCAAGACTGGTTGGCAAGGGGGCGGGGTCTTGGCGGTGATGTAGGAGTATCAACTTGTACCAGACGTCGTCGTCGTCGTGGTAGGTGCCACTGACACCTCACGCACACCCACTTCCAAACATGTTGCTCTGAGCCAAGCCAAGTGCGATGAGCTCGTGCTGGCTATGAGATATGGTAAATTGCAGATGAAAAGACTATACGGTACACGGTGACAAAATATCAGTACTATTTAATACAACTATATTGGATATATAATATATTCGAATGACTCTTACAAAAGTATTCTTCATTCTAAGGTATGCTTAAAAATGCATAATTTGGAGGGGTATGCTAGGCCATTAATCACTCAAAAATTAAAAAAAGGGAGATAATTTAATTTTGAACACGAAATTGTAAAACAGCTAATCATCTTGGATACTTATGCGGGAAGTCTTGCCAAAATAAAGTATAAAAGAGTTCTGTATTACTCTGATCAGTATCAGAGCTCAAGATGAAAGTATTGACTGGTTTGGTTTTCCTGCTGACCGTCGGTCCCCTGTTCTCTCATATAATCGTAAGTAGCAGTGTTTTTGTTTTCGCACCCACAAATATAACTAATTATAATGATTTCCAATAGAACCCAGAAAGAAATGATTGCGCAAAAAGGGGCGGGATAACCCAACATTATTTGGAAAATTTTCCCACCAGTACTAGGGTCAAGTGCTTCTATGCTTGTGAATTGGAAAGGCTCGAAGTAATTGTCAATGGCGTTGTCGGCGATTTCAATTTGTCCGTACTTAACATAACCCTGAATCTCTATGAGCATGAGCATATAGGTATAAAGATTAAGCCATGTCTGACAATTTCGGATCCCAACAAATGTGAACTCGGCTATAAGGTATTCACTTGCTTAAAAAGGCACCTTCCAGATTTGTAAAAAATGCCGAACTTGATTTTAATAAATTGAGTATGCTACAGAGACCATGTTCTCTAGAACCATTTGCATAATAAGTAAAGGTCTATCATTTTTTTGGGGGTGTGATAATTAAAAAAAAAGTAAGGCAGTAATATTATCAGAAAAAAATATTCGAAACAAAAACAATTAATAAATAAATATTGTTTTTATATTTTCATTATATTTCTATAATATATTTTAAGTTAGATTCCTAATTCTCTGTCGTAAGCCCAGAAAATTATAATTCGACAGGCAATAATGCTGGAAATTGAAGCGTAAAACAGCTAATCATCTTGGATACTTATGCGGGAAGTCTTGCCAAAATAAAGTATAAAAGAGTTCTGTAATACTCTGATCAGTATCAGAACTCAAGATGAAAGTATTGGCTGGTTTGGTTTTTCTGCTGACCGTCGGTCCCCTGTTCTCTCTTATAATCGTAAGTAGCAGTGTTTTTGTTTTCTCACCCTCAAATATAACTAATTATAATGATTTCCAATAGAACCCAGAAAGAAATGATTGCGCAAAAAGGGGCGGGATAACCCCACAATATTTGAAAGATTATCCCACCAGTACTAGGGTCAAGTGCTTCTATGCTTGTGAATTGGAAAGGCTCGAAGTAATTGTCAATGGCGTGGTCGGCGATTTCAATTTGTCCGTACTTAACATAACCCTGAATCTCTATGAGCATGAGCATATAGGTATAAAGATTAAGCCATGTCTGACAATTTCGGATCCCAACAAATGTGAACTCGGCTATAAGGTATTCGCCTGCTTAAAAAGGCACCTTCCAGATTTGTAAAAAATGCCGAACTTGATTTTAATAAATTGAGTATGCTACAGAGACCATGTTCTCTAGTACCATTTGCACAATAAGTAAAGGTTTATAATTATTTGGGGGTGTGATAATAAAAAAACAGTAAGCTAAATTAATGTACAGTAATATTATCAGAAAATTAATATTCGAAACAAAAACAATAAATTAATAAATATAGTTTTTATAGGTGGGTCCATATATTACTCAAAACAATGAAGCCATGTCGATTTTGCGCTGCATTTTGACATCTTTTCTATGGCAGCTATATGATATTGTTGTCGGATTTTAATTTAATTAAAACCGTAATTCCATAATATTTAAATATTACCGAATCCCAACGAACAAAAACAACAAATTAAAAACAACAAAGTTATAATTTTGTTGAATTTTTTTTCCGATTGTTTCTATGGGAGCTATATGATTTAGTCGCCCGATCCGGATCGTCCCAACTTATATTATACCTGCAATAGAAAAACAACTTCTGGGAAAGTTTCAAGCAGATAGCTTTAAAAGTGAGAGACTAGTTTGCGTAGAAACGGACGGACAGACGGACATGGCTAGATCGACTTTTCTGGTGATGCTGATCAAGAACATATATACTTTATAGGGTCGGAAATGTCTCCTTCACTGCGTTGACTAAAAATAATGCAAGGGTATAAAAATTGGTTATTTAATATATTCAAATGACTCTTAAAGTAAAAGGTGTGTCTATAGTCTATAGCCTATTGACATTCTAAGGGATGCTTAAAAATTCATCATTTGGAGGGGTATGCTAGGCCATTAATCAATCAAAAATTAAAAAACGGGGATAATTTAATTTTTGTGGTAAGGCCAGAAAATTATAATTCGACAGGCAATAATGCTGGAAATTGAAGCGTAAAACAGCTAATCACCTTGGATAATTATGCGGGAAGTCTTGCCAAAATAAAGTATAAAAGAGTTCTGTAATACTCTGATCAGTATCAGAACTCAAGATGAAAGTATTGGCTGGTTTGGTTTTCCTGCTGACCGTCGGTCCCTTATTCTCTCATATAATCGTAAGTAGCAGTGTTTTTGTTTTCTCACCCACAAATATAACTAATTATAATGATTTCCAATAGAACCCAGAAAGAAATGATTGCGCAAAAAGGGGCGGGATAACCCAACATTATTTGGAAAATTTTCCCACCAGTACTAGGGTCAAGTGCTTCTATGCTTGTGAATTGGAAAGGCTCGAAGTAATTGTCAATGGCGTGGTCGGCGATTTCAATTTGTCCGTACTTAACATAACACTGAATCTCTATAAGCATGAGCATATAGGTATTAAGATTAAGCCATGTCTGACAATTTCGGATCCCAACAAATGTGAACTCGGCTATAAGGTATTCACCTGCTTAAAAAGGCACCTTCCAGATTTGTAAAAAATGCCGAACTTGATTTTAATAAATTGAGTATGCTACAGAGACCATGTTCTCTAGAACCATAATAAGTAAAGGTCTATAATTTTTTTGGGGGTGTGATAATTAAAAAAAAAAGCAAGGCATTAATATTAGTATTAGATTCCTAGTTCTCTGTGGTAAGGCCAGAAAATTATAATTCAACAGGCAATAATGCTGGAAATTGAAGCGTGAAGTTGTGCCAGAAATCTTTTAAAACTACCCTCGATACACCGAACTGATTCAGTCTAACAAGAGAGAACGCTATAGTCGGGTGCCCCGACTATCAGATACCCGTTACTCAGGTAAAGGGAGTGCGAGGGAGATGGAGATAGAAACTTTGATCACGCATAACTTTTTAAGGAATGGTCCGATTTGAAAAATTTCTTCTACATTTCGATAGGTATTGATAAACACAATAAAACTGCATTTTTACTTTTCCGAAATATTTAAATTTTTAAAATCGTATATAAGCGATTGTGGGCGTTAAAGGGGGCATGGCACCTTTTTTAAACAAACTTGCGCTGCGTAGGAACTCCTAGAATCCGCATGCAAAATGCCAATCGTCTAGCTTTTATAGTTTCCGAGATCTCAGCGTTCATACGGACAGACAGACAGACGGACAGACAGACGGACAGACGGACAGACGGACATGGCTATATCGACTCGGCTAGTGACCCTGATCAAGAATATATATACTTTATAGGGTCGGAAACGCTTCCTTCTAGCTGTTACATACTTTTGCACGAATACAATATACCCTTTTACTCTACGAGTAACGGATATAAAAATGAAGGTATTGGTTGCCTTGGTTTTTCCACTGGCCATTGGTCCTATGGATTGTTTTAATATCGTAAGTACCAGTAACATTATCTCGACCATAAATTATCCAGTTCTTATGAAAAGGTGATTCAAAATTGCACAACAAGGGCAGAAGCCCTTAAAGAGATTAATAATAAGGGTGGCACCAATTCTACATATAAGTGCTTGCACTACTGCAGTTTGGAAAATACCAAACTCATTGTCAATGGTAAGATCGTCAAACCTGATCTTTCAACAAAGAATATACCATCAGGACTCATCGAAAGGATGAAGTTGTGTATGGATTTGAAGGATGACAACAGATGTGAACTCGGCTACAAGCTATATAAATGCTTAAATTTACATGATAAAGCAGTTCATATATACTAAACTAAGCCAAAGATAAAGTCTGTGTAAAGTCATAGTGCCAAGTTTTTTAAAAGTTTTGTCTATATTCTTGCCAAAAAAATTGGTATAGGATAGCTAAGAGAATAAAAATTTGTATTTAAAATATTTATATGGTGTAAAATAACTTTATTATATTATATTTCTTATATTATAGTTAAGGGGATGGATAAAATTGAAATGAAAAAAATTACTGGAAAATATTATAAATCCAGTAAACTTAGTTTAGAACACGAAATGTAATGTGGAAACCGGAAATTAGATTATAATTATTAAAACTCATGCGAGAAGTCGTGCAAAAACAAAGTATAAAAACTTTCCGTAATACTCCGATCAGTATCACTAATCAGTACAACTTCAAGATGAAAGTATTGCTTACTTTGGCTATCCTGGGGGCCGTTGGTTCTCTATTAACTCCTGTTATCGTAAGTGGATCTGTTTTTTTTTTCTTACAATGAAGTGTTACAAACTATGTAGTTAGTTTTTTATGTATATATAATAATATATAAAATTGCGCAAATGGGGGGAGTGCCTAAAACGTCAATTTTCATATTTTGTAGATGTATTAACTCTATTTTAACAGTTAAAGATTTGCATAACAAGTAACGGGTTTAAAAATGTAATGTGTAAACTGTGCTTAAAGCTGTTAAAATGCCTTTAAGGGCCTATTACACTTATAATGTTTAAAACTTATGCGTGAAGTTGTGCCAGAATCCCTTTAAAAATGTCTCCAGTACATTGAACAGAATCAGTCTTCAAAATGAACGTTGCAGTTGCTCTGGTTCTCCTGCTGTCCGTTGGTATTGGTGCTATACCCAATGGGGAACTAGTAAGTAGTAGTAGGTGGTTTCCTTACCCAAAAATTTTTAAATACACAGCTAAAAACTGTGTCGACTTTCAACAGGATCCTCATCTTAAAAACTGCACAACAAGGCAAGAAGCGATTAGAGAGCTAGCTGGTATTAGTGACAGCAATGATGAATTTAAGTGTTATTTCCATTGCATTTTGGAATTGGGCAATTTCATTGCCAATGGCAAGATCGTCCCCTCTCAGTTATCGTTGGATGGAATAGATAGGTCGAAATGCCTGGAACTTAAGGATGACAACAAATGTGAACTCGGCTACAAGCTCATGAAATGCTTTCAAGATTACATTTAAGGGGCTGCAGCCCCTTATCCGTAATTGTTTGGCAGTTTTGCTTGCAACCGAAAACTGCATTTAAATCATGACACAAAACTAAAATTCTATACGACTAATAATAACTTTTTATAAAAAAAATGTTTGTCGCTTTCGAAATTGAAGGTAGTCTTAAGCTTTAACCTGACCTAAAATTTTAATAAATTTTAATAAACATGTGTCTTTGTTGACCAATTTCAACAGGCTCAACCGAAACAATATGAAGAACGCTTGCTTGACGCGCTTAGGAAAGTACAGGATAAACCTTTAAAGTGCCATTTACTAGGCGATCTTGAAAAGAAATTAATTGTCAATGGCAAAATCGTCCCAGGTGATCCTTCAGATGCGGAACTTCCGAGGGAACTGGTTAAGAATAAGTATAACGAAAAATGTTGGACCATTGTGGAAGACGACAAATGCGAACTTGCCTATAAGCTATTTGTGTGTTTAGTGCGCGTTACTGGTGTTTATTTCTTCTTATGATATTGATCAGTTAACTTTTTTTTGTTGTTTAACCCATACATTTAAAGGAGAGCAACTAATAAAATTATTTGGCTTCTGCCAAAGTAACATATCGTCTAATCACAATTGGCCTTAAAATCAGAATTAGCTATGATAAGCAACGATTATGATGCGACATAAACATAAAGTACAGCAATATCAATTTCATGTCGTTGCTCATCCTCAGAAAGTCGCTTGGTGTTCCATAAGTGTGTGTAGATACACATGTTGGATTCGAGGGGCTCTGCAACAACACCGAGCCACCATCGCACCACCCTGAAAACCACCGCACCACCCAAAAACCATGCCCGATGTGTGGCACGCATGAATAGACAGCAGCCGAGCTTTGAAAGCGCATTCGCATTCACACTCATGCTAGGAAATCGCATTCTCCAGCGCTGAGTTTTCACTCACTTGACGTGCAAAGTACTGAAATAAAAAAAAAATAGCATAAAAACAGAATATGTTTGTAGAAAACAAAAAAACATAGGAAAAAAACCCAGAGGAAGAGCAAAAAAATTGGTTCAATTTAGCACAAAGACATCGGGAGGGGGGGATGCGGAGGGGGGGGCTTTGGGCCCGGCCTCATCACATGGGCCTATTGAAGACCCGGCTCTTCAGTTGAGGAAAGCAAACAACGACAACTCGTTAGCACAAATTTCAAGCGGGTGAGAGAACGAATTGGCGGGGAGTGTCAACGCCTTTTAAATGGGCAGCTTTTTAGCTTCTTTTTCGTTTACAATGGCAAAACAGGAAAAGCCACTCCACTTTGTTCTCGTTCTTGGCCGCTGATACTTTTTGGCAAATTTTCATAAACTGTTATTTATTTTTACTGCACAAAAGAAAATGTGATACAGCTGCCAGCGTAGAAGAAAAGAAGTTGTGAGCAATTTTCTGCTGCTTTTCGTTGCTCATTTTCGGTTTTCTGGCGGAAGTGAATTTGCACAAAAAATAATAAGAAACATGTTTTGCGCTTTTGACCAAAAACTGCCAGCCCAAATAGAAATGTTTACACCAACCGAAAAATAAATACTGCTTCAGGAAGAATCCAGCTTATGGAGTATGGTTTTTCTTCTCATGTTTTTTGTTGTTGGGAAGCGGGAAATGTGCATAAGCCAACTTAACAACAGCAAGATGGCAGCACATTTTGTATTTACATAAAAACAAATGACCAGCATTTTGTGTTTGGGGTCGCAACTTTGTGATCAAGCCAAGGGGGAAAGGAAATCCAGGGACAAAGTCCGAGATGGCAAGAGCTGTTCACAAATGAGAAGGTACGACCGGGGGTTGTAATTATGCGGCACTTTCCGATGCAGATGCAGGCTGATGGATATAAATATATGTATATATCCCGGCAAGGAATGCTATTTTCTTGGGAAAAAGTTGCAGGCATGAGGTGGCTAAAACTCACCTTTTTGTAAGCTGCATTGGATGATTAGATGAAGAGTACGTCACGCACAGGCAACAAAAAGCTCAAACTAAGAGCACTATGCACATATTTCAATCTATTGAGGCTCTGACATATAAACCTCCACAGGTTATTACAATTAAAATCAAAATGTTGGTTCAGTATTTTCAAAAATATACTAATAAAAATGGAACTATAGTCGTTCTATAAAATATTTTAATAGCAGCTGCGAGGGCAAAGATCCATAATTTACTGTTACTGCAAAATTGCCTAACTAATTATTAGCTATAATTAAATAGTAAATTGTAAACACAAGATAAAAAAACTAAATATAGAGATAGATAAAAAATTTCAATTACGAACAAAAGTCCGACCAGAAAACCTTTAAAAGCTGCCCGCAAAACACCGATCAGAAACAGTATCCAAAATGAACGCTTTGGTAACGATACTTCTCTCGCTGGCCATTGGTCCTCTTTTGGTTTATTCCGAACTTGTAAGTAACAGATGGCTTCTTATTCCTTAATAAGTGGGTCCACTAATACCTACTAATGATACATTTCCAATAGGAGGCCGAATTGCAGTTCTGCGCAGAACAGGAAGGTGTGACCGAAGAAATGTTGGATAATGATTCCGACGATTATAAAGTCAAGTGTTTTTATCTTTGCCATTTCGAACAGACTCATGTGATTAAAAACGGCAAGATCATCCAACCAGATCCTTCCAATAAAAAAATATCTCGAAGTGTCTGGGGAATAGCCGGCTTTCAAAGAACAAGGAAGTGCCTTGATCTAAAGGATGACAACGAATGTGAACTCGGTTATAAGTTTTTCAAGTGCCTACAACGGAACATTATCGATAATCAAGTTGAGAATTTTCTACCTACAATAAATGAGTCAACAGCAGCTATGTTAGATTAGCTATCATATACAAAATAAAATGTTACAAATTTTTTAAAACTACATTTTTTCCTGTTAGCTATGATATACAAAAAAAAAATGCTAAAAATGTTTTAAATCTCAGAAAGATAAGTTTTATCTTGTTTTTCTTTAATGTGCAGATATTCAATTTTCTGGCCCTGTGAAGAAGTGGTAAACTTTGAAAAGGGAAGCCTCCGTAATGAGGTGAGCACTCGGGCTTAAGGATAGACAGAATTGGATTTCGTCCAAATGGAGCACATACATCTCATCGGCTTTCTGTTCTGTGGCCAGAACCAAATGCGGTCAGTTAGCAACTTGAAGAGCTGCCTTATGTAGGCTAGTGCTAGTACCAACATCATTTGCTCTTTATGGCTTAGAGCTCTTGTACGCAACCCCATAACCCGTTCGTCATATAATTTGCACTCATTTTTTAACTCCTTTCTGCTGGTTTTTTTTGCTGCTTTTAATCAGAGCAAGTGGCTTACTTGCCGAGTGGTCGTAGTTGGGCAACCGATTAGCTTGGGTTTAAGCCGCTGGTTCAATGCACTGTACCAACGGCCGACGTGAAGGATTTATGCTGAAAAGTTAGTTGTGTGCTAACACATTTTAGCAGCGGCATTAGGCCAAATCGGGTTTTAAGTCCACTCTGTTTGCCGAGGTTTTTGCAGCCTTAATTCAATTTGCCTACGTAAATCGTCTGCTGATTATAAAGCTGACAGTACATATGGACGGATATCTATGCAACGACGAGCTCTCCATGTGGGTAAAAGAGATTTGTGAATTCCACTCTCCTCTGGCACCTAAAACCACATCCTCAATTTTCTAGTTGTGCCACAAAAAAGAGAGGCGAAAACAAGAGAAAAAAGTGTGTGGATATGTGCGGGCATAAAACTAATTTTGTAGGTTTGCTCCATGCTACACATAGACATATAGACTGAATGAAAATTTTTGGAGTGTGCCCGAGCAGGTGTATTTCATCTTTTAGCAGCTTGCCAACTTCGCTTCCCTTTATATTACTTCTTTTTTTGCCTTCTGGCCAGCGGTTTCTTGGCGGTTTTTGCCTTTTGCAGCTTGGCTTGTATTAATTTTCGACGCGTGCGAACCACGGAGCCTCTCCATACACATATGTATCTTGTATTTTGTGTGTATATAGCAAAGGGCAGGTGCTAATGCCACAGGGAAGTCTGGCCGAGTCGTGTAATGATATTGCTAACCTGTCAGGGACCTCATTCGCTTCCTCTCCTTTTTGTGGCGCTTCTTTCCTTATTCGTAATTCAATTTAAATGGTAAGTGTCTTAGTTCTCGGAAATCTCACTACATTTATTGTACACAAATATGAATAACATGCGATTTACATTTATTTCCAGGAATTATGGCAATTTAAGCGCATAAATTGTTAGCTGGACTTTTAAGCCACATTATCGCACATTCAAGAGCAATTTTCAAATGATTTCTGGTGTTAGCTTTAGCTTTAGCTCTGCTCACTCGTCTCCTAATCTATTTCACAACACTATAGTCAAAAATTTGCAATGCCTACTAATATATTAGCCATGCAGCATTTGGAATAACTAAGCTTAGTTGATCTTTGATTTCACTCAATGCATTGCTTACTGTTTAAATATATTAATAATGCTAAGAAGGATGAGTAAAGATTTATAATTTATTGTCATTCACTGCTACAAATAGTAAAACTTTAATGTCAAAAAATTAAAATTTAAGCACGAAATCATCATTAATTTAACAAAACTTATTTGAGAAGTCGTGCAGAAAAAACATATAAAAATGGCCTTTAATACTCTGGCCAGAATAAGTCTCCGAAATGAACGCTTTGGTAACCATACTTCTCTCGCTGGCCATTGGTCCTCTTTTGGTTTATTCCAAACTTGTAAGTAACAGATGGATTCTTATTCCTTAATAAGTGGGTCCACTAATATCTACTAATGAAATATTTCCAATAGGAGGGCGAATGGAAATTCTGCGCAGAACTGGAAGATGTGACCGAAGAAATGTTGAATAATGATTCCGACGAGTCAATCAAGTGCTTTTATCTGTGCTATTTCGAACAGACTGATGTGATTAAAAATGGAAAGATCATCCAACCAGATTCTTCCAATAAAAAACGATCACATAGTGTCCGGAAAATAGCCGGCTCTCAAAGAACAAGGAAGTGCCTTGATCTCAAGGATGACAACGAATGTGAACTCGCTTATAAGTTGTTCAAGTGCCTAAAACGGAACATTACCGATGGTCAAGTTGAGAATTTTCTACGCAATAAATAAGTCAACAGCAGCTATGTTAGTTTGGCTATCATATACAAAATAAATGCAAATAATGTTTAAAAACTCTGAGAGATAAGTTTCTTCCTGTTAGCTATCATATACATATAATACATCTAATTTAAGCACGAAATCATCATTAATTTAACAAAACTTATTCGAGAAGTCGTGCAATGCCCACTAATAAATTCGTCATTTAGCATTAGGAATAACTAAGCTTAGTTGATCTTTGATTTTACTCAATGCATTGCTTAATATTTAAACATATTAATAATGCTAAGACGGATGAGTAAAGATTTATAATTTGTTGTCATTCACTGCTAAAAACAGTAAAACTTAAATGTCAAAAAATTAAAATTAAAGCACGAAATCATCATTAATTTAAAAAACTTATTCGAGAAGTCGCGCAGGAAAAACATATAAAAATGGCCTTTAATACTCTGGCCAGAATTAGTCTCCGAAATGAACGCGTTGGTTGCCTTGGTACTGTTGCTGGCCATCGGCCCTCTATTCGTTTATTCTGATGCTATCGTAAGTAACACTATGATTTTTTTTTATTTATAATAATATAAATAAACTGCATTGAAATAGCAAAAATCACTAGAAGAATGTGCGAAAAAGAACCATGTGACTCCAGACGTCTTAAAAATAAATCCACCCGACTATAAAGTTAAGTGTTATTATTATTGTCACTTTGTAAATGAAAAGGTAATTGTCAATGACAAGATCGAATTACCGGGACTTGACAGTGCAAAACCATGCCTAAATATAAAGGATGACAACAAATGTGAGCTCGCCTTTAAGCTTCGCACTTGCTTACGAACCCATTTACCTGAACATATATGGCAAAAATTTGCTTAAGTTTGTTATGCAATGTTTTATCATTAAAAAAATAATTTCAACGTAAATATTTTAAATAAAAACAAATCGAACATTTTAACAGTTTATTTTCATTTCATAAAATAATGATTCAAGCTTCAGTCTTGTTCATCCCGATTTGACAGCACGCTAATCAACTATTTTCAATGCCCACTAATAAATTCGTCATGTAGCATTAGGAAGACCAAACAAAAGAATCGTGTTGATACAGATACAGATAGATGATAGGTGCTACAAGCGGCCTTTGGATGCAACACCACCTCTTAAGAGTCAACAATTAGCACTCGACTTATACACGAATTTAAAAAAGGAACTTTTAACGCCATACAAATTTGATAGTCAAATAGTTTTCAATTAACAGATGAACAAATACCGACAATAAAACTAAAACTATGCGGGACAAAAGCGCCAACTTTGTCATCACAAGAGTGGTGGAAAAAATAATTAAAAAGTGCACGGGAACGAATGGCAACAATGGTTGTCAGTTAAAGTGTCGGTCCCCTCACCTTTCCATTCTGCAACTTCCCTCCCTCTTCGAAGTGATGGCAAAAATTAAATTATGTGTGCCACAAAGTTCGCCTGAATTATGTCGCATAAATCAAATAAACAGCAGCCGAAGCAGGCGGAAAAAATAAAAGTTGAGGCTGCAGAAATTGTTGAGGAAAATAACTGAAACTGTGAAAAAATTTATACGAAAAACTTTTTGCATGTAAAGGGTGGGTAGTTGGTCGGAGGAGGGATTGGGGGTGCTGGTGACCTGTGTGTTAAAGCAACACTTGGCTGTGGCTACAAAATTATTCTCTATATCTATTTGTTGTGAGGCAAAAACCACAGCAGCAGCCGCCACAGACGCCGTTGACTGGGGAAACGAAAAAACAAGTGTTTAAATGTCAACCAAACTAAAAATCGCTGGAAAAACGAAAAGCAAGCAGACAAAGGAGTATCTAGACATAGGGTCCCCTTCCCCCTTTGAAAGCCCAGTCCCCGGATCCTCCAAGCCACAATTCATATGGAAAGATACGACTGCCACCGAGAGTCGGGGCTTCTTTTTTTTTGTTTGCGATTGCCCGGGCGAAAATGTCATGAACTTTTGCCGCAGACATTTATGCAAGCGGTCATCTATGAGCTACATTCGGCGGTTCATATGTTTTCAATTTTTACCAGCAATAGATAACTCACCCAAGAGCACGGCAAATGTCAGAGTTATCCAAAACTGCATCTTGTAGGTTGCTCGATTGTTGGAATTTGTTGTAAGATTGCGACACACTCACTCACTCACTTTAACTTGTTTACAGTTTGGGCTTATGTTTTGTATCTTTCGGGTTAATAACAAGCCTCAGCCAATTCAAGGCTTGGCCGCACTTTGCAAGGCATTTTGCAGAACATTTTCGTTGCACTTATTTATCACTAACAGTGTGTACGAACTGTCTAAGATTTAATAAATATTTGTCATATATTTATTTTGTTTCGAATATTTGTATATGTTTCGGCGCAATAACTTCGATCGGGTAAAAACGCAACTGGGAGCCACAGAAATGTTTGTCAACATAGACCACGCGCAGACCGACCAAGACTAAACGCAAAGTATCTGTATCTTTTAGCCGACAGGTCCAAGCGCGGCTCACAAAAGATTAAGGCGAACTCGAACATCGACGGTTTGAAAAACATGTTGGGGTCCAACTTATACAAAAATATTTGAAGCAAAAATATGTTTCATGGGTTGAGATCACCGCTAAGTGAGACATATAAGACAGAATATGTGATTTATAAGTAAAAAAGTCTTATATTTTTAAATAAAATATATTTCATTAATTCATATGTATTTAGGTGGATAAAATCGCAACTTTTAACTTTGGACTCTATTTTTTTTCGTTTTAGCAATTTAGCTATGTATATGCCTGGTATCTAAAACCATTTTGACTTTTGCAGCCAGCACTCGTATCTTTTAGAACAACTCGACTTCGTTTTCGCCAAACTTTCGTAAAGTAATCGTCTATTTCTCTCACAGCATCCATTGCTTCGGCGCCAGAGAGGTTTGTGACTCTGCTAATTGTGCAGACGCACTCTTATAAAGGCACCCATTTTCATAGCTGAATGGATTTTCGAAGAGGGGCGCCACTGAGCAACCCTATATCTTATACCTATAAGAGCTGTATAAGCTGGCCTATAAGAGCTGTATAAGTATACATATGAGAGCTGTATAAGCATTACTGTCCAGGCTGAATAAATTTTAGAAGAGGTAGGGCATAAACTCATATACCTATAAGAGTTGTATAAGCCAATTTATAAGAGCCACCCTTAGAAGAGTTGTATAAGTTGGACTTTAAGAGTTGTACTTCACAGATAATATTTAAGAGTGGGCTTCAAACTTTTTCGAAGTGTTTGTTGTTGTCTCGAGTGTTAGGCTTTTGGTTATGAAAGTAAAAGTAAAAGTATTTCTAGAGCTGCGGGTGTGAGTCGAAAACTTCATTGAACAGCGGCCACAAAAAATATATGTATATCCTAGAAGTTTTCGACTTAAGTGAAAGTGCCAGCAATGAGATGAATTAGAAAAACTTTATGCCGGCAGAAATATTTGAGTAATAGGAAATGAATTGACCGAGATTCCGGATTACTTAGAGTGGGTATCAGAAGTTATGGGGCATCGGAAAAACATATTTAAACAACTCATAATCCTGTTAAGATGTCTGCCAAGTCGCAAGGAAATGGAATGCCCAAATAAAGAAAAGTTTCAGCTTAAATCAGTTCGTTGCTTGAAAATTTAATTAAATTCAGATTAACTTGACTGCCACTTGTGCAAAACGTTTACAGGTCATCAACATCAAGTTAAATATTTAAAATCAAACAGTTCTCGACTCTTTGGAAATACGCATTTCAATGGGAAATAAATAAAAATTGGCGTGCACTCTTATGGTCAAATATCTCTTCCATATGATATTTTCGTCTGGTGGATTTTATTTTTCAAATTAATTAAATACCTCGGACTTCTCGAACAACACAAATCGCAATGCACTCGAATTTTGCTTTCGAAGCTGATGAATTGCAATAAAAATGCACTTCAATGAAAAACAAAAATCGCTTCTGGAAAATCCCCTCCCACGACACCGAGGAAAAAACAGCAAACAAGTTGGAAAAGAATCAACAAATATGTTTGTTTGTCTGTGCATCTGAATAATAAAAATTGTATGCGAGTGAAATGCCAGAGAAATACATCAAGGACGTGTAACTGGCTCATGTTGCTTGCGATCAGTGATGGTCTGGTCTATATGCTAAAAAAAATACAGCTAGCTAAGGTAATAGATTTTTTCGGAACCAGTTTGGGATAAAAGGTTTTTTGCAGTTTTTGATAGAATAAATGGCAGCCTGTTAAACTAAACTGACAGCTTCAAAAATGTATTTTGCATAAAAAAGGGGTATCTTTGTTATTTTGAGTAGCCGTTTATTATTACCAAAAAACGTGCTAATGGAGATATGATATGATATGATATAACAATGGCGCTACCAACTATGCTGCTTCTCAATGATAAGTGTTTTATCTTTGGAATTTGGTATAAGGTATTTAACACATTAAAACCCTGAAGTCTTCATGAATGTAGGTGGGATTATGATTATGATTATAATTATAATTCGGCGAACCACTCGCTTGATTTTTGATGTGTGAAATGAGTAGGCGGCAAGAAGGGATGTAACATATAGATATAGCCTGAATTATGTGGTGGCTCAACTAGTGCACAGGCTGGCTTTATTAATGGCTCATAATGACTTAAGTGAAATTACTGAAGCGTAACTGGCCGCGCTCCTCGCTATCTGGCCATCTCTCTCTGCCACTCTAGTACCATCTCTTTCCACCCTGGCTGGCCCATTTCAGCTGCAACCATAAACGGCGAGAATTCCCACGCGGCATTTAATATTCTGTTGCCCGAGTAAATTTTACCCCGTCCCCATGAACTCACCCCCCCGTTTTGACCCGGCTAACATGTTGCTTCTTCCTCTTGACGGTTGTTGTAGTTGTCGTTGTTGTTGCTTTTTGCTGTGCAAGTTGTTAAGGTCAGTTCATATATATTATGCTTTGCCTGGCAAAAGGTGCCATAAGTCTGCCACCATGTGTAGGGAGTATAAGTAGTTTTTTTCCCCCGGCCTTTTGTCTCTTTTCACTTTCCTTTCTGTCCGTTAGCAACTGTTGCCTACTTTCCCGCTTTTCCGCCTTTCCATTTCCTCTCTGTTCAGTTCCCTTTTTGCCTGCTAATTAAGCGAAATTTTGCGTAATAAGCTTGTCTGTAATTTGCGCCATCTTCTTGCCTTTTCTTTTCTGCCATTTTGTGTCGAGATGTGTGTGTGTGTGTGTTCGCTGCTACTTTCCTTTTGGCCAATCTACGGTTTCTGTTAACTGTCATCAAGGTGTTCATTGACTTTGTTATTATACCTCAATGAATTTCGGGGAGTAACTCTGTGCCGGGGCGAAGTTCAAGAGATAGATGGCAAGTAATTTCCCCACCGACTGCCGAGGAAAAGTTACTCAAGCTCGAATGGGTATAAGTCCATTGATTAACTGGGCTTCCAATTATGCCTATGCATGGTAAACTAATTGGATTTGATTAACATAACAAAGAAACCCATAGTGCAATTTGGACATATTGAATATTCTATAATTTAAAACTAATTAGAGCTTTTCGCCAGGAATTCTGAGAAACCTTGGATTGCACTATATGATTAACTAAGCAATTAGGTCAAGGCGTGAAACAATAATTAGATAGGCTTTTCATAAAAAATATTTTGTAATAACAAAGGCCATACAATGTTTTTCAACCTGACCAATGGCCATACATACAATATGTAAGTGATTTTCACAGCGGAAAAGTTCGTTGTTTTAATAAAAACCGACAAGGCACTTTCCTATTCTCACTAGTGACCACTGATTTTAGCTATAAGTATTAAAATTATACAACTTAATAAAAATGAAAGGCATTTGTTCTTCTTAAATAAACATAAATTGCATTATTATTACTTTTGTAGATAATTAAGTAAATAAGTATTATAAAAACTGTATCAGTAAATACCATATAGAAATATATTGTTAAACCATATCTTTCCAAATTGTAAATGAAAAATCTCAGCAAATATTTAAAGTACCTAAAATCCCACAACAATGAGTAAAATTCAATGTTTAGGGCAAGAGGGACACATTTTCCGGCTCCCTTCACAAGTCAGGAGCACCGCAGTGAACCCAAATCCGAAAGATACTCATATGCACCTCAATTCCCACCCAACAGCTCTCTGCTAATGTGCGGCTCAAACCTGTGCCAATGTTTGCCACTGATAAGTACGCATTATTTACGCTACGCCTAACTCGGTACACGCATAATTTCATCAAAAATTCACACCGTCAGACAAAGCAGCACAAAAGTATAATGAAAAAAATGTGAATCGTTGGGTGCAAAAAAATTGTAGATAATCATATTGTGAAATTTTTAACACCTGCTGCTTGTTGTGGTTTGTGTGTTGCCATTCCATTTTTTATCTGCTGCGAGTGGATATCAAGCAAAATAATAAAGGCATTATTTACACAGCCATGGCGACGGCGGCAACAAAAAGCCAAAATGTCATTACACACACACATACACACGCACACACACGGGCGGCTGGTGTTGTTCCAACACATGTAAACAAAACCATTGAATTAAACCGAAAATTAGCATCGATTTAAGTCAAGACCCGGCGTATTATCCCCACGGCTTACCTATGTGCCCCAGACCCCCTAAACTCGCCACGACTTAGCCCGCTTATCAGTTACGCCAACCCGACCAAGGAACACAAACACATGGCCCCGGCCTACAAAACACCTCGCTTTAAACAAATTTTGAGCATAATTTAAACATGTGTTGCCCCCCGCGAACTGACTGCCTACTACCACATCGCCTACTCGTATACGCTGCGTATGCTTAATCCCTTTTAATCCGTATTTCGGCAACGTGTGTGTGTGTGTGTGTGTCTACATAACCCCAACAGGAAAACGACAACAACAACATAAGGGACAAGAAGGACATCCGCCCCACCGAAAAACCAGCGGCTACAAAAACAACTACAGCGAAATGCAAATGCAAATCACGCCGGAGTCGCTGATAAGGTGGCATGGTATCTCCTAACCAGACTGTCCTCGTTTTTCCCCCTTTTTTTTTTGCGGATTTTCAAGTGGTTTCGAGGCTCGGCGGTCGCAGTTGTCAGCCCGCAGAGATCCTTGATAGATGCGAGTGTAAAGTGAAGTGTGTATCTGGGGGTCCTCAGCAACTAAAAGCTGAATGGCAATCTTTAAAAAGCAAATTGCACTGGTTGCTTCTATTTCTAAGGCAAAAGTTAAGGTGCAAGTTGGGAAGATCTTATCATAAGCAAATATTTGAGAACAACAAACTAGCTCAAAGGTAAACTTAAAGAAGGTAATGAGGTAAGTATCCTCCCTTAATAAAACAAAAGTATATTCGTGAATAACTTTTAACTGGTTTTTATAAGTTTTATAAGGTTGAAGGTTAATTATATAATTATTTTAGTTCTCCTACTTTACCAATTGAAACTTTATCATTTAACTAAATTCTCTTATTATATTCAAACAAGTTTTTATGGCTTTTGCTGCATTTGGAATTGTTTCTGTTTTACATTTTATTACATGAAATAATTTTCAATAGCTATGTATAAGTGTACAACAAATATGGAGGACACTTTAAAAGGGCACTTGTTGTAGGCAATTAATTAAAGTTGTTTCTTTATATGTATGTTTAAAGTAAATTTAAAATATTTATCATTTGAAAATTAAATAAAAAACAGTTTTTAAAGGAATTTATCACTGTAAAAGTCTTCCAAGCCAAATATCAATAGGAATATATTTAGTAAATAATTTAATAGACTGCAAGCCTCTTATTTAAATATCAAGTTTGATAAACAATAATAACAGACAGAAAAACGAAATATTTATTTAATGATAGCTACTCCAACCATACACATTTCTAGTTTGACATGCTATCTTCTGTCGAGAATCAATGGCAGAGAAAAGTAATATTCCTCCTTTCCACGTCTCAGCAATCAGCTTTTACTTTGCTTTGATGCAGTGACATCCTTGGATGGGTTCTTACTTACATTCATTTTATTCTGTTGCATTTACTTGTAAAATTTAATATATACAATATTAATTTCCATCATAAAAAAGACTTTTGTGGCAGAGAGTGAAAGATATGGATAGGTTCTGTTGCTGAATGTCATAAATGCTGCACGAACAGCACACTCGGAGATGGGGAATGGAAATAAAATAAAATGTAAGCCCGAGAGTAGTAAACCGTAAAGCTCTGGCCGGGAACAAAAGACAGGGCCGAAAGCAGTTACACAATTTATGCATGGCTAAGACCCCCCGCCCCCTCCCCCTGGCAAATTCCAAAAAAAAACCCCGAACCCCCTGGCATTTTGTTGCATTCAGCGCCATCTTAGAGAGACTCTCGCCTGCCTATTGTAAATGCAGCTTAGAATTTGTTGCAAATAAAGTGAAATGGCAACGGCTGCTACGAGATTCCACATCCACACTCACCCCACGAGAAGTCGGGAAAAAAGGCCAGAAAAGAAGGGAAAAAATTGGCAATTTAACATTTGACGTTTTCTACGAGACTTGTTCAAACAATATACTTGGGAATTCGTTTTAATGCTCTGGCGGGGATTGACGGGGTCAGTAGTGGTGGTAGGTGCGAAGGGTTACTTTCCAGCTTTTCTCCGACTTTCCTTAGCTTGTACGGCGCAGCCCGAGGACGTTGGCAACTTGCAATAATGGCTTTAAATTTTTATTAGATGACGACGCTTATGCGCCTTAGTTGCCTACAGTTGTAGCCCTCCCCCTCCCCCTTCTTGGACTTCAGGACTCCAGGAGTCCTGGTCTCCTCGACTCTTGCAGCCTGAAATGTTGAAATGTTGTTGAGAGTTTCAGGCAGTGTGTGTGGACGTGTTTGCCAGTGCATGGCAGTTGTTCACGGCGCACTGGCCACGTGTTCAGGCACACTTATGTGTATATTAGTAGCCAGCAGCAGGGAAACACCATATAGTCGACTTTCGAACTGTTCATGTATAAATATATATAACCTAATTGCCAAAAATAGGACAAATAGAAGAAGTAAAAACAGGTGCGAACCAAGTCGATAAAGAAATACGCTTGTTAACGAGAAATCCCAGAAGCTTCACAAATAATAATTAAGATTAAGAAAACAACCTAAAGGACCTGACCAAACATAGCGTATATGTTTTTAAGTCTTCGTTATCCTTCTTGTTTCTAACAAAATGTGTCGTTAAAAGACTCAAAGAAAGGTGCAATAATATTATTTATGGTACTCTAAACTTATTTACAGCTTTCAAAATAATTAATTTTTGTATGGTCTAGAAAAATAAACCTATTTTTATTATTTACCATAAATACTTACAAATTCAAGTGGCTACAAACTGCAATTTAATCGATTTAAGTAATATAATTCTGGATAAATCAGAGGGCCTAGAAACTGTTTCGATTAATTTGTATATAAAATAAGTGAGTGATAATTAAAAACCACTTTTTGTTTTCATAACATTTTTAGATACTCCATAATGAGACCTCAGTAAAACCTTAAAAATAATTTGTCTCAAGATGGTCCTTTAGTTTTTCTCACTTTCAATTTTCTTCACTTTTCAAAGCATACTTTTCTGGGGGCACATTCGGAAAATTCGCCATTTTGCCATTTGGGAAGTACAACAAAAGCGAATTAAAGTGTTTGCGAGAGTGCGCGTTTAGTTAGTTGCCCCTGAGCGTATGCTAGACTTTATTTAATGCGGCTGTTGCCTGTCGACTAATTCGCATAATTACGCGCTTATTATTTTTGCCAACTGTCGCTGTTGTATCTGTAGTTATATATCTGCATCTGGGCCCGCCAGTCTCCTATCTCCCATCTCCCTCTGCCCCGCCCTGTTGCTGTTGCTGTTGCTGTTGCCGTCTCCCTCTGCGGGAAGCGCGTAATTTTATTTAGCTTTGCGTTCAGAGATGTAATTGTATTATTTGCTTGATTTTATTATTTGCTTCGAGGCCGCAAACGGCACAGCCGCACCTAGCGGCCATAATTAACCAAATAAATAAAACTGTCGAAAAGCGTCGACTGTGGGTGGGCTTTATTCGCGATTTGGCGTTTATCTATGGGTATGTTGTAAAACTAATACGGTAGCCACGGCACACACACACACACACACAGACACACACACACACAACATTGTCACATTTTTTTAGCCGACTTATTTGCTATATGGCCCGCGGTGTTTATTTTGGGGTTTTTAATGTCCTGGCCTGCAGGGGCCAAAGCAAATTAAATGACTGTCAAATGTTGTTTTATTTCAGCTGGCTGGCTTTGTGTTTGCGGGACTGCTTATTGGCATGTTTGCGAATTCGGTTTTGCAAATTCAGTTTGCTTGTTTTGGCACTGGCATTATGAAGTTGTGAGCATAACTAATTGAAAAGTTTTTTCCCCACTTTGGTGGCAGATTTTATCTTGGTCAGTGTGAGATTGTCAGGGCTTGATTACATTATATTTTTATATTTATCTTCCTAGCGATAAGACCACTTAACGAAATCAATAACCCCATTCAAGAAGTCACTAAGATTAAATGTAAAAAATAAGTGTTATTAAATTTAAGTCTCCTTTTGTTTAGTAAATTATTATCTTATTCTGAAAAAAGCAACTTAGCAAATTTTAATAAAATAGTAAATAGATTAATTAACATTGTATAAAGTAATTTTCCAAGGTGTAATTAAGTCGAACTTGGACAAAGGCCTATAAACTATAATTTGTAAGCCAATGGTTATTGAATTCAATCTAACAACTATTGTGTGATTGACTTTCTCTCTGCCCTTTTTCGGAAATAATTAATTGGTTCGGTTGTGAAAGCCTGCTTCAAAGTAATCGGCAATCACAAAGCATCTGGGGCTTATGAAAATTAATTTAATCACTTACCAAACATTGCCGAAGTCTAACTTATTGACGGCTTAAGGCACCGGCAAAATCCCTGTAGCCAAACACAAAATGCACAGCCCAACTGGCGGATGCTGTTACAGCCGAAATCGAATTGCCTCCGACAGAGTTTTACCTGAGGGCCTCGCTCACCGCCAATAACCGCAGCAAATTACATTTATTTAAGTTCCGTCACATCAAACGTTTACGCTTCCGAAAATTCCGCAGGGGGTGGCATCGGCCCATAATATGGCCCATAACTCAGGCAGACAACCTTGAGCAACAATTGCCCATCTAATTCACTCAGCTGCTCAACTGCTCACCTGTTACCTGTTGTCTTGACTTGGCCCATATTACCCGGCTACGTCATGATTGGCATCATCGGCTGACTCGACTGTTCTGCCGGCGGCGCAGTTAATGTTGTCTGATTTCATTAGCGCTGCGCAGGTCTTACCTTTCCGCTCTTCACCTTCCGTCCAAATGGCGTATTGACACTTTGTGTCTTCGGCCTTAACACTCGGAGGTGCTGGCGGGTTCGTAAATGACCCCTGGGAATCATTTTTCCTCTGGTAAATAATTCTTTTTGAACCAATTTTATAGGATCAATAAATAACTTTTTCATAAATGTGAGTGTTGAACATGTTTTAATGAAAATGATTAAAATACTCTTACGATAAATCAATGTTTCTGCTTTTCATGTTCAATTAAATATTTGAATCTTTAACCTAGGATGTAGTAGAAAAAGATTTCATGTCAAAAAACACTATAGACTTTTCGCTAGGTTCAAAGTGTTTTTGAATTTTAAGTATTAAGATTTTAATGTAATTGAAAAGGTTAAAAAAATCATTTAAGATAATAAAACTTCAATTCCAGGACTCTGTCTTACAACTGATTTCTAGTATTAAAATTTAAATGTCTTCTGAATTAATTTGTAAATGCGCTTTAAGAAGACTAATTAAATTCTTTTATTTTTAAACATTTAAAATGTATATATGAGCCTCGTGTGTTTTTTAATTACCATATCGGTTTTTATTTATATTACTGCAATGTGTTGCTAACCATTCTGTAATTCTGTAAACTATTATAATTGGTTTTTGGGATCACTTTCGTAAAGTATACAATTAAATAATTATCATGAATTTATAACAAGCAACCGAACGGGTCCCATTGAGGGGTTAATGAAAACACGTGTAATTTATCTCTTCTCCTCTTTCGGTTTCATTTTCGCCCATCTGGTTCGCACGGCAATTAACCCTCCAAGAGCCAAATGTCCCGCCACCACCCCCTTGGCCATTTTACATGAACTTGAATGAGGTTATTATTGGTTTTGCTTCTCCTGTTGATATTGTCGTCGATGGCTGTCAATATTATTGCCCCCGATACTATAATCGCATTTGTATGTTACTCTTTATGGCCATGTATTTATTTATTTCGGAATTTTCCCACCCATTCCGCCCATCGCATCGACTGCCGCTTGTTGTGGCTAATTTGCTTTTATTATTCGCATTAAATTTTATGCTTACGTTTATGGATTTTTCTAATAAAATGTCGAGAGCAGAAATTGAGACGTTGCTCGACAGTGCGAATTAGCCGAAAGTGTTTTCATATCATTTTGTGTCGTGCATTTTAATGTCCAGTTTATAGGGAGCCAGCTGCTTCAACTTCATTGGATTTCCCGGATTCTCCAAGGCCTAAGGCAATGATTAGGAATTGTTATCATTCATGGAGCGTGTCCATGTTTTTCCATGGCCGATTGAATAAAGGGAAAACAAAGGTTAAAAGTAAATGCAAAACGATGTATTTACATGGATAAGAACAAAAGATATTGTGAAACATTACATGTAAAGTACACTTGTTGATAACCGAAAAGCACTACACGATTTTCTATCTTAAATTTATAAATCCATATTTGAATTTGGTTTTTAAATTTCTTAGCAAATCTGGTGCATTATATTATATCACTGGTTTCTTAAATACAGTTTAAAAGCTTTTTTATTACAAAATATATAAAAGCATCTTCGTATTAATTAAACTTTTAAGAGCAAGCTGCTTGGCAAACTTTTAATGGTAAGTCTCAGGGTATTTGTTCATTTAAGTTTTTACCACGCGATAAAACAAGTTGCAGCAACACTGTTTCTGAGTTACTCAAAACATTTTATGGGTTAAACATTAGACTTATAAATTAAGCCAGCTGATAGAAGCTTTCATATTTATAAAATATCTACAAAATTTCAGTGAAACTTGTAGAATTTATAACTCTGTACTTTGTTGTTCCACGCACTTCAATATTTAAGCTAAGTAAACATCGCCTCGCCCTCCTCACCTTAATTAAATCTGGGGGGAAAATTTCAATTATATGTGTGACCTATCAGTGACAACAAATAAACAAGAAGACACCAAGTGAGGCCTGCTACACAAGTCCTTCCTGCATTTGCATATGTGTCATAAAAACGGGCAACACATAACTCCCCCCGCCTCGAAATCCTGCGATACTGGTACTGTCGCACTCGCTGTCGTGTTTTCCCCATTTTTGCCCACTGGCAACGACCCCGCAGCTGGGGCGTTTGTTTTTTATGCCACACCTCGATGCAAATCATTGCCACATCTGACGCACATGTGGCACGTAACAGACAAACAGACGCACAGACAAGCTCTCGTTGTCGTGGTCGCTGCTGCTGGATTTGTCTGTTTTGTGATTGTTCTTGTCGGCGGTTCGGGCTAAAGCGGGCTCCACCGGCGCTCCAGAGCCCCATCCCCCTACCCCCCCCCTCCCCTTCCCCATCCCCTTCCCCCTTCTCCATCCCCCTTCCCCATTCCCCATTCCCCTTCCCCATCCCCATCGCATCCCGCCACCATCAGTTCTCCATACTTTGCTGTGACATTCTGTAGGCGCTATGGCGTGCGAAATTGTAAATTTTTTGTCAGAAGGGACCCCCTCCTCGAATCCTATGTCCATTACCACACCGAAAAAAATTAGAAAATGTAGGACAACAAAATTAGAGTGAAATACATCAAAGACTGGTAGCTCAAAGGACCACACAATTATTTTTTTGATACGCAAAACCAAGGGTTTTATTAAAAAGCTTTGTGAAACTCAATTCACCTTTACACTTTGTAGTGTAGACAAAATAATTTATTTCGGCCGTTCCATTGCTGACATACAAAGTTATTATTATATTTCGCCCCATCATTCCTTTAAAAATTTGGTTTGCAGTTCAAGATCAGCAATATTAAAATCAGCATAAACCATAAAAAAGTTCCAAATATATTAAATATGAATTACTAACATGATCATTAATTTTTTATATAATTGTTCTAATTCTTAAAAGACTTAACAATTAGGAAACCAAATGAATAAATCTCGGTTCTTGAAAAAACAATAAGTTTGCACTATTCAAGTTCTAATGTGACAAAAGTGTTTATAAATATTAGTTTAAAATATTGACTTCCGAAATATAAATTTCCCACTTTTTCCAGTGTAAGTCTACAGCGTTTTTTGTTGTCGTCGCTGTTCGGTGTGTATATGCATTATTAAGAATACACTCAGCTGTCAGCAAGTGAACGTCTGGTGTCCCAATCTCTGTTTGCAGTTGTGCTCCTCCAGACAGCGATGATTCCTTGGGCATCCAGTTCCACAGTCGCAACCTCAACTCAAGTCAACCCGGTGACTTTGGCCCCGTAGTCGACCTATTTGAATTTTTAACTTTGTTTGCCTGGCTTTTTTCGCGGGTGACGATGTTGCAGAGTAGGATGAAGGAATAGGGGTCCCTGATCCGAGGGTTGTCTAGTCAAGGTCGCGAACTAGGTCTCAAAACTGGCTCTTTGAAATGTCAGGGGACTTAAAGTCATTTTTCTAAATCTCTCCGCTGTCATATTCGGGATTCCCCCTTAATCGCCGTGATGTTAATGACCAGCCAAAAAATTATTGAACTTATAGCTGACAGATTTTAGCTTTTCGCCACTTTTCTCCCCCTAAATGTGCTCAAAGTTTTGCTTCATGTTTTTCCAGCTTTTTCCCCCTTGAAAACGTTGAGTTTTTCACACGGCGCTTGACCTGCGCCTGGCATTTTTCGCACAGAGGGCTTTTTGGCCCCTCACAAAAAAGCGAGGCACAAACATCATTTCATATTTCCAGGTAGAGAACCAGCTGAGTTGCCGCTTTGCTATTTGCTTTTCATTTATTAGAAAAAACGCGAGTGCAACTTCCGCACTCGGCCATTGCACACGTGTTCACAAATATTTGCGGTACGTGGCCGCACACCTTTTTGCCCAATAAACCTCGGGTTTTGTGGAAAATAATTTGATGCTATTTTCTTGTATTTTCAAACTATGTTTTTGATAATCCAAGGGCTTTGGTTAGTTACATTTCGTCAATTTTTTGATGAATGCACATGGGTGTTACTATGATTTTCTATATATAAAACACTGCGGGGCATCTAGCAATTTTCCAAAACCATTTTCATCGCCTCGCTTTGGCATTTGATAATTTCGCCATTTTCATTGCTGGACGTGGCAATTTGATTTTAGTTTTCACCATGATGCCACGTTTCGGCCTTCCATCGACGGTTTTTGGCCACGTTTGAGAGGGAAATTTAATTTCGAGGTGAAACCGTAAAATGTTTGGTTTGGGGTCGATGGGTTGAGATCGTGTTTGGTCTGAGTTGCGATGGGGTGGAGGTGGTAGGTGGTAGGTGGGAAATGTGAAATGGGGGGTCAGAGGTCGGGGGTCACTGCTTAACGTTTGCCGATACTTAAAGCTGAAGCCCGTTTTGCGGTTATTGCAAACTGTTTGGCTTTGCAGCAGCATTTTGCTGTCATTTATCGTTGCCTGCTGTGCCATTCGATGGCTAGGAAAATGCGGTGAGGAAAATCCTGTGAAAATTGTGAAGGCCAGGGAGGGGTTTCATAGTGTGTGAACTGTCATTTATTGTTGTCTACTTTCGGGGCAAATATTTGTGTGCTCGCCTGCTTTTCGACTGTCGTTTATTGGTGATTACTTTTTGCCGGTTGATTTTGCTGTTTACCATGGAGAACTTGCCCCATTGTTGGGTTAAATGCATTTTCTATTATCTCTGCAGTGTGATGGTGCACATAGGAGCACACGGATGCCATTTAAATAGTCCACACTTCATTTATACTGACCTCCATCGCAGCGTTTCTTTATTGACTCTTCAAATGCTCCCACTCGACATGGAGTTTTACCACTTTTCTGGACTACTCACTAAATTTTAAATACATTGGTCTGCCTCATTATATATTCAAAATTTCTCACAACCAAATAAATAACCAAAAACTTTTAAAGCAATGTTTTATGCCACCCCATTATTGTGTACAATAATTATGACGACCCACATTTATTAAAATTAAATGGCAGTCTCTGGAAATTTTGTGTCACCTTTTATCAGTAACCATTTTCTGACCATATTTATATTTTTAGGCCTCTTAAGTATCTTATGTTATGTAATTAAAGTATAGCTTTACATTTAAATTATCTTAATTCTGAGAATCAATTATTTTACTATCTATTTTACTATTATTTGTTCAAACTTTAAACTTTAATAAAATATACATTTATATTTAAGGTCAAATATTTTTGAATGATATCAAATATCTAATAAATAAGAAAATTGGCATTTAAGCCCTTGCATGACAAACGAAAATGTGAAAATAAATACCTCCTGACTTTTACCCACTCAATCTGACTGCATTTAAATTTCCTTGTCCTAAGCACTTAACGACAATATGTAAATGATGCGATTGTCTGATGAACATGAACGTTTCAAATTTCGATGTGCAATTTTCTTAAATTTCTGCCTCTGCTGCCGAACGTGGGCAAAACCATCAATTTATTATATAGTCTCCGTTTAAGCTGGCCAATTTAATAGTTGACCAGGGGCGCTTCGCCTGTTTTTGTTGTGCTGTCTGCTGCTTTTTGTTTTTCGGCCAGGCACTGGCTTTTGGGCGATATTGGTGCATGAATTTCTAGACCGGCTATTTATTATTGATAGCGTTACCCTTTAAGCGCACACTTTATGGTATTTTGCAGTGTTATCTGTATAGTCCAAGCACCTGGATGGAGGAGCTTGCAAAATTCAATTGCATATTGCTGAGGCGCTCAGCGCTCAAGCGCACAAAAGCCGACGGGGGATAGTAAAATATCGGGGATCGGGCAATGTGGATTGGGGATTGCGAGGTTGGGGGTTACGGATGGGTATGGGTTGTAACTTTTCGACCGGCTGCAAGCCCACTGCACCGTCATGCAAAGCGGCAGAAAAATAGTCTGGCAAACTTGCCAGTCAGAAGGAATCGCAAGGAATCGCAGATAGACAGCTAGTCAGCTAGTCAGACGCAGAATCCAGCAGAATCTGCTGTTTTTATTTTCTCCTTTTTATCCTTTTTTTTTTGCACTCGCCCTGCCTTTAAGATTTTTAACCACCCGCACACTCGCACTTACGACGCAAACTTGTCGAAAATATATACGAAAATTGTTTAACAAGTTGAAGGCTGACTTGCCAACTTTTTCACCTGCTCAGCTCAGCTTTTTGGGTGCAATAAAAAAACATCCTAAAAAGTGTGGGGGGGTCGACGAAAGTTTGCAATGATCCATAAGTTTGCCGTTGCGCTTACAGCTGAGGAACATTTTCCGGGCAACTTCAGTTTCGGCTTTTAATTAAATAATTTCTGCCAACAATGCCGGACAGCTGGCTGCATTTATTGTGCGACTACCAACTCATTCCTCCATCTTTCCGATGTGCAATTATTTCGGCTTGCAAAATATTTAACTGCATTTCCTATTGATTTTTGTGCTTTGTAATCAAGTTGCCTGCGAGGCAAGCAGGAAATTGCCGATCTCCTGCAATTGTTGTGCCCTACCTAGGCGAGAGTTCCCTGAAAGACACACTCCGGGGCCAAAAGCAGGAAGTTGTCTTCCCCGGCTCCAACCTAGTTCCAATCCCAATTCCAAGCCCGATCCCCCTGCACAAACACATGCCTCTCTGTCAATAGAAAGAAATGGGGGGAGGGAGGTGAAAGTTGGTCGGTCCATCGTTTATAGCAATTTCATTTGACTTCTCGCTTGTGTTTGCCGACGGTCAATAAATGAGCGCAATATTTGGACTTTGATTCCTGCGGCTAAACTGACGACTGTGAGACAGTTGCAACTTGCAGGTGGCCGGTTGTCAGTTTAGAGCTCAACAATGGACTTTCTGATGCACATACATACATTTACCGGCAAAAGTTTGTCTCTCACACTGAAAAAGTTATCCTAATCCTTTTTTGTGGCAGTAATAGTTGGTCTTTGAATATATTAAAGCTATTATTTAGCTAAATCATTGGGTTCCTCAATTATCTATTCATTAGGAAACAATGCTAAGCCACAATCTTTATGTCCATATAAACACTTAAAAAGAAAAATTGGTAAGTAACAAAAATACCAAAAATTATAGTTGCAATTTTAACAAAGTTTTTATAATTTTGTTGAAATGTTTATAATTTCCTATTAATTGACATCGTTGGGGCTCTTAAATGTTTATGTTATTTACATAACTTTACTGATTTTAAGAATTCGCATTTGTTAATTATACAAACGTTGTATTTATAGCTCATATCGATATCTCTTGGGCTAAAGAATTTGCGCTTAATTATAAAGAAGAGATGAATGCCACTATGGTAATTAGACAGATAGATAACTAGCATAGTTAATAAACTAACTATTACGTACACAAACGACGAAATTGACTAATGCTGGATTTAATTGACAAGGGACCTGCTCAAGTTGTTGAAAATTTAAATTCCAAGCCAGAGACTTGAATGAAATATTAATAAATGCCTAATAGCTGGCAATGGATTTTCGGTCTACTAAAGCTCAGGCCATTTGATAAAGCCCATAAACATTAGACCCAAGTAGCCAGCAGTGTGTCGTGATCAATGTTTTTGCCATAGTTTTTAGATGAAAAATGGCATTTGCTTGATGCTTAGCTTAAGTGACAGGCCAAGTGTCGGGCGGAGGTGCTTGGAAAATGCCTGGAAAAGCCACTTGTCCGAACTTACTTAACACATGGCGACACAACTCAACACAGACACAAATGTACATGTGCACACACAAATACTGTGACACAAATGAAGGTGTGTGGCTGCGCAAAGTATGCAGCACTTTTGTGGGAAAACGTGGTCGCCAAGATGTTGAAAAATAGTACAGAAAAAGAACTGTTGAGTGGGGGAGGAGGGAGGGGGAGGGTGGTTAATTCGCAGCACACAACAATGCAGCGACAACAACAGCAACAACAACTGTGGCAATTGTAGCGCCAGCTTTTCAATTGTATTATGACAGCAGCTGCACCTGCAAGTATGCAGTGATTGTGATTCTTTTTCTTTTTTTTTTTTTTGCTAGTTCACTCGCCTGCGAAACCCCTCGAAAAACTGTAAACAAAGAGCAGGACAATAGTCGAGGGGGTGGTGGGTGGTTATGGTGGGGGGTCCTGGGGTGGAAATGCCCTGCCATGGCATGTGTTCATTGTCCAAGAGCAGTTCATGCTTGGCTACGCATCCCTGTGTACGAGTGCAAGTGTGTAGGGACAGGTCGGGCCAGTTGGCATATCAACTGGTCGGACATGGTGTAAACACGTTTAATGTTGTTGCCGTTGCCGTTGCCGTTGCCGCTGGCATTGCATGGCTGCAGTTGCTCCTCCTGGCCATGGAGCTCCTCCTCTGGCGCCGTCTCCTTTGCCACGTTTAATTTAATCTACTGGCCAAAGCTACAGCCGCTACCTTGACATGGTCTGCACTTCAATCTGCATGTACCGAGTACAGTGGTGACTGGCAAACCCAAACCACATCCTGCCCACAGGCAAAATTCCAATTGTGGTTACTTTGTGTAAAGGCAGTCCAAATATTTCATCATTTCAAAAGGTTTCTTACATTATAGATGGGCTTCACTTACTGTAGTCACTGTTTTCTACCTACAGAACCAATGTATTATTTAATTTATCATTTATAAACATAACAATTCAAATGAACTCCCACCAAATAATCTTACAGGTGCAAAAATAAAACGTAAAAGTTTGTCATCTAAAACTCTTCTAAAAGCCATTTTCCAGAAAGTTAAAAACTAAGCGTTATAAATATTATAAGACTCTTAAATATTATTAAAACGTTGTTGAATTTTGTAATGTAAATGTAAATAGGAATTCAAAATATCAAAATTTGAAATTTTGAGTTCTGAAATTTTGTTTTGATAGAGACAATGGGGTTTTATAAAATCCACTTTAGAGAGTATTGACTGTAGTTTGTGTGCTGGCTGCTCGAGTGCACCGCAGGTCCATTTAACTTAGCTTTGGCAGTGGCAGTAGTTCTGGCCCAGCTAGCTAGTTGCCTCCTTGGCTGGCCGACACGAGTCGACTCGACACGACTCTACTCTACTCGGTGCATCACTCAAACGCCGGGGAACCCCCGAAAACCCCCAAACGAGGCGACAGGAATGCGTGCATGGCAGTGGTAGTGCAAGTATGAGTGTGGGCGGCGTAATTTGCATGGTCAGCTTGCAGTTTTGGGACACACACACACACAGAGTGGCAAGTTGTGCCTCGTCCCTGGCTTAATTGCATGCAGGAATAGCAACTACAGGAGAAACTGCCCTACAGGAGCAGAAGCCTCATCAGCATCGGCAACTTCATCCAATTGAACCCCCCTGCCCTCTCCCCCCCAATCCATACAATTTCCTGGTGTAAGCGATGCGTCCCTTTAAAGTTTCCATTTTTAAGTCCCAGGAATAACAGAAAAAGGGAGAAAATGGGGCACAGGATGAAAAATATCAAGAATATGCCAACGATACTCACCTTCGTTTTGGCAGGTGATTATGCCGCACGTGGTCCGACACATGGACCGTGCTCGTTATACGGAACATTACAAAAAATTATAATATACCAGTGTCGGGACACGCAAAAAATTAAAGGTCCACCCACATTTACACTTTTTTTTCCACCCACTAGACAGACATCAGAGTTGGAGTCAAAATCAGACAATGTGCCGTGCATATGGCTCCGCATCGGTCGAAAAAAGAGCCAAGTTTACAAATGGCACAGCCCCTGGCTGCATAAACGATGGCATTTTTCTGATTCTCCAATTTTTTAGTTGCCATGCGAATCATTTGCAAGCGATTTAATTTCAATTGCATGGGCGTTAATCAAAGGCAACAAAAGCCAGCTCAGCACAAAAAAAAAAACGATGAAGGCGCTTTTCAGTCATTTGGTAATCTAAAAGAAACAAAAGACATAATATTAATAACAGCAAAGAGCGAAGAGAACATTTTCCAATAAAATCACTGGTACTTTCTTTTCAATAGTTGTTGTCAGTAGGTTTGATGAAAAACTGCCAAGCGGGTATCTTTAAAGTACTTTGCAAATTATTTACTTCGAACTTTATAAAATGTGCTTTATGATACAGGCCAACTTACGGAGTACTATCACCTTATTTCAGAGTTTTCAGTTTTTCAGAGAAATTTTTAATTTTTCTCAAATTTAATGAAAGATCTGAAACCCTTTAGGAATTTATATAAGTTGTATTATTTCTGATTTTAAACAATAAAATTCCAATCAAAATTAAATCCAAAGAGTTTAATAAAAGGACATTTTTGACGTTCTGAGTTCTTTATTAAATCAAAGCATTTTAATGGGCTTTCAATCTAATTTTAGTTGGATCTTATTTTATTATATCCTACAAAGTTTGTTTGGAATTTGAAACTTTGCGCGCATATTATCTTTTGATGTAGTGGATACGTAGTATTTTTATGTGCACTTTTATACTAACCAGATATAATCGGTATCTTTTCACTAACGCCACCTGGCCTCACTAGCAAACATTAGGCAAAACAAACTGGCGATTTTTTAACACTTTTTTCTATCTTGGCGCGATTTCGCTGAGAAGAAATGAATGGAACACGTAAAATAAAGTCCCTAAAGACCATTCGCTTGGGCGACGTATTGTACGACGAGCAGAAACGTCTTTTAACACTGTGCCGTAGTTGCGAACGCCACTTTATGACGTTCCAATCGTTCCAAAACCACTTAACCGACTGCTCGGGCCTTAAACATATAGTAACGCCGGTTGATCCACTCACCTACGATGAAACCAAGCGGGAAACGAGACTGGTTAATGGCAGGCAGGAGGTAAGGATTCATAAAAACAACTAGGTAGAACATGGGCCATGTTATAACTAGGTTTTCCTTTGAAACTTCTTGAGAATCCTGATATTAACGAACGCTTTTTACAGCTCTACATCTATGACATTGAGGCTGTGAAGAGTTCTATCAGTGCCAACAGCGTCATCGACTGGGAAGCGGAACTGGAGGATCCGCGCTGGTACACCGACCCCAAGCCCGCTGTACAAACCCTGCCCAAAACTAAGTCCAAGGAGAATGTGGTAAAGGAGTATCTAGTTCAGTTGACCGAGGAGCCGCCGGAAATGGAGGTGGTGCCCACCAAACGTCAGCGTAGCCTTAGCGATCTCCGCCGACCCATTCTGACTGCCCAGCAGCAGCGAAGGTCACGTATCAGCCTTCCTTCGCCGCATCCACCAACGGCAAAAACGAAAAAAGACACCATCCTGGTGCCCAATGTTCTGGAGGACCTAAAGCGTCTGCAGGAGTCGCCCGAAAAGAAGAGTATAGCTCCTAAAGTGTCGGAATCTCCAAATGAAACGCGTTCAAGGGCTGCCAGGACATCACAATTACCTGCTCCGAGGACATCACACTTATCTGCTGCAAAGACTTCACAATTACCTGCTCCGAGGACATCCCAGTTAGCTCCTCCAGTGGCATCTGAAAAACCTCCTCCTAACACATCTCAAAAACCTGCTCCTCCCAATGCAGTTCTCAATGAATCTCCACCCTTGGAAAGCCCACCCATCGATGGCACCCAAAAAATCCTCAACAAATTGAGAGCCTGCGGTGTGGACGTGAAACGGGGAAATACCCTACTGAATGTAAATCCCTCAAGTGAACAAAATCCAACCAAAAACCAAGAGACCCTGGACATAATGCGAAAGCTGCAGTCAAAAGGTATTAGATGCACCAAAGTCAAAAAACCATAGGGCTGATAGTTGTAATTGCTTAGCTTAGGAAATGTTTTTACAATAAAACATGCCTCTGGAGGCAATGTATTAGCAATTTAATGTTATTTAATGTTTCTAATGAAGTTTACAAAGGGCAAGGATTATTTTGTGTTGGAAATTTTTCCGGGTTTTAGAATTTGTTTGTCAAGTTTTTTATCAACTCGTTCATTTTTAAATATTTATGTGCCATTTTAGGTGTGACCGTTTACTTGGGATATCGACTATCGAATATATTTATCGAATAACTTTTAGAGATGCTCCTTTAGCTATTTTACCGCTATGCCACTATTATGTTATATTTTGTATTAATTTATGTACAATAAACAAGCGCTACACAGCCAAAAAAATTATTATCGCGAATAAATATATTCTAGCCTAAGAAATTATTGATAAGAACATGCTGTTTCGGATATTTTTCTAGATTTACAAATTTCTGTCTCATTTTAAATGCTTATCTGGCTATTTCCCTCCCTAAACAGTTGGCAACACTGTGGGAGAAGAAGAAGCAGCTTGTTGATTTTCGGTGCCGCACGCGTTTCAGTCGAAAGTAATTGGAAATATTTGTGCTCGCGCCCGGTGCTATATATTTTGTAGTTATTAAAACACTAGTCAAACTAAATCCAAAATTCGCGTGTGCCCACTCACCAGCAGAGGCAGTACCAATTTGAAGGTAGGTCAGCTGATTGCGATTGTAGACAAAAACGGGCTTACATAATTTGGGGACAGAATATTTTGTTTTGCCCCAATAGATTTGGCTTCAAATGCAGCGAAAATGACATCATGCCAGATTTTTAGAACATCTGACATTATAGTTTTGTGTTTTTAATAATCATAGCACTGTTTCGGCTGCAGTTGCATCATTGAAAACGCACTCTAAGGTTTCGGTGACTAAATTTAAAAAGTGCCCCACATACCAACCCAAAACATCCAAAGTTATACCTTAAAAACGCTTGCTAGCTTCATTATTCAAGTTGTTAATTTATTTTGAACCAAATGGCAGAAGTACCTGACCAAATGTTGCTAAGTTGATGATAAGTTTAATCCAAGACTTCATAAAAATAACAAACAAACCAGTACAAGTAAAATCACGTCGAATCGAATTAGAATGCCATTTTTATTATTATTTCAAGTTTTAATATTATTCATCATGTTGCAAATACTTCTATTCCCTTACTCTAGGGCACCGATCATAACTTTGAATCATTATTTTGCAATCCACTACATGTTTCTTTGAGAGTTTCACACTTAATTATCTAATTGAATTCGTTACATTTCGACACTTTTATTTTATTTAAAGTTCCATTTGTGGTATTTATAGGCTAAACTATTTAGTGCATGTGCCCATTTGATTTAAATTAGTGAGTCTGCTTGGTTTTTTAGTTTAAGGTTTAAACATTAACTTAAAACTGCTTATTGTTTGCATATCAATCAATTCTTTTCATTTTGCTCTCTCGAATCACAAAACATTTACATAGTTAAAGTATTAACAGTGAGAAACAAATCCGGAGACAATAGATTAGAATGTATTCAACATTTATACGAAAATAGATGGTGTATATAGTATGTAGGTGTAGACTTATTGAGAGTGGTGCACTTTTAAATGCGGCGTTTAACGTTTTACAATCCATTTCATTTAATATAAACAAATCTGATATGGGGCTGGCTGGAAAAAACTCCACTGCCCCCGTGGTGCTCACTATTCCAGGGAGCGCCTGCGCAACTGCTTGCGCACTCCTCCGAAGGCAGCACTGCTGCGATCCAGGAGTTCGTTGGATAACCTGGCCAACAGGGGCAACTCCCGCATGGATACATTCACTGAGGGCAAGGGCGCCAGCTGCTGTTGCAGCTTCTTGATGGGCGTGGGCGGTGCAAGGTGATTTATCTGGTGGTGGGGTGTGACTGGCAAGCTAGCGGTGGTGGCGCATGTGGTGACCTTCACCTCGACCACATCGCAGTGACGTTTCAGGGCCTCGGCACCCAGAGAATCGGGTCGCTGTTCGGTGGACTTCAAGCGGTTTGCTTGCTGCCTCTTGGCCGTTTCCTTAAGCATCATCAAGTGGTCCAGTTTATCCACTGTGTCCTTGAGTTCATGCTCCCATACGTCGTTCTGTTGCTGACCATCTCCCCCCTCAATGGGACGCACTGCCAGGATCTTGACTTTCTGTCGTAGGGCCTCCAAGTCCCGTTCATCCACCACACCTCTCAGTTCGCCCGCTCCCGTCTCATCGTAGTCGCAGGCGTCCTCCTCATCTTCAGTTTCGGCAGCTGCATGGGGAGTTTTCACACCCAAGGACATCTGACTGCCTGCTATGGAGGGATAGTCGCACTTCTCCAGCTCCAGCTGGAAGTCCGGCAGCGATGGCAGGGCACTGGAAGTCGGCGAGTTCAACTCCGCTCCCACACCCGGCTCCCGGGGTCCTGGCGGAGTGGGAAAATCGCCCCTCTGCCTGTGTATATCCTCGCTGATCCTCTCCAGATTACGCAAGGCCGTGGAGTAGGTGCTCTTGGCACCCGCCACATGCTGCTGCAGCTCCTGGATGCGATTCTTCTGCGTCTGCAGCTGATCTTGGCACACCTGCTTCTCCTCGAAGTACGGCCGCGACTTGTTGATGCTCCGCCGAAAGCGATCCTCCAGCTGCTGAAGTTTTTGCTCGGCTGTGTGGAAGAGCCGTGTGCGTCTCTGGTGCTCAGCATGACAGTCGGCTTTCTGGGTCTCCGCATCCATTACTTTTTGTGTGGCATGGTTGAGCATCTCCTGCCAGGCATTGTCGAACTGCCATTCGTGTGAGTTGGACATAAAACGCTGCTCGGCAAGGGCCACCGTTTCTTTGGCCGCGGCATGGATTTCTAAAAGGATTGAGTTTACTTAGTGTTTTGTTTACTATTTATTTATTAAATACCAACCATTAGCTCGTTGGAACTTTACTGCCGCCTGCTGGCATTCGATTTGTGCCTCGCGTGCCTTATCCAAAGCCTCGTAATAAGGTCGAGCCTTCTCTATGCAGTTGCCCAATTTCTTGGAGGATAACTTCAGGCGGCGCGTTGACTCATTCAGCAGGATGCGAAACGTGACATTGGCCTCCTTTTGAAACCATAAAAAAAGAGTGTTTAGTATTACAATTTCTACTCCAAAATATGGAATGACTTTTGACTTACCTCTAGTTCAATTTCTAGTTTATTAATCTCATCGGTAGCACTATTGAGATTCTCCAGTTCAATCTGCAAACCAAATATATTTTATAATTAGTATTTTTTGTTATTATATGAGTAAATCTATAATAAGTTTCCTTTTTTTAGTATTTGCTTAACGCCTGCCCACCGAAATCAGCAAGATGCCTCAGTCGGGTCGCGACGGGCCCGCGTCCAAGGACTCTAAATACGACCTGAGCAAGATCTCAACTCGCGTGGATCGCGTCAATGTCAGCGGTTTGCTGCGCACCCACAACGACTATGTGATGAGGGCGGCGGATGGACTATTTAAGACTAACAACTTCCAGGATCTCATGCTGGAGGCCATGTCCACCAAGTCGTATCTGCACGAGCTGGGCATCTTCAAGGATGTGAGCGTGCACATTGACATTAGCCGTGGTGCGGATGCCACACCACAGGGTTACGAGGTGACCTTTAAGGGCAACGAAATGTCACGCATGATAGGATCTGCGGGCACGGAAATTGGTCAGAACGAGGGCTCCTTGCGAACGGAGCTGACTATTCCCAATATTCTGGGCCGTGGCGAGAGCATCTCACTTCAGGGCAGCTATAGCAGCACCAGGGCCAATGATCTACAATTGAAGTTCTGGAAACCCTTTTTTCACACACGCTTCAGGGAGAATCGACCTGAGTAAGAATCTCTTGTGTACTCCTCTCGGCCGCATCTTTACTTATAATATTATCTACTTTCTACAGATTATCTTTCAGCATTTTTAGACAAACGGATAGATTTGACATTAGCTCATTTCAATCGACTAACATAGGGTATACGGTGGACTTCTCGGCACATACCATGGTTGGAGTGGATGTAAGTCAACCACATTAGCAGGAAATCCGTTTTTTTATTACATTTTTTCTTCCTTTTTAGTTGACTCACTCGTTGCAGTATGAGAACTCGATTAGAGATGTGGGACTACTCAATAAATCAGTGCCCTTCGCCATACGCGACCATTGTGGACCGAAATTGGCCTCTTTGCTGCGCTACTCCGTTTTGTTTGACAATCGGGATGCCACCGTATTCCCCACCCGCGGTGTGCTCCTAAAATCAGTTAACGAATACTGCGGTTTGGGCGGCAACATCGCCTACACCAGCAGCACTGCCCACGGAGAATTAAATGTGCCGCTGTTTGCCGGTTTGGTGGCACAGTTTTGCGGTCGCGTTGGTGTCGTTAAAGAGACCAAAAACACCACACAGCTGCCAATTAACTCGCTGTTCTACTGCGGTGGTCCCCTGACCCTCAGAGGATTTAAATTTGGAGGAGCTGGTCCCGTGATTGAGGGCACACCCATTGGAGCACAGACTTTCTGGTGCACAGGTGCCCATCTGTGGGCACCGCTTCCCTTCGCCGGAGTCTTCAAGAACCTGGCCAGCCACTTTAGAATGCATTTCTTCTACAACATTGGCAACAGCAATAATTTCAGCACAGGTTTGTTAATTCTATTTCCTTTCTTATAACTTGGATTTAATAATAACTTTCCTAATAGAAAATATGCGAAGTGCCTTTGGTATGGGACTGGCGGTAAAGCTAGCCGAAAGAGCCCGGATTGAACTTAACTATTGTGTGCCAGTGCGACGTCAGACCTCGGATAAGGTCCTAAATGGTTTCCAGTTTGGCATTGGCTATGAGTTCGTCTAGATGCCTGTTTCCCCGCATCCTGTGACTAGAGTTAGTCCAAGCAAAAGCCATGAGAGTCACAACAGCCCAGTAACAAACAAAATCTAACCCACAACATATGGCTGCCTTGTCCTTAGTTTCGAGCGTTTAGATATTCTGTTTCGTATTCTTTGTCAATGCATTTTATTTTCCTCTGAAAATGTATTCGTAGTCCAGCGATCATTTAAGTAGTTCCTAAGCCTTGTAAATACTTAAAACGAAAGGTTAAACAAATATACAAAAATGTTAAAAAAAAAACAAATATTTGAATGAGGATTCTTGATATCTAAATGCCAACGCAGAATATTTTTAATGACGCATTTACCAAGAGGGGAAGATAGCTGAACTTAAAACATGAAATTGCATTTATAGCAGACAGCTTTAAAGTTACGATAACACAATTTTAAAAAGCCACACCCTTGCTGGATTTTGAGTATTATAAAATATTTATCTCATTCGAGTCGTAGGTCTAAATTCGTTTTGGATCTGTGACTCAAACTTCCAACAAACAGTGGATAAAGTATTTTAAACAAAAAGACTAACAAAAAAGGGACCTCTAAATCAGCAAATGAAATTTTTTTGTTTATGAAAAACATTTATAATTTATGACTCTATAAATGCTATAAAGAGCTTTAACATTTATGAATTTACTTATCCAAAGGCTATAAATTATAAAGATTAAATTTTGAATTACTCAAACTTTTAATAGATAAAATGTGTTTCAAAATCGAAAGTGCAGTTAGTCATGTTTATCTTGAGTTGATTTATGTTCTTTTTATTAGCTACATATTTTAACACAAGTTGAAATTTATGGGCATATTAATATAGCAGCGCCAAATAATATTTGAAGTAATTAAAAAGTTGAACATTAGTGGTATTTGTAAATGTCAGGTTTCTCGTTTGTAGATTTATCATTTACATGAAGACAGCCGGCGGGCTGGTGTTCATGGATCGGTGAACTGCATGCGGTTACAGTTTTTTGTTTGGACTTTTAAGGCTTTTTTGTTTTTGGAATTTCGGTTCGGGACCCACACCAGATTGTGGTCGAAAAACTGGTTTTAATTATAATTTTTTTGTTCGTTTTGTATGCCCCTTTTTTTACGGCAGCTTTTATTAAGGCTGTCCCAGTTTGATTTTTATCGTGTCCGTTGAACATTTCTCCACATCCCGGACATGCATAAAACTAAAGATGATGGCGGGGGTTTTGGTAAGGGCATGCTCGAGTTGCCGCTGTAATCGAGATTGATTTAAGAGCCAAGACCAACCGAGCCAAGTGCGAGCGAACCTCTAAAATACCGAAACTGGTTTTTTCGTGTAAACAAACGAAACCAGTTTGGGCATCCGGCGCAGATGAACATTTCAACACTTGAACTATCCAGGAATTCTGCAGCCCAAGGAACTAGTTTGGTGCATTTCGCTGCGTTTGCCTAACGAACCTATTGGCTAATGAAAAGTTCACTTGTTTCGCCCTTCACTTTTTAACAGTTTGCCATGCAATTGAATAAGTTGGATAAAAAAACTCAGGCAAAGGTAAGTAAAACTTGGGGCCCTAGACCTCATCACTAAAGCGCATATAGCGTATATACCCTTCTTCGCCAATGACGCACAATCAAATGAGTAAATACCATAAAAACATTTTATTACAATGCGATTCAATTGTAAATACTGGAAAAAAGGTTAACATATTTACCCGTCAAGGCAGCTGTGTGTGGCTGGCAGAAAAATATTTGATTATCATCAAATAAATAAAAAAGTATTGTGCATAAATTAAATGTTGAAATGACGACGCAAATTGAATAAATATTTTCACAACTTCACGTACAAACATACAAAATGCAATTGGGATAAGAAGATTGTGTAAATACGGGGAATATTTTTAAAGAACTTAATTGAAATATTCTGGGAAAATTTGAAATGAAAAGGGCTTTGTTTGCTGAAAAGTAAATAAAATCTAACAAACATAATTTCATCAGTAAGACTCCCCTTCAATTATTGATTTTAAACGTTAAATTTAAAGCTATCCACAGGGTCAAAACCAAATGGAACGAGGTCTGGTCTGAAACGTTACCAAATCACGCGATATGCGGACGCTTTGGCGTGGATTTTATTTTGCATTCGTCAGACTCGCGTTGTTAAAGGGCAGCTAAAGCTCAACTTGAGTCACAGTCTATGAATAAAGCCAATCAAATGCTAAAGGTTATAGCCAGGAGCGTCCCTTGGCTAGAGGAATACCAAGAAAAAGATGACGTGAGAGCGGCTCGTTAGGATCCAAAGCAATTCGTCAGACACGAGGGCGCCTCCTACACCTACTCCTAGACGGATAAAATCGAGGATGACGACTGTTTGGCTAGTAACACGTCAGTCTCAGGTGATGTTCTCAAACAGACATGGATACATTGCTATAATTAAATTAGTGTAATATATCGAGGTTTTAAGTTTCGATCTGTTATAAATTTTTAACAGCAAAGCCGTGGATTACAAATTCAACTGCCTATTAAGACATTTATTTTAAAATAGTATGCATGACTACAACATTTTCCTAGCGCAACCTTTTCCACCCCTTAAATGGCAACACCCTACCTCATTATTAGATATCATATGATTAGTTTATTAGCTTATCCCAACCACTCACCATGTTCTGCTCCCTACTCCTAGCACCCCTTTGTTCCCGCCACTCCCTCCCGGTCGATTTTTTCAGAGTTCCGCAATGACGCCAGCTGGCCTTTGTGCCGGTGGCGTGATGCCTCCGCCGACTACGTTGACCTGACCTACATCTGCTGGTGACAGCTTTCTCCCCTGCCTCCAAGAAAACCACCCCTCTTTTCTGGGCAGACTTTGGCAAAATGGCAAAGAAGAAACTGTAATGGAAACCAACATGAAATTTACATCGATTTGCCTTGCGCAACAAAAAAGGAAGTCTCAGGCACTCGTAGGACATTCAACTCAGGCGGAAATGTACGTCATAGGACGAATATAATGCGACGATTGTATGGAAAAACCCCTTAACTTACGGCAAAAATAAAACAAAAGTGGCACTGTTGAGAAAGTCTTTGGTGGTAGGCCAAAAAATAGTTATATAAAGGAAAATCACAACGGCGATGCGTGAGTGAATGTCGGCGACCCGAAAATCCAGTCAACGTAGCTTGACAATTGCAATTGACCGCATAAAGTTTTTTATTTTTAATTAGAGTTATGTCAACTTGGAAAAAAAGTAAACCAAAAAGCGAGCCAAAAAAAGAACGGACAAATAAGTATAGTTTTGTAGAATTCGTGTGGCTGACCCACTTTGAACAAATTATTTTCAATTGCTATGCTAAGTTATATTCTCAGCTTTCTCTTTATGATATGACCAAGCAATTTAGAATCAAAGGTCAACTAAACTCAATTTAGCTTCAAACAAGCTTTATGAAGCTCTTGAAATGGTCCGTATATTTGTACAATTGATACAAGTTCATGACTGATAAGATTGCCTCTAAAAATGCTATCTCGACTGATTTGATAAAGCAGGAAATGACTGCCTAGTTCAACTGCATAAGCCCCAATCATTGAATGTCATTAACAATTCCGACGAGCGAACAAAGCCAAGCCAAACTTAATTCATTAAGGCTGAAAAATGAGTGCGGTAACCGCTCGACGAAAGTCGCAACTGTGTTATGCATCATTGACTATAATATAATGATAATGATGATGATGGTGGTGGTTGAGGAACCCCTGGGGGATTGCACCCGTCGAAAGGTTACAAAACGTTCGGTTAACTGAGAAAACAAACCTTCTGATAGAGGTAGTTTATTTATGCAAGTGCAAATCCAAGCTGCTTTTAATATTTTTTATTTTGTTCCATTCACAAACTGGAATGCTATTCAATAAACTTCCGACAATTGTTTTGCTTTGTTCACTATAAATAAATGGGAATATGGGATTTGCGATGAGAAGCGCTTCTGACATTCAATAATTGTGGGTAGCGTGGCCGAGCGGTCTAAGGCGCTGGTTTAAGGCACCAGTCTCCTCGGAGGCGTGGGTTCGAATCCCACCGCTGCCACAATTGAAAATTTTTTTTTCCCCACAGTAAAAGCGAATTTTTAACAGCATTCCGACTTTAAATAAAAACTAAAAAATTGAAGAACTTCTTGAGAAAATCTTATTGGTTAAAAGTAAATGCTTTATATATGAGGAGTCGTAGAAATGAACTTGCAAGTTAAGCACAATTCATAATATTAGATAAGCTTACAAAATATCATATAGACTTTAGGGGGACTCCTGAGATATGAATATAATATAAACGTTGACTCATTTATCGAACATGATTTTCTGATTCATAGACGCCTCACTTGAGTTCTCTAATTCGCGACACCAGAACTCTCACCTTGGTTACGTAATTGAGCACCAGGTAGCCAAATGTCATTAGTCATTTTTAATTTTTATCAATTTGACTTGCGCCCAAAGTTTCCCTTGCTAATCTAATTATCATTATCAAATGGGGCAAGGCGAAAAATTATTTTTAAATTGTTGCTAAACTTTTTCCACTAATTTCTGGCAATCAAAAGAAAAGGCCCCTTTGTTTATGTATTAAAGCAATTATCGTCTAATCGATAAGTAACGCTTAATTATGCATTCGTTTGGCTTTAGAAAGTTGCGGCGAAGAAAAATAATCTCAAAGCACGCAAATACCTCTATTCTTCAGCTAAGTGACGCGTGTGGGATTGTGTATAAAAATAAAGTAAACAAATAATTTAGTGGAAGCAAAAAAACATCTGTATAGACACACGATTTAAGTCAAATAGACTTTGCGCTATCATCGCCGCACTATCAATTCTTTTTCTATTGTTGTCGTCATTAACTCAAAAAATCTTTGAAGATAACAAAATTTGCACGCGCAAAAAAAAAAAAAGGAAAACAATACTCATTGATAAATCATTGGCAAATTGAAGGCAAGAAAAACAACAACAACGACTTTGTCTAAAGAGGAAGTCGAGCATAAAAAACATTGAGAAAGAAGGCAAAAATAGCAAAAGCAAAATATTTAGCGTTTTTGGTAATATAGCATGTATTTGTTGCCTTTCTGAGAATATACAAACTGGTTTCACTACAATTTAGCATAGCAAACTTTGTTTATAGAGGCACTCTAATGATTGTTTATTGTAAACGAGCGGTTTCTATCACTCATTTCAAGTGTACCCTCCTATATATTTTCCCATACATATACTTTTGGACATTATCGACGGCTTCAATCTAGTCACATGCCGTCTTGTGTGGTTGGGTATCTAATGTTGTTAATGACTTTGCGCCGCGTGTGACGTCTCCCACTAGGATTTGAATTTAAAAATAGATAATATTATTGGAGGTCTACAGCAAGATTTTCTTTTGTCTCCCAAGGGGGATTCACAATGGGAATATTTGTTCAGTTTATCCCTTGGCTAAGGTTTTTTTAACGGCTATAACGCAATACTAAGTTTATAGAATGACTCTGTAAAATTTTATTGGAAACTATTGAATGAAGATTTATAACGAAATAAACATTCAGTTTTCTGACACGTAATGTGATTTTCAAACTTAGAACAGTAATAATAGTTAAGTATTTAAATTTTATCAAGAGGAAATGTTTTTTTAATAAAGATTCATACTTTTTCCATTTAAGTCCATTAAGCAAGTGTGCGATTATTTTGCGTAGTTGAATGAGCAGCATATAAATCTTGATTTATGCAAACTGCGACTCAAGACACATTGTATTGTCTGCCTTACACAATAAAAATAAAATCAACATAAAAACAAGAAAGGAAAGCTAACTTCGGGCGGAGCCGAAGTTGATATACCCTTGCAGAATACTCTGTAAATTATATTCTCCAAAATTATTCATATGATGCATTCTTAATACTCATAAAAAATCCCAACTTCCTAACTTTAAAAACACCAAAGTTATGACATTTCCAATCGTTCAGTTATATGTCAGCTATAGGATATAATCGGCCGATCCTTATGAAATTTGGTAGGTCGGATTGGCTGGCCAAATATAACACCCATAGAAAATGCCGACTTCCTAACTTTACAAACACCAAAGTTATGGCATTTCCGATCAATCAGTTATATGGCAGCTATAGGATATAGTCGGCCGATCCTTATGAAATTCGGCATGTCGGATTGATTAGCCAAATATAAAACCCATAGAAAATCCCAACTTCCTAACTTTACAAACACCAAAGTTATGGCATTTCCGATCGTTCAGTTATATGGCAGCTATAGGATATAGTCGGCCGATCCCGGCCGTTCCGACTTATATACTGCGTGCAAAGGAAAGAAGGGTGTGTGCAAAGTTTCAATTCGATATCTTTAAAACTGAGAGACTAGTTCGCGTAGAAACAGACAGACGGACAGACAGACGGACAGACAGACGGACAGACGGACAGACGGACAGACGGACAGACGGACATGGCTATATCAACTCAGGAGGTGATCCTGATCAAGAATATATATACTTTATAGGGTCGGAGATGTCTCCTTCACTGCGTTGCACACTTTTGACCAAAATTATAATACCCTCTGCAAGGGTATAATAAAAACAAAAGGCGTTTGTTTTTGTTGGTGCTTTGACTTGCGTGTGCGCTTTGGTATTTCAATTTATTAAATTTGTATGCATACCTCTCCCAAAAATGCGAAGAGAGGAGCAAAAAAGAAGGGGCAAAAGATAAAGAGCAATAACCAAGTTGCACTTGAATCTCATTTAGGTACCCGAGTTCAAATTCATAGAGGAAAAAAACCCAAATTACTGGGAACTGCGTGGGATTACTTGACACAGCTCCGTGTACTCCCTTTTTCCTGCCTTTTGTTTTGTATTTCACAATGCATATTGAATCGATTCGTTGGAAAAGGAAACTTGCAATTTGCTTAAATGCTGTGTAAATTGATTTTCTGTGTTGGTTTTTTTCTTTTTGGGTATTGAAAACCAACAAAGCGTAAAAAAGGTTCATGCAATAAATGAGTAACGAAATGGAATGCAAAATCGGCTGTTTCCTATTCCCCCAAAGGCTGAGCTCTTTATTGAAAAAGTAAATACTTTAGTCAAAGTTTAATGTTTTGTTTCTCGTTTGTTACAGTAAACACCCTTGGTGGTTTTGTCAATGTATCGAGTGAGCACTGTACCATCAAAATGTGCATTGTAAAAGAGAACAAGAAAGAGATAGATAGAGAGAACTAACAAACAGAGCAAAAACAAAGCAGCCTGATTTTTGTTATTGTCGTCATAATACCGTTCAATTTAGTGCCAGGCACGAAAGAGGGAGAAAGACAGGGGAAAGTATGAAGGACAGTAGGCAAATTGCCAAATTAAATCACCTGAATTTGCGGATCCAGCTCGCCTTCTTCTGCGCTCGACATTTTCACTGGTTTATACTGATTCCGTTTCCAAATGCAAATACGTCGCCAATCGCGTTAATTTTCACTTTTCTGTCGCCCGCTTTTCAATTGAAAAACACTTTTGCATTTCGCTATTTGATCTCGTTGTTTACACACACACACACATCCTCCGTCTATCAATTTGCTAGCTCGTGTGTGTCTTTTGTTATTTATTTTTCTGTGTTTTCCCAATATTATGTAAATTGGTGTTGGCCGTTTTAACTGGTAATTTGTTACGCGACAACAGCAATATTAAAACAACTATTTCATTTGCGTTTTACGTTTTAGAATGAAGTTAAATACGAAAGAGGAGAGTCGGACGACTGACCCGCGCGATTACGATAAAAGTGAACAAGACAAACGGTACAACAGACAGGGCACGCGGCTTTTCACCTTCTCCTCTGCTCTCAGCACAAATATATTCAATTATTACGCTTACAAATGCTAAACTATCCTAAAAATTAAAGACGCGTCCGACCGCGGCGAAGGTGGAGAAATATCTAGCGGTGCGCAACCGTCGATGCCATCGACATTTTCAAAATATCGGCTATTCATGTCCCCGCTAACTATCGATAACAATTGTATCCCTGGTTCCGCCTTGTGTCCCTGCTAGTTAGCTAATTTCTATACCAAGGTGATGGTACTCGCTAACTACCGAGCTTGACACCGTTACGTTACGTTTTTTACGTAATACGTAACTCTGTTTATAATAACGTACTGTTTAAATTTAAAACCAAAACGACAATTAAATTCTAATTAAAAAAGAATAGGAACGACTACCCTTGCAGCTAAACACAAAGGTCACCGCTATGATAAATGCGACTTGGCTTTACCCCTTTTCTGTGAACAACAAAAAATATTTTAAAAATTCACAACATTTTACTATGAAAGTTTACTTTATTTGTTATTGGTTTTCTTCATTTTTGTTTTGCCCTTTATGTGCTTTACATGTCTGTGATTTGATTTGTATTTAATTCTTTTACGTTTCCTTATATGCGTTTATAAATCGAATACTCCAATTTCCTCTAATGATATGCGCACCAAACAATTTTTCAACTGAGCGCATTTAACAGGAAACTAAAAATGCTCTCAAAATCAAAATGTTTTTACTAAAAGATTTTTATTTATGTAAATTATAAAGAAGAAGGCAATTTGAGTGTATACCACGGAATTCTATACGTTATTCAGCATCAATGCCCGTTTAAACATAATTTATAAAGATGGATTCGATCTCCTCTTTCTATTCTTGCTTGCTTAATATAACGCTAATATAATATTTATATTTTATATAATGCATCTTTTTACTTTGTATGGAATAACACTTAATTATACATTCATTTCATATAGTTTGATTTCAGTTGTAATCATAACAAACAGAAAAATGTCTGTGCAGGCTGATTCAAAAAAAGTGTAAATAGAAAAAAAATGAAAAATTATAGATAAATGCAATTTGAAATTGTCTGAAGGGGATCCTAAATAGTAGTTCTTGTCTGATTTTAATTGTGTGTGTTTAAGAGTGTGCCTTGTGGTTCATTCCTTGCTTTTCTCTGTCGTATAGTATCAGACCACTAAATACTTGTCCATATAAATGATTTTGTTTAAATATTTATTTATATATATAATTATATTTTATGCTATATAATAACTATGCAATTTTTGCATATATGCATGTTTCGCTTCTTTTACCATTCATCGTTTACTTGGATATTTTCATTTTGAATTGTTAACACTCATATTTTGTTGGGAATGGGACGAGAGAGTTTAGGAAAAGTACAAAAGTATACATGGTTCGTCGAAAGCTTTTCAGTTTTAGTTTACTCTTTACTACACAATGTGTATATCGAAATGATACGTAATACAACTAAACAAGAATCTTCTTTCCTACGAAATCGGAATAACAAATACAAAAACAAGTTGAACTTAACTAAGTTGAAGTACATAAAACGTTACAAGATACACCACAAGTTCTACCGGAAAATTCAGCTACACTACAATTTGTTGTTTGATTGGAGATTTATTCACTGTCTATGTTGAGGCCCACTCGCTTCTCCTCCTCCAGCATAGCGTCCAGTTCGTCCGTGAGATTGGCCAGCATGTTGCCTATGTCGTTGAGCACGTTCACCGAAACTTTCGGCGGAACGCCGCTGTTAATGGCCACTGCTGGAACAACGGAGTCCGGCGAACTTATGGCCTCAACCGCTGATCCTCCGGAATTGGACATATCCAAAGTGGGTGAGCGCAGGTGCAGGGCACTTCCACCGCTGGCCGTGCTACCCATGCTTTCACTCCGCGCCAAGGTTGCATCATGCAGCGAACTGGAAGATTTCAGCGAGTGGAACGAGTGCGCTATGTTCGCAATGGTATTCGTGGAGGAGGAGCTGGAGCTCGAGCTGGAGGAGTGCAGGTGAACGGGATGACCCCCGCCGCCGCCAGGGGCATTGTTTGTGCCCGCTCCGCCGCCCTGCAACTCCTGGCGGTTGAGTAGACGCTGCTTGATCGTCCCTGTGTTCTCGTTGGCAAACGGTATCGTGTCAATGGAATCGATGCTGGAAGTCGACTTATTGTCGTGATATTTCTCGCAGTGTATCTCCGCCGTGGTCTGCTGAATGGTGGCATAGTTTGCGTAGATGGGCTGCTGACCACTCCCCGCTCCCGCCGCCTGCTGTTGCTGCCAGTGCTGCCCCGTGTGGCCATAGAACATGTGCTGTGCCTGCTGCTGCTGCTGTTGGGCTGTCTGCTGATGCACCTGGGCAACCGATCCCGGCGGAACTCCCTCTCCGCTCAGCGTGCGGGAGTTGCGTATGCTGCAGTGGCGTCTGGGTGGCTCTGGAGCTATCTTCTTGCCGGTCAAAGGACTTCCGCTCAGATAATTCTGCAAAAAGAGGAACCATTAGTAAATACAGTTTTCTAAGGGGGTATTAGGGTTTCTGGCCACGATTGCTATTTTAATATTTTTCAGACTAAAAACGGCTTCTATTTCCTTTCAATTAAGTAACTGAACCCATCAAATTCACAATTGAAGCATATGACGTACATCTTTGTACCATTCCTTTATAAAACGTATATAGATATGATAGTATGATAACATTAAAGTCGATTCTTCATCATCATATCAATTACGCAATAGATATAGTCATAAAACGTTTTATAATAGGCTTGTTCGATAAGTGAAATAAACAAAAAAAATATTTCCATTACGAAGTCTTATTGAAAGGAAGGTTTAAAAGGACCAATCAATTTTGGTGCTTTAAAAAAGTAACTATAACAACCGCAGACCAGTTATCCGTAGACGATCAACTCACCGCTCCTCCTTCCACTCCGCTGGCCGCTCCATACTCCGCGGCGGCCGCCGCGTTCATGTAGTGGTGGTGCTCCAGTGGCGGCATAGTGTTTAGCACCGCCCGTTGAAGAATGCCCCGCTGTTGGCGCGGCAGCGTGCCACCGCCCTCCTGCTCGTAGAGCAGCTCCCTCGTGGCATCGTTGGTGGGTGTGATGTCGCCGTCGTCGTAGGACCGCCGCCATCCAATGGCCGGCGGATTGCTACCCAGGAGACGGGCGGCCGCCGCCTGCTGCTGTTGCTGGTGGAGCAGCTGCTGATGGTGGTGCTGCTGCTGCTGGAGCGTTGCAGCCGCGGCCATCGCTGCCGCAGCCGCCGCTGTTGTGGGCGGTCCAAAGTGGCCGTAGTCCGTGGTCGTGTAATGGCTGAAGGTCAGATGGCTGCGTGTGCTGTTGTCGTGGATGTCCTCCAGCGATTCCAGGCTCTTGCCGCGCGGCTGTCGCACCTGCGGAAAAAGATAAGAGGATGATTACAATGTGAAACTTCTTGAATTTAACAAGACTAATTAGCTGCCTAGCCCGCAGGTTAATCTTCCAAATGCAACACAATTTTTAATTCGATATTATTAAAGTTCTTGTAAATGTTATTCTTTATAAGTTAAATATCAAATGCTTTTTTCAACCGTAACTTTTGTTGCTTTTTAATTGCAAATATAAGTAAAAATGTAAACCAATTAATTGAAACACAAAATAAAACAAATTAATGGGGATGACATCAAGTGGTTTCATAAACCAACGTTTTTCTAAGGAATTTATTCGAATTGCAGAAGTTGGACCGTAGCAAGGACTTCAGGAGGTACTCAAAAGTTCAAGGCCAACGAGCTGGTAAGCTTTTCAACTTTCGAGGACCGAGTGCCCACCTTAATGAGCACCACATCGTTGCCCGAGCAACACTCATGATTGCTGCCCGTGCAGTAGTAGGCGTCTCCGTTGGCGAGGCCGCTGTTGATCCAGCTGGGGGCTGCGGCTGGGGCAGTGGAATTCAACACACTGCTGGTGGCGTAGATTTTCGTGTCGTCCCAGGAGACGCGAGTGGTTGGCACATAGGATGGCGTACTGGGTATGGGCACATTGAATTGCCAGGGCTTCCGCTGGTACTCCTGATTGGTCACCATTCAGATAAGGGAAATCATACAAATCAAGCAGAAGCAAAAATCAAATTAGTGAAAAATTATAGAAAAGATAAATTTAAAAAGTAATTAAAGACATTGTAAAATAAGATAATAAACCGTAGTTGCATAAAAATAAAATGCTGGTGTCATAACTGAGTTATTTTAAAAAGTTAAAATGTTGTACAGCAAAAATGTAAATTTTACAACAAAATTATCTTTAACATTGAGTGTAAAATAATAGTTGTGTTTAATGAGTATTTTTTATTAGACAATCAAATAAATATTTTGTTAGAGATATTAACATAAGCAACTCTCCAATGATTAACATTTTACACCATGACATAGTCATAAGACCATAAACTATTCAATTCTTTACCCATTCTACTGTTTCACTTAAAATGTTGACCTTAAAAATATGTTTACTTTCATAAGTATACTATATTTTTAAGTCCCATTCTCACCTGCTGTTGGTAGGCATTGGCGCCGCCTGGGTTCCACTTGCCACTAATGATGTCCTTTACCCGCTTGATGGCCAGCAGGATTTTCTTCTGGTGGCCCAACTTGACAATGCCAATGTCCTCGAGATCCTCCCAAGTCACTTGGGTTACGTCGCGCACTGTCTTGTAGTTCTGCTCCAGTAACGGCTGAATGTACTCCTCCAGACGCAACAGCTGCAGCCATTCCTCTATGGAACCCTGGAAACAAGAGGGGAGATTCGAATTGAGACGTCATTATCGTTAGGTTTTATGGAAGCCAGCTAATCGCATTTGATTCATGTCAGAGAACAGGGAACACAGATCAGCCCAGACTACAAATTGTCCATGAACTAGTTCAGACCCCGCTGATAAAGGGGAATCAGATGGATGGATGGGTTGGGTTGAGTTGGGTTGGCTTGGCTTGGGTTACATGCATATGTGTGGCTGGGCTGGTGTCTCTCATGATGAGTCTACCCGTCGCTCGTCGTCGTTCCAGCTCTAATCAGTTGTAATTGATAAGATATGACATAAATCGCGTCAAAGCACAGGCATAAAGAAACGAATAAAAGCCAAAACTCGTTGCTGTCGTCATTAAACGGTAGCAGCCTAGCCCGACTCGCAACCAAAAGTCGCTATATACCCGAAGATAAATACACACATGCGATGCAGTCGAAAATAGTTAACTTCAATGCGTGTAAAGCCACTTTTTGATACTTTATACTTTATGCTACATGTACACGATGTGTTAATCAGTTTTTTGGAAGCTCTCTGGCTGTCTGCTCTTTCGGCAGCTAAATTGCTGTTGATTTCAATTTAATTAAACGTCTTGTCTTTGGCGAAATGTTATGTGATTGCTAAGCGAGGCTCCCGATTGGAAAATTTTATTGAAAGCTTTTGATTGGAAGAACGTCACATGGGTTATAGACAAATGGTGTGGAATTTTGTTGGTCTTTTTCATTTTAATATGAAAGAATAAACACAAAAAGCATGGCAGTAAGAATATGTAGGTCTGTTCCAACCCCCAAACCGGTAATCCAATTAATTAGCTATGAACTTTCATGTGAATTATCGTATACGCTTGCTATAAATACGTTCTTAAAATAAAAAATTCGTATATTTCTATGTAATGATAATATGACATCGATAGCATATATTTCATCATGGAAAATCCCGCTCTTCTGTAAAGTAAATATGAAAATATTTTTCTATGATCTTGAGCATCATTGTTCACTTGTTGTGTTAGAGAACTCTCTACTGGGGAATGCCACTTGAAGGGGTATTTTAATGTATGCCTCACAACTCCAAAGTGAATGTCACACCAAAACAATAATAAACCCGCAACTCCACAAGCCCATATGCTAATCGAAATCCTCCATCCTCTGCCACATAGTCGAAGATCTCCAGCAGGCACGACACATATATTTTACTAAAACTTTAACAAAATATTTATCTAAATAACAATTTGGTTTTTGGTGCTTTGTGGCTTCACTTTGAGTTCGCTTCTCCGAAATCCATTAGCAGGTAGCATATGGTATGACACTAAACAGCAGCGGCAGCCATCATTAGAGCAGGCGAAAAAAACAGGTTTTCGAAGAGCAAATCGGTGACCAAAAGACAAAAAAACAACTGTACGTACTATGTACAAAAAAAAAACTAAGTTGAAGCGAATGCGTCAGGCTGAAAACCAAAAAACCATTTGAGAGTCTACTAACGGACCCCGAGAAAAATACGAAAAATAAGCCAACATCAGCGCCTTATGACCCTCAAGGTCGTTCGTTGATTGCGGGGCTCGAAACGGAGATTGGCGACCGTTTAATAACCTTTTCCTTCCCGGGCTCGCTTTTAAGGTATTTTGCTTTATTTCCTTTCTCGCCGCGATAAAGATAAAGATGTGTGCGAAAAAGAAAGCGCAGAGTCTGTAGAATGTTGACTAATGAGCCAGCGAGCTCTGTATTTCCACAAGTCTCTCGTTATGAGTGATGTAAATATAGGTACACGGGAAAAATAAGATACTTTTTAAATCTATCTGTAAGATATTCTTAAATCTATCTGTAAGATACTTTTAAAATCTATCTGTAAGATACTTTAATGGTTTAGTCTCAAATAAGTAGGAACGCTATGGTCTTGAACTCAAAAGTGTAAACTATTGTAAACATAAAAGAGCAACTGATCCTGAAGCATTTAAATATTTTACAAGATAAATGGATATGCCTTATTTAAATTCCTTTTTATGAATAAAAGATAAAATCAATTTAACCATATGAACATATTTTCCAGTGTTTAAATACACTACAAGCGCACCCCGAAAGACAAAGAGTGTCTCGCCCGAGATCAACAAATAAGAAATATCGAATGGAGCGATAAAGAGCGACAACAATACCGGTAACTCGACCACAAACTTGCGAAAACAGTCACGGCGCGTTATATAAACACAATAAAAAAAAACCCAACAGAAAGCGCAAAATTCTACACAGCTAGTAAAATATTATGGCGCATTTTTCAGCTGAAATACAAAACCGTCTGTAGAGCGAAAAAACCGGCGGAGAAAAACAAAAGCTGAGGTCATTCTGATTTGAAAAATTGCAGGCAACGAGCATAGCAAATCGCTTAAAAAAGATTCGAAACGGTGCGATAATGAAAAACTAAAATGGAGGTTATTAGATGGAGGAAAACTAGCAATTAACCGAAATTCAACGGAATGTGGCACAAGTTTTGTCCGTTGAATGATCGATAAAAGCGATAAATGATATTTTCTGTATTCGCTGAGCTGGCAGGTGGGTTGCAATATAGCCGAGTGGGCGGGGAATGCAGTTATACACCCATAACTTAAAGATATGTACATATATATGCAAGCAAGACGACGACATGAATCAGTCGAAGCTGCAGTTGAAGTTGAAGATTATGGCCGATGGGTGTTAATCGGCTCCGGAATGCACTGTGTGAATGTGGAACTCATGCCGCAGATGGTATGGCCAAACAATTAATATTAATTTATGGAGGCATTTTTGGAGCACTTTTCAAAGGCACAACATTGACTTGGATTCGTTTCCAAGTGGGGCTTAAAATTCGGAATAATCATGTTGGTCAAGTTTCAGTTTTAAACTTTGAACCGATGTGGAGTGTTGAGTGGTGATACGTTTAACTTCTTATTTGTATGCATTTCCATATGCATATCGTGTTGATTTTATTCGGGGTTAGTCATTCGACTTGAAAGCGTTGTTTAGGGCCAAACGTGAAATGCATATTGATAAGACCTCAGGTGGTTGCATTTTGTAAGTCACGTACCTTTTGTACGAATTTTAGTGTACTTAAAATGGGGAAGGTAAGTTTGCTGAATAATTTAAGTGCTCGAGTTTTTTTGCGGAAGACCACAAATACAAAATATAAAGAATGTACCAAATAAACTGGATAAAATGTTGAGAACCTTATTGAGTTTCTAAGCGGATGTTAAATATTTAAAATCTAAACCCAATTTAACAACGGAAGTAATGCAAATTCAATGCGAATCTTATCTGATTCAATATTTTTTGGACTCAACAGTTTGTTCACCTCCCAAAAAATCCATTCAAAGCCATTATTTCTAAAGCTAAAACTCGACTTTGAATGGAATTTCACTGAATGCGCATTGTTGGCCATCATCTTAGTCATTCAGGTGGAACCTTGATCTGTCAGATCGATTGTCTAATGATCAGCTTCGATCCGGAGAGCAATTATCCGCCATGGAGCAGGTCGCTGCTGCTATTCCAAGTTCAACTTAATGTCACCACAGAATTCCACACGAATGGACTTTTAATTTTTTATATTTATTCACTTTGCCGTGTTTTTAATGAATTGTTGATGGGAATTAATGTGTGCATATTAAATGAAATTCTTTCATTAACAATAAACTTAAAAAAAATTCGCTGACGGTGCTGTTTCAAGTCCTCTTTTACTCTTTCGCATGTGGGAAACAAGTTTATTTCCTCTGCTCTTTCTCTTTTTTTTTGCAAATGCTTATTTAATGAAATATAAAAGATAAGCCGGTAACTAAACAAGCAAACAGTGGAAAAGGCGACGAGAGAGAGAGAAGAAAAGGGTGTTGCCGGCCACAATTAATGCCAATATGGCAATTTGCCAAGCTCAAGGCTGTGTGTGTGAGCCCCCTATCTGTGTTAACAATGACTAAATAAGCTGCTCTACGTGATTGCAGGCCAACACTCACAGTAGTTGATCGCTAGCCTAGGTAATAGTTGGCTTTATAATCTTTATGATATTCAAACATGATCGTAAACGAGCCATTTCCTTTTAAATCGATTAAAGAAATACTTTTTATTTTGTTAAGACTACACGATTTGAATTAATTGGAATAAATCACAAATTGGAAATTTAATCTTTAAAATTTCAATATCATTCTGAAAACTTGATTTAGCAACTAGATTTTGTTTAAGCCCCACCTTAAAGTTGTTTGCTTGCTCACTTATCTAATTTCATAACCAAATTTTAAAGTCTTCCCACTTCTACATTTTAAATTTAGCTCTCCGCAACTTATCCTAACTTCTTCATTATATTTTCAGTTTTCCAAGTTTCCCGCACAAGGTCTCTACTGTACTCTTTGGTGCATCACAAGTTGAACAGGTTCTGTACTGATTAGATAGGCAAATATTTACGAGCGGGCTAACAAATAGAGATATTTCTCCGGAACTCTAGTCTTTATTGCAGTTAGATAAAGTTCGTTTCAATTTTCAGATAGTTCTCGAAGCAGTTAAAAAAATGCTTTTCCAGTTAAAAATATTGAATTGGACTCTTTTTTAATCTATATTGGATTATTTTATGATAATCTTTAGGAAACTATCCAAAGATCAATAAAGATAAAGACTTACCGGCACAAAATGCGGCAAATTGTCGAGCACCTGAAGCTTGTCGATCCGCTGCTTGATCCGCTCGCGATGATGCGGATTCTTGATGCCAATGGCGGTGAGATCCTCCGGCGTCATGCGCGCAATGGTGGGCAGATCGTAGCCCGCGGCGATGAACAGTTGGGCGTACTCCTCGTGCTTCATCTCTAGCAGCCAGTCGATGATGAGCTCATCGTTCCGCTGCCGATCGACGCTGCCAATGGAGCAGGAGCTCACGGAACTGCAGCGCGGTGAGGAGAGCGGTGCCCGAATCGAAGCTCCCGACGAGGAGACACCAGTCAGGTAGGAGGAAGCCCGTCCCGAATCCAAACTGGCGGTGCTGTGACGGGATCCCGAGCCCGCAGAGCCCGAGGACGAACCGGGGGAATCTCGGCCAGGCGATTGGGTAAGATCGATGCCCTGATCCTCCTGCAGAGCCAGCTGCTGGTGGTAGTAGACCGCCGCCTTGTGGGTCAAAGGTTCGCGAAGAGTGGCACAGAAAACGGGTGGTGGCGGAACCATGGCAACTCCAGCTTTACCAGCTCCTGGAGGGGGTGCTCCCACCGCCGGTGCTCCTACGCCACCTCCTCCTCCGGGCGAGGGGGCCACCGCCGAGCCGCCACCCACTTCATCCTTGAGCCGCAGGGCCACACTCGTCTCCCGGGGCAAATTGAAGCCACCCTCCTCCAGCGAGGGCGACGAAACGATGCTGCTGCCGCTCATGCTGATCCCATCGTCCGCCTGGTAGTTCTGGTAATGTCGCAGCGGTCCGCTCAGCCGATAGAGCGGTATCAGCGGTTGGTGGTGCGGGTGATGGTGATTGTGCTGCTGGTGGTGGTGCTGCTGCAGCAACTGTGGCTGCTGATAGTGCGATTCCTGCGGCAAATCCCCTGGAATCGTGGGCGGTTGCACCTTCTTAGCCTGTGCGGTGGATGCATGCGGCTTCAGCGAACGATGCATGATTATTATGGCCCACTACTGGCCGCCGGGGCCGTATCTTCGCCGACTCCTGTTGGAAAAACACAAAAAAAAAAAAACAATTGGAAAATCAGTACTGCAGTTAGCAAATGTGTCCGCCAGATGTGTGTGCCAGAAAACAAGAAATCTGCATAATTGGGCATAGACAGTTTTGATGTTCTACACTAAAAATAGGGCTTCTAGCACTGTTTACTTGACGATGCGGCGGCGAGTCAATAAACTGCGCCACGGGTTCTTTCCCCTATATCTCCTCCAGCCTCCAGTTTTCCGGCCCCATCTATCTATTCCACTGCATCGTATTACACTTTTCATTCACAAAAAAATTGTCATCTCAAAAGGTTACGACAGGGAAAGTACCCTTGGTTTTCAAATAAAAACAAGCTCATCTATTTAAACGAGGTAATCAAAATTTAAATTGGAAGTCTTTATTTATTCACTTGTTTAACGATCCAGTAGACTTTTTTTATAATCCTCGGAATTATAAATTATATTTCTTAATACATTTCTTTATTTTTGATAAACAAATATTTTATTTTAAAAGCAATTCCTCACAATTCATTATATAAACTATAAATGTCTTTGTGTAAAAATCTCATTGAAACTTTGAAGCGGTTTGTGAATTTATTGTTAATCTCTAAATTATTTATCCATAAACAATTCTGAGAAATTTGATCAAAAATATTGGTATTTTTTGAGTTGATAAAAAATCTTTGGGGAATTCGGGAGCGAAATGCTCTTAAAATCTCTGTTATCGCGAAATTATTATAATTTTGCAAATATATTGGCGGAGTTAGTGCGTTCCCATCTTAAAATAATTAAAATTTGTTGTAAATTATCAGTTATAATTTCCTGATTTTACCATACCCCTCGATTCCCCAAAGCCTCCTGCCTGATACGCCCTTGATGCCCCAAAAACAAACACCCATGGACGAGTTCTAAGCAGCTGACAGGGACGGCACGAGGGCGGTGGAGCGAGACGGGGCGCGAGACCATGTGAAAGGGCGAGGACTACGGCTTTGGCTGCGGCACGAGCTGTGTCAAAGTTCGTTGACTGCATTTTGTGGTTCGGGGGGCAGCTGGTGGTGCTGCTGCTGCTACTGTCTAGTCGGCAGCGTCATAATACACTCGAAAAATGCACGGGCAGGCCTTCGGACGAGCGAAATCTGGCAAAAAGTCACGAACGGAGCCCTCAACATGTCATTAGCAGCAGGGCGCAATAATAAAGCCTCCCGATTTACGGGGAAACAATAAAAAAACCAAAGCTGCAACAGCAATTTCCTGGCAATTCGTTCGCTTACAAAGTAAGTGCACCGGGGAACTACTACAAAGAAATAAGTGATTTGGAATACAACAAAAGGCTGCATTTTCCGGCTGCCTATCGATAACTGGGGGCCACCTGTTCGATTGGGAACTCGCTGCCCGGCCGGCGAGTGAAAATCCAAAGCGCCAGGTGTCATAATCCAAGTGGTTTCCAACCTCCCCCCACGAAATGTGTGTGTGGGTTGCGGAGAATGCAGGAAAACAACCGTAGCAAAGGCTGAAAAAACGCATAACGGTGGCAGTAGTAAATCTCATTTACAAGCTGCCTTTTTAATGAATTTTTATGTATGCGACGTGCCGGAAAAAAGGAAAAACTGCAACCGTTGCGAAAACCCCCAAACAGAAGAGAGAGAGAGAGTTTTCTCTCCGAGAGAGAGTTAAGAGAGCGAGCGAATTTGGAGTTTTCGCGTAGTAGGGTAGTATATCAACTGCAGCAGCAAATGTGGGTTGCGGTTTCTCGGTATTGTGTTGTTTTGCCGCCCACACGAGCTGCACCCACCCAACCACCTTCCACCCCGCAGCCCCTTCATATACCGAAAACCATCCACCCACCAGATGTTGTTGAACCGTTTCATGCGGCCGGCATTGCAGTTTTTTTTTCATTTTTAAATATTTGTCTTTTTTTACCCTGTTTTTTATCCCATTTTTATGAGCTACCATTGTTGTTAGGAGCTGTAAGTTTAATTGCAAACATGAAACAGGCACACCCCCGCACTCTGTTTTTAAAGGGGAGGTGGAGGTGGTTTGGGGTAGTGAAATAATATACAGAGACAAATTTTGGACAGTCAGTTTAATTTAAATTCTTGGGGATAAATCCATTAACATTTAAATACTATGAATTTAACCATAGTCGTACAACATATGATTAAATAAACTACTACTTCTCAAAAAAGTTTTTTTTTTTTTTGAAAAAAGAACTAAAGAAATTTGTTATTTTATCTTAAACCAGCTTTTAGAAGTATTAAAAACAGTGATGGATCATCTTAAGATTGGCCTTTAAGCTCAACGAATATTATTTAATCAATGTTTTTTTTTCAGTGCATAGCCTGTGTTGTGGGTGGTGAGTAATCATAATGAGCATAACACTTGCCCTGTCTTTCATGTACAGCGAATGCCAGCTTTGGCTTAAAAGTGTGGATATAAAATCGAAATCAATTTGGAATCTATTGAAGGGGTCTCCCCGGGCGAGTGTTCACTGTGTGCAGCATAAAAACTGATTGGAAATGCAATTGGAGGCTTGGGACCTTTTGGGTGTTGGCAAATACATAAATACAAAAGGGAAATAGTCGACAGGCAGGGGGTTGGTGGGTGGTTTGGGCAGCCAACAGGCTGAAAGATTTATTGATTGTCACACACAAACGCAAACACACACACACACATACACGTATTGATAGATGTACAATGAAGCGGAGTTGTGGTTTTGAAGTTGGCAGCAAAAACGCTGAGCAACTAAAAATAATTATGGTTACACCAGTGCTCTCAACACAGATACAAAGAGAGGGCGGATGGGAAACAGTGATAAATCAGATACAAATTGACCGCAATCTTTATACTCTTCGTTGAGAAAAGGTTATATTCCCAACTACATCAAATTCGCAATTAAAGTTGTGTATTATAAAAAAAAGTGAACTAAAATCAATTTTATTATCATTAACATAAAGGGGTACTTTTAACAGGACAGAAAGCTTACAAAAAGGTTTATAAAATGCGTAGATCATATTTTAAAACCTCCAAAATAAGTTTATATTCAAAATATTGGCTTAATTTCAAAAAAGAAATATGAAGAACGTGGCGAAATGAAATTTAATCTCATTGAAGTTCGCTTCTTGACAGTAACCTATCTACCCTGCAACCTAAAACCGACCGAGGAAAAGCGTATTTAATCTTCGCTAGATTCGCTCCATTTAGTGGCTCGTTTTCTTCTCTTTCATATCGTTTTTGTCGCTGTCGAGAGCCGTTAAAGTTTACTGGCATGAGTAATCAGCCAAATGGAGCGCAATAAAATGGCAAACGGTAACACGGCCAATCTATCACCAGAACGGCCAGCCCAGTCAGCACACCACCCACCGAATAGCCCACCCCCGCAATGGACCCGCCAGGCCAGCTGGCATATATTATCCGATATATACCAGAGACCCACAGGAGGTTGGCGGCATTAAATGAGGCGCATCTCAATCTCATGTTTATTAACGCTGCCAGTGAGTGTGTGCTGGTGTCATTAAGCCAGATAGATAAAGGAAGGTCCCCCCATCTGAAAAACACCCCCACACTATACACTACCCGGACTTCAGTTGGCCAGCCAACACTTCATTATTGACAACAAAAGGTTCGCCGTCTCTGCTTCTTATTTATCAGCTGCGGGTGCTTTGCATATGACAAGTTTTTTTCACTCTTTCACTCGCTTTTTCCCTTTTTTTTCCTCACTGCCCCTTATTTTTTGGATTTTGCCCGAAATGCAATGGACAAAGTTCGGTCGTACTTTATTCGTGTTTACCACGCCCCGGTCTTAAGTAAAAAGGTTTTGTACTTAGTAGAATATTTTGTCAAGCCAAACAAAAAGAAAGAAAGCTACATATACAGGGAGAGAAAAAACTGCATATAAATTTCATCAATGAGCTCAGTTTTATGGTCAAATAACCTTTCTTAAGGTATATCATGTTATATTAGAAACAAAATATTATTTCGCCTTTTAAAATACCTAGTTTTCTATTGTCAACTGGGGCTATATCATGGAAAGAGCAATGTGAATGGTCAAATTTATGATTTTTGAAATTCTGATTATTGCTTTAAAGCCTGAACTATCTGCAAGCAAATGACTCTTATAATATTTTTCATTACACATACACATTTTAAATAATCATTATCACTAATACGATTATGATTATATTGATTGAAATTTGAGGTTGCAATATGGATTTCATTAACTTTTTTCCGCTGTGCAACAACCACAATAAACGTGGAGCGACAACAACCAACAGCCGCACAAAAAGATGGTGTCGATGATGCTGCTTGCCTGCTGCCTGCTCCGTGATTCCCTGCCGCCTGAAAACTTCACCATCTCTTTGCCACAAAGCCTGTCGATAGCTCGAGATGTTGATCTTGCAAAGCGCAGAGACAAGCAGCAACCACAACTCCAAACTCTAAACTCCCAGCAACAATAAATGGCCAGAGGCAGCCAAAACTTGTTTTGCCTGTAAAAGGGAGTTGTCGCTGTTGTTGTTGCTTGTGCATTGTCTCTGCGTTTTGTTTCAGGTTTCAGGCAAACGCCAAGAACAGGCAAAAACAGCGCCATAACAGCTATATGAAGCGAATTGCAATAAGGAGTATTGAAGGAGCTGTACTGCTACCCTATAAATAAAACAAAATTAAAATACAGTTTATGTTATAATTAAGATACAAAACAGGGTGTCTTTAATAACCAATAATGGTTTAAACATAATAAGATTAAAATGTTCAATAAAAAATTAAAGTTAAAAATCGTATTTCACTCCAATAAATGAATTTCTTTGATCTTACTCAACAGTCAATAATGTAATTAAGGCTGCAAAAAGAAGGAAATATTCACTGCAAGTACAATTCTTAATTATTGCCAATTTAACTTCAAAGACTTTGTAGAGCATACTTTTAAACTGCATGATTGCTTTAATTAAATGCCATTTTCAATATATCCTTTTGCAATTACCAGCCATTTTCAAAGTTCATCTTCTTTGAAATGGGCCCATGAATAAATGATGGCCTAATAGCAAACCCCATACCCAAATCAATAACGCCACATGTTCAATGGCAATGGCCAAATTAGGCGGACATATTCCATTAGGAGTAGTATCCCCAACCCCATTCCGTAAATCACGCTCCGAATTCCACACATAACCCGATCCGACATACCTCGTAGTACCCTTTTATGGCCGCTGTTTTGGAGGAGCGGAATAAAGCTCGTAGGAGGAAAATGCAGCACTGAAGATGTGTCAAATGTGTGGGCGGGCGGGTGGTAAACGGACAGACGGACGGATAACTTACGTGCAGTTTAACGGTTAATGCAAACGAAGACGACATTGCGTTGCGCATATGGCATATAGTGTACAGTACAGGAAAAATAAACACAAAAGCAGAGACGGACCAAATACGGCGGACAGGCACGTAGAGAAATATACTCCAAGTCGTACCAAAAGCGGCCATCAATTCCTTCTTTTTGTATTTTTTCTGTTTTTTTTTTTGGTCAAGAAGAAAGGGGCAAACAAGTTGTAAGGCGAGCAATGAGTGCAGACAAAAGCAGTTACAAGACATGAAGAAGAAAGGCAAGGGGGGGCTAAGGAGGCGGAGGTAGACAAGTAGGAGGTACACAGAAAAAATGGGGGATCAATTCAAGTTTGATTGGGCTCTTATAATGTTGCAAGACATACCCTTACATTAAAATAAAATAAAAAAATCATTTTTTTTATCTTCTCTTCCAACATATAAAACGAAGTCGCAAAGTGGATCAACCGAAGCTGTAATTTCACGTTCTAAATTGGATCGTCTGCCTTGTACAAATTTTAAGTAATACCCAGAATGTTTAAGACAAAATATTTACTATAGCAATATCTGAATTTTAAAAATACAATGCCTTATAAAAAAATTGAAAGGCTTTTGGGAGTAGAACCACTTTTTATAAAAAGATAGATGTGCATTATGAAAAGCCATCCAATTTTCTTGACCTTTTTGTCTATTAGTACGTCTAAAACTATCTTTTTTCGGTGTAGCCATGAATAATGGAGGGCAGTGCTCAGCGTTTTACAGCTACATTGAACTTTTTGAGACGTTTTTTGAGGCACTTGCCTCTTGCCCCGCCCACCGCCTACCCATTTTTTTTCGCCGAAAATCGTATGCGGCTTACTACTACGCACACACACACAACGAAGCGTAGTCACACACACACGCACACATGCGTAGGATTTCGCAGAACAACTGTGCAAAAAATATGTAAATTACCATGGTAAAACGATGAATTTCTGCCAGATTTCTATGAAAACCTTATGATGACACTTGAAATACACATTAACTGGGAATTTCACCAAGTTGGCAATTGATTTTTCATATAAAAAAATGCTGTGCAAAAATTTCTTTTTACGTTAACACCAACACACACACGCACGCGAGCGTATACCGAGCAGAAAAGTAGCTGTATGTTGAGAATTGGAGAATCGGAGAACCGAGCGACAGGAGCCCGAAAAAAAGAGAAGCGCCGACGACCGCAAGCAAAATCGTATTGAAACGCGGCTCCAGCATTCGAGCGTTAAAGCCAGGTCCGTAAAATCCAATTGGAGTCCGGAGTCCTCGAAGTTGCAGGAGAGAACGAGTGAGAGAGAGAGGCTCCAACAGAGCGCGAGTGCGCAACTTGTTTTTCCCCTCTCTCGCGAAGAGAGATAAAACCATTTTTCTCAGCGGCCAATTTGTTGCAATTGAAACAATAACAATTCCACTGGGCAATTTGTTTCGGGCCTGGCAAATTAGTTAGTTAATAAATGAATGAAAAAGACGGCAGGGGAAAGACGATGGAGAAAGAGAAATGGGAAAACAAAGCGGAGCTTCAATAAGCAGGCACAGGCTTTATTCCCTAAAGTGGTTGCCATTGGCAACGATGCATTCGGCACAGTGGAACAAGTCAGAGGTGGCGCTTCAATTATGCATAATCTTTTTTACTGTCCGATTTCTCACTTAAAAATTTTGTAGATAATTAACTTAGCCATCTTCTAGTTAACTTTGATAACTTCTTAGTTAAAGTAAAAAGTTTAGCAGTAACAGTTAACAGAGTTCACATAAAATTAGCTTTATTCATAATCAGAACATTTCATATTTTATTCCCATTTGACGTTGTTTGTACATATTTTAGTGCAGACAGAAAGAATTATACTTTTATAAATACTTTTATATAAGTTAAAAGGTATTTATAGATCATTCAACTTGGTACATACTTTTTTGGAAGTTGGGGTGGGCATAATAATTAATAATCTTCTTATCTGTCCCACTGTGCGTTGAATGCCACAGAAAAGACAAACAAACCGAGGCACAAACACACGCATACCAAGCCAGCGCAACCACTTTTCAAGCCAATAAGAAAAATAGAGAGAGGGATCCACTTAGGGAGAGACAAGGCTCCAACGAGTTGCGGTAACTTTATTTGAGAAACGCGCAGCTGCCGCTCTCTCTCTCACGCGTTGTAATCTCTTGGCGGAGCCATTACCGCCAAACCCCTTCCCCATCGTTATTCTAACACTTCATTGGAGACAACAACAACGACATCAAGTCATTTGATTCCCACACAAATCTCTGCATATTGAGCGCGAGTCTCGCTCTCTCTCTCTCTTTCTCTCTCACTCGATTTATTATGGCAAGTGAGTTATGGTTTTATAGGTGTGTGTGTGTGTTGGTGCTGCGCTTTCTATTGATTTATATGACTTTTATGGCGCAATCTGAGCCACCACAACCAAGAAATACCAACAGCCCTGGATTTTAATTATTATTAAATAAAAAAAAGCAAAACAAGGAATATTAATAAGAACAATAAAATAAAAACCTTTATTATTATAACTCCCCCACTTCTCACGACCAGAGTTGTCACGTGTCGATAGAAATGCCAGGCACGTGTGGGTTTATTAATTACATAAGCCTAAACAGCTGCAGCTGCACTTCGGTATACCCCTTCCCAATTTCTTTGTTTCCTTTTTTTGGAATCGAAACCCAATTTCCTGCAGATGCCGAAGATGCGGCATTAAATAAAAGTCGGTCCGAAACAGCTGGCAACCCTCAAAAGTGACAGATGGCGAAGCCGACGTCGACGCAGGCAGCGCAGGACGAACGAGCCATCAAAATAAAAACACAAAAAGAGTTGCCGCCTGGGCAAAACGCCATGAAAGCACCAAACCTATTTAAATGTAAAATAAACTCGTAAAACACGTAGTAACTACTTACTTAATTAGTAAAATGAACTATTTTCCAGATTTTTAGCTAACGGCTCCTCCTCCTCTCCTTTTCTTTCGACAAATCACATAAATCAAAAGCGTAACGAATGCTGGCACACAAAATGTAAACAATGTAAAATGCACGTAATTGTTGCTTTTGTAGCTTAATGAATTTCACGTTTTTTATGGCCTTTTCCACAAAAACAGGAGACAAACAAACGGAATAAAACGCACACACACAGAAATCTCACTGTTTGTTGTTGTCTTTATTTTATGTCTGCGACGCGCGAGTAAAACATAAAAACCAGATTAATTTTTGGGGCAGACGAAAATGTTGACGGTTTTTTCGTTGGTTTCTTTTAAGCTGAATTTCTTGCTTAGTTGTTGTCGCGACACCTCTTTATTGTTTGCTGAGCCGCCATTTTTTTTCTTGATAATTTTAAGTTTTTTACTTAGTACTTTTTAGATATTTGTAGCTTTGATTTTTCCAAGTATTTATAATCACCTTGATTCGTTGTAATATTTATAATAGTGCAATATTTCGCTTTTAAAATTTAACGATGGATGAACGCGATTCCGCAACAAACGTCCGAACGGCGGAAAAACGAAAACAAAACTTAGTGTGACCACAGCCTAGCCGTAGAAATATACCAATGTTAGATTTACAAAAATATCAGTAAAATACCAAGGAGGTTTATTTAAGGTGAAGGGTATTTTCTATACTGTGACTTGCATACTGGGTATCTTTTATTCGGGAAACTTGTAGTTCTTTCTGGTAAGAAATTTTGAAAGTACATATAACAAGAAAATTTAAAAACGTAACTATATATGAAAAAAATTGTGTAATACTGTAAGAATATTGACTTCTCCTGAGAAGGCTTTAAGAATTGTAAATTTAAAAGCATGGATTTTCAAAAATATTAAATAAAAATCATTCAGTTTTATAATAGGCACATCTTTCAATAAATTTTTTGGTATGGTATTTTTTATACTGTGAATTGCAGAATCGTTACTGGGTATCTTTTAGTCGAGGAACTTTTCAGTTCTTTCTGCCACAAAATTTCTGAATAAAAATGTAAACTACATATAACAAAAAAGTTGTAATAAGTAACTATATCAGAAATAAATTGAGTAATACTGTAAAAATATTGGCACCTGAGAAGGTATTAAAATTGTTTTAATAAGCTACATGATTTTCATAAAAAAAAATAAAAATCATGCAGTGTTATGATGGGCACATCTTTCACTATATTTTTTTTTCATATAGTTTTTGCTTAATTAATACTATGTAAGTTTTTTTTAAAGTAAATGGTATTTTCTATACTGTGAATTGCAGCTGGGGAACTTTTAGTTATTTCTGCTATGAAATAAATTTCTATATAAGTACTTTGAAATTTATAAAACAAGAAAAAAAACCTAACTATATAAAAAAATAATGATCAGTAAAATAATGAATGGTACTCTAAGAATATTGGCTTCTAAGAAATCGTGCAGTTTTATGATGGGCACATCTATTATGTATATTTTATATTTCCGCTTATGAATCTTTTGAAAAACTATTGAATTTTGGTAGTAGAATAAGAATTATTTATGATATTACAAACTTATTTTAGTTTTCCCTTATATTTATTCTCTATCAAGATAAAATTTCGATATAATTTTAAGAAATAACAGTGCTTAACGGTTTCAATGTTTCTCCAGCCCTTGCATCAGTGTAAAAGCAAAGTAAAACCAGAAAAATACCACTAAATCTTGACACTAAGTTTGCCAGCTTTTTGGTATTTATATACCAAACCTTATCAGTGTTAGCAAACGCCAGAGTTCGACTTTAAACACTCTTTTTGCTTTTGCTCTTCGCTTTGTGCTCTCCTTCCAAAAAAGCGAAGTAAAGGGAGGAACAGCAATGTTAGTTTTAATTTGTTTAAGCCATAACAATTAATTAAAAGTGTGCGAGTGCCAGTGATTTGATTAAAATGTATGTGTCGCACTGATTGGCTTTAATTTAAATGTTTCGTGTTGTATGATTTGTCCACTCAGTGTTTTTGTGCGGCGTTCTGTGCTTACTATTCGTGGTTAAATAAACTCAAGAAAACTAGTGTGAGTCAAGAGTTAAAGCTTAAGTTTTTACTTGCAATTGTTAAAGTTAAAAAAGTAGCGTCTTAATTGAAAAATGCTAATGAGTTAAAACAGGTTGTCGACGCTCCCGATCTCTCTTTGCGTCCCCCTCTCTCTTACTTACTCATTTGTTGCACTGTTGTTGTTGCCAACTGGGTACTTTTAACAGTTACCTTGGTCAATGTACCGCATTAATTACGCTCAAATACTTAAGTAAATAGGGGAAAAAAAGAGAGGACAGGAGTAAAAATAAACTAATTTGCACACTCGTTTTGGCGTGCTAATTCCATTTACTTTTCTTCTTTTATTGTTTTGTGGGCGTTTTGAATGATTCATTCGCGTTTGTTTTGTCTTTTTTCCTTTTTGTGTTTGTCTCCGCATTTGGTGCACTAACAACAAACAAGAACTACAACAACAACCTGTGGCATGCAGTTTGCTTTTGTTTGTGTTTGTGCGCGTGCCTCAAATGTCAAAGTTGACATTTCGTTTAGGGCGGGATTTCAAATCGTATTTTAAAGAATAAAAGATAACAAAAATGAGCGTAAGAATACGCTTGAAATTCTTAAACATTTATCTGTTCATTTCAGTGACTTATGGGAACTTTGAGATATCATATAGCTATACAGTGAAACTCCCCAAAATCGAATTTTTCTATGATAAAACTGAAGTTGTATTTGAAAAGAATTATAGAGAAGAGAATTAGATAATGCTTCGCATAATTACTTGTATCTTTTTTTAGAGTTCAAAAGTTTACTTAAATATTTCAATACCTTTCAACTTTTTGAGAGTCACATTACAATTACAAATTTTGAAATCCCACTTTATTAAATAAATACATTATTTTTTAACAAACTATCTTTATCTTTTCATGAAGACTTCTCTTTATAACAGTTATTTTATTATAATTTGTATTTATCTCTTCTTATTTTTGCAGTTTTTTGTTATCCATTTTTGTGTCTCTGTGTGTTACGTGTTATCAAATCATTTTATCCAGCTAGCAAATGCAGAAAATGCCCTCGCAAATTTTGAACGACGGCAGCAGCGCCAGTTTGAACAGCGGCAGCATGAATATGGCCAATACGCCCAATAGCATTACGGTGAAGACCGCCTATAACGGCCAGATCATCATTACCACTGTCAACAAGAATATCTCGTACGAGGAACTGTGCTATGAGATCCGCAACATCTGCCGGTTTCCCCTGGATCAGGTAAGCTCAAACAATTTCAGTGTCATAAGTTTTATACAAATTTCAATTATTACAGCCCTTTACCATTAAATGGGTAGATGAGGAAAACGATCCCTGTACCATATCAACGAAAATGGAACTAGACGAGGCCATACGACTTTACGAAATGAACTACGATTCCCAATTAGTCATTCATGGTGAGTAAAATTAAGAAAAATGAGGAGTATATTAGTTTAGAATGTTTTTATACAAGGGTGTTTCCTAACTTGTTAAACATAAATAAACTTATCTAATAGGGTCAGTTACTTATCAAAGAAGCTTTGGTGTTCCACAGTCTTAAGCTAAACAAATATAAGTTGTAGCTATCTAAGTAAAGATACATTACATACTTATAAAAGCCACCACTACTTCTAACTTTTACTTGAATTTCTCCAAGTTTTTCAAGGATTTTTGCTGCTGCCGGCATTAGCCACTTAATTAGTCAATAAGCAACACATTTCGTCGCTGAATCCAATATTTAACCAAGCCCATAAACATTTAGGCCTGATTAAACATTGAGTGAGCCCAGCCAGTCTTATTAGCTCAATAAATTTGAGTTTTCCTCGTGAGTTTCTCGCCTGCTTTTCAGTTTTCCCGGCATCCAAACGCAGCCGCATCCACTCGGGTTAATAACATAAAATATTAATTAACCCGTGCACACACTCACATGCTCGAAAAGCCCCTGTCTTATGGCAATTGCCTTAGGCAGGCAGCGTTCTTAAACATTTTTTTTGTTTTCACTCTTCCCTGCCTCCGACTTATTTGCATATAAATTCCGCTTGGATCTTGGCTCGGCGGGCTCATTTATTATTCATTATAATTAAATTGTTTGCTTCGTGTGGGTTTAAGTTTTCGCCAGCTTTTTTTGAATTTTAATTTTCCTGTTGTGCGGTTTTTTGGCGATCTCACTCATGCACGCAGACTTATGCGAGTTTTGTGCTTAATTATGCTTGCCACAACAACAAAAAGGTTTCACTTACCACATTCGTTCGCCAAATGACAAACACGAAACCCTTTCGCACAGTAAATTACTAAAAAAGGTGGGCCTGATGTTGCAAACATTATGAACAAGTAATACACTCTATTTTAGTCAAGAATTTTGGCCAACACTATTGTTTCAAGCTAGGAAATCATAACATATCTAAATTGGTAAAATTCAATTTGATTTCAATGTGTTTTTAGTAAAACTATTCTAATTCTAATAGAAAAAACTAGATGAAAGGATTTTGTAACAAATAATTATAAAGGAACAATAGATTTTACGATGTATTAAGATTTAGTTAAACCATTTACTCTCAAAGGGCATTTTACGAAACCCAGAGCCCACTTCAATTTTCCGAGTTATCCGCATTATCCTTGGTCATTCCATACCTGTGGTCATTTTGTTTTTCCAAACATGGCTCTGAAAAACAAGAAAGGCAACTAACGGCCCAGCAGATATGATAACTGCCAGTCGCACTAAACAAAGTTGGTCGAGGAGAGGGGTTTGATGGAGAGGGTGTTAAAGTTTCCGCTTCCCTTTTCATGCGGCTTTGTTTTTGTGCTGGGGACCAAGCTTCCTGATATTTTGTGGCTATACCACCCCCTCATACATATCTCCATATGAGAGAAAAACAGCGTGTGTAGGGATAACATGTTAGTTGTTGCTATACGGGGTACTTTTAAAAGGGGTATATTCGGGGATGCTATAGGAACATCTAGAGGTTTAAATTCACCTATGAAGCTGTCTAAAAGTATGTTATTTTATAAATATTTAATAAAAAATTCCGATAGATTAATAGAGAAAAATTAAGTTAAGCTTTTTACAGCAACTTTTAAATAATAATTTATTGTGATTCCTGCGACATTCTATTGTATTAAAACAGATTTCGTTTAAACTTTTTGCACTTCTATTGCTTTCTCTGAAAATGTATAAATTCTTTAGAAGACACAGCTTAAAATATCCTAATAACACATTTATATTTATGTCTTCTTTTCTATTCAGTCGCCAGAAAGTATGCAATGATTTTAAGAAACTAAGGGCCAGGTTATTTTCTCTTCGGGACCCTCGACTTATAATATTCTTTCTTTTTCTTTTTTCTTGTTGTTATGTGGCCACGTGTGAAAAAATGCGGCTTAAAATGTATTAAAAGCATTCTGTGTGCGTATGTCCCTGCGAGTATATGTGTGTGTGTGCAAAAGAGGGACATTGTCAAGGTATTACGTTACCGTTACACGCACTCTTGCATATGTTAGGATGTCCTGTCTGTCTGTCTGTGTGTTTGTATTCCGTACATGTTTTTCTGTTAGTGTGGTTGTTGTTTTTGTGTTGATTAGTAAATGGCTGTTGGTATGCGTGTTTTGCATTTTTACAAGTCCTTGTTTTGACTTCTCTGTTGTTGTTTCTCTTGTTTGTATTTTTTTATTTTTTAAAATGTTTTTTTTCGTGTTTTGCTACATGACTGTGCTTCTGTATGTTTTTGGTTTACTTTCCGGCTTCATCTCCGGCCAACAAAACCTATACCCTCCTCTTAAACAAATCAAAACAAAATGTCTAGAATCTGAAAGCTACCGCTATAATTTATGCGCCTGCAATATGGCAACTCTGTCCAGGACACACACGTACACATATAAAAACTTTTGTCCAGGTCCGAAAAACTTTTTTTTTTGAAGCCCATAAGGTCGATACACAAGATGCCATTACCCGAGAGCGAGATAGCTACGGCAAGGAGAGGAGGCGGAGAGAGCATTTCCCCAGTTGCCACAAAAAACAGCTGAGCCAAAAAGAAAGGTATTACCATCCATTGAATCCGAGATGGCAATGCTTAAAGCGCCGGTCTGCGGCTTTTATTTGCGTTCTCTCCTTAAAAATAAAGGATATATTCCCTATACGACAAGAAGAGCAGGAGTGTGCGTCACCTGACATTGAAGTAGTCATGCTCTCTTCTCCTCTCTCGCACTTCTCTCTGGTACCTTCTCCTCGGAAAATTTCCCTAGCATACTTCTCTGCATCGGCATTTCACTCGCGCGTTGGCCGCTCGCCTGTGAGGAAGTGCCGTGCGGATTTCGATTTAAAAGATACAACTCTCCGGGCTCCACAAACAAATACATAATTATATATATATATACAAATATACATGGATTTGCAAAGCTAACGGCACAACGAGTTTCTGAGGTGTGAATTAACAAAAGAAAACAGAAATAACCAAAGTTGGAAGTTGAAAAAAAGTACAAATCAGTGAACAACATAATTCCATATAATTATTTTCTTAAACATTACTTTTGGTTCTACTCGGAAAGACCCGAAAATCTCATGAAAAAAAATCAATTGCCCCTGGGCAATATTTTTTGACTGTTCTGCCGAAGTTGTCGTACATTTCTGATTAGTTGCCATACAATTTTCCTTGAAGACAAGGGGGTGAAAAAAGAAAGGCGAAAAGGCTAAGGACGTGAATGATTAGCATAAATTTGTGCATGTTTCTTTATCGAAAGTTTTGGGGCTGCTAATGAAGTACGAAGTTTATAAGTGTGTAACCTTAAAGATGCGAAGAGTTTTATGGCCGTATTGCGCTAAATCAATATATTTTGCTACTTGAAAAGCAGTCTTTTTATTGACTTTCAATGAGACTCTTAATGGAAAAATACAAACGTATCTTATTTCTCTAAACCAATAATATTACTTAGCATAGGATTTCATGTAAAAATACTTTGTTATAACACTTTACTGCACAATTAAATATGTAAATAAATTATTCCATTGGCATGCAAATGAGATTTTACTATGTAATCAAAAAATCTCTTTGTATAAACAATATTAATGGTTTAGCTTACACTTTGTAATCATTTTTAATTTTATCTGAGAAAAAATATAATTTTTTTTTAAGAATATTAAGAATATTTAAATGATTTAAGAAATATATTGTTTCTTGTTTTTTTACATTGTAATTTAAACCTTATACGATCATTTAAAATATTGTAGCAAAAAATGAAGTCAAAGAGTATAATCGCATTGCTTTTTTCATGATTGTATTGCATACTGCTGGACGGACATACAAAAAAATTGTAAAAAGATTTTAATCATATTGTAACAAAATCATTTAAATCATTTTGTAAAATGATATAAATCATATAGCCTTACCATTCTTCTTTGGTACGTCATGATTTAAAAACGGACCTGATAAAATTGAAGCATTGATTTCCATATTTGGTGGAAATCCTGCATCAGGATTTTCGTTTTTTTTAACGATTTTTTGGCTGCTGTGCGCCAGACACTGGCAAACAAAACCACACACTGACACACACTGGCGACGAATTGAGGCAGTGTGTGTGAGTGTGTGGTTGTGTGCGAGAATCCCCACCCTAAACTTGACCCCAGGCATTTGCACTTCATCAAGCGCTGCTTGCACTTCTGCGACCGTCTGGTTTCACAAAACTTGGCCCAAAACCCACTATACCATATACCCGAGATGGATCCATTCCATATGCATATATGTATAGCATATATAACATGTATATGTATATGAGTCAGTAGGCTAGGAAGAAGCTGCAGGGCGAAACAATTTCCTTTTATTCTTTGTGGAAAGCGTTTTGCTGGCCAAGCTGTCGCCCTGCCATTTAAACTTGTTCGTTTCTTTTTGGCCCGAAGGCTTTCACTCGTACCAGGTGTGTGAGCCGCCTTCTCCAAAGTTAAATCAGCAAATTTCCACTTTTTTTCCCCACTGTTTTTCTGGTACCCTGGGGTTCTGTTTCTGTTCTGTGTTCTGTGTCCTTTTTTTTTAGGTTCCTCCTGCAGCCTCTGGGAGGTTCGGTTCTCAGTTCGCTTGCTGGCTATCCCCAAATTTTAATGATGCCATTGGGCTTAATGAAATTATTGTTAGTTCAGCAAACAAGAAAGCCCATTTTCGGTTGGTCGGGAGGTAGTGCGACGCAGCGAGGAGGTCTGGATCGGATGGCAGGATGGTTGGTAGGCCCCGAATTGAATATGCACATGACGTCCGTTTGGCTGCCTCATTTCGCATGCTTATTCCATATCGCTTTTGCACAGAGAAAAAGTGGGGGTTATTTGCGTTTCTTTTGTCTTTACCATTTCATGATTTCGATTTGTTAGTTATAAATCTAAAGTGTTTCATTAGAGATTCTGGCACAACTAAATGAAATTCGTTGAGGTCTGTTAATTTAAAATTTTTAATAAAAATGTAGTACATATTTAAAAAAAAAATATAATCCTAGAGTATTGCCTAGCCAAAGTCAAATCAAACTATGAATATTTTACAAAAATTAAAGTTATTCTAATTTTTGAGTCAACTAAATAATGTAAAACATATTTTACAAGTTGGGCTTTAGTTTAATAAGGAAGTTGATTATTGTAAAAACTCCTTATCCTTAGCGGACTGTTAAATATCTCTGAAGATTAAATATGTTTTTTTAATAAGCAAAGGTATTGTTTAATGGTCGATTTTGACGTTATTTTTTCTTTCTCTGAGTGCCAACTTTATGGCATTTCCCATCTTGCCACTTTTCTCTTTGTTATGCTGTGTGAAATTTTATAACTGTCGGAGGCTAAGGCGGGTGGCAGGTGAACTGGCCCCGCTTGACGTCAGTGGAAAAGCCAAATTGATGTTTAACTATTGATGCTTCTTGGCCGGACTGGTATCCGGTGGCCTGAAGATGGTTCGCCGCCCTCCTGGCGAACATCGCCTGCTTATGTTTATCGTTATTGTATCGCAAGAAACACGCCTGATTCCCCACGCTTGTTTGCCAAAGATAAAGGGGGGCGGATGATTGAGGCGCTTGAATGGTCAATAATTCGGGGCTAAATATTCGGGGACGGGCTAAATATCAAAATTTGATGGTTTTCTGATGTAAGAAGCTGTACTTTACCCGGCCATTTCAAGCTTAACTGGGGTACTAAATAATAAACAATAGCCTTGTGTAATATTTAATCAATAAAATTTTTCGTTCCTAGCCAGGCCTTATAATGAGATTAGATATTTATGAAGAAATTCAGTTAAGTCCATTAATTTTAGATTTCGATGCTAGATTCGACAAGAAAAATTTATGAAACGTACTTTTTAAAATGTTGTGAACTCCTAGTTTTCTCTATGTATAATTATTTCTCTGTTTGCACAAAATTTAAGTAAACAAATATTAAATAACATCATTTGACTTTGGATATGCTAATGTTATTTTGTTAGAAAGGACAAAATGAAAATGAGATGTATAGAAAAGAGCAGATTAAATCTTATAAACACATTTAAAGAATACTTTAACTTGCAACTTGCAACTTGCATAGACTTACTAGATTTACTTCATAAAAATATCATAGTTCATATCAATTTTAAGCTTCTGAAAATAACTTGTATATAAAGGTAGCTAAATATTTTTTTGATTGTAAATCAGCTTTAATCCAGCTTAGTGCACGGGGATTTCAGGACTTTGGTTTCGCCAACAATGGGGGTTTGAAAAGAGAGGGGCTAGACGGGTTTGCTATGGGTGGCTGGACTGTTGGGTTGTTTGGGATGCTCTGTTTCCATCCTGGACAAACAGCCAGGCAACCAATATTCATGCTCCAATTGCAGGGAAAACAATGCCGGCGGAGTGTTTATATTTAGCAAACGCTGAAGGATGGATACAGGCAGCGAAAGAGGGATAACAGGAGAAAGGGGTGAGGTAAAGGGGCTGGCTAAATTTAATTCGAAAATGCATCGGATCCTTTTTGTTTTTCCCCCTTTCCATATCAGCCACTAGAGACTGCATCATCAGCAGATAGCACAGAAAATAAAGAAAAACCCGAGAAAATGAGTGCCAAACAAAGGGATCTGCTTGCCTTGTCACGACAAGGCTCTTGTGTCAAGTGGATGCTGTCCACCTAAGGACCTCGCCACCCCCTTTTCGACCCACTTCGACCCTCGTTAATCATGCGAATTATGCATGAAAGTGGAGTACTTAATTTCAATTGTCTAAACAACAAGCGATTGCGATGTGACCTACCAATACACTTGAAGAAAATTTTCTATTTACACTTGACTGCATGGCCCACCCACATTTAGCGTGGGTTCGGACTTAAGTGGAATACAGTGCACGCTCAAAATAGTAAACATTTTGTAGTGTGAAGGAATGATTGAGGTTTATGATAAATATTTTGAAAAAAAATCAGATAACAACGTTTAAAATCACCTCTAACGTTTGTTAAAAGGTTTAAAAACAAACGAAAGAGGACTTTTTAAAAAATTCCTGAAACTAGGAAAATCCATCAGCTTTTTGCAATTCAAAGGACTTTAAAATCATTATCGGTTTCGGAGGTTTAAAACTATGTCTGCTACCCATTGAAACCAAATATGTGTATGTTTTTTTAGACCTCTTTTAATCTATAAAGTGAAAACCTTAGATTTTATAGGTCCACTTTAAAGAGTGTGTACTGTATAATTCGAAATGGAGGAATGGCAACAGAAGATTGCATACTTAAATGGGCGATTGTGAGCGAATTTCCCTGCGCGCGTCGAGTGATTTTCTCTCCGATTTTGCCGTGCTTTCTCTCCCTTTTTCTCTCTAATTTTCGCTCGCTCTTTCCTGCCTTTCACGCCTTTGTCAATTTGCAGCAACTTGTGCGCTCGTTTGACTTGGGTTAAATTGTTTGTGATTGTCGCAGCAATGTCTCTGTGTGGGTTTCCAATTTCTCCAGGCGACTGTGTGAATGTGTCTGTGTGCGTGTCTCCTGACAGAGTTGTCAGCTGTTCGGCTTGCATTTCTCTCGGTTTCCCCGCTCCTTTCTCTCTTGCCTTTCCCATTATTACACAATTTATATATTTTTTTTTTAGGTGTGGTTTCTGCGGCGTCTGCAACCGGCCACGCCCATCACCAAACGCCCACCGCCCAACGCCCTTCTCACGGCCACATCCTTGTGTGTCTGAGTTTTTTCTTTTAATCAATCATTATAAACTGCGAGATCAGCGAAGTGGGCGGAATCTAGGGGATACCGCCTGTCGTTTGGCTTTGAAACTTTGCTTTGCATAGTTTGCTGCGCCATGTAACTGTAATTGCAAATGGGACCTTGTTCCGCTTTCCTTCGCGATTTACTTTCTCCCCCTCCCCCTCCCTTGCATTCTGCATGTTTTTCTCCATTTTATCCAATTTGTTATACGCTCCATTTGTGAATGGAAAGTGTGATGTTAAGTAGAAATATTGGAAGTACTTAGTCAAGAAACGCTGGCATAAAGGGAAAATAAATCAAGTATTTTGAAGTGAAATTAATTGGGCTTACTGTCACAGAAAAGCATTCAAGCTTAGCTTAGTTTAATGAGATAGTTCGCTGGCATTCTGATTAGGTGAAAATATTTGTTATATGCATTTATTATTATTTGATTATATTTATAGTTCTAAATGATTTACAATGCCTTTTATTCTTTGTACGACATTTAACTTTAACACTTTCGGAATTAAAGACTATTGAGATATTTTTGTAAGGTATATAAAGCTTAATAAGTTTGTCAGGTATTTTTTGTAATAATAACCTTGATAACTATGGTGTAACATGGGTAGAACAGTACAAATGAAATCCAAAACTCGTTTTAATCCAGTGCTTAAAACTGCAACTTTCAATTGTGGTTTACTACTATAAGACTTCTTACACACAAAAAGTTGCAGCCCACAGGGCAAGTGCAACCTGTCTCCCCACTTCCATTTTTGAGTGCGTGAGCTTATGCAAATTCTCGTTAATTAATCGCAGAAACAAATCAAGTGCAAAGGAACTTTAAAAGAAGAACTTGAAATTGAAACCAAATCCGAATTAACCGAAGCGAAAGCTTGGATACTTAACCGAATTACCGCGACGCGAAGTGAAAAAATTGAATAAGTAATCCATCATGGCCTGGGGCTATTGGTCCGCCACGACTGTGGATCGTGGACGGTCGCCGCGCCGCCTGACGCAGTGTGCACCACTTCCGGTTAATATAGTGCAGCCGGAGGAGGAGGAGGAGCAGCCCTGCCTGCCACAACAACAGCAGCAGCAGCAACAACAGCAATCCCAGCAGCAACAGCAATCGCAAACTTGCCCCAGCACACCTTCGGCCAATCAGCAGGGCAGTGGCAACCTCTGCTACAGCCCCACCTGTCGATCCCGCTGCTCGAGTCCTTGTCCAGGATCTCCATGCGGTTCCATCACACCGCCACCTCCGCCGATGCTCACATCATCGCAGCAGCACCTGCACTCCAATAAAAATTGCCCAGCTGCCCAACAACTGATGACACACCTGGATTATGCGGCTCGGAGACAATCGCTCGATCAGCTGGATAGTCCTCAGGTATTCGGATCATTGTCGGTTTCATTTTCACCAAGAACTCAGCTTGAAGGGCTAAAGAAAATCCATGGGAAGTTATGATTCATTGAAAGTTTCCAAGTTCATCTAAATTATACTCACCCAGACTGGTTATTCAACAACTAATTGATGAGCAAACTGGTCAATTGACTTCGCAGTAATCACTTTCGGCGTTTCATTCCAATAAAAAATACAAATTTTCATGAAAGCCAGCAAATTTGATTTAGAATTGGAGATAATGTCGATTGAGTTTAGTTTGATTTTTAATTTAAATAACAGAAACCGTTTTGATGTCCCTATTCGGCGTGTTATTTACAACTTTTCAGTAAAAGTTGTTATTCGAATTTTGCTTTATCTTAATGAATAGGGAGTTTTATATATCATGTCATTAATCATAAACTCATTTTATAACTCATTTCTCTTTATAAAAATACCCGAAGTATTTAAAGTTCAGTTTTAAAATGCAATAAATAGCATCAACTATTAATATTCCATGACTCAATAATATTTGTAATTTCTGGAGCTATCATATGTGCGACTACTGATTACTTAAAGGCGGCAATTTATTTGATGAAATATATACTCCCGTTAATATCAGTCTTTGTGGAGTCTCACTTTATGACAATAAAATACAATACTCATTTGGTCGCGATACTTATTACAAATTTAATGTCAGTTATAAAAAGCTGATAACTAAAAATAAGGATTATTCAATTTGGTTTTGAAAAATTAACTGCCATTCTTATGTTCTTTTATTTATTATGATAAATCTCCTTTTACAACAATTATAAGATGAATTTTGGATGTAAAATCAAATCAATGAACCTTTTATTACCCGATCTTCGAAACAACTTCAAGCTGAGTTCGAACCTAAAAATGCGGTTAAAACCCTTATCACTGACCTGGATATATCCATTCTATTCTCATCCCATTGCGATTTCGAACATAATCCAGTCCAAGTACTTTGACATTCAGGCCAACCAGCTGTCGGACATCATGTGCCGCGGTGCGGTGGTCAGTTCCATTCAGTCGGCGAACAACACGCTGACCCGGGGCGTATCGATGCACAGCCGGAGTGGCAGTGCCCACGGGAGTCACCATGGCAGTCATCACAGTCACAGTCATCATGGCAGCGCCCACGGATCGCTGGGTTGCCTGCAAGGCGGCGTGGGAGTGGGAGTGGGTGTAGGAGTGGGCGTGGGTGTGGGCACAGGCAGTACGGGCAGCATTGGCATGATGTCGGCGGGTCACATCGATACGGGAGATTACGATGTGCCGCATCCGCATCCGTACACCCATCACTATATGCAGACGACGGCTTCGGTGACGCCACCACACACCACCCTCAGTCGTCCCGGATCGGCGGGTGCAGTGTGCCAGGGCCACGACTCCGGATCGGATTCCAGTCAGGGCTGCGGCGGATCCATCATGGGCGGCATGCTGGTCATGGGTCATCCGGGGCACATGGGCAGCTTGGGGCACCACAGCGCCGGGAGTGGGTCGCTGGGCAGGTGCTCGAGCAGGTGTCACAATACGAACACCACGACGACGGATGATTCGGGAGGCGGCAGCAGTGGCGGCGGAGGAGGAGTACCTGGCACCTTGGGCAGTGCCTCCATGGTGCCCGTAGGAATGCCGGGCATGCTGATGGACTATCATCACAGTCACCACAGTGGCAGTGCCGGAAGTGGCTTAAATGGATGCGGCGGAGGCAGCATTGCTGGCGGCAGCATCGGGGGAAGGAGCAGTGTCCTGGGCACGATTCACAACGGGCATGGGCATCACCATCAGCAGTATCACCACGAGTGCATCCATTACGAGCGCCTGCCCATTCCCGTGCCCATTCCCACTGTGCCCATGGGCGTGGCACCGCCCCCGCAGCAGATGTCGCAGCATCAGTTGCAATCGGAGGAGGAGATCGAACCGGCCTATGCGACAGGTAAATGGAATTGGTGACCCTTTTGGGAAACTTAAGAAAAATACAAAACCCTACAAAGGATTCTAGCTATGGTTTTGTGTTTAGTGACTAAATATTCTTTAAAATATATTAAGCAAACGCGACTTTGTTCAATTTTACTTTTAGTTATTTTAAATTTTTTAATGTTCCTGAAATCTAAAATCTTCTTTAAAACCCTTTTTTTTAAATTTGTTTAGCCAACTAATTTATGGCTTTGAAAACCCCCGGGCCATCAGAAACATAACGAATTAAATGCCATAAATTAGTGCTTATCCAAATTTATTATTTCCAATAAATTATTGATTTTCCACCGCATGCGTTGTACTTAATTTTATGGAATTGCCAGCCCCGATCTTATCGGCGAAGCCATTCGTCGCGCTCTCACTTGCTCCCAATCGGAGGACGGCGGTGACAATTCAATCGGCCACTTGAGGCACTTGGGTTTATTGTTCTTTTGTTGTGCTTTTTGGTTCTGGTTCTCGGTTTTCTCTATTACTTCTGTTTTTTTTGTTGTGTTTTTTCCTATGCTTCTTGTGGCGAGAAGTCGCGGTCTCAGTTCGTAGCTGAAAGTCGCGCGGTGACGACGCTTCGCGCGTTTTCAATAGCGTTATTCAAGTGTTTCAACTGAGCTCCAGTGACCTCTGAACTGACCACAAACTCAAGACATCCAATACACCCTCTTTCGTCCCCCCAAACATCCATCACAATGATCATCTGGAGCGGCTTCTGCGAGGCGGCCCAAATATACAGCACTCAAACGGCCACTTTCATGACCGGCGGAGCATCGTGTTAGTGAAGAGTCTCATTTAAATTGCCAATTAATCAATGTGGATTCTATGTAGATCAGAAACGGGTGCACTTGCCTTTCTTGAACTTTAAAGATGCCATAATAAATCGACTCTTACCAAAACTCAAGCTAAGAAGTTCAAAAAATTAAATTTTATACTAACTGGTTATGTGTTGAGCAAAGCAAATACTCATTATTAATCCAGTGTGAAAATCTTCAAAGTTAAATTATAATGTAATGGAGTTTACTAAATTTCGTATTAGTCCAAGTCCAAGACCAAAAATGAAAATATTGATTATATATAATTATTTGATATGAAGGCAAGTGTAAAATTTGATAGCAGACAGCAATCTTTCCCTTCCCTCGCGACCTTCAGACTGCTTAGTCTCCCCCCAGGTTTATGACTAATAATGCATATCACTCCTTTTGTTTTTAGCTACAGTTCCCCGTGGCCCTAGTCACTTTATAAATTCAGCCCGCCTTATCGCAATAAGCAAGGCGTAAAATACAAACCGGTGAAGCAAAAATAGCAAAAACAAGAGCGCAGTCCAAACAAATGGTGTAGGTCCTATCACGATTGATAAGCGAAAACGTTGCGGGGAAAATATACATGGAGTGGAGAATAAAAATACAAAAATTCTAGGTCAATGCAAGGCGTGAGGCAATATGTGGAATCCATTAGAATATTATAACCTTGCTGATGGACAGGCGAATTTATTGAACCCTAGGCTCCCTGGGGCGACACTTTAATTGAATTATGAATGAGCGATGGGCGATGAGCGGTTGTTGCTGGAGAATATATCTGATAGCTGAACAATTGGTCTCAATTGATGGCTGGTGGTCTCCCGGAAAAGCTTAATTAACATTACTCGGAAAAGAGCAAAGTATCTCCTTCTCCCCCAATCGTATCTCTGTATCTCTCCGAATGTTTTTAGAATCTCTCCCGCTCTTTATTATTTTCTCTATATGGTGCGTGGCACCGAGATAAGGAACTGCCAGTGTTTGGAAATCGGATTGGTTCAGTCGAGGAGTGGGTGCTGGCATGTTAACAGGCCTCCGCAAAATACAGCACGTTAATGTGGCTCGGCAAGAATCCGTTTATAAGTAAAAATCACCAAGCGAAATCTCATTAAATTGATAAGCGAACCGCGGCAGGGAAAAAGATTTACCCGATGGGCAAACTAGCCTGCCGTAAGCATGCCCTACAATTAATGTTTACCAAATGTACCATAGAAATCCAGAGTGCTGTAAAATGTTTAACCAACTGGTTTTGTTATGTCTTTTCAGTATTCCCCAATGTTCCTCAAGCGCCGGGATTGTCCTGCGATGGCGAAGATCGTAAGTGTTTATCAAACAAAGTTTACTAAATAAGCGCTATAAAATAAATATTTTTTGTTTGTGAGGAAATTTACTTAAACGATTTCTTTTTTATTTAAAAAGGAAACAATTTTTTGTCCGCTAAGCAAACTTTGCAATATAAATAAGCTACGTAAAAGATAACTATTTGTTATTGATTCATTGGGTTCTCTGATTCATAATTCCCCTTCGACCCGTTTTCCGTTTTTGATTTCGATTAGATTTAGCCCATATGGGGTAGACAGTTTTAAAAAGTATACATTTTAGTATTTTAAAAAGTGCATTTGTTGAAATGAATGTTCATACTTAAAAGTGAATAAACAATATTTAAAGAAAAATAATTATATTCAGTAAATTTCATAATTTAGTCGCTTATTTTTCAAAGCTTAATAAGTCACAAATGCAAAAACTGTTCTATCGATAACATTTTATTTGCAAATAAGCCGCTGAACAATACTGATTCATTAGTCTTTCCAACTTCGTTTTCCAGATAGAAATTTAAATGCGTAATTATTTTCTCAAAGTGCGGTTGACTGACAAGTTCCATAATAAACAGTAGGCTATTAATGATTTTTAAGGGAGTTAAGACCTTAATTGGTTAATGAGAAGGAGCCCTTAATAAAGATATTGATTATGCCCGCTCTAAAAATATATTATCATCCAGGCAGCATCTATCGACGTGGTGCTCGACGCTGGCGCAAGTTGTATCGCGTCAATGGACACATCTTCCAGGCCAAGCGTTTCAACCGGGTAAGTGCTACCAAATCCAGAACCGCAAAGAACCCGTATTAATCCAATTTTGTTACCCCTTTCAGCGTGCTTTCTGTGCCTACTGCCAGGATCGAATCTGGGGCCTGGGCCGTCAGGGTTTCAAGTGCATCCAGTGCAAGCTGTTGGTGCACAAGAAGTGCCATAAGCTGGTGCAGAAGCACTGCACCGACCAGCCGGAGCCGCTGGTCAAGGAGCGGGCGGAGGAGTCCAGTGATCCGATGCCGGTGCCGCTGCCTCCGCTTCCCTACGAGGCGATGGGCGGAGGAGCCGATGCCTGCGAGTCGCACGACCATGCCCACATAGTGGCGCCACCGCCGCCGGAGGATCCCCTGGAGCCGGGCACCCAGCGGCAGTACTCGCTGAACGACTTCGAGCTGATACGGGTTATCGGACGCGGCAGCTATGCCAAGGTGCTGATGGTGGAGCTGCGACGCACAAGGCGCATCTACGCCATGAAGGTGATCAAGAAGGCGCTGGTCACCGACGACGAGGACATCGACTGGGTGCAGACGGAGAAGCATGTGTTCGAGACGGCCTCGAACCATCCGTTCCTGGTGGGGCTGCACTCGTGCTTCCAGACGCCTTCGCGGCTCTTCTTCGTCATCGAGTTTGTGCGCGGTGGCGATCTAATGTACCACATGCAGCGGCAGCGGCGACTGCCCGAGGAGCACGCCCGCTTCTATGCGGCCGAGATCAGTCTGGCGTTGAACTTCCTCCACGAGAAAGGCATCATCTATCGCGATCTGAAGCTGGACAACGTTTTGCTGGATCACGAGGGCCACATCAAGCTGACGGACTACGGCATGTGCAAGGAGGGTATTCGGTCGGGAGACACCACCTCTACGTTCTGCGGCACACCCAACTACATTGCCCCGGAGATCCTGAGGGGCGAGGACTACGGCTTCTCGGTTGATTGGTGGGCACTAGGTGTCCTGCTCTACGAGATGTTGGCTGGCCGCAGTCCGTTTGATCTGGCAGGTGCCTCCGAGAATCCCGATCAGGTTGGATACTTAGTTTCTTTTCCTTAAATAGAAATCTAACTAAGTTATTTATAATTTTAGAACACTGAAGACTATCTGTTCCAAGTGATCCTGGAGAAGACCATTCGTATACCACGATCGCTGAGCGTTAAGGCCGCCTCTGTATTGAAAGGTTTCCTCAACAAGAATCCCGCTGACCGCTTGGGCTGCCATCGGGAGTCCGCCTTCATGGATATTGTCAGCCATCCGTTCTTCAAGAATATGGATTGGGAATTGGTGAGTCCAAGGACGCTTATATTATCTCTGTGTGTCCTGGTGCACTTGTTTGTGATGATGATAATGTGTCAGGGTAACAAGAATAATCAGCTGGTTATAGATAACAAATTGTTCGGGCAGCAAAAACCAATAGAGTAAAGATAAAAATGAAACAAGCTCATTGCTAAAAGATATAAATCAGAAGGAAGATTAAAATAATATAATATATGAGTTATATTGAGACCAATGGTTTCCACATAGGTCAGGTCTAAAGTTGCTAGTTCAATATATTTTACTTTGTACTGCTGATAGTGATACAACTGAGGCAATCACTGTTGAGCATTTTTGTAATCACTTTGGACATTAATGATATCTATTATTACGTATACGATTGCGCGTTAAAGATAGCACAAAAGGAGGTGCAACCGCCTTATATACCAAACCTAGACACTGGCGATCCCTATGTGACAAGCAACTTTGATGTACAATTTACCCAAGAACCGGCTGTATTAACGCCAGATGATCCGTAAGTGATAACGAGTTACCCAAACCCTAAACGATGGCAAGTTGTTAGTATTTTTTTTTTGGTGTATTCCTTGCATGAGATAAACCCCTAAAAGATCTTAGTTTAGTGTCCAGACTAACGGCAGGTAATTGCTCCTATCGATCAGCCGCATTTCGACCATGTACCCTCAACCATTGAACCTCTCTATCTGTCTTTATAAATCTGAATCCATTTTAAGTGAATTTTATCATCGTCATAATCATGCTCAAGCCGCACTGACATATATGAGAAACAATGTCTTATGTTTGCCCAATTGGCTGGGAGTTTTTCCTAATCGATTATGATTTCTACTATCCTCATGCACACCCAAAATCACGCAGCTTGAGCGCAAACAGGTCACGCCACCATTCAAGCCACGCTTAGACTCAGATCGCGATCTGGCCAATTTCCCGCCCGAGTTCACCGGCGAGGCCGTGCAGTTGACCCCGGATGATGAGTAAGTTCATACTTAAGATGACCCTAACATTTATATCTCCTCCATGATTTTGTCACCATTATTCGAATCACGAATTAACATTAAACTTTTTTAAATCTCAGTCATGTCATTGATAATATCGATCAATCCGAGTTCGAGGGCTTTGAGTATGTGAACCCCTTGCTGATGTCTCTGGAGGATTGCGTCTGACACCACGAAATGTGCGACTTACATCCGTATAATATGCGGGTAAGTGGGGAACATTTAAATAAAATCCTGACTTGATACTTATAGATATTTGCTTTCAGCTCTATGGCGAGGATTCCAGTGATTACGATTCCGTGGCTGATGATTTAAGTCTCCTGCATTTGAACAGCGCAGCAGGAGCTGGTGGATCAGTCAGTAGCAACAACAATCTCAGCCAGCAGCAACATTATCGCCAGCAACAGCAGCAATATCATCCCCAATCAGTATACTCACCACAGCAACAGCAGCAGTTGCAGCAACTTCAGCAACATCAGCAGCAGCAGCAACAGCAACAGCAGCAACAACTTCATCATAATGGTAACAATAACATTCATAATAATCAAATGCAAGCAAATAATAATAAAAGTCTACTGCAGCACATGTTTTGCCTTCCATTGAACTAATTAAAATAACGAATTAGATAAAACAACAAACAACAACAATGAGCCACACAGCAACAACAAGTAGCAGAGCAACAAAGAAAATTAATATGTTTCCAAAAAGAAAAAATTTCATAACTATACAAGTTATATAATCCTCTCTCAACAACAGACACAACTTTCATAAGCAAAGTATATTTATTATATAAAACAAAGCGAAGTAAAAACTGTCACAAGTTGCAAGTATTCACTAAACGACATAAAGCAAAACGATTACTTTACTATTTAAGCACCTAGGCAGCCAGGCAAACTTTATGCAAGCAAAGGAAAAACCATTTCATAACTCAATGCAAGACTTTTCACCACGAAACTTAGGGAGAATGCTCCCGCGAGAATGCAACAAGAACTTTTTAAGCTAACGATACGTGCATCAAATATGAATATATAATTTTTAAAGGTTTAAAACTAACAGAGGACATTTCAAATTTAATTTTACTAGCCAGGAAGTGCGAGGAGGAGGAGAAGAGGAGTATATATTTCAAATGAATCAATCTATAATATCTAAGCATATATAAACTCTAATGTAAAATGTGTGTGTGTTAGTAATAGAGAGCAGAGCATGGTTTTTAAAAGCGACAGCAAAAGATGGACATATACATACGTGTACTGTGAGCAGCAATAGTTAATGAAAACAAAATACCACAAATTGTAATTTCGTAATTCTAATTTTTACACAGAGTATAGTTAACCAAATTTGGGAGAAAATTCTCTTAAAATGCGAACAAAAACATATTTATTTATTTTATTCATCTCTTCTTATTTATTTATAAAACACAAGCAAACACAATCCGTCTACTGGCAATATATCTTTGTTAAGTATTAAAGAAACTTTTGTTTTTTTATGCATTCCACTGTACTTACAATAACAAAAACATATATTTTTGTTAAATTAAGGAGGCATATATAATGTCATCAGAAAAGTAAAGCAAATTTACAAGTTTTTAGTGATGAGAACTTTTGTCGAAAAGAAAATCAAAATTAAAACTCTTTTCGTTTACTCTTTTTGCGTATTCTGCGAACATTTTTAGCCTAATATTTAAATATATATATACACATGCAACTTAAATACAAAATTGTAAATTTTGTTTTTCTAACCCACAAACAAATATTGTGAAATTAATTAAAATTAGTATATATCAAAAATATCATTGTGTTGCAAGGTAAATAAATTATTGTGTTTTTAATTGAAACTGAAAATAAATTTCAACAAAAATGTTACTTGTTAATGTATGAAAAGCAAATAAAAGACAAAAAATTAAGCGCATATTGTTAAATTTCCAAATACAACGCAATCTAAAGAAAGTAATATTGATCAAACCGAGTTTTTGATTCAACCAAATAGTAAGCAATCAATTTAAATACAAAACAAACAAGACAAACACTAAATCAATTTCAAATTGCACTTAAAGGTTACCGAGTTGATTAAAAACTACACTTATTCTTTGCCTATCCCAATAATTTCGTTGTTGTGTTTGATAACCAAGTTTTATGAGTAAGTTTAATTAGTATATAATGTTTTTAATTGAGCGTATACATAAATTTGTATTTTCTTCAACTGATGTTTCCGACTAATTTTTTTAAACTGGATGCACTTTTGGCATACATTACCAGATGCTAGCAAAATGTCAAAATGAAATTGAAAACGTAAACGATAGTTGCGTTACAATTATGCATATAAACAAAAACGAATAAAGTACTGTATAAGAAAAAAGTTTATTTTTAATTGGTTTTGAAAACAGTTTCCGTAAAACTTTTATTAACAATTGGGGGAAAAATTCAACAAATGCAAAACGTTATCCTATCGTGTGGAGGGGGTGCCGGTGTCCCCCACTCAGTTCCCCTGCAAAATGGAGACCGGCTCTTGCATAATCTCCTGAATCTTTGCCTCCGGAACTGGCACCCCATTGGCCAGCAAAGTGTGAACGATGCCATCATGTTTATTGCCACTTGAGCGTGCCTGAAGCACGAATTCCGTGTCCTGCAGCAGGAACTTGGTGTCTGTGCCGCCGTGAACGAAAACCGACTGCGAAATGGGGGTAATAAAGTGTTAGGATGTAGTGGAGGAAGTGGGGGGGAATAGGCACCCATCCCTTACCTCCTCGGTGCGCAGCTCATCGTTTACGTACAGACTCAGCGTGTCCAGCTTGAGCATTATCCTGTACTCCTGCGCTGCCTCCGCTGCCGTATCGCATGTGTAGAGCCACAGTCGATACTGCCGCGTCATATCCTCAGTGTATTGCTCGTGCGACTTTCCATCGATATAGAGTGAGTACTCGTACTTGAAACCCGGCGCAGGATCAACGCGAATGATGCAGCGCGTCTGATCGATGTGAAAGGTGTCCTCGCCAACCAACTTAAACATCCAGTCGCGACGCAGGACCTCCTACGTAGGGTAATTAAGGAAAACAGGAAAGCATTTAGTCAGTGGTTTTGGCAACAAATTAGAATTTCTATAGAATTATTTCTGAGACTCTTGAAATTTTAGTTAAAAAAGATTTCCGTTTGTAGTCAATGGTATATGCAGAATTTGGGAAGGGGGTACCACTTTTTCAGTCCTTTCTTGATTTGGTGGTTTAACACCAAAACCTTCCCCGCCATTTCAGAAATATGGATAATACCGATTCAATTAAAATATATACAAATTTTATTTGAGTTTAGTTTTGAGTTTATTGCGGACTTAATGGGGTTAAAGTTTGAAGTAAGCACGTAATAAACACAAATTTATTAAGGACGCGAACATAAATACAAGAAAACGGAACTCGGTAAAGTCGCTTAAGTGCTATTAAAGTTTATGCTCAATTTTATATTTCCTAGTATTCTTTTTCTATTCGCATTTACAATCGCTTGTGCCTCAAACATACTCCGTCATCTTCATCATATAGATGCTTAAACAACAATAGGAAACTCTTCAAAAAGCTTGGCAACCTATTTCTCTTGGAAAAGTGTAATTTCAATTTCAAACTTAATTGGCTAAGCCACAACCTCGTCACATTAACTCAACCAACTATTACATTTAGCGGAGCTTGTAATACGTTTAATGATATTAAAATTCCTAATTAATATCCTGTGCTAGTTAAGGATAACCGCTCATAGGGGAGTCAAAAGCAATTCACTTAAAAAAGTACACGTACGTACACGACCTGTAATTAAGTTCGCCTTCACAATGCAAATACTTCAACAGCTCCGAAAGCCACCCATCCATCAGCACACCCAAAGAGCTAGAAAACTTACCCGACCATTGACCCAAATCATGCGCCGCCCACTGGTGGTTCCGTGTTCCAGCTCGATGCGGTACATCTGCGCGAAAAAGGGGGGGACAATTATCGCGAATTTCCATCAGCTTAAGTTGCGGTTTCGGAAAACACTCTTTTTAATACCTTGCCATTGATGGGCACACACCATTGGGCCACGATGTTCTGTTTGTTGTAGCGCTGGTCCTCGGGCACATGATCCTGAGTCATCGTGGGTTGCGTGGACAGATTCTCCAGGCGCAACGTGGGCGAGAGAAAGGACATGGGTCCGCAGACGAAAGCCTCGCGTCGATCCCACCGACAGCCAATCAATAAATCCTATTAATATTTATAGTAATCGCCTTAAAAGTGCAACCAACTAAATGGGTTACACAACCCACAGAGGATATTGGTGGAGTTCAAGGAACTCTGGAATGCGGGGCAACTTGTGTAATCTGCAGATCTTGCCTAAATGCACTTTCCACCTTTGTTTTAGGCCCCGGAATCGCTCTTGATTTTATTCCGCTTTCTGGCTTTACCGGTCGGCGACAAAACCGCAAGAGTGAACCGCACGTTGTTAGCGCCAATGGCACACTAAACAACAAACCCGTGCACAATAAAAGCCAAAGAAGGAACTGAAGAAAAACTAGTTGGCCCGGCTGGCTGCCTTTGCCTTTGCCTTTTGGCCTGGCTCTCCGGCTCTGTTCTGTTCTGTGCTTCTGGCCGAGAGTCGCGGTCGCGTTTGTCGGTCTGCCAAACTGAAGGCAAAGTGCAGAGCAACTACGCCGCATGGCGCCAAAACAGAGTTGATTTGTTTCCACTAGCCGTGCGTGTGGATATAAGTTTGAGTGTGTGTACAGGGAAGGCACCTTAAGACGAACAAAAATGTATGGTCTGAAATTTAGCTAAGGAGCTGATGATCAGGTTTGGCTTCCTCTCGAAACAATCGAAATTTCAAGCCTTTACTTTGAATATTAACTATAATGTTAACTACTAATTGACTAGATCTGTTTCTTTTTAGTACCATTCTAAACTATGCCGTATCCTAATGATTTGAATCTGATTGAAAATGTCCCAGTAACTATTTCTTAAATGGGAGCACGAATCATCTAAATTCATTATCTTAAGACGGGCAAAATTTAAATTATGGATTGATAAACATATTTCTAAGATTCTTCAATACTGTCATAAGTTAATATCCAAATTTCCTAAAATGCATATAATAATATTTTCTTGGTTTCTAGTAACAATTATAAAAAATAAATAAACAAAGTGAGAGATATCTCAAGTTTTTTATTCCATAAAAGGTCAAACTTAATAAAAAAGTATAGAAAATATGACAAGTGCCCTGATAAACAATTATTTTATAACACTTTATTAAGAATCCTTACTGTATCCACTTCTCAATACCCCACCGAGTGTCGTCGCTCGCATAAAAATAAACTTTGCCCCGTCAAGTATGCAATTGTTTCTGCATTGCAATTGGCCGCTCCTTTGAGCCTGGGCTTTCGCCAATGCCTCCGGCCTCCAATTGAGCGTAAGCCAAAACAATAATCGTGCATACATATTTTATTCTGGATGACAATTATTTGGCCCTGGGGGATTGGAGACTCCACTGTGCCGCACCGCCTGCCTGCCACATGGGCAATCGGCGCAAATTTGTCGCATTTTGTTTTGTTGTCATGTTTATGGCGCAACATTTTCTGGCCATAAATACACGCCGAAAATGCTAATGACCGATTGGGTGGGTTAGTGGGCGACGATGGGTGATTCGGATGCGGATTCTTGGGTGCCAAACCAGACGTGAAAACTTGCCGCCTCCGGGTGGTATTTCAATCGACCAGAAGCGATATTGATAAATGTATTTGGGCCAGATTGGATAAGGAGTCGACACCGAAACGGGCACATCATATGTCAAATCAAGTTTCCCGGGACTTGGTCTATATATGTAGCCTTGCTCCAACCCATTACCTCCCCCCACCCCTCTGAGTGGGTGGTAAGAAAAAAACATATGCCATCGCCCCAACACGCGAAGGTCACTGACAAAGCGCCGTTTGAAGTCGCTTACAGTTTTAGTTGATGTTGACGCTATCAAAGGGGGTGAAGGTGGGTGGTTCTGGGTGGTTTTTGGACTCCCTATGTGTGTGGTGGTGTGTGTGTAAAAAAGAAAGCGGGGGCTTGACAACAACAACAGCACCAGATAACGAAACATTTGACAAGGACAAGGCTGCCCGCCGCCCGTCAACTCCCCTTTCTGCACGAAGCTCCCCAGAGGCAGTGTGTTAGTGTAATTATTAGTGCCGTACAAAATAAATATGATGGTATATTCATACAAACATGCTTCTTTTTGACGCTCGCTCGCGAATCCGCAGGCTTAAGAACCATGGGAGTTTTGTAAAGCAAGCTAATTAATTGTCCTAATAGAAACTAAGATCATAACCTTCCAAAAAATGTCCCAATTTCAGCATATAACATCCAAAAAAATATCTGTTAAAAGATCTTAGTTTTTCCCCAAAATATACAAAGTAAAAAAAACCTCACCATTCTCCGCATTAAAGTCACCAGCTTTAGGAAATGCAATGCACTCCAAACCTCTTTGGATACTTAAATGTAAGTATTTAAAACTAGCTCAATTTCTACTTCAGATAAAAATATAAATATATAAGTAATACCTTTACTCCTTTAAAAGTTTCACTATTTTATCCTCTTCAGCCCATTGTCCTCGGTTGCGCATTTTAGGTTGACTACTTTCCAGTTGAATTTATGGACCATTCCGCTGGTTGTACACTTTTTATGCAAATATATATGGCCAAAAGTGCCGCAACAGACAACATTTGCTGGCGCTGTCGTTGATGATGTTGTAGCTAGTCCGTTGGAGCCAGGGGACACAGGACATGCAGGGAGTGGGTCGTCCTGGAGGTTTGGATTGCGTGCCTCGCTGGTGTCAGTCGACTGGCACACTACAAATGTCGCCGACAATTAATTTCCATAGATAATTGCCTGTCGATAACGACAGTGGCAGCCGGGGACATTAATCAAACGGCCGGCTGTTGACTAGATGGTTTTTGTTCTTGGCCCTTTTGGCGGCTGGATAAGATTTAATCAAAAACTATGGCGAAATGACAAAGTGAAAGTTGTATTTCAGTGATTTGTGGTAACGCTCTTAAATCAAATTGAATTGGCAAAATGTGTGCGCTTGCTTAAGTTAGCTAGATTCGTATGAAAGTGTGTGTATGTGTGTGTGGGCGTGTGTTCTTCAATTAAGCACATATGTATGACTATATATAATCGCTATGAATAAAGAAGTGCTTTACTTTCGAATAGATTTCATTCGTTTAACCAGATAAATAATAATACTGATCACAACGCCAATAGTGTGGGAATTCAGTTTGTGCTAACAGTTTGCCATTAAAAATAATGTTTGACACTTCGATCGATTGGACAATAAATATGGAGTATACGTATATGTAAATATATATAGAATTTATATTGCTGCACCATAACAACTAACATAAACAGCAAATATATTTTGTAATCAAGTAATTGATCTATACATATAATTTTGGGAACAAATTTGAACAACGCTGGGCGTAAAATAGGCGCTAGTTGAAGGTAATTTGTCTGATTATCGCGAGTATATATATGAGTGCGTGTATATACCAATAATCGACGCTAATTGCACTATTTATGTGTATTATGCTGTTACATTCCACTGGCGGTCAGAATAATTGTCGCTCCTCTTGAGATACAAATGCCATATAAATGTAATCTACGCATCGTGATTATGGAGTACAGGTTAATTGTGTATGTCTAGAACTCATAATTGACACAACGTAATATTGCTTCTTCTACTGTTTAACTTAACTATTTACATAAGATACCGATTAAATACTGATTTATTAAATCAAACTTTGATAAATAGAACTTAATAGTCGCTTCAATTGGATTATAAAACGACCGTTTTAAAGTAAAATCATAAATGCATTTCATTTTCAATTCAAATTTTGAGAATACTTGTTCAGGGCTATAACTACTAATTTTGGCCATAATGTGGTATTATTCTTCTATTGAGTATGGGGATACTTCATCTAGGTGTTGAGAAAATGGCAGTTTGGATTCATCTATCTATCTAATATACGAAAAGCATGGATTCCTCTAGCTGGCAATAGTGCTCTATGACTGATCGATTGACCGCCAGTGCGGAAGGGAGTTATTATGAACTAACATTATGATAGGTCCAAGTGGTTTTCATCCGATATCGGCGATGCTGCTTATTGGAAAAATGCGTTAGAAAAATGCACAAAAAGTCTTCGGTCTCGGGATGGGAATCGGCTTAGGTCGGTAAACAAATTGATCATCATTTTCTCGACAACATAATGTTCATGACCGTGCCGCTGTTAAGCAGCACTCGTTTGGCATCGCTCAGGTTGGCATTGGTCAGGTCGTAGCCGTCTATTTCCAGCAGCTTATCGTTGAGGCTCAGCAGGCGAGCGGCATTCGTATTAGGCGTCACAGAGCTTACAAAGATGCCAACCTGTAATGAAAAATAGTTATTAATACTAACTGATTTGAGCGATTAAAGGCTTAGAAACACACCTGATTAAGCAGCTCGGCTATGTCGAAGCCGATGCTGTGCTCCCACTTGAGGGTGACCTGTTTGACTGTTGGATTTTTGTGGACACCAAATATCCAGGTGGATTTCTTGTGGCTCGCTTTGGAAGTATTGTTTGTGGCCGTGGAATTAAGCGAGTGCTGCGACATGCTGTCGTCCAGCTCTTGGTCATCCTCCTCCGGATTTGGCTCTAAATTGTTGCTAATATTGTTCTGGTAATCCAACTGATCGACCGACTCTTCGTTTTCCTGGGCACCGATTGCCGTGGTCTTGAAGTTGCTATTCAAGGCATCCTGGTAGATGGTTTGGTCCTGCAACTGCTGTTTCCGCTGCCGCATGGACTCGTAGAGGTTGAGATCCTCGGGCGTTTTCTTTGTGTAGACTCGAGCTATGTGATACGGTGGCGGTTCCAATCGGGGTGGCACTGCTTGTTGCTGCATGGGTTGTTGTTGCAGGGGCTGCAATTCGTAGTCCTGCTCCCCGTTTAAATGCGTGGTGGGAAGCGGCGTGTTGGCCTCCACGTAGAGCTGTTGGTAGTGTGCCTCATAGTTGACCAGTGGCAAACCGTAGTATTCCTGCGTCGGCACTGGATGCGCCATCTGCTGTGGTTGCTGATAGACTCCGTAGATGTGTGTCGTTTCCGGCGTTATGCCGTATATTGCACTTGCTGTGGCCTGGTCCACAACATCCTGGTTGGCATTGCTGCTATCACAGTGAACTTGGCCGTTGGCCACCACGCGTGCCTCCCTCACCTCGCTTGCATTGGCCGATGTGGTTGCCGCCTGAGCCTGCCGCACGTACTTGGCCATCTGGCGCAGCTCCTTCGGATACGGTGTGGGTGAACGCATCAGCCGCACGGATCCGGACATTTGATCGGGGGTCGGAGTTGGCGGAGCGGCCACATAAGTGGGATAGCTGGGCGCTGGCTGCGGTTTGGCATTGCTCAGAATGGTGGCCTCCTCGGCGAAGCAGATCCTTCGGGAAGGACTCACGTGGGGCTGCTGCTGGTTAGCGTAGACGAACTCGTACTGTTCCTGGGCCTGCTGTTGCGCCTGTATACTGTTCATCTTGAACGTCACCTGCGGCAGCATGAAACAGGTTAGCTGAGTCTTTGTACTTGCATCCAGATACTGCAGAGGCACCAATGGCTGCGATTGATTATCGCTCAGCCACATCGATGTGAGATTCACTAGGTTCAACATCGAAACGGGCAACGCATTAATGTAGTTATTGACCACATTGAGCACTCTCATCTTGCCCAGGTTTCCAATGTTCTGTGGCAGGGCTGACAACTGATTATTGGCCACACTGAGGACACTTAGCTGCTGGCAACTGCATAGCTCATCCGGCAGCTGCCGCAATTGATTATCATCGGCGAAAAGGAAGCGGAGGCTTCTTAACATTCCAATCGTACTGGGTAGGCGAATCAGTTTGTTGTGGCTCAGGACCAGTTCCTCCAATTGCTCCAAATAGCTTATGCTGTCGGGCAGCTCCGTCAATCCGTTCGACTCACACTTAAATGTCACCAGGGACTTAAGCATGCCCACGCTGAAGGGAAAGGCCTCCAGACTGTTAGAACATATGGACAGCACCTCCACGTTCCGCCAGTTACTCAGCTCACTGGGCAGTGTGTCCAGAAGATTGCCATTGGCCTCAAAGTGCTGAAGCTCGCGCAGCTTGCCAATGTTGGTCGAAACACGACGTATCTGATTGAAATCGATCCAAAGTTCGCGCAGTGACTTTAGCTCGCCAACAACTTCGGGCTAGGGATGAGTTTAAAATTATTATTTATTTAGTTATGAAGGGTATTTGCTAAATCTGATAAAAGGTTATCTCACAGCACTTAAAAGCACTTTAACTTATTTAAAAAATCAACTGATTTAACAAAAGATAAGATAAGATCATAACTATTGAATACCCTTATTTATTCCCTTACCAGCTCTGTAAACTCATTGCCACCAATATCCAATCGCTGTAGGTTTACCAAACGCACCATGGATTTGGGCAGCGTTATGAGATTGTTGAGTCGCAGCTCCAGAATTCTCAGATTTACCAATCGACCAAAGTTCGCAGGCAGAAACTCAAGGTAAGTCTCGTTTAGCAGCAGTTCCTGTAGTGAAATCAAAGAGGTTATGGCATCGGGAAGACGTTGAAGGCTGTTGCAGCTCAGATCCAGGTGGGTTAGGTGCTTGCACGACTTGATCTCCTCTGGCACATTGACAATAACTGAAAGGTTAAGATATATTGAAGTTCTGAGGGATATATTATAGACAAAAGCTCACGATTTCTGTTGAGATCCAGGTGCTGCAACTGGCGCAGACTGCCGATGGCCTGAGGTATGCTCTCCAGATTGTTACTGTTCACGTGTAGCACCCTTAATCCCTGGCAATAAAACAATTGCGGTGGCAGAGCTTGCAACTGGAAGATAAGAATGGGTAAATATGAATCTTAGATAAAGCCAATAAGTAATCACTCTTGTGGTGCTCAAGTAGAGCTCCTCTAAGGTCCGCTCATGTTGCCAAACTTCCGGGAAATCGGTCAATGGAGTATTACTATAGTCGAGCTTGTCGATCACCTCCTCGCGCTTGAATTTAAAGCAGGGGAAGCATTTACTCAGCAGCGGCATCTTTGGATTAAGTTTATTGCTTTTCGTTAGTTAATTAAGGCACGTTTGTGGCTGCTGTAATATGTAATATATATTAGATGGTTTTAATTCAGGGTTGGGCCCAGCTCACCTGTGATTCATCGCCTCTGGTGAGGCGCTATTGTGAATATGGTTGGTCCTGCTCCATTACATTCCATGTCCATTGGCATTTTTGGGCTTGTTATTGTTCTGCCCACCAACACTAACACGCACACTCACCCACACTCGCATACACTCACACAGAGGAGACTTGGCAAGCCTCTCTTCTTTCTTTTTCAAGCATTTACCACTTATAAACTAATCAATTTGTTATTTATTTAAGCGCTTTATGCCGACCCGAAGCGAGTGCTGTTTGTTTTGGCCATTTAAATGCGTTTTATTTAATGTTTTTCACTTTGAAAACGACAAGTTGCTTGCAGGTGTTAGTGTTGGTAAATGCCGAACGGGATAGTGATGGTACAACACAGAGTCATGATTTGAATTCATGGAGTTATCGATAATTTGATTGTAATTTGATTTGATTTGAAATTTTAAGCTTAATTATCATTTTAGGGTAAATACTTTAGATTAAACGGAAAAATGTGCGGAAAAAGGATGAAGAGCGAGTACTAAATTTCTTGTTTTAATATCTTTTAAATTGAGTTATGGGTAATTCAAACCAATATATCTTGTAAGTGTCATATCATTTTAAAGTGGAGTTCAGATTTATGATTAATTTTCATTTTATTATATTTTTCAAAATTGTCATCTCAAACTATCGATAAGACCAAGCTATCATGTTCAATAACTGACGTCCAGGTGTCGCTACAACCCACAGTTTCTTTTCAAATAAAATCAAAATAAACGTTACAAAAACAAGGTAGGCGCGCATGCATTTTTACTTTTCAAATAAAATCAAAATAAACGTTACAAAAACAAGGTAGGCGCGCATGCATTTTTACTGAAAATGCTTTACCCTTTGCTAATTAGTATTTACTCTACACTTCCTGGCTGCGATTGCGCTTAGGTAAACTCCGTATGTTGTGTTGTCACAACTGTTGATAACGGCAACTTGCTAACTTGGCAATAAAACAAATAGCAATAAGGGAAATCAAGCGTTTTTGAAGTTGCAAAGTTCAAATAGGTTAATGCGAATTCCGGTCAAAAAACAACCAATTAAATCTTAGCTCACATTGTCTCTAGACTTGGACTTTGAGTATTGGATGTCGTCAGGTTTCGTGAGTTTCGGTGGTGTGAAAATTATTCAAATAACGGCCTTTTTTTCTGATTTGTCGTTTTTTGTCATATTGCCGCGTCGTTCGGCGGAGCATTGACGAATTTACACTTCAAACAATTGTTAAACTGTACAGCATAGTGCAAATAAGTACGTAATAAACAATGTGCTTGTCGCCGCTGTCATTTGCAAGAGAAAAGTTGTGAGGCTGCGGATAAGCTCAGTTTCGGTTTCAAAGTTGCCCGCTGCAGTTGAATCGGTCGATGTGAGTGCGGGTGGCGTTGGGATTACTGCTCAAATGTTGCAGCACTATCTGATAAATTCGGGTTATACCAATAGACGAATGCATATTCGCAATAATAAATAAATAGCAGAATTGCAGTGATATTAACAAAGACGATTTTATGTAACATTCAAAAACGACTAAATCTGATTTATGAAGATTTAGTGTTACAGAAAATATACCATGGAATTTATTTTAATCTGTTTCGCAATCTCTTTGGCTCAAAATCAACATAACATAAAAATCTGAGATTCGCAAAATATCACAAACAATATTTGTGCAATGGTAGCATTTTTAGACTCAAAAAAAGAACAGACCAAAAAATATGTATAATGTTTTTAGTTCTTCAAATCGAACACTGTCGCAATAAGGCATGCAAATTTTATTTTTACTGGAAATGAGTAAGGTGTAGTGAAAATAAAATTACGGAAGTGCGCGAAAAGTAATTGTTACTGAAAATTTAAACTAGTGACAGAATATTTATTGAATTTGAACACGTAGCGAAAAAAATCGTAGTTCCTATTTTTGCTTCTGTTGTATAAATGCACTTTTGTTTAGCACTTTTAATTGTAAACATTAAAAGGCCTTAAAAGGTAACCCCGACTTTTGAAGGTTTGCATTAAAAATTAACAAACATCTGTTAGGCTTTCACGGCCAATTAAAAGCAAATAGTTTGAATTAATTTGTTTGTAACGCTTATTACTTTGTTATAGTAAAGTCAATTTATAGGTCAAAAGGGTGCATATTCCACGCATTTCCTTTTTCCTTTCTAGTTTCCACGTCCTGCATTACATTTTACATTGACACAATTCCCAAAGGACGATTTGAATTAAAAACACCTGTCGACCAGTGGCGTATGTTTGACTTTTTCAAGGGGTATTCCAAAATAAAAAGTAAAATAAAAATTGTTTTAAAATAAAAAGGGGAAACAGAATTCTTGCGTAAGCCACTGTTTTTCGTTGAGCGGTATTTCATTCAAAAATCATTTATGACTCACACTATCGCTCAAACCAAATAGACAGATAGCGAAAGTGCCCGACAAATTGGAAGGGTGTGGGGGGAAAATAACACCCCTATGGAACCCACCACCCTCTAACTTGGACTCTCTTCTTTGTGGGCGTATTTTCACCCCCTGAGCGAATCGGTTATATAGAGCACATTTTGTTTAGATGGTTTTATTTAATCATTATTCCCTTTCTGGGAACTTTATTTTAATGCCATCAACTCCAGTTCCCAAAAATCCAGATGGGAATGTTTACTTCTTCTTGCCTTTGCCCTTCTTGGCACCCTTGGCTTCTTTGGCGGCTGGTTCCACGGTGGCGTTTGATCCAGATGTCACAGGATCGGCGGTCGGTTTCGCCCCCGCAGGAGCCGCAGCTCCTTTTTTCGAGCTCTTGGCAGAATCCTTCTTCGCGGGCATTCTGGGGGTACACAAAATGAAATTAATACAGTAAAAATGAACTTTAGGATTTAAATATAGCTAGAATTACGAATTACAAATAAAAACTAAAAATTTGTTTTTTTACTAACCTAACAAGAATTTGGAACAAAACACAGAAAATATGTTTCACTCGAGCCGAACACGATGTTATTCGCTTGTGATTCCGGTACAGAGTGATTTACTAAGGCGTTTAAACTTTCCATTCAAATATTAAAGTCATGGCTTGCTTGGGTCATTTGATAAAAAGAATTATTTAAATTCGAACCGTTTCGCGAATCGGTTAATGGTTCGCGGCCGTTTTGGGTGGCGGGCTCTCTTTTGTACTCTCCGTAATTTCCCGGTTCTCTATATCTCTCTCCGGCCGTGGTCCCATTATTCAGATTTCCGTGCAGTTAAGGGAACGAAAGCCAAGAGCGCGCAACATAGGCCGCATAAATTTCTAGTGCAATTTCTATTTAAGTAATTTTAGTTTTTAGCGCAACGTGCTTGTCACTAGCTTAGGAGTTCCATTCATAAGTAGATAAAAAATATTAAAACAATATAAACTTGTACGCAATCAGCAGGCTACGCTTTTCCTGACGCCGCCGACAAAAAAAAGGGGACGCACAACAATTATCGATTTTGCGCCCATGTGAAAGCGATTGAAAAAGCGTCTGCAATTTCAAAGGAAAAGTATTTTTTATACCTAACCAAACCAAAGTGCAACAAATCCGGAAAATGGCAGCCAAGCGGAATGCGGTGACCACGGAAGCTCCGGAATCGTCGGCGCCCGGCGAAGGTACCGCCCTCGCCCTCGACTCCCGCCTCTCGAAAAGCGTGGAGAGCGTTTTCCCCAAGAAACGGTGAGTACCAAGGACTGTCAGTGTTTACACAGAGAAAAATTATAAGGACAAATTGCAAAATTTTGAATAATTTATAAGTTATTTGTACTGCCTATAATACCACTTAATTCATCAGTTTATTATGATTATATTTATTTCGCTATAAATAACAAATTCTACAAAAGAAACAGTAACTAAGATATTAGGATTCTAATTCAAGGATTATATATTCTTTTTAATTTTAAAACAACATAAATAATTGTAGCTTGCGATTTTTTGTAAGCATTTTAAAAGTAGAACTCTCACTGATGATTTTAAATTCTTTATTCCCTAAAACAGCCACGAGTCCCTGAAGTGGTTTGGATGGGGATACAATGACTCGCAGTTCTATGGCAAGGATGGCATCATCTGTTTTCGCGGTGAAAGGTGAGATGACCACATTAAAAATCCATCACCAAAGCAGTATATAACTCCCTATTCCCCCACAGATATCCCCTTGGTGGCTGTGAGCTGCCCAGCTTCACCAAGTGGGTGGAAAAAAAGTTCGATCTGGTGGTGGATCCCACCAAGCCATTTCCCCAAATGCCGCGAACTTATCCCCGACCCGTGGAGAATGAACCCTTCCTGCACGAACTGAAGGGCACCACGCAGGTGGATCACTCGCTGGAGGGAATCGATCGGCTGGTGCGGTGTCATGGCCAGACCCTCAACGATATATACAGCCTGTGGCACCACAAATTCCGGCGGATTCCCGATCTGGTGGTGTGGCCCCGCTGCCACGACGAAGTGGTCCAGTTGGTGCGACTGGCCCACAGGCACGATGTGATGTTGGTGCCTTTTGGAGGAGGAACGAGTGTGTCGGGGGCAATCACCTGTCCCCAGAACGAAAGTCGGATGATCTGCGCCTTGGACACCTCCCAGATGAATCGACTACTGTGGCTTAACCGGGAGAATCTCACGGTATGCCTTGAATCCGGCATTGTGGGTCAGGATCTGGAGAGGGTGCTAAGAAAAGAAGGATTGACAGTGGGTCACGAACCGGATTCCTATGAATTTAGTACCCTGGGAGGCTGGGTGGCAACCCGTGCCTCTGGCATGAAGAAGAATGTCTACGGCAACATAGAGGATCTGGTGGTGCGTCTGAGGATGGTCACTCCATCGGGAACCCTGGAACGGGAGTGCAGTGCACCGCGAGTGAGTTGTGGACCCGATTTCAACCACCTCATCCTGGGATCCGAGGGAACGCTGGGCGTGATCACCGAAGTAGTGCTCAAAGTACGTCCCTTGCCAAAGGTGAGGCGTTACGGATCTCTGGCCTTTCCCAATTTCGAGCAGGGAGTGCTCTTCATGCGAGAAGTGGCCCGGAGGAGGTGCCAACCCGCCTCCGTTCGGCTGATGGACAATGAACAGTTCATGTTCGGCCAGGCCTTGAAGCCGGAAAAGTCCTTTTGGTCCAGTGTGGTGGACGGACTGAAGCAGCGCTACGTTACCTCCTGGAAGGGCATCGACCTCAACCATATTTGTGCAGCCACCTTGCTTTTCGAGGGCGATCAAAAGGATGTGGAGCGCCAGGAGGCACTCATCTATGAGATCGCCGACAAGTTCCAGGGATTTCCAGCGGGCGGACAAAATGGGGAACGCGGATACATACTCACATTTGTGATTGCCTACATTAGGGTAAGTGTATTTTTTTATTTCTAAATAAATAGCGTAAAATTAAAGTGAAAATCAACATCATTAGTTTTATGACAAAGTGTTTCCGGTTTTACGACCCAATGTATGACTGGCTTTACATAATGTAGTTTCTCAGTTATGATACTAAGGGATTAAACCTGTCACAGTCATTATATTTTATGACTAAAATTAGATAAAATATTATAATTACTATTTTGATATGGCTACTTAATTAGTCTTTCTTATCTTATATAGTTTGGTCATAATTAAAGTAAAGAATCTAATCGCTGATATTGGAATAATTTCTGAATGATTATCATTTATATGTGAAACCTCACTCAAGTTAAACATAATTCAGTTTAATAAATCTTAAATGCAATCAACTTTGGAAAACCTAATCATTTAATTTTAAAATAATAATAAACAATACCTTTTTTTGTTGATGTTAAACACTTAAAAAACCAGTTTGTGAAAAACATTTGTAATTATTTGGTATGTTGTTCTTAAATTTATGACCTTTCATAAGGTTGAAAGATAGTAAATAGCTTTACTTATTTTTTCTTTAAGTTATAAAGCCACGTTTACTAAATTAGTTTGTATATATTTTCACAGGATTTTGGCCTGCATCAGGGAATTGTGGCTGAGTCCTTTGAGACCTCGGTGCCTTGGGATCGCTGTAGTCTGCTATGTCGCTCCGTCAAGCAGCGTGTAGTTTCTGTAAGTATTATACTTTTATTATACTTTACACACCTATTAACCATTGTCTATTTGCCCCTTTTTAAGGAGTGCCACAAACGCAGCATTACCTATTACACCATTTCGTGTAGAGTAACCCAAACATATGACTCTGGTGCCTGTATTTACTTCTACTTTGGATTCCGTTGCACAGACGTATCCAATCCCGTCGAGCTTTTCGAGGCCATCGAGCACAGTGCTCGGGATGAGATCCTCTCCTGCGGTGGATCACTGTCCCATCACCATGGCGTGGGCAAGATCCGAAGCCATTGGTATCGCAATGCAGTCACCGAAACGGGTAGTTCACTGTACTCGGCGGCCAAGCGACATCTCGATCCAAAGAACATCTTTGCTCTAGGTAACCTCCTGCCCCTGGAGGAGGTCCCTCCAAAGGCAGAGGTGGAGCCTCCGTCATCATCGTCCTCATCGTCACCACCAAAGGCCAAACTGTAAAGGGTAGCCCACTTGTCCGGGCGCTTAGTTCATTTACTAGTCTTAGTCACCATACTGATTTCCTAGTCGCTCTTTTGGGGGTTCTATACCAATCTGTTCTTTCTAGCGGGCTCATGTTTTCTATGGGTTTTGATAAATAAATGGAGTATTTCTAAATGTTCTGCAGTATTTACTTATTGAATGGTTTTAATATAAACTTATATACACCTAACAACTTTTTATTGAGATAAAATGTATGTGGTTAGAATATAAAATTTTGAATGTTGCAAAAAGGATACTGCTTTAAAATCAAATATTTTGTATATTCCTAGTGAAACCGTACCTAGTCACATATATTAGAACATAACTATATTTCTTCCTGTGCAACCATTGCCATAGACACAACATTGATTTGTGTGTGCGTGTCCCGGCTGCAGACCAAATGCGAACTGCTGATCATTGTCTTCTCATCTGCTCATCGAAGTCATTTGCGGCTTGATGGCGCACCGTGCCGTCCAAGAAATGAGCCAGCATCCAAGATCCAAGCGCCCAGAGCCGAGAGATCAAATGTCATCAAGTTGTCAACTTCGTTAGCATGCCGCAAGCCAGCGATCGAGCTTGGCTTAAAGATCTTTCTTGGCCTGGCTGGTTAAACAGATGCACAGAAAAAATATCAAATAAATTAAAGATTGTTATGGGAATTGCTCTTTTAAATAAGAAGCTATCCTTAAATACTTTTCAATCGAATGAATTAATATTTAAGAATTTAAATTTGAGAACACAAAAGTGCTTTGTAAAATTGTATTTTTTATTTGATATTCTTTCTAGAAATTTTTCAATTTTTTTGGGGCAGATGGTTTTATCTGTTTGTTTAAACAAAGTGAATAGTTTTTAACGAAAGATTATAGTATTATTTTAAGAGTTCCTTAAATCTATTTTTCAAAATCTGTATATATTTTTTAGATATCTTTAAGTAAGGTATGTTTTTCAGCATGGTCAAGGAAATAGGAATGAATACAAGACTTAGCTTGCAAAATTCAATTTGTAGTTTAGATCCCTCTTGGAAATCCTAAATGTAAATTGTCCCCTGTTTAGTTCCCTGCCATAAATGATATTACCAATTTTTCACTGTGTGCAAATAAGAAGGGGAATGAGGCAACTCCGGCGGCTTATTGATGGTCGAGTAGAAGTCGTCGACTTGGCCTGTCTTGTTACCCTGGCATTGGATACTATATGGTATATTATGGTACGTACCCCCCGAGTGCATTTCGGCCAGGCTCGCACACACATGCGGCCTATAAATAAAGATTACAATCAGGCGAAGTGAGCAGAAGAGGAGTCCGTCTAAGCCACGGCCTGCCGCCTGGAAATTGTCAGCAATTAACCCGCGGGTCAGTCCCGGAAAACGTTGGCAGTGCCGCGACTGCAGACCCTGTGATTTATGCCACAGCGCAGCCTCCGAGCCAAAAACCCACAATCAAGGCCAAGGGAGATCGGAGAATTACAATCCTGACACGTTCGCCAGGCGAAAAACAAAGACGAAATGCTCTTCTACCTGAGGGGAGATGGACATAACTCATTTGCATTGAATGAAAGAATACTGCAGACGAAGGGGAGTGGCAGGGTCTCGAAATTATCAAGGAAAAGAAAATAAGAAGTGGGCAAAACTAAACATTAGAACATCAGCACGTATGCTCTCCTTACAGCCAACAAAATGATGCTGTTTGTGTAGTGTAGAAGATCAAAGATAGGCACACAATCTAAGGCAACCAATTTTGGTAGAGTCCTAATTATTTTGTTTTCAATATCTTGAATTGTACGTTCAATTTTTATATTAATTTGATTCAAAAAGTTATGTTGTTTTTAAAATAGATAAATATTATATATCGGAGTATATAAAGTTATGGGCTCTAAAACTCCCATTTTGGGTCTTCTTCAAGTCGTCGGAAACTTAGAAATAACCAACATGAAAATGGGTCAAAAAATTGATGAACGATAAATGAAAAATTTAAATGCAGATTTTCAGACAATCAAATCACAAGTCTTAAGAGGTACGTCACTTTAAAATCGGATTAAATTTGGTAAAGTTATGGACTTTAGAAGTCGAATTTTGCGTCACTATTTTACAACTCATCGGAAAATTATAAATAACTAACATGAAAATAGGTCAAAAGTTCTAAAGAAAAATTTGAATGCAGATTTTTAGGGAATCGAATCACAAGTCTTTAGAGGTATGCCACTTTGGAATCGGATTAAATTTGGTAAAGTTATGGAATCTAGAAGTGCAATTATGGGACTCCATTTTTCAAGTCATCGAAAACTTAGTAATAACTAACATGAAAATGGGTCAAAATTTTGATCAACGTTAAATTGAAATTTTTAAATGCAGATTTTTAGAGAATCGATTCACAAGTCTTTAGAGGTATGCCACGTTGGAATCGGATTAAATTTGGTAAAGTTATGGAATCTAGAAGTCCAATTATGGGACTCCATTTTTCAAGTCATCAAAAACTTAGTAATAACTAACATGAAAACGGGTCAACATTTTGATCAACGTTAAATTGAAAATTTTGAAGGCAGATTTTTAGAGAATCGATTCACAAGTCTTTAGAGGTATGCCACTTTGGAATCGGATTAAATTTGGTAAAGTTATGGAATCTAGAAGTCCAATTATGGGACTCCATTTTTCAAGTCATCGAAAACTTAGTAATAACTAACATGAAAATGGGTCAACATTTTAATCAACGTTAAATTGAAAATTTTGAATGCAGATTTTTGGAGAATCGAATCACAAGTCTTTAGAGGAATGCCACTTTGGAATCGGATTAAATTTGGTAAAGTTATGGAATCTAGAAGTCCAATTATGGGATTCCATTTTTCAAGTCATCGAAAACTTAGTAATAACTAACATGAAAATGGGTCAAAATTTTGATCAACGTTATATTGAAAATTTTGAATGCAGATTTTTAGAGAATCGATTCACAAGACTTTAGAGGTATGCCACTTTGGAATCGGATTAAATTTGGTAAAGTTATGGAATCTAGAAGTCCAATTATGGGATTCCATTTTTCAAGTCATCGAAAACTTAGTAATAACTAACATGAAAATGGGTCAAAATTTTGATCAACGTTATATTGAAAATTTTGAATGCAGATTTTTAGAGAATCGATTCACAAGTCTTTGGAGGTATGCCACTTTGGAATCGGATTAAATTTGGTAAAGTTATGGAATCTAGAAGTCCAATTATGGGACTCCATTTTTCAAGTCATCGAAAACTTCGTAATAACAAACATGAAAATGGGTCAAAATTTTGATCAACGTTAAATTGAAATTTTTAAATGCAGATTTTTAGAGAATCGATTCACAAGTCTTTAGAGGTATGCCACGTTGGAATCGGATTAAATTTGGTAAAGTTATGGAATCTAGAAGTCCAATTATGGGACTCCATTTTTCAAGTCATCAAAAACTTAGTAATAACTAACATGAAAACGGGTCAACATTTTGATCAACGTTAAATTGAAAATTTTGAAGGCAGATTTTTAGAGAATCGATTCACAAGTCTTTAGAGGTATGCCACTTTGGAATCGGATTAAATTTGGTAAAGTTATGGAATCTGGAAGTCCAATTATGGGACTCCATTTTTCAAGTCATCGAAAACTTAGTAATAACTAACATGAAAATGGGTCAAAATTTTGATCAACGTTATATTGAAAATTTTGAATGCAGATTTTTAGAGAATCGATTCACAAGTCTTTGGAGGTATGCCACTTTGGAATCGGATTAAATTTGGTAAAGTTATGGAATCTAGAAGTCCAATTATGGGACTCCATTTTTCAAGTCATCGAAAACTTCGTAATAACTAACATGAAAATGGGTCAAAATTTTGATCAACGTTATATTGAAAATTTTGAATGCAGATTTTTAGAGAATCGATTCACAAGTCTTTGGAGGTATGCCACTTTGGAATCGGATTAAATTTGGTAAAGTTATGGAATCTAGAAGTCCAATTATGGGACTCCATTTTTCAAGTCATCGAAAACTTCGTAATAACAAACATGAAAATGGGTCAAAATTTTAATCAACGTTAAATTGAAATTTTTAAATGCAGATTTTTAGAGAATCGATTCACAAGTCTTTAGAGGTATGCCACGTTGGAATCGGATTAAATTTGGTAAAGTTATGGAATCTAGAAGTCCAATTATGGGACTCCATTTTTCAAGTCATCAAAAACTTAGTAATAACTAACATGAAAACGGGTCAACATTTTGATCAACGTTAAATTGAAAATTTTGAAGGCAGATTTTTAGAGAATCGATTCACAAGTCTTTAGAGGTATGCCACTTTGGAATCGGATTAAATTTGGTAAAGTTATGGAATCTGGAAGTCCAATTATGGGACTCCATTTTTCAAGTCATCGAAAACTTAGTAATAACTAACATGAAAATGGGTCAACATTTTGATCAACGTTAAATTGAAATTTTTAAATGCAGATTTTTAGAGAATCGATTCACAAGTCTTTAGAGGTATGCCACGTTGGAATCGGATTAAATTTGGTAAAGTTATGGAATCTAGAAGTCCAATTATGGGACTCCATTTTTCAAGTCATCAAAAACTTAGTAATAACTAACATGAAAACGGGTCAACATTTTGATCAACGTTAAATTGAAAATTTTGAAGGCAGATTTTTAGAGAATCGATTCACAAGTCTTTAGAGGTATGCCACTTTGGAATCGGATTAAATTTGGTAAAGTTATGGAATCTGGAAGTCCAATTATGGGACTCCATTTTTCAAGTCATCGAAAACTTAGTAATAACTAACATGAAAATGGGTCAAAATTTTGATCAACGTTATATTGAAAATTTTGAATGCAGATTTTTAGAGAATCGATTCACAAGTCTTTGGAGGTATGCCACTTTGGAATCGGATTAAATTTGGTAAAGTTATGGAATCTAGAAGTCCAATTATGGGACTCCATTTTTCAAGTCATCGAAAACTTCGTAATAACTAACATGAAAATGGGTCAAAATTTTGATCAACGTTATATTGAAAATTTTGAATGCAGATTTTTAGAGAATCGATTCACAAGTCTTTGGAGGTATGCCACTTTGGAATCGGATTAAATTTGGTAAAGTTATGGAATCTAGAAGTCCAATTATGGGACTCCATTTTTCAAGTCATCGAAAACTTCGTAATAACAAACATGAAAATGGGTCAAAATTTTAATCAACGTTAAATTGAAATTTTTAAATGCAGATTTTTAGAGAATCGATTCACAAGTCTTTAGAGGTATGCCACGTTGGAATCGGATTAAATTTGGTAAAGTTATGGAATCTAGAAGTCCAATTATGGGACTCCATTTTTCAAGTCATCAAAAACTTAGTAATAACTAACATGAAAACGGGTCAACATTTTGATCAACGTTAAATTGAAAATTTTGAAGGCAGATTTTTAGAGAATCGATTCACAAGTCTTTAGAGGTATGCCACTTTGGAATCGGATTAAATTTGGTAAAGTTATGGAATCTGGAAGTCCAATTATGGGACTCCATTTTTCAAGTCATCGAAAACTTAGTAATAACTAACATGAAAATGGGTCAAAATTTTGATCAACGTTATATTGAAAATTTTGAATGCAGATTTTTAGAGAATCGATTCACAAGTCTTTGGAGGTATGCCACTTTGGAATCGGATTAAATTTGGTAAAGTTATGGAATCTAGAAGTCCAATTATGGGACTCCATTTTTCAAGTCATCGAAAACTTCGTAATAACTAACATGAAAATGGGTCAAAATTTTGATCAACGTTAAATTGAAAATTTTGAATGCAGATTTTTAGAGAATCGAATCACAAGTCTTTAGAGGTATGCCACTTTGGAATCGGATAAAATTTGGTAAAGTTATGGAATCTAGAAGTCCAATTATGGGACTCCATTTTTCAAGACATCGAAAACTTAGTAAATAACTAACATGAAAATGGGTCAAAATTTTGATCAACGTTAAATTGAAAATTTTGAATGCAGATTTTTAGAGAATCGAAACACAAGTCTTTAAGGTATGCCACGTTGGAATCGGATTAAATTTCGTAAAGTTATGGAATCTAGAAGTCCAATTATGGGACTCCATTTTTCAAGACATCGAAAACTTAGTAATAACTAACATGAAAATGGGTCAAAATTTTAATCAACGTTAAATTGAAAATTTTGAATGCAGATTTTTAGAGAATCGAATCACAAGTCTTTAGAGGTATGCCACGTTGGAATCGGATTAAATTTCGTAAAGTTATGGAATCTAGAAGTCCAATTATGGGACTCCATTTTTCAAGACATCGAAAACTTAGTAATAACTAACATGAAAATGGGTCAAAATTTTAATCAACGTTAAATTGAAAATTTTGAATGCAGATTTTTAGAGAATCGAAACACAAGTCTTTAGAGGTATGCCACGTTGGAATCGGATTAAATTTGGTAAAGTTATGGAATCTAGAAGTCCAATTATGGGACTCCATTTTTCAAGTCATCGAAAACTTAGTAATAACTAACATGAAAATGGGTCAAAATTTTGATCAACGTTAAATTGAAAATTTTGAATGCAGATTTTTAGAGAATCGAAACACAAGTCTTTAGAGGTATGCCACGTTGGAATCGGATAAAATTTGGTAAAGTTATGGAATCTATAAGCTTAAGTGAATTAAACCACAATGGGCTTGAATTTAAAATGGTATTTACTTCATGTAGAAAAATCAGTTAAGCTTGCTTATATTTTTAAAATTTGTGATTTTGTTTTTGTATTTGTGACTTTTTGTTTTTAGTAAAGCTCTAAGATATATTTTCTTTAAAGAAAACTAAACAAATGCGCTGGCAACATGCGACTAATAAGTAATGTTGCAGCAACATACGAGTGTTGCTTCCTGGCCTGCCGGCAACAACAACGCCGCTTAAGCCAGTTAACCCATTGAAGCCTACCCATTTGAGTGCTCTGCCGGCGTTGTTTTCTTACCTGGGCTTCGTTACCGAGTGGATTCGCACCTGGCGTTCAGTTGCGAGCAGCGCGGATAGCGAACAACAACGAAAAACCGGCGACGCGATTTGAATTCATTTCATACTCCCAATGCAGATCTCGTTAGAACGTTTTGTTTGGCAACACGGAAAGAGTTGAGGGATCGGTTGAGAACGAGAGATATATCTCCCTATATGTGTATGTACGGAGAGCGGAAGAGAGAGAGTGTAAGATCTGGTCGGGATTACTTTTCCGGCAGCTGCAGCCAACTTCAGTTGCTGTTGCAGTTGCAGTTCGTACGCGTCGCTTGCAACATCGTGTCGCGCATTTCCACTCCAAATTCGAAACGAATTTCGATTTTTCTCGTTTTCCAGTTGCAGTTTTTGTGTGTGGGAAAATGCGACAAATTATCCGGCTTCGGGTATTTGTTGCGTTCATTAAAAAAACGTTTTGTCGCTTGTAATTGAGCGGCAGTTGCTTTTGTTTTGCCTTTAAAAGAGCAGCAAACAGTGAAACAGGTGCGTGAGCCAAAACCGAAACAAGTTGTTACAAAAATACGAAAAAAAACAAACCGAAGCAATGTGCATAACTTGACTTGTATAAAATCATTAAAAGTGCATTAGACAACCAGCCCAGAGGCGGAAATTCTAAGGCCTTTCATCAGTCGGGCCGTCAAGCGGCCAACCCGTCACTCAGTCACTCATTCAGTTTGTCAGTTTTAATGCACCTGCAATGACTCGTTAAAAAAATTTGTCGAGAGATGCCCCTTAATGTTTGGCGGACCTCGGAGCCATTAAAAAGAAACAATTTCGCACTAAAAAATCAACCCACGTCGGGTGGCCAAAATGCTTTATACTTTATAAGACCAACAAACCATAAAGTGATCTCAAAAGTCGGCATACGCGGAATATACACACGCACCTACTATATGATAATCATAAAATCTGGCAAAAGGCATTCGGTTTTTGGTCAGTTTGGAGTTTTTGTTTTTCGCAGCTGCAACGCCAACGCTAAATTCTCGGCTGCGATATTTGGTTTATGAGTTCTGTCACTTTGCGTGGGTTGCCTGGGAATAACTTCAGATCTTATACTAGTGCTAACCTTGGAATGCCTTCAAAGATTATAATTTGTGGGGCTCTTAGTGTTTTATGGAGATTTTTAAAAGCAGATTGGGATACCTCGTAAAGAATTTTAAAAGCATCAAGTTTTGCGTAATCTATAAATGCCAAACTAACTTTATATATATGTAACACACTTTTACTGCTAAAATGACTATAATTGGAATCAAATATCTTCTTTGATGTTTGATTTTTTAACTTATTTTTTGACTTAAAATCTCTTTGTCTAAATATATTTTATTTCATACATCTAATTGACAATTTACTGTCCAACAAAGAATAATTTCAATCCCATTTCTCTTTTCTTAGGCTTTTTCAATTTAAATTCTCATTATAAGCCCTCCCGCTGCTTTTGAGCTTCAGAAATTCCAAGAATGCTCATCCGTGTGTGAGCGAACCCAAGTAATAATTCATCATACAAAGTATACCTTTTTAGATTTTGCATAAATGTCCAAGTCATGACGAGTCGACAAAACGTGCCTTTAATGTATTTAATAGATATTTGAACTGCCCATCAGGCTGACATAAAACAAATGTTGCCCATTAGACTGCATGTTCAGCATAAATGAAGCATAAAGCCAGAGCAACAACAATAATCGGTTAACGTTAACCCTTGCAGCGAAAACAACAACAACAATTGGCTAAGGAAAATGCAGTCAAGGCGCGCTTAATTAACATGCAACTGGCAACGTTCGCGTAAACAAAAATAACAAAAATAACAAAACAACGACAGCCACGACAAGTTAACGACAACAACACGTTGAAAAGTGCAATCTGCGGTAATCAAAACAGCACAAAAAATCCAGGGGAAAAAGGTCTCGATTTTCGCCAGAAGGTGACGAAGTAGTCGAGCGGTCTAAGTTTTCCCAATCAGTCAGCTAATGATGCTGTACCAGCAAAACCAGCAATATGCAACTGCAACTGCGGATGCGCCCTGCAGCTGCTAATTAAAGTGCAGCGGCGAGGGGAGAACAATTGCAGCTGCAACAGTCAGCAATTACCGCTTCAACAACATTCCAGCATCAGCAGTAAATAAACCATAATGTAAGTACACAAAAAACTTGAGGAAAACTGCTTCTCATCTTGCCATAATTACTTTTGAAACGCTTTCGTATATTATCTGTTTCTCTAGAATTTTGTTGTAAACAAATTTTTGTTAAAACACATTTGGGGTAATAGAATTATTTTTACTTTAGGTACATATACTAAAATATAAGCATTTTCAAAAATTAAGCTGTTTTTGTAAGAATTATTCTTAACTCATGCTAAGTTCAATGCTTAGAAAATTATAACTCTGCAATACACATTTTAATTCCTTTAAGATACTATAAAAAATTAAATATTCATTTTTGTTGGCTCAGACATTAATCAATTGTTAAATATATTTCTAAAATAAAAATAAGACATTACAATAAATATGAAGTTTAAATTAGGACGTTCAAAAACATCAATTAACGAAAAGTTTCATCCTTAAAACTAAAGGAAACTAATTATTTTGGAAACTTATTGATTGATTTATCACGCTTCCAGTGGCTATATATAAATTTAATAATTCCAATCTAAAGGCAAACTATTTGAAACTAAATGTTTCTTATTTATTTTCTGAATGATTCCTTCATCCCTTTACATTTCACCCACATACTCGAAAGTTCATTGTCTGAGTTTTCTGCGTGTATTGGCTGTCATTTGACTTTCTTTCGACTCGCTGCAGTAGCAGAAACAGCAGCAGCCACCCCATCGACTTTCTAAGCCAGTTGCCAATTTAGTGCATTTAGCAGATTTGGCCAGAGCGAGGAAAACTGGCCAAAAGTGGCAGTGGCTGTCGCCAATTGTTTACCGGGTCTCCACTGGGAAGAAGCCTGCGGACCGCGAAGATTTCCGAAGATTGCAGCCTGTGTAGACTGTAGACTGTAGCCTGTAGACTGCAGAAAAAGAAGCAGTTGCAGTTGCAGTTGCAGTGGAAGACTGGGTCGCGTGTTTGACACAAATGCCGCGAATAGTTTTGAAGGCGGTTTGGCCCCACTGCGATTTATGGTCAAAAGCCGCGTTGACTTGGCCAAACAAGAAGTGTGTTTCTTTTTGTGTGTGTTTTTTTGTTGTATGCTTCTTGTTTGTGTGTTTTTTTGTGCCGGCTGTTTCCTGTGACTGCGCTGATTGCGTTTTAATAAGCCGAGAGATGCCTTTCAGCCATTGCATGTTGGTTTTAAGTAGCAGGAAAAACCAATAATCGGCCCAAGACAAACAGCACGCAAACTTCGCTGCGGATGAATGCAGAAGTTGGCTAGTTAACTCGCGTGCCAATGCGGCAAAAAGTTGGGTCACCATGGGTTAAAGTTGCCCATGATGGCCCCCGGCCAATTTCAGATATCTATTTAGTGAAATCTCGCCTCGATTGTTTTTTTTCTTTCAATGAGCTCAATGCCGGGGTATTGAAAGAATGCTTCTGATCTTGGTAAAGATATTCATGACCATGGGTTAAATAATTTAAAGACTATAAATTTATAGAACAATTACAATTAAAGTCCGAATAATATACAAGCAAAAAACTTACAAAATTTATGTTTAGGAGTGTCACTAATGGATACGATGATTCTTTACAAAGAACACAAATAAAACAATAATAAAAGATAATTGAAGATCTTAAGATACTTTCATAGGCCAAATATATGATCACCTAAAATTTTATACCATATTTTTATACAAATTAAAAACCAGAACATGTTTGAAACTTTTATTGACAGTTTTAAATGAGAGTATCATATAGATCGTTACATAAGTTTTGTATAACTTATAAGGCAATCGATAAGTACTTTATAAAAATGTCAAATTCATTAAAAAACTTAACTCCCCTATAACTCGTTAACAATGAATAATCCCATTAAAAGCTCAATAGACTATTCATGTTTTGATGGATTATTGGCTATGGTAAAACCCTTTTTTGCCTCCATCAAGTTGGCTTAATAAAAAAACCCATTTAGCCATCGATATTCGAACAATGGGAAAACTTTTATTGCCCAGCAGCGGGAGTGTCCATTTTTCTGGCCAATGTGCGGCGGCGGCAAAGCTTCTTTGATGCCAAAAGATCAATGGAATTGGCTGTGGGTATTTGGCAATTTGTCGCTGAAATACGGCAAGTGTTCAAGTGAGATGCCTGGCATAAGTGGCTGAATATCTTTTGTAAACTGGGCACTGCAGTTATACAGCGCATTGCCCAAGATCGATTGGTTTCGGCTCGTAATAGGCTTAAAGTGATTGGGAAATGCCACTTCGACTGGTTAACGTTCATATTCATAGGCCATCGGCCATTGGCCACGCCCCCCTTTTCACGTGCAACGGTGACCCTCAGACCACATGAACTTGGCTAATCACATAAACAAACAAATAAAGCTGGGTAGCAAAAAAGCAACACAGCACCGAACAAGACAGCCAATAAATGTCCGACAGTGCAAAAAGGCCATAATAATAAACTTAAATAGACGGACAAAAAACAGCCTCAGACTTAATGCTTACAAATTTGAGCGCAGTGGCTGCTTCATAGACGAGGGCAATAACAAGTTTTTAATGCACTCCGTTGTTGCCGAGTTTTTGCTTTGTTTTAGTGGCACTCATTAGCCAAGTTATGAACACCAAGTTGCGGCAAAACAGTAGCACAAAAAGCCAAACAACAGATTTGCGCACCGCAACAAAATATGGCTAAAACGTTTAGCTAAATGCACGTACATTGAGTGCGAAAAGTTCATAGCCATAAAGTCTGAAAAAACTATTTAAAGAAATTATGAATAAATATGGAGTCCTAATCCTTATTAATAACACTCATTGAAATAATAAAACGAAAAAAATTTTTTGAGAGAAATGCTTTTAAGTTTAAACTTAGAAGAATCTAAAGAGAGTTTAGATTCAGTTGCTTTTGAAATCTTTTAAAAAATAAGTCCAAAATTTCTTTTAAGTTCAGAGTAAATGCAGATGTTTCAAAAGATTTTATAAAAAAACCGACCGTTAGAATACTTTTAGCAACCGCTGTTCGTGGAAATTGGATGCGTTTCTGTGGCGTTTTATGAGGCGTTTAAAAACGCCTCGTTCCCATGGCCCACCCAATCACCCAATCGCCCAAACGAGCGTTTCCAATGCACACACATTCGCCGTAATCAATTAAATGAAATCTGAGCCGAGCTTAGCTCAGCCCAAAAAGTATTGAGGGGTTTTCTAATGCCCCCCACCATTGCCATACTACAAAGTTACTCGAGTCGTGTCACAAGCGAAAAAAAAAAATTGTTTTCTCATTTTCTTCGTATTTTTTTTTTGTTTCTCATTTTTGTGGCATTGTTTGAGCGATTTGTTTGAATTTTGCCGACTGGCTGGAAGATGCCTCGCCAATATTGGGTATTTTGTTCGTTTTTTTTTCATCTGTGTGTGGCTTGGCATTTTATCCCAGTCACGCTGCAAAGTTATTTGCGCCGTCGTGCAGGGACCAAGTTCTCTTCTCTGTTATTATGCCAGCCGGTTTGGTCGTCATAAAGCTGGAAAAAATCAAGGGAAGAAGAGAGCCCAGATAAAAACGTCTGAGGTCTGCAGTTTTCGTGTGGTAATCCGAACCCAAAGCCTTTTGATTTATGCAGTTGGCGTCATAAACTGTTGCAGTTTCTGTACTGTGATATTCCTCTCAATCGGTAGGGTATTGTGAGGATTTGGAGATTAGAATTGTTAATTTATTACATTAACATTTTATATTTAATAGAAAAACAAAAACCCAAAACTTCTATAGAACCAGTAGTTCCACTTGTTTACAATTTAATTATTGTTATTTCAGCTGAATTTATTCCTAAAGCGGATTTTAGGTAATTTAAGTATCCTTTTTAAAACCTATTTAGATTGAAAAAAAAAATATTTGTATGCACCCTTAATTTAATGGAATATTAAATAATAATAATGTCAAATAAAAAATTTATTTTTTTTATTTATAAATAAAGAGCATTCATCAGTCCAAGCGGTTAACTTAAAAGTATCCAATTACCAAAAACATTCTGTCCCTCTGTCAGATTCTTTCTTTTGTGTGTTTTTACAAGATTCAAAATGCATTTTCGACTTAGCCTGATGGCCTGCACTTGTTGAATTTTGATATTTTGTGGGAAAACTTGGCTAAATTGGTGTGCCAACATCTGCGTGGTGCCAAGCTGGCAACAAATCCCCATCGACTTGCAAATATTGAAGTACTCGTATTCATCGTTCGTTTTGTTTTGACTAAAAAGTAAGTCAAAGGCTCGTTATGCATGCATCAAGCGTCTGGGTTTTTGTGTGCCAGCAATTTGCAAGTAATTCATGTAGAGTCGAGTGTTTTTTGTGAAGTATGAATGTGTAGTTTTTGTTTTTTTTTTTTTTTTTGATGGTGATGAATGAAATCAGCTCTCAACCTTGCCAAGTGCTTCCGCTCAGAGGTACACAATTGTCTGAGCCATGTCTATTATGACTTTTATTTTTTTATGGTCCGATGTCTCCGTCTGCTCAATTATAATTTGTGGCAGCCCCTCGGAAGGTTGAACTTTGGCGAATTTTTTCTTCAAATCATTATGCTCTAGGGCAAATGTACCCATTTTTTTTCTTTTTTGATAATTTCAAGTGCTAAGATACATATAATAAAATTACTTCATCGCCATTGTGGCTGAAATTGAGGTGATTTCTCATTGTTGCGGTCAAGTGGGCTAATGACTCTTGAGGGGGTGATGGTAACTCGAGACTCTTGTGGCTAAAACAAAAGTGATTTGCTTAATAGTTTTGGAACACGCAAATTTATAGCTATCCCTTGGTCTGTCAACAGCATTCCATGCGGGTTCGCAGTTTATTTTTTCGGCTATCGAATATCAATTTTCGAATTCTATTTTTGCCAGGCCTCGTTTGCATGTGACACACAAACTTTGGACAAAAGGTAACTTCTAACGATGCCGTATATCGATAATGCTGTCACCTTTTTTTCCGTTTGCCTCGCTGATCCGTTTTGGACTCCAAATATTTGCATAATTTTGCGTAGAAGCGTTACCCTAAACCACCTGTTCCAAATGCGCAATTCAAAGCGGATTTTCGGCGAAGGCTAAAACCGATTTTCAATTTTTGTTTATGCGCTCACGATTTGGCCATAAAGTGGTTGGAATATTTGCAGCGTCTGATTGCCCCGGTCGTTGGTATACGAGTATGAAGTTTGCCATTTACTTTCACCGATTGAAATTCAATTACGAAACCCGATACGCCCAGATCCAAGTGGAAGACAAAAATGTATGCCTCATGGGGAAAATCAATGCAAAAAGTGTTAATATTTATTAATTGAAGGGGGGAAAAAGAGCCGCCAGCGAAATGCCACAAACTTAGGGAAGTAAATCCGAACACAGTGAAATTAATATATGCATTGATATACGAGGTGTGTTCAAAAAGTAAGGTGACTTTTCAAATTTCGCGGGCAACATATTTTCGATTATCGATTTTTTTGTTTTGTTATATTGGTACACTCTTCCCTAACATCTGTACCAAGATTCAATGGAACATCCTCTTTTGTTTGGTTGTGAGAGGCGTAAAGTTACAAGTTATTTTGCGAGCTCGGCGATTTTTTGCTATCGAAAAATATGGATCAAAGGATTTGCATCAAATTTTGTGTAAAAAATAAAATTAAGTGCTCTGAAACACTTGAAATGTTGACAGTGGCATACGGTGAAACTGTTCTGAGTAAAAAAAATGTGTACAAGTGGTACAAACTCTTCCAAGATGGCCGGGAAGATGCCAATGACCAGCCTCGCTCTGGACGCCCAAGCACGTCAACAACTGATGAAAACGTTCAAGCAGTGACGAAAATTGTTTTGGAAAATCGTCGAATCACTATCAGAGAAGTTGCTGAAGATGTCGGTATATCGCTTGGCTCATGCCATGAAATTTTTTCAAACGTTTTGGGTATGAGTCGTGTGTCAGCGAAGTTTGTTCCGAAATTGCTGAATTTTGACCAAAAGAACCGTCGCATGAGCATCGCTCAAGAGCTGTTGAATGACGTCAACGACGACCCAGATTTACTCAAAAGGGTCATAACTGGTGACGAATCATGGGTATATGGTTATGATATCGAAACCAAAGCCCAATCGTCCCAATGGAAGAGCCCAGGCGAGCCAAAACCGAAAAAAGCAAAAAATCGCCGAGCTCGCAAAATAACTTGTAACTTTACGCCTCTCACAACCAAACAAAAGAGGATGTTCCATTGAAACTTGGTACAGATGTTAGGGAAGAGTGTACCAATATAACAAAACAAAAAAATCGATAATCGAAAATATGTTGCCCGCGAAATTTGAAAAGTCACCTTACTTTTTGAACACACCTCGTATGAGCAATAATTTCATTTAAAACCATTATCCTCTGTTTTGCTTCAAAGTCAGGTAAATTAATTTAACCATTCAGGGATCAGTTTATTGTCATTTGTTTATCAGTTATCTGATGATATAACAATGTATTTATCCAATTAAGAGGCGGGGCAAATTCATTTGACTGCGGCATCGTCATCAGTTCAAGTCGTTTTGTAGCTTGTCATATGCAAATTGCGTATACGCCCCGATGGCTATTCAGAAAAAAAAACAAAATCGCAAAACTGCCAGCCAAATGTCAAGCTCAACTCTCACAATCTGTCACTGACTTGTCGCTTGAGTGTGTCTCAAAAGTCGATCCCCATTTACCCCTGCCTCGGTGATCTTTCTCTCATTAATAGTTGCTCACTTAACGAGCGTTGTCCGGCGGCGAAATATTTTGCCAGTGATGCAATAGTGCTTCATGGCTTTGATTTACAGTCAAGATACGTACGATAACCTCACAATTGAAGGCATTGAAATTGCATTAAGATTGTTGATAAATCGCCGCCAAAGTTGCGCTGGCAATAGTAATAATGCCTGCACAGGCAGAAAGATGTTTGTGTTTTTAAGGTAAGCTTTTCTGTTTGATTACAAAATATTGTGTGACAGAGTGTCATAAGGTTTGTTATAAAACTAATCAATATTTTATAAAAATTAAAAATTAATTATTAATAAATATGATTTTTCAAAGAATTGATCTAACAAGATTTATTTATGAAAACTTGTATTCATAAAAATATGGCCTTACAAATTTTAATTATTTATTTTGTCTATAAACATAGGTTAAGCATTTTAGCACTCTTATAATTAAAACATGCTTTTATAAACACTATAAATAAAATAAAATAAAATAGTAAAATTGAATTTAAAACTTGAAAACTTAGGAAACAATTACGAAACATATAAACAAAAATGGTATAAGATAGGATTCAAGTCAAAAACTATTTTGTTTATCTGATTATTGTCTTCTCCAGAACTACCCAATAACAATGATACAAATTTTTTAGTGATCTAATTATTTTTCCAGTGCGGGATGAGTGGGTGGCGCGGGTCCGGTCCGAAGTGATGATCGTCAAAGGCGATCACCTTTTCGCCTAACGATTACAAACGTTTGCAATTAACTCAAATACTGTATTTACGGCCGGGCAACATGCCGCCCCCCGCGGACCGCCCCGATCTGCGATCTACGATCGGCGATCGCCGTCATTGCTATAACATGCTATATCATAATTTACAACTTTGACGTCAGGCTCCGCAGAGCACGCGTTCACCGCAATTCTGTTTTCGATTATGCGCCTCATGGCTTTCGGCGGTCGTAAGACTTCATCTATGGGTAGTAGTACCCCCGTATAACCCCCTCCTGAAACTCTGATCCCTCCCCTTGCAAAACTATAAACTCCATCTCCGGCCTTGATGGCTTGCCCCTGGCGGCGTTTTTTGTATCTTGCGCTTGCATCTTGTATCTTTTGCTGCCGAACGGCCGCATGGCCACATGGGGCGGTTGCTGCAAAAATTTGTTAGCCTGTCGTAAACTGCGCCAAATCGCATAAATTATAAACGCCAAACCCCGTTTATCGATATGCAAAGGAGTATCGTGTTTTTTAGTTTTTTTTTTGATTTAGCGAAAGTGTCGATATGCCTTGAACCGAGAACGGTTTCTTTGTGCCTTGTGGCCAGCAATTTCTTTTAATTGATTTTCAACAGTCGTGTGAGCTTTTTTTTCTTTTTGGTACCCGTCTAGACAACGCCAACGCATGAGATGTGGCTCGGTTGACAGGTGTTGATTGAAATGACCCAAAAAATCGGAGAAAAAGGAACACAATGCCTTGAAGATGGAGGCATGAGTTTCACACTTTTTGGGCTGTTTATAAACAGCTGTGAAAAACATTTCAGGAAAACAACTCAATCACATTAATGAGAGTCAGGGAAAATGAAATATCAAATGACTCGACGGGTTAAACTATTGTTGGTGGGGGTAAATCCATTGGAACCACTTAAATTGAACATAAACTGCCGAGTTCTTTGTAATTTTATACTTTTGTTTAGGGCATTTTGATGACCTGATAATTGTATAGGCGTTCATAACAACTTTTCTCGGTCTATTTAATAGATTTTCCAATATTTTAGGGGATAAAAGAAGTTAATTAAGGGTTTCAGAGATAGCCAGTTCATTCACCAACATTATTCTATGCAAATACTGCACTTTTTTGTTTGTTAAGTCCGACTAGCACAAGGAAACTGAAACTACAATTACTATACCAACAACCCAGAACAACAACCATAAAAAGCCCCGACAGACGCCAACATTGTCAATGCTCGAATGTGGTTGTCTCCCTTTTCGAACTCTGCTCTCAAAATGAAATAAATATAAATAAACATATTGTCGACTCATACACATTGACAGGTCGGCCGATAAGATAACACTCGCACGCACTCACAACAGACTTTTAAATATAGTCATTACAATATGTCAAACTGCATGTCGTGCAACTCTGTTTTTGTACGGCACTTTAGATCTATTTACCGACACTCCAGCAACATATAGTTGCAAGGCAGGAAGTTCTGGAAGTATTCAATATTTAAAAGCTATAATTAAAAAAACAAACAATAAACTTCTAAAAAGAAAGTTGTGCCATTGAATCAACTTTATAATTGGTTTAGTTTTACAACATGTGCAATATCTTCACAAAACCAAACTAATTAAATTATGAACAAAAAAACAAATAAATAAATAAACTTTATTGCACAGCAAATGCACATCAATGATATACACCATTAAATATAATTTAAATCAATTGAAACTTGCTTTAAATTTGTATTGAATTAGATTTGCATTATATTTGAATTCGATTAAAACCTGAAACTATTTAGCCGAATTAATTTGAAGTTTAATTACCTAAATTGAAATCAAACTTGTTTTTGCATTTAATGACTGAAAGACTCATTAGAACTTTGGATGACAAATAGTTATGTTAATCTACCATATTGTATTGTATTCTTTATCCATTGTAATCAACGTGATCTCTTGATGATGATGCATTTAGCAAACGCTGATGATCACAAATGCGCTTCTCATTCTTTAATCAAAATGTTTATAAGCTTAATTAAATGTTTGCTCTGCGGACAACAACTATCAATTGTTGATTATTTACACAATTGCCGCCTTATAAAGTAAGACGACGATGTCAAAGCCGCCTATCAGCGGAGATCGTCTATTGAACTCCAAGTAGCCGACGCAGTGCGAGTCCATGAAATGATCGTTTTATTTCATAATTAGTATTTCCCGCGAGCATTGATTTTGTAATTTATGCTAATGAGCCTGGCTTTTTTTCTACGGAAATATGAATATTGTATAAGCTTTTTTTTCATGCCCTATGAGCTGGCCGAGAATTTCTACAAAAGTGTCACGGCGTCTACGATTTCGTGTGTTTTTCAGCGCTAAACGTTAAGTGAGCCGGTTTCCGTTTCTGTCGAACTGTTATTTTTTTTGCTATTCATAAACAAGTTTAGTGCTTTGGCCAGTGGATTTCACGGCATTTAATTATGCGTTAGTGGATTCTCTCATTGCTTTAATGGGGTAATAAATTGCTGCAATTATTTATGCGTCACACCCAATCGATTTCTACTTGCCGGAGGGTCTTCAATTTGCCCACTCTTCTCACAAAAGAATTTATCTACATAAACAATAAAACATTTTTTCATTATTCTCAGGCTTTTGTAACCCGCTGAGTTTACAACTACTGGGTTTTTTTTATTTGGCAGGCCATTCTCAGCCAGATTTTATGAATAATGAGATAGGCCTAGGAGGTATGAAAAGTGACAGAATTTTATGGATTACATGGTAACGTAAAACCCTTGTTACATTCATTAAAGTTAGCCCATGCCGTTGTCAACTTAAATTAGTTAGCCGGAATATCTTCCTGCTTAATGACCTGTCTTGTCTCCAAGATATCTCACTTTCGGGTTTAGCAACTATATTTTCCAACTCAGCTTCTGTGGGATTAATGATGCCTTCGGTGAAAGATCAAACAGCCAGGATAGGGCGACACCTTTCCAACTTCATCAATCATGGAAAACGCTTCCGCTACCAGAATTTTACACACAGCACTACAATAATATGAATATATACATTTACAAAAATTACACAAAAAATAAATTTGTAGCTTTAATGAAAATCTTAGAAAAAAGTTAGAACATTGCGTCGATGTGATTTAAATAAGTATTTCAACTAGAACTGAGCAAGGAACAAAATTCAGTGATTCGTTATTAATTTTATATGTTTTGATCTACAAAAGATTAGGGCTTAAAACAACAATGTATTGAGATCATATAAATATTTTAATATTATTTAACAAACTAAGAAAAGTAAATGTCTTATATTGACTTAAAAGACTTAAGCAGAAAAGCGATTATTATTATTAAGTATTTTGTATTTTCTATGGAAAAAGGTGATATAGTCTTAAGAGGATCCATTGTTAAAAATGTTTCAATTTTAATTATGATTAAATGTTGAAGACAAATTAAACTGGCAGATTATCAAATCCATGCTGACATAACATACATTTTTCTCAGTACAGGTGTAAGTTTGCTTATCGGGCGTCCACACAGATTCGGAATGGGAATTGGAATTGGACTTGGAATCGGCATCGGTTGTTTGGGTGTTGGAGCGGACTCGTTACGAACTGGTTTTCGTGCTGCTAAGCAGTCAGTTACTTATATTTATTAATTATCGTATCGATAGCTCTCTCGTTTGAGCTTAGCTTCGGGCTAAAAGCAAAAAGCGTCTAGCAACAAATGTACATTTGGTATTGTGTTTGGGTTTTTTGGGTGGTTCTCGGATTGGTTTGGCGGCAGCCAAAGTTCTTTGACGATCGTTGGCAAACAAAAACAAAGTCGACAACCAAAACAAACACAAAAGATACACAGAAACGCATACGCACACGAGGGCCAAACACACAGATACTCACATTTACAGAGCATAAAGTTCAGGCGGCGAACTCGTGAAGTTTTTCTCCCGGCGCATTCAGTTCGATTCGAGCGATTTTCGAGCGCGGAGCGTTTAACTCGCACAGAAATAAAAACCAAAATAACAAAAAGATACGACAAAAGCCCCACAAAACGTGAAACTAAAACTAAAAAAAATTACAAGCTATCTGAGTCAGCCAAAAAAAAACATACAACTAAAGTGCAGCGGCGATGAAAAGTGTTTCTCCAAATGCCGGGCCAAAAGTTTTCGTTTTCGTTTTCGTCTGTCGCCTTCGGAGTTAATTAATTTCGGCATAGAATTTCCACCAGCTAAATATAAGTGTAGACAAAGCCAAAAAAGCCAAATGCTAATTAAATGCCATCGCAGAAAGCCATCGACTAAAGGCCATTAAGAAATCACGTATGCCCTGCTCATGAGTAGTCGACCCAATAACGCCGGCGAAATGATTCTCCACAATTCCGTAATCGGGGGCTACGATGAGTCAAAGTTTGCCGAAAAGATAACCCACCTGACGCCCACGGAACAGGAAGCAGTAAGGCGTTTCTGGAGGTAAAGATAATGGTGATGGATCTGCGATCTATATCACTGCAATCCAAAGTTGAAGGAAGTCGCACCAAATGTGCGGGTGTCTAATAAAGTGGCAAAAACTGAAAGCGTTTATCGGATGTTGTTTTATATCTATTATGGAGGTGTTAAAGGTGTGAACTTAAGTGCGAGTTTTGTGTGGCCATGAGCTAATGTCAATAGATGAAGGTGTTTCCAAAACAAGTTTTGGTGTCTTATAAACCTTTTTCGTTTTTTTTGTAAATATTAAATGTTTTAGGTTTTGATAAAAATATAAATACTTTTACAATCTGTGTTTTAGTAATATATTATAGGGATTTAAATACATTAAATATTTAAATAGAGCTTTCCTTGATTAGCTTAATACAACATTTTAGCCAATGTGTAACTTTCAAATTTTGTATTTAGATAAATTGCAATTTATTAAGCTGACAGCCCTTTAAAGGAACTTTAAAATGATCTGCCTAAAGTGTCACAACTTAAATGTATTTCCAAAAAACCCATGAATCTTTGTCTTCGGCCAAACCGAATCCAATTATAATAATTTCTAATTATGAGAACGGTCCGCGTAAACAAGGAAAAGCCGCAACAAATTGTGGCTAGACAAAGCTAGAAGGCAGAACATAAAAACAACGAGTTTCGTGTATCATAATCATAAACACGCATATTAATTTGGTCGGCAATCCAAAAATACGCGATGCCGCAACCGTTCCACATGAATGCAGGTTTCTTTGGAGGGGGAGTAGTGGGTCCATCCATGTCAGGCCTTTTCCATTCATGTAACATGCATATAGCGAAACCGCATAAATCAGTTGACGCATAAATTTTCATTTTACATACATTTTCAAATCGGGCAAAAGATGGAAACGTGAAAAATGACTCGAGAAATATGGCAGCAAATTGCCAGACGGCTTTCAATTTGACTCCTTGAAAGATATATATACATACATATAATATATATAATTTATTTATAATATCATTAAATCAGCAACACTGTTGTTTGGTCAAAAACATGACAGGCAATTAATTGATAATGCATGAAGAGCCAAGGTAACGCTGGCTTATTTGGCTAATTGCATTTGGATAATTTGGTATCCCCTTGAGGACCCAAAACAAATTATAAATAATTGCAGTTTCCGTTTCCAGCAAAGTGGAAAAATGAAAAATGCGGCACGCATGTTACGTTTTCCAGGAAACCCAAGGAAAATTGGAGTAGGGATCAGGGCGGCAAAGTTCACTAATGAGTTCTGGTGGGATTGTGGATTGGGGATGAGGATGGGGATGGGGATGGGGATGGGGATGCGGATGGGGATGGGAATGTGGATGAGGACGGGTCTGGATGAGAACCATTCCTCGGAATGGTGGGGCAAACAGTTTATACTGGATTTTGTGGCGCGCGCTCTCAAATATATTTCCAAAGATGTTTCCAAATACCGAACAAAGGGGGCGACAACAAGAACTCAAAACGCTGACAGCTTGATATATTTTATTATAATTTCTTCCCTACGGCAAGTGTGATTTCTATCTATATCTGTCGCACTGTTTGTGTTTCTTTGGTATCTACGCATTTGTCGCATTCCGTGTCGAGTGCACAGGAAAAATCACAGCACTGAAACAATTTTAAATAAATAAGTAATAATTAAATAAAAGCCATAATAGATTGATAATTAAAAAAAAGATCTATATTATTATTATACAATCTAACTTCGTGTTATATTCGTAAATAAATAAATTGAACGACGGAATTTATCCAAGATCAGTTAAAAAATAAAATAATCAATTTAAATTGCTTATTTTATGATAACTTTATTTATAGCTTTATTTATTAAGTCACATAGCAAAATATTTTATATTTTGATATCCATTAAAGATATCAGCTCAAAGTTAAAAAGTAAAAATCATTTATTTATAAACATAATCTATGTATTTTTCTCAGCGTGCTGGTTGCATTGATTTATTTTTAAATCTGATTGCAAAGACAAATAGCGTTGGCGCTTTTCTAGCCTTTCGCAAGAGACTTTCCTTGTTATTGTTTGTGCAGGCCCTGTAATCTTTCATTATATGGTTTACGTTATTTGCCAATTTCCACTAACAAGAATTTCTTTGGTCCGATTCGTTTCCAGGTCGCTGGTTTTGCGAAGTCAACGCGCCTTCATTGAGGAAAATGGTAAGTTGAAGAAACCCAGCGCGTGGGTCTGGGCCATAAAAATAATACTAAAAACGTGTCTCAGGCCCACATGGCTGACATTCTACAGCAGCTTTTGGCCACAAGATCGGATGTGGGTCAACCTAACGCCCGCACACGAATCCGCAAAGTCGGGCCAACACCCACAATTGTGTTGAGCGGTGTTAACAATACACTTAACTTGGCCGAAAAGGCAAATTTGTCACAGCGGCGCCGCAACGCACTTTTTTCAGCCTACTCCAATCCAGTGAAATATTTTTCGTATCTCAACTCCTTTATGGAAATCAATTTTGGCAAGACCCACACACACTCCCCCTTCCGCCAAAAAATGCAACTTTTAATTAAGCCAAACTGAGACCAAACTGGTTTGCGGCTTAAACGCAAATATTTCCCTCGATATCAAATAATTCGGGCTTTTTGCAGCGGCCAATTTATGACAAGCGGATGTGAGTTGACAGTTTAGTTGGCAGTGGGCAGTGGGCGTGGCAGGTTTTGATTTTCAACTTCAGCGTTAATTGAAGCAATTAAAATGGGCAACGTGCGCTTAAATGTCAGCTGGCCCGCGATTTCAACTCATTAGCCACACACGAAGTGTTCACCATAATTTTGAAAGAAAACTAAAAACGACAAAAGTTTATGACACGTTGAAAAATCATTAAAAACTAAAGGCCATAAACCACTGCAGCAACCACAAGTAGTCGACTGAAAGGGACAACTTTAATTGGGTAATTAAAATGCAGCCATAAAAAGAGAGCGAATCTCGCCTGGGGAGCACTTAAAAAAAGAAAAGAAAATTGTGAGGCGTGATGGAAAAACGGAAATCCATTAAGAAGGAACAGGGATGTTAGAATTGTTTTCTTTCTCTTTAAAAATATAAAAATTTAACTTTTTAGTCGGCCATATATTTTTACAAAATACTGTTATTAGTTCAACGTATTTAAATATTTAAGTCTTTTTAAAAAGTAGCTATACCTAGAGTTTTGACTGTCTTAATCTCAATTTTGCCATCCCATCGTTGGAGCAATTAAAAATCTCAAAAGTTTATAGCCTTTCTTCAAATATAAAAAACTATTTTTTTCATTAAATATTATATAAAGAGCATCTCTTATTGAGGGTGTATTTATTAAACCAAATGTATTTTGCTAATTTAAAATTATAGTTATTTCTACCAAAGTAAAATCTCTTGATTATGGCTAACATACCCATTATTCACTTATTTTATATTCGGCTGTCGCATTTTTTTTCGGTTGCCTGTCAAGTGAGTTGGGGCATGCAATTAGATCGAACAGCATTGCACGTGTTTTGCATAATTAAATTTTTGCACTTTACGGTAATTTGTGGCTGTTGCACCGTTAGCTTCATTAGCTGCAGCAGCTGCAACTGCGAATGCCGCCTACCTCAGAAATAGCCCCCATATGAGCAAATTGTGCACATGTCGGTTGGCCAACCAGTTTGAATTTGGTGTTCCAATACGCTTAGCTAAAGGCTATATCAACTTGATCTTAAATATTATAAAATATTTATTTATAAGGTGGAATAAAGCGTATACAAACTTCGATATTCCCACAAACACATTCATTTCTTTCCCATATCATTCACAAGATGAGTTCATTTTGTATGCTGGACAGCATCTGCATCATTCACCAATACGCCTACGCCAAAAATGTAGTCATTACAAGAGGTCTGATCAACATCGAAGCGATCACGATAATGATGATTGGGACATGGGACATGGGCCTGCAGAGTATGATCGTAATTCAACTGTTGTGATCGAGCTGGGTTAATTTCTTAATTTTTATGTGTGTCGGGTGCGACAATACGATTTATGTGACTGTATGTAGGCGCCCTTATATGGTTGGCAGATTGTCGGCCAAATGAAGTTGTAAACTCGCCGCCATACTGATTGTATTCGCAAAATGACAATTAAGCAATTACATGGGAAAGTTATACGGATTCTACTGGGTTTTTATTAAGATTCCAGTCAATTATCAAGATATTCATAATTTTTTTTCTGCATTTACATGCTAGTACATAGTTAAAAACAAAATGTTTTGCCTTTTAAGATACTCAGACAGTATTAAACACCCTGCAATTAGTGGACATTTATGGAGCCACATTCCTTGTCCGCCCACTGAATCCAAAAAAAACAAAAAAAAACTGTAGAAGCCACGCCAAATTTGAATAGTCTGTGTGATTATACGATTAAGAGTGTTTGATTGCGGGTGGGTGTTCGTTGCGATCGATGATAATTAAGCCGGTGAACAGATTTGGCCGTGGCCATGGAGCCGCCTGCTAATTACGGCCACTCGAGCTCATCAATATGCGACCTCTTAAGTCGGTCCAACACGTATACGCCGCGTTGAACACTTTCACAATCTAGACACGCCCACGATTTTAAGCGAAGCGTTTTTCAACCCACACGCTCGTTTGTTTATTTTCATGAATGAAAAGTGAAATGTATCTTCTGCACTTTTCAATCCGAACCGATTGCAGTTCGCCAACAGATGGCGACGGCAAAGAGCTTTATACTTGGCAACTTGATAACTTGATAAGCGTGGCTAAATGCTCCCATATCTTATCGGGTTTAATTAACCAAATGATGAAAAAAGTTGGTATTTGATAAGTTTGCCGGTCAGTTTGTTGAAGGCTTTCCCGAAGAGTAGAACGTTTGGTTTTTCTGTGGTTTTTAAAATCATACTATCGAAAAAATTTGGAGGTCAGCCGACGCGCTGCAGGAATTCCAAATGTTTTGAGTGCAAATTCGAGTAACAACAAAATGCTGTGGAATCTATTTTGGATAGGAGTTTTGTGGCTCTGGCATGAGGCAAAAATTCCGCAAGAAAGTGAGTGAAAGGCAGGAAAAAGAGCTATCTGATAAATACATAACATAAATTGATCAAACATACTTTGTTTGTGCTGGCTTTTAACGTTAAAATCTCTGAGCTGACTATTAAGCCCCATTACTTGAATCATTATTTAATTATTATTTGCCTTGATTACAAAATCGTTTACACCAATGCCAACGTAAATAACTTAAATTGCTTCGTTAAAAGTGATTCAGCTGGCCAAAAGTGGTTTATCTAAATTAGCCAAAATTAGTTATTATAAGGCGCAATTAAGAACAAATAAGGCACGAATGTATCTTGCGGATACACAAGGGGGCATTCCGAGAACTGCGCCTTTGTACCTGCTGCTCAGATTACCAAATCCGATCCGAAACGTGTTTGATGGAGGGCAGGTGTGGCTCCCTCCGTCTGCGTTGCACAGACGCACAAAAAAAGATACCTTTTTTGTGGTTTGACTGTGGCCAAATACCAAGAATCGACTGTTGACGTGACCTTGGCAGTGACATTAAGATATACCGTGTCTGGCTTTTATATACATATATCCCCGAGATACTTATTCCATTTCGTTTGACTTCTCTTGCAGCTCATCCTGGCTCTTCCCCCGCGAATCCCGCTCCTTCGGGCATGAGTCGCTCGGTGCGGAGTTGCAACTGCTGTCCTTATGGCTACCACATCGACCTGGACTTTGTGCGCTACTGTGAGGCCCTGGCCCACGAGAAGCCCAGCGAGGAGGAGCAGCGGCGCCGGGATCGCCGAAGGTCCCGAAAGTCCATGGAGTTCATGCTGGGATTCGAGAGCCTCTTCGGCGGCGATTGGCAGGCGGAGTCACGGGTGCAGGGAAAGCTAAGCGAGGTAGGTTAAGTACTAATGAGCATTCTCTAAAAGAATTTCATAGTTTGTTATCTTCCTGAAGACAATCATCATCAGAAAACATTAGCAAGTATTTTAAATCGATTTTGATTATTTCCAATTATAGTTAAAGCAATGCAGGTTATGGTGTCCTATTTGCAAGTCTACTTTTCCACCATTTTAAATCATTCATTCATTTTTCTGTTGATCAAAAAGCAATCCAAAATTTGAGTATACAAATTTGCAAATTTAGTATTCAGAGATTCAAAATACAAACTTGCAGCAAACACAAAATTTTCAATGTAGAGTCACGTCTGTGTGGTCTTTTCCTTTGATCTCCAAACTCGCGAAACTGCACGTGCAATTAACTTGTCACCTTTTCAATTTTCCATGCAGGCCTCACATGAAAGCGAACCGGATTCGCCACGCCCCATTGGAGGGGCGGTGGGCGGTGTGGGTATGTCGCAGTCGTACAGCACCACCCCCTGCTACCGACCGCGTTCGTCGTCCGTGCCGCGATTCACCTACGGCAGCATACCGCCGCGATCGGAGTCTCCCTTCGGCACCGCCTCCTCCACCTGCTCCTCCCTCCGCGGGGGCGTGGAAAGTGACGTGGGTGCGGGAGGGGGGATCTACCACCACCAGCAGCACCACCATCGTCCGGCGATCAGTCCGCCGGAGACGCGAGCCTTCCTCCACGAGGCGCTCGACGAGGTGTGCAGCGATTTCGAGCGGACTCTGGAGCGGACCTCGGTGAAGAGGCGCAAGACGCCATACGGAGGATCCCTGTCCATGGATCGGAACAACAACAAACTCAGCCTGAGCCTCACCAATGGTCACGGGCCATCAAAGGAGCAGCAGAGTCATCGGCTGGGCAACAGCACGTGGGACCGGTACTTTGATGTGGCAGGTGAGTGGGCGGCGGAACGATCTCCAGAAATAGCATGCCAAATAGAACTCAATTTATAAGTTTCTTGGTCTCCACTGAAAGAAAATATATAGTATATTCGAGGAATTATGACGTGATAAAATAGTTTTGAAAAAAACAAAAAATCCAGAATTAGTTTAAAACATTTAATTAGTTGTATGAGTTACTCTATTTTAAAGAAAAAGAAAATATTATAAAAATTCACACTTCCTCTTGAACGTTTGAGGAGTATCCTGAAAGTTTTGGATATTGTTGTTGATATCGTTAAAACCTAGATACAAATAATGACAGTATATTTACAAATAAAATATCTTGTGTATTTGAATTTATTTGTATTCTAGAGCTATAGTTTTTAAATGACGCGTGATTTTAGATAAAAACCAAGACCAACATATTATATATTTTTGGTTCTGTGTGACGAAGATGATTCATAGAGCCAAGTGAGACACGCCTTTGGCAGATACTTTTGCTTTCTTTTCTTAGCAATTAGCGATGCTGCGGCACATGTCAGATTTTTACGCACGAAAGTGTGAAAAATTTTGTTAGACTCTTAGAAGGGAATATAAAAACAAAACAGTGGAACAAAAATTGAAAGTAAAAGTAATAAACTCAAAAAAGCGGCAACAGAAGCCATTTTTAGAGACTAACATATGTGTAAAGTTCAAGTTCAAAATGAAAGTACCTTCAAAACATATCAAGTTGCATATTAACCCAATTTTTGTTAACAATTTTTGTGCACTTTTTTGACTACACAATCCCATAGTTCTCATGAAGTTGTCATCTCTGCAGCTGTGGTCTTAGATCAAAGGATATTGCAACATCTATAAAGTTTTAAACTAAATAGAAAAGCAAACAAATCAAATTATAGTTCACTGCTGGCAACTCCAAATATACAGATACAGAACAGAGATACGAAGTCGCATGCAAATGCAAATTCAGATACAGATACGGTTGCTTTGGATCTTTGGCATTTGAAACTCAATTGGGTGCTTGCAACGTGCGGCATGGGGCAACTTCAAGGCAATTTTCGAGGCGTTCGTATCTCAAATCAATTTGAAATGCGCATTTGGCGCTCAATTTGCATGCAAATTTTGCTCCAGCTCGTTTTTCTCGTATTTGTTGATGCCATAAATTTGCCATAAAGTGTGCAAAAAAATCAAGGCAAATAAACAAATCAAATTGTCGCGTTTCGTTACTATTTTTTTTTTTGTCCATAGGACATGGCGCAAAGAGTTGTCATTGATTAATGTGTAAAAAATGGTTGCAGTGCCTTGGTAATTGCCAAAGTATAGGCCATTAATAAATGGCTTTCAAATTGAACTGAACACGGGCAAAAGACAAACGGCTGCCAAAAAGAACTTGTAATGCCCAGAAAAGATTTCTAACAATAGATGAATGCCAAAAAGCGTGTAAAAGCAGAAAACACGAACCTTGATCTAAAAATATCATATTTAAAAAGATATTAACTAGTAAAACTACGTATTTATAGGTACATATTGTTTGTATTTTTCAACTAGATTAATTTAGTACGAATTTTTTAATCATTGAATAAGACTTTCTGTGTATCTAGCCAAAAACTACTATCTGCGGGCCCAACCCATCCAAAGCAAACACCAAATATTAAACCATAAATCAAAGAATCAGATGGTTATTTATAGATTTCAATTTGTTAAGACTTTAAATATCAATCAAACTTTTTTTTCATTTTTAAATTAATTGCAAAAAGATAAGATGTTAGATATTTCAAAGGGCGAACTTTGAATCAAATTTAATGATGATTTATTCAAAATTAGCCTCTTCATTTTCTTGGCCTTGACTCAGAAACCACAGGCAAACACCGACTGCGAATTGGTGTGCAAATAGACACCCAAAAATCAATACTATTTGCCTATCAAATGGCCCATTGAATATAAACAAACCCATTTGTTTTTTCTCTCTTATTCAGATCCTCTCTTTTTGCCCACGTCACTGAAATTATCACTATCAGCTTGTGTAATATAATTGTGAATTTAGCTTATCAGCACAAATACAGCAAAATGTTGCCTACTTCTCTAGCTTTTTTTCTTATTTTGGTTATTTAATTTGTATTTGCAGAGCGCTATCGCTTCGCTCTGGGCTCTCACCAAATTGGTTTTTATTTTATTTCGTTGTTAGTACTAAAGACCTAACATTATTTTTTTTCGCTCGCCTTTTGCACAAAGTTGTGTTAAATAATAACACAAAAATCTTTACTGCTAAATGGTTTTTTGTCGCTCTTCACGCTGTTTTTGCCGCCGTTGATGATGGTCGAATGAACGAAAAATCTGAGAGCAGTTTGTCGGCGACTTTCGAACGAATAGCATAAAAATGCGTCTGTGTAGCTGCGAAATAAATTACCTAAAATAATTATACGAAATGCCTTAAACGAAATCAACTAATCAAAACGAGACGCGTAATGGTGGTACAACGAATTTCGAGAGCAGCCAACATAAAATCGGTTCGACAACGACAAATAATTAAAAAGTTATAAGCTACGATAAAAACATTTAATTTCAAATTTATATAAAAAAATATATTATATTGATTTATTAACCATAAAGAACTTAACTAAAATCATAAATTTATAATCAAAAAGCGATAAATCGTCGAAAGAATTTCGAATCCTAAATATATAAACATTAATAAATCTCATAAACAAACGCGAAGACAAAATCAGCACAAAAATAAAACACATAAATTGTAAAACAAATTCGAATATATTTTTAATAATGCCCATGATTCTACGAAAACTTAAATATGAACTTTTAAGAAGTGAGTTGTGTGAACTATGTGTGCATGTTTGTTTAGACGCCACTGTAAGGCAGATAACATGTGATGAGCTGTCGCTTTGATCTGCCAAATCAAATAATTTAATATTGTTTATAACCCAACGCTTTAATTAGCACCGGCTAAGATAAGAAAAAGAAAACAACACAAGGCAATTAAATAAAAGAATCTAACCAACTTTTGCTACGCTTTTGGCTTTGCGAATAGCCAGACAAACCAAGTGCAATGTCTGCTGCCTTGGCACACAAAAACCGCCAAGTGCAATGCTGTGCTTCTCTAACCAACTAAACTGAATAAATCAATAATAGAAAATAACAATGTTTTCGACATCGGAGGATGCCTTGCCGCAGAGACGAAAGCGTTTGGTCAAGAGGAGTATCAAATTGAAGCCAGACAGCCAGCCAAACTCGACAAAAAGCTGGTGGAGCGACTGTAGGTTCATTAGCTTAAGGAGACGCTCATTTGGGGCGAACTCTTCACCGTTTTTGACTTGGTTCTTTGCTAATTAGTTGGGCCATAAAAACTGATTAATTATACCCCGGTCAATGCTACCCCGCGTCACGCGCTGCCCCGCCCCTCTCGACCACCGCCCCCCATTTCGCCTTGACCAAAGACGCTCAGCCAATTTGGCACCGCTAGGAAAAAACAGACACAGAAAAACATATTAACAATATAAAGGGTGTCTAGGAAAGTTTTTCGAAAGTTTGCAACAAAGAAATGATAAACTGTGTTCACAGACTGAGAATGAGTTACTACTAAGGTTTCGTTTATTTGGCGGGTAGCATGTCCACACTGATTTTAGTTTGATTTTTAATGCTGTTGGTCACATTAATCAATAGTGTTGTTATGCAATCAGCAGGCAGTGACTGGGGTTTATTAGGAATCAAATGAGAGTAGATATAGATTTAAATATTTCTTCTGTAATTTTTAAACTCCAGAGTTTAAATATATATGATAATATATAATTTATTCAAATACCATTTTGTCAAAGATACATTTTCTTGCTGTGCATCTGCTTTAAAAACGGAAAGGCTTTTGTCCGAAAAGTTCGTTGTACAGATACATTAAGTAATAGCAAATAAGAGGGCGGGAAAAAAGATGAGAACAGCGAAAAAACTTGGCAAGGCTGACAACGCGAGATGAGTAACAAATTGTTGTTGGCTGGGTACACAGTGCGTATGCGGGATATTGGACAAATGCAAGGGGACCAAAATAGAAGCTTCATCCATCAGCTGGTTATAAATTTCTCTTTTCGCTCTCATATAAAACTCAGCATGTTTTGCATGTGTCAAGTAAAATACGTGAAATAACCTTGTCTCTTATGTAAATAAAAGGTAATATATAAACACCACACACATAAATGTGTGCCAGGGCGATAAACAAAAACTAATATTGAATAATAACCCGAGTCTCTTATCTTGGGACATTTTTTCACTCACGCACACTCGCAAAATGGGTGGATCGAGTGACTTTTGCCTTTTATTTTTTGTCTGCATTTAATGTAGTTTTTGTATAGGTAAATAAACCCATAAACATTTGTTTTTTTTTGCGCATTATGCGAACTTTGGCACAATTATTAAAATTAGATTTTAGTAGCAGCCGCATTTATCATTTTGCTTAGGAGCTTTTTGCAATATTTTTATCGCATTTTTATATCCAGTCGCCAGCGGCAAGAGCTCATGGCAGGTTTGCAAATTAAGATTGTACTGAGAAGGACCAGCGGCAGACCAAGTAATCTGTAATAATACTACTTAAAATTTTAAGTTAATTACTATGTACAATTATTATTTTTAGATTCCTGCATTGGGGGCAATCGATCGCCCACTGGCACGCCACGCCCCTTTCTGCGATCCAATACTCTGCCATTGCAACAACGTCCCAGTCCGGCGGAGGTCCAGTATGAAAGCTATGTCCAGGCCACGGTGGCGGCCAATGCCAAGTCGCCAGTGGAGCAGCTGGAGTCCCGGAAGTCCTCGCCAGGACTTGCTCCACCGCCGCCGCCAAGGCGCCACCACTTGTTGGCCACTACGCCCACTGGTACGCCCACTTCCAAGGAGGATCGGCAGCAGGAGAATGGCTCCATGAGCAGCAGCTCCCTGCAGTCACCCGTCATCTCGGAAACTGGTCAGGCCACGGCAGATGCACAGGCTCTGTTTCAGATTCGCGAACAGATGGCCTTGAGCCTCAGACGCCTTAAGGATCTTGAGGAGCAAGTGAAGGTCATACCCGACATGGAGGTAAGCACTTATAAATAGAAACTATGGTTAAGTCTCTTTATAAAATATTTGTATATAATACAGGATCTTTTTTAGGGAGAAGTATTGTTTACAGTTTTGACACATTTTTTCTTATTATAGTGTAAGGTAATCTGAATGTCTTATAGATAACAATAATTCCTTTATGACTAAAAAACCAGATTACCTTTTGTACGATGAGACATTCAATAAATAACAAAACAACTCTTTTTAAGACTTGTACCAAATAGAGAAGTATTAGATTAAAGGTAGAAAAATTTACATTATCTGACCTGGATAAGACAATTTATAGATTAGTTTGCATTTACACCGCATAAGCTTCTTTAACTAACATTTATTAAATCCCAATTTCAGCTTGAACTCAATTCCTTGCGATCAGAAAAACAAAAGTTGCAGCGCAGGAATGAAGAGCTAATGCGGAGTCAACGGCAGACGCCATCGCCACCGAGTCCGGGTCTCAAGACCGCCTCACCCGTACAGTTTACGCCACAAAGGATCAGTCCAGTGTCGCTGGAGAGCCTGGGAGCTCGGATGCGCAGCAGCTCTACATCGGCATCGCCATCTCCAAGTGTCGTCCGTCGGGATGTGTCCACGCAGGCGGTGGTGCGACCACCTGCCACTCGAGATGTGTCCGTTGGCCACCAACCAACCACTCGAAATGTGGGTGTTCAACCATCGGAAACTGTTTACTCCAAGGAGGAAGTGGAGGTCAAGGTGGAGCAAGCCCTGAGCAATGCACAAAAGCAAAAGCTGAGGAAGCTCATCTCGGTGGGCACCCAGATGTATGTGCCACAACGGGAACAGCGGGATAGTGGAGTGCAAACTCTGCCGGAACGACCCAAGCTCAAATACAATGTGGGGGTCACCGCAAAACCAACTACGAGGGAAAACTTCACCAGCTGCAAACCGGATGTGCGACATGTGGGCAGCTCCGAGGATCGACTGGATGATGTCCTCTGCGAAAAGTGTGCCGTGAGCAAGAGGAGCGTAGCCAGTGGTCCGGAAACTCCGCCGGAGAAGGTAAAACCAGCTCCCCAAATGCCCGGACGGAGCAACACATTCAGTTTGGGCGAGAATGAGACCGTATCCGTGGTGCGAAAGGCCATCGGTTGCCAGACGCCAGTTACCCTGGTGCACAGTGCAGGAAGTCAAACCACCACGGCAGTAGTTCGTTCAACCGGAGCCCAGGTGAATCCCCAGCAGCATCACTCCGCGGTGCAGTGCGGAACGGAGCAGGTTAATCGCCAGACGGACACCAATGGATTGCAGCGACTCAGCCGGAGTCCCTTGAAGGCGGAGCAGGTGGCCGAGCCAGTGACACGCCCCCAAACCCGCCACATAGCCAGCAATACGGATAAGGAAAAGGAACCGGAACCCGTTAAGGTCCTGACCAGCCACTCCGCATGCAACACGGAGGAGATTCGCAAAAGGGACGTGGGCTGTGGCGATATTGTCAAACCTCATATCTCCATCGCCTGTGCGGCCAACTACTGTGATTCTTGCAAGGAGGCCATTCAGGATCTGGCAAGGGGCTTCTCGAAATCCAGTCCCACGACTCCCAGAATGGGTGGAGCAGGGCGTCGCTCCACTTCGGCGGATTCACGGATACCGCGACCCAAGCACCTCACGAGTCCGAGTCCGGTGCGCAAGGAGTTCAAGCGGCAAAACACCTACACGCTGGCCACGCCTTCTCCAACACCCAGTCCTCAGGTGGAACGGAAAACACGATTGAGGTGAGTGTTTACCAAAAAGAAAAACCACAATCTACCTCTTTAAGTTGTAAAAACAATAAGAGTTTAATTTTGTCATCACAACTTATTTGTATTCAAGTTTATTTCAAGTTAAACTATTAATCCCTTTATTAAAATCTTAGTTCATTTCAACGATTTCTATAGTTTCAAGAATTAATTGCATTATACAGGCCTCTTTATTTAAAAACAAACCAATAAGTAATGAAAGACATAAAAGAACCTATAAATTGATAACCTAAAATATATATTAAATTTAATTTCAAGAGTCCCCAAATTTAGGGAATTTTATAAGTCTGTTCGTTTTTTTTTTTTATTTAACCACGTTTACACAAGCTAATTCCACTGTGCTAGCCAAGTTTCCCACAGAGCTTTCAGCCAAGACACACACCACATAGCAGCTCTTGCGCATTGTGTTTTGAAAATCCACAGCCTGAAATCAAAATGCGTTGACCTTCAGTTGAGTTTTGGTGTTCGCTTTGGCCCAGTTACTGAGTCGCTTATTTTTGTTTTTTGTTTGGATTTTGGTTTTCCGCATGGTTCTTCCAATGTTTTCCAGCCTGAGCAGTTTCACGTGCTATCCGCTGCTGGTCAGCGGATGCTCGGCTCTGCTGCTAACGTGGGTTTCCAAACTCTACAAGGACTTCAGAGCTCCCAAACTCATCAAGGTTATTTGTTTTTCAGCTCCCTGCAGGAGAAGCCTCCCACTGTGTCCAGTTTCCAAGCAGCAGACCCATTGGGAGAATCCCAGAGTTTCATCCGGCAGCCGCAGAAGGACTTGTTGGACCTCAGTCTGCTGGGCGATGATGAGCTGATAGTGCGCGAGGAGAAGCGGGTGAGCATCAGCTGGTCGCGGGATGCCTCTCCTGCCCCTCTGATGACCTCCTCGGGCACCACCAAGTCCGAGTCGCCGGAACAGGAGCCGGCGATGAGCTCTTCCAGTGATTCCAGTCCGCCCATCGATGTGCAGATTGCCCAGGGAGCACGCAAGAAGTCCAGCACACCACTAAAATCTAGTCAGAGCGATGGCTCCCAGGTGACCGTCATCGAAAAGCCGGCCACCAAAGCCCAGCTCCATCAGTTGGCCCAGGCGGATTCGGAGCCCCGAAAGAAGTGAGTAATGGAACCATAATGACAAGCAATTGGGACTCAATTAGACATGGAATACTCATATCCGTTGGGTTTACAACATTATAAAAACTTATTAACTTAATTTAATATATTTATAATGTATTTTTCCCCCTCAGAACCGAGCTGTCTAAGGATCTTAAAGATGCCCTCAAGGCCATCAACGATTCGCTGCTGAAGAAGTTGGGCGCCAAACCCATATCCTCGCAGAGCCTTAAGTCGGCCAAGGTTACCATCCAGGATCACTGGTTCTTCAACTCCAGTACCGGCAAGTCCGATCCCCACCAGGTGGAGGACTATCTCGATTACTTTGAATCGCTGTCGGTGCCATTGTTGGAGTATTGTGTCAACCTGTCCGACAGTAATGTAAGTTATTATAATTAATTTATTTTTATATATACTATATACTTTATAATATACTTTTTTTTAGGGCAACACAGCCATGCACTATGCAGTCTCGCACGGCAACTTCGATGTGGTATCCATTTTGCTGGATTCTAAGGTTTGCGATGTAAACCAGATGAATAACGCCGGATACACATCGGTGATGCTCGTATCGTTGGCCAAGCTGAAGCAGCCGTCCCATCGCACAGTCGTCGAGCGACTGTTCAAGATGGCCGATGTCAACATACGGGCCAAGAAGGTAGGTAAGGGGCCCCACCGCCCACTGCTCTTGGTGCTTAGAAAAAGCTGACCCCTCGTAACTCCCCTACTAACCGCTAACGCCCTATTATCCCATTGCAATTGCAGCACTGCCAGACCGCTTTGATGCTCGCTGTGTCGCATGGTAACGGGGACATGGTCAATATGCTACTGGATGCCGGGGCGGACATCAATATCCAGGACGAGGACGGCAGCACGGCCCTCATGGGAGCCGCCGAGCACGGACGCATCGACGTGATCAAGACCCTGCTATCGCATCCCGACTGCGATTCGCTAGTTAACGATGTGGTGAGTAGAGAAGTATATTTAAGGTTAAGATTTGAAGGCTTTAAAAAACATAAAATGACTATCAGTTGTGAAATTCAAGATCTTTGATATAAGAAAAATGTTTAGGTAAAGCATTTCCCTTTGTAAATAATGTTTGTGTGTATATAACTCAAAGATTTTATTTTTTTTATTTAGTTAATAGTGTAATAAAATTTGATAGAATTTAAATAACATTGTCAGACTTCCCATAAAAAGCATTCCAAGTTATGAATTTAAAAATGTAACAAAATTACTTAAAACCTTTATGTTTTAAACTAAAGAAAACTTTAAAAGTCGAATCTTCGAAGATCAAGAACTACATTATAACTTTACCTATTTAAACAAGTTGGGAATTATAAGGCAGTAGGTATTTTTTAGGAGAGAGGTTGATAATAAATGATTTCATTATTTTCAATTTATTACTAATTCGTTTAAAGTTAAGCAGGATCTTACGAGTGAAGAATTATGAATTTTTTAACTATCTAGCATATATTCAGTATATAACTCAATTCTAATGATTTCTTTATCCACAGGACGGCAGCACGGCTTTCAAGATCGCCTGGCAGGCTGGGCACCGGGACGTGGGTCTGCTGATCTACGTCCACGAGCAGATGCTGAGGAGCAAGCTGCCGAACCGCGGAGAACCCACGAGGAGCTCCCTGATTTCGCCCCAGCGCCACAAGCGCCAGCCATCGCAGTAGAGCCATTTCGTATTAGCGGCCAATCCGACGAACAAACAGCTAGTGTCTAAGTTCTTAATTAGCATTTCGTAGAGCTGCCCAAAACACATTCCATAGCACAAACGCAGCATAACCTTTCATATGTATATTGTATACTTAGAGTTCGTTTGTCGTAAACGTTTTATTTATTTGTAAATCTAATTTTAGTACTAATGTGTAATGTAACTCTAATTTCGATTTTGATTAATCAACGAAAGCAACAGACTCTTAATAATATATCTGACACTCTTGCAATCAAGTACTGCACAGGCCTGAGCTACTGATCCGAAAGTAGCCGACAACCCAACCAATCATATCAGCAATCGACAATGCAAAACACGATTTATACTAACCACAAATAACAAAACAATGAATCAAATTGACAATTATTTTAACAAATCAAAAAGTTCATCCTTAGGAGGACAATGTGTATTTAATAGAAATTAAACAAACTATTTTAAAAGAAATGTTTTTTCGAAATAAATAAATTCTTAAATAAAAAACGTGCATAAAACTATTAACTATTTTATTAATTACTTTAAGTTGACTCTGACTATGAGGTTTTCTGACCTAAGTTTTATATTTTATTTGGTTAGTTGCCATGCTGAGTTTTATATTGCTTTCTAGACTTTGTTCATGGAGTAAATTCTTCGTCATTAAGTTAAGGCTAGAAATTTAGATACTGACAAAAGCTTAATCTTTTTGTTCGTCTACACATTTTTCCTACACAAATGAGTTGCTTTAACAACTTTTCCATATTAAGCACAGTATCCGCTCACTTTTTAATTGAATTAAATCACTTTTATACAATTATTTTGAGGAAACAGCTATATTATTTCTGAACTCGTATGTTTAATCAAACTTTTTTATATTTTATTTTAAAATTTAATATTTTTTTTAATGCATTGTTATGGGCTTCGTCAGCTATACCAAATAGTATTACGTTAAAATGGCAATGAAAACACTTTGAAAGAAACTAGTAACTTGATTTTACTTTCCCTGAGATTTAGCTAATGTCAGTTCTGATCTTGTGGTCCCAACCCTCCAGCTTATACTGCCCTCTCCTCATTTCCGGGCTCTATAACTCCCAATGGCATCAGGGTAAGCGCAATACCATCCTCCAGATCGACCAATGGCTTCCTGGAATTCAACGTGAATTCGTATTCGGAAAGGAGTAGGGCCAAAGCCAGTCGCAGTTGCAGCTGTGCGAATTGTATTCCAATGCAGCTGCGAGCACCCACTCCGAATCCGAACCAGGTGCCCTGCTCCTGCAGCGAATCCCTCGGTCCACTCCATCGATCTGGCTTGAATTCCTCTGGATCGGGATAGATATCCGGATCGTGGTGGATCGCATGTGTGGGTATAATCAGAAATAGCTCCTTCACCAGTATGTACTTGGGATGATCCGGAACTGCGTAATCATTTAGGGTGCGTCGCAGGATGTAGGGTGTTATGGGATGCATTCGCAGTGTTTCGTTGATCACCTGGCCCATAAAAGTCAGCGACTGAATGCACTCGTAGCTGATGTTCCCCTCATGCCGCTCAATGGCCTTCTTGACCTCCTCTCTAACTCGTGTTTGCAATTCCGGATGTAGGGCAAGTTCGTAAAGTGCATATGAGAGAGTGTTGGCCGTTTGTTCATAGCCTGCCTTTAAAAAGACAACTGCATGGGCGGTCAATTCATTTTGCAGGTGAAAAGACAACTCCTTATCGGATTCATACTGATGGGTAATCAACTCTAGAGCTTTGACCTCGATCAGGAGCTGAAGGTAGTCCTGCTGACGTACTCCCGAGGTCTCCCGCTGTTCCACTATTTTTGTGAGGAGATTTATGAAATAGTCCTCCGCCGGTTTGGGAGTGCGTCGCATTCGTAGCATTCGACAAAAGTTCGGAAACCGTATCATCATCAGGTTCATTAGGTAGCCATGTTTATGGCTATTCAAGGCCATTTCCGTCATCTGCTCAAAGTCCTCCAATGGATATGTTAACCTCTGCTGGGCATCCAAGCCAAAAACACACTTGGCCAGGGCAGAGAGGACATAACGCCTCATGATCTTCTGGATGTGTACCGTGGAATGCGGTTGACTCATTAGGGTGGAATTAACATTAAGGAGGAGCTCTGCCGCCTCCCCATAGAGACAGCCATATAGCCAGGACATGCGATCCCCTTCCAAACTGGGATCCAATTTCTGGCGCATCTCCTTCCAGCTCTCTCCTCGCAACGCGTAGAGATCTCCCGAAAGCGGATCCGACTTCTGATTGCAGTATAGACCACGATCGTTAAAGTTCCAAAAGTCCTTGATCATTATCTGTCTGATCAGCTCCCGATCGAGGATTAAGGCCCGCGGCTGCAGCAGAGCGTAGAATCCGCAAAACGGACCGCTGCCCTTGAACTTTTGGTATATGGCCGTGTAATGATTCGCTTTCATTGCCTCCGTACTTAATGTCTGCGTCATTATTTGCCTAAAGATAGGCCATAGCTTTTTCGGTCTCTCGTGCGGAATGTTCAGATAGCGCCAATAATCGCGTTGATACCGGGCCGCTATAATTAGCAGAACCAGCAGCCCGAGCACTAATAGCCCGATGATCAGGAAAATGATCCACATGTTTTGCATTTTGAACTCTGTTCTGTTTGTTCTGAATCACATGTATCGAAATCACTGTAGGGGGTGGGGGTGGAGCTCCACTTCCTGACCGCCCGCTATCTTGCCACCTTTTCACTCTCACTGCCTAGCTATATACTATATATTGCGATCCCGCTCTCAACCGCCAGGTTGTGTCACGAACTATATGATCTAATGCATCATCGCTCCGGAGCGTTCTCGACTGGGTTCTCGGTGGGTTACGTTCATTACCGAAGCGCGCGATTCGACTGAGAGTACAACGGAGAAAAGTAACTATTTACGATACTCGCTCCCCACTCCACAGGTGCGAGCTTTTAATTTGTTTCTTTGCCGCTTTTTCGAGTGCGCTACACTGAAGCTTGTCTGTCTGTCTGCTTGTTTGTGGGCGTCTCACTGAGGCCAGACGGACATATGATTATTATTACTTTATTTCCAATGTTGGTGGCACCATCAGACACTCACAGAAGACTCGTTTATACGTCTTGCGAAATCTAAATAAACAAAAGATCTGATAAGAATGCCATAAACTTGTAACGCTTTTATATTTAGCAAGACAATTTTTGTTATACAACCAGATTAGGTGATATCATATTTATGGTTATTTACTTTTATAACTTTTAAGACTTATACTGTACTAAAATACTTACTAACTTTATTGTAGGAGGTCTATGTATTCACCTTGGCCGAAAATGATCCTGTTATCTGCATTTCTGCGCTTTGAATTTCATTTTCGTTTGTTATCAATTTGGGTAGAATTTTAATAGACCTTTTTGTGGGAGCAATATTTTTTGGGGAATTTTTAATGAACACATTAGCTCCAAATTCATTTACTGCCCTATAAAAAATATATATTTGTTACTAATATTAAAAATACTACACTTTCGCTCTTTTCAAGAGTTTTTTTTTCTACCCTATCGGAAAGATTTCACGCCCAATTAACATTTAAATGCCGTGAAAAAAAAACAGACAAAAGAAAAGCTCACCCACAAAGCTGAAGTAAAGCCAAAATAAATAAAAAATTGAAAAGCTGCCGGGTTTAATTGCTCGTTGTTGTTGCCTACATCCGCACTTGAAATCTAATCAACTGTCAACCAAATATGACTGAAAAGGTAAACAGTGTCGTTGCCAGATCCGTCAAATATCAGAGCAGCTAATAACCATATCATGTTCCACTGCCGGTCTAACATGGACTTTTACTGATTAAGTAGCGTTCTGGTTACGAGTATATGACGCTATTCAGGGGGGATCGTCATCGTCCGCCACTTCTGGGGGATTGATAACCGAGGGCTCGTCGTTATACAGTGGAAACCGGCTGACGGGTCTGAAATCTATATAAACGAGTTCCAGTTCAAAACTATATAATCTTGAGGTAATGATTTGTTCAGTTATGAATTAAATACATGATAAGCCATTTAAGTTTCATAATAGTCAGTGATTAACCCATATTAACTACCCTGTTTTGTATATCTTCACAGAATTTCTTTAAATTATTTAAAATTAACTTTAAGTACTAAACATCTCAAAAGCCGTACAAAGTTTGTACTACAAACAAACAGAGTTAAAATAGTTCAACGTTTTTCCTTCATAAAAGTCATAGTCATTCTTTTGTGGTAGGTTAGGTATTCTATGAATAAGAAATAAGCTAAGAGGCTGTGATGAAAAATATAAACAATGATGAAGTCAATTAATGGTCTGACGAGACAATTTAAAAATAATATACAAATATTATGTTACGATGATAGTCGAGCAACGGTGAGCCAGCAGACGGTTTTCAGGTAGATAACCTACATATGTATATGGGGAATGTCTAGATCTATACAGGTTCTGATTAGCCATTGAACGTCATTATACAGTAACAATTGGCTAATCGTCACAGACAGCAGTGTGTGCGGAAAAGATAGCCAATTAGGCAGACAGTACCAAAATGATAATGAGTTTAAAAGAAGTCTAAATCTCATAGGCAAATATTTGACAAAAATGTTTCCATTGAAATTTGGCCTGTGCCACAATCTTTATAGACTGTTCTTACTGTTATGTTCTTGCTGTCTCACCGTTAAAGTAAACAAAACATCAGATTAACTCTTACTTTTCATGCATCTGAGAAAGATAGCTTCGTCATGCCAAGTAGGTAAATTTCAGCATTTAAAAGCAGTTCGTCGATCGTTTTCCGAGTCAGTCATCTCCGAACGGCAGCTTCAATAGTAGTATGGCGTTCACATACATTCTCTTCCAAGTGGCGATCGCCTTGCTGGCGATTTTTACTTACTATCTTCACCGTAAATTAACATACTTTAAGCGTCGAGGGATTCCTTTTGAGAAACCCCACCCGATCAGGGGAAACTTTGAGGGATTGATGAAAACGAAAAATTTTCACCAGATTTACCAAGATCACTACAACAAATATCGGGACAGCAAAGCTCCCTTTGTGGGATTTTTCCTTTTCCAGAGACCGGCTGTCTTTGTCATTGATCTGGATCTGGCCAAGAATGTACTCATCAAGGATTTTTCAAACTTTTCCGACAAGGGCTTGTATTACAACGAAAAAGATGATCCCATTTCCGCTCATCTCTTCAATCTGGATGGTCCGCAGTGGCGTCTGCTCAGGAACAAGTTATCCTCGACTTTCACATCGGGAAAAATGAAGTACATGTATCCAACAGTGGTTTCCGTTGTGGACGAATTTATGGCAGTGATGCATGAAAAGGTGGAGCAAAACTCTGTCCTGGATATCCGTGATCTGGTAGCCAGGTTCACGGTGGATGTCATTGGCACCTGCGCCTTTGGCATCAAGTGTAACAGTCTACGCGATGAAAAGGCCGAGTTCCTTTACTTTGGCAAGAAATCGTTGGTGGAAAAGCGACATAGTACTCTGTTGAATGGACTCATGCGCAGCTATCCCAACTTGGCCAGAAAAATAGGTTTCGTCCGAACTGCCCAGCATATTCAGGACTTCTATCATAGAATAGTCACCGAGACTGTGGCAGCGCGAGAAAGGGAGAATATCAAACGGAACGATTTCATGGACATGCTCATCGAAATGAAAAATCAAAAAGAAATCACTCTGGATAACGGGGAAGTGGTCAAGGGACTGACCATAGAGGAGATCCTTGCTCAAGCGTTTATATTTTTCATAGCTGGCTTCGAGACATCCTCCTCCACCATGGGATATGCTCTCTACGAACTGGCCAAGAACCCGGATATCCAAGAGAAGGTTAGAGCTGAAGTGGAAGAGGTTCTGCAGGAACATAACCAAAAGTTTACCTATGAGTGCAGTAAGAGTTTCAAGTATCTCAACCAAGCTATAAATGGTAAGTTTAATTCACAGAAATAAAGGAAACCTATTGACCCTTTAACCTCCTCGCAGAAACTTCACGTCTCTACACCATTGTACCCAATCTGGATCGGGTGGCCAACAAGCGTTACGTTGTTCCCGGACATCCGGAGTTCGTCATTGAGGCTGGTCAGTCGGTCATTGTACCCTCTTCTGCCATCCACCACGATCCCACCATCTATCCCGAACCCCTCGAGTTCCGACCTGAGCGATTCTCTCCGGAAGAGTCGGCAAATCGTCCTTCGGTCGCCTGGCTGCCCTTTGGAGATGGTCCTCGGAACTGCATTGGAATGAGATTCGGACAGATGCAGGCTCGCATTGGACTAGCCCTACTCATCAAGAATTTCAAGTTCTCAACCTGCTCCAAAACTCAAATTCCTCTGGTCTACGATCCCAAATCATTTGTACTCGGTGTCAAAGACGGAATCTATCTCAAACTGGAGGCGATCTAAATAGAAGATTAAGATCCATTAAATCGATACCAAAGCTTATGGAATATATTAATTCTCTTTTTGTGTAGACTACCTCGCATAGAAATCCGTTGAGGTAGGCTTAAGTCCAATCTTTTGTTTATAGGTTTAGTAGGTTCTCCCTTTTTAATAGGTAATCGTAAGGTATAACTAGATTGTACAAACTCAATAAAAATGTTATAAATTAAAACATTTGTACATTCAAGATGTGATTAACAGGTACTTTGTGATCGAGACGCGGCGAACAACACAAGTGCAAAGTTCCTACAATCGGCAACGATAAGTGAAAAGATTACGACAACCAGCTTTATGTTTGTTGGTCACAATGACTGCATAGTTTTGCACCGGACTATTAAAAAGCGCTGACAAAGCTTTGCGAATCTCAGTTAATGGCAAATGTTGAACAAGTTAACAATCGATCGGCGCAAGTTTATACAGCTTTGGCATTCTCAATAACAGTCAGTAAACAAATATTCGGAAAGATATGGCCGTGGGAACTGTTCTACTGACGGCTCTACTGGCGATACTTGGCTATCTTCTGGCGAAATGGCGCAGCACCATGAGGTATTGGCAGGAGCTGGGAATTCCCTGTGATGAGCCTCACATGTTTATGGGAAACATGAGTGGTGTGCGAACCAAGTGGTCGTTCAACGAAATCTGGTCGAATTACTACAAAAAGTTTCGCGGAAGCGGACCCTTTGCTGGCTTCTATTGGTTCCGGCGACCAGCTGCTTTCGTCCTGGAAACATCTCTGGCCAAGCACATTCTGATCAAGGATTTCAACAAGTTCACGGACCGCGGCTTCTTTCACAACACGGAGGACGATCCATTGTCTGGCCAGTTGTTCTTACTGGATGGCCATAAATGGAAGTCCATGAGGAACAAGCTGTCGCCCACGTTCACTTCGGGAAAAATGAAGTACATGTTCCCCACTGTGCTCAAGGTGGGTCACGAGTTCACCGATGTTTTTGCCCAAGATGTGGAAAAGACTCCCATTATTGAAGTGAGGGAGCTTTTGGCCCGGTTCACCACCGATGTCATCGGCACCTGTGCCTTCGGCATCGAATGCAGCAGTCTTAAGGATCCGGAAGCGGAATTCCGAGTGATGGGACGACGGTCCGTAAACGAGCATCGGCTGAGTTCCATTGGCATCGGATTCGTCAATAGCTTCCCCAATCTGGCACGTCGCCTCCACATGAAGATGACAGTGGAGCCCGTTGAAAAGTTCTTCATGCGCATCGTCCGGGAGACAGTGGCATTCAGAGAGCAGAACAACATTCGTCGAAACGATTTCATGGATCAGTTAATCGATTTGAAAAACAAGCCACTAATGACATCTGAAACCGGGGAGAATGTCAATCTGACTATCGAGGAGATTGCGGCGCAGGCTTTCGTATTCTTTGCGGCCGGTTTTGAAACATCGTCGACCACGATGGGTTTTGCTTTGTATGAGCTGGCCCAGAATCAGGACATCCAGAGTCGAGTGCGGGAAGAGGTCCTGGAGGTTATTGAGAAGTATAACGGAGATTTTACCTATGAAAACATAAAGGAACTGGCTTACCTCAATCAAGTGATTTCTGGTAAGTATAGGAGAAATGGTGCAGTTTCCACTTTATTAACTACTTGTTCTATCGCCTCACAGAAACACTTCGCATGTACACTGTGCTTCCTATTTTAAATCGCGAATGCCTGGAGGACTTTGTGGTGCCCGAAAACCCCAAGTATGTTATAAAGAAGGGAATGCCTATCCTGATTCCAGCTGGAGCCATGCACCGGGATGAGAAACTATATCCCAATCCCAACCAATTCAACCCGGACAACTTCTCCGAAGATCGCGTCAAGGAACGCGATTCCGTGGAGTGGCTCCCATTCGGCGATGGGCCCAGAAACTGCATCGGAATGCGCTTTGGCCAAATGCAGACAAGGATTGGATTGGCTCTCCTCCTCAAGAGCTTTAAGTTCTCCATCTGCGAGCAGACAAAGATTCCCATGAAATACAACAAGGACAGTTTCCTCATTGCAAGTGAATCAGGCATTTACCTTAAGGTGGAACGAGTGTAATTATTATAAATACAAAGTTATCATATAAATGGATAGGAACATGAACTACTTTTTGAGTTTTTATTTTGTCATTTGACCACTCATGCTCAGTAGGCGAATTTAATGGTTTTATAGCTGGGTGGCACAAAAAACTGGAGCAAAAATTAATAATTGATTAAGCATCATCAAAGTTAATATTTAAATGTAATTAAACAAGAAAGGAAAGCTAACTTCGGGCGGAGCCGAAGTTGAAATACCCTTGCAGAATATTCTGCAAATTATATTCTCCAAAATTATTCATATGATGCATTTTTAATACTCATAAAAAATCCCACCTTCCTAACTTTAAAAACACCAAAGTTATTTCATTTCCGATCAATCAGTTATATGGCAGCTATAGGATATAGTCGGCCGATCCTTATGAAATTTAATATGTCGAATAAAACCCATAGAAAATCCCAACTTCCTAACTTTACAAACACCAAAGTTATGGCATTTCCGATCAATCAGTTATATGGCAGCTATAAGATATAGTCGGCCGATCCTTATGAAATTTGGTAGGTCGGATTGATTGGCCAAATATAAAACCCATAGAAAATTCCAACTTTCTAACTTTACAAACACCAAAGTTATGGCATTTCCGATCAATCAGTTATATGGCAGCTATAAGATATAGTCGGCCGATCCTTATGAAATTTGGTACGTCGGATTGATTGGCCAAATATAGAACCCACAGAAAGTCCCAACTTCCTAACTTAACAAACAGCAGAGTTATGGCATTTCCGATCAATCAGTTATATGGCAGCTATAGGATATAGTCGGCCGATCCCGGCCGTTCCGACTTATATACTGCGTGCAAAGGAAAGAAGGGTGTGTGCAAAGTTTCAACTCGATAGCTTTAAAACTGAGAGACTAGTTTGCGTAGAAACAGACAGACGGACAGACGGACAGACGGACAGACGGACATGGCTATATCAACTCAGGAGGTGATCCTGATCAAGAATATATATACTTTATAGGGTCGGAGATGTCTCCTTCACTGCGTTGCACACTTTTGACCAAAATTATAATACCCTCTGCAAGGGTATAAAAAGGATTAACTTAAATAAAATAAATATATACAATATAATTTATTTATTTATAAAATAAACACATTGATTTTTATACCCTTGCAGAGGGTATTATAATTTCAGTCAAAAGTTTGCAACGCAGTGAAGGAGACATTTGCGACCCTATAAAGTATATATATTCTTGATCAGCATCACCAGGAGAGTCGATCTAGCCATGTCCGTCTGTCCGTCTGTCCGTCCGTCTGTCCGTCCGTCTGTCCGTCTGTCCGTCTGTCCGTCCGTTTCTACGCAAACTAGTCCCTCAGTTTTAAAGCTATCTGCTTGAAACTTTCCCAAAAGTTGTCTTTCTATTGCAGGTAGTATATAAGTCGGAACGAGCCGGATCGGGCCACTATATCATATAGCTGCCATATAACTGAACGATCGGAAAAGCCATAACTTTGGTGTTTTTAAAGTTAGGAAGTTGGGATTTGCTATGGGTTTTATTTTTGGATAATCAATCCGACCTGCCAAATTTCATAAGGATCGGACGACTATATCCTATAGCCGCCATATAACTGATTGATCGGAAATGCCATAGCTTTGGTGTTTGTAAAGTTAGGAAGTTGGGATTTTCTATGGGTTTTATTTTTGGCCAATCAATCCGACCTACCAAATTTTATAAGGATCGGCCGACTATATCTTATATCTGCCATATAACTGAACGATTGGAAATGACATAACTTTGGTGTTTTTAAAGTTAGGAAGTTGGGACTTTTTATGAGTATTAAGAATGCATCATATGAATAATTTTGGAGAATATAATTTATAGAATATTCTGCAAGGGTATATCAACTTCGGCTCCGCCCGAAGTTAGCTTTCCTTTCTTGTTGATTTTGCATTCATTCACACGAGTCTGAATTTTTTCATTAATAGGTGCTAACATTTTTGAAGCCCTGTATTAAGGTCAACTTAAATTAACTAATTTTTTTAAGACCTAAGAAGAGACAACCTTCGCAGATCCTATTTTTGAAAAAAATGCCTGAAAGTAGACTATGAAACTTTAATTATTTATTTCCAAGATATCTTTTGTATTGCAAAATCTTAAAAATTATAGTTTGGATGGTGACTGATTGATTGTTTTTTAATTTTCAAGTGGATACCAACAAATGTACTTGACAAAAGATAAGAAAAAGATTAAAATAAGCGTGGGTTAGCAAAGAAAGGCTGATGCAAGAATCTAAAGATGATGAAATATGGTTTGCGATAACATCACATTTCAATAACAGTCCCGAAATGGATATTAAAAGAATATACCATTAGGTAATTGGAGATTAAATCTCCTTGGTAACTACAACTTAATATATTTCCCGAAGGTCTCCCTTCATTGCCTTACATTTGTATACAAAACAATGGGTTATCAGTTCTGAGTGGCATATAATAGAGAAGGGTTAGAGCTATCGTAGTTTGCATTCCCTTGGTCACAGTGACTTGATGTTTTACTATTTGGCTTTAAAAGCTTGCCGGCAAACTGCTTTTCTTGTCAGTTAATAAAAAGTAATCAACGGAATTGCACACAAGATCCTGCAACTGAAGAATTTAAAACAATTTCCTTAAACGATGGCTGCGGAAACATTGCTTTTAACGGCAGCGGTGATATTAGTTGGATATCTCCTCCTCTTGTTTCGACGTAAATTGCAGTACTGGCAAAATCTGGGAATCCCTTGCGAGAAGCCGCATTTCCTTATGGGAAACATTGCCGGAGTGGGCACTAAACTATCATTCAATGACATCTGGATGACCCATTACAAGAAGTTCAGAGGATCTGGACCTTTCGCGGGCTTCTATTGGTTCCAACGACCGGCTGTTTTAGTATTGGAACCTGCCCTGGCAAAGCTCATACTTATTAAGGAGTTCAACAAGTTCACAGATCGCGGGTTCTATCACAATGCAGAGGACGATCCTTTAACGGGTAACCTGTTCTTATTGGATGGCCTCAAGTGGAAATCCTTGAGAACCAAGCTCTCTCCTACATTCACATCCGGAAAAATGAAGTACATGTTTCCCACCGTGGAGAAAGTGGGCCATGAGTTCGCAGATGTATTTGACCAGATGCTGGACAAGTCGAACATTGTAGAGGTTAAGGAACTCATGGCCAGATTTACAACAGACGTTATCGGAACCTGTGCGTTTGGCATTGAGTGTAGCAGTCTTAAAGATCCCGAAGCGGAGTTCCGGGTGATGGGCCGTCGATCATTTAAAGAGGTACGACATGGACCTCTTGTCTTCATGTTTATGAATAGTTTTCCCAATCTTGCACGACGCCTGCACTTCAAAATGTCAACTGAGCCAATAGAAACGTTCTTTATGCGTATAGTGAAAGAGACCGTGGCTTTCAGGGAGCAGAATAATATCCGACGCAATGACTTTATGGATCAGTTAATCGAGTTGAAAAACAATAAGTCGCTAAAATCGGAAACAGGAGAAAGTGTCAATCTAACCATCGAGGAAGTCGCAGCTCAGGCTTTTATATTCTTTTCCGGCGGCTTTGAAACCTCATCGACTACCATGGGATTTGCTTTATACGAACTCGCCCAACATCAGGACATTCAAGACCGGGTGAGGAAAGAGTGCCAAGAGGTTATTGCCAAGTACAATGGGGAGTTATCGTACGAAGGTATGAAGGAACTAGTTTATTTAGACCAGATAATATCGGGTGAGTTAAAGAAGAGTTGTGCTTTATTCCCATAATAACCTTTGGTATTTTGCAGAAACACTTCGCCTGTACACAGTCGTTCCCGTTTTGAACCGCGAATGTCTGGAGGACTTTGTAGTGCCCTATAATCCCAAGTATGTAATAAAGAAGGGAATGCCAGTCCTGATTCCGGCCGGAGCCATGCACCGCGATGAGAAGTTATATCCCAACCCAGACACTTTTAACCCGGACAACTTCTCCGCCGATCGCGTCAAGGAGCGAGATTCCGTGGAGTGGCTCCCTTTCGGCGATGGTCCTCGAAATTGCATTGGGATGCGGTTTGGCCAAATGCAAGTCCGTATTGGATTGGCTTTGCTCATTAGCAAGTTCAAGTTCTCCGTCTGCAATAGAACTTCAATTCCTATGGTCTATGATAAACAGAGCTTTGGATTGTCTAGCGAATCTGGCATATTCTTGAAAGCTGAACGTCTAAATTAAAGTTTTCTATAAATAAATTCGCACTGATTACCACATTGACTTCTTATATGACTGAGGGTGCGTAAAAGCTTAGGGGAATTCCTACTACACATTATTCGTACTAGACATTAGATAAGAGATAAGAATACTATATGAACATTATCTTTATTAGTTTCCTGCCCTGGGGGAATACGAATACGAAACAGTAATTTAGAGCTAGAACTATGGGTACTACTAGCGGGACTTCTCTTTTAAACTACATTTTTCTTAACCTCTTTTAACATATACTCTCCGTAGTCACTTCACTCTCTGTAGTCACCTGACTCTCTGTAGTCACTTGACTCTCTGTTGTCACCTGACTCTCTTTACTGTGAAGAAGAGTAGTATAGAGAAATGCCGACTCAGCGTTACAACTCGTTTACAAACAGATTGAGAAATGCGCTCTTAACTTTTCCTTGAATTGGATGCTATCATATTATTAAACAATTCGCCTTAGTTTATTTTTATTAAAAAATGTACTTTTTTAAATATAATTGAACCTTAGAACCTAAAGCATATTTTTGGGGTTAATGGAAATCTGTACCTAGATGAGGAAATAGTATTGATAAGATCTTATAAGAAGAAAACGGTAAATAAAATTATGGTATTCCAATACATAATACAGCAATTATAGGATAAGTTATTTTCTGTACCTAGATAAAGAAATGTGTAGTTGAATTGAACTACAAATTGTTAGTACCTGGGTTCAACAGTTTTTCCCCCTTTTTATACTGTTGCTTTCTCCCTTAAAGAAGAATTATATTTAAATAATACAGAAACAAAGAGAACAGATATTCATTTTACATTTACCCAGACCTATTCAAAACTGATTGAGGTAGGTCGGTTAGTTTCTATATTTCAGTGACAATAAAAAAGGCCTTCAAATACAAATGTTCTAAGTTTGAATCGTATGAACAAATAAATCATTAACTAAAGTCTCGTTTTTTGTTTTCAGCTAACCTGTGGAATATGGAGCTCAATTTTCCTGCATTTTAGAGATATTTGAATGTGTAATTATTTTGAATAGTGTTTTCGATCATTTGGTTTTTGTGTTGTAGCTAACTTGTTGTGCAGTTTCCCACATTTGGTTCGGCACTCAATAAACGAGTTATTAATGAATCAAAATGTTATATTTATTATTCATTCTATTACTACAAGGTAACATTTGGTTTTATATATTTATTTTCGTTTGCTTTTTTTATTAAACTCAAGAAGAAGCCGCACATGGAATTTCAATATTTTAACAATGTTATGAAAAATTAGTTAATTTTGCCTTTTTCTAACTCGATCAATTCCCATGACAAAACCGAATCTGACCTTGGGCGAAAAAGTACATATAGATAGCTAATTGCATGTAATAATTAACTTTTACAACAGTATTAATCTACAAGTAGCATTAATCAAACTGCGTCGTAGCCTCTCAGTTGTTGCTTGTTTATTATTTCCCAACCCTGCTGACTTTTAAATGGATTCCGTCTTTCGAGCTCATCAGAATATTATCGGTTTTATATTCCAGAGGAACGACAGTTTTGGTGGGGTGCAACTCAAACTTGAAGTTGTGGATGAGCAGGGCCATTCCAACGAAGACCTGCATCAGTCCGAATCGAAGGCCAATACAGTTCCGGGGACCATCCCCAAAAGGCAGGAAAGTGCAGGCGGGTCGCTGTTGCACCTGATCCTCATCAAAGCGTTCGGGTATGAACTTTTCGGGTTCCGGATAGAACTCGGGATCATGGTGGATGGCCCTGGTGGGCACCAGAACTCCGGTGCCTTCTTCAATGTAATACTTAGGATTACTGTGCTCATAGCGTTGAGTTGCAATACGTATTAAATGACCAACTACCGGACGTTTCCTCATGGTCTCTGCAAAGTAAATGAATTATATTTTAGTAGATGAACGCCACGCACTTGAATGACTGACTCACCATTGATGACCTTTTCCATATATGTCATCTCCCGCATGCTGTCATAGTCAAATTTTCCATTATGTTTTTTCAGCACACTATCAATTTCATTCCTTAGCTTATCTTGTACATCTTGATTGCAAGCCAGTTCATAAAGTGCAAAACCCATGGTTGTGGAGCTCGTTTCAAAGCCAGCCAGGAAAAATATAAAGGCCTGGGCAGCTATTTCATTAAAGGTTAGACCATTTTGCTTGTCGCCATTATCGTATTTCGACTTCATTTCGATCAGCATGTCCATAAAATCGTTTCGTTTCACATTGTTCTTCACGCGATAGTTTACAGTATCCTTAATGATGTTCATGTAGAAGTCTTCCACCTTCTGGACACTCTGTTTCATGCGAAGTTTGGCCGCTAGCCTTGGTGCCCCAAACAAAAACATATCCAAAGACTTTCCATATCGTCGTTCGTTGATAGCAGCAGTTCCCATTTGGACAAACTCCGCCTTGGGGTCCGACAAACTGTGACAATCCAAGCCGAAGGCACACGTTCCGATCACATCGGCTGTGAAACGGGCCAACACATCGGTGATTTCCAGGGAGTCCTTACTTGCGGATGCCTTCTGATCGAGTACTCGAACCAGATCATCTCCCACTTCCAGGATAGTGGGAAACATGGTCTTCATCTTGCCAGAGGTAAATGTGGGGGTCAGTTTCTGGCGCAGAGTCTTCCACTTCTGACCCTCAATGTTTACCAAGTTGGCGGTCAGCGGATCATCCCGCTCGTTGTGGAATATACCACGATCGTGGAACTTGTCGAACTCGCGGATTAATACAGTCTTGGCGAAATCAATATCGGTGACAACCACCATCTTTTTGAAAAAAAAGTAAAATCCAACAAATGGTCCATCGGTCTTGTTCTTGTACTTGAAATAGGTACGCTTAAAAATATCCGATAATTGCATAGTTTTCATTAACTCGCTAGTATTGCCGTATGGAATTTTGGGGGCATCGTGGGGAATGCCGCGACGCTTCCAATAAGTAAAGTTTTGATGCACAAACCACACGGCGAGGGTGAGAACACCGATGAGCAATACGATTAGAACGGCCATTTCGGAACAACTGAATAATATGAACGGAGAACCGACGCTTTTATAGGCTATCCCTCTCCCTTTCCGTGGGCCGATAAAGAGTAACAAAGTCCGATTGGGGTCTGTATGTATGTATATCTCTTAAGTTTTCTCTTGACTCGTTTTTTTCCTTTAAATATATATTTATCTAGATAATTTTACATTGCTGTGGAAACTCCATTATTCAAAACAGTTACATATTGTCGTAATTTTTGTCAATTTTATTTAATACTGCGCATAGTTCAGAGTACAGGTTCTATTATCTTTTAAACGTTAAAAAATGTGCTTCTAAGGATGACTTACAGTTTTCGGAAAATGATTTCAGCTTAATCGCGAAAATTTCACAATTTCCATTTTTGTATGTGAAGGCTGCGTTTTATATATGTATATTAAATATTTAGATTTTTTCATATTTTAAAAATTTATTTAAATAGTTGTTAGTTATCGATGTGCTGCATTTATTGCTACGGCGTAATATGATAGCTTACTACGTTTATTACTAACGATTAACCGTTAAAAAATGTGCTTCTAAGGATGACTTACACCTTTCGAAAAATGATTTCAACTTAATCGCGAAAATTTCACAATTTCCATTTTTGTATGTGAAGGCTGCGTTTTATAAATATTAAATTTAATTTTTAATTTTTTTCACATTTTAAAAATTTATTTAAAAAGTTGTTAGTTAGAAACGTGAAGGGAAACTAACTTCGGCAAGCTTAATTTTTAAAACCATTGCAGATTTTTCAAAAACAAAAATTTTCTCCTTTTAACGAGAAAAAAACGATTTGGAAAGTTTCAATAACTTTATTTTTACCCCCAGTGTGACAGAAACAGACGGACATGGCTATATCAACTGGTCTAGTCATGGTGATGAAGAATATTTACTTTATAAGGTCGGAAAAGTTTCTTTTTATACCCTTGCAGAGGGTATTATAATTTCAGTCAAAAGTTTGCAACGCAGTGAAGGAGACATTTCCGACCCTATAAAGTATATATATTCTTGATCAGCATCACCAGGAGAGTCGATCTAGCCATGTCTGTCCGTCCGTCTGTCCGTCCGTCCGTTTCTACGCAAACTAGTCCCTCAGTTTTAAAGCTATCTTCTTGAAACTTTCCCAAAAGTTGTCTTTCTATTGCAGGTAGTATATAAGTCGGAACGAGCCGGATCGGGCCACTATATCATATAGCTGCCATACAACTGAACGATCGGAAATGCCATATCTTTGGTGTTTTTAAAGTTAGGAAGTAGGGATTTTTTTATGAGTATTAAGAATGCATCATATGAATAACCGATCCGATTTTGGAGAATATACTTTGCAGAATATTCTGCAAGGGTATATCAACTTCGGCTCCGCCCGAAGTTAGCTTTCCTTTCTTGTTATTTTATGTGTTAATAAGCAATGGGAAAATCAGAAAATAATTAAAAAGATTTTAAGTGATTGTATTGTATTGTAAATAATCTATATTTATACCCTTGCAGAGGGTATTATAATTTTGGTCAAAAGTGTGCAACGCAGTGAAGGAGACATCTCCGACCCTATAAAGTATATATATTCTTGATCAGGATCACCTCCTGAGTTGATATAGCCATGTCCGTCTGTCCGTCTGTCCGTCTGTCCGTCTGTCCGTCTGTCTGTCCGTCTGTCTGTTTCTACGCGAACTAGTCTCTCAGTTTTAAAGATATCGAATTGAAACTTTGCACACACCCTTCTTTCCTTTGCACGCAGTATATAAGTCGGAACGGCCGGGATCGGCCGACTATATCCTATAGCTGCCATATAACTGAACGATCGGAAATGCCATAACTTTGGTGTTTGTAAAGTTAGGAAGTTGGGATTTGCTATGGGTTTTGTATTTGGCTAATCAATCCGACATGCCGAATTTCATAAGGATCGGCCGACTATATCCTATAGCTTCCATATAACTGATTGATCGGAAATGCCATAACTTTGGTGTTTGTAAAGTTAGAATGTTGGGATTTTCTATGGGTTTTATATTTGGCTAATCAATCCGACATGCCGAATTTCATAAGGATCGGCCGACTATATCCTATAGCTGCCATATAACTGATTGATCGGAAATGCCATAACTTTGGTGTTTGTAAAGTTAGGAAGTCGGCATTTTCTATGGGTGTTATATTTGGCCAGCCAATCCGACCTACCAAATTTCATAAGGATCGGCCGATTATATCCTATAGCTGCCATATAACTGAACGATTGGAAATGTCATAACTTTGGTGTTTTTAAAGTTAGGAAGTTGGGATTTTTTATGAGTATTAAGAATGCATCATATGAATAATTTTGGAGAATATAATTTACAGAGTATTCTGCAAGGGTATATCAACTTCGGCTCCGCCCGAAGTTAGCTTTCCTTTCTTGTTTTGTTTTGTTTTAAAACTTGCTTAGATAAAAACAACTTTTCTCTTCATACGCTCTTAAAATTGGTAAAGTGCAAGTCATCGTTATTATTACCTTTTTCGTTTACTTTGGAAGCTGTTCGCAGAGCTCTCCCATCTACAGTTTTTTTTTTGGGGAATCAATGTTTATAGTGTTTTTTTTCTTTTGTTGTGGGATTCTGTTTCAATTTCTCTCTTAGTATTTATAAATTTGCTATGCTTATTTTTCGTCTCGCTTTGTCGCACATATGTACATAGGCAAACGTAATTAAGAGAAGGTATATTATATTATACTTTCCTGACAGATCATTTAAAAACAAAGATTTGTGGACTTGGCCAAAGATTTTTGAAAGAGTAAAAACACCTTACCCTATTTAAAACAAGTTGAGGTAGGTTCGATACGTTTCTATTAAGTGTTATTCAAAATAGAGGGCTCTAACAAAGATAAGAACGGTTCTCTTAAAAAGGAAATTCTCGGCTGATGAAGTAGTAAAGAGAAAACATTAGGTTCTAAATAAAAAAAAGAATAAGTTAATAAAATTGAGAATAAGTAAATCGAATAAATAATAATTGGGTTCGTTCTCAAGCTTTTTGAAGAGCGTGTTCGGCTAACAAACGAAGCGTTTCGTGTTCAGTAGGTTTTTGAAGCTGATCTAGGCTGCATTCGCTGCAATTTTCGTCGGTATTCTAGTTTTCCACACCCAAGCTGATGTCATGGTTGTTTTTATTTATCTATTGACGGCTGTCGCAGTGCTAGTGGGGTATCTGGCATTGAAATGGCGTCGTTCCCTGCAGTACTGGCAAAATCTGGGTATTCCCTGCGAGGAGCCCCACATCCTGATGGGAAGTCTGGCGGGAGTGCAAACTAGTCGATGCTTCTGCGATGTCTGGATGGATTATTATGCCAAGTTTCGTGGAACTGGTCCCTTTGCGGGTTTCTATTGGTTCCAACGACCTGGAGTCCTTGTGCTGGACACTTCCCTGGCAAAACTTATACTGATTAAAGAATTTAATAAGTTCACCGATCGTGGATTCTATCACAACACCGAGGACGATCCTCTGTCGGGACAACTGTTTTTGCTGGATGGTCACAAGTGGAAGTCCATGAGGAACAAACTATCATCTACATTTACATCGGGAAAAATGAAGTACATGTTTCCCACCGTGGTCAAGGTGGGCCACGAGTTCATCGAAGTGTTTGGCCAGACGATGGAAAAGTCCCCAATTGTGGAGGTCAAGGATATCCTTGCCCGATTCACCACTGACGTGATCGGCACCTGTGCCTTTGGCATTGAGTGCAGTAGTCTCAAGGATCCCGAGGCGGAATTCCGGGTGATGGGCCGTCGAGCTGTTTTCGAGCAGCGACATGGACCTATTGGAATCGCCTTTATCAATAGCTTCCAGAACTTGGCCCGCAGGCTCCATATGAAAATGACCCTTGAGGAAGCAGAACAATTTTTCCTGCGGATTGTCAGGGAGACTGTGGCTTTCAGAGAACAGAATAATATCCGTCGGAATGATTTCATGGATCAGTTAATCGATTTGAAAAACAGTCCACTGACAAAGTCCGAAAGTGGGGAGAGTGTTAATCTAACGATCGAGGAAATGGCAGCTCAAGCGTTTGTGTTTTTCGGGGCTGGCTTTGAGACCTCGTCGACTACCATGGGATTTGCCTTGTACGAACTGGCCCAACATCAGGACATTCAGGACCGTGTGAGAAAAGAGTGCCAAGAGGTGATTGCCAATTGCAACGGAGAGGTAACTTACGAATGTATGAAGGATCTGGTCTATTTAGACCAAGTAATTTCGGGTGAGAAAGAAATGAAAAATTAAGCTTAACCCATACTTACATTTGATATCTTTCAGAAACACTTCGCCTGTACACAGTTCTTCCCGTCTTGAATCGCGAATGCCTGGAGGACTTTGTGGTCCCCGATAATCCCAAATACGTCATCAAAAAAGGAATGCCCGTCCTGATTCCTGCCGGAGCCATGCACCGCGATGAGAAGTTATATCCCAACCCAAATACCTTTGATCCCGACAATTTCTCAGCCGATCGCGTCAAGGAACGTGATTCCGTGGAGTGGCTTCCTTTTGGAGAAGGTCCCAGAAACTGCATTGGAATGCGCTTTGGCCAAATGCAAGCCCGAATTGGATTGGCTTTCCTCATCAAAGACTTCAAGTTTTCCGTATGCGACCAGACCACAATTCCCATGGTATACAACAAAAAAACTTTCCTAATAACAAGCGATACCGGTATATTCCTAAAAGTGGAACGCGTTTAATAGTTCCCTTATATAATCACCCCAGTGCTTATCGATGTACTACATTTATTACTGCGGCGTAATATGATAGCTTACTACGTATATTACTAACGACTAACCGCATGAAAATGATTTAGATTACTAAGTATCATTATTTGTCAAGGAATTTACTGATAATTAAAAACGAAAATAAACTTTTATAAATAGTAAGCAACAAACATTTGACATATAGATAAGGGCAAACAATACGTTGTTAAACATATGCTAATTTATCTTTGTGAAAACGAAATCAATAATAAATGTTAATGTTTTCTTTATTTTTAAATGTGGGTAAATGTGCTTTAATATTAGTTCTATATTTTGTCTAAAAGGCGTGGTGCTAGCCTTTCCTTAAATTCTCTCTTAAATAAATCACTTTTTGAAATGGTTCTTAGATAGAAATTAAAACAAGCCAAAAATATCTTTTTATTTTCACTGCCAGTACCTTTCAAAAAATACATTTAGTATTTTAAGTTTTCATTACTTTTTTATTTACTTTGAGGAACTTAAAAATCTGGGTAATAAAATAAAAATGTACATAATAACAACCTTTTAATAATAACAAATTTCTAACAAGGTTAAAAACACAAATTCTTTACAAAATTAAAAAACATTATTAACTCAGCCCTTGAAACTCAATTTGTTGGCATAAAATGTTGTATGCACAATATTTTAAACACATTTTTAAAAACAACATTCTTAAAGAAAATAGAAAAACATTTACAACATTTTTTTAGACTTTCACTACCTTGCTGACATTAAGGTTAAACCCGTCTTCGGAACTCAATAAAATATTCTTAACTTTGAAATTGACTAGAACAGATGTCTTTGTGGGGTGCAATTCAAACTTAAAATTGTGGATGAGCAGGGCCAATCCGACGAAGACCTGCATCCGTCCGAATCGAAGACCTATACAATTCCGGGGACCATCGCCGAAAGGCAGGAAAGTGCAAGGCGGTCGCTTCTTAACCTGCTCCTCATCGAAGCGCTCTGGGATGAACTTTTCCGGCTCCGGATAGAAGTCGGGATCATGGTGGATGCCCAAATTGGAGACCATAACTCCAGTGCCAGGTTCAATGAAATATTTTGGGCTGCTGTGCACATAGGGTTTAGTTGCAATGCGTACCAAAAAGCCCAGAACAGGGTATTTTCTAAGCGTTTCTAAAAAGGGAACGTATCTTTAGGAGATAGTTAAGAACACTATAGAGTAACCAAGTAACTCACCATCTATGACCTTTTCCATATAAGACATCTCTCGCATGCTGTTGTAGTCTAATTGTCCATCATGCTTCTTCAGCACAGTATCGACTTCCATCCTCAGTTTATCCTGAACATCTTGATTGCAGGAGAGTTCATAGAGGGCAAATCCCATGGTTGTGGAGCTCGTTTCAAAGCCAGCCAGAAAGAACGAGTAAACCTGGGCAGCAATCTCATTAAAGCTAAGCCCGTTTTGCTTATCGCCCTTATCGTATTTTAACTTCATATCGATCAGCAAGTCCAAGAAATCGTTCCGAGTTATCTTGTTCTCTACTCTATAGTCTATAGTGTTCCTAACAATATTCATGTAGAATTTCTGCACCGACGGAAGCAGCAGCTCGATTCCCAACATGACGGCTATCTTGGGTGCTCCGAAGATTAGCAGGTCCACCAGCCAGCCATGACGTCGTTCCCTGAGCGCCGCATTACCCATTTGGACAAACTCCGCCTTGGGATCGCGCAAACTATTGCATTCCAGGCCAAAGGCGCAGGTTCCGATCACGTCGGCGGTGAAGCGGGCCATCAGATCGCTGACTTCCAGGGTCTGCGGGGAACTTGAGATCTTTTCATCGATCACCCGAATCAGTTCATGGGCCACATTTAAAACTGCTGGAAACATGGTCTTCACTTTCGCAGGCGTAAAAGCCGGAGTAAGCTTCTGGCGGAGATTTCTCCACTTCTGACCCTCCATAGTAGTTAGGTTACTGGTCAATGGATCATCCCGCTCGTTGTGATACACTCCGCGATCGTGGAACTTGTCAAAGTCGCTGACCAGCACGGTTTTCACAAAATCAATGTCGGTGACAACGATATATTTCCTCGCATAAAGGTAGAAGCCCACAAAGGGTCCGTCGGTCTGGTTCTTGAATTTCAGGTAGCTTCGCTTGATAATTTCGGCCAGCTGCATTGTCCGCCAAAATTCTCGGCTGTTGCCGAGTGGAATATTGGGCGGATCATGTGGAATACCGCGACGCTTCCAGTAGGTGTAGTTTTGAAGTACCCACCAAACAGCGAGGGTAAGAGCACCAACCAGCAAACCAAGTAGGACCGCCATTTCAAGAACACTGAATTGCTAGTCCAAGAAAACGTGGCTTCGACAAAAAAAAAAGAGCTTTGTATTGTCTTATCTCTAGTCGCCCTTTGCTAGATCTAAATCACGAAAATCAAAAGCTTAAAATGGAAATGGTAATAGGAACCATAATCCATATGAAAAAACAAATGGGAAAATATTAAAAAATAATAAATTCTTTAAAATTAGTTTTTTAATGGCGATACACTAAAACTGGCTTCAATATTACTCTTTCTAAAAATAGAAAATAAAGTTTGTGCTATTATAGGAAAACTTATAAGGATTTTTCTGTATTCATTTATCCCTTCCTTTCTTTTAAAATCATTTTCTGGAAACAACATCGATTTACGAAAAATCTTTAAATAATAATATGATAATCATTAATAATACTCATTTTTATACCTTAAAAAAAAAGGGCTCACGATAAATTTGCTTAGAAGTTACCTGTAATATTAATTATTATAAACAAGAACAGCAAATAAATTAGTTTACATTGTAACCGATCAGTTAAACCAGAGATTCAACAATGAACCTATCTTTTATAATCTCACTAGGCAATTCTCTCCACCTTAAGGTAAATTCCATTTTCGGCTTAAAGCAGGATGCTCTTTATGATATCCTCAATTTGGTCTTCAATCCCCGGGGCCGCACTAAACTTATAGCCACTGACCAGAAAGGCCATTCCTACACAGGCTTGCCTTAGCTTGAATAGCAATCCAATGCAGTTCCAGGGACCTTCGCCAAATGGAAGCTAGGACTTCGACAATCTAGCAACGATTGCCTCCTCTGAAAATATCTTGCGCTTTAATTTTTTTCCGTTCGAGACATATTTTCGGATCGTAGTGTATGCCCAGAGCTGGAATTACGACGACTTTGCATTAACTTGGGATCTTCGGGTGAAAAGTCCGACTCGGTCATTCTCGTTAGATGCGCTAGAGCTAGGTATTTGTGAAGTGCTTCTGGTGGGAGAGGTAGTAAATACTACTTAAGAAAAGTTTTAAGTCGTCTCACTTCTCGTTGGTCTTCAATCTGTAGGCGAATGTTTCTCTTACGATTCCGGTGTAGGAGTCGTCCACCTCCTGGTGAAGGGAAAGCCGAAAATAAATATATCTAGCATATTTTGGCAATTGTCACAAATTCCGCGATGGGTGGACCAAACTATTGCAATTCAGACCAGAGGCCCAGTTACCTATTAAATCAGTAGTATACAGTGCAACAAGATGAAACACCTCCAAAACTGGACATTCACCTAAAGTAGTTTTACCATTGAAGATCGTATCCGATTCCTCTCCAACTTCACCACTTTAGAACACAGATAATCATCGATTTCGTTGTAGTAATCATACCCAATTCTCGAAGTGATTTACGTCCTTGATCATTACCAAGATCCAAATTGGGCACCTCAGCAGTTGGGGTGAGATATTAACAGAGACATTCCTCGTACACTTTCCATGCAAAACTAAACTTAAAATCGTTCACCTAAAATGATCTTTAATGGAGTTTAACTTGTACGTATTATTTTCTATTTTTTAGACTGGCGGAAAGTTAGATAATTTTAAAGGAAATTCACATCGCAGTAAATAATATAAATCCGACAATAGAATTACTGTCAATACCTAATATACATTTATTTCTCCCTTTATACTCAACAAAATCGTATTTACAGGAATAAATAATTATAACCTGTATTATAATCTCATTTGGAAACCTTCTCGACTTTAAGGTGGATACCGTTCTCTGCGGATATTAAAATGCTCTTCACGACAATCTTCATAGGTATTTGTGTCTCCGGGGCCACACAAAACTTATAGCCCCTGATCAAATAGGCCAATCCCACACAGGTCTGCATTAATCCAAATCGAAGTCCGATGCAGTTTCTGGGACCTTCGCCGAACGGAAGCCAGGTGCACGATGATCTCTCAGCGATTGCCTCCTCCGTGAAACGCTCCGGCTTGAACTTTTCCGGTTCGGGATAGATTTCCGGATCGTAGTGAAAGCCCAGAGCTGGAATTACGACGACTGTGCCCTTGGCAATGAAATACTTGGGGTCCTCCGGTGAAAAGTCAGTCTGTGTCATTCTCGTAAGATGAGCCAGCACTGGGTACTTTCGAAGAGTTTCTAAGGAGTTAAAAAGGCGGCTTGGATTAATTATTATAACCCAATTAAGTGTTTGCAGATGACTCACCCATTACTACCTGTTCCAGATACTTCATTTCCTTGACTCCCTCGTAGGTGAACTCGTTATTGTGCTTGCCCAGAACATGGTTTATCTCCTCCCTGAGTTTATCCTGAACATCCTGATTGCGAGCCAGCTCGTAGAGAGCGAATCCCATGGTCGTAGAACTCGTCTCGAAGCCAGCCACAAAGAAGATGAAAGCCTGGGCCAAAATCTCGTTAAATGACAGACCATCCTCAGTGTTTCCCGCCTGTTCCTTCTGGTACATTTCGATTAAACTGTCCATAAAGTCATGGCGCTTCTCCTTGGTCTTCAATCGGTAGTCAATGGTTTCTCTTACGATTCCAGTGTAGAAGTCCTCAACTTCCTGAACGTTCAACTTAAGATGCAAGCGGCGTGATAGCTTTGGAAAACCGAATAGGAAGAAATCCAGCCATCCTCCATAGCGACGATCAACGATCGCCCGTTTTCCAATTGTCACAAAGTCTGCTTTTGGATTGTGCAAACTATTGCAATTAAGACCAAAGGCGCAATTGCCGATTACGTCAGCCGTGTAACGTGCCACCAGATCCACAATTTCGAGAACTTCACCTTGACCTGAAGTGATTTTACCGCTGAAGACCTTCTCCAATTCCTCACCCACTTTTACAACAATTGGAAACATGTTCTTCATTTTGCCGGACGTAAAAGTGGGAGTCAACTTGTGCCTCAAGTGCCGCCACTTCTGACCTTCGATGCTGAACAAGGTAGCCGAAAGCGGATCATCGATCTCGTTGTAGAAAATGCCCCGATTCTCGAAGTGATTGAAGTCCTTGATCATCACTCTCTTGACCAGTTCCAGGTCGGTGATTACAGCGGTCCGGGTGAAAAAGAAGTAGAACCCGGCGAATGGGTAGTCCGAACCCTTGTACTTCATATAGTAGTCCCGAAAGATATGGGCAATGTGTCTTTTCTTGGGCCAATCCTTGATGTTTCCGTAAAGTGGGTGTGGCACATCGTGGGGAATACCTCTGCTCTGCCAATATCCAAGACGACGTCGCGCGAGGTACAAAAGCAACGACACTACAAGTGCGATCAACGACAGTAACAGCGACATTATTCGACCAGGTTCCGCTCCACACTGAACTCAAAAGCGAAATGCTACGACGTTTATAAGGGAACCGTTCTCTTTTAATCTCTCTTACTGAACCCTATTTTTAGCTTTTTCGATAAAGTCGTACATATTTTGTTTTTGCGTGGGAATGCCTCATTTTATAATTTTTTGTTAACTAAAAAACATACCTTAACATATAACACATTATCAAAGGTTGGCTAACTTCGAAAACTCATAAGGCAACTCAAGAGAGTCAATCTTCATGTTTACAGAGAGAAAACTTGTTGTTCTTGTTTCAAACAAAATAATCTCGCTTACGCAACCGAACCGACAATAAAAGGCAATCAACCAAAGTTTGAAAATATTCTCTGCGCACTCAACCAATCATTTAATACACAATTTGGACTCTGCAAATGAAATAATACTTGATTATATTTTCCATTGGGTATAACATTTTCATTTTGCACAGTACTATTACTTTAGATACGTTAATATAAGATTACGAAAATTAATCTAACTTTGTACACAATTTAAATCTTTGTGTGTAATACGGCACTGTCTGGTGAAATAGGCATTTTCCCTGATATTTTCCTTGGCAACCTGTATACAATTGTTCTTATTGATAATCATTCCTAATCACTCTTATCATTCTTGAAGAGTCATTGCTTCCATACGTAATAAAACAAATTATTGTGTTTAGATTTTCCGAGGGCTTTAGTTTTTGCATGGTATTAAAATCAACTTGAGAAAAAGTATACAAATGGAAGGTATGGAACTATAAATTTGATTACAATTTCTCAGCTTAATTTATAATACAAATCCAATTTTTTTAATATTGATCAAAAATTAATTTATTTTTATAAATAATAGTTAACAATTTTGTTACCTACATTATAGGTCTCAGCAGTTGCGAATCTCAAGTTAGGGTTACTAGTAAATGATATAAACCTATTTGGAAAGCTTCTCAACTTTCAGATGGATACCATTTTTGGCGGATAAAAGAACGCTTTTCGGTACAACCTGTATAGGAATTTCGGTCTCCGGGGCCACACTAAACTTATAGCCCCTGATCAGATAGGCCAATCCCACACAGGCCTGCATTAGTCCGAATCGAAGTCCAATGCAATTCCGGGGACCTTCTCCAAACGGAAGCCAGGTGCATGAGGGTCTTTCAGCGATTGCCTCGTCCGTGAAACGTTCCGGCTTAAATTTTTCCGGATCTGGATATATTTCAGGATCAAAGTGAATGCCCAGAGCTGGGATCACAACGTTTGTTCCCTTGGCGATAAAGTACTTGGGGTCCTCAGGTGAAAAGTCCGTCTCGGTCACTCTCGAAAGATGCGCCAAAACGGGGTATATTCGAAGAGTTTCTAGGAGCAAAAGTATTAATTACTTTTTTGTTTTACAATATAATTTTAACTTATAGAACTTTACCCATGACGACTTGCTCCAAAAACTTCATTTCCTTGACTCCCTCGTAGGTGAACTCGTTGTTGTGCTTGCCCAGAACATGGTTAATCTCCTCCCTGAGTTTATCCTGAACATCCTGATGGCGGGCCAGTTCAAAGAGCGCGAATCCCATGGTCGTAGAGCTCGTCTCGAAGCCTGCCACAAAGAAGATGAAAGCCTGGGCAAGGAGCTCGTTGAACGTAAGACCGTCCTCCGAGTTGCCAGCCTGCTCATTTTTATACATTTCAATCAGACTGTCCATAAAGTCGTTTCGCTTCTCCTTAGTCTTCAATCTGTACTCAATTGTTTCTCTTACGATTCTGGTGTAGAAGTCCTCCACCTCCTGGACGTTTAGTTTTAGACGCAAACGGCGTGATAACTTGGGAAAGCCGAAAAGAAATATATCCAACATATTTCCATAGCGATGTTCAACGACCGCCCGTTTGCCAATTGTCACAAATTCCGCCTCTGGATTATGCAAACTATTGCAATTCAGACCAAAGGCGCAGTTACCTATTACGTCAGCGGTATATCGTGCCACAAGATCGACAACCTCCAAGACTGGACTTTCACCGAAAGTAGTTTTACCCTTGAATATCGTATCCATTTCCTCTCCAACTTTCACGACTATAGGGAACATGTTCTTCATTTTGCCGGACGTAAAAGTGGGAGTCAACTTGTGCCTCAAATGCCGCCACTTCTGACCTTCGATGCTGAACAAGGTAGCCGAAAGCGGATCATCGATCTCGTTGTAGAAAATACCCCGATTCTCGAAGTGATTGAAGTCCTTGATCAGCACTCTCTTGACCAGATCCAAATCGGTCACCACAACAGTCTTGGTGAAAAAGAAGAAGAATCCAGCAAACGGGTAGCACGAATCCTTGTATTTCAAGTAGTAGTCCCGAAAAATATGGCCAATATGACGCTTATTCTGCCAGTCCTTGAGGTTTCCGAAAAGTGGATGTGGCACATCATGAGGAATATTCCGGCGCCGCCAATACTGAAGATGTCGTCGTGCAAAAAATATAAGCAACGACAATGTAAGCGCGATCAGCGTAAATAGCATCGACATTTCTCGTTCACGTTCCGCTCTAAACTAAATGCGAAAGGCGACTTTAATAAGCTTTTATAAGCTCAATTTCTTCTTTTCCCCAAGATTTCATGTAAGTTCTCTTGATAAGATAGTAACCATTTGTTTATCTGTGTTTTGCAACCTCAACTCTTACTCAAATATATTTTTAATTATGATGATTTATAGGCCAATCAAACTTGTTGTACTCTGCGGGAGAACGAAATTAGATATTTTTTATATATTTAAAAAAAATGATTGTTATTTTTGCATGATTTTATCAGAAAGAAACACGTTATTAAATATCAGATAACCTGGTGAAATACTTTTGTCAAGTTCCTACACCTTAATGTTTTTCTGATAATGCCAGTGACGACAAAAACAAAATAATCAAATGGGTAAAAAATGAGATTAGGTATAATAAAGGTGCATTAGTACCAAGCTTTATCAATGATATATTTACCATTGCGTATATTCATAAAAATTGTATTATAATATGTATTTATACATAGACATTATATACATAATCAAATTAAAATATATGGGTTACTTATTTAATTGGAACCACTATTTTCGCAGTTGGCTAAGTTCTTGGACTTTCAAGTAGATACCATTGGCGGGGCACAGCAGAATATTGGACTTGGCAAACTCGATTTTGGGGTCAGTTCGAGGACATACGCTGAAGTGAAAGTTCCTCAGCAGGTTGACCAGGCCAATGGTCGTCTGCATCTTGCCGAACCTCATTCCGATGCAATTGCGAGGTCCATCGCCGAAGGGAAGCCACGAGGCGGTGGGACGCTGGGCCAGTTGGTCGGCCAAAAACCGCTCCGGTATGAAATTGTTGGGCCATGGATACAAAGCCGAATCATGATGGATGCCGTAGACCGGAATCAGTACCATCTGTCCGGGCTCAATATAGAAATGACGGTCCCCCTTGGCGGCATATAAGTGTCTGGAGATCCGCGTAAGCTGCGGCAGTATGGGATATTTCCGAAGAGTTTCTGGAAAGGAGAAGAGTTAAGCATAATGTAATAAGGTAATAAAAACGTATCAATATCAATCTGATATTTTCATATCTCAAGTTGTTTATGTTTACTTATGTTGTTACCTTATCTGAAGTAAATAATATCTTACACAGATCTATTGTTACATTTTTTCTTAAAAACTTTTTTATCAAATAAACTTATAATATTATAATAATAGCGTCTTCATATTATAATAAGCAACAAGCATAACATTTTTTCATCTGGAATTCATCACAAGTATTATTTACAAAATTATTATGGATTTACATAAAAATAATCCAATTGGTTAAACGATTTTCCATATAACCTTTTTGTCAGTCCCTAGTATACATTAATTTGTTAAGTTCAGTTTGTTGTCTCGGTAAGACCCACCTGCAATGACAAGTTCCATGTAGCGCAGCTCCTGCATGGAATCGTAGGTGAATTCCCCCTGATGCAAATTCAGGGCGTCGTCGATTTCCTGGCGAAGCTTCACCTGAAGTTCCGGCTGCTTGGCCAGTTCGTACAGGGCGAATGCCAAGGTCGAAGCGGAGGTGTCGAACCCAGCTACAAAGAATATGAAAGCCTGGGCGGCCATTTCCTCGATGGTCAGTTCACCCCTCTGCTTCATTTCGATCAGCAGGTTCATGAAGTCACTCCTCACGTCTCCCTGCTCCTCCCTTTGCTTTACAGTTTCCCGGACGATGCCCACATAGAAATCCGTGATGTCCTGATGGATCTGACGCATGCGCAGCAGGCGAGCAAGATCGGGAAAACTCTCGATGAACCCATCGACCAGTTTGCAGTGGCGACGCTCCGAAAAGGCTCTTCTGCCCATTTTGGCAAACTCCGCCTCGGGATTCCGAAGGCCGTTACACTCCACTCCGAAGGCACAACGGCCTATGACATCGGAGGTATAGCGGGCCATCAGATCACCAATCTCTAGGATCCCGCACATGGCACTATCCGCCATTTCGCCGCACACCTGAGCCAGTTCCACACCCACCTCGCACACCGTGGGAAACATGTACTTCATCTTGGCGGATGTGAATGTGGGTGTCATCTTCACGCGCAGGGGTCGCCATTTGGGTCCATCGATGCGGAATAGATGGCCAGTCAGAGGATCATCGCGCTCATTATGGTACATGCCACGATCCTCAAAGTTGGCGAAGTCCCGTATAAGAATCTGCTTGGCCAGTTCCAAGTCCGTGATCAGCACAACAGGTCGCATCATCATAAAAAACCCAGCGAAGGGTGCTCCATTGCTCTTGAACTTCTCATACAGCGGTGTTATAATATCGATGAAGTGCTTCGTTTTCCGGAAACCATCCATATTCCCCACGGGAAACCGGCCGGGGACATTGCCAATACCCCTTCTGGTCCAGTAACTCAATCGCGTGCGCACAAACCAAAAGCCCACCGCCAGGCCGATCAGCAGTAGAGCCACCACATCCAGCATCCTCTCTACACGGATTTCACTTTCAACTGAACACTGCCTCTGGACGAGATTTGCTTCTAATCAGCTCCAGTTCCAAGTTCCAATGTAAACAAGCCCAGGCAGATAACCTCGTCAAATAAAACCTCGGTAGAACGAAACGAAATGGAATCGACAAAGCTCGGATTTGAAAGCTTTGAACTGCGAATATAGATATAGAAGCAAACAAAGTGGAGAAATACAAGTGCAGTGAAACCGTCTTGATCTTGACATATATGTAAGATAAATGTGCATATACGATAGCTTTAAATAGCCCCAACCACTTATAATTATTATTATTTCAAATCGAATATCCAACGGATCCAAAGTGTGTTTTCATTAACCACCAACCAATCCATTAAGTTTATACTTGGGAACGTTTGATCAATTTAAAATAAACATTTATTTTTCATAATCAGTCTTCTAAAAAATAATTGTGGCTTAAATGTATTCCTAAACATTTTTAAATTAAAACTTATACAATAATATATATATATACTGTTAAGCCCCGGATACGAAGTTTTTTTTTTATAATCTGATATATTTTACAGGTTACGGAACCAACTAAATGGCTATTTTTTATTCAATGTAAAGTTAGAAAAACCGAAATTGTTATTTATTTTTATTTTATTTTATAGTATAAATACGTTATTGGCATATTTTTAAAATTTGAAAAACATAAACTATGGAGGTGTTTCCAGCATGTTTTCAAAACCAAAATAGTTTTTTCAGAAACTTATGACTCGGTCACACTGAAGTACCTGAATTGTGCAATAGCGGTCGTCATTTAGTCGTTGTAAGAAATTATAAATTTATTAATTAAACCGCAGAAATGAGGGGACGACGAGTGGGCAGCGTACTAGCCCTTGGAGCCACCGCCCTGGGCGCCTTTTACCTGGGCTCCCACGTGGAGCGTCAACGCCTGAACGATGGATGCACCAATAGCCTTCCCCGCCTGCCGGGTCTACCCACCTTTGGAACTGTTTCGGCGGCCAGTTTGATTCCCGCTCAAGAGGCGAATGTCAGCCTGGCGGCGACACCCTCGCGGATCGGTCAGATCATGAAGTACGGCTTTCCGGGACTGGATCACGTGCGATCCCACTCGGACTACGTGCTGTCCTACGATCGGAGGAACCGAGTGCCCCACTGGGTCTTCGAGCACCTAACGGCGGAGTCGGTGGCCAAGAACGACGCAGTGGACAGGGCCAAATGTGATTTCCGGCAGGATGAGAGCCTCCATCCTTTCTTCAGGTCCCAGAACACGGATTACAGGCGATCGGGATACGACCGCGGGCACATGGCCGCCGCCGGGAACCATCGGCTCCACCAGAAGCACTGCGACGAGACCTTTTACCTCTCAAACATGGCGCCACAGGTGGGCCAGGGATTCAACCGGGATGCGTGGAACACCCTGGAGACGCACGTGCGCAAACTGACCAAGAGCAACTCCAATGTGTATGTCTGCACGGGACCACTTTACCTGCCACACAAGGAGGATGATGGAAAGACCTACGTGAAGTACGAAGTCATTGGGGCCAACACGGTGGCAGTGCCCACACACTTTTACAAGGTCATAGTGAGCGAATCCCCGGACCACAAGCTCCACATGGAGTCCTATGTGATGCCCAATCAAGTGATCAGCAACGATACTCCCATCAGCGTGTTCCAGGTGCCGCCGGAAAGCGTGGAACGCTCGGCGGGATTGCTCTTCTTCGACCAGATCAACCGCAAACAACTGGCCACCATCAATGGCAAGAAAGTCTAGTTGATGTCTTAGTTTGGTTTTAGTGTATTTGACCAGGGATAGCCCCTTTGTATAATGTAATTTTCTTCTTTTCCAAAGAACTTGTGGATTAATAAAAGTAAACAATTAATACAGATGTACGAGATGAGGCGGTGTTCGTGAAGAGATAGCAAAGCGAGGGGATGTGAATCTAAAACTGGATCTGATGCGTGGTGTTTTAGTGGGTCGTTACATGCCGCCTTCGTTCTTCGAACGCACGTCGTCGATCTTGAGTATCATCTTGACGAGCTGCGTGGAGAGGAGGATCTGCTGCTTCTTCGAGTGCAGCGACTCCACCACATTGTGGCTCTTCATGTCAGAATCGCCCGACAGCATGCAGTCCACACCCAGGCTGGGCTTCTTCTCTGCCACCTGGCTGGCCTTCAGCTCCGAGAGCGTCTCGATGGGATGCAGGCCGCTGTTCTCGGCAAGGGCCAGCGGAATGCTCTCCAGGGCCACAGAGAAGGCGCGGAAGGCGTACTGCTCCAGGGTGGACAGCTGGTCGGCCTCCTTGGCCACCGCCAGCGAGCAACTGATCTCAGCCGCTCCGCCGCCATAAACAATACGCGAGTCCTTCACCAGCGAGCGCACCACGCAGATGGCGTCGTGGATGGACCGCTTGGCTTCGGCGATGATCATGGCGTTGCCGCCACGCAAGAAGATGGTTACGGCCTTGGAGTTCTTGCACTCCTCGATGACCAGCATCTTGTCCTTGGAAGTGCCAAAGGCTAAAAGGAGAAAAGGTCAATTAACACAAGGCTCTACTTTATATCAAGCCAATTCTAATGGACGAAGACCTACCCATCTCGCGGACGAGTCCAGCATGACCCAGTTTCTCGGCTGTGAGCTCCTCGAAGCGCGGCACGATGCGTCCACCAGTGGCGATGGCAATCAGCTCGATCTCCGGACCGCCTACCCAGCGCACGGCGGGCAGTTCCTGTTGCAGCAACAGGTGGTTGGCCTCGTCGTCGAAGCCCCACTGGCAGATGGCCAAAGTGGCGCCGGCATCCTTTACCTGCTTGACCATCTGCGTGAACTTCTCCTGCTCGTACTCGCGCAGTGCCCTGTAATCCTCCGCGGAGGTCACATCGAGCTTATGCTTGGTCTTCGGCTTCGGGGGCTCGAACGGGCAGGTGAGGATGGCCAACTTGACGTTCTTCAGCTCCTTGGGCATCTGCGAGTGGCTGAGGGTCTTGTCCACGATGACGCCCTTCACCAGCATCGAGTCCTCCATGCGACCGCCGACCTTGGTCTCGATCTTGATCAGCTCGAAGTTCACGTCCTTTTTCTCGATGTCGGCCACATTCAGCACGGCATCCACAGCCATCTCGGCCATCTGACGATGGCACTTGTTCACGATCTTGCTGCCCAGGGTGGTCATTGCAATCTGGATCAGGGGTTCCTTGTTCTTCGGATCCACTGGGAAGGGCTGGGCGATCGCGTCCAGCTGCTTGATGGCGCACTGAGCGGCTAACTCAAAGCCATCAGCGATACGAATGGGATGGATGCCCCTGTCGATCAGACCCTCCGCCTGCTCCAGCAGAGCTCCGGCCAGGACCACAACGCCGGTGGTTCCATCGCCGATCTCGTCGTCCTGCGACTGCGACAGCTGCACCATCAGCTTGGCAATCTCGTGGTCAACCTCCATCAGCTTCATGATGGTGGCGCCGTCGTTGGTCACAGTCACATCGCCATCGGGGCTCACCATGATCTTGTCCAGACCCTTGGGACCCAGAGAGGTCTTCAGAGTGGAGGCGATCTGGCGGCCGGCCATAATGTGCGTCTGTAAAGGAGAAGGAAAGGGAAATTAATGACGTTATTTAGAATTCTATTACTACCTATCTTTGCTAAACCCAGTTTATAGGTTTCAATCAAAATAACTAATAACTCCAATACAGATCTTATTGGTTCTTTTAAAATGATTAAAGTTTAGACAAAAGCAGTTGCATCTATACCATAGATGTATTAGAATACAACTAACTTATGATAATACATTTGTTGTTTTTGAAGATAGGTAAATAAGTTCATATTATAACACCAAATTTGATAGTTTCAGTTAGACTTTGTCTTTTAGGGCATTTTTATTGTATTCCCTTCAATATCCAAACTTTTCACAGTGCGCGTGACTCAGCCGGCAATGAAAGAAAAACATCTGGTCGGCGTTTTAACCTCAAAATCCGCCAGACAGTTAAGTTTTGTTAAACTCTTTGTTTATCAATGCAACTAAGGAATAAATTAATGCTTGAAGGTCCTGCTCACTCTTTAGGCAGGATATATGCATCATTTTTATTAAAGCTAACGACTGTCAGCCCATTCCAAACCGGCTTCATAGAACATCTGGAATGTTCCACAGACGATGCGTCATTCTTGGTGCTCATTTAAGAAAAGGGTCTTTAAAGAAGACTTCATTCCTGGGAACTCCTCTGTTAAGGCTCCACCAGGATGAGGAGTCCACTGTCAAGAACCGGCAGTTTTTTCCCCATTTACCTTTATGGCATCTGTTCCTGTGATGCGCTTCTGGCGCTCCTGGTCGCGCAGGATGATGAAAGGCCGACCATATTCGTCGAACGCGAACGTTCCGGGAAAGGCGCTCATGGTTTTTGAGTTAAAAAGTTGACGGATTCGCACGTTTTACCAAGATTTATTTCCCGAGTTTATTTTCCGAAGCTCCAACGAACGAACGACTGAACCTAAATTACACCTAACGCGTTTTGGTTGGTGGTGGAAAACGAACCGATTAATATCGATACACATCAGCCTTCTTTTCTAATTTAAGATACGTATTTGGGGTATTCCCTTTAATAGCCAAATAGTAAAAGTTTTAGGACTTTTATATCGTGGATCCTATAATGTTTCATAAGCAAACTTTGTTTTTTAAAGACGTATAGAAAGCTTTTAATTGTTTAGTTTTCAAGTTTTCTATAACAAGAATACCCAAATAAACTTTGGCTTTCTGGAGTTTGCCTATGAAACATTATACCAATAAGGAAACAAATTTCAGAAAACCGAAGTTTATTCGGGTATATAATATTCGGATTTTTGAAATTTGTTTCATTTTTGTTATAGAAAACTTTAAATCTAAACAAACCAGCTTAACAAAATTTTAATATTTTAAGAAACGATTTTTGGGCGTACAAATTTGTGCAGCTAAATGATAATGAACAAAATTTAAATATCGAAATCATAAAAAAAATCCATGTCTCGATTTTTATTTTTTTAATTAATACCGTGTTTCCGTACATCCTGCAATATAAAGAAGACTTTTGAGAACGTTTTATCCAGACAGCTTAAACACTGAGAGACTAGTTGGCTGATCAAGAATATATACCTTATAGGGTCTTTAGACTAAAATAATAAACCAATATAGAAGGGTTTAAAAAGTAATTTGGGACTAAATATATCAAATGCAAAAAATAATTTTAAACTTTCTTTTTTGATATGTATGACTAATCAATAGTTTATTAGAAATTAATTCAAAACAAAATAAATTCTGGATAACAAGGTTTTCACAAAATCATGAAGATATTTGAGAAATATTAAATAACGTTTACTTTTACTGTTAATCAGAACCTCGTTGAGAAGTGAAGGGCCCTAAATAAATAGTTTGAGAAATATCGATGCTTACCACCTCTAGGCTGGAAAGTATTTTTGCAATTAGTGTGCCCATACCTTAACAACAGAAAATCTCCCGAAAAACCCCCCACCAAAAGCTATAAAATGAAAGTCACGCTGGTATATTTGTCAGTTTTATACTAACTTTCAACGCAATCACATCATAAATAGCTGGGAGGTTTGCACCCCACAAAAAGCCAGTTTCAACACAAAAGTCAAATTTCGTTCAATTCGATTTATTCTCAGTGCGTTAAGTTGCAACCATTAAGTGTTAAAATGCCATCCAATATGAATAATAAACTGTAAGTAGTGGTCTCCATTTGGATGCCATACACAAAGAAAAAAAAAGTGCAAACTCGATTTTGTAGTGCAAGAAAGAAGAAAAAAAAGAGAAATGAAAATAGTGCGAGGGAGTCCACGACCCCTTTCCAATTGGTGGCAAATAGGTTTGGTTGCAATGGTTTGTAGTGCAATAGTTTTAGTGTAACCTGCTAATAAATCGGGTAACGGTGTTGGTTTATTTTCTCACGTACACACACACACATGCATTCACCTAGTCAGGTGCAGCTGTGTGGGTCAGAATGTTTTTTTTTGTAATATCATCTGTGACGCACACAAAGGCAAAAACAAAAGGAACGGCGGAAATAAATAATGAAATTTGTGGCCATGCTTGTGTGCTAGCACGTTTCGTAAGTAAAGTAAATAATTGATTTCAGCTGAAATTGTGAAATTTAATTTTTTACTTTATTATGACTTATTTATTTACTGTTTTTGAGTTCAGTTCAAGATGGCCGACCGCAGGGTTGCCATCCTGTAGTCGCCACTTTGATTATTTTGTTGATTGTAAACACAAATAAATAACAATAATGCATCCGCTTTCCAATAACGTTTTAATAATCCATTTGTTTGCAGGTCTTGTTTATTAATTAATTAGCGCAAAAGACACATCATGTTTGCGCATCTGGCAACGCCGTACCCCACTTTTATTTACAGTTTGACTCCCCTTCCAATTGGAGAACCATTTAATATGCGTGTGTGCGTGTATTGCTTTTTCCTTTGTTTACCTGTTTCGCCTGTTTATTTAAATTATCATTTGGAGAGTATTCATTTGAGCAAAAAAAACGGTGGATTTACCGTTGTTTTTGGGTTATGTGCAACCATATTGTTTATGATTGGAATTATCCAGAAACCAACTGAACTGAAGTCTTATTTTTCCTTCTTGCATGAAACATGGCCATTCATTATGTCATATAACAAACAAACACATACACATAAAGAGCAATTGATATAAACAAGGGAAAATTCCACTCGCCATTGCAGTTTTGCTTTGTTTTTTTTTTTCTGTGGCAAGTGAGATAAAGTGGTGAGAAAGAGACGGCTGTATATACAGAAATATTGGGTCATCAGCTCTTTTTCTAGCAGCTTCTTTCTTTTTATTTCTCCTTCTTTTCCTCCCTCTTTTATCTTATCTTTCCAAACCTCATGAGATCGTAGCCCTTATCGCACCTATTGTTCTGGTGCTACCATATAATTTTGAGTGTGTTTGTTTTATGACATCTTGTTTTGCTTTTGTCTGAAATCCTCCTAGTTGTTTGCTTAGTATACTTATTTTTTTACGGCTGTTGTCCCTGTCGAAAGATTGTACCGTGATCCCCTAATATTTGTCCAAGCAGAACGTTAAGTTTTGATGTTGATTACACAAGCGCACCAATTACGTCTTCTTATCACATATTTTTTATCTAGATCAAATCTAGTTAGTGTTCTATCTATATGACTCGATTTTCTTTGTTTTACTTCACTTGCGCTGCATCGTACGCAGGTAGAAATGACAAAGCTTAGCACCAAGGTTTACATTAAAAGGGTGATTATATAAAAACTCGCATTTAGGACTCGTCGGCATTACTTAGTACTGTTTTTTCGATGACACGTGATCAGCAATACGGGATTGGCTGGTATATCTGTAAAATAATACAACAAAAATATGCGGTCTCATACACGTTTTGACGGCGAATAACAGTTAGGGTCACAAAAATAAAACCTTCAAAACTTTTTAAATATACCGAGTTTATTATTAAACGTCTTATGGCTCTCAAGTAAATTTTCTTTGATTTTGACTATAATGTTGAAATAGTACTGCATTAAGTTTTATGGCAATTAAATTCGGGGCTCTTTCAATGTCATTTTAATGATAACATAATTTGTCCTCTATAAATTAAGCAATAACTTGCTTTATAGGTCTTCTTCTAAAGATAAACATACATAATAACCTTCTTTTAAAGATTTTCGAATAGTAAACTGTTCAATATCTATTTTAAAAGAACTAAAATCCATAAAGAGAGTGAAATTTATTACTTGGTGACCTCTGATGTTCGTAGACAAGTATTCAAATATTCATAATACAGACAGCGTCACGTTGACTTTACCCCTTTATTCCCTTTTGAAAACCCCTTCTTATATCACATTATAGCTATATTTAGAGTTTTGTTTATGGCAGTTATCGCCCATATTGATTTGTCATTTTTTTTTGTTTTAGTAAGTTTGTCTGCAAAAAAAATGACAGACACGTGCGGCCAAAAAAAGTAGCCATGTTTTTTGACTTGACTTAAATGGCGCACTATAGATATTTCTCACAGACTTTTGTATATTAATTTTCCCGATATTTATAGCAAAAGCTCTCTCTTCGTATATTTGTTTTGGCCATTGGGATTTTGTAAATAAAATGGTGGGATTGCCGGCATTTTTGCTTATACTAAGTTATTTGCGCCTTATTTGTTTAGCGATTCACCATCATTTTGCGGGGCGGAATGCGCTCCATTTGACCTTGGTCTGTTGTGAGTCAACCCCCGCCCAATTCAGATCCATACCTGACCGACTGTACCCGCCTAAATATGTCTCGACTACTAGGTACTAGGGTATATGTATATCTCGTGGGGCCTCCTAGTCGCTGCTACTTAATCACATAAATGATGCCGCCACCGTTTGGATGTCGTCAGTCGCCAGACAAACGCCCAAAGCACAGCACCTCACAGATCGCCGAGAAATCCCCACTCAGGAGAGGCAGTAATCCGTGCCAGAGTACAGATCTTTTCGATGTGAATTCCAAGCCCCGTCGAAAAACCGAAAGCAACGCAACCTGTGATAGATAAAGAACGCAAACCAAGAGACGAAAGTAAACTGCAGCTGTGATAAATCCAAATCTCTACCCGACAAAATATTTAACTTGGCAATGACGACATCCAGTGACATGGTGCCACAGTCAGAGAGCCAGTACTTTGAAGGGTACGTCCGCAGAGCCCTCTAGTTTTTTATTAATTGGGAAAGCATTTTCAATTGCCCTGCACGTGCCATCAATTCGGATTCGCATTAATACTGCCTTGCCATTCCCATAAAGTGCATCCATTAAGGTACATATTTGAATCCATCTGGTCGCTGTCCCCATTCAGAGGCCTCTATTTCGCTCAATTCACAATGCTCTGCCAAGTGCGCAGTTTGTTGATTTAATTGGCTTGGCAGAAAGGAAACAACAAAATGCTTGGCATATTTCGCACGAACTCTGCCGGCAAACAATTCAAATATAGAGTATATAGTATAGGTATCCGTACGTTTTGTGCCGTCCTCATTGTATGTCTGATTAACACCTAGAACGAATCCGATTCGAAATCCAAATGCGAATAAGTGAATAAAGAGAGCTGTCCGTCGACAGTCCAAGAATCCATTAACACTGTCATGGAATTGCTCTCTTTGTATAATATTCGACGCTGCGCTGAGACTAACCCTAACTAATCCCCAGTTTGTCTGGCCTAACCTGTCCGTTGTCCTGTCTGTTGAGGTGAATCTCAGTCCGAAAGGACTCTCCACGAATAGTGAAATGAAGAGAGCTATCCGTCGACAGTCAAGTTAAAACTGATCGTAATACTGTCATGGAATTGCTCTCTTTGTATAACATTCGAAAGGCGACGATATCAACGGTGTGCTTAACTCGATTAAAGCATAACTTGTAAGCGTCCTCTGGTTATGGTATTTAATCCTTCCACGCCTTTCAGCTGTTTTTTTTTTTAGAAAGCAAACAGACTGCGTTTTCAAATTCAAGTTTCGTTTGTATTTTTGGCTCTTATGCCTGATAAATACTTTACAAAAAATCTGGAGAAGTTCAACCCGCCCGCTAATAATATAGTGCCCGCAACTTAGAGATTAGAAATGCGTTCTTGAGGAGTCGGTTCCTACAGGCCGCCGCGTCCCCGTCCACCGGTGGGCCCTCCTTGCCAGGCTCCTCGTCCGCCGCTGCCGCCCGGAGCTCCTGGCGGTCCGCCACTGCCCCTTCCTCCGCCCGGCGGCCCGCCTCTTCCTCTGCCACGAGCTGTAAGAGGATTAAATTATTAGTATTTATCACTATAAAAGGTTGAAAGGCAAACATTTACTACAAGACTGTCTTTAAGAATAAATTGATTGATTGTTTGAAATACAATTCTGTGTATTCTATGGAGATATAGGATAAATAAAATAAATATTATTGGAATAAAGCTGGCTTTAACGATTATTGCTGCATTGCTTAGTCATTTTACTAAAAATTATTTTTTGTATGTGTACATTTTAATCGGTGAGAAGGAATTTGTCCTTTTCGTTGAATATCTAGTTATTACTATCTTGACTAGCAGATTCAAAGATAATTTCTGGATTTTGAAGTCACACATTTAAATAAAAATGTGCTTGAAATTCTTATTTCACATACAAACTATAAGTTCTATTTTGATATTGTAAAAACGAAGTAAACTTTTCTAAAGAAAAAAAGTCTAATATTAATTCTGGTTTTCTAATTCTCAAATATTTTGAATAAAAATGTGCTTAAAACTTTAAATTAAGATTCATTTTTATGTATAAACATTAGATTATGTTGTGTTCAAGAAGAAGTGTTTGCAACAATGACGGTGAACCTTCTAGAAGCTTAAAACACTATATAAAATAATAATTTCTCTAAAAAGACAGTCTTGTAGAAATATATGTTAGCAAAAGTGCCCGACTCACCCTGTGCGCGCAGAATGGCTGCCTTGCCCCTTCCCGCCGTCCCGCCCAATCCCTTGCCCGTCTGCTTCTTGAACATCGGGGCATTTTTTAGCATGTCGGGCAGTATGAGGAAACGGATCTTGGAGCCACGGATATAGACGTTCTCCAGGTTGGCGGTGCGTCCATCCCGGTAGGTGACCGTGATCTGGGTCATCTGGCAGTTCATATTGTCCTCCGCCTCGATGAGTTTGCCCCGGTAAACCTCGCCGGTAATAGTCTCGCAAGTGATTATGTGGCCTTCGGCCTCGTGCAGCACTTTAATGGGTACTCCAATTGACATGGTTGCTAGGTTTTATACTGGTTTTCAGCAAGTTACAATTGATTTTTCACTAATTTTTCCGACGCCGCTAAAATCTTTCTGCGTTTTTCTTTGCACAAACGTTTGTGCCGAGTGTCTATGTGTGTGTGGTGTGTTCGCTTTGACAGCTGCCATCCGCCATCTTGTGGTGAAATCGCCGAGTGCAGGGTTGCTTGCGCCGCGTAACTATCGGTCGAGGCGCATATCGGTTCTTCCGATAAGGCGCGGATATCTTATCGCTTCAAAATCAACACCAGCAATGCTGTACGTCATAAAAGCGAGTTAATTTAATTGTCCATGCTCAGCTGATAAGGGCTTTGTTCTGCCTTCGTGGCCATTAGTTTGTTAGCAGCTATTGCGACGTTCACCCGCCAATTGAGTTTTACTCTACATCATGTTTTGGTAAATTATTTATGTTCGAGTTTCAAAAATTGATTTTTGAAAAACTTCGCCGAAAAACCAGTTGAAATTTTCTTAAGCTTTGAATAATTGTAATGGATTATAGAAAACAATAATTTTCAAATCATTTAAAAAACAGAAGTGGATAGGCGCTACAAAATCAAGCAGGCACAACTTTGATTAAATATGGATATCTTATTTTATAAACCATTTTTACCCACAGCGACCCAGTGTTTAGTAGTGGCTTCGTTAGAAGAGAATTTAATGACAGCGGTATTGCCGATGGCAAGATCCGCACCATCTCGACTTCGTCTTGCGCCACGACCATGTCATCGGATTCCTACCGCATCTCTCTCGGCGTAGGGCCTCTGTGGTGGTCCTGATGTCCCTGTCCACCACAGAACAGATCACGATAGGGCATCGCTCTTAACGGGTGAGTATTATAGTTGCATAATGATGAACATTACTAAACATCCTTCCATCCCTGTAGGCTACAGCCGTAAGTCTTCGGTCGACTCGGCTGGTGGCAGCCTGTACGAGGCCAGCTCCCGGGCGTCGTCGTTGTCGTCCTCCGAATCGGATTGCTCCGACTTGGAGTCGCAGCCCGACATCCATTCGTTGTGCTCGGACGATGACTGCCAGGAAGTGCTGCGCCAGATCTTGCAGCACGACCAGCCGGTGCAGATCACCATCAAGCTGCATGTGACCGAGGACCAGTACACCAATTGGAATACGATTCTGAATCCCGTCAACAACATTCTGTATGTCGCTATGCCAAAGGATCTACCGCCAGCCGGCTCCAAGCAGACTTTCATCTCGCTGCTGGAATTCGCCGAGGATAAGCTGGAGGTGGACGGCATCGTGATGGTCATGCCCAAGGATCAGCCGGACCGGGCTCGCCTCATCGAGGCATTCCTGTTCATGGGCTTCGAGCCGCTGTCCAGGAAAGCACCGCAGGCACCACCGGCCGCCATCAACGACAACGAGAATAACTACTTCCTTTTTAGCATCGAGGAGTAGTTCGACAGCAAGGGGACGATTTTCGCAAACAAAAAACGGAAGAAGAACTTAATCAGCAACAATCCTATATCCAGTCCGTAGTTTCAGCAAATAGCTCGATTAGCTCACCTTAGATCCAATGACACATTGTCCCCAATGTGTTCCATGAAAAGCAAAAGAACCTTTTTAAATCTTCGCGTTTACGTAGTCGAAAATCGTTTTGAAATTGTCTCCGGAGCGGCTTTATTTTTTGGTAGTCCTTCATTTATGGCCAGCCACGTTAAGAGCCTGATCGCAAATTACTATATTAAACTATAATCGAAAAAATATACAAAAGAAAATTTAAAAAAAAGTATAAAACTAGAAAATATCAACAAAAAAATGTATTAATTTTAAGTTTATTCGTGAATCAATATTTTGTATTTATGTTTTCGCTTTTGTTGTAATCACAATATTTCTTTACATGTATTTTCAATATTTCTTTTCATGTATTTTCAATATTTTATATAATTAAGCTTATATATTATGTATGGTAATCCCAATTTGTTCACACTAGAAAATATTATATATATATTTTTATTCACTTTTTGTATGCCTTAAGCGAAGAAAACGGGAAAGTAGAAAAGTTGGAGGAGGATTGAAAGGGACACCCATATGCATAAAAGCTAATTAACATACGCCAGCAAAAAATCCATATACACACGATATCCAATATTAATAAACTTAATAATCAATAGATTCCACACCACGCAAGCAAACGATATACATTTTTTTATTTATTCCACTTTAATGTATGATTTTATTGATTCGAATAATAAAACATATTACTTAACAAAATTATTGATCTGTCAGCCTGATTATTAAATTTATTCTGTTTATGACGTCCAGAGGCAATGCGCATTATTATTGTTTTCAAATATTTCGAGTGGAACACGGCCAAGACTCATGATTAAATTTATAGTCAAGACGCCCTTCCCTTCCTTTGTTCCAGATAAGAGTAATTTCCGATTCTTCGACGTTGGAGTGTTTTGTGTTCTACTGTTTATTAACTGACCCAGCCTGAATGAAATTTATAAAGATAACGATTAGTTTTAATCCGTTATAGGTACCAGTGCGAACTTGCGGTATCAATGATACTCTTTTGCTCTCTTTGAAACCTTTAAATGAAATGCGTTATCAGATTAGAGAGACTATAAAATAAAACAATGGCCAGCAATTTGTCATCATCGCAAATATTAATTTGATAACCTAATTAACGTATGGAGTTCAGATTAAAGAATGTTCTTTAAAAAGTCAAAACAAAATTGATTTACCCCAAATAAATAATGAAAAATTATATTTTTAGACGGATTGGACAGAATCTTAGTAGAACTTTCCTTTTACGAATATCTTTAAAGAAAAAGGCATTCATTAAAAGGTTGAACTTGGAGTAAACTTAAATATTATATAAAGGATATAAGAGGTTATCTTAATTCTTTGAATGGCCGAAGTAATATGATTATCGAAGTTAGGTAAAAGAAAGATTATTTTTTCAGTAGGGCAGGTATAACTATTGTTACTGTTCTGCTATCTCCCATATAAAATGCTCAATGGCAAACTATTGACGTCCGATTCAAAGTTTTTATCAGACACTAAAAATATCTCTGTTGGACAAAGTTTTTTATTAAATTAGAAACAAGAAATACTGTTTCAGAGAACTGTAAAGAGCGGTCTAAAATCTTACTCTGCTAATCTCAGCTTTAAAAAACTATCCAACATCTGGTCACCGCCAGCTTGCCTGTTCGCTTAATGGGCGATAAAACTCTGCCGCACTCAAAAGCAAAAAAAATATATACCCAACTATGTGATATAGGGGCTTGGAGCTACGTATATAAAAAAAGATAACGATATAAACAGCAGCGGAAGAGCCTCCGAAAAAACAGTCGAGTCTGGAACGTCGCTGAGCTTACACGAACGGAAAAGCGTTGTTAATATCCCAGAGTTATCATGTTGAAGGCGGTGAGTTTAGTTCCAAGGAGCGAACCTTATCTTATCGAGGCTTCCGATATGGCAATTGGTTTAATTTTATTTACTTTCAATCCCAATAATGCCTTGGATGGGGAATCCAGATTATTGTTTTTGCCACTATTTTAGTGGCCGTGGTTCTGGCTACGCAACCGCTGGAACAGAAAGAAAGGAACCACCATCTGGACCATAAACACCATTTGTCGCAGCACCACCAAGAGTTCCAGAAGGTCAGACATACGGCCAATGAGCACACCAAACACGGAAAGAATCATCATCTGGTGCCTTCCCACGTTAAGGATCACCAATCCCATGGGCACTCCACGTTCCAAAGGAAAGTAAGACAGGCCAAACATGACCATGGTCACAAGAAGAGCCTCCACCAGAAGGACCATCACCAGAAGGACCACCACACCCGGAAAGTGCGATCCCACGCAAAAGCCATCAAATCCCATCACAAAAGGCACACGGGATCGGGATCGCGTCGCCACTAAAAAATACATTTGGCCATGATATTTCCTATTTAAATCCTAGTTTATGTGTATGTCAGTTGTATCCGTTTGCCAAAATAAAAGTGGAGCATTGGAATCAAGCCCTTGCGAATTTCTTATACAGTAATCACTCTTGTGTGGCTATTGAATCCGCAGTCTCTAAACTATTTGGATTTATAAAATATTTTTAAAATATATGCCATGAACAAAAACATAAACTTTATTATTGAAATTTCATTACCAAAACAAAATTAGAACGAATTTTAATTATTTTAAGTTCCTCAGAATAGAAACTCTAAAATCTCTAATAAGGATTTGTGTTCTTCAGCAAGTTAAATATAATGAAAATTTTAAGATAATTTTAAATCTGAATAAAAGAGTCAGCACTCTTATCACCTCATTCCTAGAAAACTGAAGTATATTTACATATCCTGCATTCTCGTAAAATAATAATCTTCCAGAAATACCTTGAATATTTTAAAGTGTCAACTTTTAATTAATTTTGAGCATTTTACAAGAAGTGATTGAAATAATATGTTGATCTCTTAGCCGATATCCACTGTAGAGTCCAGCTCTCTTTGTGACCCGGTTAATGGCCAAAAATTGAGCTTGCGTGGATCGTTAAAGATAGGTCTTAAGTTCAGATGTGTAATTACGCTTAGCCAACTTGGTATTTTGCTATTTTGTTACGTTGGCCATTGAAGCTCAATTTCTTCGGAAGCGCCGACCAAGTCCCAAAAATCCGGTTTCAGACAATTGAAATTTGAAAATAATAAACCGCACATGCGAACGTACTCGTATACATAAAGTGTTTTGTTTTTATTGCAATAAAGCCGGTGTTAATTGTGGTCTGGGGTCAAAAACTCGGAATGACGTCATTATAATGGTTGCAAGACAGTGAAAGGGTTCATTTTTAACGGGGCTTGTATAATTTCTTTGGTTACATAGGATTTTGGGTCTTAGGAACGTGTGTTTGGGTTGGCTGTGGTTCATGTTTTAACCCCAAACTGGGTAAATTCGCGGACGGTAAAAGCCGCCTCCATAACTGCGATATCCTCCGTAACCACCATATCCGGAATATCCGCCGTACTTATAGCCTCCTCCATATCCGCCGTAATAAACCGGAGGAGGAGCTGCATAATATCCGTAACCAATGGAATCGGCCGTAGAAAGATCACCCCCTTCAACAGCTTCTTTGTTCTGAAAATATTATATTATTAATTGGATAATAAGTAAAAAAGGATAAGACCTACCTCTATAGGTCCGGCAGATATAGATCCAATAATAACCAGGCACAAAAGGACGGAATATAACTGAAAACGTAAAAAAATATTACATTATTAATATAAATCTTGATAGATTTCCATTGTAACCAGTACCTTTGCCATTGTTGACCTTATTTGCGAAATTTCTCGGGGATGTACTTGGGGATTTTATATTTTCCTCTCAAATTAGCAACTTTTTCCGGTCGTGTTCTGGTTAGAAGCGTTGTTGTCCGTTAACTGTGATCCCCAATGAACGCCCAACAATATTTATAGTGGGCAAAGCAAAACATCCCGGTGATCGATTTCGCACATGATCATTGATTGGACAAACATTCTGGAATCTGGGGAAGTCGTTACCCGATGGGAAATGAGAGGTGTTTCATATCAGGGTCAGGCTGATGACTCGATTAGATCTTCTAATTTGGTTGAATGGTGTTACAAAGAACATTTCCAGTTTACTTTTATATATAAAGCACTTACCAGATTGGCTAATCTTATTTGTTAGAGAATGTTTACTCAATGAGAGAAATTAAGAAATTTCCAGTCCTCGAATTAATCATTTACGCACTGGCTTAAAAAGTTCCTAATTAATTCGGTTAACACAATCGTTGGCAAGATAATGATTCATTTGATTTAATTACAAGCATTATAATCGAATTTTTTAAGGTTATTGGATATCATTTGAAATTTTAATATTTTGTTCACTTACAGTTTATTTTCAATTTGTAAACTTATTTGGTATAACTTTATTTTACATATGGCGTTATTTTAGGTAAGTTGCATTAAAAAAGAAATTATTGGTTCATATATAAACAAAAATAATAAGAAGAGGTATATTTTGTAATCAATTATATAGATTTTTAAAAAACTGATATTTCCTTTTGAAAATGAAAATTTCAAACGAATAATCGCGCTTCTTGCGTTGTTACCTTGATTACGCATGCGGCATTTTTATGTTGGCCACCTCTAGATTTTGTGCCACCACCAGAAATAAATGGCTGCCGCATGAAAAAATAAACGTTTTCGTTTTGCAAGCCGGAAAAATTGTAAATTCCAGCCGAAGAAACATTGTAAAAGTGCAAAATAGGTAAAAAAGTTATTAACAAACTGTTGGGCTAAAAAGTTAAAAAAGAATTAACTTGGGGCGAGTAGAATAATAGCTTTTTTCACTGAGTTGTGAATATGCAAAAAGACCGCGACGTCGGCGGCATTCGATTTCTCCCCTTCGAACAAAACGTGTCTGTGTGTCATATAGTGTACATCTTTTTCATTTTATTGATTAGGAACTAGGATACGTGCAGCGGAACGATGTCCATTCCGCCGTACATGATACCGCAGAATGCGTGGGCGGCGCAGCTGATGGCCCAGCAGGCTTATGCCGCAGCCCACGCTCAGCAGGCTCAATTGCACGCCCAGCAGCAGATGGCCAACCAGATCCAGCAGATTCCCCCACCAGGAGCACCGCTTCCGCCTCCCAGTGGCCATGCTAACGGAATTCCCATTCCGGCTGGTGGACAAGGACCAGGCTTGGGTCAAATTCCCACTCCCAAACCGGACATCCTCACCGAGGAGAAGCTGCAGGAGAAGGCCCTCAAATGGCAGCATTTGCAGTCCAAGCGATTCGCCGAGAAGCGTAAATTCGGCTTTGTGGATACCCAGAAGGAGGACATGCCTCCGGAGCACATTCGGAAGATTATTCGCGATCACGGTGACATGACCTCTCGCAAGTATCGCCACGACAAGCGAGTCTATCTCGGCGCCCTCAAGTACATGCCTCATGCGGTGCTTAAGCTGCTGGAGAACATGCCCATGCCCTGGGAGCAGATCCGGGATGTACAGGTGCTGTACCACATCACGGGAGCCATCACCTTTGTCAACGAGATTCCCTGGGTCATTGAACCTGTCTACATTGCCCAATGGGGGTGAGTTTACTCTAGTTTTACCTTAAAATCCCAACTAATATCATTACTTACTTTATAGAACCATGTGGATCATGATGAGGCGTGAGAAGCGCGATCGTCGCCACTTTAAGCGCATGAGATTCCCGCCCTTCGACGATGAGGAGCCGCCGCTCGACTACGCGGACAACGTTCTCGATGTGGAGCCCTTAGAGGCCATTCAGATTGAGCTGGACAATGATGAAGACAATGCCGTGTACAAATGGTTTTACGATCATCGTCCTTTGGTGGATACCCAGTGAGTTTTGAGCAAGGCTTATATTTGATATTGTTAGTTAACATATATTTCTATTCAAGGTTTGTAAACGGCACCACATACCGCAAGTGGAATCTTTCCCTGCCCCAGCTTGCCACTCTTTATCGGCTGGCCAATCAACTGCTTACGGACCTGGTAGACAACAACTTCTTTTATCTTTTTGACCCCAAAAGTTTCTTCACCGCCAAGGCTTTAAATATGGCCATTCCGGGTGGACCTAAGTTTGAGCCCCTTATTAAAGACCACAATGTGGGGTAAGTGCCTTGCCAGCAACAAATACCAAGATATCTTTTAATCATGTATTACATTTTTAGTGACGAAGATTGGAACGAGTTTAATGACATTAATAAAGTCATTATCAGGCAGCCAATTCGCACGGAATATCGCATTGCCTTTCCCTACTTGTACAACAATATGCCGCACTTTGTGCACCTGAGCTGGTAAGGTCCTTCATTCTTCAGAAATTTTTAATCTTAAATTTTATTTACGTGGTAGTAACGTTTCCAAGTGAACATCCTCGCTGGAAATGCTTCATGTCGCGTTAGAAAAACGTCGAGCTCCCAGCTTACTACCAATTTTGCGATAAAAGGGAGCTGCAATGAATATGTTCGTGGCGATTGTTAAGAATAAATCGTGACTGCTGATAGTTGCATACATTTAAACTCAATTGAAGCTAGAAGGATTTTGAATAACCAACGGCTTTCTTCTATTTCAGGTATCACACTCCAAACGTGGTCTATATCAAGACCGAAGATCCCGATTTGCCAGCCTTTTACTTTGATCCGCTCATTAATCCCATATCCCATCGCAATGCGAACTCCAAAGTGCAGGAGCCACTGCCGGATGATGATGAGGAGTTTACGTTGCCGAACGATGTACAGCCGTTCCTGCAGGATACTCCCCTGTACACTGACAATACAGCCAACGGCATCGCCTTGCTGTGGGCACCTCGTCCTTTTAACATGCGTTCAGGTCGCTCCCGCCGCGCCATCGATGTTCCTCTGGTTAAGTGCTGGTACAAGGAGCATTGTCCTCCTGGCCATCCAGTCAAAGTGCGCGTTAGCTACCAAAAACTGCTCAAATACTATGTGCTCAATGCCCTGAAGCACCGCAAACCAAAACCACAGAAGAAACGGTTAGTTAGATTGGTGTTAAACTATCATAAACTATTCTAAAGGTTTCAATTTACTTTGCAGCTACCTCTTCCGTTCTTTTAAGGCCACAAAATTCTTCCAGACCACCACCCTGGATTGGGTTGAGGCTGGATTGCAGGTTTGCCGTCAGGGATACAACATGCTGAACCTCTTGATTCACCGAAAGAATCTTAACTACTTGCATTTGGATTACAACTTCAACTTGAAGCCTGTAAAGACTCTGACCACAAAAGAGCGTAAAAAGTCACGTTTCGGAAATGGTAGGTTGATTTCTTGCTACCAATTTTATTAAAGGTCCTAATTCTTCTTTGTATCTATTAGCTTTCCACTTGTGCCGTGAGATTCTGCGTCTGACCAAGCTTATCATTGACTCGCATGTTCAGTATCGACTGAACAATGTGGACGCCTTTCAGTTGGCCGACGGTCTGCAGTATATATTCGCCCATGTCGGCCAGCTGACTGGCATGTATCGCTACAAATACAAGCTTATGAGGCAGATTCGGATGTGTAAGGATCTGAAGCATTTGATATACTACCGCTTCAACACAGGACCAGTGGGCAAGGGACCGGGCTGTGGCTTTTGGGCACCCGGTTGGCGAGTCTGGTTGTTCTTCATGCGCGGCATTACACCTCTGCTGGAACGCTGGCTGGGCAATCTGCTGTCGCGTCAGTTCGAGGGTCGACACTCCAAGGGCGTGGCCAAAACGGTGACCAAGCAGCGCGTCGAATCCCACTTCGATTTGGAGCTGCGTGCCTCTGTAATGCACGACATTGTGGACATGATGCCCGAAGGTATTAAGCAGAACAAGGCGCGTACAATTCTGCAGCACCTTTCCGAGGCTTGGCGTTGCTGGAAGGCTAACATTCCGTGGAAGGTACCCGGTCTGCCTATTCCCATTGAGAATATGATTTTGCGTTACGTTAAGATGAAGGCGGATTGGTGGACAAACACGGCTCACTACAATCGCGAACGTATTCGACGAGGAGCCACTGTGGACAAGACCGTGTGCAAGAAGAATCTGGGGCGATTGACGCGTCTTTACTTAAAGGCTGAGCAGGAAAGACAGCACAACTATCTGAAGGATGGTCCATACATATCACCTGAGGAGGCTGTGGCCATTTATACCACCACCGTCCATTGGCTGGAGTCGCGTCGCTTTGCGCCCATTCCCTTCCCGCCCCTCTCGTACAAGCACGACACCAAGCTTTTGATCCTGGCCCTGGAACGGTTGAAGGAGGCGTACAGCGTCAAGTCCAGGTTGAATCAAAGTCAGCGCGAGGAGCTGGGTCTTATTGAACAGGCATACGATAACCCCCATGAGGCCTTGTCCCGTATCAAGCGTCATTTGCTCACGCAGAGAGCCTTCAAGGAGGTTAGTTATTCATACTCCAGCATTTGTTAAATTTAGTTTAATGATTTCATTTTAAATTTCAGGTGGGCATCGAGTTCATGGACTTGTATAGTCATCTTATTCCTGTCTATGAAGTGGAACCTTTGGAGAAGATCACGGACGCCTATCTGGATCAGTATCTATGGTATGAAGCAGACAAGCGACGTCTTTTCCCGCCTTGGATTAAGCCCAGCGATACCGAGCCTCCACCATTGCTGGCCTACAAGTGGTGTCAAGGTAAATTTCTAAAGAATATCAGTGAACAAATTGGATTGTCCGACTCTGGGCATTTTGGGTGTGTGATTTGTAGCAAAGTGATATGTATTTGATCATCCCCTTGTTGCAAACCTCACGCCAAAGATGAGTCCCACAAAACAACATTAATTAAAGTGGTAAATGTTATATTTAACCAAAAACACTCAATGTTATCATCTCGTTAATTAAGTTTTATCACCCTATTCCTTGAAACAGGCATCAACAACCTGCAAGATGTGTGGGATGTGGGTGAGGGCGAGTGCAATGTGCTGCTGGAGTCGCGATTTGAAAAGCTTTACGAGAAGATTGACTTGACGCTGCTCAATCGTTTGCTCCGGCTGATCGTCGATCACAATATCGCTGATTACATGACGGCCAAGAACAACGTGGTGATCAACTATAAGGACATGAACCATACCAACAGCTACGGCATTATTCGCGGCCTGCAGTTCTCCTCGTTCATCACCCAGTACTATGGTTTGGTGTTGGATCTGTTGGTGCTGGGTCTTCACCGATCCAGTGAGATGGCTGGTCCCCCCCAAATGCCCAACGATTTCCTCACGTTCCAGGACGCAGTGACAGAGACGGCTCACCCCATTCGATTGTATTGCCGCTATGTCGACCGCATTCACCTGTTCTTTAGGTTTTCGGCGGAAGAGGCTCGTGATCTCATCCAGCGCTACCTCACCGAACATCCTGATCCCAACAACGAGAATATTGTGGGCTACAATAACAAAAAGTGCTGGCCACGTGATGCTCGCATGCGTTTAATGAAACATGATGTCAATCTGTAGGTTTTTCTTTTATTTATAATTAATTTTTTGGGAGAGTAAAGAATATTTTATTTTATTTTACAGAGGTCGCGCTGTCTTTTGGGACATTAAAAACCGTCTGCCACGCTCCGTGACCACCATTGGTTGGGAGAGCACCTTCGTCTCTGTTTATTCTAAGGACAACCCCAATCTGCTGTTCAACATGAGTGGATTCGAATGCCGCATTTTGCCAAAGGTTCCTTTAACCACCATTTTAAATCTAAGATCAGTTTATAATTGAATATTTTCTTCCCACAGTGTCGCACCCAGAATGAAGAGTTTACTCATCGCGATGGCGTTTGGAACTTGCAGAACGAAATTACCAAGGAGCGCACGGCTCAGTGCTTCCTGCGTGTGGATGATGAGTCGCTGGGACGTTTCCACAATCGAGTGCGGCAAATCCTGATGGCTTCCGGCTCTACTACATTCACAAAGGTAGTTAAAACCCATAATATTTTCTTTGAATCGTAAAGTAATTATACTAATTTTTAATTTCAGATTGTAAACAAATGGAACACGGCGCTTATAGGCTTGATGACCTACTTCCGAGAGGCTGTGGTCAATACGCAGGAGCTACTGGATTTGCTGGTCAAGTGCGAGAATAAAATTCAGACCCGTATCAAGATTGGCCTGAACTCCAAAATGCCTTCCCGTTTCCCGCCTGTTGTGTTCTACACACCGAAGGAGTTGGGCGGTCTGGGAATGTTGAGCATGGGTCACGTCTTGATTCCGCAATCCGATCTGCGCTGGTCTAAGCAAACGGATGTGGGCATTACCCATTTCCGCTCTGGTTGGTTTTGAATTAAGTAGAGTTTTAATACATGTTGCTAATGAATTTGTTATTTATAGGTATGTCCCACGACGAGGATCAGCTTATTCCCAATCTATATCGCTACATCCAGCCCTGGGAAAGCGAGTTCATCGACTCGCAGCGTGTGTGGGCGGAATATGCGTTGAAGCGCCAAGAGGCGAATGCCCAAAACCGTCGGCTTACGCTGGAGGATCTGGAGGACAGCTGGGATCGCGGTATTCCGCGTATCAACACGCTCTTCCAGAAGGATCGTCACACATTAGCTTACGATAAGGGCTGGCGCATTCGAACTGAGTTTAAGCAGTACCAGGTACTGAAACAGAATCCCTTCTGGTGGACTCACCAGCGGCACGACGGCAAGCTGTGGAACCTGAACAACTACCGCACGGACATGATCCAGGCGCTGGGTGGAGTGGAGGGCATTTTGGAGCACACACTGTTTAAGGGCACTTACTTCCCCACCTGGGAGGGTCTGTTCTGGGAGAAGGCCTCCGGGTTCGAGGAGTCGATGAAGTACAAGAAGCTGACCAATGCCCAGCGATCCGGTCTCAACCAGATTCCGAATCGTCGCTTCACACTGTGGTGGTCACCAACCATTAATCGTGCGAATGTGTACGTGGGTTTCCAGGTGCAGTTGGATCTGACGGGAATATTCATGCATGGCAAGATTCCCACGCTGAAAATCTCGCTGATTCAGATCTTCCGAGCCCATTTGTGGCAGAAGATCCACGAGTCGATTGTGATGGATCTGTGTCAGGTGTTTGATCAAGAACTGGACGCTCTAGAGATCGAGACGGTGCAGAAGGAGACGATCCATCCCCGAAAGTCCTACAAGATGAACTCCTCGTGTGCGGACATCCTGCTCTTCCCCGCCTACAAGTGGAATGTGTCGCGGCCCTCATTGTTGGCCGACACCAAGGACACAATGGATAACACCACCACCCAAAAGTACTGGCTTGATATCCAGCTGCGTTGGGGTGATTACGATTCGCACGATGTGGAGCGATATGCGAGGGCCAAGTTCCTCGACTACACCACGGACAACATGTCCATCTATCCCTCTCCCACGGGCGTCTTGATAGCCATCGATCTGGCCTACAATCTGCATTCAGCTTACGGCAATTGGTTCCCTGGTTGCAAGACTCTCATCCAACAGGCCATGGCGAAAATCATGAAGGCGAATCCAGCTTTGTATGTGCTTCGTGAACGCATCCGCAAGGCACTGCAACTTTACTCGTCGGAGCCAACGGAGCCATACCTCAGCTCGCAAAACTACGGAGAGCTGTTCTCCAACCAGATCATTTGGTTCGTAGACGACACCAACGTGTATCGCGTCACAATCCACAAGACATTCGAGGGAAATCTGACAACGAAGCCCATTAATGGAGCAATCTTCATCTTTAATCCGCGTACGGGTCAGCTTTTCTTAAAGATCATTCACACCTCTGTGTGGGCAGGTCAGAAACGTCTGGGACAGCTGGCCAAGTGGAAGACTGCTGAGGAGGTGGCTGCGCTGATTCGATCGTTGCCAGTGGAGGAGCAGCCCAAACAGATTATTGTGACGCGAAAGGGCATGTTGGATCCGCTGGAGGTGCACTTGCTCGACTTCCCCAACATTGTGATTAAGGGATCCGAGCTGCAGCTGCCATTCCAGGCTTGCCTCAAAGTGGAGAAGTTTGGAGATTTGATCCTCAAGGCCACAGAGCCGCAGATGGTGCTGTTCAACCTCTATGACGATTGGTTAAAGACCATTTCTTCATACACGGCCTTCAGTCGTCTCATCCTCATTCTGCGTGCTCTCCACGTGAATACAGAAAGGACGAAGATTATCCTGAAGCCGGACAAGACCACCATTACGGAGGCGCATCATATTTGGCCCACACTGACGGACGAGGAATGGATAAAGGTGGAGGTGCAGCTCAAGGACCTTATTCTCGCCGATTACGGCAAGAAGAACAACGTGAATGTGGCCTCGTTGACGCAGTCTGAAATCCGTGACATTATCCTCGGCATGGAGATCAGCGCTCCGTCTGCGCAACGCCAGCAGATCGCAGAGATCGAGAAGCAGACCAAGGAGCAGAACCAACTGACCGCCACGACTACGCGTACCACAAACAAGCACGGTGACGAGATCATCACCTCTACCACGTCCAATTATGAGACGCAGACGTTTAGCTCAAAGACCGAATGGCGAGTGAGAGCGATCTCAGCCACCAATCTGCACCTGCGAACGAACCACATCTACGTGAGCTCGGACGACATTAAGGAGACCGGCTACACTTACATCCTGCCCAAGAACATACTGAAAAAGTTTGTCACCATATCGGATCTGCGTGCCCAGATTGCGGGCTACCTGTACGGAGTAAGTCCACCAGACAACCCGCAGGTGAAGGAGATCCGCTGCATCGTGATGCCGCCACAGTGGGGCACCCACCAGACGATCAACCTGCCCAATGCCCTGCCCACGCATCAGTATCTCAAGGACATGGAGCCGCTAGGCTGGATCCACACGCAGCCCAACGAGTTGCCGCAATTGTCGCCGCAGGACATCACGACGCACGCGAAGATCATGCAGGAGAATTCCAACTGGGATGGCGAGAAGACGATAGTGATCACTTGCTCCTTCACGCCCGGATCCTGCTCGCTAACGGCCTACAAGTTGACGCCCTCGGGCTTCGAGTGGGGCTCCAAGAACACGGACAAGGGCAACAATCCCAAGGGCTACCTGCCGTCGCACTACGAACGTGTCCAGATGCTGCTCTCAAACAAGTTCCTTGGCTTCTTCATGGTGCCTGCGCAGAGCAGTTGGAACTACAATTTCATGGGCGTGCGCCACGATCCCAACATGAAGTACGAACTGCAGCTGGCGAACCCCAAGGAGTTCTACCACGAGCTCCACCGCACCTCGCATTTCCTGCTCTTCTCCAATCTCGAGGACGGCGGCGATGGGGCTGGCGCCGATCGGGAGGATGTGTACGCGTAGGAGGCGCGTGTCGGGAGTTTTAGGGTTTTCGTTTAGTGCATACAAACAATTTTATAAGCTTGTTTTCAAAATGCTAGCGCCTAGGTACATTTTGTAATAAAAACCATTCTTTTTCCAACAAGTCACAAGTCGTTGCCATGGAATTCATTCCTCCGCCGCCGCCGCTAAGGCATAGTATTCATAACATTCGTTAACGGTAAGTGTTCTGTATGTATGACTAAAGTTAATGCTAAATTTCTGTTTGGTTCGGTTTTGGTTTCTGTTCCGGTTTCTAGGTACGTTCGATTGACTGCTGACCCGCATTCAGGAGCACTTCCACAGCACGATGGCCAGGTTGCCGGCGAAGAAGAGGTAGAGAATGTTTTCCGTCTCGTAGGAGACCTCGAATCCAAATCCCTCGCCCACAACCACATGCCAATAGATGCCGAACTTCTTGTCCATGTTTTCCTTAATGATTTTGGCAGCGTGCTGGTAATGGATTTTAAATTATAAGTTAGGTTTACTATGTAGTTCTGGGAAGAACTTCAGGGATAAAAGGTTAAACAATAAATTAAGTCACTAATTTTGAGACTCTAGACATCTAATAATCTATAGTTTTTTTGTTAAATCGTACATAAATATTTGAGAAACTTTTAAGTTAGAATATTAACCATTTATTTAATGAACTATCTAATAATTTAAAAATAATCAGAATTTTGTATTCTCATAAAGCAACCTAGATTAACCTTTTATGTGGGTTCTCTTTTGAGGTATTCGACTTACCTCATAGTTAGATGAGTATTTCTCGCAGGCTGTGATGGACAGTTCAATGGCCTCTATCCGCATCTCCTCGTTCATGTCCGAGTGCTTAAATAGGGAGTCACAAGTCAGGATTTAATCCAGGATATTCTATACTTAACCAACCTTCACCAAAGGGTAAACATGCACGATTTTCTTTTCGCCCTCCTTGCCGGCTTCTTCGTCCGCCATGTCTGCGATTCACCAACGACTGAAGGATGGAACCGAAATAATAACTATCACGGAGCCAGGCCAGGCTAATGTAATAAAAATCGAGTTAAATTCCTATTTACATGTGACACACAAGTCAAGGTAAAGGCGGCACTGTAGCTATAGATGTGTATATATAGTATATGAATGGCAGGTGAATGCTTATGAATTCTCCGTTTTTGCGCTATTGTCACGGCAGGATGGCTGCTATGGCAATTTGTTTTTGGGCACGGTTTCGGTTTCGATTGGCCTGCCAGCCTGTCAGGAGCGAGGTTGACTTGCAACTAAACGATGGCAATGGATACGCCGGCTCCGTGCTGACGCCAACTCCATTAACTGGCAACCACAGGCGGAGTTTCTGCGCCGGGGGAAAGTTCCTGTGAGCCGGGGTTTTCATAGCTACACTCGGTGTGCGCTGCGTTTGCGCCAAGTCTGCATGTTAAGGGTCCTTCGTCCCCTGCTGCTGCTTCCTGCATCCCCGGTTTTTGTTGCAAACAAAAGCAATTTCCGTGCGGGTGCCACTGCGAGACAGACGACGCGGCGTCATAGTCATCTTATTGGCGGCAACCCCAATTTTCGCCATGATTTTTGCACTGAAAGTGGTCAGCTGGGGGAGGAATAGCCATTGATGCTTGGAAAAACCCATTGAAACCCACCCCGCACCCATGATGATGCACTCAAAATGTCAACAGATTGTCAGTTAACAAAACATGGGGAATGCTTTTGTTTATTTAACAATCCAACATGGAATTAATGACTCGAAGGAATTATGTAGTTAAAGATAAGTATTACAAAATGAAATGTAAAGTTTTTGAGTATGAATAATATGATCTTATAAGGTAAAAACTAGATGCCAGATCAGGATCCTGAAATATGAATTTATAGTTTTAGTATTAAGAATTAAGAAATTCTATCACTCGTATTTATATAAGTTGAACTTTATAAGCTAAACTTATCTTTTAGGAATTATAAATTATATAAAGGTCTTTGGTTTATCATGACAGTGATTCCATAATTGTTAAAGAAATGGCTTATGTAATGGAAATGTAAAAACAATATTTTAGATCAAAAATTTGAGCGTGACAGTTTGTCAGATTACGACGTAACCAAATGAACATCGTCAAAACTTAAGTATAAACTTAAGTTGTAGTTGAATTAAGAGTTTAAAGTATTAAGTTCCGTTTTCGGGGTTGGAATCCCAGTACTCCTCTTCTTGATCTTGCTCTTGATCAATTAATACAGCCTCCTGGGAAAGGTGTTCAGACAGGTCGTTGGGATCGGACCACTGCGATTCCTCATCGGAATCTTCTATTATAACGTATTCATCCTCAACTTTAATATTGTTTTCATGTAGTAATTCCCCCAAGATTTCTTTTGTAGCTTTTACGTAATGTAGGCGTTCCAATAGGTCTGCAATTGGCATTTTGTAGGTGTCCTGGTAATGATCTATTTCATTCTCTGAAGAATTGGCGATTCTTTTAAAACGATTCAATTCAATTTGCACTTCGTTCCAGATCTTTTCCTTTTCTGTACGCGTATCCACATTGAAGGGATAGTCGACAGAATGAACAAGCTTGTAGGGAGTGGATTCCTCATCAAGCTTGGGATTGGTGACCAACGGATTCTCCAATTGCGATTCCAAGAAATCCTTCCGAACGAATATAGCTATCTGGGACACATGCCCCACCGATTCGAGGTCCTTGGGCGGATTCCCCACTCCCAACAAGGAGAACATGTAATTCGGGTACTTCTCAACAATGCTCAAACACCAGCTTTTGAACTCCTCCCGAGTCCATTCAAACTTGTGATCGTCGTGGCGGAATCCATTCGGCAGCAAAGGATTGAATCTCGTAAAGATTACATTATAATCTGAGTTTGGGGTGCTGAAAACCACCAATTTTGGCTGCATAAAACCAAAAACATTGGATGGAATTTTGGACAAAACATCGTCATATACATGCTCAATTCTGAAAGAAAAATTATAGACTAGTAAAATAAAGAAATATTTTTTTTATAAATAAAATGTTCTACTCAAATATATATAAATTTAAATTGTAATGGGGACATTATTGATACAGTTTAGTTAATTGAGTTATTGATGAATAATTAATTTTATGATTGTAAACAATATTTATAAAAACTAATATACTAAGAAGACTTACAGTTCCAAGGCAACTACGGCGTCTGTATTTCGCAATTCTTCGGAAGAATCTGCAACGCTTCCCTGAAGAATTCGAACGTTCAGAGGACTCAAACGATGCCTTATATAATCAGATACCAAAGGATTGACGCTAATTGAGTTTTTCCTCAGCAAGGGCTCGTCAATATCAACCTGCAAATTAAACGAGTTTTGAAAAATAACCGTCACTAATTGAAACAAAATGAGAATGAAACATAGGACATAATGAATTAATCGAAGTGCAAAAACAAGATCAAATTATTGACTACATTTAGACGGAATGAATGTCAATTTAAAGGCATCTTAGCAATTAACAATTTAAAATTTTAAATCTACTTGTTTATAATTTATTAAATAATGTATTTCTAAGTTTATAAGTAGCGGTCACATAAGAAAAACCTTTTTTAACCCCGTATCCGGTCACACTGGAAAAACTGTGCGTGTGTGTGTGCAGCAGTGCACAGGAAGAATGTGTAATTGTTACGAAAAGTCAAATGGAAACGGAATTACAATAGCAATTATCGTGTGAAAGTGCATTTGTGCACCGTTGCACCTAGTGAAAAGTGTAAGCATTACAATATAAGATCCCAAACAATACAAATCAGCGGAAAACCCCCAAACATTTGAAACGGGGCAAAGAAAACGTAGAAAAACAAGAAGAAGAGAACGAGTAATACGTGAGAAAAATACATACTGCAAGATCAATTTGACTTTGGTCTGCGATAGCAACTTATTAGCACGAGAAAAGTGCTTAACCCGAGGGCAAAACCCCGTGCAACTGAATAAACATGCCAACATTTAGTTCTTTGTTTAATAATGCCGGCCAGAAAATCGATTTTTTTCGGAACCCACAGTATGTTTGTATGTCGGTGTGATTGTGTTCCCAGACATGGTGGTGCGTTCGCGTTTGTTTGTGTTTGTATTCGTGCCCCCGGACGCGCAGCGAATTAAATCATTTTGCAACACTGCCAATTAAAATAAATAAAATAACCAAATGAAATACATTGTGCGAAAAAACACAACACAAAATAATCAAATTTCACAATAAACAATACTGCTAAGCCTCACATCCGTATTAAAAACAATATAAATTTTGATCTGATCTCATACTTCAAAAATAGACAACACCTGCGCTTTACAACACTGCTAGGCACAACAAATGGCAATAAAATGACGAAAATTACTTGAAGGCAAAAAACAAAACAACACAAATCCCAATAGTACAAAAACCTCACAAGACACGCGTTTGAATAAAAACAATACTAATTTCTGCCTGAAGTAATACCACGAAAATAGATAATTAGTGACCTCTCTGTTTCTTCTTCTTTCCTCATCAGTAGATAAAGAAGCGCCGTTGAAAGCGGAATCGCACAAAAACAAACCAACAATTCGAATCACGCCGCCTAAACGTGAGCCTGAGTCACAGAATCCCAGGGGAGTTACCTCCGAAAACGCACCCAGATTCTCGTCTGCTGCCGATATGGGCAAGCGCCTCCAATTGGAGCGCCCAACCACGGACCGCAGTGCCCGCAAGCGAAAGCGTACGGCGGCCAAGGTCGCCGAGAAGTGCCAGCGCTTGACCGGCGGCTCCAGCAGCGTCAATGGCTTCGAGTTTCACGAGAACGACGACGAGGAGTCCTGCTCCTCGGCAGGATCCGCTGGCGGCACGGAGGTGGATCCCCCCACACTATTGCACACCCCGCAGGCTCGTAGTTTGCTCTTGACGGGAGCCAGCATCGCCAGCGATCACAACAACTCCAGTATAATGGAGTCACCGCGCCCGGTTTACACACTCCGACCCTCGGTGGTCAATGGGACCATTCTGAGGGACATGCTTTCCAAGGCCTGGCGCTTAGGGCGACCCATAGGTGAGTGTCAATGGAAACCCATCTGAATTTCGTGAAAACTAAAACCCTGTTTCTTCCCGCAGGCAAAGGCAATTTTGGCGAGATCTTCCTTGCGTCGGACGACACTGTTTGCCCGGCCAGCTCGGAAACAGCCAAATACGTGGTCAAGATCGAACCACACTCAAATGGGCCTCTTTTCGTAGAGATTCACTGCCTGATCAACACATCTCAGAGCAAGGGTAGGCATATGCTCAACTCCCCTTCATAATACCAGCTCTCAAACACCCATATTACAGATCAATTAAATGTCGGCGAAGATGCTGCCATCCTGCCAGTCCAACAGATGCATGCTCTCAGCAAGGGACCGCCCTCTGGGATACCCAGCTTTATTGCCTCAGGCACGCACTACTTTGGAGATGCCCGTTATCGCTTTCTTGTGCTACCGCGCTTTGATCGTGATCTGCACTCGCTGATCAAAAACTCAAAGGTGCATCAGAAGTCACTCCTAGTGCTAGCTGTGCACATAATTAATGTACTGGAGAATCTGCACGATAAGGGATATTGTCATAACGATATTAAGGCCCAAAACCTGATGGTGTCCAAGTGCAAGTACCTCAGGAAGCAGGCGGTCCCGAAGGGCAATGGCTACGACGAGCACTATGAGGAGAAGCAACAGACCACGGACAGCGGCAACAGTTCGGAGCAGGAGACAAATGATGATGAGTACTTCCTGAAGAACGAAAAGTTCGCCCTGAAGCGGATTGCACATATTAAGCAGGACGAAGACGAAGATGACGAGGACTTTGATGATGGCGCGACATCGAACAGCAACAACAGCAACAGCCTGGATATCTACCACACGCCAGTGAACAAGAAGCGAACTGCACGTAATCCAGTCCAGTTCAGCGGCTCCAATCCGGTGCGCTCATGTCGTCGCGAGAAGCGCAACTCCATGTACGAGGAGATGGTCAAGTCACACTATCTGCGCCCCACAAAGCGCATAAGTTACCGCGAGGAGTTCAACGAGGAGGGCTATCCCAAGGCGACCGCGGAAAACAGTGATGAATCGCCGGAATCCTCTGATAACGAGTCGGATGAGTTCATTCCGCCCTCGTCCTGCCGCTCGGTCAACAGAAGAGGCAGAAGTGCTCAGGCACCCAGTCCCAAAAAGTGCTCTGTTTCAACCCGGGCCACCCGGCACCAGGAGAAGCAGAAGAAGGAACCTAATGGTGACCAAAAACTGCGCAGCAGGGTCATCAAGCACGGTGAAAGCAACCCAACTGAGTACAAGTTTCTGCCCGTCGAGGAGGAGCATGTTTTCCTCATCGATTTTGGCCTGGCGTCCAAGTACCAGGATCGCGGAATCCACCGCCCCTTCATCATGGATCAGCGTAGGGCGCATGACGGCACGCTAGAGTTCACGTCACGCGACGCTCATCTGGGCGCCCATTCGCGGCGCAGTGATCTAGAGTGCCTGGGCTACAACCTGCTGTATTGGTCCGAGGGATATCTACCTTGGAAGGATGTGGCCCAACAGCAGCAGCAGGAGAAAGTGCACCGCACCAAGGAGCTGTTCATGACGGACGTGCCTGAGATGCTGCGACAGTTCTACGGCAAGCAAGTTCCTAAGTATCTTGGCGAGTTCCTGCTGCAGATCAGTCAGCTGGCTTACCAGGAGAGACCCAACTACGAGCGCTACCGCAAAATCTTCAAGCGCGAGTACCAGCGTCTGGGCCACGATCCCAATCAGATGCGTTTGAGCAGCGAAGAGATCCTGCGCACTTGTGTCTCCGCTAAGGATGTGGTGGATGGCAGCAAGTGCGACATCTTCGAGCTAAACAACAAGATAGCCACCAATGTGATGCGCAACTCAGCGCTGAGCACTCCGTTCCAGGAGCATTCGCTCACGAACCGCGTATCTCCCAAAAATCTGCGTTCTAAATCTAACAAAAAAGCGACGAAAAAGAAGTTCTCGTGGGCGGAGGTGCTCTCACAGGATCCCGATCAAATAGCCCGCGAACGGGCGGTTAAGGAGTTTGAGCGGGAGGAGTCCATCTGCCCGCTGGAATCCCGTCTTCCAAAGCGCTACGAGGGCAAGCCCACCTACGCGATACTGGCCATGGAGCAAAATCGTCGCGAAAAGGGCTTGGTTGTCCAGGATCATAATGACGAAGAGGAGGAGGAAGATGATGAAGACGAGAACCAGGAGGTCCAGGGTGGTGAGCCGGAGGACGAAGAGGAGGAAGATGAGGACGCAGATAGCGTTGATGGAGAAGTAAGTTATATCATTTAAAACCAGCTGAATGAATTTCTGTAATACAGCTTCTAAAAGAGCCCTTATTAATATATTTAAATCTTTAACGCAGGATGAATCGGATGGCGCTGCAGAGGAGAGCGACTGCTCCGATCATTCCGAGAAAGCTGTGCGTGGCCGTCCCAGGGGCTCCACACGCAAGCGAACCACCAGCAAACAGAGCCAGGCTCAGCAGAATCAGCATCCGCCGGTCAAGGCCCATCGCGGTGTGGGACGTCCGAGCAAGAACTCGGCCGTCGTGCGGTTCGCCCCGGGAGCCGTGAGCAAGAGCCGCTCCACGCCGCTCTCGGCAGTGGCCAGTAACAAACGTGGCTGCGCCACACGCAAGGAGAACAGCTCCACTCTGGCCTCGGCCACCGGCGAGGGGGAGCGGAAACTGAAGACGAGCCGCACGCGCAGAGCTCTTTATAAGACTGAACCCAAAAACGGCGAGCACGATGCGGAGAACAACTCGAGCCTGCTGGAAGTGCAGAATCTGTACGGAGAATACGATGACGAGAACAACTATGGCAAGGGGCGCGGTGTCCACTCGTCCAGGCACTGTCGCAAATGATTGCCAGATGACACTTAGGAATAGAGACTAGGAGTGATCAATAGGAAGTCGGATGGCAACGGATGAAGAGAAGGACAAGGACAGAGAGGCAGAACAGAAGAAACCTAAATTCGTTTTCAAGTATTTTTAGTGGTAATTAAGGTACGAACAGGACAGAACCTACTTATATATACACACTTCGGACCTGAAACGCAGGCGGAGCGTGGACTCGATCTAGTGAGATCGACTTCATAATGTGTAATTTTGGTTTTTTAAACATTAAATCGATAAGTTTTCGTAAGTTTTTTGGTTGGCACGCTCACCTCCATAGGGAAGATGTTGTTGAATTATCCATTATACCATGTAGTCCCCAGTTGTAAGAGATGTTTGTGTGTTTAAACGGTGCGCAGGAGCAGTGCACCATTGCCTTGATAGCAAATCATTGATTTTTAAATTCTTATTTTATTACTTGAAAATTTTATGTTAGTTATGTTAGAATATACATCATCCTATAGACCAGATGTACGCCCCGTTTCACCCATATTTTATGCAGCCCGGTACATACTCTCCTCAAAAGTATTTAATATAACTAGATAAAGTTATTTGATAAACATGATACAAGTCTAAGTTAGGATATATATGCGTGTATAAACTAGCAGCGGAAATAAATAAAATAGAATTGTATTTCCTTAATAACTAATCTGAACTCGTTTATTTTTCATTGATCTTGTGGAATAAACTAAAGCTTTTACCAGTAGAATATTTTCTATTGGATTTCCTTAACTAAACAAAAATCTTTTCTTTAATCTTGTGGAATAAGCTAAAAGTTCCTACCATAAGATTATGCTCTATTGAATTTTTTTAATAATTAAACTGAATTACTGTCCTTTTTTTAATATTGTGGTATAAACTAATTGTTCTTACCAGTAGAATATTTTCTATTGTCTCAATGCGACGCATTAGCTGAAAAAAGCGCATCTCCGCACAGCCAAACTCCACAACTTTCTTGATCTGCTCCGTCCAGCGGGAGTCCTCCAGGAACTGGATAGCGGCACAGTAACGCTGCTCGTACACCGGCGGATCAAAAGTAATCCCGGTTTCAGTCATTGTTGTTAGTGTTTGGAAATCCCCGCAGGGAAACTTGTAGCAAAACATTGCGCGTCGTATAAGAGTGACCTCAAAGCTCTACGTGAAAAATCTTTATGGAATCGAACAGGTAAAAGTATCTGAAATCGTGATTATTATATCGATAGTTATTGTATTTGAATTAGGGCGGTAAATTTATGATACAGAGATCTTTAGAGGCTTAGAATCTATTGAAAGTAAGTCTTCAGGTTTCGGTCTCAAAATATGCTAGCCATTAAAGACCTTAAACACTATTATGAAAACTTTTTAAAATTATTTGAATTGAAAAGTTTTTTTTTCTAATACAGCTGTTTTAATCAGTTTTAAATTTAATCAAATAGCTAGACAACCATTGCTCTAAAAATAAGCTTATGTTTAACTCTCTATAAGCAAATTAGGTCTAAAAAGTATGTGTTTATTTTAATAATTGAAATGTGTTTATTTAATTTTTGGTTTGAAAAGCCACTAAATTTAAATTGACAGATCTTAAAAACTAAATATCAATATTCAAAGGGGCATATTATATTTCATATTGTACTCCTTTGCTACTGCAAGAATACATTTTTAAAATGCCCAACTTTATGGAAATCAGTCTGGCTTTTGTGGTCAGGGGAATCACGCAACTTCCGGCATCCTTTCCGGACGACCTTCGCTGCAGGTGTTTGCCTCACATTTGCATCGAAACTGGTGGGTTGTTAAACCCCAACAACCACCAGCCACTCGACCGTCGAATAATCAGACAGGTCTGCAGGTCGTGGGAGTTTTCCGTATTGGTGTAATGTTTAATGGACGGATAATGCCAACGTCAGCGGCTCCATGTCCCACATTAAAAACGTTTTTAGTTTTCAACCTGCTGCCATAATTTCCAGGCTAATTGACCCGCGTTTGAAATGGAAATTTAGAAATCAATAAATTTTAGTGCCCCGCGCTGGTGGAGGACCTTTCCCCACGGTTGCCATAATTATACACGTCGGCTGTTCTGTCGCCGAGGACTCCCTTTTATTATTGTTTGCACTGAAAGACGTGGCCGGGGCTCATAAAGCCATCAAATGCGGCAGAGCACTGAAAACAAAGCTGATATTGCTACTTGTATATCAAAATGTATTAAATTATTATGTTAAACTAAATTGAGTTAACCAAATGAGAAAAAAACTTGAAGCCTTTCATATAAATACAAAAAAAAAGTCTGAGAAAATATGATACAACTAATGGTTTGATTAATCATAGTTACTCTACTTTGTTGTCCCTTTTGATGTACTAGAAAACGAACTTTTAATAAAACGTTCTAAAAATTCGAAAGTTCGAAATTTAATAAAAAAAACTATTTTTAAAAGAAGTTCATTAAATTTAGTTGTGATTTAAAAACAAGTTTATCAATGGATCAAGAAAACACTAAAGGAAGATTTAATAAATTAAGTCTTTTAAACATCAAAAATTCCCAAAAAAGCCGTTACCAATTATTTGATTATTTGAAATACGAAGTAAATTGTTAAATTATTTTCCGTGTAAATTGGGCCGGCAGTCCGCACGGAAACCGAAAATCCAATAAGCCATCGGTGTGTGTGTACGGTTTGGGTTCCTAGCCTTGCGTGCTCCACGAAGTCTTCGGTTTACCAGTTCAGTTTGCATTCGCCAACCGTGCTTTCAAGTTGTCCGTCAAAAGATGGCCAAGTTCAGTCCGCACCAGCTGTCGAATCCTCGGGCGAATGTCTTCATCCTGGTCAATCTGGGATGCGAAATGCTCTACGTGATCGATCAGCGGCTGAAGGCCCAGCAGATTGCACAGGATAAGTCAATTCAGGGTGAGCAATCCTGATACCCATAATAGTCAGTTACCAACTGCGAACTCAAATATTATATTTGACTTCTAGTTCAAGTCCTTGCCATTTGCAAAAGTCTCCTTTGATGTTTGCCAAAGGTTAAAGAGGACTAAATTTATCAAGTGCTTTTAAAAAGTTCAAATCGTAGAATATCTTTCTTAAGTTGGAAAGCCAACTCCTAAAAAAATTTTTTAAAATACAAATTTACAAATCAATGATATTGAAGTTGTTTATTTTAAAATTTGGAATATTCCACTTGAGCTAATGGTCCGTAACAATAGATAAATAGATAGATTTTTATAAGCAATAACCCTTCGGCTAAGTTTTTAAATAACTCTGACTAAAGACAGCCATGCAATAAAAGAGTTTTGTTATCTAAACCTGACGATATATTCCCGGAATACATATCTCACAGTTATTCACGATGTGACCGCGGTGCTGCTGGAGCCCAAGTTTATAGACTCCTTGCTGAACGGATCGAAACACAATAATGCCCAGCTCCTGACCGCCGAGCACTGCAAGTTCATGCTGAATGACATCGCCACCTGCTCCTTGATGAGACTCGATGACCAGTCGATGTCCAAGCTGTGGAACCTGATGACCATGGTCTACAAGTGGCAGCTTTTCGTGTCCCGACATCAGCACCACCTGCTGGAGATTACCTTCCGGCACTTGGAGGCGGTCAATAGGTTGTATCCCGATGCCAAGCGACACATGTTGATTGACTTCACGAAGAACACACTGCTGGATTTCTGGAACGCCAGCGGGGAGGAAGCCCAGCTGTCCATTTACCAGACGAACCGCGCCTGGCTGCAGTGCTTCAACACCAAGATATCGCTGCTGATTCGCCTGGGATTCCAGGCCATGGACGGGAGTTTCTTCAAGGAGGTGGACCAGGAATACTTCACGGAGTATGTCCAGTCGGCGGGCGATAATATCTATGTGAAGAGTGCAGAGCAGCGGGAACAGCAGGAACGGGAGCCCAACAGCATGGATCAACTGGCCGCCCAGCTGAACATCAGTCCACCGCAAGGCGAGGATCTGCAGCCGATCAATGCCCGCCAGTTCCAGCAGCAGTTCGAGCAGGCCTTCGGCAATGTGATTTTCGATGATCCGGTGGCCAGCAGCTCCTCCGGCTGCGAGTTTGTCCAGCTGGAGCCCACGACGCCATCTACGGCGATGTCGCGGGGTGGATCCTTGCTGAACCAGAACCTGCTCGACTTGTACAGCAAAATTCCTTAGAGCCAGTGCCTTTCGTTTAGAAAATATTGTATTTCTTGTTCAGTTGGTTTTTGTAAAATAATTATAAAAACGCAGTAAGTTGCATAGTTCTTGTTTGTTTTTTGTTTTGTTTTCATCGAAGACATTGTTGTGATCAAAAAAATGAATCAACGTTAGAATTTTGAGCTTGCGACTTGTTGTGAAATATGTGGGGGTGTGTTTGGTGCAGGGTAAAATAGAACCAAAGGTCGAAATGTACAATTACAAATATAAAAGTTAAGGGCGTGCTCCTCTCATCGCGCTGCTGCCTGCGCTACAGACTTATGGCAACAACATGTATATTAATCAATTACTCTCCTCATTTTGTGTGTCTCGCTTGTAATACGCTGCCTCCAGTCAAAGTCAGCAAAGGAAAAGTTCGTCCGTGTTGGGTGGTGGTTGTGGTGATGGTTGGCCAGCGTCAGGATCCGATTACATCTTCGCCTTGAGCGGCACTGCGTCCACCATGATATGAAGGGCCATCTTGAGGCACTCCTCCGCTGAGCTGATCTGCTCGCACGGATATGCGGCGCCGTATTGCGTAAGGAAGTCGCAGTACTTCCGGTAGTTGCTGACCGCAAAGTCGTAGTTGTAGGCGCCCAGCGATTTCATGTCCGTGTCATCGGTCACGGATGGCACCGTCGCCTTGTGCGGCATCCGCCTGAAGGTGGGGTAGTCCAGCTCGCAGCCCTCGCACTTGCAGTCGAAGCGGTACTGCATGGACAGTGTGTCCAACCGCTGCTGCTTGCTGAAGATGGCGAAGTGGGCGCTGTAAGGAAGGGAAAGCATTTCTTTAAGAATGTGTTGTGCTATTACGAAATAGGCCACCACTCACCCATAGTTGTCGTAGAGCACATTTCCCGCCTTAATCGGCCGCAGGACGAACAGGTACGCCTTGGTGCCCTCGTATATCCTTAAAGTATTCGGCGCACACGAGTGATTTAGCAGCGAGAGGAAGGCGTACGCCCCGGACGAGTGCGTCTGGTCGTCCTTGGTCTCGTTAACCTGCTCCACCAGATCAATGCCGTGCATATTCGATGGGGACGTCTGCAGGTGCCGGAACAGCAGGTCCGTGAAGAAGTTCATGCCTTCCTCGCCGCCCAAATAGTCCTTGAGCGGCGTGTATTCGATAATAAAGTGCTTGAGCACGGCACAGACCACGGAGCGCTGGAAGAGATCGGAGACGGAGCGCAGGTGCTGGTTGGTCACCAGTCCGTGGATGGCCCGGTAGTGCTCCTGCGGCGACAGCTGCCCGTAGTCCAGGTCGAAGGCGCACTTGTGCTGATTCTGCGGCTGCTCGCAGAAGGCCATCAGTTCCTCGATGCTGGGATACAGATCCAAGGCGGCCAGCGTGGTCCGCAGGGCGATGCCGTGGATCTTGTTGAACATGCGGTGCAGAAAGTCAATGATGGGGCACTCGAAGCGGTGATAAGTGGACGTGGCCTGCTGCTTGCACTCCTCGGAGCAGAACATCACGGAGCAGCAGCTGTCGCAGGGTATGAGGGTCAGGTAGTTCTCCCGCTTGCAGGTGGCGCAGCGGATGTACCGCATGGGCGGCAGCAGTGTGGAGCAGAAGGGCTGCTCCACGGCCACCAAATCCCCGACGACCAGATCCCGATTGCTGACCACAAAGCGTCCCTCGTCGGCGGACTCGCGCAGCTCCAAACAGTCGGCAATGTACGGCACCTGGGCGTGCGAATCGAAGCTGAGCTTGAACTCGTAGGGCACCACATCCGTCGGTTGTTGCTCCAGCAGCTGCTGGCAGTCCCGCTCCCGTTTGTCCAGCTTGTGGCTCAGCCTGGCCGGATAGTTGGCCTTCCTGGCCAGCTCGATGTTGGCCAGGCACTCCCGGTAGCGCTTCCATTCGAACAGAACCGCCGACCGGTTGGCATAGCCTATGGACAGGTGCTCCGAGTTGGGCTCGGCATAGCAGATGCTTTTGTTGTACAGCTCCAGGGCCTGAAAAGTATAACACAGTGTTATTTTGGGTCTGGAATGGAGCCGTTTCTATAGGAAACCAACCTGAAAGTATTTCCTGTTCTTCAGCGAGAACTGCTCGTTGCCCAGCATCCGGAACTCCACGCTCCGCTTGTTGCACTTGTCCTCCCGGAGCATTACGTTCAGGAAGATCTTCTCCATGTACTTGAAGTCGATCAGGGCCCGCTCCACGAAGTCCACCTTGCGGTAGTTCTCCTTCAGCTCGTTGAACTTCCCGGAGATGATCCCTATTAGCTTCCAGTCGTTCAGCTTCTTCACCAGATCGTCGCTCACGTCGTACACGTCCATCTTGTGAGCGGGAGGGATAAGTGTGCTGGTCCTGGTCCTGGTCCTGTATGTCCTGGAGACTTCTCCGGATCGGATCGGATCGGATCCTACGGTTCGGTCCGCGTGTCGGCGACGCCGCCTGTTTTTTTCAGCCGGAAAATCGGTTCGTTTGGCCCCCTGCCGCTGCCGCGAATTGTTTAGCTGGCGCACGTGCTGACGGCTAATTTGCGATTTCACAGACAATTTCGATTCGGCAATATTGCGATTATCCGCAGGGCGATTAAAATGTTATTTTTTGCGAATCCGCTGGTAGTGTGGTATAGCCCACCAATAATTAACCCCGCATTGCCGGCGAATGTACTAAAATATACCAACGAATTTGAGCTTGCCTTAGCCAGGACACACCTCAAAGGGTCCATGTGTCCACTAACTGTGGATTATGTATTCGCTTACTAACGCCAAAACCAATCCCAACCCGCACTTTTTGCTTAAACTTTTTCGCCGATCTGGCAAGACTTTGTTAAAAATTAGTGCTGGAAAAGGTAGTTATACCGCGTATTTGAATTTGTCCGAAAACTTTTTATGTTCAAGTCAATTTGAATTATTGGAAATATATATGTATATTTTATAGTTATTAATTTTATGTTCTAAATTAAATTTTATAAAACATTTGATGTCCTATTTTGATATTGCTGTTGCCATGCGGTTAACAAAGTGACTTTTTCAAAATAAAAAAATATAAATATTTTAATTGATATCTTTGTATACCGATAGTCATCGCAGTGCTTTCACGCACTTAATCTATGTTGGCGCCATCTTTGAATTCCCCAAGGGAAGTGCACACACTGGCGGCCATTTCTTTTCTTCTGTCAAAATCTGAATTTTGAAGAATTCGGGCAAATTTGGCAATTTGATCAAATTGTTTATTCAGTTTGCGTGCTCAGACGGCCGCCGCACCAGTTCGGTTCAAGTTGAAGGCAAGGGAATATTATTTTTAGCCAGTAGGCCACAGCTAAGAACACTTCTGGCCTGTCTACAAATTTTCTATTTGGCTGTGTCTGCAAATAAATCAAACACTTTCGTATCATATCAAGAGAAGCAAAAGCAGGAAAGTATGTAAAAATAGGGAAAGGGCGTGGGTTGAGTTATGAATTTATGGCTTGTTCGATTTTATAGAATGCCCATCATTCGGCTGGAGTCTTCCGACAAGGAGATATTCGACACGGACCAGGAGATAGCCAAGTGCTCGGAAACGATTCGCACGGCTCTCGAGGATCTGGGCGATGAGAGCGACAACAGTGTGCTGCCCTTGCCGAATGTCAACTCGCTGATCCTGAAGAAGGTGCTCCACTGGGCCACCTACCACAAGGATGATACCATGGTGACCGAGGAGGACGAGAACAAGGAGAAGCGCACGGATGATATCTCTTCGTGGGACGCCGATTTCCTCAAAGTGGACCAGGGCACCCTGTTCGAGCTGATCCTGGCCGCCAACTACCTCAATATCCAGGGCCTCCTGGACGTCACCTGCAAGACGGTGGCCAACATGATCAAGGGCAAGTTGCCGCAGGAAATCCGCGACACGTTCGCCATCAACAACGACTTTTCGCCGCAGGAGGAGGAGCAGGTGCGCAAGGAGAACGAGTGGTGCGAGGATAAATAGCTGGAGATGCCTCATTAGCCCATTGGAAGGATTGTTAAAGTTCTTATATTATCAAAATAAATCATTGCAAAAGCATTGCTTCTAATTGTTGCGTTTGATTAAAATGTATTTAGTTTTTAAGTTATTTCTGGACTGCACCAAATCAGCAATCATTATCATGAATATGACATTTTGAAATTGTTATTATCTTGATAATATAACATTATACTGTCGTCAGGAATACGAAAGTACATACGTGTACCCTAATGCTGATTATTATGATAATAGAAATTGTTATATTATCTCAACATAATAAAATTGTTTAACATTTTACAATAACTTTAAATGAGCTCAAAGTTCAGATATAAAAAAATATACTCCTTCTGTAAATTTAAAATGTTTAATCCCCTACATTCGTATCAAAATAATAACAAATATCCAACGTTTAAATAACGTTATTTACAGGCAGCTTAAGAATGGAATGTATTTTAAGTACATGTTAAACAAGAGCCCGCGCGATGATGTCCATAATCTTGGCCAGGATGGAACTCACTAGATTGGCGACCAGGCCCAATATTGTGAAGATTAGATCGACGAGGCCCACAAACTCGTAGGTTCGCAGGAATTGGAAGACGAAAAAGGCGGCCACCACGACGATGACGGGTTTCACCAGGGAAATCAGGAACCGGAAGGCGAAAATGAGTGCGTACCAAGAGATGACCAATAGCAACACGTATGCGATCAGTTCGCCCAGGTCAGAGGGCATGGACACGTTCTTGGAGATGAACTCGTGAAAGACCGTGAAGAAGGACCCGTCGTTCTGCCAGTCACCTCCTTTCTGTCTGAAATCCTTGCAGCTTCCCCGCTCCATGGTTTAGTTGAACTTTACTGACGCTCTATGCAAGGCACACTGAATGAGCCGATCGTGCGTGTTTAAGTGTGATTCACAAAATTCCATTTGCGAAATCTTAATCAAAACAAATCTTGAAGTGCCGAAAATCAGCTGTTGAGTGTGACCATATCCCGATCGTGTAGCTGCAGCCCTGCAGGGTGTATACTTTTTAAGGTAGCACAAACTTGTTTTATTATTATTAAAAAAATTTAAGTTTTGATTTAATAACCCATTTTAAACTGTGTAAAGAGCAGTATAATTTTTAAAATTTTATAATAACTTTAAATAAGCTTAAAATTGAGATATAAAACCGACATAGACATTGTAAATTTAAAATTTTTAATCCCCTACCTTCGTATCAAAATAATAACAAATATGCAACATTTAAATAACGTTATTTACAGGCAGCTTAAGAATGGAATGTATTTTATGTATTAAACAAGAGCATGCGCGATGATGTCCATGATCTTGGCCAAGATTAGATCGACGAGGCCCACAAACTCGTAGGTTGGCAGGAATTGGACAACGAAAAAGGCGGCCACCACGACGATGTCGGGTTTCACCAGGGAAATCAGGAACCGGAAGGCGAAAATGAGTGTGTACCAAGAGATGACCAATAGCAAGACGTAAGCGATCAGGAACCGGAGGGCGAAAAGGAGTGCGTACCAAGAGATGACCAATAGCCACACGTATGCGATCAGTTCGCCCAGGTCGGAGGGCATGGACACGTTCTTCGAGACGAATTCGTGAAAGACCGTGAAGAAGGACCCGTCGTTCTGCCAGTCACCTCCTTTCTGTCTGAAATCCTTGCAGCTTCCCCGCTCCATGGTTTAGTTGAACTTTACTGACGCTCTATGCTAGGGATGTCAAAAATATATCAAAATATCAATATATCGATATTTTTTGGAAAAAAAATATATATTTATATCGTGATATTTTTTTAGCCAAATATCAAAATATCGATAGTTTATTTTTCGATATTATTTGATACTTGCATATCTTTCTCTCATGTACATAAGCATGCCTCACACCGACTGGGACAGCGATCTGGTGGAATTCTGGTACTCCCAGAAAGACAATTTACCAAATCTTTCCAGTGTTGCACTAAGCTACCTAATTACCCCGGGTAGTGGTGTCGTCAGAGCGGTTAGCGTCGGCTATTAAGTGCGTTGTCTGCGACAAACGCAGCCGCATGACCGACCGACACATAACGGAAAGAGTATTTTTAAAATCCATATGCAAAGACTTATGAAACTAATAAAATAACAAATGTAACAAAACGTATTTCATTTTTTATATTTTTCTAGTGCTTTTACTTTAATTTTATGGCAAAAGTCTTGTTTCCTTGTTGTTAGCTTATTTAAGCGGCTAAAATTTTGAAATTCAACTGAAAAAAAAATATCAAAAATATCTAATATATTGATATTTTTCTTAAGGAAAATATATCAGCGATACGATATTTTAAAAATATTTGACATCCCTACTCTATGCAAGGCACACTGAATTGAGCCGATCGTACGTGTTTAAGTGTGATTCACAAAATTCCATTTGCGAAATCTTAATCAAAACAAATCTTAAAGTGCCGAAAATCAGCTGTTGAGTGTGACCATATCCCGATCGTGTAGTTGCAGCCCTGCAGGGTGTATACTTTTTAAGGTAGCACAAACTTGTTTTATTGTTATTAAAAAAAATTTAAGTTTTGATTTAATAACCCATTTTAAACTGTGTAAAGAGCAGTATAATTTTTAAAATTTTACAATAACTTTAAATAAGCTGAAAATTGAGATATAAAACCGACATAGACATTGTAAATTTAAAATGTTTAATCCCCTACCTTCGTATCTAAATAATAACAAATAAATAACGTTACTTACAGGCAGCTTAAGAATGGAATGTATTTTATGTATTAACAAGAGCACGCGCGATGATGTCATCGCTATAAAAAAACAACGAGTTTATATTTTTCAAAATTTATTTTTAGTGGATAGCCTCAACGTTGCGGCTTATGTATGAAACACCACTTCGTTCATATGGCTGCCTCGTGCGCAACCATGTACTTTTTAAGGTAGCACAAACTTGTTTTATTGTTATTAAAAAAAAAAAATTTAAGTTTTGTTTTGAATTATGCATTTAAAACTATGTGAATAGCAGTATAAAATGAAAAACTGGACCTCGGTTTATATATATTTTATATATATATCCATGCATGGATATTAAAAAAAAGTAGTGGCGTAAAGAGCTTTTTAACATTTAAAAAAATATATATTTGTGTATTTTGCACTATTATTTTATTGCAATTTTAATAAAAGCATGGAAAGACGTAAAAATGAATTTAATCGATTTTAATGTTTAAAACGTATTAAGTTACTGGACATTGTCAATATATAAATAATTGGGTTCCAGCGCTTTTTCATTTTTTACAACGACAAACAAGCTATTAAATGAATTTCTGCACAATTATAAAATGCATTATATATATATTGAAAAACACGTTTTAATTATTTATGTGGCGTTCTCATAATTGGTGGTTTAAATTTCAAATTAGCTTTTATTATCGGTTTATTAAGACAAACGGTTATCGCGCATTGATGGCTCCTAATTACTTCTCTCAAGTTGCCAACAAAACAATTACTTTCTTTCAAAGTGAGTTGGGTGAACGTGGCCATAGATCTAAATGCGACCTTTCAACTTCGACGCTGTGCATTGAACTGGCTGCAAATTCGCTAAATCCCAGCGATTCCCCCGGGAAAACCTGGCAGGCAAAAAGGTAAGAGGCTGCCTGTAACTGATGCTATACAAAGAAAAAAAAAAACAGAAAACAGAAAAAAACAGCAGGCGAACAATAAGCAATTTCCTTTTCCTTTAAGCTCTCTTGGTTCAACGTACTGCACCCACAGCCCGCAAAGAAATCGCATTTTAATAGCCGTCGAATCGCCCACCAACACGCAAATTGGAATAAATGGCGCCAGAACAGGATTTTCTTTTCGCAAGTCGTATGATCGGTGGGTGTGAAAATCATAAGGAGCAGACTTAATTTACTTGGGCCCTAGGCAGTTGCACCGAAACTGTAGTTTCATTGTTCATCCTGTCAACTTGCCATTAGCTATGCTCTTTTCCAACTAGCTTGTTCTGGGCAAACTACATGGGACAATGGACAATGGGCAGCCAGTGCAAACAGATGTCCATCCAACTTGGCTTCAGTTGCACTCTGGACTAGAAACGAAACTTCAGGGAACTGAACTCGACTTGATGCAACTGACAGGATGACTTTGACACAAGGCCCAGGAGGACAGATGGTCGGCTCCATAAATAAAACACATCCACTGACGGTGATGCCAACGAACTATATAATTCATTAAACAAGACGCATAGTTCAAGCTGAAATGGAGGAAGGGAAAAACTTTACAACGAAGCCAATAATTTCTCTTTAATAAATCTACTTCAATAAAGAAGGTATTAACTTTTCAACATCGATAGAAATATCGGCTTCTTGGGCTATGATTTAAACTTAACAACTCCAATAACTTTGTCAAACAATAAATATCACATACATAGTATATTTGGTGAATAAGAAACTAAATAGACAAATATTTACTATTGAACGAATAATTTGTAAAATTTTACGTGTATTGTTACCCCATAAAACAAACATAGTCTTACTTATTTTATTTTGCAGACACAGATTTAGTTTAGTAAAAGGAAACCAATTAGAGAAGTGCCTAAAAGTATGCTTTGAAAAGCATGTACTTATAAATTTCGTCCTTTGACCTTTCGATTCCAAATGTATTGTCAATGATAGAAACGTATAACCAAACCTTTAGGTTCTTTAGCAAACATCCAAATTGCCATCTCTGCCAGCTGACCCAATGTTAGTTGGTCTGATTCTGTGTGTGTTTGAGGGTGTTGTAAGTGCAACAACTGTGTCACGCCTTGTTTCTGTAAACGACAAAAGCGGAGAATAGTGCAGAATGTATGTGCGAATAAGCGAGTGGACGTGGCGCAGGACGAAGGAAGAAGGAGGAAGGACAACGACAAGCTGCTAAAGCCAGCTTGTTACTATTTCTGGCCTTTGTTGCTGGCTTCATAAAAGTGTTGTGCTGAGCTGTGTTGTGTTGTGTTGTGTGTTGTCCACGTGTGTTTGAGTGTGCACGAGCGTTTGTATGTTTGCCGGGCTTTTCCTGTTGCTCGTTCGACTTCTGCCTGAGCGTTTCCGCTTCCTTTCATTTGCCATTCCGCCCATTCCGCCCATTCCGCCCACTCCGCCCTTGCCGCCTTCTTGCCCCGCCCACTTTCTATCTGGCGTTTCATTTTTGCTTGTTTTGGATTTGCTTTGCTCTGCGGCTATTTGCTTGACTAATTCCTAGAGACCCTTAAATATTTAATACACTCGCACCAGGCTAAAAAAGCATTTGAAGCACTTGAAAGCACAGGGAATTTTTAAACCAAATTTGTCGGTGGCTGTAGAGATTATTACTCCCACGTGCAAGTGGGAATTCCAGCTTTACCTGCCAACTCCATGGAAAACCTGTCGTTGACACCTGTCGCTCGCTTCACTTGCACAATGCACTGCACTACACAAAACCAAAATAATTATGATCATTATACTACAATGTTCCAAATAAAAAATACATCATTTCAATATTAATATATAATATAGATATATATGATATATTTTACACGAGTTGAAATAGGTTTATAGCCCCAAAACAACTATCCGATGTATTGTTTTCTTACCAGAATTAAATCATCGAATAAATGTTTGGTTTTATAAATTTAAGTAATATTAGTTTATACTTTATTAACATTTTTATTATATTGTTTCATAAACATATGATTATTTTTGCTTGTGCTCTTGCACTTTTCGACGTCTCCCACTCCATTTCAAGGGGCACGTGTCAGCTGGAAAGTGCATCGCATCCGGCAACCGCAACTTTGCAACTCAGAGTTGACCTTTTCGAGGTGGAGACTCTTGAGCTGCGAGTTTCTGATGCTGTCGCTCACCGGGGGCAAAGTCATTTGACATAGTCAACTTGTTTTAAATTAATGAGCACCACCGAAAAAACGCGCATAAAATTGCTTTGCGTCCTGGGCGAGAATGGTGGAGTGGTGGTGTGGCACCATCAGGTGGCAGCAACAGGTGGAAAGGGTTCCTCCCCCAGGAAGCGTTCTGGGCCGTAAAAAGCCACTCGGAAACATTCGAGGGCCTAAGTAAAGTTTCCGCCTGGCGGCCTGCAGGGGAATCCCCCCTCTCGCCACACAAAAAAAAACGACTGGCGGGCATAGGAAAATTACAAGAAGCAGAAAAACAAACAAAGGGTCCTGGGCCTAAAGGATACGAGTATCCTTTTGGGCTCCGACGCGCCTCGCCTTGTATATGCCTAATGGATTCCCCAAATCATTTGACCAAGGCACCAAAAGGCCCTTATCCGCTTTTAAATGTCAGCGCGTTATGAAATTATGGGCTAAATGAATTTATTCACAAATAAATGAAATTGCGCAGTCAACGATAATCATTTTTGTACATTATTTTTACACTTTTTCATCGTGTACGTTTTTTTATTTTTATTAATATTTTCATTCAATTTTGAACGGCAGCTCTTTATTCCGGCTGAAATATCAAAGGTGAGTTAAAGGTGGCGCTGTGGAAAACGCAGAGGAGTAGTTTCAGCGGGAAATGGGATACAGGTGAGGGAGTTTCAGGTGGGCTGCCGTGTCAATTCAATCAAGCGACTTGCTTTTCTCCACTTTCCTCCAACTTAATCTCAATGTTGTTAGCCTCGTTGTTGTTTGGTTACACAAAATGAGAATTTATGCCCGGCACACAATATCGGGCGCATATAAGCTGACTATATAATAAAATTTCAATTTGCCCGACAAACGATGTCGTCGACACTCGTTTTGCCGCATAAAGGCAAAGAAAAGGCACAAAGCAATCGCAGTTCCCCCGGCCAAAGTGTACGCAAATATCGTACGAATGTATACATATACTCGTTTATAAAAATATTCCATCATGCGTTTTATTTGCGCTTATTGCGATGTGAAAGTTGCAGAACCTTTGGACAACCTCCCACTGGATAAGGTTCCATCTCATAATCAGTTTTTGGAAAGCCAAAAAGTTAATTCAGATACCATAGTTTTACTTTATATATATTCAGCAATGTGGGAATTTCCATTTTCCCGGCGAGGTAAATCATATAAGTCATGCAAATTCACCTGCAATCACCTTGATATCACCGGAAATGTTGATTTTTAATTTCTGCTTAAATTTCACGGTAAATCCTGTGCATGGTTTCTGGTTTGTTAATTGCTGCCAGCAGGGAGTAAACCTTTCAAAGGTCGCTCCACTCGGTGTACACCTACCATTGACATTTATAAAGGGAGTGGGAAAACTGGCGGCTATTTAAAATGAAAATTCCATTGGTTAAAACTCCTCAGTCAATGTTAGTTCAGAATGGAGATTTATCGTTTATCAAATACTGTGGAGTTTACAAGAAATTTACAAATTGGTTATGATAAACGTGGGTAAGAAATACTTAATAAAAAAAATAATACACAACATTTCAATAAATAAATAAAAAAATACCTTAATAAAAATTATATTAAATATTAACCAAGAATTTCCTCAATTATTAAGTTTAAATGTCAAATAACAAACTTGTTCAGGCTTCAAAGCTCCTTGGCGAAAAAACTACTTTCTAGGATACTTTTATTGCTAAGTTATCTTTTCTAGGAAAAAAGAAAATATAAAAATTCCAGGAATGTGTAACAAGTCAGTTCAAAGAATACCTAAGCATAAAATATGGATTGATTTATTGCGATAATACAAGCTTAATTGAATAAAAACACCTTTTCCCTCTTATTTTTTTCTCTACTATTTTCTGTCTTAAACATTTCACTGACTTTAGCATCATAATCGCTTTAACGAGTGAAAAACAGATATCCTCGTTCGATGAGAAGATTTCTTATGTATCCTGGGCTCACGACTCGAGTGGAGTAAGCCCAATGCCTCGAAATGGCTTTCACATGTTTAAAATGGGGTTGGGGATGGCGGCATAAAACAGGCTCAGAGCACATCTATTGATATGACATTTGCCGGTTGGTGGCTCCGAATCCCCAATGACGTCACGGCGGAGCAGGGGGAAAGGGAGTAAGTGCGTCGGCGGATGGGCGGCGCAGGTCACGTAAAACATGCTCGTTAAAAATTGACGATGTGCATCAGCGCGTGGCGAGATGCGGACTCTTAGACAAGGTGCGAGTAAAAGTGTTGGGACCCGGGAGTATTTGGTGTGGCTCCACGTGCCTCAAGCACTTAACCCATTGACCGAGGTGGTCCACCTTTTGTGTGCCTGGGCATTTATCGGAAAAAAAAGGGAATTTCTGCTGGCGGCATTTATGACTTTTTAAAGCCATCGCCGCATCTCGAAACGCATAAAAACATTCAGCCATAATGTGGCGTGGCCCAAGCGAAGCGAGAACCCCCAAAGGACATCCAACTTACTGGGGCGTATGCGTATTCTCATATAAATATCTAAATGTTTTGCATACTGCACACCGCCCCCTTGACATGCCGCTTTCGCAGCCTTTGCCATCGTTGAGATATAAATACGTAATGCATGTCAGTTTGGTTTTGCGCTTTGATTTAACAGCGTTGATTTATGGCACTGAGAAGTATGCCATGGCAGGATGGAAGGATGGAAGGATGGCAGGATGGCAGGATGGCAGGAGGCCAGGAGTATAAAAAGTGCGCGTTAAATTCAAATATAACCCACGGCCGCAGTGAAAGCGGATTTAATTAGTGGAAAGCAGACGGAAAGTGTACGCTTCGCTGACAATATGAGATGAGATGGGTTGAGATTGTGGGGTATGACGTTGGCGGTGATAATGATGATGCTTCTGATGCCTGGCATAACCATTAATCCGCCAGCGAAATGCGTCTGAAGTTAAGGGAATATAAAATACAAGTCTGCCTTAAAAATATTTACGAAGCGAATCAAAATCAAGCAAAAGGTCGCCAAAACTTTGGCCAAGTAGATCATTTCCAGGTTATTCACATATCTCCACACCCTGGGCAAAAAACATCCCACTGCGTATATCAAATTAATTTGTCGGCCGGCAATGAAATAACTTTGACAACTTCTTCTCTTTTTTTGGGATCAAGGGAAAGTTTTAGCGGCCCTCTTTGGCACTTGCTAATTGAGTTTGTCCGACTTTCATACGCCATGTGGGACCTGTGGAAATTTTGGACGTTTTGCCTGTGCTATTGCCGCCCGACTTGTCAACCTTTTTATTTGGTTCAATAAACCGAATGCCAGCATTTATGCGTATATTTATTTGTATAAACACATATAAATATTTGTGTGTTTAAAGGAGAAAGGCAAACAAACGACCGTTGCGACCGCCTGTTATTTTTGCCTAACATAACATTGCGTATACGCAACGCCAACACCTTTAACAAAAAATAAGCATACGCCGGGTGGGGTAGGCGAAAAAAAAAGAATTAAGAAATGGCAGTACCCACGTGTTTCTGCTTGTTTCCGAGAAAGCTTTTCATGCTAATGGAAAATTCAATACGTTTAACTTCTGATATTTATATTGTAAAAGGTTTTCGGGGGCGGATGTGCCAAGTCAAGTATGTTCTCTCTTTCCGCCACTTCAAAGTATTGCTTCTGTAATTCTGTCTATGGAATACTTAAATATTTCTCCTATTTGGATGGCACCACATGTGGCGCATTTGTGTTTGAAACATGTCAATTTTCCCGCACTTAGTAAATCGGATTTTCCCATGAACTCTGTACTGTCCTTGAAAAAACCAGCCCTGGAGAATTTAATTGACAAAATTAATTACCGAAAATGCTTTTTCTTCTAAATTATAAATATCCATGGGAGCCACATAAACAACAACGCAAAAGAAGAGAGAAAAACATCGGCACAACTCAGGTTGTTGACAAAAAACAACATGGCCAAGAAGTGAGGGGGAATGGGGGGGATGGGGGGTTGAAGAAAACGTCGCCGTTTTGCGTTGTTCAAATATTCATGACAAGACGGCACAAAGTGCTCAAGTTTATTGCAATGAGAACAAGTAAACGATGGCGGCGGCGACTGTTGCTTTTCTCCAACTCCTGCCTGTCTGCATCTGTCGCCTTTCCCTTGGATTTTTATGGCATATCTTTTTATGAAATATGCCCGAATACACAGGGACTAAAATAAAGTGATTTCGGGACTGTCAAATATGTGGCATGTCCTGGCATGACATCAGTTGAGCAGATGCAACTGTATCTGTGAGATGCAAAACGCAGTCCGACTATTGCATCACACGCAATTGTCCAACTGCTGACGCATGCACTTCTTCGACTCCAGGCCATGACATCACTTTACACGCACGATTTGTGGCAAACGCCGCCATAATTTCTGCCCAAAACACAACGTCCCCCTCCTCCTCCTCCTCCCGTGATCCAGCATCTGGATTTGAGGAGGATTTGGTGGGGATTCTAGGAGGATTCGAGGAGGATTCGAGGAGGATTCGAGGAGGAGCAAACGGCAGCGAGTGGGCGCAGGATGACCGAATGCAAGAAGATGGCGACGACTTCCGCACAAACGGAAGCCACATTCCGCTCTTTTGCTTGCGACTTGCCATTGTCAACGTTGTGTTCTTGTACTCATGTATTCTTGGCCCACACGTACACACATACACACACACACACACAGAGACTGATGCATCACTTTTGGCCGACATCCAAGAGCTGAACACAAATTTTTCGAGTACAGTCAGCAAAAAGCGCATTTTGGCATGGCAACATGGCAGACTCAAAAATCACACGCACACATTCGCCGGCATTCGCCATCAGCACACCTTTATGGATTGGAAGTTCAGCAATTAGCGCACTGAATCGAGCTGAACCGAATTGAACAGGTACATATATGTATATATCAATACTCTGAGATATATATGAAGAACAGCGACATGGATAATTATGATTACTTATACTTATGATCGTTATTAGTAGTACATAATATTAGTAAATAAATTTAAACTGCTTAAAAAAAATCAAAAAATAAATAAATATATGTTAATAAAAATAATAAAACTAAAGTTAAGGTCGATTTAATTTAATTTAATTTTTGGTGTTAATCATTACTTTATAAATGTATCTGGTAATAAAACAAATAATATTAAAACCTGCTATTGCAGAGCAGTCAAAATATAACTTTTTGCAATAACACAACACAAAAACAATAATTTCTTTAAAGACAGTGGGAAGGGGATAATTACTGCCTTGTTTTAATTGTAATGCACTTACATGCAATTGAGTAAGGCGTTTAGAACAAATCGTAGGTGTAGAAGTGCGCTAATTAAAATTGATTTGATATTGAAATGGATACCAAACACAATTAGCAATTAACACAATTAAATAGCAGAGGTAGTTTTCCAACTAATTTAATGCAACTTCAGCTTAAATATGCAAATGCCCAAATGAAACCAGCGGTGGTCAGCGGTAAATATAAATATTTGCTTGCCACAAAAACTCACAAGCAATCAACCCTGTGCAGGTGTAATTCCTTCAATTAGCAATGTCCCCACAATCAACAACTTTCCGTGAACTATAATTATGTAAGCCACTGTCACTGTCAAATGACATCAGTTTCACCGGAAATTATGCCCACGTGACACTCAATTATATGGCAAATATTGTAAGGGAATGCTTAATTAATAATTCCACAATATTGCAAGGATACTTTGGGCTTAAAATTGTATTGGATAAATAAACCATAATTGTTGATTACTTTACAATACACTTTTGAATTAAAGAAGTTAAGTAGCAGGCTAAAAATAGCAGGTATTATTAAAGGTTGTTTACATATTTTGACCTGTTTTTTGTAAATATTTATTCATTATTCATGTAATGGTATTTAATTAACATGTAAACTTGGATATTTTCTCACTTGTCAGTGCGATGTCATAGCAGCAAAATCGTATAAATGCCTAATGAATGAAGGTGTCTGTGAGTTCCTGGAAATCGCATTAAAGTGGGTTATTTAAACAGTTTGCCCGGTGAGCTGGCTTGGTTTTTGTGATTCAGACTAACCGAGCAGTTGACATCATATACGCCCTGTGCATATTCGCGGTATATACGCCATAAAACTTGCCCGCAATCTTCTCTCAATGGGACAATGGGGGCCGCCAAAAGGGGGTTGCATATTAGCCGGCAGCATTTTTGGCGGCAAACGCCTACGCGCCATTGTCGCCGCACCAACCCAACCCACTCCCAACCCACTCCCACCCCACTCGATTTGTCCTTGGGCCTTGGGTGTGGGTGTTGGTCGATTGGGGCTTGAAAAATCATTCATTGAGACACACACACACACACACACACACTTGAACAGTGGCTAGTTGGCAGTCGCAGAGAGTCGTAGAGATTTTTCGCGTGGGCGTTGTGTGTTATTGTTGCTTCCCCCGTTGTTTTCATACTCCAAATATTTGTAGTGGGAAAATTCTTGTAGAAGTACTATTGAGCTCTGCTTTGCTCTCTCTTTCTCTCCATCTAACCGTCTCCCTCGTTCGCCATTAAGTTTCGTTTTATGACAGTGTCGCTGGCGTTGGCTAGAAACAGTTGACGCAGCAGCTCCACTTTCAAAAAAAAAAACAACAACAAAAAGGCACAAACTAAGAAAAAAAGGAAATCTGGAAATTCCAAGAGAACGTGGGCGTCGAATGCTTCTAGTTTCTAACCCCCCCACTTTCTGCGGTTTTCCCTTATTGTGTATGCCTGTCGCGCTTTGCTGATTTTTCTTAATGGAATTTATGCGAGTGTGAAATTTATGTTTGTGCACAGATAGAAAACGCAAAACTATTCTTAGTTTTCGCTCTGGCGAGTGGAAAAACACACACGCGTTGCCTACTTTTCAGCGCAAGGACAAGGACGCCACCCAAAAACCGCCCCACTTAGATTAACTGCAGCGCGTGCGGAAATCGCCAACGCACACTTGCCGTAATAATTCAGATTGCCATTAAGTAGTTTTTCCTGCGGTAACTCTTACGTGTTCATTAGCTGTCAGTTAAGCCAATCAACCACGGAACAAAACAAAAAAAAAAGGGATAAGGTTGCATGCGAAGCCAGCGGGATATCGGTGGGGATATCCCGACAGCCAGTCGCTATGTAATCGCTCGCAGTTATGAATATTTACTGCCATCCTATTTTCTGCTTGGCCCACACACATTACTATATTATGTCAATGCGAGTGTGTGGGCGGGACAAATTGCTTTTCAATCAATTGAGCCTGCAGTTATTGCACTAGCCCAAAGGTTGCGTCTTCTACTTGTACTATATATATTGCTCATACGACCCGTTTGCCCAAAAAACCAAAATGAAAAGGAGCCAGCGGGGGTGACTGGGTGGTTCATTCATACATATGCCATTGACTGGCAAAACGCCCTCGAAAAGTCTTGTATTACAAATGGAAATTTCTTGACTTCTGCCAAAAGAAAAGAGAGAAGCAAACGGAAAAACCCTTTGTCAGTATTTGAGTGCGAGCCACATGGCGCGGGTGTATGTCTTTGGCATATTTATGATTCAGCTGATAAATAAAATAAATTTCATTTAAAGCCCATTTCAGCTTTATTGCCAGTAGCTGCTAGCCGACTATTTGTGCTCATAATTTGGCTCGTAAATAATAATATTTCATAAGAGGGTGTACAACACCACAACATCCTATATATTTGTACAATCTGCAGTTGCTTGCTCAGCGATGCAATCAGATGGGTGAAACTCTGTGGCCGACGGCTCAGCTGATGCGGTTATATGTTCGACAGATCCCATGCCATAAGGTATTGCAGCCGCTGATCCTTATGTCAGAGAAATTGCATCAGCAGCACCACCTGGCCGCAAAAGCTTATTGAGTGCCTGATGTGCGAGCAAATGCGTTACCCTCCGGATTTTCTGGCTTTTCCGACCTGGACACGTACGATTCCTCTTCACCTGCTCGGCAAGTTGATAAACTGAGGCGGCATTCAGCTGGAAAACGCTTCGGCGGGTGGGCACCATGAAAATCGGGAAATGGCTGCAATGTGGATGGAAACCGAGGCATGTTACCTCACCTGAACTTGAGGCAACTGGGAGATGTGCTTTGTGGAAGGTGAATGTTTTTGAAGGTCAATCAGTTGCAGATATGGGTATCGTTAAGTATCTAAAAAAGAGTTGACAGATATATGAAGAGAAGTGCATAATACAAGATGATGTTGTTTGTGGAAATAACATATAACAAAACATTTATAGAATGAAAGGAATAGGCATCGGACAATAAATAGTTGATAATAGTTAGGCAATCCAAATTAAACACTTATTGGCATATGTGACTTATATATTTTATGTGGCACATATTTTTTTACGCAAGTAAGTAAATCATAAAGCTTGTGCTAAATTAAATTTTAATAATAATATTTTGAAAACATTATATAAAAATTATACTACAAAGATGCCGAATTCCTCCACTGTGCATCTATTTTCTGGCCCACTCATTTGCGAATTTATGTTGGAAACGTGTGGACTAAATTATGACAAACCGCAGTGAAAGTTTCAAAAAGCATTTTCAGCACACACTTAGAGCTCACCTTCACGCCCCCTCCGCCCCACTTTTGTGGAAAATATAGAGAGAACGAATAGCCAAAAAAAAAAAAAAAAAAGATGGAAAAAACCAGCGAAGTGTACGTGCCAGTTAAGTTCACTTCAAAATGGATGACCACGCCCACTGGAAAACTTTGGGTTGATTAAAGTGCGAGTCCGGTGCGGAAATGTACCAAAGTGTACGGAAATTTTTGCGAGATGTACGGCATTGTGTTGTCCGGCTCTTGGCAGCTCCATGCCCATAATTAATGTCCATGCTGACTGGACTGACCAGAGGCTACTCTTCATTTCGCCGGCTAAATATCCCCCTCGCCCCTTTCGCTTGTGTGAATGCCAACTGATACATTATCTGCACAGCGGAAAAATTCAGGGATTAACAGGATTTTATATAGGCAATTACAGATGATTTATCATGCACAATCTTCATGATTTCTAATAATTTAAATAATCTACATCGATAAAAATGAGTTTGGTATTTGAATGAAAGTTTCATCGTTTTATTAAGTGTTAACGATACTACATCAAGCTTATTTTTAATCTAGCACAAAAGGTTTTATTATTGTTAAAAGTATTGAAATGGACAAAAGGGTCTGATTATTTCTTAAAATAGATTTTAGCCCAAAAAGAGGTAGATTATAATATAAAATTCTACAATCAAAACATTATAAAGCTATATAAACAATAAGTACTTAAATATAAAACATTTTACCTTAAAGATTTAAAATATTCTTATGCTTATTTTTATAAAATTTCTAAATGATATAAATTTCTTAGGGAAAATTTCTTGTAAATTTCTGTGCTGGCTTGCTTTAACTTTTAGCTTTTAAATATTTCATAAACTTAGTTAATTAATACCAAGTGGTGTTTACGCTAATTACAGATGGTTTTTCTTGGTGGAAAACTTGTCCACTTGCTTTGCGGCTTTGTGCCCGGGATTAGTTAATTTTGAGATAATTCGAGTGTTAAGCATGTGGCGTCCGGCAATTGCAGGCCCATTCCCCATTAGTTGTGATTATGGGGACTGCTTGTGACGGAGGGAGCGGTGTAGTGTCCTGCTGGGCGCAGGACAATCCAGCGAGCAGACAAAGGATGCCAAAATTGTGTCGCCTGCAATCAGAGCGGATGAGCGTGTGTGTGATAAACAAGTCTAATTAAAGCTAACGAGATTAGACCGGCCCAAGACGCACTCGAGCACAGTTTTGGGCTTAATTAAATCCCCTGTCAGTTCGTTCTCAACTTGTCAATTAGCCGGCATTACGCCAGAGCGTTAAAATGTATGATAGCTAGTATATTTGTTGCCTATTTTCGAAAACTGTCTAAAAATATGCTTATGTAAGTGCCCCTTATCTGTTGCCCATTTGTGGGCGTTCATGCAATGCAAATAAGTAAATGTTTGCCTATGGAATCGATCAACGGATTGCCATTGGAATTGGGATTGGGCCGCTTCGTTTCATATATGCGGTGTGTGGATTGAGTGGGCGGATTTAGCCACCCAGCTCAAGTGGATAGCAAATAAAGTTCTAAAAATAATCAAACGCACACATATGTCAATAAGCGACAGGCGTTAAGACTCTTTTTATACTCACAAATATCTGGTTGATGAAAGTCAACAAGAAATGGGCATGGAGGACATAATCTGCTGGTTAAATTGGGGATAATTTCCGATGAGGAGCTTATTTGCTTTTTGCCATAAAACAAATATGTGTGACACTTGATTAGAAGATTCGTACGCAATATCATAAGTACTTATGTTTATTTTTGTTATGTTATACTTGGCACTTTTGCAAGTTTTTTCTAAAAATATTCCTTTAAAATAATCTGCAAATCGTTTAAATCAAGAAATAGAAGACGTAACCAAATATTTACTTTATCAATTGTCAATGCCGAGTAATACATATTTAAGATGACATTGTTTTTAATGAGAGGCCATTATATCTTTAATGAGCTGAGGCTCGAATGACATGATGTCTTGGCTTTTCGCGTGGCCAAAACCCAAACTGGATTATCACAGAGAGTGAAGTTCAAACAGTCGCCCACGTGGCGGAAGGTAAACATTTACTTCTAATGATCTATGTGCCTAGTTGGAGAGATGTTCGGATAAATGTATTAATAATAGGAGGGGATTGAGCAACAAGCTCAATGGGCGAGTGGGCGTGTTTGATGCTATTTAACCGGGCTAAGTGAATTATGTTGTTTGTTCTTGTAATTGCTTTCCGTTTAGTTTTTGGCCATTGATTCGATGGGAAGCCAGGTTAAAGGTCAAGTTCCGTTGGCAGATCGTGGGCGTTAATAATTTATGAACCCATCATCTCATATCCTCATCATGACGAGCAGAATTATGCTAATTTGCAAGTTTGTCCTTGCCGAGTTAAGTGAACGGCCGTAAAAACAAAGCGTAATGTTGTCGCTGGGACAATTATGATCTAACAGAGGTAAATTTGACAAACAAGAGGAGAAACAGAAACAGAAACCGAGACAGAAACAAAAGTTTCACAAAGTTTGCTTTTCGTCATCAAGAACAAATCAAGCAAACGACAACACAAACAAATAAATATCAGACTCATCAACGTCATCAAAATGGCGGCAGGCTGTCCGGCCAACCAACAACAACAACTTGGCCAACAAAAGTATGGCCAAAAGCAACGGCAATCCCTCGTAATGACAGTAATGAAATGTAACAGTTACATTGCGCATCGTTAAGTGGCACACAAAAGCCCCTTGCTAAGTCGCGTGGGAAAACCAAGGGAAAACTGCAAAAAATGGTGAGGGATGGCAGTCTTTCGAAGGAAAATCAGTCTTTAGCTGTTATAAAGAAAATAAATATGAATGCTAGCTACTGGCCCTTAAAAATTTATAGATATTATTTGACAAAGTTAAAAAGTATTATTTTAAATATTTTAATTTTCTGAGGAATATTTTGTAAGGTGTTAAGTGCTGTTTTCATCTTATTTTATCTTAATATATATTTCAAAATATACAATGTTTTAATGAATTACTGTTATACACAAAAGAAAATTTGAATATTTATTAATGAAATACACTACAACTAAAGATAATTTATACTAAAAAATTTTTGTAAGGCATTAAAAGTTATATGTAGCCTTTTTTCGAATACATAAGTTCATTATTAGTTTTTCAGAATCTGGTTGAAAAACTATGTAATTTTTTCAAGCAGTCTAAAATATATTTAGTTTAAGTGGAAAAATCCAGGCCCTCCGGAAAAGGCAGAACTGACTGCATTGGATTGCAGAGAAGGGCTCAGCTTGGTAGGCGGAATTCATTTGAAAAGCAACTAAGGCAGCCACATCGGCCACAGACAATTTGCATAAAAGGGCAGATAGTCACATTGTCCTTGCCGGCATTTTCTCAAAGCTGCAGCAGCTGCAGTTGAAATTCGATTAAGCCCCCCGTCTTGCCTTGAACTTGCATTTTAACAACTGCCAACTGTAGTTTTTGGCCCGACCCCTTCTTTCCCCACGCACTTCCTGTCGCCGGCTGTGGGAAATTGCATTGGTTGATTTGGTTTTCTTTTCAACTAACCTTGAGAAATGTAAAGAAATTCAATTCGTTAAAACAAACCATGTACAAAGGTAAATTGGTGAATAAAAATATATCAGAGAATAAAATGCCATTATTGTCTAAAAGTGCAATAAAACAAATAAGTTCTCGGAAAGCCATATTTCTTCATCCTCATGCCTCTTAATATTTGAAAAGCTAACAAAACCTTGATCTCCATCGGAATCTGAGCTTTTAAAAATTCCACCTTATGTTTATTAAAGTTTTGTTAATGCATAAAAGGGTTTAATAGTTATTTTTCAACCCCCTCTACTTTATCCACCCGAACCAATCTGTTAATCTCAGCCAATACATGACCACAAATCTTGAACCGCAATAAGACCAACTAAATTAGCCTAATTGCAAATTAATGAATATACCGTGCCAAGTGCGGTGGTGTGGGATTTGAACTCGGTGTATGCTACATTTTACACTCTCTGCCACGCCCCCCGCCCCTTGCCATTTGAGTTAATTATAAATTATTTGGGGCGAGCATTTGATGTGTTGTCATGGATATTAGTCCCCACCACCCATTCCAAACAGTTAATTATACTTTACGATATTATTTAAATTTGAATGGACTTGGGGGAGCATAAAATTGCCTGCACTGGACCGGGAAATGTCCAATATCCTGACATTTATCGCCGGCCCAGTGTGCGTGTGTCCTGATCCAATTAACGTCTCGCTGGCGATTAGGCTGCTGATTTGCACAAATCAATGCAACAGTACCCCAAGGACACCTCGCACCCGCAAATTATAACACCGCACGGCTCTCACCTGTACTGTGGTATAGTTTAGACCACCGGTCGGCAGTGAATTGAATGAATTATTTTACGGCATACCTTATTGCGGCGTCATAGGCAAAAGGAAATGACATTTTGATTACTCGCACGCGCCATGAAAACCAAGGGGGCGGTGGGGGCATGGCTTATTGATTTCCCGATAATTATTTGTGCGTAGAGCTACAAGTACGTATCTGTAACCGTTCCGATTTGCTGCACTTCGTATATTGAAATCGATTGGGGTGCTCCCCTCCCTTTGCAACCGTTTATAGCGTTTTGGTATCGTTTTGATTCGAGTTATTATTGTGATGAAAGGGCAAGTACACCATCTCAAATGTCAGCCACTTGTCGTCATAGCTGACTCATTGCCATTGTCATCGAAGTACTGCCCCCACTTGCCAGTTCCCAATTCCCAAATCGTAAATGACAAAATAAAAAACAAAAACAGTTCAAAGCACCGCCTTGAACTGCCCCAAAAATCGAGTTGATTTACTCGGGTTAAACGCCTGCATTCAGTACCAGATTCATGTCACAAATTCTAGTCCAAATACGTAGCTGTTGACATTGAAACTGGCATTAAAATTCGGTAAGCATTTATTTTTAGACCTCCTCACATAGACAATAAAGAAAAACTTTTTCGGGTGCACCATGCCACATGGCCAAAGCAATGGTTACAGCGAAAGTTGAGAGCCCTATTAAAGATGCGCATATGGTGGGCGAAGGAGCGTTACGCATAATCTCAGTGGCCCAAAAGCACGGAAAAAAATTCTTTGAAAATCTTTGGGTAAATACTCGAACTCGAGCTGTAAGCCCGTAAAAGAAATCAATGATTTCATCATATCAGGCTAGTATAAATAAACATTTTTAACAGGTTTTTAAAACTTATTAATACAGTATTTATGAACATTTGGTTTTATTATATTTCAACCTTAAATTAGTTTTAATATTTTTTTCATCATTAGGTTTACTTATTTTTGAGGCATACATTTTAGGAAATATATTTTAATCAAATTCAAATTTTTCCTACAGTTTAGTCAGACCAATCAAGCATAACAGCAGTGCTATATGCTTCAACTAAGTTCTTGGAACTTTGAGCCTTTGATATGGACTAGACCAGATTAACAAATCATCGTTTATGGCACTTAATGATAAAGTTTGGAAAACTTTCAAAGGGAGCAACTTGATTTTTTGGGAAGTGGCACTAGATTGTCCCACGGTTCTTTTTTAGAACCCGAAATGTCAATATTTCCAGTTGAGCGCGGCAAAACAAGCGGCTTGAAAAATCACCGAGCGACAAGCATTTTTGTCCGGAAACTAATTTAGGAAAATTCTTCGTAGCCGGGAGACATGTTTTATTCGAGAATCGGGATCGAGGGAGTTATGGCAGTGGGGGAGTGAGAGGGTAGGGGTAGGAGTATGAGTAGGCAGGCATAAACCCGATTTGCCATTTGAAGCGGAAGTGACCCTTGAAGTCTGATTTTGTTTGTGCGGCCATTCGTTGGCAACGAGATTTTCCTTTTGGCCAGGAGTCCACTCACATCCATCTCCATGTCCATATTTATTTATTTGCTCCTATTGCGTCGTCGTCGCTCTTGCTGTTCAATTTTTAATCAACGGCTTTGATGGCGTCTTGGCAGCGCCTCGTAGAATCCATGCAATTTCCTGTTTGGCTGTGGACGAAGTCTGAAAGACAGGCGGCGCAAAAAGGAAAAGCGGCGAGCGCCGAAGGAAACTCAGCACAACTCGGCTGGTTGTCTATTTATAGCATTTTGGCCATATCCCACGGAATTCAATGTCAACAACACAGCCGGGAATCTAGGAAAAAGTGGTGGAGCGGTGGAGTTCGAATGGGTGGGGAAACGGCAGGGGCCCAGGATTGGAAATCGGAAGCCAGAGCTGTCATCCGCAAGTGGCGACTTGAGCATAAACAGCCGGGCACTCGAGTAGATCTCCGTCATCGCCCATCGGCCATCAGTCAACCGATTAGGGTCCTGTTTCCATCCTTCCATCCAAAGTGCAGCATATTATGCGACTTGTAATTGAACTTTGCTCTCTGCGGGCAATTAAAAGCACACCATAAATCACGGCAAGGGGCAGGAGTTGTGGAATGGGAGAAAGGAGACCTTAACTGAATTAAATTTACGTCCTTTGGATGTTGGCTATGAGAAAAAGTGTCTGCACTTGGAAAATTGCAATTTTGTATTACCTTTAGCTTTACCTTTAAGTGCAACATTTGTCTACATTTGATAAATAGTACCATTTATTTTCATTTAAATGTTTTGGGGTATTGTTCGATTGCCTATTAAATCGTAGCTATAAAACTTCTCATACTTTTTTTTTGGATACTAGCATTTATAAATTGGGTAATTTAAAATGTCCTAATAAAGTGCTTTATACGTCATAATATAAACGTATAATATATTTGCTCTAATAAAAACCTAATATATATTATGTGTTTTAATTATGAGTTTTTAATTAGCAAAAATGAAGCTTCCGGTATTAATCAACTCTTTGCTTACTAAGCAATTTAGTCATAATTTAATCGTTGTACAAAAATGCAGATAGTGTGAATTTTCCCAAAATGTCATTAAAATATGTGTGCAATATGCATAAAAATATACAATCATGGAAAATAATTATTTACAAATGGTTCTAGGAAAGCCTTTGTTTTTGCCTATACAAAATTCAAATTAACAAAAAATGTAGAATTTCTGTTATTTGACTGATGATAAATATTACAAATACAAAAAAGAAAAAGAAAAGGCCAATATAACCTTTGCTTATATTTGCATATATCCGATTTGTCATTTAAGTCATGCCTACACGACAAAACCCTTTCGATTTGCCAAGTTCAAAGTGCAAAGGTGCAAAGGACCAAAAGGAGACAACGACGTGGTGGGCATGCGACGAGCCCAACTGTGGAATCGCCAATGAATCGCTGGTCCAAGGAGTCCGCCGGCCAAGACAATGGGGCCAGCCTGCACTCGCTTTTCGAGATTCGCGCTTCGGGTCCTCGCTCGGAGGTCCTGCGAGCCTGCTTACGTCACAAAGCTGCGTAGGCGTCATCGTCGTGCGGCGCACCCATCGTCCTCGTCCCGTCCCCTCCGATTCCTCGGCTATATCGTTGCCCGATTCCCCGATTCCTCGGCTCCTCGGGCGGCGACATCGTTGAAAAACGACGCCAGGCAGGCGGTGATTTTCCCCATATGCCCCTGCTCCCAGCTCCCAGCTCCCCGTTCAATCCCCCATTCCCATTTCCCATTTTCCTGCTGGAGGGCTCGCGCTCTGGTTTCCCCAACTTTCTGGGGCTGGGGGGCTATCTCCTGAATGAAAATCCGTGGCTTCGATTTTTGTTGTTGACGTAGTCGTCTCTTGAGTCTGCGCCTGCGCCCTCGCCTGGTAGAATCATCTGTTCTTGTCCCCCCGGAACGCTAATCCCTTCCTGGCCACCCCGGTTCGCTCTGGGCCCAGCAAGTGCATTTGGCTTGTGGTAGGACCGTGTTTCGGGAGAGGGAGAGGGAAAAAGGTGGAAGTCCTGGCCAGGCTCAGCTGTTTGCTGTTGCCCGTCGAGTTTTCCAACGAGAGTGGAGACTTTCGGGCTGAGCAACAAATTGAGTATCCAAGCCGGCTTTTCGCGTGGAGACCTGCTCTCGAGGAGACCGAGCTTGGAAATTCAAATTATTAGTGATTTGGTTATATTACAGTTATGTCAACTAATAAAAGCCATAATGTATGCACATAAAAAAGAAAAAATGTAATTAAATTTTATTAAAACTAAAATAAATAAATAACTTGCTATTTATCACAATTAGTTATTATATAAATTACCTTAGTTATTTTTATTGGTGGTTGAAATGCCACCATGAAATTACCTAACCTAGCTTAACTTATTATTGCGAGTTGATATTATCATAAATTAAAAAAAGTATATAATTTAATCAATGACTTTTAAACGTTCTTATTCTTGTAAACTTTTTCATTTATATTCACCTTCTCGTCCATTCAAAACTCTCCACACAAAGGAGCCAGCCAGTTCCATTCACGCGAACCGAGCTCTCGATTCAATTCAATTCACCTCGGTTCGGTGCTGCGAATATATTATTGTTCGCTCGTAAAACGTAAAAGCCACAGACATTGTGACGACAACAGGACTCGCCTTCGTCCTCGGCCCGCCAGCCACGCCCCCCGCCCCAGCTGTTGAATCCTGCATGGGGCGTTTGCAACAGCAAAAACAACGGCAGAAATCGAAAAACGAAAAGCGAAAAGCAGGCTGCAAGCAACAATGACGATGTCGACTCTCTTCTCAGGACATTCTCCTTCATTCATGTTGGCTTTCACCCGAATCGGCAGGACCCTCCTGCGCGCCACTTCCCCTCCGTTCTCGATTTGGGCTCGGGTCGGCGGCTTTAATGACTTGCAATCTATGTGCTCACTTTTATTCACATTCTTATTTTAGTGCTGCTGCATGAGTTGTGTTTTGCTTTCTAGCTTGCTTCTAGTCGCTAAAGTGTGGGCGTCATCGTTTTTCGAACTTCGAAATGTAGGGGAAGCGACTCAAAAGTTCTTTGGAAAATAGCGATCTGCATAGGATGTTAGAAGGGGCGGAAGAACTAAAGAAAAAAACTAGATTGAAATGGGGGAAAAATGGAGTCCCATAATTGGACTTCTAGATTCCTTAACTTTTCCAAATTTAATCCGATTCCAAAGTGGCATACTTTTTAAGACATGTGTTTTGATTCTCTAAAAATCTGCATTTAAAAATGTCATTTTAACGTTGGTCAAAATTTTGACCCATTTTCATGTTAGTTATTACTAAGTTTTCGATGACTTGATAAATGGAGTCCCATAATTGGACTTCTAGATTCCATAACTTTACCAAATTTAATCCGATTCTAAAGTGGCATACCTCTAAAGACTTGTGATTCGATTCTCTAAAAATCTGCATTCAAAATTTTCAATTTAACGTTGGTCAAAATTTTGACCCATTTTCATGTTAGTTATTACTAAGTTTTCGATGACTTGAAAAATGGAGTCCCATAATTGGACTTCTAGATTCCATAGCTTTACCAAATTTAATCCGATTCTAAAGTGGCATACCTCTAAAGACTTGTGAATCGATTCTCTAAAAATCTGCATTCAAAATTTTCAATTTAACGTTGGTCAAAATTTTGACCCATTTTCATGTTAGTTATTACTAAGTTTTTGATGACTTGAAAAATGGAGTCCCATATTTGGACTTCTAGATTCCATAACTTTACCAAATTTAATCCGATTCTAAAGTGGCATACCTCTAAAGACTTGTGAATCGATTCTCTAAAAATCTGCATTCAAAATTTTCAATTTAACGTTGGTCAAAATTTTGACCCATTTTCATGTTAGTTATTACTAAGTTTTCGATGACTTGAAAAATGGAGTCCCATAATTGGACTTCTAGATTTCATAACTTTACCAAATTTAATCCGATTCCAAAGTGGCATACCTCTAAAGACTTGTGATTCGATTCTCTAAAAATCTGCATTCAAAATTTTCAATTTAACGTTGATCAAAATTTTGACCCATTTTCATGTTAGTTATTACTAAGTTTTCGATGACTTGAAAAATGGAGTCCCATATTTGGACTTCTAGATTCCATAACTTTACCAAATTTAATCCGATTCTAAAGTTGCATACCTCTAAAGACTTGTGAATCGATTCTCTAAAAATCTGCATTCAACATTTTCAATTTAACGTTGGTCAAAGTTTTGACCCATTTTCATGTTAGTTATTACTAAGTTTTTGATGACTTGAAAAATGGAGTCCCATAATTGGACTTCTAGATTCCATAACTTTACCAAATTTAATCCGATTCCAAAGTGGCATACCTCTAAAGACTTGTGAATCGATTCTCTAAAAATCTGCATTCAAAATTTTCAATTTAACGTTGGTCAAAATTTTGACCCATTTTCATGTTAGTTATTACTAAGTTTTTGATGACTTGAAAAATGGAGTCCCATATTTGGACTTCTAGATTCCATAACTTTACCAAATTTAATCCGATTCTAAAGTTGCATACCTCTAAAGACTTGTGATTCGATTCTCTAAAAATCTGCATTCAACATTTTCAATTTAACGTTGGTCAAAGTTTTGACCCATTTTCATGTTAGTTATTACTAAGTTTTTGATGACTTGAAAAATGGAGTCCCATAATTGGACTTCTAGATTCCATAACTTTACCAAATTTAATCCGATTCCAAAGTGGCATACCTCTAAAGACTTGTGAATCGATTCTCTAAAAATCTGCATTCAAAATTTTCAATTTAACGTTGGTCAAAATTTTGACCCATTTTCATGTTAGTTATTACTAAGTTTTCGATGACTTGAAAAATGGAGTCCCATAATTGGACTTCTAGATTCCATAACTTTACCACATTTAATCCGATTCTAAAGTGGCATACCTCTAAAGACTTGTGAATCGATTCTCTAAGAATCTGCATTCAAAATTTTCAATTTAACGCCCATAACTTTTCCAAATTTAATTCGATTCTAACGTGGCAAACTTAATTCGATTCCAAAGTGGCATACTTCTAAAGACTTGTGGTTTGATTCTCTAAAATTTCATATTATGAAAAATCACTCCAGTAAAACTGTCCTGCCCTCGGGACTAACCCAACCAGCGGATTCACTAAATTTTCCCACCATTGATTGTGCCGGCTGGAAAACACACCGATTCCGGGTTAAACCTGTGAAAAGTGCACTCAGTGATTGAATCGGCGGGTATTTGGGATTAGCGGGGCCACAGCTGATGACGGCTGAATGGGATTACCCAACTCAGTTCGATGCGATTCGAAGTGGGGAAATGCTCCTTCGGACGAAGGATCCCGACAGCCCACGCAAAGTGGCGACCGCAAATCATATGGGAGCTGGGAAGTGGGAAAATCGGGAGTCGACGATGCCGGTAACTGTAAAAAAGTGCGCAGGAGCAGGCGCTCTCTCTCTCTATCTCTCGTTGTCACTCTCTTCTTCGCCTTCGCCTTCTCTCTTCCCTTTTGGACTTCGGGAAAAACTCTACACATGCGGCTGGTTGAAAACAAGTGGTTGAGCGGGCAGAACGCTCAGTATAGAGCGAACAGTCGTTTTGAGCTCGACTTTTTCCCGCTGACCGAGAGCACAACAACAAGCTGGAGCTGGAGCTGGAGCAGAAGCTGAAGCTGAAGCCCAGGAAGAAGCAGTAGCAGGAGCAGGAGAAAGCGGAGAAAGGAGGCAGGCGCGAGCAAAGGAGAAAGAGAGAGAGAAAGAGAGAGAGCCGAGAGGACCCAGCAGCCAGAGGAGTGAAATTCGAGGAGGGGCGCAAAGGGAGTGGGTGTACGAGTGCCATAAAGTGGAAATACGAAACGCCTTGAGCGGCGGCAGCGACGTCGATTGCGGCAGCGACGGCGACGCCGGCAGAGGGACACGCGTCAGGCGGCCAAGCAAAAGGCAGACAAACAGTCAAATCCTGCTGAGACGACACGACGAGTCCTTGCTCGTCGGTTCAAACGTGCGGAACACTCTTGGAGCCAGTCGCCAAAAAAGCAAGAACACTAGAAGCCAAGCTAGTCCACAAAACACCACTCACACACACACACACTGACCCCCACAAACAAGGGAAAGTTTTCACCAAAAAATTATAATAAAAAACCAAATATATTTCCCAAGAAACCCAAAACAATATTTTGAAGATATATCCCTTATCCAAGTGCAGTGACTCGTGTGCAAAAGTTATCCAACCACAATCCCCCAAAAAGCAAGAAAACCAGTTCCAGTTAATTGTCCTCCCTCAATTGATGGCTAACACTGTGAATTTTAATTAATATACAACAAAAACGTAGTTTATATGAAAAACCAAAACGAAAACTAAGTGCCGCAAGCTGAGAGCGCTAAACACGAATAAGTGCTAAAAGTTCCTTAAACAAATATTAATAACAAAACGAAATAAAAAAACAAAACAAAACAAATTATTGTTACAACTACTTATAAAAATATACAAATTATACAACATCAATTTTCTTTGCATTTTAAACAAAAAGTATAAAAAGCGTTAAAAAAAAAGTGAGCAGCTCAAAACGAAAGAAGAAAAACCAAAGTGCCGCGGAAACTCTTAAATCTTAAGGCTACGTAAAAATACAAAAAACGAATGACTGTCCAGTGAAGTAGAGTGTGGAAAAAGAAAATCAAAATCAAAATCCAAGCCCCAAAATTAAATCTGAAAAGAAAGCCGACGGAGGACAGCAACTAGTTGTTAGTTGTTTAGTAGCTACCCCTGAAACTAGCGAAGGCGGGTCGTCAGAGGCCAACCAGGTTCAAACGGCCATATACCTATACCAACTCCGACTTCACCTACCCAGGCCCAGAACTCACCAGCCCAGAACCCAAACTCCCCGGCCAGCGTAGACAATTGATTATTGATTTTGTCTAAGGCAGCAAGAACTTCACAGCTTAACGCAAAACAAAACTTGGCAGCAGGGCAACAAAGGGCGACGAAAGGCGAGAAAAAACAACGAAGACCGGAGGAAAAACCGCACACACACGTTGAAAGGCAGTGGGAAAAACCGGAAAACTCGGATCGGAAGACTCCGGTATAGGCCAGTGTTGTGCAATGCCAGGCTTAGGCCGGCACAGTGTTGGTCAGCGGAGTGGGGCCTGAAGAAGACCCACAAAAGCTGTGTGAAAAAGAGCGGTCTAAACCTGTAAAGAAGAAACAATCTAAAGAGGGTACTTCCCCGACACCCCCCTAAAAACCACCTGCCACTCTATCTCCCCCCCACTGTATTTTTCCCCTGAATAAGCCACACCCCCTTAACTGCATTTTCCTTTGATCAACCCCCCGCCCCGATCAGAGCCGCCAAGATAAGCCGTCTAATCGAGAAGCTGCGACAGACGAACAAACGGAAAATGTTCTGCTCGCTGGCCCAGACGCTCTTCTGCGTCCTGCTCATCCAGGGCGGCCTCTATGCCCTCCACCTGAGCGGAAACGGCGGCGACAAGTCCCTGGGCGAGTCCAAGGCGGTCCAGTCGGTGCCCAGCCAGCCGCTGGGACCCTCCGCCGGAGGAGCCTCCTCCGCCTGGCAGACGGCCCCCTCGCAGCAGCAGCAACATCAGCAGCATCCCGGAGGATCTCCGCCGGGCAGTGGCTCCTCGCACGGCCATCGGTCGGCAGCGGCGGCCGCCTTCGATGCCACCACCGTGCGGCTGAACAAGGAGATCGCCGACATGGCCCAGTTGGAGCGGGAGCGCCTGATGCTCCTGGCCCGCGCCAAGCAGACGGCGGAGCAGCCGCCGGCGGGCAATAGCCACCGCGGTCATCCCTTCATCGCCGGCCGGATACAGATGCAGCCCAGCGAGGAGCTGGACGTGGGCGACTATCCCGCCCTGCTGCAGCAGGCCGCCCGCGGCTACATCTTCGGCAATGTCCAGAAGCAGCCCCCCACTCCGATCAGCCTGGAGCAGGATTACGAGCAGCTGAGGGAGCTGGAGAACAGGCCGGTGAAGTACTACGGCCGGGTGGTGCAGCCAGCGGAGAGGGAGGATCCGGCGGAGGCGCTCTACGAACCAATGCACTCCTTCGGCGACTTCGATGACTTCTCGGAGCTGGAGCAGGAGCAGGAGCCGCACATGGGCGAGGATGAGCTGCTCAGGGAGCTGGATGCCTACCAGTACCATGGCCTGGAGGAGGAGCCTCTGCCAGAGAATCCCTACCGCACGCTGGAGCAGCTGGAGCTGGCTGCACCCGACTCCCTGCAACAGCTTTTCGAGCAGGAACAGGAGCAGGAGCAGCGGGATGCCCCCTCCAAGGGAATGCACTCTGGCAAAGGCCACAATAACCCGGGAAACTACAACATAAGGGTTCAGCAAAAGTGGGCCAGGAAACGAAATGGCCAAGGACTCGCCCATAATCCGGAGGCGGAGAAGCAGCTGCAGCGCCAGATCTTCGCTCAGCACTTCAAGCCGCAGCGAAGTGGCAAGCTGTCGCTTTCGGCCAATTCGGAGGCCACGGCCAGTAAGCATCTGAAGCCATCCAGTCGATCCGGCTCCAAGGATACTGAGAAGCCCACTAACGAGCTAGGAGGCAGTGCATCCGCCGCAGGCTCAAACAAACAAACAACCGGCGATGGACTACCCAAGCAGCAGACGGAACAGCAGTCGCAGGATAAAAAGGATCCCGGCCACAAGCGATCCGGATCTGGATCAGGATCAGCGGGATCCGTGGGATCGCCAGGAGGCGGCTTTTTAGCGCCGCCACCAGTTTCCCACAGCATAGCCAGCCAGCTGATGCTGCGCACCGCCCGCGGTCAACGGCAGTACGATGTGCCACAAATCGGTAAGTTTCTCGATATTTACATGCATATATATTCCCCATATAGTAGGGGGAGGGGGTTTAACCCAGGGGGTTGCCATGGGGCAATCGATGAAACCAATCAAACGTCGCTGGTTTCAACCTGCGACCTTTAGCCGACTGTCTGGCATTAATTCGATCCAATCAATCCCCCACTTAACGCCATAACTACATAAGCCCCGAACCATTTCCTTTCATCGAATTAAAACTTAAAAATATCACAGAACGCTTACAATTTATTTCGAGACTTGGGAGTTTGAATTTAGAATTATAATATTGATTACATAACTTTAAAGCTATAAATAGTATAGTCTATTTATTAGTAATATTTATAAATATAAAGGAATGATTACTATTTAAACAGGTGACTTTAGAATTGTAAAACAGATTACTGAACCTCAGGAGTTAAGAACCTTAGAATTCAGAGGACAGAACTTTTATTTTATAGGGTTTAATTTAATAACAGAGCATATACTTTATTAGTTATTTCCATTATTACTACCCAAATAAATCTAAAATAAAATAATATCTAATTGAGTACTGAATTCAAAATTAATGTATAATTCCCATAGAACCAACAGGACATTTAAACCCAAGCATAGTAAAAACACCCCTTTAAACGTTTTATTAAAGCCCACTTCATCCTAATAACACTTGGTAATAATAGGCCATGGTTAATTTACAAATGCGTGTTAGTGGGTTAAAGAAAAGCCAGAATTTACCTCCAATAGTCGGTCAATATCTTTCCAATATCTGTGCTTTTCATGACATGCATATTTTATTCGAGTCGAAACGAATCGGATTGAATGGAGTGGAAGCCGCGTTTGACCCTCTGGTGTATGTACCTTAATTCTGTTTGTGCCTTTTGTTTGGGGTCGAAGCCCCAAAAACCAATTCGGCCAGGTCCCGAAGGACAGCCCATAATCGCTCTATTTCCGTGCTTATTTCTCTCTGCGGCGGTTATAAACGAGTATTCGTCTAAACAACCTTTGTGAACGAATATATATCCTGACGTTTTTCTTGGGCAACTCCTGCATATTTCATGATCCAAGGCGGTGCAGTTCGGCTGGCAATTTAATCCTTTTAGATGGACGGTGGGCGGTCGACTCGTAGGTCATCAATCATCAATCAGCCAGCGTTTAATAGATTGTCACTAAATCATTTGTCAACAATGGCCAAACACGGAAAAGTTTTTGCAGCTATTTTCGGTAGTTTGGCCAACTTTTCAGCCCGTTATTTTTGGCCATTGCATTTAGCAAATTAGTCGTAGGAAGGAACACCGGATGGAATGAGGCTGTATGGAAGTTCGTCCTTGGCTTTCCTCCACTTTTGGGCCGTTGTTAATCACTTGGCTGGCTAAATTACTTTACAACAAGTTTTGATGGTCGCCATGAATACGGAATGCGCTTAGAGAAAGTCCGGAGCGGGGCAGGATCGGAACTGGAGGAAGGCGACTGCTTTGGTCTCGTCCTGGCGGACAATCAATTTTAATTTTTAATTAACACTTTCAAGTTTAATGGCGACATTGTTATGGCCGTGAGCTAAATGCGATTTCATTGCTGGCCTGCACAGAAATCGGGCCGGTTGTTGGCCACTTCTATGCCAAGTTTGAGTTTTCCAAGCTTTTGGTAGAATTTTCCACATTTCGGATTACGTTGCTGTCAATTTGATATTCTGTTCAATTTGCTTCAATTTGCTTTACCAACAAATACACATCAGTTTGAGACTTTTATAATTAAAACCCTATTGAAACAAATTGAATAAACAGTAATTATGTTATCACATGAATTGTTATATAGGTAAGCTATTTATTATGGCTTATTAAGTACAAGCTAGATTTTCAAGTATATATTTACTTAAAATCTTTTTAAGTGTAACTGATTTCTTTACAAGAATCCTTCTGTAAGAACTAGTACAATTTGTTTGACACTTGATAAGCATGAAAACATTCTTCTTTGTTCTCTTGAAAAGTTCTTTGTTCTCCTTTCCCTGATAAATAAAATTAATTTTCAATTTACTATACGACAAAAGAGCTAAGCCGTAGGTAAAACAAAAGTGGGAAAATTTCCTGGGGCAAATTAGCCAATTAAATTAAATTGGACTAGTTTATTGTCACTACCTTGCTAGTCTTCCCATTTTCCGTTTACTCTTCGGATTTTCCATCTTTGAACAACTGATTTGGCAAGGTTTTTTGGCAGATTGAGAGATGTATCGAAAATTCAATATGAGACAATCAATGAGTTTTCATTTTATGCGCATGTTTGCACAATTTTCCTCATTGTTATGGCCGCCATTGCTTCTCCTCTCCCTCTCGCATTTTCTTATTTCGAATTTTTCCTTGCCAGCAGCTCCGCTTTTCCCACATTGCTGCGTGGGTATGTGTGTTTGTTTATTTCCGCATAACGTCATCAAGTGTCAGCTGTGAAAACGTCAACGCTTTGCCACCCGTCGCTCCCCACTTCACACTTTCGCTGGTAGTTGGGAAAATTACAATTGTCTCTAAGTGTTTACACTGGAAAACGATTATACGGATAAAAGGACATCGCCGTGAGACCCGCACACATGTGGCCAAAAAAACGAATACGGTAGCCCGGGATAATGTGTGTGTAATCTAGGGAGTTGAATCACTTACACTGGCTAAAAATTCCCCGAAATTTGTTATCCTTTTTGACCTTTTCCCTTAATCTAATGCTAACAACTTGTATAATTATTCTAAGTAATCGAAATTAAAAGCATTATTATAATAATAGGTAAATTTATATTGGGTGCACTATAACTTTTTTTTAGGTATAAGTTTTTTTTAAGTATTTAAATAGACATTTTGTATAAAAGAAGAAAAATAGTAGAAAACATTTCCAACACGTATGAAATACAATTGCGAAATAGCCAAAAATTCTTGCATTTAAAAAAAACTGTTCTTCAAAAATTTTTTCTTAAATCTACTTAATATATTTTTCTGAGTAACCATAAATTCCGGTTTCGGTGGCTGGTCCCTGACGACCAAAAGAGTTTGCTTCTGCGCCAAAAAAAAAAACCAACAAAAAAATGGGAAAATGCTCCCGAAAAATAACTTCAATAAACCCGACGCACATTTTCCCGGGAAACCTGCGGCTGCGTTTACAACTTGACATCATTAAAACGCGTTCACAATTTACGATCCTGCTGGTCCGGTTTCCAGCTAATTTAGTAACAACACCCAGGGGGTCTGAGGCGACCGGACAGGACAGGACAGGACAGGACGCCTCCGTTTGACAAGTCCTTGCTCCCACGCCCATATCCTGTGCGTGTGCTCCTGCGGGATTTTGTATGTGTATGTATGCGTCTATATGCGCACGCCTTTAGTTTTTCCTTCGCCCTCAAACTAACATTTTCATACCCCGGCGGTTGATTTAATTTGTAATTTGAGGACCGCTCGGTCCTCAAGTGGCCACTTGGCGGCGAAAAGATCATCGATTTGTGTGGACCTTCCTCATCGACGTCTCCTCGCTCCTGTCAAATATTACGCAAATTAGTTGGAAATGGATATTGGAGATGCGTCTATCAGCCAGTCCGTCCGTTCGTTCGCTTGTCCGCCCGTCTGTCTGTCAGTGGCCGCCCTCGACCTTTTCCCATTTTCCGCATTTTCCGCGTCATGTGCGTGGGCGGCTGCAGGCGAGCGGGTGGAAAATTTCACCACAGCGACAGGTTGTCTGCCGCAACTTGTGGGTTCCATCTCCTTCCACTTTGCCGCTTGTTGTGTATCTCAATAATCGGCCATGGATATGCAAATGGCCGGTTTCCAGGCCACTCGACTTCTGGAGCGACAGATCAGACAAATTGGACTACGAGGGGACTTCGCAGACAGATTGGTTTCCTTAGAGATCCTTAACCCTTGTTACTCCTTTACTACGCTAAGAAATACATAGCTGTTTGATTGAGTTTCGGAGGTAGAGAAATATTTTTATAGTAATCTATAATAAAGAACCTTTCAAAAATGTTATTACGTTGGTACGTCATATCCATCGACTTTGTTTGTCAAATTTCTTATTTTTGGGTATTTATTTTTAAAACAATTTATTTGACAGCAATGCCATTGGCATTGTCCTAAATACACTTTTGACATTTTCCGGAGGCGCCTAAAATATTCTCGTTGCCACTTTGCCCATCCCTTGGCTGAATGATCCTGCATTTTGGGCCTTAAATCTACAACCTGGCCTTTGGCTAATTAGGAGGCAAAGGCCCATTTGCATTTTCCGACGGCCAAATGAACTGGAAGCAATGACGCCCCGGACACGCCCACACACTGAATTTGTTAATGAGGTGGACACAGTTTTTGGGCTCGGACCGTGTTTCGGCCCGGCAAATTAGCCTTTTGACTTAATGCACTGGCCAAAAATAAACAGAAACGTGGCTGGAAGAAGATGAATCAATAAACAATGACATCATCGCCAGCATCCAGTCAGTCAGCCAGTCAGTCTGTTAGTTTGTCAGTCGGTGGGGGGACTTTAGACCCTCTGGACTGCATATATAATTGTGGCACACGACAACAACGAAGCTGGGGGAAAATATTTACATTAGCGTAAGCACAGGACGAGGGGGTGTGAAAGGGGGGGAGGGGGTGGCCCAAAGGACGCGGCCATTGAGCAGGCCAATTGTCTGGGTGAGAGTGTGCGTGATGGTGGCCCATTCAGCCAGTTTGACGACAGCAGCAGCCCAAAAGCTAGCCAAAGTTTTGCTTTCTTCTTACGTCACAGAACGCCTGTCTGGTTGCCGAGAGACTGACACACTTATACCCACACACCATATACTATATCCCACATATATATATAGACATATATATATATATATGGATAGAGTACTCTATGAATCTGGCCAAAGTGGCTAAAGGATTGTGGCATGCTGCTGAATAAACATGGCCAAATAGCTGCGAGCACTGCATAAATATCAACTATGGGGCAATAATGAACCACACCAAGGCGGAGATTTTTGGCCAAAATCTATAATAAGACACTGGAGACCAAGTATATATATATATATGGGGTATATCCTATTTGGCCAGTCAGCTCTTAGTCATCCGTAATGAAGAGCGAAAAGAAAAACAGAAAAACCAGTAAAACTCTTCGGCAAATAAATGTGGCTGAGTAATCGCCGGAGAGTGTGTGTGTGTGCTAGAATTTTTTAGTCAATGAAGCGTCAAGGACTTTTTGCTCATGATATATTTACCCAGAGGAACGGAGGAGAGAGAGCGAGAAGGCGAGAGTCCTTAGCCACAAAAGATGATGCAATGCAATCAGGAGGCGGTAGGCAAGAAAGTGCGGGAAGTAGTGGCATAGTAGGTATCCTTGCTGTATCCTCCGCGTGCCTAATGAGTTGTGAGCTGACGCGGAATTTATGAATGAATTGCGGAATATGTGAGTAGAGCGGGATGGAAAGAGAGCGAGCGAGAGCAAAGGACGAAGGACTAATTCATCAGGCTCCTCTGCCCGCGTCCTTTGCCATTGTTTTAGCTCCAAGTGAGCGGAAAATTAACCAAGTGTTAGCAGCTTCACGTAATTGGCCTGCTTTGCTTATGAATAATGCTTTATTTATTGGCTATACTTAGACGGATTCTTAAGTATATTTTTGGAAGGAGACAAATGTGTGTAGAAAAGCAAACATAGATACGGGTTTTCGCCTGCTTTGCATAACAATAATGGGTTATTTATTGATTGTCCTAAGACGGATTCTTGGATGTATTTTAGTTAGATATTAGAAAAATATAGGAAGATGCTTAAATACAATTTATATTTGTATTAAAGCTGTGTCTAATTTAAACTTTCTTTTAAAACAAATGATGGGTTATTTATTGTTTTTCTTCATGACCCAGGGATATATTTATAAAAGAACAAAAATGGGAAGAAAATTAAATTTACATTTAGTTGTGAAAGCTCAATTGTATTTGTTTAACATGTAGGCTGCACAATTTTAATGTCCTGAAAAAAAGTTAATATGTAACCCTTGTTATTTAAAAAGAATAATGTATTTCTGGTGCATCCACGCAAATTGCAGTTTAATTACACACTATTTATTTGTACACAGATCTGCATGACATAATTGATACTGAAAACCTGAGCAATTTAATTGCTTCAGCGTCACGTCGCCAGTCGCGAATGACGCATGTCAGCCACCGGAACTGTAAATTAAACTTTTGCCCGGAACTGAATTTATTGTGGGCCCCAAAAACATTGTAAATAAGTTAATTATTGGCAAAGGAGAAATAGTTTACAATATTTATATTTAATAATTGGATATAAGAAATGTTACATACGGTTCAGTTCTAGGGTTTCAATGGTATTAATAACTTTAAAATATTTAACCGAAGGTGGGACACAAAATTTACAAGACTTTCCTTATACAACTGATATTAAATCTACTTAGGCTATTTTTGTTGAAATTTAAATTTATGTTTGGGTTCCTTATGAGGTCAAGAACGCATTTTTAAAGAACCCTGTCCGCTATTCATCGGCTTTTTGGAGTAGGGCCCAATTTCTATATACACCATAATTCCTCTTAGACCCAAAAAGAGTTGAGTGTGACCTCCGAGGACTGTGAACTACGCAGATACGCAGTCGTCGGTGTCCTTGAAAATGTCGAATGGTAAGGGTGATTGGGTGGCGGACCCAAAAGGAATCCAAGAACAATTGCGAGGATACAAATTTGGCTGGCAGACGAGGGCTGAAGAGGGAGCACACATAGGAATGACATATGCCGGCAGTTTTGGATGGGAAATGGGGACTGGGGAATGGGGATTGGGGACTGGTGACTGGGACACCATTCCAGTCGGAGGGACTGGGCATAGTGGCTGCTTCCATTTCCATGGAAATCAAACGCAATAAAAATCCATAGACATGGAGACCAGTGAAAACTGGAGCAGGCAAAGGCGACAGCCGACATGAACTATGTGGTGTGTGGTGTGCGGTGTGTGTGTACTCCTAGCAGGCACTGTAGCCAAGTGCATAGTCATGCTAATGCAAATTATGGCTTATTTAAGCCGACAGCATCAGCATCAGGGCCTACTTTAAGGTGCTGGCTGCATCACTTCAGCATGTCGCATGCATGGCAGAACTAAAAACTGAAATTAAAAAGTGGAAAAAGCACTGGAAAAATGTAGCAAAGAAAGCGGAGAGCTCTTGGCCATGTTTGGTGGGAGTGGGGGGATTGGGGTTACAGGGGACCAGAGGACTGGGAGAGCTGCCTACTTAAAGGCTTCCGGGCCGGCAACTCGCATCAGTCGTGCATAATGAGGCTGGCACTCTCACACAGCCGCATGCATAATTTAGCAGGAGAGCTCGACGGTCTAAAAAGAGATAGATGGAGGTGGATGGAGTCCTTGGGGGGCACAAGCTCCTCAGCCGTAGAGTGCTGGGCAAGAAGCGGAGAAAGCCGGCGCTTTTCTTCCCGAAACCAAAACGTACCGCTGCGGGCTGACCTTTTTCCAGCGATTCGATCTTGCCGCTCCCCAATTTTGGCATACTCATCGTCATTGTCGAGTAATAAGCGAAATGGCCTGGGTTTGGGTACGTGTCCGAAATTATGCAATATTTATGCGGGGTTTTGTTTATTTTAATTCGCAAGCAATTTAGCTGAAAGACATAAAGAAAGATATTATTCTTGCCCCACCCATCCGCCCACGCGGCCAGAACCTGCAGACACTTTTCAATCAATCATTGGCTTCTGCCGCCATCATTTTCGCAACATGTGTGCTGGTACATTATTCTTTCCCATCAGTATAGGCACTTAGAGAAATTGGGTATTAATAGTAGCTTTAAAACAGGCCAATAGCCATTTTTCCGGAATTAAGTATGATTGGAGTTATATTTAAATCTGTGTTTAATTTTTTTAAAGAGAAAATTTATTAAATGATAGAAACTTATAGTTGTTTATGCAGCAAAGGCCATCCATTTAAAAAAAAACAGTTATATATTATCAGTCTAAATCTAATAGATTTATTTATGTAATAAATTATGTATTTTTTATTTTTGACTTTATTAACGTTCTGTTACTAATACAATTTTTTAAATTATAAAATATAACTGAATAATTATGTGGAGTACTCCATTGAAAATAAGTTGCCATTTCTCAAAGAACTTTTATTTCGTTTTTTTTGCTTGTGCATAATATTTGAGTATCCGAAAGCCAGGTAGGTAGCAAAAAGCAAAGCAAACAGTTGCCGGAAAACGCTGGCTGGAAACGTTCAAAATGGGCAGGTGAAAAATGGGAGATGGAAAATGGCAGGCCAACACTTGTTGCCCACCGCAGACCTAGAGCAAACACCGAGCCACACCTGTCGGGGAGTAGAAAATACAAAAATTCCGTGACTTTTCGCAGAGCGGAAAGCCGGAAAAACTGGATGGGGAAAAGCAGATGGGGCTGCAGTGCAATTGTCTGGAATTGGGAGGAATGGGAGGGGGGGTGCCAAATTAAATTGACCTTTGACAGTGTACAAATAAATGCTGCAAGAATAATTCGCTAACGAAGCTGGCTGACTGGCCAGAACTTTCAGCTCGAATAAATCCAGCTCAAAGCTTAATCCAGACCACAATGTCTGCGGCGTTTGCGGTCAAAGGCTGGCGAATAAATGTCGGGCTCTGTCACCGCCTGATTTCACCCGCCAGCACAGGGCTTTGCTTGAAATTGACAGCTGGTTTGCAATTAAATAAGATTTATATGTTCCCACAAAGGCTGAGCAGCCAGAGCCCGCACACGTCTCCGTATCAATCTCAATACCTCGCAAACTCGCAATGGAAGTTCCTGCATTAATATGCCAGTAGGTGACTCCACCAAATGACCTCGGGCTGTCAATTCGGGTCGTGTGCGTAGACCAAATATAGCCACGAACTTTGCTAATGGATGCACACCATGTCAAATTGAATTTATTTCGAGCCCCTGGAATAATACGCCATGAGATTCCTCATGTTTAATTTATTGTCTGTCCTTGTCACTTTACATTAAGCAGGTGAGTTGATAAAAGACCTGCAGAAGAAATCGTTCGGAAGGCTTCTGCTTTTAAGGTGGTTCCCCCCCACCAAAATCTTTGGCTCATGGTTGAGCAAATACTCGGTGTTCCAGGTGGAGCGATATACATTGACATCCCGACCAGCAAAAGTAGCATTGTTTAGAACAAGAAATTTGCCGAGCACAGTGGGAAAAGGTCCTGGAGCTTGTTATAAAACATGAATTTGTTTTCTTTACTAATTTATTTCCCAAACATTTTTTAAAAATTCGTATGTCAATATATTCTTTTCTTCTCTATAAGTTTATAAAAGCTACTTATACTTCTAATCTTATTTAATAAACAGTTTTCTTATTTGGTTATTATGTTATACCTAAGCTTTAAGAAATATGATTCATTTATATTATCTAGAGTTTGGTTTGTTCTCTTTTAAACCTTTAGCTTTCCTCCGATAAATTAAACAAAACTAAATATAAAAGCAAGGACTAAACTGGCCAAAAATAAACTGTGCTTGCGGCACAAGTATTTCTGCAATTGCCTTGGGGTAATGAGGTCACAAATGTGCCGATACGCACTTTCCCTGTAATGGTAGCTAGACCTAGACTTACATAATTCAATTTGCGCGACACTAGCTAAATAATTTATTCTGGTACCGTCAGTGACGTGGCCAATTCGATAACGATTCCAAATCGAGTTTGGGCATCAGAAGAGCCATCCAAGTCGGTGGCGTTCTGGAAAGTCCCCTCCGCCCAGCGGACAGGACACAGGACGCCCACTCATTCAGGCATTCGCTGCCATTGTTTTCCAATCAAAAACTAAACAAAACGCAAACACAAGACCCAAACACTTGAGCCACTGCGTAAGCCATAAACAAACACGGCAGAATGACAATGTGAATGGGTTTTTGGCGGAGGGAGTGTTGGGGCCAGGATTGCAGGACTGCTGGGTCTGCTGGTTCTGGCCCCATGAATGGGGACTTGGCCTGGCTGTGACAGTGGTCACAATGCGAAAGCTGCCAGCAAAACAAAAGCCATTTGGATCGCAACGATGTCCATGAATGGACAGTGCTTTGGGGAAGAGGTCAGATGGTGTCGAGGGGGCGGGACGAACTGGGGGGCCTGTCTCCGTTAAGAATACAACAAGGCGTGGGACATTTGAATCCTGTTAGGGCTGGCTCACCCATTCACTACACTGGGACCTCCAAGTCATTGCAGTGATTTGCAAAGTGCGACATCAGCTTTGCGACTTAGAACCAATAATCGGCTTAGAAGTTTATAAATAACACTTCAAATAATCGACTTACCATAACTCTTTTCTATTTAAAAGCTGAAAAAGTTAACGTAATTAAATTAATTCATTGCATCGAAGCTGACAATTTAATTTTGTTGGTAATTAAGTTATAACATTTCTGCTATTTTTTCAATGTGCTTAAATTAACATTTCACTCTGACAAATTTAAAGCAGACACTTTTGAATTGCTTGATGGATTAAAATTGTTCACATTCTTTATTTATGGTAATTGTATATATCCAATTTATATAATAAAGCAAATTTTTCAGTAGATTCGACACGATTTAAATGCTTGGAAATAATATTGTGTTTTCAAAAATATATCTAAAAAACTTTACTGATGGATATGAAAAGCACCTAATTGAGATATTTTTATTGGTTCAATTTCAACGAAGCACTTTTGTTTGCTTTTGATTGATATTTATTTCAAGGGTGCTGATGCTTTTCTATAGACAACTTAGCTTCCACTTGGTGTCGTGTTGTACTCTCAATTTCATTGGAACTTGTTTGCTTTATTGACAATATTTGATTTGTCTTTATCCACTTTTCTGCATTTAGAGTGATTGTTGAAGTGTTTCCATGAATTTCACTGACACAATTTTCCTCTTATTTTCAAACAATTGTCCAGTCTCAGTCGTCGTTTTCAGTCACAGTTCCCAGTCACAGTTCCCGTCACTGGCTGCCTGGTGCTGCCCTATATCAGCCGGTTAGCATCTTGTTTACCCATTTGCAACGCTTGACAGTTTTCTAAAATATGCCAAGGCAGGCGGCGGCGTGCGGCTGTCTAAATCCAGCTAAGGTCAGAGTTCAAATTGAGTTTGGCCAGGAAATTAAATGGGGGAGACCGGAGGGGGGGATGGGGAATGGAAGGCTGGCTAATGAAAAGCCCTGACTGCGCTTGGGGTTGCTCAGCTTCATCTCCGTGGTGCTGTTGTCAGGACGACCCCTCGTCGTTTAGGCCACCCCAAAGTGAAGGTGGAAGCCTGCACTTGTCTGCTGCACTTGCCGTCCTTCGCTTCCTTTCCTCTGGCCCGGCTATTAATATTGCCAAAGGTGCGCACTCTTTGGTACTTAAGTGGCTGCCGTCTGGGAACTGTCAACGGGGGCTGAACTCCCCTGGCTTTGTGTCATTTGACAGTCGACGTCTTGGCTGCACCTTTGCCCCCATTCGAGACCCCTGTTCCTTTTGTTTTTCATCAGGGGGCCAAGAAGTCCTGTTCCAAGGCTGAGACCTGGCCAAGTGCTAGGGGATGTCGCACGGAAATTAAGTAACTAAGTATCACGCGGATTCCACCTTTTTTTTTTTAGGGGGAGATTTGAGCATAATCAAAACTTTTCATTACGTCGCACTCCCCACCAAGTGCAGAGTAGAGCATATTTCACAATAAAAACTCTCAGTCCATCGTAAATATAAATAAAAGCATTAAGCGCACAGGTAAGTTGCGTTACTGGCGGACAAAAAAAAGCAAAAGTTTTATTGTCATAGCGCCCAAACAAGGCATAAACTTGCCTTAAAAGTTTAAGCGGCCTTCGTCCGACTTTCCATCCGACTTTTATGGAGAAGCCTCCACATATTTCAGTGCCTATTTTTAGCCACTCGGCGAGATGCTGCGCAGAAACTTTACTCCAGGTCCGAGGGAAAAGCAAAAAAAAAAAAAAAAGACGAAAAGAAAAAAACGGTGTGTGGAAAATTACAGTGCAACTTTTCGACCAACCCAACACAGGAGCTACAACAATTTTAATGAAACTTTTCCCGACACCGCACACTCACCTTCTTGACAGCGTTCAGAGGCGTTGTTTTGGTGCTAATGAAAAGTCAGGATCTAAGCGGACTACGTGCCCAGCAGCGTTGGCCATCTTAAAGAAATACTCGTAATATTAATAATGTGAGAAAGGCGGTGGAAAATGCTGGGTAGGTGAGCCGCTCAACGTGTCGGCTTAGATGGGGAGCAATGTAGCTAAACTTTCCTTGTGGAAAGTGCGATATCTCCTCCCCTATTCAGTTTTTTCAACGATTTTACAACTCCCGAAAACCCGCGCGCACAGCAGCACTAAAAATGTCAAAAGTTATAAATAATTTTCCATACAGAAAAGTGATATGTTCAAAACATGTTGTCAGTGCACCGCAGAGTCCGAGCCATGTGGCCGCCAGGATCCCTATTCCCTATCCCCAATCCATTCGAGATTCCTGTCCCAGTTTGCAATTTGCGAAAAATTGCCAAGGCAAAAACTTCAAAGTAAACAAACAAACACATCACCAGCTGCCAGCCAAAAGGCATTCGGGGAGTTAGGAAGTCGGGAAGTTGGGATGTGAGGATGTTAGGATGTTGGGAGGATAGGAGGATTGCAGGATAGAGGAGTTTGGGAGATTGGAGATTGCACGAGTTATGTTGATTTGCACATGTTTATGTCCAGTTTGGAGCACCTGAAGGAGGGGCTGTGGCTTGTTTTGCCGTATGAGTTCTTGGCAGAGGAAAAATGGAAGGAAAACGGGGACAAGCGACATGAAATTTTTATGGCCACCAATGCCAGGAAAACAATTGCGAAAAGTAGTTTTACCAAATGCGTCGGACACGTAGCAAAACAGGAATGCTTGCCCCGGGAAATTAGACCAAAGTGCCATGGAAATGGCAAATGGAATAGGAGGGCAGACTAACTCCGGAAATAAACGCCGAATGTATTTAGACTTTTATATAAATAACCAGAGACGTGGGGCGCGGCCAAGTCCAGAAGGCAATTTAAATTATTGAGCGGCATTGATTGCCGTCGCCCTGAAGGACCCCGGGGGCCAACTAGGGGTTAAAGGGGGCACGATACACTGACGCAAATGACGGGGGGAGTTGCTTGCGACCAGGATAATCATCATTAAAGCAACCGCAGGCCCGAAATTATAACCATTACAGTTATAAATAAAATGCGACGACGGGTCGACGTTTGGACGGGCCCCTCAAGAAAACGCCCACTCCAAAAGGGGGCGTGGCCGCGGGCACTTGCCACACTCTCTCGCCTGTAATTACTTTGATTTGCACCAAGGCCACCGGCGGAGAACAAGTGTTTTTCATCCCAGAAATTGCATGATCCCGCCGAGTCCTGAATTTAATTTGCAGCTGCCACAGAAAATTCCACAAAGAATAGACAGTTTTTTTTATTTTGGTTAATTTCCATGACGGCCAACGACGGTCCGCTGGTTTTTTTTTTTTTTTTTTTTTTGAGTCCAAGTCCACACACACCGAGTTGGGAATCCTGCGAGGATTGCGGCTGACGTCATAGGCAGACGGCCTTGAGGAATAGAAACAGTGGGTGGTGGGAGGATTGTGGCTTGTGGGTTCGAGTGGGTTGTCAATTAGCAATTGCCTGGGTGTGAAATTATGGGTTAAACAACGATTTGTGGGGGCTAGTGGCCGAGCCCAACTTCGTTTTCACAGTCGACTGCATGCTTAGCAATTAGTAAATTGTTCCTTTGCCCAGGGAATTCCAAAGTGAACGAGATACATCGCTCGAAAATCAATTGAATCTCTACTGGCCATCCTTTAGTCCATGAATAAGTGATACAGCAAGTGCACCTTGAATTCATTCGATTGCTCCTTGCATTGTAAACCAGTTTTATCCTTAGCTGATCCTGCTCCATGGCGATTATCTTCACAGCAGTGGTTGTGTACCATTAGGTTTTAAGCTGATTTCAATGCACCTGCCATTTAATGCCAACAATTTTCGCAGACTAACGAGTATTTGTGCCACATAACCCAAATCCCAAATGGCTGGCTTCGCTTCGGATTAATTAGAAATTAATTGGTTGAACCGCAGCCATCGCTCAACAGGTGCCGCAAAGCCGGAGAAAATTGAAAAACCTTTCCACCCCCGAAAAAAAAAACAAAAAATAAAATGGAATAACAAGAAAATGCCAGCAAAGCTCACCCATTTATTCAAGGCGTCAAGCTAAGCGGAAATGACGAGGACGCGAATGGGGGCGAGGTGGCCTTTTATCCTTCTCATTGTTGCAGAGCTGAGGTTCAAGCCTTCGCGGATGTCAACCGCAACAGAATTTGTTGCTCTACAGTGCGGTTCAAGGGCATAAATCGATCTAGCAAGATATGGTTTCTACATCAAATTATTTTAGTAGATTGCTGAGAAACACTTTAAACTTAGAAGTAATGTAATATTTATAGAGGATATTAATGGTTATCAACAAAAAAATGTTAGTAATATAGAAGGTGGTACAAAAATTAATGGTGTTTTAATTATAATTCCAAAAAATAATAAAAGAAAAATCGATTCTAAATAAACTGTTAAACTATGTAAAAGGTTTTAAGACCATAGTGATTTCTGTAGCACCTCCATTAGTTTAGGTAAGATTGTTGCTTTGGTGTTTGTTTCTTCACATATTCTTCACGCGCTTTATAACTTCGTCGCGCACTGTAGACCGTACTTAACGTCACCGCGAAGTGAATGCCACATGACGTAGACAGAAAAAAAAGGCCAAAAATGGGCCCCAGCTTTGTTTCTTCCACATTTCCGTCGCGCATTTTGCCGTGACTTAATTGGTGTGCGGCCCTCTCTTTCACTCCTGATAGCCCCCTCTCTTTCTCCTTGTTAGTGTATGCGTATGCATAATACAAATCCGCGCGTTTGACGCTTTTCGACTTTTCTGTGTGCGCCGAGCCTTTTGCCTTTTTTTTCACCGCCCTTCTCTCGCTGGCTGCGCTTTTATTTAAAATATTTTTTGTCGTGTTGCTTTGTCGCATTTTAATCTGCACAGAGCACGCGATTACCTTCCCCTTTAAGGCCCTAATGTATGTGAGAATTCCGGCAGCAGTCAGGCGATTGGGTGTGTGTAAGTGTGCTTGCACTGAGGAAAAAGAGGAATAAATTAGGGTAAAATATGAATTATATTAGGTTATTGAATATGGATAAATCCAACTTCCTTTTACAAAAGATGTTTACGGAAGAGTTCATTAAAAGAGTCTTCTATCCTTAAAGCAGTACCGAAACCCTATGTACAAATATGATAAAATAGACTTCATTAGTTTGTGCCCTTTGAAACTGATCAAACTCTTGATTTCAAAAAGTTTGGTTTTTTCTCAATATTTATGTATCTGGATCATAAATACCGCTTTTAGCAAACTTATTTGATTCTGACCGATCAGTTTTAGAAGACATGGAAACCCCTGAAAAGCCAGTTTTTCTCAGTGCAGTGTTTTGTGTATGGGTGGCATTGTCGCTGGTTAAGCGCGATTTACATACAAATCGCTGCTTTTTGTTGGCTTTTTTTTTTGTCGGTCGACGTCGACACATACAAAAATAACGCGACTTTGTTTTATTTTTAACACACCGCCAATTATAAACAATATAATTACGTACGAGTGTGCGTGCCGTTGCGGCAGTGTGTGTGTGTGTGTGTTAGTGTGTAACTAAGTTTAGTCATTGTTGAAATTAAAATAAAAGGCTGGCTTCAACAAAGGCAAGTTAATTTTACCGCAGCTTTCAGCGTCTTCGTCGAATTTTATGCAAACACTGGCAATGCAATTTAAATGCAAATTTAGAGAGCCATATAAAAATGGCATTTCTTGCTTTAGTTTAATCCGAAATTTATGCATAGGTTTGGGCTCTATAAATAGCCAACATCCGTTTATTGAGATTGATGATGAGTGATGTGGCTGAAATTCAATTTGATTTCCCCTCTGACAAGTTAAGTGGCAGCCAGCTCGCATTTCAATTACGCCAAAACCCCATAATTAAGCCCATAAACGGGGAGGCAGTCATTTTTATTGCGGTTCGAATTACCAAGCCAGGATTCAAGAAGCAGTCACTTGAACTCTCTGCCCGCCCAAGATTTTCCATAAAATTTAACAATGCAAAAGTGCTCTGGCCCATGCCAATTTGGCCTAAAACATCGGTTGGTTTAGGCCAGATGGCAGAGGCGGAGGCGGAGGCAGAGGCGGTCCTAGCAAGTTGAAGGTGCGTCCAGGGGTCAAGCTTTTCGCCTCGTCCTTGCCCGGGAATCCCCTCACACGCCCGGCCACGTGAGCCAAAACAAAGAGCAAAAATAAAAGGTAAACACATAAAAATTTGTTGCTGCGGCCGCAAAAAAAAAAAAAAACAGTATTGCGGTTAACGAGCAGCGATGAAGGGGGAAAAGCTTGGGGGGGAGGATGTGGTGGTGCTTTGCCCAGATACTACGGTTCGGTTTCAAAAGATCTGCGACCAGTGTGCCAAAGGCGACTCAAGGGGTCAGGTGGGCGAGGTCACAGCGAAAACAGACAGTAAAAGTCACCCGCCGGGAGAAAGAGAAGGTGAGACTCGGGCAGAAAGAGAGGCAGATAGTCTCGCAGAAAGAGAGGGGCAGATAAGCCCAACGCTTCGCTTTTGTTGTCATTTGCAGCATGAGACCTCCGAAAGTATGCTGTATTAAAATTGTAGTGTGCCAATTGTGTGTGTGTGTTAGCCTTCCTGTTTGTGTGTGTTGGCCAAGCACGTAGCTTGCTGTGTGTGTGTCTGTGTGTGTGCTTTGTAATTGGCGTTTTAGGCCTTTGACGTCAAACCCAAATAATAACCGTTCGCACTGTTGTTTGCTCTTGCCTTAACACTTTTGTGGCCAATGGGACGGCTTTTGTGCGGTCTGTTTTGCCGCTTTGTTGTTTTGTTGTTGCAAAAGCGACACACAAATGTGACCTTTGAAGGTGCAATTAAAATAATTACAATTACAATTTACAATCGACTCGGCATGCACACTTAAAGTTTCCCCCGGCACATCATTAATTTACACACTCTCGAACAGATGAAGTACATTTGCGCATATTAAGAGTGTTTAGGTGTTCATACATATAGAATGCCCTGACCTGCCTTCGTTGCTCATTTAAAATGTATCTAGGCGAATAAAAGCACTTTGCACTAATTACAAGAGGAGGGACTCGAGAGGAGTGGAGCCCTTTTAATGACTCTGAAATTCTCTTTATAAATCGAACCCCAATACTCCCGAAAAATTGGGCTATTTTTGGGCTGGCAAAAACTTTTAATGACTTTCATTTTTCTTGGCCTTGGATCTCTGTGCCTTTAACACTTTTTAATTGCCAATTAGGAAGTTTTTTTTTTCTCATTTTCGATTTTTGCATGGCCCTTTCGGCGGAGTTCTTTGAATTTTCTCGTTGGCCAATCGATCGCTTTTTGACGACATGAAGCCAATTTGATGCGTGAAAGCAAAAGCCAAAAAGGTGGCATAAAAAAGTAACCAGCACGCGTTAACAAATTCATTTAATTTGGCCAAAAGAAGAGCGAGAGAGAGAGAGAGAGGTAGCGAGAGAGAGAGAGAGAGAGAGACGGGTGCCAACAAAAATATGAGTTTTTATTACTCTTGACGAAATGCGAAAGGAAGTGAGCCAAGGAAAGCAGCGAAAAGGACGAAACGAGTGTACACACACAAACGGGGCACACACCCACAGGCCCACAGAGATACGCACCAATACACACTCAAGTACAGGGGCTAAAAATAGAAATGCGCCTCCCGGCACTCCCTAAAAAGTGGCAACAGAGACAGCCAACGAAGACAAGACAAGATTACAAATGTGTAAGCAGCAATTCCCTGAAGTTTTCCTCCGTTTTCCCCGCTTTTCCCCCCGCCTTTTTCCGCTTTCTCCGCTGTCTTTCTCTTTCACGGAGAACAGACGTCGCATATTAAACTGTTGATGGTTTGTTGCTTCGTTTATTTGTTGCTATATTTGGCCATTTGCTTTTGCCTTTGCCATTGTTATTCTTTTCTTATGTTCTCAGCAGACGAGCCTCAGCCGTGCCCTTTAACCCCCCAACCACCCCCTCCCCTTTAGTTCTTTCCACACTCGATGTGTGTGTGATGGGAGTTAATTAAAATATATAAACCAAACTTTAATGGCACAACCGTTGAAAGGGCATTTGGCACGCTTTTAGGCAGATTAGGCCAATCTTAATTCCATCTGGCAGTTGTAAGTTTTGATTCCATTTGAAATATCATTTTCCTTTGATCCACTGCCTGTCGTTTGTCTTGCTTAATTTGTCTAATATGTTGGATGAATTTGCAGAAAAGATATAAGGAAAATTGGCCATCGATTTAGGGGATATTCATATCAAAGTGTTCTTTATCTGTAAGATAGCAACCAATGTTTTATTATTTACTACTAAGCTCTTAATAAACATTTGGTCATTTTTAGTTATTGTGGCAAGTTAAATCTCAGTCCAAAAAAAGCTTTTATCATACGTAATTTCACAAAATTCTCAATTAAAAAGTTTAAAATATACCAAATGAATAAATCATTTACTAAGCATAGAAACTTTATTAAAACCAGCAACTCATTAAACATGCAATCAATTTAAGTTTCAATAGATTTTGAAATGCTCTACCAGTTAAGTCAAACGATTTTGCATATATTTTGGTTGTCAGCCGTTATTAGGTTTCCCTTTCTGCACAAGGCTGTCATAGTTGACAATGATTAAGCTTCATTTTGCTTAAATCTGTTGCCATCATCAGCAATATGTATGCCACATAACGCATCCCAGAAGTGCTGACTTGCCTGGAAATAGAAAAAGTTACAACATGAATGGGCCATAAACTATGCGAAATTGGGAGCGAACTGCCCGAGGCCTTCAATGGCAACTGTAGAGAGCGAGTAAGTTATGGGAAATTTTAAATGTTCCCCGTACAATATGCAAAATGTTGCGGCAGTTGAAGGATAGCGAAAGGAGGAACGGGAAAGACATAATATTTGCATATAAACTGGAAACGTTGGGCAGTCCTAGTAAAATGGTATGCCCAAGTGTTTATATGACCTCGAATGCTCCATTAACTAGTTATGAGGAGTGAAATTTTGCGGCAGATCCTTGAAAAGTGGCTGATAATTAGATGCTTGGCCTAACCTTTTGATACACGATACTGGGGCCTGCGGTATAGGCATCCGAAACCATCAGCTCCTCGGTTGCCATCGAGAGCATTGCAAACCACTTCAGTGGGAAGCGTTTTTGCGGTACGCATGCCACCTAAAAGGTTTCCCATGTCGTCAACGGAGCCTGCCAGTGGGCGAGTCGGTGTGATTTATCAGCTATGAATATGAAGTGACGGCAAAATGCTTTTCGGCCAACATGCAGAGGGCGGAACAGGCAATTAGCTTGCAGGCAGCGTAGTCACATCACATTTCGTTGGATCTGGATGTGGATGACAGTATGGGGATGCGGATGTGAAAACATAGAATCGGGCTTATTAAATTACAATAAATGCGATCCGAAAACAAAATGTGCCTTGAGGGCACACCACCAACGCGACACCTGGCGGCTGTTTACGTTACTGCTCTCTATATAGCGTATTTTTTACGCCCTGCCAAGCAAAACAAAGCGGCAAAAAAAGAAAAACAAAGTGAAGGAAAGCTAACCTCCGGCCATTTGTTGTGCGTACGTACGTGCGTGGGTGTGGACACAAAAAAAAAACAAAATATGTTAAATTAATTGAAGCGAGTCTAGATGCTGGAACCTGCCAAAAAACCTGCGGACCGAAAAAAGAAACCCAAAAAGCCGAAGAAAGACGATCCCCGGCAACAGAAGTCCTAAAATAATAGACAGCAGAACAGAAGATTTTCGCCGGGCAAATACATTCGAGCAGCAAATTTAATCAAAACCTTATTACGGCCATGGAAAAGGAAAAAAGGCGAACAAATTATGACAGCAGCGTCTTATTTTATTCGGGGAACACCTCAATTTGTTGCTGCCACTAGCCAGCCGTCCAGCCTTCCGTGTTGAAACTTGACAAACAGTGAATTCGCTGTTGATGAGGGACAATGCCACACATATAGAGGAGAGAAATGTGCCAGAGACGCTTTGCTGTATGCATAACTTGGGCCCAAAAAGTGAAATTTTCAGCACGACAAATTGCCGGGAATGGAAGAGAATCAATGGAAGGGTCGCAAAATGGGAAATGCCCATCAATTTTGAAGTTGTCATTTATAAATTTGCTCAGCCTTTTGTTTTATGCATTGTCTTTTGCTATTTACTGCCGAAAAATGGAGGAGGAGTGGGGGGGGGAAAGAGTGGGTGTAAGTAAGGAGGCGAGTTTAATGTCCCAGGACTTGCCACCCACCATTATTCGATTCTTTGCTGCCCGCTCCTGTTTATGTGCGCCACATAAAACTATCAATTTATTGCTGCAAAATCGTTGCGCGCTGTTTCCTTTGGCTGGCGCTTCCTGCACACTGACGCCCGCACACACACACATATACAGTCGTACACACAGACTGCATCTGTGTGCAGCTTGCTCTCTTTTCGTGGGTTTTGTTATTATTGTTGGCAGCCTTTTAGGCGCCACACTGACGAGACAACAGGCGTTTGCAGCTCTCCATCTCCACCATGTATTTTTCTCCTCATCTCCAGCTTCTTCCATTTTTTTCTCTATGTGTATGTGTGGGAGCAAAAGGTTTTCTCACTACGCGAACTTTGTTACAAATTTTTGCGACTTATTTTTCGCCACGAACTCCACGCGAAGCTCACTGCTCCTGCATTACGTATACGCCGCGTATACGTATACGTCTGTCGTGCGACGAAAATAGCATCAGTTGGCACTTTTTGGCTGAACCGAGTTTCGGCCCCCATCCCCCGAGTATATAGCCATTGCCATAGCCATCGCCATCGCCATCGCCATAGCTATTGCTCCTTGGCTTGGCAACAGCCAAATCCTTTTTATGCTTTTGATTTTTTGACACCCGACGTGTTGTTGTTCTTGTGGCTTGTTAGCCATCATTGTTGTTGCTGGTTCCCGGGTGTCTTAGTGTCAACATGCGTTGATTCTCTTAAGCTTGGAATGGCTGAAATGCTGAAACTTTGGGTACAGTTGCCTCCTGCGATGGTGATTTGCATACCGAGAGATGCACTCGAATGTCACAAGAAGTTTCACAATTTCCATCGGATATTTCAAGTGGATATTGTTGACATGTGATTATATCTATCTGCGATGTTGTTTTGCATTTTGAATAAGCTGTGCGAGTATTTCTTTTTATAGTTCCATCGTTTGCAACTAATTTTTTGTAGTTTTTGGGATGAAAGTATGAGGAATGGAATATAAATTGTGCAGTTAGTATTTTGTTTAAATGAAATGGCTCGACTAATGTAAAGTGAAGAAGTTTAGCCTGGTTAATTTAATTATAATAGCGAAATCACTTTAATTCATTGAATGGAATTTTAAAAAGGTGGATTTAAATTCCATGAAAATAAACCAATTATAATTATTTCATCAGCCTTCATTTCGATACATGATTGAAAGCTTTATCACAAAACTTCTGTGCACCTCTTTATTTTTAAAAGTACCTACTTTTCAAGCTTCAAATTCCATTGGTTGCATTCAATAAGGAAAATATGATTATTTCAAGTTATTTCTGCACGAATACTCAATGTGACACAGTTATGGAGGTTTGATTGTTTATCGTTCAATAATATATATAAAACAGAGCACCTTAATTTGGCCCGTCCATCAGAAAGTATGCCATTCACTCTATTCCAAGGCGGAATTGTAGGTGGCGTCACTTATTTCGATTTATTGCAACATTGATAAGCACCACCAGAGGCAGAATCAGAGTCAGAGTCAGAGGCACCACCAGAAGCAGGAGAAGAACTAGAACCAGAACCAGCAGCAAAGCAGACCCACTGCCACTTCCACTTCCACTTCCACCCACCGGTTAGCTGCAATTCGAGCCACCCGAACGGAGAGAGGAGACGAGCAAAACTAGCAAACAAGCGCAAAAATCAATTTAAAGTTCAATAGCCTCAGCAGCTAGCTAACTGACTGACTGAGTGGGTGAGTGGGTTCAGTGGGTTCGGTGGATCCGTACGATTCGTTGGATTCGGAGGGTGGTGCAGTAGGGTGGAAGGAACTTGGCTGACTTGGCCCAAAAAAGAGCAACTTAGCAAATGCGACCAAAATTCCCTTCAACTTTACAACGTTGCAACAATTTGCAAGTTGTTTGTGTGTAAAATTAAGTTCAAAGTACAAAATGTGGGTTGCAGTAACAACAGCATATCACAGCAGCTCCTTCTTTGGCAATAAAACTAATGGGATTTTTGGTTGCGCGGCAGCACTGCGTATGCGTAATGTATGCAGAAATCTGCATAAATCTGCGTACTTTGACCATACCACCCTCCTTATGCCACCCCCCACCACGAAAGTTAAAACGTGCCCAAGTGTCCATTGATGCAATTATGCGGCGTCCAACGAAGTTGATAAATGGCAATCGAGGAAAGCGCCTGTGGCGCGGCGACATAGTCATCGCCGTTCACCATTCACCATTACCTGAATCATCATCGCCATCATCATCTTCATCATAAGCGTAACTGTAACCGTAGCCGTAGTCGTAACCAATGTGCCGCAGTAGATGTGGGTGCTCTTCAGAATGCAAATGGCTCTTTGGCACGCCACGCAGTTGGAGTCGAAAGCCAGGAAAAGCCAGGGAAAGCCAGGTGTCTAACGAAGCGAACTTGCAGCTGGCGGCGGAGAAAGAGACATCAATTGATTCCTTGCTGACAGCCGAACAACATTCCGTTGAAACGGGGAAGTTGTATTTTCCCCCCCGTAGATGAATCCCAACTGGGAGACACAAACAGTCGAGTGTCGGGTTTCTGGCACTGCCGTTGCACACATTTATGCTTTGTCAGGTGATTTTGCATTTGCAATTGCAACGGCACACACCTGAAAAATACACACGACAAGTGCTGAAGGACAGCTGACAGCACTTATGTTAGTTTCGGGCAGACGGATCAACTTAATGAATGGAATGCACTTGACACGACTGGAGCGTGTGCAGAGAAAATAAAATTATTTTTAAGTGAGCTGACAACAGTGGCTAATGAAACACCCCATTTGATTAACCAAGAATGTTATGCTTATAACAAATATATACACTTTTTGATTGGTTTTGCTGTCAAAAGGACAGAGAGTTTGGTCTCAACATCCCTTATATATATTTAATATAAACCAGATAAAGAAACATAGAAAATGTGATAGTTTTAAAACGATGAGAAAGTTTTTAGGCGGTTACCAGATAGTGATAGTTAATTAAATCCTAATCCTCTTTAAGCGAAGCTTTGAACACCTACTAATTAAATACTTGTAGGCTTGCCAAGTGATATTCATTTCCCGGATAAAGAAAAATAAAACACAGAAATATTAAGTGGCAAAGCTGGTCGCGTGGCAAAAACCAGAACAGAACAGAACAGAACAGAATAATTTTGGATGCAGCCAAAAATAGCACAGGAAAGTTTTGCAAGAGCAAGGCTCATGGCGGAAATGGCAATTGGGGAAATTCGGGGAAAGGGTAAGCTAGGGAAAGTGGGTGGTGGTGGTGGTGGTGGGAAAACCTATACGGACAACTTGAACAGCAGATCCCAATACACAAACATGCAACCGGCACACACACACACACTCACACACACATATGTGGCAGCAAAACTAAACCGGAGGCGCCAACATGTCCTACAAGTGATTTATTTTTATGTATTTGTTGGTAGAAGGCAGCGAAAAAAAAGACGAAAAAAGAAATGGCAAACGAGAATGGAGAAAAGGCGAGCACAAAGTGAAATGCCACAAAAAGTAAAGTTTGTATTTCAGTTTGTTTTTGTTGTTCGCCGGCGGTGGCGGCGGCGTCGGTGCAGGCGAAGCCAGCCAAGCCTGGATTTCCCTCAGCACAACCCCCCCTCCCCCCCCCATTACTCTCCTCCAGCGAATCAGCCGCAGAAAGTAGTAAAGTAGCGAATGTGAAACTATTTATAACAGCAAAAACCTGCTAAGCGGCCACACAAACAAATGCAGTTGGGGTGGAAAATCCATAGCATACTTCTATGCGCTGGTTTCGCAAGTTGCAACATTTAGACGCAAATCATGGCAGACATTAGCGTGTGCAAAAGTTTTTCACTGAACGATTTATGGGAAAAGTTTGGGGGCTTCTTACCTGGGCTACCCACTGCTTAACTCTTGCCAATGCGAAAGCCATTTTGACTGACTGTCACCCGTTTTTGTTTGCGTTCTCCTTGCAGAGTGTCCAACCGCCATGGATGGCATGGAGCGGTTCGCCTGCCCGATTCCCGACCGGCAGGGCAGATACCGCTGCATAGACGATCATGTGCTGTGCGATGGCTTCATCGACTGTCCCGATGGCGAGGATGAGGACCGGAGATCCTGCATGTTCTACAAGACGGTGAGTTGAACGTGCGCCCACGCGGCGTATACTTGATGTCATAATTTCATTTTGTGTTTTTTCCCCTTCTTTTCCGGCTCTTTGCAGACGAAGGCTCACTTGGATGTGTTAGCGGATGCGTTACTGCGCTGGGCGCGAGGGCGTTAAGCTCTGTCCACCCACCAACCACACACAGATACACACCCTCTCTAAGCACACGCACACAGTCCACACACACACACACACACACACACCACACACACAAATACACCTAGAGAACTCACTTTAAACATTAATGACAAAAAATTAGTTTTAACGTGTCCCAAGAGAAGCAAAAAAAAACCCTATTAAGTTTAAACATTACTCAAGAATAAAACACACACACAGACAAGCCAACCACCCGCCTGTCCTTTGACAAGAGATTAAAAAATTCCCAAGAAAATTCTCAAGAAAATTCCAAGAAAAACAGAAACCGACTCAAACAAAACAAAAAATACAAAATGCAGCTTGCAAAAAGCTGAATGGATTGCCAAGTAAAAGAACAGAAAGCTATGATTAAAAACAAAATGAGGCAGCAATTATGCTTAATGAAAAGGTATGATTATTATTACACTATTATTATTAAAAATTAACTTAATGAAAGCCCAAGAACAAAATGCAGTTATACATATTAAAGCTAAATTATAATTCAACAGAAAAAAAAGAACAACAAAAAATAAGACAAAATCGAAAACGTTTTTTTCGTTCATTTGAAATTTGTTTCGCAGGAACAGAAAGAATAATGAGGAATAACAAAATTGGGCCTAACTATTTTTAGTATATATTAAATAAATATATTATAAATATATCTTACTATATGAAATATATTTCGTGTACATTATTTAATTATACGTGTATTAAAGTTTAAATGTTAAATAAACCAAAAGAAATAAAATCAAAACGAAGCAAGCAGAAAAAAAGCGATAAAAACATGATGAGGCAAGCAAGCAGAAGAAGAATGAAATTATATATACATATACACAGAAAAAACAGACATTAAATATATATTAATAGTATACATATACCAATAACAAACAAATATACAATTGAAGGAAAATATTGCATTAGGTTTTATTGCTGATAACTGAACAAGCTAATGAGTGCAATATAATATACTTATATACAATGCAATAACAGCAAGATTAGCGACAAAAACAAACATTTACAACTTAGAAGATGAAGCAAAACATTTACATAAAGAAAAAGACTTGACTTCATGAAAAACCCAGTTTTGTTCGATAGTTGAGGCTTATAATCGTTAATGCTTTTGGTTTAAAGTTTTCTCATTATTAAAACTACGTTCGCCATTACAAATGATTTGCTCCGTCTTTATTTTCTTCACGTGTGTAAATAATACTTTCAATAATCATTTTTATTTGCCTGTAAAGATTTATACCAACTCCACCAGACATTTTAATTTCGTTCATGAGTGACAACAGTTCTCACGGAAATGGCAGCTATCTGTAGTTAAGTAAATTTATTTACATAATTAAAGTATATTTAAATAACAATGGACTTATAAATATACATAAAAAAGATAAGCTTATAAGCAAAACGAAAAGCTTGTAAAAATGCTAACTAAAACTAATCCAGTCTCGACCTTTTATCCAAATCACAGTTCTTTTTTATCCTACTCATTTTCTATGTTTTAATTCTCGCTGTTCTTTCAATTGGAAACGCAAAAAATTCAACCTTAAGCCAATAATGTTCTGGTCATTGAAAATTATTCGCTATTATTATGCCTGTAAAGGGGGCGAGTTCCCAACACAATCAATCAATTAAGAAATACAATCAAGCAAATTTTTAAGCCGGAATTTACGAATTAAAATTTTTAAACGGTTGTGTATGCAAACAAATAACAATGGAAAGATAAGCGCGAGAAAATAAATGGCAAATTAACAATAATATCGAGTACCCTCTTAAGCGATTTTCACGCATTGCATTTCCTGCGTTTTCCTTTTGCATTTCGAGTTCGATTTTCGTTTTTCATTTTACCAGACACATAAGATGCATATTTTAACAACGCTTGACTTCATGGAATCGCAATCAATCGATTATTTTTGTTCATTTCATTCGGTCCAAAGTATGCATGTTACTTAATCGTTTTGTGTGAGATCCCAAACATGTTTAATTATTTGAAACGGAATAACATATGAAATTGCGAGCAATAAAATTTCATATCTTATACACAGTACGTATAAAAAATTGCAAACAAATTATGTAAATCTAATTGAGAATACGTTTACGAATAAGTTTTTATTTCACATCGATCCCCAACCTCCTGCCCTCCTATATCAACGATCTTCGTTATTAACCGAAAAGTATAAATAGGAGACGACCTTGGAGTTTTCTTTTAATTGATTGATTCAGTAAAACATTTACATAAATAACTGCAAAATAACCCACCTTTAAATATAAATGAAAGTAAATTAATAATAACAATTTCTATACCATACGAAAATACTAAACGCAAGACAACGTGTGTATAACTCTAAGTAAAAGATAACTACCATAACGAATACGAATAATGTATGTATATGCAATTAATTGTAATCCTTGAAATTATGCACAAATCGAAAATCCAAACAAGAAGAACAAATGCACACTAAAAAAACTACAACCAGAGGACAAAACCCGAAAACAAATCAAAGACGAACAAAAGTTTTGATCACATTTTTTGAACGAACGACAATTGAGGTAAAGGTATAGAAAAACACACATACACAGACATACAAATACATATATTTTTGGCCTATTTTTCTATAATCCTAACAAAAACAAGAACGAAATTTTAAAAGCAAAACGACAACTTCTATAAGGACATACCCAAATGAAAAGACATAAGTTCGACTGTAAATAACCAAAAAGAAAAGTAAATTCCCCAATTGATTTTAGGTTCTAATTGAACAAAGTACTAACGAAGATCGTTAAATAATATTTCAAATATCTTTCCTATACATTTTCGTTTAATTTCCTTAATTTTCAGCCTATTTCAAAAATAGATTATTTTTCTAATTAAGCCTTTGCGTCTTGCACGCTCTCACAGCAAACAGTATTGTGTATAAAACAACAATTTGTAAATAAACATATTACGTCTAAATTAGTGGAAAAGTCCTTTTTTTAATTTTAAAGGTTTTACAATTGTAGAGTATTTAGTTTTAAATTTATTTTTTGAATACCACGTAAAGAGAGGAGGCAAATTAGCAAGGAAAAATCGAAAAAGGGCAAATACAGATTATAAAGCTAACAAAAAAAAAAAACAATTGTTGAATGTTAAACAGATACATACACATATACACACAACCATAGGTACATACACACACACATACAAATATAAACATATATATATAAGAATATATAGTACCCTCTACAGCCCCTAAACTTGTATTTATTTGTATTTGTATATTTGCAGACGAAAAAAGATACTTAGAAACAAAACATCAAAGAGAAAGATGGAGAATATAATTAACTATGAGTAGCAAATGGCATTCATACAATCCGAATGCCATTCGCACAAATTGTCGAAAGAAAACACGGTCTATCAATTCTATTGATTTCGTCTTACCCAAACTCTTATTAATTAGTATTTGCTGTAAATAATTTTCGCCTCCCTCTTTTTTGATCTCGCTGTATCTGTCTCTATCTTTCTCACACTAATTTCACTGGTGAACGAGGTCTAGTTTTAGCATAATTCTCCCTTTTAATTTAACCACAGTTTTCTTAACTACTTATAATAATTAATTATATATTATACGAATATATGATAATGCAGAAAAAAAAACAAGAAAATACACAAAAAAAAAAACAAAGAAAAAATGAAAAACAAATACACAACTTAATATACACTGAAAACGAAACCCAAACATGCATTTCTGATTTTCACTTCGTTACTCTCACAATTCCAGAATACTTTACTATATATACTATATATAATTTCCTCTCCACAAAAACAAAAACAACAACAACGACACCAGACAACACACACAACAAGTAAGTTAAACACACATATGCAGGCGATTAAATACCATCTTATGAGTTTCTCATGGATCTAAAACAATAGTGCACATATTTACCTTTTTGAGTTCATACTTCAACTCTTAGTTGTGGCAAACTAAACACATTTTTTGTTGAGAAGAACACCTGAACCTGAAGTTTGAGATTATCCCAGGAATCCTTGGATCCTTGTTGATTGTTGAATGCCTTTTGGTAAGTTACAGCGGGCGCCCTTAAGTGCTCAAGTCCTTTGGCCACATAGAGCTCTTCACTTGGCGGTCAGACAAACTTTTTAACAAGTTCTAGAAAATAGCTTTACTTCTACATTATTCCCCACGTAAGATACAGAAAAAATAAGTCACAGCACAAATGTCAACTTTAATGGAAGTAAATGTCAAATGTTTGCGAAAAAACACGGATGGAAATTTTGCGAAATACATATTTTCGGTATTGAGATTTAGAAATTGACAAAGCTATAAAAAGCGGTCAGCGAATGAGACAAAATAAGAAAAATATTTTAATGACTATTATCCACGTATAAAATATAAATGTTAGTTAAATTAGGAGTAGACCCGCAGAGGTAATTATATAAACTTGCTGCTTTTGCTGAGCACAAAAGTGTTAGCCATCGCTTGAAAACATACTATTCAACAAGATAATTATATGTATTTGATGTAGATCCGTGTTTAGTAAGATCTAAGATTGCACCTGAAAGAACGTTGAAAAGTTTGTGTAAGAAAACAATTTATTGAAGCATTGGAGGCTGCATACAAAGCTGAAACAACGAGAAACTTTAACAAGCCACAGCAACTAACAGACTTGGACCTAAAGTGACCTTCAATGGGCATCAGGTGTTGTAGCCATTGATTCGGGCTAGCTTTTTATGACTATGCCACAAAAAGCCGCACTCAATGCGAAAACAACCAGAGCCACTGATGCAATTCGATGCCACTTTTATTCCGCTCACAGGTAAACAATTATCGCCGACCACTTAAAGTTAGTTGAAGAACTCTCTGTTCAAAAACAATCCAAAGAAAAATGCAAGAACAAATGAAAACCAATCTGCCTGTACGTTGTTGCAAGGTTTTGTATGCAAATTGCCGAAAATAAATTGTTTGTAAATGCAATTTGACCAAGACAAGTCAATTTGAAAGTGAAGAGCTTTGAGTATTTTTCAGAATTTAAGAGCATTTAGGACTAGTTGGCCAGTTAAAGGGATTCAGTCTGTTTTTAATACAAAAACATTTAGTTATTTTCAGCCAATTGTTTTAATTTTCTTTACAACTTTCTGCTTATTTGGTTCTAAAATTTCATTAATAACTCTTTCCAAACAATCACCTAATTCATTGCAATTACTTTCCGCCAAGCATATATTATTGTTTTAACCTTAAATGAAACCATTAAGTATTTATGCAATTCATTAAAATTCCACAACAACCTACACACACACACTGTCGCCAGCTCCAATAAATTATGTTCAATTGAAACAATTAGCGAGAGAAATTATGACAAACAATTAGCATAAACAATTTTGCACTGTTGCACATTTTATGTGATAAATAATTATACCAAATCAAAACGGAAAAACATGAATTATATGTATTGAAATGCACCACAATTGCACTTACCTAAAAATTATGATGAAAACAAGGACACCTGAATTCGTATTAGAGCCTGATTAATTAGTGATTATATTTTATGTGCATCGTTGTTGTAGTAATTGCACAAATCAGCACAAAAATGAGATATTCCGAACGAAGAGTTAACCAAGATTATCTTGGGGGGCATTAACCTCGAGAGAGTGGTTGGTCGGGCAAGCAGATCAGTCTTCCACGGCACCAAGATCCTGAAGATCCTGAATTTCAGACAGCAGTACACGTACACCCTCGTTTAGCTTTGGACGCACAGGGAGCAGTCCCAATCCCAATCATCAGGTATGGCCAGTTTTAAATGGAATCAAAAGAATATTTTCGAGCTATAAACATAAGTAGTCACAAGTACCTTAATGCAAATCGAAATGTATGTGGAGGAGGAGGAGGTAGTTCCGGCATCCGAGAGTTTCGATGGTCAGCAACTCGGACATACATTCCCTTAAACATGCACACAATCAAGGCTTAAAAGCAATCCGTCCTCAATTGACACTTTTGAGCGGAATCTCCACAAAAGCACTCAAGGAGGCCGATGAGTTCGACTCTAAAGTTAAATTAGGTCTAAACTATCTGTACACAACACCCCCCCTACCCCCTAACCCCGCCCACACCCGCGCACGCACACACTCACACACTGACACACACACACACACTCGGACAAGCAAATGCACTTAAATTGTAAATGTTGTGATTATATAGCACCGCCTCAAAGTATGCACCAAAATTTTTGACAAATGTATTTTTGCACTATTTTTAAATGCACCAAATGGAACGCCCAGTTTAAACTAAAATTAAACGTATTTTAACTAAATTAGTTCTTAAATGTTAAACAAAAAATATATACCTAACAACCTGGAGAGGGATTTTCCTTTAACGTTCTTATGTTAACTTAAACCAAAAGTCAAGAAAAGTCTGCGAAACATTTTATTCAATCGATATGCAATGTAAATACAGAACAAAGTGGAAGGCTATAACGAAGTCTAAGTAATTTAGAAATTGTCACTATGTAAATAGACCAAACCGAACACAAACAGAGGAAAATAGGACGAAAAGAGCAAGATGGAAATTAAGCGGAGGCCACAAATGGAGGATGTTTTTAACTTTAATTAGAAAGTGTTTTATGTATTATGTACGAAGTATGGTAGCCCACGCAGGAAGTCCTACTAATAATTTCTAAGCCATTTAACTTGTAAATTATTATGGTTATAAATGTATAATGTAAATGAAAAGTATACAGTATGTGCTAGGAGGATGCGGGTGGTGCGCCATATAGAATGACAACTGCGACTCCGGCAAGAACTACCAGATATATAGATGTGTACATGTGTATGGTTATAAATTAAACCTACTTCAGTTTGCCTACGAGTCTAAATACATATAGGTACATAGCAGATATATATTTCCAACTGGTGAACCAAAAAAACTGGATTCGAGTTCAAGCGAAAAACCCCAAAACAAATAGAAACCAAAAAAAAAAAACAACAATACCATTATTAATATTGAAATTTAATTATATGCGTTTGCGGCATAAGGAAAAAATGTATTACCAACAAAAATCTCTATATATATACACAACAAACTAATTTATGAGATTATATATATACATATGACAGCAACAGAAGTATATGTAAAATTAAATAAAAACGAAGCCTCAGTCAGTATAAAAAGTTCAATGTTTTATTTGCACTCATTTGGAATGCCCAGCCAATTGTGGCAATGGGAAAAGCAATTATATATCCAGCATCAGGTAAAATTTGCTTTGTGCATTTCAGATCATTTCTTACAGCAATTACGAATTCCGTGCCTTTCATTATTTATAGACTTCGGAAGGGGGTATACGGATACTCAGGCAATTTTCATGGCCAGACGTTTGTGGGCCGCATTGAAATTTATTTTTTGACCGATTTTTGATTTTTTGTAGGGGGTTATTCACCGAAAATCGGTAAAAATTTGATTGGGAATTTAACAACGAGTTTAACGAGGTATAACATTTCAAAGTTGTATTATATTTTTACGAGGACATTAATAAAAACTAACGAGTTTAAATCGATTTTTCTTGTTTAATGTAAGAATAGCTCGATTTATCAATAATTAATTAGATATTCTTATTTATTTTCTTTGAATAAGCAATTTTTTTCCATTCAAAAATATTGATACTTTTAAACGAATAATATTGCTAGTATTAACTTAACCTATCTTTTGTTTAAAGCATTCTTAAAATTACATGGCAAAATTTAAAGATTGAAAAATATTATTTTTGTTTACCTTAGCATTTTGATCCTGTGATTAAGCGTTTTAATGTCGGTGGCTGCAAAGCTCCCAGGATCTGTTGGGAGTTTTAGCGTAAATATTTTGTGAAGAAAACAGGTGTCGTAAATTTTAATTAGCGTTAGCCGAAAACTAATTTCATGTTAATAATAAGAAAAGAAACAGGGTGGGTGGCGCCAAGGTTGTTGGTTGGTGGGTGGTGGACAGAACCGTTTGATGGAGTATGCGCGGAACCCTATTTTGTGGCTGACAATTTACGCTTAATTAGCTGGTTCCTCACTCTCCGCTTTTGCCACGAAGAAATCATCATCTTCTTTGGGGCAGAAAGTGGGGGAAACCGAACCTTTTATGGCCGCCACGCATGTAAATAAAACGCCGCTCCCAAGGGAAATAGGTTAAAGTTCAGGAGGCCACAAAAAAAAAAGAAAGGAAGACGCCTGACCTTTCCTCGCATCCGCGGCTGGTTAATTAAGGTGTGACAAATGCAATCTGCAAGCCAGTTAAGCGTGCAATCAGCCAAAGGCCAATCCAGCTGGCTCATTAAAAGCGGATTTGGCCCGGTTAACACCGTTCACATACCACATACCACATACCATACGACCTCGACTAGGCGCTATAAAACAAATGCCAAAGCCTAAAATGGCAGCTTCTGGCATTTGCCATTCGCCTTCGCATCGCCGCTAAATAAATGGCCCTTAAATCCGGCTGCAATTTGTTGCACCCCCATGGATAATCAATGGGTAAGGGATATGGCATATGGCATAGGGAATATGGGATATGTGATATTGGATATTGGATAGATAGAGTTAAAGATAGCATACCGAACGTGCCCTGAATGGAACTCCAGCAAACGGAAACGAGATGCTCCGTCCCTTGGATTGCAACTCAAAAATAACACAACATTTCAGTTTGTTTGTTTCCATTGCTCTCTGCCTGCGTAGATTATTTTTACATCAGGACGGCATTGGCTGGCATTGCCAAACGGGTTTTGGCCAACGGGCCAAACAACACCCACTCCCACTCCACTTTTGGCCGGGAATCGCACTCGCATTCTAATGCAAAATGTTGCGGTCTGTTTCCATTAAAGCTCCTTTTACTCGCCTTTTTGGCAATCGTCCTGGCAATCCTGGCTTGTCCTTGGCGTGTGGTTTCCCCTTCGATATCCCAGTGACAGCTGACACATGCAGGCAGGGCCAAGATCCACTTCCACCTCCAGAGATCGGGGCTGCATATCCATGGCCATTCTCTGGGCTGGACATTAACCCACTTCCCCAGACGCTGGCTGCCCCCGAAATAAATTGTGACACGAGAAATGTTCCGCTGACATCTCTTTGTGCCGGTCGCATAAAATCTGTTGAAATCATCGGAATGCCGCGGGAACATTTTCAGTTTTTTGTTATTTTTGGCCGCTTTTTGGCCTGCCCCGCCATTTTTTACAGCCTTTATATTAATATTAATGGTGTGCGCCGTGCACGGATGTTGCTAAATATGTTAAACAGTTGGCTTAATCATCGCCTTTGTCTGCCGGTCAAGAACAAAAACAAAAAAAACGGGCCCTGTAGTTCCCTGGTGAACATGACGTATACGTGATATTCAAATTAGCCCCTGCACTCCGTCAAAAACATGGCTGGAAGTCAGCCACCATAACAGTCAATCAAAAAACCATCTGCAAGCCAGACTAATTTGCATGTTGATCCGGAGCAAAGGAAAACTCTGGCCAGAGTCCGCAGAGCCATAGTTTTGCATTTGCACACACATAATCATCAGAAAGGATAACCCAGTCCAGTTGTTTTCACTGCCCTCGTAGTTTTAATGCTGCAATAGGAATAGGAATAGGAATGGGAATAGGAATTGTATTAGACCCAAGGGCCAACTAGCCCCCAGCTGTATGGTATTTGTTATTGTCATTGCTGTTGGCCACAATGTAATTTGCTTTGGATTTTCACGACTTGTTGGCTTTTCCACCCCACCACTTCCCCCTCCCCAGTTCGCAATGGAGAAATATTCAGTTGCCCTCAGTCGATGTTATTTCGGTTTCCCAATTTATTTATTTCCAGGCACTTTCCTAACTTGCTGCCCATTGTCCTGCTGCCACATTGCAATTTTCAAATTCATCCGCAATGGATGTGGGTTTTCAGTGCTCTTTTTTTAGGGTAAATACACTGGCAAAGGGTGAATCGTGTGTTTTTACCCAGGCAAGTACTAAACCAAATAGTTTTACCAGTGAGCAAGGATTTATTTACTATTTTATGTCAGTTATGTAACTTGTGCTTTATGCAAACTTTAAAAACTTTTAACCAACATGCACCAAAATGGTAATAGTTTTGTTGACAGATCTGTCACCGTATAACTAATTTAAAAATAAATAAATTAATCATGTTTTAAAACCTGAAATTGAATTTTAGGAATTACAGTTGCAAAAACTTGTATTAGAGTATTCAGGATATAACTTGCAAATCTATCTATCTATTGTTTCAAATTCAACTTTCAATTTAAAATGTTTGGATTATTCTTTTTCGATTGTGTGCATTGAAATTGTGTGTTCGGTTATTTGTTGTGTCAACACCAAGCAAACGAGATAGTGTCACCCACAACATCCCCCGATTCCGTCGCTTTGATTTCTCTGGCAGACAATAGGACGTCGCTAATGTCCCCGGGGTGTGCTGGATATATATATAAATATGGGGATATATATGCACATCGCACATCTCGGTTGACTGCTGATGTGCGAGTTGTATTGTATTTGGTTAATTATTCTGGTCGATTTAAGCATTTAACTTTTGAAAAGAGCTGTCAAATTGTGATGTCAGGACGTCAGTTGAGGGGGCAACAAACAATGAGAGCAATATTCCGCACAAAAGCCAAACAAGAATCGCACTAATCGCCGAGCATTTAACGTGGGTGGATGACGTCTCAAAGTTTCCCCAACAGGTCTTCTCTGGCTGATTGTTTACTTTTCACGCCTTATATTGGCCATTGTTATGGTAAAGACTTAATAACAATTTTGGAAAAAATATTGCAATTGTCTACAGCTCCTCCATCTCTTCCTCTTCATCCTCGTCGAGCACGCCCACCGCCTTGTCGGGATAGAATTTCTTGAGTATCCTGTTCACATCCGGAACGAGCAGTTCATAGTCCATGGGGAACTTGTCCTGACGCGGAGGACCCCGATCCAAGCCGGACCACAAAAGATGCGTGGAGGTGCGGGCATTCTGGGAGAACAATATCTCGAAGGCTCCTTCCCGGGGAACCTGATGACCATACCTGTTCTTCACCAGCTGGAACTTGCGCTCCGGAATCCTCTGCTGCAGGAACACACCACACTCGTCGGCCTTTGTCTGGAAAATGGGACACTCGTACGTATGCTCGATGTAGATCATCGAACGCTCCTTGGTGAAATGCTCATCGTCGGCCCAGTCCACCTCCTTTTTCTTTTTACCCTGTCCCTTGGGAGGCATTTTAAATTTGGAATTCTAAAACAATATTTTAGCTTACAAATATATAAGTCTTTCGAAAAACCATAGCCTCCTGATTTTTTCCATGCTGACAATCCTTTAATTCATAATTTTTTTGATTGATTGCTTTTTGAGATTTTTATGATTTTCTGTTAAAAGTACCGTGAACCATAAATCTTATTTCGTATTTTCAAAGTGCGCAGCGCTGTCCAGAATATTTTTACTTTGACTATTTTTAAATTGCATGACAATCTGAAAGAGCCAACAACTTTTGGGGACACGCACACGAAAAAAACCGTGCAACAACCATTCGGTTGTTAATTTGGCTACATTGACTGACAACGCAGCCGCCTTTGAAAAAAATTAAAAAAAGGAAAAACCAAATCGAATAGATGCACAAGCAAATGCTTCCATTGGCTCCGGCGGTAAATATTTTTCTTTATTCTAGTGTATATACATACTATAGATTCGGATGTATATGTACCCATGTCCACAAAGCTTTAATTTAGACGTCAATTTATGGCACTGTCTATATTCATGCAGAGCAGCTACTCAACAAATTCTATGCATAACAATAATATATTGTTGGACACAAACATGCATAAACAATAAAATCAAAACATAAAAAAAGTTGAGTATTTAAAGCAAATAATTTATACTAGTGTGCCATTTTTATCTCGACTTTCCAATATCCTTTAAAGTGGTTTAAAGATTAAGTAGCTATTTTAAGGAATATCTCATTCTTATTTTGGCTAAAACAAGACTTGCATACAACGTTTATTTAAAATTAAATATCGAGGTCCTTTATTCTGTTTCTAGTCAACAAAGTATAAAATATATATATTTTATAGCTGAAATATTGTATTACAAATTATGTTTTTAGATCTTGCTTCATTAAACTCACATAAGGACACTTAATTAACCCGATTTGAAAATATACTCGTTATTATATTTTGTATTTTTCATTTGAGTCATTCAAATTTTTATTTTAGAACGTAAACATTAGTGCAACACTTTTTTATTTACTCCTTTTTATAGGTTTGTATGAGCGAGATTGAAAATGGGCCTTTATTGCATTTATTTTGCCATTTCTCGCGGCTGAAGTTGAATGATTTTTTGGCCCAACTACCCACACATGGCACCGCAATTTCCACATTCACCGGCCCTCTTTTTGCCCATGGTTTATTTATGCAATTTTCCAATTTCCCCCAGCATACAGCTTACAAACAGAACAAAAATGAAAGCTGTGTACTCTAATAAAAAGTAAAAATGCAATTTGCAAATTAACAAAAACGGGTATGTAAACAACAACAGTGACGTCACATATAAATAAAAAAACCAAATTCAAAATCAAGCCGCGGGGTTAAAAAGGCGTCGTTTGCCATACATATTATGCGCATAAAGTGTGTATTTTAAGTAGGGCCGTTTTAAAGCAATATTCAAATGTACCAGCAGCAAATATATTTCACTCATAGAAACTCAACAAAAGTATCTATAGTCGAGTATTTCGAATGTGGGTTTTGTGTTGTGGAAAAATAATCATCGATGCTGCGGCGTCAGTGGGGCAGAGTCAGAAGCAACAAATTTAAATATATTTATTTATCTGAATAGCGGAATATGTATCTCGCACACGCATGTCTGCACATACTTCAGATATATTTTTAAAAAATCAAAACGACAATATTCCGCTGCGCTGCAGCATTTTGAAATACAGCAACAGACGTCGACAGCGACGTCGACGCCGACGTCGGCAGAGATCGGCGAGCGAACATTTTCGGCGGTTGCAGGCAGCGGCACTCGATCGTACCGCTTAGTGCCACGTCGTGTCTCAGAGCGCCCAGGCCACGGGCCCCCGAATCGTACCGCTTAACGGAAAGTCTAAGAAACATATACCTTACATACCAAAAATTCCAATAATACTAGTATTATTTGAAGTACTAGCAATACTCGAAGTACTAGCAATACTCGAAGTACTAGCAATACTAGAACTCCCCGCCTGGGAAAGTGAGTGCCGTGAATAGCCTGCCAGCACATCGATAAACCTTTTATTTTTGGAGAAACCAGCTGCCAGCAGCATCCGTCATGCAGGTCTTCGATAACAATATGGTAAGTGAAATCTACCCTCCGGCCAAAAGCCATTTGTGCTCGTGTTTACCCAGGCCAAATTTATTGTCGCAACGTTGTGTATACCTAGCCACACTTAGCCCAGTTAGCTTAACCCAGAAATGCCAATACACAAATTCCAGCTATACAGTGCTCCTTTTTGCTCAGCCACGCCCATTTTGGCCGCAGAAAAGAAGACCCTTTTGTAAAGTAGAAATGGGGGAAAAGAGTGCCAGTCAGGAAGTCATGCGGTGCACGGAACGGGCCGCCAAATTAATTACAAAAATTCACTTAATGGCCACGATCCAAGTGGGTCAACGTACGTTCGGGCCACTAGAAATTTGCAAAATGAAAACTTAAGTGTTCCGAAAAAAGAGACATGTCAAAATTCTACTGTCAGCAGGCTGCCATAAAGTGCAACTAAATGATTTTAGTACACACCTTCATTATAGTCCGATTTCCAAAATAGAAATCATGGCATTGAGGCGAAACTATAATGGACATTCCAGACCCCACATTTGCCATAAAAGTGGATTCCTCAAAATGAGATACATCTTTATCTTTGGCCAGAGGAAATATATTTGCAATGCGAGAAGTTTCCATTCCATTTGATTCGTTCGCATTATCTAAAAATACATATCCATATCTTTATTAATAATAAAAATAAGCTTGGAGACAAACCAAACACAGGCCAATAAGTATTCGCCAGATACTGATTTCTTGGCAGCTGAGCGACCCCATTAAGTACATAAATCGTCAGGCGTATTCACATAAATACATTTGAACCGGCAAATGCATATACAGATCACCACGAAATTGTCGCAGGCGGATTTCACCCATATGTAAGACTATTGCGGCACTTACAGAATGAATGAATTAGTCACATTACTTATCTGTGGGCCAACTGAATCCCAAAAATCGGTGGCAAGGTCGCGCGGATGACGAAAGCAATTCGAAATGACATAGTTGATTTCCTTTAATACCCACAAGGTAGTATAAATAGATCCGTCGATTTTACAATTTTCGTCGAGGAGGAAAAAAAATAGGCCAAGAAACCAAAACCGAAATGGAATTGGTTTATTTTCAGGCCGAATAAATCAATTGGCTTCTGTATTTATGCAGATGCCACCATTTGATTATTTCGCACTGTCGTTGATTTATGGCCAAAGGCCAAAAGGGGCTGTTGTGGGTGGCACTTCCTCCATCACTGTGCCCCATTTTGCCCCATTTTCCAGTGGCTTTCCCTCTTTTTCGAGAGTATTGTGCACGTCATGTGTAATTGCTATACGTCAATGTCAATGTGTGTGGGTTAGGGTCTGATAAATGCAAGCATATGTAAGTGCTTGTGGACGTCCAGGATCCTGTGGTTGCAATTGGTTAGCTTTAATGAAATGGTCGATGATGTATTGTTGGCAAATATGTGCCTGTCCATTTCATCGCCCATTGAAGGGGAATATTGGGCAGGGCACGCATGTGGAAATATTATCGATTTTAAAAATGTTAAGCACACGGAAGTCTTGAGTCAATAAATTGAATGAATTCCAATCCCCAAAAGACTTTCATCAGCTTTTGTTATTTGGCAGCCAAAAGAATCTTTCTGTGAACATTAGAAAGAATTTCTGCCAAACAAAAGTTGAATAACAAATGCATTACAGGGCTCATTCAGCCAATTACAGTTACCTTAATTGGGTACACTAAAACCACAGGGGGCCTTAATAGAGAAAGCAATGTTTACAACATGTTTTCTAAATTCCGGAAAACCCAAGCCAAGTATAAGAAACACCTCTTTTTTTTGGGATCTAAGAATTCTCTGGCTGGAAATAAAAACAATAAGTGTGTGCAATAATTTGCATATTCGCCTTGTTTATCGATCAAAACACAAACAAACAACGTGCCGCAATTGTTTAAATATCTCGAAAACAAACATCTCCACGCAGAGCAAAACTGTCTGGCTATTTATAAAGCAAAAACCGAAATGTTAATGCGCTGAAATGAAATGAATAATTAAATCACGATATGTATATGACTAATTGTGTGTTCTATCTGTTTCCCACGATTAGCGCCGTGCCTCACGTCGTGCCTCGCTGCGTCGTGGCTCGATTTCGGCCTTGCCCCAGAAGTCGCACGAGATTCCCTGGGACATCTTCGAGCGGCTCTCCCTGCCGTTCCTGTTGTGCCAGGCGGCGGCCATCGTGACCTCCCACCTGCTCCACGCCCTGGACATCTCCAGCATCTCCACCTTCGCCGTGTTCGTCTGGTTCGCATTGGCCACCGTGGGAGCCGTGCTCTTCTACCACTTCGTCAAGGTAAGTCTACAGCTACATTTCCAGACAGACGTTTCCTAATCCTGGCCAAAACCGCACAAGGGATCCATACCGCATATGGTTTCGGTTTCAGAGGCCACGGGCGGTTGTAACTTTAAGATATGCCCCTCGCTCGGTTCCTCTTCCGTTTTGGCTCGCTTCAAGTGCCAAGCCAAGACCACAAGTGACGACGGAGGGTCTCAAATACTAGGCAAAACAAATCAGTGGCACTAAAAATAGTCGGGCCCAGGCAGAAAATCCAAAAGGGAGGCAGGCGTAGAGGGTCCTGCGGCAGGCACGTCGTCAACTTATGCTTAACCAGACCAAAAGGAAACCCTTGACTGTGGATTTGGCTTCGGATTTGCCAGCGTTTGGTATTTCAGAGCTTACTGCCTGGCAGCCAGCCGGGAAAATGAAAATGAAAACAAATAAATAAGCAGCCGGGGAAATGTGTGGAGAGGGGGTGTGGGGAATCCGTCTAAAGGGGAAACCCAAGCAAAACTTGCTGAAAGAAAAGGGTTTGGTAATGAATATAAATTCGCAAGTAGGAAAAATGTATGGTTTTGATTCACTTGAGACCAACAAAAATTTCCAAGCGAAGGCTGTGGAAAGGGGCCATCTAGCAAATTGTAAGTCATTTTAATATCCTTACCAACATTTCTGGTATCTAAGGTTTCTCCTGGCAGGTAATCATTTTAAGTTATGACTTAAAAAAAGACCTCTTCAGATAAATAGTTAGTTAGAGACCATCCAAACCTTTCCAATTTTTCAAGCGTTGGTTAAGAAAGGTTTTGCAGGACTGATAATTAGTTACATTTAGGACAACGACTTTAACAACTTAAACTTAATTTACCTTTTTAAGTACATACTATTTTTTATGAACGTTTCCCACGAATCAATTTGAATTCTTGAGGAAGATACAATATTCTGAACAAGTTGTTAGTGCTTCCCTTAACATTGCCAACTTTGCATAAAGTTCCATTCAAATAAAACCCAATTTATCCAATACTAAGTTATCCTTTTCATTAAGCTTAAGTGCTTCCCATTATTCAATTGAAAACATTAAAGGCCTTGAGGGGTCTATATTAAAATCCTGTTTGCTCGCGTCTTGCTTGATTTAACTTCTAAGAAGCTCCAACGCAATACTCCTCAGGTTATGTGCTTCCTGAATGGGATTATTTGCCTTTATCCTCCACGATTAACTGGCTAAATTACCACAGTGCGTATACGCAATGCCACGAAATCGAATGAAGTTATCTCTCGATTTCGCACCATTTGCTTGAATGCACATTAATGATTGCGGCGCCGACAAAGTCAGCAGATAATTCAAATTTGCGTGCACTTTAATTAGCTTTCTTGGGTGGGGAAGTGTGGGGAAGTGGGCCCCCAGAATTGACATTGGCCATTTGCTGCCTGGCAATTACACGAGGATAAGAGTGCCGAGTCCTGTGGCCGCCATCCGTGGCACGTATCCCGTCCACATCGTATCCGTATCGGTCGGATGGCCGGATGGCATGATGGCATTGTCCGGGCAATTGCAGGCTGCTTGTGGCGCACTCAATGCGACGCGCAACCCGGCATTAAGGTAATAAGCACGACGGCAGGATAATTAACAGCAACAGCAGCAGATGCAGTTGGAGTAACTGGTGGAAAAAGGGGGTGGGGAGGGGAGGGGTGGTGTGCCGAGGAGGCAGGACTCAGCTGTCTCATTGTGCCAAGGATTTGCCAAGGACACGTTGTGACTTTCATGAAAACAGGGAAAACCTTTTAACTCAACGAATATAAAATACTCTGCATAAAAAATATATTATTGACCTTCAAAAGGGAAACTTGAGTGCCTATAGTGGAATTCTATAAAGGAAACTTATTTCAAAATGCAGTAGAGAGCCAATTAAATAACTAGTGTTTATTTTTGACATTGCTATTATATTTATTTCAAAAGGGGAAACCTTTGTTTATTCTGTTCAGTGTTATGAAATCCTTACTATTGGAAATCTTTAGTTAATAATGCAGAATAAAGCCAAGTATTAAACTAATTAAATATCAAATTAGGTTACATTTTCTTTTAATCATTTATATTAAACATTCAATCTGCAAGAAACCGCTCTAAAGCCAGTAAATATCTTAAAATAAAACCTCAAATACTTTTGAAGGCACAACGTCTCAATTTCTAACATTCGATGGATTATTTACATAACAACAATTCGCATGTCCTTGCGGAAGAAGCCTGGAATCTATTTTTAGCCACGGCAACAGGACCTTCGACAGGGGCGACACACTCCCTATTTTTGGGCCCGAAAACAAGAAAAAGGAAACGACACGAAATGCCCTTGGCTTTGATTAGCTTTTCGGCCCGGCCAGGCCTCAACTATTAACCCGATTTTTGTTGCCTGCTTTCCGCTTCGCCTTAACATTTACATGTGCGGAGTAGATAAAGTTATTTGCAAAATGCGTGGATCTATGGACACATCCTGTTTGTCCTTGCACATCACGTTGTGCATTTCATTTTTATGGCACGACCGTCGAATTAAATTACACGCACGCACACATTTCGGGGGGAGGGATTCCCCGCTGGGTGGGGATTCACTGGGGACGAGGACGAGGACGAAGGAATTGGCAACTGTTGACGCGACAGCACAAATTGGGTGCAATGAAATGTAAATGCGCAGCTAATGAAATGCTCACCGATGTCGCCCACTTCTGCCACGCCCATGCCACGCCCCTCTGGTGTTGCATAAATCCCCTATTATCTACTACCTAAATTGCAGCTGTTTCGGGCCAACTGCATTGCAGACTGCCGACTGCAGACTATTTTGGTTCGATTTCGGCACTGGGACCCTTTCACAACGCAAATTACACTCAGCTTAATATGCATAATTAAGTCCACAACCCGCTTTTCTGCACCCCAATTTTCCCCAAAGGAGGGGGAGGAAATTTCCTCGGGCGACGAGCAACAGTTTCCCGGAACAAGACACGAGATGGGCGATGGAAATGGGAATTGGAATGGGAATGGAAATGGGTGCGGGGCTTGTCAGCTGCCAGAAACAGTGTAAATAATTGAATTAATAGCTTCGTGTGAGCCACGCTAATGAGCAGTTGCTCAACATCATCAACGCCCACTGCAACACGCCCCCGTTCTCCATTCCCCAGTCGCATTTTCCAATGTAATTCCATGTGCGGGATCTTGAACTCTTCAGTGGAGAAAGTTACGAACTGGACATCTGAGCCAGGTGAATCCGCTGCTGATCCACTCGGTTTTCGGTTACGCCGGAGTCATGATTCAGCCACTCGGGCGGAAAATGGCTGGAGTTTTCCAAGCATTAACGGCACTGAGCGGAAACAAAAGCCGTAAAGTTTTTCATTTCTCTCAAGATCAGCAGCTCATTAAGGGATCAAATAGGTGTATTAAAACTGAACCCTTAAAACTTAAGTCTTAAAAAAATTATTAAAGGTTTATTATTCAGCTATATTACAAAAATGTATTCCAACCATCAAGAAGAAACCACTTAAATTCTTTGAAGAAAATTGAAGGAGGAGATATAGACTACTCCAAAAATTTATCAAATTTCTATGATTACAAATTTGTTAAGTACTTTTTTTAATCAGATCAGATTATACAATCCTTAAGAAAATATAGTCAGCATTGAATGTTTATAAAATCTTTGACACAGAAGTAATCAATGTTAAAACATTCAAGTTTTATTCCACCAGTAAAAAAGTTGGAAAACGTTTTATAAGTTATAAATTTTCACAATAATTTTAGAAAAAAAAAATGCTTTCTAGCTGTTTTAGGTATTATTATCATTCGATTTTGAAATAGTAATTGCAGTGTATGGAGAGCAGCTTTCACAATCTTTCTAGAAAATAAAAAATGTTTTCTGTTTAGCTATTATAACCTTTTCGATTTTAAAATAGTTTTTTTCAGTGTGTGGAGAGCAGCTGGCAGGATAGGAGTTTTCCCGTGCATCTGTAACATTGTCCTGGTGCCCTGCACTGTTTATTACCCAGTAAACCATCTACTTAGCTCCCTGGGTTTTTGCTCCAAAGCGACGGCTTCCTTAGTTTCCCGACGACTGCAGCACACTTTGTCGCAGTTACAGCTCCATAAAACTTTGGCCGTAGACAAATTTTACGCTGATTTGTGTGTTGTGCACGCAGAAAAAAATGTCGAAAGAACTGTTTTGTCAACGGGACTGACTGCATTCGCAATTAGGAGATGATGATGATGATGATGGCGGGGATGATGATGATGATGGGGCAGGATCTGGAAGCTGGAAACCAGGGTCCCTGGCCACAATGCACAGGACAACTGAAGGCTATATAAAAGCGGGCTCTCCCTCGCACACAGCCCATAAAAACTCATTATGTGCGAAGTTTCGTTCGCTTGTTTTTACCCATCGACCCCCTCGCTCCCTCTCCCTCCCTCCCCCCTCACACACCTCGTTGTCCTTTGTATCTAACAGATACATATACTCCTCCGTTTTCTGTTTCGGTTTTATGGTGTCGCGCGTGGCCTGTTGATTCACACACGCACACCAGCACACTCTCTCGCACACACACATAAATACACTGAGGACATTCAGAAATGGCAATGGCGTGCCCGGCCTGACAATGGCTGGAAATGAAGGACACGGCAGATGGGAGCTGCGAGCTGGGACTACGCGCATTGCGTTTCTTAGAATTGCACGCCATTAAATCGCCTTGACAACTCCCATTCCCTCGATTCCCCCTTTTCCCCTATCCCCTGTCCATTGCCCATTGCCATTTGACCCCAACCCCCCCCCCCTCCCCCTTTTTATTCTTTGCTGTGCTGCGCACTTTAGTTAAATTAAAAACCAATTGCAGACGAGGCAGCCGTGCATCTAGCGCGCATCGCACATCATGCTTCGGAAGCCAAAAGGTCAGAGGTCGCCAAATGTGGGTAAATTGCAGCGAAAGCTGCCACATGATTGGCAGCCATTTCAAAAGATATGTAGACTTGAAATATTAGTTTTTTTTTTATTACTATTACAATGCCAAATGGTACTTTTATTTAAAATTTCTTTTAATATTTATATTAAGCACTGAATTGTTTGATTGGTTGATTACTGTATAAAAAGTGACTAAATAAAAAAAACAGGAATAACCATATAAAATATTTAATTGGCAAAAGCACATAACCTTTTGTTTTCCTAAATTAAATAAAATTCTTAAATTAAAAATATTCAGATACAATAAACATGTTAACAATTAAGTTTAGAAAAATGTATCAAATAAATTTGACGTAAACTGAAACATTTTCATTAAATAAAAATGCTAATAAATATCTTCACATTTTATACACACTGGGCATGATTTTCTATTACTCAAAAATATTTGTTTCCTTATTTATTTTATTTTATTGACCCTTTGTCTTAACATTGCATAACATTTGAATTGCCAGATAGTACGTTACCTTGCCCATCCTTGTTGCAATCTAGTTTATATTCTCGAGCCTTGTGTTACACTATATTTTAATTAACAGCCATTGCCAGGGGCATCATTTTTCGACCGGATACAATGGGAATTTAAATACAGATAAATTTCCATCCTGAAGATGGGGTGAGGGTGGGTGAAGAGGGGAGGGTGTGCGGCCTAATCCTTCGTTTAAACACCCGCCCAGATGTTGGCTAACAGGCTGAGCTGCCATAATGGCTGGCTTGGCTTAAAGTCAAAGCTTTGCGTGTTGTCTGCCACACACACACACACTCGCACCCCCACACACCCATACTTGCTTCCGCTCTCCCCATAAAACGCACACACACACACACAAACACACGGAGATAGGAATAAGAGAAACAAGCTGCAAATTGGCCTAGGTCTCCTTTGGTACAACGCGTGGTATGCGCAATGCGAAAAGCCTTTAATGCTGACGTTGTCGTCTGCGGATGGCGTGAAGTTGGCAGAGGTCCTGCCTGCCACACGCCATCAGGATACAACGCGCGTGTGTGTGTGTGTATGGGTGGAGTGTGCAGGAAAGCAAAACACAGAAATGGTTTTTAACTTTCCGGTTAATTAATTTATTACAGCTTAATACGTTCAATGACTTTTGGCGCCCGCCTCCCGCGTTCCGTTTGTCTTGGTTGTCATTTATATTTACCCACCGCACACCGACGTTGTCGTTTTTTAGTTAATTTATATTTTTGTGGGGACCACCACCACCACCCCCCTCTCCAGCCCCTCGACTTTTACCTCTCTCTCTCTTTTCCCGCATTTTATTCGATGTCTATTTTTAGCCACTGATTTAATATGCGTGCATGCGTGTGCGTGCCTCTCTTTGTTTCGCATTTCTTGGTTTCTCTTTTTTTGGCCACATTTCGTCGCCTTGTTCACAAAGGATACCGCGCAGTGGGTGCTTGCTGGAGGGGGGTAGTGGGTGGGGGCATCCTGGCTGGAATGGTGACACAGCGAGGACAATTTGTATGCGGTTTGTTTGCCATTTTTCACTTAAACTCTGACTCCCCCTCCTGCGATATTGCACCATTTCGCTTATGTAGATTTATTTGGGGCCTCTCGAGCGGTCAAGCGTGTCCCGTTTTCTTGAGAGGTTTATGTGTCTGTGAGGATATCGCTGGGGATAGAGCACCAGCGAGGGTGGCGGGGAGGGGGGATACAAATAAGATAATAAAACCAGCGTTGGGGTCCGATAAGCGAACGTTAGCCCGGCTCGTTGTCCGGCAACCGAACGGGTTCAATGGTTTCCCAGCATCGAACTAAATCTGTTTACTTCGATACTCATTTTATTTATTACGAACACTAATTTCAACCAGGAAGTACAATAATAAAACTGCTTTATTATTTTACTTCCTGGTTATTTATTCAGTTTATGGCCGGACAGTCCAAGTTTCTCAATTCCATGGAAACGTTGGGCTGAGGAAATAACAGTCAAGCTGAAATTAAAATTGCGTGCCACAAAATTAGTTTGTCATTTTATAAGAGCTTTGAGAAAAACATTTCTTAAACTGCTGGAGAAAATAAGATTAGTCCTTCATTTTGACATTAGTAAGTTTTTTATTTAATTTTTAATATTGTAAACATTTTTACTTTAGATACCTAGCTTAGATACCATACTCAAAATGAATTACTTCGCCAGAATTAAAGTAATAAATAATAATGAGATTTGTTAGTTAAGCCAAATTAATCAAAAAGCTGAATTGACAAAGAAATATTTTAGACATCAAGTAAAATATTAGTTTATAGCGCTCGCCATATGCGAATCACAATTTGTTTTACTTCTTTCGATAATAGACATTTCAGAGACATCCACGAATGGGATTCAAAAACAAGCCATTTCTAAATCCCTTAATTTCCATGTTATAAATACCCGAGTATTGATTAAACTCGGCTAGGTTCGCTTCCGGTCAACATATTTTCACAACTTTCACGTAGTTCATTCCGCAACCCACGTTTCCGCATTATCCTCGAAATAGGAAGCGGAGTATATGGCACCCCTGGACAGTCATAAATTTATTCACGCAAATGAAGGCCCATGTTGGCAGGTTCATGAGTCGGACTCCTCCTTATTGTTGTTTACATTTTACACTCATAACTTTCAGCTCGCCCACGCACAAACACGTGCCATGCCAGAAAGAGAGAGAGGGGGAGAGAAAGTGGAGAAAGGTGTATCGCTAACACTTTCACCGCTTACACATTATTTGATAGGACCTGGGAATTCTCTACAATATAGAGTTTATATCCCTTTCGAGCTGCTAACTTGCTGCAGTTTACACATTAACTTCCGCTCTGGCACTGAAGCCCTTGCTTAGCCAGCATAATGCATTATAGTATTATATAAATATTACGCATACGCCGTGGTGTACGTAAGCCGGAGGTAATGAGTCCACGGCAAGCAGCAGAATCGCGTGCCCCGCTCCCATTTATCAATTTCGTGGCTAAAAGTGCGCGTAAAATGGAGAGCCCAAAACCGCAGATAGCACCTGCTGCTCTTGGCCAGCGTATAAATCTTCCACTTCCACTGGCCTCTGCAATTAAAATGCAATAAAGGATGCATTTAAATGGCTAAAGTACAGTGAAGCAAGAAAGGGGGGAAGGTGGAGCCCTTATTGACTTACTCGCTTCCAATGCGCGGCATGCATTTCCGACCCAAGTGCTCAGTTAAATGGAATGTCTGACATGCACCCTGCCACAAGCTGGAATGCCACCCCAAAACTTCTGCCGTGCGCTATTTCGGGGTGCATGCAACTTGGGTTCTATTTCGGGATCGCTTTATAAAAACCGCAAGCCATCGGTGTGCTCACAGAGCCGACATGACCGCCCAGAGGTGCGATGTCGGGCTTTGGCAAATGGCAGGTGGAGAGTGCAAAGTGGCAGGTAGCAGGTGGCAGGTGGCATGTGGCAAGAGGCAGGCGGTTGCGTCAAGGGGACGCCTGTTTCATGCCTTGCACGTAGTCACTGCACTGTCGAAATATCCTCATTTTTTCGGGCTCGTTGTTTCGCACTTCAGCCATGGCCAAGAGGAGCTGTTAAAGAGACACATCAGAGGTGAAAAAAAGGTTAAAAGTGGAGTGAATGTGTCAATAACCATCTAAGCAAACACGATGGCACGACACAAAAATAGAAACGCTTCTTGCATATTTAGAGAAAGAATTTCGATAATGTACTTAGGGGTAAAATATCTGATTTTTGCACAGTTCAAACAATATTTACATTGAAATGTATTTTCTTTTATCTAAGGGATTAAAAATAATCGTTAATGGACCCATTTGCTTTAAAACTACTTTTTTTATTTTTTACTATGATTTTATTTTGTAAGCGTCACACCTAAACCCTTTTTTACTTATGTCAACTAAGAGAACAAAAATCCGCCAAATTGGAAAACCAATAAAGCTTTATTCACTTATGCCCACAAATTGTAGTCTATTAAAAATAATCGTCTTTACTCTGATATAATCTGTAGCCTAAAGTTTCTTTATAAATTATTGTCGCATACATATGTTTTTGAACTTATAACTTACCATTGATTAGTTTATTAAATTTGTTGATTGCATTGGAGTTTAATGGAATTGTTAATTTAAGAGAAATTTTACGAAAAGAATTTGAATATTTGTTCAACATATTATTTCTCCCAAATGCATTTAAAAGTGAAACTCCTGATGAAACACAAGAAGCCACCCCTTTTTTAAAAGGTCAACAGTAAGAGAAGTAATTAAGCTTGGGGTAATTAAATATTTGCGATGCGAAGTTAGAACTGCTTTGATGACTTAGCAGTTCAGAAATCCAACAGCTTCTCTGCTTTCTTTAATAATTATTCTTCAGAAGGCCAGTGCTTGGATGCTCTATCGGATTTCTTGTGAAGATGCTGCCACAATTTCTGGTTTACCCCAATGCACTTTTATGGACTCTAAACATTTAGTTGCTTGGTTTTTCTCCGGTTTCCTTTTATTCCAGCTTTTTGCTGGATTTTAATTGCTCAATTCCGTTAAGTCAGTTGCTGTTTTTAGTTGAAGCAAAGTTTAAAGTAATTTATGCTGAACCGCAATAAATTGGGGTGGCAGCGGAAGAAACTAAGGACGTGGAATGCTTCGTGCATTTTTAGCGGAAAAGTTGACCCAAAGTTTGCAGCACTACGTACTATATCTAAAGTAGATTCGCGTAAAAGCCGAAGGACCATAACTTGTCGGGAACTTGGGCAGGATATTTTTGGTGGGAGGTATGAGGAGTGGCAAACCAGAGCTACCAAATCCCCGCACTCCCCCCGCGACGAGTGTTTGTGTTTTTATTAACGCCAAACAACGGCCAACAGATTTCGATAAGCCAAACACTTATGGCCACAATAAAATGTCGGCCAGTCTTAATGGGTGTCAACAGCACGGCCAATAATAATACACCCGTCTTGTCCTGTTTCCTTTTTTTCCACAATTTTACGAGCACTTTATAACGGTTTAATAGCCCGAACAATGAGTAGCCACCAACCTCCCTTTTCGAACCCGATTGACGCAAACTGGAGGCGACCACTCGAGTCGCGTGGAACTATGTATATTGGTTAATGGCATGATGGCTATGACACTATCCCCCCTATGTTATCCTAGTCCTAGTTCCTAGTCCTGCCCGCAGAATCCAGAGGCCACAATAAAAGCAAAGAGACTCGATGCGCGTGTCTAAAGCGGAAGTCTTAGCGAGCACACGTCTTCCTGCTCGCCCACTTCAACTTTCCATCATCATCAGCGTCTCAAGCCGTGATGAACTTAAACAAATATCTGTGACAGTCCTCCAAACACACTCACACACACACACACATATCCATCCACATAAACAAACCGGAGACGTTCCACGCCGGACTTTCTCTTTGAAATCGAAAGCAGACGGTTCCGCGTGGAGAGGGGGCGGGGGGTCGAACTTTAATCGCTGTTGACAAAGTTGCCAACTGCCACGCGGCCGTCTAAGCCCAGTTTGTGACACGACTTTTAAGTGGCCGAACCTATCGTCACACAGACGTCATTTCGGCGGGGCCAAAGGTCAAACTTCTGACAGGAAAATTTGATACTCTGCCGCACAGAAACATAAAGACCCAATTGTTGGCTAATTGGCATTACAATTATTGAACATTAATTGGCTGAAGATGTGAACAGCCAGCTGAAACCCGTTCACCTTAGTCTGTTACACGTAGAAAAGAGCATTTAAGAAATATTAATTAGAGAAAATACAATCGCCAAATCTTCAAATCAATCCAATAAAATATTCGGATACACTTTCTTAAGTAAGAAGCTGAGACCAAAGTCTCAATATAATATTAAAAGGCTAATATGATAAAAATAATAGAGTAATATTTAATTGTGAGTTAATCTTTTATCCTAACACATTTTTTGTGTGTCTTAAAGTACACCCTGAATATTGAAAACTACTATAACAATTTGTGAAATATTTCTACAAATACAAATCTATATACATCCTTTCATTAAGATATTGTTCTAATGAAATCTTCAAGCATTTATCATTAATAAAACTAATAATAAAGTTAAAATTACAACCTTAAAGTATATATTGGTTTTATAAAATATAGCCAACTTGTTAACTGATTTTCTTTACTTACTCTGTATGTTCAGGTATCCGCTTCGGGCAAGGGCGTGCTAATCACCGGCTGCGAGGCCCCACTGGCCTGGTACTTGGCCAAGAAACTGGACGACCTGGGCTTCACCGTTTACGCCGGATTCAACACGCCCATCGAGGATTCGGACGAGGCCAAGATACTCAAGGAGGAGACCTCGGGACGCATGAAGCTGCTGCACCTGGACGTCACATCGGAGAAAACGGTAAGTCTACACGGTACATGACGAGTCCTGAACTTTTAGCCGAGTCTACAACCATCGTCCTTAGATTTTGGAAGCTGCCCGCTATGTGTCGCAGCACTTGCCCCATGGCGCCGAGGGGTTGTGGTCTGTGGTGCACTGTGCCCACTGGATTGCATTGGGTGAACTCGAGTGGATTCCATTTGCCGTGCTGAGGAAGAGCCTGGACTTGAACCTGCTGGGTAAGTGTGTGGGGGCGCCACTGTGCGCAGGACTAGGGCTGCAGTCCTTGAACATCTCCCTTGAACTTCGCAGGTGGAGCCCGCCTCACCCAGATCTTCCTGCCCCTGGTCCGCCGTGCCCATGGTCGCGTGGTCTTCCTTACCTCCGGCCTGAACCGGGTGCCATCTCCCGTCCGGGGCATCCAGAACGCCACCCAGGCGGCCGTCGACTGCTTCGCCGCCTGTCTGCGCCAGGAGATGAGGACCCGCGGAGTGGATGTGTCCGTGGTGGCCGCCGGAGAGTTCGCCCCCGGCAACGGCTGGCTGAACGAAACGGAGCTGCGGGACCAGGTGAGAAAAGGAGCTAATTGCAACATTTCGCTTAATATGCAGAGCTTAATGGGGTCCACTGGGAGAAATTTTACTTCATTTGGTCATCAAATATAGTTTTAGTAGTATTCAATTGATAGGAATTAAAAGAAATAACTTATTTCATTGGTATTTGCGTATGTTACTTCAAAAATATTAAAATTAGAAGGGCATTTATCGAAAATTTTGGTTAAACAAGTTGTTACAGATTTTAAACAGATTTAAAAGCAATTTTCCCAACTATACTTTTTGAGGAATATCAAACCTATATCTGTTATATTTACATTCAAGAGAATTTATAGGAGAGCTCTATTTATCACAGAAACTGTACCATTTTTAGAGGAGTTTTAAATTTGATTAAGAGAAAGATTTAAAATTTAAATGTATATTTTAAGTAATAACATATAACTGGGCCTTTCAAAGCCAAAACAGAACAGGATATCAGAGTAAAAGACTTACTTTTGATTACAATCATTACTTTTAAGCGTGTTAATTTTTTCTAAATACTCCAAGCCACTCAGTGTTTTCTTAACGTGTATTAACCTTGTCGTGCTTTTAGTTTTTTACGATACGATAACTATTCCCGAGCAGCGGGGACTGCTAAAACAGTTTGTGGGCAACTCATTAACCTGGCTGCTTTCCTTCCCCCTCCCCTGTCACATTTTCCGCAGGCCAAGCAAATGTGGAACCAGCTTTCCTCGGAACAGAAGAAGACCTACGGCGAGGATTACTACGAGGCGGCCATGACGTCGGTGGAGAAGTATTCGCGCCAGGTGAGAGTCCACCCAGTTGGCCACCCACAAAACGTGTGTCCGGCGGCTAACGAGAGTTTAATCCTTGGACTTGCTTACCCATTTCCAGGCGGCCGACATCCAGCCCACGCTGCGCGTCCTCATCGATGCCGTGACCAGGACCTTCCCCATGGCCCGCTACACTCCAGTGACGGCCAACGAGAGGCTCCAGATCTTCCTGGCCGAGCACCTGGCTCCCTCCCTCTACGAATCGGTGTACGGCGAGCAGAAGAAGTTCGTCTACTGAGTGCCCCATCCCAGATCCACTGTCCACTATCCAACATCCACTGTCCAATACCGAAACGGCCTGATATTGTTATTCGGAAATTGTTATTCATTTATGATTTACCCCGAAATCCATCTCCCTGCTCCTTGGTGCGCGTGAAGGACACCCCGAAAAGGAACTGTTGCCGGGAGCACTGTTTCGCTGAGCTCCGCCAGTCGATGAGCATTTACGTCCTTCTCTCGATTATACTCATATTTCTCCTTTTCACGGAGGCGTCTGCGAACGCCTGCATAATATTATTTTCTTAAGTTGCTAGAACGAATTGTATAACGACGAATAAAATGAAATGGAAACAATAGCAAACTGGATCTTTCTCTCTCACTTGGGTGAATGAATTATTAAATGGTTTTCATTGTACGGCATGGTATTTTCTGCTTTTACTCACCTTTGAAGACCTATTTTTTACTAAAAGAATTTATGGTTGCATAATTTGTAGACTTTATTGCAGTGTTGAGCATTTCTATTTCTGCTAGATGGAAATGCTTCTATATTTATAATGTTTATTTTATCAACATGTTGAGTAGGTAATATAAATTCTATAATTAATTGGTTTATTAAAAAGTTATTTAAAGTTTAAGATTAAAGGTTTCTAATATAGTAAATATATTCCTGAAAAATAACTTTCTAACTTAGATATGGTACAACTTTAAGAGATGGTTTCAAATAGTTATATAAAAAACTAAAAGGATTCAATTATATAGAACTGCCTACCAATCACTGCTTGTCTCTTTTGTTAGTGCATCCTTCTCCTCCTTTCTTTCGAATGGATTTTTAGAATCCTGTTAATTGCTTTTGATTGACATTTGCCGAGTGGCCTGGCTTAGTCCTGTCGGTGCATTTTATGGTGCGATTTGTGAGACATCCGGCCGCATAAACAAGGCCTCTAATACTCCTCGCACTGGTAAACTAAGCTTAAGTGCAGTGGCTGTGGCAATGGCAGTGGCAGGAAGAGGAGCCTGACATGGCCGCCAAGGAACACGGCTGAGCGCTCATAAAAATAAATTCAATAAATTTTTAATGCGTTTGATTCAGAGCAACAATGACACTTCCGCCGCGTCGGAAGCCAAGGACTTTTGCCGGCAGGAGCTCAGGTGTTGGAAATTCCCAGCGCAGCGCAATGAGCTGTTAGTACTGGTGTTAGAGACACCAAGAAGTGCATAACTGGCGCATAAATCTGCCATGGTTGTTAATGTAAGCCGCAACTGGCAGATGTACCCCTCCTACTTACCCCCCTCCCCAGGTGGCACGTTCGAACTTTTAAGGGTAAGCGAATGGCGGTAAACAAAAAAGTTACCAGGGAAGTGAGTCGGTTAGCTAAAAATACTTATCTGCCATATATCTGCCAACCAAAGGCAACCAACTCTGACCAATGCTTTCCGCATATGGTATATATATACATATACCATTATCTGTCAGCTTTCACGGTGTTTTTCTCCCCCAATACATACACTTTTACTCATTTTATATTTTATATCCAGCCATGTGTAACACTTCCTGTGCTTTTGTCGCCGCTTTTGGCCAGAAATTATCCGTATTACCCTTAAAAATGTTGTCGCATTCTGTTTGCGGAATTCCTCCAAGCGAGGGAAGCCGAAAGGTCCAGCCAAGGATTCCGGTTCGAGCGATTGTTGAATGGAAAGTCTGATGGCACTCTGTCTCATTTCCATTATGCCGTTTGCCTTTAAACTTCGACGCCTGGCAGGGATTCCAGAACATATTTTATGCTTGCATCCGGAACTTCAACAAGGATTTAAATTTGCACTGGCCGGCGGGCGATGAGGAAAACTACGTTTTGCATGTTTCACATAGTGCAATCTTTTTTTTTTTTTTGCCTCCTAGATTTGTTTCCAGCCATAAGGGCAAGCTGCAAATGCAGCATGTGTATGGAAAGTGAAATTTAAAATGTCTGAGATTGCAGGGAAGGAGTGGTAAGCTAATAAAAGCCAGAGCTCTGAAAGGAAAGCAAGGCTCTTCGCATAATTAAAAGTTCTCCTTATTATCTACGAACTTTTCACTACTGTTGAATGGAGTAGGACTTATTTCTTTGGACCCCAAACACATCAGATTAATAGCACTTAGCAGCAGGACAGCTTTAAATATCAGAGACTATTTAATGTAATTACCCCTCGATCGATTGATATACGGTTTTGGCATTGTCCAAAGAACACAAACAAAACGGATTATTTAAGCAAAAGTTGCTTATCCTTGAAAGTGGAAACTACTCGCAAAGTAGTTTATCGACCACAACAAATCCGGAAAAGTAGCCCAACTCTGCACATAAAATCGCATTTTATTGTTTCGATAAAAAGTAATTTTCACACATTTATCCATTTATTTATTTTCTCTTTTGTTTCGTTTTTTTTTTTTTTTGTTTTTTTAAGTTACAAATTACAATTTCCAATTGATTCCTGTGGACACAACGTAAATGTAAATTGAATTAAATTCGGGTTTCTACAACCCTTTGGAAAGTGCAGCAAATGGTGCTTGTTCATTGATGCAGCATAAATACAAAAAAAAAGGGTTAAAACCCTTCTTTGTGTGCCTAGGGTGAACGTTTATTCAATTGTTAATTGGTTTAATTGAGATTCAATTAAAGTACATTTTAGTTTGCTCCCTAATAACCCAAACTGTTTTTGGTGTGACATTCACAAGGATTCCGGTATGGAAAATATATATATTTATCTATTTGCCTAGGTAAGGTCTATATTCTGCAATTCGTTGATCGTCCGCTGAGTGAGGTGAGGATAAGGTTATCTAAGACTGGAGATCGGCCTTTGAGGCACTCCAGGTTTTTTTGGCTCATAATTGGCTATTGGTCTAGGAACAATTAGCGGCTGATAATAGACATTCAAGGTGAGTTGCTCTACGACAATGTGGGCTCGAAAAATACACAACTTTCAGATCTACTACGGTTATTGAGATAAAACCACACGGTGCAACCATCCAAATCGGTCGCTTCAAGTGCCGTCATCAAAACGTTTTCCAAAAATACTCCGGCTGGCCATATAAACTCGTACAAATTCCCTACATATATACATTCGCCATTCACACACAGTCCTTAAGCTACCACTCATTCGTTTGAGGGAGTCCGTCACTCCCATTTTAGCAGGACAACTCCGTGGATCTCCTGGCGGCATCGCTCCTCGCCGAGTATTCGCTGTCCTTCGGCTCACGTCCCGTAATATCCACCAGGGAGTTGGGATCCATGTTCGACAGCTTGTCCAAATCATCATCGTTCATGAAGTTCGGCTGCAGTTTGCTCACCAACCGCCGCAACCCCTGAGCATCCAGCGATGTGCGACGCAGATTGGCATTATAGTCGCTGGGCTGTGGGGAAAATGGAAATGGGAAATGGGGAAATGGGAAATGGAAAACCGGCATGGCAAGGGTTATCCAAAGCCAGGATGAAAGGGCAAAACAACTCACATCGCGCCACTGCTCGCCAGGGAAGACGGCAATCAATTCGGCATTTGGTTCCAGAGTGCTGAAGTACTCCTCATCATCGACCTCGGTGCCATCGCAATCCAGGTGTATCGCCGGCTGAGCCCGCTCGAATTTCACCGACACCTTCACCCGCAACTCCGACAACGTTGTGGCCACCACTGCCTTGCGGATGTTCCGCGTGATGTCCTTGATCTGAAATGGAGGCGACGGATTACTTGGAATTTGAAGCCGAATTCAGCCCCTGTATTGACATGCCGCAAATTGCATAGCGCTGATAGGAAAGGCTTAACTAAGACACAGGAAAAAATATTGTCTAAATTGTATCTTTGAAATACCTTTCAAACCACTCCAAATTATGTTGAATTTTAACTTTTACATTAATATTGACTGCTTTTTATGTTTGTATAAGCCTATTCAAAGTTTATGTTTGCCATTATTTGTACGGAAAAATAAAAGTTCTTGTTAACTTTTTCTTGCTTAATTTGAAATTAATTTTATAAAACAATTAATATATTCTACCCTTTTCAATTTGTTCAATTAAAATTAAATTGATATTTTTGTAGAAAGAAAATTAAAACATAAATCATGTTTGACAATCTTGAATAAACAATTTTACAATATTTATATTATTGCAGTGTAATCATAATAAAAAGCTGAAATTGATAGACCATCTTAAGAAGTGGAATTTTGAAAGGAATTTTCAATATACAGGATTCTATACAAATTTTGATGTGTTCAAGATTATGTTTTACTCCCCCGTTTACCAATTTGTGTGCAGCTGAAATATTTTTGGTCTCAACGGTTTAAAAGAGTTTTTATTTATTAATAAATATACGAAATACTATCATTGACCACCATCCCCTCTAAAATTCTTTCTTCGATTTGGAATTTAAGTTAGCGTTATAAAAATCATGGACGTTAAAGTGTTAGCATATGCTGGAAACAAAAGCTCTAAAATAAAATAATAAAGACAATTGAACCTAAAACTTGACAGGTTTATTTTAAAAACGATTTAATTTTAAATGTTGATGTCAATTTGTATTCAAAGTAATTTTATTTTATCAATTGCGATCCAAAAGCTTGCGCCCACTCCAAAATGTTTACTAAGCCAAATGTGTTTATGATAGTCAATTGCTAAGCCCTCACACATTTTGGCCATTAAGCTATGGCAACACAGCGAAACACAAAAGCTGGAAACATTTGTTTGCTTTAATTTCGAAAAGGCCCGTAGGCAGACGACCTCGCAGCTGTCAATAAAAACAATATGAAGTTAACGAACCGCGGCGAGAAAGATAAGAGCAAGGATAGGAAAAGACGCATGTTAATTGTGATGGAGATAAAACCTTGGGGAAGGTGGAACCAGAAGCCAGGAGCAACAACTAATCAATTTATCATTTGCCATAACAATAAAGCCAAGCGAACAATAGGAAGGTCAAGGCACAAGTCGATTATATTTTTTTTTTACCTTTTTCTGCCTCTTTTGGGCCTAAAAGATTGCTACTAAAATATTTAAAGCATAATGCTGTCGATTCCAAACAGGCAACTGCCAAGGCCAAGTATGGATGGATGAACGGATGGATGGGTCAAGCGAAAGGTGAAAGAAAACAAGAAGAAAATGGGCAGGCGAAAGGGACTTTGGTCAAAAAGTTGCCAACGCCTCCATTGTGCTACTTTTCGGCATTACGTATACGCCCCGGTTGCGGGTGGGTATATTCTGAAAAATTACCAAGGGGTGCGGCTGGTTTTGACAGATCTTCAGGTGTCTCCGGTTGACAGGCGACTGTCAAGCGGTTTGTGGCCATTTAATCGTAACGTTCCGCATTCGTTGCGGAATCATCAGCCACAAAGGACTCCCATTTCGACCTCTCTCTTTATGGCCCATCAATCAATCCCCTACCTCTAGGGTTCAGTGTTCAGTCTGGTAAACCAATTAAACGATGCTTAGGAAATCCATCAAATGGCCAATGTCTGGCCCAAGTCTGGAGTCTGGAGTTCAGCTGGTGTAAAAATCCAGTGGCCATCTACAACAATGAACATTTATCATGCATTTAATGCGAATTTTAATGGGCAGTGGGTGTGGTTCATTTTATATGTTTTTTTTGCTTAGCATTTGCTATTGTTGCCGACCAACAAACTATTCAATCAGCACCCCTGCCACAAAGTCTGGGCCAAATGCCAATGTCCTGCGGCTTTGTTTGCTTTATACCACTTTTTCGCCTTTGTTGGCATTCCCTGTTGCTGCCGCCAGTAAGTCATTATAACTTGGCTTTCTTAACTGCCTCTCTGCCGCTGAACAATGTGTATTCTCACTTTCGGAGTGGCCCCAGTTGAACTTTGACTTTTTGGTCAATCCCTTCAATTGGCTGCCATGGCATATTTAAGTGGTTTCATCTAGCTGCACTTAGTGTCTCGTCCTGATTTGCGGTTCCACTTCGGCCGAGTTGTAGGCTCTGTTTCCCGAGGCGGAACAATATTTACACCACCGTTGCAGTTGGGCTTTCGTTGGGCAACTCACATTTTTGTTTGCCAGCGTCCAGCGTAAATATTGCCCCTGTAAATTTGTAAATTTTGTAAGTTCCCCGTTTGCTCAGCAGCGGGCATCATTAGAACGGGCGACAAACAAGGCAGGAGCGTGACAAGGACAATGCGCAGGACTCGCAGTGCAGTCATGAATTCGCCATGAGACATCTGAGATGTGAGGCGGGCTCGGGAATCTGTTGTTCAAATAGCACTTAGGGCCAGGTCAGGAAATGCAAATTACGTAGGATGTGGGCAATTATAGAATCCGAATTCGAGTCCCTCTGTGGAGAAAAGCCGATTTCGGGGCTTGGTAATGGAAGCGACTGTAATTTCGATTGGCCCAAGGTCCCGGCCCTCAAAATTGCTTTGATGATGCGCCTGCGGTGTCGATTGTCCAGTTCTCGCTTCATGGCATTTATCGGAGACATTGACGCACTAATTTCCCCTGATTGTCATCAGAATGCCATAGCAACACTTTGTATTGTGTACCGAGGAAAATTACATTTAAATATTAGTTCTAAGCAAATTAAAGCAAGCATTCAACAAAATATTGTTAATCAATAGTGTGATTTTCTAATATTTTGATTTGCCAATTGGGTTTTACACTAACAAAAAAGTTTTTTTATTTAACAAAGTCTAAAAACTCAGACTACATTTTAAATATTTTTAAGTGCATATTTATCCTTCAAAGTAAAATTTTCCAAGCAATTTTCATGTAAATTGAATCCCAATCTACGTGAATATTTCGCCGAGTGTGCTGCTTTGTCCTACGGAAATCATTAGCATCGTTCATTCATTCGAAGTCCATGGGCCATGATGAGTTCTCAACTGCTTTCAAACTCGTCGTCGCGTTCCACACTTACACGTACTTATTAGCTTACTTATTGCGGAGGACAGCGGGGTGTTGTTAAGTTGCACGCTTGCCTGTACATGAATAATGCTCGTTTATTTGGCTTGATGCGCAACGTGGCGTATACGCAATGTCTCAGTCTCAGCAAGGCGTATTCTCCGCAATGTTTGCTCTTCGCTTTTGTTACGTTTTTTTTTTCTGTTTGTTTGCCGTTGCTGTTCCATGCGGCATGTCAGCTGGTAATTTAATCTCAGACCTCCCCAGCTTTCCCGTGAATCTCTCCATTTGGGTGGCTCAGACTTTATTTTTGAGCCATTTGCATTTTGGACCCCAAAGGTGGACTCCGAACGAGTGCGACATGAAAAACGCATTTGCGCGTTAACCCAATGAAGAGAAAGGTGAGTGGGTTTTTCCCCACATCCAATCAGATTTGTTTTACAGGGATTTAATTTCCTGCTCGCTCCAGAGATGTGTTGGGCAACCACAGCATTTCCTTCTGGCTAAGAAAATTAAACTCCAGAGACTGCAAGCTGTGTGCAAAAAAAGGGAATGCAACCAAAAAGTGTCCCTTGCAAAGATTTGATGGGAAAAATCTATATTAACTTTGGATTTTATGCTCCAAGGGCAAATAAAAACAAAACTAAAACCAATCTATAAAGTTAAACCAAAACATTGAATCCTTTTAAAAATCAAAGGTATAGATAGTAAAATGCTTTACAGATTTATATCTATTTAGAGATTTAAATAGCTTTGGAATTAATTACAGGATTGCATTTCATACAGGAAATGAAAATCCATCAGTGAACTCTTAATCGTATTAAGCCAAATCATTAAAGTCCTCCCAATCAAAGTCTGGAGCGTAAATGTACTTCGTGTGTTGGCATATTAATGACTCAAGGATTATCACCTCTTATGTTAATTCCCGTTTGCTTTCAGTTCCTTGTGCAATTAGTCAATGAGATAAAATCAGCAAGCATTCCAGCGTTTTTAATCAGCAGCTTAGCAGTGCCTGAAACACTCGATGAAAAGGGAAGCCATATCAAATGGCACACAAGATGAGGGCTTATTAATTAGCTGGAATTCGCAGGAATTACTCATGCGTCACGTGGGCCCACTCGCAACCATAACCACTTGACTGCCGCTGACAAATGACATCGCGTTTCGGCCACATCAAGCTGTCAATTAATTGCTCTCGCCTGGCAAATTTACAGCCACTTGATAGCTCGTGGAGCTCATCATCCATTCAGCCGGATAGCCAGATGCCGATCTTTGGGCCAGTTTATATTGTTATGGCAGTGTCTTTAATGCCGTCAGCACACAATAAATCGATTAGCGGCCAAGACGCCTCGTTATCGTTATCGTCGTGCACAGGCGACTTGGCTTAGAAGTGGGCGTGGCACACGGAGGTGATTGGCAAAATGACGGCAAGATTGGCTGGTTGGTTGGCCCACAGTGATATACGAGTCACTTGGGCGCCCGCATGCGGATCCTACTATTTTATCCAGCTGAACAGTTTGAACGTTTTAATTAAATTTCAATTGTTGGCCAGCCACACAGAAAGAAAAATGGTCGAAAGAAAATTCTACGTGACTAGCATTTTAGCAAGGAAAAAGAGTTAATAAAACTTTTCATTATTTCTATCATATAAAATTCCTCTTAAATGTTGTCTTTAAACTATAACTTGAAAATTCAAACAGTAAATCATGGAAAAAATGGTATACAAGAATTTATATAATTTTAAACTATTCAGTGACTCCAAGTGTAAGGATTAAAATATCTTTAAGTAGCTCTGTATTAGCTATAAATTAACTTGAGGTTAAATTGTGTTGAAGAAGTGGATCTAAGGATAGCAAACTGCAATTAATATTTTTTGATCAGACCCATATATTATATAAAATCCAAATTGAATTTTCAGGCAGTTAAATTTGGATGATTCAGCACTAAAAAATAAAATACTTTTTGTTAAAAATTATGGTAAGGGGTAAATGGAAATGTCATGTAAAGCAAAACTGCTTCTGACTTTTGTCCTTTCTTCCTGTGCACTAAATTGGCTACGGCTACGCAATCTTTATAGTCAAATAGAGTTTTTGGGTGGCGAAAAGTGAATGGGGAAAGTAAGGAGCAAGCTCTGTTTTCCGGGAAATTGTTCTAGCACCAGTTTTGGCAGCGGATTGAAAAGTTGGCAGAATGCTTAAAGGGCGTATAAAGCACCGGCAGTATGAGTAGTAGTAGCAGCAGCAGCAGCCCTTCAACAGCCAGCAGTGCCGATGTCGATGATGCCACTCAACGCCGAAGGCTTTGAAGTGGCCGCTCCGCCGGGGAACCCTTCACTTTGTTCTGACCTGACCAACGAACTTTTTTCACCTCTTAATTCTTTTTTCACCTCCGAATTCTTTTTTCTCCCCTGCTTTTTTTCCCTGAGTATAACCAACAAGCGTAACAATAGCGCCGCAGTAATCACTTAACGAAATGCTGGCCCGGTTAACAGGGAGCAGGTAGCGTGGCTAAATGCCACAAAGGATGTGCGAGGGGGGAGGGGGGGCTGGAATACCCACCTTGAAGGGCTTGCTGTTGTCCAGCTGGGCGAAGTCCTCGTCGGCGGTGGTGGGCGACGGAGTGGGCGTGGTGCTGCTGTGCGGCGATAAGGCCAACTCCAAGGTGATGCTATCCGCCGCATCGTCCACGTCGGCATCCAAGTCGATGTCTTCGCAGTCCGCATCCAGTTCGGCCGTGCGTGTTAGGGTTCGTTGTCGTGGTGGAGGAGGAGCCACTACTTCAGTGTCGGCAGCACCACCTCCAGATCCTGCAGATCCTGCTCCTCCATCATCAGCTCCTTGTGGCATTCCAGCCGGCTTTGTCTCATCCGCATTCATTTCTGTCATTTATAATGCTCGTCTCGAAAGTTTTGCACGTCTTGTCTGGACTCCGTGGACTTCTCTCTGCTGTTTGGATGGACAAAACATGGTCGAGAAGTTTATGACAAGCAAAACAAATTTAAACGATAATTGAAACATTCTGTATGCGAATGTTCGGGAATGTTTCAAAGCTGCTGGAGCAAACATAATAAAACTGCCAGACTTTGTGTTATTGTTATTTCAGATGTGTTGTTTGCATTGAACAGAAAATTTATACCGAAAACGATGTTTGGCATTTGTTTCGGCTTTGATTTAAAAAAGTTTTTCAATTGGTAAAATTGCTCTGTGTAAAGGTCACAGAAATATATTGGACTTGACTAAAATAATGGTTCCTTTAAAATTGTTCAAGGTTCTGCAAACGAAAACAAATGCTCAATTTTGTTGTTAATTCAAAAATAGTACATCCTGAAGCAAATATTTCTAGTGTTTAAATGATTAATTATCCATTTCATGCTATGTAATGATATCAAGAGTATGTTTCATTGGCGGTTTATAATCTTTAAAATGGTTGATTAACCTTTCAAATAATATAATTAATAATAATAATAAAATTAACAATGGATATATTACAAATAAATTGTTTGTTGAATGTTAATTATGTTAAAATTAAATAAGATTAAGAAAATATTTTTGAATTTATCTTAGCTTGGTACTTAACATAATTTGATTTACTAGATGGTTGTGGAATCGCGTTATAAAGAACTGTTATTCATGTTTCATTTCAATCTCTTAAATTGGATTATTTCACCCACAAACTTATAACAAATTAATTAAACAAAAATAAAGGTACCAACTGCGTGAAAATTGTATTAACATATTGCGGCTTTGATTGCGTTTATTAATTTGTTGTAATTTTTGAAAGGCTCTCTGACACTCTTATTTTATGAATACTATTATAACCTTTATAAATTACTTTAAAATACTACACCAAGCCATCTTTCATTACAACTACTTATGTTATTATTCACTGAACCTTAACAAAACATTTTTATTCCTCATTACCTTGCACCTTAGCTTTTATGAACCGAATTCTTCACATTTTCATGAGGTACTCGACCATTGAGTTGCCGATAATTACAATACGCGATTTGAATGCGGATCGCGCGCCGCCGCTTCACAACAGCCAAGTGCAACAAAAGCCGGCCGAACTTGGAATAAATTGCCAGACGTCTGTGCGTGCTGTATTTAAACAAGCCACGACTCGTCGAATTTGCCGACAGCTTCGGCAATCGCAAAAACACACAGTGCAAAGTCAGGAGGTCCTGCAAACACACTGTGCAAAGTCTAGCCTTCGCCGAGCTTTAACCGTGAGAGCAGCAGCCCAAAAACACGGAGAGAGGATTCTGTTAAGACGCTGTTAACCAGGCCAAGCTGGGCGTGACGGGTCCAAAATATGGGTTCTACGAAAGCAACCAAAAAAACAAAACTGTCTCTGGGTTCCAGACTCTACGACCTGTAAAGTGGGAAAAGTTTACTGGAGCAGCTGCAAATAGTTCTACTTAGCCGGAACCACACAAACAAAAGACAAACAACACTGTGTACTATATATAAACGGGGCGTGCTAGGCAAATATAAATATTTCAGCCTGAACTTTCGGCGTAAGGGCAAAGTTTAAAAATGCAATAAAAATAAAGTTTGCAATTTTGGGCCAAAAACTCCAGGCGGGCAGCTGAAAAATGTCACTTCGGCATAATGAGACTACTGGCTGCATAATTAAAGGGCCGACTTCTGTAGGCAAAAAGTTTTGAAACAAAGGTGCATTGCTTTTGAGGGCGAGACAAAAGCCGAGATTTATTGGCATTTGCATTTGGTGAGAGGCGGGGGGATAGATAATGGAATGTTTAAAATTCATGAAATTCCCTCGCTGCATGCTGATCAAATTTGTTCGCTTTGGGGACAAACAAAAACCGCACAGCCATATTTATAACAGAGCTGGGCTTACAACCAGAAATATTGCGCATACGCCGTGTGATCCAAGGTTAATTTGATTGCCGGTTGCGGAAATCCAGAATTCCACATCGATTGCCAACGATGAGCACGTGATTGTCACTCTAGTCACGTGATGGATAATATATCTTTCGTTAACGCATTTAAGCCTTGCATTTCAATTGTCACAGTGCACGGCGTGCATATTTCGGCTGGAAGGTTTGTGTTTTTGGGCATACTCCGCACGCTCATCTGTTTATTCGCCCTTCTGGGCAATCATTTCCGCCCGCCATTTTCCATTTCCCACCTCCCATTTTCCCCCGGCGGGCGGGGCAAATAATTTATGGGCCGCGGTCCGCTAATTGTGCATCGGAGCGCGGTGCGAACAACTTTTCGCATATGCAGCAGAAGCAGCAGCAGCAGCCAAACCAGCATCGCCATCAATTTAAATGCATAGACGTCGGTGTTGCAAATTGAAATTTATGCGACTGGGCAGCAAGGTGAACGGGCGGCGCATTCCCTTCATCATCAGCTGCCGTGTTTAATTGCGATGCATGACCTTCGCAGTCTGGGCAGTTAGATTAATTAACTCACATGTCGTCGCAAAGGTCACGCTCTGGTCGCATGTGGTGATGATTAATGGGCCCTGATCCTGGCCGGACCTTTGGTATACGAAACGAATCCATGGCTATCCGTGGCACTTTCTCGCCCAAAAAATTCGTCAATAAAAACACAAGCGGTGCGGGTAAATGGCAAATATTTGCTGCTGCTGTCAGCAGTCTAAATGAAATTAAATGGGAAACAAAATGCCATTTCAATGCGGGCCGAACGAAAAATATGGCAAACATTTTAATTAAATTAAAATAAATGTGAAATGCGAAATAATGAAATAATGAAAGAAAACAAGTACTGACGCGTCGGCCTTGCTGGTATGTAACAAGCAATTACATTCCCTCTTAATGGCATACTTAATTATTTTGTGTGTCGAACGGGTTCTTTATTGGTACCTTCATGCGGGTGGCTATAATTGGTTTAATGGTTAACAAACCTGTGCGTATTTGTACTCAAACTTTATGGCTTAATAGCGCTGCTCGGCGTGAAACATGCAGTGCAGAGTACAGTCGAATCGCTGCTCGACCTGCCGACATTCGCTTGGTCGATCCACAAGGATGTTATTCTCCTCGAGGCAGTTGCGAATACATGGGGTGCTCCAAGGATGGGCCAACTTATTTTGCAACTCCTGCCAACTGGCTGGCATATCCTGCTGATCCTGTGAAAGGTCATTCGCCCGAATGGCCAGCAGGAAGAGCAGCTGCATCACGATAAACAAAACGCTTAATTTCATATTTGTGTTTGCCCAACTTACTTAAATTTTCATTACTGACAGCTGGCTCTTTGGCTACGGGTTTACTACACTCAAAGAAAAAATAGTTACAATAAAATAAACTAATTTTATAAATCATTACAAGCATTGCTATCTGTTGGCTGAAATTAAATTATAATTTACAAAGGCAAATCGGCTTTAATACAAAATATTTCTATATTTGTAATCTGCATTAAAAAAGTCAATTAATGAGGATTTAATTTCAGTATATGGTTAACCAATTCCTTTATTCTAAATAAAAGAAAAGTATGCATATAATTATATTTATGGAAATACAATCACCGGTGGCTATGTGGCACCCTTATTAAAAATTACTCAATCATTTCGATTTGATTGCAATATTTTTTTGGGTGTAGCAAGGCACACCCGTATCCGCAACCGTAATGACTTCCGGGTGGCAAAGGCAAACATCCAAATGAGGCAATCTAAGCACCAGTTTGCGGCTGCCAGCGGCTCTAACTGCACAATTATGGACCGCCCTTGCCGCCCACAAAGCGCGCTGATTTCCCCGCCCTCGCATATGTGGGCGAAAAGAGCCACGGGGCGCATTAGTGATGCCCATTGCGGCATCTATTACACAGCGCCTTGTTTATGTGCAGCGCAACACACATGCTCTCGAATAAAAATCAACAGCCTGCGGCGACTGCTTACCACTCTCCCCCCCTCTTCTCCTAAGGACATTCTGGCCCCTCGCCTTCCTATCCTTGACATTTATTTGGGGAAAATGTGTGTAAAAAAAAAACAAAAATGAAAAAACTAAGCAGCAAAAATTGTAGAGAATTATGTCCTCGTTGGGGAGAAAAGCGACTCGTTAGCCGACCCAACCAAGACTTCATTCGATATGTTGTTTATACAGCCACGCCCCCTGTTCGCTGCCGCCCCTCTGCTGTGAGACGTTTGACATTTGTGCTTTAAGGATATAGTGTTTGTATGCGCAACAAGCTTCGAATGCCAGATTACGGAAATACGATGATGAACGAATGTTAGCGAAATAAAGTGCTGAAATCTGATTTGATTTGCACTGAAATTAATCCACTGTCGAGAGCACGAAAAAACTAGAAAATCGAATGGTCAAATAAGCACAGGGTGAAAAAATAACAATATTATTTATAATGCTAGTTAATTGAAAGTCAATGGAAGTTAATAAGTCAATACATTTCTCTTTCAATTTTAAGCATATAACTTTTTTCTAGAGAAAGGTATAAACTTAAAAAAGATATTAAGAGAATTATATATTCTTAATTTCTTTTACTTAATTTTCATTTTTGTTAAGAACTTAGAAGGCATTGAAATGTATGACTTAACTCAAACAAACAGTATTTCGCCATTTACAAATAACTTTTCTACGAATAACACGTGTATACTAAAGGTAACATTTTTCAACACAAAAAGCCAACAAATTTTTTTTATTTATTATCAATTGTACATTACCATTTGCAGATAGTGTCACCAACTATGTATTCAGATGAGGTTACTCCAGAAATTGAGAAGCATCCTCATTGGGCACAGATGTTGATGGCATCGAGTCGCCGATGCCATTAACATCTGTGCCAAATGAGGATGCTTCTCTATTTCTGGAGTAACCTCATCTGGATGCTTCCGAAACTTCTGAGGAGTTACCTACTCCTGCACCCGTCAAGCTGCGCAGGAGCAAAAGGATTAAAAACCAAGAGGAGATTCGTGAAGAGGAACAAGCCACATCCTCTGAGCTGGAGGTTCAAAGGAAACACAGAAAGGTTGAGAAACCAAAAACTTTTCAATCCGAAGTTAACTGTGTTACTTGTTACAACTGCGGAATTGCCTTGAACCCTTTTCCGCCTTTGACTGAATTCTACCAATGCGCCGAGCTCAATGGCCGACTGTTCAGAATTAGACTGATCCCATCAGAAAATGTACTGGGCTCTGCTTACCGGAAGCAACCGCTAAAGCGGCTGACAAAAACCATTAAAAAATCTGGACCTCGAAAAGATAAACCAGCCAAGGAAGATAAGATTTCATGTTACAAAATTGTTTTTAGTTTGAATAGTACAACAAATGCTCAAGTTTAATATACAGTATTTTATATGGTCAAAGTCACTTTTTGTCTTTCTTTAAACACATTTTATACTATTTCAGAGCGTATTATAATTTCAGTCGAAGGTTTGCTACGCATCGAAGGACCCTATAAAGTAAATTGATCAGCATCACCATGCGATTTGATCTAGCCATATCTATCTGCCCGTTTCTACCCAAACTTGTCTCAGTTTTTAAGCTATGTCAAGTCAAAAACCTTACAAAAAATCAAAAGGGAAAATGAAATTGGTAAGTAAAAAATATAAAAAAAATCCTGTTTGATTTCTGTAAAATTATGTTAAATTAAACTTTGGTTTCGATTAAGTTTGGAACACGCTTTTCGGCACTTCTTTAATCTGCGACAAAAACTTCAAAGGAAATGCGAATTCAAGTGTGTGTGACAATTTCTTAGCCACACCTACCGCAAATGCCATCGCACATCAAAAGCACTCAAAAGCTGACGGTTTAAGGTTACATTTTTAATATTTTTGTGCCATTTCCGCTCGATGATTTTTCCCTTTTTCGTTTTTCCTTTTCGTAAAGCAAATAAAATAACAAAACAAGGCAGCGGATTTTGTTTTCTTTTTAAATCAAAAAGAGCAGTAAAAGAATGTGAACTGAAAAGGTTTTCACTGCGTTAATAAGGGAAATTACATATGCAAGAGCCACAGGAAAAATTCAATTCATCAAAGCCAGGGCCACGCCCACAAAGAGGGCGCTGCTGTGAGGTGCTGTCGTCATGAATTTGGGTCACCCGGGAGCTTTGAACTGTGTTAGTAGGGCAACGCAATCAGCTAGCCAGGACCTGCAGACGTCACGGCGAAGTGACGTCACGAAGAAAGTTGAATGCAGAAGAGAATGGTGTCGAGTAATGCAATTAGATGGCAGGACTCCCACTCTCTCGCTCTCTGGAGAAGGAAACTGAACGCCACTACTCGATTCTCTTTTGCCAGCGGAAGAGCAGGATGCATTCCATACGCCCTGTTGCACACGCTTTGTATGTTGCGCATACGCCCCGTTCGCCAAGACAAGTTAGTTCAATCAACTTTGCTTTAATATTCATTTATTTATTACTTGGTTTCGTGTATATAGTTTGCCTCGGGGTTGGTTTCTTGTATTTGCTGTATGCGTTTCACTATATTTAATAATTGTTTTCTGTTTGCATTTGGTTTTTCGTTTCTCGTTAACGGCTTCCCTTATTGCTTATTCGAATTGTAGACAGTTACCAACTTTAATTGGGGCAATTGCAATTTCCGTTATTGTGTTCTTTTATTGTTTAATTTGCTAACAATGTTTGCTGTTTGCTTAAATTCATTTGGCTATAGATTCGGGGGCGGGGAGAGGGGAAAGGACAGGGCAGCAGCAGCGCTGGAAGCATCCATCCGATCTGATCTGATCTGTCCCGAACCGCTCAAACCACGAAAAAACCTATTACACATAAATACAGTCAGTCTCAATTGGCCTTTAACGAATGACATTCACAATGGCATTGGTCTAAAAACAATTTTTGATGTGCGTTTCCATTCTAACTACTACTCGTAACACAATTTACACGGCAAGCAAATCAACAGTTTCCTGGGACGTTGCATATATGTATATCCATATCCATATCCATCCAATTCGGGCTCAACTCGGGTTTTATTTCGCCTACGCCTGGGGTTCTACCTCAAATGTAATACTTATATCGCTATCCTTTGATTATTATTCATGTGGCTTGTGTATATATGGTTAAATACGTTTCCTCTGACTGTGATTGCTAAAAGACTCTTCAAATCTGTGTGAACTCCTTCGCTTGGTGTTTAATTCTAGTACGTGTATTGTTCGTTAACTTTCATTTGCTCTTAGATACTATGAAGCATTCTCTGTGACTTTGTTTTCGCTTGATTTTGTCTTCGTTTCGTTTTCTGATTCCGCATTGCCTAATTACATGCTACAAATACGATTTATGTTAACCCAATGTTGCAGGACTGATGTCGTCGGTATATCCTTTTGGATCTTGATTTTGATTTTCACCTCCCTCAATCCTCTTCCATCCTCCGCCGGCAGACTTTACCTGAGGCTGCCCAGGATAGGCAGTCAGATGTCTCCGTTGGCATTTGGATTCCTACTCGGATTGGCATTAGCCTCATTGGCGGCTACTTCGGCAGCGGAGGATCCTCCGTTGATTCCATTGGCCGCGGAGCAAGTCGAAGTAGCCTCACCCACCGTAATCGTTATCGTCGTGTTCTGATTGTCGCACTGCACCACCTCGATGGTGCGGGTGTTGCTGGCCGTGGTGGTGCTCATCTGTCCGCTCTCCGCCTCGTTCAACTGGCGTCCGATCTCCCGGTCGATGGCCTCCGCATCCTCGGGATAGCGTTCCGAGCAGAAAATGGCTCCGGCCTTCAGGAGCTTCAACAAATTCAAACGATCCTCGGCATTGCGCTTTGCACAGAGCGGCCTATTAAGGGAAAAAACATAATTATTATTGGGGATATAAGAAATAAATAAATAAATTATGATAATCAAAAAGTAGTTTTAATTCCTATAATTTTGATAACAAGTAATTTATAGATAATAGATGCAATAAATATATGGACCCATTTCATAAATATCGCTTTTTTCTCATTTTTATCTTGAACAATAATCTAACTTTTTTTTCTTAGCAATCTACAAATAACAAATTTTGTAATTACTTCTTATAATTTATAAAATTTGGATTTTTTAGATGGTTCAAGATGATCAATAGAATATTATCCATCTTTATATTTAAAACACACAGACCAAGTTGAACGTTTATTAAACTCACCTTCCCGCATCCTTGAGCTGCTCCATAAACTCTTTGCCCGTAATGTCCACCAGCGAATTGGGATCCATGTTGGACAGTGAGTCCAAATCTGCGTCGTTCATCACGGACACGTTGCAGAGGTTGTTCTGCAGCTGACCCACCAACTGCCGGATACGAGCCGACTCCGAGTTGTTGGCATCGGTGGTGTCGCCCTCTCCGGCGGCAGGATCCCCGTTTCCGGTTCCGCCGTCGTTGCCATGTGGAGTGGTTATGGTCACGTAGTGCGTGGGCTATAAACAGAGTGGAGAGCAGCATTTAATTTAATCTCTCCTTCGGATTCGGTTTCATGGTCACGATGCTCTTTCACGGCATCCCAGGAATAATGCAATTAGTCATTAAGACAGAAAAAAGGAGGCACAAATTAAATTAATTATCCCATTTCACTTAAAAAAAAAAAGAAATTACAAATTTGAAAAATAAAATAATATTAATAATAAATAATAACGATGAAGTTTTAATAATTTACATCAATATAATTTATAACTTTTGTTTATTTTAGACAACCTTATTTATAGTTTTCTATAAAGTTAAAAAGTCTGGGACGAAAAAAAAACCAATAAGCCAATAAAACAAATGTTGTTAAATCTACTAGCCACTGAAAGCTAAACCATTGAAATGTGTAAACCATTTAGGTAATCTTTTTTCTCAGTGCTACTCACATCGATCCAGTGCTCGCCGGGGAAAACGGCCACCAGTTCCGTGTTCTCGTCGAGGGTGCGGAAGTACTCCTCGTCGTCGATCTCCGTGCCGTCGGAGTCCAGGTGGATGGTGGGCAGGTGGTCGGACTTCTCGAACTTCTCGGCCACCTTGCTGCGAATCTCCTCCAGACTGGAGGCGCAGACAGCCTTCTTAATGTTGCGTGTGACGTCCTTGACCTGGCCGTAAAAACGAGAGCCGTAAAGGAGAAAGGGAATAATAAACCATTACACGTTTACAATTACGGAAACAGAAGCAGTAACAGTTACACATGGCCCCGCTTATCAAATGAATAATAAATTAATGTCAGAGGAGGAACAACTGTGTCTCTTATAAAATATTCACAACGTCGGCACCCAAAATAAAAACAGAAAAATGCTGAGATGGGAAAAGTTATAAATTTACTTCAGGCTGAACCCTTTTTTTTTTGAGCAAGCAACGTGAGCTGAATGGCGAAAAGAAACTAACGAAACTTGCAGCCCCATTTCACTCAAGTTCCCTTCATTTGCACTTCATTATTTAGACTTTTTCGGCTTTCAATTATACATTTGCATTGCTATAGTTTTTTAATTAAGCACTCTTTATAAATTCAATTGAGAAAAAGCCAAAGAAAACAATACTATTTGCAAAATAAATAATAAACAACTACGTTTCGAGGCAGATTGTTTTCCATTCCCCACAAAAATCACAATGAATAATTGAGTCGAATATTTGCGCCCACGTCATGTCCTGCTGTCAAATGTCCATTTGCTCTAATTGTGATTTATGGACTGTTTTATATTTCCCCTGTAGAGATGTCACCTTGAAGCAGAACCCGCAATTCAACTTTGTCAATATTTCAGATGCGAGTTTAGAGATCTGTGTGCACTTTTCTATCTCAAGAATTTGAACGCAGTTTGACATGCACTCGTCCGACTGCGGCGCAAATATTTGTCGTTTATTCCCCCAGCCCCCGATTCCTTGCCATATATCCTTTCCTTTCCTTGCCTTTTTTTTTTTTGTGTGACAAGTTATGCCCGTCAGCATTTTGCGCTGCTTGCTCCTGCGCGAATGCCATAAGTGAGTGCTGTGCTATGTGTGCAAGGACGAAGTCTTTGCCAGGCTCTATTAAACTTGCATGCGATGTTAAATGATGCCTCAGCACTAAGGTTAAACGAAACATAAATTAGACCTGGCCAAAGGGGCAGGCAGCCAGCTAGGAGCCAGGAGCCAGGAGATGGATGCTAAAGGAGCGACCGGCACGACTGCATTCCTCCCAGAATTTATAGCCCCGAAACGCCTGGCACCGTGCAACTCCTTGAGGCCCTTATAAATAATTGAATGCGCCGTGACTAAATGAAATTGTACTCAAGTTTGCATTTCGAACATTTTATTTAACTTATTCCTAGCTGCTCTTTCAGGCCATTTTCTCCAGACAACTCAGGCGTCGTCATTAAATTATCTTATAAATGCTTAAAGCCAGCAAACTTTTGTGCTTCGCCAGCGCCAAATATTAATCATATCATGCCGGTTGGGGGGGGTGGTGGAAAAACTTTGTAACAATGAAAACTTCGGCGAACTACTAAAGCATCAGACAAGTGGGAGACGCGGTAGCATCAAAAACAAAAGCATAGTTTTTGTTCGGAAACTTGTCAAAAGTTCTAGTTGATCGCATTAGTAGATTTTCTCAAGCAGCGCTGTCCATTTTGCTGTCGGGTTGCAATTCAATTAGCAGTTTATTTTATTACCCTCATAACAATACCGCTAAAAAGCAAGATTTTCAGAAAATAAACTTAGCTCAAAAGTTTTTCAACACAATACAAAACATGCTAGATGATTAGTCCAGGCAATTCTGCATTGGCAGAAGAGGTCTTGAGTTTTATTAATGAGCAACACACATAAAATTATATCTTCAACAAACCAACTTTCTCTAGATTAACTGATTTGTAATACCCACAAAAACTTGATTAAGATATCATAAATTTCTCCACATATCCTTCTTTGCAGACATAAGGAAATCCAAGAAACAAAAACTAAACGTTGAAATGTCCTTTTTGTTACTTTTATATAGAAAATAGCCTCCCTTCGAAATATTTATCCCTAAACATGCAGTCTACTTTACATGCAACATTAATTGAATCATTCAAATTAGTTGTAAGCCCCTGCTTTTGGGAGTGTTTGTGAATGAACAACTGTATGTTAAACCGATTTGAACAGATTGGAAAAACAGCTGCAAGCTGATAGCTTTTAAATCACGACCAACTCGAGCTGCTCAGCCTTCAGGACCCCAGGGTCCTGGCCAACACTCACGTGCAACGACCTCCGTCGTCTGGCTCACTTCAGAATCAGCCGAAGGATACGTGCCAGGGATTCTATTCATCTGCATCTTAGACCAAGCAGGATACACAAGTCGCAGGACTTTTAAATATTTGATGGGCGTAGGCCGCCGATTTTCGGGTCGCAGGGGAAATTAGGCGACAACTTTAAATTGCTTTTCAACTATGCCCTGGCATTATGTAAATTGTTTAATAAATTATTAACAAAACGCTTGGCGGGGCGTGGGCGTTTGCGTGGGCGTGGCTTCTGGCTAATTACAGCGACATGTCGGGATGAAAAGTTTCCGCTTTTAATGGCATTATCATGGCTGCCGAGGTATTTGACAGCTTTTAAGCCGATTTGTGTTCGGTGGTTTTTGAATTAATTATTTTAATAAGCAGAGACATTTTAATGGAAATTCCAGGCATTTGCTAAGCAAAGTTGAGAAATATATTTTACAAAAGTTGTTTTTCGTTATCCACAGACAATTTTAATAGGTTTGTGGTTTTTTGGTTTCTTTTGAGTTGTGAACTGCATGATGCCTAAGTTTGTACTTGTTGTGGTTCTTAGCAACCATGAGCACATTTTTAAAATCCTGTGAATCCTTTAAACAGCTTTCTGTTGTTTAAGCGGCAGATAAACAAATTAGTCGGGGAACAAAGGCCCAGCAGACAAGTAAAACAAATGCCAAAAGCAAACAATTCCCAATACTCGAATGAACATCAAAAACAAAGTAGACAAATACAAATACAAATAAAAATACAAAGAAAAAAAGACAAAGTAAAATAAAATACAAAGAAAGTATGTGATTTTGCAAAGTAAAATTTAAGGAAGTAATGGCCTTTTACTGAGCTTTTGCCACTCTCTTTATATCGAGCTTTTGGCCCTCTTAAACAAATTTCTCTTTGCTTACACTCAGAGCAACTTGAAGTTCAACCCAGTTTCCATTAAGAAAAAAAAAGAACGCAGCACGCGGCCAACAACAACAAAAGCGAAAACAACAACGCCCAAAAAGGGCATGGCAGGAAAATAATGCATGCTTCAAATGCCTTTGTTTGCATGGTGGCTTTTATGATATTTTAATCATAACATAAACTCACTTTGAATGGCTTTTTGGAGTCGCCTAAATTCGCTGCACTCTCCATGGCTTTGTTTGTTTCAACTAAATTATTAATACACTCTAGCTATGCACTTAAAATCCAGCCTTAATTGCTCAACATTTCATTATATTTTTGGTGTTTCCCTTGGTTTCAGATTGTTCTTTTTGTTTGCACTGTCTCACTTGCACATAGTATTTAAACAAACAAACTTGAAATTCCTGCACTTGAAATGGGAATTAAATATATTTTCTTGGCTCCGCAGTGGAGCTTTTGATGCGAAGAGCGCCGGTTTTGAAATGAGCGCGTGCTGCCATGGAGCACTTGCTTTTATAAGCTCCCCTTTATATTTTACCCCCATACTGTAAACCCACTGTTAACCTTATAGTAAAATGTTAAAAGTTCTCTTACCTGATAATATTCCATTTTTATTAAAAGCTGGATAGTATACTCCTTTAAACTATAGATTGTTATAAAAAAATGATATCCCATAAAACTGTAAACTTTAAATACAGCTTATATTTGAAGTTAACAGAAAAACCATGAATATTACAGCGTTTTTTTAAACAAAACTTTATTTTATTGATATGGAAACTTTTATGCCTTAAATTTTATTAAAATAATAAATGAATTTAAAACAAAAATTGAGTTTTTAAAAAATTCTAAGATTATTAAAATAATAATTTAGCAATAGCAACAGAGCTTACAAAAGAGCGAATGAACATAAAACAAGCGTTAAAAACAAGTCCTCTCTGCTGACTATGTTGCCAACATTTTCCTGTAGTCAAGGTTCTAGGAAATTCAAAGAGTTTGCTAGAACAATTCTGGCTGCAAAGTTTACTGGCCTTTAATGGAAAAATGTGAAAGTCTAAGCCCGGCAATAATCTCCATTTCAATCAAAAGGTGCATTAGATTTCAATTGGTTCATTGGGTCCGGGGGAATCTTATCAGCTCAATGATATCCGGTGTTGTCAATCCAGTGTCCTTTTCCCCTTTGGAACCCGCCCAAAAGAGCAGCTAGACTACGCTTAACTTTCTGCTCAAGTGGCCAACACCCATTTAAATCCATATACATCTATTGCTATGCACACATCAACGAACCGTCCAGATAAAGAAGAGCAAAAAGCAAACTTTTGACAAATGGCCAAAATACATGAAAGGAAAGCCAAAGCCGGAAAGTGGCCCCATATTGAGTTGAGCTGAGTTTATGCACTGGGAGAAGGTCTTTTTCAAAAAGTTTTATCCTCGCAATCATCAGAGCCTTTTAATCCTTGATTAAAAAATTATTTAAATGTTAAGGAGTGATTCAAACTTATTTAATTAGAGTTCCTCAATATATTTTATGACTATAATTCAATGCAAAACTCCTTTATACAAGACAATTCTTCCAGATTATACTCGGAATAAAATGTTAATAAAATTTAAGTTAGTGATATTAACGTCTAAATAATATAGTTTCTAGATGAGAATATTTATACAAGTACTTTTTAACAGAAAATATCCATTTAATATGAGTAAATTTCACCGTTTGCATTATTTTTTTCCATGCAGAACGGAACTGAATAGCCCGGAATAGAGGTGGGTATATAAGCGAGGGGGATCGGAGATGGGGGCAACCTTAAATTGTCATCATTGTGCGCGCCATCGGTTCCTCTGATGCTCCTTCTGCTTCTGGCAGTTTGCCCCGTTTGCTGTCATTGCACTGCATATAGTGACTAAGGATCCAGCGAAAGGAGCAGCAGGGGGAGGAGCTGGGACTATTTTAAGCACAGGTCACTTGAAAGGACGCACAAGGACATTGGCTCGTGTGGGTGGCTGTGTCGTAAACAGTTCGCAGGTCACGTGCATGCACCGCGGTGCATTGACCACGGAGACGTTGACACAGCGGCCGGAATCTGGGTTGAGGCTTCCCTCGAAGCCAGGTGACAGGTAATTGCTACTCGGGGCAGCAGGCAATAGGCAATGCCGAGGGAAGCCAATAAATCAACGCCTGACAATATTGTTCACCTGCCTTAACCCCATGTGTAACTAAGGAGCAGTTCCACAACATGTCGTTTAATTTGTGCTGCTTCGTAATGAATGGATTTTAACTAAGATTTAGGATAGGTCAGTATATCATAGGAATATGCATTACCATTGTCAAGTTAAATTTTTGAATTTAAGCCTATTTATCTCTCTTTAATAGTTTGTAGTTAACAAAAATTTAATCAAATGAAATAAGAGCTCAATTAATTTGATTTACACAATTAAACACAAGAGATTACAAGGGCCAAATTCATTAAACTTCTTTCTCAACAGCTTATTTGTGTTCATAAATCGTTTTTCCCGGCACAGACATTGTAAATTAGGCCTAAAGCTGTTGCCAAACAAAAAACAGACACAACTAATTATCCTGCGCGCCTTAAAAAAGGGATAACAGGAGCGATTTAACACGGCTAAGTCCTTTTTGTTACAGCTTAGAAGTCCTGTAAGGCCACAGAGCTCTGCTAAATAAAAGCTATGTCGTTAACAGGACCTCGTTAAAATTTAAGAGGGGCTTTCTACCGCTGACTTCGGTTGAACCTCTTCACTTTGACATTTGCTGCTTGGTCATGGTAACCTTATGAATATGTAGTAATTTACTCAATTGCGACGGGCTTCGTAGACTTTTTAGTGGATTGTCGTTGGAGCACAACTTAATGGTTGTACTAGTTGATGAACTGTTTTAAAATACATTTGAGCACTATAAAAACGTACAGGACATAATAACAAACATTTTATTCGGTTTCAGGCATTTCAATCTCATTAATAGTTCTCCAAAATCATTTTGGGCACCACATTCATGCTGGTTAGCTCCTGGAAGAGCAGTTTGCAGGCGTACGGCATGGATATCTTGGAGACATGGGCCGACGACTGGCAGAAATGACACCAAGAGCAGTAGGCCAACCTGCCGCAGGTCCGGCAAACATCCACCTCAAAGGCATCAGACGAGATCATCAGACGCTCCATGATCAGCATACTGGCTCCGTAGGAGATGAGACAATCCCGCTCCATTTCACCCAGACGCAGACCTCCCTCGCGACTCCTGCCCTGCGTTGGCTGCCGGGTGAGCACCGCCTTGGGTCCTCGGGCACGGGCGTGCATCTTGTCCTGCACCATGTGCTTCAGCTTCTGGTAGTACACGGGTCCCGAGTAGATGTAAGCCTCCAAAGGCGATCCGGTAATGCCCGAGTAAAAGAAGTCCTTGCCCACGTAGTTGAAACCATGACGCTCCAGCTCCGCCTGGATGTCCTCCACCTTGGAGCCTCCAAAAGCAGTTCCATAGTGGAACTTGCCCTCCAAGAGACCAGCCTTTCCGCCGAGCAGCTCCAGAGTTTTGCCCACCGTCATACGAGAGGGGAAACCATGGGGGTTCATAATCATGTCCGGGCAGATGCCATAGTCATTAAAGGGCATGTCCTCTTGCTCAACAATCAACCCGGTCACACCTTTTTGGCCGTGCCGCGAGCTGAACTTGTCCCCGATCTCGGGAATACGCGTCTGGCGCAGCAGGATCTTGATAAGGAAGTCCTCCTCGGCATTGGCGGATACCATCACGCGTTCAATGTAACTGGGCTCCGGTCCTTTATAACTAATGGGAACTGCGGTGTAGGGAACCTGTGGGGATTGACCCTGCAGCGGATTCATCGAAGTCACCGCCGGCATCTCCTTGTTGATCATGATCTGTTTGTTCAGAACCTGCTCGCCAGGTGCCACAATTCCATCGGTGTCCAGGACGTCGTGCTTGAAAATCACCTTGTTGGTAAGCGCATCCTTTACTGGGCCCATGATTCTGTCGAAGGTCTGATTAGCATAACGCTTCACCGTGCACTTGGAGTTCTTGTAGACCAGGCAGCGTCCATAACCACGATCTATTGAAGCCTTGTTCAGGATCAGAGCATCCTCAATGTCGTAACCGGAGTAACTCATCACGGCCACCGTGGCATTCTGACCCGCCGGCAGTTTGTCAAAGTTGGTCAGCTCAATCGTCTTTGATTTGACCATAGGAGCGTGGGGATACACCAGGTTGTACATAAGCGAGTCGATACGGTTCTTCTGGTTGTACCCAATCATTCCCATCGCCTGTTTACCCATAGCACACTGGTATGTATTCCTGGGACTTTGGTTGTGATGAGGATAGGGCACCAAGCCCGCACAGACTCCTAGCAAAGTGAAGGGTTCGATTTCCAGGTGCGTAGTCCGTTCCTCGATTTGCTGTTCGTTCCAGGCGATAAAGGAATCGTTCTCCTCGTTCACATCTAGATACTCGATTAGTCCGTCCAGAAGAAAGTCGTCAAATTTGCGAATTCCCCGGTTGAGTTCGTCCAGGTGATGCTGCTTTACCAGCGGACGACGGTTCTCCACGATAACATAGGGGCGGCACAAACGACCGCCATCCGTGTGTATATAGATGCATCGCTGGGTGTAGGATGTGTGCACGGACACGTAGCTGCCCATTCGACCCTTTCTGCGCATGTATCGAAGGTTCCGCACCAGGTGCTTGTGATTCAGAGTGAGTCCCAGCACATTACCATTGATAAAGACCAGAAAGACATTCGGATTATTAATGGGATTGCCGCTCACTTCTCGAATGTCCTCCACGCCAGCATTAAAGGCCACAATCATCACCGGTCGCTCCTCCACTTCAGTGGTAATGTGCGTCATGAGGGCCAGATTTTTCACCAGACCACAGGCCTCACCTTCGGGCGTATCCGAGGGACACAGCATTCCCCACTGACTGGGCTGCAATGATCGCGGACCAGACACCTTTCTCGTTTTCTCAAACTGCGAGTTCACTCGGGTCATCATTCCCAGGGCGGATATATAACTCAGACGAGATAGCACCTGCGTTACTCCAGCTCTTTCCATCTTAAATCGCTTGATGGTCCAGTTTCCAGAACTAATGGCGGACTCCAATCCCGCAGTGATTTGCGCCGCCCTCATGTGCTTCACCACATCGAACTGCGCTGCCTTTACTTTGGGTATATTCTTGTCTGCAATGGTCTTCAGCTCCCAGTTCATGCGCTTGAACAGATCCTCGAACATCATGGAGAGCAAAGAACCAGCCAGCTCCAAGCGTTTGTTGCCGTAGTAATCGCGATCGTCGAAGAGTGTTTTGTCCAGCTCAGCTGCCATGACACGACGAACCATCATGGACACATAGATGGCCTTCATTTGGAAGTTAAAGTTGTCCACAGGCACATGAGCCAGAATGGTGGTTAACAGCAGCTCGCGGGCCTCTTCCGAGGGCGTTTTCGTGGTGGCACTTTGAAAGCGCTTGACCACTAGTTTGGAGCCTGAAAAGAGGTAGTGTTAAAAGAAGAATTCTTGGAGTGGAGCATACAAACTTACCCATGTACTCCAAAGCTCTTTGCTGGGTGAAAACTTTAAGGTTAAAGGCATCGAGCAGGGAGGCACCAAACCTGTTCTGCGACTTGCTGTCTATGCCAATAAGCGACTGGATTTCCTGGTCGGAGACCACTCCTAGGGCCTTGAAGATCACCACAATAGGTATGTCGTCCGTCATAGAATTGTGCTTAAGATAGTACTTTCCATGCTTGCTCAGCACCAGTGTACGGGACTTCTTTTCATGCGTGGATGAGGTGACTTGGCACTGCACCACACCGTTGAAGTCCTCGGTCAGCATTTTGTTCCAGGACAGCTGCTCCTGGATGAGGATGACCTTCTCCTGGCCGCGGACCACAAAGTAGCCACCCGGATCCAGTGGACACTCATTCAGTTTAGACAGCTCAAACTCGGACTTTCCTGTGAGGGCACAATTGGAGCAGCGCAGCATGAGGGGCATCCTGCCGATGAGCAGGTTGTTCCGTTTGATCCGCTGGGTGCCCCGCGTATACTCGATGTCCACGGTGATGGGGGCAGAGTATGTGGTATCCCTCAGGCGGCATTCGTGCGGCGTAGTCGCCTTTGTGATGTTGAAACCATCGTCGATGTCCGGCTTGCCCACCCGCACGTCCAGGTACTTCAGGTAGAACAGCGGATCCGCTCCACTCGTAACCAGCTCGTTGGCCTTTACAATCTTCTTGATGTCCACGTTGATGAAGTGGTTGAAGGAATCGATGTGCTGCTTCACCAATCCTTTCACCTGCAGGAATGCCGGCACAAGTTTCCACTTCTCCGCCAACGGCTTGATGGGCATCGACCAGTCCTTGCTATCGCCGGGCTCCCAGGCTGTGGCCTCCACATTGTGATCGCCCATCTTCAGCTCCACCATTCCGCTTAATTAATAATTTAATTTAATATTAAGCGAATCCAAACAAAACAGCGTGCACTTTGGTTCAGTGTTGGTAAGGGGATTTAAAATTAATAGTGCTGACAGTGTAGCTTTTATTACCGCCAAATCTGTCGGTTTTCTAATAGCTTTATTGCGGGAATATTTAAAATATGTATCTTTACCCTTGCTATTTTAATTAATTCCATTGATAAATTTAAGTTTACTTATTCTCCCAAACGAATTTATGCGTTCAACGAGTTCGACCTTTTTTACGATTGGCTGAAATTTAAAAGGATGGATTTGTTCACGTACTTTACAATTTAAGCACAGAATGATTGTTTGCAAATATACAAAACCAAAGAATTGGCAATTGATGGCTGTTTGAATATTTGTTTCTATTAAAACTCTGTAATATCGTCAGCTAATTTGGGTTTTATTCCAACTTAAATCATCAAAAATTAGAAAGGAGATAAAGCACATTTGTTTTTTATTTTCAAATAAAAAATGCCATCGTATGATCAAAGTGTAATCGTTGCACAGAGTCTAGACCTTCTTCACAATCTGTACGACATCCTCGTCGTTGAGAACATGTTCAATGCCCACTTTCTGCGGCTGATGCTTCACGGACGAGCCCCAAACCAGCGCACTAAAACGAGATAAAAATGTCAAAAATTATGTAAAGATCTGGATAAGCTCAACTCACTATTTAAACTCCTTGGCAATGGAGCGATGTAGCTTGTTGCAAAAGTCCTCAATGCTGGTGCGCTCGTTGTGAAGCACCACGGGTGAATTGTAGTCGGGCAACTGGCCCTTGGGCTTGGTGTAAATTCGCTGCAGTCGCAGGTATTCCCACATCAGCTCCAGCAGATCGTCAAAGTTCCAGTGGTGGTGCGCCGAAATGGGCACGCAGTGCGGGATCTTGTAGATGACGTCCAGCTCCTCGATGGAGATCTGATCGATCTTGTTCAGTAGATAGATGCAGGGTATATAAATGCGGTTTCCCTCGATCACATCGATCAGATCATCACTGGTCGCATCATATCGAAGGGTAATATCCGCATTGTGTATTTTGTACTCGGATAAAATGGTCTTCACCAGATCCGAATCCAATTCAGATTGGGGAACCATGCTGTTCAGGTTAATGCCGCCCTTGTCCTTCCGCTTGTAGTAGATATTTGGAGGTTTCTTGTTCAGCCGGATGCCAAAGCCCTCCAACTCATGCTCGAGCAGCTTTTTGTGACCCAGCGGTTTCAGGCAATCCAGCACCATGAAAATCAGGTTACAGGTGCGAGCAACGGCTATCACCTGACGACCACGACCCTTGCCATCCTTGGCGCCCTCAATGATTCCGGGCAGATCAAGCAACTGGATCTTTGCGCCCTTATACTTGATGCATCCCGGCACAGTGGTCAAAGTTGTGAACTCATAGGCCGCCACCTCGGAGTAAACGCCTGCCAAATTGGACAGTAAAGTGGATTTACCCACGGAGGGAAAGCCCACGAAACCCACTCGGGCATCTCCGGTCTTGGCCACCTCGAAACCAGCTGGAATAATCGATTTGTTACTGATTGAATAGAGATTGTGCTTAATATCTCACCTTCGCCGGTTCCGCCGCCACCTCCTTTCGGGGAAATCAGCTCGCGTCGCAGCTTGGCCAGTTTCGCTTTCAGCAGACCCAAATGCGCCGAGGTGGCCTTGTTCTTCTGGGTTCGGGCCATCTAAAAAACCGAGATTATCCAAGAATCCCGGGGAATCAAGAGGAGTCCAGGGGGAATCCGCGGGGGAATGGATACAAGACAGGTTAGTTTCTGTATAACCGACTGCTACTCTATGAACCCACTCACCTCCGACTCGATGGCCGAGATTTTCTCCAAAATTGTGCTCATGGCTGGCTGGCAGTTAAAGGCGGTCCACTAAAAACCCAAATTATCAACAAATATGCATGTAAAAATAAAAATATAAAACTCTCGCGTGGACAGCAGGCGACAGTGTGCAAAAGGAAAGAAAAGCTGGCCAGTGGTGACCAACACTGCATTTGCTTGGTGTATTTTAAATTCTTAGTATTTTATGGTATTATTTAAACGCAAGGATAGGGCCACTTCGATTGGAACAAAACCGTTACCGCTAAAATGCTTGCAAAAGGTAACAAAGATAAATTAAATATTTTAAATCATTGAATCATTTATTTCCCCCGCTCCAGGCAAACCTCGAACACCTTCGGTTAACAGCCATGCCAAATTCAAGAGTCAACTGGCCAACAATGTCTCGCAATTGAATCTGAGCTTTCCAACGGCCGCTCAACTTGTGCGTAAAAATAACAGCCAATTGCGCCAAACGAAATTAACTGTCTGCCAGAAGGACAATAAACTGAAGTACGAAGGTTTCGTCGAGGAAGTGCCCAGATTTCGGGCAAAGCAGGAATTTGTCTACGTTCCAACTCCAAAAGCACTGGAAAAGACCAGTTTCGTGGTCAACGCCAAAAAGGAGGAACCAAAAGGGTTGCCAGGTGATCCGATGTCTAAGCCAGGACGAAATTTAATTAGTTTGGTCGGACGCGTGGATTTCTGCCTTAAAACCCATAAAATGTATCCCGATATTAACGCCATTTGGAACGTTTACGGTGGGTTTATATTTGTCTAATTTTTAAACTTTTTATTTTGATTTTAAACAAACTTTGATAATATAAGGTTCGATTTTATAAGTAGTTTCTTCCTTTAAACCAATCTCTAATTCCCAATCTTGAAACAAGAAATTGTAAGTGTGGTTTACATGATTTTTTGAGTTATAAAATTGTTAATAAAAAAAGAACCAACTTTAAAGTTTCCATCGAAAATTTTTTAAGGTCTTATTCAATTTTGACAACATAATTAAAGTTGGTAAATTTAAGTATGATTTTACTTATTGTTGTCTTAGACATGATCTTCAAAAGTTAAAAGATTGTTCTGTTTTGAAATCGATCTTAAATTAAATTAAATTAAATTCTAGGAAAACTTCTCCGCATTATTGAGGGAAAACGGGGAGAGCATACTTTGCTGGTGCGAAACGAAAATTCTGGACCCATCCTTCAGGGAATCTACTATGATTTTGAAAGTGTTTTGAAATCTTGGAGCCCAGGCAAGTTGAAAAGATCTTTTATTCCAATGTTAAACCCCAATTCTGACCCATTTACAGGCTGTTTTGTTCATCTTGTGGGCCGATTCATTAACGAGAATCGTTTGCAAACGTTCAAGATCGCTCAGGTAAGCGATATCGACCGGCAGCAAGAATTTATGCGCATAGAAAATGTGACAAATTATATTCTGATGCAAAACAAGGTGCATAAGTAATTTATATTTTAGTAAGGTATTAGCATATACAGTTTTCTCGAGATTGTTAGGCCAGGCGATAATATTTTCTCTATAAGGTATAAATATGTTAACTTTAGCTTTTCTGGCCTAACCTGAAATCCACAGGGAAATGTTTCATTTTGTACTTTTATAGTTTTGATATTTTGAATAATTTATAGAGTGTAAGTAAGTAACTTATAATTAATGTACCAAGGAACTAAGTTATCTTCAAAGTGCCCTTTAACATTTCTCTTCAGGAGCATTGCACAGTTACGAGGACTACAATAAATACAAATTCCAAAGTGGCCGATTAAATTCTAATACTGTTGAGCTTATTTGACTAAGAGGAAGGAATTGGGGGGCTCCGTTTTACGAGTACAAATCGAAGTACATGAAGACCGTGACCAGAAATCCGCAGAACAGAGCACACAAATATCCCAAGTGCAGCGAGGCGGTCTTCTCCTCGCGGAAACTGCAAATTGAGAAAAGATAATATGAATAATAACTAATGAAAGGCCATTCCTCTGGAGCTTACCGCTTCTTGGAACGCGGCGTGAAGGGCGAGGGCGGATTTACGCCGGGCACTGCACTGTCCAAGTACACAATTCCGTACGCGAATGCGGCCACCAAAAGGCCACACAGCAGGGGGCTCAGCCTGGAGCCCAGTTGGTGACTGGTGGCCCACACCAGGGTATCGTTCCACCGACTCTGCACCTGGTGGCTCATCACCTGGATGGAGTCGCCGCTAATGTATGGCACTGCAAAGAGAACACACAGAGCTCGTTAGTATCTCAGTTTGAGGGTCGTTCTATTGATTTCCGTGTTATCAGTCTTGGCCCGATAAACACGTCAAAAAATAAGGTTTATAAAGAGGGTGGTTCGAAAGTACTTGCAGCAAATGCAAACCTTATTCAATAATATCAACAGAAATTTTAAATGATTCTGGAATAACCCTTACTGTTGAGAAAGGTCAATTTCAATGTTTGACCTTTCAATGTAATGGAAAACTGTTAAAGATTAATGAACCTTATTTCATTTATCTATGTTTTTTTCGAGCCACCCTAATGCAAACCCTACACCAAACTAACGGCTAGATTGCTGAATCGTCAGAATAATAAATTCGTTACTTTTACTGGGCTCTCTAGCGGTACCGCCTTACTTATATGTATTTATGTATGTGTCGCGTGACGAAAACCCTAGAGCTTAATACCGTTAAACCTAACAAAGACGATTGCTTAATCACCGTAGGGCAAACAATTAGCTAACTAATCACTCTCTGCTCAAAAGATGAAGCAACTAATCACTCCTTAGTCTGTTTTTTTTAAGGTGAATACGTATGCAAATGAGAAGGCTAAATGCGCAACAAACATTTTAACGTTCTCTATATAGACTTATTCGCTATTTGGGGGGTTATTGCAGGGGGAATACTGAATAAACACTGCCGCTATGAGATCACACGAACTTCAACTATTTATAAACGAAAAAATATAAACAAAACGAGTGAAGACGTCGTCACCGCCGACAATTGCAACCTTGAAAATTCCACCCCCGCGTATTGCAGGGGGTATTTGTATAAATAAATAGAAATCCTATAGAACAGCACCCACAATATAACCCACTTACTGGTTAAAATGACGCTTTTGTACCCAATAATGAGAATGCCAAAGAGAAGGGCCACTTTTTTGATCAACGGATCGAAGGCGGTCACCACGCCCACACGCCCCTTTTCTGAGGGCTCCGGTACGCCTACGTAATGCTGAAGTTTTGGATGATGAGAGGTTTTCGGCGTGGAGGTATATCTCGGTCCGTTCGGTTCCCCGATTATTTCGCTTCTGACTGCCGTCGAGAAAATCCCATTGGTTTTGTTATTTTTCTGATGTTGGCGAACCGTGACGTCACCGCCTATTGTTTTTGTTTCCACCTGCATTTTGTTGTTTTGCCGGTCAAACGATTGTTTTGAATAAGAGTTCTTTGTATAAACGGCCTCCCGGGAACACGATTCACTTTGTATTTACCACGACAATTGTTGCTTTAATTTACAATATTACAAAAACAAAAAATAATACGTCACACCCCCATACAAAAACATAGCAGAAAATGCAATTGGAACTAGTGGTGGGAAAGTATACATTTGTTGCACCATGAACTATCGAAGTCGCCTATCGATAGTTCGCTAGTGGCCGTCGAGTTCAAACTATCTTTAACCCTTGTTGACATTTTGGTCAAATTTTTATATGTCGGCACTTTTGAAAATAATTTCATTTTGCAACAATTGCTTTGAATTTAATACATACCATTTCAATAAAAAATCGTATGCATCTTTTTTTTTTAAAATGAAACACACAATCAAAAAATATAGAATGCCATAATCAAATTAATTAATCATCATTTTTAAAAGACTACATTTTTTTCTGGATATTTTATTTTTTCCCCTGAAAAAGAAATGTATAGTTAATTTTAAACATTAAAATAATAATCATATGTTTATTTGTAATTGAAAAACAGTAATAATAGTTAAATGTACATTTTTTAATTTTAAATGTGTGTGTATTTATTTTATCATTATCTTTGTTATGTTTTCGATCCAATCCTTACAACATTTTCAATTTTCTTTTTCAATACATTTTCAATGCATTCTTGTCGACTCTAATGCGGTATGTGTATGTAATATGAATGATGTATTTTATATTAACTAAAAGTTAACTGCGATCATAGAAAAGTTAATTTTAATTTCTTAATAAGGCTCTGTTTACGTTTTCATTACTTTCTCCCTACTTCAACTAATGCGCGATATACTTTCCTTAAATTATTCGATATTCAATGAGGTCTACAACTAAAGGTAAAATAAAAGAATAGGACACTTTAAAAAACAGTGTAAAACATTAAAATTGATAAATAATTACTTTTACATTGATGTTTTTAACAAATTGAACGACACAATATCTGATTGTTGTTTTTGGTCTATCTCACAAATTGAATATGGTACAAACGGGATGCAAAATTGAATAATCCAAATTTTGGGGGTTTAAGTATGATCAGCTTGGTGTAGGTATTAGGTAGTGTCGGTTTAACAACTATCGTAGATCCCCTACGTCTTAAATATTTAGTTAACTTAGGCGCCTAGACTAACCGTAACTAAACTAACAAATATGCGCTCTATCCAGATTGATGCAGTTCCTCCAGCCTTTATGATTTAACTGAGGAGGCTCCCGCGCGCGTTCTTTTGGCCATGGGCTCTGTGGTGTCGGCCGCTCGTATATTGTCGAACAGGTTATTCTCCTGAAATTAACCACGTACCCATAAGCTATATAATTAATAGATTTTAAAGCTTTTACTCACCTGCGGGTTCTCATCATCCAGGATCGATGGTTCCGCCGGCCTCTTTGAAGCTGCTGCCGCTCGCGACGTTGTCATGGCCGTCGTGGCAGGTTTGCTCGTGGATTTGGCTCCCAACGTATACACGTCCAGCGGTATATAGACCTCGTTATTTTGGAAATTCGCAACGGCAGGCTGCTTATAATACATTTCTGGCAGAGCCAGCGGCATGGAGAATGTACTCGTGTTGGCATCAAATGGGCTGAATTTTGAGTCGATAATGTACATAGCGAGATCACAGAGCGCCCACATTTTCTGAAAACCGAACAAATATATATATATGTTAAGAGGGGGCTAAACACGCTAACAATTTAGTTGCATACATAGTTGTCGCGCTTGTCCGAGCCCTGACTGAACTCGCGGTGCTTTATCAGCTGCAGCAGCTGCTTGTAAAAGCTGTGGACAAACGATTCCCGTTTGGCCATGAGGGGCTCCAGAACGAAACGCAAACACTTCTCCATTTTGCGCAGCTGAACGTAGTCCTCGTGATTCGTAAAGCGGGGATCGTGGACCAGCACGGGTATGGCGAAGGCCAGCATATAGTCAGGTAGAATGTGCAGTGATTGTGACTCCGTTGAGCTGTCGGGAGCTGAAATACAATTATTAAATGGTTTTGGGTAAATGATTTAAAATAAAATGAATGAGTATATGCTTACATGTCATGGCTACAGTCTTGAGATATTCCCGACGTTTGTTTACATCCGTTTCCGCATAATGACGCACAAGGTCTTGCAATCTGTTGAGAAAGTTTATCGTTACTTATAGAAAGGCTACCGCTGGCAGACAACAAAACTCACTTTCTGTCAGTCTCTAGTCCAGCCAGCACATACAAGCCCATAAAGTCCAGGGGCAGGCAATTCCTCGGCAGACTTCTGCCCAATCCCTTGTGCAGTTTGCGAGCAAAGATTTCCCGAACCTCAGGCACCGGATCCACCTGAGAGAAGACAAAACACAAATTTATTATTAAGCAAAAAAAATGTGTCTCTACTCACCATTAGCTGGGAGAGCTGCAAATACTGCTCGGCACTGTACTGATCGCCCACGCCCTTCTGCTCGCAGACCTTGAGCATGGCGCAGGCTGCCCCCAGACGCAGCCAGGATTTCTCGGCACCACAAAGGCGGTTCTGGCCGAGGAGATCGCCCCGCTGGTTGACGAACGCGGCCAGCATGCGGAATGTCTTCTGGGCGGCGTGCTCATCGGTGCGCAAGCCCAATAACCACCGGGCCATGGCCTTGAGCGCATCCAACTTGCACAGCGTGTCTAGCGGCAACTCCTCTTGGGCACACCAGTCGCTGTCCTCGGGCAAATCGTAGTCCCGCTGCGCCGGCACCTCCTGGATAAGCAGCTCCTTGACAATTCGACGCGCAATCATGTTCTTAATGGGGGTAAGAAAGGCCTGCGGCATATTGTACGCAATGTGACCTAAGGTCACGATCTTCGTACGCTGGTGCTCGCAGTTTGGCGTCAGTTTTAGGCGCAGAGTCTCGATGATCTCGTTGAATATAGGATGCACAGTCTGGGTTGTGGTTGACGCGCTCCCGGCTCCACCCGCCGATCCATCAGAGGCTGCCGACGACTGGCTGTTCACGAAAATACAACGCACCGCGTGCTTTGCCTGTTTTGGGGTGCCGATCAGAGCGAAATCCTTGCACACCGGAGCCAGCTCGTCGAGAATAGCGGGTGTGGTGTCGTCGATTAGTGGCTGGTAGCGTCCTAGATGGGTGAGAGTTTTCAGGACCAGCGGAGCAACATAATCTTGCTCGTAACTTAGCAGGGAAATCAAATGACGCAGAGAGGTGTCGGTGAAGAAGTGAGCCGAGAAGACGTAGGACAGCATCTGCAAGTAAGAGGCGAACTTAAACATGTGGATTTTGTTATCTTTCTTTTCTTTATCTAAGAACTCACGCTTAACAGCTTAAGACCGCGCTCTCCCGCTTCCTGTGGCGAGATGCCAATCTCCTCGCACATGGGACCTCCCTCAATGCACTGCTCAATTAGTCTGAACAGGAAGATAAGAGGATTAAGCCTGAGATTAGGGTAGCAATCGCAGGCGGCTTACCCAATAAGCACGCCAATGGATTCTTTGTCAACCATCACAGAAGCCACGCGTTCAATCAGCATCTTAACGGTGTTGTAGTACAGATTGGAGTGAACATGGGCGCCCAGCTTTTTCAGTAAAACTCCCATCGTGTCGGCGCACTCGCGGCAACTTACGTCCCGCTTGAGGACAATGTTGATGCAGCGCAGCAGTTGGGCATCCTTGCGCAGATTGTTGCTAAACTGGGTGAGGTACTCCGCCGCTTTCAGGGGATCAGGCAGCAATCTGCAAAGACACATTATTGGTTAAAATTTCTTAACAGGGGATCTTTATGGAACGCACTTGGCTATGTTTGCCTGTTTGGCGTTTAACTGGCTGAGCACGCGCGGAGTAAATTCCTTGGAGTGGTGCAGTTTGATCCAATCGCTGACCGTGTTGCGGGTCTTCATTTGGTTCTTTTGCAGCTCCACAAATGCCTTAGTTGCGTTGGCATCCAGATCACCCAGCAGATGGTACAGCTTCTTCATGCGCTCCTCGGGAGCCAGTTTGTAGGGCACCAGGCAGGTGATGAGCAGGCGTTCCACGAGCAGTCGATCCTCCAAGCCCACTTTGTAGTAGCCGTGCAGTATCTTGTTCTTGATCCAGTCCACTCTAACTTTGAGCCCGGTACTTAAGTCGTTGGGCTCGCAGATCGCTCGCTTGTAGATGTAGGCCAGTCCGTTCATCGCGTCCCTGCGAATCTTGTACTTTTTGTCCAGCGTCCGTTCGCGCACGATCTCTAGGAGTTCAGCCGCCTCGAGCACCAGAATAAAGTCCCGCTTGGCAGTCTCAACAATGGCCATCACCACTTCGTGGCGCACAACCTCGTCCAGATCATGATTCCTTAGCCGCAACTTTTCGGTGATATCGCCCTGAAGATTCGGATGATTGAGCAGGAAGTGCATAGACGACTGGACGCACTTAATGCGGACGGGCTCGGTTATGTCACAGAAGCGTCCGAAGAAGATTTTAAGAAGATTCTGATACTTCTTCGACAGCTGTGAGTCCTTTTCGGAGAACATACGTGCCAAGAGAGTGGTTGCCTCTGTGGAAATGTAATTCATTTGTATATTAATATGCAAATAATGCAAACCGGATATAAATTACTCACTAAGTCTCTCAGCATCGTCTGTGGACAGCAGTTTGTTCTCCAGTTGGGGCAGCACTGAGCACAGCAGGTCCGCATTGATGCGGTTAAGCTCATAGATGATATCGTATATTTTGTTTGTAATGGACAGTTTAGTGTTTGGCTTATCCATGACCAAAGCACGATTGAAGAACTATTGATCAGAGATTTGTTTAAGCAAACTGGGGAACCACAGGCAAACCAAATATTACCATTTTGATGGTGGACTCCAGAGCATCGCCCGTTTTCGTGAGGAGTTGTTCGGTTAGTTGGCAGGCAAACTTGTTGTTGGATTTGTACGGTTCCACAATGTTAATCAGTATGAGATCCAACAATTCCACTGATAGATTATCGGCTTCTGTGATCAGGGGACTGAGCACGTCTAGAAAAAAGTTAGTAACCTTGACGCTGTGCTGGTCACTGCAAAGATATGAAGTATTTGATTATTTGAAAAACCCTTTTTACGATAGGCTTCTTAGGCTCAGCTTACTTGACAATCTTAAAGATGGTGCTGAAAAGCTCCTGGAAAATCTCCTGGCAGTCCTCCAACTCGAAGCACATATTGAAGGACTTGACAAAGGCCAGATTTTCTAGCAGATAGAAGTATCGTTTGAAGGAGGGATCACGGGGGTCCTTTAGTCCATGCAGTTGCTTAATGAAAAACTTAAATATAGTTTTGATTTGATCTTGTTCTTTGTAGGGCGCTTCGGGTGCATATACGCGAAGGACATCTGCCACGCAGCAGGCGATTAAAAGTTGGACATCGCGGGAAGTGTGCTGCATGAAGAAGTCGTCCAGTAGATGGAGGGCCAATGGGATGTACTGCTGGTAGAGATTGTCGTCCTGGTCCATGGTCTGGAGCACATTGGCGAGGGTCTGGGGAGAGATTTTCCGCCTTTATGGAGTTTTTTAAGTGGGGGCTTAAAAAACTTACCTTGAGGCGTCGTATCAGCTCATCCGTGCCCAAATCCTCGACCAGCGGCCGACATCCAGTGGGATATACTATGTCCGCCATCCTCACCAGCTAAGGGAAGCTACCTGCAAGCTAGGATTCCAAGGATTTAATGGCAGGTGCATCAATGCCGCGCAATAACAACAATAAATGTACGCGACCCTCAAAATAACATTGGAAAATCGGGGAAGAGGGTGGCATCGCACACACACTCACGCACGCAGCCCCACACTCACGCACAAACACTTGCAGCCACAAAACTGGCGAATATTGCAGTGCTTTTTGTTCGCAAACAACAAAGTAAAGAGTTCCCAAGTTGAAACTATTTGCCCTGCAGTTACCCAATGTTTTTGGCTAATCGACGGCGCAGTTTTTGGCATTTGCAATCTTACTTTTCACAACGGGCAGGCGGCGGCACAATTTTTGCCAATTTTGCGAACCGCTGCTTTCGATCTGCGCCCAAAACGCACGTCTCCTGGAAATTACTGCACTCTGGAAAGTATCGCGGTTGAAAGCTATTTACACATTTTCGCCCGTTGACGTTGTTTTGTGGTACGTATGTTGTTAAAATAGGTAAAACCGAGGAGCATTTATGCGGAGTGGCACGCCATTAATCCACGCACGGAGCGTTGCCAGATGGAGCCCGGTAGTGTGACCAGTCTCTCTTCCGATTACTTCTCGATTGTATTTCAGCTGTTTGCACGTGACGTGTTGTTGGGGTTAGAGATGGGAGCTTATTATATCGTGTCACGAAATATATCTAAGATGTATTTTCTCACATATTTAAACATATATTTCCTTGTAAATTAACCTTCTTATGACCTTACGCAGCTTACAAATGTTTTTACTCAAAGAAAAATACAAGTTTTTATATAGTTTGTACAAGATTAAACCGTTCATTATTCGTGCTATCGTGCCGCAGGATTCTGTCACCCGGCCATCTCTAGATTTGTTTGTTGTGCTTGGTAAACAACTATGGCGTTGCCACATATCCGCAATTAATGCAAGGACGGCAAACATAAGATAAAGATAATTGCACAATTACTGGCACCTGCAGCCGGCAAATGCTGTAACGGAATTTCCCGCGCCTAAAAGACGATGGCGCGCATGGCTAAAGCGACGGAGGAGAAAGGTTAAGGGCGCAAAAAGCTATTTCGACAGCTCACCATGCTTTGTTTTCTAATCCAATTAAGCGTGTGCCCTGAAATCGGTGATGCGGCGGTTCTGGCCAGTTGACCGCCGTCCGTTGCAACAGCTCCACATTCCCCAAAATATGAACAGACTTGCGTAAATATTGCATGGGCAGTGCAGATTTAAATATAGACTACATGTATGTATATAGACGCGATGTAAGTCAGTTGCAGTTGGCAGAAGACAACCAAAAGTATTAATCAAGCAATCCAAACCTATGTGGAATAGCCGGTATTATGGCTTCCTTGCGCATAGTTAATAGGTGGGTAAAATTGCTTTTATTTCTATGAACCCAACCGATTAATCCTTTTTGTATCCCCGAAAGAAACAGATTAGTGTGCCGTGGCTTTGTGGCTCTGACGTTGCTGCTGGTCTTCTTTAATGAGTTTATCGTTTATTACATGGCCCAGTCCAGTTGGCAGCCAATCGATTGCAAACTAGGTATGCTTTAACCCGGTTTCGAAATAGGAACACCCACTTATCGGCTTCCCCACACAGATAATTGCACCCGCCTGCTGCTCATTGCTGATCCCCAGATCCTGGGCAACTCCTATGATCGCTCCTCGCACAGTCCTTTGGCCAGATACGATTCGGATAGATATCTAGCCAAGACCTTCGAGCGAGCCCTGGCCTTCACGCAGCCCCACATCATCGTTTTCTTGGGTGATCTGCTGGACGAGGGTAATATAGCCACGGCCCAGGAATACAAGCAGTATGTGCAGCGATTCAGGCGAATCTATCAAAACAAGAAGTATAAAAAAGTAAGGATAAAAATATTACAACCATGTATAAAACCAATAATCTTAAAGATTACATATTTATTTTATTTTATACTTAGCTGAGAGTACTTTTTTAGTACATTATTTTTTTAGTTAAAGTACATTATAAATTTAAACAAAATATGTTGATAACCAATAACCCCTTAAAACTTAACAGTTTCGCATGATCTCCGCCTTTTTTCAGCGCGTTCATGTACCGGGTGACAATGATATTGGAGGCGAGAATGGGGACTACATATCCAACTCGAACCAAAGGCGATTCGAAAACGAATTCATGAGTGAAGACCTCTTTGACTATGACAATCACTTGCGATTCTTCAAGATAAACCGCATGCTTCTAGACTTTACCAATCCGGATAGGGATAATAATGCCGATCGGCTAAGGATTGGTGTGTCGCATGCCCCGTTGCTTATTGGCGGTGGACCCTTGCTGAGGGCCATCATCAGTGACTTGGATCCACATATCATTTTCTCGGGCCACTGGCACGAATCGAGAATATTTATTTACCCCTCCACCAAGGTGATCAACTTCTATGAGAACGCTGTAAGGCACTTTGATCTGAAGGCCCTGAAAGAGCAGGAGCACAGTTATTTGGAGATAATGGTACCCACATCCTCGTATCGCATGGGGAAGTCTAAGATTGGCATGGGCTATGCGGTGTTGGGTGAGTTTTAACATATGTTAAATCTATTCCAAGCTAAACTTCACCCTAATCTTGATATCAGAAAACTACAATCTGAGCTACACGGTTCTGTGGCAGCCGAATCGCTTCATATTGCTCTTCACTTACGTATTCTGGGGCCTGTTTGTCATCTGCGGTGCCGTTGTCTTCAAGATGATGACCCGCTGTCCCTTCCGCGTGGCCAAACGACAGACGCTGTACAATCGTGTCTCGACCATACCTCAATTTTAGACTGCATTTTCCACTCCTCACGGACAATAAGCTCCAGATTCTTAAGAGTTGCTTGTATATTACAACTCAAAAAAATGAGATTAAAATTTATTTATTTTATATATAGACAAGCCGCCAAGAATTCAAATAATATTGCTTAGTATTTATTGAAATTGATTGTAAACTATAAAGTCCAAAAGTGCTAATTTTAGTTTTGAATTAGAAAATAAATTTAATCCATGTCCTCCAACTTTTAACGATTGTTTAGGCTTCCAAATTTTTAAAAAGAGCAAAACAAAATGTTAAGGATTAAGCAATTGAGCATGTTGGAAAAAACAAGACTCAAAGTGTTACTTGGGGTTCTTTTTTATTGGGTTCCAAGCTCCAGGAGCTTTTATCATTTTAAATTAAACCCCTTAATTAAAAAAATTTCGAGTCATAAAAGTGATTTTTAAACAAAAATAACAATCATATTTATGAAACAACTATTTTTATACCCTTGCAGAGGGTATTATAATTTCAGTCAAAAGTTTGCAACGCAGTGAAGGAGACATTTCCGACCCTATAAAGTATATATATTCTTGATCAGCATCACCAGGAGAGTCGATCTAGCCATGTCCGTCTGTCCGTCTGTCCGTCCGTCTGTCCGTCCGTCTGTCCGTCTGTCCGTCTGTCCGTCTGTCAGTCTGTCCGTCTGTCCGTCCGTTTCTACGCAAACTAGTCCCTCAGTTTTAAAGCTATCTGCTCGAAACTTTCCCAAAAGTTGTCTTTCTATTGCAGGTAGTATATAAGTCGGAACGAGCCGGATCGGGCGACTATATCATATAGCTGCCATATAACTGAACGATCGGAAAAGCCATAACTTTGGTGTTTTTAAAGATAAGAAGTTGGGACTTTCTATGGGTTTTATTTTTGGCCAATCAATCCGACATACCGAATTTCATAAGGATCGGCCGACTATATCTTATAGCTGCCATATAACTGATTGATCGGAAGTGCCATAACTTTGGTGTTTGTAAAGTTAAGAAGTTGGGATTTTCTATGGGTTTTATTTTTGGCCAATCAATCCGACATACCAAATTTCATAAGGATCGGCCGACTATATCTTATAGCTGCCATATAACTGAACGATTGGAAATGCCATAACTTTGGTGTTTTTAAAGTTAGGAAGTTGGGATTTTTTATGAGTATTAAGAATGCATCATATGAATAATTTTGGAGAATATAATATACAGAGTATTCTGCAAGGGTATATCAACTTCGGCTCCGCCCGAAGTTAGCTTTCCTTTCTTGTTATTCTTGCCATAAGTTTTATGTGTTAGAAATGTTATAATCAAAACGTGCAAACCATTCAAAAAAATTATTAAATATTTATGGAAACTAGAATGCAAGTGATAAATACTTTTTTATTTTATACCTTACTTATTTTAAATGCTTTTTGAATTTTCACATATACTACTATTTTACCGACTTGCTCTTTTGAAAAGTAGTAGCTCGCTGGAAGAGGTAGTAGAATCCAGCAGAGTTGCTCCCACCACCCGTCTGAAAATACCGGGTAATACTGGGTACAATTGAAGGCGCATGTGCGAACCGTGCGCCGGCTGGCAGTGTTAAATTAGCCCGATGCGGCGTCTGTCAGTAGAGTTCCGAAACCGAACGCGGAAGGTTGTGCCCTCAAGAAAGCGATACCATCTCCTGGTCCCCTCGAACTCGAACTCGAATCGCTCGAAAGATCCCCGGGCTCTGCGTCTGCGGCAGGATAATAAAGCGTGACGCGTGTGCGTAACATAAAAATAACCATAAAGCAAATGCTCTGAACTCCGGACGGAATAAATGAAGTGAGGTGAAGTAGTGAGGCGAATGAAAAACAAAAACCGACGAAGGCAAACGGAATTCCTTCAAAAATCGGCAAATAAACAAGAAGTAAGAAGAGCACACACCGGTTTTGTGCGAAAGAAGCGAAGGAAGTACGAAGTGAAATCAAAAGAATTTTTCGGCTCGAAATGAGGCTGAACGGAAGACGATTGTTGAGCTGCGGCCTGGGATTCTTCTGCCTGATCTTGTGCTCTTACGGTGAGTTGAATCGGCTGACTGACTCATCTTTTCTTCATTTTCATAACTCCTCCACAATCTGACCCTCCCTCAGCCGCACCTTTATCTTTTGAGGATGTGAGCATCGCCAAGGGTCCCCAGACCTCGATAACCATCAAGGAACAGAGTCCTTTGCAATTGCCCTGCGACTACCAAATGCCGGATATGTATCTTCAGGGCAATAGCGTCATCCTGCGCTGGCGGAAGGATAACAAAACGTTCCGTCAAACGGAGCTGGGAAGGATGAGCAGCACCACCAGAGAGCCCCAGCTGGAAACCATGGTGCGCGAGGATTCGCGAGTGGCCTTGAATAAGGAGAGTGGCTCCCTGCAATTCAACAGTGTTCTAGCCAGCGATGCCGGTCAGTATCAGTGCCAAGTGGTCATCGATGGTTCTGTGGCAGCAAGTTCAATTTCCGGAGTCCTCATGGTCATAGAACAACTTAAGTTCGTGCCACAGCCGACCTCCAAGAACTTGGAATTGGGTTCTCTGAGTAAAGTCCACTGCAAAGCACAGGGAACACCACCTCCACAAGTTAAATGGATGAGGGTAAGTAGTCGTTAACTAATGAATTAGAGAAATACTTTTTTTTAATATGGTTAAATTCGGTTTAAGGTACAAGTTAAAGACTTGATTACCTAGACTAACAACAACTATGATTTTTAAGAAATCTATTTAATTGTTCTACAAACATATTTCATGACAACTAGTTTGTTTTTCTTTAACATAAGTAGGTAAAATAATAGACTGGATTTGAGTAAAAAAATCTTAATTTTTAACCTGTTTTAAATTAAATGAATATAAATCCTAATATAAGAATCGAAATGAATCCAAATCATTGGATGTAGATATTTTTAAGTAATTGAATTATTAGTTGTGTTAATATTATATTCCATATTCAAATATATTTTTGAATTTGAAATTGAATTCGATTTAATTTTTTTGGAGTATACAAACCTCAACATACTTGCCATATGAACTCCCTATTTAACACTTCCCTTTTTTAGGAAACCCAACTGCCGCTGCCCGCAAATGTGACCGACCAGAATGGCACGCTGATCTTCAACCATGTGACCAATGAGCAGCGTGGTCAGTACACCTGCATAGCCTCGAATAGCCAGGGTCAGATCAGTGCCACCGTGTCCATCAATGTGGTGGTAGCGCCCAAGTTCAGTGTTCCGCCCGAGGGACCCATTGAGGTGGCGGAAACCGGAACAGCGGTGATCCACTGCCAGGCTATCGGAGAACCAAAGCCCACGATTCGCTGGGACAAGGATCTCACCTATTTGAACGAGAACAACACGGATGCGGAACGCTTTTTGCTGATGGAGAACGGAACACTGGAAATCAGGAATGTCCGCCCGGAGGATGAGGGGCGGTACGGCTGCACAATTGGCAGCAGTGCGGGATTAAAGCGCGAAGATGTCCTGCTGGTGGTGAAGTCTAGTAAATCTGCCTCCAATTCGATAGTGACCAGGATTATCATCGTGATCATTTGCCTGGCCTTCTTGTACTTTGTGCTGGTGCTGGGCTTGAAGGTGTGGTACCGCTACCGTCGTCACCTGGGCAAGGTCCAGTTGGAGGACGGCCACGCCAATGGACCCACCGATGGCCAGGAGCATGATCATCCCGAAAACGAGCCCTGTCTGACGGAGGCCAATTCGAGCAAGAATCTGAAGAGCAAACTGAGGGAAAGCGTTATCCTAGAGCAGGAATCCCAGGTGGCCGATGATATTGTATAAGGAGTTCGTGTCCTCTGGAGCCACTTCTCAGCCGCTTTCCATGATCTCGGTCACATGCTCCTCGAGTGTTACTCCGTTTTGTTGTTGAGAATCAATAAGGAACTTGTGAAATCCCCCAGAAATCTATTTGTATTTATATTTATCTAGTTTATATATATATATATGTATTTATGCATGTGTGTGTCTGTGTGTATATATCCCATGTACAGTTATTTTTTAGTAGAATAAATATTTTATGGCTCTCATAGAGCCCCATTTTATAGCGCAATCGTTTCAATCTCCCATTTTTTTGCGGCGGAACAAGCGTTGTGGGGGGCTCGTAAAATTGCTCCGCTCCACCATCGTAAATTCGTAGCCCACTTGGCACGGCCGTAAAGCCCATGAAACCCGGATGAGTGTTCAACAGCTTTTTATGCGCTTTTTATGGCGCAAGCAGCACGCATCGGATGACGAAAAACTCCGCTGCAAAGAAAGGCAACCCCCGATAAAAAGTCGTAAAATAGCTCGACATTCTGGCATTTCTTCGGTGGGATAGGGATGGTTTTTCTTAAATGAATACAATGAAATAATCAAGATTTGTGCTTTAGGTCCTAGAAAAGATCAACAGCAAACCACGATTTTTATATTTTCTATTGGATATTATATATTTCATTTCAAAAGTCAACATTTCATTTCGAATTTATTTAATTTTTAAACGGTTTTTGGTAGTCATAAAACCAAATATAAAATAAATATCTTGAAATCAAATGTTTTCACAGGAATTTCAAATTATTAACAAATAGAAATGATTCATAGCATAAAAAATGCGTAAAATATTTATTCAAAAAAAAAAATGGTTTGTGTTGTTGTTGATTAAAAATTAAAAAGGTGGTGAAGTCTGGTGGAAAATGTAAAGTTAATTATCCGTGTAACTGTTTTATCGTAAAATATTTAAGTTTGCAATAGCCAGGTCAAAAGTGTAAGTATTGCAATATCAATATTTGTCTCACATCTTGTTTGATTATTTGATTACTCAGTAATGCCATGTTAAACCCCCCTTTGTAGGTTCACAATCGCCCTCCGATGTCTTCATAAGTCATCTGCTCTGGCCATCATCAAGTGAATTTCCCGCAATTGCCGACGACAATTTCTTTCCAATTGCCAGCGTCTGCACTTAATCGCTTCATTTCCATTTGCATTTCCACTGCCATATTCAAGCCTGCCCTGGGCTTCAATCGCAATTGCCTATGTGTTTTATGCATATTTTATGGTTTTTTATAGCGCTCGAATAAACAGCGCACATCAAAGGCGAGTACACATGCGCAGGTTACTCCGCGGCAGGCAACCAGATAAAAAAGTAAGCGGCAAGTGCAATTAAACGACCACCCCTGCCTGCATTTCCACCAACCCATTCGACTTTCGAATGGTATCCTATGCAGCACCAGCACCCCAACCTCTCTCTCTATATATATATATGGTATATACGATTTGCCTTTGATCTGCGGCGGCGACGACGACATCGACATGCATTAAAAACTTGTTGTTGGGGGCCCTTCCGCTGATGTTTTCCCTCTTCTTCGATTTTCCCCCTCCTTTTTTTTTGGGTACTTTTTCGCCTTATTTGTTTATAGTAAGTGCGCACGGGGCCTCTGGCTTGTGCCTCTGCCCAAAAACACCTTCAAACGCTGTATAATGTTTATTTTGTTTAGTCTACGCAAAGGCCGCGTTACTAAAATTTATTTTAATGCCTTCAAATGTTTGATGTTTGCTAGCGGAGCATTCGGATTTGGATTCTAGCCGGAATTCGTTGCAACTTTGGGATGCTCCATAAAATTATACGATTGTGAGGCGTTGAGTTACGGTAAGCAGTTCGAAATAATAACTTAAACAAGTATGGATGGAATCTAAATGGATAGCTGGAAGTCCCTAAAAGATGAAAGGATTTAGTTGGAAAGTTAAGAGTTTTGTAAGTTCAAATAGTAGCAAGACTTCATACTTGACTTCCTGAAAGTAGTATTTTCTATATTGCTGAAGGCATGAGGTTTGGTTCAAATTCATATACAAAACTACATTGTTAAGGTACTTAAAGATTGTACGGGTTCTATGTTTACAAATAAATAGTATTCCAAAAAAAAAAAAGAATTTTATTTAAATGCTATTATCAAGGATTCTAAAACTCAGGAATTTAATCAGAATAAGGGTACACTAACGATCTTTAAATGAAAGAGAACATTTTTCAGATTGCTAATTAAGCTGTGGATTCCCAACCCAGCAGAAAAAGATAACTGTGACTTATCCAATTAACATATTACCCTTTCACAACCCTTTTGAAATACCAACTTTAATACAATATTATTAACACACCATTTGCAGCTTTGGTTCGTCCGATCGTTTACACCCCAAAATCATGGAGGGCGCAAAAAGAACCAAAAACGAAACAACAGATATAACAAAACATAAGCCCTATATTCAGGCAGGGCATGGCATAAATCTCCAACTTTATGACATCAATAACTGTCGTTCGTCCAAAGTCGGCGAGCATTGGGAAATGGGAAATGGAAAAGCGCACTGGAGGCCCAATTTTGGATGGTCCCTTTCTTCCCTTCTGGGCATGGCTAACATTTGATAACCGCACACACGCATTTCCACGCAGATATAATCACAAAGGGCCGGGGCTGTTAATCAGGGGCGGGGCCCAGGGGGAACAGGGGGGGTACGGGGGGGAAAAAGGGGTGGGCACCACCCCTCGCTCGGATATATAGTTTATACAAATGGCAACGGCAGTTTACGACTGTTGGGTGTCAGTCAACGCCGGCCCAAGGATCTGCTGCAATTGTTTTTGTGGCTCTTGGGTTGGTTTTCCATTGTGCGGGGTTGAAAGGCCTCGTAAAAAAAAACAAGCGGAAAACTATAAAATGAAAAACACACACAGCCACTCGCTCATAATCGCACAGTAGCCATAGACTGTCTTAGATGCACCGAAAAAAATATAATCTTAAATTATAAAAATTAAATAATTCCTTATAGCTTTTATTCAATGTAAAGCAAGACTATAAGTGTTAAATTATTGAACTCTAGAACTTAATTATATAGTTATAATTATGGTTTCAAAGAATCAAAGCTTGAATGTAATAAACATTTAATATTGAAATTCCAAGTTTAATCCAAAAATTAAAACTAATATGTATATTTTTCTGAGTGTGGAAAATTGGTAGTGGAAGTCTCTTGCAGTTCCCCCAAGCCACGCGCATATATCTGCTCGTAAAAACAGCAAGCCACCAATGGATTTCCTCTCCGCCGCTCGACCACCCCATATTTTAGCCGATTCTTGGTTTGGTCATTAAGACGCATTATTGTTTGGATTTAAAATGGGGGGAAACGACGGATGATGAGACAGCGGGCGGTTTCATAGTGACTATATCCTGATTGCCGACAACTGATAGCTTTGCTTTGCATTTCTGTTTCAGGGGGAATTTATCAATTAAAATAATAAAGAGATTCAGACTGTGAAAATAATTAAATATATTTCCTTAATCTCATAATAATATCCAATTACTTTCAAAATAAATCAAATTGGAAATTAAGAATTTTAATTAATTTTTTAACATTTTATTATTTTAAAGTTACATAATTAATTATTAATTTAGATATTAATTTTTATATATGTACTAAACTATTATTTACATGTTTTTTGAGCTTAGCATCTACAAAATACCTTTTATCTGAATATAACACATTCTGGTAAACCATTCTTTTCCTGAAAAACTAAATTATATTTTGAAAAGAAAAATAAACTAAATTTAAATATAGAACTACAATAAAATAAACCTATATTTATTTACACAAAAATCATTATTCGGTTTAGAACCTTCTTTAAAAGCCAATCTATTAAAATTCCCCATTTAAGGGCAGAAGAAATTTAAAATTTGTAAACCATTTGTTAAATAAGAAAAATTAAGCTAACAAACCGTGTAAATAAACGATTTCAGTTAGAATTTTAAACTTTGCCGCGCAAGAACCGCTGGTTTCACCTCGGCAACACTGCCAGAAATACTGGCCAGCATAAAATACTGGTCACAAGTACACATAATCCTCCAGAAAGAGAGAGCCCCATCTGCACCCAGTATTTTCCATGGAGAGCACCAAAAGCCGGTTCCCACCAACAACTTCGAACAGCCGGCAGCGCTCAGTAATAAACAGACTTCGAGCGCGTGCAGTTCGGTGGTTCGATTCGACCAGATACTATATTCCATTCCGCTCCGCTCCTTTTCGATCCGTATTCGTACTGAGTTTTCCCGAGTTTCCCCCGACCAAAGAAATCACCCACCAAAAGCCGGTTCGGGATGCGATGATTATGATGATGATGATGATGATGCCAAGGATGCAGCTGATGCAGGCTGGCTCTTGTATCTTCGAGATACAAATTAAGTTGATTTGTTGCGCTCGCGTTCTCTTGGGTAATTGAACCCAAGTTCCTTGTGCCGCGGTCTTCGAGCATTTCATTGCATTTTGTGTATCTAGATACCTTTGTCGGTATCCGTCGCTTGTCAATCTGGTCACTGATAAAAAAGCAAACGCATCGCAACCACGAAACATAAACCAACGACAGCGACAACGACGGAAAATAAAAGTAACAAACAGCAAGTGGCGTATCTGTGTGTTCGGTGATAAATGCATTTCATGCGTTCCAACTATGTAAATAGCAATTTAATTTGAGTGTCCACAGTAAACATCAAAAAACCGCCCTGGACGTCTGTCCACCACCCCAGTAAGCCCCTGGTAAACCTCTGAAAACCCCTGAAAACCCCTGAATACCCCCCGAAAACCCCTGAAAAAGGGCAGTCGTCGTCGTCGTCTGTGGCATCCAAATATTGAATATTTACAAATGCGTTGAGTGCATTTTCGAGTGGCCGGCACTTACAGCGACTCTCTGGTGGATGTGCGAGTGTATTCATCGGATTGCCAGCCCCATAAAAATAAAACTCCGATTCCGATACGACTCTATATCCGATACGCGGTTGTGCAGGTGTTCGTACATATTTTTTGAGTCGCTAATTGAGAGCGGAGGTGTTGAAGTGGCCAGGATATACACGTAAATGGCTGCCAGGATGATCTCAATATACGGCTTGGCCATAGCTTTGATGACGGGTAAGTGGACTACCATTGGATTATGTGGGTTAAGTTGGGGGTTCCCCTTTTCTTGAGGGGGGGTTGACTACATTGAAACATCGGGGAATCTTATTTGCTTAAGGGGTTTAGGTTTTCAATTCGCTTTTATTTGCTTGTTTTGTTGGCGGCATTTCGAAATTGCTCTTGCAACTGGATCGCCTGCCAACTTCAAAGGAATCACAACATTTGTATTCGCCATTCCATCTTGAATGAGAGACCACCCATAATGCGGACTCTATTAACCCCGAGGCTCTTCTAGTCAAAAGAAACTACTCCTGTTACCTTATTCTTCGAAGGATATTTAACCACTATTTTTTGTCCTAGAAAGAAAAACCATAATCCCAACGTGCCTTTGTCTCTGGCAATTGAATTTGAAAGGCAAGCGGCGTGCAAAATGACTCAATTAAAAGTCAGCCAGGAGCCACCGAGCTGGCAGAACTAATTTGGAATAGGAGAAGGAAGCCAGCGGGAGAGGAAGCCGCTCGGAAAATTATGAGACTCAGTGGTAAGGACACGCTGGCCAAGTTCAAAATGAAGTCGTTTGGGCAAACATCAACAGCCAGAAAAGAAAAGCAAATAATGTGACGAACACACACAGGGAGAAACTAAGGATCTAAGGACATCATTATAGATGCCAGATGTTTGTATATAAGATGAAACTTTTCTTGAAAAAGTAGCTAACGAAAGAAACTTTATTTAATAAAAAGGATGTAATGTTTTTCCTACATTAGTATTTATGTAGGATTATGTAGTAATGTATAAAGGAATCACAAATAAAAAGGAATCAAACATGATGGTCTATCCTTTTAGATATACCTCAGTTAAAAACTTTTTCTCTCAGTGCCAACACACACACACTTGAAATAAAAGGACTGGCAAGGATCAGGATAGCCACTTGAAGTGAGACAAACGACGCCGAAATTTCGGCTAATCAAATATAGTTTACAGCAGGGTTTACGAGTGGGATAAGGATCGAGTCGGGGGAATGGGGATCTCGGGTCTCAAGAGGGACACACTATTATGCAAACGAAGGTCCTTAAATACGCACGTTTGTATGTGTGTGTGAGAGTGTGTGTGAGACAGGACTCTGAGCTGCAAACTGCTGACTGTTAAGTAGCACAAAGGCAAACAGCCGCTAACAAAAGCCAGCCGGCAGACAGCGAAGGAGCGGGGTATTCGGATTCGCATATTTCAAAATCTGTGCAACGCTACAGAGGTCCATTATTTGTATGGCAAATAATGTGGCTGTCAGTGTGTGTGTGTGCGAGTTCCTTTTGTGTGGCAGTCATAATTTGTTATTCAAGCATGCAAAATGCTGCATGCAACATGCCAGGGCAGAAGCAAAAGCATCGCTTCCCACATTAAGGGCAGCTGTGCCAACTACAAAACTCCCCTTCGCCAACCTTTGCCAACCCACCTCTGCCTCATCCTCATCCTCGTCCTCTTCCGCCTGTCTGCGTCCTTCGGCAACCTTAAAGACCTCAAGTCGAAAGTTCTCCAGAGAGCACTCTCACAAATTATATGAACTAGTCTGGCATTTGCTTAGAATTCAGGGAAATAAAGGCGGAATTCGACTACTAAATATAATATAACAAAAAACCCAATTTATAAGTCTCGAGTTATAGTCTCTTTATTTATGAAGTTTAACTTTAAAATCCCCATTGGTTTCATACTAAAACGGTTGAGTTCTCCGTACAAATATAATTTTATGAAGTGCTTTTCACTATGTAATGTAGACGGACGAGAAATAAATAAATGCTGGTTTTCTTCTACCAAATTAACTATCAAATGAAACCAAGATGATGAAATATATTTGACTGACAACTTAATACAATTCAAGAAACTTAAATAAACTAAAGGCAGATATAAATTATTAACATTAATTTTAGTAAAATAAATAACATTAAACCATATCTCATGTAATCCTTAAGCATTAAATGTACTTTGTAGAAAATTTAAAGAATTTAAAGAAAATAGAACTGGCGGAGATTTCTCTCAAAGAACATATATTTTTGTTATGTAAGACTTATTATTCACATTTCAATGTGGCTTGAAGTACAAAGCAAATGGTCGAGAGAAGTTCAACCGAAGTTGAAAGGAAAAATCCCTGAATAAACCTTGTGAGTGATTAGCCTTGCTGTAACCTTTAAATTGAATTCCAACTCCATCAAAGAATTCAGCCTATCTTGGGCTCCTTTCAGCCCAGGAGAAAACCCTAGATCAAACATTTGACGGGTAATTGTCAGACACATTTCCACTTTTCATTCAGTGCCTGTCTGGCAGTTGACTTGCAGTTTTCCGGCAACGCTTTTCCCAGACAAATACCGCACATTCCAGAGTGACAGTTCAGTTCTAGCTTCCCTTTTATTTACCCCCCAATCCACTCCCCCCTCAAAAGACACGGAATCAAATCAAAACGCCACCCATGGGGCAACTTCAAGTGGCTGCCACAGTGGGTTGCCTGATTATTACAACAATATTTCGCATTCATTGTGCTTAATCGACAAATGTTGCCGCACAATTTGTGGCAGTCGAAGTTGGATTTCTATCCGTATCTGCGTGGCATCTGAATCCGAATCTGAATCTGAATCTCAAGATGCTGATGAGCAGGAGGGCCGCAGCAGTTGGTACTCGTAATGCTGCCTGCTGCTGACTTGCTGATTTCAGTTATTCGAGCCAAACAAACGAACTAATTATCACACACACACAAGCGAAGAGGGTGAGGGGGAGAAATGGGTAATACACTGAGAAATTTTTCTTTGAACAAAACTATAAAAACATTGCCTGCATACAAATAATACCTATAACTCTATTTTAAATAGTGCGTTTTTGGTTGATCATTTTTCAAAGAAGTTTATTCGTTTTAATTAAATATATATTTTTGGAGTGTCATAAAAATCCATCGCAACCCAATCTTAACCCAAAATAGTGTCTTCATGTCTTTTAGGCCATTAGATATTAAACCAACAACTTAAAAATAAAACAATTATTTTAAGAGCCCTATTTAAAACAATGCATTTTTAAATAATTCTTCCCTAAAATCATTTCGGAAGATAGGAAACAATATTTTCAAATATTACTGTTAAAACTGGATCTTAAAGACTTGTACCATTTTCAGTCAGTAATTTATCTCTTTTTATTGGCTGACTTCTTTTCCGCTCAGTGTATATTTCCAGACAGATCGAGATGGGCAGTTGGGACCGGGACTGCCCGCTGCTGCGTGGTTCTGTCGCTGATGTTTGCAGCATCAACACTTTTTCAGCTTGCTGCTCCTGCTTCTCCACTGCCTCCTCCACTTCGTCCACCACTGCCTCCTCCACTTCGTCCTCCACTTGCTCCTCCACCCTCCGTTCCTCATCATTTTCCACGCCCCTCACGCATTTTCGTGCCCACATCAGCATCGGCGCAATCAGCGAACTGAAGAGGGGGACGCATATTTCTTTAATCGACGCCCAGTAACTGACTTTGTTCCCCCATCGCGAACTCGTTTTCCGCACGGCAAATTAAATCGATTCAGGGGGGGATCGGAAAAGGGGGGAGAGTGCCTGCCCAACTGCCTTTTTGGTTGGGCTTTCGTTTCGCTGCCTTGTATCATAACACGTCTGTGGAATATGTGACTGGCATATGAAACCCATGGAGCCCCTCCCCCCGAAGTCCCTGTAATGATGTTGTTCTTGCTGGCCCGCTTATTGATTCCGTGTCGTGGTCTCTGGCCCAAAGGAACTCTGCTGTGGAACCCCACAATCTGAGGTGTTGTCTCAAATTGCTCCAATTAGTGGCCAAATATAATGGTGGCCGTTTTGTAGTTCTTGTTCCTGGTCTCCTTACTCGTATAATCAAAAATAATTGCTTTTGAATTCCTTTAAGTTGCGAGTTGCGGTTGGGAATAATCTTGGGATACTTATTCACTTGACTTTTAGCCTCCAATGGCGCCACTTGTGGTCTTTTTAAACCAACTCTAATAGGATGAAGTCTTTGGGAGTTGGTTACTTGAATTTCTTGCCGGCTCATTAGGTAATCGTCATTAAAATGCATTCATATTTGCCTTACCTGACCATTGAATTGCATTTAAATGCAGCAAATTGCATTTGCGGCTGTTGATTTAATATAATAACCGAATTGCATTCGGGAAAAAAACAGTGAAATACACAAATTAAATGAATGAAAACATATTTCCCTCTGAATACGGTTCTTTTTTTTGCCCGGTTTTTATGGACGCCTTTTCTCCGGGCTTTTAATTATGTTGCCACAAAACTCTGAATACGTTTTTGTTTATTTTATTTTTCATACACATATTGTAATTTTGTATGAGGACACGCAACTTCGGTCGGTTGGCATTTTTGCTATACGGTTTTGTAATACTCTTTTCAGACATATGATTATATTTTTAAATCAAGTGTGAGTTAAAGTTAATACTTCAGTGATTTATACTAATGGTTAACATTTAAAATTCTTCTAAGGGCTGTTTAAGAATAATTTCAAGTTGTAAATAATCGATTTACATATATAAGGGTATTTTACTTTTCGTGGTGCCTCTGCTACTTTTCGCTTCCACTTTTTTAAGTATTTTGTTACTGGTGTTTTTGTGCTTTTACCCTTGCAAAGCGCTCAACAAAATTACATTTGCGTTAAACACTGTAATTTAAGCAGCTTAAGCGCATTTAATTTGTTTAAACCACTTTAATTAAACGAAATTATGTTTAATGCAGTTTTTTTTTAGTTAGTTATACGAAATTGTTCGAAAAGGGATAATTGTGATGAGCTTGGGCTGTGGAATTAAAATTTTAAAGCTGCAACTTTACCCTGTAATCATTGTAATATGTTTCTTCAACGAGTGAAATTTCACTAATTTTTGTATTTATTTTACAGCTCCCGTTTTGGCCAGCTCATCGCGATTCCTGCGACTGCCACAAAGTCAGTCGGTGGTGGAGAATGAATCCGTGGAATTCGAGTGCGAGTCCACGGATAACTACAGCGAACTGCACTACGACTGGTTGCATAATGGTGAGCACTGATTTACATATGGTATCCCATGGACACGCATTAAGCATTCGCGTTTCTTGCCAACCATTATTCCAGGTCATCGGATTGTGTATGACAAGCGTGTCTATCAAATCGGATCCAATTTGCATATCGAGGCGGTGCAGCGAACGGAGGATGTTGGCGACTATGTTTGCATCGCGACAAATTTGGCCAGCGGCGCCAGGGAGGCGTCTCCGCCCGCCAAATTGAGCGTGATATGTGAGTAGTTATCCCCGATTCCCCATGCCCCATGCCCCTTCCCCCAATCCCAGTTTCAGTCCCTCAATCGTTCGCAATAAGCAAATTGACTGATGGTTAAGGGCAACAGCAAATCTGACTTTGCTTGGGTAAATTAACAAAGCGCAATTGAATTGTATGCGAAGATACCCATAAACACTATGAAAAACTTTTATTTAAATAAATTTAATTTAAATTTAAAATTGGCACTAGAAACCTTTAAAGGCAGGAGTTGAGGAAAGCTGGAATTATACATTTATTTATCGAAATATGATATAAATGTTTTTATCGCAGACAAGCTTTTTAATATTTCGAAAAAACATAACTATAACATTAAATTTAAAAAGGATTGTTTTATAATTAAATGAGATATTTGAGCAACATAAATATATAGCTACTCGTTAAATCAATTCAATAACTCAAAGTCTCTATAAGACAAACTAAGTCTCGATAAGATCGACCTTATTTTTATTAAAACGTTATTTAGTTCATACTTCTTTTAAAATCTACTTATGTAGGTTTCCATGATTTCTCTGTGTGTAATTGCTAGGCATAGGGCAAATTCATTTGATTAATGCTGCATTTAATGGCATTCCGTTCCCGACTCCCCGCGGCCTCCCCTTGGACTCCCCTTGGACTCCCCTTGGACTCCCCTCGGACCCCCCCTGCCCCATCCCCTTTTAGATCTGGGCAAACCACAAGACAACAAGAAAAGGTAAAGAGGCATAAAAACACAACCGAAGCGGACGAAACACAGCACAACCAAGCGATGAAAGATAAAAACCGAAAGTTTTGATGTACATGCGTCAGATCCCATGCTAACCAAACCCCTCCCTGTGCCGCCCCAAGACCCCCTCCCCTTCCCCCCAGAATTACAGGAAGTGCAGTGCAGTGCACAGAATGCAGTCCCATGCACCGGAGCGTAAAGAAGAAGACCCAGCTAAATCAGAAGCCCACAGAAAGAAATAGATCATTCCATTTTGTAAATCAACAGATCGACACTTTTGATCTTTACAATAGTAAAAAATACAGAAAATTTAAGGAGTCCATTATTAAAATCACTATTATTATTATTGTTTTTTTATTAATGAACACATAAGAATAGTCATATGCAGTAAGATTATAGAATACTATTTTTCTAATATCTTGCGTTTAATTGATAATTACATAACTAAAATGTTTAAACATGTAAAATATCTCATTTTATTAGCTAGAAAACATTTTTTCATAAGTAATAAATCTATTAGTTTGTTTATTTAAAATATTCAGTTTAAGCCATTATCATAAACCAAGGTTTTTAGGACACTTAGTGATGTATTTGAGTTTGTATTTTACGAATCTAAACTATAGCTAATTAGCAACAATATATTTCTCAGTGTATTGATGACTCCCCTCAAGTAGCAAGTGCAGTTGCAGTTCTTGGCCTCGTGTTGAGGCAGCGGCGTCACGTGATTGATGTTCATTTAGTTGCATTTGCCTTTAAGCAGAAAAATGCATAAATTTAACAAACAGCTCCGCAGCGATCCCCAATCATTCCCCTTTCCTCTCTCCACAAATCTCGTGTAAACAAAACGCGGGTTTTTATGCACAATCTGGAGTGCATGTGTTTGGGGAACTTCTTTCGCTATAGAAGATATATCTGGTATCTGGTAGCTGCTATCTGCATCTGCATTTGCATTTGTATCTGTAGCTGGCCTGTCAGCGCGGCCACGGCATCCGAGTTGTGATCAAAGCCACCCAACAGCCAGGGTCTGCTATTTATACAGCAGCCTCATCTCAAGTGTTTTTAGCTAATTAATTAACTAATTAATTTGTAGTTTAGGGAGTTGATTTTAATTGCCGCAGTTCCCCCTCCTGTTCAAAAAAGCAGCTGCTGTTGAAAGTTCGTGGAGAGGGTATACGATATCTGAGAGGATGCTCGATGGGAATGTATCTTGGCGCCAGCTGAAGCTAAGTGGGTTATGTGATTACAACCCCCTGCCCAGTTTGCATCAATCTCATAATTCCTGAGTAGCAGACAAAAACTATTAAAATATGCATGGACCTTAGGATGGAGGATGGTGTCGTTGGTCTGAAGTTTTGGGTTCGTAAACGATTTTATTCAGGAGCCATCGCCATTGTCTCCCGTCTGCATTGTCTCCTTTGGGATTTTCTCGTCTCCATTTTCCTCGGAAATAAGTGTTCAATTAAGCGCGAGAAAAGTGACATTTTCGCTTGCAACATTTAACAAATTTGCGATGGAGAATAAATGGCAAAAAGACAGTGGGAATGGTAAAAGGAAATCCAGTCTGATATTTTCTTAAAAGACAGTTTAAATAAAGAGAGATTAATAGAAAGATTAATGGGCTTTGATATATAGGTGGGTAATAAATAGATAGATTGATATTTAGACAAATTAAATATAAGGAAATATTAATAAAGGCTATACATAAACCGTTTAGAGAATAAAACCCTTTCTATCAAGTTGGGAATGGTAAAACAAATTTAATTGGAATTTATTTGGCTGTTCACCGCATAAACGGAAACATGACTAGTTAAATATCTAAAATAGTTGTAGAAAAGAAAAAGAGAGATAGTTTGAAATGAACATAAAACTAAACAGTTGATTAAGAAGCAGTTCCATTTAACAAATTCACATAAAATCAAGTCTTTAAGACGCCTGCAATCTCAACGGCCAAGTCGAGCAAACCCCTTTTCTGGGGATCATAAAAACGGGAAGACAAATGCTGACAGTGCCTGCCAACTAACCGATGACTACAAAGAATTAAGCAGACAGCGAAGAAATTAAACAGACAGCGAAACGGCAATAAAACCAGGACCCAGAATCAAGTCAGGGCCAAAACAAGGAAGAAAGGAGCGGTGCCAGACCGAAAAACCAGACGACGACGACGACTGGCTCCTGAAAGGAGGAGAGGGGAAGGGAAAGGGGAAGGACATTCCAAACATTTGCTCAGCGAAAGGGGTTGTTGGACTCTCAGGACTCAGCCAGGATACACAGACTAACCATTGAACAGCTGAGCGGAGCTGGTGGCTAAAAGCAGAGTGTTTGTATGCTGAAATGTACAGGGGGAAATGAAATGCAACATTAACACGAAACATAAACATAAAATGAGAAATGGCAGCAGCAACATCAGCAGCAACAATGGCAACCGAACAGCCAGCAAAGTCATAAAAACCAAACAAAATGCAAAGACACACCAAGGACGAGGGAACAGAGGGGGTTGCGGAGGGGGTGGCAGGACGAAAAGCAACCCCCAAATCGGCAAACCAGGCACCCCCATCACATATAGACTTTTGCCGCTGTTGTATCTGTGCTCTAGACACAAGTTCAAGTTGACTGCAGTTGGCAAGTTGGGTTTTTATTTTACGGGCATGGGGGTGGAAAGGGATTCCCGGGGATCCGCGAGGGGGGAAACCGGATAATTTTCATTTTGTGAATGCCGGAAAAACGCATAAAATTTTACGAGCCGAGCTCGGAGAACATTAAAGGGGACGACGACGACAGCGACAGACAGACCGAAAAACAGAAAAACAGACACGAGCTTGGAAACAGAAAACAGAAAATGTAGCCAACTTTTTGGCGCGCTATCCTTCGACCTCTCACAGTCTCTATTTCTCTTTACACAGCAAAGAAAATAATAGTTTATATTTGAAATTATATCTGGATAAAGAAAATTTCAAATCAGTGAAATACTTGTCAAACATAATTTACTTTTGCCAAAAATATCTGTAAAGCTTTGAAACATTTTTATTTTATTTTTATGCCATCACTTGTTAACTTGATTGTATTTCGACATACATATAAACCAAATGATTTCTTTTCATTTTTATAAACACCACAACATGTTCGTATATATTACTCATTTAAAAATCTGACATAAAAATAAACCAAATTTTTGAGACAAGAAAATATGATCTTAAAGACTGAACAGATTTTCTGCAATTTAACCAAGAGGTTTATAAAAATGTAACCCAAGCGTTATCTAAGTAGAGATATTTTTTTCTGTGTATCCCTTTCGACTACTCTTTACCCAGCTCTAGGATTTTCTTTATTTTCTCTTTTTGGCATTTATTTTACTTTTAGCTTTTCTCTGTTGTTACACGAGTTGATCATTAGCAACTTTCGGGAAAAAGCATTAGATGGCAGCAGCGACAGGAGCGTAGTTCAGGGAATCCCCCACGAAAAGGGGGTTATGCCCTTGCAAGAGGTCAAAGGTCAGAGAATCTCCAATCCCCTTTCAGTAAGCCACTGGCAGGAAAAACTAGAGAACATCCGCAAAGCAGACAATGTGCGATAATCGAATGTTTAACGTTTTAATTTGAAAATCGTTTGGGGGTGCTGAGACAGCGACTGGCCCAACTTTAATTAAAGATTGTATGATAACGCACTGGAGGACCCATGGAATGTGCTACGGTCAGTCGTTGCCATAAATTTTCCATAAATGGCTGGCCACTGAAATTGGAGAGCAGAGGCAAAAGGAAATGGGAAAATCTGAAATTCATTGATACCGAAATCCGTTGATGAAAAGCCCCCAATCGATTTGTATCTGAAGCACAAAATGATCTGTGGAAATAGTTCATTTGTTGAGTGATTATCTGCAAACAATTTTGATATACAGCACCCTGCATCTGCGCCAATTTGTGAAATGGGTCAATAACTTGTAAGCCGCTTTGTGCCCAGAACCAATTGAAGTGAAATGGAGTGGAGTGCTGGCCACTGGCCACTGTGTCCAATTGGAAACACAGAAGGGCTGCATAAGTCCATTAACGTTTACAATTACTGCCGGCCACTTCAGAAATTCAGAGGCACTCCTATGGTCTCCCATTTCCATCTTTCAGTGGACACGGGCCACTTGGCTTTATGACAGCGCTGAAAACATTTCCACTCGACTTGGACTCACAACTCCGGCCGGCCGAATAATCTATTTTTGATTATCAATTAATTATATTTTCATAAAAGCGATAAAAGTGAATGCAGCCCAGTGCAGCTCCGAAAAAACAAGAGTTATCTTATCGCGGTTCTTGGCGAAGCGGGCTCATAGTTGACGGCATAAGACGCAGTCGGCACACTTATTCAGCCTTTGGGGTCTTCAGTTTGTTGGGGGGAGGGGGGAGGGGGTTGTGGTTTCTTTCAAGACCCGATAACAACGATCTGCTCTCCAACTCCCCAGGCAACTGTCAATTCCGATATCTATAATTCTGCCCGCCTTTCGACATTTACTTCCACTTTGTTTACCCAAGGCGTCTCTATTTTTCTACGTTTTTTTTTTTTATGGGTCCCGGTCTTGGACTCACACCCCTCGGCATTCCGGCAATTGTTTACAGCGATTGTGGTTTATGCTCCAGCCAGCGAAAAGTTTAACAAATTTATTTTGTTTCGGAGTCGTGTTGGTTTACTTCGCTTTATTTTCCTCCTCGTTCCCAGTGTGTTTACCTCGTCTTGCACGTTCAACGTGTGAATGACGGCCGCTTTCCGACCCCGCCCGTAACTCCAAAATCACCCTCCTCCTCGTCGGGACCACTCCCACTCCCACTACCACTCCCACGCCCCCCTCCCCCTCCCCCTAAACAGGTATATAGCCCATTATCCCAGAGGTGTCAAAAGATCTGCAGCCTCTGACGATGCATACATCAGCCTAATGAGACGCTCGTTAATTAGCGAGACGCGGCTAGGTCGTAATTTCAGTTACAGTTAGACCACGTTTTTCCTACCTGCCGGTAGTTAGCCAACATGGTCTAAAGTAGTAGGTAGTAGTTCCTCAGATCATACAGTGTTCGGCAAAATGAGTAGTCGAAAAGATAAAGATTTATGTGAGGTAGCACGAAAGAATCTCTACATAAGTTTAAAGTACTCCTAGATTGTATCATTTCTGACAGAGGAAGGAAATATAAGCATTTGCCATTAAATGTATCTTTAAGATGTATCTAAGTTACTTACTTACTTTTTTAGATACTAAAGCAAACAACAAGGTAAACTAAAGTAAATATACAAGTTATGTTACTTCTGAATTCTTTTTAATCTACTTACAATACTTACAATTACTTACCATACATTTTTCTATATTTCATCCAAAAACAAATCGACAAGTAGATTTTAAAGTTACTAATAAAAGTAAGAAATTGATAGTGAAGAACTTAGTGTTTTTCTAATCATTTTATGGTATTTTAAGACAGCATCTGAAAGATGCTTTGAACATAGGGCTGCAATTCATACAGATTTCATACATAACTATTAGATGCTTTTGTATACCTTATCTATCAACAAAGTGTAGTAAATACCTAACAGATTTGATGCTCAGTACCAGTGTCCATAAACAAAATTTCCACACTCTCGAATGCTTGTCCATCAGATACTTTTGTGTTTACCCCTCAAGATGCGAGTTGTGTCCGCAAATGCTGAAGTTGAATCGACTGCACACTTTACCTGCTGCTCAGTTCCCCCCAGATGTTTGGCCATCCATTAGATACTTTCGCTCGCAGCCCGTCTAAGTGCCAATTAGTTCACTCTACTGTCATTTTAGTCGTAACATATACCAAAAGTTTGTGCCACAGGCCAACAGAACGTATCCGTCGTCGTCGTCGGCTGACGGACGTGCCCCAAGAAGAGCAAATACACAAATACACAAACACATTTCAAACTTTTGACACTTCCCCAACGGAGACGAAGACACGGCTCTGTTTATTGAGTTGTTGCTGTCGGTCTTGGGCCGTTCTGTTTTTCCTTCGCCTGCCACCAAATAAGTGTCTACAAATATTTAGAGGCATTTTTTTTGTTCACTGACTCCGCGAGACGCAAACAAAGTCGGTGCCCAAACAAGATTTATGTGCATATGTAAATTTTCTCTAACGCGGCCAGCAAACCGCAGCACAACAACAGACCTGGCAAACATTCAGATAGCCGAAGAGGAAAATATCCATAAAACATACATCAACCATTTGCCTAGTCCGCTCCTTCGGGCCGCAGATAAAAAATGTTTTATGAAAATTATGGCACCATCTCTGAAGGCTGCGCCGAATACTCGAATACATATACAAAGCAAATAACGAATCGGACAAAAAACAATTTGAATAAATTATTTGGCTGGGATTCCAAATTAGAACTTTAAGGCGAAACATTGCTCGGCATTCTACAATTATCACTCCGAGATATAAAAGTAGTGCCGTTCACATCGGCACAATGGGCTGCAGATACACGATTGCAACTAGAAGATATGAAGGAAGTCCGGTAATACAAAAGTCAGACACTGTAAAACATTTTCGTATTGGAAAAAAAACAGGAAGGTATTAAAAGTTAAACAGATCAAACAATTTTATGAGCTATGATTAATAACTACTTTCAATAAGTTTCATAATGTTGTACATTAGTAACTTGAAATAGTAAAACAAAAATAAAGGTAACAGGTACAGGATAGTTATATTATTAATTCAAGAAATATCTTAAAAGTTAAAGATGTAAAGCATTTAAATTTCTACTGGTTTTTGAAAAATGTGTCTTATGATTGCACATCAATAAACAACAAGTGTAAAGGAACTTAACTCTAAGCTGAATATTATTATCCAGTGAATGAGTATAGTTCCATATTTTGATCATTTAAAACTCAATTAAGGAATGGAAATATCGATAAGCTCCTGTCATATTTAAGTTGCAAACAAGAATTTTTTTCCTGTGCCGCAATTGTGAATGCTAGCGTGTCTGCAACATGACCGGCCACGCCCCTTGCGCCTCCGGCTGCCACTAAAACATAAATTAAACCCTATGCCATGGCATAGAGTTTAGAGAGCAGCACATTCTTCTTTTGCACTGCAGTTTTCCTCTGTTTTTCCCACTTTTTTATGCGCTTTTCTTTTCCGCCACAAAAACTCTTTTCACATGCGGCAATTGTTGGCAAGTACCGTTCCATTCCGTTCCGTCTGGCCAAGAAGTGGAAAAGCCCGGGGGCCAGGAAAATCGGGGGGCATGTGAGCATTTACATATGGGCATCGGCAAGGTGGGTTGGGGTTGGAGGTGGGGTTGGGTTGGGGCTGGGGTCTTGGTCTCAGTCTTGGTCTTCCCCTGACTGACAGTTCAATTTATGCTTCCTCGGCACCTTAAATGGGCTGCCTGGCTTCGCCGATAAAGACAAAGATTGCAGCGTCGTGTTCGGCGCTGAACTGACGATAAAATGCACTTAATGCCGCGCGAAATTCTCGTACTTGCAAGGGAAATATGTATAACCGAGGGCCCGCAGAACCAGAAAGCAGAAATGCAGAAAATCAGAAAGAAGAAACGAGCGGAGCGAATTCGCAGTGCCAAGAAAACGCATTAAGGCTAAATGTATCTTCCGGATATATTATGCATATTTATGGAATGCCAGCCTATTCGGTTTCACCGGGGCTGATCAATAACTTGCAGGGGCGTCGGCGTCTCTCCGCCAAACTGAATCCCACTGACCGAACTGCAAAGGCAACCCTCGGCCCGCGTTTTGCATTAATTCAATTAGTTTATAGCCCACACTCATTTCACAGCTTACATCTTCGCATCTGCTCGGTATTTCACACGGAGAGAAAATATCTGCGAGAAACATACGTTTGGTGTATTTACCAAAAATAGTAGATTATGGGTTCCTAGTTTATTATCCTTTTAAAAAAGGAAACTACTTAAATAAATGGTTAGGAATTCGTAAATTGTTTTAGGAATCAGTTTTTCACGTCTAACAATGTAGACAAAATTTATATCTTGTTAATACAAACTTCAAGGTTGCAAGTTTTCTCTGCTTGCAGTCCATTTTTAGACTACGGTTATGAGAAATTGGGCCAAAAAGAATTTTAATGATGCTTATTACATTCAAAGATTATTTTTTTAATTTAAAAAATGCTAAAATTTTAAACAACTGTCGAACGTTTATGACTTGAATCATGTTCTGCCATCAAAATAACTTCATACTATGTAGACTTCGAGTTATTAAATTGAATTTACCAGTATTATAGTTATGTTGCCAATAAAAATAACTTCAAGTCTTTGTTTTAAAATAGGGAATTATGATATGAGAAATCCCCTTAATAACTTACCCATTTCTCTGTTTAGATCTCGAATCGGCCAGTGTGCAATTGCTGGGCAGCAATCGCAACGAGCTGCTGCTGAAGTGCCACGTGGAGGGTGCCTCCGGGGATTCGGAACCGCTCCAAATCGAATGGTATCGCAACAGTGCCAAGTTGAGCAGCTGGAAGAACGTGCAGCTGGACCAGCACCGCCTGATAGTCCGTCAGCCGGGATCCGCCGACGATGGCCTGTACCGCTGCACCGCCTCCAATGCGGCGGGTCGGGTGATGAGCAAGCAGGGGTATGTCTACCAGTCCAGTGCGAAGTGCCTGCCCAGACTTCCCAGGCGGAAGAACCAAAAGCTGCTGGAGTCCTGGGACAAACAGACATTCCTGTGCCGTGGAAAACGTGGAGGCTCTGGTGGATTGGAGTCACTGCCCGCTGCTCCGGAGAATCTGCGCATTGTCCAGGGACCCACCGCCCAGGTGGTCATCAAGGAGGGTGAACCCACGGCCCTGACCTGCCTCTACGAACTCCCCGACGAGCTGCAAAACCAACGCATTCAGCTTCGCTGGCGGAAAGATGGTAAACTTTTGCGGCAGGTGGAACTGGGTGGTTCGGTGCCCATACCAGGACACTCCTCCGATTCTGGCAAGGATTCCCTGCTCCGGGAAGATGCCCGACTGGTGCTCCACAAGCAGAACGGCACCCTGAGCTTCGCCAGCATCATAGCCAGCGATGCGGGTCAGTACCAGTGTCAGCTGCAACTGGAGGCCCATGGCCCGATCAACTCCTCGCCTGGAGTCCTCGAGGTCATCGAGCAGCTCAAGTTTGTGCCACAGCCCACGTCCAAGAATCTGGAGCTGGACGCCTTGGTGGCCAAGGTTCACTGCAAGGCTCAGGGAACTCCAATGCCGCTGGTTCAATGGATGAGGGTAAGTAATCTTTGGGAATTTCGGGATTTAGATTGTACCATTTTGTATTTACTGGGGAAAGGTATTTTGAAAAGTATAAAGAAACCTTATAAAAATCGTGGGAGAGAAAAGGATAGAATATCAAAGATAATATTCTATCCAGTTCTCTCCCACGATTTTTAAAGTATGTATTAACATTCTTTAAAAAACTATAACTAACTTGTGGCCATACTCTCTTTTAACACTTAAAAAACCTAAATAAGGGATTTCATAATTTTAATAAATTTCTTCTTAGAGGCCCTTAAATAGGCATTTCTCTTCTTGACAATCAAAAAACCTGTCAATTCAAACTAAGTACTGAACCAAAGAAAACCCGATAGACCCCCGTTTATTCAGTTATTGCCAAGGTACCTCGGTCTTCATTTTGACAGCTCTCAAATGGAAATGTTAGACACTGCTACCACCTTTTGGAACCACTCCATTTCGGTGATGGCCACATGTCACTGACAAATTGAAAAACGCGCAACGCGCCGTTGGGCAAACTTTTCCTTCCAAACAAACCGTTTCATATGCAAAACTCTATTGAGTCTATCTGGCCTAAGCACCCTTCTTCCCATTTCCCAGTCCTCGGGAAAACCCACTCTATTCGCCTGCCATTGAGCGTTTTGTGTTGCCAGCTGTTTGCCATGGCCAACCAATTTCGGCAACTGTTTGTCTATTTGGGAACGGGCCGAAAAAAGAAAATCGAACCCTTTCAAAAGAAGTTTTTCATTTGGACGAAAAACAAACCTGGCTCAAAACCTGTTCAAAGTGTTGGCGCCCTTTTTTGGTTGTTTTTCTGCATTTTTGATGAAAACGCATGGCACACGTTGGCAAATTGGTTGGTAATGGTCAGCTGTCTGTTTCTATTACTCACAGACACCGAGCAAAAAATATTGCCTTTTAACTTGATATTCACAGATTCCAATTTTCTATTTAATTTGCATATCTCTTTGATATTCTAATATGGAAAACGGGGACAACGAAGATATCTCTTGTTATTTAGAATCAGTTATTAAAGTTACTAAAAGTCGGATGAGAAATATTTTATTTTTGTTTTCACCATCCTTTTTATACCCTTGCAGAGGGTATTATAATTTCAGTCAAAAGTTTGCAACGCAGTGAAGGAGACATTTCCGACCCTATAAAGTATATATATTCTTGATCAGCATCACCAGGAGAGTCGATCTAGCCATGTCCGTCTGTCCGTCCGTCTGTCCGTCCGTCTGTCCGTCTGTCCGTCTGTCCGTCCGTTTCTACGCAAACTAGTCCCTCAGTTTTAAAGCTATCTGCTTGAAACTTTCCCAAAAGTTGTCTTTCTATTGCAGGTAGTATATAAGTCGGAACGAGCCGGATCGGGCCACTATATCATATAGCTGCCATATAACTGAACGATCGGAAATGCCATAACTTTGGTGTTTTTAAAGTTAGGAAGTTGGGATTTTCTATGGGTTTTATTTTTGGCCAATCAATCCGACCTACCAAATTTCATAAGGATCGGCCGACTATATCTTATAGCTGCCATATAACTGAACGATTGGAAATGATATAACTTTGGTGTTTTTAAAGTTAGGAAGTTGGGACTTTTTATGAGTATTAAGAATGCATCATATGAATAATTTTGGAGAATATAATTTATAGAATATTCTGCAAGGGTATATCAACTTCGGTTCCGCCCGAAGTTAGCTTTCCTTTCTTGTTTATTATATTTTCCGAACTAAAATAAACCATGACCTTTAAGAAAGTTACATATCTAGATTTTTAATACCATTTAATAAATCTTTTAAAACAAAATTTTCTTCTAATTTTAATTCTTATTTATGTCTATATTTTTTCTGTGCAGGATGGTGGGAATACTTCGTTACCCGACCAAGTAGAAGTGGATGCCAATGGAACACTTATCTTTAGGAACGTGAACTCGGAGCATCGTGGCAACTACACTTGTTACGCGAGTAACACCCAAGGTCAGATCAATGCCACGGTGGCCATAAATGTGGTGGTCACTCCCAAGTTCAGTGTGCCGCCAGTGGGTCCAATTGAGACCTCCGAACTGGGCACCGTGGTGATGCATTGCCAGGCGATTGGTGACCCCAAGCCGACGATTCAGTGGGACAAGGATCTCAAGTATCTGAGTGAAAACAATACGGATCGGGAGAGATTCAGGTTCCTGGAGAATGGCACTCTGGAGATTCGGAATGTCCAGGTGGAGGATGAGGGCAGCTATGGTTGCACCATTGGCAACAGTGCGGGTCTCAAGCGCGAAGATGTCCAGTTGGTGGTGAAAACAAGTGGCGATGGTTTTGCTCCAGAGGAATCCGGCGGTGATGGCTTCCTGGTGACCCGAGCTGTTCTCATCACCATGACAGTGGCCCTGGCCTACATAGTTCTAGTGGTGGGTCTAATGTTGTGGTGTCGCTATCGTCGTCAAGCCAGGAAAGCCCGCCTGAACGAACTGAGCACCAAGGAAGCTGGCGGAGATCAGCCGGATGCCGTGGTAAATGGCAAGGGATCCGAGCAGGAACCCTGCCTCTCCAAGCAGCACAATGGCCACAGCAAGTCCAGGTCCAAGTCCAGTGGGGATGCCCAAAAGTCCGATGACACAGCCTGCAGTCAGCAGTCGAGGGCCTCCAAGAAATCCGCTCACATTTACGAGCAATTGGCTCTGCCAAGATCAGGACTCAGTGAACTCATTCAGATTGGTCGCGGTGAATTCGGGGATGTCTTTGTCGGAAAACTGAAGGCCACTTTGGTGACCAGTGGCTCACCCACGGATAAAGATGCGGATACGGAAAAGCAGCACAGTAATAGCGAAAATGGCAGTGGTGGAAGTGGAAGTGGCAGTACCACACTGAGTACCCTCAACGAAAAACGACGATCCAAAACCTCCATGGATGACATTGAGGAGATCAAGGAGGAGGAGCAGGAGCAGCAGGATCAGACGGGTCTCGAGCAGCTAGTCCTGGTTAAGGCCCTCAACAAAGTCAAGGATGAGCAGGCCTGCCAGGAGTTCCGACGACAATTGGATCTCCTTCGCGGCATTTCACACAAGGGTGTAGTACGTCTATTTGGCCTGTGTCGCGAAAAGGACCCACACTACATGGTGCTGGAGTACACCGACTGGGGCGATCTCAAGCAGTTCCTGCTGGCCACCGCCGGAAAAGTAAACACCGCCACCGCAGGAAGCTCCTCGCCGCCGCCACTGACCACCAGCCAGGTTCTGGCCGTGGCCTACCAAATCGCCCGAGGAATGGACGCCATCTACAGAGCTCGTTTTACTCACAGGTAAGATCATTGATCTACGTTTATATAGAAATTGCATTATAGAATAGAGTTGAAATAGAAATCAAATAATTTAAGGAGGTCACTGAAGACGTCTAAAGTTTGAAAACATTAAAAAAGGAGCATAAAAGTATGCTTTAAAAAATTAAACAAAAATATCCTTCAGATTAAAAACTAGATTAAAATTTGATCGTATCCTATACTATATCCTTGTTCCTAGCTTATGTGATTTGAAACTAATATTGGCTTTCCTGTTTATTTTAATTAAACATTTCTTATAATTCGCATCATATTTTTCTTAACTTCTCAGGGATTTGGCCACTCGAAACTGCGTGATCTCCAGTGAGTTCATCGTGAAGGTCTCCTATCCGGCTCTCTGCAAGGACAAGTACAGCCGCGAGTACCACAAGCACCGGAACACGCTACTCCCGATCCGCTGGCTGGCACCGGAGTGCATACAGGAGGACGAGTACACCACCAAGAGCGACATCTTTGCCTATGGAGTGGTGGTGTGGGAGCTCTTCAACCAGGCCACCAAACTTCCCCACGAGGAACTGACCAACGAGCAGGTGGTGCAGCGATCGCAGGCAGGCTCCTTGGAGTGGACCGTCGCCGACTCGACCCCCGACTGTCTCAGGGAAATATTGGTAAGCATCTCGACATCCCAATCTTTATATTATATTACTTTCTGGTAGCAGATTTAATAAGCAAAAATACAAAATTAAAGCAACAGGATTCGCTACTTACCTTCTTCTTTGTCTTTTCTTTGAACTTGCATTATATCGTTTGGAAAGTTAAGTCTTTCTTAATTGTCAGTGGTTCAGAATTTGAAATATACCTCAAGAACATTGTTTTTCATATTTATTCTTATAGTTTTCCTTGGGTCTTATGGGTATGCTTCATACATAAAATAAATGTAGCTTACCGATTGTTAATTAATACTGTCTGTTAAGATTTATAATGAAAGTAAAGAGATATATTTGGGTATCCTATCTCCTTGTTTAGCAGTATTTTTAAGTGTATGCCAGCTATAGACCTTGATCATCGCCAGACTTGACAATTAATTTTTCCCACCTTCTTGTCCCATTTCAGCTCTCCTGTTGGGTGGCCAATCCCAAGGAGCGACCCTCGTTCAGCCAACTGGGGGCTGCCCTCAGCAAGGCGATGCAGAGTGCCGAAAAGTGAGGCCAGACTGATGGAGCAAATGCCAAAAAGTAATTCGTAGTATTGTCTTTAGTGTCTGCCCGAGTATTCTCTCCGCTATTCTAGGCTTAAGTTCGACGCCTGTTCAACATGCGTACTTAATGGCACACAGACCGATGGCTAAATTTTAACAGTAACTGTACAAACACACCATATACACACACTATATATTTGAATGGGGATATCTTCGAGAATAGTATTTGCGTGGTGCTGCATACACACCAGTATGCAGCTAAAATGTACATAAAAACTGCCACAAATTTGCATTTAAACCAGTTGAAGCATTTCTAGGATTAGTGCATTTTAACCTTCATCAGCATTTTATAATCGACTTCTAAGCTAATTTAGTACGTATAAATACACGAACATATGCATCACACAAAACAACGAGCGATTTCGATGCTTTTAAACATTGAAAAACTAAGCCAAATTTTAAGTTTAGCATTGAGTAAAATACACCCACATATTTTATCACACGCCTAGTTATACATTTATATGCGTAAGAGAAAAAAAACAGCCGAAAACAAATTTATGACTAGCCATTTAAGCTTTGATGCATGTTTACAAAACATTTAAATAAACCCGAATAAATAAAATTAACCAAAAAGCAAAAATTCAAAGTCTCGGCTTGATTTCAATGGGGAAAGGCAATAGTCTCGTTGGGCTACTATTTTTTATAGGCATTTCATTTGGCATGGCAAATTTGTTGAGGGTCCTTTGGGCCCAAGCGGACTTGGCTCATTCACACTTCACTTGATTTGAAAAATGAGCGCCTATTGAATGGCGGATTGGGCCATCGTCTTGCCTCCACATCTTTTCCCAAAACGATTGACAAACAAACATGGCAATAAACCGTAAAGTTGCCCAAGCTTATTGGGGCTTAAAGTCGCCTCTCGCCCCCTTGGTTTTTACTCCGCCCGGAAGTTCCAGCGCCTATGTAGCCAAAAAGTTTCGTCGTGCGAAAACTTTGGCCAGGACCAAATCCAGGCTATATTTGCATTCGAATCAGCAGCAAAAACAACACCGTTACACAATGAGTTGCCATTTTCCTAGGCTAGTGGATAGGCTGCTTAGCTTTTCCCGGCACGTACAAATATCTGCCTGTCATGAATATCAAATGCCTGCCGAAAAAAGGTTGATTGAACAGTTGGTAGCAGGAAAAAAAAAGGAAGAGTATAAAGGGATTGTTAGAATGAGAAAGAAGAATGTTTGATACTCTCTATAAGAGACTGTGCGTTCAGTATATTCCCACAAAGAATTTAAAGAGTTTTTTTTTATTCAAAAAGTAAAATACTTCCCTGATGAGCACTCTTTAAAATTGAAGTTCCCCTTTGATAGCTGATAAAAGCATTAGCGGACCACATCTCCACTTTGGTTGTATAAACTCAAAGGCTCAACTGCACTTGCAATTGGTAAATCTGCCTAAAATAAAATATTCGAATTGCCGCACATGGCGTATGCGCAATATTTGCAATGTTTGTAATGGTACGGCAGCTGTACAACAAAAGCCTAAGCTCGGCATGAGAGAAACATAAAAATGCCATTTCACATGGCTTTTAATTTATTAATATTTTATACGGGCCACTGGCAGAAAGGGAATAAATAGAGAACATACAAATGGCGATGGAGGGGTAGTAAAAATGGCTTTGGCAATTCAGGCGTAAAATGTGCATTACTCATACGCCGCATGGGCCAACGGTGGAATGACCTACACCACTTTGTTATGCCTTTTACCTGGGCTCGCGCATAAATTGCACATTACATTACGCATACGCACCGATGGCCAGGTCTGACACACACAAATAAATTACGCATTAAATTTTTGGGCCACTGTTTACAGGCCCAGCGGCAAAAACCATCAAGTGACTCCGAAAGCCAGCAGATTGATGGTGCAACTCGCTGCCGAGTTGCCTCATTATGGAGTCCCCGAAAACATATTTTCGCATTCATCACAAGGCAAAAGTTTTCGCCCTGGAAAAGGGGCAACTTCCCGGCTTCCTGGCATCCTGGCACATAATTGAAGCACATCGCAGACTCGTTTATAACGCAGTCATCTCCATAGCAATCGTATGGCTGCGTGTGTTGCAGAATTTTATGGATTCTCCCTGCTTTTTATGGCATTTTCATTTGCGAAATTTCTGCACAATTAGTGAGAGGGAAACTTTTGAATTGTGTTTTTGGGGCATGCTGAATGTGAGACAACTCAAAAGGGAAGCCACCATTTACGAGAAAGCCGCCCACTTACTTGATTTACTCAAGCTTACACGGAAATGTTATAACTTTAATTAGTCGTGTCTTGAAAATCTTTTTATCTTATTTTTTCTATCTTTAATTTGAGGTTCTCTATAATATCAGCCTGTCAATAATAAAATAAAACTGTCTCAAAAATTAAGTAATTTGGCGAAACCATTAGAAGCTGAGATTTAACACATATTTTTGATCTCATATATCCCTGTGTTACCCTTCCATAATTATACAAAAAAGGTCAATCGGATGTGGGCAAACTAATTAGGGATAAACGAGGATAAGTCGACCTGCCACTTTCGTCCGAGAGTGATTTGCTCGTGTCAATCTGCGAGATGGGAGCCCTTAAAGTCGGGCCAACACTTTGCTTTATTTGGACAAACAGCAGCGGGACAAAGGCGACATTGAAACACCACCCACCCACAACCCAACCGCCCACTACACCATCCAAAAAACCACCCAACCACCTGAAGGGGTGTCTAAAAGGGGTGGAACATGCATTAAACAAACAGCTGAGCCTTTTGTGTTGACTCATTAACGCACAAGTCGGGGTGGGGGGAAAAGAGGATGTGCGGGGAAAGTGAGCAAGAGAGACGGAGCCAGCGAAACGACAGAAATGAAACATCAGGCTGAAGTCTCCCTCCTTCCTCTCAGTGTAATAAATACCCCAAAGTCATAAAAACCAAGCAACAAAAACAATACAAAAGGCGTGTAGAGATGACAGTGCAAAAGGATGTTCTTTAACACGTGAAATTGTTTTACTTAAACGCAAATTAAATTTAACAATCGTTTCTTAAAAAATATTTATATTTCAAGGTTAAATATAGTAAAACATTACATTTTTTAGCACCCAATTAATTGGCCATTTTAAACTTTTTTTGTTATAACTTAGCCAAAATAAGTCTCCCAGGCAAAATAATGGTTTTTTTGTGCAGCTTATGACTTCAACTATCGATTCCAGGTTGATTTTGAAAATTTTATTTTTTGACCGATCTTTGCATTTTTTATAAGGGGTTACATTATAATTTTTTCCGAAAATGGAAAAAAAAAAATTTTTTTTTCTGTGAATGCCAATCGATTGGAATATTTATGACGAATTCAACAAGGTATGACATTCGAACCTTTTGAACAATATTTCTCAGTGTTTTGATCAAAAAACAGAAACTTAAGTTGATTTTTTTGGGATTTTGGCCATAAAAATATTATTTTAATTGTTGTTTGTTCTAACGTAGCCAAAATAAGACTCACAGCCAAAAGAATGACTGTTTTGTGAGCTGAGGACCTAAACTATCGATTCCAGGTTGATTTGGCAAAAATTGATTGGCTAGCTGCAAATGACAAACGATTGGAAATCTACAGATTTTCCAGTATGCAAGTCTACGGTGATCTGAATCAGAGCATTCATTAGTAAAAGAAGGCTGGAAATACTTTCGTTCTGAGCTACGGAAATAATTTAATATAATTTATTAGGAAAGCTAAGAGAAAACAAGTTTTAAAGACTAATGCATCGAAAGATCTAAGTTTGCCGAAAAAAGATTAAATATTCTTCTAGAGATAAATTATAACAAACAGTTTTTTGATGTGGTTAATTTTAGAATAAGTATTGCAAATCAACCCAAATCACAATTGTTAAAAAAAGCTGTAATAACCTTCCGAAGATATGGCTTTTTTTGATGGATTGACAACGATCTGAACTTTCATCTCTAGGCCAAACAAAGTGCCGCGTCTGGCCACGTCAGGCGACACGACACTCGACTTGGCTTGAATGCCATGGGATACTGGGGGCTACACGGACCCGGAGTTAGAGCCGTATCCGTAGTCGGGAGCTGGCTTGTTGAGGAGTAACAATTTTCATTTTCAACGCCGAGCGTAGGGCGCAAAAAACGCATAAAATTTTACGAGCGGAGCGAAGCGAGAGGGAGATTTTAGGGGGAAAACCGGGAAAACCCAGGGAAAAACCAAGTGAAAACCAAGAGAACCAAAGCAAGGGACAAGGGCAAACTGAGTCCCGTGTGGGGTTACGACTCCCTCGGCAAAAGTTTAGCTTTCGTGTTGGCCATAAAATGCCTGACAGGGCTTAGGAATGCAGTTGATTTGGAATGGAATGGAATGGAGTTTGTGCGGGAGTCTTACGCCTCAATGGAGTCGGAATCACCAGTCCATTGGGGGATTTTGCGGCTGATGCTCTGACTTTTTAAGGGAAAGAGTTGGCAGGCAAACCTTGTGCTCAGGTGATATTCCCCATCGCTTATTGAGTCGCTTTGCGTTAAGTTTCGGAATCTCCTTTTTATGGCCATAACGGTTAAGCGGCATTAGCTCCGACTCCTCTTGTTTTTTGGCCAAAACGAGATTGCAGCATTGTGAGAATTAGCGGTAAATGAGCAAGGTTAGTGGGCTGAGACATGGCCAAAGTTGATGGTGGGCGGGTGAAGAGGGGGTAGAGATAGAGGTGGAAAAACACAAGGAAAACTGAAGACTAACTTTTCTTTTCCACGGGGCATTTAAGTTGAATTAGGTGGGCGGAGTATAAACATACAAAACAGGTAATGGGACGTTGGGTAACTGCAAACTGTGAAATGAAGGGTCTTGGGATGGGAAGCGAATATCTGCAATAAGTGAAGATAATCTCCAGCAAATACTATTTAAGAAACTCGTATACAAAGTCAAGGTCATAAGTAGATTAAAGCCTTGGCAAATCACTAAAGGTTTAAAAGACCTTTCCCAGTAAAAACGTAATAGTTTCTCTTTGTTGTAAAATGGAATTTCCAAGAGGAGTATATACTTTTTACACCCTTTCAGTTGGTTTCATACATTTGATAAACTAATTGTTACTAAATTACTAAATAAAATTGGCCTAGAATTTGCCTTTAAAAACTCTTAATATCAGATAGAAAACAATTTAATAATGGTATAATGTTGTTAAGACTTAACGATAAAAATCCACTATAGTTTTTGATAGGGAAACAATACATTTTTCAATCAACAATAAAAAATCAAGCTTACAAATTGACGTCGTATTTAGTTTGCTAGCGAAAATATTTAATAATAAATTGAGAATTTAGTTTAAAGAAAAGTCATTGATTCCCCTCAAAAACTAATTTCCTAAGAAATTCCATAAGCAAATTAAAGATCACCATTTAGAGCCGTAACTTCTTACTGCCTTATTCATATTGTTTGATTAGCCGCAAATCCTTTTTCACAGTCTAACGCCCCCATATATTTGGCCTGAGCATTTAACGGACTTTTGCCCTTTGGCCCTGAGCAAATATGCCGAGGAGAGAGTGGAAAACTTTAACTACACACTCACAGGCAGCCGGAAAGTAGGAGAAAGTCTAGCAGAAGGGCAAACAAAAGTAACTGAAAAATTTAGCGCTATGTCAACACATTCCAGCAGGCAGCCAGGAAAGTCCTTGTGCCATGGTATCCACTCGTTTTCGAGAAACGACCAGCCATCCTAACAAAAGGACAATGCAACTCGAGTGTTCAGCCAAAAAAAAAGGCGAAAAGGAAGCTCACATGTGCTCAAAGAAATGCCAAGTGCTTGTACTGCTCAATGGGCCAAGGGGAGATTTTAATAAGTAGCCTTAACTTGTAGTCGTACATATCCCCCTTTGGTCTCTATTTTTATTTTTTAACAAGGCGAAAGACTTTTCCCAACTATTTTCCCCGCTGGTGGAAACTTTCCTTGTACGCTCGCCACCGCATACAAATTATTTTGGCCAAAAACTTCTGGACCGACTGAAAAGTATTTTAAAAACTTTCCGAAACCCACTCCATTAGGCGGCGATTGTCTTGTGTGAGCTGAGCAAGCTGCTGGATAAATTAAGACGCAACCAGGGCCACAAATCATTGAATTGAACCGCAGTGCGACAGGATTTCTGGGATCGGGAGGAGATGAGGAGGTGGCACCCGCCGGGCTCAGCTGCCTTTTCCATCCAATCCGCCATCGATTGGCCCCTAAAGGCGACACATGTGGCAGGCGCATCCTCCAAGGTTTCTATCTCAACTTTCTTATTTATCCCCCAGTCCACTCCCCTTTTTAATATTTTTGGTAATACAATTTCTGGGAATTTTCTTTCTGCGGCTGCCGCTGCTCGTCCTGAATTTTAATAAACTGGTAAAACGGGGCAAAAGGATGAGTTCAATAGGAGCCAAAGGGTTGACACACACAACCCGCACGAACTTTGGTCGCCAAAAAGTTGTCGCTTAGCAAATTTTATCAATAATATAAATGCGGCGCCTCGCTCCACAGTTTTTCCCTTATTTTCCAGCTCCGAAATTCCTGCAAAGTTATCTTGTCAAGCATTTTTATAGTCGACTCCCGTCTCGGTTTGCTCTTCGTATTTACTTGGCAATTACTTCGAGTCCGGATTTAATTGAATGCAAAGTAGAAACTGCAACCAAAAACATTTCACTTCTGGAGAGAAGGACCGAATGAGAACGTGCACTCAAAGGAAAATCGGTGACTTAAGTTTGGTTCGGCACAAACAATACAATACAATACAATACTATACTTTAAAAGAATTTATTTATCTGTAGAATAAGAGGCAGATTTAAGAGCTCATTCATTAAATGAAAGAATATTTTAAAATACAAATGAAGATAGACTAAATGAAATATTCTGGTGAATTTACAAATTCGTTTTTTAATTGAGAACTATAAAATTTGAAACAAAAATTAAACAAAACCATTTCCGTAATTTCTTTATTATAATCCTAAAATGATATGTTTATTATTAATCCTTATTCACATTAATTCTATGAAATTGAATGTGTTTAAATTTAAAATATTTATGTTATTCTCTTAAATATCTGAACTAATTCCTGTATTTCAACATTCTTGGTTAAAAAATATTAAAATTTGTTATTCAAATGTGATATATATTTAATAAAATGTGGCTTATATTTGTTAAGCCCTTAAATAAGACTTCCTTCAATTATCTAATTCCTTTTCAACAATAAATTTAATTGAGAATATGTTAATGAAGCCATTAAACAATTTTTCTCAGCGCATTCGACGAGACGCTCTCGTGGGCGAGTGGTGTGCCCCAAACCACAGGAGTGGCAGCAAAGTGAAGGCGGAGGTGGAACTGGAATCCGGAGCAGCCTTCACTCATGCAACAAAAACAGAACGCTGCATCTGAGATGGCAACTGAGGAGCAGCCAAGGAGCAGGGATTGTATATGAGTGGTTGGGGGATTCCATGTCTGTCTGTCCCCCATTTTCAAGTTGCATAATTTTGTTTTCCTTTCACAGCGAGCTAGCTCATTTCTCGCGTTCTCCACAGTCAGCCATCCACCCACCACCCATCCACCCATCCATCCATACACCCATCCAGCCGGTGTGCACATTCTTGGCTGCATTCATACTTTTTCACACCCTTTAGGATTATTTCGTGCATGGCATCTCCGCGCTGGGAACTCGAGAGGTTCCCGGAGGAAACTGCCAGCCAGGAGCTGCTCCTGTTGCCATTTGGCCTGAATGGAACTCGTTTCTGTTCTCATTTTCCCCCATTCAGGTGCTTTTTTTTAAAGCAATTTAAATTAACAGCAATGACGACGGGAAAGTCCTGCAGGAGCAGGATCAGGAGCAGGAGGAACAGGAGAACAGTAAGTGAATGCGACTCCGTGTGTGTGTTTGTGTGTGTTTGTTTATGCCCCACGGCCTCCAGGAGGTGGACAAATCTGGGGGGCGTGTGTGCGTTCCCGACATGCAATTGGAATGCAATTTGTTATGGGAAGTTAAGTCTCCACTTGTCAGTTAAGTTTACGCTTGGCTGTTTGCCCGTTGTCGTCGTCCTCGCAGGTTGCCATGCAGTTATGGCCCCGGATCATGGCACTTGGCCACAGCTCCTCCTCCTTCCCCATTTTAACCACCCTGTCTGCGCCTGTCCTTGTTGGGCAGTTAAAAAATAATTAAACTCTTTAAATATTTAAATTAATTTACGCTGTGCCATGCAGTTCTGCACAAGAAAAATAAACCGAAATTCCGCACTTAATTGGCAAGGGCAGTGCTGCTGCGGCTGCTGCTGACGGGGCGAATGAGTGATATTCGGCATTGGGTTGGGGGTAATTCCAGGACTCTCCCCCAGAAAGCTATCCTTACTAATCTCTCACTGCTGATTGCACACAGCAAAAAGTTCTTAGTATTATAAGTTTAATGTTGTCTAAACAATACACTTTAATTGTATTTTAATTAAGATACTCAAAAATAATAATTTTATGATAATCTTAAGACAGACAAAAATAAAAAAGGATAAATTATTTCAGCAGTATAAAAAAAACTACGATTTAATCATTTATATCACCTTTTAAGATAGATACAAATATTTTTGGAAATTTTTTGAAAAATAACAAATATTTATAAGGTATGTGTCACTCAAGTAAATTATGTAAAAATACAAATTCTTGTAACCTAACTATACAAAAAGGTAAAGAATTATTGAGTGATATTTTTTACGAGTGAAAAAAAGCACACTTATCAAAAAGCTTTAAAGGCGACGAAATTTACTCAAAAAGTTTTGATCTTGTTACCAAAATCATGAAATACATTAATGCTTTAATGCTTTACAACAAATTCCCCAACAAAAGCCAGAAATAGCTCTGCTCCCGAGTTGTGAAAACCCACAAAGCACTCGAAGAAAGCTATATCGATCGAATAGCTTGTGGTGCTAAGCCACTTGAGTGACGATACCTCATTCCTCAATTGCAACTGATAAGCATTCGTGTGTTCGATTACGCCGGGTATAAATTGGCATGCCGGTCAGTGCAGGAATTCAGTTCTAATTAGACTATCAGTCAACAAAGTGCTATAACCTACCCCAAAATATTCAACATGGCTTGCCTTGAAATCTTTCTGGCCCTCTTGGGCTTTGTTCTGCTCATCTACAAGTGGTCCATCGGCACTTTCAAGACTTTTGAGACACGGAAACTGCCCTACGAAAAGCCCTGGCCATTCTTCGGAAATGTGGCCGCCTCATCACTCCAACGAATCTCTTTACACAAACAACTCACCGAGTTTTACCTGCGATCGCGTCAGCAGTAAGTTTATATTCCATAGTGATCGATTGAATCTGTATTTATATTTGAAAAAATTCTTACCATATGCTGTTCCACTAAGTAAATAATCAATATCCACTTGATATGTTATAGGCAAACATGTTAGATGTACTTGAAATAATACAATTGATAATATAATCTAATCTTATATCTAACATTGATATTAATTTATTTTATTCAAATAGCAAAGTGGTTGGCTTCTACAATCTGCGCAAGCCGATGGTTCAGATAAACGATCCCGAGTTAATCAAGAAGGTCTGCGTCAAGGACTTTGACTACTTCCCCAACCACCAGCTGTTGATCACCACCAATGAGCGTCTGCTGAACGATATGATCAATGTGATGAAGGATCAGCGATGGAAGAACATGAGGAACACCCTGACTCCGGTGTTCACGTCTGCCAAAATGCGCAGCATGTTCGCTTTGATGAATGATAGTTTCTCGGAATGTCTCCAGCATGTGGACAAGTTATCGGATAATCCCGCCTCCAAAAAAGGCCTTGAAGTGGACATGAAGATACTCTTCAATAAGCTCTCCAGTGATGTGATAGCCACCACCGCTTTTGGATTGAAGGTGAACTCCTTCGAGAATCCGGAAAATGAATTCTATTCGGTGGGTCAGTCGCTGATCTTCTCCACGGCACTTCAGTTCTTCAAATTTACGCTGTCCGCAATGATGCCTAAACTTTTTACTGTAAGTCTTGCTTTTAAAATGCTCTTAAGCAATCCTTTTAAATCTCCGGTATTTCCTCAGTTCTTCAATATGAAAGTCTTCGATGGCAAGAAAGTTGATTATTTCGTTAGCCTGGTGGTCGATGCCATGAAGTTGCGGGAGCAACAGGGCATTACCCGGCCGGATATGATCCAGCTGATGATGGAGGCCAAGAAGGAGGCCAAGCAGAACTGGACGGATGACGAGATAGTGGCCCAGTGCTTCATCTTCTTCTTCGCCGCCTTCGACAACAATTCCAACCTGATCTGCATTACGGCCTACGAACTGCTGCACAATCCCGAAATCCAGGAACGTTTGTACCAGGAGATCTTGGAAACGCAGGAGTCCCTGAATGGTGGCTCTCTTACTTACGATGCTGTACAGAAGATGACCTATATGGACATGGTAATCTCTGAGACACTGAGGAAGTGGACCCTCTCCCCTTCCATAGATCGTGTTTGCTCCAAGGCCTACACCCTTACTGATGCGGATGGCACTAGGATCTTCGACTTCAAGGCTGGTGACCTGGTTACCATTCCTATAGCCGGACTCCATGGGGATGATCGCTACTTCCCCGAACCCAGAAAATATGATCCCGAGCGTTTTAGCGAGGAGCGAAAGGCTGAAATCTTGCCATTTACCTATATACCCTTTGGTGCTGGACCTCGAAGCTGCATAGGTAAGGAAATCTCATAAATATCCCTAGAAAATAAATAATTAATAATAAATATTAATCAATCCACAGCCAGCCGATTTGCCCAGATGCAGGTGAAGGGCATGTTGTACCACCTGCTGCTTAATTACCGAGTAGAAGCTTCTCCCAGGACCCTCAAGGATATGTGGGAGGAGGCCCGCAGCTTTAGCCTGACTCCAAAATCTGGACTCTATATGCAATTGGTGCCACGCCAATAGCTGATTTTGTAACCCAAAAGACTGGATTTGTGATATACACTATTTGAATTTGCCGGACGAATATGACAACAAATATCAGTATTATTTTGTTATTCTTGTTCGGTATATCCATATATGACGCGAGATAAATACATAAAAATAAATATGACATAAGAAAAAAACTAACATAAATACTTATTTAGATCTAATAGTAGAAGTATAACCATAAAACCCTTAATCTATAATCCATAATAATTATTATTATAATCTAATACCTCCTGAGATTTTTAATTGATAGTCCATGAAAGTTAAAGTCTACCTTTGTTTATTTTTAATTTCCGAGCATATCTTTGTTTAATTTGATAATTAAGAAAGTATTGTGCAAATGGGAATGGAACTTCCGATAAGCCATACTTCCTTGCATTCATTTTGTATATAATGGATCATTTTTTTTGCAGTGCACAAACTAGCAAAACAAGAGCCGACTAACAAACTGGGTAAACACCACCAAAACAATGCCCAGAATCAACCAAACGCAGAGCACGCAAGTTTTGACTACTGGCGCCAGTTTGGTAGCCCCGCCCACCCCCTGTAGTTCCAGACTTTATAGCCGTTTACTTTGACATATCGCAGCTGACTAACCGAGCAGCCCAAACAGCTAATGGAGCTGAAGGCTTACCAACTCTGGCTCTGGTGCTGAAAGTACTGAAATTGTCGCATTTCGGCGTTGTGGGAGGAGCGCCTGGCATTATGCTACACATAAGCGGGCTCGAAATGGACTCGGAAAATCAGACGATTTACATGCAGGCAAAATGTTGATTAGAAAATTAATTAAGGTTTTTACGATGGCACCGAACAGCCAGGCTCTGAGCCCAGTTCTCGGCTGGAAAACTTTCGCTTTGGCGAATTTACGACATTTTTATGACGGCCTGCCATGCGAAGTGAGGGGTTTTCGCTGGATGGTGGGTTTGCTTTTTGCTCGTAAAAAAAGTGCGTAAAAACTTTCTGTCAGTATCAGGAGCTCCTTTTCCAGCTCCTTTTCCTGCTTCCAGCCTGCTCCTCGAGCTTCCTCCTTTTCCGGGCGCTTATGCAGATGGGCTCCAGCCATAAAGTTACTGGCAAATTTCGCCCAATAAATAAATTGTACGCCGAATGTGTGAAGCCTTTCAGTCGCTTTCAGCTAGCTGCTTTTGTGGGGCGTCAACACGCCCACAAATTATTTTTGAGGTTTGGGAGGTGAACGAACCCCTACAGGCAAACAAATCAAATATAAAATGTAAATGAAATAGAAAATCGAAACTATCTATAAATAGAAAAATAATACTAACAGCACAATATAAATAAATATTATCTCTAAATGTTGTATCATAAAAGGTTTTTGTTTAAACTAAATCAAAATAATTTTAACAATTTAAAGATTGAATAAGAGAATTTGAGAAATTGTTGGCATATATTATGCCATAATCACTTAACATTATATTACAATATATGGAGTTTAAGGACCTTTTACACCAAGAAAATTATAGTAATGCTGTTATTGTTATACACTCTTTTTTAAAATTTATATATTATTATGGTAAGCCTATTAAAAAGTATCATTTCTTTTTCTCTGTGTGGAGCTGGCTTAAGCTTCGAAGCTTGATTGGTGCCATCAAGGATCTACCCAGTTATATAGATCCCTGGCAGCCCGATTCCACCCCCATTGAATGCAACAAACGACGAGGGGAGGATTTCTCGGTGTGAGCCACTGCACAATGGCAGAGGACTTGACGAAATCATTACTTCGCCCCGACATTTATTGATGCCATAAAGTTCAAGATTTATGCGTTGTGGCAGTCGCACAGAACAGCCACGGCCAAAAAGCACCCACCCAGGATCATTGCACCCGAAATGGAGGGGGGAATCGGGGAAACCCACCCTGCCAGGACAAGGACAAGGACATTGATACCGAGGGTTCCCCCCTCCTGACCAGGAATAACGTGCTGGCTACGTGGGCATGTCAAATGCTTCGTATTTTGGCATATTGCAGCACAGTGGGACACGGTGGAATAACCCATTTGTCCTGGAATCGGAAGGAGTCCACCCCCTCCTTATCCTTATCTACCCCACACACACACATACACACAACAGCGTGTTAATTTATTTAAATTGACTACGTGCAAAGTTTACTTGCGTCGTCTTGGGGTTCGGCCACACCTCCACGCCCCCCGCCTCCGGGCGAGATTTGTTGGGGAAACTGTCTCACTGTTTGCACAAATTTCACATTTTACTGCGCTCCGTCGACGTTTTTGTCTTCAAATGCAAACCAATTCTGCAGACTGCGGACAGGAATATGTGACTGAGATTAATGGGATGGCTATATCCGACAGATCGAATGAGCTCCAGTGGTTAACAAGGATTTAAGAGCAAAAAACAGAGACTTGCCTGTCTTAAAGTTTTCTAGCTGGTATACTTATATAAATTATAAACAAAGTACAGAGTTCCAGGACTCTTAAATAAAAAATCATTAATTTTACATTCATATATTTGAAATTTGGATATTTTTCACAAGTTGATACATTTGTATTATTAACATTAATAATACTAGCTTTATGACGGCAGTTTATATTATGTTACTGAATTACAAATTCGATTGATATCTAGTATTGACATTTAATTCAGGTAATTCATAAAACTTTTATTTCATACACATTGAAAAATTCAAAATATATTAAACAATTGTCTAATTAAAAGCAAAACGTGCATAATTTAAAAACAACAATAATTTACATTCATTATTACATTTAATACTTTAAATTTATATATTTTTTTATCAACATAGAGATTACAAGAACATCTAGTAATTAAATATAGTTCGATGTATTGTGCCCTCTGTTTATAGGCAAAGGTTTAATCCTTGTCTTATTTATTGCTATCGCGAAAGACAATCCCTGCATTCAATAAATAAATAAAGTTTCTTGATAATAGTATACATGAGTTTTCTTAACTAAATAGTTATAAACATTTATCCACAGCTCGCAATGGGAAATTATAAGCCTCACTCGTTTTTCCGTAGGGCATTTGGCAAACGCTCGCGCATAAAAACTCATTTGAACGAGTGCCTCGTCTACTCGACTCCCTTGGCTGGACGACAACGAAGTGCAGCAGAGACAACAGCCAAGGGTGCTCCTCCACTGGCCTCCATCGTACTCCTCCTCCAGTTCCGGGAGAAGCGCGTTCAAGTGCACATTGCCTGCAGGCTGGAATGCACGGGCACAGCTGCTCCTTCAACAATTCGCGTGTCAACAATAAGCGCAATAACTTAAGCTGCATTCAATGTGGTGAGCAGCAGCCGGGGGCAGGTGATGAATGCTCCTCTTCGTGGAGGAGACCAGCCAGCTAATTAACTGGCAAATGGATTTCAGCTTGCAAACACTGTGCTCCGCTTTTTCCACTTGTAAAACACAATCTCAACAGTTTGCTTTCACGTTCTCCTGGTTTACTCAGATTAACTTTCTACAACGCATTCAGGATGTGGACTTTTTGTGCTCATCTCTTAACAGCTTTAACCATTGTCTTTGGGTTTTGAAATAAATACGCACAGCTTAAAGTGAATGTTCAACAAAGGCAGAACACAATGATCTTAAGAAAAAAATGTATATCTATAGTGGTGTATATAGGTGAATCACAAATATTTTGATCTACAACTCGGGCGAAAAAAACTAAAGGGATTGTATATACATATCAAAGCAACTATATAAGATTACATGCTAAACTAAACAATAAATTTTAATGCACACAGTTAAACGTGTTCAGTTGACTAGATTGAACTGCGCCTGTTCCCTAACTCGACTGATACTAATTCAGGGGATTGTTCTTCAGATAGTTGGCCAGTAGTATTAGGGCAAACGACGAGGTCAGGAACAAACTACCGGGTATAGAACGTCGAACGGGTAAATTGGGATCAAGTTCTCTTTGGGCAAACAGCTCGACATCGGCCTCGTAGGTTTCGTAGTTGTTCCAGTGCAGACACCTCTTCACCGCATAATCCCAGCGCCTGTAGAGCAGCTCTCGACCTGAAAAGGGAATAAAACATATTAAATAAACATTAAAAACAAATGATTTACGTAAATACGAATGCCCCTTACCTTATCGACAAATATAGGGTTTCTTAGGCAATTCGTTTTTTAGTTTTGTTACTTACGATTTTTTGTTGTGGTGGGCGAAAAGACATCCGTGGGCGGGGCGTACATTTTCACGGCGTACTGCAGGGACACCACTTTCATCGTCACGCCCGCGGCTATCATAACGCCCAAACCTGCAGGCGAAGTGGTCTGTGGCCGCTCCAGCATGTAGCCAATAATGTCCGCGATGAACTGCACCAAATGCGAGTTTTCGGCGTAATCGCCGCCAAACGTGAGCACAGGCTGCATGCAGGAGCGGTCCCAGTTGGGCGTGTCCCGCTTGAAGGCCTGTAGAACTTCAAAGATCTGGAAGCCAGTCGCCTCGTACGCCGCTTGTGTAATGTTCTCCGCCGAGGTCTGGCTGGTGAGTCCCAAAATAATGCCCCTGGCATCGTGTCGCCAATAGGGAGCATACATGCCATGAAAGGCCGGCACAAACGTGATCTCCGACCGCTTGGCCGCCAGTCCACACTCGGCATTTAGCATGGACGACGAACAGGAGGAGGAGATCATCGAGTTCTCGCCTATGAATGTGTTCAGGGACTCCACCACATTGTCGTTGGAATTAATCTCAGTGTTGATCTGCAGCTTCTCCCGCAACCAGGTCACCGTGGATCCAGCATTGGAGATGGCTCCCTCGAGCGTGTAGTTGGTTGCCTCCTTCTCGCCCAGCTTGTGCGCTATGCCCGTGATCAGTCCGTTGGCCGAGTCCAATTTCTCCTTGGCCGTGTTCAGCAGCACGAAGCAACTGTCGTCCAGGGTGCACACATTCTGTCCGGCTTTCACGCACAGCTGTCCCAGCAAACTGGCGGGCTGCTCTCCCATCATGCCCGCAATGGGGATGCCCAGCAAAGGACCCTCCAGCACATATCCGAATATCTCGGAATTGGAACGTATACGGGGCAGTATGTTCATGGGCAGCTTATAAAACTGGCAGAGCTTGGGATCCCACTGTTGCGTGGATAAGTTCATAAGGGAGGTGTAGTGGGCATTGGTGAGGTCCGTGGAGTGCACACCCGTTTCCACGCCGCCAGTGAGGTTCCACAGCAGCCAGGAGTCAAGGGTGCCAAAAAGGACCTTGTTCTCTTCAATGGCAGTGGCGACAGATGGAATGTGATCCATCAGCCAGCGAATCTTCAGAGCACTAAAGCAGCTGCTCAGGGGCAGACCACTACGGTACCGCACGTAGTCCACATTGTGCCGGACATTGTGGAGCAGGTTCTTCAGGATCGGGGTGCTCCTGCAATCGGACCAGCCGATGGCATTGTGCAGGGGCTGACCCGTCTGCTTGTTCCACAGCACCGATGTGCCCCTCTGATTTACGATTCCCATTGCGATGATATCATGCGGGTTGATTTCCAGTATCACCAGGTTCTTGTAGGCGACCTGCAATAGTACACAGATTAGTTGCCGGGTGATGATATAACCTGCAGATAGGCCACCTCAATGCACTCCTGCGTGTTCTTCCATATCTCCGATGGATCGTACTCCATCCATCCCGACTGGTGGACAATCTGGCGCAGCTTGAGCTCATGGTAGGCCAGAACCTCCGCATTTTTGGTTGAGTAAATCTATGGAAATAGAATCTGAGTCAGCGGGCGTTTTTCGGCTTTTGGACCTTCTCACCAGAAACCGGCAGTGGGTGCTGCTCACGCAGGCGACGCCGATGAGTGCTCCGAATCTTCCGTAGCGCCCGTTGGACATATTTTGTGTCCCCGGTGGCCGCGGACACGTGCTATTTTGTGTTTAAGCTCGATAGCCGTGGAAACAAGCAGTGTTTTGTTGTTGTTTTTTTTTTGGAACGCTAATATTGTCAATGGACAGTGTGACCGTGGGCGGCTAAGTTTAAAATGCCACTGATAAACTGTTCCATAATAGGATCAAGGTAACGACGGGTTATTAGCTTTGAAACGGTGGAATAGGCATATTTTCTAATTATCTTATTTTTTGGCTATTATTATTAAGCAAAATAACTCTAGTCAAAATAATACAAATAAATATTATGAACATTTAATTACGAAAGCGTAATGGGTTGTCCGCTTTTTTATTGATAATTTAAGCCGGACTTATTAAATGAATACAAAATTGTGCACCTTAATCTTTACATCATGGTAAGAAAATAAAGAAGATAACAAAAATGTAACCTATTTTTCTAGACAAAAAGACTTGATACGATAACTAATTTCAAGATAACTAGCAACCTTTAAAAAAAAATAAATTTCACTGAAATTATATTTTGACTAGTTATATTGCTGTGGCTTTTATTTTGTATGACATTTCTGTTTCTATCAAAAACCTATTAAAATATTTTAAAGAAATATTAAGCTATTGTATAAAATGTCGTTTTTGTTAAGAGAACAATAATTAATTTATTGTTTGTTACTTAATTTTTAATTTATAGAATATATAAGTTCCCATATTCTACTTTGGACTCGGTGTGTCCGCACTGCTAAACAAGATTCTGAAGCTCTTTTGGTTTTGCACACTCTGGCCACACCTAAAATTTTCCGGGCCCTTCTCCACGAAGCAAAATAGAAACAAATTTCGTATATTTCATGCTAAATTGGCCCAGATCCGTGCTACCATGCTCATGAGTCGAGCGCTCTGCCGGAGTTGGCTGCCCCAGGTGGCGTAAGTAAGCAGGCGACATCGGAGTTTTGTATCCGGAGTAACCCAACATAAACTTGCAGCCACAGATGTCATGCCAATGTGCCGATCCTGCGGATAAACTCAGGGCATCCGGCGGCCCGATCCTTCCGGCAGTTCCACAGCAACCGGAAGCAGAGCAGCAACCTGAAGCCGGCGACTGGAGAACCTGTGGCGGCGGAGCAAAACACCTCAGTGCCGGTGAACAATGTGATCAAGGCGGTGGCCTTTACGGGAGCAGTAAGATTGGGTAGTGGTCAGGAATTTAACAGGAATTATATATGTATGTTTAATTCCATCCTCTAGTTTACGGTGGGCTGCTTTGCGGGAGCCACCATCCTGGAGTACGAGAACACACGCAGTCTTATCCTGGAAAAGGCGCGCCAGGCGAGATTCGGCTGGTGGCAGAGTCGCTCCTTAGCGGATCGGGACTACTGGGCACAGCTGAAGCAGGACATCCGACGGCAATGGGACTCACTGACGCCCGGTGACAAGATGTTCGCTCCCATCTTTCTCTGCAATATGCTGGCCTTCGCCATGTGGCGCGTGCCCGCCCTGAGATCCACCATGATGACCTACTTCACATCCAATCCTGCGGCGCGTAAGTGTTAAAATCGAAAGGGGAACAGACACTATATGCATACTGTCAGAGAAGTAATATCGAAACGAGAGAACATTGGAAATTATGGGCAGAATTCCAAGTCTAATTTCATCATCTTATAAACCACAAAGGAATAGTAATGAAAACTTTGCTAAATCTTTCTTTCTTAAGATAATATACTCATTTATTTAATTATTAAAATGATTTTGATTCAATCGTGATTGATTTTCTTAGCCAATTACATAAATTCAATTTGATTACTTGTGGAGAGTTTACGTAAACTATCTTTAAAAATAATTTTTCCTTAGGGTAATAAAAAAATAAACATTGAGGCACTTGGTTTTATAAATGAAATGTTCTTTTTTTTAACATAGCTTTGACTAACCGTCTTTAATTTTCCCTTTGCAGGAGTCGTCTGCTGGCCTATGTTCCTGTCCACCTTCAGCCATTACTCGGCCATGCACATATTCGCCAATATGTACGTAATGCACAGCTTTGCCAACGCAGCGGTCCTGTCGCTGGGCAAAGAGCAGTTCCTGGCGGTCTACCTCAGCGCCGGCGTCTTCTCCAGCCTGATGAGCGTGCTCTACAAAGCGGGTACGAGTCAGGCAGGGATGTCCCTGGGAGCGGTAAGAAAACCCAAACCAAAGTCAATCAATGTAAACTTAAAGCTGTCTTTCAGTCGGGAGCCATAATGACACTGCTGGCATATGTGTGTACCCAGTATCCGGATACCCAGCTTAGCATTCTGTTCCTGCCAGCGTTGACATTCTCCGCCGGAGCCGGCATCAAAGTGCTCATGGGCATCGACTTTGCCGGCGTCGTGCTGGGCTGGAAGTTCTTCGATCATGCGGCGCATTTGGGTGGCGCCATGTTTGGCATGTGAGTTGGAGGTCTTTTCTTTCCTGTTTCTCTTATTAATTATCCTGTATTTCACAGCTTTTGGGCCACATATGGAGCACAGATTTGGGCGAAGCGCATTGGCCTGCTGAACTACTACCACGACCTGCGCCGAACGAAGCAGAAATAGTACTCGAGGATGGGGGAATGGCCAAGTGAACGGACGAGCAGTTGAGGTTTCGGAGTGGTAGCAACTAACACTCTGGATGTGACGATAATTCTTTCATCGTTCTGCCTTAGAAGTTCATTGCAATGAGTTAAGTTGAATAAAGCGTTAACATCGTGAATCATTTGGCCTCACGGCTCTTTTTCGGCACTGGAGGTTCGTCTCTCTGGTTTCGCCGGATGCGGAGGGCCACCTCCTGTCGGCGCTGGAGCATTTTCTCCCGAAGCTCTTCAATGGATTCCCGCTCTGGAGCATAGGATATGTGTAAGATGCCGCCATAGAACTGACGGGCATCGAGCATCTTTTTGACTCTTCTGGCCACCTCCAGACGTTCAAATTTGACGGCAAACACATCCGTAAAGGCTTCTAGCTCCACTAGAATTAGTTCAAAGTTATATCTAATATCCTGGCCAGGATTCAACTTACTTTTAGAAGCCATCTCTGAAGTTATGCTAATGCAAGATTGAAGTTTTCCAAAACCCTGTAGTTTAGTCTTTAGATCAGCTTGCAGGTTTATTTTAGGCACGCCGAAAATAAGCAAGTGCCGGGACTCACTAGCCACTGTATAAACCTGAAAAAAGGATATGAATTATTCGATATAACTTGTGTGACATAGATATACAAAAACTAACCTTTACAGCTTTTAATTCCCGACCCTGGCGATATGGTAATCTTGTAACGCAGTATTCCAGGCGATTGTGATGTTCCAAAGATGAGGCTTCCATTGTTTATATTGTAAAATCATGCATTTTTCATTAAAATGTTTTGTTTACTAATGTTTTAGCCGGGAAATTTACATATAATAATCGCCTATCGATAACAATCAAGTGAAATTCCTCTAACAGTCAGCTTTACTGTTATTACTATGTTAATAACACGAAGGGCTGTAATTAAATTCACTCAAAGTTATTCCACCTGTTGCATTTCTCAATTATTCAAAGAACCTAAAAATATTAATGAATTAAGGAGCTATGTTGTTAAACATTTTAAGTTTAATATTGCTCCACTTAATGTTGTCTGGTGCTAAAAAAAGGGCTGAAATCGTTTCACTCAAGAGTTTCGTAATTGAGTGGCATTTAATCAGCTGTTGATTTCTCAAATAGTCTAGGGCTGCCAGAATGCTTGGAAAATTTTATTAACAAAATTAATTATTATTAATTTTATTTTTAATATAATGAAAGTCACCAATAAATACGGAAACGAAAGCATTATCAACACAATGTAATTTGTTGTAACTAATATGGCTACGATCCTAAACTTAAATTTAGGATCACAGTTCTCAAGCAAAATAATATTTTTTTATAATAGATAATAAATAATAGGGAGTAATATTAAATATGTATTTTCTCAAATGTATATATCCTTGCATTATATTTTTTCTAATTTTGTACGATACTTGAAACACTCGACAGCCCTGCAGTTTTCCACTCGAGTTTTCCCATCACCAAAAAAGGCGGTAAATCGAAACAGTTTGCCGCCCGGCATATAAACCTCTGAAGCAACATTTCCCAGATCATTTGCCATTGAAATTTCAAACCCTACGCTGAAGATACACCGCGTTCCAAGTGAATTTAATTGGATATACTAGTGCAGAAAACAAGCAACCCATTAAGACTTATTCAATCACAAACAACTCTCAAATGGCGTCCAAAGAAAACATTGCGGACAACATGGAGAAGTTCTCGCTTAAGGTAATTGACACGCGAGTTAAGGCCTAAAGTTCACAGCTATACATAGAAGTAATACGGCGATATACATATATGTGTGTTTGTGGATTCCCAGGGGAAATAGTACTACGCAGCGAATTTTATGTTTTTTCGTTTTCCTTGTAAACAGAGCCCCAGCAAGAAAATTCTGACTGAGAGCTCCAGCAACGTTCGCAAAATGTCCATTGGCCACGAGGCGAACGGCCAGCTGGTCAAAGAGTCCTCCACGGAAAACGGAGTCGGAAAATCTGCAAATTCCCTTATCGAAAAGTCTGTAACTCCCTTCGATCCCTCGCTGGAGCCCCTGCTGCGCGAGAATCCCCGACGCTTCGTCATCTTTCCCATCCAGTACCACGACATCTGGCAGATGTACAAGAAGGTGTGTATACCCATATAGCATAAGGTTTCCATTTGTGTTGGTGGTGAAAATCCGATATTTCGGCGGCAAAAACTATGGAAAGGCGGGCGATTCGAGATAAAGCGCGCCAAAAGCCGGTCACGTAGTCGACGTGTTTGATTACATGAATCAAACTATGATAATTGTACTCAACAACCCCCGTCCCAACCCTCATCCCTTCCCCTGCACATGATTCACTGCACCATGGTTTACCCAATGTCAACACACGCTTTCGTTTTGGCGGGAAAATGAGGCACAGATAACGTGTACATACATACAATAGAAAAACCATAAGGAAATATACGTCAGCTTTAACTGGTTTTTGTAACGCGATTAAAATTTTCCATTGCCCAATTAATTGATACTAAATTAGTAGTTTTAAATAACATTTTAAACAGTGAAATAAAGCAATTTGTACACTTTTCTGTAGTTATTTAAAACATTCATATAAAACATAATCGAAGTGAGATTTATAAATTTCCTCTTTTTGGATTCTAGGCTGAGGCCTCTTTCTGGACTGTGGAGGAGGTTGACCTGTCCAAGGACTTGACCGACTGGCATCGTCTCAAGGACGATGAGCGTCACTTCATCTCGCACGTGCTGGCCTTCTTCGCCGCCTCCGATGGCATTGTTAATGAGAACCTCGTGGAGCGCTTCAGTCAGGAGGTGCAGATCACGGAGGCCCGCTGCTTCTACGGATTCCAGATCGCCATGGAGAACGTGCACTCGGAGATGTACAGCGTGCTGATCGACACTTACATCCGGGATCCGCACCAGCGAGACTATCTGTTCAACGCCATCGAGACGATGCCAGCGGTGAAGCGCAAGGCGGACTGGGCCCTGTCCTGGATCTCCTCCAAGTCCGCCAATTTCGGGGAGCGCATCATCGCCTTTGCCGCCGTGGAGGGCATCTTCTTCAGCGGCAGTTTCGCCTCCATTTTCTGGCTAAAGAAACGCGGTTTGATGCCGGGCCTGACCTTCTCCAACGAACTGATCTCCCGGGACGAGGGATTGCACTGTGACTTCGCCGTGCTGATGTTCCAGCATCTGGTTCAGCGACCCAGGCGCGAGCGCATCATCGAGATCATCCGTGATGCGGTGGCCATTGAGCAGGAGTTCCTCACCGATGCCCTGCCCGTAAACCTTATTGGCATGAACTGCGACCTCATGTCGCAGTACATTGAGTTCGTGGCGGACCGTTTGCTGGTGGAATTGGGCGTTGGAAAGATCTACAACACCAAGAACCCGTTCAACTTCATGGAGATGATCTCCCTGGACGGCAAGACCAACTTCTTCGAGAAGAAGGTGGGCGAGTACCAGCGTATGGGCGTGGCCAGCAACCGCCTGGACAACGTCTTCACCCTGGACGCCGATTTCTAGGGCTGGACCCAGGTCATCATTGTCACAATTTTAAACACTTAAGGGCTGGCTTCTCGCATATTTTATATCTTAATCTGACGGAGTTTATGTGTAGTCCGTTTTATTTTTACCTAGGCTAAGAACAATCACTGACTTTCAGCTCATTCTAAATCGTTATTAGGACCTCCACAAAGCGCCAAACCCAAACAATTTTTGACACACTTGACTGGGAGCGTACTTTTCTCGAATTCATTGTACATACATCATTTTAATTAAATATATATACATAGACAATTACTAAGCACTACAAATCTGAGGGTGTTTTAATTAGTAATTTTTTTGGAATTAATAATTGTGGTGATTTTGTGTAGTAAGCATTATTTTTAAATTATTAATTATCAATTTAAAAACAAAGAAGCAAACTTTGGCAAGCTGAGGTATATATACCCTTGCAGCTTTTGCAAAAATATAAGATATTCTATGAAACGGTCGTATTTTGGTTTTTATACTATGCATACATATGTATTTTCCAATTTATTTTTTGGTCGTACTTTTGGCAGCTATGATAGTCGTCTGATTTTTATAAAACTGAAATCGTAATTCATATCTCGGACTATAACCATATTCTAAAAACAACGATTGTTCCTACGGGATCATATAGCTATAGTCATCCGATCTGAACTTTGAATAGAAAGAAGACTTTTGGGAAAGTATTTTCCAAGCAACTGAGGCTAGTTTGCATAGAGAAGAATATACGGACATGACTAGATCGACTCTCCTGGTGATGCTATCAAGAATATATACTTTATAAGGTCGAAAAGGTTCTTTGACTGCGTTTGATTGAAATTACAGTACCCTCTGCTTAATACAATATACATAATATTCAAAAAGACATCTACTAATTATTTTAAGTCTACCGTTTCAAGGTTATAGTTTTTAAAATGGTTCTTATAAATCTGAAAGTAATTTTCAAATGTGAAAATAATGCTTGTTTTCTTTATTTTAATTTTGTTTACATAAGAATATCAAAACATAGCTCAATGAAACAAAGAATTTAACCGAATTCAGCTCAAAATAATTCGTGGCTAGTGATGGGCGCCCAACGCATCGATATTCACGAGGCAATTTTGTAATCAGCTGACAAACAAGTTTACTCTGTCTATCTGACGATATAACTCTTTATTAAATTGTTTCGGCTCTTGTAAAACTCATTAAATGTGAATCACAGTTGTGGATAACTGTACCTCCCTTTTCTGATACTGATAACCTTATCAGCCACTCCAGGCCGAAAAAATGACATATAATCATGCACTGAAATGCGCGTACAGGACCAGCTGCTGACTTTAGCGAATCAACAGTCAAATGAACAACACACGGAATCCCGCAAGTGTCGAGGAACAGTGCTCCCTGCTGGCGGTGGACAGTTCCGGCAGCTCGGTAGCAGCTGCCTCCGGATCCGAGGAGGAGTCGACTGTGTCCACTAGCGAAGCACGCCGGACCAAAATCAAGCTGAGAAAGGTACAACGTCGCACTCGCATGCCGTTGCCCAGGATGCTGAGACGCCTCGGCTGCTACACGCTGAGTGCCTTCATCATCTTTGTGCTGCTCCTGGTCTACCTGCCACTCATCTACTTGGATGTGAACAAGCGTAGTGGTAGGAGAATGGTTTATTTAATCCCCAATTGTGTTTTCAACCAAATCTATTGTTATTTTTCACAGCTGGATTGCCCGACTGGACTCTGGAGACCTCCCGCAGCATCGACGACTACCTGAATCCCGGGCACGATACGGCTCTCATTGCTCCAAAGGATTTCTGCAAAAACAAGACCTTTCTGATAATCGCCGTGTGCACGGGATTAGGTAACTTCATTCAGAGGCAGACCATTCGCGAAACCTGGGGCAACACCACTGAGTTTAACTACCCGGCCTTTGTGAAGCTCCACGGTCACCTGAAGGGTCACTACCTGCCGCCGCTTCCAGAGCGTCTGAAGCTGTACGGAGATTACCTGCAGGGCGTGGGTGACTCAATGACCGTCTCAGTGCGCATTGTCTTCATCGTGGGACGGCAGAGAAATGAAGAGCTGGTGGGAAACGAAACCTCGGCGCGCATTCACAGTGAGGCGGAGCAGTACAACGACATCATTCAGGAGAACTTTGTGGACAGCTACAACAACCTAACGCTTAAGTCCGTAATGGCTCTAAAGCAAATTAGCATGAGCTGCTCCAACAGCTCAGCCTTTTTCCTCAAATGCGACGATGATACCTTTGTAAATGTGCCCAATCTTCTGCACTTCCTTCTCGGAGGCACTATACCGCTGTACAACGATACACTGGAATACCACGACCGATCCAACTACATGGTGACTGCACCACAGAACAGGTTAAATGCTAGTAGCGGGGTGTTGTATGGTCACCAGTTCTGCAACGTGGTGCCAGTCGACGATGTGAGCAGCAAGTGGTATATGCCCTCGTACATGTTTAAGCCTAAGGTGTATCCCAAATATCTCTCCGGAGCGGGATATCTGATGTCCATCGATGTGGTGCAGCGGTTGTTTGAGGCCTCGCGCAATACGACACTGGTCTACCTGGAGGACTTGTACATCACTGGGTTGTGTGCGCAAAGAGCCAAGATCAGTCGCCACCACCACCCACTCATTAGCTTCGCCCACTCTAAACAGCTGTGTGCCTTTAAGGGCAGCATCACCCAGCACCAGATGAAGGACGACAGCATGGCAGACGCCTGGAACAAAGTGTCCGACTACTCCATAAAGTGCCCAGCGCCAGGGCGCTTCTTTAGCCAAACGCGACTGCGCAAGCGGTCGAACTGTTAGGACTCAAGGTATGTCCCTGAATCCTGGTATTTTCCGATCCTCATGTTCACTGGAGAGCTCCAATTACTAGAGCTATCTTGCTTCGGTAGATATCTTTTTAGTTCCTAAAATTGTATCTTGTAGACAACCTGCTTTCGATAAGATAACGATTTCGATGAAAAAGTAATCAGTTGACATGATTACTTGGCAAACGTGAATTATAACCACTCATATTGTATATTAGTAATAACGTCAAGCCAACTTTATGATACTTTAATTTGTATTTCAAAGAACTTTTAAAATATTGTTGTTGTTCTTGAAAAATATATTTTTTAGAGATTTTCTTTTTACTTTTCCAAAGTTAAACTTGTTACCCTTTCATTCTGTTTTAAACGTAAATTTAAAAATACAACAAACTTTTGCCTAATTAACATGATAATAATAATTTTATATTTTTCATTTCTAAACGCATAATACCAATATTTTATAATTTTTAGAATAAAGAGGAAGGCGTTGTTTCATTCACCTGGCTTTTATAGTTGACCAGTTCATAGTATACCTCGAAATTCTTAACTAGTCTTTTTTAAAAGAACAAAAAGTTTCTTTCAGTGTTAATATAAATAATTATGTACGTCAGAAGTATTGAAATTTCTCAATGTAAAGCACCCCCAATCTCCATATCAATGTTAAAAATAAAGCACAAGCGAGATATCAGATATATCTACAAATTTGATTCCCAGGACTTTAGAAATTAAACAAACAAATAGATTTATGATAGACCTGTAAGTATTTATTTTTCATACCTAAGATCTGATATCACATATGTATTATTAGCAAAAATGTTCAAAATTAGTTACTTGTTTATTTTATTTATTTGCAGTTTAATGTTTTCAAGGCTTTCTTTTGTTTATATAAACGTATGCCAGCTCTTCCTATAATTAAGTTTATTTACAAAAACTTTAAATTAATAAAAAATAACTTATATTAAATTTTAATCCATGTGATACATAAAGACAAAATATTACTTTAATCAAATTGCCAAATAAATAGTTGTGTTTTATTAAAAATATGGTGAATAAATTCAAAGGGCTCGGCATTTTTGTAGTATTGCCTTTTCAAAGGCTGTTAAACTGAATTTTTTTCTACTTGAAAAATGCATTTTATGTTTCTGAGGGAGCTTAAGCTTTTTCAGCGACTACGAGTATTGCTGCCAAATATCTGGCGACTGCTTTTCAGAAGGCACAAAGATATCACGGCCATCATGCTTTTTTTATATCTGGTCTATGAGATACTTAATTTCAAGGAGGATCCAAGCAAGCGGAATGGTAAGATAAGCCATATTTTTGGATAAAAATATATTTTTATTATTCCCTTTTAACAGCTTCTCTGTCGGGATGGAGCCGTGAAACGCCCAGGAGTATAGCTGATTATTTGGATCCAGGTCAGGATACAGCGATTGTAGTCCCGAGACATTTTTGTCAGAGTAAGGCCTTCCTGACCATCGCAGTCTGCTCCTATGTGCATCACTTTGAGCGGCGACAGAACATCCGCAAGCTCTGGGGCAACACCACCGACTTTAACTACTCGTCCTTTGTGAAGCTCCATGGCCACCTTAAGGGAAAATACCTGGACGTGCTGCCAGAGCGTCTGGAGTTGTATTCAGAGTATCTGAGTGGCCAGGGTGACTCCTTGAAGGCCTCCATTCGAATCGTTTTCATTCTGGGCCGCAGAAACTTGGCTTCCCTGCTGGAAAATGAGGCGGTTGCTAGCGAGGCGGAAAAGTATAATGATGTCATCCAGGAGAACTTCATGGACACCTACAACAACCTTACCATCAAGACGATAATGCTTTTGAAGCACATCAGCCAGAGCTGTGTGAACTCAACAGCGTATTTTTTTAAATGTGACGACGACACCTTTGTAAATGTGCCCAATTTGCTGCACTTTCTCCTAGGGGGAACTATTCCAGTGAACGAGGTCACTGCGAATTACCATTATCTCAAAACTTACCGAGTGACTTCAGCACGAAAAAGATTGACGGCCCGCAGGGAGGTGATGTACGGACGCCAGTACTGCAACGTGCGACCGATCACCAACAAGTACAACAAATGGTACATGCCATCTTACTTGTTTCGGGGCGCAGTGTATCCACAGTATTTGTGCGGATCCGGCTATTTGCTGTCCATCGATGTGGTGCCGCGCCTCTACAAAGCCTCTCTGAGCACGAAGCTCATGCACTTGGAGGACCTGTTCGTCACCGGACTATGTGCGGAAAAGGCTGGGATCAAGCGCACCAACCACCCGCTCTTTAGGACCACATATCCGTATGAGTGGGATGAGCAGTGCGCCCTCAAGGGGAGCTTCACCATGCACCGCGCCAAGGACTGGATCATGTGGGACGCCTGGAAGCAGGTTACTAACTATAGCAGCAAATGCCCTCCGCCAAAAAAAAACTTCCAATCGAATCTTCCCCTGGGGGAACGTTGTTAGATTATCCCCTTTTTTTAGTTCCAAGAGTACACTTTTCATTTAATATTAAATATATTATTTATCAAAAGGGTTTTTAGAAATTACTAGAATCTTTTTCCAATTGTGTCAACTTTAATTTTTCTTTTTTAACCAATAAAAAAAAATATGATTCAATTCATGAGGCCATTACGACGATTGCGTATCCATCTTCCAAGGACATTGCGACTTCGCCGATACAAATTAATCCTGGTCCTTATTTTTGTGCTATTTTTCTTCTACCGGGATCAATTCATGAAACACATGGAGGATAACGATAGACAGGGTAAGAAAATTAGGATGGAAAATTATAATTTCTTTTAAATTTTCACTTTGTGGACAGCTGATCTGCCCGGTTGGGAACGCGAAAAACCACTGAAAATAAGCTATTATCTGGATCAGAAGAAAGACACAGCACTTATAGAGCCCCAAGGTTTCTGCAAGAGCAAAACTTTCCTGATCATTGCCGTTTGCTCCAGCTTGGACCACTTTGCTCAACGGCAGATCATCCGGGAAACCTGGGGAAATACCAAAGAGTTTAACTATGAAGCATTTGAGAAACTTCATTATCACCTTAAAGGAAAATACCTGCCTATAATGCCAAGTCGCGTGAGGCTGTACGCCGAGTATCTGAGTGGATTCGGTAAATCATTGACCGCCAAGGTACAGATTTTGTTCATCGTGGGACGAGCTAGGACTGAGTCCCAGAGGGAATGTGAAAAGTTATCTTTAGAGGCGAATCAATACAACGATATTCTTCAGGAAAACTTTGCGGACAGCTACAATAACTTAACCCTTAAGACCGTAATGGCTCTGAAGTACATAAGCCAAAGATGCTCGAGTACATCCGCCTTCATACTCAAGTGCGACGATGACAGCTTTATAAATGTGCCCAATCTGCTGCACTTTCTGCTCGGCGGTACAATCCCTTTGTATACAGATACGGTGGACTATCACTTTCAAAACACTTATAAAGTGATGTCGCCATGGAATCGTTTTAACGCCAGCGGAGTAGTGATGTATGGCCACAAGTTCTGCAACATGGAGGTCGACGTCGATGTTAAGAGTCCCTGGTATGTGCCTCAATATATGTTCGAGGGGTTTAAGTACCCAGTGTATCTGTCTGGAACCGGCTATCTGCTCTCCATTGATGTGGTGCAGCGGCTGTACGAGGAAGCTCTGACCACATCGCTTGTGCATCTGGAGGACGTCTTTGTTACTGGTATTTGTGCGGAGAAAGCGGGAATCCAGCGGCACCATCACCCTCTCTTCAACTACGTCCACGGGAAGCCACTGTGCATCTTTAAGGGAACCATTTCACTGCATCCGATGCCTGGGAACACAATGTCGGAGGCCTGGGCTTTTGTATCAAACTACAACATAAAATGTCCACCGCCAGATAAACACTTTATCAAAAAGCAAGTAACAAAGAAAGCACACTGCTAAGACTGATTACAATTAGATTTTATGCTAATTTATTAGATCTTTTATTTGACATAAAGTAGCTTAAAGTTACACGTTTATATTAATATCAATTAATAATTTATTTTTAATCGGCTGTCGTACTTCATATATTTCTGGTTACACAATTATGAGTAAACATTGAGAGATTGCTCAATAAATTCCGTGCGTTTAGAGGCTTTTTAAGCGGTTCGGAAACATAACAATGCATTGTAAAATGCAATACCTAATTATTCTATGCGAAATGGTTTACGGTTTATAATTGAAACAAATAGATCTTTTTGTATCATTGTATTTGTACAAATGAAGTTTTTCTGAAGCTGCTTATTAAGAACTTAGCTGAGCTTTGCGCTTGATTTATATTCCAAGGAATATGAGTTTCACAAGGAAATTAGTTTTTACAAGTGTATGTATATCCAAAATAAGACATTCCTAAAACAGAATAGCATATACACAAATATCATATAAAGATAATTTCGTAGAGAGTTCAAATAAGAAGCGGTTAAAAGTATATACATGAAACTCGTTGTGTTTTGATGTTGTTTGGTTTTTTACCCGCAGTGTTGGTAGTCTTTCATTAAAGTTCTAGTATAAATCCTAAATTGAACATTTTGAGGTCCTCTGTTAAGTTTCCTCGTCGGCGGGACCTCAAATGATCACCACAAACTAGCCAACAATCTCCGCCGTAGCGGGCTCAACTAGTGCGGAATCGATGGGACACTCACTGGACTCCTGGGTAGATTCGGTATCGGGGTCACCATTCTCAGCTGAGCTAGCCGAATGTGTCCCACTTTCCTCAGTCTTTATCGGCGACTCTGATTTACTTGTTATCTCGCTTTCATCCTCTTTTAACAGAATTTCCGGTGGCTCCGTAGTTTCAAGAGGCAGATTTTCAATTAGATCATTGGCATCCAATTCAGTCTCATCTTCATTTGCGTTTTCGGAAGTTAAGCCGCTTGGGCTTATCAATGCTTTCATCAGCTCTTCAGTGGCCGCAGATAGTTCAATGCCATCCATGGCAATGACCTCGTCTATAGCACAATCCAGTAGTTCTTTGGGAGCTTCGTCAAGTTCAGTAACGTCCATACTTTCCATGAGTTCTGCGGCGGAAGGCTCGTCATTTTCATTGGTAGTGTCCATGATTTCCAGTATGTCCGATGTGTCTTGGTCTACAAGTTCGCTCTCTGTTGTTTTTTCTACCTCGCCCTCTTTGTCTACAGTACATTTAATAGTATCCTTCCCTGAATCCATAGGGGTATCCATTTCCCCTTCTGTCATCCCTTTATTTTCTAGTGGTTGGGCCACCTCCTTTTCTTTGTCTTCAGATTTTTCTTTTTCTAAAACCTCTTCTACATCACTTGTTGCTGCCTCAGAACATTTTTCTTTGAGAACCTTCGTATCATCTTCTGCAATTGTAAGTGTTTTATCAGTGGGATCATTTTTAGTTGCCTTTTCTTTTTCTAAAATAGTATCTGCTTCGTTTTTCTGATCTTTTTCTAATACCTTTTCGGAATCGAGGTCCATTTCTTTCGGATGAGACTTTTCTTTTTCGAAAACTTCAATTTTTGTTGAATCATCTTTTTTCTTTTCCGATACTTTGGTTTCGGATTCCTGATCTGTGTCCGCGACCTTTTTGGATTCGTCTTTGTTTTCCTTTGTTAATTCCATTTCCTTGTCAGATATTTTTGCCTTGATCTTTTCAGCTAATTTTACCTTTTCCACTTCAGATACTTTTTTCTTTTCAATTTCTTTTGAGGCTAGTATAGTTATTTTTTCTTTAAAACTTTCTTCTTGAACTAGTTTTTCTTCCGCAATTTTCTTTTCTTTTTCTCCTATTTTTGCTTTTATTGCTGCCTTTAAAATTTCTCCAATCTTTTCCTTATTCTTGATGTCGGAGTCATCATTTTCAACACTTGAATCCTTTTTCTCGGTGGCTAACTTCTGTTGCCGTTTCCTGCAATCCTCAACCCATTTTCGCGCCACCTCAAACTCGTCCTCAGCTCGCTTTAACTTAACCACAACCTTCATTTTCAGCTTGGCATCGGAATTTTTCATCTCCTCCATACGCTGGCGTTCCAGCTGTAAAAGTGCTGGATTTGGTTTATTCGTTGTCTTTTTGCGCGGCTGCTTCTTTTGGCCTGGCGAACCGGACTTGGGTTCGTTGGCAGCATCATTGATGTCTACTTCCAGCAAACTGGCCAATATCGTGGAGCTGAAGGCAGCCACATCGATGTCAACCTGATTCTCCATTTGTTCTCTTTTTGGTGCTGCCGATGTCACGGAGGTTATCTTCATGATAGCCTTCTGCTGAGGTTGTTGCGTTGAGGTCGACGGCGTATCATCCTCGTTGTCCGAATCGATGGTAATCGTGTCGGTTTTTGGCTCTACAATCTCGATTTCATTATCCTCGTCATCGCTCGCTTGTTTTTCTGAAAAATGAAAGTGGAGCTTAGTATAACTGAACGCTTAAAAATAAAAATCAAACAAAATATTATCTTTTGAATTATATAGTGCTCTTTAAATATAGTTAAAAATTGTTTACATATCTATTAAGCCCATAAAATAATTATATTAACCACAACAGCTTTTAATGATCAATATATAATTTATATATTTAAGTATGGCTCCTGGCAAAGTTTGGCAAAAAGTTTCTCTTTAAGCTTAACCTATAATCTCAAAGTACAAAAAATCTTAGCCTAGAAAATTACTGGAATGTAATCTTTAAATATTGAGGAAGCGCATCTCCTCGAGGGGAAAGTTGGAGCGCAGCTTCTGGAGCTTCCGCTCGTTGACCCGCGGATGACGCTCCATCTCACGGCAGTAGCACTCGTAGGCGAACTTGGCCATCTGCCAGCGCAGTTTGCAAGCCTGAGCATCGCGCTTAAATCGGGGCAATCGCCTGGCCACCTCCGGCCAGAGGCGCTCCCTGGCTCCCACATCGCTGTAGTCCACATGGCGAGGATTCCACAGGGTGGGATAAGCGCGCATGGCCAGAACTAGTTGCTGGGAGAACTGCTTGTCATCGGGCATGTCCTTTAGCTTTCCTGCGGAGTCTGCGCCATTCGGGACACAATCTTGCAGCGGCTCAAACTCATCACGCAGGTCCTGCTCATCGATCTTGTAAAGGAAATACAAGCTGGCCAAATACTTCGAGTACTTCAGCTCCAGATTTGCGAAAATGCCCTTGTCTTTAATACTCTTGAGACGGAATGACTTGTACATCTCATACATTTGCTGCCAGCGCTCGACTAAATACTCGTAGGCATAATCTAGAAGAATAGGAGAATCAATGGAGATTAAAATGTCCATGGGTATAAAGCCAAAAGCGAACTTACTGGGCGCTGACTTCCAGAAATTCTGCCACAGGGACTTCCGGGTTTGCTCGTCAATACTGTTGAATTCGGGATCGGCAGATTTGCGCCAGAGTACTGGATGACTTTTGGCGAAGGTGATGATGCGCTGGTCAATGGGACGCACCTCAAGTGGACGCATGGGCACTCGAGAGCCGGCTTTTGGTTTGAGTTTCCCTATTGTGATCTTCGGGGCCTTGTTTTCCATAGTGTTTTCAATGACATCCAGATGCTTGCGCTCGAAGCCATCGCCATCATCCTCGCCACAGTCTACCGCCAGCCACTCGCTTCTCGGCCGATCCCTGTTCTCCAAATAGTTTGTTGCCTTATCAAAATAGCCCTTGAAACGCTTTCCCTGCTTTAGGCGCCTCTCAATTCGTACATAACGCTTTCGTACGTTCTTCCAGCGTAGCTTAATGTCATCGCCGCGCGGAAAATGAGTGGCGATCACCCGCCACTGCTTGTTGGTGACCTCCTTTTTGCCGTAATCTGGATGGCGGGTGCACCATAACGATGGATACTCGCGTAGGAGGCGTGTCAACTTGCGATCGTAAGCGTGAGCCTGTTCGTTGCGATTCATGCTCTCCTCGGTGCCCAGTTCACCGCACTCCTCGTTGTCCAAGTCATCGTCGTCCAAATCGTCATCCAAATCGTCTGGTTCATCAAAGTCAAAATCATCCGCTTCCTCTTTTTCTTTTCCGGCTTCGTCCGGCTGTTGTTCCGGCTCAGTTTCCTGTTCCTCTGGTTCATCAATGGGATCACCTTCGGCCCGAACACCCAGCGGCATCAGCGGGGGCAGTGGATCGCAGTCCTCGCCATCTTTCAAATTGGCATGTAGACTCTTGCGATACTCATAAACTTGATTGTGGAAACTATTGCAGCCCGTATTGAAGAGATCCACGTCATCCAGCTGCCCATAGCAAACGTAGTCCACGGCTGCAAGAAGCGAGAGTTTCAAAGCGTTAGGAAAAACTGCTGCTGGGTTCTATTCCATTGCCTGTTTTTAATGGTATTTTGCAAACACATGGACCAAGCTAAACCAAAATCTCTTCATCATTGCAGTCAATGAAATGGAACTCGCAGAGTTTTTCATAAACACAGCATACTTACATGCTTATCAAAACATCAGAATCACCATCCGATAAAAATAAACACACGCGCGAAACGAAAACCGGAAATCAAATGCCAACGCCCGTCCATGTGTCGAAAATACGCACCAAAGACAGGAAAAGGGATACTCTGGCCACTAAGTGACCCATCGTCACAACTCCATCTTAAAACTAGAATATTGCTATAAACTAACTGACCTCTCCAAAATAGTTTATTTAATGAAGCTTCTATAATGATTCTATGATGATATACAAACAAATAGCTGATCCCTTGTTCCCTTTGGAATCAACCTTTTGCTAAAAAAAATTTTAAAAAATATTTCAACTCACCGGCAGCCAATTGCCCGTTCTCCAGACTGTTGGCGTCGTTCTTGAAGCCCTTCTCCCGCATGTCCACCAGACACTTCTCTTGCAGATTCTTGAAACGCCCGATGGCGTAGGTCATAAGATAGGACATGTGGATATACAGTTCCTTGAGTTCCATATAGTTGCGCACCTGGTTGTAGGCGTTCGAGTGGGTGAGCGAGACCACTTTGCCGGTGAGATGGGTGCAGATGTCCATGGCACTGAAGATCTGCTCCTGCAGCTGGGCGCGTGCCATACCCATCGGCGTGTTGGGGAAGTTGTGACGCACCAGAGTCGGAACCTTGGGATGTGGAGGCGGCGCCGGAGTTATCATTAATGTTTGACCTCCGTTAGCATTTGGCGGCGGGGCTTGTATTGTTGGCGGCGGTGCTTGATTTGCGTTTGCAACTCGCACATGTGGAGCTCTTTGCTGCTGGTTAGTCTGCGGATTGTAGATGCCCATGTTGGAACCATAGGAGCTAATATGTAGCCCGGGCCTATTTGACGCAAGCGGAGGCCGCGGCCGGATGACAACACCAGGAGGCTGTGTAGGAAGTGCCATTGGAGGCGGAGGTGGCGGTGGCGACGGTTGGTTGGCGTGCGGCAACTGGCGTTTCACCTGAATCAAACGTCCGTTGGGCAGGCGGTAGGAATCCTGTTGAGCGGCGCTGTTCAAATCAACACGGAATCCGTTGATGGTGTGGAAGACTGGCCCAGGGGTCTTCACCGAGTTGGGCACCACGGTGCGCCGCACCACACTTGGGGAAGCCCCGGGGGCATTTTGGCGGTAGCGAATCCCCGATCCACTAAGCACTAGTGGGGGAGGCAAGCTGCTCCGCGGCGTCCCTATTGAGGGACGTTCCACTAGGCTACCTCCACTTCCATTGCTGCTGCTGGAGCTTGGAGCTGGTTGGTAATTCTGCTGGACGGTTACAATCCTCGGAGTGGTTGTGATACTGGCCGCTGGCACCGACTGACGGCTAGCCGGCTTGGGGGTCACAGAGAGTTGGCAATCCGGCTCCAGCATGCTGAGCAGATCCGGTGTGCAGACCACCTCGTCATTGGAAGATTTCGGGCGTTTGGCTGGCGGACCCGAAGGAACGGCTTTGGGCAAAGATCCCCTTTTGGTCGAGCTGACTGCGCTGCCTTGGCTGCGCCTGGAGACATTGGATTCCAGACTCTCCATAGAGTCGGACAGACTGCTGGCCTTCGACTTGGCCAGGCGGCAGCAGTTGCTGCTATCCTTGAGCAACTGGCGGCGAGTCTCTCCCTCGGGCAGCTGCAACGCATGGAGGGCTCTGTAATAATAGAAAGGATATTGGTTAAGTTGGGTTTAACAGTTGGAAGCAAGGATTTTTATGCAATTCATTTGGTTACAGACACGCGATTTTAAATTTCAAAAAGGCGTAGGTTTTAAATATTGTTTGAACAGACCAAAAATAAATTGATTTTAAAATGATAAATCGTCCTTATAATAAAATATCAAGCATTAAGGCGGGACACACCTCTTTTGAGTCTGGATGTAGTTAACCAGCGCCCAGTGCTGGGCGCGTAATGGCCAGAGAATCTTGGAGGTGCAGCTGAAGCAGTTCCAGTGTTCGTTCTGCTCGATGTCCACGATGACCCCCTTGGAGAGGTTCTTTACGATGCAGGATTTGCAGAAGACGTACGGGCAGGTGGAGCAGCAGTAGACCTCGCCACCTTGGCCACACCAGCGGCAGTACAGCTCGGAGCCATCCTCGCCCTTGGAGAACTCACCGCTGTTGTAGAAGTCATGGCACTTGACGCAGTGCGTCACTCGCAGGATGGGGTGCATCTTAATACTGTTCTCGGAGGCGGGGGCAGTGCCCAGATGAAGTTTGCACACAGTGCAGTGCACCCGCCGCTGGTTGACTAGATCCACATTGGGGTACATCTTCAGGTAGAATCGGCGCTCCTCGTCCGAAAGCGACGAGTGCATCTCGAACTTAGATCCTGGGGAGGGCATTCATTAGTCACTCAGCCTTCTCGCACATGGGTGATACCGGACAGTCGCACACTCACCAGTAAAGTCGACATCCATTTTGACCAGCGGCGATGGTGAAGGCGTCGCTACCTTCACCAGGGCACTGTCGCTCCCCGGAGTACTGCTGCTCATGTCTGTTGATCTATATCCTGCTCCTGGGACTTGGAAACTCCAAGTTTCGCACAAATATTTCGCACTAAGAGACCCAATGAACTACAGCCGCCGCAAGATAAAGAAGCGGCGCGCTAATCACACACTTTATTGTTAGCCAACAACAACAACAAATGCACTGCAACTGGCGCGTGTTTATATTTTCATTAGTTAGCGGTTCAACCGGCGAATTACGCTATTTGGAGACTTTTTTAACGAGATATAATTTTCTATCATCCAAAATGTGAATGAAGAATTTTTTCACACGAGAATGACAGCCAGCCAGTCGGTCGCAAATTCAATATGGCTGCCCCTTCGTTTTTGAGCCGAAGTCGCCTTCACGAAGTGTATATAACAAGTTTGGAACGATACTCTATATCTGGTTTTGTTGGGAAATCTCTTTCAATTTAGATCCTATAGAATGGTAGAGAATTTAACAGCTGAAAGATCGGTAAATATCCTTTGAAGCAGCCCTAAAACAATGATCTTTCAGTCAAAAATACACGTAATATGTAAAAAACAAAACAAAAATTCCCCAAAAAAATTTTGAATATGAATTTACAACTAATTATATAATTTCAAAAGAAATTTTGTTAATTTTGTAATTTTAAAATAATATGTTTGCCAACTTTTCATGCCTTGGCAACCCTATACTAACTACATAGTTATCTCTTTCACACTCGTGGCCAGTCCATAAGAAAACGAGCGCGTCGAGAAAGAGAGCGAACCTTTAAAGGTATTATATTGATAGAATGTAAAAAGGCATAATATGTTTTATAAACAAAAACATTACAAATTGTGTAAGTAAATTTTAAATTACTCAGCACTAGTATTATTGCAAATATTTTCGCAATTTCGCAATATGAACTAGTTTAAAGCAATCGATATTAGCGTGACCGTATAAGCTTATCGATATTTTTAAATATTGCCTAATGAATTAAAACCTGACTTAACAAATTAAGATATGAAGTACAGAAGTTGTTAGAACTTACTTGTTAATCTCAGAGAGACATTGAAAATATTAACTCAGGTAAGAATAAAAAAGTTATACAATTCATACCATGAATGCATTTAAAGGGGATCCCCCAAAGATGATCCTATAAATAGAGCTTGAGTAATTTTCTCGGAAAAATCAACATTCATGAGGTCGCGATCTTCCACAGCCAATATATTTTATTATACAAGACTCATTAAGAAATGTACATATGTACATATTTACATATATAGATCGACATAGACGGAATCCATAGACTGTTGCGTATTAGCGATTATGAAATAATTTATTAATTATATTTTGTGCTTCGATCTTTTTTGATAATTAATTTGATAAAACGTAAAGATTTTGAATGGTTAAATTATCATGTAAACTTAAAATATCATCCAAACTTACAAATAAAATAAAATTCAAAAAGCGTTAATATCGAAAAAACGATATTAGCAACGATAGATAATATCGATGACTTTCAGGTTCACGTCTTTAGAAACTGTTTAGACTTTATTTAGATGAGTATAATATTGAATCAATTATAAATTATTTATTTAATTATATCGATACATTCAAGGAAAATATTTTGATTGTTACATCTTTTACTTTTTTATTTCTTTTGGCCTTTTCTTCATTTAAAACGTTTTTTCTTATAATAAAACTAAAAAAAGGTTCAGGGTACAGTCTGTAGAACAAGAAAGATGTGTGAAATGATCGGATCAGAACTCTTTAAGTTTTTGAAACAGCAGTTTTGAAGAACAAGGATATTAGAAAAGGGCGATTTATTTACTTACATTACGCTAATAATCATTTTGTATTTGAAATGCGTCTTCCACCTTAAGGTAATCGACCAACCGGCTTACAAACCCGCTAAACTTATATTAAATTAAGCAAGTCACAGGTTGGGGAACAGTCGCATGTTCTGGAAATAGTATCGTATAAAATAGCTATCGGATATTTTTCCCATGCCTAGATGCAATATAAACAAAAACAAAACCATTGCACCAAGACAAAGTTCGTCTCATTCTTTCTGGACGTAATATTGTGTAAATAATAATATACTATATAATTACAAAAGTCAGAACTATTGCCAACTGAGAAACTCTAGACAGTCACATCCGAACGAACTAGCAAAAGTAAGCACATTTATTTACACCTAAGCATAAATTAAAGCATTTAGTTCGTTCTGCTTGATCCTGTTCAGAAATTGTGTGGCCGCCATGGAGAGTGCGTCGTCTGCCAAGACGGGCGACTTCTTCTACGGCTGGGATCTGCTCTACAAGACGGTCCAGTCGGATGTAGACAAGAAGCCGGATTTGCTGATTGCCCTGGTCCACTTTCTGCTGACCAAGCACTACAACTTTCGCTGCGTAGGCATTGGCGATGATGTGAGTATAATTCTGGCGAAATATACATATATGTTCCTGGAATTATCTAGATTCTCCGTAGAAAACACTTCCCGAGGAGGAGGGCAGTGAGCTGCTGCCGGACAACTGGAACGATGACGATACCAAGTACTCGCTGCGCTATGTGCATGACAAGATGCTCTACCTGCTGCTGGGCCACATCACTGAGGACGCCCTGCTGATCAACCTAATGGACATCAACACCAAGAAGGTCTCAAACATCTGCGTGGAACCAGAGACTCTTGTGGCCGCCGTCAAAGGAGGCATTAACACCTTGATGCCAAGCGCCTCAGAGATTGTTGACCGCTATCGCAAGGAATTGCTCGATCCAGTCTTTACGGGCAACTCGCGCGAGGTGACCACACAGACAACCACCACCTCGCCACGACCCAGCGGATCGGATCCCTTGCGCATCGGCGAACCCAGACGTGGCGGGTAAGACATATTTAATAACTTAATAACTTATTTTACTTATTGGCTAAGATGTTTGCAATTCTACCATCAACAGTCGTTGTGGTAGTTATCATTTTGGCTATAGATTTATTGTGGGTTCCTCCTGAGAACATTTTAAAACAATGTCCATTTACAACACCCATTTAAATTCACTATTGTCGTTTAGATCCTTCACTCCGGGTGGCTTCGAGCCACGCCCTTTTGGCTTTCCGGACATAGGACGCGGGGATCTGGATCCACTGGGTCGCGGTGGTCCTGGTAACTTATTTACCTTTCCATCACGTCCAAATATGGGGCCGGGACATATGCCCCGCTTCGATCCGTTCGGTCCCATCAATCCCAACATGCCAGGCCAGGGTGGACCCAACCCGGATCATATGCGTCCCCCGAACTGGGACCCAGATTATTACATGTGATTACCAGGAATGCCCTTGGCTCGACGCCGAAAAATCTTTAGTTTATAATTATAATGGGAGGAAATATTGTTTTCGATTCAGCAGACCGAAATTGAATTAATTTTTTGAAAGATAATTTTATTATTTTTCATACACAATACAGAATATTTCGATATAAAATAAAAAGCAGCCTGTCCGACCATTTAGAAATTAGCAAGTCTGTTCGAGTTTTCACCACACCGTTTTTCTTCAATTAAAAATTGATAATCTTAAAGACAAACATTATCTATGAAAGTAAATACCCGAACAGGCCTGTTCATAATTCGTCGGCTGGCCCAGAAAAATTTACATAAACTTATAACTTAACTGAACTCGTAATGTAATGGCTATTCATTCAACTCGTACAACAGGGTAAACAAAATTGGCTCAAGTGCGTAATCTCAAAACTGCTAGGGGAAAAGCGCGAAATATCCATTGTCGTACCACTAAATATTAGAACGGTTTGCGTTTGCATTTGCTCTTGCTTATTTTGTGTGCTTATGCCTAGCCTAATATTATTTTACCATAATATTTTGCTAAATTAATATAATGTAAATAATATTTGAAGCTGTGTGCAGCCGGTTGACTTAAATTAGCTCTGCACGGGCAGCGTTTCCTCGCGCCGGGATGTGCGAATGTGGTGTTTTTGTGCCTTGGCCGCTCGAAATCCGGCTAAAAGCCCGCCCAAGTGCGGTGTGATCTCAGCTCAGTCCCATTCCCCGATGAACATGCGTGGTGTGGGCACGTAGCCGCGCGTTGGCAGCGGTAAATGGCGTCCGTAGATGTGATTGTAAGGTGATTCAACAAGCTCCGAATCTACAAGAAGCACAGAGATTGAGGGTTACAAACTGGGTGCGGGTATAGTTTTTGGGATAATGTATGTGAATATGAGTGGTAAGGTGGGTTGATTTAAGTTTAGGTAGTTCTACGCAGGGGGTATAGTAATCTTTGGTAAATATTTGAAGGTTAAAGGTTCGAATGTTGTAGGAAATATATAATACAAATAACAACCAAATATACTCCCGAACTCTTCAGCATCTTAGGACATTTTGTATAATATATTAAATTGTATTTATAAATTGTATCTTAGGGGCTTTGTACTATTTGTTTTAATACTCAATTTGAATATCCTTTCAAATGTGTTTTAAAAACCTTCAAAGATTACTTGCTACTCCTTAGTTTTTGAACTACCATCAACCCACTCGTAATTTGTGTATGTACAATTGCGTTTCGTGACTGTCCAAGGAGTCCAAGGTGCTAAGTTAGTATACATTTCGTACAATTTAGTGGTTCTGTTCACCGGGTAAAAGAGGTAACCATTATGCGTTTGTGGGTATAGTATGTACAGCACCACCCATTCCTTCGACCCAAAAAGGGGTATAAGCCAACAAAAAAGAATAACTAATATCGATGATGTCTGGGCCATATAACCTCGTTTCGATTTAGAGCAACCCCATACAAATTCACGTGTGTCCGTTCAGTAGTCGAGTATTTGGATTTTCTTCAGGCTGAGGCTGCGCGGCTTGCGGGGCTTCAGGTAGCCATAAATGGACTCCATGTCGCTGATGTCAAGGCGGCTGGCACTGCGCCCGGTTCGCCCAATGGCAGTCGGATGAGGAGGAGCAGGATGAGGTTGTCCATTGGCCTGGGTATTGTTTGTTGCTGGGCCAGTGCCCAGTGTTGGGGACATTGTTGGACCGCCTGCTCCTCTGGATTTTCCCCCAGCAACTCCAGTTGCTCCCGCTCCTCCTCCAGATGTTGCTGCTGTGCTGGCTGATGTTGCTGTCGCTTTCGCTGGTGCTGCTGCTACTACTGCTGCTGCTATACTTTTGTTTTTACTATTGAAATAATTTTTGTTTTTCAACATGTCGTCATTGTCTTGCTTGGCGTTCGTTAGCTGTCTTTTGTGCTGGCTGTTGCTGTTGCTGCTGTTGTTGTTGTTGCTGTTGCTGTTGCTAGTGGTGGCATTGTCATATCTTTGTCTTTTGTCAGCGTTTTGAGCCTGCTCCTGTCGCTGCTTGCCGCCTCGCCAACTGGGCGCTGGCAGCTGTGGCTGCTTGCGGCAGCTCTGGCCCCTTTTCGGTCCTGCCCCACTGCGTCGTCCCCTGTCCGTGGAGTCGATGGAGCCGCGCACTCGGTCATAGATGTTGGCCGCCGACGGCGCCGCCTTCACCGCGATCCGCTTCCTGCCGCCGTACATGTACAGCGAGCCCTCCTCGTTGGGCTGCTCGAAGAAGCTCTCGGTGGACTGGGACTTGGTGCGCAGCACTGCCGGCGTCTGCAGCTGGCGGAGATGCGACCGATCCACGTACATGTCCACCGTCTCCGGTCCCTTGCGTCGTCGTATGTTCTCGGTCAAGCCCAGGTCATCGTCCAGGTCGAATGCCATGTCGAAGTCATCGTACTCGTAGCAGTCGTCGTATCGTTCGTTCGCCGTAGGCTCCAGCTCCAGCACCGAGACATCGCTCTCGCTGCACCACTTGACCACTCCTGGCCGGATTTCCGGCTCCACTTGGCTGCCACTCAGTCGCTGGTGGCGCCTCAATTGCTGCTGGCTCAGGCTCCTCTGTGGACGTGGCGGAGGAACTGCGCCACAGAGCGGAGCCAGCGCATAGCAGCTCACACAATTGCAGGACGAGCTGTCCTCCGGAGCAGAACGACGGCTGGACAGGCGACGCTTCACCTGGCGAGCCACTGGATCCTCCAGATTGTCGTAGTAAGGTTGCTGCGGCACATGTTGCTGCGGTGCAGGATGTTGCTGCTGCAGGTGGGCGTGCCTTTCGCAGTGGTGGCCATGCCGGTGGTGTCTGTGGTGCTGATGTGCGTGCGGATACGAGTGCGGATGCGGATGTGGCTGGTGGCTACGTGCTTTGTTAGCTGTGCTTTGTGTCTTGGTGGTTGCTGTGGTTGCTGTTGCAGTGGTTGCTGTTAGGTCCGTTGGCAGTGACTGTGGTTGTTGTTGTTGTTGATGTTGCAGTTGCTGATGCATTTGCATTTGCAGTGCGTGCGATTTGTGTGGTTGGTGGGCGGTGGTGGGCCCACCCTGTTTATAAATACCTATGCCGCTCTCATAGCTGCGCGTCTGCCAGATCTGGTGGTGTTGCTGCTGCTGCTGCTGCTCCCGCTGGTGCCCCGCATGGTGGTGCTGTGCCGCATGCGCAGCCGCCGCCGCGGCCATCAGTTGCTGCTGCTGCTGTTGGATGTGGTGCGGATGCATGCCCCCCAGATGGTTGTGTATCATCGAGGTCTTCTTCTGGCTGAGTGTGCTGATCCCACCGCCGTTGCCGATGTTGTTCGCATTCCCATCCCGCTGATCCTTGGCCACCTGCCCAGAGATCGGCTTGCCGGACTTCACAAAGTTCGGCACTCGGGCCCGCAGGCCGCAGTAGTAGGGGTCATCTGAGGATTTTGGTAAAGATTATTTATATATTAAAGTCATATTTTTAATGGCCTTTGAATTTGGATTTTATTTCAAACTAAAGTTGATATATTCAAATGATGTTAAATTAATACATGAGTTGTCATTAAAACAGAAATATTTTTTAATTGTTGCAGATGGCCAAACAAATAATAGCTTAAACCAAATAACTCTTAAGTATTCAGGCTTATCTAAAAATGTAAATTCTCTTTGATCTTCTCTGCAGCATTATTAAATTATTCGCTTTCAGAATGTTCTAACAAAAGTGTAAGATTAAAAAGTGTTCTAAAGAGATTGCGATGCCTCATTAATTCTGAGCTTGGTATGTATTTGGGTCACAGAGATTTCCAAGTCACCGCTGTGTTAACTCCCACCGAACATTGAGTGATCTTGATCTTACCATATTTCTTGTTATCTTTGCCCTTGTCCGATTTGCCACGCGACAGTTTGATGCGAGTTTCCAAATCAATGTCATCGTAATCCGGCTGAAATGAGTGAAAGATGCAAAGCGGAATTAGAAGGAAAGTAGTGGGATTTTCGATCATAATTTTCCACTGGCCGTTGCGCAAGGTGTGGCCACCAGTTTGGCACAACGGACCCCCAGTTCTCCAAGAGGCACTGACTCGGTCGTTGGGCCCAATTGGCAATCGGGGCTGCAAAGCAATCCGGCGGCATTCCGCGCATATTAATTACACGCGATTCGTTTGCAGTTATTTGCGGCCAGTCGCTGCTGAAATTCGAATATTATTGAATGCAATGCAATGCCAATTGCTCAGTGAGGCCCAACGGCGAAATCTTCCACCCAGGGAGACCCATTTCTGCATTTTGCAAGTGGCCGCATTGCGCATGTGACCAAGCATGGGCAGTCAAACTAACTAGCTAACTAGCTTACTAGCTTACTAGCTCCACGGAGCACCCAGAGTAACTCAACCCAACAGGTTGCCACACTCTTCTGCGCCGGCGTGGCTTGTATTACTCGTGTTTTAGCACTGCCAAATTTGTTCCAACACTTTGCCAGCAAATCAACTGCACTTGGGCAATCTCCCACACTTGGCTTGCTCCTCAGTATTCCATAAAAGACATATATGTAACTCATGCTCAAAGATCAAAACTATATGTAGCGGGGTCAATTTGCTATTAATGATATTTTGTATCGTATTACTGCTTAAATGATTATTTAATTTTAATTTTAAAAATACTCTTGCGGAATATAGATAGAGATCAACTTTTGTAGATAGTTTAGGCTCCGTTTTTTTTTTTTGTATTTTAGAAGATTTTATATCTCTAGCAGTAAGTTAATCTTAATTTGTCATGAAATAAATAAAAAAGAAAATAATTATCTTGTAGTGGAGGAGATAAGGTCAAATCATCATGTTTCTGTAGAAATTTTTCTTAATTTTTGGAGACAGATTTATTTTGTATGGGTTTCTATCCTAGTGGTTTCCCTTACCTTTGGAATCAGATCGTGCGAATAGATATTGTCCCTGGGCGGTAGTTTAGGAGGCTTCTCGCTGCGCTTGTGCGCCAGTTGTTGCGTCTGGAGCAGCAACTGTTCCCGGGTGGCGGCCACATGGCCTGCTCCATTGCCATTGAGGTGCTTGCCCAGCTGCTGCTGTTGCTGTGGATGCAGTTGCGCCTGGTGGCCACTGCCGAATCCAGAACTGCCGGAGCTACCATTGCTTCCATTGCCCGCGACGCTGTAGGGATCCTCGTCGGGAATCGGAATACGCGGGCGGTTCTTGATGTCCACAATGGGACGTTGCACTGGGTAGGGATAAATTATTACATTTATATTATATTATTATTATTTTATATTTTAGATACACCTGTATATAAAAGGCGGTTTTTAAGACACTTTTAAAGTCGTCTAGAAGTAGGAACAATATTTTTTTAACCGAAAGTCCCATGGATTCGTTTATAAAGAAGGCATTCCTTTCTGCCTGCATATTTTTAGACACCTTTATAAGTGATTTTAGAGACCCTAGTGATTGCTAAGGAACTCCAATGCATTGTATCTTCCGAAAGTTCCGAAATTGGTAAATGGCAAAGCATAGTTCAACTCACCTGGCGGCAGTTTGCTCTTCAGCATATCCATGGCCACCACATTGACGATGAGCACCCAGATGGGGCACTCCAAGACGTCGTTCTCCGACTTGACAAACGCCACCGAGGAGAGACACTGCGTCTCCAAACGCCGTCGATCCGGATAGGCTCGTCGCAATTCGCGATTCACGTTCGACTGGAACTTCTTCATGTCGAAGAGCTGGCGGCGGGAGAACAATGCAACGCTTATTAGCATTTGGAGTGGATTTGGATGTGGGATACAGATCGCGATAAAATGCCAACCATGTAAGTCCCACTCACCTTGACTATTTTTTCGGATTCGAGCGCCTGATTGGGCAGTTTTAAAATCTCGGCACCGATGGAGGTCTCCTCGTTCGGACTGCTGGCAGTGCTCTTCACATAGACATTGCTCTTGGCGTACCGCCGGATGAGTATGTTGCCAGCATCGTCCATTTTGATTTTAACACCCTGGAAAAATAACAATTTTATACTCGTAATATACCAATTTTATAAACACCAAAATCAAACGCATTAATTTGTTGAAACTTAGTTGAAATGTTTATGCTGTATTTAAAAAATGCTCATAAAAATTATATATGATATACTGTTTTTTTATGGTTCTTATCTTTTTTGCATCAAAGTAGACACATAAAAGAATACCTTAACAAATATCTTAAGTTGCTTTTCAACTTAATTTTTTATTGGTTTCGGCACTACTTTTAAAATTCAAAATAATTGGTTTCATGGTACACAAATCTATTTAAAATAGAGTCTGAAAGTCTGGAATTTGGCATTAGAGAAAAGCTTTAAGTAGTCCGTAATCTTCACGCCATCTCCCCCGCTAATGGAGATTTCTCGTCAATTTTTCGGGTTTATTGTCCAAGCTAATTAAACCGTTGTCGCTCCGAGTGTGCCATAAATTGGAAACTTACCTGTCCGATGACGCGCTTCATCTCGTCTGTTTTCTGATCCCTCATCGGATTGTCGAAGCCGCACAGCCCAATTCTGCAAATAAAAAAAATAGGTAGACAATGTTAAGCAATCATTATAGAGTCATAATGAGCGTTTTATTAATTGCAAATCAATCAGCTGCCGCATTTAAAATCGATAAAGCAGCGGGCCCACGAAAATGTTGCCAAAATGAGTTGCCACTTGGCGCCATTCACTTTCTGGAATCGAGGTTGCTGCCTCGAGTGACTCACACTGGGTTTCTTGGCCCGTGTGCCGCATTTTGTTACACTAAACGTTTGACAAAACATTTGCCATGGGTCTGGGTTTTTGGCTTGGGCCACGGATTTTGCGTTTTAAGTTTTGGCTATTGAGCCCAAGAGAACTGTTCAATCGTCTGGCTCAAATGCGCACTGACAGTGATTTATACCACATGCTGCCACAGTGTGGCAGCTGCAGCCCCAAATTTATTAAATAAACATGTCATATTTCGGCGCCAAGGCCTTAATTTTTCTTTTAATTGCTTAAAACCAAGAGCTGAGTCATTCGCAGGCTAGAGTTTAGTTAAATTATTACATACTCCAAGGTTTAAATTTATATATTTTCAATCTTTAGAGATGAATTTTTTAATAAATTATTTTTATTACCTGAACTAAATAGGTATTATAATTTTTGAATTATTTAATTTATGAATGTTCTTAGTATGTTTGATTTTACTACAGCAAACAATTTTGTAATCTTATTCCTTTTTTAATAAGGAGACTTCCCTGATATTTATTTGTCAAAATTCCTTAACTCTAATTTGTAAAGATAATGCTGATTAGGGTAATACCGTAAAATTTGTATTTACCAAAATAGGGTTTATTTCCTAAGCTTAAAATAAATCTGGCTAGCCATAGATGGGCCCAAACAATCCACCGAAACTGCAGCCTTAACTGAATGATGAATGTTGGTTCTTTTTTTTGTTTTTTTTGTTTTTGATTTTTTTGGTTTTTCCTTCGCCGCTCTAAGGTCGCCGAAAATGTCGGCTGAAATGCTAACAAGAAGCGGCAAGAGGAAGCCGCAGAGCCAAAAAACAATGAAGCCAAGCTAATTGTAATTGTCGTTTGCATAAAAATAAAAGGCCACGGCAAGAAGCTGAAGATGAAGATGATGATGATGATGATGCTGCTGCTGGGTTGCCTTTAACGTTGCTGTTGCCAGTGGAAGTGGATGGTGTGGCTCCTGCCGATGGAGATTCTTCACCTGACGCCGCTCTGTCACTATTATGTTTTATGTTAATTTGGATAATGAAGCGCTGCCAGTGCAGCAAAGCGCAACATCAGCCAGAACAAGAACAACAGCAACACCAGCAACTAGCAACACCAGCAACTTGCAACTAGCAACAATCGCCGTTAGCATCGCTTTGGCATTTGGCCATGTGCTTCAGTTCTGCGCGTAACGTCTGCCGCTCGGTGCTGATTTATTGGCTAAACGCTTGTAAAAACCGTTGAAATGTGTGTCAAAGTTTTCCATGAAATGAAATCGACATGGACGGGCCGTGGTGTGGTGCTGCCTCCGATGCGATGTGTGCCCCTCAAGGTTGAACGCCTGGCTGCCGAAAGCGGATTTGCAGTTCTTTGTTCGGTAAATGCTTCGTTAAATTCGAGCCATCAAAAGCGAAATGTTATTAAACTGAATGCCAACAGCTGAGAGCAGATGGGTGTAAGAAGTACAGTTCAACTTGGCTAAATATAATGTTCTATTTATCTTAATCATTCGAACTTAAGTTTTGCTGATAAAGCGAATTAAATTAAGGCTTTGCTCTGTAAAAAATATAATTGTTGATTAGGTAATATTAAACAATTAATTGATAGGAATCTTAAGTGAATAGTTCCTCTATCTGTATTTTTTTTATTGACAAACAATATTATATATTTCGACCCAGATTTCTAAATAATTTAATTAGTTTCAATTTAATTTTGATTAGTTTCCAATACCTCGACTGATTTTTATAGTTAAACATAGGAATCTCAATCAATTAATGGAATTGCTCAACCATTTTCAAATGACTTACAAGAATGATTTAATTCAATATGTCATAGAAGAAACCGAAGTAGGTATGTTTGCTATTTATTAGAGATTCAGAAACAGTTTTCAGAAGTCCGACTGTAGTGTTCTGTCGTGTTGAGCTATTAAGCTAAATTCAAGAACCAGCAGCCCAACCCACTGACAGTTTAATACATACTTATGCGAAGCATGTCTTGTGGACATTCACTTCGATGTGGCCCAGGCATTATCGCACTTATGTATGATGTCTATATAGCAAGTACATACGTATATTGGTTGCAAGGTCGTCTGGTCTCAGGACTGGACTCGACTTGACACGCCTAAATGAGCTGGAAATACGAAAGGCCCAGCTGAAAGCGAGAGTCCAACCAACGACCAGACCAACTCGATCTGCAAAAAAAACTTGAAACCGCTGCGATTTTGGAGTTCAAGTTAAACGTGTGCAGTGGGTCAGGCTGCACTTGCGAGGACGAACCAGCAAAGTGGCTTCTTCGAGGAAGCCACTTCCACCGCAACCAGATCGCCACCATCGTCGCTGCAGCCGCAAAAAAGTTGCAGTTAACGGCAACTGGTTTCGAACGGTGGTTGGGAGCAACTTTTGACCTGCGGCCAGTGGGCAAAAACAATGTCCAACCGGTTCAGTTAAAAATACCATAGCAAAGAAACCGATATATATATATATATATATATGTATATGCTACATGTGGCCATGTATGTATTCGGTTTATGTGCTTAAAGTAAAAGTCGCCAAACGAAAGACTTAGGAAACGAACCCTGATCGGCGAACTAGTTTTGCTTGATTTGTCTTTAATTAGATTATGGCTAATTATAGGCAACGCTTGTTCAGCCGCAGCCACAGTTAAAGCATTTCCCGCTCCAGTTTTTGGGGTCGCACCTTAAATTGCGACCCGAAGGCCGTCGTAATTTAACTATTGTTCTTGCCCTGACAAATGTGGCACGTGTGCAGCAGTGGCAGCAACAATGACAGTGTTGCTTTTGCAACTACTGCGGTTACTCAGCAATACCCCCCTCTTAAAAAAAATAGAAAAAAAAATGTCTTTTGTCTGGCCAAAGGCAGCTCTCGCAAATCTCAACCTTGGCGCGCCCCTTGCCTTAGTTTTTTCCGCACGAAACATGCTAAAAAATAAAAAATACACACCGTGTATACACCATATTGTGTGTTGCAATCGGAGCACAGCTTGATATTATTATTTGATTTCCATTTCATTTGTTCCCAGCCACATGCAAATTCGATTAACCCACGCCCACGCAACGAAATGTTTCGCAAAAATTAGCTCGCCTGCAAACTGTCATAAACTGCAAAATTTATATTGGCGCCAATTCAATTGAATTCGTGGCTAGGGGACGATGGGGGTTTAATGTAATTGCCGGACCACAATAAGTGCTCAAGGATTGGCCATTAATTAATCGCGCTTGTTGAAACCCAATGTGTCTTGAAGATCATTGATCGCAGCTGGCTGTTTAAAGTGTGCGTGTGGTCCTCCTTTTGAGTGTTGCGCCCACACCAGCAACCAGCAACTAGCAACTACCAACCAGCAACTAGCAACATTCACGCCAGCAACATCAGCGTCAGTCTAATTAATTAATTTACATGCAGCAGCTGGCAGTAGACTCCACAAATGGAAATTTGTCTATGCATGCAACCCACAAAAATTGGAGTTAGCACACTCAACTTAACCGATGGTTAAATACACTGACTCCGAATAAATTAAAATTCATGAATATACAATTACCTTAATAAGCTTTAAAAATGTTTTTAAAACAAATCTGAAAAGTAAATATACTAATAAGCACGTTTAACGATTTAACATAAAATAAAATTGAGTTGTATGCGTTTCTAATGAATTGGGCGGCTTTAGTATAGGAAAAACATTTTTACAAATTAAAATAAAATAAATTGCTGTAAATAAAAAGTCAACTTAATTAAGAGTAAGTAAAGATAACTACTGAGGGACTATTATCATTGATTGCGAACTATAATTAATTAGAATGTAAGTTAGCATGGAATCCAATTTTATGCATTGGTAATAGGCATAAAAGTGGATAAATTGTGCACCATATATGAATAATCCAAACGAATCTTTGGAGTTTAGACTTTAGCTGGGGAATATGAACTTATGGACTTTAAGTGGAGCATAAAAAAAAATATTGCAGGCTGTAAAAAATGAATTCGAAACGTTGTAGAGAAGTGATATTGCTCAAATTTATAGTTATTGTTACAGCCACACATACTTTATGCATACATATAAAGCAGCTATCATAGTTCAAATCGCTGGTGCAGCTCCATATATTTGCATACTGGCCAGATTTCCAATGAAAAGCGTTGCGTGTGAAATGGCATTCAGTATGCACGTATGCGCTGATGTCTCTGGCACATTCAAATGCAATTCGGTTAACCCGAAAGATAGCAGCAACTAACAAGCGCTGACAGCGGCTAATTAAACAAACAAGCTGCTGGCCCTAGACGGCAATAAAAAAAAACCTAAAAAAAAAAGAAAAAAAAACAGGCAGCCCAAAGACAAAAAGACAATGGCAGTGACAAGTACAAGGGTCTTTGGACCACACTCAGACTCATAAACAAGGGGCAACATGGCCATAAATTATCTTTCCTTTTGGTGTGCATGTTTGAAGTCGGCGGCAATTGGCAATTGATTAACTTGACACTCTCTGCATGCAAAAGGCAGTTTTCAGTTTTTCCGTCTTTTCCGATGCTGTATTTAACCCCCAGTTGACATAAACAAGTAGTCGAGGAAACCAATCTTTGTGGTAAAATTGAGGTGGAGGGGGAGAGGCCAAATTGCAGAGAAAGACTTGCCATGACAAGAGCAATTTGCATGGCCAATCTGTGATGACCTCGTCACGAATGAAAACGAATTGAATGAATGACTTTCGTTATTATTTTCAATTTCATTTGTTTTCCTCTCGATCTTCATTGTCTTCAGCCTGCTGGCAATTTATTTGTGTTTTCGCTGTTGACATTTGGCTGGCAGCAACTTTATTTGTGGCCATTTACAAAGGATGCCGCCGCCGCCACACGATCTCCTGCACTTGATGCCCTTTTTTGGCCATCTCCTTGTGGCCGTAGATTTCAATATTTGAACTGAATAATCGGCACATGTACTTAGCCTAATGCATTATGCATAGATCCATTGAATTGTTTTCTACGCTCAACTGAAAAAACTTCTTGACATTATGGTTTCCAGCAAATTGCCACAGCAATTGAGCGTAAAGCACTTGGCATTTGGCAATTTCTGGCACGCAACAGCAATATTTTTGAGGCGGAATATGTTAATTAGGCCCTCGCTGCAATTGCAGCCACCCAAAAATACCAAGAACCGCTTGAGAGACCTCCAAAAAAAAATAAGAGAAATAAGACATGCCGAATTCTTGACTCAAATTGCTTTGCCAAAACGGAAATCGCTCATTTCATAGAAATAAGCGCAATTATTAAAGCATTTTCACTCGCTTTTCGGTTCTTTATTTTTGGGTTTTTTTTTTCTGCTCACCACGTAGCTTTTCACATGCTACAAATTGTTGCCACTAAGGTCAGTATTTTGCAATGCCCCTGCCCGAAGGTTCTCCACCACTTACATCTCTTGCGTAGTGAAGTTCATCGGGGGAATTAAATTTTAATGGCATGCCCATCAATTTGATGGGCGTTTCATTCATTGCCCATTCGAGAGCACATCAGCAGGCATTTATGATTACAGCGAAAAGCCAAGACAACCAGATGAAGGTTACAGCCATTCGCATCGAAGTTGGCGATACACTTGTCAGCGAATTACAGGCACGTTTTGGAAATTAAAAACACTTGCAAATCTGTTCGTAGAATCTGTGAATCTATTTAATTTTTACTGAAATAAAATAATAAAATGATGAACTAACTAATCGGCTTATTACAATATTTATCATTAATGATAATGAAAAATATATCAGTTTGAATTAAAGCAATTTTCTATTCTTCTTTCTTTCTTTTTTCGACCAATGTTTTTTTAAATTTAATGTTTGTTTTTTATTGAGAAGGTTTTATAATTTTTAGGGGTTAATGAAATAGTATATATATTAGGACATTTAAGCTTCGAAGAGATTAGCAAATATAAATGGTACTTTTAAATTGAAAATAAAAACAAAATATTTCCAAATTTTAAAAACATTTTGAGAAGCTCTTTTCTCTATTTATTTTAATATTTCTCTTGAAATAATTATCAATCAATCAGTTATTACTACTTGGTAATTAGAAACAATTTATAAGCACATGAATAAAGTTACCTCCATTTATCGACTAATACCAATGATAATTTTGCTAATTTCTGTAGCAAACTGTCCATCAATTTGACGATACCCCATTGAGTTGTGTATTCGCGAAGAGTGAAATACGACGAAGAGCAGCTCCTGCTGGGTATTTTCTTTGCCAGTGGGTCAAGGGCATATTATTTTGCTAGTGCTCATGCCCCAACTGACATTAATATTTATGTTTTTTTTTGTGTCTTATTTTGTTTTGTTTTAGCAAAGTTCAAAGGCATTGTTTGCCCATGTTTAATGTGTTTTGCTGGGCTTTTTTTTTGCCCCTGTCCCTCTGTTTATTTACTTGCCTTCGCTTGGCGATGACCGTTAATTATGGAGGGTGAAGGGATGGTACGGAGGACTGTGTAAACACCACTCACCTCATGCCGTCGAAGCCATCGTCGGATCCATTAATGGTCAGCACCGGAGCACGTGCGTACGCCTTCGCCACGCGACGATTCCGCTCGAAGACGATCACTTTGGCCCAGATCTCGTCGTCGATTTGGGTCCATTTGTCCAGCACTTCCTGAATGTGTTCCTGAAAGACAACCACATGGGAATTTAAAAAAAATTGATTAATGTTAAGCAATCAAAAAAGGTTTTTAGGTTGGATTTTAGATAAATCACCTTTATTGAGAAACATCTTCATTAACAGCCACCAGGATTTAATTTGGGATTCTATTTGTTGTTTTCATTTTAAACATTATAATTAAACCCTTCAATAAACTAATTTTTTAAAATCATTAAGGGGGTAAGGTATTACAATTTGTTTTTGCCGATCAGATATGCCATAACTTTGGAGTTCTTAAAGTTAGGAAGTATTATTATTTTTATGCCAAACTGTACGTATTGACAGTGAATCAAATTTTCGTAAGCGTGGGTTTTAGAACGAACTATTGGAAGTATAGAATAAATCAGATAGTTAAGATCTGGGCTTACTTTATATACAGAGTTACCATACTATCCTGACACAAGCGCACTACAATACCACTTAGGTATTTGTAAAATTATCTTGGCTAGCGATCACATTTAATTACATAAATTAAAGTCATAACAATTCAGTACTAAATATCTGAAAAAAGGTCTCTTCTAACAAAGAGTGGTTTAATGTGCCAAATTAATTATATTTTATTTACTTTGAATACCTATTTCTTGGTAATATTGAATGCTCTACAAGTCTACACATTTGCTCTTTAAATCTTTCACGACTCGGTGGTGGTGTCATCAGTGGAGTTGCCCTCGGTGGTGCCATCAGTGGTGGTGCCCTCGGTGGTGGTGCCCTCGGTGGTGGTGCTCTCGGTGTTGGTGCTCTCGGTGGTGGTGCTCTCAGTGGTGGTGCTCTCGGTGGTGCCGTCAGTGGTGGTGCCCTCGGTGGTGGTGTCATCAGTGGAGTTGCCCTCGGTGGTGGTGCCCTCGGTGGTGGTGCTCTCGGTGGTGGTGCTCTCGGTGGTGGTGCTCTCGGTGGTGGTGCTCTCAGTGGTGGTGCTCTCGGTGGTGCCGTCAGTGGTGCTGCTCTCGGTGGTGCCTTCAGTGGTGGTGCTCTCGGTGGTGCCGTCAGTGGTGGTGCTCTCGGTGGTGGTGCTCTCAGTGGTGGTGCTCTCGGTGGTGGTGCTCTCGGTGGTGGTGCTCTCGGTGGTGGTGCTCTCGGTGGTGGTGCTCTCGGTGGTGGTGCCCTCGGTGGTGGTGTCATCAGTGGAGTTGCCCTCGGTGGTGCCATCAGTGGTGGTGCTCTCGGTGGTGGTGCTCTCGGTGGTGGTGCTCTCGGTGGTGGTGCACTCGGTGGTGCCGTCAGTGGTGGTGCTCTCGGTGGTGCCTTCAGTGGTGGTGCTCTCGGTGGTGCCATCAGTGGTGGTGCTCTCGGTGGTGCCGTCAGTGGTGGTGCTCTCGGTGGTGGTGCTCTCAGTGGTGGTGCTCCCGGTGGTGGTGCTCTCGGTGGTGGTGCTCTCGGTGGTGGTGCTCTTGGTGGTGCTATCAGTGGTGGTGCTCTCTTTGGAGTTGTCAGGCAAACTATTCTTCGTGGTGGTGCGCACAGGTCTTGGGTGACGTCTGGGACGATGGGGACGATGGGGACGATGGCGACGTGTGGGACGAGGGCGACTTGAGGGACTAGTGGTAACCGTGAGCCTTGGATTACCTGGGATCACTATACCACCTGGGCGACCTGGGATTATTTGGCGACCTGGCAAACGACCGCCAACTTGACCATTGCCACCGCCATTACCTCCTCCTCCGCCACGTCCTCCTCCTCCGCCACGTCCTCCTCCTCCGCCACGTCCTCCACGACCTCCGCCACCTCCTTGGGCCACGACTGCTGCCACCAGGGCCAGAAGGGTAATTGCAATGTAGGCACGCATTCTCAGACTTTTGCTCCAATCGGAACTGATGTCGATTCGGTCTACGCCAAGCCCCTTTTATACCCAAAAACTTGAAACATCACCAAAACGCAGCCAAATCCCACCCGAGAATCCCCGTGACGTCAGCTTCATCTGTGTGCTTAGCTGGAATCTCCGAAGAATGGAGAATTGCTAGATTGGGGGTTGTCGAGCTCAACTCCAATTGTTCGCCTCTAATTATTCGTTACATATTGTTTTCATTCATCGTTTGTCAACAGCTGGCCCATGTTTGAATTAAATCTATTGTTTCTATTTTCATCAAAAATGTTTGAGTCTGAAATGACTGTGGGGCTTAAGGGGAAGATTTGCCGACATCTGTGTTTATTTTGCAAATATTTAATAATTTTTCTTTATGGAGAAACAAGAGAAAAAAAATTTCTTAAATTTGTAAAATATGTAGATTGTACTCCTATTTTCCTAAAATAAACTGGCAGTAAAACAGAAAATTTTGTATATCAATTTTTAAACGTACTTAAAAATTTAGCAAAAATAAAACTACCAATAAATATGGAACTAATCATTGTTAATACAAAGCTTGTATTGTATATTAAACCAGCTTTTAAAAACAGTTCATTGCCTAATGTCTAAAATATTTTTATACTCATTCATACAATTTGAATTAGAGTTAATTCGAATAAAGGTTGTCAAGGCTGTCTCATATAAAGGGATTTCTTAATACCCAGCGGAGAACCTCCAAGGAGCCACTTCATTTTCTGATTGCCAGAGTAGTGGGTGGCTGTGAAGTAATGCGACTTTTCCTGCTTTTCGCACATATAGACGTTTGAATTAAAATTCAAATTTGAGGCATAGATAAAATAAAATCAAAATGAAATTTAATTTCTGTGGCAAGGAGAGAATCGGCAGGATATGTGCGTGGCTGAAAAAACTGGCGCCACATTTTCACGACCGTGTCAATATAATTTTCAGATACGTTTTTTTGGGTTTTCAGCCAAGCTGATCGGCCGACTATATCCTATAGCCGCCCTATAACTGATTGATCGGAAATGCCATACTTTGGTGTTTGTAAAGTTAGGAAGTTGGGATTTGGCCAATCAATCCGACCTATTAAATTTGCCATATAACTGAACGATTGGAAATGCCATAACTTACAGAATATTCTGCAAGGGTATATCAACTCCGCCCAAAGTTAGCTTTCCTTTCTTGTTGAATATTTCTTTGTAAAAATTTGTTAAGACATTCTTCGAATATCATACTTTAATAAACCATTCGTTGGAATGATACATTTTATCTGTGTCGTCAACAAAAAAAAATAACAAAAACATGACCAAAAGTTATTTGAGGTATAAATGTTGCTAAAAATTAAAAAATACTCTCAAGATTAAAGTATTTGAGTATATATAGAAAGAAATTAAACTATCTATATAAATCATTTAAATAAAAAAGTAACTCAACTTTAAACATAATAAAAATCAAAATAGGCAGTCACTCTGTGACATTAAAGAATAATTAAACTATATAGCTGCACATATTAAGCGCAATATAATTATAAATGATCGTATCATTTTTGTTACCAAACAAATTTAACGATCCTTTCCAAAACCATTATATTGCAAGCCCAAAAAATATAGGAAAAATACAAAGAAAATCAATCGATTTGATCCTATAAGATTCGTAACTTGTTTCGGGGCATCTGGAAAAACGAATGAAAAACATAAAGACTGCGGCTAATGCTAGCAATTTTCACTTTCCATCGTGCTTGAGTGTTTGTGCCAAAGTGAACGGCCTTGTTGGGCGCTTGCGTTTTAAGTTTTTTATTTCTTTTTTTTTTTACTCATTTTACTTTTACTTATTTGTGTTGCCTTTTTGTTGCCTGGCTGCCATTACAAGCGTCAGACTGTGTTTGCGTTTGTGTTGTTTTGCAGTTTGTTAAATAAAAGTTAAAATCAAATCGGAGCAAATGCTGACACGAACACAGCCAGACGAGAAAAGACCAGACCCAGGTTTTTCAGGGGTTTTCAGAGGGGTTTTCAGAGGGGTTTTAAGAGGGGTTTTCAGGGGGGTTTTCAGAGGGGTTTTCAGGGGTTTTCGGCTCGGTTCGTGGTGCAGTGAGACATATAAAATTATAGACAACGATATCGTTGCTGTCGGTGGTGTTGCCTTTGCCTTTGCAGCCTGAGCATTTGTGTTGCTCTGCTTGAAGTCTTTTTTATATCTAACAATATACTTATATGCATAGATATTTGAAGTGCTGCAAGGCTTTTGATTGCAGCTTTGTCTGCGAGGTTTGCACTGCTTTGCTCTCGGCTTGCGTCATGCCTAAGTGCACTCTGAAAATATTTTACATTTCTGCTTTATATAAACCGGCTTGCACATAAAGTGGACTAGTATAAAACATATACGACTTCTGTAACTGAATTCCAGGGCTATTAATCGATTACTGGATCAGCGTTTCAACAAACTGTTAACTGCAGGTAGTTTTAATTGCAGAAAAAGTAGATCAACAGCAAACTATTTTATTGCAAACTCATATAATATATATACTAACATAAAATAAACGGGTATTTAATTTATTTAATATAAAACAGTTTTTAGAGGTTATATTTTTAAAATAAATAAAATCAAACAGCTGGACTTAATGATATAATTTTAGTATTTATATTTATAGAACATAATTCCTATTAGTTATTTAATTAATGTATTTATTAACATTCTTTAATTTAAACTCTTTGTTAATTATGAACTATCATTTCTGTAAATGTGATAATAATGTTTACTTAGAGATTATATGTTTTTAAGACCACTGAAGAGCTTTTAAATTCCAGATGGCTTTTTTTCATGGTTTATTTATTAACCCCAACCCATATGATTTTCATATATGTATGCACATTCAAAGAAAACCCCAAAAACTCAACAGCTGGTCTGTTTTTCCCTCCGTACCTGGCTGGCTCAATTAACCCGAACAAAGAACGTCATAAACAAAGCCATTAGCCCAGTAACCAACATGCCCACAATTTGAGCCACTTTTTTGGGTAATAATAAAAGTGAAATATGAAAAATATGAACAACAAAAAGTGAGCAACGAGCAAACATCAAATGTTGGCTTGTCTTGGCTTTTGGCCACAATTCTACAATTTGGCCAAAACTCGTCTAGGCAAGCTCACTCATTCAGCGGCAGGCACACACATTAAAAATGCAAATAAATCATGTAGTAAAACTTGTTAACCTTTTCGGATGCTTTGCGTTTGCGCACTCGGCCTGCGAGATCGAGAGTCTGGGATGGGAGTTTTGGAAGCACTTTTGATTTCATTCCGTTGTCGGATTCTTTGGGCAGATTCACTTCAGGTTTCGCTTGGCAAAAGAATCTTGTAGGCTCGAGATACTCGTCGACTGAGAAACTGGTTACAACCTGTAGTTGTTTCTCATATTTCTAGGCCGTGCAGAGGAGACGACCTCAAAATGCCGAAGTTCACTGAGTGGTTTTTTGGTGGCTGACTTTTAATTAGTCCCCACCGAGTTGCAACAGCAAACACAGAAGTTGCAGCAAAAGTGCCACACCGCAAGCGCGTGTTCTCCCCGGCGTATACGTAATCTGATTTGTGCATGAAATTAGTTCGATTTGAACGAGTTTCGGAACGGGTTTCGATAAGCATTAGCATGCGAACAACATTAAATCAGAAACATGAAATATACGGATATTTTTTTGGCCAGACGAGACGTGTGACGTCAGGCGACAAACCGCATTTTTGTGGGCGCAATTAAAGTCCATTATTCTGTTGCAAGATCCGTAATGGAGCTTCAGTGGGTTAAGCTGAGCTTGCAACACGTGCACGGTGCACCAACCAACCAACCGCCAAGAAGATGAGACGCCAGAGAATCTCGAGTGCTGGTGGTTGCACTTTTTCGTGTAAAATGCTGTTGAACTTTTGCAGTCACGACTTTCAAAGGAAGCAACAGATGCTCGCAACGCTCAGAGTTGACATTTAATAAATGATTTTTATTTGGGATCCGGCGGCAGCGTCGGCGAATCTCTTTGTGTCTGCCAGGTCAATAGATACAATCACCGCAAATTATTATGGTCTTGATAAATTCATCTTGTGACAGGTTGCAGGCACTAGTTGATGCCGATGTCCAAAGTTCATTGATATGTTCATTTTCAATTTGTTTTTTCGGCTTATGCCTGTGCTCAGTCGAAACGTGAAAATGTAGCTGTATAATTTATGCAAATTTAAGGCTGACATATGTTAATAATAGCCCAGAGCAGCTCTTCCGCCATCTGGTAAATCAATCAAGCAACGAGCAGGAAACTCAATTGATCCTGCAACGTTGATGAAGTGGCAACCGCAAAAAAAAGTTTCCATTGAATTTGTCGTATAATTTTTGGGCTTAAAAGCCAGCCCACATGATATGTGTTGTATCTGTCTCGTTTTAGTGGTTTTTCCTGCTTATTTAGCTTATTTTGCGCCAACGCCAAATCCTGTTGCTCGGGCCGGGCCAAAAGCGAAACCGAAACCAGGTGAACGGGTGCCAAAACAACGGTCGCCAGCCAACAAATCCCAAGGAAAAGGAAAACAAAGGAAAATGCTGAGGAAAAAAAAAATAAAGCGATGGAAATGCCTGCGCATGGAAGTGGAAAAAAGCGAAAACTCTGCAGACCAGCGAGAAAAACTTTCATTTTCACGAAAACGACTGCGAAAAGTCGTTGTCGTTTTTTTTTCTTTCCTTTTCTTACGCTAGAATTCTGGTTCAATGCATGCAAGTTCGTTGCCTAAGTCTTTTGTTTTCAAGTCAATTTTTTTTTGCCTGCCTGCCGCTCCGTTCCCAGATAATAAATTTGTAAACAATATTGAAAATAGTACAACGGCAGCCAGAGCAACCGAAATTGCTCAATAAGCGCCCCGAGCAGCCAGTCAAGTCGAATCAAAAGGGCCAAACAAACTAACAACCCTCGACGACAAAAGGAAAATTCAGACATCATTTGCGGCCGTTTCCATCATGGGAAATACAGTTTTTGTGGACGCCTTTGTGTGAGGCCAGACTAAACGGAATTATATAGATGCCACGCTCACGCTAATTGCAACATACCCATAGACGGAAAAAGACAAATACACAAATTCAGCGACTGCTGCACGCTTTTCACTTTGGGTGAGGCCTTTGGTCCCCCGAATCTCTGTATCTCTGAATCGCTCACTCGCTGAATCGCTGATGTAAACGAAATTTATGCAAATCTCCATTAGAAATAAAACATCAATTTAATGGGCAAGCGTTTTGATGGCGTTTTCTTTGGGTGTTGCTGCTGAATGAATTGCAGTTAACCCAGTTGTGTGTGTGGGCAGCACCGCCTGCCAAAAGTAAACCGAAAAGTCAGTAGAGATACGCGACCAGCGGAATAATGGCCAAAATATAAGGCTAAAATGTTCATAGGGCTATGGAAATGGAATTATCCAAAAATGTTTAAAAAACTTTCTAAACATTTAAATAACCCTCAAGCAAAAATTTAATTAATGCATTTAAATAGTTTATAAAACCTATCAGTAACTAAAATTAAGTAAAGGTTTCTTTTTGTAATACTTTTAATAATCTTTAACAGTTAAATACTCTCAAAACACAAATGAAAAATACATTAAACATTTAGCTATAAATTTTTGTGTATATTTAAACATGGTTTTAAAATTGCTTAACATTTTTTTTTAGCTCATTATCTTGTATTTATATATTACCATTTCCGTTTTATTATTAACAAAAAGCTTAAGTTTATAACAAGCCATAAATAAACTCCTTGTTTAATGCCGACTTCAAACCCCTTTAAAGCTTACACTTATTAAAAATCTTCCTTGCATGTTTTCCTGTATTTTCCCAAATAGCTTTACGGTTTTGACTGTTTTTGGCTTGTGCAACAATTGCCCAAGTGCGCTTAAACCATACCCAGAAATCCTAAATGCTCCGCAGAGTTCAAAGGTTGAAATTACCCTAAAACCACAGTTAAAAGAGCTCAAACGCAGCTGACTTGCATTATATACGTTCGTACTAAGGCCATAAAGAGCCACACACATAGCCATTGACTATACTGTTGGACCCACTAACACACCTCGATAAAAAGCCAAAAGGTTTAGCAGTTAACAGCTTCGTCAATGGAATTCCCACACATAAACAACGCATATATGTATAAGTTACAAAGAGAAACGGCCCCAAAAAAATAATATATCGTAATCGAAGATGGGCGAATGAAAACCGATCGGCGGGCTCGTGCTGGGCTTGTCCAAACATTAGGGTTACCTATGGCGTTTTTATGGCGTAGTTGCTGTAGCTTACTGCTTTTTTTTTTTTTTTTGCCGTTGGCCATTTGCCGTACGCTTTTGGCCGGCTCAAATGCCTTACTGCCTTGGCTCGTAGGCAAATTAAAAATGCACAACGCAATGCGATGATGGCCTAACGGTAATTAATGCAATTGGTCAATACAACAAACATCAGAAACCTAAGCCAGCAACAACAACAAAAATAAAAAACAAACAATGAATTTAAACGGAAAAACAGAAACCCAAAAGTCGGCGTTAGTGCGTCTCATTGGTGACCTCAATGCGGTGGACTCGACTCCGCGTTTAGCGCACGTGTTGAGAATGAGCGACAGGAAAATAGCCACAAATCATAGAAGCCGACGGTCCAAGTTAAGCGGAAGTCGACTTGCTCGATGGGCCAGGGCCAGTTCTCCACGGTGCTCCTCGATCTTAGCAGCTCTTTTTTGGAGGTGTCGCGGAAATCTCTTTAAGGTAATTTGCCAAATTATAAGTTGTCTTCAGTGAGAGTTAAACCATAGAGGTTAGATCTACAAAAGCTTTCTCAAACTTATAAGTTGAATTTTAAAGAACGAAAACCATTTCCAAAGATATTATTTAAAATGATTCGGTTTTGTATCTTATTGTGTAAGCAAATGTGAGAAACAGTTTCTCTAACAATTACAATTATATTTATGTTTCATGTAAAACTTCATATGTTATAATATATATATCAATTGTAAGGGTTTATTTCTTAAAAATTTTAAGTTCACCGCTTTCCTTTGCAAAACTGACCTATAAACCTTTACTGATTTTGACAGCTCCCTGATTGAAACAGAATTTCTTAAAACGATGACTTACCTTGTATAGTTTATCCTTCTGGTACCAGATATCCTCCTCCTCCTCCTGTTGGGTAAATGTCTGGTCGAGATTAAGATCGTCGCGTGAACGTGATAGAATTTTTCGACGCGACACCATTTTGTGTGATTTCTGGGGTCTCTGTCCTCTGCAAAGAGTGAGATCAAGTCGTAAAGGGTTGTGTGAATATTGGCGTCATAAACCAAATACATAATATGGGCGGGGAGATCATAAGGAAGGCCGCCGCATAACGGTACATAAAACAGCAAACACATCAAATTTCCTCATTTTACGCTGACAGGCCCCACAAACAAAAAACCCAACAAAAAAAGCAAAGCTTAGCAAACAGAATTTTGGCATCCCTCGGGTTGAGTTCAACGCACCTGGAACTGGGATATACTTATTGTTTATGACCTGGACTCCCTTTTTACAAGTCATCCCGCATGCAGAGAGGTTCTGAAATACCCAAAATACCATTGCAATTTGCCTTCCTGTATTTTTTCGTCTTTCTGCTCTCGGTTTCTATGTGCCCATATTAATGTTTCTTTCAAGACCAAGAATTTATGTGTAAAACATGCAATTTATATTGAAATAGCTTGTTATGACGATCATGTTGTGCGAGCTACGCATCGCAGATTCGGAATTAAGATCCCAACTGCGATTCGGGTTGTGAATCAGACGGAGCAGGTGAGATACCATCCAAGGCACGTTGACAAGAGCCACAATAAAATTAAATAAAGAAAAAATCACCTGTAAGCTTAAGGGAAAATACTCGGTCCTTGTTGAAATAGGATTTACACTTCCAAAGTTTATACTTTGTGAAATAATTGGTATTTTATGTTTGCATTGCATTATATGTTTACCAACGAAAAAATCGATATTCACAAAGTAAAGTAAATAACCGATATTATTGAAAAAATTATTAGAAAATCAAATGAAACTTTATACAAAATTTATTTAAATTCCAAAAAAACCACAGCAAATTTTTACTAAATTTAAAGAATATTTAATGTCTTTAGGGGGCTCCAATTTTATTTAATCAAGTTGAATTTAATAGTTTATTTTAAGAAAGTCTATAAAAAATCTTAGGCAAATATACAAAAATGTAGTAGTAAGCAAATAAAAACGTCAATAAGGTTTCTGAATAAACAATAAACAACATTTGAAGTTATTAACCCTCAGCTGTTAGAGTATTTCGATTGAAGTCTTTTGTTTTTTCACGGCTCAGATTGTCAAGTTGATGAAAAAACGTTCATTGCATAATAAACATCTATGGGGGCTTGGGGCTCCGGGGATTTGCGAAGCGTGTAGCGGCAAGAAAGTGCCCTCTCTTTCTACAAGACACTCCCCATCTCTCTCTGCCTTCCGAAGGGGCATGCAAATCGGCGAGGTTCGCTAACCTGTTGTCATATATTTAGCTGTCTTTGTTATTAGTGTCTATAATTGTGATGTGTGTGCTTTGTTTTTGTTGGCTTTCTTTTTGCAGAAACTGTATGATCGAGTGATCGACGGCTTTTGCCGAACCGACAGTTCGGATGCTGCAAGGGCTGCCCATAAATATTCATCGCCTTTTGCACAATCTCGACTCTGCCTCCGCATCTACCTCTACTATACCTCTACATATTGTCAACGATCGACGCCATTTTTTGCCGACTATGTATAGATTGCAATCGCATAACAAATCTTGCCGCTGTTGCAGCCCGATTTATGCAACAAAAGCCGTTAAATTGTACAAGTCTCGCTGGTGTCTCAGTGCCATTTGTTGCAGCTTTATTGAGCTGCATTTTCTTTTGTGCACACACTCGGCCCCAAAGTATTGTTATTTATGACCAACAAAGGGCCACTGTGTCTGCGACACAAAAACGAGCCCAGAAATCAGAAATCGGTGTACGAGTATATAGAACATATGTACCATATAGTAAAGTCGCACAAAAGTTCCTCAGGCTCAGCACGTACAAAACAGACGTGTTCTAGTTTGGCTCTCGTCTCGAGTAATTACGTGAATTGCATTCTGAGTGTCATTTATGGGCGAGGAGATTTACTGGATTAGCCTCACGGATATGCTTGTCTACGATTTGGTTTTGGTGCCACTTAATAAAGGATAAAATGGAGGAAAAACACAGTGTCAGCTGGCAAATGAAAGACCGTTAAAGAATTTTGAAATAAAAAATATATATTGCAGAATTTGTATGGCAAGAAGTGTTTAAATATTAGAAATAGAAAAGGAAAGAAAACACTAGAAATTAATTAATACATGGCGCAACAATGTTTCTTTAAATGTATTTATCAATTCAATATTTTAACCCAGTTTAAGACAAATAAAATTTTGTTATTCTATTTAAGATCAGAACATTAATCTAGAGATAGAACCAAATAAAACTTAATATAATTATCAATCTATGGTAAAAACTATGCCACTCAACATTTTCCTATAAAATATTCAAAACCGTGTAATATATTTTTGTATAAATTGCTAAATCATTACACAAAAATGCTTTTATCCAATTATTCAAGAGAAAAAAAGGTAGCCGGCAAAAAGCAGCTTTAATTTCGCAGCATTCTTTGTGGGGCACGTCAAATTAAAACACTTAAACGGCATCTGGCTGTGTTCTCGGAACAATTCTGGCCGAATAACGCTGACATTTCAGAAAGTTTCTTTTTCTTTATACCTCATACTTATAAGGCGGACAATTAACGGCCCACAAGATGCAGTTGGCGGAGTGGAGTAGGGTGAAGTCGAGTGGTGGCCAAGTGGTGCTCGAGTATCCTGCACACTCACAGCCTTTTTAGCGGATAGCCTGTTTTCGTTACTGGACTTTTGTAAACAGAACAACTGTGGATGCCACTTGATGCCATAAAATAAAGTCATCAGAGCCTTGCATTTCTGTTTTTTACCTTTTTCTTTTCTGTGTGCGTGTTGACTTTGCTGATTTGGCTGCATGATAATTTCCCTGATCTTTTACAGTTACGAATCTTGAAGCTCAGGAATTGGGAAAATGTGTGCGTCCATTTGGCTGGCAATTTTTCAGCCATCAGCATTCACTTTTCGCTCGAAAATAATAAATTTTTCCTTTGCACACGCTAAAATGTGCAGCAACTTTCACAAAAACATCAGCTAAGGCTTAACAAAAAAAAATCAAACACAGCAACAGCTATTTGAAATCATTTAAATAATGCCAATTGACGATTATTTCTTAATTCACTGCAATCTGGCGTATCATCATCCAAGTTCAAACCGCACCAATCGAACTCGGATTTGAATTTCAAATTCGTTGAACTTTCTCAATTGTCCAACGAAATGATATTAAATTATAAGCAGACATTTTCCGGTGGGTTCAATAACTCTGCCCGGCGAATTGGAATCGAAAGCAAAATATACAATAATTTTGGTGCAAATATTGATTTGGGAAAATGTGTCGAAAATTACAAATAGGTTTGTTTACTTATTAAAGAGTTTATTCATTATGCTGCTGTCATTTCTTGGCTCTATTAGTATTTTAAATTCCCACAACAAAGGTGGCTTCTTTTTTATGTTTTTTGGTTTTAACAGCTGACATTGACGCTGCCCACACGGTATTATTCTAAAAGATGACGACATATGACTTAAGTCGTTGTTTCTCATAGATGGTGGGTATATATTGTGTTTCTCATGTAGGTTAAAAATAGGTGTATGTGCGGTTGATAAGGGAATGCTTTGGATTATGGAAAAGTAACAGACGTTTTGTAGAAGTTTTAAATAAGATACAAAAGTAAAGAGAATTTAACATTTATAGATAAAATTTAAAAAATATATGTGTATTTATTCATTTTATGAGAGCTAATTCGAATGCTTTTTCTTCCTATTAAATGCCATATTTAAATACAATTATAATTTTGGGTAGTAAAAATAATTCCAATTAAACTTTCTTCTTAAATATTTTCGTAACCATGCTTTCATATTTTTCTTTATGTGAGAATTTCTAATCTGAATTTCCTACACCATACATTAACGATGAGCTTCAAAGTTTATGATTGACAAGCGGAAAACTCGTTTGTCTCAACTTTCTACAGAACTTTCCTCCGCCCAGGGATCGACTGAAACTATGCATAATTTAATGACAACATTCGCTGCATATTCAACTACCAGACGACTACCGACAATCGCGCACTTTATGAATGAAAGTCAACGTCATGAATTATTGTAGTTTTACGAGTGGAAAGAGCGACGCGACACGACTCTAGGCAATCAATAAAGAATTTTGATGATGACAATCGCGCTGACAACGCTAGTTGCATATTAATACGAATCGGTGAATGTAAATGATTCTAATGCAATTGCACCTGGAGTGCAGTGGAGCGGGGAGCGGGGAGCGGAGAGCGGAGAGGGGGTATCACTGTGCCTAGTCAAGAGGTCGTTAGCAGCCGTGCTTCACTGTGCCCCAGACGTCTCCGGAGTGCAAATAGCCTGCAGTTCGTTTACCTGACGAGATGATTGCATTGTTCGAGTGCGTCACGAGATGGCAAAGATTGGACGTGTCTTGTTAGCTGAAAATCAGCTGAATATAAACACCATCCAGCTAATGGGAGGCATAAATTTTGCAAATTCATTTGCCAAACTCTGCTGGCCAGCCAAATGCTAAGGTCAGACGTGATGAGTTCGTTATTATTTGTTTTTTGCCCGCGTATCTCAGCTAGAAAGTATTTTTGGCACCCCTAATGGATTCATTATGTAACCAGAGACCACATGAAAGTTTTGTGGGACCTAATGAAGCGTCGAAAAATGGGATGTCGGAGAAACATTCGATACTTTCGCAGCCGCGAAGAAGATATGCTAGCCAAGAATGCTGGATAGCCACATGATTGATTGGCCGAAAAGATCAGAATAGCCCAAAACGAAATTGCTTTCACAGGGGTCAAGCGAAATGTTCCCGAAAATAAAACAAAATAGGCACGGGGAAAAGATACATGTGGCCATTGATTTGTGGCCAAATTAAATTAAGCAGTCATTGACTTGTGGAAAGGAGAGAAAAGAAAGATAGTGTTGTTGAAATAATAGGCGTGCTGAGAAGATCTCAACATGGTCTCGTAATCCGTTTAATTCTGTATTGAAAATGTCTGCAAGTCGATAGATAAATTATCGATTTGTTGGAAGGCATCAGCTTTATGGTCTAACACTTAAGATTTTACTAGGTATCTAATTGAAAGGTGTGAATATTGAGGTAGTAAACACATTTTTTTACCCTGAACCGCAAAAATGTTGCTTAATAAAAGTGTGGGTTTTTTGTATAGGTTTCTGTCAGTTTAAAATACAAATTTGAGATTTGTTTATTTATTTATTATTAATTTGGTGATTTCAAAATTTTTCTTATCCACAGATAAATATTTTTTATTTCGTTTTTGTTGTGAATGCGAAATTATTTTAATTTGTCTAAAGACTTTTTAATTTATTTAAATATTTTTATAAATTTCTTGTTGCTTATCTAATCTAGGTTTTAATATCATTTGCGGCATAGAAATACAAAGATTATGAGATACTTATATGAAACTTCCCTTCCTTACTTTGAGTTCCTGTGACTTTCCCTTCGCCACCCACCAAAACTTGAACCCTTGAAATTAAATTATGAAATTAGTGTGGGTGAGAGGGAGCGTTTGCCGTTGCCATTGCCGATCATATTTTCTTAACACTTGTCTGCGGTCGGCATTGTCTGCAAATGCTTCAATTTGCATAGCGTGAAAGTGGCGTGTAGTCGGGGGATGTGAGCTCTCATTCGCAGTCGCCATGGTTCAGTTCCTCGTTTGGGGTTAAGGTTTTCATTATGCGCGGCAGTGCGCGGTGCAAATTATGCAAAATTGCTCACATCGGGAAGCTAATAATGCGAAATCCGAAGCATTTAACATCGAATCGTATTGCGGAACTTGCCGGCTGCCAGGCATTTAACACCTGAGCGCATCAGCGGCGCATCATGGCCTCATCAACGGTAACAGTAACAGTAAGTGGTAAAAAATAAAGAAAAAATAAATAAAAATACCAACCGATACCGACAGGTTGTGCATTTCGATTTCGCAAAATAACACTCGTATTTCCCATCACGCACATCTGGCGTTGAGCTCACCATTCCAGCAATTATTAAGCCCCAAAATATGTTAAATCATATCTGTATAAATGAATATTTGTGTGCGCATCTATAAGATACTTTTCAAAGTCATGTAACTGTCAGCGCTTTGCGCAATCTCACAAGACAAACGAACGAACTAGCGGATGGATAGATGGATGGATGGATGGAGACGAAAAGCCCCAGAAATTAACATTTCAACTTTTGGAGATCTTCGAATGTCTCTAAGCTGTGTTTTTGATTGATTTTCGTTGCTAATGCAGCGACCGCCGATGCAGCACTTTCAAAATTCAAATTTATAAATTGCTTGACACCTTTAAAAAACCTCTTGGGGCATTAAATCAAATGATTCGAACTACCATAGAAAAATAGAAAATGGAAGAGCAAAAGGGGTACTCAATAAGTAATAAAACATCAATCTAAAGCAAAGACTATGTAAAATAAAAGGCAGTCTATAAATATACCAACTTATATATGCAGAAAAAAACTATTAAACGAAATAAGAGTATGAAACTTTAGGAAATGTGCAATAAATGTTGTTATAAGCTGAAACTATTTAAAACGTTGATAATGTGGTAAAATATTTGTAGTGCCTATAGGTTTTTCTTTTATTTATTGAAAAACCAACAAATGTATTTCAAAGAAAATAGTTTTTCCGTGTTGTTTAAATTTCAGCCTAACAAATTTGTTTGGTTTTGATTATTTATAACTCCATAAATAATCTAAAATATCATAACTATAAACCAGTCACTAAAATGGAAAACGTTTCAATATGAAACGAGTAAAAAGTTGAATTTTCCGCTGTTTTTGCAACAAAGTGATTTTCAATCTCACAGATTTGTTTTCCTTTGATTAACGAAAAGCCCCGTGGAAAACAAGTTGACACTTTCATTAAATGAATTGAAGTGAATTTTTTCCGCATTTCTGCGTTACGTTCCAAGTTGCCCTGACCAAAAGCGAGGTCCGTGCAACAATTTGTTGGCCAAAAAGAGCAAAACAAAAAACAGGCTACAACTTCAACTAGAGTGAAAAGCAGAAACACAAAATAAAAACACGAATTTCAGCAAATGAAAAGCGAGAGAAAAAAAAGAAGACGCCAGGCGACTGCAACTTCTGCTTTCGTTTTCGCCTGCACGCTTCAACTACTCCAAAACGCTCCCAGGAGGAGCGAAAGAGAGGGCTGGAGTCCAAGCGAAAGAGACGGGGATAGTCTGGGGAGCTGGGTAAACGAAGCAATTTGAAGCGAAGCTATGACAGCGCCGTTGCACTAAATTTTCCACAACCGACTGAGTTTGAAACCGAAACCAAAACTGTAAACGAAACTGAAACCGAAACTTTTTCTTTTAGCAGTCGGCAAAAAGAAAGATATATTCAGAGAGAGGCAGATAGTTTATACACCCAGAAAAAGTACCTTAAACCTCAGATTTCAAACCGGAAATTCGCCAAAAAACACAGCTAATTTCCATAACGATTGTGGTATATGTTAACATATTAAGTTAACATTATTATTAGGAAATAAAATGATAAAAAAGAATATTAGTCAAGTGGTAAAATTTAAATACGTTTTAAAATCTTTAAAACTTCTATACGAAATTTGTGATATATATTTTTCTAAAATCAAAATTTTTGCTCTGTGCACTTGTGTTACGTTGACCATCATTAGTTGGCTCAATAGATGACAAAATTTCTCTCACTCTTTTCTTCGTTTAGTGCTTATCAAATGCTTGCAATCAAAAAATCGTCCAAGTTTTCACTTTCTCAGTTCGTATAGCTGCGGATCATAATGATAATGATGATGATGATGATTATGATTATGAAGCCGGGTAGCGGAAGTTGGCGTGTAACAATCAGAAAGATCATAATATTTGTGTTGGAATGGACCGCTTTGTTCGTTTGATTGAGTCAGCTATTGGTAGCTCTGCCCACAACAGAAACAGAAAAAGTGTATTTAAAATGCAATTTATACGCCGTCCCAACAATAGCAGGCGAAATAATGTTTTAATAAAGATGCCTTTGTCTGGCGGCGAGGCGTTAAAGGCCATCTCCCAGCATCTACCATATATATCTATCCGCTTGTATCTTTAAATCTGGCTAATCGCCGACAACCAACAACACGTGCCTCACTATCAGCCTTAATGTCTCTTTCACACTTTGATGTTTCGATGGCGCCACAACAACGCTTTAATTAGCTTCCAAATCTATGAATGCACGCACCCAAAAAAATTTATTATTTTGGGTGTCTTTGAAGGTGTGGACTCTCTATAAAGAATATACAACTGAGGTCTGGCTAATGAAACTCAAGATGGATTTGTGATAATACAAATACCTTGTACTTTAATAATAAAATAAATATTTTGAAAATTTTTACACGATGTCTCAAATAAATAGATAAGTAAAAATAATTTTTAAATAAATATTAAAAGCAACAAAGGAGTTATAAAGTTCATTACCCGGATTAAGTGTTACTTTGCCACTTATCATTTGTTAAATAATAGTAGAATACCTACAACGCTAGCCACTTAATAAAATAACAAATATCTCCAGTTCTCAGTGCCATTATTGTGACCACAGCTGTATGGGAGTCCACTGAATGAGATTAACCCATTTTCCGCTAATGAACGGTGCCCATTTGGCGGGGGAATGGCTTCCAATAAACCTAAATAGACACAATCCATCGACAGCTCATGAAATATGCGCGCAGCGTGAAAAGAAATGGCCAGAAGCACAAAGAGAGTGAAAGAACGGTTATGCGGTCAAATGCAAATTCTCCAGGAATTTGGCCAAATCGAAAATAGTTTTCAGCCAAAAAGGTAGAGAGTTACAAAACGAATTTATTGCGCGACCTTTTTTTTCTCGAGGCTTAGTGCAGACTCATTTGTTGTTTTGGTTAAATGTAAATGAAGTCAACGTTGTCTGCCGACTGACTGACATTTCCCATTAGCTCTTTCGGCCACGTTATTGTCTGCAGGTTCTGCTGAACTTTTGCCCAGACGGATTTCAGCACTTCTCGATGGCTTCAGATGGAGAAGAAGAACCGCACTTTACAGGGTCTTTTCGACGATTGTTTACATTTATGGATGCATAATTGGGTGCCATGGCAGCCCCCCCTCCTCCCCCGTTGTTGTATTTAAATTTTACCCACTAATTGACTCCCACAAACCACGGCAAAGATGATGGGCTGAGAAGTTGGATTCGATGGTGGAGCCGAGGCTGTAACCGAAGCCCAATGAAACTGCAAACTCATGCCGACATCGACTTCCTTCCTTTGCCTCTTGCGCTCTTCATCAGCCACTTCTTTCGGATATATATACTATTTATATATGGGCAAGTGTCGGGGCAATTGTCGCAACAACAATCGCAATCGGAATCGGAATGGCAACACCTACTGCACATTTTAATTTCAGCTTTTTTCGGGCCGCCTCGTTTCGTTATTAAATGCATTTGTTTTCGAAGGCGTGTTGGCAGACTGAAACTCATCCATCTGTCTCAGCCAGGGCCACATGTGAACTGGGAAAAATCGCTTTTTAAATCAAAATAAACTAGGAAACTTAAACTTGAAAGTGATTTAAGTCATTTAAAACTGAGTAGAAACAAGCTAATTATTTAAAAATAAATTTCAAGCCTTTTAAAACTGAGTAGAAACAAGCTAATTATTTTAAAATAAATTGTAGCCTTATTTATTACCAAATATTTTGGAATTAAAAATAACTGTTGACAGTACTGATTTATTAAGTTTATGACAGACAGAAATTTATTGAAATGTACTTGTTATAAGTGACATAAAAAATGTTAATAAATATTTTAAAGGTCAACAAAAATTGTTTTGTGTATTGCCAATTTCAGGCTATAAATTGGTTAACGATTTAGTGTTCCTGAACTAGAATTCTCTCAGTGTTTATGCATATATCAGTAAAAAATCATCTGAAAAATGAAGATTGAGAGGCTGAAAGTGTTGCTGAACTCAAATTAACTTGACATTGTGCTGCTAATTCGGCACTAATCGTTCGAATTGATGGCAAAAAAGGAACTATTTACGAAACCGAAACTGACCAAAATTGTATAATATTCAAATGTGAATACGCAATCCGAGAAAGAAACCAAAAAGCAGAGCGACAACGAGCGATGTTGTCAACCTTGAGAGCGGCTTGTAGTTAAAGCTGCGTTTTCTGTTCGCATTTAAATGAAAATGAAACTGAAGTGTAGCAAAAGCAACAGGCCAAACAGCAAACAAACAACAAACAAAAAGCGCGTAAGCAGGAAGTCCAGCGCAAAGCCAAAACAGTTAGAGAAAAAAGGGGTGCGATTATGAATGGAAGCTGGGGTTTCTTTTCTTTCTCGTTTTGTTTTTTTTCCAGGAAGGCAACAGGTGCTAGGGCTAGGGTTTCTCTTAATTTTCCTTGCTTTTTTCCTGCCTTTTCCCTGCTTTGCATGCGTGTCTCTTGGGCTCCGCAACTCACCTTTCTGCTCAATTACTTTTGTTTTTGCTGCAGTCGCTGGTGTTGCTGCTGTTGTTGTTGTTGTTGTGTCGAAACTGTTGCAAAATTGCTGATATTTTCCCAATGATTACGTATTCGCAGAGCGACGACGAGGAAAAGTGTTTGCCCCTAACTGTTGTTATTTCTTTACGTACTTTTAATGCTGCAACAATGGTTTTTCTATTATTATTTATATTGATTTTGTAATTGCCTCGGCTACAATTGCTGCGTGCTTTTCACTTTATTAATTTCACTTTTTGGTTGCTGGGTCTGGGGAGTAAACGAGTTTGCCATAAATTTTAATATTTAATTTGGCATTAAATTTGGACATCGGTCGGTATTAATGCGTCTTTTAAACTCGCGCGAAAAAATTTCTAATTCCCCAAAAATTAATTCAAAACGAAATTGTTGCTATCTCGGCATTTTATGAACGCACTTTAATTGCATAACGGCGAAGACTGCGCGCACAAAATTTCGTGATGACGATGATGATGATCTCTGTTTGTTTGTTCAGCTTCTTTCTCTTTCTCAGTTTGTTTTGTTATTGTTTCTTTTTTTTTTTTGATAAATTTTAGTAGCTTGGATTTTCTGTTTTTTGATTTTAAGCTGGAGTGCCGACGAGCCAGCGAACCAAACGCACTCGACGACTTTCGCGACTCGACTGAAGAATTGAAGGCAGAGCTGGGCTTTCGCGGCGGCAGAGTCGAGCTTACCTGGCGGCCTTACCTTACCTTTTCGTACCGTAAGTTCGGTTACGTTGCCGCTCGCTTCGGTATTTCTTTTACCTGTTTTTTTTCTTACCTCGTCGCCTTGTCGCTTCATGGCTAAGTTGGCTTAATAGCATTTAGCGTGTCCAAAGCTTGGCCAGAGCTTTTTGGTAAGAGTTTCTTTAAGTCAACCAAAGAGCATACTCTCTTTTTGAGGTCTTTTAATCGGACTCTTTATAGCTGCATTTTTCTTAAATTCCCAGCTATATTTGGTGGTCATCAATCTTATCTCAACGCTTTCTACGCCTTAATTACATCACCAGCATATATCTCTTGGTTTTATTTATCTCCAATAATTAATTTGTTACTTAAAAGCTTTTTAGCCGACATTTTTTGGCCGGCCTAACGGTTCTGGATTTTATATTCGTTTTTTATGGGCGATGCGCTGTTTATTCTTATGGCTTTTTGAAGGTCAATCAAAATGTCAAACTACCTGCGGCTATCCTAGGCCCGCAGATACCTGGAATTTATGTGACAGGCAATTAAAAATCTGCATTTTATAAATAACAGAGCTGCAACAAGTGCATGAGCCAAGAACTTGTCTGAGTCGGTCGAGTCTTTTTCTTAACCCGTTTCGCGGGCAGAAATTAAATTGCAAAATCATAAGGCGCAACCAAAAGTGACACGAGGCAAATGCACCAGTTCCATCACAAATTGAAATGAAATTAAAATAAATTCAACTAGGCTTGTAAAATGCAAGAACGAATTCTTTTTTGATAGGAGAAGTTCAAAATACCCTTTGAATTTTATTATTTATGGTAAGCGAATAGATTTATATCTGAAATTTTGAATATCTCATTAAATTTCATTTTATATAGCTATTTTAGCAAGTGAATATAATATAATTTACCATATAGTTGAAATTTATTATTTGAACACATTAAAGTTAATATATAGCTCAGTTAAAAATGCAGACTGTTTAGAAGTTTATGAATTGCTAACATTATCAAATGATCCGATAATTAAATACAAAAGTCTTCAATATTTTTATTATTCTCGAAATACTTAGCAATTAACTAATAAAAAAAAGTATTTACAACTATTAATTTAATGTATTTGTACAAATTAATTGGGTTTTAAAGTATTATAAAAATACTAATTTTTAAATTCTTAACCCATTCTATAACAGTTTTATAACACAAAGAACTAATTTGAATAAATCAAGCAAGCAGTTTATGAAATGGCTCTAACCTATAATAAACAAAAGACAGTTTAAAAACTTTATATGACCACTAATTCCGTGTTTATTGCGTTAAAACATGTTCAAAATATACCCTGCAAGTGAATACACCAAATGAAGATCGTGAAGCTGCTGATGATGATGGACGGCCCCAGCAACAATGATGGGAATGCTGTCTAGAAATCCGCAGCGCGTAAAATTATGAATTCAAGTCGACGCAAAGCGAAGTTCGTTGCCTAAGTCTTTTGTTTTGATTCGACTGCGAGCTGCTTCTTCTTGCGTTTGTTTATCGATAAGAAGCGCACAACAGCTTGCCATTTAATTTGTCTAAGCAAATATGACTTCATTTCGTGTCAGAAGTAAAAAAAAGAAACACATTCCGGTTCGCATAATTCATCTTCAACTAATGACACCGTTTGTACAACCGAGCAATAAGAAGTTTTGACTACTGCCGTATAAACATTTCGCTTGGGTGCTAATTACGGCCAACAACAATGGGAGCCAGCATAGAGATTCGGCCAGCAATCAAGTTTAATTGATGCCATTATCAAATTATGAGCATTTCCAGGAGGAATCCGAGTTCAAGTCACGCGGATGGCATCATAAAAGCTGATGAAACTGCAAAGTGGGGGCGTTGCTGTCGTTATGCATTTGCTGTTAATGCCTGCGAAGTAGTTTTCCCCCGTTATTGTTCATTTCATACATCTTAATATGCAGCCCGCGAGCATTTGCACTTGTTACACTTTGGTTATCCATATTCAATTACCCTGAGACAACTCTGGCATCGGAAATGTTGGCATGCCGGGGTTACATAACATGCCACACCGCCCAAAATCAATTGGTCGCGTTAATGAAAAGTGAAAGACCGAAGTGAAAGACAGCCGAAAAAAAAGGGAGAGAACCCACAGGTGCTGTTATCGTTATTATTTTATTGAGAGCCAATTAAAGTCAAGTTCAAATGGCCGCACCTTTGGGTAATTAAAAATTGTATGGGCCTCCAATTGAGCGTTGCCAATTCGCTAGCCCCAAATAAAACGCCTTGGGGTCAACATATTTTTAATTTTCGCTCCATAAGGGGGTGCCGCGACATACCCGCTTGGGCTTCACTGTAGTCACACTCGTTATTAGTTATTATTTACTGGGCTAAGCCAGAGCCTTGACAAACAAGCGGCTCGAAGTCGAAAACAAAACGATGAGAAAACCAAAACACACGCACAAAGTTCAAGTCCAACTAGTGGCAAACGAAGATTCGGAATACAAAGTCATGGGGAAGAGCCAACCGAAAAATGCAAACAAACAAGATGTTTGACTGCAGGGCAAAATAATCACTGGTGTTTGGGTGTCATAACAAAGACAGTGTTTGAATGTTTTGTATTCGTATTTCTAATTAATTATTATTTCGGTAAAAGCATAGATTATTAAAACAAATAGATTATTAAAACAAATTTGTATACAACTTAGTATTGAATTTAAAAAATATTGGAGATTAAATTAAAACAGCAAAAAAATGTATGACTGTGGTTTATGAAAGAAGAAAACTAGTTCCTCAGTTTTTAAGCTATTTGGATAAAACATTGCAAAAATATCCCTTAAAGTTGGCATTGTTTAAATGCAGGGACAGTTAACTATTTTATTAAATTTAAAAAAATAAATTTGTATCGAAAACTGATAAGCAATTGATAAGCCATCAAAAAAGAAAGGAATTAGGGTACACAAATATGGTACAAAACAATTGAAGCTCACATGACAATAATATTCATTTAAATGCGGAAATATCATATTTAAACGAGCCATGAAAGCTTACAAACCTCAAATCGTGTTTTGTTATCTTGACATACAAATTCTGTTCTAAATAAAATTGCTTTCAAAGTAAAATCTCTTTGTCGTCGAAAAGCAAGCAATAATATTTCCAAATTATCAAAAGGGAGGAATAAAAGAGCAATTGTTGGGGGATATGTGGAAAAGGGGTATCCCCCTGGTCTTTAGAAAATACACGCCCCAGCAATTGTTGACTCATTCACTGGCCATTCAAGCCCAGCTTGGCATAATCATTCAATTGGCAAAAAATTCCTTTATTCTTCGGACCAAAACAAACAAAAAACTTGAGAAACAAAACGGAAACACACGGCAATGGAAGTCATGGAATAGACCAGTTCTGCAGAATCGATTGGACCAAGATCTGCGATTGAATCGACCGTGGAGTTCTTTTACGGCCATAAGTCCCTCGGCTCCAGATCATCGCAATCAATGTCGCCCGATCAGCGCCACTTGGTCGCCTTTTGTCCGGAATCGGATTAATATAAATTGTGAATTATGAACTTGACGCCAATGTGTCACACACTTGAAACGCCTCGAGTGCCGAATCAAAGCGAATGGCTGATGGAATGGGTTTTCGGGGCTTGGACAAAAATGTTGTTCAACTGTTTAGCTTAATTAAATCATTTAACGAAATGATTGTGCGCTATTTTGTACCCCATGTCATTGGCTCTCCCTCTGAAACTCCAGTGCGAAGGTTAGCTCTGAGTGCTTTTTTATATCCACTCGCGTGGATTGCGCAACCTGGAACTGGGAGTTGCCTCCGATGGAGGATGTAGGTCAGTTTTCCCCTTTCTTTCTCCCGGTGCAGCTGATTTCGGATTTCTGCCGGTTTGTGGCATGCCGCAACCGCAGGAAACGGGTTTGGCCAACTGCAAAAAAAAAGGCCATAAAAAAGAAGAAAACCTGAAAACTGGGGACGCACAAAGTCACTTTCGCTTGCCGCGACCTTTGACAAGTAAGTGCAACTTGGGGCACCAAACAAAGATTGTGTGACTAAGAGGCTCAAGAGAATTTGTTGCGTGCCTTTGTTTGCAGAGTCGCATATTTAAGCAGCTCTAATTACAAGGCAAAGTCATAAGCAGATTGGAGTCCGCAATTGAAAGTTAAATTATAACAATACTTTAATAGAAAAGGTAAGTGTTTGAATATTTTATTTTATTAAAAGAAATATAATTTGTTAGGTCATCCAGTATATAGAATGTTCTTTAAAATCTTTCTTTTATTTAAAGAAATAACTTTGCACAAGTATAGATTACAAGTTTGTATCAAAGTATATATAACAAATATAAATATATTTATATTATATTATTATTTATATTTGAAATATATTTTCGCTTGAATTCAATGCCTTATTTTAACTTTAAAAAATTGCTTTCAATTTCACTTTCTTTAATTAAAAGTTGTCGTTTGTTTGTAAACCGCTGTAAGTTTCAGTTTCTTTCTGTTTCTACCTGCTCATTTAACGTTTAATTATTTCTGTGATTGCAACGATACTTTCTTTGCTCTCGTGACTTTAATTGATGTTTCATTTTGCCCTTATCTTAAGATTTCATCTCAGTTTGGCATAGAAATTTTATTTGTGTCTTTTAAGACAGAGAATGTTGAACTTCATAGCAAGATATTTACCAAAATTAACGCAGATATTTTTGTATCGCCTTGGCTTACATGAAGGATTGTAAAGATCACTGCACGACTTCAACTAGGAAAGTATCTCAGTGGTATTTTCATTGCCTTGGCATTATAGTCATACAACCATTTTAATGCCATAAATTTGAATGTCCACTTCCCCATTACTTTTGCCTAGTCACAGCCGATCTCCAGATCTCTGGCTACTGGGTACCCGTACCTGTACGAAAGTGTGTGCACGATAATCTAAAGAGTTCAGTTCAGTTCCTGCTTCGCGACTACTGATTTTTGGACAGCAGCCGAAACAAAAAAAACCGAAAACCGAAAACAGAAATTGTTTGACCCTATAAGCGGTAGATAGATCTCCATATGTATAGTACATTCCTATCTGATCGAAGCTGTGTCACGTGCAGCGGTCGGTTGTGGGATTTTGTGGAACTGCGTTTGGGGAATGATATCATGTAATTTGAGACAATGTGCCGTGAACAATTCATTATGTTAACCGCTGACAGCTGCGCCTTGTTAAGTGATATTCAATAGATTTAAGCCGCAATATTGGCGGGTGAGTATTGTATAGCGCGTGCTTTTAGGCCAGGATTTCATTTGGGTCCGAATGGAATGTGAGTCGAATTGGTTTTGGCCACCAGCCTTTCACCTGCAGTTTCTCGTTGCTGCACTAATTGTTGCACAATTTCTGGACCAGGAGAAGGGGAGGGGGGATCGGAGACCCCCAACCCGAGAGTCAAGTGCTGGCACTTACATTTTGGCAGTGGGCGTGAATTACTTGGCCTTTTTTTCTGGGGTGAACTAATTTCTATGGCATATACAAATAAATTACGGCCGAAATGAGTCGGCTGCCGCTGCCTTTTGTTGCCTAGTTGTAGTGAAAGGCGACTCTCGACTGTGGCGATTACGAAATCCAGGGGGGGAATGAAATAACTCGGGCACTCGCCACAAGACAACAAATAAAAACGGGCTACTCTACAAATTGTTATTGGAATTTAACATTTGTGCGGGTGCCACATGGGCCACAAGAAACATAAATACAATACCAACGGACAATGGCCAACTGCAGCTGCAGTTCGCGGTCCAATTTCGAAGCCAATTAATTTGCCCATAATCGACCAAATATGGCTTTTAATAATAATTATGCAGCTCCAATTGCGGGCTGGAAAAGAAACTCATTAGATGAACCGGCAGGTGAATGGAACAGAGGGCGGTAATTGAAGTTTTATCGATGTAATTACAGTCCGAACTCGATTGAATATTTATGCTCAAGGAGGGTTTTATTATTCTAGCCTTCGATTCAATTAAATACCCTCAAATGGGAAACTTTAATGCTAGTTTGTGTGTAAAATTAAAACATTTAAAAACAGTTGATAAGTGTGACTCTAACCAAACTGATTTCTCCAGCAAACTAAAATTTTATATTTAATTGGTTTTACTACAAAATAAAAGAGCCTTAAGCTACATTTTTTTAATAAGATTTATATAAATATTGTTTTGATCGATAATAAAATTAAAGATATGATTTGATATGATCTAGTGTGATAGTGTGACTCTAACTAAACCGATTTATCCAGCAAACTAAAATTTTAGATTTAATTGGTTTTAGTACAAAAGAATTGAGCCTTAAGCTACATTCTTTAATAAGGGAAATATATAAATATTGTACTGATTGATAATTACATTAATGATATGATAACCAAGATATCTTGGACTACTTCAAGATGGAAAACAAAATCAATTTACTATTTTTTTCACTTTTTTTAAATTTGTAATTGAAATTCAAAGGCTAAGTTAATAGGCTAGGTTAATATATGTGTTTAATTGTGTAAGGCTAAATAGTCTATAATATTCAGCGGTCTGTTATTTCAGTCTTCACTGTACAGCCACTTGTGATACATTTACACAAACTAATCCGCAGACAAAAGACCAGCCAAGTGCTGATAAATTCATTTGAATCTGTTTCTTAGCAGCACCGTATTTTTCTTTTTGCTCAAGGTTATGTGTGGAAAATTATATGCCACAGCGGCGATCAGAAGTTGGGTTGGGCGAGAGAAGTAGTTATCCACCAGTAGTAGTAGCAGCGGGGCACCAGAAGCTTGAGGGGATTGGGATTCAGATGGAGATGGGGACTGGGGATGGGGACTGGGGATGGGGACTGGAACTGAAACTGGGCTTGAGATTGGGGGATCGGTAAGCAGTAGGAGCCGACAGTTTGCTGATTGTCCGACGGAGTGCGATGGTGCAACATTCAGCGGCAGGCGGTGGCGGCAGTTGCGGTTAATTTGCTTGTCATTGCCCAGTTGAGTGGTTGAGCAGCAGAAATAGCACCACCAATAGCACATAGGCACCGCACCACCTTCGCAGCACCACCGGCAGCCGTCTGCAGTCTGCGGTCTATTTGAATACAAATTTAATTTGAGATTGAGATTGAGTTGGCTGTTGTTGGGCAGCTGCCCCAGCTTATTTTCGGCCACTTTGGACGTGCCGTAAATTAGCCAGCCGCAAAAACTCCCAAATCCTAACTGCGCCAGTTTGCCAGTAATTAGAAAGTAAATCCACATGGTTATGGATGACCTTAGTGTCGACTTTCCGCCTCCCCCGGACAATAAATTCATATCGAATTTAACCCGCTGACCCCAGTGAACCGGCGGTTCAAAGCCCCAAAGTCAAACAATTTTTTTTAATCAACTTGGAAACTCTTTTGTATGCCCTGACAAGAGGTATTCAGGTTTTGGTATTACTTTTCAATACATTAAATAAGCTTTTTTTTGGATTTATAAAGATAAATCGACTAGTTATAAACAAAATAGACTTGGCTGATATAATTAAATGAACAATAATTGGTTATAAATTTAAGTAAATTACACTTAAGCACTTAAATTGATCTTAACCTTATTACTACTTACAAAATCCATAAAAAAGGAAGTATCTTGAATTGGGCAATGACAAATTTAATAGGGTAAAGAAAAAGCAAATCAAAAGAAATTGTTGATAACTTCAGATAACAGAATCCTGAGTCATAGGATTCTTTGCATATGACTTATTAAGACCACCTAGGATTTAATGATAGGCAAGTGTATTTCCATTATCGGTTCTTCCATGAAGCCTGCTCTTTTAACTATTTTTGTTTGGGGTTCCACTCCATTGTGTGGCCCCCAGAAATGGTTATGGCGAATTGAATTGATTGTCGATCGGGGGTTCGGTCGCGTCCAGTTCGTTTTAGCAAGAGCGGGACTGGCTGGTCTATATAATGTGCTGGCTATCGCCTTGTTCAGTTATTTTTGCGCAATTATAGCCCCCTTTAAAGAGACACAAAAAGCATGTGCAAAAGTTGTCCGGCAGCTGGCGGTTTAGTTTGCCCTTCCCCCCTCACCTTCCTGCGGTTTCATCGGCGGTGCTGCAAAAACTTTTGCTTTCGCTTCTAAAAGCTAACTGCTGTCTTGGCGGTTTGGCTGTCTTTTTAGTGGTTACTGGTTACTGGTTACTTGGTTACTTGGTAACTGGTGGCTAGTGGCTGGTTAACAGCGATCGATCGGCACTTGTGTCTGCTCCAATTTGCCACGCTTGATTTCGGCTCTGATTAGGCTTGGACCGGACGGGTTTGCTTAGATCTGAGCTAAATAGTCACCTAATTTATGTGGGGGATTGCGTAATGGTGGCCTGTGAAAATTTGCCGCATAAAAATGCGTTAGCAGCTCCGACAAATTTATGCCGTCCGGTCCAAGGTTTTTTTTTTTTTTCTGTCCGTACTCTGTGTGACTTTCAGGCCGGCTCATCAGAGTTCGGGCCAAAAATGGCCATTGATGTGTTCATTTCACACAGCTTGATGGATGCTACGGATTAAAAAAGAGTGATCACATATTTGCATTTTTAACCCCATGTCCGCCAGTCAAGTTCGCTGCCTAAGTCTTTTGTTTTGGAGCAAGTTCGCTGCCAAAGTCTTTTGTTTTTGAGCGAGCAAATTAACTAATTAGATCGACTTGCAGCACGCTTCGCCATTTGTTTGGATGCACATGGCCTCAGTCCAGGGTCCTAATGAAGATAAATGGTAGATGAGGTAGTTGCTATTCGAAATTAATCAAGTCCGTGTATACAAGTTTAATTAATGCCGATAAACGGGTCGCAGCCGAAACCGAAAGCCAAATGAAGAGTAAAGATATGAGATTGCGGAGAACCTGCAGTCGGGGAGGTGGAAACCAGTTTGCATGTGTCACTTGGCTCATAAATCACCGCAGGGATGACCTTGGGATTGGAATCTCTGTTGGCTGAATGAGAGTCCTGAGGAACTTCCCAGGAATTTGATTGTGCCTTTCCGGCTTGATTAATCGTCCGCTAATGTCAGTCTCATGTGAAGCCACCGACGTGGCCAGTTCCAGATGCATTCGGCTACCGGTAATTCGTTCGGCGAGGGGATGGAGATTAAAGGCAACAATAAGCGTGGGCTGTCTCCAACATCATCATCATGACCTGCCATCATCAATGGACATCAATTGGATGTGGCCAGCGAGTCACAACACACTCGCTGGTCCCCCGTCGATCTGTCAGCCCGTGTCAACCCCTGTCCACCGGATTTGACGCCGATCAAGCTGCATTGGAGCTGGGCACTCGATGTGGTAATGGAACTAGTTCCTTCTAATTGTAAACTGATATGCAGAAATGAAACCTGCATGGGCTGCATCTAATCTGAAGTGAAAGCTTGTGATTGACCATAAATATTTACCTATCTGCCAAATTGTAATCACTGGAAAATAGCTAGAGATAAAATTTAAAAAGAGTTAATGGCAAAGTTGCTAAATTTTTATAGGCAATTACTTCGCCGTTAATTAATTTAAGCGATTTAATGCAGATGTAAAAAATAGAGATATATTAAAATGTATTAAGTGTAAAGTAAAAGTAAAGCTGTAAATTACACTGAGCCGAAATTATAAATTCATTCTGAATCATTGTCTAATAAATAAATAAATAAAATTGTTAGTACAAACAAATAATCTTAAAGTAAGCTTAAGAGTACAACAGTGCAAAAAACCAAATCACTAATCAAAAAGCTTATCATTTGTGGTTTTAAAATGTGGATTTTGAATTAATTTATGAGCGTATATTTCTTAGAAAAATCTTGAACTGATTTATCAAGAAATCTGGAAATAAAACAGACGATTAAATACAAGTAAGGTGCGAACCTTCGAGGCGAACTGGCCCGCAGCCCCATAAACCAAAGCTCGAAGCTAAGTTCAAGGCATATCAATCGTGGCTGAAACCCCGGCGATGCATAATCGGCGGACTACAATCTGCATATCTTGGTGGCAGCGTCAATGGCTATAATCTTTAAACTCGGGGCGGCAATTAATCGCTGCACTCGCCTTTGTTTTGGCATTTAATTAGCGATCTCAGCCGGGCGAAATTACACCGCATACAAATTCTTGGCCGACTTGGTTTCGCCGTATCCGTCGCTGGCATGTGCATTGCAAAATAGCAAACATAAAATAGCGTAAAAAGGCGAAAAAAAACCGAACAAATTAATATCAAATCGATAATGTTAAGGCCCAAAGCAGAAAAGACAAACAGGTAAAACGAGCTAGTGCAGAGTGAAGTCTTTGCAGAGCGCAGAGTCAACGGGAACTTAAGCTTTGCATTATAAAGACAGAGCTTTTTCGCTCCCACGATTTCTCACTCTTAAGCTCTCTATATCCCATGGCATTTTCTCTTACGTTGCATAGTTCGTGTGTAAATTTTTCTTAATTGCTGCATTCAAAATTAACTGCTGTTGATCGGTTTGGCATTTAGCGTTGCATAGTTTTGGGCGGCATTTAATTTTGGGGGACGAAAAATACTATAATTTCAACTCAAAGGCATTTGTTTTCCCCGTAAGTCAATGGAGTTTTCCAAAATCGATTTTTAAAAAAAATTGTTGTAATATTATATAATCGATAATGTGCTTAATGACTTACTTTCAAACATGGGGACATTTAAAGGCTAGAAACAAGGACATATATGAATGAATAACTCTTTGAAAACAACAAGATGTATTACATTTTTCCTGATCGTTCCTATGGCAGCTAAAGGATATAGTCCGATCGGCAAGATTTGTAAGATTTCCAATCAATTGGAATTCACAGATGACATATTTTTTTTTTTTGCCAAAACCAAATTTTTTCAAATCAACCGGGAATAGATAGTTTAGGTTTTTAGCTGAATAAATCAGTCAATCTTTTGGCTGTGGATCGAATTTTGGTTATAACAAAAATAATGGAAATTATTTTAGGAAATAATATTAAAATATTGGAATATTTTTGTATAATTAATAAGTCGACACTCACAGTTGAAAACTTAATTTTTGGCCTATTAATCTGGAATTGTTAGTTTGGGTCAAGTTAGATTTATTTTGAAACAGGCATTTAGTTTAGCGCACAAAACACTTTATTCTAAAATACCTTAATACCCGTACAAAATACAGTTATTTTTAACCACAATAAGTTATTGCTTTTTTAAGACTTTAATCTGTGTTTTGAATATGTCACTCGGCAACCACTTGATTTCCCTTTAGTCAGAACCAACGCAAGTCGATTTCTCTCACGATAAATTTTAAGATTATATTTTACGACCTGCGGAGGCATCGATCGGCCTGGAACCACTTCTCAGACTCAGTTTCATCCTCGGAATCGGACTCATCCCCCTCGAATTCGCTTTCGATGCTCCGTTTCGATTTGCAGATCCCACTTGAAATCGCTTTCCAAGATCGGTTAAGAATATCGGCGAGGGCGAAAGGCGACCAAAAATCAAAAGATCAGTAAACAGAGAAGTGTGTCAGATTATTTTTAAAAACAGAGGGCACTTAGGAACGTTTCAATTAGCTCATGACCCGCATCCAAGTCGATGAGGCCCAGTGACTGTGTAAACACATGTTCTTGCAACTGATTTACAAATTTACGATTACTGTCGATTTTTGTTGGTTTCGTTTTGGCCAGGTTTTTTTTAAACGCCAGTTTTATTGCAACAGCCACCAAGTGGAACAAAAGGAATTCAATGGCATAGTGAGGTGCAAAAGAAAAAGGAAAAACCGAAAAAGAATGGAATCTCGAATTGCATTTGGTTAGTCATGCGCGAAATAATGGAATAGCTACGACCAAAGCAGCATATACATATATATCAAAAATAATAATAATTATTGTTCAAGTTGCTCGCTTTTGTGTTGCACTTGTACCAAAGACAACAGCTTGTCCAAGTCGGAGTTATTTATTTTGTTTTTGCTGCCCGATATCTGCCTTTGTGTGATCTCAGTGCACTGTTCCCCCACTTCATTAATAATGGTTTAATTTTTCATATTTCATTGTTTAGCTGCCCGATTCTGTGCTGCCGGCCAAGGACGCGTCAATGCGTCAGAGTCAGAGCCACATACTTTATATGCTGTGTTCCATGGCTGATTTGACGCGATTTCTGCTGACAATCGACCTCCGAGGGCGAAACACAGTCCAAATTTCCGCAGGCGGATACTGAAACCGAGGAACAAAATAAAAATGAGAACTAACAAAAGATTTCTGGTTTAAATATACCTTTAAGCCCTCTTTAATTATGACAAAGTATGTCCTTTTGTTATAAACTTGTCTTTAAACACAAAGAATGTCCTTCAGTTATAAGAATTGCACTGCAGTTGTAAATTTTGAAGAGAGGTTCTAAACAAATATATATTTTAAAAGAACAGTATTTCTGGGATCCTTAAAATACATACAATAAGCATTAAAGTACTATTCTTTTAGAATTCTTTTAAGATAAATATTTTCTATGATCGCTGCAATACAAAAATTAAATTTATTCATTCGCCAATCATTTCAACTATTTATTGTACCCTCCTCTTATTCCTTTTAGCTTTGCATATAAGAACCTTATACCCGAGATCTGATATCTACACCCACAATGTCGCTTTTTGGGAACCCCCACTGTACTTTTGCATTCAAGAACCTTGTTCAATAATCTCCGCCCATCACTTCTTTTATCGCCAAGTAAATATTTGCCAGAACTTTCACCACAACCGAATCGCTTGGTGATTCAGATCGGAGAGCAACTCATAATTAAATGGGTATTCACGGGCTACAAAACTGTGCGGTTTAGAGAACTCCATGATTTCATTGTGTGGACTTCCCAGGGCTGCTGCTCAGTCAGAATGTGGCCCATAATCAGGTCGAATCGCATAATGGTGAACACCATTTGGCGAACCCCCAAAACAACAATGACCCCGCATTGATCATGGACAATTTGTTCTAATTCCGCGGTGAGCCAATACAAAACAGGAAACCCCATTGGGCCGTGGCTATATGGATGATGCAGCGCATTCCAAGTTTCAATGCCCACTACCCACCTCCCCCTCCTCCTCCCAGAAAATCCCCTTAAAAATCCACCCAATACCTGTTGGCTGTCTGACCTTGTTGCTATTTGCATAACGGCAAAACGGTGACTTAATTGCCGGCCGCCGCCAAGCGATTTGGGAGGTTCAAGCTCAAGTTTGGGTCTCTGGTCCAGACCCAGCTGATTCGCCTGATTATGCTGAAGTTGACTGGGGGAACATGGAGCTGGAGCTGAAGCTGATGCTGGATTTGCAGATGCAGATGCGGGCGCCACGAGGCCCGAGTCACTGCCAATAATTGAGCGTGCCTCATAAATAACGGTGGTATGTGTCTCCGTTCCCACCTCATCCAACCCATCCTAGTCCTAACTACTCCACCTCCTCCTCCTGATCCACCTCCTCCCCATTCTCCCCCAAAAGAAGCCCTCGCAGTTGGCAAAAGCAACAGCAACAAGTAGGACGACGACGTCGACGAATAAAGTTATTAACAATGCCTCAACATGTACGTGGTCCTCTCAAAATGGATGAACGTGACAAATTCCAAAAGCCAAGCGAAGCCATCTGCATCTGCACTGGAAAAAATATATGCCTAATAGGGTACATTTGTCTTTATATGAAAAAAGAAGCAAAGCCATCATTGTAATTGAAACATTTCTGATGCTTGTGGTTTGATTTAATGAAATTTACAACGCTTTTATTTTATTCATATTTTAATAATAAAAACCAAGCCCTTTTTTGTTTCATGTATTTAAGAGTTTTATTTGCTCTTCATTTTCGGGGAACTTGGTATTTATAATACCATTTATTTATAATGAATAAAAGTAATTTAAAAGTTGATTTATCATAAAAAAATAAATAAAATAAATTGTTGTAAAGGCATTTATTTCGTCTATTTTTCGTTGATGATAATTAAGGTTTATTAAGGTGATTACATAAATCCAACATTTCTTTTGTCTTTTACAATTGTTTGAGGAACATTTTACTTTTAAGAAAAACAAATTTTTTTTATAAACCTTTATGTTGTTTTATATATTGATTTTTTGCATTAAAAATATATTTTTTTTGTTTTGAATATTTTTGGCCAATAAATTCCAAGTGTCATTTGTTTTTCTCAGTGCTTCTAGCCCGGCCAAATGTTTGTGTTAGCAGCTCCGGCAACAACATTGTCCATCATATCAGGTCTGGCTGAGTTCGCAGAGCCGAGTTGAAAAAGGGCAGCCATGCCACGCCGCAGACGGTTCACTGTGTCCACCGGCCGAGACGAGACCGTTAACATTTTATTTGGCCAAAATTGCCTTTAATTTATTGCTAACGCCGATGTTGCGACTGGGGATTGGGAACTGGGGATTGGGAATGTTTTCATTGTTGATTTTGCTGCCCGCTTCGAGTGGCACTTGTTCTAATTTTTCCTTTTCAAGACCAATCAGCGAGGATTGAGGATGGAGGATCGAGGATCGAGGATCATGGCCAAGGCAGCTTGAAATCGAAGCCCCCCGATCCACAGTTCCCATCATAAATATGTGTCCGATGGCTGGCATTTTAATAAATCAATTAAACCCTTGGCTACTCAAGTTGCGATCGGCGTTTCCCGCGAATCTGCATTACTCCTCGGGCACCTGGACCCCAGCTCGGACCTCTGGTCCTCCTCCACTCCAGCCAGGAAGTGTCTACATCGATGTTAAGTGCAATCTAAGGACACAACAACGTGTGCCCGCAGTACACGTATTGGGGGGATTTTTGGGGCGGGGGAACACGTGTAACCTGCCTCAGTCTCAGGTGAATCTCTGGCACGTACATGAAAATATTACACAAGATAAGGGAATCCAACTGCCGCTGCTGCGGCATCTACTGTTGCACTTAGCCAATTTCATTGCCTCAGAACAAATGAAATTGAAGGAGAAGCCATTAAGCAGGGGAAATGATTAACCATGATCGTTATTTAGTCTTATTTTTAATCTTATGGGATTCCTAGGAAATCTATGCCACAAAGAAGAATAAAATATCTATAAAACTGCCACATAAATTTGTAGAAATTAGCCAGAATACAAAATAATATATGCAATAAGTATTGCAGAACTATTTTTCTACTAAAACTTAGAGTCAGGCCAAATTAAAATCTGTTTTTTTTTTAAATTTTATGTTGAAAACTGTAGTAACCAAAACTTATATTTGTTCCTTATTTTTCAAATTGTATACTAATAAAACGTCTAGCTACTTAAAGGAAATCACACTCATCAAAGAAAATAAAATTTATTTTTTGAGCTGACAATTTGACAATTTTAAGTTTTTGTGATTTAGATTCATTAACAGATTGATATTCTACATTTTTATTAAGTCTTATAGCTTGTTTTTTAAAAAGCTTCGAAGACGTTTGTCCTTGATATCTATGAATAAAGTTTTAATAATTTTTGTGTGTGTGATTATAAAGTTTTAATAATTTTTGTGTGTGTGTTTTTGGAAAACTATAAGATATCCGCATTGTGCTGGAATTGCGAATGCGAATTAGAATGCCCGGTCAGCAAATGCAGCGTAATTAATGCCGCTGCCTGGTCGCCGTTCCACCTGTCAGTCCCGCTCAGAATCAGAATTGTGACAGCCGACCGACCGCTTCCACCCACGCCCACGTCCACGCCCACTCCCACATTTCCGCCCACATCCCGCTCCACATGCCAACGACACATGACGATCAACGTCAGCGGCTGCAATGCAATTAGCATCTGCATCTCCATTTCCATCTACTTTGCGACTTGACCAACCAAAGTTCAATATCAGTCGAGACTGCTCCAAATCCTTGGCTAAGAATCTTGGCCAAAGTACTTAAGCCGCCCAGAGAGTTCTCGGCAAACTGGGTCACCGCTGTCACAGCCGTCAACTGTTCGCCCGATATGTGCGAATATGCAAACAATAACGCGAATCTGTGGAGGAGGACCCGCCGAGTCATTTGACAAGCTTTGACAGCCACGGCACGAGCTCCAGAATCGGATTCGAACTCCGATTCAGATTCAGAACCAGAAGCTATGGACCCCATGCAGTTGACCAAATGTGTGAACGAAGGTGCTAAATTATTAGCACATAATGCTAAACGATCTTAAAAAATCCGAGGGAATACTGGGTGGAGTGTCTGTTGATCTGGCATATAAACATGGCTTGCTTAACAAATTTTCAAATAAATAAAGAAATAAAAAAGTATATAAATTCAGTACTGTTTAATACCCTTTAGTAATTATATTATTACCACAAATAATATTGTTGTATATTAATGTAAACACTAAACAAATCCCTTTAACTATAATACTTATGACACATTAAACAAAATTAAACTAAAAGCGTACAATTTAAGTTATCTTTAATACTCTTGAGTAAAAAATTAATTATAACAAATAGTAGTTCCATTAGAATGTATTAAAGGTTAGATTAAACACTATATTAAAATTAAGTAAAAGCAATCAATCATTTAATTATAATAATCATCTAACATTTATCACGTAAGCATGAATTTGGGTATTTACTAATAAAAATCCAAAAAAAGCACAAATATAAATAGCAAAAAAAATATTCACATGCAGATAATAGGAATATATTTCAGGACCATTTTTACTTAAAGAAATCATATATAGCTTATTACGTGCAGCAAAATAATTCTCTAGGTTAATAAAATTAAAAATAAATTAGGTAATGAAGATACACCTTTATTTATAATTATGAGTAATGGAGTCACATTACACAAATTATTCGGGTGTTTAAAAATAACTTGCACTCTTTTGTTATAAGCACGTACACCTAATCAAATAAAATACACACTTAATGCTCTTCCGCCAAACAAAAACCCCCTAAGCTACCCGGATTCCCCCGAAAAAGAGCAATAAAAAGCGCAGCCAAACACCAATATTCAATTGACCCCGCCACTTTGACTCGGTGGACTCACTCAAATGGGAGGCGTGCAGTGGGGCCCTAAATTACCACATTATCAAGTACAAGGAGGGCCAACTGCCCCATGTTGATGCCACAACAGCCAGGGCGGCACGATTGGCATGGCATGGAACATGGGCAGGCCCAAGTTGTGACCCCACAGCAAGAAAAGCCACGACCGAAAGGAGGGGACTGGAAACTGGTGGGGGGATAAATGGGGGGGGGACCCAACTTGGCCGCGATTTTCCTTCTCATTCTCGTACAATTTCGACACTTTCGAGATTTTACTATAAAAATTTGCCATAAATTTGTTAGCGCGCCGCTTTTGTTGTGCCTTTGCCCTGGAATCCTCCTTTGCTTCCATTTCATCCTAGACCTCCTTCACATCCTTCCCACCTTCAGCTCCCTTTTTGCAGTTTTTCTGCTGATTTTCTTTAACTACATTCTAGGCAGTGATGCCAACATTTCAATAAATATCTTTAAATATATACTTAACTCAGAAGAAATTATATTCTTCTCAAATTAGTTTTGAAACCAAATTAAATATTATTATTATTTTTTTTATTATTCCGAAGCACCAATTAAAAGTCTTAAATCCTAACTCAAAAAATGAATTCTGAATATTTTTAAAATATTTTCTTTACTTAGCACAAATCTCTTTTATTTTGCAAACCAATAAACAACTTAATAAACTTTTCAAAATTAATAATTAAATTTAAAAACAAATACATCCAAACACCATGCAACTAAAACCATAGATTCCCCATATTTTTCCCATTTACTTCCTAAGAATAAAGCCCAGGTCACCATCTCTGATCCTCGTCGCCTTGGAGGCTGGATCTTAGCTGGAAACCTACACGCATGTCCAGTGCCTCTGATGATATGTACTTTCGCAAACATAACTGACATGTTTGGCTAAGGAGCCATAAAATAAATTCCACTGCCGGTCAAGAAAAGAATGACCAGGGGAATGAAAATGGGGAAGGGAATAGGAATGGGAGTGGAGTGGAGTGCTGGCCAAGCAGGCAGCACGTGTCTTGTCTTGGCCAAGTCAAGCAAATGAAGTTAACTCAATCACGGAGTGGAATGGAGTGGCCAAGGGCCCCGTGCTCGGGTGTCGGCCGGCGAATAGTAAAAATGTTAGAATAACTTGTATAAAATTTATCAAGCTGCCGCTGCTGCCGTTTCCTCGGCTCCATTCCATCCGCAGCTACTTTGGGGTTGGGCAAAGGGTCTGAACTTGGACGTGGGTCTCCATACTCCAACCTCCATCCTCGATCCTCAATCCTCCTTCCTCCGAACTCCAAACTCCCAACTCCTACCTTCTGCCACACGCTCAAGGGAGCAAAGTGATATTTATGCCAATTGTTGGCCAGCGCTACATGCGTGTGTGGGTCTTAGAAGTGCCAGTAGATGTAGATGATCATGGAAATGGAAATGGAAATGGCCCTGGCAATGGGTTTGGGATTGGTCTGGATTGGGGCTAGGGATACACAGAAAAAAACAATGGGTTCTTAGGTTAAACTAGAGGGAATGAGCCAAATAGCCAATAAATAAAGAGTCAGGGTCACTAGCAACTGAATTTATACAATGTTTATTGAAAAAATAAAATAAAAATTTATGTTTCTGATTATAAACTAAACTAATTATTACTTTGTTCAAATTATCAAAAAACTAACTTAATGTTCTTCAACATTCATGAGTATTTTTAAATCAACTTTCAAATTAAGAAGCTTTTTTAAGTAAAAGAAAATATTAACATTTTAAGTTGTATTATAATAAAAATGTTATCTTAAAATTAATTGGTATACAAATATTTGTTATGTTTATTATTATAGCTACACTTTGTCTTTACCCTTTTAAAAACAATTTTCTTTTCGTGTAGGGATCAAGGAAAGGGCTATGTTTCTGCCGTTGTTATTTTAAAGCAAACACAAACGGACACAAAAGGTGAATTCAATTTATTACGAGAGCATTTCAAACTCACAGGCAAGGTTGAAGTTGAGTTGAGTTGGAGCTTGACTTGAGATTTAAGAACGAGGCTTATCGGGCGGAGTAATCCCTGGGAGCAGAGCAGATGGGCGCAGGCGGAGGCCAAATGCAATTATGTGTATTTTATGCTCCGACTGGCTTCATACTTTTGCCTGATTGACAAATAAATTTGCGATCCATGCGTGACGATAGGCGGATGGTCGGATTTGCCCTGGGTAACGAGTTCCTCCACTGAAAGTGTTCTGGGGGAGCCACTGGGGGAGCCACTGGAGGAGGATTAGGAGGGGCTCCGATAGCACTGATAGTTTTCCATTTCATTGTCAATGTCGGCCGGGCGGCTTCAGTTGGTTAATTAAGCCAATGCCAGGGCAATCAGTGTTTTCACTTAAGTGCAAGTAAATTTCGCATCAGCAGTAGCCATCTTCATTTTCCCCTGTCATTTCCCATTTTCCATTTCCATTTCCATGCAGCTGGTCCGGCAGGAAGAACAACTGCATTTGTTTGATGTTAGACAGCCTCTGACTGTGACTTTGAATCCGACTCTGACTTTGACTTTGACTTGGTCATTAGTGGCTGTCGTTGTCAATGCTCCGGACTTGATTTGTTGGCCTTTTCCTGCCAGCGGATGGGCCCAAAGTTGGGTTACTTAGCCTTGATTAGGCCCATGTGGCTGAGAGGTTTTGGGAGGAGTTCAATACCCAGCTAAACATCCTTATAATATAAAAGTGAAACTAGGAATACTAATTAGACTGCATTTGCTATACTCTTACAGAGGATATTATAATTTTGGTCAGAAGTTTAAAACGCTTTTTACCCCACTTTGTTAAAATACAACGTACAGTAAAAAGAATGACAGTTTCAAAACATCTGAGGCCCAAGAGGTAATTTTGCACAAATTTATATTTTGACCGATTTTCGCATATTTTGTAAGGCGTTTCCTCATGTTTTTTCTGGAAATTGGACGAAAATAAAAATTTTTAGCTGTGAATTAATTATTTCGGACCTTTTTACATATGTATGTTCTTTCAGCCTCTTTGCAAAAAGACGCATTTTTTCGATGTTTTTGTTAAGTAACTTGGTCTATATACGACCTACAATTGAAAGAGAGACAGTTTTGTGCAACTGGTAAGCTAAGTAATCGATCCCTATCAGTTTCTGGCTGATTTGGTAAAATTTATTTTTTGAGCGATTTTCGCATTTTTTATAAGGGGTAACACTTGATTTTTTGCGGAAATTGGGCAAAAATAAAAAATTTTAGCTGAGAACACCATGAGATTGGAAATTTTGTAACGAATTCAACGATCATTCCAAGATCTAAGCATTAATTCCAAGGGTTTTGATCAAAAAACCGAAAAATAAGTTGATTTTTTCGGACTTTTGGGCAAGTTTTAATTGCTTTTTGTTCTAACTTAGTTAAGCCCTAAACTATCAATTCCAGGTTGATTTGAAAAAAAGTATTGTCTATACTAAATGTTAAATACAAATCAAAGATAGCCCAGAAATTCCTCAGCTTTAAATTGGAAAGCGCTGATTCGGTGTTATTTGTCTCTTACCAATTTAGAGACCCAGTGTCATGCACACATTAGAATTCCTTTAGCCGCTTTTTAATTACGCGCCACATAGTTCTGCGTAAGCCAGGTCCAAAGCAACCGCGTCGATGGGACAGCCCACGTAGTTGGGCAGGAATTTATGGACAAAGCAACTGCTTCAATTACCGCGATAAGGCGGTTCCAGCACCCCCGCCCACCCAAATGTCTTGGCATAAAACTGTCGAATGTCGTGCGGCATTTGTTACTTATTACATGTAAAGAGACTGCGGCGACTGCAACTGCGACCGATATCGATATGCTAAGCCCCGCCGATCATTCACACTCGCACAGCTATATACATAAATATATATATGTATATATGTATATATATAGTAGACAGAGCTACGTGCTGACCTTCAACTTAGTTTGCAGCCTTGTTAGTTGTTGGAGCATATGTATCGCTGGTCGTTTTGGTCTTTTTGGGTCTTTGACTTGCGGCACAATCGCGATCACTTTTGGTGATTGGGCGGCAACGCCTCCGTCTACGACGTCATCAACCCGCCAGCAGCAACACAACAGCAACAGCAACATCAACACAACACAACAGCAACACGCAACTGACAGCAGCAACATCGGCGACAAAGACAACAGCAACACCCCCAAGAAAGCCAGTAAAAAACACGACAATAGAGCACAAGACAGGCTCAAATTTGTTGGACGTCGTCGTTCCAATCAGACGGCGACAAGGGTTCTGTTCTGGCCATCATTAAATCCGAAATAAAATAATGCGCCACGTTGTCCAGCGAGTTGCCAGACTCACGTTCGCCCGTCCTTAATAACTTTGTCCGGCTATCGTGGTCAACGCATCTTGGCCAGAAGTGGAGGAGAACAGAAAGAGCTGGGACCCAATGCCTTACCAACTTATTGCTCTATTTTCGCAAATAGTTTTCGATTTCAGTTTCACTTTCTGCCGACTGCTGACTGCCAACTGCTGCCCATCATGTTAACAAGGCGGCCAGGCCAAGAAAACGCCAACTCGCGAGCATCCATCCCATCAACAATGTAAACGAGCCGTGGTCCAGACTTTGGTTCCGACCAGGCCCATAAACAACTTAAACGACCGGCGTAAGTCCAAGAACTGTTGCGACTGTTTGGGCGTTGCAGCGAGTGGGAAGTCCTTGGATTAAAGGCCCTATCATTATTTGGTGAAATAAATATGATTTGGTCGGAAAAATTACCAGAGTGAATCATCCAGCGAGATGAGATGAGGCCCGCATGCCGAAGAACAGGTAATGCGTGGCCAAAAACCCACACTTTTCTGATTATGAAATATTGTTACCATTCAGAGTGACGTCACAGTAGCAGCATCATCACACAGAAAGAAATATTTGGATTTTCTAGGAGGGATTTATATTTTAAATTCAAAGCAACAAATATACAATGCTAAAGGCTTTTGTTTGACTTTAACGCTATGCTAATTAATACTAACAATGTTGTATATTTATCTAAATGTTTCTTATTTTACATAAAATCAATAGTTAATAATTGTTTTTATCTAAATATAAGACCTTGCTTGAAATGTTATTATTACAAAATTTATGTTGATGGTATAATATTTCCTTTTTTAAAAACTTTGATATCGTTTTCTCCCCTTTTTTCAATGAATTAATAACGATTTAATTGTTTATATCTTTGTTTAATAAATCCAATAAAACTACAGATACGTTTTTCTTTGTGCAGAAGCAACGGCACCGCAAGGTCATCATCTGGCATTGCCAGTCAGTGGAAATTCCTGTAAAAAAGAACAGAAAGCCGCATTTCATAGGGGTATTCGAAGTATATACATACGTAAATATTCGATCGGGTTTTATTGCACTTGCGGTTGCCAAGTCGCGATCAAGCTTAAAGCAACATTTTTTGGCTAGAGATCTACATATGTATTTATATATCGATATTAATTGACTTGTTCTGGTTAAACTTGTTTTCGTTTTCAGTTAACAGAATTTGTCTCAGCTTTTTTATTTAATTTCTCTCGATTTATTTCATTATGAATGCATAACGGTAAATGTTAAATACTTTATGCAAATTCTCGAATTAAACCGAACCAGTTTACAGGTTGCAAACAAAAAAACAACAAATTTATGGCTAAATAAGTCAAATAAATATATATTTACAAATACTCAAATAGAGCAAAGCAAACACTCGACCAGATCAAACGGATGTCTAAAACTTGAACAAATAAGTTTGGTAACATGATTTTTTGTGGCTCATCGTTTGTTGAACTTTAAATATGCGTGTGCTACGGCTTGAACTTTTGAACTCACATTCGGCCAATAAAGTAAGACATTATAGAACAGAAACTGATCTTTTAGATTGATAAAACCACTCCCAGAAAGCCAGTTATCCGTACATTTAGCACCTACTAAATGGTTGAGATTTTGTCATTTGTTTTACGGACATTTCATAATTCACGAAAAACTAGTTTACCCCCCATAGAATAAATAAAACACTAAGCACTCTGGCAGCTGGCATAAAACTTAATAATTAATAAGTGCGGTTTTTTATGTTTTTGTTGAAAATGTTCAAATGTTTCACTCGACTCCGACTAGAACTGAACCGGATATATGGATATATGGGGGTTGGGTTAGGGTAACTCACTCTCTAGTAGATAAAGTATTATGTCATTTGGCCGAACAGAAACACAAAACACGTTTCGCAGATAATAAGAATAAAAGTGAAACCAAAAAGTGAAATTCACTCGCACAGAATCGTTTAATGATAATAATGATCGATTGACCATTTATGGAAATTAATTTTGCTAAATGCAGCATAATACATTTGGTTAATTCAATTAACATGGCGGCATTCTAACTTTGCCCTGGGCATCAAATCCATTTGCGGCCACACGTTCTTTTGTTGGCTCCTTTGTTCAATTATGCGTTATTTTAATCTCTTGTTTCACTCGCCAGCAATTTATGGCCAAAAATACACTACATATTTTCACAGACATCAAAAGCTACTTGTTCGGGCCTACGACGAGCAATTAATGTCGCCTCGAGTGCGTTGTGCAGAAAATCAATTAAACCATTCAGAAGAAACACAAAAGATGAATATTTCTTCGCTGGCGGAAGTAAAAGTTCGACAAAAAACACCAACTGCAGGGGAATCGAGCCATTTTTGACAATGGCTTGGGCGGGTTAAAGCGCCATTAACATTGGATTTGCCATATAGCCGCAGATTCGCCGACTTCTATGTACTCGAGTTTCATTAATCTTCCGTTTTGTGTTTGCTGCCATTTTGCCATTTGTGGTTTCTACTCGATTTGGCACAAGACGGGCAAACAAATAAACGGAATCAAATGCCAAAATGCCACAGCACACCCGTTTTAATTTTCTGCAAATTAACCAAATAGGAAATCACACTAATTGCTTTGCATCCAATATATTTTGGCAGAGTTATGCTTAATTTATTGGCTAGCACAGCATTAAGAAAAATCATAAATTACAATAATTTTGGAAACAAAACATTAATTAAAAATAAAAAGAGTATGCTAGAACATAAACCAATTTATGATCTCCTCAAATATGATAATTGTATGTATTTAAGTTATTATTGTGGTATCTGTAGAGGTTTTATCAATAAATCTTAAACTAATATATTTTCATGAAATTGTATTTAAAATAAAATTTAATTTAAGTAATCTTATATTTTTCAGGAGATTTTCATAGATTATCTAGTTGTAGAAATATTTTCTATTTAATATTAAGTTTCAAAAACTATCTTAAGTTTTCTGAAAACGGAAGCAAATATGTTCAACTTAAATATATTTGATTAATTATAGGGATATTAGGAACTTTTTCCAAAAAGTGTATTCCCATCTTCTACTTGATATAAATTCGTTTTCCAAAATATATCTTCTGTTTCAGCAAACTAGGTTTCCTGCGCCCACGTTTTCGATTTGTAGATCGATCATTGTATGTAGATTGCGCTTTTGATGGACAGTGATCATGAGCATGTCTGCGCCTCAACTCAAACGAGCAGAAATATAGGAGGCGTGGGTCTGCTTTACATATTGGCGTTTTATTTAATTATGCCATTAAAGAGTAACAGATTAATAACAATTAAAGCGGCAACAGTTGGGCATTCATCAGGCCAGCCAAACGAGTTTAAGCCGATGATATGGTAGTGCCATCGGAATAGTAAAAACAAATATAAAACTACACACACCGATTAAAGCTGGAAGCGAATCACTTTTATTTTCAGTTGCCAACTACACACGCAGCTGGATGGCATTAAAAGAATTAATTTTAGCCGCACCGATCCGCAGATGATGATGTTGAGGCTGGGACTCGAAAATCCAAAGAAACCAAGAGTTTGGGGCTGGTTTAGCCTTTCGGTTTCTTTCTACGGGCGGGCCAACTAAGTATATATGAACTATAAAGATTGATATCGCAACCCGATGTTAGATACAACCGATTCTCCCCTTGACGCAATCCGAAATGTGAATAAATTCCGAAAACAGGTTACAATAGAACCCAACCAACTCATTTTCGGCTGCTGGATGTCATAAAATACAGCAGTTTGACTCTGATCATACGTCGGTTCGTATTGTATCAGATGTCTCAACGATGATTATTCAAGGACAGTGGCAGCATTTGCATACTCATATGGCGGCTTAGTCGGACTTACACCTTCTATATGTGTAGTTAGTCAGGCTTAGTATGCGTTATAGATCAGAGTTAGCTACCAGTATGCAGATTAATATTATGCGTGATACTAGATTTAAAAGAGAGTAGCGAAAGGGTGGTCAAAACAAATATTTATAAAGAAAATACCTTCTGTTTATAAAGGTATTCAATTATTACATATTTTTTGTTTATAAAGGTATTCAATTATTACATACAATTTTTCCTTTTCTAAGCTGGAACATACACACAAATCATTCATGACAATGGTACAGTATCACTTTTATTATCATTTTTATATATTTTGTATTTGTTTTTGAGAGCTTGACAAAAAGGACGACGAAAGAGGACAGGAAAGTCCAGGAGAAACAGGATAATTCTGAACAGAAGCCAGTCCTGACATACACCAATATGCGTCCTGAGCGGAAGGTTCCCATGCAGAAAGAGTAAAAGGAAATAAAACTTCAAAATCTTCATTTTTATTGGTAACTCAGGTTAACTTTGGTTAAAATACAATTCGAATGGTTACCAAACAAGCCCTCAAATATAACTGAAATTTCTATTTCATTTTATTTTGACAACTACAATACATTTTACTCCAGCCAACTACTCTTTATACCCGTTACTCGTAGAGTAAAAGGGTATATTGTATTCGTGCAAAAGTATGTAACAGGTAGAAGGAAGCGTTTCCGACCCTATAAAGTATATATATTCTTGATCAGGATCACTAGCCGAGTCGATCTAGCCATGTCCGTCTGTCTGTCTGTCTGTCTGTCTGTCCGTATGAACGCTGAGATCTCGGAAACTATAAAAGCTAGAAGATTGGCATTTTGCATGTAGATTTTAGGAGTTCCTACGCAGCGCAAGTTTGTTTCAAAACGGTGCCACGCCCCCTTTAACGCCCACAATCGCTAGTATACGATTTTAAAAATTTTAATATTTCGGAAAAGTAAAAATGCAGATTTATTGTGTTTATCAATACCTATCGAAATGTAGAAGAAATTTTTCAAATCGGACCATTCGTTAAAAAGTTATGCGTGATCAAAGTTTCTATCTCCATCTCCCTCGCACTCCCTTTACCTGTGTAACGGGTATCTGATAGTCGGGGCACTCGACTATAGCGTTCTCTCTTGTTTTTTATTGAGAAACTCATAAAAATACAAAAAAATGTATTTACCATCAAAATAATAATACCCTTTCCGGTTTTAATTTTTCAAACCTTTATGCAATAAATTTAACTTTTTTGGCAATATTCTAAATAGGCTTTAGAATTGCACTAGTTAGTTAAATTAATATAAATAGAAATATATTTTCATGAAATTGTATTTAAATTATAATTTAATTTAAGTATTATTTAGTTAGTTAAATAGTTTTCTCAAAGAATATTACATGTAAGCCGACTTAATTGTAACATTTGGGCAAATAAAATGATTCAAAAGTGACAACCGGAACAGGCTTGTATTAATCTAGATTTCCAAAGAATGATTAAATTATTACAAAGCGCGCTAATCAACTGTCAATGACCGAGTTCAATATTGATCAAAGTGAATTACAAGTAGTCACTATTAACCCATAATCGCCCCACCCAAGTCTGCACTAACATCACCCCCTGTGTGCAAATAGATCGCCAATCGATAAGCATCTCGACAAGGTCGTCTCTTGAGCAGCAATACCCATATCATTCCGATGCTAACCGAGCTAATGCATAATTACCGCAATTAAGTTGTCGTCCATGCAATAGACGCTGAGATCTACTCAGCTTCAAGTCGCTTTAAATAAACTAATTAATGTTCTAAGATTAAGGCGAGAGATTGTGCTAATTGCAGTTTCAACGCGTGTTGCGATTGCCATCGAAATATGGGGGAGTCAATATATATGGGGAGTTGTTTAGGCCAAGCGATCTTCGACTGGGATGATTTATGGGGCACATTGGCATAATCATTAGAGTGCATCCCCATGGGACAGCGTGGGCGCCTGGCCGTGATATATGTGGCCACTGTGTGGGGCTCCTGATTAATGGGCCCACTTGGAGGCCAGAAAGCGAAAACGATAAGGATGGCTACTGGCGGAATGAATTTACGAGGAGGCCAGGGCAAATACACAAACACCATGTAAATCAATTATTCACGGCCCAGCAGGCAAATGGCATAAAAACGTCATACAATTTGTGGCAATTACAAGTAGCAGGCGATAAATATGCAGCGTCAACGGGGCCAAGAACTCTGGCGTTAACCCGATCCTGATCCTTTTTGCCCAAGAATTATGATCGGGAACTCCCCAACCTGCCATATTTCAAACTCCAGACTCTATAAATAGTTGCGTGAGTGATTGTGCCGGGTTATCGCCAATGCTTCTGCCAATCGACTTTGGTAATTCCATTAAGTTTGACTTATTTATAGACAGGTGATTTATAAAAGTATAGCCAAGAAATGTAAGAACTTCCCAATGTGGAATGGTAATATTTGAAATATTAAGATATTTTATTGGTCATTTTTTTGTTAAATTTTTAATTACACAATGTACTTTATTATGTTGTAAGACAAATCTATTTCTTACAAATAAATTAATTCTGTTTTCTGATGTAATATTTAAAATAAATTTACTTAATTTTGCTTCTATGACAGCAAATATTTCTCTTTAATTGCTTTATCACTCAAAAAACATTGCTCTCTCTTTAAAGCAGATAAAACTACAATTTATTTTATTGCCTGAGAAATTCAATTTAATTTAATTTACATGTGTCTCTCCCTCTTAATTAAATGCAGCATTCTACATTCGCCTTAATTGCATATTTAAAGCTGACATTTATTATAATTAAACTTACATCGACTAGTTGTCTGAGTCTTTTTCAGCTTTCGGTTTCAGTTGCTTGTGCTAATTTCGCCTAGCAACTTGATTAATAAGCTGCCATAACGCGGCTATCAGAGAACAGCAGCCGCCAACCCAAAGACACCATCCATCTTCCGGACAAAGAAGCCCGTCTTCGGGGGATCGGGAAGGGGAATGGGAATGGGAATGGGAAGCCATCCTTCCAGCGAGGTGCTGAAAACGAAATTCATTTGCTACAACATGGCCTTGAGCCATGAATAATGTGCGCAATTACTCTTCAGAGTTGTCGTGTGCGGAGTTCTGTGTGTGCCCCCAAGAACTGGAGTGTTCTTGGGATCCTCATTCTAATGGCCTGGCCAACAAAAGTGCAAGTTGCCAGTTGCCAGTTGCCAATTGCGATTAGGGGAATTGTGCCACTTGCTGGCTCCTTTTCTAATGGCGCCCCTCGACTGCAGTTCGCTGTGGCAGTTAATTACACCTTGTTGGCCGTGTTGCAAGTCAGCGTGTTGCCGATTCTGTGGCAGATACAGCCAGCTTGGTACCTGCACCTCGGCACGTTGCAGCGTGTGAAATGAATGGCGCATGTTTTTGATATCATCGAACAAGCCAGCTCGCAGACTCCGCATCTCTCCCCCGATTCGAGGCCCTGCGATAGCCATCGTATTTCAGCATTTTGTTTTGTTGACATGTGAAAAGTCTTCTTCTGAGTCACCGGCGTGAAAAACTCGGCTTGCCCCGGGCAAGGCCACCAAAAAACTTGAGTCTGAGATACTAGACGAGCATTCGCCATTTACGGCTATGTCTTTTTGTAATATCTATATTCTTATTTAAATTAAAATATTAAATATGGGAATTTACATTTCAGAACTATAACATAAGGCACCATAAGTATACAAAATAATATGCTTGAAATTATTTAATTTTAAGATCTTCTTATTTAGTAAATAAATAATCTTAAAAGAGAATATTAATAATTTTTTTTTTTTGGGACTTTTACTCAAACTAATTTATTTATTTTTTTTAATAAATAATAATAATAATTGCAAATTAATTGATAGAATTTAACAAGTATATTAAAACCTAAAATATTTTGTTTACTGAGTATTTTACTCATTAAACAATTAATAAGATCAAGTATGTTTTTTATCATAATAAAAGATTCTAGTTTTAGAAGTTTGACTGCCTGTGAAACCCATTACCGCTATGGGAATTAGCATAAAATTGGCCACACTCAGAACGGCTATTGTCAGATACTTTCAGATTTGGACCGCGTCATCGCCAGCAAGTTCTTAACATAATTGTTAACGCCTCAAACGGATTAAGTGGCAAATTATGGCCGAAAATTGCCTTACATCAAGTGGCCAAATGGGTTTGTTCGGCAATTTCCCAGGTTTCAAGGCTGGGTATGCGGAAATTGCCAGCAGTTCAATTAACACACCCAGAGCGAAACCTTTTCCCATCGCCACCGATTTGATTTTGATTTTAATTTCGTGTGTTTTGGATTTTGGTTTTTCTGTCTTTTCGGGGTATTGAATTCGATCGGTTTCTGCATGCCCGAGTGTTCGTCGGGCGTTAAAAAGCTCTTAAATTGCACAGCGTCTCCTGCATGCCAAAAAGAGTCACAATCTTGTGAAATTACAGTCTGAAGGTTGCAGCAGTGACCTTAACTTTTGGTTTTTTTCGAGTCATTGACACTTGTAGTTTTGTATCAAGTCAATGAATTAGCTTTAATTCGAGTTACGTCACAGCGTTCGTTTCTCTGCTGAATCATAGTTCCGTTCTGTGAAGGACTTTCCTTGATCGATTGGCTTTCGATCACAGAAAAGGGCAACCAACATGACGTATGCTTAATCCGGCCAAAGGGTAGAACCATTCGCTTATCAATCATACGCCACGTTGGCCGCCGTCAACCCACACTATTCACTAAGTCACTTGAGACAGGCGAGAGATCAAGAATTTGCCATTATTTTTAGTCAACTCTTTTTTTCTTTGTGTGTCAGCACGAATTAAAGCTGGCGATTTAAATCGCACCAAGAAGCCAAAACAAACAACACGATGCGGAAATTGTTTGTACAACATGGCTAAAACAAAGGCGCCCAAACAATTCATTATTATTGTTGTTAATATTATTGTTATTTTAACGCGATGAGCAGCCAAATAATTGTGCATAAAACACTGTTTAAAATCAGAATTTAAATGCTAAGCCAACCTTGATTTCAATTAGCAAATATGGAGTGGCTGCAAATTTCTCAATTTGTTGCCAAAAAAAAATAAAAACCCATTTGTCTAGCCATTTTCTCCCAACCATCACTACTTTTTTTTTTTTTTTATTTTCCGTTTTTAATGTAGCAAGGTCGTTCGTTGGTCCGCGACGCCAAAAGCAATTTGTAATGATTATTAAAACAACGACCTGCTTGGCATGCTCCAAACAGCCGTACAGCCAAATAGCCAAAGCCTTCCCCTTCACCCGGCCCATAACAGCCATTGTTTACTGTACCTGTTGCCGTAGCTGTTGCCATTTGCCGTTTGGCGTTGGCTTTTAATTGAAATAGCAAAAGTAGCAAAAAAACAAAAAAAAACGACAACAAAAAAACAGTAACAGTAACAAGGCAGTGGCTAACAAAATTATATTTGGATTACAACATGGTCAGCCGAGCTGCGAATATATATTGTTTATATGAAATTCTTGGGCAATAATTGCCGCACAACGCAGCCTTTCGATACGTATTCACCGCGGTGATTGAATAGCCATGAACATTGTGATTATGACAGCCGGACACTCGAGGAGTTCTATTTAAAGCACCCCAGACAACAGATCTCTGGGCATTCCATCTGTGTTAGCTCAGCGTCAATTTGGCAGCAGCAGCAACCCGCGATAATTGACTTGTGAAAGGGAAATCCATCACAGCTCAGTTCGAGGGATGGAACCAAAGCCATTCTATGCTAAGTGACCGCCACACCCTCCCCCATGATTCACTTCTTGCCAGATTCAACTCTGAATCCTGAGCACATAAATTGCATTTAATGCTGGCTAACCAAATAAGCCAACTGCCATAAACGAACGAATCTCGGTCTGAATTATGTCGCTGGTTGGGTAAATCAAAAACCAAAAAAAACCAGAGCCAAATAGAGAAGCTTGCCGAACGAGGGAATTACCCAGGGGAACAGGGGCATAAAGATACATCCGCGACGGGAGCGGCGGCCCAAAACAAATCAAAAGTAATTCACACGCTCAACATGCGAAAAGAAATAAAGGAATATAAAAATGTTAATTTCTAGGCACTAGAACGAAGCATTCGATACTTGAACGAGTTCTTAAATCATTATTATATAAGAACAGCGAACAAAACACTGTAAAACAGATTTTAAAGTATTTAAATTTAACGTAACTCTTAAAATGGATATTTTTTTAAATGTTTTTTAAAATTTAATATTATCAAATAGATCAACAAAATTGATGTGTGATTAAGGTTTTTTTATTATTAGTGAAAGAGATTTTGAGTACAACATTTTTGAACAGAACATTTAGCTGTTAATAACACATTTTAATTTAATTTTGTGAAAAGTTTAAAGGTGCAAATTAAAAACCACTAATATGTGGATATTCGCGAATTGTTCTAGTTCTATTCGCAAAAATGATTATTATTTATTTGTATTAATTATATTCTACAGTCACAAGATCAAAAGCAAATATTTAACTTTCACCTTGATATTAGCAATATGGTATTTAAATATGGTTTTTATTCTTGATTTCGATTTCAACTTTTTAAAACAATGAGACTCTTTTAAAAACAAGTTATTTAGAATAAAAAAATCATTAAAATATGTAGATCTTGTTCTGTGAAGAAGCTTTTAAATACTCATTGATATGGGAAGAAGTTGCTCCAAGAATCTTTATAGAATCTCAGTCAACCTTCTCGTTTGGCAGTCGGCAGGCGTCTGCGAGAATTGAGAAGAGCACTCTTCGCAATCGTGTTTCGAGTCGCGTTTACAGAAAGATTGAGCTTCGTTTCGGGTAGTTCGGCTGGGGAACTTCGGGCCAGTTTTGGCCAACAAGTTGGGCTGTCTTGCTGTGGGCCTCACCGTTAGCCGAGCAGTCGAAACACGCAGCTTGAGGCGAGCGGTTCTTGCGCGCGCTTCCCCATCGCCTAACTCTTTAACAGCGATCAGCTACTAACCCACAGCAGAGACTCAGTAGAAGTCGTAATCGCAATCGTAATCGTCGCGAGCGCAGAGTTCTGAGAGTGTTGTGCCAATAGAGATTAAAGACAGACAATTGTAAATAATCGAAAAAAAAAGAAATAATATTTAAAAACTAAAAACAGTAAGCATTAACCAGCTGATTGATTGTGGGCGTTGCACGTTCAATTCTGATTCACACTCGGGAATAAATCCAGCATCGATCAGGGGACTTACGGATACTCAAACGCCGCATTGCACTTCCAAGCAGAGTAAGTCATCCCAACCCAATCGCGACCTTGACATTTGAGGGAATTGATTTTGTCGTTTGCTGCTAATTGAAATGAATGCACGCTCGAGCGGAGAAGATCGTTTGATTGGCACTTAAATTGTGTGTTGTACAATCATCTGGCTGCAAAATTGTCCAAGTCAAGATTTCAGACCGACGACCAGTGTCGCACAGCCAGAGATTTTAATTAGCATTCTGTGGTGTCTTATAAATAAACATGGATCGGTTTTATGGTGGATGTGCTAAACGCCAAAGGCCACTGAAACGGGCTGTCCATGAGTGTGAAATAAAAGCTAAGTCGGGCTAAAGCTATATGCTACATAACATATGTAGTATTTCTATACTGGGCCGAATGTGTGTTAGCATGTAAATTACAAAATCAAGTTCGTTGCCTTAGTCTTTTGTTTGGCCTGCACAAAAGGTTCTTTGGCTTGGACATGGAATGGAAACCAAGTTAAAACCAAGTTGAAACCAAGTTACCAGTGCAGCGGAAAACTGTTCAGCAACCTTCACTGGCCCTGGGAAAAACCCGTTCGCGTTCGAAATGCGTGTGCTTAATTTACACGAAGATTAGCATTAACGTTGATATAATTTCATATTTTTATTAACCAAAAACTGTCAGGCCATTGCGGTTTTGGCCGCTTGCCTTGGCCAGAATTTATGAGCGATGTAATCTCCACTTTAGCCGAAACATTCAATGCATACGAAATTCCCGAAAACAAGGAAGATCTCGTCATGTGATTCAGCCAACTATATAGTATAGTATAGTATCGGCTCCATCTTCCGCGGGTCTTTGGCCTATTCCCCGTTTTTTGCTTTCTGTATTCTGTCGGCTTTTGTTATGGATTCGCCATTCCCTCCAACTGGAGATCTATGTAAACAGAAAGACTTATTTGCATGCCAAAACGAAAGCCTAATTAGGACAGCCAAATCGAGGCTTTTGGCCTGGCCCACATTCGAGGCCATATTTTGAAGTCGCTCGCCCCTGAATTATGTCCACTTTGGCTAGAATTTTACACCCAATTATCCACGCAATTGTTAATTACGCGTTTGATTGTGCCACGGCGACGGCTCAATTTCAATTCGAAGCCGAAATTAATGAACTCTAATTAAGCGGGGTGAAAAAATATGTATGGGAAATACGAAATCATAAGAAATACGAGCGGCCTTTGTTGAAGTGCTTACGAGTGGAGTCTTTTCCTGCTCTTTAATTGTATTTCGGCTGCATTGTAGTTGCCGACGACGACGACCATATTGATTGGCAGAAATCGGTTTGAAGCGTTTTCATTTCCATGATGTAATTCGGGGCTGAATGTTTGTCATGAATCACTGGCAAACGGCCAATTATCAATTGCAGTGGCTGCCAAATGTATTAGCATAAACAAATCGAAACGATGACTAATCGAGAAGCGAGAACACAACAAGTCAGATTTTAATTAGCCGAAAAAGACAAGCCAAGTCATCTTCGATCTCGCACTATTATTTTTGGGCCCAAGAATTTTTTTTGTGCGCCACTTGTTGAGGCCTAAGAATAGAAGACCGAAGAGCCAAGGCCCAAAACGTGCTTGGCCAAATAAAAGCCGAATTTTTGCAAGTAATTTGAACATTAAAAACAATGTCGGGTAATAATAATCACTCAATGGCAACAGCAACAAAAAGCGGAAGTCAAAGCCACACGAAAGTGCTGTGCAACATTTTTTTTTTATTTTTACGCTCCTTTTTTTTATTTTGTCTTTTCTTTTATTGTTTTTTTTTTTTTGTATTTTGACGCCTTCCTGGCACGAAATACTTTGGTGAGAATTGCAAATTCTCAGCACTGCAATGGGAGAGAAATAAGTGAAAATATTATGAAAGGCGGCGAGGCAAGTGAAAATCGGAATTTATAATTTTCGTGTGCCGATTTTCCAACCGCAAAAACGGTGCCTCGAGCAGCTGCCACTATTTTTGCAGCTACAGCAGCAGCATTTGCTGCCACGGTGATGCAATCACATCGGCTTGACATGCACATCGAGTGACAGAGCAGACATTGCGCATACGCCGCATTGTGCAGAGCGCCACAAAGATGAAAGCCGAATGGGGAGTCGCTGGCCCCGCACAAGCAGAGCATCTCCGAATTTGAATCCCAATCTGAATCCGAATCCGAACCAGAATTGGAGCAAGTGAGCAGGCCAACACAATGGCGCAGCCCCAATGCCCTAACTTTCCATCCATAAATCCAGCGAACGGGTTCAGATGCGAAGATAGGTGGCACGGCATTCAGATATTCAGATATTAGCATTTAACTTATTAAAGCTCCGCGATCTGGATGAGTTTCGAAAGAAACCTCGGACAGATGGCCTGAGATACAATGATTACAAAGAAAAATGGCACACTTACGTTCAGCTTATAATTGGTCTATCTGATGAAAGCAGAAAACTTAAATTTATCAATCCGTGATAGTATAAAATCAAATCAATTCTATAATCTACCTAATATATTTGGTAATTTCAAGTTAATTTTTCAAACGTTCTAAATATTGCAATAAATTCAATAGGAACAATTCTTTTTAATTTTATCTATGTTAAAGTTCAAAATTTTTATTATGATTATTTTTACAGTTAAAAGTACAAACTAATAAATGTCAAAGTAGTGCAAAAAGAATTTATGGCACTTTTAATTAAGAGCAAAGTATTTAAAGCAGATTATGAGTTATTAAAGGCCATTAAACAAACTGTGTCATTAAAAATCTTATTAAAAAATATATTAATCAATATGCAAGTATTGAAATCCGATTTATAGCTAATTAATCTCATAAAATCATAGAAGTGCATAGAAACTGTTAGGAAAAAAATGTTTAATATAAGGATCAGGACAGTAAATCAAAGAAACAATTTAGAAGGGTTTCAGAAAACTTATTTATAAAAACAAAAATTAATTGTTGATATATAAAAGCGATAAATAAACACATGTTTATGATTTTATGAGGGAATAAGTCTGTAGTTTAAAATCTATGGTCTAGGTATTATGTATTTGTTTATGCCCAAAACTTACCCTGCTTTTGATACTTACTATAGGTACTATATATATATATCTGAAGACCCCCCAATGCTTATGACACTCACACGTGCCCAGCGTGTCGGGCGTCCAAGACAGCCTCTTCATCCATGAGTTCCTCTCATGGATTTTCTTGCATGTTGCGTGCCCCTCCATACATATATATATATATATGTGCCTTTTTTCATCATCATCTTCTTCACTAACAATATGCGATTTAATTTTCATTTTCTTGTTTTTGTCGCCTTGCTCACATGGAGACGAAATAAAGTGCCAACTCATAATAATGTAAGCCACAGATGCCCGCACTGTTTTTGTTGTTAATGGTGTTGTTTGTTGACTGACTTTTGTTGCGTTGCCACGAAAAGTAACAAGTGCACAGCCGCCCGCGACATTGTGCAAACAGTTCATACACTTTTTGTTTTTTTGTTTTCTTGGCCCTTACTGTTTGTTTTGCATTTAAATCATTATGCCATTAAAACACAATCTCGGGCGGTGGCAAAATCTAAAAATAAAATGTATCATTTTTGATTGGTCTTTGAGTGCTCATAATTCGCGTTGATTGATATCCCAAAAAAATAAACACATTTTATTGCAGCTATCCAGTTCCGAAAGTAAGAGCAGAAATATTGCAAAACTTGTTCCAGCCGGACATGTAAAATATGCGAACTCCAGTTTTTCGGTTCAACTCGGTTCGGTCGGTTCACTTTCAAGGTTGGCTGGGGCGTCAAGAACTTGCAGAAACCGTAACAACCAGCTGAAAGGTGACTTACATTTGGGTGTGGGTCTCTAGATGACAAGACACTACACGCGCTGCCATTTGAAAGTGCATGGCACAAGCCATAGAATTGCGCAATTGCAACTGACTCATAGTGGCGGTTGCCAATTAACCAGCGAGCTAAGCGGCTTAGCCAGCGGACAAAGGAGCCCGGACTTCGAAACCGAAAAGACTTCCTTCTGCGCCACGACCTTGGGGAACTGGTACGGCTGTCTGTGGTTCTACAAACTGCGTACTCACGCACAGAACAGTTGCCTCGCTGCTAAAAATACACTCACGGGCGACCTTGAGGGGCTTACATAATTAATTGCAAGCGGGTTTCGGTATGCGGAAAATGTGCTGAATCGAAAGACTCAAGGCACGAACTTGACGGGCATCGCAAGACTCCGGACACGAACCCGATTTTAGCACTTGCTGCAGTTTTCTCCTTTGACAACACCGCTTTGTTTATCATCTCGAGTAGTTCTCCAAAAACCAAACAAGCGTAACGAAATTGCGGATTAATAAATCAGCAAACAAGATAAATCATCTGCTGGCCATGTAAGAAGCTTTAATTATTAAATGCAGTTTAAACTTTTCATAACCAAAGGCCAGCTAGATAATTAAATTTCATACCCCTGTCTTTATACTTATAACAGAGATACACAGATACAGATGTTTTCGGGTGAGTGTGGTTCTTGTTGTTGTCGAATGCGATCATCGCCAAAAAATCAACATCACGTTCGGCATACAAAAAGATTTTATATACTTATTGGACAGGCAGCAGCACAAAAAACCTCGCCGGTGATGGAGAAAAGAATGAAATGTTATGCGTATATATTATACAATATAAAACAGTCTGTCAAGAGATGGCAAAACAGAGAAAAAACCAGAATGCCATTGACGTAGGAACCCCAAAAACTTAATCATATCGCTCTAAAATAGAAGATGAAACAGACAGAACTGAATGTTGCTCTTGGGGTTTTGACTTCCAGTCGAGAAGAGGTCAAGTCGTGGCTGGGTAATGATATCTTTGTGATATTTGACCATCATTAACAGCAGGGCTCCTGAGTCATGAATGAAAGTGGAGTGGGTTCTAATTAAACAAAATGTTGGCCAATTCTTGGGAATTCTAGAGGTCTCAAAAGGTGACTGAGTGTGTAAAAATATTAGATTGAATCTCTGATATATACAGACTTACAAGATCTCAACACTTCTTTGAAAAGTAACTTAATACTTGCGATTCTCTAGAAAATCCTCTGCATTTCTCATAGATTTCTCAGAGCCACAAAAGTGTCGAAAACTTTGGCTTGTGGGCGTGTCTTCATGTTCTTACAGAATATAATTCGCCATAAATCTTAACTTTTGCCAAAAAGAAAACCAGTTATAATTTCAAATTTCTTCTTGGCCAAAACGGATCTTTGAATATATATAGAAGTGCGTGACATTTATCAGGTTTTATGGCCATTCTGTTTGTTAATTAAAGAACCAACGCCAACGCCAAAAAGCAAATAGAAAGCCAAGTCGGCGGCTTCAATGGATTGGGATCCATGTTTGTGAATGCTCGACGGGAAACTCGCTCGCTGGTTGGTCATTAAACAACAGCCTGCAGTTCTGGGTAATTTGGAAAACATTTAAATAGGGCCATGAAATGGGAAATTTATAAAGTAATGCAGGGCATGTCGTGCCCTTAATTTGATCACGCCAAGAAATGTCACATTTTTTCGTTGGGGGCTAGAAAACGGGAATGGGAAGCTCCCCAGCCAGACTCACTTTCATTGCCACTCGTCGGAATATGTGACACACATTTATTGGTAAATCGCATTTGGTCCGCAATTAATGCCAATCACGTGGCCGACCGCCAATCCACCTGACTACTGACTTCGGCTACCACTACTGGATTTTGTCACAAAACGCTGACGGCAGTCAGTCGGTGCATAAGCAAATCGGGGCTGACTTTGAAGAAAAACCCCAAATGGCCAATTGAAATGCCAGGCCAGTTGGCCTGACCCGAACAAAAAAATGCTAAACCGCATGTTCGACAGAGTGTTTAGCACCAAACAATTGTCAAGGCATCTCAATTAGAGGCGGTGACATTGGTGATTCGATCGATTCCAGCTCCTTGGATTGCTGGAGCTGAAATATCCAAAGCCCAAAAAAAAAAGGTACACCATTCGTGTGCAGAGTTCATTGGCTCGCAGATCGATTGAACTGATTGCTTAATAATCTTTTCAGTGCGTGTCCCATTCGCCGGCGATTTAATTCCGTCCGCCAGCCAGATCCAATCAAAGTCATTCGCACCCGCTGGTAGCGCTAGTTAATTGTCTCATAATTATTTATAATAATTGGAATTTCGGAAAATGTTCTCCCGTTGCAGAGGAAACGAATCAAGCGAGCAGACAGACGGACAAGATGATTTCTCGCCGCAAGATCATATCGCGTTCCCTGGACAATTTGGATGCCATCGGGCAAGAGGAGCAGGAGGAAGACGTCTGGAACGATCGCGAGAAGCTCTTCAGGGTGGGTTTCATCTATAGCGATTACTATCGATTCAATCCTTAACCCCGTCTATCCACTTTCTGCAGGATCACATCAACGAGGTTCTGTCCAAGTGGGAGCAGATCGATGACGAGATCTGGGCCAAGATAATCGTCTTCGAAAAGAATCGACGCGTGGCCAAGGCCTACGCCCGCTCCTCTGTGATAACCATAAATGGATCCAAGAACGGATTCGATGGAGTGCGGTGAGTTGAAAACTATAAATTTAAATTTAAACATGTTTCTAAGCCACAAGAAAAACTCCTTTATAAAAGTGTTATACTCATTTTAAATCAAAGAATATTTTTGCTTACTTAAAAATGTTAAAAGAAATAATCAAAGTTATTAATGTCTCAGATTAACTTACATCAAAATATATTTAGCAACAAGATTTTAATGCTTATTTTTAACAAGTTTAATAATTGAGGGTTTTTTTTAAAACTTATCAAATTCATGAAGTAAACCAACTTATTGAATGTATCCTTTACCCACAGAATTGGTCTAATCAAAGATATTTATGTCTCGGATTATAATACATCAAAATATATTAAGCAAAGTGATATTAATCCCTTTTATTAATAAGTTTAATAAATGATGGTTTTTAAAAACTTACCAAATTCATGAAGTAAACCAAGTTATTGAATATATATTTTAAACCCACAGAATTGGCCTGAATGGCTTCGACAATCCCATGCGTGATGCCGAGACGAAGGTGATCAAAAAGTCGATTGGTGATGGTTTTAAGATCAAAATGGACGACATTGGCAATATATTCATTAAGAGGTACGGCAAGAGCAGCGTCTACGTGAACAGCACATCGCAGGGAAACGAGGAGACGGTGATCGGCGGCGACATAATCCAGATGCCCCAGATGTCCCTCACCTCCGGAACTTCGGGCAGACTGTTCGACATGAAGAAGTTCCAGACGAACATAAACCGTGAATTTGCGCGATCCTATCCGGAACGTGGAAGATTGGAGCGCCAGTGCCTGTCGGCCGTTTCGCTGGTCAAGTCAAACAACAATCTAATCAACTCCCCCGTCTGGATACTCGTGGTCAATGTGGTGGCCATGGACATGTTGAGGAGTCGCCTCCAAAGCATTCCCAAGTCGCTGGATGCGATGGGCATGCGAGTGCCGCTGACCAACAGCAGCGAGGATCCCTACTCCACCATCGAGAGCCAGGTGGGATTGATCTATCCCACGCCCGCCGCCTCCGATGATTCGCAGAACTCACAGAACTCCCAGAATTCGAGCAACTCCAGCAAGGGACGTCGCAGCATCTTCAGTGCCGCCTTCCTCAACGAGGGTCCCTATGTGCCCAAGGTATGTTTTAGTTTGGTTACAATATTGGAAAGTCTAAAAAACAACAAGAAAGAATGCAAACTTCGGCAAGCCAAAGTTTATATACCCTTTCAGTTATTACAAATCGACTACATTTTGATTTCTATGCCTATATTACTAAAAACAATAAAAATAATAAAATAAAAATGTCGATTTTGCAATCGTTTCTATGGCAGCTATATGATGTTGCTGTCCGATTTTAATTTAATTTAATTAAAACCGTAATTCCATAATATTTAAATATTACCAAATCCCAAGGAACAACAAAAAAAACATTAAAAACAATAAAGTTATAATTTTTTTTTGGAAATCCAAATAAAAGCACAGAGCTAAATTTATTTCAAATTTAAAGTAATTTTATACGACTTACAAACTATTTTTTTCTCTAATGTAAATTTATTTATATATATTTTCAGCCGGACTACGAGGCCGGTGGATCGCTGATGCCCATTTATGCGGACAAGAAGCGGCAGAAGAGCAGCGGGGCGCAGCAGCGGAAGAAGCAGGACGATCCGTACTACTGCGGTCTTCTGGCGAGGATTCCCAACTTCATCAAGTCCTCGAAGCAGCCGTGCTCCGCCAGCAAGCCGAAGAAGGAGCCAAAGATCTCGCGGAAGATCTCGGCGCAGCATCAGCACCAGCATCAGCATCAGCAATTCCTGCAGCCGGCGCAACCCATTCCCATCGCCACCTTCCACCACTCGTACTTCCCCTACAAACTCTACCCCCCGCAGCACCGTCTCTCCCAGTCGCAAATGTCCCTCTGGGATGCACGTAGTCTGATCAGCGCACATGGTAGGTTGCCTCATAAAATAATATGTTATATGAGAACCCAACTAATCCTTATATTTAACCATTGCAGAATGATCACCTTGGCTGGCCCTAATTTATTCAACGTCTAGCATTAATTCTACAATTATTTAGTCAAAGCCTACGTTTTAGTTTTGGTCAGTGGAGGATCATTGGACCATCGGATCATCGGATTTTGGAGTGCATTTCGCTCAGTTTTGTGATAAATGCAGCGAAATGCAGCCATTTAGCGTACACCAGTTAATACGCCCTAACTCTAATTAACCGCAGTTAACTTTAAGGCAAGCAGAGAGATTTAATGATTATGCAATTTGTAATGAGTAATTAAAATTTTGCCATAGTTTCTTAAATCGTTTAAGACTGAGAGAATGTCCTAGAGCCCACGAAAAGCGCACGAAGAGATTGGCGGAGAGTCGAGAATGGGGGCAGAGAATGTCATAAGCAAATTAATTGCTACTTTAGGCGAGTTCAATTTATTGTTTTCTTATTATTTTTTGCTGTACATACAATTCATATGTAAATAAGTTCGAATTAAAAACATGTAAACGATATTAGTATGCATTAAAAGAAAGTTCTAAAAGTCAATGTGTGTGTTTTTTTCTTAATTTGGAAATTGTGTACTTAGCTTAAATAAAGTTTGAAATATTTATTTATAAGCTTTTTTCAGATTCTTCGTATAGTCATATAATAATTTATGACTATACTTATTAAAATATATGGTTTTAGTAAGTCGTTTTTCTATATTTTTAAGTCAAAGTTTTCTTTAAAATTATCAATTGAGATTTTTCTAAATATCAACATAATTTACTACTATAGCTCACTATGATTTTGACTTAATTGTCATATTAATGCGATTATTGTTAATGTCATTTTTTGACCACAACTCCAAAATCTTGTGGGATGTTAATTTTTGGTTGCCAATTCCAGAATATTCTATATTTCTTATTAGCTGGTATAAATTCTGCTCACTCTTGGTTCTTAAATAATGAACAAATTCAATCCTTTAACCAACATCTCCAAGTAAAATTCGGTGCTAGAACAGCCAGAATACCGTGGTTTTCCGACGCTTTTCCCTTCGTTTCACCGAAGAGCACAAATTCCTTAAAAAAGCCGCCAAATTTCAAATTTCGATTAAATAGTGAACTAAAATTGGAGATGATTTCAAGAATCGAATATATTAACTAAGTGTATCGTTTTTTTAGATCGATAACTGATCCCCCATTGAAGGTATTCTTGCGCTCCCAAGAAACGGTCACACTTAAACATTGTGTTGCATTTTTTTGTAGGTTTGGTTTAGAGTTTTTATTGTATTGGCGCCAGTTTTCAGAGTTTAGCGACTGATTTTAGTGCAATAACGAGGCAGAGAGTGCGGAGCACCAGGCCCGTGATCATGGACAAGTTTCTGCTGCGCAATCCCACATGGAAGACGAAGACGTACGGCTCGATCGCGGCCAGTTCCGCCAAATCCGTGGCGTCGCCGATCCGCCGACCGTTGCAGGATTCAAATCTGCCGGACTCCAGGTCCAAACCGTCGCCCCTGACACCCAAATCTCAATCTCAGGTCCCAGCAGGTTGGCTGTGCTTACCCTTTTAAAAGATCTAACCAACCCAGTAGTTTTAATTCCGGATGCGTAGCTAACCCTAAATTTGTAGTTGTAGAAATCAGTACAGAAACATATTTTAGATATTCAAACATCACCATGTGGAGGAATGACCCAAATATCGCTAACAAGCTACGTTCTCTCTTGCTAGATGACCAGGTGGCCAAGGATCGGCTGATGCTCAAGCCCGTCCAAGCCGTCTCGAAGGCAATCTCCCAGCACCGCTCCGAGTTCCAGAAGGATCAGGACAAGGACGAGGCGGCCGGATCGGTAGTAGCTTCTCCAAACGGAGCAGCCTGCGCCACGCCCACCAGAAAGGAGGGACATTGGGCGCGACTGCAGCAAGATCTCAACAGCCCCAATGCTGCACTGCGTCTGCGCGCTATTCGTGCCTTAAAGTAAGCGATGAAGCAAAAGTAATAACACTGCCCAGAATTCAATTTGTATCTTTCTAACTTTAAGACCATTTGGTTAATAACCAGGTCATACAGAACACAATTGCCTCGTAATTTTAAACAATTCTTTGGTCATTGTTGATCGCTTCAAAAATACCATACCTTAATTAAATGAAACTTGTTTAATCATTCACCAACCTTCTCTTTTAGGAGCCCCACTACGTCATCGTACAACACCTTCGATGTGCCCCTTGCCGAACAGAGCATCATCACCATGGAGGAACGCAATCCCAAGGAGCCACCCACCCTGTCTGAGATGCTCAAGGACATAGTTGTCTACGTGGAGGTGCGAACCGGAAACGACAATCGTTCCGAGGGCGTAAAAACAATCATAGCCAAGATGGGAGCCCAAGTCAAAGATCGCCTATCGCGGTATGTTAATAGCTCTCAACTGTTTGACTTAAAGGTTCTATATAAAACTCTTTCCATTTGGCTTATAGCTCCATTACCCATGTTGTCTTCAAGGATGGCCAGCTCTCAACTTATAAAAAAGCCGCGGAGTGGAAAATACCCGTCGTTTCGATTCTGTGGATTGAGGCCTGCAAGGTGCAGCGCAAAATCTGTGATCCCAGCAAGTTTCCCATCAGCAACATACGCATGTACGAGTATCCAGAGCTTTTCGGAAAGATGCCGGTAAGTAATACCAGCTATTTGTTTGTGTTAAACCTTTTATCTGGTTTCAATATTCAAATGAGGTAAACCGAAGTACTGTGGGGGATTTAATATTTGCATTTAGATTGTGTTCTTGAATTTTAATAGAGTTACCTTGAGTTATCGGACAATCTATAGTTATATACAAAGTATGAAATGGAATTTCGCTTGAATTGATAAAAACGAAAGACTTATCAACCTGCTCTTACAACTTCACATATTCCTATCATTCAAATTTGTTAGAACCAACAAGTCTTGAACATCTTTCAGACGAATTCATCAACTCCACTTGAGATACGGGTTGAAACAAGCTGATGTTAACTAAGTTTTTTCGCAAGGGAAATAAGAAAGCCTTTAATTACTGTAATCGATGGCATTATCAATTTATGACTTTGCTGGCACAGAAGCATTTACTCCACTCAAGATATGCCCCCACCTAATGGGTCATTGAGCGGGCAATGTTTATACTTTTATGGCAGACATAAAGAACTATTAAGTACAGGTATGGAAATCCAACCAAAGATAGCTAGCAAGAGGTCTTATCGACCAGTTTTGCTGATGACCACGATCGCAGTGGGTGTACTGTGCCCCACGGCACTCATGTGCGAGTACTTACATTTCTGAAATGATTAGTTAATCCACAAAATGGCGAACACAAACGCAGGGCCGCGGGCCGTCTGAAATTGCACGTATCTCAAACACGGAATACGCGCAATATTGGGAACTCTTCGTGCCGGACAGATTCTTATCACTTATCACTGGGTGACAGCGAGTCAACCAGTTGTGTTGTTGTTTCTCCCAGTTATCTAATTGAATTTACTTGCTCTTATCAGGCTATCGTAGGGCACCGGCGACGGCCAGGAAGTTGTCCGGGCGAGGCCAGCAATATCTTTCCCGGCGAAACGGCGAGTAGCCTACAGATGCTCATTTGAATGCGCTTCAATTTATTGCTTAAACATTAGACAGTTTAAAAAGACACAAGCCACTGGACGCCGGTGACAACTTAAAACCTATTTCACATGCACGTTTGTTTACAATCTTTCCGAGAACGGGGTTCATTTACATAACTCGCTGGGAATGCAGTACATTGCACAGACACAATTGCACAATTACGGATGCCATCGCGGCATCGCCAGTTGTCAAGTGTTTTTTACTACAAAAAACTTAGACTCTACGTTAGATTATTAGATTCTCGTTTGGGGCTGGTTCTGAGATTTGTACAAAGCCCGCTTCTATTTACATGCCAGCAGAAGTAAGAAGTTCGCGTTAAGTACAATGGAATCTTTGAGTTTTACACTAGCTTATAGGTTCTGCGAGGCGGGCGAAGGCAGGCCTGCGGTGGCTCCTCACGACAGCGCCACCTCCAGGCACATCATGATCAGGAATCCGGACACAGTGCCCCACGTGGCGATCGTTCCATTGCCACTGGCATGGGCCTCGGGCAGAATGTCATCCGAAACGATGTAGATCATGGCTCCGGCCGCAAAGGACAGAGCGTAGGGCAGGATCAGGTTGGCAAAGGTCACTGCCACGGCGCCCAGCACGCCAAAAATGGGCTCCACCATTCCGGACAGTTGTCCGTACCAAAGAGCCCTCTTCACGCTGAATCCAGCGGCATGCAGGGGCAGACTGACGGCCAATCCCTCGGGGAAATTCTGAATGCCAATGCCAATGGCCAGATTGCGGGCACTCTCGAATGTCGACGAATTCGTGGTGCCAATCGCTCCAAAGCTCACGCCCACGGCCAGTCCTTCGGGAATGTTGTGCACCGTGATGGCCACCACCAGGAGCATAATCCTCTTCCACTGGGAGAGGGCCTCCTCGGCGCGCTGCTGCTCCTCGGGCGTGGTGTAGGTGCACTGCTCCATCTCGTTGATGCTGCCGCCCTTCTTGCGGCGCCTCGACTCCCCGCTGTGCTGGACACTCAGGCAGTCCGAGAAGCTGTCCAGGCTCTTGGAGGCCAACCTGTCGGAGGCTCCTCCGTTGCGTTTGGAGTCCTCAATAGCTATGTCCGCCTTGTCCTTCGACTGTGTCATCTGGATCATCATGTTGGTGCTGTTGAGGCCCAGGTAGGACATCAGCTTGTCGCAGCCGTAGACGAAGATGGATCCCAGGAGGAAGCCTCCAGCCACGGGCACAAAGGCATACACTCCATACAAGTGGGAACTCTCGGCCATTTCAATGGCGGGCTTAAGGAGTGACCAAAAGGAGGCTGCTATCATAACGCCCGCTGCGAATCCGAGGGCGGCGTCCAGTGACCTCCGTTGGTTGCCCCGGACGAAGATCACCAAGGCTGCGCCGGCGGCAGTGAGTCCCCAGGTTAGCAGGGTGCCCAGCAGGGCCTGCGTCACGGGTCCATAGCCGGGAATCATCTTGGTTTCAGGCCTCCTCCGTACTCGTCACCGGCTGGTATGCTATTGTCTGTTGTTCCCAAGATTTATTCGCGTGTGCGGGGAAAACAAGTTTTTTAATTGTTTACTCGCAGTTGGAAATATGCCACGTTCTTGGGCACAGATTGCGCAGGTAAACAAATCAACTGAAAGCAACTTTCAATGGAGTTTTGAGTTCTGTTTCAAGGGAATCTCTCCGGAACACTTGTTGCTTATCGTTTTTTTCGTGGTATGAAATGGGGTGTACTGAAGCGGGGGAATTTCGGGGGGACGCGTAATACTGTCGGGTTGATAAAAAGTTCTACTAGATCTACTGGAGCGCGTCGGAAAGTGATGAATGAGCCGCTGACTGAGCTGACAGCCCCACAAAAAGCAATTTTTATAGGGCCGTTGGCTGATTGCCCCAGATATCGATAGTGCTATCAGCCGGGTCTATCGATTGCGGGCAAGTGATAGAGATGGACAACTCTACATCGATATTTACCAAGGGCGCCTCATTCAAATCCAAAGGGCCTTTAAAAGATAGTCACCATTAATTTTTAAATGGGTAATTTCAAGTAAATAAAACCCCCTTACCAAGTAAAATCAACTGCTATCGATAACTATCTAGATAAATCATAAATACTTGGCAGCCATCTTACTCTAGATAAGAACGTTTTTTATTTAAACAACGGGCCAGATATCACGTAGTTATGAACAAATAAAACAGTGTTTTCTAGTCAACATGACTGACAGAGTCGGGCAAAAAGTCGGCATTATCCGCAGCATCAGCAATAACACCAAAGGGCATGAGCTGCTCACCATAATTAAACCCCAAGCCCGCTTTGATTAATTATGTCTCGAATTGAACTTGCAGCGCGTCAAGTTTATGCAGCCGGATTCAGAATTAAATCAGCGTCCAAAAAAACGTCAGGGAACGCCCACATCCTCCAAGGATAATGAGCCAGGATCGGCCAACAAGCGAGCACAACCGGGAACTCCTACCACTACACCAAAGGTAAATACTCATTTTGTATTTGTTTTCATTTTTATACTTTTTCCTTCAACATGTATTTAAAATTGATTAAGAAAAAGAAAACATGTTTATTTCAATCAGTCAACTAAAATTGTTTACTTTTTGTTTAATATTACATTACAGCCTAAGCTACTGTTTAATCTTAGATAAATGTTTTGCTAACTATAAATAGGGATTTAAGAATATTAGAACTCAGCTAGGATTATAAATGTTTATTTTTTAATATCTACTCCTCCTTACAGAATGACATCAGCCGCTTCTTCAGGGGCCTTAACAGCAACAAAGCTTCAAATGATGAGGTAATCGAGTCACCAGCCACCAAACTACTAAACAGGTGGGTGTATTTTAAGTACTAACTTATGCAAAACTTAATCCAAACTTCCTTTTTGACACAGGATAAGCAATGGCTGCTACACTCCCTTACAAGCATTTTCTCCGTCGCAACAAAAGGGAACCAATGGCAGTGGAGATGCTGTGGCCGAAAAAGTGCAGGCCCAGAAGAGCTTGCAATTCGGAGAGCAGTCGGTCAGCAATACCCCTCAGCCGATTCCATCGAGCATGCCTAGGCCACGGCGGAGTACAGTGGATCCGCCTCCGGTGATGACTCCTCCAGTGCGCACCAGTCGCCGACGCAGCTGCGTGGCAGAAATCAGCAGTCCGGCCGCATTGGAACCAAGAATGACTCGTCGCAGGAGCTCGCTCCTCGTAGGCGTTGTTACCACGGCAGTACAGGAAACTGCACCGGCTCCATCTTCAGCTATGGAGCCCAGGATGACACGTCGCAGGAGCTCCTTACTAGTAGCGGCCAAACAACCCCAAGAACCGGCCCAAAAGCAAACCATTCAAACCATTACCGAGGAGCTGGCTCCCATTGCAAAGGGCAGGAATTCGCTAGTAATGAAAGATAACAAGATAACCAACCAAACGAATTGCGTAGAACAGTCGATAGAGATTTCCGCCGTGGAGGCGGAAGCATCTTACAAAGCGGACAGGCGAGGCACCCTTTACGCCTCCGAATGGATGGACATAAGTACTGCCCGGCGCCGCAACGTGGCCACATCCAGCTCTGAGCTGCAAGACGAAAACGTTGCCCTGGCCAGGCAATCGCTTAACAACATAACCACGCAGACATCCAATTCCACCATGGAGGAGCCACTGACGCCGCTTTTCAGCTCTACGCGTCTTCCCAGCGGACAGTCCACGGGGAATCGGAGGCGCACCATTTTCAACCTGGATATGGAGGTGATAAACGAGAGCATCGAAAGGATCAACCAGTCGCATCGCAGATCTCTGGCCATGGCAAATGAGGCGGAGTTGGGCGAGTGTCGCATAGTGTCGGAGGCAGAGCAACCGCAGGCGGAGGCGATCCCATCACAGGAGCCCAAAAGGCGGCGCCTTTTCAATCCAAATGACGAGGTGGTCATTTCGCCACCGAAAAGCAATAGAAAGAGTCGTCTTAGCATCACTGCCTCGTCGGGCTCCGTTCAGAAGCGTCGTCGATCGCTGGCAACTCCTGCTAGAATCTCCTCTTCGGATATAGTTTTACCGGTTCCTGCTCCTAAAACAATCACTACCACGCAGGAAGAGGAATCAAACGAACATTTTTTAACTCCCGAGCCTTCGGAGAATGCCATTCCTGAACTAGAAGATTCCTTACTAGACGCAGAGGAAGTAGCAGACAAGCCAAAGGGCAAACCACGTTCCCGGATTCGCACTCTCGTGCACACCAACATGCACCAGGAGCAGATCCAGGTTATCCACAAGGTTGGTAGCAAGGCAGAGTGACCAGCACACCACCCACACATCACCCTCTGATTGTAACTTTTGTAAACCAAGTTCTCAAACTCCTGTAATAGATTAGTTAGTAAACCCAAACTAGTTTGTAAATTAGCATATCCGCAACTCGTTAATGGCCCATATTAATTATTGATTAAGCATAAACAACACTCGGTAGATTGGTAGAGCAGTCCCGCATTTGTAAAGCCTCCTCCCGCACAATTGAATAAATAATATCCGAGGCGGTCATAAATCCTAATCGAAAACCGCCTTCAATCGCAGGCCCTGCGCAAGTTGCGCGGCATGCGTCTGGATCCGACCGTGACCCAGCGCACAACCCACCTGATTAGTCTGGAGCCGCGGCGAACCCTTAACCTCCTGCGAGGGTTGATGCGTGGCGTCTGGATCGTAAGCTACCAATGGGTGTTGGCATCGATTCGGGCCGGCAAGTGGATCGGCGAGGAGCCCTACGAGCTCACCCGGTTCTCGCGGGCTATCCAGGTGAGTCATCCGAACCTAACAATCGATATATGTATAATCATTCATTTCGTTTTGCAATCCTCTAGATTTGCCGCACCGAGCGCCAGGCCTTTGGCGTCCACTACCAGTGCGAGTTGTTCCGCTTCATGGAACCCTTCTATGTGTCTTCGCTCTGCCCACCCGTGCAATTCAACAACATGAAAGAGCTGCTCCTGCTTGGCGGCGCCACTTTAACTGAGAACCGCTTCAAGGCCAAGTACGTCATCGGGGACAAGCGACGGGCCGAGGACGAGCGCATCTATCTGGATCCCTACTGGGTGCTCGACAGCATCACCAACATGCAGATCCAGCGGTTCGGCAAGTACCTGATGAAGTGCGCTATTATCTCGGCCGATGGCATACGGTACGAGGATCCCAAGGAACGCCTGATGGAGGCCCAATCCCAGAGACGGAATCATGACTACATCGATCCACCATTGGTGTTGGACAAATAGAGATCCCGGGTACCATTCACGTATTTTTCGCTGTCATAAAAGTCGTATTTTTAAAGCATTTTATATATTTTTTTCGTTCAAAACTTTATAAATACGCCTATGTAAATATAGTTAAATTTAATAACTCAACTGGTACTACATTAGTTAAGGAGCTTTTTTACTTGTGTTTTATATTCTTTATGGCTTTTTTAATTAGTTATTCTTAACAAAGAGTAAAAACTGTTTAAGAAAATAAATATAGGAATTAATTGGAAATTACTCTGAATTATTGTATAAATATATTGTCTCAAAAGAAAATACTATTTAAGACCAAAGACCATTTTAATGTTACTCTACTGCAATAGAAATCAACTATAGAATTCATACTTCAAATTTGATGTTATTTAAATAAAGCATATTTAATATATTAAATGTTACCAAACTGTAAATAATTACTTTTCTTGTCCCTGTACGAATTTAAATGAAAATATTTTATAACTGAATTTGCCAATAAAACAAAGAACTTTAAAGAAATCTACTAAATGGTTTTATTTTTTTTAGTTTTCCTGAACTTTGTAAGCCGGCAATAAAAAGATATTTATTTTCGCTACAAAATAATTGACGTTGACCCAGAATGCCCCCCAACCAAAGATGCTCAAATTCCTTCAGTTGCAAATGCTCGCTTTATTCAAACGATTCGAGGTATTTGTTGTCAGATTTAATTGTACTTTTCAACTAGCTCTTGTTTGTACTTAGTGGCATCGACGATAAGCTGAACTTGATCTTGTGGGTGGTGATCGATCTCGGAGCTGAAAATCAAAAACCACAACGAAAAAGAAGGTGCTTGAATGGCTGGGTGGTAAAAACAAAAGAAATACAAAAATAGGGTTTTTATTTTTTGTAAATAAAGTTATCGCTTCTATTCTGGTTCTTTTTCCATGTGTACAAAGTAGTGTGTGCAAAAATAGGGTAAGATAAATGATACATATCAAAGTAAAAAGGTTAATTTAAACGATATAAATGCTACAGAGGATATCTATATATGATACCATAACGAAGTCAACTCCTTATCATATCATATGTAGTAAACTAAAGATCGACGGGGAGATGGAGGAGGAGTGGATGCATAAATGCATGCGTTTTTTTTCCCAGTGTGTGCACTCTTCCTTGGGATCCACCGTTTCCCAAATTTTAGGCGGCCTCGACTACATTTAGCATTCGTATCCGTCGAAACTCCTTTCGATGGAAGAAATTAAACTTTTGCTTCTGCTGGAACATCATCTTATCGGTCATTTTGCGCAGGACAGGTGTTGCTGTTAGACTACTATTGTGCTTGCTGCTGCTGTTGTTGGTATTGTTGAGTGGTGTTGTTGGCTGCATTGTGTTGGTTATTTGCTTGCTGCTGCTGTTGGTTGGTGTTTCTGAGTTGGTGCAAACCAGCTACTTCTTGCCCTTGGTGGCCTTCTCGGCGGCCTTGGTGACCTTGCCACCGGAAGCGTCCTTGAAGTTGACAGCCTTGATGACACCGACAGCCACGGTCTGCCTCATGTCACGCACAGCGAAACGACCCAGAGGGGGGAACTCCTGGAAGGACTCCACGCACAGGGGCTTGGAGGGCACCAGGTTGACGATGGCAGCATCGCCAGACTTGATGAACTTGGGGTTCTCCTCAGTGGTCTTGCCGGAACGACGGTCGACCTTCTCCTTGATCTCAGCGAACTTGCAAGCAATGTGAGCGGTGTGGCAATCCAGCACGGGGGTGTAGCCGTTGGCGATCTGGCCAGGGTGGTTCAGCACGATGACCTGGGCGGTGAAGTCGGCGGCGCCCTTGGGGGGTTCGACTTGGAGTCACCGGCAACGTAGCCACGACGCAGCTCCTTCACGGACACGTTCTTGACGTTGAAGCCAACGTTGTCTCCGGGAACGGCCTCAACGAGGGCCTCGTGGTGCATCTCCACGGACTTGACCTCAGTGGTGATGTTGGCCGGGGCGAAGACCACAACGGTACCGGGCTTCAGGACACCGGTCTCCACACGGCCCACGGGTACTGTTCCAATACCGCCAATTTTGTACACATCCTGCAGGGGCAGACGCAGGGCCTTGTCGGTGGGACGGGCTGGGGGCAGGATAGCGTCGAGGGCATCGATCAGGGTCTTGCCATCGGCGTTGCCATCCTTGCGCTCAACCTTCCATCCCTTGAACCAGTTCATGTTGGTGGAGGGTTCCAACATGTTGTCGCCGTGCCAGCCGGAGATGGGCACGAAAGCGACGGCGGCGGGGTTGTAGCCGATCTTCTTGATGTATGAGGACACCTCCTTCTTGATTTCCTCATAACGGGCCTCGCTGTAAGGTGGCTCGGACGAGTCCATCTTGTTCACGCCAACGATCAGCTGCTTCACACCCAGGGTGAAGGCGAGCAGGGCGTGCTCACGGGTCTGGCCGTTCTTCGAGATACCGGCCTCGAATTCTCCGGTTCCGGCGGCCACAATCAGCACGGCGCAATCGGCCTGCGAGGTACCGGTGATCATGTTCTTGATGAAATCCCTGTGTCCGGGGGCATCAATGATGGTCACGTAGTACTTGGCGGTCTCGAACTTCCACAGGGCGATATCGATGGTGATACCACGCTCGCGCTCGGCCTTCAACTTATCCAAAACCCAGGCGTACTTGAAGGAGCCCTTTCCCATCTCCTGGGCCTCCTTCTCGAACTTCTCGATCGTACGCTTGTCGATACCACCGCACTTGTAGATCAAATGTCCGGTGGTGGTCGACTTACCGGAATCGACGTGTCCGATCACGACAATGTTGATGTGAATCTTTTCCTTGCCCATGTTGGATGATTACACGATGGCTGTGTGTTTGTGTGTTCAGATGTTGGAATGTTGGATCATTGGAAGGTTGGATGGTGGGTTGGCGAGCAAGAGAGGTTGGAATAAACAAAGGGTAAAACATTTTGTTAGCATTCGGTTAGGGTAATACATTTTTATTAACTACAATTATTAGTGGGTAACACATTCCCTATTCGTTCTTTCGACATTTGTTTGCATGCCCAACTAGCAAGCTCAACCTAACCTCAAACTGACTGGCGTACAAAACGTGTTTCTTGAGGTTAGGTTGAGTGCCCGCATGTATGGGTGTGGGTGAGAGAAAAAACTAATAAAAACGTGCAAAAAAAATTTCTGTTCCTAATGGAAACTCGATTTTTTCAGTGATTTTGGTATTTTTGTTGTCGTCAAATTTCTTCAGTAGCAGAACTGAAAATCATCATCATATCAAATCGAGAGAGTCCAAAGGAAAATTCCAGCAAATTTAATTCGCAAATACACATGTGCTTATCTGCCTGCGCGTGTGTGTGTATGTATTTCTGTGTGTATGACGCTGTTGCCGGCCGGAGGAAAAAGAAAGAGAGGAAGCAAAAGAGAGCAAAATGGCGGCTGAACACGAGTGTGTGTGACTTATACAAATGCAAGCGATCTCGCCGCGGTGGCACAAATGAAAAGAAATGAAAGAGAGGGGGGAGAAAAACGATTAAGTCATGCATTTAAATTGCAAACGCAGCCATTTTGAGTAAAATATTTATTAGAAATGGTGAAATTATTTTGTAAATGCAATTTCACAAGTCACGTTAATTAGGAGATACAAAAATCAAATTTTGCGTGTTGCTAAGAAAGGTTTTTTCGCCTACTTGACTCGCACCACTACGCAACGTGGGCCGCCATTTTGAAATTCTATGCCACATACAGAGAAAAAAAAATTAAAATCTATAAGCAAAAAAGCCATAGACCAAAAGAAACCACGTTTTTTCACGTGTTAATTGGCACATCTGGTGGATGACCTCTGTGTGCCGAGTGGGCGTGGCATACTAATTGCATACTAATGGCACACTAATTGCACCATATTGCAGGGCGAAAATGCGGCTAACAAGGCCGGAAAACTGTTAAGCTAATGTGAAAGGGAGTTATTAATTAAAAGCAGCTACACGAGTTGAAATTTGTGCCTTTGCAGACTGCCACGTGTTTGCTTTACGCTTTTGTTCGAATGGAATGGCCACCACCTTTCACTTTGGAAAATGCTCGTTAGAGGTTATCTCCGGAATACACACACACAGAAACACCACGAAATATGCACAAAATTGGCGTCTAAAATGCATATTTGTTTATTAATTGTTCGCTGGCTGCAGTTTCGTTGCAGAATCACTAAATTCACTTAATTATAGTCTCACTAGTAAAACTTACTCTCGAATAAGCTGAATGAGAAATCACGAAGTCTAAGCGGCGACGGATTCGAACAAAGTGAACGAGTGTTCGGTAGCGCTCAGCCCAGGAAGCCTCGTTTGACACGTGGTGTGACCGCGCTTGGCAGCTGACATGCGGCGATACTATCGCGATAGGCGAGTTTACCACTGCGGCGTTTCCACTAATTGCGTCTCAAAGCGCGAAATTTTATTTCAAAAGTAGGTGTAATAATAATTGGGAACTACCATTAATTAAAAAATTAAATTAAAAATATGTAAAACTACCAACCTACAGTCCTAAACCATTGCGGGTGTAAATGTTTCAAAAAAATTAAATTAAAAATATGTAGAACTACCAACCTACAGTCCTAAACCATTGCGGATGTAAATGTTTCAACTTTAAAAAAATAAAACCTAGGTTGAATGATGCGACCAAGAACGTTAATTCAATATTGCACTTTGTATGATTGCTAGAATTTTTTTTATTAATTGTTCCAAATGACTTATGGTTTTTGCAGTCCTAAAATTTGATCTACATTTTCAAGGGTAATTTTAACTCGAGGTTGTAGAAAACTTGAAATTCTAGCTAATTTTAGGCGTCATATAATAATTTCAACTCAATATATTTTTAATGTATTTTCGATTAAGATTAAGATCTTTACAAAGTGTATTAGTCAAATCGTTATTGTTTATTTAAATGATTTTTTAGAGTTGTTAGATAAATTTAACCTTTTAAACACAAATATATAAGACTTGCTATTAGAATTATTTATTTTTGTAAATTAATGAATTGTTTGGATATGTATTTAAAGACTGTTTTTTCTCTAGTTTCTCATAAACTGTTTGATTATTCTTTAATATTGTAAAGTATTTTTATTATTTAGGCACCACTTACCATTGGTTTTGGTTGTGAATCATAAGTGGGTAAACATTGCTCCGCTTTATATATTATAGCCATAAAAAGCTCATATAGTATTTCCCAATTTTGTGAAATGAATTGAACTATAATTTCAAGAATACAAATTCTGAACTTATTTTATCATTATGTATAACAGTTTAGCAATAACTTAATTGCTGAATTTAATTAATATATCATATGAAATGAAAAATGTTTATTGTTATCGCAATTTTTATTTAGCTTTTGAAGTAATCTCCACTAAGCAACCTACAATTCAACTCCAAAATATAATACAAAATAATAAAAAGATGTTAATCAAACTAGGAAATGCATTAGTATTTCATTACATTTTAATAAGAAAGCTCTTAACTTACTAAGTTTAAAGCCCCATATTGGCTACTTTAAATTAAAACTAAAAAATTAAATTAAATAAAAATAAACATAAGTTCATTAAAATAGGTCTTTGTTATAATTTGTACAAAAGCTTTTTATTAATTTTTCCATTAAAAATTTAACTTTCTTGGCGTTACTGACGTTTCTACCCCAACGTCATGTGGCCACACTACCACGAAGCAGAATAAGAAGCGACGTGGCGAAAGAGGCAATAAGCAAATTCAATCGTTGAAAAAAATTGAACCGGTCCGGTCCTAAGTTTTTGTTGTAGTAGGCGGTTTGACGGCCGACTTAAACTTGAATTATATTTGCCGAGAAATATCTTTTTAAATAATACCCTCAAGCACAATGTGGCGTCTGGCTGGAGTGCTCCTCCTCGGCTTCATAGCCATTTCATCCGGATCGGAGCAAGATGTTTTGGATCTGGGAGACGACGACTTCGTCACCACCCTAAAACAACACGAAACTACGCTGGTCATGTTCTACGCTCCATGGTAAGTTAGGGGCATGGCGAGGGTTTAGCAAAGTAGCATTGCGTGTGCGATTCGTGGCTAATCAGCTTGTTGCGTTTGCAATTTAATTCAATTCCCTATTCCGCTGATTCCCGGCAATCGTAATCGCGAAGTACACGTCAGCGATTGCCGGCAAAAAAAGAAAGGAAACGAGAAACGAAGCGAAAGAAAAGCACAAAGATGACATGGAAGTATTGGTGCTGTCGGCCATTTTAAAGAGCGGGTGCCAAGTCGGTACAATGTACATAAAATTACTGTCTATTTGTCAGTGACTCATTAACCAGTGGGTAATGATAGTTAAAGGATAGTTAGATATGTCTTGATTTGTAATTTGTACAACATTCCTTCCTATGGTATATTTCATATTATCTTGAGCGGGGAATATGTTATTACATTCCCATACAATTTAAAAGAATTTCTTTGTAGGTGGCTTATTTTAAAAGAAAAAAATAAAATTAAGTATACTTAATCCTTTTTCATATTTCTTTGTGCACTGTATGTGGCTATTCACTGACACATCATAATGCTGTTTTTGCTATAAATTGTGTTTTTAAGGTTATACCATAATGCATTTTTAATAAATTTGTATTCAAACTATGCATACTTTATATATATAATTTATGAATGTTAGATCATTAAATATATGTTTAAGTCTTGAATATATTATCATTTAAAGTACATACAACTTTGCCATATTCGCTTTAAAATTCATTTGTATTCCTTGAAAGTTCTAGTGGCTAAACCATTTTTGACGGAAATAATGAATATTGTGCTTTATCTTGAAGTAAAATTAAGAACATCACATCTTGAAAATCTCAAAAAAATTTTTATATTTACTCGCTTTAAACAAATATGTGTGTTTGCCTATTATCAGGGGAAAACTATAAACTCACACTTGAGCAATTAATTTTTTTGCCGGCAGCTCTCGAAATCCCCAAAGAGCTTTTTCCTCATACCAAAAACCTTATCAGCATTAATACATAAATTTATTCAAAAAAAAACTATGCGATTATACAGTAAATTAAATACATTTGAATTCTATTCAGCAAAATTGTGTTATTCTTTGAAATCACCAGAATTAAATTATTATTTTTATCATTGATATTATTTTATTTTTGAAAAGTGGTTAAATGTACTCTCGTTCACAGTTTTTTTAAATGGCTATTGTTTGAGATAATACATAGAACGTTTCTTTCTCTGTAGGCTTAATTGGGCACTTGTTCTTAATGCTAGTGTTGATGATAAGGCAGTTGATAAGTCCCGCACCCTAACTTTAATTACATGCTAGTTTTTCGGGAACTTGTTTTTCCGCTGTCTTGATAACAAATGATGAATTAGAAAGTGATGTTCCCAAAATGAAGTAGTGACGTGTCCTAACAGAGTTGTTCTTTTTATTTAAGGTGCGGCCACTGCAAGCGATTGAAGCCCGAATACGCCAAGGCGGCAGAGCTCGTCAAGGACGACGATCCGCCAATCAAACTAGCCAAGGTTGACTGCACGGAAGCTGGCAAGGAGATCTGCAGCAAGTACTCCGTCAGCGGCTATCCCACGCTGAAGATCTTCCGCCAGGATGAGGTGTCGCAGGATTACAATGGACCGCGTGAGGCCAGTGGCATTGCCAAGTACATGCGCGCTCAGGTGGGACCCGCCTCCAAGAACGTGCGCACCGTTGCCGAGCTAGCCAAGTTCCTGGATACCAAGGATACCACTGTGTTCGGCTACTTCAGCGACATCGACTCCAAGTTGGCTAAGGTATTCCTGAAGTTCGCCGACAAGAACCGCGAGAAGTACCGCTTCGGACACTCCAGCGAGCAGGAAGTCCTCGAGAAGCAGGGCGAAACGTAAGTGGGAGAAGGCTTTCAAGACCGAATTCGATTTCATATATTTTCAAGACTGCCTTTTCGTTTTATATATTTTATAAGTGTTAATAAATAGTTTTAAGTAAGCGTTTGTTAACTTCAAACCGAATCTTTATGGTAAATTGGTTATTTGTGGCTACTTTTGTATTTTAAATGTAAAAACAGCATCAAGCTATTCATGCAAACTGTGAGTTAAACTACTGTTAAAGATGAAAGTTTTTTTTTATATTAATCATTTAAAGTTTCTCATATTATGGTTTTTAATTAAAATTCTAAGATAATATAAAAGTTTAAAATCACGCTGGATTCTATCTCTATTCCTTGCAGCGACCAGATTGTGCTGATTCGTGCCCCTCATTTGAGCAACAAGTTCGAGTCTTCTACTATCAAGTTCGAGGGCAGCTCCGACTCCGATTTGACCACCTTCGTCAAGGAGAACTTGTAAGTGAAATCTTGGCCACCGTTATTTTTAAAAAAAAAATAACTCACTTTTTAATACACTTCTTTAGCCATGGTCTAGTGGGTCATCGCACTCAGGATTCGGTCAAGGACTTCCAGAACCCCTTGATCACCGCCTACTACAGCGTGGACTACCAGAAGAACCCCAAGGGAACCAACTACTGGCGCAACCGTGTTCTCAAGGTGGCCAAGGAGTTTGTGGGACAGATCAACTTTGCGATCGCCTCCAAGGATGACTTCCAGCACGAGTTGAACGAGTACGGCTATGATTTCGTTGGCGACAAGCCCGTGGTCCTGGCTCGGGATGTAAAGAATCTCAAATACGCCCTAAAGGACGAGTTCTCTGTGGAGAACCTGCAAGACTTTGTCGAGAAGCTGCTGGGCAATGAGCTGGAGCCCTACATTAAGAGCGAGGCCGTCCCAGAGTCGAACGACTCTCCCGTTAAGGTGGCCGTGGCCAAGAACTTTGACGAGCTGGTTATCAACAACGGCAAAGACACGCTGATCGAGTTCTATGCCCCCTGGTGCGGTCACTGCAAGAAGCTGACTCCCATCTATGAGGAGCTGGCCGATAAGCTGCAGGACGAGGAGGTTGCCATCGTTAAGATGGACGCCACCGCCAACGATGTGCCGCCAGAGTTCAATGTGCGCGGCTTCCCCACCCTGTTCTGGCTGCCCAAGGACGCCAAGAACAAGCCAGTGAGCTACAACGGAGGTCGCGAGGTCGATGACTTCCTCAAGTACATCGCCAAGGAGGCGACTACAGAACTGAAGGGCTTCGACCGCAGCGGCAAGCCCAAGAAGACCGAGCTCTAAGCTGCACGCCGGGTTCAACTGGCCGCCAACTAGCATTTCCATATTTTTGTAAAATCGAATGCATTCTCTACAATACTTGAGCAAAAATTGTATTAAATTATTTGATAGTGATGAAACGCGTACGAACACAAATTGATGATTATGTCGCAATAAACTTAAATCTTCATTAAATAAGTAAAACAGTTTAATGTTTTCCATTTCTAAGGAATAATGTCTTCGATGTGTTTGTCCAGTAATATACGGCACCAGGCCATCTTAAATTGAAATTTTTGGTGTTCTTAAAAGTACTATGGGGACTACTTTGACATGTTTTATTTTTTTTACGGTTCGTCGCTCTTTGGGAATATGTCTTCCTGGTGTTCATCTAACATCATTCGGAACCAGTCAGCCACGAATGTGTATTGGTTTCGTCCTTGGAAGGCCTTGTACGCCACTTTGCCTTGAGTTGCGTCGTACTCGAAAAGGTAAACGGTGCTCGCACAGTCGATCGGTGCCATAACTTGGGACATACAGCCCAGCAGGCGGACCATAAAGTTGGCACACACACCGGTAGACCAATCTTTTTCCTGCGGAAGAAGATATAGGTTTTGCTTAGAAAAAATGCAATGTAAAAGGTTAAGCTATGATGCTATAAAATATTACTATTCATTAAGAGTTATTAAATAATTGGGAACATACATTTAAAATACTTAGATTGGGAAAGCTTGTCCTAAGAATTCTTAAGCTAAGCGAATAATGCCAAAACTATTTTCGAAATGATTATACTAACGCAGTCTTTCCACAAATCTCGCACAGAAGTCTTCTGGATGTTATGCACAAAGGCATTGTCATCGCGATGGGCTATATACAAATTTTCGATGCCAAGCAGGAAGCACTTGACCCACCATTTAAGGGCCTCCGTGCGATTGTGAGCCGTCCAATCCAGGCGATTCATGTGCACCAGTCGCAACTGCAGCTCAGCCCAGTTTTGGGCAGGACCACAACTAATAATCGGGAAGACTTAAAGTAAATCAATTCAGAACTCTTGGTAAGGACTTACAACCCATTGGGATTCAGTTCAGCCAGTACAGGTGAATCGAACAGAACTCGTTTGCCATTAAGGTCAAAAGAAAATACTCCATGAAAAGCTCCAGCTTCTTCAGAGGATTGCTTGTTATTGGGCACTACGATGCCATTCTCTAAAACGAGCATATGTATATATTAAAGGAGTAGTATAGGTTTCTAGAGCCCACCTACCGAACACACAGTATTTGTGCAGTTTCTTAAGCCACCTTTCCTGCATGATCCTCCTGAGATTGTCCTGATCGAAGGGGTCCGTCTGCCCGCTGTCCACGCGGCAAATGTACATTGTGTTTCGATACCGGGAGACTCCCAGTGTCCATCCCGTCTTGTTCTCGTAAGGAGCACACATCATCAGCTCCAGAACTTCGCTGGTGCACACGATGTGTGCATTCACCTCCACGCGCATGTTGGCCGGCTTAAGGAAAGAGAATCGCGAGGATTCGATGAAGAGCAGTATGTTGTCCAGGAGGAACTTGGGAATCTTTACTGGGTTCTGGGCGGACTCATTGTCGCGTAGCGAGAGGGGAAATCTGTTATTCGGCGGAACCACTATGAAGCCAAGTCTTTTTATGTTTCTTTCAAATTGACCGGTGGGAGACAAACTGAATCCGCCATGGGAAACGGGCTTGCTTATGGTCGGAAACAGGTGTTTATCCTCCTCTGACCATAAGTGGGCGTTGATATTCAATGTTTGGTAATAAGAAATCATCGTAATAGAGTTTTTGAGACGCTTTTCCAGGGAAGCGGAAGTTAAACGTTGGCTTGTGTATGCAAAAAGAACCGTTGCTTTGGTCACATGGCAATGCCAAGCACTGAATGTAAATAAATATTTAAACTTAAAAAAAGTTGGGTACCTCAAATAATAACTTAAATTAAGCCTGTTGAGATTTAGCTAATATTAATTTAATATATTAAAAAGTAATTGGTTTATTTATATTGAAAACAAAATTAAGCTAAATTCATTTCCATATATTGTCACATGTAAAAATAACTAGAGTCCTCCTATATGTGTATATTTTATTTGCTCCAGCTTAGTTAGCTATTCAATTATTTTATTTAAATAAATATTATAAATAATTACTTTCTGTTTTTATTATTGAGTGCTTACTGTAGCTCTAAAAAATGCAAGAGACAACAACAAAAACCAAACAAAACATTGCGGCTAGCGTTGCCAGATTTTAGTGGCGTGCCGGCAAAAAAGGTAAGCAAACCGTCAGTCCTGCCAGCCCGTTGCAATCAGATGGTCGGCTGCAAACTAGCTGGCAACGCTGGTTGTGTGTGCTGCACGTGTTTTAAATTCGCGTGTGTTTTGCTCTTCATTCCGGGACATTGTGCTGCAAATCAACGAAAATAAGCGGAAATATTACTGAAATATACCTAAGAATACGTTAGACTAGTTTCTAAACAAATGGAAGTTAACGCCAGCAAGCTGCGGCTTGGCGCCCAGCGATTACTGCAGCTTATTTCCGATGAGTCTGAAGACAACGTGTTTTCCCAAAGTTTACAAAAGTTTATCAAGAAGCAGGTGAGTTAAGATGGTTTTAATGGGAAAATAGCATATTTAGTCTTTTGTTCATTTTAGAAATATGTGAATCAGGATGTGGAGCGGCTCTTCCGGACGCTCAGTGAGCAGTTGCCTCAGCCTGCTTACACGGTGCCCGTGGCCGTAAGTTTCGAGGAGCAGCTGCTCCTGCTCCTCTCCATGGCGCTCCGCTGGGATTCCGCTGGTCAAAGCTTCCGCCAGTATCAGCTGGAATGTGTGGCGCTGGCCAAGCTCATTGATTTATCCCTGGATGCGCAGAGGTGCGTTCTTGACATTTTTTATCTTAAAAATAAGTTATTAAACCTTTTCCCTGCAGATTTGCCAAGAGTTACTTCCACGACAAGCCAGCGCCCTTTGAGAAAAACCAGAGCAATGATAGTCTTCCCAGTAAAAAGTTAAAGAATGGCAGTCCTACTGCCAATCTGGAGGATCTGGAGATAATCACATGCTGCTATCAATTGCTAAAAAGTGATACACCATATTTCCGCGAGCTGTGGGATTGGTCCAGCTTTATAGCCACCTATGCACACAATTCATCAAGCCCGAAGACGCAGCTTTACTGCAACCACATCATGGCTATGCTTACCAACATGAGTTCACCCCAGCTAAATGATTTAAATGAGCAAATATCCACCAAAACACGACTGGAGTTCGAGCATGAAAAGGAGCAAGCTTGGACCTTAGTTAGGAGCACCCTTGGCAGCTATAAACCAGAAGCCTCCGATCAACTTCTGCAGCTGCAGCTGCAGGGAATTAATCAGGCTGTGACCAACATCGAGGGCGTCCTACTGCCCACTTTCAACAAGGAGAACCTGGAGTTCTATAGCAGCACCGATGGCTGCTACGATCGTATTGTGAAGGTGGATTCAACTGTGGTTAATCTACGTAGTATTGCCCTCGGAGTGGCTGCTGCCAAACCTATTTGCCTGTCAGGACCTGTGGGCTGTGGTAAGACCACGCTTATTGAGTACCTAGCCCGCAAAACTGGTCGCATTTGCCCCAAGCCAAATGAGATTAAAATTAGGGAGAAAGCCTTAAAAAAAGCCGAAGAAGAGGAGCAACTGCTGATACCGAAAAAGAAACCAAAGACGACGGGAAACAAGCGCAAACTGGAGGAGTTGCCTCTGGAGGAACTGCTCGACTTGGGTGAGACCTCGCCAAAGAATGGATTTTTACGTATTCAGCTTGGAGATCAGACCGATAGCAAAATGTTACTGGGTCAATATCGCTGCACCGATGTACCCGGGGAGTTTGTTTGGCTGCCTGGAGTTTTGACGCAGGTTAGTTATCAAATCCCTAAATTTCTTTCTTACTTTAATAAATACTATTGTTTTTGAAGGCCGTCATGCATGGCTATTGGTTGTTGCTGGAGGATCTGGATGCCGCGACCCAAGACACATATACCATTCTGAGTAGCCTTTTGGAACGTCAGTGCCTTAGTGTCCCTGGTTTCCGGGATTCCGTGAAAATTGAGCCTGGTTTTCAGTTGTTTGTCACAGTGAGGTAAGAAATCAATCAAGTGGGCATGCACTTTACATTATTTAATGTGTTTTCTTAATCCTTAGAACCAACAAATCGGCGAGCAATTCCAGCCACAAATCGCTCTACTCGCTGCTGGACAAATATCTTTATACCATCAATATACTACCCCTTTCGCGTAATGAACTTTGCAAAGTGGTCAGTACCAACTATCCCAAGTTGGCAACTGTGGCCAATCGAATTGTGGATGTGTTCCTCACCTTCTCCAGCGGGCACCACACATCTGCGGATAACTTGAGGCAGCAGGAATCGGGCGACAAGGCGGACAACACGGAGAAATATGTGGCACTGCCCTTTGAGCAGGTTTCTCTTACATCCAGTCCTAATTCGGGAAGATTAGTGTCCACTCGTGATTTGGTGAAGCTCTGCCACCGATCCAATTCACAATTTTCAGTGACCAGCTCGGAATGTGCGTATTTTGTCTTCCAAAACGCCGTGGATGTATTTTGCTCATATCTTCCGCATAGCAAAGAAAAAATCACCTTAATTACAAGCATTGGAGCCAAGTTGGGCATCATCCGTTCCCGTTGCGAACATTTCGCAAATGAATACAAACCAGATGTGGAGTTTGGCCTGGAGAACATAAAAATTGGAAGAGCAAACCTTTTGGCAAAATCGGAGTTGGAGAACAGTGAAAACGAGGAATCCTCAGAGCAGGACCTCAAGCGACAGAAGTTAACAAGGCAAACTAAGCGGGCTATTGGCAAGATTGAAAACAAGCGTACCACCTTCTCGTTTACTCGGCTGGCCAGCTGCATCCTGGAGCGGATCGCCGTGTGTGTCAGCCATTCGGAGCCTGTACTTTTGGTGGGCGAAACCGGAGTTGGCAAGACCTCGTCAGTGCAATATCTCGCCGAGCGAACAGAACACAAACTGGTGGTGGTCAACATGAACAACCAGTCGGATGTATCAGATTTGGTTGGCGGCTTCAAGCCCGTGGAACTGAACTACGTTTTGGCACCTCTGCGAAATGAATTCGAGTATCTACTTTCCGAAACGTTTAATCAGGAAAAGAATTTGCAGTTTCTGCGCCTGTTCGCCACCCACTATAACAGTGGTCGTCACACTGTGATAATCCGAACCATGATCAACATCTGCCTACAGGTGGCCAAGAATCCGGAACTGAAGCGTAATCAATTGCTTCCCCGGTGGCAGACACTAAGAGAAAAAGTGCAGAAGCTTCAGATGCAGCTGGACAAGAGCATCAACATATCGTTCGCCTTCATACCCGGATCCCTTGTTAACTGTATTAGCAACGGAGATTGGGTTTTGTTGGATGAGATTAACTTGGCCTCCGCGGAGACGCTAGAATGTCTTTCGACTATCCTTGAACCCGAAGGCTCTGTGGTTCTCTTGGAACGTGGTGATTTCACGCCCGTAAAGCGGCATCCAGACTTCCGCATCTTCGCCTGTATGAATCCCAACACGGACATTGGCAAGAAGGATTTGCCTGTGGGTATACGCAATCGTTTCACGGAATTCTTCGTGGATGAACTCACAACGGATGCGGATTTGAGTCTGTTGGTCAGCGATTATCTGGCTAATACGGGTATCCAGCGAAAGTCGGTTCACAGCATAGTTCAACTATACAAATCGTTGCGCAAGCTGTCCGAGCTCCAGCTGAATGATGGGCTCGGGAATCGTCCAGTTTATTCACTGCGTACACTTTGCCGCAGCTTGCGGATCTGTGCGCGAAATTTGTGTGGCTCCATCGAGCGTAATCTGTACGAGAGTTTCTGCTTGAGTTTCCTCACCCAATTGGATCCGGACTCGCATCATGTGGTGCTTCTTCTCATTCAGAATGCATTGCTGTCGAACGTCAAGGCTGTTTTGAGCAAGCAGTTGCCCCAGTTGGGTGAGAATTACCTGGATTTCGAGGGCTACTGGATCCAGCCGGGCAACTTGGAAGCCCAGCCGTGCACTCACTACATCCTCACGGAAAGTGTAAAGAAGAACCTAAAGGATTTGGCCCGTATTATCTCGATAGGCAAGCTACCAATTCTGCTCCAGGGACCCACGAGTGCGGGCAAAACCAGCTTGATTGACTATGTGGCCAGGAGGAGTGGTAATCGCTGTCTGAGGATCAACAACCATGAGCACACGGATCTTCAGGAGTATATCGGCACATATGCGGCGGATTTGGATGGAAAGTTAACCTTCAGGGAAGGAGTGCTGGTGCAAGCCATGCGCCATGGTTTCTGGATTATACTGGACGAGCTTAACCTCGCCTCTACCGACATTTTGGAGGCTCTTAATCGCGTTCTAGATGACAACAGGGAGCTGTACATCGCGGAAACGCAGACGCTGGTAAAGGCTCATCCCAACTTTATGTTGTTTGCCACGCAAAATCCTCCGGGACTCTATGGCGGAAGGAAGACCCTCTCCCGTGCCTTTAAGAATCGTTTCATAGAGCTCCACTTTGCGGACATACCACGCGTGGAGTTGGAGACCATTTTGGAAAAGCGGTGCTTCATTCCACCCTCCTATGCACGCAAAATGGTGCAGTGCATGACCCAGTTGCAACAACATCGGCAGAATACCTCCAAACAAGTGTTCACTTTGCGCGATCTTTTCCGTTGGGGCAACCGATATACCCATGCGGATAAGTCCCTGCATGAGGATACCAAGTACGACTGGAACCAGCATCTCGTGGAGGAGGGCTACTTGGTTCTATCCTCCAAAGTGCGTTCCCAGGATGAGCATGAGTTAATTGAGAAAACCCTGTTCGCCAATTTCCGCAAGAAGGTGGACCTTCAGCTGCTGTTTGATATCCAAACCGAGAGGGAGAGCTCCTCCATGGTGAGTAGAAGAATCCTAGATGCCATTAGAAACTTTAAGCTGCGAGGAGATATCGTTTGGACCCGGAATATGACACGCATGGCTGTGGTTACGGCTAAGGCTTTGGAGTTCGACGAACCAGTGTTATTAGTTGGTCCCACGGGCTGTGGCAAGACCACTGTGTGCCAACTCCTCGCCAGCATCGCGGATGTACAGCTGCGCATCCTCAACTGTCACATGCACACCGAAGGAGCGGATTTTCTGGGAGGACTGCGTCCTTGTCGAGGAAAGGACTCCACTCAACTTTTCGAGTGGGCCGATGGTCCGTTGATTTATGCAATGCAGGAGGGATCATATTTTATGGCCGATGAGATATCCCTTGCTGAGGATTCCGTGTTGGAGCGTCTCAACTGCATCCTGGAACCGGAACGTACTGTGTTACTTGCCGAGAAGGGCGGCGTCGCAGAGTTGGAAGCAAATCCCGACTTCGTGGTGCAGGCTAAGACCGGTTTCCAATTCCTCGCTACCATGAATCCGGGTGGTGATTTTGGTAAGAAGGAACTGTCGCCTGCCTTAAGGAATCGCTTTACAGAGGTCTGGTGTTTGCCCTCCGACAACAAGGAGGACCTCATTGAGATTGCCTACAACTGCATGAGCCGGCAGAAGGAGCACGAAGGACAGGCGATCGACACTCATAAAGTGGCCGAGTACTTGGTGGAAATAGTGCTCCACATTCGCGACACCAACGAGAAGTTTAAGTTCTCAGTACGTGATATCTTGGCTTGGGCCAATTATATGATCAGCAACGGAAAGCTGAGCTTTGCAGAGCAGGCCATCTTTGGATTGGAAACCATTTTCCTGGATGCACTGGAAATGCTGCCCCATGAATCGCAGGAGCAGGTAGAGCGGCTTAAAACCAGTATCATTAAACAGGCTATTAAACAAGCTGGTCTAATCCTAAACGAGAAGTTTACCCTGGAAGAAGTTGGCAAGAAGCGAGGCTTTGAAGTCCAGCTGGATGAATCCCGCTTTGGTATTCGTCCCTTTTTCATAGATGTTAACGAGGAGCGCTTGACGCCGGCCAAAGAAGATTTCTTCTTCGATGCTCCCACTACCAAGCAGAATCTTTTCCGTTTGTTATCTGCCCTTTCCCTTCAAAAGCCAGTGCTCCTAGAGGGTCCACCTGGTGTGGGCAAGACCTCAATTGTGGAGAGCATAGCTGCTGCCATCGGCTACCAAATTGTGCGCATCAATCTTTGCGAACACACGGATTTGGCTGATCTGTTTGGAACGGATCTGCCTGCGGAGGATAACCTACTGGAATCAAATATACCCTCTTCCGGTCGCCAAATTGGCAGCTTCGTGTGGCGGGACGGTCCACTTCTGGCCGCTCTGAAGGCGAAGAACACCTGGATTCTGTTGGACGAACTTAATCTGGCTCCCCAATCCGTCCTGGAAGGTCTCAACGCGGTGCTGGATCATCGCGGAGAGGTCTACATCCCGGAATTGAACAAGAGCTTCCACTTGGCTGGCTCCACACGCATATTTGCCTGCCAGAATCCTCTAAAGCAAGGCGGCGGACGTAAGGGATTGCCACAATCTTTCCTTAATCGATTTACCAAAGTTTATCTGCGTAAGCTTTCCACCGAGGACTTGCTTCATGTGGTAAATGTGAAATATGGAAAGTACTTTGAACAATTAAGTGGACATTTCTTGGAGCTACTGGATAAGGAGACTGAAGGCAACATCTTTGAGATTTACTCCGGAAAGGGATCTACAGTTATTTCGAATCCCTTTGATTTGGCCGCTCGCTTGGTGCGTTTTTCGGAGCTACTAGATCGCGGAGTGGCTTGCATGGAGTTCGGCTATAAGGGTGGCCCCTACGAGTTTAATCTGCGTGATATTCTCCGCTGGTGCGATCTGCTGCACAACCCACAAACTGGCTACATCTTGGCATCCACATCATCCTCCTTTCAGTCTGCTTTTAAGAATTTCTTACTTACACTTTACGAAAGGATGCAGTTGGTCTACTACCAAAGGATGCGCTGCGACCAAGATAAATTGTACATCCGCAATGTTTTCTCAACCGTTTTTGAATGCAATGCCGAGGAGCTAAATGAGGTTTCGGACGATGTATCACTTTATTGGACAGCGGATAAGGTGTATCTCAACGATGTTGTTCTGGAGCGGGAACAAGCCGGTGTTTTGGACTTGGCCACCCGACAGGAGCAGGCTCCCTTGCTGCTGGACAGTCAGAGGCAGCTGCTCAAGCAAATTGTCGAGGCCGTGCACATGGAGAAGCCACTGCTGCTCTGCGGGTCAACGGACAGTGGCAAGACCAAGCTAATCGATGCCCTCTGTGTGCTTTCCAATCGCCTCTGCAACACGGATATAATTGATGATTCCGTGACTGGAAGCTTCCAGCAGGTAAGATTCAGACTTAATCATTGACTTGATCTAGCTACTCAACTTGATTTTTACCTTTTACAGATTGATCTAAATCGTCATCTAGAGCTAATTTACAAGAGAGTAGAGGCGCTAGTCTTTGCCTGTGTTCAGCGGGCGTTTGTCCAGCAGATTCAAATTGAGTTTGTGGAAAAGCTGTGGAACTACTGGAGCAAGTACAATAAATTGGCCAAGGTCACAACAGGTGAGTGAAAATGTTTACTTGTGAGAAAGCGTATTTAATTGTATACTTTTTAGAATCTCAGCAACACAGCGTGTTAGATGAACTTAAGTTGTTTAGCGAGCGTCTGGACTCCCTGGGTAAGATCATCGAGCTTCTGGGAACCACACCAAAGAACTGCCAAGTGGAGGCATTCCAGCAATTGTCAGAAACCAAGTCCCAGTTCTTGATACTTCAAGCCTACATAAAGACGGCAGATTCCCTCAACACGGGAGGATCTTTTGAATGGGTGGATTCCCAAATTGTTACCTCATTAAAGTGCGGCCAATTCATTATGTTGGAGCATGTGAATCTTTGTTCCTCGGCCGTTCTGGATCGCCTAAATCCCGTATTTGAGCCAAACGGGAGCTTACTAATTGCTGAAAAGGGAATAACTGCACAGGATAGTGCTGAGGTGGTCTACAAGTCAAACAATTTCCGTGCTTTCTTAACCGTGGATCCCAAGAATGGTGAACTATCGCGAGCGATGCGCAACCGATGTGTGGAGCTCTGCCTATCCCGGGATACCTATTCTGTGGATGATATGCGTGCCTTTGTGCATGAACAGGGTGTACATCAAACGGAGGCTATAGATTGCATCCTTGGAGTTCATAAGAGCATAAGTCAACTGACGGAATTTAATAACTACTCCATCTCACATCTGACGCAGTTTGCTTTCCTAAGCGCTGCCTACAAGAGGATTGGTTATGAACTAAAACGTGCTATTTACGTGGCCGCAATGGAGGTCTATGTTTATTCTGCCAATACCGATTTGATGGGCTATGGCTTGTCGTACTACCAAAACAAACTGCGCGAAGTGGTACTGGCCCAAACCGAATTGTTTGAGGAAGAGACTACTGTCCAAAAGGATTTTCTCAGCGATGTGATACTTAGTTCAGGAAACCTAAACTCATTGTCATTAATCAAACTCCAGGCAGTGGCTCTGAAAGTTTTGCTGGATGGATCTTTAGGAGAAAATATTCCCAAAAAGCAGTTAGCGGCTCTCTTCCAACAAATGGAGGATCTTAAATTAGATGAGCTAAAACCTCAACAACTTATTCGTCACTTCCTTTACATACTCTACGAGTCATCGGCCTTTGGAGATTTGGAATTAAGACATCTCTACCTGCAACCTTGGTTATCGGAACACACTTCTATTCAAGAGTTGTCCCAGAATCTTTTCACTTGCCTACAGAAAAGGAGTGTCAGTGCGAAAGGAGCTCTGGTGAATCTGCCCTGGAATCGAAAACTTTTCCCTAGACTCCGGGATTACTCCACAGATAAGGAGCTTTCGCAAATCAAGCCTTTAAACCTGAGTGCTTTGCTTCTTTCGCGCCTTGTGGTAGATGACGTACCCACCAATTCAGTGAGCACAGTACAGCAAATGAATGCTCTGCAGTATTCACAGGCTTTGCAGAAGCAACAAGTGACTGTCAAGTACGCCAATGATTTTCTAGCCAACCTTTCGACTTTCCTCGAGGTTCTACACAGCAGTTTGTTGGAGGACTTACAAGAAGCTGACTTGGATCTTCAGCAGTACGTACAGTTGGTAACACGCTTTCATTGGTTCAATAGAATATTGATTACGGCACAGCAGAAGCTTTTATATAGCACCGAACTTCATATGCCCCTGATGCACAAACTGGTGCTCCATTTCCAGTGGCTGGAGAAGCACCTTCTAAGTCCTTTACTTAAATTAACTGTCAAGAATCCCTCTGAAAGAATGCTCAATATTCAAGAAAGTGTTCTTAATATTAAGAAGTACATTGAGGAGACGAAACGGCCTTTAAACGTGTCTTGCAAGATTTACTCAAAGCAGTTTACACAGTTCCAGCCTTACTATCAGGATCAACAGGTAAGTGAAATGTAAGGAATTCAAATAAATTTTTTATAAATGGTTCCTCTCTTCTATCGTAGATTCAACTTCACACAGAATTGGAGGAACTGGAAATATTACTTAGTGTGGTACCGAGCTATGGCAATTTAGAGCTATCTTCCTGGCTCAAGAGATGGTTGTTACTTCAATCGGACGAGGCAAACAAATGGCGATCCTTCCTCCGAAACAACACCCATGGTTTCCAACTCAAGGCCTTTGAATTGAGTGGGTCTCTGACGAATGAGATACTTCAATCCCGCCTGCAAAGACTTCAAACTAAGTTAAAGGAAGCTCATGAGACTAATACAGAAAACGGATTTGACTTGGACCTCGATCTCAATGGTCTGAAGACCCTTTTAGAAGCCGAAACGGAGGACAGCTCATCATATAATCATCCAGAAGGTATCGCTACCAACACCCCACAACTATTACTCGCTGCTTTAAGGGAATTATTCATGGAGCGTCTGTTGACGGGAACTTTGCGCGATGACTTTGATGAGCAAGTGAACCCCGTGTACACTGATCAGTTGCTCACCTTGAACAGCAATCTCTGGCATAGTCTGAAAACTCTTGAGAGCGCTTCCCATGCTGAAGCTACAAGTGCTTGGATTGAACTTAAGAAAGAATTGAACGGGTTGAAGGATCAAAAGGAGTTTGCATCGCTGCTGGAAAAGATTGGTAGCAGCTACAAGGGATTGCGCACTTATCAAAGGCAGTATCGTAACTCCATTCAATGCTATCAGTTGGAGAATCTTTCTAACCGTCTGGATTGCGTTCAAGGACCCTCGGAAGAAGGCAGCACGGATATATCTGGTCGCTTTATTTATCAGGGTCCCGCTTTGTCGGGCGTCTTCCTATCACTGATTTGCCAGCCAAATGGACAACTGCGATCGGTACCCCTCAGTGAATTGCAGGAATGGCGCTCCTCCCTGCAGCAAACGCGGCATCTGCTGTGGGAGAACTCCCAGCTACTTAGTTCGAAATATAGTGGAAGAGTCAACAATCTATCACAGGTCCAGGAGAACGCTAGTCAACTGCTAAAAGAGCTCGAATATGTGAGTCATTTAAGTCAGCGTGAACAGAAACCAAATGAAGGCTTCCAAAGCTGTACCAATGAACTGGAAAAAATGCTAAACAATTTGCAAAAGGACGACATCAACCAGGACTCCATGATAACAGCCTTTGACGTTTCACTAACTAATGCTTTAGTGGGAGCCATAGAGCTGTGCCTGCTCACAAATGCCCCGCTGATTGATCCCGTGGAAAAGAACCGACTGAAGAACCAATATATAGCAGAGGATATTGGTTGTCTGAGCACTTTAAGCACCGCCTATGATTTCATGAAGATTGTGATGAAGTACCGGCACTTTGGCGAGGAGATTCGCAGCCAATTGGAGGACAGATTGAAAGCAGCGCACAAGCGGCAGCAACAGCTCTCCCAAAAGTTGGCCCTGCGTCCGGAACAGTGTCTGTACGCCGCTCTGGTTCAAGATATCACGCACTTCCTCCATTCGAATGGCGATTGTGAGACGCTCTACAAGCTGTTCCAACTTATAAGCTCCGAGTGGGAAAACTTCAAAGGATCGCAGGCGGCCAACAGTGCGCAGCTAAAGAGCAGCACTGAGGTGTTGGGCAAACTGGAGCTGTGGCTGGCTAATGCCCAGAGATTCGTTCATCACACCCTCGCTAGATACTCCTCCTACTACCAAGACTTCGTCGAACCCATCAAATGCGCTGTGAACCAGCTGCGTTTTGGCTTAGAGTCCCTCAAGGTGATCTTCGCCAGAGTTCAGCAGGCAGGCAGTGTTTTGCAGGCGGAGCAGCTGCAGGAAACCATCGGGGAAATAGTGCAATTCCCATCCCAGCAGCCACTGGTCATCAGAAATAGCAGGCTCTACGGATTACTTGCCGAGCTACCTCACAGCGAATATGAATACTTCCGATTGCTTAAAGCCAAGCTAACTGAGCTAAGAAACTATATCTCCCTGGGCAAAGTGATAGATGAAACGAGCTTTGCCGCCTACGATGATGCGCTGAGCATCTGCAACCAAACCTGGCAGCAGGAGGAGCAGCGTCGCTGTCAACTCAAAGCGGAGGCAGAGAGTCTGTATGTGACCAAGACCAAGGGTGGAGTGGATAGTGAGGAGCTTATTGAGATGCAGGAGATCGAGCAGAACTTTCCCACAAACCTAGACGAAGACTTTGCCGAGTTCGTTTCGCAACCCACTTTGGAGCAGGTCTTAAAACTGGACAAGAAGGCCAGTGCTAAGGCCAAGCAAGCCCAGATTGTGGTCGAGGAGGACTATGCCTTCCTGGCGCGCAATTTCATCGAGGTGATGACCCAGCACACTCCGGTTTACTATAGAGAGGAACCCAAGTCGTCGAAGGAATTGGAGCTACATTTACTCGCTCCATACCGAGCACGCTTTCAGGTCTTTGCTCATTTGCACGGCCACTACAAGACAGCCTTGGGGTCGAATCTGGATGAAAGGGCCTGCAATGGATTGGCCTTTGGATTGGCCCTGCAGCAAAAACAGCTGAAGGACATTGAATTGGAGGAGGGAGAAGCAAGTTCCCCTTACGATTTTTACAAGGATTCGAATATCAGTGAAATCCAAAGCTGCCTTGCTGTAATGGAGCGGATAGAGAAGCGTGTGTTGGAGCAACTGGAGCAGTATCCTGAGCACGCCGGTCTGGCAGACATTAAGTTGGTGATTTCACGCATCCGGCGATTGCCTGCTCATGCCCCAGTAGTGCGATTCAATACCGGATTCCAACTGCTGAGACAAAAGTTGGCCCTTTGGAATGAAGTGGCCCACAGGAATAATAATCTGGTGACGGAGGAAATCGAAGTGGCGGAGTTTGTTCAACGTTGGACAAGATTGGAGCTGCAGCATTGGCGCAATTGTCTAGGACAAACAGCAGCCCAAGTGGAGCTCCAGGCCTATCGCTACTGGTTCTTCATCTACAATCTGCTGCAACAGTTCCTACATCAGAAGCAACTTGATCAATCCTATACAGACATCAAATTTGCAGAGCAACGTTTCGCCCAAGAGCAATTGCTGGATGCCCAGGACTTGGGAGAGGCCCAGCGCTTGGAGCTGCCCCAAGTGGTGCGCATCCTAAGACAGTTTGTGGAGGCCTCTTGCTACGGTGACTTCCATATTCGGCTGCAGCTGCTTCAAGGATTTGAGCTGTATCTGCACAACGTGGAGAGAGCTGGAAAGATCGAGGGTTTGCCTCCTCTAATTGCAGCATTGCACAATCTCCAGCTGTATTTCTCCCAGTTTGCCGGCGAGATTGCAGACTCTGCGAAATCCCGACGCTCGCCCATCGAAAAGAAGCTTAAAGAGTTCGTCAAGATCCAGAGCTACAGCAAGGATTTGAGTTACTTTAGCATGCGCAACAGTGTGGCCAGTGTGCATCGCAATCTGAACAAGTTCCTGAAGGAGTACCGGCTGGCGATGCAGGAGAAGATCAGCGAGGTGTTCCAGCCCAAGGATTCCACTGCCAAGGACTACACCTTTGGCACTGACAAGGGTAAGGGCCTGAGGAACTACAACAAGATTAAGTATCTGAATACGGAGCGACAACAATTCGTGGCCAGTGAGAAGCTGCTGGAGAAGTTTTCCATCCAGGCGGAGTTTGTGTCGGAAAATGCACTGCTGCAGCGCTTGGAAAAGCACTTCCGCACTGCCCGTCATGTGGTTAAGGAAACACTGGGACAGGTGCCCTACGGCGAATTAATCACGGACTTGGATGACTTGCTGGCCAGCCAGTTGGAGCGATGTGAGCACTTGCGTTCCTTGAATGTTGATCGCTCGAAGGAGAGACCCCAGCAGAAGCAGGAGGCCAAGCAGATCCTCCAGCAGAAGCGAAAGGCCCTCACGGATCTCTTCAAGATGCTCCATCGGTTGGGTGCCAGCTACAAGACTGGTCTGTTGGAGCTCTCTCTGCGTAACGAGTTTGAAGATTTCCAGCTGCCTCCTTATTCCATTCGATCCATGCTGCCACGTCTGCACCCCAGTGCCCAGCAGTTGGATGAGCACTTGGACTTGTACTACATGAAGAGTGTGTTCAAGCTGAAGCTTTTGCAAAACATTATGTTGACTCCCCTGTCGGAACTGGGTCCTCCAAATATTGAACGTATCAAGGGCTTCGCTGTGGACTTGTTCCTTTTGGTGCAGCAGCAGCGAGATCAGCTTTCTGGATCCACCAAGGAGCTTCATCAGCTAAGGAGTTCGCTGGATAGCTTGCGTAAGCTGGCTGAGATTGTGCCACAAGCGGAGAATAATGCAGGAACTCTGAGCTTCGTCAGGAGTGCAGATATAGCAGGGAATATAAAGACTAATCTTTGCCAGATTCACTATGTTTTGAAGCAGTGGCAGCTGCTGTTAAGTTGTGCTCCAAGCACGGTGAGAGAAAACTCCGGCGATAGTCTCGTGGTGAGAACCATTCCCTTGGCTAAAAATGAGCTCCTTGATTTAAGCAGACAGGTCCTAAGCAGCAGCCAAAAATTGCTAAACGAGCTAAACACCAGTAATCTGGAGTTCCTATCGAGCGAGAAGTGTGATTATTACCAGAAAAGCTATCTGCAGATTCTGCAGGTCATAGAAAAGACTTTGGAACTACTACGAGCAGGACAAAATGATCATCTGCCCTTGGCGGAACCTCTCATCGAACTGTTAGCCAGCCTGCAAAGCAAAAAGCCCGCCGAGACTAGTTCAGAGGCAATAGATCTGGAAAATGCGGACACCGAGTTGGCCAACATAGCCCACAGTGTGCTTATATCGCTGCAGAAGATTTACAAACACCACGCAAAGCCAGAAGAGGGGCAACAAAATGGGGATGCCAAGGAGGCGGATGAAGAGTCGAAAGAGGCGCTGCAGGAACAGCATCTGAAGAAGTGCCTCACTGGAGAACTCAACGAGGATTGGAAACAGCTAAGTCTGCCCCGCGTCCTCGGCAAGCTTTCCAATGTACTCCTCGTGCTGAAGCACTCCAATTCCGAAGACCAGGATAAGCTACTATGCGTACGACGAGCAATCGGTCTGCTGCCCATTCTGGAGCAGTACCAATTACTAGCGGACTATCTGCTCCTGCAGCAGCTGGCCACCCACAAGGTTTCCGCCAAGATGTTGTCCATAGTGCTAACCGTATTCGTGGAGATTGGCAGCAAGGGCTTCTGTGTGCCGCCGGACCTTATGCAAGATGAGGAGGGTCAGTCCAAGCAGGACTCGAAGAACGGCGAGGGCTTTGGCCTGGAGGATGGCACTGGGGAGAACGATGCCTCCGACAAGATTGAGTCCGAGGATCAGTTGGACGACGCCAAGCGGCCAGAGGACCGCAAGGACGAGGGCGACAAGCAAGAGCCTGACTGCAAGGAGGAGAAGGGCATTGAGATGAGCGACGACTTTGATGCCAAGATGCAGGATGTGGAAAAACCCGAGGAAGATGACAGCGGGGAGTCCGAAGAGGAGGAAGAGGATCTTAACAAGGAGATGGGTGAGACGGAGGAGGGAGCCGAGAAACTGGACGACCAGATCTGGGGCGATGACGAGGAAAAGCCCGAGGAGGAAGAGGAGCCTGAGATGAATGAGGAGGATCAGGGCAAGGGCAGCAAGGATGAGAAGGATGCGCACAACGATCTGGACACAAAGAACGATGCGGCCAAGGAGGATGGCAAGGACGAGCACGAAAAGGACGGCTTGGATGCCACAAATGAGCCGAGCGGCGAGGACAAGCGCAAGGAGCAGGCCAAGGACATCGACGACATGAATGACCCCGAAATGGACGAGGAGCAGACCAATGCCATGCACAACGAGCTGGAGGAGCCGCCAGAGCCCGAAGAAATGGACCTGGGCGATATGAATAACGTAGATGAGGGTCACGACGATCAAGAGGAGCAGCCCACAGATGAGAATCCCTTTGACATTGATGCCATGAAGGAAAACATGCAGCCGGCTGAGGAGCCCGAGAATGATGGCGAGGAGGAGCCTGCTGCAGAGGAAGAAGGCGAACCCCAAAGCGACGGCAGCGACTCCGAGGAAGATGAGGCGGGCACTGAAGCGAAGCCAGGCCAAGAGGATCAGGGCGAGGGCGACGAAGCCACTCCCGAAGATGAAAAGGAAGAGCCGGAAACTCAGACACGCGGGGAACTGGATGAAGACGATGAACCAAAGCCCGAGGACGCTCCTGAGAATTCCAAAGAGGAAGAGGAAAAGCGCGAGGAGAAACCGGAACAGCACACTCAGTCCAAGGACAAGGCCAGCAAGGAGGAAAATATCCAGTCTATGCCAGAGACCGAGCAGAGCAGTTCAGCGGACCAGGTGCAGCAGCCGCAGGACCCTGATATTAAGCAGGACCAGAAACTCGACGAACAAGAGACAGGCGAAGAGAAGGATGGCGTTGGGCAGGCTGAAAACGATGTGAGTTTTAGTCGTCATCTTATTTGATTACCCTCTAATTTCTATAAACCATATTTGCAGACCAACGATGGTGGCCATCAGGGCATTGCCGAAACCCAGGAAATGGTGTCCCAAGAGGAGCGCAAGAACGAAAGGCAAACGCAGGAGAAGCGCAAACAGGGGCGAACTAACGAAGAGCGATCCTTAGGTAAGCAGGCAAACGGATTTAGGAACCGATAGCCATAATTCTAATGCACATTTCCCATTCAATAACCAATAACCTCTAAAATCACTTGCAGGCGAAGCGGAGCAGAACAAATTGAAGCAACTTAAGACAATTGACCAACTAAAAGAGTCTAAAGAAACGGAAGACGCTGATCAGGAGAAGCCGGAACCCACGGAAGAGGCGGAAGCCGAGGAGTACCAGCATGTGAAGGAGCCTAAAAACAGCGACAAAACTACGCTAGACAATGCCACCGAAGAACAGTCGAAGAAGATCCAGCACCAGGAGGATGAGCCACCGAACGAAGAGGAAACCGAGGCGGACAATGTCGACGATTTGATGGAAACCGACGAGCCAGCAGTAGACCCAGAGGATGATGCTCAACTGGAGCAGCTGGGTGCCGAAAAGACGGAGCAAAAGTCTGACAAACCCTCCAAGACAGATCAGTCCAAGGAGCGCCTGGAAACTCCCGAGGGCATGGAGATTGAAGGTGAAGTGGTGCTTACCATGACCGTTCCTCGCAGTACCGAAACCACAGCGCACAGCAAGTGAGTATTAGGAACTCTCCTGAAAGTTTATATAAACTAAAATTAACTCTGTGATTCAATAGCACCGAAATCCTGCTGGACAAAAGCTCGCACGCGGAGGAGCTGAGCGCAGCGGAGCAAATTGAGCTCCGGCAACAGTATCAGCAGCAGCTGACCACATTCCGAGGGGTATGTTTTCTGTCCCTTCATATAGTAATACCCATACTAAATGTTATATTCCAGGCACAACCGCAGCACGAGGACTACGAGAGTTGGCAGGGCATCTCGAACCGTATGACCCAGAATGCTCGAGAGCTCTGCGAGCAGCTACGTCTTATCCTGGAGCCCACCAAGTGTACGCGGCTGAAGGGCGATTACCGCACCGGGCGGCGCATCAATATGAAGAAGATTATCCCTTACATCGCTTCGCAGTTCCGCAAGGACAAGATTTGGCTGCGACGCACAAAGCCAGCTCAGCGTGACTACAAGATCACGATCGCCATCGACGATTCCAAGTCGATGCACCACAACAACTCCAAAACGCTGACTCTGGAGGCCATCTCTCTGGTGTCGCAGGCACTGACTTTGCTGGAAAGTGGGCGCCTGAGCATCGTGTCTTTCGGAGAGGCGCCTCAAATCGTCCTGAATCACACAGAACAGTTCGACGGACCACGCCTAGTGAACGCCCTAAACTTCGCACAAGACAAGACCAAAATAGCCGGCTTGTTGGACTTTATACGCACTGCCAATGCGGAAGAAAGCGGCCTGGGTGGCGATAATGGTCTGTTCGAAAACCTTTTGCTCATACTCAGCGATGGAAGGAATATATTCAGCGAGGGTGCGCAGAAAGTCAAGAACGCCATAAAGCTGGCGCGATTGCAGCGCATCTTCCTGGTTTACATCATCATCGACAATCCAGACAACAAGGTAATGAATTTAAAAATAATCAAAATGAACTATACTAATTTTTGATTACTCTTAGAACTCTATTCTGGATATACAGCATGTGGCGGTGAACTCAGATGGATCTGTAAACATTAGCTCCTATCTGGACAGTTTTCCATTCCCATACTATGTGATCGTCAGGGACCTCAACCAATTACCACTAGTGCTCAGCGAAGCCATGAGGCAATGGTTCGAGCTGGTCAACAGCGAGTAACTTATATATGCTGATAATATACGTAGAGTGAGCAACCATAACCTTTCCTAATCATACACCCCGAGAACAACATTTAATTACCTTTTATTAGAATTATATCAGTCCTTAAGATTAGGCCACTTAGTTGTATTCCTCTTGTAAATAATCAATTCTACAAATTCAAAACGTGCTGCAAATTAGTCTTATTTGAAAATATTATAATGAATTTATATTTTTTGACAATTACTATTTGTATATATTATATTCGACGATACTCTTGTTAATAAAAAGTATTTGGATGAAAATGTGTACTTGGCTTTAAAAATTCATTGAAAATAGTTTTGGGGCTCTGGTTTAATTAAACGATTATATTTATATTTACCCTAAAACCCCATATAACCGCCACTGCGAGCATGTAACAATGAATCACTTCGCTTGAGTTCTAAGTGTGTAAATAAGATAGCGACGAACTAAGAGTAAAATTATCGCATATATTGTCTTGGAATCAACCGCGGATGAGACAGTTGACTGTTGATCGGCAACCAGTAACAATGGCAAATTGGCGACCTCTAGAAAATGATCATCAGAAAGTATGTATTATAACTGGAAGTCTATTGGTAATAATATGAATAAACAAATTTAATGACTTTTTAAAACTGTAGATTAATAATCTCTATGAAGAGAACCTTCAGAGAAAGGTAAGTACAAACACAAACAATTTACAAGCTTTAAAATAGTGTAGGTTGCACAGCCTTCCCATGGATAAGCCTTTTTCAATAATAAGATAACATGTTAATCTTATCTCAAGGAACAAGGTTCCGATGCTCAAGGCTATTTAAAGCCTGCGGATGGAGACCTTAAGCCCCCGGCTGTGTATATCCTCAACCACGAAGAGTTTCCCGGGAAACCCCGAAAAGGCAGCGCAAATGATGTCGAAGCTCTGACAAAAACTTTCAAGAAGCTGAAGTGTAAGGTTGAAGTAGTCCCGAACCCCACTCGGGCTATAGTTCACGACAAATTGAAAAATTGTAAGAAAAAAATTTGATACAATATTTGCTGGATATTAATAAATTCCTTTCAGTGACTAAAAAGAAATTCGACCATCCGTCTGGTTTGGTCATCGTCATCTTGAGCCATGGCTCCCGAAGGGAGCAGATCCAAACGTGCGACAATAAGAGCTACAATTTAGACGACGATGTTCTTTTTCCACTCTTCGATAATGAATCACTGTCAGGCAAACCCAAAATCCTAATTGTCCAAGCCTGCAAGGGATCATGGAGAGCATCAATGGAATCGGATTCGAAAAAAAATCAAAAAAATAATGAACCGTACATAAAATGCTACAGCAGCTCCGAGGGTTTTCTTAGCTATCGCAATGAATCAAATGGATCCATTTTCATACAAACCTTGTGCGATAAAATTAATCAAGATGGAATGAAAAAGGATTTTCGGTCAATCATTGAAGATGTAAAAGTTAGTGTTCAAAAGTTGTCTATATCACAAGGGTAAGTACAAGAGTCAAGTCGTCGTTTTTAATATTTTCATTAACAAAATATATAATATTTATTTATTATTAATTTATTTGGCCTTTTTTTCCTGCTTTTCAGTTATAAGCAAACGCCATCGGTAAACTCCAACCTTACAAAACGCTTTTGTTTTGGAGATTTTGTGCAAAACGGATGATACGAAACCACCATAAACCATATCATTATTTGATACAAAGATACCAATTTAATTGCATTTACTATATTACGTTATTATTTTATGTAAATAAAATTCGTTCCTCGTCAAATTTATTTTATTTTATTTTAAGTTGGTTTCTATTGCCACAACAGGAAATTGTCATCGAATTCCTGTTTTAATGGCAGATTTCTGTCCAAATCCTTTAATGTGTAAAACGTGATTTATAATTATTTACACTAAATATAAGCACTTCCTATTCGGGGACCGGATGTGCAAATGACTATCAGACAGAAAAAGACTGGATCGATAAGCGTTGATTAGATATCAACTCACACTTAATAATAAATCTTATCTTTCAAATAACACAATAGCTGCACATTCATTTCTACAATTAGTCGTAGTAATGGATTCCGAACGACAAGAACTGAAAAGTGAATAGGTGTCTTAGTAATGGATAACTACGTGCATTGCAATAACATATTTTTTCAAGTCTTTACAGGAATTAAGAGACGAAATGAATACGCCTGCACAGGATACTAATCCCGCTGAAAGATTTCAGACCATATCTGAAGACATTCAATGTGTAAGATTATCATTCCTTACATAGAGTATTGCTATAAATAAGCAATATATGCTTAAACGACTTTTCTTTTGTTAAACGCAATGAAAAATGAAATTATATAAATAATGGTATGATTATGATTTTAATGTATTACTACCGAAGGATGCTCAAGGATGTCTGCCACTGGAGTCTGGTTTTAATCCTCAGCAGCAATTGCTGCCGCCATATGTCTGCATATTGAATCACGAGGTATTTCCAGACCAGAGGCGATTAGGCAGCTCACAGGATGTTAGAGCTCTGTGCAAAACATTCTCCAGCCTACAATGTCAGATTGAAGTTGTTTGCAACCCCACATTGGCTATGGTTAACGACACGATTAGAAAATGTGAGTAAAAAATGAGACCAATAATGTTTGTTTGACTTAAATAAATTTCTTACAGTGGTCCTAAAAAGATTCGATCGCTTGTCCGGTTTGGTAATAGTTATGTTGAGCTACGGCTTAGAACAGGAGAGGATTCGCACGTGCGACGATGAGGGGTACGACTTGGATGTTGATGTGCTCTTTCCGCTCCTCGAAAATGAAACCCTGTCAGGAAAACCAAAAATTCTAATAACCCAAGCCGGTCAAGGCAATGGAAGGCCACCTTTTTCGAAGAAAATTCCCTCACCCTATATTAAATGCTTCAGCTCCTCCGGAGGTTTCATGAGCTATCGTCGCGTAGAAGAAGGGTCTATTTTTATACAAGCCCTGTGCGAAGTGATGGATCAAGACGGCCTTACAAAGGACTTCCGGTTAATTATATACGATGTAAACGCGAGGGTCGAGGAGATAGCTGAATCGTTAGGGTAAGTGCTCAGTAAATCAGAGAAAATTATTTGTTAACTGTATTTAAATAAAGTTTATATTGATCCTTAATTAAAAGACTGATGCAAGTACCATCAATACTATCAACTCTAAGGAAACCATTCTGTTTTGGAGATTTTGTGCAGTACGCAAAGTAAGAGACTGGAAATATAAAAAAATAAAAAGCTCCAATTATAGCTTATATAATTAAATATCTAGTGCTAGGATTCCAAGGACATCGCCCTCTGCTACAATTCAAAAAACATCTACTATTCCGGGGATTTCGATTACTGATCTTCAACCTCCATTGGTCTACATATTCAATCATGAAATATTCAAGAATACAGTTAAAAACAGATCAGGAAGTTCGAAAGATGTCGATGCTTTGCGAAGTACTTTTGAAAACTTGAACTGCGAGGTTCACGAAGTTCCAAACCCTACACTGGCTATGATACAGGGAACCTTTAAAAAATGTGAGTAATCCGAAGGGTATTTTCTACTTGATATTGATTGAGCTTTTCCAGTGGAAGTGGAGAACCTGAAACTCCGATCTGCGGTAGTCATCGCCATTCTGAGCCATGGCAATCGCAATGAGTTGATCGAGGCATGCGACGATACGAATTACTACTTGGACGATGACGTTTTATTTCCCCTTTTGAGAAACGATACCCTGAGAGGCAAGCCGAAAATATTGATTGTCCAGGCATGCAAAGGAATTTTAGAGGCGGACTCAAACCGAATAAGTTGCAACCCCAGGGATTTCATCATCTGTTACGGGACCACCGAGGGGTTTGAAGCCTACCGACATCCTTTCTTTGGATCGCCGTTCATCCAAACTCTATGCCAACACATGGATAAAGACGGCAAAACCAAAGATTTCCAGAAAATTATGCAGGCAGTGAACCAGTCGGTCACTGAGGAAGCTCCTGATAAATATAAGTAAGTATATCAAGGCTTCCATTTTATTTATCTTTTACTATCTGTAATGGCTTGCTGTTTTCAGAAAGGAAATGATACCGTCGTATACTTCAACGTTTGGAACAAAAAAATTTTACTTTTGGCACAACATCTACATAGATCAAGATGGTAACTAGTTAAATTTATCTGTAAAAGTCTCAACCTTTGCTTTAAATTAAAAACTAATTGCTGGAAAAAAGAGGATTTTTTTTATTGAATATAAAAAGCTGATTTCAGAGTTTACAATAGGTTAACAATTATCAATATGTCTCCCACCAACTAGAAGTTAATAAATAAAGAGCAAGGGTAATCTTAAAACCGATTAAATTGTCGTTTTTTGTCGTTGTGAACTCAAAATAAATAAATAAGGGTACCCAGATTTTGACATTTTTTATGTTTATATTAAGTTTATTTTGGAAAACGGATAAATGATAAATATAATGGGATTGAATGGGATTGATGGAATTGCATGAGCGACTCTTGACTTCTTATCTTCTGCTATTTAATATTAATATATATTGCAAATTTGCCCCAAATTTGTGTGAGGGGATTATAGTGATGTCACCCTATATACATATGTATGTTGCGAAAAATTTAAAATGTATTTCACATTGAGATAACCTTTGGGTGTTGATAAGGTTATCAGCCATAATACAACTCAGTCTTACACATGGATAGGAATCGTACGGAAGTGTCGCTAGAACGTGAAGAGGTGCTTTGGTAAAGAATTCGGAAGTAATCCAGTAATGAATGGCTTTTGATCTTAACAGGAATGGAGGGACGAAATTGATACGCCTGTACAGGATCAAAGGTTTCAGGCCACATCTGAGTTCTTTTCGTGGGTAAGAAGATTATCGTTTACTGTTTCTTTGTGTTATTTCGACCGAACAACACAATATACAATGCCAATGCATGTACATAATGTATTCATATTGATGCCCTCTTTGTATTTTGACAATTATTGTTGCCAGCGATTTACATTTTAACGCTCTGTTAAATCAATGACATTTTGTCGCAAATGTCTTTTCCCTGCCTTCTTTTTAACCTAACCTGCTTGGATAAAGTTTATACCATTTCAACAAATTCCCATTTCCCTAAATATACCTTAAAAAGCTTTGATTAAGCCTATATCGATCGAGCGTTAATTTTTCTTAAAAAATTTATAACAAGTATTTTTCTTCTTCTTAAAATCTGTGCTATCAAAGGGTCAGTTTTTTATTAAAATGGAAAGTTGCTAATTTCCCAACCGATAAAAAGTTTGTATATTAACAGTAATTACAATAATTAAATAATTAAAACGCCAAGTAGTTAAATTATAACCTTTTTTGTATAAAATAATATTTTTAATATTTGTTTTTTTTTTACAGGACAGCAATGAGTTGGCTGAACAAGTCAGTGATTCTGGGACAACCAGTGGTGAACCGCTCAGGCAATTTCAACCAGCTAGTATGGTCTTTCAGCACGTGGGTATATTATTAGTTATAAGCAATATTTCAAAAAATATTTAATGTAACTTATTTTAAAAGGATGCTCGAATGGAGTTATCTGAAAGTGCCAGTGAATCAGTTCCATTACAATCAGTTGATCCTCCGAAGAAACTTTTGCCGCCTTATCTCTGCATATTGAATCATGAGGAATTTCCGAATGATCCCGCACGGAATCGAAAAGGCAGCTCAAAGGATGTCGAAGCTGTGCGTAATACTTTCGGAAAGCTAAAATGTCAGATTGACGAAATTCCCAATCCCACACTGGCTAAGGTTAAGGACACCGTCCGGGCATGTAGGTAACGAAGAAAACCCATACTGACCTTTTGATGTAATTTCATTTTTTACAGTGGCTCTAAAAAGTTTCGCCCATCTGTCTGCTTTGGTCATCGTGATCTTGAGCCATGGGGACCAAAACGAGAAGATCTGTGCATGCGACGGTGAAGAGTACCACGTGGACAGGGATATTTTATTTCCACTCTTCGAAAATGAAACCCTGGCAAATAAGCCAAAAATCCTAATAATCCAGGCCTGCAAGGGCCATTGGAAGGCGGATTCTAAGAAATCCGACCGGAACCCCTCATCCTATATCAAGTGCTACAGCTCGACCGAAGGTTTCCAGAGCTTTCGCCACGTGACAGCTGGATCGATTTTCATTCAAACCTTGTGCAATGTAATGAACCAAGACGCCCTCACAAAGGACTTCCGCTCAATAATTGAGGATGTAAACGCAAAGGTCGAGAGGCAATCAAATTTAAATGGGTAAGTTTGTAACATTTTCAAAATTTTGTTTTTTATTTATAGTGTAATCAATTTTGAATGGTGTCTTTTTGTTTTACAGATACAAGCAAGTTCCATCAATATCATCGACTCTAAGAGAACCATTCTGTTTTGGAGACTTTGCCCAAAACGCAAATTAAAGGGTTAGAAAATTATGAAAGTGCAGCCGATTTAAATGGTATTTATTTACCAGAGTCAAATATAAAAGAATGTATACACCAAAAAGGTTAAATTGTGTGGCAGAAAGCCTTCACAATAGCACCACTGATTAGTGTAGTTAAAACAAAAGAATTTAATCAAGCATTTGGGATAATAAATGATAAAAGAAAAACTTTTGATTTAACTTATATGAGAACGTGTCTGATGGGAAATCCGCTTTACCAAAGGAAGGCACAATTGCATTTAAGTTTACCGAATACAAGCTTTAGAAGTTTTACAATTACCTCAAATACTATTGGGGATAAGAACCCTTTGATAAAAGGGATACCTTAATACAGACTCGAGGACAATTTATCTATTTTTAGGTGAGTACTCATACTTCCAACCCATCATCAGGATTTCTCACTTCAACATAAAACGAGTAGACCACGATCCAGAAGTAGATATCACAGCCTGGAAAGCCTGGACTTTAGATCTGTTCTTGGAATAAAGCCCATTGAAGACCTCACAAATATAACAATTTATCTATTTTTAGGTGAGTAATCATACTTCCAATCCATCATCAGGATTTCTCACTTCAACATAAAACGAATAGACGACGATCCAGAAGTAGATATCACAGCCTGGAAAGCCTGGACTTTAGATCTGTTCTTGGAATAAAGCCCATTGAAAAACTCACAAATATAAATGGCCGAGCCTGGAACAATTATCTCCCGGTATATCTGTTCGTATATCAGAAGGTAGATGCAGTACACAGTCATTATGATGCAGTTGGTCAGGCTGGTGATGAGGAAGAACATCAGAAGAACGGTCGATCTCTGTGGTGGTTTTTCAAGATGTTATCGTATGATCAGCTACTTAGTGGTGCCATCTGGACTTACGAGTAGTGCTCCGCCCAGCAGGAAAATGCACCCAATGCAGTGACAAATGGCCACCGCCTGCTCGATGTGTGCGATAAACTCCTCTGATAGATAGGGAATTAATTACTGACAGATAGGGAATTCAGGAAAGGATCACAATCGGACACCTACGACCGGCCATGTTGAGCACCAGCGCGTTGACAACAAAGTCCAGCACGGCGATTAAATAGCAGGCCTTGCGCAATTTAATGCAACAGCAACATTTTTTAAGACGCCACATTTTACAATTTTGATCTATGAAAACCTGAAAACTGATTGAAAAGGCATAGTAATTGTGAGAGAACCAAAAGTTTTATTACTACAAGCACCGTACAATTTACTACAACAACTAGATGGTAAAAGATCAGAGGATCTCAGAGGAACAGAGCTCCTCCCAACGCGGCATAGAAGGAGTAGGCCACCAGCCAGAAGTAAAGGCATAGGACTGAAAGTTTTGGGAATAAGCAAACGCCATCAATCAAAAGCCTTGGAATCTACTCACAGAACATAATGGCATAGGTTACCATGACCCAGAACCAAATGGCTAGTATAACGTCTGATACTATCAGTATTAGCATGGCCAGAGCCATGATCATGGTCATTATTATGTAGAATAGCATCCAGCAGCTTCTTAACTGGAGTTTTATAGATTTAACTATAATTTATATTAACAAGTTGAGGTCGATCTCACCCGAAAACAGCCGATGATCAGAAAGACGCAGCTCAGAATGTGCAACATCACGAAGATAATGAACAGAGTGTGGCCCAAGTCGGGAATGCCTACGGGGATATCAGGATAACTACATGTTCTGGACTTCCCTCGCACTTACCCGACTCTCCAAACAATGCTACAAAAATGCCTCCAATAACATCCGCTATAATGTGCAGTATCCCGATTATAATGGTACCGATGCGCAGATCCACGCAGCAACAGCAATTCTGTAGGTAGATCATATTGCCGATGGTCTGCAGATCCTTAGGTCTTAGTTTTCAGTGGAACGATTAGAGGGTGTAGTTTTTTTGATTATTGGAGACCAGATTGTGTAAGTTCTGACACTAAATACAAAGTACTTAATTATGCTGGCTCAAACAAGCTTATATAACTTGTAAGAAGTTGAATGCTAGTAATGCACATTACCCTTTATTTAAAGAGCTCCCCTATTTAATAAGCATACATAATCTGAACCAAAAATGATTTTACTTGAAACTTTTAACTGTCTATTTAGACAGTTTCTTTATTAACTCTTTTGTGACGATAATACTTTACACATGTGATAATTAAATCGATAGCAGTTTAAAACTAACTTATTCTAACTTTTATGTCAAGATCATTTTATTTTTGTTAAGGCTATTTTCTGACTTAGAAAGTTAGTTTACTTCCGAGGTGGGTTCTTCTTGTTTCATGGGTTAGTAACCTCTTGCGAAATTGGCGCCCTATAAATATTTAAGTGCAGATCGTCGATCCAATGACCGTCCCTGGCCTACCAACGGAATGTACGATCGTGTCAATCGAGTTATATAATAAATTACAAGTAAACATCGCAATCGACCATTAAAGCGTATGCCTTTGGCAAATATTGGCCGAAAAAAAAAGGCCGGGAAGACCAAAAAAAAAAAAAAAAACAGAACGTGACAACGACAGGCCCCTCCCTTCGATCTTTCTGCCTGTGCAGTTTTCGGTTTCGTTTTCATCACCCGAATGAATCTAAAAACGAATCCCCATCGGAAACGGAATCCGCGTCCACTTATATCGAAAACGAAACCGAAATGAGCACAATGCGCCCACTAATTTGTATGCATCGCGGATTGCAGGCGGGGATTGAAGAGCTCCGCGTAACGCGATTGGGAAGCCATCGGAAATATTATGCAAAGGCGGGGGCTATACAAATCGTCTGGCGGCGAGAGCCATATAAAATGCCCGATTGACCTGCAGCAGTAGCTTCATTCGCAGCGGAACCATCGACACGACCAGCATGCAGACGCAGTGTATCCTCCTCCTCCTGGCCGCCAGCCTGGCCATATGTGTGGCCCGTCCGGAGCCACCGAAGTCCCGCTATGGACCACCCCCACCGCCAGCTCCCCAAAAGGAATACGGACCCCCTGCTCCGGCGGCACAGCCTCTACCCGTTTATGGCCCACCCGCCGCCTTCTACGGACCACCGGCCACCTCGGAGGCCCTGGTGACCAAGAATGTGTACGTGCATGTGCCGCCAGAGGAGCCGGAGTTCTATCCGGCCTCCTCGCCCATCCAGACGGCCGTGCCCAAAAAGCACTACAAGATCATCTTCATCAAGGCGCCCAACCCACCCACTCCAGTGCGTCAGGTGCTCCCACCCCCAGTGCAGGATGAGCACAAGACCCTGGTCTATGTACTCGTGAAGAAGCCCGAAGAGCAGCAGCCCCTCATCCTGCCCGCTCCCGAGCCCACGGAGCCCAGCAAGCCGGAGGTGTACTTCATCAAGTACAAGCAGCAGCAGCCCAAGCCGGCCACCCAGTACGGACCACCCCCATCCGCCCCCGCGGAGGAGTACGGAGCACCACCTGCCCCCCGCACCCTCGAGCAGTTCTAGTTTGTAGTGTCGCCTAGGTGCACAGCCCATGAATGTAAATATTATTTATGATCGCTGCCATTAAAGAGAGTTTAGAAAATGCAAAATCAATTTGTTCCCGGATCTTGAATTCCTGCTGCACATGAATTTTTACATATTCAGGGTCAGATTCTTACTCTATGGAGATAATAAGTATTCATATTCCGCGCCAGACATGTATGGAGATAATAAGTATTCATATCTTGTTGTAAGTTGTGTTCCAGATCCTGAAATCTTGGCATATGCATGTGAATCTTTATCATAATATATACCCATATCCCCATGAATTCTTGCGGAAAATACAGGCTGAATCATTAAATATTAAATCTCTTCGTAAATTATTGATAAACATTTTTATTTTCGTTTGACATACGAAGATCAACCACTCGTTATCAACAATGGGGTAGCGATATTTAACTCTGTGCGAAATGAGCTCAGTACTCAATATTTGTTTTATTGATGGGAGTACACTTATTGAATACAAATGAGTTTTTACTTTTAAAATAAAACGAGCATTACAGAAGAAAAAGTTTTGTGGCGGCCTGTTTTTATTATTTAATATTAAAGCCTTTAATTCGGTAAGAAAAAAGTTTGTAGGTATATTGTTGTTAAGATTAGCAATTTATTATATCAGGTAACTGAACATAACATTGATACAAAATGCAAATTAATCTTCTAAAATTTGTTTCACTACTTTTCCAAAAGACATCAAATTTTATAAAAAGGCAACAAAATATATGAACTCAGGTGTCCTTCAATCGATCGTAGTAAGAATAGACCACCAACCAAAAGTACAAGCCAAGAACTGGAAACGGAGATAAGCAGGCTGTATAAATATCTATATAATAATGTTATCTTACGGGATTGGAGAATGTCAAAAACAAGATATTCGTTGATAATGCCTTCCGTGGCCACAAACACGCCCTCGGCAACCAAAATAAGGAAACGTAGGCAGGAAACCGAGAGATACGGCAACAGAAAATATCTTAAACCCTGAAATAAAGTATTTTAATATCCTATGAAACCGAGCTATTAAAAAGTCTTACCAACACGGCTCCGAGCAGAAGGAATATGCAACAGATGACGTAGATACCACTTACTATGAGGGAAAAAAGTCCCAACAGACTGTCGCCTTGGGAAAAGGTTTATTTGCACTTTAGATTTATATTTAAATCATACTTACGATCCACAAAGAACCGATCCAGCCCACGGATGAGCACCTCAACGATGGCTATTAGGATGCAGCCGCACTTCAGCTCGATGCAGCAACAGCAATTGTCAGAGTAGATCATTTTCGGTTCAGTGGGATTTGTACCAGCTCATCGGTTTCTGATGGATCCCGCCTGGCCAACTGACATACAACAACAGGTAATTATGTTTGAGCCGGTAATTCTGATCACGTTCCATGGTTCACGGCTGTGGTCTGCATAATTAATTGACTTTGTGTGGGTTAGACCAATTAGGGTCATTGCCATCAATTGCAATATTACGATTCAATGGCCTATAAATACTTGTAGTTCAGATCTTTTGATCAGCCATATATTTGTACAATTCTTAAAGTCCTTATAAAAATGTATTTATTTACTTTTCTGAAGAATTTTTTAAATAAAGTTTCAGTAAAAAGCTAAATATCGGAAGCTATTACGTTTCAATTTACAAAAAAAGGAAATGAAACATTTTTTTAAATTACAAAATGAATAATAAAAATAATGTATTGGACAACAAATTAAATTAATGGAGATTAATAGAGAATAACATTTGTAGACCAGTTTAAAATTCAGACACAGAATATGTTCACCATTACATTATGTTTATTTAGAAATCTATAGCTAAATGAATGTACAAGAGCCGAAGCTCTTTGCGTCTTGGCAGCTGCAGAAAATCAAGACTCGCAAGCGGGAGAATGTTGAGTAATTAATGTAAGTGTAGGAGGATTAATAATAGTTAAATGCGAGGAGACTTATATCTAGCTCAGTAAACGCAATGATTATAGTCAGCCTACAGCGGACTTTCGTCTGCGGGTCCGCTAAACTCCTCGCCCTAGGGGAATCGTCCGCCGCTGTTGAAGTTATTCGGTGCTGGGCGACGGATGGGTCGCCGGCTGCGTGCCCGTTGGGCGAACCGATTGCTGTTGGGCGGCATGTTTCCCTGGTCGCGCTGCATGTTTCCCGGCGACGGCTCCCGCTGCCAGACGATCCGCTGCGGCCGGTTTTGGTTGTTGGGACTGCCGCCGCGCATCATAGCACGTCCTCCGCGTCTTGTGGGCACCGCACTGCGCAGCGTGCGAAATCGCGTGTTCTCCGACGGCGAAGTGGCCTCCGCCTCCCGACCCTCCTCCTTTAAAGACAGCAAAAGCGATCGAGTTAGAATTGAGTTGGATCAGACTGAGGTCTAAGTTATATAAACTACTTTCTTTAAATTTTAAAACAGTAGTGTTGATTCTTTGAGTGAAGTTGAATAGGAAATACCCCATCTAAATAGTGATTCTTATTATAAGGCAGTTAAAGAATAAAAACACAAAAGTTTCGGTGGTATTATTTTCACTTGTGTCAGATAAAGCTGTAGTTTCATTAAATAAAATAAAAAATATTAACAGATTTCCAGTTTCAACTGATTATAAAATTTATAATACAAATACAAATTAATCATTGGGTAAACTTGTTAGTTAGTTCAGCTTAAGCACCAATAGTTTATCTTTCAGTCTCAAAATTCTGTTTTAAATCACAAGAAATAGATGTCAACTGGGGGTTAGATTAATAGCATTCTAATTAAATTAACTCCCATGCAGGGTCTCATTCGGACCAACCTGCTGATCTCCACTGTTAACTAGCCACCAGAGAAAGTGCTACTTTGGACAAGAACGCGTCCTTACCTCAACACCCACCGCCTGCTTCTCACCCTCAGACGAGACGCCATCGGCGCCCTCGCTGTCCTCGGTGGGGTTGCCCTCGGCAAGATTGGCCTGGTTATGGGACACCTCCGACTGGCTCGTGCCCACATTTGGATCTGCATTGGTAAGATAGAAGCTGATTAGTTTTTCATTCTTTATATAATTCGTTATATAGCTTACTATCATTTCCCAGTGGCTGGGAGTCCTCTTCTTGGCCAGCAGCCAGCGTCTCCTCGGCGAAAGCCTCATCCGCCTCACTGGCGTTTTCAGCTCCTCCAGCAAGATCCCCTTCGTCGGCTGCTTTGTTGCCGTCGCTTCCACTGCTCTCTCCTGCCTCGCCCAGTTTTAGTGGAGAACTGCCAGAGGCAGCTCCCTCATCGCTGGGTCCTGCACTTTCATGGGGAGCACCATCGACCACTTCGGCGGTGTTATCCACCTCGGCGGTCTCCAAGCGGGCTGGCTGCTCGCTGAAGTTCGATACTTGGGGTGAGCTAACAATCTCCACAGAGCTGTTGAGAATATTAATAAATTAGATCCGATTATCGGAGACAAATCATTTACCCACCTTTCGTTGCGTCTAGCAGCGGCCGTGGACGTGGAAGCGGCAGCCTGCTTCCAGTTGGAGACCTCAGCCTGCGGCAAAGTCACCGGGTTCGAGGACTCGCCACTGCCACTGGTGATGGCCTGGCTCTGGTTGTTCTCCTGCGTGGAAGCGGATGCGGTCGCCACTGCCTGGCTGTCCAGCGATTGGCTCTCTTCCTGCGCCTGCATGTGCTGCTCCGGCACCTCCTCGATGTCCACCTCGTTGTTGTCCTGGGCATCCACGGCTATATCGTTGTCATCGTCAGCACCCTCGTTGTCGTCCATCTCGTTGTCTTGCTCGTAGGAATCCTCGTATCCCTCCTGTTCGGCATCGCCTCCGTCAATGGGACCATCGTCGGCATCGGCCAGAACGTCCTCCTCGTCGTCCGAGTCCACCACCTGAATGTCATCCTCCTGATCGCGCTGCGAAGAGGTCGGCATCTGGTCGACATCCATTCCGGAATCGCCAATGTGCCCGGCAGACAGTTCTCCACTGTGCATGGGACCACGAAGTCGTTTCGTCATCTTTGGCATCTTCTCGGGTACACCCTCCTCGTTCGTGGTGGAGGAGTCTCCCTCCACATCACGTGGTCGCTTGATGCCCTGGGACGAGCAGCCGGCCTGGGTGGTCGTCACATTGCTGCTGGATGGTGTGTGCCTGCTGTGGCTACTTACCACCGTGGAAGAGCTGCTGCTGCTGCCCGAAGTGCTGGGCAGCTGGCTCTGACTCCCGCCATCCTGAACGCTCGGGGCGGTGGCGTTCGGGGCCGACGTGGAGCTAGATGACGATGATGATCCCTCGACGCGCGGCGACACCAGAGCCACCACTTGCTGCTGGGCTCCGCCCACGAACAACTGCGAATCGTTTTGCTGCGGATGTTGGATGCTTTCCGCTTCCTGGGAACTTTCAGCCGCGGATGAGGCGCCCATCGGTGGAATAGCAGCCACGGCCACAGAAGCCGAGCTGGTGGATGGCATGTAGTCGGTGTGCGAGGATGTGGGCGAGGAGGAGGCCATCGATTCCAGGGCAGCACTTCCTGTGGTGTGCACCTGCTGCTGTGGTGGCACCAGAGCGGTTTGTGCCACCGCCGAACTGCCTCCGCTGGCCGCAGCGGATGTGGTGGAAGTGGATGAAGAAGATGACGATGAGGAGGTGGACGTACTGGATCCAGCCGGGGGCTGTTGGCTGGTGGGCAGAATAGCGGCCGTGCGGCTGTTCTGCACTGAAATGGGCCGGATGCTGGCCAATGGAGTCTCTCCTCCACGCCAGGGAGTCACGGTGGCCGATTGCTGCACAGTGGCTGATCCGGACATAGGTTTAACGTTAGCAGTACGCGGAGAGCTTTCCGAGATGTTGCCCTTCTCGGCCACGGAGCTGGTCGACGGCTTGGTAGACTGCTGGGATCCCAGCTGACGAGTAAGCTGGTTAATTCTCATGTGCAGAGATTCGTTCTCCCGGGTGAGTCGTTGGTTGATGTCCTTATTGGCGGCTATGTTCTCCTGCAGCTCCTTTTCCAGGCGGGCGATTGTCTCGTCGTAGGAGGACTTGGTGCCGGCAAAGGTGGTCTCCTGGTTGGCCAAATCAGTACGAGCCACGGTAAGATCCACAACCAGTTTGTCCAACTTGGCCTTATACTCCTGTCGCACAGCAGTGGCATCAGTTTCTGGCTCAGCGCGTTTCTTTAGCTCCTCGCTTTCTTTGGACAGCTTTTCATGCTCTTCTTTCAGTGCTCTCAGTTGGTTATTGACCTCCTCCAATTCGCCGCGAACCTTTTCCAGTTCGGCGATGGTCTCGGCTCCTCCTGTTTGTGCTTGCAATCCCATGTAGTAGTCCTTGTACCTCTTGGCCAGCTTGCGCAACTGCAGCTCCTTGGTGTCCTTGTCTGCAATGGCCTTGTCCTTTGTCTCCAACTCCTCGTTGGCCTTAAGCAGTTCCTCTTCCTTCTGGAGCAGGCGGTTTTTCAGCTCCATGATGTCCTGCGTTTGGCGCGTGTTGTTTTGCTTGAGATTGGTGGACTCGTCCGCCTGCTTCTTGCGCGCCTCGTCCAGCAACTGCAAGTGTTTGTTAAGCGACGGAATCTCTGTGTCTAGACGCTGCTTCAGCAGGGCTAGCTCATCCGATTGCTTTTTGCTCTGCTCCTTCTCGGCTGTGAGCAACTTGGCCAGGTGCTCGCGCTCAGCCTGCAGACGCTTGAACTCTTCCGGATTGCGGTTGCTCTTCTCCACCAGCGCATTGGCGCGCTGCCGCCACTTGATGGCCTCGGTGCGCAACGAGGTGTTCTCCACATTAATTTCCTCGATCTTGGAAGACAGCTCCTTGTTGCTGCACTGCATCGGGAACAGCTCCTTTTCCACGGAACTGATGCGGTTAGTAAGCTCGGAGACGCGAAGGGTCAAAGCATTTCGCTCCTCCCGAAGTATACGGTTGCTGTCGGTGATGGCGTTTAGGGTTTCGATCTTGCGCAACACCTCCTCGTGCTTGTTGGCCGACACCACATCAGTCTGACTCTTGGAGCGCTCCTGGTTCAGATAGCCATTTAGTTCATCCACCTTCTTCTGCTGAATCGTGTGCTCCGACATGAGACGAGCATTTTCTGCCTTGAGAATGTCTAGCTTGGCGGCGAATAGATCCTTCTCCTTGCGCAGGAACTTAATGATCTTCAGAAGCTGCTCATTGTTTCTTCCCTCTTCGGCACCGGCCAGTCCAGAAGTATTCAAGCTCTGATCCGCATCCATGCCCGACTCATTAAGGGAAGTGTTCGGGTTTTGAATTTGACTGGCCAGAACAGCCAATTTGGTGGTCAGTGCTTCAATCTGATCGTGCAGACTGGAGTTCAGGGCATGCAAATCGGCCACGCGCTGCTCGGACTCCTCCTTCTCCTTGTCCAGGAGCTTTTGGGCCGCGGCATTGGAACGTTGGAGCTCGTCGTAAGCGGCTTGTAGTGATTCCCTTCCTGACTTCAACTGATTTAGCTCGTCGTTGACCTTGTAGAACTCCGCCTTGAATCGGGTAAGCTCCTGGATGTCCGCCGAGTGCTGTATCATGCCGTTGGCGTATTTCACCTCCACGGCACTCAGGGATTCAGCCAGAGTGGTGTTCTCGCCACGAAGCGTGCGAATGGTGCGATTGGACTCCGTGAGCTTCTCCAACACACTCTTCAGCTCTTCTTGGGCCGTCTTCAACTGACCAGACTGGTTGACAGTCTTGCTCTGCTCAGTGACATTGGACAGCATAGCTTCCGCCTCTAGATCGGTAATGCGCGTCTTGAGCTCAGCCTCGGAACTCTGGAGCTTCTTGATTTCCTCCTCCTGCTTGGCCACCAGTTCGCTGTGCAAATCGTGCAGACGCTTGATCTCACTCTCGGCGCTCTGGGACATCTTGAAGAACTGTTCGCCATGCTCGCGAGCATTGGCCAGTTCCTTGGTGAGCGACTGGATCTCCACGTTAGCCTGGTCTAGTTTGAGCTCAAGCTCCCGGGCTCGTTTGTTGGCCGCCGTGATGGGATTTTCGTTCATGGAAGGCGTGAGGCTGTTCTGTAGCTTTTTGCTCAGCTCATTGACCTGGTTCACCTTCTGGGCAAGATCTTCGCGGACGCCCAACAGCTCAGCCTGCCACTTCTCGGCCTGCTGCTTCTCCTCCTCCTTCAACTTAGTGGCCGTCTCCGCCTGTCGTTTGAACTCATTAATTGATTCGCGGAACTTCTCCTCCTCCTCCTGGAAGTGGCGACGTTGGGCAGACAGTTCGCGGACAGTGTCATCCAAACGCTGCTCCAAGCGCTGGCGTCCCTCCAATTCGGATCGTTCCAGGTTGGTCTTGATGAACTCCAGACTGTTCAAGAGCAGCGACTGGCTCTGCTGTTCGCGGTGATAGGTCTCCTTCTCGATCTGCAGGCGGGAGGCGGTGTCCTTGAGGATGCGGTTCTCCTGGCGCAGGCTGTGGGCCTCCGAATCGGCAGCTGCGTGCTTGCGGTGGGCAGCCATCACTTCGTCCTTGAGCATAAGCACGGTCTGCTCATGCTTGACTATAGTCTTCTCGTAGTTCTTCGTCCGGTCCTCCAGAGTGGTCACCTGCTGCTTATAGGTTTCAATGTTTTTGTGGACCAGTTCGAGCTGCTCCTTCTGGAACTCCGTGGCGTTCATTAGCTTGCAGTTGCTACTCGTCAGCTCTCTTACTTCCTTGCGCATAGAGTCGAATTGCTCCTGGGCAAGAGCGTCGTTCTTGCGCTTCTCGCTGGTGTAGTAGTCGTAGTTTTCCTTGAGGGAGGCATACTTCTTTACCTCCTCTTCCAACTGCTGCTCCAGCTGGCGCACTCTTCGCTCCAGATTGCTTTTCTCTTCCACCTGGGCGGCCGAAAGCGTTGAAGTTTCGAGCACGGACTCGCTGAGCTGCAGATTGGAATCGTCAAGATCCACAGTCTTTTGGCCCAGCTTCTTCTGAGCCGCGAAGTAGAACTTTTTGTAGCGATCACACTTCGAGAGCAATGTGGTTATTGTACTGTTTTTCTGGGCAAAGATCTCCTCCATTTCGGCAAATCGAGCGTTAAGCTTCTTTACCTGCTTTTCGGACTGCTCCAGCAAGATCTTGTCGTTGTGTTTTTCATTCGCCTCCAGCATTTCTGCGAGATCGCGGGACACAGCTAGCAGTTGAGTATTTTTGTCGACCAATTCCTGTATAGATCCGAAAGTGGCCAAGGTATCGATCACACCATCGCTGGAGGTAGGCTCACGTTGCGGCTTGCTGCGGATGTTGGGTACTCCAGCTCTCAAGCAGTTCAGTTCGTCCAACAGCATGCACACTTGTCGGCTGAGATCGCTGTGCGTCTGCTTTAGCTTTTTGTTTTCCTTCTGGCAGTGAGTCAGATTGCAGCCAATTCTTTCCAGCTCGTGCTCTAATGAGATCTTTCTTTCGGCCAACTCATCGTGCTCCTGGAGGAGCTGCTCGTGGGTATTTTTCAGTTTGTGCATTTCGGAAGTCTGTTTTTCAATTTGCGGAGCATTCTCGCTGATCTCCTGAAGAATGGACTTGACCTGCAGCTTTAACTGCTCGTTTTCGCGGTTACGCAACTCCAGCTCCTCGCTGTTCTTGGCGTACATGGAGTAGAGTTCGGTGAGCGAGAGATCGGAGCGCATAAGGCGACTGGCAACCGCCGCACTGGGAGCTATCTTGCAGATTGCGCTCTCCAAGGTGCTCTCCTGGGCCTCCTTCAGCAAATCATTCGCGCCGACGAGTTGTTGCTGCAGCTCCTTAATCTTCTTGTTCTGCTCTTCCAACTCTTCGGCGTGTGTCTTCTTAAGGGTTGTTATTTGCGCCTCCAGCTGGGCGCCTTGCTCCTCATACTCGTTCAGCATACGCTTCATTTCGGCGATGCCCGAGAGGAGCTCTTCCCGCTGGGTCAGATGATCGGCCTCGGTATTCTTGAAGATGTCGAACAGCTTCTCCTTGGCATCGAGCTCCTTCTTCAGCCTCTCCACATACTCCTCCGTGTCCTGGTTCTGCTTGTAGGTGACGTCGTTCTGGGCCTCCAACTTGCGGTTTAGTTCCTCGATGGTTGTGCTCGCCTGTCCATATTGCCGCTGCACCAGCTGCAGAGCATCGGTATTCTCCTTGAGGCGCGACTCTAGTTGCATTGTGTTCAGCGAATGCTCCCGCCGGATGTTCTGCAGCTCAGAGTTGTTCCTGTTGAGATCGGCGCTAAGCAACTGGATCTCCTGCTGCAGCATATGGCGTTCGCTCTCCATGCGGTTCTCCTTGAGCTCCAGGGCCACCTCCTTGCTCTGGATCTCGTCCACGCGGGCGATGGCCTCGCATTTGGCGGCGATGGCCGCACTAAGCTGCTGCTGGTAGGTGTGCAGGTCCTGTTTCAGGCGCTCCAACTCAGACTGCTGGCGCTCGATGACCTTCATCAGCGAATCGCGCTCCTCGACGGCCGAGGTCTTCTCCTTGCGCAACTGGGACACATTCTGCTCGCAATTCTTGACCGTCTCAATGAGCTGGGTCCGTTCCGCGGATACTTGGTCCAGCTGGCTGCGCAGCTCATTGACATTTAGCTCAAAGTTGTTGAATTTTGCCAGATAGTCCTCCATTTTGTTTTCTAGCTCTTCGCTTTTTTGCTCAGATTCGGCTGTGAAGTATGAAAAAATAATTTGTCATTGGCTTTGACTTGATAAAAGAGAGTTTCTGAAGGTCTCAGGGTGGAGTAGCAGAAAAAGACGAATTTTCTTAACTTTCCAGGCTCGCCTGATTTGCAGAGTGATATAATTATCAGTCGGGGTTTTTATTTGAATTCTTTAACCCTACACTTCCAAGTTTTGGTTAAATCTCTTGAAGTGACGGTCGAAAGTGGTTAAAATAAAATTAAATATTAATGTAACGTTTTAAATCTTACCAAGGCTATTCTTTATATGCAACCTTAAGACACGGAAAAGGAATTGAATTTGACAGGAATTGTCAAACTAAAATGATGTTCCTAGTGGCGGAAAAGGACTGCGATATATACTCATTATGTAGAGCAATGTTGGACAATTGTTTATGCAAGGACCCTAGGGACTTGAAATCACCTAAAAAGGGTGTCTAAAAGTATGTTACGAATAAAATAGCTTCGACTTTGGCATTGGATTTATCGAGTCCTAAATAAATTCAAAAATTTCGGTAATTCAAATATTTTGGTGGGAAAGATGGCCAAGCCAGTGTGACCACACCGGCAGCAGGTAAAATTCGCAGGAAAAATGAAATGTGCAGCAGCCATTGTTTTTTAAGAGCTAAAGCCGGAAAATTAAAAAAAAATGTATAATAGAAAGCAGGAAAAGTCAACAATTAACTACTAACTGCTTCTATTACATTACGAAAGTTTGGCATTCAAGTTAAGACAAGTATTTGCCATGTTTTAAGTGCTACAAGTTGTCAAAATACGCCGGCAAGCCTGGCAAATTTTGGAGCCCCAAGGGCTCATATACTAAACAAATGAATGTATGATTTAAAGCGCACAAAATGTAAATATTAGCTTACCCAGCCGATTGGCGGCCGCCCGCTCCTTGCAATACTCATCGGAAAAATTCTTTATGTACGCCGACAATTTCTTTTGGACGTCTTCCGGCACGAGTTTCAACTCGTCGGGCTGAAGTATTTGGTTCAGAGTTTGAGGACCGCTGAGATCCATATTCGCACTTATTCCTTGTCAAGCAGTGGTGAAATTTAAGTGGAGCGGTGCAAAACGTACAAAATATGCTTATTTTTGTGTGAAATTTGCAGACATTCAGCCGCGGACGAGACGCGAAAAATAATGTGACTGTGGGAGTAGTGGGGAATAATCCAAGAGCGGAAAAAACCTATCGACTCCCCCGACAAATAGGGTTGTTTTACAACACTGTTTTGGTGGTGAGTTTTAATTTCAAATGTCCACTTATTTGATTAAATAATAAATTAGGCAAATAAACTAAAACGATAAAATAAACAAACTCTTCTCAGGAAGATGAATCGAAAAAAGTTAATAGAAACAAATATGATTTTTATATGAGTGGCAGTGAATACTTGGAAGCAATGTTTAGCATGTAAAATTAAAAATGTTACTACAATTTGAAAAAATTTCAACTTTTGTAAAAATAAAGAAAATACGATATCCGTTAATAAAATTAATTTTAATTGATCTAAAACCCACAATTCTCTCATTAATTGTACTACCTTAACCACTCGCATTTCCTTTTGATTTGGTGTTTATTTGGTAATTCTCTTTTTGGGTAAATGTCTCACAACAACTATTTTAACTCTAGGGTAATGTAATGCGATGTTCAGTAGTCAAGCCTCCGATCTGCCTATATATGTAGCCCCTCTTTGTTTTCCTGCGACGCGTTGGGTCCGTTCTGATATGGGCATGCGACACCTAGAACTATAGTCGGCCTATATAACCATCTAATCGGGCATGGAAATATGCCATGCAAGTCCCATTGGCCAGAGCATGATCGTAACTATCATATTATAAAGTTATATACGGGTATTTGTAGTTCATGTCTTATTAACTCAGTTCTTTTTGCGCAACTTTTGGTGCTCAGTTGTTGGTTGGTTGTTTTTGGTTTCTTCGTTTGAATCTCATCTCACACATCCGTTTGCTGTTTGCTCAACCGAAGGATAACAAGCGATTGGGTGCGAGTGGGCATGGTTTGGATAAGAGTAGGATGAGAACGTTTCGGGTAGTATTAATAGTAACTGGTAGAATCAGCAATATCGGTGAGGCATTCGAACTCTGAAACTCAGGAACTCAACTAGTATTTGATCGCTACTAAAATACGATTAACTAATGGGTCAACCAACTAATGTCCAACCACCCATTCCTAGGCCTCCTCGCAGTCCTCCTCCTCCTCGCGCTGGACGAACAGCCGGTGGTTTCGGGCCTCCAGGATGGACCACACGACCAACGGCGTGCAGCCGAGCACCATGCAGGATCCCATGCAGTAGAAGCAGATCTCGTAGTCCCCGGACAGGTCCCTCATCAGCCCCGCCAGCGGAGGCACCGAAATGGCCCCGATGCTCTGGAACATCCTCACCAGTCCGTAGCTCGAGCTGATCCTGTCCGTGCCAAACACATCCGCCAGCAGCACGGGCATCAGGACATACCAGCTGCCCAGGCACAATCCGTAGACCGCAGCCGACAGACCAACCAGAACCAGAGTCTTGGCGAAGGGAATCGTGAGCACGGCACATCCGGCGCCCAAAATGCTGTAGATAAAGGAAGTGTACCTTAATATGGATCTCTCAATTGTTTGAGTTCACTCACCACAAGGTGTAGGTCTTCTTGCGATCGAAGAGCTGCAGGTCGCACAGCCAACCCAGTCCCAGGCGACCAATCAAATCCAGAACCGCGCTAATGGCCACCAGGTAACCCGCCTCGCTTTTATTGTAACCTGAAAGGCACGGAAAAGAACATTTTTATTTTAGTTTAAAAACTGAGATTGTGTGTTCTCATTTTGCTAAACTTATGGGCAGACATGAAACAGGGTCAAAAAAATAATCAACGTAAAAGTAAAAAATTTCGATACAGATTTTTTTACAAGACATCGGAAACTTACAAATAACTAACATGAAAATGAGTCAAAATTTTGATCAACGTTAAATTGAAAATTTTGAATGCAGATTTTTAGAGAATCGAATCACAAGTCTTTAGAGGTATGCCACTTTGGAATCGGATTAATTTTAGTCAAGTTATGGACTCTGGAAGTCCAATTTTGAGTCACTGTATTACAAGACATCGGAAAACTAGAAATAACTAACATGAAAATGGGTCAAAATTTTGATCAACGTTAAATTGAAAATTTTGAATGCAGATTTTTAGAGAATCAAATCACAAGTCTTTAGAGGTATGCCACTTTGGAATCGGATTAAGTTTGGTAAAGTTATGGGCTCTCCAAGTCCAATTTTGAGTCACTGTATTACAAGACATCGGAAAACCAGAAATAACTAACATGAAAATGAGTCAAAATTTTGATCAACGTTAAATTGAAAATTTTGAATGCAGATTTTTAGAGAATCAAATCACGAGTCCTTAGAGGTATGCCACTTTGGAATCGGATTAATTTTGGTAATGTTATGGACTCTCGAAGTCCAATTTTGAGTCACTGTATTACAAAACATCGGAAAACTAGAAATAATTAATAATAATTAATTAATGGGTCAAAATTTTGATCAACGTTAAATTGAAAATTTTGAATGCAGATTTTTAGAGAATCAAATCACAAGTCTTTAGAGGTATGCCACTTTGGAATCGGATTAAGTTTGGTAAAGTTAGGGACTCTAGAAGCCCAACTGAAGCTGACCTTTGTAACTCTACAAAAATTAAGTGTTTTTCTTAAGGTAAACTAGTTACAATTAACTTTTGAATATAATTTAAAGATTGGTAAATACAATTTTAAACTAATCTTATCATTCAAGGACTCACCTATGGAGATGACGTGAGCGGGCAGGTAGTACAGCATGTAAGGACACCCGACGGACATCAGGGTGACGGAGAGGCACATCAGGATGAAGCTCGGGTCCTTCAGCAGGCTGATGTCCAGGTACATCTCGATGCGCTCGCAGCAAGTGCGTGGTCCCTGCTCCTCGTCGTCCTCGTCATCCTCATCGGCGACGCCATGGCAGTCGCCATCGATGGACTCCACCAGCTGGGAGTCGAGGATCCCGTTCTCGGCCTGCTCCGGCGGCTGCTGCTTGAGATCGCTGAGGTTACTCACCGGCGTGGGAATCTCCATGCTCTTGCTCAATCCTCGACTGACCACACTTGGCGGCGAAAGGGGCTTCTCCAGGTGGGCCTGGATCTTCGAGATGACCTCATCGTTGGCGAAAACGTTGCGCCGACGACGACTTCCTCGATTCGAATCCGTGCCGGAGTGTTTGCGGTACACCCAGGTGGAATCCGTGCTGAGATCCTCCACAGAGTGCAGCAAGCCGGAGCTGCGCACCTTCTTCATGGGCTTAATGAAAGTGGTCTCGCCAATGATGTCCTTCACCTCGTCGTCGCTCTCCTGAGCCGATTTGTCATGTGCTAAGGAATATATCTGCCTTAATACTCAGAATTCTGTTAAGGATTCAACTACCCCACCTGGCTGTTTGCTCGCATAGTAGTTAAGGTGGTTCTTGGACTCCTCCAGGAATAGGTGCTCGATGAACTTGTCGCTCAGCTCGTGGCCTGTGCCCACCTCGCAGGTGTCCAGGTATGTGGAGGTGGTCAGGATGCCCGTGGTGCTCGGGTTGATGTCCTCGTTCAGGGGCTTCGCGGTCTCCTCCTGGCCCTGACCCGAATCCTGATCCGTGTAGGCACTGATCGGGCGATACAGGGTGGCCGAGAAGCACACGTGCAGCATGCAGACGCCCAGGATGAGGATGGTGCCATGGAAGCCACAGCTGTCCACCAGGTGCTTTATCAGCACGGGCAGAATGAAGCTACCAGCCGCCGTACCCGAAACACAGATCCCATTGGCCAAAGCGCGGTGCTTGTCAAAGTATTGCGACACTATCACTATTCCAGGAGTCGTCGAGAGTCCTCCACCAATTCCTGTGAGTACAAATCAAACAGAAAATGATTTATTCATTACTTATTAAATCTTAAAATAAAAGACGCTTCCATTAGCAAAAAAATAAAACCTTTATTTGAAAAACCTAATTAATACTAATGAAATATTTATTTTCACATATAGCTTGGTGAATAGAAGATTAAAGTCCCGGGGCTCAAATCAACCGATGAAAATGAGAATATAAGGAATCTTTTGAGATATTTGTATAATTTGTATTGTTTGAGTAATATTTTCAAGGCCTTCGAAGGTGTTTTTTTTAAAATCACTTTTATAAATAATATTTGATTAAATACAGAAGGGACTTCATAGTTTTAAAGTCAATTTAAATAGAGTGCACTCCACCCACCTGTGAGAATGCCGAAGGTGAAGAGCAGGTGCAGCAGACTGGTGGCAAAATAGCTGAGGATCATGCCCATGGCGCAGAAGATGCCGCCCACGAAGACCACGGCCCGGCAGGAGAATCGCTGGCACAGAGCACTGGACAAGGGGGCGAGGACCAGACAGAGCGCGGAGAGGATCGCCGGGATCCAGGAGGCCACCGTGGCCGTGGAGCTGGGAAACGTCTCCATAATCTCCACATACAGCACGCCGTACGATTTGACCAGTCCGGCCACCCAAAATTGCACGGAAAAGGCACCGAAGACGATGAACCAACCGTAACCGCCATCCGGTGGCTCCACATTGCCGCCACCACTTTCCGTTGTGGTCGTCGAGGAGTCGCGATCCTTGGCCACCGGCTTGCTCCGCTTGGGAACGGCCACGCGATCCCGTTCCCGCTCCTTGGCCCGGCGGACGCACCTGCTCCGGGCCGTGTTCAAACCAGATCCTGATCCGGAACCCGATTTCCGGCTGCTGCGCAGCTCGTGCGACTTGGCGATCAGCGGACGCGCCGTGATGCTGGACACGGTCAGCAGGTTCTCGTTGTCGTCCTCCTCCAGCTCGGAGATGTGGTGCTCCAGCAGGCTGGCGTGCAGGGTCCTCGGGCAGCATGGCGTGTCCAGGCTGAGGGTGGCGGGTCGTCGCATCGGGGAGGCGCTGGGCGAACAGCAGCCGGAGCGGAAGGCGGCGGGCAGACCCATGGCCTCCAGGTGCTTGCCATCCAGCTCGGTGGGCACGACGATGTCGGGCAGTGGGGCCGGTGGCGCCGACACCACCGAGAACAGGGAGCCGCACTCGAGGCCACCGCCCACTCCACCGGCGGCCACGCCCACGCCCACGCCCGCCCCTCCGCCGGAGCCCTCAGCCGGATTCGTGTCGAGAAGGCGCCCTCCCGACTCGTACTGGACTCCACCAGCTGGGTCCGGTTCACTCGCGCAGTAAACCGATCCCCGGGAACCCTAAAATAATTGTAAATAATACATTGGGTTTATTTAGAATCTCATAGGAAATAGTTTAAAGAAACTAATATTATTATTTATATATTAAGCCTGCCTATATAGATTCCTACTTTTAAGCCTCATAGTTTGTGATATTGTTTTCTGGACCATCAGTATATATACTTTATTTCCTATTCTATATACTCTTTATAGATAAAGTATAGTAAAATGAGTAATTTATCAAATTGATATTAAAGCCACAAAATAAAAACCTGTAAAATATTTTTACTTTCCAAAGTACATTTTTTAAAATTCGAAACTAAACTGAATTTAATTGATTAAAAATTTATTGATATGTAATGAAGAAACTAAATTAAAATAATTTCAAATGTTTTTGGTTTAATAAAAAAATCTTAAGCAATCAAATGTTATGATAGTGGGTCACTTTGTACTTTCGATTTAAGTACAAATTAATTCAATATAATTAATTCCCTTCTTGCATGACCTTTTTGCTATTTATACCAAAATAACAACCAGCCCAATTGCCAAGTTAAATTGCAAAAGTATTTATCAAGCACTAAATATTACGAGTTAATGTCGCAAAATTTGCATGCATCGAAAAGTCCGACTCCATTCCGTACCATTAAAAAATGGGTTAACTTGTCATAAATCCGGGCCTGTTGACAAATCGACTGGAGGCGGGTCAAGGAAGCAACAATTTTAGTCCAATTTGCCTTGCTAAGCGAAATGAGAGGGGCGCACGCGAACTCCAGACTTTCAGACGATGTCGCTGCAGCGCCCTAATATATGCAATACGGTTTGTTTAATTGAGTTAACATCCAGTTTTTCCCCCGTTTTCCCGCTCTTTTGGGGTCCGTAATTACCCGCGGACCGTGCGGATTTTCTCGTTTGCCTACATTGTTATATGTACTTTGTTAAATCGATGCCAAGCTGCAGGTGCATGCTGTGCCGCTTGGGTTGGCATGACGTCTGGGAATTTTCCATTTCCATTTCCTTTTGTCTGCGGGAAGTGCCTCCTGCTCCTGTTCTCCCCCGCAAAAACTGCTACCTTCGGACGATTCAGGGTCAACTGCAAGGTGGGGGGTGGCGGTCTAGCCTGTGGTTTATTCTTTTTTTCCTAAAAAAGGTCTTTCTTTGTTGCCGGAAATTGATGGGGGGTTCGATTGGCAGCGCAAGGGAAGTGGGTTAGTTGCTCCACTCCAAGGCTGATGCAATGTTCGAACCGAAGGCTAGTGCTAGCAAATACCCGGGGTGATAAGGCTGAATGGAAAGACGCCAAACTTTGCTAAGCCCTCGAATTGGCAAGCAAGAAATGCCGATGTGGTATGTTGATCTACGATATAATCGAGCTTATACCTTGGCTGAAAGTTGAATATGCAATTTTGTGAAATTATTTTTCATGACCTTAGGGGTCGGTTAAGGTTTTATTAAAAAACACCGTAAGGAATAGTACTTTACACAGGTATCGAAGCACTTTCATAATTAGTTTGCTTTACCTGTTAAAAAATATTTATGTGTAAACGTAATCTAAACTCGTCGAGTCCCACATCCTCAATAATTCACATTAACACATTTCCTAATAGCTTTTCTTTCCGTAATTTGTTATCCAGCCCACACCTATTTCTGCGTATTTGCACTGACGTATACGTTATATGATATACCGGGGAACAACCAACATCAAGTATGCGACGCGTAAGCCCATCGAGAGGATGGGTTGGAGCTCATCGCTAGTTTTACACATTGGTTTTGTGCGCAGGTTACGTATTTTACTCCAATTACTTTTTTTTCGATACATAGTCTTTGAGAATTACATAGAAAAAATAAATTAAAATAAAATCCATTTTCATCTTAAAATAATAAATTTGTTCAAATGCAATAAAAATAATCCGTAATGCCACAAAATTTTTATACTGCTACGTTATGCAATGATATATTTTGCTCATTATACTAATTAAAAGGCAGCTTATTGGAGATTTTAATGTTCCTTATAATCCATATTTTCCCCAAAATTTATGATATATTTTCCCCAGTGGACTTTTCATGGCGTGTGTCGATTTCGGTGAACGTGTGCCGCTAATGAACTGCCTGCCATATTGATGGCGGAAAATAACCATGGCGAATGGCAAATAATAGGCATGCAATATTCAAAGGCGAATGCATCGGCGTTGCGACACAGCTGACAGGGCTAATGAGGATTTGGCCAACTCTTGGCATTTGGCAGCTCCCTCGCAAGAGCATGAGTCAGCACAGCATCCCAGTTTCAGCCCCGTGACCTTGTCGAATGTCAGAGGCCGCCATTGTAGCGTATCCTGGGCGCCAGGACCACCGCCTCCTCCTGTCAGCTGGAATCCGGCTTAAGTTGTCAGGAAGCTTTCGCTGGGGGAGCTCTGCAATCGCTGTTTGTTTTCAATTTCCCAACATTTCAAGCAGGGCCTTGAAACGGCCCGGACTTAATGAAACGGAAGAACCTTCCCCCGGGCCAAGTTAGTGTTAGTGGCTCGTGTGTGGGTCTGAACGATAAGCGGTCAAGGTGAGGGTGGCCTCCAGTTAGTTGATTAGTCCACTGGTTGGGGTGGTGACCACGCACCACTCGCAACTTGTTGAGCAAAGGATATAGGCCAGTAATTGAAGCCCTCTCTAATGATTGCTATTAGTTGGCAAAAGGCCTACAAGTAGGCCACTAAGTTTACGCAATCAACAGGGCGCAGCATTCACCGGAAGAAAATCTTAAGCTGTTCTATATATCATATAAATTGATAATATGTACAAAACTAACACTTATAATGCAATAACACATTGTTTGATTTATAAAATCCACTTTTGTACCAGGGGAAAAGTGTATTATTTAACTTAAAAAGTTGTTATACACTTATTTTACAATAAGTATGCGTTAGAATTTAACTACATTTTTACAAATCAAGTATTATTTATTTTCATAAAAATAAAATGAAAACTAATTAAGAAAATGGATTTTTAAAATGATATCTTAAATAAACGTATAATTATGTTTGATCAAATAGTCATTTAATTATAAACAAGCGATGAGGATAGAAACAGAAAAATTATCTTTCAAAGGTGTTTATCAACGAGCTAACTACATTAATTTATAATAATACAATGAATAAAAACCTATTGTTCTTCGGGAATTGAAATGAGATTGTTATGATGACATTCACTTATTATCATTAACCATTGATAATTAACTAATGTTTTACACAGCAAAACCATTTATATAATAATCAGTCCTAGCACTTCCATTGTAATGTTTTATTTTCCCAACCAATTTTAGCCAAGTTTCTTTGTTTATGGCTGACCATTTTAATGTGTATGAAATGTGCCCGAATATAGCCAACTGCAAACTGCATCTGTTTCTCCAGTCAGGGCCACGCATTGTTTACCTTCTTGTCCCCATTTTGATAGTGATAATGATGGATGCGCTTACGAAAGCCAGCCATATGTGACGTTGACCCATTCTCGTATCGCTTACAATGTTTACCTAGTCGTAACTTAGTTTGTTGGCTCATGCGCATGCTCACCAAAGGACCCCAAACTCCCAGCTACCTCAATAAAGTTGCCATTGGCCCACTCCCCCGAAATTTTAAAAAGAAGAAGGGGTGTTTCTTGACCTTCCCAATGGGAATATAAGGATATGGGGATGCTGCACTAGTACTAGTCCTACTACTCACCTGTAAATGCCAGTCACGCTGTAGGGACGACATTGGCGTCCTTTACTAAACGTAAATCGCCTTTGATGTTTCTCTTGTTGCTCGCGCTGTTGTTGTTGTTGCTTGGGGCGTTGTTGTTGTGCACCCAAATGCATTGGGTTGCCTCTGGATTGGGTCCTTAAAATCCTGAAGAGCTGACGTACGCGGGCCTTCACCGGTTGGCCCAAATTGGTTATACTGCTACTGCTGGTTCTGCCGCCGCCCCGGCTCCTTTGGCACTGAATCCTTTGCGGGTTCGTCTTGATGGGTATTTTTGATCGAATTTGATATACTTCCCTTTTTTTTTGGGGGGCTTCCTTGAGGAACTTGTATGGGTTTCCTAGGGGCGATATCCTTGCTGCTCGGGCGTCATGATGCTTTTGATAAGACACAGCTCGATGGGTTTCCCTATTTGCCTTTGTTTATGCAGCAGCTGTTTCCGCTTCCGCTTCCTTGTCGCCCCTTTCCGTTTCCGCTTTCAGCACAAGCGCACTCTCTCACTCACTCTTTGGCGAATATGCAGTTTTTGGAACAAATCGATATGGCTATATGGGGCCAGATTCCAGCTGAAGTCTTTTGTATTAAGTTTACCCAATCGCACGGTCCAAATGGATCTTCTTAAGTAGATAAAGCTGCCGATAATACGTCTTGAATTTCCCTGAAGCTGGCCAACACTTTCTTTGAGTGGGGAAAACCCTTTGCAAAATCCTTTCTTCGTGAAGACTCTTCGTTGGTTGCCCGGTTTTCGGCGGATGCGTCTGTTCTGCTGCTGCTCAAGCTCACGACTGAACGGATGGTTTTCGTGTCCTCTGGAGGACCGTGGCAAACTCAACTCAACGCCAGTGGTGAGCTAGGTGGAGGTGGGTTTTTTCTTGGAGCGGGGAAAACCAAAGAGAAAGCGGCTCTCTCCTCCCGCCGATTATCCTTTATTCGTTTTGTTTTGCTAGGCACTTTTGGCCGCTTGTTGCCTACAATGCCACCTCCCCAATGACCCCCTACTAACCCCTAATATCTGGCAACAGCTGATAAATGAACCTGTATGGCGTTTATTAGAAGTTAAGGAAACACATGATTTTGTTTATCAAACATTAGTGGTACTCAAGAAGGGGACTGTAAGATAATTTTATGACCAGAACAGAAGTCATATTAAAAAGTTTTGCAATATTCAAAGATTGTTTCATGCGTTATATTCCATAAATGATTACCTTTAATACTCTTAATAGCTGATTTTGGTAAAACTAGCAAATATATCACAGCCCAAGTAATTTTTTAAGAAACCTACTAAAGTAATTTATTTACCATTTGTTTTTAAACTAAAATCAAAGTACTGATCAGAAAATCAGAGTAGTTCTTATTAATGTTGTAAATTTTTATTCATAAGTCACAATTTAAGTACACTACAATTTTGGAATCTAAATAAAGTACATTAATACATCAATAATTTTGCATAATTCATACAGCTAAGCGGTTTCTCTGCGGATCTGATCCAAACTTTTGGTCATGTGCAGCGCCACTCCAAGGAATATGAAGCTGATGGCGACGGATGCGAAAACGGCTGCCGGGAGATTCTTGAATAACCACTGGAGGATCATTGTGTAGACTGCGATGGCCATGATGAGCAGGAACATGTATGGATATATGAGCCACTTAATCAGCTGCAGAACGAAAGAATCTGGATTAGATGTTCTATTACGAGGGGTACTACCTTCCAAACTCCTATGATGAGCAAAACTGAGGCCAGTGCATAGATGGCCGATCCAGTGGTCCAGACAATCTTCACCGCCTGCGAAACGCCCGCCATGCTGGTCATGAAAAGGTAGCCGGCAACCACACCTGATACCACGGATATACAGGCCATTATAGAAACCACCACCCGGCTCTTCGGCAGAAGTCTTCTATACGTGAATTCGTGTTCGCTCATCTAGATATTGCTGGTGAATTTTTCGTGTATTTATTCATTTTGCTGATGTATTTTAAATATGTAAATTCGTTATGTCATGCTTTGAAATTTTTGATTTCTAAATTATTTTTGCAACGCGAGATTAGATATTGATTATCGGTGTTTTCATTAAAAAGTACACCAAAGTATTGTTAATTTTAACAGAAATTTAATCGTTGTCTATAGTCGGGCGATATTAAATATAAAATATTTATTATAAACTTGTCATTATTTTTCAGAGAAGTAATTTCTTTTCTTATTAAATAAATTAACTTTTCCTGATTTCAAATTTTTTGCGCCCTAGACTTATCGATACTTTAAACTTCAATCGCTTTGCCGACCTGTCCACTAAATCGATTACGATAAGCTTCTAGTATTTTTAGTATATGTTTAAGTTATTTTTACGCAGGTTAATTTGCGCACAAGATTTCCAGACGTGATTAATGCTGATTTCTGGTCTAGGCCTTAACGTAGCGCCAGTAATTGGAGTCGGAACCGGAGGACTAAGATTCTGGAGAGGATTCTCTGTCGGAACAGGAGGACGAACAGCCGCAGGTGGTGGTCCTGCAACCGCAGATCTCTCCGCCGAAGGAGGTTCCAATCCACCTGATTTACTCTCTTGAAACTCCAATGAACTCTTAAACCCGCACAAATCATGGATCCCTTAGTGTTCTTAATAGTACTGGCTTTGATCTATGGGGTTCTGTACTTCTTCGACCGGTTCTTCAAGGTGGGTATCATTAAGGCATTCATTTTACATCCTAACAATCCGGATTAAACCCGCAGAGCTGCATGCACTACCCATACGATGCCTTCCTCAAGAACACCGGACTGAGTGTGAATTTTATGAGCCTTCACTGGCACACAAGTGCCTTCAACAGGACCCTTCTGCGCTGGGGATCCGCCGGGAACAGCTGTACCCGCAGAGTCTTGCTCACCAGCTTCAATATTGGTGTCCTGGTCACCTTCTCGCTGCTCCCCATTGGTCTCATTTTGCTCATCACCACCATCTTCAGTAACGGCGAGCAGGACAGCTCATCCTCGCCCGTTGGGGTGCCCGTTCAGCTGGAGATCCTGCTGCCGGGCGTCAACCTGCCGCTGGAGGAGATCGGCTATTACATCACCACACTGGTGCTCTGTCTGGTGGTCCACGAGATGGGACACGCCCTGGCCGCCGTCATGGAGGATGTCCCCGTCACCGGGTTTGGGATTAAGGTGAGGTTTGGGTTGGGAATGGCCTTAGAACATCAATATTTTTATTATCCAAAGACTAAACTTATTCATTTGCTCGAACTTATCCAAATTTAAATATTTTTGATCACTTAGCTTCTGAGAAATTTTAATATATGCGATTCTATTATTCCAGTTCATCTATTGCCTGCCATTTGCATACACGGAGCTCTCCCACGACCACCTAAACAGCCTGCGATGGTTCCGCAAACTGCGAGTTCTGTGCGCCGGCATCTGGCACAACGTTGTGTTCGCCGGCGTGTGCTACCTCCTCATCTCAACGGTGGGCATCACTATGTCGCCGTTGTACGCCTACAACCAGCACGTAGTGGTTACCGAATTGACCAGAAAATCACCGCTGCGAGGAGAACGTGGCTTGCAGGTGGACAACCAGATCACCCAGGTGAATGGCTGTCCGGTGAACAGCGAGGAGAGTTGGATGGCCTGCCTGCAGAGCTCCCTGAAACTCAAGCCGGGCTACTGTGTGAGTGCTGATTTCGTTCAGCTCAATGACGAGAGCAGTGCCATCTCGCATCACAGTATTGATGGCCAGCTGCAGTGCTGCGATGAACTAAATCCCAATGTGAGCTGCTTTGAGGTGGTGGAGGATGCAAATGGGGACGTGCCCGTGGAGCTGCCGCAGCACGTATGTTTGAATGTTCGCCGCACCCTAGAGGAAGTTACCGAGCACTGTTCTTCGGGAGTATGCAACGAGGGCTTCTGCCTGCGACCGCTGATACGGAATACCACTGCCATAATGACGTTCAAGCGGCAAAATTCGCTTGGAGAGAAGCTGTCGCCGGTGATCTATGTGGGTTATCCGTGGGACGTAACGCGGACGGTGGATGTTTCGGCCTTTGTGCCGAGGTACTCCTTCCTGAAGGCCGCCTGGCCGGATGCCTGGCTGCTGCTCCTGAAGTACAATGTGGTATTCAGCATAGGATTGGCCCTGATCAATGCCATCCCCTGCTTCGGCTTCGATGGCGCCCACATCACAAGCACCGTGATACACAGCTTCCTGGTGGGTCGCGTGGATCAGCATGCCAAGCGGGACCTCATCTCGGTGATCATCACCAGCGTGGGCTCCCTGCTTTTTGGATTGGCCCTGCTCAAGGTGGCCTGGCTGAGCTTTCTGCGACCCCTGCTTTAGGAACTGATACTGATAACTGATAGATGGAACCAGGGAGTCCAACTCCCTCCAAAGAAGCTAGACTGCTAATTCACCTCCACGAAGCACACACGAAAACACAGCGAATAGTAGCGCCTCAAAGATTCGATAGCTTTTGTCATAGTCCTTAGTCTTAACTCGTATTTATTTTCGTACGGTTGTCGAGCTCAAAAATATAAAATCAAATTAAGCAGAGGTTGGTTTTAAGAATGTTCCTATTTGCCCTCGCTCACCCCGCTTAACTGGAGGCTGGTCTTTAGTTCCGTGAGGCTTCGTCTGCCATGTTGGAGGAGCATTTTGATGGCCACCTCGTCGCTCTGGTGGCGATTCGTGTGAAAGTCGTGACGCGCCCAGGAACGCAGCTCGAGCTGGCTGTTTTTGTCCGGAACCTGGCGAATGGTGCGGAAGATGTCCCGGTAAAGCTTCAGGACCTCCTGGCGCAGCATAAACTGGGAGGAAATGATAATACATATAGTGCTCTGAGTATGAGGTTCCAGTTTTGGTTTTATTAGCCTGATTTCGGTTTGGTTTGTCTTTTTATTCATGAATATAAAAGCATAAAATCTTATTTAATTAAATTCACATAAACGTTATATTAACTGATTTCGAAATCAAGCAAATGGATTTTTAAGAACTCAAAACTTTCAGAAATATGCTTACCTGCTTTAAACTAAGAGCTGCTTTGGGTACCTTGGACATTTTAGAGTTAATATATTTTGTTTCTTTCTATTTGTTGGTTAAATTATTAAGTTATTCTATAATTCATAAATTTTTCTTGTCATTTTCCGTAATTTTCTGTAATCAACAAAAACAAAACAAGAACAGCTGATTGTCAGCTGTTGGCCTTTTAGAGATGAGCGGTGTATTTTTCATAGGTTGAACTTAAATACGATACTTTAGCAAGACAGTAAACAACCGTTACTATTTAAATATTATGATTACATGATAATGAATAATACATTGTTGCTTAAAGCAACTGGTTTTAGAAACAATTTAAACATATTAATCTGGCAGTCGATGGAATTTATAAAAAGCTAAGAAAATGCCTCGTAACTGCTCTAGTCTTTGCATTAACTTATAAGACCCTGAGAAGTACCAAAGAAATGCTGATATAAGTGGCAATTAATTTAATATACTACTTGTTCGTAATTTCTGTGCACTAACGAAAATATATGTGGCTTATAATCTGGGTGTTTTAATTAATAAATAAAACCAAGTTTATTTGTTTTTAAATACCATTTTTATTACATTTGTCTTATCTTTTGAGAGTAAAATATGGCTGCACCTCAAATAAAAAGCTATGTTCGGGGTTGGGAAAGGGAAACAATCAGCAGCCAGAAGTCAACGGCAATTAATGTTTAAATTGCAATTTTCATCAACTGTCACTAATGAGTCAGTCGCCGAAATAAAATAAATTGTTGTAACGTCTTAACAAACTAATGTTTTTGTGCATTGATGCGGCGTGGGAAAGAAGGAACTAGTGACATCCAACACTAAATTTATCTGGCTCGTGTTCAATTTAAATTAAATTCTCGGCATTAAATGCCACATTTATTTATATGAGACCATTGCTTATCCGCGGGCCATTGCTTGATTGGCACGCCAGCTGCCTCTCCTCTGGTTCTTCTCTGATTATGATGTTCTACTTAGGCGATTCAATTGTTTCCTCGGTCATTTCGGTTATTTGCCGACAAACACAAGTTGGGCAATAGTCGTGAAGGGACTGGCACTATCTCCTGATAGCTGGTACTTGGCGTCGGCTAGTGGTAAGTTCTCGCCCAAGCACCGGGCTTATTGATAGAACTGCCAACTGTTTTCCAGAGCCAGTTACCAATAACTCTTTTGGCCAGCAGTTGGCCCTCAGGAAAATATGATTCAATCAGGTGAGAAGATTAGTGGTAGAAAATACTAAGGAAATGTTAATGGATGTTATAAGGAATTATTAATCAGATCAAGGTGAAAACGATTTTAAAACTATTAATCCTACACTATTTGTGATCAGTCAGAAGATATACCAACCAAAATAATTATTAATTTCAATGACATTTGATCTTAACCCTTTATAATATATTGATAATCTAATACGTTTGTTTTACAAATATAAATTGCGTATTAGGAAGAAATAAGCTCATAATAAACATAATTAAAAAAAAGTTTGATAGTATGAAATGGTTGATTTCAAGAATATAATTGAAATATTTTCAGAATGACACGGATAAAAGTCCCATTTTTACACGAAATATTACCAAACGGATGATCAATTTCGATATAATTTATCCTCGGCTTGCCAAATACGACCTTTCTGGCTGTCAGAATGCATTTTCTCCTCGCATTACTTAAGTTGCCCCCCATTAATTTCCCATAGCAGTTTCTCTGATCTCTGCCCAAGTGCGTTTGTCTCCGCCGGCACAAGTATTTTTTTGCAAATTAAAACAAAAATTGGACATAACATAAATATCGCTCGCAGAACAAAACGAAGGCAGGTGAAGCGGTGCGATTTATTTTTAACTGCCCAATGCTCCTACATATAGGAAATTATGCAAAAGAATCGCGCGCTGCAGCCGAGTGCAATTTCGTTTTCGTTTTCATCCGCCAGAGATGCCAGCGTCTGCGCCGCTCTCTTGAGTCACTGCACTGAGAGAAAAATGCCAAATTCTTTTCTACGGAAATAGTTTTTTGAATCTGTGGAGTGCTGGCTGAAACAAATTCCAATTTCTATCGTAAAAGAAGTATATTTTCACTCTTTAAAAATGTTTTAAATTTTACATCCCATTAATATCCAATCAAAGATGATTTAAAGTAAATAGGAATTCATCACAAAAGTCTAAGGAATTTTAATCCTAATATAAAGATTTTTAGTAATGGCATTTCGAAACAATAAAAAAAGAGTAATTGTTTATATTATTAAAAATTGTTTGAGCTTTTAAGAATGTACAAAAGAAACATATATTCTGTTAGTCAATCAGGGTATATTTCTCCCCATGTGCCCGGAGTTTCGGGCGCAAGGGGGTGGGCCCTACGTCATCAAATCAGACCCACAGCTGCGCCACAACGATGACGAAGAACCGAAGGCAACAACACCGAGGCAGTGGCTCAGCAGAGAAGCAGCAGAAAGCAGCAGAAAAGCAAGTAAAATCCACATGCCAGCGGACTGCTGCCTCAAATGTTCATGAAACGCGGACGCGTGTGGACGTCGTTTTGCGCCAACCGCTTCGAAAAAGTTTGTAATTCCGAATCGGTTTATATTCGAGTTAATCGGTTGATTCGAAACGGATTCTCGGGCCGTGCATGTGTGAAAGTGAAAACGAAATGAAGAATGAAAATGAGCACGGTGCATGAGTTTCCTTGACGTTCGCTTCGGAAAATCCATCGCAAGAAAACTGAAAGAGCGTGCGAAAGCAGAAAGGCCAATATATTGTGAGTGAGAGCTGAAGAACACACACGCCAAAAATATAATGTTGAAAATATCTGGCTATTTTTGGAATATACATTTGTTTTTCCCACACGCTGCATTGGAAAATTTGTACCTCAAGTGAAGAAACACACACAAAAAACCTCGAGAAATGATAATGCTTAAAAAATACGAGATATACGCTTTAATTTGACTTGCATTTCGTTTTCGAAAAGTTCTCAAAAACAAAACAAAGCCATCGAAAAAATAAGAATACAAAAATAGAAAAAAAAAGAGAAAAGAAAAGAAAAGAAAACCAAGGCGAAAGAACACCCAAAGTGAAATGTTTTTAATGGGCAATCAGAAATAATGAAGATCGGGTATATATATCGCGTAGAACGAGGAACGAACGCATTAAAGATGAACAATGGCGTTACTTAAACGATCTTGGAGGGACTTGATGAAGGATTGCTTTCAGTTCTATAGATAAAGCCAAAATGTATATCAACGTTTAGTACATTTCCGGAAATACACATTGCTCAACTTTGGATACACAAAAATATTCCCTTCAGATTCCGATTACTTCCCTTTTAGTTGCACAGGAAAAAATAAAGTGTAGAATTAATTTGATATGTAAATACAGTTAAGTCGAAATGGATTCTAGAGCATAAAGCTGCCGACTGTGGCACTGAAAGTCCGAGTTCAAACCCCACAGCCTCTTGGAGAATTTTTTTGATTTCTTTAGGATCCAAAATATAATGACAGGGTCAGCATTTAAAGCTAAACTATCTCGTTGATCAACCATAAAATTAATTTTTTTTCCGTGTGCCAAACGTTTATGTCTTTTTCTGTCTGAATTTCTTCGAAGCAACAACAAATACAGTCCGTATTATGCATATATCCCCAGTGTTGTTGGGTTTTTGTGTTTCGTATTTGAATTCGAATTTGTAGTCTTGTGTCATGCGATAGGTGGTAACGTTTCGCTTCGTACGGGGTATTAAATTACAAGACACCAAAGTGCGCGCCAAGCGAACACGCTCGCTCACAGATACTCACTTATACAGCGAAGTGTATAAATATATCGCAGTCCGCCGCATGCGTATCCAATGGATGCGAATCGGCCTGCAAAGAGGGCCCGAAAAGAACTGAGAGTATTAACAAATAAAAAAAAAACGACTGTGAATCGCTGTAATTAATTGTTTTGGGGCCGAACGGTATTGGTGATTGATGTGGCCAAAGTTCATTTGTTTACCAGTGGCAAGATCAATGACTCGGCGCCCTAAGAATACATCCCCCCGAAAACTAAACTACTCGAAAATGTATCTACTGGCTCCGCTCTGACCCCTGACCTCTCTTGTGTTCCAGTTTCACCCAAAAAGCACATACAATACCGCGCTGAAATGTCCGCCAAGACGTCGCCATCGTCCACTTCTCGAGATGCCAACGTGGGATCCTCGAGTTCGATTCCCGTGCAGATCAAAAAAGAACTGCCCAGCGATGAGATAAAGGTGAGTCAAAAGTCTTGTGAATGAACACTTTGAGATACTTTCTTGCCTTACAATTAATTGCCCCTGTCTGCAAATTATTTTGCCGCGTATTCAATAACAAGGATGCCGACAATGTATGGAAGGCAAAGTGTGCGTTGGATTTAAAAATAAAGAAAGATTTTCGCTCTCTTGGCAAAACATTTTACTTGTATTGCTTTGGATTGCACATAAGCTGAATTATTATTATTAATGTTTGTGTTTAGATGGGGAAAAGGTGAATAACACCCACTCGCTATATACACTTATATATATATCACGTTGGAAGTAGCTTTGAAGTGGATCCTACATTCAGTGGGAGAAAGAGCACCCATTAAAATAATAAAATTTAAGGTTTCTTTTTAATAACGGGTATAGCTTGATCTAAAAAAAAAATGATGTAGATATATATTTTTTGTTTTTTGCTGTAAGACTTTGTCGAAGTAACATTTTAAAGTATTTTATGAGTATAATTATAAAGAAACTAAAAAAGGTAATGGAAATAATTATTTTAATATCCTTCGTAATATCTTCTAAAAATTACCATACCATTGATATTCGGAATTCAGAAATATTATCATTTGATTTCTTGCAACAAAGTAACTTTGCTGCATATTCCATATCCCAATTATTGCATCCCTAAAGTCTGTGATTACTGCTTTACCACATTTCTTGTTTAACGAACCCCAAAATATTTTGAGGAACTGCATGTTGCACAAAATTAGTTTCCATTTACAACCAAACGGGTATTTCCAACTAAGCACTGAAATTGAAGAATCGGACTCGAAATGCCTGGCCAGGGGAACCGAAAAACGTTTCGGCTTTCAGTTTGCAGTTGGGGTATTTGGAAATGTTTATGCAATGGCAATGATAATGCAACACCACCCCCGCAGAATAGTGCTGCATAAAATTCCTTGCAACTTTGTTTCCGAACGAGTACGGAATTTGTAAGAGGAGTTGGCTGTTGCAGCTGAGGAGATTCCGATTGCGATTGCGATTACGCTATTACGCGATTACGGGACGTAAGTCGAGCGGGAGTTGGCGGTAATTTTATATTGATAAATTTTTATAATCATTTTAACGAGTGAGCGGGTCCGATTCCTCCACCACCCCCCTCCCCTTCTCCCTCCACCATATTTGCTTTATCCGCCAAATGAGCAAAATTAATTTAATGCCACAGACAGGGACGGAGAGTCCCAGAGCAACATTTTTGCAGCACGTGTAACCCGATCGGCGAATTGAAATTATACCCCTCGACTTGCAGTTGGGCGCAATGATACTTATTGTCGGGCATAAGGAGGGAAAACAAAAACAAAAACAAAGCGGCAGCAAAACCAAAATTATTATAATGAATGAGCTGGTCGGGGGCTTGGGAACTGAGTATCCGCTGGGGACTGAGGTTGCCGACTGGTTTTCTAGGTAAACGTGGGATTATGGTGGATATCTATATAGTTATTTATGTCTGTCATGGGATGTTTGTAATCAAATTGCGAATGTAAAACTTGAATTGGTCCCTGACACAGTAATATATGAATTGTGCACCTCTCACGATGTTCTTAAAAGTTATTTAATTAAATATTAATTTAGTTAAAATCAAGGTAATCTAAACTCTAGGAAGAAATAGTCATTATCAATAGGATCGAAATTGTGAATCCTTTAACAGTATTTAAAGATATTACTCTTTACTATTTACTATTTCTTAATAACTTAAATAATGAATTTCAGGTAGATAGTCTTATCGTTTATATTATTGGTAATTTAGCCAAACCATTGTCTTCGACAATATTTAATTTCTTACGTCTATCACTTTTCAATACATTTTTTGCCTTGTCGTGAATGCCTGAAATTTCCTTTCATTCAGGCGCTCAATGTCGCCCAACCTCCTTTGAGTATGCAACACTTTGCCGACAAAAAATATCAATTAAAAATATTGTAATTCATACCTTCATTTTTCGCTTACCTCACCCAGTTTCGGTTTCGTTTTCAGTATTTTAGCCTCTCCTCCGAATCCCTGGCCATAATTACAAGCTGCATTTGCTGCAAAGACAGCAGCCAGGACAAATTTTTATATTTAATGGCCCGAAGGCAAACCAAAAGCACACGGCGTAATTAAACAACAACAATAAATCGGGTGAGGGGTAGGAAATAAGGAGTAAGAAATATGGGGAGGGATACGAACGCGCTCCATGGGTGCAATTTGATAGGACTTGGGAAAGGCGATATCCTTCAAGGTTTCCGCAGCGACCGATGTCAAGCCGAAGATGAGGCTGGGCCATATATATATCCACAAGGAAGGATGTCTTCGGGGCACACACTAGGCATTATCCTGGGAAGTAGAAGGAGTGATAAAGTGCGGTGGTGGCCCATCAATAACTGAAATCAATAACTCTTTGTGGGCGGAAAGCGGGGGAAACAATGGTAAACAAAGTCCTCTGTTGGTAGGTGCAAAACACAAATTGAAAAGAACTTCTATTTTGGGAGGAAATAATAACAATTAATTTTTTAGGACATTTATATCATCCATACAAGGCAAATGTGTAAATTTGCTTATAAAAAAAGATCTGATCTATAATTATAATGAAATATATTTAATGCGATAGCATTAAACAATATGTATTTAAGGATCTTCCTATTTACAAGTATTTACAAAATAAAGGTTTAAATAATTTTGTAAGTTGACATAAATGGGAAAAGGAAATTCAATCGAAATTCGAATTTCCCTGTAACAATAATATTTAAATAGGTAATCATTTGGAGAATAAATACTACAATAATGTGTTCTACTTTTTATACCCTTGCAGAGGGTATTATAATTTTGGTCAAAAGTGTGCAACGCAGTGAAGGAGACATCTCCGACCCTATAAAGTATATATATTCTTGATCAGGATCACCTCCTGAGTTGATATAGCCATGTCCGTCTGTCCGTCTGTCCGTCTGTCTGTCCGTCTATCTGTCCGTCTGTCTGTTTCTACGCGAACTAGTCTCTCAGTTTTAAAGATATCGAATTGAAACTTTGCACACACCCTTCTTTCCTTTGCACGCAGTATATAAGTCGGAACGGCCGGGATCGGCCGACTATATCCTATAGCTGCCATATAACTGAACGATCGGAAATGCCATAACTTTGGTGTTTGTAAAGTTAGGAAGTTGGGATTTTCTATGGGTTTTGTATTTGCCTAATCAATCCGACATGCCGAATTTCATAAGGATCGGCCGACTATATCCTATAGCTTCCATATAACTGATTGATCGGAAATGCCATAACTTTGGTGTTTGTAAAGTTAGAATGTTGGGATTTTCTATGGGTTTTATATTTGGCTAATCAATCCGACATGCCGAATTTCATAAGGATCGGCCGACTATATCCTATAGCTGCCATATAACTGATTGATCGGAAATGCCATAACTTTGGTGTTTGTAAAGTTAGGAAGTCGGCATTTTCTATGGGTGTTATATTTGGCCAGCCAATCCGACCTACCAAATTTCATAAGGATCGGCCGATTATATCCTATAGCTGACATATAACTGAACGATTGGAAATGTCATAACTTTGGTGTTTTTAAAGTTAGGAAGTTGGGATTTTTTATGAGTATTAAGAATGCATCATATGAATAATTTTGGAGAATATAATTTACAGAGTATTCTGCAAGGGTATATCAACTTCGGCTCCGCCCGAAGTTAGCTTTCCTTTCTTGTTTACTACTATAAAAGAAACAAAAGCCTAAATACGAAGTATTCTTACAGTGTTTACCGTGTTCTTCAATAATGACAGTCTCACAAAGTTGCAACTAGTTTTTTAAACATTCAAAGTGGTTTCAATTTGATTAAAATAAATCCTAACCCATAAGCCTGCCCCAATTAGCATATTTTATAATATCTGATTGAATGCACATACTGACTAGTTTGATGCACATTTTGGCATCTGGCGTAATATTCATCGCCTAAACAGCGCCCCCGAGTTAAGTGATGGCAGACTCCAACTGAACATTCTATGCACATAACCCAGGGTTCCGACAGTGGGGATTGGGTTACACTCGCCCAGCCGGGACTACATACATCCATACATCTATACAACCATACATCCATACAACCATACATCCATACATCCATACATCCATACATCCATACACATATGGATCGGGGAGACTGCGAGGGGCCAGATGACGATGACACAATGACAGCGTGAGCCTGCCTGGCAGCCACTCAGGAATACGGAATAGTGGTGAGGGGGGATAGAAGAGGGGGGATAGAGGAGGGGGGATGGAGGAGGCTTGGTGGCAACTGGGCTCAAATGTCGCCACAGCAGCAGAACTTTAATAACAGCGCCGCAGATTGGGTTACAAACAAAATAGAATATGATAAATTCTACACAAAACACCAGGAACCAGAGCTCAAAGGTGCGACAGAGGGGGTTGCGAGGGGAGAGCGGGGCAGTGGGTAGTGCACAGGTAATGTGAGGCACCTGCCAACATGCAACACTCACCCACCCCCTCCGCTTCACCAAACAGCAGCTCAAATTAAAATAGCGTTAAATTAATTCGAGCCACTGGTGATGGCCCAGCATTACGAAAGCGAACCCGAGTGGCCAAGAGGCAATGTGGATGGCTGGGAGGGTGGATAAGTGGGTGGATGAGTGGGTGGGTGAATGGGTGGCCCCTTGATTCTGTCAGGTGGGAGGGTCAAAATGCAGCAGGTGAAAGGATCGATGCTCACACGGACAGATATCATGTTTTCTAATTGCCACGGGGCTTTATAAATCTGTTTAACACATTTGTTAAGTCAGATGAACAAAAATATTACGTAGGGGAAACAATTAATGTTAAGCAGGTTTATTATTTACTGACATCTTAAAATACGGTTTAAAAACTTTAGCCAAAATGTATATAAAATAAAATAAAACTTAAATCATTTTTATATGAAACGACATCAACGAAAGGATAATGAAGTATATTTAGTAAGTGCAGAAAAGTCTTACAGTTTTAAATATAAATTATATGACAAATTAAAAAAAATTATTTACGATCTGTAAGTAAGTTGCATAAAATATTAAATGTAAACCATTTTTTGCAACTATATAGTATTTAAACAAGAGAATATCTGACCTACCGCACTTCATGTTAATAGTGAATATGAAAGGCAACCCTAGGGTTTTTCCCACCCACAACTCCCTCTTGAGTGTTTTGAGTTCATATAGATCTCTGTCTGAGCAGTGAGCCACCCATATCTGGTGTACATTAAAATGAAATAGAATATTTCGTGGTCGAGGGGCGAGAGACGGGGGGAGGGAACTGAAAATTCGCCCAGCAAAAGCTACAAACGGCAAAGGCCAAGTATGTCATGTAAGAATTCAAAAGAAGGACGCGCGTCATTCAATCCTGAGCTATCGATATTCGATTACAGCAAACTAAAAACCGACTGACTTTGTGCTCGACTCGCAAAACACCCATACGTACGTATACGTCTGTCTGAGAAAACTAGCGTAATTCTAGAATTTGTTGCCATTGGGTGTTGTTTCCACAACCCGACCATATACATATATATATGTACGTACTTTTTCGGGGTGGTGTTTGGGGGGGTATGGGATTGGGTTCGGTCCGGACACCAGCTCTGCTGCCGCTCGGTTTTAGTTCGCCTTAGTCTCAGTTCAGTTTACTGGGTTCAGGGTGAGTTATTATAAGCGTATTGGATTGCCGGTCCCGCTCCTCCAACCCCTAGTTCCACCAACCCCCCCACAGCCCCCGTTCGCGCCCTGGTGTCTCATTGCCGTCGTCGTGTACTTTACATTATTCTATTGGGTTTCCTCGTCGGTAACCCAAGACGTGTATTAATGCGAGCCACTCGCATAACAGGCGGCTCCACTGCAGCGGGATAAGCTCCCTTTGGATGTCTTCGGATGGGTTCGGAAGTAGGTCAGGGAAACGAAATCAATTTCGATCGATAGTTTGGATATATTCTTAACTACTTACGGATCTTCACTAGAAGATGGTATATGGAGATATGAAACAGTTGGTATCACCTTAGTATAATCTTTAATTGTTTGTTCTTACTTCCTTTTAAATTTCAGTGCTAGGAAATTGGGAACACAAAATGTACCAACCTTTATCAACTGTTTCTAGTTACGAATCCAATTGTTCAGATGTTAAATATAATTGTTTGCAGAGGCAGGCAACACATATTATCATATATTATAGAAAATCCAAGATATACTTCAATTTATCAAATTAATTTTTTAGACCTACTATTTATTTGTCGCAGTGCAACCAATGTCAGACAAAGAACGAACTTGACTGTCGGCTCGGAGTTCCCAGTTCCCGCTTCTCACCCGTCAAGTTGGTTCATTGCGATTCATAATAAAAACGAAAATATGATATGTTTTTGTAAGTTGAGATTTTGCAAAATGAAAGAAAACACAACAGACTTGAACAGTCAGAACGAGTATTGCAAATGTATCCACTGGATTCTTGGCAATAATTACGAAAAAAAAGCGAAATGAAAAGCCAGCCAAGAATCCGAACAGATCTGATTGCTTGGTGGGATGGAGAAAAAAGGAAATTCGAATTGGAAATGTAAAGGTATTTGCCTTAACACACACACTTTTATACACACCATACTGTGCGGGCAGAGCGAATCAGATCCCAACTCCATCAACAACAACAGACGGCATACAATTTCAGTTTTTAATTAATTGATTTTTATTCGCATTTCGGTGTAGAGTTTCAGGCATGGGCGCGAGTTTGAATGTCGCTGGCGGAGATGGCACTGAAAAAAGAATGTCACTTAAGCCAATCCAAAATATAGACACATTTGAATAAAATTAACGTTGGTGTATAATAACACCACTGTGTAAAAGAATAATGATTTTGCGACGACTATTTTGATAGTAACAAAGACTATATAAAACTAGAAATTCTGATCATTTTTCTCTGTGTATATCCCCTCCTTATTATCCATTTCGAACCCGTTGAGCCACTGTCAGGCAGCAGAAAGCTGAAAAACTGAACGAACGCACAAATCAGAAATTAAAAACCGAACATAAATTAACAGACAAATGATACTAAAAACCGAGCTGCCGAAAGAGACGGCGCATGGGATAATGAGAGAGACGGAGGGAGTTGTATCTGTATCTCCGTTCCTCCGGTTACTGCAAGATGCTGAACTTGAGCCAAGCGTGCGTCGCTATGGCCCCTCCACCAACCCCCCCCCATTTTGTAGCCCCCATATAGCCTCCATAATACCCATTTTTACCCCACCTGGACGAGGTCGCACCTGAGGCGTGTAATTGATACCATACCCAAGCAGCCGGCCCCAGAGATTTTATCGTGCGAATTGTTAATACTCTTTTCGCTTTTCGCGGCGAGACAGACAGCGAAAACCTGAATGCGATTGTCACCGATATCCGACTGAAGAAAAATAACCAAGCGAGCGTGTGAGCGCTACTTACGGAGTGCGAAAGAGAAAGGTGGTTGCAGTGCGAATGAGAGGGGCAGAGGGGTGGTGGGAAAGAGACGGCAACTTATTAGACGACTTGCATTTGTCAGCAAGTTGGCAGCAACGCTTAATTTGAAGAGTATCGGATAACGCCGGGGATATCCAGTTTGTCTGGAGCTTGTGATAGATGCAATGAAGGCGATGGCGATGGCGATGATTCATCTGGCCAGCATTGGCCAATTGTGGCTTTGGCTTTGACGCGCGGACCAATTTCCCCTGAATCTCGCCATTGGAAACCAATTGTGGCCACATGGCGTATGAGCAATTTGGCATTCCGCAGAAGCAACTACTCGACAAAAATCAATGGGCTGCACAGACAAAAAAATTATTGATATTGCATGAATTAACGTATTCAAATGCTGCATATTACAAATTAAGGTAACTTTATTGGCTGGAACGTAGAGCTTCTGCCTTGTTTAGGTGGTGGTCGAGTTCAATTCCCAGTGAGTTCTAATATTTTTTTTTACCACAATAGAATATTTATGCACACAAATCAAGTTACTTCTTTAATTATATACATAATTTAATCTAAGTTGGTTTAAAGTTTATTTTGGCTTTCGATGATGGATTTTATATTGAGCTGTTGTCCATTTCACTTGATACCACATATTTTAAAGCCCCTTTAGGTTCCGCCTCTGGCTAAAGACTTTGGAGCAGCAAAAACCACGTTGAATTTGAGAATTTCAATGTAATCCGATCCCTAGTTTGTGCGGCTCTCACAGCCTTGTGTGAAATTTTTGTGTGCAGCACAGGCAGGCACCGAATGATACATATATCTCCCTTGGGATTGGAATGGAAATGGGATTGGGAATGGGAATGCAAGAGCCAGAAACAGGCAACTTTTAAAGCCGCAAATGTTTTTTGCATCTTGGACTCCCGCCTGAAGCTGAATTTCGGCTTAAAATTAAAGCAAAAAGGAAGGAGACACACGCAAAGCGTCAGAGTTTGGTCGAAGATATTGGGTATCAATGTCGATGCAGGGAGATCCAAAACAAAGGGCGGGGGTGTGGTGCCTTGCCAAGGCAAATATGCAAATGCCACCCACTTGGGCCACCTGAAAAAGGCAACTAGTCCGGCCCTCTTTCCGTAATGAAGCTCTCCGTTACCTGTGTGTGCAGTGATATCTTTGTGGAAACTCGGGTGTGTGAGGTGTTCGGTGCGTGGGCTTTCCCCCAGAGTTATCGATTACCTGCAACATTGCCGGCCTCGGGGGAAAATGCTTTGATATGGTTAGATAAGGACTCGCATAATTGGACATCGTGATCAGAGGTCAACGGGCAAAGGCAATCGATAATTAGTGAAAGCTGCGGGATAATGTTCTTGCATGCCCAACCCTTTAATTAATATTTTTCTTTACGGGCTTAAAAACCACAATATTACACCTGCCTGGCTGTGCATGTGAGAAGGTTTCAGCTGCCAGTACTTAAAGAAATATTTGGAAAAATGAACTCCACTTAATATTCTTTTGGGATATACTTTTAATATCTTGTAAGCGAGATCATGTATGGATTTATTTAAAAAATTTAAATGAAAAATTTAAGACATCCGAGATATAAATTTTCCTTATTCACTTTGTGAAATTTGTATATCTTAAATGTATTTTAAGCCGGGAAAGAACAATTTTTCTTTAATTGTTATCCAAGCTTATGATCTACATTAAAAGGGTCACCAATGACTTACACCAACTAAATCAAGTTTAAAAGCATCCATAAATATCCCAAAATTCAGTTTTTGGAGTGTATAGCAAACCGATTCGATCTTCATGAATATCGGGTGACCCAGGGGCCATGCAAATGGAAACCAGGGGAACTGTGCCAGTTGTCAACCACTCATCTATATGTTTTTTGGTTCTTCCCTTTCCAGGAATTCGCACACAACACCATGAACGAGCTGCTCGGATGGTACGGATTCGAGGGTGTGGACGTGGATCGACTGGAGTTGACCGCCAAGACATCGCGCCTGCTGCAGAGTGCCGCTGCAGCGGCGGTGGCCAACCAACAGCATCACCACCAGAACCACCAACTCCACCAGCTGGACCAGCATCCGAATCTGGAGAGGAAGCGGGGCAGTCTGCTGCGCAGCAGTCGCAGTTCCTTGGCAGCAGCCTACCACAATAACAACAACAATGGCAGTAGCAACAAGAATAATGGAGCAGGGGGAGGAGTAGGCGGAGGGGGAGGAGGTGTCAGCGGAACTGGAGGTGGGAGTGGGCGGAAGGGCGGTCTGATGAACTGCAGCAGCACCACCACCACGCCCTCGGACCACGACACTCGCAGTTCAAGGGAGGAGGACTCCAAGAGTCCGCACTCCATCGGGAAACCAGCGGGAGTACCGCACACGGAGGAGAAAATAGGTGGGTACAGCCTATGTTCTATAAATAAGTACACTGCTACAAAAATCATAAACTACCTTCTGATATATGTATGTAGTTTAGGTTTTGGAAACCTAAAATTTATTTCTCTCTTAAACTCAACCTATTACCCGTTTAAATTTACCTATTTTACTCATCAATTTATTTAAGCAATAGTGCAAAGTTAGCCGGTTAAACATGATATTTTCAGTGCACAGTTTGCAGGTTACCAATGGGTAATTCAAGACGATTGCAACCGAAAATGGACAGCAAAAGTCAAAATCAAAACATGTAACCGACTCAAAAATCCTGGGACTAGGGCGTAACCAGGTTTTGGCAGCAGGCATTTAAGATTTAGTTTAAGAAGTTTCAAAGCTATTATTCCTAGATTTTATTCTCTCTAACTAAAAATGTTTTAAAGACAAACATGTTCAAATATACCATCAATTGTAATTTGCCCCCCGCCTCTAATGAAAACATTAACTACGCCCATGAGTCAAAAACTCACCTGCTTGTTTTGAGTACTTTTTGTTTTTTGAAGCAAACTCGATAAGTTCGACTTTTCTGCTCCACCGCACCGCTGCAATCCCCTCCAATTCCAATCCGTCCGTGAATTCGGTGCTAACTTTCCAGCAACTCCGGCCGGAGTCCTGCATTATCGAATAACAGATTCATTAAGACCCAAATATGGTTTACACAATTTTGGCTAGCGAAGTGGAGAGGAAGGCAGTAAGAGTGGGGCCATGTTAGGAATAGGATATCCGGAGCTCAGTTTGTACGGCAGCCTGTGCAAATCAATTTTGTGAGTTTGGTGGGAATCAATTTCCAGTTTAATAGTTCATTTATGGTTTTATATTCGTGACTTTTCTTTTTGGATGAACTAAAATGCGGCATGTGTTGTAAAATTCATTAAATTTGAAAAGGATAACAATGCTGTGTTTCCTTTACAAAATGAATTTGCAACAAAAAAACTATTGTTGCCAAAATTTGTATCCTAGTCTGCCTAAATTTGTTATATTTTGGTAACAAATAAAAAACAAACAGGCGATTTGAATTGAATTTTCTGATGTTACACTAGTATATTTTTCAAAAGTATTTGATTACCCATCATAAATCCCTATTTTTTGGCTCTTCCACAGACTTCAGCAACTGCTGCTGGTGCCATCGACCGATTGCGGAGAATGCGCCGGATTACCTGACCAGCTGCGACGGACCGCGGTACTGCTCCGAGTCCTGCTTCGCCCAGAGCCGGAGGGCGTCCTTCAAGAAGGCCAAGACCTGCGACTGGTGCAAGCACGTCCGCCATGCGGTGAGCTACGTTGACTTCCAGGACGGCGCCTCCCAGTTGCAGTTCTGCTCGGAGAAGTGCCTCAACCAGTACAAGATGCAGATCTTCTGCCACGAGACGCAGGCCCACCTGGACATGCATCCGCACCTGAGGGATCAGGCCCTGGACGCGGGCAGCGAGGCGGGGCTGATAACGCCGGATCTCTGGCTGCGCAACTGCCGGAGTCGCTCGGCCTCGCCCGCCTCCACGCTCTCGGTGTCGCCGGGTCCTGGTCCTGGTCCTGGTCCTGGTCCTGCCCCACCTGCTCCGGCCCCCAGTCGCTGTGCCGACTCGCCGCCTAGTCATCATCCCAGCAAACCCCTGATCTCAGTGGCTCCCGTCTCGAAGTTGCTGGCCCAGAAGAGTCCTAGCTCGGCAGGAGCTCCACCACCTCCGCCGCCGCCTGTCCAGCGGCATTTGGGCTCCAAGTTGGGTCGTCGGAAGCGTCGCGGTCTCTCCTCCTCTTCGGGCTCGGAAACAGTGGCCAGTTTGCTGCAGAAACAGCAGCAACAGTCGCAGCAGCAGCAACATCAGCCAGCTCCAACTCTAACGGCCGACTTTGCGGGATCCAGTGTGCCACTGCCTCCTCTCTCGCCCATGCCAAGTATGCAGGATAATCCTCAGCAGCAGCAGCAGCAAGCTCCTCCTCAGGTGGCTCCACCACAAGGATTACCGAGAGGAGCTACGGCCATTCCGGCCAGTTATTTTGCAACGCCCTCAAATGGTGTGCCCATGGGCCATCCTTTTGTGGGTCGTCCACCACCGCCACCGCATCACTTTATGCATCCTCCTCCGCATGGCATGATGCCCCGCGGATTTGGTCCTCCCTTCGGGCCCCCACTTCCTCCCCAAATGCCCGAACTGGGAGCCCTGATGGGTGCTGTTCCGCCGGTGACCGTTATGGTGCCCTATCCGATCATCATACCACTGCCCATACCCATACCCGTTCCTCTGCCAGTGATGGATTTCTACAAGGCACACCTCACGCCCGAGCAGAGGAAGCGCTTCGACGAGGAACGGGCGGCACCGAGCAGAGTGGAAAACCCGGGAGAGCAGGAGCAACCTCAACCGCTGGACTGCAGCAAAACCAGGAGCGAACTGGAGGAGGAAAAGCCAGAGGTGGAGCAGCCAAAGGAGCCGCACGACGAGTTGGACAACGATCAGGAAGAGGACGAGAAGGAATCCATACCAAAGACAAATCCAGACAGGGAAACCACCCCGGCCTCGCCATCAATCTCGCAGGAGTCGTCGTCCTCGCCGCAAGAGACGCACTGCATCGTGAGGGATGCGACGCAATCCGAGCCGGAGGCGGATGGCCAGAAGCTGCCCAAGCTGAAGATCACGCGACTGCAGACCAAGCGGACGCTCATCCAAACCAAAGAGGCGGCGGCCGAGTGCAGTCGACCGCTGCGCAAGCGCAAGAGGATCATCGACTGCGATTTCCAGAAGATGGCCGTCAAGGAGCCGGAAGTGACCAGCGATGGACACCAGAGCAACGGGAGCAACAGCAAGGAGGCGGATGCCGATGAAGAGTGCAATATGAGCAGCAGCCACAGCAACAGTGGCCATGCTAAAGCTAAAAAGTAGACTTAGACCTTAGGATTTACCCTTTAAAAGTAGTAGAATGTATTTATCTATGTATGTGTGAGTGTGTCAGTGTGTATGTGTAACCGGAAGCGGAAGTGGAGTCCACAGGAAGTGAGAGAGGTGTAGAGAGAAAGAGCTAGCGGAAGGCACAAAGTGCATGCGGTATCAGAATCGAATCTTAATAAACTAAAATATAACTTATTAGATGGCACTGCTTTCTCTTGGGTGGAAATAACCTGATTATATTCACATTTAGAAATGAACTTCATAACTACATAAAACTTTATTAAGTTACTTTTCATTCAAAAATACACTTGTCTTCAAGGAGTGCCGAAAGTAATTTAATTGTACTTAATATTACCAAAAACTAGCTGCATGCACCTAAGATATGTGGCCAAAATATTCAAAATAACCAAATTCAGTAACAACTTCTGAACCAAAACAAATATCCAAGGGTTCTTACAACAATACTTCTAAAAGTAAAGCTAATTCAAGAGGACTTCTGAACCGTTGCAGTCGTGGGAATCTGGAACAGACACTGTAAGACTTAAGCCTAAATCCCTGCTCAGTTGTAGAGGTCCCACAGCGATATCTGACTGTCCATGCCCGCCGCCGCCATGATAGGAGCCCGCCACATAGAGACCGGCTGGCTGGAGTAGGCCAGGTCCATCACACCGCCCTGTTTGTGCTGCGTGAGCACGGCCAGCGGTCGCAGGCTCTTCCAGGAGAAGATCCGGATGCGTCCATCCCAGCCCGCGCTGGCGAACACCTTCTGATCGGCACGAATGCGGACGCAATTTACACCCGGATTCTTGATGGACAGCTCCGAGCCACGCTGCAATTGCATCGATGGTCGCTGGTAGCTAAAACTTATCAGTTGTTCAGCTGTAAAAAAAGATAACAATTGAAGTAAATAGAAAACCTTCTATATGCAAACTATGACTTACATGGACTACCAATAATGCCGCGATTGGTGACGGGGTCATAGTCCACTGACGTGGCATCTGGGGCAACCTCCAGGACATCCACAATCACCCCCGAACTGATGTCCCAGGTAAGAAAGTGTCCCGATTCGTAGCCAGCGAGGAGGAACAGCTGCGAGGCGCATTCGAAGGGTTTAAAGCAGGTCACACTGCCCAATTTGGGCAACTGAGGATCGTCTGGGACGAGCATTTGGGTGGGGGCCGCCGCATCCGTCACGTGCAGCACCCCAATGGACGACTCCTCGCAGGGGTAGAAGAGCAGCTGCTCGTTGGTGTTGCTGGTGCCCGTGTGCAGGGCAGATCGGCAGTAGCCCATGTGGTTTCCCGGAATGCTGCGCTCCTTCACGTAGCTGCTGCCACCGATGGAGAACATGGTGATGGTGCCGCCCTTCTCCTGGGTCACCAGGCGGTCGGGAGTGTGGTGCAGGCTGGTTATGGGCTCGGATCCCACCTCAAAGTGGAGGGCGGAACGGTTGGTCTGCAAAGGGGTAAAGTACAAGTGGTTATTGAACTAAAAAACATAGATGTTGTTCATCATAAAAAACAAAAAGGAATAATAAGAATAAGAAAACAATGCTATCTATTAGTTGACGTAGGATGAATAATATTTATTGGTGTCTTTAATGTCCAAAGTAACGAACATTTGTAAATATGGGATTATAAGGTTAAACCCTATATATCAATATTTTGAAGGTCTTAAAACATAATATTTTTGTCTGTTAACGATCAGTCAAGTTAAATGAGATCGGAATTGATTGGCAAAAAAACCGTTTTCGGGATCTATATATAGTTACCTTAAACTTGGCACCTGGCAGTTCGATAGGGCTATAAATATTTCAAAAAAAATTGTATCAAGATTGGACTATGGTTATAACATACAAATAAAAACCTTTAAACCGGCAGGAATAAAAATAAACTTTTAGGTAAAAAATAAAGACTATTTTAGAGTTTATTTATTTTATTATTGGTGCCAAAATATTGGGTCTCCGAAAACCGCTAATATATTCTGTAAATTTGAGGTTCTCACCTGCAAATCCCAAAGGAAAACACTGCCTTTAAGGGTTCCCGCCAACAGACGATCGTTTTCCTGAAAGCAAAGTGAATGAACCGCGCCCATGTCGGGGGATCGCAGGCTGAATACAGGATCTGGTGGTAGCACAGCCATATTTTATTTATTTAATTTAATTAACTAAATGTTGGTTTGTTTTTGTTTGTCTCGTGGCAATGTGACCGTGGCGGGAATGTCTGAAAACATCGATTGGCTGATAGTGGGATCGTTGCCAGACTTTCCTGCGTTTGCTATAGTTCCTTAAAAAACCCGCCAGAGGGCGTAGTCTTTGGCGCGCATCTTAAGCAATTCAAACGTTATTCCGCCAGCAGCAAGACACATGCCGAATGTTTCTCTTTTTTAAATTTTGCATGGTAGCCTCTCGCGGAGCGAGCTTAAAATTTTACAGCGAAAAATCATTAAGTCGCTAAATGCGCGGACTATTAAAAAACATAACGTGCACCGAAGGCTTACGCGGCTTTAATGGACTTTGTCAGCGGTCTCTCGTCTCTCATGTGGCCTAGACGCTAAGGCCCGAATCGTAAAAGACTTGTCAGCCGCGCGCACTTGGCCAGATTGCGAGCGAAGAAAACGGCCAGCCCCAAAAATATATCTACAGTCCATTCTGCCGGCCGTCCGCAACAAAGATCGCAAAATAAACATGCCATAAGCTCGTTAATCAATGCTAAGTTGACAGTTTTAAGTGGTTTTAGCGAGCCAACACCACCGCAAACGGCAAATAACTCGGAGACTCCTGTTGTGCCGCAGGCTCAGCATGATTTACGGTCCCAAAAAAATGCGCTATATTTTAATTGAGTGCAAGAATTTATTTGAAATTTTTCGGTTTCGTATTTGGTTCTACCAAAACAGGATCTTTTTAAAATAGAAATGGCGGGAAAATGAAGAAGTTTCGAAAATTCAACAGGTTTTCCTTTTAAATAATGCAAACAAATATATTTATTATATCTGATGTTTGAAAATAATAATTTATATGAAAAGTTTAGATTAGAAAATTTGAATTTAAAATTGCTTTTACTATCAAACCATTTCTTTTTTGAATACGAAAATGTAAATTCCTAAAAACCATTTTTTAATGTCGAATTTCACCACAAATAAATACAATTGCTTATTTATCTTTTTTATGTATGCTAGAAATTTATGTTATACAACTATATGGTTTTATCTGGGAAAAATGCATAATTCCAACTTGGTATTTCCATAATTTTCACCTAACATTTTCCATTTCACGGGAGCTCACTTGCGGCAGTCAAAATGTACTTTTCCACAGTTGACTAGACAATCGGTAATTCGATTTGGATGCAACAAGTTAACACGTTTTCCCCTGTGGCTTTCAGTCGTCTGGCAAACAGTTCGAAATGCGGCTACAAGTTCATTTAACGGCAGAGCCAATCATAAAAAAGGGTTCAAGCCCGTATGACCATTCCAGCTCATTTGCTTTCGACTCGGTTAATACATTTTTGTCTCCCACAGGATAAAGGAGGTGGTGTCGAGGGGCAGGGGGGAGGGGCAGAGGGGCAGGGGGGCAGAGGTAGCTGAACGACAAGTCCATAAATCTTTTCGCCACAGAGCCAGGCATAAAGTGAGGCGTTTAAACTATTTATGCATGTTGGGTAATCCATTTGAAATGGGTCAACGACTACAACAACAACACAAACAACAACAACAACAGCAACGGGAACAACGAGCACATAAAACTCCTTAAACGTTTCCAATAACCCAAGCAAACCCAACCCAGTTCGAAGTTGAAAACATATTGGCTTGTTACCTTAATGAAGTCATAAATTTTCGCTATCGCATTCGGGGCATCTCGGCCAGAAAAGAGAGTCCCCAGTTCTGAAGTCTCGATTCTCGAGAGTCGAGTTCGAGTTCGAGTCCCCGAGCTACAGGTTTCTAAGGAATTCCATTTCGGGATAGAATACTCAGCCGTATACCAAGTGTTTTGGCACACATACGCGGCCACGGTCGATAGTTAATCAGGCTTAGGCTGATATATGCTGACAGAGTCGGTCTCTGGTGTAGGCCGCCACTCTCGAAAAAGGATACGCATTTGTCCATCCACCGAATATCCATGGAATATCCATGGCTAACCCCCGCTGTTCGAGTATTCCGCGTATTTGCGAGGCGGGCTATGAAAATGAAGTTATCACGCGACAAACAATGTCTGCCCCCGAGCCCTTGAAACCAATAACTTTATATGGTTGTCATTATTAGTCGGAAATTAAATGGCAACGGCCACAGAGGACGACACTTGGATGACTACCCGACTTATTTATGTGCTACCTTAATGGAGCTTCATCTACTCGAAATTGAGACGGCGATTTGTTCAACTCCCCTTGCTTTTGTCGCTCGGCATCGTGGATCCTACTACCTATCCCTTCTCGTGTTGACTTTTTATTTCGCATTACTCTGCCATGGCCATGAATCACTCGATGGGGAAAAAGGTAGCACTGGGTTCTAGGTGCTGGTATTTTGATTTGAAGATCGCCAAGGTGAGATCGCCGGGCAGGAGGAATTCCTAAGTCAGGAGGAATGTAAACTATTTAAATTGATCTGCGTTGTGATTTATTGCATTTGAGAAAGTTTACTTACTCCAATTTAACATTTAAATACAATTAATGATAGTAACGTTTGATTGATTGATGTTCTAGCACTAAAAACATTTTAAAAATACTAAATACTCAATTAAATATTCAATGTGTACAAGATAATATTATACTCAAAATCTAAAAAACTTAGTTATTTATATTAATTCCAGAATCAGAAAGATGTAAATTGATCTTTTTATGATTTATTACATTTGAAAAAGTTTACTTACTTCAATCTAACATTTAAATACAAGTAATGATAGTAACGTTTGATTGATTGATGTTCTAAGCCGAACTAAAAAACATTTCGGAAATACTAAATTAAGAATAAAATATTTAATATATACAAGTTAACATTCTATTCGAAATCTAAAAAACCTAGTTATTAATATTAATGACATTTATTGTATATCAAGCTTTGAGATATTTATTTAGCTTTCCATTGTCTTTTGTTTGATTCGATAGAAAGTGATTGCTGCGACTGATGCAATCAATGTAGAGACCATAGCCGATTCCCAAAAATAAGTTGGAAACTTCGGCCGAGCGCAATCAATTAAAATATCGACGTCTATCAGCGTTATTATAAATCAAACGATAACATAAAATTGACACTAAAGGCGTTTCGACCATTTTTCATGCCGGCCGTCGACGAGATTAAGGCCTCGGATATATGGCATCCGAGCGCGGTGGCCAAACTTAGATGGAGTCACATTTTGGGGCACTTGAGCTTGCATCTGAACTTTGCTTCGTATTTATGCAAATTATCCGTTGCCGGACGGGAAAAACTGGTCCACAAAAACGGCGAACGCAAGGCGAAGTGCTCTCTGTAATTGATCAATTTCCGCCGAGCAGCCAGACCGGATCGAATCGAATCGAAATGGATCGGATCGGATCGTTTGGATCGCCCAGAGAAGTGAGAAGTTGGCAGACCCGCAGGTTGCCCAGATCGGATTGAATCGGATAATGTGATGGCCACTTGATCTTCGGCTGATTTATGGAGTTCGACGAGGGCTTGGCTAATGAAATGCCACTTTAGATACAATATTTTGTGCCCGTTTTGTCTTTAGCCCACCACTTCCATATGGAGAGTTATGACACCTGGTGAAGGTGCACCCACATATCGACATTGGACATTCCACTTGATTGCCTCCGACTCACTCGGATCGCCAATCAGACGCAATCAGCAAAAGTGCCAATCAAGCGCAGGACGCGTCGACAAAGGATGCGTTCGTCCCATGCCCATAATCCTGGGTGTGAATGTCGAGTAGATAGGGACAGTAGGGTGGGGCACTGGTCGTCGGAGGGCCTGAAATCGAAACCTTGTCGCTGGGGTGTCAATAACATTGTCCGTGTGACTGCCTCCGGGCATGGTTGTTGTCGTCGTTCTGCTCGTTGTTGCGGCCATCGACGATGTGAATGCGTTTTCAGCTCCATTGAACCGGCAGAAGCAGCACAGTGGAGTGCAGAATTCGGGTATCAAGTCTGCCTTTAAATACAAGTACAAAATGTAAGCTTCGTTTTAAAAAGAGTATATTTCATATTTTCATCATAAAATATCGTATTGTATGTATTTGGAGTTCCATATTTTGTAGTGGCACTCTATATTAATCTAAAGACCATATTATAGTTGGCCAATAGTCGGTTAAAGTGGAGCTCAAGTCACGAAATTGACTAAAAGTAAATATAATTTATACATATCATAGCATAAAATCACAATATTGACAGTTTTGTGGTGACTTAACCATTAATACCATATTTTAGTAAGCTAATAAATATTATACTTAACTATTCAAAACTGAACCAGAGATTTCTTGCCTATGAAGATTGCTTTTAAAGTATTCTTAAAATGCAAACATTAATGTAGTCTTTTGAAATAAAAAATGTCTTAGCAATGTTAATAAATAGAGACAATAGAGAACATTTTAAGTGCTAATGTAAGTTTTGGTTTACTTACTTCAAACTTCTTAAGCATTTGCTCCACCGTTGCCCAGAAATTCCAATTTAATTGCGTGAATCAAAGTTGTAAATCATTATGCTAAGTGCCCTTTAATGTCTCAAAATGCAGCTCATTTGCAAGTGCAGGTTCCAGGTCGTTCCCAACTCCGCCATGGAGCTGCAATATGGAGCTGCTGGCCCCGAGGGCAAATAATCATGTCTGAACGGACAAGGCAGGATGGAAAACGGGAGCGGCTTAAATTGCTACTGGCCAGGCTGTTGGCTGACATAACCAGAGGGTTGGGATGGGTTGGGTTGGGTTTGGGCTTGGAACCTGCTGCAACAAAGAAGAACTACTTTCAATTATCAATTATTAAGTTAATATCTTCTTCAGGCCGCAATTTGAATGGCAAGAGGTGTCACCACTACTAGAGTTAATGGTTCAATCAGCACTCTCTTTTATCTGGAATGGATATGAATGCAATTGCGGTTTCCATTACCGTTTCGGAAGATAATGAACGGCGCTCGTTTAATTAAAATGCCGCCTGACGGACTGAAATCAATTTATCTGTGGCCCCAAACCAAATTGCGGTGCCAAAAGCCCGTCATCATGGGGCGAGGCCATCAGCATCAACATCAGCATCGCAATCGCCAACCCATCTCATTGTGCATACGAGCATCGGTAATTGGGGACCACTTGCCATCCGATAAACACCTTAAATATGAGCCTGTTAATTACTGTAATTTGCTGCTGTCTCCAGCCCCCTGGAATCGAAATGAGCCACTAAACGCGACGACAATCGCAACATTTGCCATCGCACCCCGGAGGATTAGGTGACCCAGTTGCGGAACCAATGCGACAGCTGTCTTGGCGGGGCATGCAACATCAATTATTCAGGGCCATCAAACGGGGGGCCATGCCGACCGAAAGTGCAAACAACTAAACCCCAAAGATACACACAAGTCGCCGCATGAAATATTGACAGCAGTCAGCCCGAAAAAGTAACTACAAGAAAATAAAACTAGCGAAAGTTACACTCTCTTGAGTTGGGGCTTCAACTTTCAATGATTATCGAGTACTACCAGTACTTAATTATTAATGCATTTCTTTAATTTACTTTTTGAAACAGAATACGACAAGCTCATTAAAAATTAATAACATTTTTATTCGTTGTTTTCTAGCATTTCTTTAGAATTTTATAAAGTAAGTGTGAAACAATGTTCTGCTGGTTAAATTAGGTATTGGTCAATATTGGTACTCCAGTTTTTCTACTAGTGATATCCATTATGTTTTTATGTTCCAAATGTTTTTGTTATATATAAGCCTCAGAAAATGAGATATATTAATTCCATTGTATTATTATTTTCTAAAAATTCTATCTTGTTCTACCATTCTAGTTTTATTAAACGTTATTCTAAAAATATTTCTTTATTTTTTATTGCGGCTGTGGGAGTTGCATTAGTAATAAAGTAATTTCTGCTCCTGAATCCCACATCCCACGACTTCAATTCTTTCAATATTTCATATCTCCAGCTAAAATCCAAACCCATGGCGTTACCTACTTCTGAAACTATTTGTAACTGTCCAAGAGACGACCATGACTTTATCAGTCGGCTGTCATTGGGATGGCCACCACCTAAGGGCATGTGAGCTTCGATGATAATTTATTTTGCCAGCTGTGTGTGGGCGACCCTGCTGCATGTTGCTGTTGCATGTTGCTGCCGTGGTGTTGCATGTGTTGAAACTTTGAAGTGCGTATAATTCATTGGGTTCTGTGCTTGAGTGACCCAGCAGACGGTGACTGACTGACACAAACACAAAGTGGCTGTCTGGGTCTTTGGAACTCGGCAACCTCGGAGACCAAAAGCCTCCGAGCAAAAATTCAAGCTGCAGTCAGTCAGTCATTCAGTCAGTCATTCAGTCAGGCACTCAGAATTGGGCTGCAATTTTCCTTGGCATTTTGATAAATGGCGTTAAAATATTTCACAGGCCGGTTGTCAGTTTGATTTTCGATTCATTGAAAGCGAAACATGAAACTTGACCCATTAGCTAAGCATTTGGGGTCCTAATGATCCTTCTTCTGTTTCTCTCATTGAAACATCCAGGCCATTCCGGTGGCTCATTAAATGCTGCGGTTTGCAAATCAAACCGGTAGAGAAACAGGAATGGAAAACTATTGACTCCAAAAACCCAAACCCAAACCGAACCCGGCCAGCCAACTATTTACGAGATAAAAGCACTTACGATTTCATTAGCCAACTGTGCAGCAAAACAAAATCACTGGCAAAAGATATATCGGTAAATTAATATTTGCCTGCCATCAGGTGACAGACGGTAGTAAAACGAAACTGGTCCCTGTCGGCCTCTTGAGTTTCACTATTCCATCCATTTTTAGGCTGGGAAGCCGAAAAGGAGTTGCTGCGAAAATTGCTAACTCAAAATGCAATGCGGGAATACAATTTTCTTTGCATACAGTGATTGCCTGATTGATTGAGGAATAAAACGATTAAAAATACCAGATTTAGGTAATCATCAGCCGCATCGATTTTAGCAGATCCAAAAAAATCCAACAGATTTCGCAAAAATTGGGCAAAAAATACATTTTTTTGCTGTGAATGCCAATCGATTGGAAATTTGGTAACGAATTCAACGAGGTATTACATTCCAAGATCTGACCATTATTTGTAAGGGCTTCGATCAAAAAACCCAAAAAACGAGTTGCATTTTTCCGGGATTCGGTCATCAAAAAAATATTTTTAATAACTAATTTTGTAAGGGTTTTTGTTTTAACTTTGCCAAAATAAAAGGCACAGCGAAAAGAATGACAGTTTTGAGCAGCTGAGAACCTATACAATCAATTTAAGCTTGATTTGGTAAAATGTATTTTTGGACCGATTTTCACATTTTTCATAAGGGGTAACACTTAATATTTTGCCAAAAATCGACTAAAATTAAATTTTTTAGCTGTGAATGCCACTCGATTGGAAATTTTATAACGAATTCAGCGAGGTATGACATTCCAACATGGGACCATTATTTCTAAGGGTTTTGATCAAAAAACCGAGAAAAAAGTAGCTTTTTCCGGATCTCCGGATTTCGGTTTTTTTCACATTGTCATTTTTGGCGAAAAACCGACCAAAATGAAATTTTTTAGCTGTGAATGCTACTTGATTGGAAATTTTATGACGAATTCAACGAGGTATGGCATTCTACTATTTGGCCATTATTTCCATTGGTTTTGATCAAAAAACCGAAACTTAACTTAATATTTTCAGACTTTTTGGCATAAAACACATTTTTATAAGGGTGATTTTTCTACAGCTTCGCTAAAATACGACGTACAGCCAAAAGAATGACTGTTTCATGCAGCTGGGGACCTAAGCTATCGATTTCAGGTTGATTTGGAAAAATTTATTTTTGGACCGATTTTCACATTTTTCATAAGGGGTAACACTTAATATTTTATCAAAAATCGACTGATTTGAAATTTTTTAGCTGTGAATGCCATTCGATTGGAAATTTTATAACGAATTAAGCGAGGTATGACATTCTAAGCTTTGACCATTATTTCCCAGGGTTTTGATCAAAAAACCGAAATAAAAGTGTGTTTTTCCGGATCTCCGGATTTTGGCATTTTTCTTAAGGGGTTACATCATCTATTTTTGCGAAAAATCGACCAAGACCAGACTTGACTGATTTTCCAATTAACTCGACGCGCGTTGAGCACTGATCGTCTGAATGAACGCCTTCGACGGGCCACTGCTGCATTGATTTGTCAAATTGACAGCAATAAATCCATCATAACCAGTTACAATTGACAGTTAATCATAAGCACCGCTGACAGGTGGGTCCCAGCCCCACTTCCCTTTCCCCACTCCCCACCATCCACCCCCTGCTCCTCATCCACCTGGCTGTGGGTAATATATGCGGCTGCCAATCAGCCGATTGTCTTGATATATGCGCCCATTGACCAAGTCGGGCTTTTGGGCTCGGCCCAGTGCAAAATGTTGCACCAAATTAATTAAAACCCGTGAGCGGCTAGTCATAGTCATAGCCATGGTCATAGTTATAGCCACCCACCCAAAAACCCAACCACCAGGTGAAACCACCCGATGGCGACGTGGGACGCCTCTAATACCCAAAGCCTAACCTTGTTCGCAACTGACACTTTGCTAAATGCCCACCCCGAGGCACCGAATGAATGGAACTGAACTGAACTGAACTGAAAGATACCGACCCGATATGCTAAGTAGGGGTATCGCCACGTTTCGCCCGGCACAATTTATTCAAAAGCATTAATTTTTTTTTATAGCTTAAGTCTTCGCCGCTGTAGCCAGCCAAAATGATCTGGACTACGGGCCAACTAAGTCGAGCCATGGGAAAATGAGCCGTAGTTCGGCTCTAATGACAGTTATTTATCAATTGGCATTTGCCAGGTGACCACCGGTGGTCCGGTGATTGTCACGGGAGACCGGGTGCGAAGAAAATATGTTTCCCTCAGTGTACGACAGCCAATTGAGTTGGCAATGTGAACACAAAAAACAAAAACTTGTCATAATTACCCTAAGCTTATTAAATTAGACCTAAAAGATGAGTCTAGACTCTAGACCATATTATAAATTCCCTTAGCAAAAAGGAAACTCTTACAAATATATACCTTATACATTGTAAAAAAAATTATTAAAAATTTAAAAAGAAACCAAACAAAAATTAAATCTAATCTTAAATATACAACCCCTTTGCAACTTGTATAATATTGCTACTGTCGTTCTGCTAATGTTTTGTAAGCAAAGCTAAAAATACTCCTTCTTAAATGCAGTGGCCAAAACTGGATATTTAATTATAAAAATGTAAATGGGTGTATAACAAAATATTTATCACATAATAAATGCAGGGCATTAAATTCAAATAGGAAATATGTCTTTAACACTTAACTTTAAACACTTTTACTGTCGATTGAGTCACCAAAAACTTTTAATAAAACATCTAGTAAACCCATAAAGACATACCCAAAATAATTCCAATAAAAACGAAATAAAAAGTGGTAAATGAAAAAATGTTAAAGCCAAATCCGAAGTCATGTTTGTAAGCCGTAGTTAATGCATTGGCTGTATAATCCAGGTCTTTCATTTGCAGTTAATTAGGCACACGCCAAAGCGAAATATGCGGTGGCAAATGAATCTTGAAATCAAAGTCTTCATGTTGCCATTGACAAGTACAAATAAATGGAAATCGTTAAGACCAACCGGTTATCACTGGGTTAAACTAAGCGTTAAGCGTAAGACAAATTTAGTTGCTGATTCGGGGTATTTACTCCGATCTCGAACTCCGATCTGGGACCTGATCGTATCCATACCCATACCCGTACCCGTACTCGTGCGTAATTAGCCGCGGCATCGTCGATTTATCATCGAAATGTGGCGGTCATAAACAAATGCGCCGGCGCCACTCGCTATTTCCATGTCGTTTATTTTTCATATTCAATATTCGGCTTTTATTTGGCTCTTGGGCTTTTCATTAAATATTAGCCACAATATTGAACGACGGCCGCAGGCGACGCAGCAGGTGAAGATGTTTACCCAGTTACCCACCATTCGGATTTGGATCCGAACTGGAAGTTGCGCAAAGAGTACGCGTCCGAGTTCGAATCCGAGTCCGACAGAAATCAATAAAGTATTTGTGAGCTTGTGCAAGTTGCAGATGTCATGGGATCGGACACATATGCATAATGATGTTATTCAATTGCACAGAACAGCGGGCTTTCGATTAGTATGTGGGTGCAATCACTTGATTATTACTCGGGGAAACGCATAAATAGTGATCACAGGTAAACGTCGCTTATGCAGATAGGCTGTCTGAGTTATTGACAGGGCAAACGAGAAATAAAGAATTCGCCATCTGCTTATGCAACTGGGTAGTGTCATATATTTGATTTTATATTCTTAAATAAGTGATGTACTAAATAGTTATCAAATATAAGTATGAAGTCTAGGAGATGAAATCAATGAAAGAGATTTTGGAAAAATAGTAATACAATTTATACAACATGGTAACAATAGTATATAAAATGTTTAATATTATACAAGAAGATGAAGTTGTTACATTTTGCTTTTGTACTTTTTTTTACATTTCCTAAACATAACTATTTTGTTCTAGTTGTACAAAACTTCAGGTTTTTGAATCTATAATACATAAAATCAACTTAATTTATATTCCTTTATACTGTTACTAATTTCGTTAGAACTTTAAATGAAACTATGGATTTATGGAAATTTAACTCACTTTTTTTGCTCTTTCACTTGGCCTTTCAAATGCGATAATACTTTAGTATCACGTGCTGGTGCTGGTCGCATTTCATTTTGGGCCCCAGTTCGATGGCTCTTTATGCCATTCCATTCCAGGTCCGGCCAGGCCACGCCCCCCGGCCAGACGGCCGCCCCTTTCGGGCCGAGCGACGTGTGCATAAATCTTGCACGCATATTTAAGTTGATGATGTTAAATGGCTGTACTAAAAATACGAAATATGCATGCCGTATGCATCCTGTCGCTCTGTGTGTGGAATGTGCCACGGCACCACTGCACCACTCTGCACCACTGCACCACTCTGCACCACTGCACCACCATGTTCCAGCAACATGGCGACATTCATAAACCAAAACTGAGCCACAGAGTCTCCTCGAAAGCCAAAGGCAACTGCCTCGGAGCCCGTGGGTTTTTGGCCTGGCTTTCGGGCTGGCCGAAAGCCGAACTGCCAACAAAACGTTCTGTCCAAAAAGGAAACCGAGCTCACCAGCAAGGGGGAGATATTTTTGGCATTTACTACAACGAATGTAATATGCACTATCAAAATAAAAGCTAGATGAAGTGCTCAAGAAATGTCTTGAAAATAATGTATATTAATATTTGATTACATATAAAGTAAATTCAGGACCTTAAGAAAAAGGTTATATTTAAATTACCATTAATCTTGAGCTATAAATTATTAGAGAGTTTTTAAACAGAATAGAATATTTATCCTATTAAATAATAGGTTTCCAAAGTAAATTAATTAGATAATTTTATATTTAGTTATAATTTTATAAATAAATTGAATTTTCTTTCCCATTAATCAGTAAAAGCTCTTTAAAAAAGCCCAAGTACCTTTTGTAAGAGCAACGATTGGTTTTTCTCAGTCACCTTATAGTTTTTTTTTTCAATTTTTTTATTATTATTTCTTGGCATGTTTTCTTTTTGCTTAACGGCGGCAGATTTGAAAAGAATTTCTGCTCGCAAATGAAATTGTTTCCTGTTAAAAGCTAAAAAGAAGAAGGCAAGAAAACAAACTTCGCGGGGAGGAGGTTGGCTAAATGGCGAAGGACGGAACATGGATATGGACGGCACCTGCCGTCGCATCGATTGATGAAATTAAAAGGAATAAATAAAAATCTTTTTAATGGTCTGGGATTTGGAACTTAATTTTTTAATTAAACAAGCCACCAAGGAGGAGGCTGCCGCCGTAGAGGGAGATATATAAGAGACCCAAAGGAGGCTGGGACATTTATGCAAAGCAGTAGCCACTTGGCCACTTGTGTGGTCATTTCCACGGTCTGCTGGCCATGAAAAGGAGGAGTCCAAGTGGCGGAGGAGCAGCGACAGCAGGCTCAGCATAATAACTGTGTTTGCCTTGGGCGATGGCCAACACTTTTACTGCCCCAAGGAGTCGCCGGACCCTGGCCATAACATGTTAATCCCCCAGCACCGATGTCAAATGTCAGCACATGTGATTTGTCATCCTGGGCAGGAGGAGTCCAGGAGGAGTCTGCAGAGGACTCTGCGTCGGTGGTCGACTCCCTTACATTGTCGCCTCGGGGAACATTTGTCACCAGACCACCTAACTTGTTCCCATCTGCAATTTACAAGGCCCTCCAACATGGCCAGGAATGTGCAATTGATATTCTACGAAATCAGAGAACCGCTGCTGATGACTTTGATATATTCATCCCTTTGCACTGAGAAAAATATGGCTAAAATTGGTCCCAGTTTCTTGGCATTTAATAACTGTCCTTTACGTTTTAGTTAGTTGTTTTTTAAAGGAATCAAAGGTTTTTTTGTATCATAGTTAATCTAAAGGTTTGCAAATAAAGTATTATTTCAAGCCATTTTTTCTTCCCATCAAAAATAAGTTTTGAAGTCCAGTTTCATTTGGAATTTATATATATTTTTTATTTATACGATTTCTCTGCACACATTCGTTAACCAACAAAAAGAAACAACTGAGCATTTATTTGAAGAGTTGAAAATGAGGGAAACTTATAAGAGAAATGAAAAGTGTTAAATATTTTGTTGAGGCTTTTTATTCAATTTCTAGTGTGTTGTTACTCGTTTTAATACAAAGAAATGCAATTAAATAGTCGTTTATATATTCGTATATATAAGATAGAGATTAATAGAGTTTGGGGAGGGGAGACAGATTTGAGGGGAGAGAGAGAGAGGATGAGAGGTGTTTTACATAGACGAAAGAATCATTTTGCTTTTATACATAAATAATTACATTTAATGCTTGGCTTAGGAATAAAACATATTACAATGTACAATGGTAGAAGTGTTAACTTAGGCGTATGATTAATTAATTAATTAAACGTAATTAGTAGAAAGAAAAGTGCAAATGAATTTACAAATGACAAATGACAATCGGTCCCCGCTCCACACCAATCGACTCGATTCGATATAGGTTTAAATAAATAGTTTTCTGCTGTGGTAGATATAGTCACCGATTAATCCAAGTTCTCCCCATCGGCCGTCGATTCAACATAAGAATTTTGTTTATATTACAGCAACGCGCATACGTATAAGTACAGTAGTTCAATTCGAGTTGTGTGTGTTTCGGCTTCGTTTCGGTTTCGTTTCGGTTTCGGTATCGTTTTCGTTTTCGATTTCGGTTTTTATTTAGTTGAGTGCTGCTTCAATGCCTAGTTAAGTTAATAATTAATCGTTCAATTGTTAAATGGTTTCTTGTCTTAAGTACACACTAATTAAATTTTCACCTAAGCGTCTTGCTTTAACTTCTTTTTGTTTGGGTTTTCTTTGTTCACTTTAAATTTACATTCATACATATCTCTACATATAAACTTGACGCTTCAGTTTTCAGTTTTCTGTTTCTGTTTTTACGCATTTCCCTTCAAATTGTTTTAATTTCGCATATTTGGTTTGCTAATATGTTTGAACTATTTATTTTAAATATTAATATAAATATATGAGAAACAATTTTTGCATATCTTTTTCCATGTTCATACACATATGCCTATATGTGTCTATATATATATATATATTCGTATGTAGAAAAGCAGCAGTTGGTTTCTTTTTGCTGTTATTTTGATTCGATTTGTAGTTTTAGTTTCTTAGTTTTTGTTCAATTAATAAATATAACGTTGCTTATTCAGTGTGAATTTTGGTGTTTGGTTGCAGTACATATCTGGATACATACGTTAGTAGTTCTTTAAATTTTCCATTATTCAAAATTTGTTTCCATCCTCCCTCGAATTGAATATCGCCCACAAACTGTGTCCTAAAATCAATTTCCATGCTGACCATTTCAACAACTTTTTTTTTGTATTTGCTTAAAAAATTCGGTTTATTTTGAATGGAGTTTTTCTTTTTTTCGTTCATCTAGCCCAATTTCGTTCTCTTGTGCCTAGTAAAATTGTTTAATATTTAGTTTTAACCTTTCATTTTTGGAAGTGTTTTGCTGTGCGAATTTGTTATCGTTATCGTTATCGTTACCGACTCTTAGTTCTGCTTGCGTATGAATTTAAAAAACTTCTTCATTCGTTTCCCGTTCGTTTTGTTAAATTTGTTTGCTAATTGGTTTTTGGTTCGTTATAAAATTTTGAAAATATATGCATATATGTATATAATATATATCGATTTTTGTTTGCATTTGTATTTATTAATTCACATTGCTAATATATTTAATTGATTTAGTAAATCAAAAGTTTGCTACGCTTTTTCAGTGCATTCGAAACGTTTATTTGCTTGCACTTGAATGTCGCGCTTTCATAATTTCCATTTCAACAATTTTAGCATTTTGTTATCGATTATCGCTATCGCTTCGGTTCATCGTTAAGTTAGTTTATATAGCACATACTCGTAAATAAAAATCTTATTGTCTTTTCATTTATAACTATGTAGCAGTTCTGCGAGTTCGTTGCCTGCGGCCTCCCGAGTGCAGTTGGTGGAGTCTTCACTGTACTCGCTACTGGATGAAGTGCGGCCTGAGTTTTCGTTATCGGTTCTGCGCCACCTTCCGCTTCCACATTCCACATTCCCTTCCACTTCCGCTTCCGCTTTCCGCCATCGGTATCGGTATCGGTATCGCTTCTGTAGTGTGCTTTTAGGCGTGGTGCAAGTGCAAAGTCCTGTCTGAGTCGAGGTACTGAACAGTAAGCAACTCCTTTGTATATCGAGTTCTATATATGTTTATATATATGTATCAGTTCATTATAAATTTCAAATATTTATCCATAAATTTCTTCTCTTCACTTGGTTTTTCCTAAATTCTTTTCAAAACTGAGTACTGAGTATAGGTTTGCTTCTTTTAAACAGGCCAGTTCCGGTTTTCACTTTTAAAGAATTGCTTCTAAGATTATTAGAAGAACTTTTTTGTTAAGTATAAAATACAATTTGAGCTTAAGTTTTTTTGTTGTAATTTCTTTAAAATTTGGTTATTAAAGGAACTTTAAAAGGTCAAGTTGGCATACATTAAATCTTTAATATAGACAGATATCCTTTTTAAAAGTTAAAGTAAAGTTTATAAGAATCAGACTTAAGATATCTTGACAATAATTCCAGATAGTTTTATATAGATTGCAGATTTTTTAATAGCTTTTTTTTAAGAATTTATTATTTATTTTTAAATTTAAATGGAATTTAAATTGAGAAATCTGTGAAAGTGAAAACCGCGAAAGCCCTGTTTCTAAACATTTAATAGCCAAAGCCTGATAGTCCCTAACTACTACGCAAATCTCTGGTGAGTGAACCAGTGCAGTGTCCTATTCGGCCTGACCCTGTTCATCCCGATGCGAATCGGCTCCGTCAGATGGGAAGTGGTCGAGGTGGGCAGGAATCCGCTGAAGCCGACATCGGAGCTGTTGCCGCTGCCAGTCCCCTCCAGATCGCCATTGTATACGGCAAACACACTGATGTTGTCCAGGTTGTCGATATCGATGTCTCCGCCCGCATTTCGCACATAGGTCAGTTGGTGATAGGGCGTGGCCATCAACTTGCGGGTGAACTTGCGCACCGGTCTCTTCACTGTTGTTGCTGGCGTAACGCTGGTTGTTGCTGCTGCCGTCGGCGAAGCCTCTGTGAGCGTGTTGTTCAGGTTGCTATTGATGTTCTTGTCCACGCTGAAGAGCGAGGGAGCAACATGTTGCTGGGGAGTCGTCCCCGATGTTGCTGCCGTGCTGGATAGTTGCTGCATGGGTGTTGTCACCACAGTGGCTCGCGTGCTGTCGCGTGTTTCAGTGGGTGGTTGCAGGGTCCAGAGCAACTTGCGTGGCTGCTGAGGCTTCACTTCATTCTCGCCCTCCAGCAACATCTTCGAACTATCCGTGTTTTCCGGCGGATTTTCCCGGCTGCTGCTGCGATGCCTGCTTGGCTGTTGCGTGATCTGTATTTTTTCAGTCTGACTGGTTGCCGTTGGTGTTGCCCTCGTGCTGCTGGTGCTGCTGCTGCTGCTGCTGCCGCCGATGTTGCTGCTGTTTCTGATGTTGCTTCTGGCCAGCGGCGTCTGCTCTATCACCAACTGCGAGCCCGCTGTCGAGGTAGTTGTGGCCGCCGTTGCCGCTATTGCTGATGTTGCTTTGGTTTCATATGTTGACGTGGACTCCGTCTCCGAATCATCCACCAATTCGGCCTCGTATTGCAGCAACTCGGTGTCGTTGCCGCTCATCTCGGGCGTCATGGCCGATGCCTCGGCCTCCATTTCGGTGATGTAGGTGGCCCAGGCATCGTAGTTGCTGCTGCTGCTAATACTGTCGTCAGATGTTGCTGTTGTGCTGCTGCTGCTGCTGCTAAAGCTGTCGATCGTGGACCAAGTGGACCAGGGCTCCAAACTGGAGCTGCTGCTGCTGCTGCTACTGCTATTGTAGGTATCCGAATCCTCAAATCCCGTGCTGCTGCTGCTGCTGCTGCTGCTGCTGTACAGGGTGTCGTCGGTGTACGGCGATGTTGCTGCTGTGGCAAGCAGTTGCTGCTGTGATTTTGGCTTGCCCTTGCCCTTTCTTCGCCGTCCCTTGCGTTTGCTGCTCAATGTTGCTGTTGACAATTGTGTTGCTGTTGTTGCTGTCGAAGATGTGGTTGCAATAGTTGCCGCTGGTGTTTCTGCTGCAGGCATTCGTTTCGTTGGACTAGCTGATACTCGTTGTTGCTGTTGCTGTTGGTGTGGGTTTTGCTGTTGCTTCTGTTGCTTGCGCCGCTTCTGCTTTTTCTCGTGTTGCTGTCGTCGCAGCAGCAGCGATGGATCATTGTGATGATGTCGCACCTGATGTTGTTGCTGCTGCTGCTGTTGTTGCTGTTGCTGCTGCTTCTGCCGGTTTATCGCTAATTGCTTTTTGTTAGTGCTACTTAAACTAGTACTACTATTATTAAGAATAACGTTATTATTATTATGGCCATGATGCTCCTGTTGCTGTTGCAACTTTTGATTTTGGTTATTCGATTTGTGGCGATTGTTTTTGTTGTTGCGCGGGGGCTTCCGAATGTTGCTGCTGCCATTGTTGTTGTTGCTGCCACTATTGCCATTATTATTATGGTGATGGCGGAAAAACTGCTCGGCCTCGATCTTATTGAACATGTAGCAGGCATCGTTGACGCTCTTCTTGGGCCCCACAGGCTTACCTCGGTGCGTGAACCCGACACGTCGCTGCAGATCGACAACGGAACGGAACACGAAATAACCGTGCACGATGGTCTCGTTGAAATAGCAGGTATCTCGCAGTTCCCTCTGAAAAAACAGGAGGGATATATGGCGATTAACTTCCGTGCACTTCACATGCAATTTATGAGCGGCATTTCCGTTCATAGAGCCTAAAGGTGTTATATGCGGTAGATATTCTGATATGCGTATCGACAACGATGACAGCGACATCATCGCGCGAGGAGTGAACGTTTAGTCTGCCTTCTGTTTATTTATAAAACACTTGAAATCTCAAAACGACAACCAAATGAAACGCGGCTTATGACTTGGATGTCGGCATGCCATTGGTATCTTTATTTAAGGGGATATTAGTTGGTGGGGTATGATATTAACAAAGAAAAACATTGGAAGTTTACAAAAATAAAGATTTTTTAGCCTGTTTTAATATTTAAAATTTTTCGCATATATATTGAGCTAATTAATTATCAGTGAAGAATAATTTATTTAATTTTATTTTGTGAAAAACAAAAACAATCTTGTATAATTTACGAATTGGTCATTATTAATCATTAATATCTTTTTATTAACAATACAATAATTATCGGAATAAATTAAAGAGCCAACTGGTAAAAATTCTAGGGTATTTAAGGGTCCAATCACCTCACCCACAGCATCCCCATCCGAGTGCTTGAGCGCGTGTTGCTGCCGTGTTGGCCATTTCTGCTATCAACGGACAGATCGGATCGATCAGATCGGGGCGATTGTGGCCCAAAGTGTTGCCAACGACGCAGATGAAACATTTCCCAAGCAATTAAGACTTGTGCCATATTTAGCGACGGACTACTTGTTTGCTCTTCTCATATTTATAGCTCGTAATTGCTATTTTTGAGCAGCTTCTCACCACTGGTCAAGTGGTTGAACCAGAGTGTTTGGGGTAAATACGTTCGTTCTATTTTTGAGAAGGAATCAGATAGAGTAATCAATATGTGACTCACTTCGAGAATTGGCGACCTCGGCCCACACATATGTACTAACCTTCCCTAGAAAAGCCAGCCAAGATATCGAATGAAGTGTAAATCACGGCGAGTATTTGCACAATAATCCAGCATGGATTTTGCGGTCATAATCGAAAGCAATAGGCAACGGCACTAGAATGACAAGTATCTGACCTTAGGGGTTCTATTGTTTGCTCAGAGCTCGAGTGCGGTTTAGCTAACTAACTGTATTGCGAGTGGGAAAAGGACATTGAAATGTTTTCGCCATTACCACATAACTGGCTGTAATTAAGTGCCCCGTCATCCGTCTGATTGATTAGACATATCTAACTATCTATTATGAATTGTTTGATTTTTATGATGGCAAAACTCAGTCCTCGAGTGGCTGCACTTCAATGTGTGACATTGAAACGGGCCCCGCGAAACTGTTACAATGTCTCGAAAATTTGATTTTCAATTTCAGTTCCGAATCCCCCTGAACAGTTGCAATTCATTGCTCTATGCGATATCACGCATACGCCGCGTTAAACGTATCTCAAAATCTGTGCCACATTCGGCCGTAATTGCATATGAAATTGTTCGCATTTTTAAATTACAAATTACAAAAATATTGTAATAAATATTTTGCTCAGCCCGCTGACAGATTTGGTGCAACCTGCAACCGGTTTTCACCCATTGTGGCTGACAATTTGGCCACGTTGCCATAATACTGTTATTGTCGTCTAAGCTATCGTTTGCATAAAACCATTATGTGGAACATGTCATAAATTACAGTGTTTGTACAGTTAGTTTGCATAAAAACAAATCGAGGAGAAGCGGAAAAAAATGAGTTGTCTCTACACTTGGCGCTTTGTACTTTGTCAAGTTTGAAGTACAAATGCAATGCAATCAAAATCGCTGCACTGAGCCTTGGCTATATCAGCATCTATATAGTGTCAACACAAATACTGTCAAGCTTATAATTGTGGCTATTTCCAGCAATTTGCTTGCACAAGATGTCATAAATCTTATCTATTCATAAACAAATTATGTGATTATTCCCTTTCATCTTTGCGATGTCTTTTACATACGAAGGGGATTTACCCTTATCAAAAAGTGAATCATTTTCTTGAATGGAGAACGAAGAACTCCCAAATTTATTGTGACCTAGAGGTCACTACTACTCACCATGCCAACTAATCTCCAATTGTCGTTGAAACACAAATATCTTTGAGTTTCTTTTGCGTACAGTGCTATTTTGAATTCGTTGTTCAGATAATCCGGGAAGCCGACTATCGTTATATTTTCTGAAAAATACAAAAAAAACGAAAACAACAAATTAATTCCATTAGTTAATCAGCTAGGCGAGTGTTTTTAATTGATGTAAATATTTGGCGGGCAAAAACATTTTTAATTAAAGGCAAACATGGCTCTTTTCGTCAAAGTGATTAAGCGTGCCAAAACGGAAGGTAACGATTGGTTGGGGCAGGGGTTCATCATTATCATCGAGATAAAAGCGTGTATGTTGTTGGAACTTTGACCTTAGACGATGCACGTGTCTTGTCGGATATTACCTAATGAATGTCGACATTGATGGGTTGCTGTCAAATATTTAGATCGATGGGATATAGGTATTTGAAGCTGACGAAATAAAGAGATTAAGAGTTGGATACTAAATATTTCCAATAAGATTTATGGAAGGCCATCGGTTTTTAAATAATAAATGTTTTATAAATGAAGTAAAGTTAACTATTCAATATTTATTACTGACCATATACAATTCTAATAATAATTGTAGACATTTTGACTCAATCTGCTTATTTGTTTGCTATAATTTCCATTGAAAAACCAAAACAATTTCCCAAAATAGTCGGTAAATGCATTAAACCTCGAAAAGTCAAGTAGCCAAGGTGCGCATGCTCTCTCCGCTAATTATAAACCGACAATGTAAGTCCGCCCGCAGATGTATCTGGAGTATCTGGCGGGGCATCTGCCCCCGGCATTTCAGTCTTTCAGATACTGTATCTCTGTATCTGTATCTGGCCTCGACAGGCTATTGAACTTCATGCGGGGAGGACGTTGGGGGATGCGGCCACAAAAGTCACTAATAAGTAAAGCACTTGAAAAGCCAAAGAAAAAGGCAACACGAGGAGAAAAGCCACTCGAGTTAGATTGATAGGTGACTGGGTTCAGCCCCGGTCTCAGTCGTCTGCCTTTCTGCCAGTAATTAAATTTATGCACACAAATTCTTGGCAAGAGTCGATGGTCTTGGTCTCGGTCTTGGTCTGGGCTCTACACTCTAGGCTCTGGACTCTGAGCTCTCGACTCTGGGATCTCGGCTCTTAGCTCTCATATTTCATAAGCCGGGGCGAGCTGAGGGCTTGAGTGACTCTGTGCTTCACACCTTTGGCCGCCGGTGGCAGCCACTTGTGCCTCTTGCCCCAGGGAGCTCCCTTTGTTGTTATTCTCCTGATTCACGGCCCGGCCTGGCTAGCTTATTGATTTCATTAGTTTGGTGACACAAAACGACGAGTGGAGGAGCACCCTCTGCCAGCCAGCACTTGTGAGTGCGCACTTGGTCTTAAACTCAGAGAAAATAATGTTACTATCTAAAAGTAATTTCATCCTTTAAATACTTACCTTTATATACAAAGGAAATTTATTCTTGAAATGGAAAAATGCCTGCCAATTTTAATTTTATTACTCTGTTTTTGAGAGATTCAAAGATTCATGCCATTATTATACTACTTATAGCAATGCATTTTTATAGTTTACATTTATTACTAATAGAAAACTTAATATAGAAACAAATTGTACAACTCATAATTCATTCTCTTCAGATGGCACAACTTTTTCTTTACCTTCCTAGAACATATAACCCTTTTCCTTCAGTGCATTGCCACTTGGAGTCTCAGTTTCAGTCCCCTGTTTATTTGCGCCCTGAAAGCGATGCAAACTTCGATCCACCGCCATTGTGACATATTTGCCTACTTGAATCCGCAACCGAGCAGGAAGTGCAAGTCCATCCAGATGAGCAACGGTAACATTGTTGCGGTCTCTGGGGATTGGGATTGGTTAACCCAATAGATTACCCAAGATTTGATATCGTTGAACTCCCAATGACTTTGACATTGAAAGTGCCAGAGTTCCTAACATCTGGCTTCGGTTCGCTTGCCCCTTCTCCTCAATAATAAAAACACCAAACTAGAAAAGCCAAATGTTTATTTTTATTTTCAACGGCACAACTCACACTCTCAAAATAAAAAGCCATCAAATGCATTTTAGGCTTTGGAATTTTTATGGGCTTCGATCTTTTTGGATATTTTAGAGATCTTCGCTACGGGTTTGTTTTTCACTCAATAAAAAGCTTCGATCGGGCCGCATTTTTGCCGCAAGTTATTAAGATTTTAACAACCAAATCTTCGTCTTCTGCCGAGTTTCTAATTAAGTTATTAGTCATGGTGAGTGGAATTTCAGTCTCGTCTCGTTTTGTTTCGTTCAGTTTGGAAAGGGCGTTTGAACTGAGAAATGCATCAGCATAAATATGGCAAAATACAGGCAACGAGAAGGCGTTCTTCAGATGCTATCGATAGCTTTCAATATGGGGGCGTGATTTGTTTTTAGAAACAAACCGATGGATATAGAATTCCGAGCGGCCTGGTTGTTCTAATTTATGAGTATTTATGGCATTGAACGATTGCTGTTTGCTGGCCATAATTTAATTGTCACTAACTGAAGGCTGCGACGTCATAGTATTTGCGTCATTTAATGGAAAAAATTCATAAACAAGCGATAAGAATTTCGTACCTGTCGCCTCGATTGCGAATTTCTTAAACTTTATAATTAGTTGTATTTATAAGGCTCGTATGTCATAATTTTGGTTAATAATTTCCTGCTTTTTTATTAAAAATACCCCGGTTTATGGCATGGCCCAACCACCAGCTGTGCACAGCTTTATTTTGTGGGCAGTAAAAACACAGCTCTTGATATATAATGTCAAAAGGCCGAAAATGTAACAAATGACACACTCAGAGGAAGGCCTAAAAACAAGCGAATCAGAGTTTATGCTGAAGAGATCAGGAAAACAAAGAACCCGGCCAACAAACAAACCATAAAAAACACAAACAGAAAAAAACAACCAAAACGCTAATCAAATATGCAAGCAATGAGCTTCATCAACATAAAATTAAAAAATCATAAAATGCTAAACTGCACAGCATGAACAAAATCCAAAATCGAAAAACCGAATCAAAATAAAAACAAAAATCAGATATCTCGACAACGAGCTGGGGCGTCAAAATGCCTCGTAATTGCGGCACATGTACGGAAAACAACAGAGACGAAAATCAGAAAATGATTTTACGATCCGCAACGGTGTACATATGATTATGGTCGACACTGTCACACGGCTGTTCCATCGCCTCGATCACTTTGTCATTCCATCAGCATGATCTTCGCCTCCATCTTCGATCTGAGTTATGGGATCTGTGTGGATAGTGGATAGTAACCGACTTATTGGTGGGCGTTGCCAACTCTCATCTCCGGCTTGATGGGCATAAATCGCGGCTTATCGATCTCTATGATAATCAAAGGCCATTTCCCTGGCATATTTATCGAGTCTAAGCATATTTGATTTTACTTTCCAGATTCTACTTTCACTCTCATATGGGTTATTTATGCGGAAAAGAATTCCATGCCGGCTTATGATTAAAGGAGGTGTGGCAAAGACTTTAAGTTTAAGCAAATACAAACAAATCACCGGAAATGCAACTTAGTCTTTTATTTATTGCATTTTAAACTCAAAGAAAAAATTGGACATTAAAAAGGTTATTTTTAACACGTACTTTACTTGCTTAAGTTGTAACTTAAGATAGCTTTTATATTGTTACTTTGTTAATATTCATTGATCTATTTTATTTTCGATTTGTTTTTTTTATTTATTTTGCGATTGTGCGTAGTTATTAATTATTATTATTTAGCAGAAGTTCACTATAAAAGATCTTTCCTCTCAAAAATATTAATTGTAAACGAAAAACGTTAATATCCGGAATACATTTCCTATATAAATGACTACTTCTCTTAATTGTAGAAGAATACAAAGTCTTTGGGAGTACTTTTATTATTCAAAGAACCATGCCGACTATTTCTGAACGTAAAACCAAATGTTATCCTTGGCTTTTGAGCGTAACTTCCCCAAGAGCATTGCCCCAATGAGTCCAATAGTTCCTGGAATGTCGTCTGAGGCATTCACTTCGATGGCTGCATTCCCGGAACTTTTACGCTGACGATTGCAGTCGGGTTCACTGGGTTCTGGGTTCTGGAGTCTGGAACTTGGGGGTCTTGAGTTGGGTCCCGGGTGAAGCGTCTTAGATTACACTCGGCCCTAAGTAATTGCATTTTGCATATTGCATTTTGCATTTTGCGTTTTGCATATGCAGCAACGTCAACAAACAACTGCGATTTGTCACATGCTGCAACTAGTGGCCCTGGCCATCATCGGTATTGGTTTTTGCATTGCATCGTCATCGGAATCGTCGTAGTTGCAGCCACTATATAGTGGTATATGGTATAGGTATAGGTATAGTATACGTATACGTATACGTATAGTGGTCCGCTGTTATTGACGTTTTTGTCACGTTTCCTGGAAGAAACCGTTTTATTTGCTCGCCTGGTGCCGCGGCTGGCATTTCGGTTTGTTTTGTAAGCGGAGAGCGGCAAACAAACTGCCCTGGGCCTGGGCCAAAGGAAAAAAAACCTCAACTTGCAGCCATTTATCAGTTTCGACCTCCACTTTTCCCCTCCCCCTCCCCCTTTTCCCTGACCAACTGCACTAATGCTAATTGCATTGGCACGCCCTGAAGACCAGCTCCAGCTCCAGTTCCATTTCCATTTCCATCTACATCTCCACTGACCAGACCAGCTAGCTCCAAAGCCAACTCGAATGCCACGAAATTAGCGCCATTTAATGTGGAGCGTACTCAAGTTTTACGCACGATTCTTCCACTGACGCCACTCGAATCGGAGCCCCCGGGAATTGGTTGCAGTGCAGATGGGGCGACGGGGCGCAGAGGCCACAGTGTCAATGAGTTAATTAGCGCACGATTTGTCGCCCCCACAACAGCAGACAATGCACTGAGAAAAAGGTTGGAGAAATTCATAAAGGTTTGGAAATCACATTGAGTTGCCCAGTGATTTTAGATCCCTAGTGAAGATCCCTACAGTTTACTCTCTCAATTAAGATTTTTCATTAAAAATTCAGCATTTATTATTTCATACATTTAAAAACAATTAAATGTGAGTATTGATATCAGAATTTTTGTCATTTCAAATATTTTATCATCACTTTTCTAAGATCACACAATTTAATAAGATCTGGTAAAAAATATAAAAACAATGTCAAACTCAGTTTGTTTTTTAAAGTGTAAGTGCAAAGAGCAAAGAGGTGGGAGAAAATAGCACTCTCTTTGCTTTTCATGTGGGTGGTTTCCCCCTGGAAACTCTCGTGAAAGAAAATCTCTTCTTTTATTGGAGTCATGGCAGCTCATTTCTGGGTCACATATTGTGGACTCTACACCGGGTTTTATTTGCTTATAATTTATGTTGCCGTGATTGAATTTTGTGGTCCACCAAATCAAGAAAAAGCAATTAAAATTATAGAAAAATTTGAGATAAAATTTATAAGCAAAAGCATTTCAAGAATTTTTGTTGAATTTGATTAAAATAACCATAAATGTAAAAGCCTAAAAAGCATTCGATGTTGCTCCAGTTTTTTCTTTAAGGTGCAAACATAAAGTTTTCTGAGTAAAGTGAGTTAAGTTTGATTTATAATTTTCCATTGAACAGCTTATAGATTTTTACGTGATCGTAATGGAATTGTCATTTCCTCAAGAACACGTCATATTGTGTTTATAATTAATTTAATTTATTAATGAATAGTCGATCAATTTGCTGTCCAGTGACAGTGATCAAACCAGTGACTCAGTAGTGATCTTTTAAAACTATTAAATTACTCATCATGGATGTACTGTTATTTCAGGGGCCTCCTGCTTCTGTTAACGATATACCTGGCTATATTGGCTATATGGCTATATGCAAAGCCAAAGGCAAAGGCATTTATCAATCGAATGGCCTGCGGACAATCTCGATGACAAGGGCAGTAATAAAAAGGCCGCTTTTTGTAGTCGATATTGAAAGTGGTATTTTGTTTATTTACTGTTTTTTCCCTGTTTTATTTTGTATTTTGCAGACCACACACGCAGCCCGCTCCGCATGTTATTTACAGTTAATTGCTGCTGGCGGCGAATGAATGTTAAATTACATTGATAGTTCCATCAGCCGCAAAAGCAATTTTTTTTCATTTTTTTTTTCCAGAGCCCGCTTTTGTTTACTTTGCTGGCCGGCGATATTGTTGTTTCTGCGGTTTCGCTTTCATTGTGGCAAGAGGAGAGTAAATGGAAAATAAAGTGAAACTGGCATTTAATTAAGTTAAACCGCCGGGTCGATGGCAATTTATTAAAATAAACACAGGAATATATATTGCAGCGGGCAACACTAATTGCAATGTTATCTAAGCAAGGACGCGGGCAAACCGAAAAACTCAAATCAAATTCGAATCGCCAGCGAAGTTGCAACATGGCAACAAAGTCAACGCGGTGTGGCATGGATTTGCGGACTTTATTAATTAAGTGCAAACGTGGTCACTTACAAGCCGTTTAAACTGCGTGTTAGCCAACTTGAAATGGCCCCGCTAATGCGCCAACAGCAGGTTCAAAACTGAGGAGAAAAAAACATTAAAAAAGCATACAAAAAAAAATAGAAAAACCATAAAAAAACAACAGCCAAAAAATGGTGTGCCTGGAAAAATTGTCAACCCGGTCACATAAATTTTGGCCGACTGCCGCAGTCGCCGTCACTTGTTTACGCTTTTCGGTATCCCATTTAATGGGTTTGTTGCAGTTGCAGTTGCAATTGCAACAGTCGCTAGTAAACAGTAAAATTTTGCTGGCTTCCTTTTGATCATAACTCGCTGAGTTATTGTGACAATTTGAATTGTTTCATTTTTTATCACTTCTTTACACATTTTTATTATTTGATTTTTCTAATTTTGCCAAACTTTTGCCGGGGCGTGCCATTAACATTTGCCACGGATCCACGAATCCACGCACGCAAACGATCTGAGTTATGGCCAAGATAGATGCAGAAGCATTGATTACGTCACCATAAATTAAGATATAGTTGTCGCGAGATTTATGCCGACAGGTGTTAATATCCATCGATTGGCCAATGATCGTAATTCTCTAGGAAGTTGCGTGGGTGCTGCGACGCTCGCCAAAGAGTGTTTGGCACCGCGAAAATTTGTCAACTAATGGGTTAACAGCAGATAAAGCCGGCTTTATGGTTATGTATGGGGTGATTTTCGGCACAGCTCCATAAATATCCCGAATTAATTTCCCGCAAATTTGTCTCGCAATGGATTTGTAATTGAATTTCCGCTCACTTCGGGGTGGTGCAAAATTTATTGTTCGAAATTAGAGTGGCAAATTTATGCGGTTTTAATTAAGAGCTCAAAACTGAAGGTTCTTTATCTTTGTATGGTATGGTATTCTAATTGCTTAACAAAATGGAAAGACATTACCAATTGATTGGTGGAATTTATGGAGCAGAAAACTGAGCTGTTGTAACCGAAAGGTGATTTTTCGCGTATTGAAAGGCACTGATAAAATAACCTGAGGAATTTATATGGTGGGTGCTCATAATTATAGGGAGATTTATTTTTGGAAAATCTGATGTTTATCTTTTGACCATACCTTTTACAATACTATTTATCCAATAAAAAGAAAGATGTCGTCTTATTACAAATTCAGAAAAATAAACTTGATACTTGAAGGGCTTGAAAATATCATTACTTTTTTGGGAACTACTTTTAAAATGCATTTTAAATGTTCTTAAATTGTAAGGTTTATTTTTGGAAAATCTAAAGTTGATTTTTTGATTATCCCTTTTAAAATACTATTTTTCCAATAAAAACAAAGATCTATTCTTAGTACAAATTAAGAAAGATAAACTTAATACTTGAAGGGCTTGAAAATAGCATTGCATTTTTGGGAACTACTTTTAAAATGGATTTTAAATGTTCTTAAACTGTAAGGTTTGGTTGGCATAATCTTACAAATTTCTCGTCTCACTTTTTTAATCACTTGAGGCCGAAGATTCAAGTGGGACCACCCAAATATTCCTGGATCATGCAAAACTGTTTACCCTGGCGCAGGATCCAAATGGACGGGCGTGTCTGGACCACTTACAACATAATTATCCTTTCGAACGGGCCGAAAGGTAAACAGAGAGCACTATTAACATGTCCGGGGGATACGGAGCCCTATAATGATGCCATTAATTAGCTGAAATTACCAAAAGGGCAGGGAGTGCTGGACCAGAACTGAAATTCGTTTTGCACACTTCTAGCACCCTGAAGCCCCCTCAGCGCCAAGGATAACACCTTTTGATTTACGCTCCCTTAGCTCGTGGGCCGTAAAACAAAAGTTTAGGGCCAGAACCGCCCAGAGATCTATGGAAAAGTGGTCTCGGGTTTCTCGGCAGGGCGCCGTCCGTCTTCCATTTGCTCTTTTTCTCGTGTTTTCTGGCCTAGAGCAAATGTCAGAGACGCTGGGCATAATAAAAACGTCATGTCCTTGTCCGCCCTGTGTGGCCAACAGGATCGGGCCAAAAAGGTGCCAAGTGCGGCCAGCTGGGTTTTTTTTTTGCTCCTAGCCCACTTTTATTGTCTGTCAGTTTCGCCAGCCGACATTATTTCAGTTTGCAGTCCTCGGTGTCTTTGTTTTATTGTTTTTCGCGCGTCATTATTTCGACTTTAACATTTTGTTTGTTTGTTTTCCAGAGATCCTGGCCAATGCCAGTTATTTTGGCCAGGACTTATCTAGTGCCTCAGGTGTAAAGGGCTCATAAAAACGTGGGATCGCAACTCTTTTTACATTCGTTGCTTATTCTCCACCTTCCTGGGAATATTTTCAAATTGATTCGCTGGAAAAATAAATCAGTAATAAGGCACTTACAATGCTGTTGATACACGGGCTCTGTTTTCATGTTTTATGGCGAAAAACATGTAACTTTAGCATTGGGAAAATATTGATAGGGATTTTTGTTCCATGAGGTGATATAAATATTTCGCTTTTGAACTTGACTGTATTTATGTTTGGAGCCATGAATTAGATTGGAAAATTTAATTGTTTCTTAATTCAGCTAGTTCTCTTTGATTTTAAAATAAATATTATGGCTTAGAATATGACTCTATTTATGTTGTGGCCATGAATTGGTTTAATAAAGTACTTCAAACGTTTTCATGAATTACGTTTTGTTGAAATTATTGGATATATGTTTGTAATTTACTTTTTCTTATGATTTAATTTGGTTTAAGTATAACAGGTTTTTTATATGAAGTTGATCTTATTTGATTTTTGTATTGCGTATGTTTATTTATGGAAATAAGGATTGCTCTTTTATTTATAATTTAACTTGGTTATATTTATTGAAACATTATTGATTCTCTTAGCCATATGTATCTTAAACTTATGCAATAATGATGACTTTTTTGCGAAGTATCTAAATATCTTTTAGCCAGTTTCGTCAATCTTTCGACTCCTCCCATCTTAAGACCCTTCTTCATTCTCCTGATTCCTTTTTGGATTTTCTGTCTTAATGGCGCTTCCTACTCATTTCATAATTTGCGCTAATCTTCGCCCCAAAACCGTGGGTCATTGGCCGGAAACCCTTTCTGTTTCAGTCTTAATTTGGTTTTATGTGGCCAAAATACTGGTCCCATCCAGTTTAAGCGGCTCCGTCGACCCTTTAATAAGCAGATAAGCGAACATTTTTATGTGCCGCCTGATTGGCACCGGGATAACTCTATTAAAGGCCCCGTTTAAGCCATTCCGGCTAAGACGTCTGAGTGTGGTCTAGACCCGGAGCCAAGTTCATGGTTACGTCAGTGGGTAGAGTGGATTGTGTGGCAATCGAAAGGCAATTTGCCCCCGCAATCGGCAATTACGAGCACTACAAATGTAGTTGGCAAGGTGTCGGCAGGCACGCATTGTCATCTAACAGATACTTGAATTAAATAAACGAGTTGATGGAAGGGGTGGATTTCTGGGGGATTGCGTGCAGCAAAAAAGGCACGCAAGCCAACTCCTCCTGCCATTAACAACTGCCCAAAATACACAGGTTTTTTATGATTAAAAGACCCATTTGCATGCCCAAAAAAAAAGCGGAGGAACACGGTTGTTTGAAGTTCTGAGTTTGAGTTCGAATTTGAGTTTGAGTCATGCAAAGTGAGCCACTACCAACTACCAACTACCATCACAAGCTCATTAAACGGTAGTGAGACTCGATTCGATTCCGTCTGCAGGACCCCGATGAATTTGCATAGCTGCACGCGATCCATAAACCCCCTTTCCCTTTGAAGACTTTACGTAATTGGAAAGTGGCAGGGCAGCCAGGGTATTGGGGAAAAAAAAAAGAAATTCGAAGAAGGAGCCAGCATCGAAACGGCCAAGTGAATTGATTTATTTGGCCGGCACAAGCCAACTGACAAATGAATGCATTTCCGTTCTGCCGCAATGATCAACTGACAGATGTCTTGGCTTTGACCACAATTTATTTATTTGCCCCGAAGCCTCGAGAGCTTGCGACATTTCCTGCCCAATGACACGGAACATTTTGTTCTGGGAAATGCTTAAAATAAATTAGGGTAAATCAATTGAACAGACACTCGAGATTATCGATTGAGGGATGGCTACGAATCATGCTGGCCAAAGGGGGTTTCTATAAATAAATTCGTTTTTACTAAAAGTTAGCTCAATTAATAAGATAAACTCCATTTTGTCTAGAGCTAATTGCAGGAAAAAATTATGGGTAAAAGGATACAAAAACATGAGCTATTACTCTAGGTAAATTTTACTATTTAATACTATAAATTAAATATGAAGTTGGAAATTAATAAACTCTTCTGTTACAAAGTTCTTATACCAAATATGTGTTTGTTAAGAATTGGTTTAGATACCTATACTGATACTTCCTTTCCTCAGGAGCATAAAAACAGGCCTTCCTTGGACCCATTTCCCTAACAACAGCTGCGTGATCCTCCACTTCCATTACACATCCCGATAGATAGCATATCTCACCACTCAGGACCAGGGTTAACTCCTCCGGAAAAAGCGGAAGGTCTCGCCGATATAAATGATGATAAATGCGGTGTGGGGGAATTAAGTTCAATTTAAAGGGTATTTAGGGATCAACCACACATCGGCGACAGCAGATCAGTATGGTCGATCTATCGATCGATCGCTGCGGCGGAGCAGCAAACACAAAAAGGTAAATTCCTTTCTGGGAGTGACGAAAGATCTTGTCCATTAGGTCGTCTGCAGGCAGTTAATGGCTGCACCACAAAAAAAAACGGAATAAACGGAAAAAAGGGGCACAACTCGGTGGCTGAGAGATTGATATGTTTCCTGGACCCACAGACGATCGGCGCTGATCATAATGCCCTGATTATAGTTTTGTGGTTTTTAATATTCATGTCGATCAGCAGGCCTAGCGATATTTGTTTGATGAATTTATTGCCCCACTGATCATGGAACAGCGATCGCTGATCGGTGATCGTTGATCGGCGGCGTTTTGTTTTATCCGCGGCATTTCTTTAATGGCTTTTAGGTTCTGGCTTTGCCTTTGAATTTGGGCTCGTAAAATGCACAATTTAACGGTGTGCGGCATGGAGTGTGCTATAGTTATGAGTCTGAGATGGGTCTGGACTCGATTATCTCACAGATAATCGGGCAGCAAAAGGGCATGTGGTGGGTTTTATAGATTAGAACATGATTCGGTTGCATGTTTACCTTAGAACAGTGCTCGATTGGTCTTATTTTGAACAGGGATTAATATGGGGCCAGGATTATACAAAGGCAGGCCTTGTTTTTTGATTAGGATGATATCTTGAGCTGTGAAAAACTTGTTTTTTTTTATCAAGAATGGGTTCTTAAATTGAAATTGATTGCATAACAAATATGTATTTAAAACAAATAATATTGAAAATGATTAAATGTTAATTAAAGAGTACAAATAAGACAATAACATCTAACTGCAACACAAGTATATACAATTCGGTTTAATATATTTTTTGTGTTGGTGATTTTCTCACACAACAGATCCATTCATTCCCGATACACCTATATCTCTTCCATCTGTAAATCGATGTCTCTTTATTCACAACTCTATTCCCACGCTAGACAAAAACAGATTCCTAGAACTTTTCGATTTCCAAGGGATCGACTGACTAGCCCCCTATTGAACAGCTCCTTCCAGCTCCATTGTGAGCCCCGATTTTCCCCGTCAAGTGCGTAATTGCTGACAACCCGGCTCCTTGCTGCCAACTGAAGATCAAACGATCCAATCGCTCATTACCAAAATCGAAGCCGGGAAAAGTCGGATGGGGGAGAATTCGGGAAAGAAAGCCAGCTTTGAAGACGAGCCGAACGGCATTGTTATTCAAATTCAAGGGGCGACACTTGACCAGGCCAGAAAGAAATGGTTGAAATGAAGAGGAAAACTACTGGGACGACAAGAAAAACTACATCAAATTGGCGCTTAAATATTTTTCTGACCAACTGTGGGAAACAATAATATTGAAACAGAGAGAGCCAGGAACGAAAGCGCAGTAAACTTGGCTCGAAATGGAATGGAATATGGTATAGGTATATGGCCTGGACTGGACTGGCCACTTGAGTTTTGAAGCGTTAAGTGGAAATCAATGCAGGCCCTTGCTATATCTCTCTTCTTTATTTTTTTGTGTTTTTTGTATTTTTTGTATTTTTAAATCCCAACTAACCAACCTGGCGAACGGTCGAGTGAAGCAATTGACCAAAAACTGTCGAACTGACGATCGGCAAGCGGTACACTTGTTCGGCTTTGTTGTTGACCATGTTTTCTTAACCGTTTGAGCCCCTTTTTTCTTCTACTTTTTTTTTTTTTGGGCGCGCGGTAGGTAAAAGAATATCGAGTCGAATCTGTTTGGGAATTTTTCAACATTTTCTTTAGCTTCGTCGGCGTCTCTTGGAAATTTGTTTGTGCTGGGCAACGGAAATGCATTTATTTGCTGACGTCTTGGACCGAAATGAAGGGGCTCTCTGTCTCGCTCTGTCCCCGGTCACCCGTCCCTCTCTCCCGGGGCGTTAATTGATGAATCTGCGCGATCGGAGGAACAGAGAGGCTATAGAGGTTCAATGACTATACCCATACGATACCATACTATGGTATACCATACCAGATCTTACCCCCCAAAAAGACACCACCATGTGCTATTTCTCGGAATTTCTTTCGGGCCATGATTTCCTTTTCGACCAAGTCAAACTTTCTGTTCCATCTTTTGGGCCGCTCTTTTTCCTTGGTTTTCCCTTTTGGGTGTTCATGTTAAACACATCTATTTATATTTTAATGATGTTTGTAATGATGGTGCTAAATATTTCCCACATTATTAGCACCTCTTCGTCTGTGTCTCGTCGCGGCTCCGAGTTTTCTGGGCTCAGGGCCAGGCGGCAAAGTCATTGAGGGATTTTCTTTGGGAACAAGTTGTGTGTGATCATGTCACAGAAAGTAAGCATGGGTATATAGGGTTAAAGTTTGGTCGGGATGGAGACAGAGATAGCTGGAAAAGGATTAACAAATTTGTTCAAGACGGGTTTTGGTAAAGGTAAGTCAAACAGTAAAGAAGATGAATGGATATGGTTTTTGTAGAGTAAGAATTTAAGTAGTAAAGATAAAAGACAGAGATACAATCCCTCAAAAATACCAATTTGTTTTGGAGATTAATTTAAATCCGCTGTAATAATATTTTTCACACTTTACTTTACACCTTGTAAACCAATGAATACATTTACATATCATAGCAATAATATAGTGCACTAAATAATTATAATTATTTTCTATTTTAACTCCGTTTCCACATCTTGTAATAGTCTAGATTCAAAGCAATTTAAGGTGATGTAATATAACTATTATAATAATTGATTTACTGCTTAGGTTTATCCCGTATCTGTATCTGTATAATTCCCCAAGAATTCAATTAATGTAGGGAATATTATGAAATAATTTGGTAACCGTTTGAAAACGCTTAGGGAACCCCATGAATACACGGTATGAAGGTGCTTTTCCGACCATCTCGCATTCTCATTATGAAGACGTTTAGGTAATCGTAGGTATATGATCTTTAGAGAATCTGATTGATCGCTGGCGCTGCTGCCTTCAACGATGCTGAACAATGCTAAACACTTTTAATGAACTACCAGGCAAACAAGGGGCCAAACTTCCAGCAGAGCACTACTCACATGGAATATGTGGAGGAGTCCGAGTCCCAAAAGGGCCGCCAGGGATTGGGATTGGGACGGAGACTGGGACTGGGATTAATTTGATCAAGAAATTAACGGTTTCGTTACTTGTTACATGCATCCCGTGGGCAAGGGTTAGGTGTTGATTGGGCAACGCCCTGAACATATAGCATAGCCCTACACAATGCAATATATAGGGGAGCCAGAACTGATTGCGTTCTCAAATTTATGACCGCACATGATGAGCTATAAAATGTTTTATGGCCATGGTCCCTAGTTGCAGTTGTGGTCCTAGAAAAACCACGAGAATCCATGCCACACATCCCATCCCATACCATCCCATCCCAATCCACACAAGCCACCTCAACAATTTTCGCCTTCTGTTGGTCTGAAATTAAATCGTGTGATTTATTGACGTGTGGCCCGCTTCTGTTTTGGAAAATGGGAAAATGTTGTGGTCTCTTGTGTGTGCGTTTTTATTCTTTTTGGGGTGGTGAAAGTTCCACCTCCCTTTCGTTTCGCTTCCCCCAAAATTGATTGAGATGTCAGGATTCATTAGCAGCCATCCCTTCCTTTATTTCAGCGTTATTTTTCCAGCTAAGCAGGGGATTCGGCTGACCGCCGTAAATCTGCAAAGGGAAATTCCGCATTCCCAGCCAAACAAGTGGGATAAACCCGTAGCTTGGATTTGGCCAGGATCAAGGACTAGGAATAATCCCCGACTACCTGAGCTTAGCCATGTAAATGAATGAAGTTTTCAGGGTCGGCCGGTGAGAGGGCGTGCAAATTGACAAAGGAACTTTTCGCACATTAGTCCTTAAGTGGTTATGTCCCTGTCCCTGGACAGCTGGAAATTTTCACGCGCACTCGCAACAAACGAAAATAGTTTTGCACCTGTTGTTACTGCATTTTCCAGCATTTTGCCCGCTTCTTGTGAAACCTCCATTGTCCTTTCTTTTCTTTTCCTATTATCCTGCTGTGTCAGGCCGTGTAGCTCGTGCTGGTCCTTGTATCTCTTTTCTTTTCGGCCTCTCAGGCAGCAGCTGCAGCGGCTCTAATTGGCCATGGCCAAAACCGAAAAAAAAGGTTGGTGTTGCGTCGAGTGAAAGTTGACCCAAAGCGTAGCAAATTTTTATGATTTTCTTGGTGTGAGGTTTTTTGTTGCCAGTTTTTGCAATAATTTATGTTTGCCCCCAAAAAATGGAACTGTATCTTTCAGATGCAAAGTTGTGGGTCAATGTTTGTGCGTGTTTGAAAAATATTTTACAAAATAACTGCTTTAAATGTTGAACTTGTATTTCTACAATTATAGTTCGGTATTTCTGAGCAAAATAAATAATTTCTTTATAATTAAAAAAATTTAAAACTGTGCGATATTTAAGTTATCAAAGCTTTACAATAGCCCCTTACATATTCGAGTACGTTAGAAAACTTTTAAACCAAGAATAAACAGCCCTATACAAACAGTTTTTTACAAATTCTAATCTTTGGAATAATTTATAAAAATAAATGCTTAAGTACCCCATAAAGACGTTAGGGAAACCAACAGTTATTTCCACCCAGCTTCATTTAAATTCCATCCTCTGTTACCGCATCTCAAGTAGCTTTCGTCATGCGTTTCAATGACAGTTGGCAACATTATTAATAACCCAGGCGGAAAAATATTCAACAATTGTAGCACTTTCTGTTATTGTTGTTACCGACATTTAGACAAGTCAAGTGGAATGCCCCCCACCTCCCATTTTCCCAAACCCATTGTCATGGAAATCGAAAGCAAACAAACAGCAGCTACAAACTACTGTAAATTGTTGAAATATTTTCGTTTTTCGGGATATATATGTTTTTGTGAAAGGTTTGGAGGGCACAAAGGAAAAAGAAAGAGTAGAAAATTGTAAATTAGATGGCAATGTGATGGCATTTCCTGCAGACGTGTCAATAAACAAAAAAATACATCCGAACAGGAGACGTTGGCAGTGGGGGCACTTGAGGTGTTAGGGCCACGAGGGGGTTAAGTAGTAAATTTATTGGAATACTTACGTATCTGTGAAGTGTCCGTCACTGAGACTGTTCCTTCCGCAGCTAGGTGTATGGCTTTGTTGTGTGCACACTGTGACATTATTACGTAATCTTCTACTGTACATAATGCACCTGAAATCACCACCTGGAAGGGATGAAAAACGGTGTTTTAAATTTAGGAAAATGTTTTGAAATTAAAAAATATAAATATACAGTGGGTTCTAAGCAAAGGATTTAGTATAATAAAAGACTCTTCCTCGTAACTACAGATAAATGGCTTCAATTTTACATTACATAAAAGAAAACCTATTAAAGTTGAATAAAGTAAATATAGATATTAAAATATCTTTTTTAAAGTTCCTCAAGTTCTAGAAGTTTCTACTTGCAGTTGTGAAATATTTAATTTTCTTTACAATTTAAGGTGCTAACGGTAAAGGACACTAGCTTAAAAAAATAATTTAATATTCCTTGCTTTTTTAGTTTATTTATAACATAGAATTAATTCTACTAACTTTGACCCAGTGTATGGCTTTTAAGTGTTTTCTCTATTTTTGCTCTCCCATTTGTGGCCGGTTACCTTATCGTCTTGCTATCTGCCAACCGGGCCATCAATAATTGTATCTATCAGATACCAACGGCAGAAAGAGACCAACAGCAATAACTACAAAATATCGAACCTAAATTGCATACCAATGTTTACACGTTGTCACGACAAATACTTTGATACCCTCGGCACAGTGCAAACAAGGCACAAAAGTATTTCATGTTGTTTGTTTGCCTGTTCTTCTATTGCCATCTTAGAGTGCCCCTGCCCCCCTTTTTTCTACACCCATGAAGGGGCGTATGGCGGTAGCCTTTACCTTCCTTCCTGTGCCCTCCCCTCCCCCCGAAATGCCACCTTTGTTGGGTGATTTATCATGTTTGATTAGTTGTCTCTTTGGTATTTTATTACATTCATTAATAATCGCGCCTTTGATTTAATGAATTTATTGTTTCGCCAAGCGGGCGGCGCTTGTGTTTTTCCCCTTTTGCCCTTTTTCCCCTTGAATGTTGTGTTTTATTGTGCCAGGTCAGGTTGTAAATCAAATCAGACCCAGATTTACCAGCGATGCATGGAAGTCAGGTGCTTCTGGGCTTACGGTAATGTAAAGAGGACTTTGTCCTTGTAATTTCGATACTTATTGCGTCGTCTCTTATTGCAAATTAACAAGATTTATTATTAGATTTATGGGTGCAACTATCTCAGCAGGAAATTATAAAAGTTGGAATGCCATTGTATCTTTATAGATAGTTACGTTGTGTTTACTCCAGTTTCTCTACCTTCAGTTATTTTGTAGTAAAAGAGGGGAAGATTTATGTGCTAACTTGTAAATATTTTGTATTGCGGTTGAAATCTGAATGAGTAGAAGTTACAACCATTTCTTGAGTATCCCTCTCCCTTTCCTCTTCTCTCACACATGCCACACCTTATCTCCATTCATAATTTCATCAACCCAGAAAAAAATAACCAAACTCTTTTGTGTGGGGCCTTGCTACGCTTTATTTATTAGAACTCTGTCGATAATTACAAAATAATGCGTTTGGTAGCCCCCAACTGCCCGAAAAACCCCGCAGCCCTTGGCTTTTTCTACCACTTCACTTAACTTCGGTCCTCAACCGCCTACACCCGTTCTCTTTTGCCGCCCACTTTGAGTATCTTCAGCTGCACTGGGAGAAAACTATGAAATTAGAGGGCAAAAAACGTTTAAAACCAGACATTTAAAAAGTGTTTGGAACTCAATGTACTGACACGCTTTGAATATACAAGTAAAGGTATGAAAATATGTCATGTTATTAACTATTTTCTGATCAATTTCTTTCAGTGCAGCAATGCTTGGGAAAATCAAGCGTGCACATTGGTTACGGGGGATCGAAACGAGGTTACCCCGGGCATAAATTCGAGGCGAGGAAGTGCTCGATAGCATTACAAAGCGTGCGCCTTGATAAGATTTCGAAGCTACCAACTAGAGGGTATTTTTTTTTAGTGGGGTTGTTTGGTGGGGTTTAGGTTTTGTATTGAGGAAGTATTTGGCCCGCCAGTTCTTTGTAACTTGGCTAATTTTCGGCCCGATAGTCGAGATTGAGGCTGCGGCTTCTCTTGAGGGGCCTTGATAGTTATTGTTTTATAATTTTTGAGGGTATTGCCATTCGAGTGGCTTACACGAGGGCCGGTGGCGGTGTAAAGTTAAGGGTCTTCCCCCATATCGCAATGGCGCCAATCAATTCAGATTTGAAGAGTTGGTTAGTTAAAGGGAAGCCATTAATCTGGTATTTTTATTTTGATTGTTGAGGACAAAACAAGACAACATTTGTTATGTAGGAATCTGTAGCTTACTTTAATCAATTTTATTTTAAGCAATTTATTGATTTTTATATCTTAACTTAAGATTGAATGGCATTAGTCGATTTCTGTAGTAGTAAAATTTAACTGAATCTACTAAAACCTTTTTGTTTTTTAAACCTACAATATTTTTCCCCAAATACTTTCTTAAGACATCATCCCTAAAACCCTAAATTTTTGAATCAACTCACTAACTTTTTGATAAATAGTGTTCGTAACACATTACAGACATAATCTAATAATACCACTTCACCTTCACTTGGGGGTGCCATCGATCATTTGCCATACTCATACTCACAATAAAAAACAGCAGTCTCTCTAACTGATTCGACATTCATTCGGCGATTAATGTACATAATTTTAACCCATTTACTGCCGGCACAGAGCAGTAAACTAAAATTCAGAGGTGTCGCAGGCGCTGGGTGATAACGTGCTGGTTAATTGATGTGGCTGACATTGGGCAGTTTCGGCGTTGTAATCCCCATGTAATCGTGCCCCACTTGACCGATAGCTATTAGCAATATTCTGGGATACTTTTACGTTCAAAACGAAACGAAATCGAAACTCATTTCTGGCCAACAGACACACACACACTCACGTGCACACTCGCGAACTTTGACACACACGCGATGTACTTCCGTTTGTGGTTTCAATTATTAATAATAAAATTATAAAAATATTTATTTTTGTTATAGGGGCACGTCGTTTTTATAGTGGGAGGTGTATAAATCGCGTAATGCTGGGGACTTTTGGGTTAAAAACTTGGGCGTTACGGCAGCGAGACGTTGGACGTCTTGGCAGGGCGATTGAATTATCGAGACTAAACCGAATCGAAACGTGCGACATTTTTTGGCTTTGTGTTTTTCTTCCTTTCCACACAAGCAGCAGCAACAGCGGCAGCGGCGACGCCAGCAGCAACAGCAACAGCAGCAACATCAGCGCAACCAGCAACATTAGTTGGCGCAGCGGCAACATCGGTCACACCAACACCAAAAACACTTTGAAAACTTGCGCATTTGTTGTTGCTCTGCGTGAAAGTCTTTGCATGTGTGTGTGTGAGCGCGGCCATTGCTGCTGCAATGCAATATTTATTGCATGCGATATCACACCAGAGAGCAGCGTGCAACACGCAATGTTAGCCAACAGCTGTTAACGCTCGAACCTGTTGGCCGCGGCTCGAACTGTTAAAGCAGTGCCTGCTGTTAAGAAATGTTGTTGGCCAACATTAAACGCTGTTAACTGCTTGACTCCCACAATTCGTTAATAGCAAATATGTTTTTATATTTTTAAAAGTTTCCAGTGGTTTTGTTTTTTACTAATTATATTAAATAAATTTTCAATATTTTTTCATTTGAATATTTTTATAAGGGTTTCCCTGAACTTTCTACCACATAAACTTTTAAAGCTCATTCAATCAAATCAATTTTAATTACGTATTTTCGACGCCTTTCAACATTCGTTATTAATTGCCCATAATTAGTTTAACCGCATAATTAGGTAATCTAATTAAATTAAGCAACCGAGTTTACTTGGTGGCTTTCATACAAAGAAGATTTATTAGTTTACAAGCCTTCCAAGATGTCGCTGCCTAAAACCTTTCTGGTTTTCATATTCCTGAGATTAGTTTCGCCTAATCCTGATACAATCATCAACCAATTATCAATGGCGCTGAATATAAAAACCCAAATTTACTTTGGCTATACTATGGAATCTTTTGAAGGACTAAATTTAGTTACCTCTCAACCGAAATTATTAATTTTCCACAACATTAGTGAAGAGTTTAAAAACCAATTCGACGAACCAGTGCTTGTTATAATAAATCTCGAAAACGATTTGGACTTTAATCTCAGGACAGTGGAGGTGCTGAGGTCCTATCTCACAGATCGACAATACAATGATATAGTGCTCATAGATAAAGATACACAAGCTGAAAAAAAGTTATATGGAAATTGGTAAAGCTTACTGGGATGCAGGGTTTCCCTACGTGGTAATTTATAATTCAAAAGAAGAACTTTTATCAATAAAACCCTATCCTTATTTGGAGATTAGGCCTACAAATTTAACACACTACGTGAAGAGCAGAAACAACCATAATTTAATGGGTTATCCCATGCGTGTTTTAGTTAGCAACGATCCACCTCATTGCTTTGCTGATGAAAAGGAACCACAGAATTCCCCAAATCGGTACAAAGGTAGCATAATAACCATTTTAAAAATATTTGCCGATCACCTGAATGCGACTTTTCAAGCGGTTCCCTTTCCTGAACTTCAACGCTATTCTACCAACGAATGTTTGCAGATAATAAGTGATAATATAACCGATGCATGTGGGAGTATTTTTATAAAAACCTTCAAATATGCTACCAGTCAGCCAGTTCGCATGAATCGTGTGGCTTTAATGGCCCCATTTGGCAATCCCATTGACAAGTTCTACTATTTTTTCAGACCCTTTGACCTTTACATTTGGATCGGCATTGGCTTAATAGTGGTCTATATATCGGTAATGGGTTCTTTGCTCCATCGCTGGCACTTCAAGGAGTGGAATATGGGTCAATATATCCTGCTGGCCATACAAACTCTGTTGAACCGGGAACTATCTTTGCCGCAGTGTTCAAGTGGCTCTAAATGCATGCTCCTGCTGTTGCTTTTCGCCATTGGGTTTATTTTATCCAATTTCTATGTGTCCCTGCTCTCCATGATGTTGACCACCAAACTCTACCAGAGACCCATTGAAAACTTGGCTGACTTGAAAGCAGCCAATGTGAATATACTGCTGCAAACGCATGATATCAAACCGAGTTCCGTTTATGGAAGTTCAGAGGAGTTAAGGGAGAGATTTCTTCTGGTCGAAGAATCCCTGCAAAAGGAGAGAAAGGAAGGCTTGGATCCACACTACGCCTATGCGGATTCGGAAGACAGAATGGATTTTTACCTATACCAACAGAAATTCTTGCGAAGGCGCAGGATGAAGAAGCTACCAAATCCCGTGGGTTACACTTGGGCCGTTCAGGTCATCAAACAAAACTGGGTATTGGAAAAGAACTACAATTACCATGTCCAGCGTTTATTCGAGACTGGCTGGCAGAATAAACTGGCGGAGGATGTCCACGAACTGGCCGTTCGAGCTGGCTTCCTGCACTTCTTTCCCACCCAAACGGAAACTATCGAACCACTGCGACTCGAGGATATTGTGATGGCTGCCATGGTCTTGGGCGGCGGACACGCCCTCGCCGGAATCTGCTTCCTGGGCGAGTTGCTCGCCTAATGGGCTCTGGCTCAATCTCAATCACAATCACAGGAATGGCAATAGTTCCGGCTGGCCATAAGAATGGTTAACACCCACGCAATAAAGCGGAACCACCCCTAAGTGTATCACAATTTAAAGCGATTAGGGTCACAATAAAGCAACAGAATGAGGACCCGCATGCGACATCCGTTGCCAGGACACTCGAAAAAAAATTATAAATAAATCTAAATAAAATTTGTTAATTGAAAAGGAGTATGAATAAAAATAAAGGTCAAATAAAGGAAAACTACATAAGTGGTTATCAATATTTAAATACCTTTTATGCGGAAAATGAAGTTTATCAAATATATGTTGTGTAATTTACCCAAAAATCAAAATACTTTTCTTTGATTTTATGTTTTTAAGTATTTTTCAAAGCTTAAAAATAAATTCTTAAAATGTAACAGAAAAGGTTTCTCTTCGAAAACTACTTTTGTCTTTAATTTGTTAGCTCCCAGCATATTTTTCTAAGTGTATTATAAGTATGTCAATTGGGTGGCATTACTCTACTTCTCCCAGCGGAAGTTGCCGAAAATGCAGCAGTTGATTGAACATTGATTGACAATGGCTCTCGGACAGGATGCGAAATACAAGAAGGGGGCGCGGTCCACTGACAATCGATTCATGGACTTGGGACGTGGACATGGATGAGGACATGGATGAGGACATGGCTGGGGAACTGCCACTGCTCCTTGTGATTCCCTTTGTTGAGCGAGACAATGGCGATTTGTGCACCGTGAGCAGTCCGCTCCTCGCTCTTTTGTTGCCCCCTTTGCCATCCTTGTAATCCGCCCATGATAATGGCCCATTGTCAGAATCGATGTTCGATGTGGACGCCTGAATTCTGATTTCTGACGCCTGCCGATGACGACCAATGACAGCCACTTGGCTCGCCAGTTGATTGCTGACGCACTTTGGCACAGACACGGATCGAATGTGATTGGATTGGATTGGATTGCCCCACTGGTCGCACTTTAAGCTCATTAAAGTCTGGCGAAATTAGGTGTATGACAGCAAGATAGATTGGCCATTGATTAGAGTGGTGTGAAAGAGCAAATAATTGGCCAGCTTAAAAGGATTATTTCGCATTGTTCGAAGAATGGTTAAGACTTAGGGAGGACTAACATTTTATTCGAAATATTTGACATTTATTCTAAACTCAAATTAAAAAGGGTAATGAAATCCTGAGCCTATCTTATAGAACAATACATATTCGAGGGCTGACCAAAACTATTACAATTCAAGGACGACCATGTGCGGTTTCCATTTTCGAATTGCAATTTAATTTAGAATTACAGAAACCCATTGAAAAGGGCTTGTACTTTATGCCATACATACAAGTAAGTAACAAATAAATGGGTTCTAAATTGAATTGACACTAAAAGTTGACATGTGGTCAGCCCATAAGGATTATTTCTGTATATTTTGTTCAACACAGCAGACTAAAATGACATTTTAATTTCCCCCAAACAGTTGAGAACGTGACCAGTACTTAAAAGATAATTATACTTTTCAAATGTGAAACGAAAATAACAGAAACCTTAAGTGGGATTAAGTTGAGTTGTCCTCCTGTTATCTTCCTTGCGGTCCAAAGGTTGTTCCCTGAATAATTCGGTTCCCCGATTTCATCACTCCCATGACTCAGTTATCAATTTGGATGGGACCTCTTTAAGGCCTCACACCTCCTCAATAATATCGTAAACAATTACTTTCCACTTTTTTTCAACCCAGTTATCAGGGCTGTTGCCAACTGGCAACTGTCAGCACATGACCCGTACAGCAGCTCCTATATTACGGCTAAGAAAGTCGACTAAAGTTTTTGTGAAAATATTGGCCAAAGTCACGGGCCAAAAAGCAGATTGGCGGATTGCTATCGCTGTGACGTCACAAGGAATGCGCCACGAAGATTGCCACCGATTAGATTCGCTTACAAACAACTCGAAATATGTTAAGTTGTCAAGTGATAGACGAGGGCTGTTTATTAGCGAAATAAAAGTTCTTAGACGTGGCTGTCATCAAGATTGTTGGGATGTTTTCTGCACCTACACAAAAGTGCTAATTAATCGATATTATGTGAGGTTTGGCTTGGAAATGTTTTTCTGCGAAAATTCGTTAGAAAATTATGAAAGGGGGTTTTTTTTATAAAGATTACAGTTGGACCTTTAAATGGGTTTAGATAGTAGTTGGAATTTGTTTTGCTTTATCACTCTATTGAGGGTAAAAACGTGATTTTTATAACTAAAAAATGTGCTATAATGAAGTGATATAATATCAAATTGATAACATATTTTTGTAATTGCAATTATCGCATTGCTTTTTTATATATTTCGAAAGGTTCGAGCTAAGTACAAAGATTAATTCAATTGCCTTTGTATTGCTTTTAAATTATTGTTGTAAGGCTTTTTCAACCGAAATCACGTCGAAGGTCTAATCGAAAATAAACCATTTCCGATCACCCATAGATGGATTTTTTTAACCAAGTTAACGAAAAGGTTAACTGAGGTCACACTGATGCTAAAACAAATCCCAAACTCAAATCAATCTCTATCTTGGCAACTTTTTCGCAGGGCTGGCCGGTAGTTTGGCCAATCAAGTGGATACCGCAAAAAGCTAATTAATTTTTTGCGCTGCCCATTTGCCGTCAACGGCAGCCGAAAACGCTCATCAAACTAATTGACTGGCCGGCGTGGGTGGTCATTTCAGCATTTCAGTGTTTCAGCGTTTCAGCCTCTTGGCCAACTACTCGGCTTGGCTTTAATTGCATGCGCCAGTCGCCGAGAACCTGCCAAAGACAGGCATTTAAAAAGACGCAGCTTATTGTCTGCCTAATGGCTTCCAGTGAGCCGCGCTGCTGTTTTGGCCAAAACCCATTGCCAACTTTGGCTTTTTTGTTTAGTTTTTGGTTTTCTCGACGTTTACCGTTTTGGCCTTTTTGACATCGGCGTGACAACTGACTATGCCGTTTAATAAACTTAACAATTTAATTTGCCATTTTGGCAAACAAATTGTTTTGTTACGTTTCGGTTGGTTTCTCTACTTTGAGAGAGATTTTATTAATTCGGCAAAGACATAAATACACTGGTGAAATAAAATGTGTTAAATGAAATGGTTTACATTTTTGATTACTGATTTGATTAATGATTTTACATTTAATTAATTCCGAGAAGACATAAATAAATACACTGATGAAATAAACTGTGTTAAATAAAATGATTTACATTTTTTGGATAAGTCAATCAAACAGCGTAAATAATAAATCCTTATTAGCATTAGTATTATGTTTTATTTAGCTTAACCCCTTGTTTGATAATTTTTCTTGTTTTTACATCAAGTTAATTTCACTTATGCTTATAATTGCCAATTGTGACAAACTCAATTAATTTTCTTTAAAACTATGTAATACAAAATGAATATTTGCAGTTGATTATCGCGTTGACAGCCCCATGCGGCGGAGGAACGAGTTGGCAGTTTCGCGTTGGCCCCACTTGAACTTTGTGGCCAACTGCTGACCAGCTCCCTAATCGCCCCTCTCCTTCGCACAGCTGCCCCTCTCCCTTGCACAGCTGCCCCTCTCACTCGCACGCTAAGCGCCGCTATTTACTGTCAATCATCGCGGTCTTTTTGAGGCGGTGGGTGGTGCAAGGCGATGGGCGGTGGGCGGTGGGAGGTGGGGTGTGGGTATCACCCAATCAATAACAATGACTGATTACGATTAAACTCTGGGCCCCACGCGCTAGTTGGCCATTTGGCTTTTTGGCGAGCCTCCATTTGGCCAGGTTTTCACCTGCGAAAATGCCTGGGAAATGAGTCACGCTCCGGGGTATCGTGTGGCCAAAAGTTATGAGGAAATCTTTGACAGTTGGCACAGGTGAAAGTTTTTTGTCGGAAGGCTCAATAAGATTGATCGACTGGATAACCTTCAGATGGGGAATTATTTCCAGCAATTACACATAATTTTAGCGCCTTGAAGGGTACTTTCTCATTATTCTTTACCTGGAAATTGTAATTGCTCTAATTGGCCTTTTTAATCGGGTTCCATTAATAATAATTAATAATAATATTTTTCTTTTTAATTTTATCTTTAATAAGGTCTTAAATAAATGGGTTATATAAATGGGTTGCTAAGTTTGTAATTATACCTGAAAAAATCATAATCGTAACACTTATAATACAATTAGTAAAATGAAATAGAAATAGTATAGCGAACTTTATTGAGTAATACTTTCCTTAATTTCTTTAGAGAAATCTTTGCTTTAGCTTTTCACCACTAAAAATGTCCTCAGTAATATAAATCGAACTTAGCTTTTTTCCTTTTAAATACTGCTGGATGACTGAACACTATTTTGGGGTCTTATCAGTCAATTGGGAACGACCGGGGCAAATCAGTCTGAAAGCATTTTACGGCGCAGGATGACGTGCGAATCGGGCATTAGAGAGCCACAGCTGGCGGAGATTTATGGGGCGCATAGTGGAAAGCCTCATAAAGATTGCCCCCGAATAGCGAAATCAAAATAAATCGTAAATAAATCGCAGCGAAATTCCTTGCCAAAGATTCCATGACACCGGCTCTATCGGCTCGCCTCCAGTGGCATCCGCCTTTCTACGGCGGACTTTGCTATCGGATCGTATATTAACCGTGCATTCGACGGGCGGACAGCTGCCTTATCGTCCCAGTAACCTGGCTATTTTCGGTGTCTGGGCCAGGCTAATGAGCTTTAATTGATTTCCCTTCCCGATTGGTTTACGACCCTGGGTGTATATATCTGGACAGGATCTTGCGGTTTCCTTGTTTTCGGTTTTCGGGCACGTGTCGTCGTCCGCTTGTATCGTATTTTTTTTGTTTTGGGCCCACCGCAAAAGCCAAAAGCGTATTGAGTTTTACACACATTTGTTGTTGCCAAACATGTAAACAAAAAACCGCAAAGCCAACAAAATATCCACCTGCCAGTGCGGAAAATGCGGCCTGCGGGCGAATCGTGTTTGACAAGTAATAAAGGTGATTAAAGCAAATCTAAACACTTGCCACAGGCCAGTTAATATGAATAACGCTCGACTGGGGAATAACATCCAAATGTCGACGGGGCAGGGGTCGAATCGTTTGTTAATCAAAATGCAAATGTAATCAATAGAACGGAAGTGCCTGCCCCTCGACAGACCCGTAATTTGGTTATTGTAGTAAATGTAATAACATAATGGACCAGTCCGGTGAAAGGGGAAAATGGGGTGGTGGTCGAACAGTGGGTCAGATTTGGAGTTCATGTACACTTTCCAAAGATTGCTTCGAATATACAAATTAATTCCTTGATGGCTAAGAAAAATAAACCGGTTTTTTGATCAAAACCCTTGGAAATAATGGGCAGATCTTGGAATGTCATACCTCGTTGAATTCGTTATAAAATTTCCAATCGAGTGGCATTCACAGCTCAAAATTTTCATTTTGGTCGATTTTTCGCAAAAATAGATGATGTAACCCCTTATGAAAAATGCTGAAATCCGTAGATTCGGAAAAACCCACTTTTATTTCGGTTTTTTGATCAAAACCCTTGGAAATAATGGTCACAAGTTGGAATGGCATACCTCGTTGAAATCCTTGTAAAATTTCCAAACGAGTGGCATTCACAGCTAAAAAATTTTAAATTAGTCGATTTTTGATAAAATATTAAGTGTTACCCCTTATGAAAAATGTGAAAATTGGTCAAAAATTTTTTTTTTCCAAATCAACCTGAAATCGATAGATTAGGTCCCCAGCTGCACGGGACAGTAATTCTTTTGGCTGTGCGTCGTATTTTAGCGAAGTTGTAGAAAAAACACCCTTATAAAAATGTGTATTATGCCCAAAAGTCTAAAAAAATAAAAATGTATGTTTCGGTTTTTTTGTTCAAAACCAATGGAAATAATGTCCAAATAGTAGAATGTCATACCTCGTTGAATTCATCATTAAATTTCCAATCAAGTGGCATTCACAGCTAAAAAATTTCAAATCAGTCGATTATTGGCAAATATTCATATGTAGCCTCTTATGAAAAATGCCGAAATCCGGAGATTCGGAAAAACCAACTTTTATTTCGGTTTTTTGATCAAAACTCTGGAAAATAATGCTCAAATGTTGGATTGTCATACCTCGCTGAATTCGTTATAAAATTTCCAATCGAATGGCATTCACAGCTAAAAAATTTAAAATCGGCCGATTTTTGGCAAAATATTAAGTGTTACCCCTTATAAAAAATGTGAAAATCGGTCAAAAAATAAAATTTTCCAAATCCACCTAAAATTGAAAGCTTAGGTCCCCAGCTGCTCGGGACATTAATTCTTTTGGCTGTGCGTCTTATTTTGCCAAAAAAAATGGGAAAGTCGGTCAAAATATAAACCCAATTTGTGCCACTGTTAGCAGGCTGAAAAAGTCGCCCCCTTTTGCGTAATGAGTCTAGCCAAAGCTCTCCCTTAGCTGCGACCCTACTGCGCCCCAAGTTGCATGTCAAACGGCATGAACATGCTGCAAAAGGTCGCCCCAGCCCCGCAGTCCGCCCCCCTTCACCCACTCCACCCACTTTCACCACCTGGTCCTGGTCCGCTGGCCTTTTGGCATTTCGGCTGCCATTTTCCTGCGGAAATGTGCGCCAAAATGTTTGCGTGCCTCCGACGAGTATGAGAATGTAATATGCTGGAATATTTGAAATTTAAGAATAACAACGTGCCAAGAAGGGGCTTTTTTTGGGTGTAGCAGGGGACATGTGAAAGGGGGTGGGGGTGGGGGTGGGGCAGGGGGATGACTTGGCAAATGGCGCCGGCAAATGCGTTCATTGAACTGCCAGGGCGATGCAATAAAATCAACAAAAAACACATTTAAAAGGAAAATAAATATGTGTAGGATAACTGGCGACGAGGAAAAGTTACGACGAAGGGCAGTTGGGTGGGTGCGGAAAATGGGAAATGGAAAATGGGAGTGGGACAATCTAAGACAAACAGTGAGCGGATTTATGGGGTCGCTTCGGGTCGTGTAAAACGGAAGCGGAAAGACGCGAAACTGGCAACTGACACACAAATGCAGGGCAGAGGGGCTAAGACATTGCGGGGAACCACAAAAGGAAGCTGTCGAAGGACTGTCAACCCTCGCTGCTATTTCTGCTACACTTAAACCAAAACATATGCAGAATAAATGCAACTGACACAACAAAAACTTTAAAATATTTCATATCTAATTTTAAATTCCAGCTTTAAAAGAAATTCAACCACATTTTTAGCGTCTTAAAGCTTTTTTCTTTTAAACGTAGGTCATTTACATATACACAAAAAAGTTATTATTTTAATTAACATTGCTTTGATATAGTTCAGATAAAACTAATTTAAATACATACTTTATGCAAAATTTTAAAGCAATGAATAAGTTAGTTTCCACTCTGAAAAATGTTTTATTTAATAACTATTTATATCCTTTTATATTTTGTATAATGCAATTTTTTATTATATTCCTAAAAAACATACCCATTAACTGCTTTGTGAGCCTACTATTTTTAATCGCCTCCCAAAAATGTTTTTTCTGTTGCTGTATTCTACAATTTTTTTTCACAGTGCACTTATCCGCATGCCTTTTTGTCTTCTGATTTTTTTGTTTGGATTGGCAAACGGAAGCGAATTATGTTGCCTTATGCGACGAAAGGGTTCAAGACACAAGCTCCGTCCGAGGAGATACCAAGCTCCTGGGGTGCAGAGTGTCCTGGGGTGAAATTGATATGTATCAGATACTGCATCTCGTGGCTGGTTTAATGTGCAGAAAATTTCAGATTTTAATGATCCACTCGGGTATCGAATTTTTCAGCGCCCCTCCATTACTTACGCTTCGATGGGCGGGCAATCGCAAGGAAATCTGTAATTGCCACGGCCCATTGCATAAGCGGTACAACGCGGCGGATTATTAATATTTGCCAACTTGCCGCTGGAAATTCAATAGATAATCATGGTGGCAATTTATTGTGAATGGGGCCAAACATTTGTAGTGGACTGATTTCCTAATCTGCATTCACTTCCCGCCATAAAACAGATTTGCTGGTTGCGTATTTAATAAAAAAACACAAATCAAAACAGAAGTGACTTCTTCCCTTGTCCACCACGATAAGATTTATTTGGACACATTTGGAACTCTGATATAGAATAATGAAATTCCTTTTGCATTCGATCAGATATTTGCTATTCAACGATGATAAATCAAATTCTCTTTGGCAAACAAATAGAGTATACTTTATATTTAGCGGATGAACGCGGGAATTCCTTGGAAGAAATATCACTTATTTTTACGGCTAAACACGTCACTTTTAAGTTCCACATTTGAGGAGCATCCATAAATTTATTTGGTTAAATGCCACTTAATCTACGATTCAATGTTGTCACTCTCCCAGTTTGGAAGTGAAGTTAAAAGTGAGAGTGAACGATTTTCTTGTCAGCTGCCTGAAAATAAATACCCAGTGAATGGGAAAATCTCTTCATGTCAGATAGTAATCGACATTTGAACACGCGGTTAAGGTCAAAATAATGCCGAATCCAAAATTAAAATTATAGAATTTATAAATAAATACACGTGCATATAGCCATAAAAGAATTATTTTTAAACATAAGTATTTCACTCTAGTTTTGGTCCATAGTTGCCTTTTTTAGTTTTCCAGAAATGGGTGTGACTGCCTGAAAGCAAAACTGTGGCAAATGCCACGCCCCCTTGGCAAAAGGGCAATTTGTTGCGCTTCGTTGCGCGTGGAAATTATGATTTTTGCTTTTGTGAAAATCTCATTAGGCGCTGAAAAAGGATGCCGGTTTTTGTGGCCATAAATATAGGTTGCCTGCCAGCAAGTTGCCGATTTGCAACTCCGTTGAGTTTCAACGAAATTGAAAAGCTCACCCGCCATCCTCGGGGTTAAACGCGTTACGTGGCATTTTAATTAAGCGCAACGTTTTATGGACACTTCTTTAATGGCACCGCATAAATTCTAGATGGGAAGTCGGCAGCTTGGATCAAGGGTTTTCGGTCAGACTGCGTTTCACATCCAGGGCATAAAACGCACGGCAGGCAGTCGGAAAGTGAATTTTATGCCAATCATTAAACAAAGTTGTGAAACCGAACCGCTTTGTATCGGGGGAGTTATGTCGTTGATAACTTTATCCCCAACTTTGTAGCGAAGCGGAGCGGATCGCCGGAGCTCCTTTCCTTCTTATCGATTGCCTGATAATTGTTTGACACAGTGTGTGAGCTGCACTCGAGGGTGTCATTCAACCCAACTGCAACTGGTATTTGTATCTGGTATTTGTATCTGTATCTGTATCGGGTAAATAGGTTTTATGGTTCTCTAAAGCCCTGATCGTTATTACTGGATATGTGTAGAAGCATTGGGAATTGGTCAGTGCAATGAGTCACTAATAAAATACTTGATAGTATGAAAAATTTGTCACTTCTGACTATGACGCTAATGATCTCCTTTAATATTAAAATTGTAAATGGATTATAAAAGGAAGTGGCTGTTTTAAAGCTGTATTTGATTATTATTTGTAATTTGAGTCACTCTAATAGACGTCATTTGCGTATGACGTAGTGATGCTCTTTTTTGTAGGGGATTTTAAAAAAGGGGTTTTGATTTATTCGTCACCCTTCTCCATGTTACAAATGATATCCATTCAAATTAAATTTAAAAATAAATTATAAAAGGAAATAGCTGTTTTATTTGATTATTACTTTGCCATATTAGTCACTCAAATATACGTCATGAACATAAGAACATAGTGCTTCTCCATTTTATAATGTTTAAATGGATAATGAAAAGAAGTGGGTGTTGAATATTAGTCATCCTTATCCATGTTACAAAAGATCTCCATTTAAATTAAATTTGAAATTATGAAAGGAAACGTCTGTTTTAATTGATTATTATTTTTCAATATTAGTCATAGTGATGCTTCACTTTAAATGTTACATTTTTTAATTGTTCTGCACTTTTTGTATTTAGGGAATTATTCATATAGAAAATATTCATATAGAAAATATGTTGTGAATATCTTAAAACATTTGTAACTGATCACGGCTTAAAAATAATTTATTTCTTTTAGACGTAAATAAAAATGGCAAGATAGTTGACTTAAGTAAATGAACGTATCATAAACTGCCTGAAATATTTAATTTTTTGTTTTCTGTTCAGTAGGGAAAATACCTTGCTACTCAGTGAATCATTTTTCAGGAATTTCACACTTTTTCTTAAAAATATTTTTAGGTCTCTCTAGTGAATTTGATTATCTGTTAATATACGATTTAATTTATAATGAATGCGCAACCATGAACTGCTCGTGATCAGCGTTGATTTGGCTCGTTTGTACCTTAAACGATTTTGGAGCTCATTTACTCGTTGATTTTTTGCATATCTCATGAGCAGCACGAAATCCGAATTGGAAACGGAATGATTTATTTGCATATGCAACACCGAAATGCACTCACAAACTGAGCTTTTAAGTGGCCGGCCCTCGACTTTCCACTTTTTTTTTCGACTGCTCTTGACTTCACCCTTTTGGAGGTAAAAAAAAAACCCAAAAAGTCGCCGGGAACTGTCACCAAGTGCTCCACATTTGTGTTTAAAGCTTATTAAGAAATGCTTATTCCGCCCTCTGTCTCTTTCTCTCCGAGGGAGTCTCCATCTCGCTCTCTTTTTATCGAGTTTAATGGATTTTTAATGAGCCTGAAGCGGGGCTTTTGACGGCATTTTCGGAAAGTGCAGTTTCATTATCGCTTAATCCTGTTTGCGTTTCAGGAAGGAGGAAGATAAATACACAAACAAATAAATAAATAAATAAACACGCCCCCTAAAAAGGGGATTGTCAAGACGTCTGATCGATGGTACAAATGTTAATGAATTTGATTATTGTATTTCCTATTATGCATTTTACTAAACAACATTATTTATATTTATATAAATTTAATTTATTTTATATTTATAAATATATTAACAATAAAGATAAAGTAAAGTGGAAAGTTTAATTTATACTTCTATTAATATTTATTATAATATTCGACTGCTATATTATTAATATTTATTTATGCAGTCGATTCCTCACTACTTTCACTTGCTCCTCGGCTGGAATCTGGAGTAGACACGTTCAATTCAGTATAGTAGGATTTCACCACGATTAGGCAATAGCCAATACCAACTAAAAGTGAACATGCATTTTTGAGTGTTAGATATCAGAGACCAAATCTTACTAATTCGGACGATCGCCCAGCCATCCAACAACACGGTGACGAGAGTGAACAAAAATACTATATAGTTTATCAACAGCCAGGTGCCAATAAGCAGGAGATTTCTCTGGATTCAAATGGATACATTAGGCTATTATTTTTCAAGCATTAACAGATACTTTCGAACTTACGTAGATAACGCCATAGATCAGAAGTAAATGATCGATCATTAACACCCAGATGAGGGCAGAAAATCCGGCCACACATGTCCGGGTGTTCATGGTTCGAAAGAACTCAACCACATAATCTGGAAATTTGTTGGAGATAACCATATCCCAACCGATGCTGCCCAGGATGAAGTCTATCAATCCACTTATGGCGCCCACTATAATCACGCCGTATTTCAGGGGAATGCAACACAAAAATTTACGCACATGCATATTTGTTTCAAATCATTAAAACTGAAAGCTAAAGCCGGGAGATCTAGACTTAAATATTTGATATTTTATTTGGTGTAAGTCATTTTACAATGGTCTGATCTATAGGTTTTATTTACAATCTGTAGAGGATATATCCTCTTAACATCTGTTTAATTAATTAAACATTTTTAAGTGTGCCCTGGAAAACTCAAGTGACTTATAATCTTTTAAAAAGGTTTCTTCTAGTACTTTTAAAAACTTGGTATGTTGGCCTTCACTATATAAACAGAATAACAAAAAATGGTTGCAAATTCTCAAACAAATATTCCGTGGATTTAAGTTGGTCATTTCGAAAACATGATCCAAGATATATTATCTAGAGCCTTTGGATTAGCTTTTGAGTTTTCAAAGTTCCAAACTATTATATAATGTCCTAAACCAACTAACTTATACCCCAGTCTCTATAATTTAGACATCTGAAAAGGCGAGACCAAAGTCCATTCGACACTGAATCACCTTTCTGTGGAGGAGCTAACTGAAATTTCAGTTAGTGGTAGCCCGTAATCCTACACACTCGTCTCTAGTATTTGGCCAACGAACAGTTCCTAGAAATCTAGTTCTGTAGACAGCAATTAGATAGACCAAGACAATGCCAAACAAATCAAGTCAAATACAATAAACGCTGTGGCATTTTATCAGCTCCGAATCAGACGTAACATCAGTCCCCGGGTTCTCGAGTGTCGGGCCCTCAGATCCCCAAGTTTCGGTTTACAACGCAGAAAAGGGTTTGCTGCCTGAACATTCTTTGATCAATCAAGTGACGCGGAAGCGACACGAATATCTGATAACAGATAGCAGTTGGCAGTTGGCAGTTGGCATTCCATTCCCTCATTTAGTCATGGCTAAAATATTTGGCCAAAGTCTGGCTGTTACTTGCATAACAAGGGTGCAGAGTCAAGACCCCAAGTTAAGGTCGTTCGCCTGGATCGATCGATAAGGCAATTCGGCACTGCAAAATGTGCGATCGAGTGGGGGGATGTCGAGTGGCAGTACTTCACTTCGAAAGTTATCATTCAGGTATTTTAATTGAGCGCCCCTAATCACAGCCTAAAGTTCAGCCCTGCACTCACTAATTCTGCCCTACTGTAATAGTCCGGCAATAGTTACCAAATGTGACTGACCTAACTCACACTGATAGCAAACTTCGGTATAAAAAGGCACCCCTTTTTCGGAACCAAGGCACTAAAATAGACCGACGGTCAACTGGATTTGTGTAAAGCCAAACCGATCGCTTTTTAACACCCCTCCGGGGGAAATAAACTAAAATAGCATCAGTTGCCATATGTAAAATGTGGTCAAGCTTGGGTATTAATAACTTCCTTTCCTTTTCCCCAAAGTAAACCCCATTTTTATTGGAGGGATCATTTGGAAATACAAGGTCAAAGCGCACTTAAGTTTGGCGTGTGGCAAGGCGTCTACATTATCGTTTTATCGATATCGCCGAAAATGTTGCTTCAGTTGTTAATCCAAAATACAACAAGGTATTTGACAAGCGAACTAATTGATTTGATTCTCGTGCCGGTGCGTTGCGCCAACAAAATGCGATTGTTGCAAAATCACAATGAATAGTCGAAGTCATGGTACCCTGTGATAACTGAGGAGTGCTGTTTGGGAACTCAAAGATCAATCTCTTTAGAGTATTTCAAAAAATTAAGCACTTACAATATATTTTAAGTGCTTTTTATTTTCAAATAATTTAAAATGTGTTAAGCTAAAAGTAGGTTTTAATCTGCAAAACGGGCTTTCTCTAATAAAACAATATGTAATATCTTATGCAGTTGAAGATTCTCTTTCTTAATTTGAGCTACTTAAAACAATACAAATATCCAAAGCCATGGTGAAATATTTTGGGTGCATGGTAAATATTTGGAATTCCTTCGGTATAAATATTTACATTTTCGGCACCACTTAACCCCACATTACCTTTTCTAAGCCCTTTCCTTCTTCATTTTTAGAACTTAATCCCAGCGTAAGGCAATGTAAATTCCCTATTGCTAAGTTTTGTTTTTGTACAATGGAATGTTAAATATTTTCGTCACATAGAAACCAAAAGAAATAGCAGAAACATGGTAAAAATTAGCCCTTGGAAACGAAAAGTGCGTTCAGTTTTTGGTATGGAAAAACCAAGAGACTGTCTGAGTCACAAGTTCTATAAGCGCGTTCCACTCTGTTGTATCTGTTGATAGACAAATATAAAGCTTCGCAATGTGGAATATTCCGAGAGCCTTTTGGGTTCTTTAGCCGACAGTTGCCTCACTGATAAGACAAAATGCGTTTTGCAATAACGGAACAGCTTTATAAGACCCCAATGAATAGACCCATTTTCTGTTTGTCTTCAGCGAATGCGGAGGGTTCGCCTTGCCTTGCATGTTGCAGGAAATAAACAAAAACAGGCCGTAATTATGCAGCTCAAATACGTAGTCGTGTTTATAACAGTTTTCCATAGCCAAAACATCCAAATCATGGTAACTTGTATCGCCTGGATATGGCATATGGCAGAAATCATCGTCATAAACACTCGTCGGCTGTCTTTCATTCCGTGGTTCTGTTGTCAGCACAATCACAATCACAAAAAGGCCGCCTGGCGCTCAACTGCCCTCGGAACGCTCCAAATAAAGTTGGGGGGCGGGGATACACTGAGCGGAAGTTTGGCTTGCGATAAAAAAATGAAATAAAAGCCAGACAGAAAGGGAGAGTTCTCTGTGCATAACCCAGAAAGAAAGCTCTGATTCCTGCGGGGCTTTTGTGAGTTGGAAGACAGTAAAATAGCCGAAGTGGGGGATCTAGAAGTGGGTCGCTTGCAGTTGACATAAGCTATTGCAATGACAGGTGGGAGTGCTTCAGTGGGTTGTAAAGCAGCTGGGTTAAGTGATCGTGGGGGTCCAAATTAATAAAGCCATAAAAGCTGGAAATAGCACTCCAAAACTTATAAAAGTAACTTATAATAATCAAAAGTTGGCTTCCATTTAATGCATTTATTTCAGAATTTCACAAAATAAAGGTAAAAGTGTTAGGGGTTACTTCATCATTTAAAAAATTTTTAGATAATATAATAATAATAATAATTATAATAATCCAAAGTTGGTGTTTCATTCAATACATTTATTTCATACTTTCAACTTCTTTATTGGCTACCAATAATAATTTCCGAATATAAAGGTAGTGTTAAGTGTTATTCCATAATTTTAAACAATTTTAGATAATATAATAATAATAATAATTATAATAATCCAAAGTTGGTGTTCCATTCAATAAATTTATATCAGACTTTCAACTTCTTAATTGGCTACCAATAATAATTTCACAAAATAAAGGCAGTGTTAAGTGTTACTTCATCATTTTGAATTATATGAAGTATAAAATTATAAAAAACAAATACCACAATTTTGAAACAAATTCTTAAGAAGGCAATTAAAATGATAAAGGATTATAAATGTTTCAAAACAAAAGTCTATATGTACATTTATCACAAACAATTACCGATAACCCCTTTATTGAACAGAAGCCATATTATTTCCGTTTCGCGATAATTCCGCCTCATAAAAAACTCTCCCCAAACAAAGCTTCCGAACGGCTAAGGCGGCAAACAAAAAACACCTGAAAACCAATCGATTATCACATTTGATGGGCTGCCAAATAGCTGCTTATCTAAGTGCGCAAATAACGCCGAGCTCAACCCCCTGGAATTTCGCTCAGTGCACTGTCAGTCATTCAATGCCGCCTTTATCGACGCTGTGAGGGCGCCAAAGGCAGAGAAATGCGTGTCAGATAGGACAGTCCAAAAGGAGCCATTATTATCTGCCATTATAACAAATAACAATAATATGAAAAAATAATTGTGTCTTTCTGTTTGCTCTATATGTCAGCCCGTAGCGCCGGCCAGGTGAAAAAAAAGGTGCTCCACGAACTCCGGAGGGCCTGTATCTGTATCTGTGCTTAGCCTTCCCCATTTAGATACAGATACAGATACAGATACACCCGCCAGCACTGCGCCGATTGGGCTGTCAGTATCTTTATATTAATCAATAAGAGCAGGTGCGATAAGATTGCGGAGCTTCGTCTGCTGCTGCTGCTATCAGGTGTGGCAAAGTGGGTGGTGGGCGGTGTTTAGTGGGTGGGCAGGTGGCCGGGTGTATTGGGAGGAAAGTGGGTGCCTATCCTCAAACACACAATCTTTTTGGGCATTAAAATCGGAGAAACAAATAACTTGCAAATATCTTAGATATACTTTTAAGTATTTTTAATAAATTCCTAATTGCAAATTTATTTTAATCAATGATTTGGTCTTTAGATAAAAAGCCGATACAACTTGAAATAATTTAAATGTAAGTATTTATCCCTAAAACAAATGTATTAAGCTCTTTAGCCACAATATTTATAATAATAATAATAAGATAATGCTTTATACTGAAAGATAGTCATTAATTTTCATGTCGAATTTCTGCCAGTGGATTTGGAAAGTTAATTCCTGACTGACATTCGCAGCCATTATTAATTTAAATATTATATTGTTTCGGCATATAGAGGCTACTTCTTTGCCTGCCAACAAATATCGTGGCCCACTGTGCCCCATCAATTTCATGTGCGACAATAATATTTACATAAAAAAGCAAATATTCGCCAGACCAATTTGTTATTCAAAGTAATAACATGCGAATGCCCTGCAAAACATCTGCGTAGTAAAAAGGCTATCTTAAGTTGCCATTTATTTTAATTGGTCGTGAGACTAATTGCTCAAAAAACTCACAGCTTATATAAGGGGTTAAATCGAATGGTCCCTTAGTTGTCCTAGTCTTAGTTTGTTGTTTGTTTGTGCACCGATTAATATGATATTTTCTCGTATTTAAGACAAGAACTTCGATAAGAACTCGTAGCACATGTCTGGCCAAGTGCGACGGTATTAAATTTATATAAGTTGTGCGATTGGCAAATTACTGGCGGTATTTATAACATTTTAAAGATATGATAGCCAAGAATAGGCAAGCAGCGATTGTTTTTACACCCTCAGGGCAACAATAACGATTTCTGGACAATTAAGACCATAAGGGATGTTTATTAACCAGATATCAATTAGTAAACTTTCAGCCAAACGACATTGATATCAACATCCAATCCAATGGAACGTTTTATCCCAGGAAAAGTGCAATATTTACCCACACATTAGCAGAGTCAACAGCGGCAGATTGGAGGAATAAAAGGAGGAGTCCACTCTGAAAGCGGAAATCGCGGCATGAAAGTCGGAAAAGCATTTTACTGCAAAAGCCTTTTAAGGCTGAAGACCAAATCGATTCCACAATCGGATGTTTTTCGGGTAGCATAAATCAAAATAAGTGACAATGTCAAGGGGTCTTAACTCCGCCCGTTTTTCGAAGAAACCAAACTTAATTTACGACTCGTCTGCGGGATCATATCATGTTCATATCATATCAAATTATGTCCAGATAACTCATACCCCTTGTCCACTTTTCGTATCTCTGAGATGTCTGAGTATTCGTCTGGGTCAGCATTATGTTTCCACTTCTCCAGATTGGCAGTTCGAGGTTGGATTGTGGAAATTGTCTTCATTTTGTCATTTACAGCACACAAAACAATTCAAATATTATAAAGTTACAAACATGATTACTTAAACTAGTAGAATGGTTTCAGTGTGAGGGTCGGCAAGTTGTCATTATTGAATTATGAGTACTGCAAACTTGACCTTATAATAACCTCCAAACGTTGGGGACTCCCATTTTCATATGACAACTATCATTCACCTCCAAAGTTTGAGGCATTCTTGAGGTAGCCCGATTTATCAATGCCAGGCAGAATGATTGCGGGAAACACGTTTTATTCGCATTCTCCTATCGCAAAAGCACGTTTTTAAAACGCGACGCGAAACTTTCCGCTGATGACCAAAACAATGCTGATCAAGATAATCAGCCGAATCGATAGCCGATATCGAGACAAAAACAATAACAAGTTAGGAGGTTTGGATATTATGGTGGCCTTGGGGTGGCAGGTACCTTAGATGGATTTCCATAACGAGAAAGCCGACTAAACTCAACCCGCCGCAAAGTTCTTATCTAGCCAATGCAATTAGAGACCGACTTACATACACTTAGCTCTTGGTATTTATAGAGGCAATACCAAGAAGTATATGTTCTGGGGTGTACATATGTCATTCCGTACACCTTTCGTTCTCCGCTATCACCAGACACCAAAAACGGCCCTGCCTCCCCATCTATTGACAATTCAATTAACGTTTTGAAATAATTTCCTGATAAGCGTAGCTCTTTTGGGGCTACGCAACAAGAAAAAAAGGCAATTAAACAGCACCCAATAATACCCCAACAACGGTTTAACTTACTAATAAAACAAGAGAACCAAAACTGGGGAAGAACGGTGCTCGCGAGTTATCACTAATTGAACCACAAACGTGGCTTTCAAATCCAAATGTAACCTTTCAAAAATTAGCTTATAAAATTAGAAAATGGTACACATTAACCAGTTTTTGTTTGTATAAACTTGATGGATATATATATATAAAGAATAATATTATTGAAATTTCCACAGAGGAATGCGAAATAAGAAGTCAAGAACTTTGTGCCGGCAAGATGATGACGTCTGAAGAAACGAATAACAATGACTTAATAGAAATATAGTTGGCATTTATATTTATATTTTGTTTTAATTTCTACAAAATCTTGAGCTCTTTTTAAAACCCTAAATAGTTTGTTTCATATTACTTCAAAGATAAAGAGCACAGCGGAAATTGGGAAAATGTAATTCATTTGATAAAATATCTATAAAAATCTGTTAATGGAAACTTTTATATAAAAACAGGAAGTGGAATTCCCGAATTATCTTGTTTTCATTGATGAAGTTCGAAAGTTAAGACAAAAAGATTAAGTGTCTGGGGAAGACACAAAATACAGTATGATTAGATTATGGGGAGTAATAGGTATAACCCGATTTGTACATTTCGGGGATACCTAGTTTTTGAACATTTAATTTCAAGATGTGGCGTATATTAAAAATCTAATTTCACAACCGCTACTCAGGTTTTTAAGGTTCCCACCTGGATACCTTTGTCTAGTGCAAGTCACCTATCCGAATGACAATTGCCTTGCTGGCGCCAATCAAAATCGACGCTATCAAAAGCCCCATGTTAAGCCACCATAAAAAGTGCCGCTAATTTGGCCCTTGATTGCTCATTTATTTGCTCGACACACGTTCATTGCCATCATCGGCGATTCCCCCGTAAATATATATTAGCCCCCGGACACTTCGCTTGCATTAGATATATTAAATTCGAGCCATCCATCAGCTATAAAGATGGCTTGGATCCCTCGGCACATCGGAGTATATCGAGTGCACTGAGTCGGAAAAGTCAAGGTTCGAATTTATATTGGGCCATAAAAGTTTGATTTACGGAGAAATTTATATTAATAAACTTAAGAAGTTTAGTGTGCTTCTACTGAACTACTAAAGTTTTGTGAGTTTCAGTTATAATATCTGCCTAGAGTGAGTAGACAAGTTTTTATTGAAGCAAATAAAAACAAGAAATGTGAAAAGAAGGACGATTATATTAAAATAAATTTGGCATGACGCATTTTTAAGGACTATCCATTATCCAAAGCTTAACTTTATATATATTTTTCTTCTTATAAGTTTGGTAATTTTAATTTCATTAGCAAACTCATTTGTTAAAAAACTGTCTCCCATTTTTGGGCACTTCTTTTTTAGCCATCTTCACATCCGCCTTAATTGCAAGTGGAATTTTTCGCATATTAAATATTGCCAAAAATAATCACATCGGGTCATAATTTACATATTCGAATTTATGAAGAGGTTCAGGCAGTGGAGATTTACGGAATGCCTAGGGCATGATGGAAATACCTGAGCGGTACAATAAAAAATACTCGAAGCGTTGAACAATTCAATCAACTCAAAGTCCCAGCCTCGAGCCAACTCATGCCGAAATCATTTTGTTGTTCATTTAGAACAAATAAGCAAATACCGGCTGTAAATACATTCGGTGGTGGGTTCATGAAAAATCACGGCAAACGGAACTTGGCGAAGACGTCGCCCAGTTTTTGCTTCATGCCCGAGGAATGCCAGATATTCCAGTTATTTATTTCGGCACATTAACAACCAGCCAGACATGGGGACATCCGATGTCTCGGCCCCCGGGCCATACCTCAAATTGATTGCCAAATAAATTAAAAGTGTAAGGAAAACAACAACCACAAATAGCTGGAGAAAACGTGTAAGAAACGGGGAACAGTATAATTTAATTAGCGTTCGGTTGTTGGCATTTTTATAAGTATACACTCGACATTTCCATTGTCGTTAATATATTATTTTTTTTTTTTGGCAAATATTTGCCCGATCGCAGCTGATAACGACAGACAATCGATGTTGGGCTGTGATTCGCAGGGAAATTCCCTTTTGATAAAATAATTGGCATAGTTTCGCCTTTTCACGACACAAAAAAAAAATGGGCTTGGTTCGGCTTTGGCCAAGTTTGTTGCTCTCTCGCATGACGAGGTTGATGATATAACTTTATACAACATTTGATAGTATTATCGAATATTTGCACACGCGTCAATATTCGCCCTGAAGGGCACTTCACATCAATATTTGACTTCCCGCCGGCGGTGTAAATATCTAAATATGTTTATCAAAACTGTTGCATTGAATGGACGGGTGTGATGAACTGGCCAGAGAGTCAAGGATTCTAGGTGACTAAGCTGCGATTCTTTCAGCGACCTTTAACATTCTTAACTCGGAATTCTACTTACCATCAGGAGGTAAATAATCTTGGCATAGACCGTAAGCTGTGGTAACCTGAAATAAAATATAATTGTGCTTAGATGATGATATAATTTAATAGGTATGATAACTTAGTATATATGTATTGATATCTTAAGCCTTAAATCTCCTTCTTAAATCAAGAAACTTAAATTAAATTTTTGTGTAAAATAAAAACTTTGTGGCAAAGCTGTCAGACTTACTATTTTAACTTTTATTTTTAATTAGGGAATTTCCCAAGTCAAAATTTGGCGTGCTGTTTGTTTATAACATACGATTTATGAACTACTAAAACCTTATTCTACATTTGCCAAAAATTCCGCTGCTTAAAGTATAAAGATTTATTTACCTCTTAAACTTGAACTTGTCTTTCTACTGAGATTTCGAAATACAAATTTTGGTTGCCAGATAAATTATAAGATTTATATATTGTCAAAAGTTCTGCAGTTGAAGTTTAGGAATGCAAGTACATCTTAAGATTTATTTACAACATTTAAATTTAATTTATTTGTGTCAAATAATCAACTGTGTAAACTAAAGCCAAAGATTTATCTGCATCTTAAGCCCAAGGAAATATTTCTCCTGACTTCTTTGAATTAAATTTATATGTCCCCACAATGTTGTACGCAATCTTGGCTTATAATTGAAACCACAAACCGGAACACCCACAGCACATTCAATTATGACAAAACAATATTATGTAGAGCACTGCGAACACGTGAGCCTCCAGTTATATGTACTTATGCATAAATCATTTGGATTGAGCGACTTTTTGACACCCCAAATGAGCAAGGACAGTTGCAGGAGCCGAACCATAAATTCACATGAATTTATTATGCAATTAGTTAAAGACTTGCATTGTCAGATGGCAAACAAATGACCCAGCTGAAAGTGGACCAAAAACACAAATGAGACCTTTTGGTTGTAAGGAATTTTCGGCCCAAGAGAAAGACCTTGAGGATGATTTTCATTTGAATTGAATTTCGCTGGGAAATCCCTGTCGTTTTCCCAGACTTTTATCTGCTTGAACTTGGTTTTCCATTACTAACACAGCCTTGAAAAGTTGAAACTCGTTATCCCCACCCGTGACCCACTTGAGCATCTTGAATTCGCATTTTACATTTCCATTTAATAGAACTTTATATCCAAAATGAAAGTGGCCACCGGACGGCGATGTCTGCCCTTGGGCTTTCCATAGTAATTTGTGTCGTGGAGCCGATAGAATCCCGATGGCAAATACCCCGGAATGCTGTGGTTCTCCAGCTGAAAGTTGCGAACATCGTAGTAGGCCTGCAGGGGATAAACTTTGACCTCGGACCGTCCAAAAATAAATTGAGATACAGTACGCACTGGCTTAATGGGACAGCGATTGGCCAGATTCCCGTACTTGAACACGTTCCTCAGCCAGACCTTCATCAAACTGGATTGCAGAAGTTCCCGCAGCGTTTTGCAGGTGTCCATGTCGTAGCTGAAAAGTGTCTGGAACCGATTTTGGCCATCTATCAGCTGCAGGAGGGTAATTGTGGTCCTCAATCCATTCCTCAATGTCCCATTCAGTTGGATATCCAGGTTCAGCTCACCTTTCTCGGTTAACCATCCGCGAATGCTAGAGCAAAATTCATGGCTGCATTCCACACTTATATTGGTAAACTTGCTGCGAAGAGCTTTTGCATTGGTTGAAAATTTAATATTTGAATCAAAAACTATCTAAACTAGAAACTTACTGAAGGATTCACAAAAAAGTAGTATTAGCAAGAGCGCTAATAACATTTCCAAGTACTGGCTTAGAGTTATTTTGTATAACTAATTTATATTATGTTTATTTTGAGTCACATTCGAGTTATTAAGGTCACTCGTTAGTCAGGCTTGAATGAGTTTCTAATGAGCAATTTTCCAAAAAAAATTCTTTTGATAAAAACTGATACATTAGAAATAAATGTATAACAAATAAAATTATTTAGAAATATGATTAAGATATTATTAAATCAGAGGAATGAATAATATAAACATTATTATTCAGAAAAAAGTTTATTTATTAATCCAATGTTTCCCGAATTAACGAATTAAAATTAAAAACAATTTCCCATTCAACGTTTTTTAAAGGAAAATTCACAATTAATAAATATTTTTATATCCCTCATAAATTAAAGCACCGTTTAACGCCGATTAAGACTCCAGATCAGTGGAAAATCTATTGCAGACCCCCACGATGCCCCATAAATCAATCGGCAGTCAATCAATCAACCAATCAATCAGCGGGCTATCAATTAGTCAGTCTGTCAGTCCGTATCACACTTTGTCCAAATCGCAGAGCTCTGATCTGGATCTGGATCTGGATGTGATCTTGGGGCCTGGTGCCACAGGCCCGATCTGTCTGCCACATAAAGATTCAAGTTCAGTGCGACCAAGACACGGACTAACCGTAAAGCAAACTGAAAGTTGCGCTGACGTTTGGTTGTTTTGCGTTGTTTGGTTGTTTGGCCGCGTTGTTTGGCTAAGCGGCGTTTAATTGGAAACACAGTTGGGTGTTGGTTTTGACCGGTCCGCTGTCTTCATCGCGGGCCATCAACTTTCAGCAGCTGCGGACAGCTGATGGACGTGGACATTTGGATTCGTTCTCAGGCCGACTCCTGCGACTACCAGATAAACCCGTTCAAAAGTCGACCAGGCTCGCCGAATCAGATGCAAAATATTACGCATACGTCGTGTGGTCGTGTGGCGTATTTGGCCACGGGGAAATGTTTGCCTTTTTTTCTCACTCCCCCGTCTACACTGTACGAAAATGCAGTTGGCAGTAGTATCATGTGTTTTTATTTTTGAAGTTATAAAATTTGTTTTCTTTACAAAATTAGTCTTTACTTTAAGGATACCTTTTTATACCCTTGCAGAGGGTATTATAATTTTGGTCAAAAGTGTGCAACGCAGTGAAGGAGACATCTCCGACCCTATAAAGTATATATATTCTTGATCAGGATCACCTCCTGAGTTGATATAGCCATGTCCGTCTGTCCGTCTGTCCGTCTGTCCGTCTGTCCGTCCGTCCGTCTGTCCGTCTGTCCGTCTGTCTGTCCGTCTGTCTGTTTCTACGCAAACTAGTCTCTCAGTTTTAAAGCTATCGAGTTGAAACTTTGCACACAGCCTTCTTTCCTTTGCACGCAGTATATATGTCGGAACGGCCGGGATCGGCCTACTATATCCTATAGCTGCCATATAACTGATTGATCGGAAATGCCATAACTTTGGTGTTTGTAAAGTTAGGAAGTTGGAATTTTCTATGGATTTTATATTTGGCCAATCAATCCGACCTACCAAATTTCATAAGGATCGGCCGACTATATCTTATAGCTGCCATATAACTGATTGATCGGAAATGCCATAACTTTGGTGTTTGTAAAGTTAGGAAGTTGGGATTTTCTATCGGATTTATATTTGGCCAATCAATCCGACCTACCAAATTTCAGAAGGATCGGCCGACTATATCCTATAGCTGCCATATAACTGATTGATCGGAAATGCCATAACTTTGGTGTTTGTTAAGTTAGGAAGTTGGGATTTTCTATGGGTTTTATTTCTGGCCAATCAATCCGACCTACCAAAGTTCATAAGGATCGGCCGACTATATCTTATAGCTGCCATATAACTGAACGATTGGAAATGCTATAACTTTGGTGTTTTTAAAGTTAGGAAGTTGGGATTTTTTATGAGTATTAAGAATGCATCATATGAATATAATTTACAGAGTATTCTGCAAGGGTATATCAACTTCGGCTCCGCCCGAAGTTAGCTTTCCTTTCTTGTTTATGGATATGTTTATAAAATCAGAGATGTTTTTTGCTTTTGTTTTTAAAAGAAAATATATACTCATATGAAGAAAATATAGTACTTTAATTGAAGAAAGCTGTTCAATGGCAAATCCTTTTGAATCAAGGAAAGTTACTTTAAACTACGTATACTTGATCTTTGCAATTGACAACAATATTATCATTTAAGACTGCTATTGCTCGCTTTTTAAAACTTCTTTTGAACTCCATTTAATTTCTCTCTCTGCACCAGCTCTTCCCTTGCCCCGCCCCCTTGACTCCTCGCTTAATTGCTGAGCCGCGTTGAGCGTTTAATTGCAAATTATTCAAATGCCGACGCTGCCGCAGCTGTCATTGCTGTCATAACCAGTCGGCGCAGCTGTCCCCTCCGCCCCACTGTGCTGCCCCACTGTGCCACCCCTCCCCATTACCCCTCTCCGCCCCCCTCCATCCCACCACCCCACTCATCCTGGCGAGCTTGCAATTATGTCTCAAATTAACACAGCAGCCACCACAGAGCTCCCCACCAATCCCGCTTCTCCAGTACCGCGAAAAAAATAAAATAACACCAAGAAAATGTGTAAAAATATTCCCCAACTTTTGCGCTGCTGTTGTTGTCAGATGAAATTAGGCGTGAAATGTAGTTTGAACCTTTGTGGAAATATTTTTAACAACATTCACAAGTGCTCGCTCTTTTTTATATGTTTTTGCATATAACTGAAGCACGTGGTCTGTTATGTGCCACCATAATTGTTGCCAGGTCCACTCCGACTATATCAATATCAATATTTATATTTTTATTCCAGAGCTGATAAAAGCATTGGCCGATCGCCCTCAGCTATCTTTATATGTTTAGTACTGACCACAGTCGGAGAACATGCCATTATGAACTATAAGGCAAATGCAATTCCGATAATTTTTACGGCCTAGCACAGTGAGAAAATTGGGTACAGGAAATGGGCAAAAAGAAGGTTTCCGATAAGGTGATCAAAAACTCATTAGTATGTTTCTCACAAGAACAAAACTTATCAACTTATTTAATTTACATAACTTGTGAGTACACTTAAGATCCCTAAAATACTAATAAGTTTATATACTTATCCTTGGGCCAATTTGTTTATGCTCTTAGCTTTTGATACACAAAGTCTTACGAATGGTAAGTAAATTAATAAGTTAATTTTAATATGCAATTTCGATAAGCTTTACTTTCCAGCATAGTGACAACATTTTAGGTACAGAAAATTGCCAAAACAAAAAGGTTTCCGATAAGGTGATCAAAAACCCATTAGTAAATATCTCACAAGAACAAAACTCAGGAAATAAAAAAAATTAAGATCTTTTGAACGCAAATTGTTAAGCCTTTTGTACTTGTCCCTAGACAAATTTTTATTCTTTTCGTTTTTATACTTTTTTTGGTTGGTAACAAATGAATAAATTCCAATACTTAATGAGTATGGAATAATACTGTAAGCTTGTAAATTTTTTATGAATAATATTTATTTTTATATGATATTTTAATTTGTGATTTAAAGATTTGGGGATAAGAGAATTGTCGGATTTCCAAATTAATGATTAGTTGTAAATTTGTTTAATATGCAACATCTTATTATTTCTATCTGTAAGGCGAAGAAATTTATTTATCTGCAATTTAATGATAATATAGGGCTCAGATTTTTTGCTCAGTGAGCCGGCAGCATTTCCTAGCAACATTCAAAAGGTGGGCAACATGCAGCTGCTGGTTGCTGTTGTTGCTGCTGCTGTTGTTACTGCTGCTGCTGTTGTTGCTGCTGCTGCTGTTGTTGCTGCTGGTTGCCAGCGTCTCGGGTTGCATTTATATGCAAATAGCTAAAATTGTTTTCAATTTGCCACCGCCAAGCGCCTTGGCCATCGACAACGCATTCCTTGAGCCAACTTGCAGCTAATTTTATGGCTAATTGTCTGCCTGCCCGCCTCTCAAGTTGCAGTTGCTGCTGTTGGCCGCATTGATTGCTGATGAAGTTGTGATATTTGCGATAAAAAATGTATGTGATAAAAATTACTGAGCAGCCGGCAAACGCAGGCAGGAATTTCTTAATTGTCAGAACGGCCTGTTGGTCGCTGAATTAATTGTGAAAAACTCCACGCACAAGGACACCAGGCAGCAAAAGCAAAATTATCAACTGGAGCAACATTTAAGAGGCGCGACATTAGCGGCGAATGTCAAACGCAATGAAAGCTTTTAATTAACTTGATGTCAGGGTGTGGTTTTCCAGTGAAAGATAATCGCAAACCGGTTTGGTCTAGAATCAAAATGAAGGGCAAAGGAAGTATAGGATGGAAACTGATTTTCAGGTTAGTCAATTATAAATGAAAGAACTAGGTTGAAGAATAATGAATGAAAATAATTGCTCTATTGAGAGACACATAACGAAAAATATTGTTTTTGGAAAAAACAGAGGTGTATTATTTTTAAAACCCTATTTACGGTTGAAAAGTATTACTGGATACTAAACATTGAGGTTACTGAAATAATGACTAACTGAAGTTTGGCCCTAAAAATACTAAACCTCACACTAATATGGGAAATTCAGAAAGCCATTACCTAACCCGGGAAAATCAACCACTCCAAGGGAAATAGTTTCAGTCGAATTCAGAGCCGACTGGCCTGGTTGGCGATTCAAGGAGTTCAAAAATCCAAACACACAACCTCGGAAACTTCAGGGCCACTATAAATAGTCGACCATGTCATTTGTACACAGATTTCCGGGGAAACTGCGTGCTATCTATCGGATCTGGTGGGTTAGGCTCAGCCCTTTTCAGCACCCACTCCCCCAACAGTAAACACTGGCGATCGGGGAACGATCGGATCGAATTGGAAATGCGCAGTATGATGTCCGATTTACATTGGTCGAGCATGCAATGCAAATGTGATTGCCATTTTTATGAGCCACCGACGACTAAGTAATGGCAATGGATTGGGGATGGGGATGGGGATGGGGATGGTGTGGCTTTAGTGCCGTTTCTGATTACAACTCTAGTTTAGTGGATTGCTCAACGAACTTGACATAATGACAACCGCAGCCAGTTCTTGATGAATTGCCGGCACTTGGGTGTGGAACCTAACGGGGTGACTGCTGGTCAAGATTTATGCAACTGTTCGATTGAATTGAATAATATGTTGCACCTCGGGTAGATTACATCAACGGGTTAATGGCTTGTGCGACGGAAACCCGTTTGACAAGTGTTGATCTAAGGGGTTTCGAGAATATGGGGTATTACTTGATTATTTAAGGTGCTTGACGGAAAAATTTGAGTAAATAAAAATGGTCTTAAGGTATGTGTTCACTGGCTAGAAATTTGTAATGATATAATGCTTATATAATCAATAAAATAAACAATAAAAAAGTTATTGCAGGGACTTAAAATCTACATGAATAGAATATAACTTAAAAATGTTACTAATAAATGAAATTAAAATAGAATGGTCAATCAAATTATATTCATGATTCCTTTATTTAATTTAAATAAGTACTGATTTAATAGTTAAAAACTTTTATGACCCCCTAATGCTTTTCATAATCCAACTAACCAATTATTTTCCCCATTTCCAAACACCAAGTCAAGTTTTCCTTCTCCATTCTCATCACCCTCTCAAACCAAATCAAATTTTCATTCAATCCCGAACCCATCAGCATCATCAACATCATCAACATCATCGTCGCTCAAATTGTCATTTAATAAAGTGAGTGCTAAGAGCCACAGAGCAAAAACAGCTTGAGCTATTTAAGTTCCGATGACAAGGAACGATAAAGGGGGATATCACACATTTGGAGGGGTAAAAGTGGGAGAACAATCTCATCCCAATGTCTGATGGCACTTTGCAGTTGGAGATTCGAACAGATGCAATTCAATGTCAATGCAATGTGCGGGGGAGTCTCTTTTCCCAGAACCTCCCCCTTTCAAAACCCCACGACAACTTGGCTTTTAGCGTCTGGCAAACTTGTTGTTGCCTCTCTTGACTGCATATAAATGTCTAATAATTATTGGCGTCTAAATGCTTTAGCCTGTAATTGCATTCAACATGTGCAAATGCAATTTGAGGCGCCCTCAGTGGAAGTGCTGTTGTTATTGTATTGGTATTGTTAAATGAAGTAATTAAATGGCAATTGAGCTTTGGCAGAACATATCATCAAGTGTTTGGAGGAAGTCGTTGATAGGGTGGAACTAGCATTTAGAATGGCTTAATTGATAGGAAATAACAGGGTCTGGAAGTAGCGATAAAGGTAAATGGATAAAATGCTTAGTTAACGGAAAGTATGTGTTTATAGGAGGACATTATATAAAGCATTTGGAAGATAGAGCATTTAAATGGGAGCTTTACAAAATATTTAAGATACAAATCAAATGTGAAAGACATTATATAAAACAATTGTAAGATATAACATTTGAATGTAAGCTTTGCAATATATTTAAGATACAAATCTAATATTTTGCTTACATCTTAGCTTATTTAAATATAATATTCAATGGAATTTTAGTTAGGCTATAAACTACGATACGGTTTTATACCTTCACCTGTGCCATTAGAAGCCTCAAATAAAATAAACCAAACTCAACAATGGGTTTCCCCCTAGACCTTACTATTTATGGTTTTTAGCCCCTAAAAATTATATTGCCCCTGCCAAGTGTCACTGATTCACACCCATTACTTATTTGGGTAGCTTAGGTCAGTAATGCCCCGTGGAATGCAAAACAAAGCGAGGCAAGACATGTGATCGCCGATGATAAAATACTTGGCGCACGTTTTATTTTTAGTGGATGTCTAGACCCACCTGGCATTTTGGTATTTAATCGATAAATATTGCCAACTGTCTGTTTATATTTAGCAATATCATTATTGTATTTTGCTGGCCGGGCTTAAACCCCCTATTACAAATGCCAGTCGAGCGGCGAGAGTTGTGAAAATATTTTCCCATGCTGTTGAAATAACGCCCACACACTCCTCACTCCTTTCACTCGGCTTTCCCATGGATAATCTTCACCGGATTCTTCTGCTGCCAGTGAAGAGCAACCCACGTTCTCCATTCTTCTGTGCCCCTTCTCTGTGTGTGTACAAATTGGCAAACACGCAACTCATGATCAAGTGCAATCTTTTTGACATTAATATGACAACGGCAGCAGGAGAACACAGGCAGCTGACCAGCGAACAACCAGCGAATCGCCGCGAAAAAATCAATTATGCGCACGCGGCACAAAGGCAAAAGCCACGCCGCACAAATGACAACTGGGGCCTTGGAATAGGACTCCAACTGGGATCCCGACCAAGACTCCAACTCCAACTACGACTGCGACTCCGACTTCCCCTGGCTGATTGAGTATGCGACACAGGCAGCTCCGAAGTGGCGAACGCTGATGAATGTCTGTCAAATTGTTGACACGCCACGCAGACGCAGATGGAAAGATGGAGAGACATCGCTGACATTGACACAATGCACACGGAATGGGGGAATCGGAAAGGGGAGTCGACTTGGGGATTTGGGGAATCGACCCACGGGTACCCATTAAAAATACTGCCAAAAGATTACCAGAGCCGCAAAGCCACAATCATTTAGAGGTATGCCACTTGGAAATCGGATGTCTGTAAGAAAAGTTATGGGCTAAGAAGTGCAGTTTTTGGACACTTTTCTGCAAAAGCCGTTTTCCAAAAATTTGGAAAGGGGTAACATCATTAAAATCACGGAAAATCGACCCCAAAATACAAACAAAGCTGAGTACCCAGATTTTTAGAGAATTAAATCACAATCATTTAGAGGTATGCCGCTTTGAAATCGGTTGTCTCTAAGAAAAGTTATGGGCTGAGAAGTGCAGGTTTTAGGTCATTTTTCTGCAAAGCCATTTTTTCGAAAATTTGGAAAGGGGTAACATCATTAAAACTACGAAAAATCGACCCAAAATTATAAATCAAACTGAGTACACAGATTTTTAGAGAACTAAACCACAATCAATTAATGGTATGCCATTTTGAAATCGGATGTCTGTAATAAAAGTTATGGGCTTGGAAGTGCATGTTTTGGTCATTTTTCTGCAAATCCATTTTTCGGAAAACTGGAACTTTAAATAAGTTTTTATTTTATTTTTGTTTTAATGTTAATTTTTATTAAAGGTTCCTTAGAATTTCAGTTGATTCGAAGTAAGTAGAATCGGTTCACGAAATACTTGCAAAATTCCCACATAATTTAAATTGAATATTAAATGGTTCTAAAATTGAACACGCAGTACATGCCTTACAAAATATCACGGTACCCAATATCCCCGATTAAAAAGCAGCAATTTCAAGGGAAACTCCACTCAAGAGGCGACAAAGTTGCACAAAGTCTGCCCATGATGATGATCACGATCGTAATCGGGATCGGCTGATGATCATTCGCGGAAATATTTTATGCCATTTAATTTCAGACCGCCCCTCCCCCTCCCCCCGCCATACCCATCCCTGTCTGCCATCTAATTGAGTTGTTGGCCAGCCATATAGCTACATATATAGCTGGATAGCCGAAGATCCGAAGAGAGTCGCACGATGGCTGGCAAATATTTATCGGCATATTAATGCAGCATATTTCAAATGCAAAGTCGACTCTCATCTGACTGACTTACTTCCTCAGTGAGCGGCTCCCAAACATGTTTATGCAATTTCCCCGCCTGGTCTTCAGTCTTCAGTCTGCTGTCTTCAGTCTCCAGTCTTTAGTCTCTAGTCTTCGCTCTTCAGTCTTCAGTCTTCGGTCTCCGGTCTCCTATGGTCTATGTCTTGTCTTATCAAATGATTTTATTTATGCTATGGGCGCGCATGTGTGCGATAATTGGATTATTTACTTTCGCGGCTTAGCAGCCAGCGAGTTGTGGAAATTGTCGAGTTTTCGCTTTCTATTAAGTCGACCCAACGGAGACGCCCCTTACATGGGACACTTAATTTTAAAGTTACCCGAATCCAATGCAAGAAAAACCGTTTACAAATATTGTCAAATTTGATTAGGTAATCGAATTGGTGGTTAACAAGGGGAGAAAAGCTTATGGCTTAAGCTGTATTTTATTTTAGAGTTCAATTTATCGGCTAAGGTCAAAAAACCTATTGCGGTTTGTAAACGGTTATAAAACAATTTATAAATAATATATACTTTACACCAGAAATGATATTAAGTATATATTTGGGAACAACCCTTTGAAAAAACTATACAAAATAATATATTACAAATATTTCATAAAATATTTCTGTTGATTTTATTTCTTGTTTGTAGTTTGTTTAATGTAAAATTGCCGATTTGACAGCTCAGGACAGGAGCGACCAATCAACGCCCCTTCCGGCACCAAAACTCCCACTCAACTTAGATGGGGAACTTATAGATTCCAGATCCCAGTTCCCATTCCCATTCCCATTCCCCCGCAATGTCCGTTGGTTTTTAGCCAACTTTGTAACAACACCCAGTTGGCTACCAGGCTGCAAATAGACGTCCAAGACGACGGTTTGGCATTAATATGTATGAGCGGTGTCAGGAGGCAATGCCACAACGCGTTTATCAAACATTTGAAACATGCGTTGACTCCTCCCCCTCCGCCTGCCCCACCCCCTTTTCCACTCCGCCCCCCCCTCCCCTCCCCTCTCCATCGAGCTGGTTGACCCAATTAACCGGGCATTATAAAGTCGTAAAGCATATTGCCAGACGTGCGCGGGGTGGGGAGTGGGGGGGTTGGGGAATTAGCAAACAGTCAAGCCCCCAGGCCAAAGACCGCGCCACAGATAGAGACAGATAGATAGATTGGGGCGGGCAGATAGAGATAGCCAGAGAGCTACACAAAAATAAAATATGATCATAATAAAAAATAAATAATTTAATCTCATAATTTGTTTTGTTTCCCCGCCTATACTAAAATTATTAGAGTTTTCATAATGTTTTAACAGTATTTAAAATTAAGATTGAGCAAGAGAATTGTAACAGTATTACAGTAATCAAACAATTATTGTGCTATGAAACTGGTTCAGATTTTATTTGGATTTCATTTATATTAGGTTAGGAGTTTATGGATTTCCTGCATACTAGTAAATTATAAAATACTTCATTTTATTTCCTATTAATTGCTAAATTCAGTTGGAGTTCATGTTTTCCGTTTAGAATAATCTGTGAACTAATTTGAAATTATATAAATTATATTTTTCTGTGTAAAAAAATAGGTGACAACCGTTCCCGCCACATCCCATTAGATATGCGAGCAAAAATCGAGTGAACTCATAAATCACAAATCACTTAGGCAAACTCTTTTTGGTAGCTGAACAAGATGTCAGGAGTGGCGGGGGAATTGCGGGGGCGGCTGCCAATGGTCATGTTTTGTGCGATAATATTGACAAATTGTGCAAACATTCGCACACAATTAATAAGCGCCGCACAAATGGAGCTGCCCCCCCGAAAAATGGCACAGAAAAAACAGTCATTTTTCGCCCACGTGCTGGGGCGCGTGTTCGCATTTTGCAGAAAGCCAGAAAGTCAGCAAGTCAGAAGACCAAAAGCCAACCGACAAAGCCAAAAGACAAAGCCAAACGGAGCAAAAAGCAAAACAAAGAGCCGGGGAACATGACAACATAATTCAGATTCAGGGAGGGCGCACTGGCGCTACCTAAAAATAAAAGAGGAATCAAGAATGTCGCCAAGTGTCAGGAGACAATGGCGCAAATACAGTGGCACAAGCCTTGGCAATTTAGGTATATTTTATTAAAATATAATTATTTGAATAATTTTTTTATTAGTTTATAGCTGACTAATAGTTTCAATATAATGAATTATACAGCTCAAAGCCTTATTACCACACAATTGGTTTTTAAACATAATATTTGTATTCTTAATTAAATTTCTACTCATGACACTAATATTGCAATGTATTGCGAGAAATGCCTTATAATTATATTTGTTAAAATTTATCGACGTTCTAAAATAATTTTGCCTACTTTTCTATAATTATTAATAAGGGAAGATCCTTTAAGTAATTTTACTTAACGAATATAATGAATTGTTATGAATAAAACAGCCCAAGTCTCTAACAAAATTGGCTCCTTCCATTCCAGAATTGAATTTCCATAATACTCTTGGATAATTAATTTTCGTTGAGATCTTGCCATAAATCATGTTCTCAAGGCGTCCAAATATATTAAGGCCTTTTGCCACTGTGCCAACCGAAACTTCCTCCCCAGCTGAGTGCATCCCATTAAGAATCAGAAGTCCGAACACGTAAAAAGCGCCCACACAGAAGAACCCTGAAGCTGTGGACTTGAAATCAAGTAGCATTTGCAGCCATGAGCTTGCAACTTTTTAGCCGATTGAGTGACCAGAGATACACATTTCCCCCTTTTTATTATTATATGATTGATGATTGCAGTTAGCGATGCGCCGTCGCGCCTTTGAAGTCTTTGAAGTACTATATCTTTTGGCCCTCGGCCAGCACTCGACTTTCGTTTTTTCCAGCCAAAGACTAAAGTCGGCAATTTATGCCGGCATAACTCGTGTGTTTAGGCCAAGTCGCTGCGAATAAGCGGCTTAGTTGGCCAGGAAGCCGCGACGGACATTTGTGTTGACAAATCAATTAAATGCGAAATTTAAAGGCGCACACAGTAGCGCCGCGAGGCAAGAAGTAAGAAGTCTGCACGCAAATGTCGGTGGAAGTTGTTGGACTCCCGGCCTAGAGAATGGGGCAAGCATTCTGTGGAACCGAAAACCAGGTTCCTACTCCTAAAGAAACCTTGTCGACGCTTATCGAAAACATTGATCCGGCCATGCAAATCGTAAAGTGTGAAAACAAATTGCTAAGAGGCCCAAAGGGGAACCAAGAACACATTCGAGAGACTCATTGCAGCCGTCGGATAATTGCACTCGATTTGTAATTCAAGATTAAGGGCAGACAGCTCGTGCGTTTTCCGTTTCTCGACTTAATTTATGTGCAGATCTTGGCCAGGGCATTGTTTCTCCACCGACCCGTGATGATAATCACCTGAAATGTGGGCCATGAGTTAAGTGATTATGTAAATTTTTGCCATGCCGACCAGCTGAGTTGCCCACCTGGAGTCTGGATGCGATGGCATAACCTTCAATTGGCTTTGGGCAGATTGTTGGTAATTGCCAATCGAAAGGCCAGGATTAATGGCCAATTTGGGGGAGTTAGTGAAAGTCTGTTCTGGCGACTTTAATAACTTAAGTAACCACACGGAAGGGAGGCAGAAGTTTTAAACAATTTAACATAAGATACCAGTTCAGTCAATACTAGGAAATGTAATACCCCAGCAACTTACGGACTTAAAGAATCTTATTTATATTTTATTATTACCATAAATTACATTATTATATCTCTTTAAAAACTAGTGTTAATTAACAATATAAATTTGCATACTTACATCGTATTTACTTGACCTCATTTTACCCATTTATTTTGCATCTAATTTGCATTCGTATTTCGTCTACGCTTCTTTGTTAAATTCAATCCAGTCGAACATTTAGAATGCGATTTCGGTGAATCGATTTTGGGGGCCAATTTTTCAGTGTTTTTTTTTTTGCGATTATGCGGTTATACTTTTTTTTTTTTGGTATTAGGCTTAAGAATTTTGAACACTTTGCAATTGCGATTGATTTAAGCACTTTATTAATTTGTGTCAGTTGATATATCAATTGAACAGTCTTTGATTATTGTTAGTTTCTGAGTAGTGTGGTGTGGCGACTGCAAGCAACAAAAGGGTCCCCGAAAAAATATTACTCATACGACACGTGCCACGTGAAAAGCAGCAGCTGACTGACTGAAATTGAAACCGTAACCGAAACCGAAACCGAACGAGCAGGAAAACCCCCAAAAGCGAATGGAAGTGGCAAGAAGCAGAACAGTGTGGAATACGTACGGACCATAGAACACGGACTACGGAAAACAGGCCAAAGGCAGGAAATCAAAAACGATTCCGATAAACCAGGCTGACTGTTACTTTCAGCTGGTTCCCCGCAGAGCCAAAAAAAAAAAAAAAGACTGTTTACGATTCGCGATTTACGACTGCCACCTTGCTGTTAATGTTCTCTCATTTCTCTCGCCGCCCGTGGGGCTTTTCATTTTGGCTTTTCCTTTGGCCTGACACGTTTCAGTCCGCCGTGTTGTTTGCGGGAAAAATCGTTAGGCGGCAACAACAACAGCGGGAAAGCCAGAACGGCAGCAAAATGCCAAAACTGCACGAAACAGACGATGGAAGCACTGAGAAAAAATTATAGTTAAATCAGGCATTCGGCTTACAGCAAACAAATTCGGTCTTACATAACTCAAGACTATTGTCAATTAAAAAACAAAAGTTTGACCTAAACTTAAACATAATAGTACAATAAAAAATGGTTTTCTATACAAACTGGAAATAATGAAAGAACTTTGTTTTCTAAAACCTGGATTGAAACCATTTTAAGCGAAATAAAATCAAATTATCAGCTTTTAAACCTTAAACTCATACTTAAGCTATTAAAAGATAATAAATATCTTCTCAAAATATTCAAGGCCCGTACATTTTTTTATAATACTATTTTAAGCTAAAACAATAGTTCTAACTGTAAAATCCCTTCATTTTAAAGTTTATTTCCCACTTTTTAGGACACTTTTTCGCTCAGTGAAGGGGGACAGCAGCAGCCACGTGAAAAATGCCGGAAACAGAAATCGATTTGCAGCAAAAAGAAGGCCCCAAAAAGGGGGAGGTTCGGGCGAGTGGTGTGTTATGCACTCTGAGGTCACGATAGCGAGGCTCTTCTGTGGGGGAATCCTTAAATTAAAGTTCTCGGTGAACAGCAAATTATGTCACATACACGCAGCGCACGAAAGTAGGCAACGTTTTAGGCTCGAATACACGGCGAAAATCACACTTATGCGCTCGACAAAATTTATCTTAATGTTTTACAAATGGCGAAATAATTATGGAATTTTTTGTTGAAATTTTTTACCCGATTTTATGAGCGTTTACCCGATGTCGCTGGGCGCTGCTGCCTGTGCTGCTGCAGCGCTGAAAATTCACGTAACAATTGATTTGTGTGTCAAAAATGTCACAAGTGTCAAAACTTTACAGTGGAGAGCAACACTGAGAGAAACGGAGAAGCCGAGAGATTTAGAGAGATGGAAAACCGGTCGAAGAGGAGAACACCAGCTGCGCCGCTGCGCAAAGAGAGAGAATAGTTGTCTAAGAGAAAGCCAACAACACGTGTGTGTCCTGTCAACGAGAATCTAATCCTCAACCAGGATTTTCACGGAGAATTAAGAGCTTCGGAATTATCTTAAGCTTTATGTTGAAAATCTATGATCAGATGAAAATAGAACTGCTCTCAAAAAAGAAATTCAGTCTGAATACTTTAGGGATAGTCTTTAAACATTGATAAATGATATTAATAATTACTTCGGACTAGAGAGACCTAAGCATTATTTTGAAATAGAAACCGAGCATTGGATATACGATTTTAATGAGTTTAATGTTAATTTATAGATATAAGCCTAAGAAAGCATTAAAATTAAATATATAAAAAAATCTGCTATTTAAATGTTATGCAATTAAACAAAAATGGTTGTCTTTAATTTCATAAGCATTGCAAAAATAAAAGATAATGTTTAGATTGTTAGATGTATCAGAGGGGTTCCTCTTGTTCAAAATATATAATTTTATAACAACATTTAAACTGCTGCCCCAGAAAAAAACACACTTCTTACGCTTACAATTAAGTTCACTTGTGCTAGGGCTCACTGTGCCCATAACTTTTCCACCTATTTATGAATCACTTGACCATCCCCCGAATGTTTCAAGCGGAAACCCATACTTTAAGTCCTGCCAGCTAAGCCAAAAAGGGGTTCGTTTTTCGTCTATTCCTTTAGATCCTGCCTAAACGGCTTAAAAGGCTCGAATGAACGCAGGCAAAAACGTTTTTCTCCGACATTTCGACCGCAAGAAAACAAATGGAATAAAAACTCCAAGGGTGGCCAACAAGGTGTTAAGCTCCAACGCACACAAACACTAAAAATTATTATTTTTTGTATGATTTCTTTTATTCAAATGCAAGTTATTAACATAATTCACGTTTATTAAATGGTTTTAATGGATTATTTTTTTGGTTTATATTTCATTGTTATTGTTTAATTAATTGAACTCGAGTTGTGTTCGTTATTTTTTGATTTGAATTCCGATTTCGATTTCGAACCGATTCGCGACTGCGGTTTGTTATGTTTTGTTGTTGCGAACCCAACTAAATGCGATGCGAAACTGGCCAACAAAATGCGATATATTTCGCTGCCTCTGCTGCAGTCGCTGTCGCTGCAGGCGTCGCTGCCTCTGCCACTGCCGGCGTCGACTGAAGCAGAGCATTGGCTTTTCTTATTGGAACAAATACTCGGGAGACTTTGAGACCGGCCAGTTTTTTTAATAGTTCCTGGGGGAAAGGGGGCGGTGTATATACTCTCCACTTGAGGCTAATAAGAAGAAGAGGAAGAATCAGGGAAAGAGGAAGAAAAAAACGACAACAACAACCGCAATGAGAGCCAGTTGATTGCAACAGGAGCTTGAAGCAGCGACGCCGACTGCGCTGCCATAAAAAAAGAGAAAACTTTTCGCTCTTTCAAGTTTGCGGAAGTCAAAAAGAGCGAACAAGAGAAAAGGAAATGCCTAACGGTCTATGCCAAAAAATTGCATGCGATTTTATGCTTTCTTAGCACTTCTCTTAGTTTGCAAACAGGAGAGCATATGCATTTTCTTAGGGGTTGATTTTCGACTGACCAGTAAACATTTTGTTGGTTAGCTTAAGTTTATGGAGTGACCATTTCCTGGTCTAAAAAAGCTGCTAAAAGCTCTGAAGGAATGACTAAACATTTAAGAAAATTATGATGTAAAACGTTCAATACAAGCTAATTAAATGTTTCGGTAGACTTGATAAGATTGGGTTTTAAAGTTAAAACTCAAGTAGAAACCATACACTAGTTTGCAAATTATAATCCGTTCACACAAGCATATTAATAGCTCTAAGTTACAAGTACAATTTTCAATATTTTAAACATTATAGATACAGCTGACCTTTACTAATTTTTAAAGGCCTTACTTAAAGTATCTATAAATTTAAACGATTACAAGAAGAACAGGTCTATCCATTTATATAACATCTGAGATTTTCTGTGCCAGATAGTGGTTAATTGTTATAGAAGGCGAGGTGTAAAAATATTTTCTCTTAATCAATGCAAAGTATAATCTTATAAAGTCAAACAATCCAAAGATAAACATACGAAGCTAAAAAATATTGTTTATTAAAATGTTATATCTTGTTTGCATTTTAATTTAAAGATCTTGAGTAAAGTAAATTTATATTGCATATTAAAAACAACTTAAAGCTGGTCACCCCAATTGGTTTTCTCGGGGTTGATTGTGCTCCCAGTTTCTTTATTAAAATTTGGCCACTATCGCATGCGATACTGTACAACTCATTAAAAAAACAACAACAGGTTTGAGTTGGCCAACGCATGAATGTTGCATGAACCGAGCAACATGTTGCAAAGTGGCAATGAGTCAAGCTGTTGGCATTGGACGCATTTTGGTTTCGTTTTTGTTTTTTGGCCAGGATCATGGATCTTGGAGGGAGAAGAGATCATCATTATCCACATGCGGCTGATTACTCACGCGATGTCCAGCACACGCAATATCATTGGGTTCGGGTTTGGGTTTGGGATTATAGACACCTTATGTGATCCGGGGTCGGTAATCGGTTAGCCGAGTGTTTTGTGCATACTGTGATATATTGACAGCATTAAGGCAGCGATAGTCGCGCTTCATTAATCATAGATCCTTACGGGCTAAGGCCTATTAATTTGAACGCCACGAAACAAAACAGCTTCTCTTTGGGCCATCTTTAATGGTGTGAACACGCCAGGAGTAACAAATTGCGAAATTGTTAACACTGTGAAAAACTAGTGGTCCCGAAAACGAGAAGATACATTTTCTATATACTTAAAAGGAACAAAAAAATTATAATAGAACTAAGCACCTATTAAGGAAAATCCGAGAATCATATTCATAAAATGAAGATACTTGAAAATTCAATCTTAAATAGAAAGCATAAAAATTATAATAAAATATTATCGATATTATTATTGAATAATGTGAGCATCATTAAGTACGAAATCGACTAAAAAGCTAGACTTTCTGATATGAATTTTTTTAATAAATAAAACATTAATTAATTAATTATTATAAACAGTCCTAAATGCTGTTATCAGAAATGTAAATATTTTGATAACTAGTTTTAGAAATCAGCATGCTTTTCCCTCAGTGCAGTGAGTGAGGGAGAACGCTCTAGAAAGGGAGAGCGATAACCACCCGCTCTAGACAAAAGACAAAGCGATCCGAAGGACAACACAGCAGAAGGCGAACGGCGAAAACAGCATCGTAAAAAAAGGGAAAAAAGTTACACGCCTGCGCAGCGGGTGGCGCTTCGCTTGTAATAAAAACACGCCGGCGGGGGAGCGAAAGAGAGGGAAGCTGGGGTGCAGGGCGAGAGGGAAGATAGCCCACTCACATATCGAAGCTTTCGATCAAATGGCCTATCAGATGGCCGGGGTCCCCAGATCCACAGATCCAGAGATCCACCGATCCCCAGATCAGCAGACTTCGCCGACGATCCCTTGTGTGTTGAAAAATTCATTTTAATAAGCGCCCGTAAAATCAAGCGCGCAATATCTGAGCAATAAATAAATGACAATTATGAATTGTTCCCCGGACTAAACCGAAAACCCTTTTCCCAGCTCCTTTCGCATTTCCATCGGCGCCCGTCGAGCGCTATGTGGAATTTAATTCTGGCGCTCACTGTGCGGGTCTGTCATCGTGCCAGGGCATTAATTTGTTGTTTATCGCACCTTGTTAAAAACCTATCTTACAAAGCGGAAAGATGAGATGGCGATGCAGATGAGATATCCAAGGAATTCCACAGATACCTTTGGCAAATCAAAGGAATCAACTGAGAAACAGCCTTAAAAAGTAATTGAGACTTAACATATTGAACATTAGAGTTGTAGACAATTTTAAATATAAATCATACAATATTTTACATTTTTATTAAAAATAATAAACCATTTCGTGTTGACATCCGGCTCATTCGTTCTATAATAAACATTATTTATAAATGCATGAGAAAGCAAAAAACAAAATCACAAATAATAATAAATTTTGTCAATCAACAATTATGCAAACAAAAAAAAATATAATAAAATTATTTTACTATACCTAAAAAATAATTTGTTGTTGTGAATTTACTGCGGAAGCTAAAAATAGATAATATTTATGATCAAACGGGGTTGACATAAAATAAATCATATTTAAATGGTCGTTCGGGCTTGGCTTTATGACCATAGATAACCGGCAAGCGATAACAATGGAATTCTGTTTCCTCACCTTTCTGCTTTTTCTTAACAATACCTTGAAATTCCAGATCTCTAGTATATTTCTGGGAAAATGTACCAAGGCTATACTGTTTATAGCGTATCTTATCTAGTAAATTGCCAAATTATTAAAGTTAAAACCCAAGTATATTCTCTTATTTCTAGTCAACTTAAACTTTTTACCCAATATAGGCACAAAAATAAAGAAAAATGCGATTATGAATAATAACTGCGCATAGCAGTGATACTTATCATGGACAGCATACAAAACGCTTTGCTATTTATTTACCCAACAAATTCCACGGGCAACTCCAATCATTTTAACATTATATTTTTCCTTTTTTTTTGGCAATTGCGCGTACCAAAAATGTCAACGTCGCTTATGAGAAGAAAAAAAGGAAAAAAGTGAGACTAACCTGGGAGCAAGATCACGAACTAGTGGGTAACCTAATATACTCTAATCGAAAACAAGTTTTTGTAATATCCGATTATGTTTGGTACATTTTTTTTCTAGGATTAATTATATCACTTCGAAGTAATAGGTTAGTTTTATAGAAATAAGTTCAGTACGAAAGATTTACTGGTTTTCATCCTATTTAAGGAAAATATATTTAAGAAATCCCACCATGTTGTTGTATTCCTTAATATTCCTTAATATTAATGCAGTAACTGAAAGTATTGTGGTTCTAGTTTAATCATAAAGTTTATGCTACTTACTAACCTTTTATAGTTTTTTTCTTCAGGGTAAGCTAGGAAAATGTTTTTCCATAAGTTTTAGCCTTTTAGTTTACCATCAAAACCAGAAATCGAGCCTAAGAGTATTCTAAGCTTCGCTTTGATTTTAGTATTTCAATCCAGGCTTGTTTTTGTCAAATTCCGTGCGTATTTAATTTACGTTTTTTATTTTTTCCCAACTCTATCTGTGTTTTCATATTTTCTGTACAAGTTTATCGCGTTGCCTGTTGATTTATGCAAATTATTAAACGTTTTCTAATAACTCATTATGCCGCGTAAACAACGCGCGACGCATGACTTGACAGTCCTCCAATATACCGCGTAGATATGGGCATTTAGAGAGGGGTATTAAGGGGGGGCAGTACCATTAACCAACAAGCAGAGTTCCATTTCCATTACACCTTCAATTGGCAGTCACTACTGTTGCGTCTTTTTAGTGGAAACTTTTTGTTTTTAACACTCGCCGTCTTTTGTTGTTTTTCCGCTGTTAGCTGTCAATTTTCGCATCTGTCTACCGTCGAAGTGCCGGAGTTTCGTAGCGTTTAGCTTGGCTGGATGTCAACGTTTTTGCCCGGCGTGCAAATATGTTTCCATCCGTTTTGCCTGGTAATTAGGTAAATATTTTCCTATCGGGGGTCTCTCCATTTGCATAGATTTCAGAGTGCCGTGTGTTTGGGTTTTCTTGACCCAACATGGTTTCGTTGGCCGATGGCAAAGGCTTTTACTTTTATGTGCAAACTTTGAGCCGCGGGGTCAATAGAGGTTGCGATCGGGCATGAGGCCTGTAAAAAAAAGGACAGCAAAAGTGGATGGGATGTGTGTCTGTAAATCCATAAAAATCGAATGCTTTAATATGCGTTACAAAACCCTAAGAGTGTCGTTAGAAAATTCCACATGGCCATGCGAAAAAATTCCGTAAATTTGGTGGGAACTAGACAGTAACTAAACAGCGATAGTTGAGCTTTCTCACATGTTTAATAGGATTTGTATTGGCGATTCGATAACTGAACAAATCTTACTCCATTCGCCGATTGGCAGGTAATTGTTATTCGGGTTTTTTTTAAGCCCACAAATGCTTACAAAAACTAGTTGAGAAGACTTAAAGTCGGTATAATAAATATGTTATAAACATTTGAATTTTATATCTAAAGATTACCGACAAAAATTCATAATATAAATATATAACATATAATAATAAATATTTTTTAAGCGATCAAATTTTCTAACTAAATATGTTCAGTCTTTTCAAATAAAATATCCTACTTTCTTGAAACATAAAATAAACACGTATCACACCTGAAAATATTATGCAGCTAAATGTATAACTAATTCAGTAAATTTATCGGTCCGTCATTATATGCACCATAAATTTCACCATCTGTTTAATTAAAAGCTTTGTCAATTAATTAAAGCTGTTGGATTATATTATGCAGATGACTTACAATTTAATTTATTGGCCACAAATTCACCAATCAAGTGTGTTCAGCTTACAGCAAGTCAAAGCTCAAGGACTGACCTACTGAACAATGGGAGCAGCACACAAGACCCGGCCAAAACCAAACCAAAGCGAACACACCTAACCCCAGGTAACACCACATAACAAAGTCATAACAACAAGTGCAACAGCCAGTCGAGAACCACAAGTCAAATGATTTGACCAACATGGAGTTGCAAATGCAAGATGCAATACTAACTGAGAAATGCCAGATGCAGATGCAGATGGAGATGAAGAGATGCAAATGCAGACACATTGGTGGGGCCAGCCAACTATTTGCATTTGCATTTTAGCACTTCAACAAGGTCCGAACTTAAAAGAGGAGGAGGGTCGGGGTTTTGGCGGTTTGGTAGTTTGGTAGTTTGGCAGTTTGGTGGTGGCTGTTTGCACTGATTGCGCATGCAAAGTCACAGATTCGGACCAAGACTTTGTCTGCTGGAAAGCGGGAAAGTGGGACTGAGACCCAGAAGACCCAGCAATCGCTGGGCTTTCCATATAGCTTAATTCTTGGCCACGCCCACAGCAGAACAAACGCGATTGCCTACAGAGAGAGAAATATTTCTTCAAACTGTCACTGCCAAAACAGGTTTTAAACAAAATAAATCTATCTATGTAAAAGTACATTATTAAAACTCAAGATATAGTTCCTACGTCAGCTAATGATTTTCTAAATATTTCTCAAAAATTCTAATAACAATTTAAGCGCGGTAAAATATACTGCTTTATAGCATAAGCTTTAAGATTTTTCTTAAACAGCTTTAAATTACTTTATTGTTCACAACTTCACGAAAACTGTACTTAATCATCTAAGTTTTATGAAAAATGTAGTTAAAATTTAGTAGTAGGCTTTAAAAATAGCAATTCGCATGTTTTGCCACAAACATTTATACTTTTCCACCTCTGTGTGGATTTTGCTCACCTGTTCGAGCTTGTGTGGGTTGCTTTAGCGCGTATCTAATTACAAGCAAAGGAAAAATGCTACAAAAAAACAGGATGGAAACATAGAGATATAAGCGAAGTCAGGCGCTGATTTCAAAGATAAATTGCCGACGACAACGACGAAGACTAGGGGACTTGCACTTGGACTTGGAGCCATCGGTGATGGATGTATTTTGTATTTTTACTTTTTTTTTTTTCTTTCTTTTTCTTTTTGTATTTATGCGCTGCTGCGGCGACGCCGACGCTAGTGAAAATAAACAACAGTTTATTGGCATTGCCAGTCCGCCTTCGCCGGCGTTCTGGGTCCCCTTTTCATATCCACTCCTCTGGTAACTCTCGTAACTCTTTGCTCCACTGCAGTCGGGGCATTTTCATTGTTTAACAACATTTGCAGCCGTTGGAAGGTGTCGGTTTTAGGTCCTCTTTTCCAGCCAGCCTAGAAATGTTTTTAGCGGAATTTTTATGAGGAAGCGATTTTTATCGCCCGACTCCTTGACTCCTCGACTCCTTTTCTACTCCAAAATGATGGACACCACACGGCGCTCGGAACCCTTGCCAAATGGGCGACACTTGATTTATGTTACAGTTTGACCGACGCATTTTGTCTGAGTTTTCCATATTTTAGTGCATGTCTTAGAGGTGGATTTGTTTGGTTATTGCTTAGAAATTTTCCTTGGCAGATTGAGTATATGTAGGAAGAGGTCTTACGAGTGGCGTGAAAGCGAATGCTTTTTGAGCTACACAGAATTTATGGATGGCTTGCCCAGTATTCTAAAAAGCAAACAAAAATATTCCTAAGTTTAGGAACTTAGGCTGTAAGTTGCGTAGAATCAACACAATTTTTTTATTTTATTTGTATTTATTATAGATGATAGTAAAGTTTACAAAACTAAGATTAACATATGGGGGGTGAAGTGCCAACTGCGGGGCCTTCTATATACTACGAATTATTGTAGGTTAACTTAAATTAACAATATTTCTTAGTTTTAATTTTTAATCAATACAATTGTTTGCTTTGAATACTAACAATTTGTTTAAATTTCCAAATAAGACTAGTTCTAAAACGAATGGCTAAAGTATTTTTAATTTATTGATCAATAGCCTTACTCCCTTAATAAACTTCCCTGTCGATCGCACATAAATATTGCAAAAATAAATATTTATAAGTCATTGAAAATATCCTTTGTTGTTGTCCTTGAATCAAGTGAATCTGGGGCTTAAGCTCCACTTAAGCTGCCCGTCCAGCAGCTCGATCGCTTCGCCCCCTCAAGCTAAAGACAACAGAATCGAATGATCGGAGAATTCAGGGGAACCGGGGAATCGGAGGGGACTTCCTCACATAATTCATCAACGGACAAGAACAGCAGCGCGAACAATCGCTGGGGGAATGTGCATATTGAAACAAAAAATTAAAAACTACACTTGACCTCAGCAGTCGAATCTGTCCGTTCGTTTGTCCGTTTGTCCGTTGGTCCGTTGGTCCGTCACTTCCACTGCGGAGGCTGACCAATGCTCAAGTGGCTTTTTACATGGGACTGGGACTGGGACTCGGACTGGGAGATGGGAACTGGACTGGGAGATGGAATGGGTTGGTTTCGTTAAGTAAACATGCCACGCTACGACGCGTTCTTAAAAAAAAAAAACCTGGCCGATCGGTGGACCCATTTCCATTCCCATTCCTTTGGGCCCAGATCTCGGCTCATTACGATCTTCATCATCGCCATCGTTGTTGGTCATCAGCATCGACAGATTGTGTCGGCTTCGCTTTGCATCTTTTGTTCATTATACCCGTTACTCGTAGAGTAAAAGGGTATATTGTATTCGTGCAAAAGTATGTAACAGCTAGAAGGAAGCGTTTCCGACCCTATAAAGTATATATATTCTTGATCAGGATCACTAGCCGAGTCGATCTAGCCATGTCCGTCTGTCCGTCTGTCTGTCCGTCTGTCCGTCTGTCCGTCTGTCCGTCTGTCTGTCCGTATGAACGCTGAGATCTCGGAAACTATAAAAGCTAGAAGATTGACATTTTGCATGTAGATTTTAGAAGTTCCTACGCAGCGCAAGTTTGTTTCAAAATGGTGCCACGCCCCCTTTAACGCCCACAATCGCTTATATACGATTTTAAAAATTTAAATATTTCGGAAAAGTAAAAATGCAGTTTTATTGTGTTTATCAATACCTATCGAAATGTAGAAGAAATTTTTCAAATCGGACCATTCGTTAAAAAGTTATGCGTGATCAAAGTTTCTATCTCCATCTATCTCGCACTCCCTTTACCTGAGTAACGGGTATCTGATAGTCGGGGCACCCGACTATAACGTTCTCTCTTGTTTTAGTTTAAATATTGCCTACCTCCACTCAGTCCCCGTCCACCAGTCTGTTTGTCCGCCGAAGGAGAAGTCGATTCGAGTAGAGTCGATTCGAGTAGAGTAGAGTAGAGTCGCAGTCGCAGCTGCCAATAGTGCATAGCATTTCATGCACTTTTCATCTTTTTCAATCAATGTGTCCGTGTGCACTCCACTCCACTGCCACTTCTGCATCGAGAACTTGGCCAGGGAGTTGGCCCAAACTGGACAGCGCAGTCAGCCACCGAAGGAGCCGACTTCCCTGCGATAAACAGAGTATTTCGCCTTTCGAGGGCGCTAGTTGTGGCTTGCCCCTGCTCCTGGACTTTGCCACAGTGAAATAAAAATTAAAAATAAATATATATATAAATATTTATTGAAGAAATGTATTAGTAGTTATTTAAAGTGCACCCTTTACTTTGTACTTTGTACTTATCGCAAAAAAACATATATTTATGTTTCAAGATTCGTTGTTTTCCTCAAGGATATAAATATCTAAAAATATAAAAATTCATAAAAATTAATTAGCATAAACTGGTGACTGTTATAACATCCCAATTTTCTGCTCTGTATAGCTAATCCATATATATTTTTTTATTATCCCATATTTATTTCCCCTCCTGGTTTCTTTCAGTGTCTGCATTATTTCTCATTTAACCCGTGTGTGTTTTGTTTGGCTCCCTTTTCCTACCGTTTATTTTAGTTGCTCAATATTTTCGTTAAATGTTTGAAGCGCGCTTAAATTAATCTCGAAGTTAATTGCTTTTCATATTTTGTTTTGCTTTGCATGCCGCTTCAGTGGCTTCCCCTTCGTGGTTATAAATATCAGTGGACTATTTTTAGTTGCAGTTAGTTTTAACTGTCATTGTTGAGAGCGCCGCCTGAGGGCTTTTAAAGTAGTTAGCAAACTGACTTTTGATTGCTTATTTAGGGCGTCAGAAAATTTAAAAAAAAATGGCCTGTAAGACGAGCAAAAATGGGGAGTACCAAGTGCCTGATTTGCCGCACATAGATCCAAGAATAACAGTTAGATGAAGCATAACCAAAAGCGTTAAGTTTCCCCACCCAACAAGTGCTGTCCACTTTGGTCAATTTATGCACAAGTGTTTTGTGGTCCGGGCGGAAATGCTGTGCAAAATTTACTGACCAGCCAAAAAAAAAAAAAAGAAATAAAAAAAAAAACAAGAGGAGAAAACCCCCAGCCAATGGGTCTAAAAAGTGAGGCAAGACCCAGTCCCAGTGCAAGTTGCCCAGTTCCCAGTTCCCGATTCCCAGTTTCCCAGTTCAGAGCGGCGATGGCGATCCGTCGATCGCGGCGCGCGCACGATAACAAGATTAGAAAATAAGATTTATCTCATAGATTGATAGATTCGATTACACGCAGCGTTGCGGCGACTGGGCGGGAGTGTAATTACAACAAAAGCAACAGTCGAACAGCGAGCAGAGCAGGCAAGAACAAAACGAGCCTAGCCACCAGGCCACAAAACACAAGCCACTAACATCGCACAGTGGAACTTGCAAAGAAAAATCCTCATAAAAAAATCAAACTTTAATTATAATATCTGAAAATCTTAGCCCGACCTTTATCTTCAACTCTTACTCAACTCAATCAAAATTTAATTGATATCTTTCACAATAAGCTATACTAAACCGCATTTAATTTTCAACTAATATAAAACCAAATTATCTAGTAAAAGAAATCGAATTGGCAACTTTCAAAAACTTTAATTAATAAATAATAAAATTAATTAAAAATAATAATAAAATATCTTATAGCAAACATCTCTCTGACAATGACCTACCATAAACCCCACTTAATAACTGAATGCGCCTATAAAATAAATAAACATGTTTTAAAAAGGTAATAATGTTAAATGTGATGAGCCAGTAGCTGATGTTCAATACAGCTATATGGACAATTTTATGACTCTTAAAGTTGGCAAGCTTTGGAATCTAATCAACATTAAACAAAATTAGCTATTAATATTGCTTCTATTATTAAGGTTTTTAAGTACTTTAACCTATCCGAAATGGTAGTTAAATAACATGAGACCATCGAAATACTTTAAGTTATCCATTATTGAGTTGAAGGAAGTAACTATTCTAATTGTTAAATTTTTTTTTTAATTAAAAAAAGTAATTGCCCATTAGTTTGGCTTTGCGATAAATTAGGTTTTGATGGAACCCTAAGAAACACAAGTTTAAGTTTTATATTTTCCAATCGAGTCTTATTTACTTCCTGCAAATGGTAATTTCCCCAAAAATAATTCATTGTATAATTATAATATATATATTACCTTTTTATTTTATAAATATAAACTTAAAGCCACTGTCTCAGTTTTAGCTGCGGGCAAACTCTTTTTCTCCCTGGCGTTTTAATGGACTTTTAACTGGTTTTGGAGCCTGCCTGAGTCAGAAGCCTGGCTTTGGCTTCGGCTACAGCTGCACCTGCAACAACTGCGGGCTGGTTCGAGATCTGGGATCTGGGATCTCGGATCTCGCCTCTCGCCGGGCGTTGCATATTTACTAATTTAATAATTCAAAAGCATTTAAATTCCTAATCATATCCAGCAAAGCGGCCGCCGCCGCCTGCGTCTGGATTAGCCGGCCATTCGAGGCCCGGCTTTATCCTCCCATCCTCATCCCCATCCTCATCCCGATCCCCATCCCGATCCCCATCCCAATCCTCATCCTCGAACCCAACCAGAAAACCCATCCTTAACCGCCGGCAATGCGAAATGAATCGCCTGGCGCAATTTGTGAAAATTTCTCACCATTTTCATGGCCAGGCGGTGGGGTGTGTTAGATTTCCACTTTACTGTCTATGCAATTTGTTGGCTAACTAGATGGCTATCTCTGCCCAGTTTGTGGTAGTTGTTCTTAGCCCGACTCGACTCGGAATCTCTTGGTTCTTTTCGTGCTATTACTACTTGTATTTTATGCATCGCATGGCGTTAGTTTTTTGCGTCTTATTAGACTCTAATTGCACTGCTAGTTTGGCTGCACTTCGAGTTTCGGATTGGGGAATGAATGAGAGTTTTTGGTTATGGGGCCCTGATCATGGATCAAAAGGGTTTTTCCGGCCAGCGCTGGCAACCTTCAATTAGGATCCAAACGAGCCGCTATCTGGCCTAGTTGAAACCAATTAACAGGAAATTCTTTAGGGAACTTGAACAAGCAAAAGAACCAAACATAACAGTTGAATATTGAAGTAATAAATATAAAGTCTGAGAAATAAATATTTCTAAGCTGAATATTTTTTTATGAAAACTTATATAATACTCCTTTTTTTATGCGCACCAAGTCTTAGCACCATAAGAAAACACTTATATAAGTTTTTTTGTTTATACAGAATTTGGTTTACGCACTTTTTATTACATATACAAAAATGCAATCATAAAAATTTGAATTTAGTTTTACTCACGGTCTTAAAAATAGCAGCCGTTTCTGTATGACTCATACTTGTTCTAGCAAATAAAGTTCACAATTAAATATTTATCATTTATGTTCGTGCATAATCGTAAAGTATTTAAGTCCAGCTCCAACTCGTTGACCCACTGAAAGACTCCAATTGGCACAATCCACTCAACAGCACTCCAATTGGCTTCAGTCCAACCAGCGCCAGTTGGTCTGCCCCTGTCCATCAAGAAAACCACAAGGACGAACACAGCCAATTCGAATTTCAGGCATTTTTGGAAGGTGAGTGCTGGTTTGCATGTCTTTTTTTTATTGGCGCCAGCGTTTCCATGAGGAAAATGTCTTACGCAATGCACTTGCCATCAAAATTATTTAGCAAACAACGGGCGGCAATTTCATTGACGCCAACAGCCCAGAACGACGTCATGGATATAAAGTCATTGTCGCGTTGTCACATTCAAAAGTCCTGACGGAGCCAAAAAGCTGGCGTCACTTCTCCCATTTATGCATTATGAATTCCAAATGTTTGAGGTCAACTTGAGGCGACGCCACCTCCATACTTTCGTCCATAAAATATTCAATAATGCTCGCAGCGTTTTGTTAGTTTTAGCCTAGAAGAGCACCCTTGTTAAATATTCATTCTATTTTTAGTCAAGGCCTAAACACGAACCATCCATAATTGGGCTTATAAATTTGCGTGGGCCAGCTGAACTTGAAAAGGCTTTTAGTTTGTTAAAGAACGGAAGGTTAAGGAGGCACTAAGTAGTTTGAACTGAAGACCCTGATGTACTCTCTTTAAAATACTATATATGTTTTACATATTTCTCAATAGTAATAGGATTTAGAGCTATTCCTTATTAAATAACTATTTAAGGCAAAGGGCTCCATTATTAAAAACGATATGCGTTTTGTTTTGAATGAGATTATCAATGAATTTGCTTTAATAATTTATCAACTTAAATTTAATCATCATCAAAAATTGTAACTTAGTAACAAACATGTATATAAGATACTTTTTATACATTTTAATTACATACTTTCTAAGCCTTAACCAAAGCAACTTCTAGATCCTTCCAGGAAAATCTGTACTCTTAATAGAGAGTATTATATTGACAGATTTATTTGGCTGCCCAGTGCCCGACCGAAAGTCTGGCTACTAAAAATACAACTTTTGTCCGGGAAAAACTTATTTTTGTTCTGCCACATTCATTCAGAGAATTTCGGCAACTTTTTTCTTGTGTTTGCACGACTATGAAAAGTTTTTGTGTAGGCGACGCGGTGTCTGGCAGTCGAAGAAATCGAGGTCGTTTGGGTGGGTGGATGGCGATAAGGATGGGGATGGGTGGGATGGGGACTCCTCCTCCCGCATGCCACATGATGATGCAGCTGTTGTGGAGAAGTGGATAAACCAGGAGCCTGAGGGCTCTGTGTCACGTTTCAATAAACTTTGATTGCCGGCAATTATCTGGTCGCTGGCATCGGCGGGGGCCTCGAATTTGTCGCTTATCCCTTTGGCATTGTATTATTTATGAGTCCGTGATTTGGGTCCTGGATTCGCTTTCAATTACTGGTACCCGCAGCCAACTTGCTGCCAAAAGTTTGCACATCAGCCTTTTGTCGGGATTTGGGACCCTAATTGAATGATTTCAAGAGGAAGGACATTTCTTTTGACATTAGTCAGAAGATTAAACGACCAGAGGTTTGGGATTGGGTTGGAATAAAAATACCTAACCATTCTTGATGATTGTACTTCTTGGAATGCCATGCCATATTGATTGGCCAATGACTGGTTTTGTTGGGCGACCTGAAAGTGCGATGATTTATTTGGTAATTGCATTATATCATCCGGATCTAACGAGTGCCCACTCGTGTGTTTGCACAGTATTTCTGTTTCGCAGCTCTGAGTTGTTATGGCACAACTTTGTTAACTCTAGGAATTACTCAATAGATTAGTTGGGACTTACGCTACATTAACTGATATTCGCCGTTTGTTTTGAGGACCGAAGCAAAACAATGCGATTAGTTGTTAGCGCATATCGAGCTCACTATTAGGCAATAACATTGAATCGATTATTGCTATTACAACTTTATGGGCGGTCATTTTCATGAAATAATATAGTCTTCGATCAATGAACTTGAAAAATAATGATGAAATATAAGTAGATATCAACTCATGCAATGAAAAGTTATAGATAAGTTCCTAAAGCTAAAGTTTTTGTAGAAAAACATTTGTTTAATACAAAATTGTAATGCATACACAGAATATTTTTGGCATTTGACGTCCTTCTCGAGTTTAATCTTTTGAAAGCAAAAAGCTTACAAATTGCATTCTTGGGGAATGCCACAATAATGAAACAACACCTGTAAGAAATACAAATCTCCAAATCACCAAACTTTTTCTTTTAAAATTCCTGAGATCCTTTACATTTTTAAGCCCTTTGAAATGTGATAAAAAGTTCACTGAACTCCCCAAAAACCACAAAGCTATGTGTGTCCTTTGCACCTTATTTCAGCTCAGCAAACACCCACTTTTCTCACCCCATTCTCGCCTCAGAAAAGCGGAAATGCGACGCGGCAGACATGTCTGCTATTTTGTATGCAAAAAAAAAAAGAACAAAATAGTCAAAAACGGAAGCAAAAAGTTGATTAAAATTTCATGGCGACGCATTTGCCTGAGGAAAAACGAAGAACAAGCCAAAGACGCTGGAAAAGTGTCTGTAAATGTGAAGGGAAAACATTTTAGCTTGCAACAACTGTGGAAAAACCTAAGGTACATGTGGTGCAAAAAGTTGTGGAAACTTCATTGAATTATCGCACCCGGAGGAGCCGGCAAAAGTCAGAAGAGGAGCTCACTCTCACCCAAAAGAAAGGGAAATTGCAATTCATTTGCCACCACCAGTGAAGCAATTTTCCAGCTAGGGGCTTTTCCCTGCTTAAAGTGAAAATGGTAATGGCCGCGAATAGAAAATCATTGTGTGTGAAAATTTAACAAGGGTGAATAAATTTCACTCAGCTTTTGCCATACGATTCAATTTGAAGCTGCCCTTAAATTGGGGGACGATTCTGCACTTGACAGTCATGTGTGTGATTTGATAAACTCAACTTTTCTCTGGTATTCGCTTTTCATTGACTTATTTCCAATGCTGGTAAGAGGATTTTAAATTGCTGTTTAAGTTTGTCTCTCGGATATGGATTCAAGCCAATTTGTGGAAGTTTTGTGGCATACAAGTTGATAAATCATTTATTAGACACCTTTCGCATAAAAGCCAAGTTTTTAAAGGAGTTTTAGGTCCTTGGGGACTCAATTCCATTGTTCATTGTTATCTGCAAGATAAAGAAAGTTGGGTCAGGAAGTTGTGATAACTTCAAAGTTTGAAAAGTAGAAAGTTTTGCAGATGCGATAACAAAACAGGAGATGGAGTAGTAAGGACATGCCTTGAACTCCTTTTATTTTCACCTTTTCACCTCTATTTCACTTCCACATGTCAAAATCACAACTGTCACTTAATCCTGGCGCAGTCAATAAGTCAGGACACCTTTCACAAAAAGAAGCAAACAATGCTGACATAAATTTCATATGAATTATGACACTTGGAACTATAATGCCAATGCCACACAGGGATAAAAAAAACAGAATATCCTTTTGTGACAAATGAAACCGAAACCCAAACACGGGCAACTGCAGCACGTGATTGTGATTTCCGAATAACCAATTCCCTTAGAACCATATGACAGCTCCATAAATATGAAATATGCTGCCGGGCAAAAGTCACGTGCGATTGACAGACAAATTGAAAGTGCCATTGCATTCGGCATTCGGTATTCGGCAACTGTCTAATTGCCAGTCATTTATTTTCGTGCCAAATTGAAGCGCACACTTGTCAATGGCCAAAACGTGTCAGCGCTAAGGATCCAATTAGTTGAATGAGTCAGGAAATCAATAAGCGTTTTGCCAGCAACGCGAGATACTTCTCCCAAGGGCGTGCTTCAGTCTGTAAATACACCGGTTTAATGTGAATGATTTCAACAGTTCAACAGGCTCAGAATTCTCGGGGAGCTATTTTTAACAAACCTTAAGCTATATTTATACTCCCTCTTTGAGTAAAAAAATATTTTATATTCATTTATATTTCAGATTATGATAAGCTTAAATTTTATAATAATTTAATATCCATCCATTGTTATATTTGTTATAAGCTCCATAGCCAAACGTTTTCCATAATAAAACAAATTATTTGAATTTATTTTTATAAAGTGTGTCTTCAATAAAAAGGCCTATACCACTTTAGTTATAATTTTTAGTTTATTTACTAACCTACTATTTAAAATAAACAACAATAATGATCCCACTGAAATAAATGCCAATTTGAAGCACAAATCGTATAAATAGCTTATCGAGCCATTTATTTAAATGGAAATCACCATGAAACTTAGGAAAATGTAGCCCGTGCCAGGAGTATAGCAACCCAGACATTTATTCGATGGGTACCCCGATCATTTCCTTGGTTTTCCTCAGTCCCCATCTTAATTATCCATGGGCTTCAAGTGGTTCACAGTGCCAGCGATAAGGCATGGGATCCAGGTCCCAAAACAAAACCAGAGCCAGTTGTTGACTAAATGTTCTGGCGTCCGTTAGTGCAAGATGTGGAAGAAGACAATGTTGGCTATAAAGATGACCACACTGGAAAACACATTTTATACTTAATCATTAAAAATAAATTTATGTAAATGAAATATACAAATACTAGATTTTGTTTAAAACTCGTCGAATGGGTACTTTATTATATAGGACCCATAGGAGCAATCGGAAAAAAAGGGTAATGCAAATTATGACTTCGTTGTATTTTAACTACTTAACTACTATTTTATATAGCTGCTTTTGAAAGTACTACATTTCTACGTTGATCTATTTTTTTACCAATTTCATATAAGTTATTTTTAAGTTTCCGATGACTTGCCAAAAGGTGACCCAAAATAAAACTTCTAGATTCCATAACTTTACCAAATGTAAGACAATTTTAAAGTGTCATAAAAGATTTGTGGTTTTAATTTGTTAGACGGCATAAACAGTTTTTTTTTAATTTTTTGTTTTAAGGTTATAAGATAATGACTTTGTTGAAAATATTAAAAAGAGTACTTTTCAAATTCGAAGATTTTTTTGAAATCATTAAATTTTTTCCTCTGTAACGAGGCGCATTTTCTCAGTCGATTGCCAGGTAATGCGTCTAAAATGAACTTCAAACGGCGCCTTGAGATAAAGAAAATTTTCCCCTTTCACTCGTTCCCTCTCTTTCCTTCTCTTTCCATCTCGCTCGGTTGCTTAAGATATGTAAATATAGTTCATTGATGATTTTAGTTGGAAATGCGGGCCTTCGATGAGATTGGTCTATCGATTTGGGCTGAGTCACAAATGTTGAATCACTGGCATTTTCCAAGGAAAATGCAGAAGAGCAGCTGCCTTGCAATTAAAAGCACCGCCCACGCCCCCTCAAAAATGGATATCAATTGGGAAAGCGTGCTATTTTGGACCCGTGCCAAGGATACGTGGAATACAATATAACATATAGCACCAGCTGGTTTCCCTGCAACAATGCCGCACAAATTAGAGGCAGAGACAATGGAGGAGGAAAACTGCATTAAGGCGGCAAATTGCGGTGACCAAAGAGGGAAATGCCGGGAAACTCGGGAGAAAGGTGAAAGTGTGCCGGGGTGCGTGTGCCTTTCAGGTAAAAGTTGGCCCAAAGGACGAACACACACGCACACACAAACTGCGGTTGACAATAAATTATGGGCCAAAAATTTCATGCCAAATTATTGCCGACCATATGGAGGCGGAAAATCCATTTCGCTACGCCCCCTTTTTCGGATGGTATTTAAAATTGATTTAAATTCGCCTTGGCCTTAGGCTCTGAATGGGGAAATTATTTGCTAATGGGGACCGGGCCATAAATCTCTGCCACCTTTTCCTCCTTTATTTTCAGCGCATTTTAGCCGGAATTTTCCAAGCTGCAGCCAACAAGAGTTGCATACTTACGGGGCACTTTGCATGTACAGTTGTGATTTAGTGGCAATTTCCCAGTCTCAACCTTGGAAACGAGAATCTGCAAGTGCGCTAAATGGGTCTCATTAGAATTCCTTTTTAGGCTGAGGTGAAGGTGAAGTCGAAGAAAAAGTAATAAAAATGTGTCAGAGGTTGCGTAGAATTTTCCAGAATATTTAAGTTTTTTCATAGGCACTTTAAAATTGATTTCGTTACCAAAACTCATTAAAAACCTTAACCTAATTTCATTAATAGCTATTAAATTATTCATTACACTTTTTTGTTTGATTTATATTTCACAAAGTCATGTGAACGCTTTGTACTTATGTATTCAATTTTTATTCCATTTCAATAAATTTAAAGAGAGCCCCAATAAATCACATATTGATTTCTTTGGTACCATAAACAATTAAAATAAATTATTAAATGGTCCTTGTACACAAGCTACCCAAAAGCATTTTCCTAGAAAACATTTAAGTCGGGCGACTCATTAGTTTAACCAAAACAATAATTTCTTGGTTTTTCCCATCGCCCTTAGCAACAATAACAATTGAAATTATGATTTAGGTAAGTGTTTTGATATACGGCCACAAAACAAGTCACGAAATAAATAATATCAAGAACGATTTGATTAATTGCCGGCCAAAGAAGTCCTTCACAAAGAGAAAAAACGGGCCAAATAAAAAAGAAACAAAAGGAGAGAAACGAATTTCATTGATTGGCTGGACCGCACACAATGTTGAAAGGAATTTTGATTTATCAGAGGCGGCGGCCACTCGAATAGAGAAATAGAGGGGAATTAGTTAAGGAATTCCTGGCACCGCACAGGTAACAAAAAAAAAAACGTGGCGATGGCTTAGGAGGATCCAACAGGTGCCCTCGGCTGCTAATTGAGCTCGCTTATCGACTCACACACAGACATCTGGCAAATTAAGTTTTCAGCCACAAAGGTAAAGGTAACAAACTGTATGCAAAGGAATTCCTTGCCCCCGTCTTCCCATTTTTTTTCTCCTTTGGAGGCCGCATCTTTTTTAATTAAGTACAACAACGCAGCAAAATTGATTTCCAGAGTTTGCTTATCGTTGTGGAAGGATCTCTAAGAGATGCGATGCCAGCGATAAGGTCGCTCCCCACCCTCCCCAACTTAATATAGATGGTATGATATGTCTATAGTCGTTTAGAGATGTTCCCATTCCATGTTCTGCCGCAGGACGAAGACGATCAAAGAAGTTGCCAAGTCATTAGGATTATTAGACACTGCTTATCGCAACTATTAACAAGACAAAATAATATTATATATATTACCCATATAAGACTATTTATTTCCTGATAGTTAGATAACAGTGTTTTTAACTTTAAAAGTAAGTTTAAATGACAATAAATACCTCATCAGCATACATTTTTCAAGAATTTTAAACTAATATCAAAAAGCTCACCTTGGCAGAACTGCTTTAATTAAGGGAAAATTTATGCCGTTCAAGTTCTGGGCACCCAAGATTTCTATCGGTCAACTTGGAGAAGAATCCACTAGACATTGATCAAAGCGATGATAGTATAAATTCCAATTAAGCTATCAAAATGAAGAGGAAAAATCGTAGTGAGATAGATCCAACGGTAAACGGCACTGACAATGCTAAACGAACGTATAAATTTTCCAGGTTTTCTTATCGGATGGGAAAGTATCTAGGGTTCGCTCTTCTCTGCTCTTCAGTTCGGTTCTGATGATGGCCAATGTCTCTATAAAGCGATCATTAAAATTATGGCATATCGGTTGACCGACGACCAATTCCCGACATGGCCCTAATGAAATTATTAAAAATGCATTTAACTCCGAAGCCCCGGCCAGAAATATTCATAATATGCATAAAGGGTCGGAGGAGAACGGGTCTGGCCGACATAAATAACTAACCTCATGCCATCGTGGCCATCTTGGGGAGCAAACTAATTATGCATTCATTTTGTTTGCCAACAATTAAGTGGCCGGGGGGCGTGGCGCATTTTTCATTTTACTTATTAGTAGTCGGACATGCCAGAAATGGGCCCTCGGGCAGATCCTGTGCTCTGATTTTGATTTATGGCAGGCACGCACTTGATTTACCAGCCCAAAGGATCGTTAGTGCGGCCAACTAACTCCAGCATCATGACCCACTTAGCCAAGTCGCTTCAAAGAAAGCCAAGACATGATTAAATTTGGAGTAAACTATTTGCGAAATAATGAAAAAAAGAAGACTTGACTGCCAGATGTCTAACTCTTGCACTGAAAGGAGCATTTAATAATTAAATATCAAAAAGGTTTAATCTCTTAAACTCTTATCTAATAGTTATTTTATCAAATTATATTAGTTGGACATAGCCAAGAATCATTTAGTTTTTTGGACTTAAGTAATTTTGCTTTATTTTCAACTACCATGAAATACAAACCAAATGATAATGCTGCCCTTTTTATTTTCAAATCGAACTATAATATTAGATTATGATACATTGTAAAGTTGCTAATTTACTTATATTATTTTATTTCTATTGCTTCACCATTTTATAAATCTAATTTAATGGAAAATTGATATTTTTGCCAGTGAGTCCAAACGGGTTTGGTAATCAAATGACCATTTATTCAAGCCACATTCAGTTGCAGTGGAGAAAGAACCACCCACGCGACAATTACTTTCTAAAAGCCGAACGATGCCGCCTTGGAAATCAAATTTTGCACCAAATTAGGCGCCAAATCGGTTAAAATGTTAAAATTGGAAGCCACCGGCTGGTCGTTCGGTTGGCTAAATGCCACATGCTGTGTGCTGTGAGTCCGCAAAAGAATTCCATTTCATGGGCGTTTTTCTAATTTCTACCAGCAGCCGCAGTCGCAGCCGCCGTCGATGCCGATGCCAAGGCATCAGAAAAATTCCAATGAACAAAGTAATGCAGAAAACGCCTTATCCGGTCTTTTTTTTATTCGTTATCGAAGAGGGGGAGTCTGTTGGTCAGGGGAGCAGGAACTGTCAACGCCGAGATCCCGAGACCCCGAGACCGCGAGTCCGAGTCCAAGTCCAAGTCCAAGTTGCGGTGCCCACCCATGTTGCCGCTGTCCATTGGCTTCTGCGGTGCATTCATTTGACAAACGCTGACAGCGGCGACAATGTCCCAGCAGCAACATCAGCGGCACAACAGCAACATCAGCGGCACAACAGCAACATCAGGGGCACAACAGCAACATCAACCGATTGCGGATGCAAGTGGCCATCGTTGTGGCCTATTGGTATTGGTTTTTAAAAGAGCCGGCAGTGGGGGGAACCTGAAGCGAACTTGATTTCTTATTTGAATATTTATTTCTGGCGGCAGGGACGTTGTCTTCGGCGTCGCCATCGATCGTGACAATCGCCAACGCAAGTGCAAAACTCTTCACTTCATGTGTCGATCTACATCGGGGGGGTCTGGATCGAGATATGCTGCGCTACAGTTAACCAATCGTGAGTTGCACTAAAAGAAAATAATCAAAAGGTTTTCAGGAAAATAAATATATGTAAAGTTATCTTTTACAGTCTAGAAGTAATAAACTTAAAGTCATATTCATTACCTAAGCCATTCAATGTGTTCAAAAATCAGGGTTAATTAAGATTTGGAATATTAAATTAGAGGTATTACTGCTTCTACAATTATTTCCTACCTTAAATAAAGTTTTTTAAATACATTTTAAAATAATATTTTCTTGGCAAGTAATACTTTGTTACTAAAAGCATTTGTTTCCAATTGACAACATCAAAAAACAAACAAATGTAAAATGTAAACTTGGTGTTGATTAAAATAAATGTTATTGCCTTTCATAAGAACACTCATATTTTCTCAAATCTGAAGAAGTAAATTTTAAAACTTTAATAAATTTGTAGGAATTTTTTTTCCTTTTCGAGGTACGTTTTTTTTCCAGTGCACTTGGCCTGCCTATCATAGACGATTAAAATTGACGTTAGTGGAGTTGTGAACGCGTCGCTGGTTACACATCACCCCCTGAAAACCCCTGGAACCCCCTCCCCGGAAAACCAAGCCCCCCGCCACCCCACGTCAACACTTTCTTTGGCTAAACGTTTTCATTATTTATGAATTGATCAATTTGTTGCTGCCGCTGCAGTTTGGCCCTGCAACTACGACTATCATCAGCGACCATCAAGTTGCATCGTTTGGTTTGTTTGTTGTGGCCATTAGCGTCACTTGATCGGGGCTATAGACCCCCGGAATTCTCCACTCCTCCCGCCCCAAAACCGGACTTAATTTATTTCAAATTGTTGCGGCGCGTCATCAACTGCAAAATTATTTACCCAACTAATTTATGCAGATTTTTCAAAACATTTCAAATTGGTTGTAGAGTGGGCGAAGTGGGGGAAGGGGTTAACCCAAAGGGTCAGGGGTTCAGGGAGGGGTAAGATGAGGCTGATCACTAAAATCGGTTGATAATTGTCATTGACTGGAGGTTAAGTGAGGATTGAGTATCGATATTACATTGCCAAGTGCTGTACAATATCTTACAATAATAATAATCTTAAGAGAGCTGGTTACAAGACAAATTTCTATGCCTTAAAATATTTAGATTTTAGTTATTTGAATAGTTAAAAGATCGTAGCTTACAAAAATTATAATTTGAATTAATGTTATGTACTTTTAAGACTATGGTGGGAAAAGTTTTATTACAGGAACTCAATAATAAAGGTTTTAAAAACTAAGTATTTATGATATTCCAGGACCTTGCTAAATTTCCAGGAATAAACTGATTGCATGGCATGTTGAACATTCCCTATCTGAATCAGCAGCAATTTGAATTTAAGGATAAACGCGTTCAAGGCTCTCCATTTGCCATAAATGAATGTACTCGACATATATCATTGACACACATCTGACAATGGGCCTGACACTTATTTGTCTTTGTTGCCTTTTGTTTCTGTTTATGGACACGCGATGCAGGTGCGGCAATTAAAACTCAGATCCATGCCATGTGGGAGCCCTTGACAGAACCGACTATACTAACTATACCTCTACCTTTACCTTTACCTCTACCCAAAAACCCCAAGTCGTAGCCAGATACTCAGAGCCAAGAGCTAATGAATCGAGTCAACTATTTGAGCAGTCAATTAGCACACAGATGTTAATTTAGGACAGTCCAAACTTTGGCCCCTCTTGGGTGTGGAATGCGAACGCCGATCGTCATAAATACGGGTCAACTTCCCTAATCCAAAATGCCATCTGTCACATCCTAAAATTCCAGCTATCTTTTTTAATAATGCATGTCCTTCATAACATATGATAAAGGTAAAATATGGGAACTATTAAAGATATTTATTTATTATTATTATTATTGTGTTTGTTAAGCAAATATATTTCCAACACCATCATTTTTCTAGAAGCCTTACAAAATTGAAATTTAGTATTTAAGATTAAAACCAATAAAAACAATTAATTATAGATTATAAAAGATTTCAATTTAATTCTAGATCTGGCATTTTTATACCCTTGCAGAGGGTATTATAATTTTGGTCAAAAGTGTGCAACGCAGTGAAGGAGACATCTCCGACCCTATAAAGTATATATATTCTTGATCAGGATCACCTCCTGAGTTGATATAGCCATGTCCGTCTGTCCGTCTGTCCGTCTGTCCGTCTGTCTGTTTCTACGCAAACTAGTCTCTCAGTTTTAAAGCTATCGAGTTGAAACTTTGCACACACCCTTCTTTCCTTTGCACGCAGTATATAAGTCGGAACGGCCGGGATCGGCCGACTATATCCTATAGCTGTCATATAACTGATTGATCGGAAATGCCATAACTCTGCTGTTTGTTAAGTTAGGAAGTTGGGACTTTCTGTGGGTTCTATATTTGGCCAATCAATCCGACGTACCAAATTTCATAAGGATCGGCCGACTATATCTTATAGCTGCCATATAACTGATTGATCGGAAATGCCATAACTTTGGTGTTTGTAAAGTTAGAAAGTTGGAATTTTCTATGGGTTTTATATTTGGCCAATCAATCCGACCTACCAAATTTCATAAGGATCGGCCGACTATATCTTATAGCTGCCATATAACTGATTGATCGGAAATGCCATAACTTTGGTGTTTGTAAAGTTAGGAAGTTGGGATTTTCTATGGGTTTTATTTTTGCCCAATCAGTTCGACATATTAAATTTCATAAGGATCGGCCGACTATATCCTATAGCTGCCATATAACTGATTGATCGGAAATGAAATAACTTTGGTGTTTTTAAAGTTAGGAAGGTGGGATTTTTTATGAGTATTAAAAATGCATCATATGAATAATTTTGGAGAATATAATTTGCAGAATATTCTGCAAGGGTATTTCAACTTCGGCTCCGCCCGAAGTTAGCTTTCCTTTCTTGTTTAAAACTATTTATGGTCTATAATTATAGTCTTTTCCTATAGCTAAATTTTTATTATAACAAATGCATTTGACAATCCCAAGAAAAGAATATATTTTATAATTCCAAAGTAGTTATAAACATTTTAATATAGTGACAGAAACATTTTTATTTTAGCGAAGTCCCACTGTAATAAACTCAGCGGCCAGTTAGTCGTTGACTTCTTATAAATATTGGTGTCACTCGGGTGGACAGGAAGGCCACGAGACTTCCTCCCAGCCGGATTGCCAGATATACAGCCATATAGCCGCATTCTGAGGATTGCAACTGGCCTCGGGGCAACTCCCCGCGTTTTGGGTTTATTTTCTTTGGCCGTGTCGTGTATTCATTTCCAAGCACGTTGCGGTCAGGGTTGAGTTCCTGTCCTGCCTCGTCCTGGCTGATTTCAATTGAAAAACCGCAACTGCTGCAGGGCGATCCTTTGTTGCCGTTAACCGGAAGCCAAGTCCATGTCCAATGTCCTGTTCTCCGTCGGCGGGCTTTTATTTAACATGACGCAACAGAATGGACGAGAGAAAGGCCACAAATGTCCTGTCGACGTCTGCTACCAAATCACCCCTCCATCACCTTTCACCTTTTTTTTCTGGCCGCAGGCGAAATTCTGGGACAGCATTCGCCCCGTGACTAGGCGTTTTTCCTTTTCTGCCCCTTTTGTGGCATTTTGCATGAAGATTTCTGCCTCATTAGGGCTTGATGTCGCTTTAAACTCAAAGGAAATGAAGCGGAAGGAAAACACCAATAAACCAAATACTTCTGCAAGCGAAACGGAAGGAAATTGGCAATTCGAAAAGTCATTGAGCTTGAATCACGCATCAAAAAAAGACAGCCATTTATTAACTGCCCTATATCGAAAAAAATAAGAGAGGAAACGATCATAAAGATTTCAAAATAATCAAATTTACGAAAATAGCATTTGAAGCGTTAAATGCTTTCACAAATAACGGAAGGAAATAAATTCTTCCCCAATCAATAAATTTTGGCGAACATTTATGGCGATATCTGAAAGGCTTAACCATTTATTTTCAGACCGATATCGCCAATATACGATAGGAAATGATCATAAAGATTTCTGTTACTTAAATGATTGAGCAAAGAAATTAAGGAAATGAGGCGATAATTAAATATTATTTTTCGATAAACAAAACCAAAATTAATAATACGTTAGATGTTATAATAAGTTTATTTTAAACGGAGTCAAATTGGCTATTAAAAATGAATTTGCCTGAGAACTGAAAGTAATGCATAAAATATCAGAGCGTGATTTCTCGACATAAATAAATATACAGAGTATAAATGGTTATTTATATCAATTATACTTGCCGAATTGATAATATTTTAAGTAAATAGAGGGTAATTATCGCTTTTAAAATCTAAAATCTGTTTAATCTTAGTGAATCACATTTTACCTGGAAACTTTAGTAAAGCTTCAACATTAAAACCCCCAATTTACACTTCAATCAATGTCTTCAACATCCGTTCTTACGCATCTGAAATTTCCAATAAATGGAATTTATTTCCTGCTGCTATCACAAATTCCTCAACAAATTCAATCTGATAGAATAATTCGTGGAAAGGAAAGCAAGGCAATGAAATCATATTACAAATATGTGGCTGTATTTCCAAAGGCAAAGCTAATCAGTCAAAAGGCCTGCAACCTTTTTGGAATTTCCTTTTAACGGCAACATATTTGACCACTTTGTGACTTATTTTTGAGCCATAGCTTATCGGTTGGAGGTATTTTGCGTTCGTTTAAGAGAGATTACGTGGAATGTTAAAAGGAAATTGCCACTAACAAAACGGAGAGATCTGTGATCAGTGATCATGCGTCGAAGGCGGATGTTTACACTTTGATTCGGTTATCGCTGCGAGAAGAACTTACGCCCCCAAACCGCACCGATATTTCGCACTTGGCACAACCAATTATCGGCGGCGATAACCAGAAGTTGGTAGAGCCTCTAGAGAACCGTGACCTACTACAAAGCCCCATATGGTGCAATTGGTCAAAAGCGGTCCGTTTGTGGCATTTACCCGGGGCATTAAAAGCCAACAATCGTCCGAGGTCCCATTTAAGCCCCATTCGCCTGGCGTAAACAACTTGTATCTGTAAACCTCCCCGCAGGTTTACATATCGAAGTGCAGGGTGCTATACTATACTATATATATATATATATATATCGGGTGAGAGGGAAAGCCGCCACGATCTCAAGGCATGCCGGCGGACTCGAGGTTGTCAACTGGGTATTACAGCCGGGTCTTAAAAGTTCTCCAAAACAAAATAAACCCTAAATATTATAAGATAAAAGTTCGGCTCGTTTTGTTTTCCGGGCTATTTTCGAATACTATTTATCACACGTGGCGGTAACTTATGTAAAAATAAATGTCTATAAATGCTACTTTTTATCCTAAATAAAAATAAAAATTAAAATAAAGAAACATCATATAATATTTTTAGCATAGGTATCTTAAAACCTTTTATCTTTTTTTCCCAAAGCGCAAAAGTATAAATTTCTGCAGCACCTATATAAACTCACGTTGGCTTTGCTTTTGTTTACAGTTCTACTCAACACTTTTTATGGATAACTAAGGTTAATTTATCACAGTCTGTAAATAAATTATTGGGCTTATCGATAATTTAAGAATTCACGTGTCGATCGAATGACACTCGTTAAAGTCACGCGATATTTTCGGAGCTCCAAAAAAAAACGCAAATCCCATGGTTTATGGATCTCGAAAGTAATCGCAGAATGGCGTCATATACTTTCTATATAGCTAAGTGGTCGGCCAATTTGGATTCGATTCCGTCACCCAAAAGACCTTGAGTTGATAATTTGGTCTAGAAAAATGTATTAATTTTTCCTTTAGAAGTTCTTAAACGCGAGGGCTTACCAATTAGCAACAAGATTTGGAAAAAGATCCCGTAATTTTTCCATTGAGTGGCGCTAGTCGAAATTAGAGTGGCTAATTGGTTTTTATAAGCCAGCTCGCATGACATCATTTTCTATAACCTTTTGGGCGGTCATTAAGTCGCAATTTGGCCAAAATAAATACCTTCGTCTGACTATCACTTATCGATTTGAAATGCGACTTTATTAACATTAAGTGGGGGCTCGTTACGCAAACACAATTTGGCCATTTTATTGGCTACAGGCCTTCTCTTGGCCAACTTTCCTTTTTTTTTTTCCTTGGTTTATCGTCGGCGAATCGTAAATTCTTTAACCATTAGCTGTTGTTTGTTTATAGAGGAGACCAATCGAATCGAAGGCTCTCCTGTTGCCGTGGTCAATCCCCTAGTCTCTAGATTGGATTTTGTGGTGCTAGGTCAAGGCCAAGTTATCGCATATCCAGATATGTGCAAATGCGTTCGTCAACGTTAATCGACACTTTTGATAACCCATAAATACCTAATTGGCTGGGGTCCCAAAACAAGGGGGTCACAAAAATGGTTATCGAAATCGAGGGGCCTTTCATTAAAGCCAAGTTATTTTAAAGAATTCCCCTTATTAAAACCAAAGAAATTAATGCTTTCTTTAAACTCACTGGTTTGAAATATAGTTATCAGGGATCGAAAATAATCATTAATATTTTGTAAACCAAAAAACAATGTGCTTATAATTAAACCATAAAATTTTGTTACTATTTTTATAATCCAATCTACAATGATCGTGATATTTTACATTTAATTCTTTGAGGTGGGGAGTCCCTGTTTAAAGTGTTAATTGGATGTAATTGATAAGGTCCAAGTTCCAATGTGCCTATAAAAGTTCCATTTGAGGGCTTCCGCAATTGCGTGCTAAATTTGTTTCTAATCAGAAATTCCATTTAGCCCTGACCATAGCAATTTGCTTCCAAGAATTTGCAGACTAAAAATAAAAATTATCACTTGAGGTGAGTCAGGAAGCACCACAAAAGATCAGTGGGGCGTCCGTGTAAATTCGATAGCTATAGATTATATGGCTCTAACGGGAACTGAACTTTGTAGATTGCGGAGAACCGGTTAAGACCGGTCAACTTTGGCTAATTGCCGTCTTATCGCTGTACTAAGAGCTTAACCATACAAAATTGTTCACTAAGTTGGTTTATTGAACGGCGGCAATAACACTTGAGTTGGATTCACGTGGAGAGGTATGTTCCGTTTGCCGGGGATTATGTCTTTACAATGGCACATCCCTCAACCCAAAAAGTTTATGGCCCGGACAAATCAATCTATCGACCTTGGCGCTAGCCACAATTATCCGCAATTAGAGCCATAGATCACAAGACGGTCAACGGAAAACGGAAGTCGGAGGCAGCTGTTAATTGGCTGCAGTCTATAAAAATCCGATTCTTAGTCTATCAATGGGCATATAAATCACTCGAATTATATGGCATCGATCCTTTTGATATTCGACCGACAACCGAAGGCACACGACGCTGCAAGGACATCAATGAAATTAAGTTTTACCAGGAAAAATTACATACCTATTACTGGGCCAGGTTTACCTGGCCAAGAGCAGTTGCAAAATGCCAAAAGGCCTCAATTATGCACGGCCCGTCACATAAATTGTCAATTTGTTGGACATTTGGGCCAATTTGGAATCTGGCTTCTACCTGGTTCATGTTCCCGTTATCGTCTTAACCCACGTTGTCCCCTGTCGCTTCCTTTGTGCAGCTCTTTTCTTCTCGACTTTTTTGCAACAGTTTTCGGGACTAACTACTGAGCACCGATAGGTGTGTGCTATCCGAGGGCAGAAGTGTTTTATCTGGCACTTTACTTTTTTACTTGTAATTGGACATGCTGATAAGGGATTCGGGATCGGATTGGCCTGGGTTCGGTTAAAACTTGGGTGGCATACGACCAAAACGATTTATTTTAGTCCATGTAGGTTTTTGTTTTGGGTTATGATAAAAACATTTCAAGAAATGAGTCTATTTTAAAATATATGAAAAATTAAAAACATATACTATCTAAAGAAATACAAATATCGTTATTATTAATGTTAATTACATTTCGATTTCATAAACAAATCCTGCATTTTCAACATAAAACAATTGTTGGTCAAAATCAAGATGTAGAGAAGTTATTTAGATCTTTAAAAGAAAGAAAACTTTTCAGTTCGCTTTGGAGATTTATTTCTGTAGCATTATTTACATCATTTACTAAATATAATATTAAACTAATTATAAATAAATTGAAAATAAATGGGATACCCCCATATAAACCCCCTTCCCTCAACAAAAACGACCATTAAGGCTCATTAGATCGCAGATCACCGAAATCACAGCTTACAAATCATCAAAATCATGTCCAACAAGCAAAGCCTATGACAACAACAGAAATGCATTTAGAAAATTTACATTTTCAAGTGTGGAGGCACCAAAAATGTTCGAGAAAAAATTCTGACTAACGAACTTTTACTACTTTCTAACTGGATCGCGGGAAAACAAAAAGTCCGCTCAGCAGTTGGTCGTGGGTGAGTCAAGGTTTATGCTAATTTCGTGTATTTCCCAACCATAATTTACGGCTACATAATTCAAATACTTTATGTGGTTGGAAAATAGTCGGCGAATTCCGAACAGGCTGACAGGAGGCGACAAAACATTTTGACATTTTCCCAGACTGCTGCTGGCTCCTCCTCAAAAATCCCTAACCCCTTGGGTCACATGATCATTTTTTATTGGAAAAGTCGTAAAAAATATTGTAATAATATTGGCGCGAGAAATTATTTAAAAATATTCTTTGCTTATTCAAATGCGCTGGTTCCCTGATTGACTGCCATGAAGTCATCAGCATCGGCATCATGATCACGATCATCAAATTGATCGGCCCAATCAAGTTTTCTCAGGCGGCAAACAACAAAACCCCGATCGATTGGATCTCGAACCTGTGACACACAATCGAGTGCCGGGGACAAGTTTTTTTGAAGTTTGTTTCGGGTTATTGTTCGAGGGCGTCAATAGAACGGAATATTGACACCTCAACGGATTGGGAAGGGGGCTGAGAATATCATATTCGAGATGCCTTCAGTTTACTGGTTGATCAGGGGAAGACGTCATATTATGGTATATGTGCTGATGTAATTACCAATTCATATTCAGAACAGCTTAATTATACTACAAATGATATCAGAATGCATTAAAAATGGCTTAGTTTTGCTGAACTGGTATCTTTAAGGAGTGTTAATTCTTTGAAGAATTATAATTTTCAAATAAACTTTAATATGGAATATTATTACCATATATATACTTTAAGTTAGAATTTAAGATAAGTTCTTAAAGTGATATTAAGGAGGATCTATTAAGAAACACCTGGAGAAGATCTTTTTGATGATCCATTTATTTTGTATCGTCTAATTTATATATTTAGCTTAAGGTTAAGTGAACGAATAAGAAACTTAGGATTAATATATTGATACTAAGATTCAGATTACAAATATATCACACATAAATCACTTATAAACACTTTCATTTCTTAGCGTTCTCTACTACACATTTTCTAAGCTAATTCAAGATTATCTTTCTTTACTTTAACCTTCCTACAGTATTGTATGAAATCCATTGTTTTATAAGCCTCCTCAGAGATTAAACTGGATTTCCGTTTTTGGCAAGCCAAACAAAATATTGTTCGTAAACCTCTTGGCCCACAAAAAAGACACCAACACTCGGTAACGGTTAACCAGGCAGCAAATAACTCAAACTGAAAGCTTTTTACTTTATCTGATTAGGGGGCGAATAAATCAAAATGCCCCACACCTACCAGAAAAAGGGCTCTGGCCGAAACCTCTAAGCCGACTCGACCCAATCAAAAACGCATTAAAACCAAAAGGCCGACAAATAAACAACAACAATTTGTCAAAGTGGCAACAACAATCAACGCCATTTAATTAGATGCCATTGATTAGGAGCGAAGGGAATGCGCATCTTCGAATGCATTTTTGTAATTTTTCTCTGCGGCTTTTCCCTCCAGCTCATTTCCTACCACTTGAAAACTCGTCGAGCTTGACAAATTTGACAGGCCTGATTGAAAATGAAAAGTTGGACACAAAAAGGTGTTCGACAAAAGAAAAAGAGGCCCCGCGAGGAATCATTAAAAGCCCAAGCTTTTCGACCAACACAAAAGATGGCCCGCAAGACCTGGAGTTTCGGACATTTGAAAGTCTGGGAGTTGGAAAGCAAATGTCAAGTAGTTGGCACTTTCAAAAAAAATAAAAATAAAAATAAAATCAAATACAAATATCTATGCGCGCCTAGGCATTTCCCATCGCCTTCGATCGCCTTGCCGCAATAGGTGAGAATTTATGTAGATTTTTTCGCTGCCACCTGGGCTATTTGTCAAGTAGTTAAGTCTTTAGTCCATGAGGGATTGACAGGCGGGCTAACTATCTAGCCGGCTAGCCTCCGTTTCAATTTGGCTTCCACCTTGCCTTGCCTGCAAAACCCAAGCCGAGACTCTATGATATTGTGTGAATATTTTATGTCTGTGACGTGGCTGCCACGTAAACAAGCCGCTTAGTTGTACAGTTTCTGCAATTGCAGCCACCTTTTTCCAGGTGCTGGCAAATATTTGAAATATTTTGGCTAAGTACAGGCAAATTGCCGAGGTAAGGAGTGCATGTTTGCAAATTTATACATAAGTAAAAGCAAAAAAAATATATGATTTTGACAAACTTTAGTCATCAAATTTAAAGATTTATATATTTTACATTGATCAAGCATATATAATAACATTTTGAAACACATTAAACTTTGTTTTGAAAACTGTGAAACATTTCCCGCTTTCACTGAACATTTACCATTTACATAAGACCCACTTAACTTGATCTGTTGAAGTAGAACCTATTTGAAAATGAGAAAAACTGGGCCATTAAAATACTTAAAGACTTTAACCTACTTTTAACAGGGCGCTAAATACCTGAACGAAAAAAACAAAAAGAAAAGTAATAGAAAATAGAAAATAGAAAAGAGAAAAAACCGAAAACTTATCTTAGAACACAATGAGCTACTGACGAGCTAAACAGTTATGAATGTTTGCACAAGGCACATACTAAGTGGACTGTCGGCGGAAACAGGCTTCGAAAAAGGTGCCAAAACTCAAGTGCTGCCAACTACCAACTGCAATGAGGAAGGTCAGTGTGCGGTTAATTACCGAACCGAACCAAAACGATCCCAAAACAAATGGCACCGCGAAACGCCCGCAATCAGTTAAGAACTGGCTAAAGTCTTGGAAGAATATTGGTTATACAAAGTTTGGAAATTATTTTAGTTATCTAAAAATTTAGAAACTTATATTTAAACAAAACTTGACTTATCAAAACATAAAATGTTATAGTTTTTTTGTTAACAAATCAGTGTGAAATTTAGAGATTTTTTAATTGAAATAAAACATTGGTAATAAAAATAAAAAACATTGGTTTACAATGTACTTACAATGGACTCAGTAATTTAAGCCCTACAAAAAATTGTAAAATAAATTAAATATTGCAAAATAATTTTATCTGAGTAAACAAATTAAAGGAACTACAATTCAATTAATCAATTGTCGTAAACTCGTAATACTAATAGATTAGAATTTATTTATTAAACCAAAAACATTTCAAACTTCGTATTGTTTATCACCGGCTCTACAATAAACCTTTTACTAAAATTTCATTTTTTTCAGTGCATCCCAAAAGATTCTAAATCCAAGTCGAAGTTGAAGGCGACGTCGAAGCCAAGTTAATGTCGAGGTGGGAGCAACAGTTAGCATTCCGTCAGTGCAAGTGGCACAGCAACAGATGGCCAAGTGTCTGGCCTAACTGTTTCCCGCCGTTTTTACGATGGTCAAGTACTGATGATGTGCGAGGGCGTGGCCAAACATTGACAAATCATCTTGACACCTTCAGAATGTCATAAAAATGGGTTACGGACATGATTTGCAATGCAATAAACTTAATTGAGTGCGCGTCAGATTTTAATTTTAACCCGAACCCCCGAACCGAAACCGAAACCGGTTCGCCCCTTTCACAATTGGAATTCCCACCCATCGGATCGTATATAAAATGCACAAAAAATTTCTACATCAGTATCACGGAATAAGCCGAAAAGAACGAGCTGGTTCTAAGGCGCGAAGTCGTAAAACGCTTTTCGTCTTGATGCCGTCATGGTTCCCTTTCGATATTCGCTTTAACGATGCCATTAAAATCTCCGACATTGTTGTCGATATATAGAAGACAGATTCGTTTTTGGGGATTTAGTTATTGCATTATAAAAAAAATCGTGTTAAGATATCGTCGCCGTTTAAATGGCGCCAAATTGTTAATAAGCGTCGCATATTTCTTTTGCTCATCATTAACTCGGTATTTGTGACTTTAGTGGTTTGCTATAAAAATCATTATAATGGTCATAAATCGGACTTGATTTTATGATCACAGTGTTTACGTTTTTGGCAAATGTATCGGCTTTAGTCACCTGACAACAAAGGGGACGCTTCTTTGATGACCTTAGACAATGATTTATAAATAAACAAAAACTTAAGCGATCATTTTAAAAAACAATGTAACCTTAAATAATTTTATCACCCTATCAGCCAGCCATCAATATCATAATCTTTATATTTATAACAGACTTCACCATCTTGTAAGAGAACAAAATATCCCCATTTATTTTCCCAATCAAGCTGCTTTAAACGCAGCTTTTCCTTTATGCAAATTTATTTAATTTGCAACAATTAAATTAAGAGGCAAACTAATCCGGCGTAATTTCCGCCTGTCGTCAATGTTGGCTTAATCCCCGCGTAAGCTGCACTTGAAAAATGGTTAAAAAATCAACATGAATATGAATGTCTCTAAATGTGGGGAAGGGTATAGAGTCCGGCAAGAGTGCTCAGGCATTTCCGTCATTTAAGCCATGGCTTAAAATGTTTCTTCATTAGAATAAGTGTCATAAAAATAAACGCATAAAAACATCTCACCGATACCCGGCCATAAGCGGATCTAATCATTTTCCCATAAACAGCCGGCGATGCTCAACTAAAATCTGCTTAAATTTCACCTGACACGCTAATTTGGCTAATAAACATTCGACAACAAAAAGTTGAGCTGAGAAAAAAAATGTAACCACAAAATTCAAATGAAATTTCGAAGGCGCCAAGCCGAAAGTGAATAAAAAAAACTGTTTATACAACAAAGATATAAAATTATATACAATGTATTTGTCTACCGACATTCCCAGCCGATTTTGTTCATGTTGTTCTTGCACTTGTGCCTTTGGTGATCAATTCAACTTAAAACCAGTGAGCTATTTGCCGTTGAGTTATTTTGACGCCAAACCGAGACGTATTCTAATGCAAATTTCGAATTTTATTTGTTGGGTTTTTGATATATCCCACTTCCTTCCCCTCCAACCACAAAAAAACCTGATCATCCACCCGGGGAAGGTGTAACATTTAAGTGCCAAACAAAGCATTGAAGTTATGCGATGGGTGGGACAGTCACATATTTAAAGTTTCTTAAAAAAAAATGGAAAAACTTGTTGCGAGAATAATATCGGAAGAAAAAGTTCCGTTATAGATGTAAATAAGTCAGCAAGTTTTATGTTTAAATGCCTTTGTCAATGACCAAATAGAATTCTTAGAAGTTAAGGTAATGATAATATTAAAACAATATACAAAAAGCAATGTATATGTATCTGAAATCTTATTTGCAAGTGTTCTTTTGATTTGTTACGGTATAAAACTTTGTTTTTGATCCAATAAACTTATAACCTTGTAGGATACACTCCACTATGGATAAGCTCCAAGAAATAAATATAGCTTCCCTGATATTATCTCGTAATATATAAAATCTACATTTTAAATAGGGGTTGATGGTTAATTATGAGGTGGAATTTCTCGATTCTGACCACTGGCCTTGGATCAAAAACCCATATATCCAATGACAAATTCCCCAGCCCATAAACCAAAGATTCTATCATCAGTTCTATGATCAAAACTCGAACCGTGAGAGCATCCCGTTAGCCTCGTAGACAGATCGCAGAGCGCTTTACAAAAGTGGCAAGTGCTTCGCGTATTTAAATTTATTGCTTAACAAATTTATTTTTTGTTAAACATATTTATAAATTATTGCTGCCAGAGTATAATAAAATTTCATTAGCAGCATTTGCCGACTCTGAATATGTGAATATCGGTCTAAGGCGTTGGCGTGGCGGGTTTCGTTTCGAGCTTTTTTGATTTTTACTTATTTTGTTTTTTTTTAACTTTTCGCTTAGGGGCGCGATCACAGACACACGGCGCCAGTTGGCCAAGAGAGAGCTTTGTTTTGGCCAGATCTGTCGGACTTGGACAGAGATTGGCTAGCTGGACACTTGATAAATCCGATGTGGGGCCTGAAAAGCTAGCCGAATTTGCATGTGTCGCTGCGACACAGAAAACGCTGGTTAATTAATTTCAGACACGCCATACATCTCGGGTACTTTGCATAAATTAATATGAAATCTTTATTTATGATTTATGCGGTGTCAACATGGCCCGGACATCTATCAAAATAGATTCCGCCGAACGCTGGAAATTACACACACACAAAAGAAGATGTGATGGAAATATTCGAAAATCGCCCACGCGTTTTGCACGCGACTTTGTGGCGTCTGCGCGGCGACTTTTTGTCCCCCAGATGATAATTTATTGTTATCCGAACAGATTGAGGTCAGGCAGTGAGGCAGTCAGGAGATTTACACATTGTCACATTGTTGTAGATTCTTATCAATTGTTACACGATTTTCGAATTATGTTTTTATATTTTTCAGTCGACTTTTTTTTACGATTTGCTGGAATGCGCATTTTGAATAGTCAAATTGGGTGATCACAAAAATGTATATATGTTGTCATAGATGTTTCCGGATTGCGAGATGATCTTGGAAAAATATTTTCACAGCCCAAAGATGATAGCTTTATAAGTAGGAGGGAAAACCCATAAATCATGTGTTCAGAAAAATATATAAAGCTTTGATTAATTTCTTTATAAAAAAGATTACAGAGATTTCTGAAAGTTTTAGTTATTTTTAATAAAAAGTTGTGGGAACTATGTTATTATTTTTGTACTTTAAATTATTTTTATTATTTTGTACTTTAAAAAAGTTTATTCCATTCAATATTATTTATTGAGCTTCTGGAAATGCCCCATTCTGGCAAAGAGTATTCCAAAAAGAATCTCAGGATTCCCTAAGAATTTTTCAGCCAACGATCTGCTGAAAATGTTCCAAAAAGACCCCCAAACTCCCATCGAAATAAATACCGCATGTTTGTATTGTACTATATGTGTTTCATATTTATTATTTTGAATTCGTATCGTTTCATCGTCATTCGCAAATTGCTCATTGTAATTACTATTATGGTTATTATTTGTCAGCAGCCCATTATCATTATGATTCTGATTATTGTTAACAACGTTAATATTTTCGTTAGGGATATCAATATTAGGTTGTTGCTGCTGCTGCTGCTGTTGCTGTTGCTGCTGCTGCACATGTTGCTGTTGCAGCTTTTGAAGGCCACGAAGAAGTTTCTTTAGAATCAGCTCTTCGTGCTCCTCATCGTTCGGATAGCTATCGTCGATTATATTATTAGCATCAATATGATTGCGATTCTGCACAACAGTTTCGGTCACTGTTTCCATCTCACCTCCTTCGGTCACTGATGTCTCAACTTGTTTGGCAGTTGAAACAGGGTCAATTCGATCGTTTAATTGCTTAAGATTATTGTCAATATTCTGATTGAACGCGCTGTGGCTATGGCTATGGCTATTGCTATGGCTAGGGCTATGGCTATTTGGACTATCGAACTTAGTGCTATCGTCTAAACTACTAGAATCAGTCGTGCTACTTTTATTATTCAAATTATAATGCTCGTTACTGTACAAGTAGTTGTAGTTTTTTGGCAAGGCAGGTATTGCATGATTAACATTAGCGCTATTACTATCAATTAGTAGGTTTACGTTTAAGTTTAAGTTTAAGTTACTATTAACATAGGGTTTTGAGTATTCATTTTGTGGGCTATCCTGCTGTTGCTGTTGCGAGGGTAGTTCAACCAGTTGCATATCAGCACCGGGCGGACTGTTGCTGTTGCCGCTCTTTGTTGCAGTTGCACTCGTTGTTGTTGCCACTGCCGCCGAGCGTTTTCGCCTGTCCCGCTTGCGACGACTGGCGGCCATAATGGCCACCAGATTGAAGGCGCTGGGTGCCAGCGAGGCGGCGGTGGCGGTCAAGGCCGTTGAGGTGGCCGTCGACGAGGAGGATGAGGAGGAGGAGGCCGAGGATGTGGCCTTCGGCAGGTGCTCCACCCTCTCCCTTTCCCTCTCCAACTCGCCCGCCTCCCGCTGCTCCTGCTCCCACAACTCCCGCTGCAACTTGTGTTGCTGCCGCTCCAAACGGCGACGTCTACGACGCTCCATTATCGTGGCATTGTTGTGATGATGACGGACAACCAGATTTTTGCGTTGCGGTTGGGCCATCACACCCACTGTGCCATGTTGCCGATGGCGACGACGTTGGTGTTGCTGTTGCTGCTGCTGCTGCAGCTGTTGCTGTTGCTTCTTCTTGTGTTGCAACCTTTGGCGGCGATGTTGCTGGCGATTCCTTTGCAGGATCACCTGTTGCTGATGCAGATCCACCTCATTATTGTTGTTGTTGTTGTTGCTATTGGCTTGGTTGTAGGACTTAAGGCTATTGCTGTTGCTTTCGCTGGTTATTCCAGGCATGTTGCTATCGCTATTAATACTTGTTGGGCGACGCGATTTCGAACGCGCGCGTTTTGTGACCGCCACTGGGCTTGCTGTTGTTGTTGTTGTTGTTGTGGTAGTACTGGGTGGTTTTGTTGTTGTGGTTGATGTGGTTGATGTAGTTGTTGTTGTGGTGGAGGCAGCTTGTCTATTCTTAATGACCAACAATTCAGCCAGTGTTTCGGGGATTTCCTCCTCATCCAGGCGATAGAAAAAGAATATGGCCTTCTTCATCACTCGCGGCTTGGCAAAATCCTTTAAGCCCATTGGCTTAAAATTGCCCTTAAAGCCCACACGTAGAGTTGGATTGTAGTAGCTGGTGTAGTGGTGATGACCATTAATCATGCCCTCTTTAAAATGACAATCCTTTGTGGCGTTTCTCTAAAAAAATCAAAAGAAAAAAGTAGGGAAGAATCTATGGTTAGTGAGGTTGTTTAGATAAATTGTTAATTAAATCTATTTAAGCTATTGGTAATTTCAAATTAAAGATGGTTCATATCAATTATTAAACAGTTCATTTTGTAGCTTTTAAAAATTCTTTAATCTATGAAAATTTCAATGATTATATCTAAGAAAACTCACCTTTCCAACAAGTCTGCCTTGATGGAAGCACAGATAGTAGTCTACATCCGCCGCATAGATGGTTAATTTGAAATCCAAGCTCAGCACATCGTTGACACCTTCCATCGTGAAGTATTCTAAAAGAGACATAATAAAATCCAAAATTTAATTAATTATTGGCAAACAAACATAGAAGACTCTACGGCTATTGTGTAAATATTTAATAGAACTAGAACTGGAACCACTTGAAGCGCATACAGATAACCCAATTAATTGAAAGGTTTTTGATAAAGTTATGAAGGGGCTTTCGATTAGAATGAAACTATGTGCCTTTTTCGTGGAACATTTAATGAAATCAATAAATCGACTAAGTCAATTACTGGCGCTGAGTCGTTGAACTCCCCTTTAAAGCGAAAGGGGTTTAACCCTGAAAAACTACTCCTAAGCCTGATAATTCCGAACGATTTGGCTAGGGTTACGGTTCGGATTTGGGTCTTGGGGGAAGACCTTCGCAGACCCTGCATATCGATCAAATTGCCTCAGTAGCACCTGCCCACCGATAAGATAAAATGTTAAGCTGACAATTTTCTTCCCCTTTTCGGAATTGTGCTTTAATTTACGCATTAAGGCAGTGGATTGGTAGAGTTCTGCCTTTTGTCTTATCGCTGACGCAAGTCGGCGTCTGATCTTGTCACTTTCGTTTAGCCATCAACCCACAATCATCAATGAAACGAGGGCTGCTCCTGAACTTCAGAGCTCCAGAGGCTTGGAAACCGCAGCAAATGAATTCCGAATAAATTAAGAGCGGCCGGACAAACAAAACATACGTAAACCGCAATGGGCGCCGCTCGGCGCGGTTCATAACATCAATCAAATATTAAATTACCAATAATTTAATTAAGCACACAATATGCACAGCCACAGACGAAGACCCAGACAGAGTTCAAAAAGTACAGGCAAAATTGGTTAGCAGGAAATGTTTTAAGTAATACTATACATTTTGGAAGAATGTCTGACAATCATTTTCGATCTTTTTCTATTTTTGTATAGACACATTTCAAAACTTTAGTTTTAACTAAATTAAACAGAACAAAGATTTAAAAAGTATATTTCTTAAGTTAGTATAATACTAGTTCGCTTTAGAGAAGCCCGCCTGTATTTCAAAACATACGCATCTGAATGTACTTGTATAAATGCCAATTTAATTTAAATGCCAATGGTAATTGATGAAGGCGAGTTCGCATGAGTAAGAGCTGTCTCAGATCGGTTCCAGATCGGAATGTTTCAAGTTTCTTAATGCTATATAAAATAATATAAGATAAAGAGTACTTACGATATGTTTGCAATATGTTTTCGGCGGTCACTCTGCCGTGCGAATTGATGTGCAGCGCCAGTTCGTTGTGTTCCTTCAATTGTAAAACATAGCGTTTTTTCGCGTCGCATGTTTGCATCGCAAGAGCAACCACAAAAATCTGCAAAAGGAAAAGGGAAAAAGATAACCTCGATTAATGGGCGATTCATCTGCATTACAACCACATCTGGCGACTAATCCTGCCCCAACGGAACCCTTTTTTGCCCCATAAATTTCCATTAATACGATGAGCTTTTTATTACACCGACCCGCACATGCGACACGAGAAATTGTATGATAAAGTTGAGCCCACTGGCCAACTGGCCATTAGCCGCGTTATGGTAGTCCAGGTAATTGGTTTCTCAATGGGACATGTTGTCCTAAGCTTTGACATTCTGCAGATAGTCGGTCGAAAAACCGGGTAGTGCGTTCCCATGCATTTAAATTGAAAGAGCAGGTTGGTCTATTACGAAATTTAATTGCTTGAGAATTGCAGGAATGATTATGGAGAGGATTAAAGGTATAGCTGCATTTTTTACGGATCAAAAAGAGTTCCCTGAATATAAATGGGCTTACAATAATGTCTAGAAATTATTTGGTTATTTTATATTGGTTAGGGAAAAGGTTAAAAAGGCTTACTAATTTATTTTTAAAAAAATAAAATAATTATCACCTGAGAAAAATACAACTTCTAGAATTATATTTCACAATCTGACACGAGTGAGTCTCATGTCCAATATCTATGGCACGTTTTCGACCTTTGAACAACCGAATTTCGGCTGACTACTCAAACGGTATCAGAAACAATGGTAAATTTGATAAAAAAAAAATATGCAAATCAGCAAAACAAGCGAATGGGCTAGACATATGACATATATGGGCGTGGCGAGTGCAAATTGGGTATTTATCGGGGCTTAGATTGAGCCAGTCTCATACATCATAATGTTCAATAATGTCCGTGAGGCCTATTTCCCACACGGCACCACACACGACCAGTAAGCATTATTAGCTATTTATGGGGTGATGGCCAAAAATAACGCTGGACTTCAGCAGTGGGCTTAATAGGGATTTTTGGTGGGTAAGCGATGGGTTTTGGATACAACCCACAACACATTGACCTAAGCACCAAGATCGACGCGTGCCGTTCGATTTATCGGGCTTAACCAATCGATTCGATTTCCCCAACTTGTTAGCATTCCTTATATTTTTCATATTGACGTTTATACTATGTCAGTTTTCCAGAAAGATGGATAAAGGGAAATGAAGCCTTCTGTTTGCACTTCAAAAAAAAAAAAAAAAAAAAAAATAGAGAATGCCGTGCGACCTTTTTCATAGTTCAATGACGTTCCCCAGCGTGTATGTGTAACAATCATAATCATAATAATAATTATTATTATTTTTTATGGGCCGCCTCAAGTGGAGAGACCCCACAAAACGGAGAGCCACTCCAATGTACACACGCTTCCCATATCAAAACTCCGAATTGCTTCGGCCCCCCACTCCAATTTCGATTACACACACTCAATCTCTTTGAACGTATAAAAATATTTTGACATTTCTCAAGATAATTATTCAGAGTGTGTTGAAAACAAGGCAGCTTTCGATTGAGATTGAAGATTTCCAGATGCAAAAAAACCGAAAACTGGAACAAGGCTTTGGCCCAAGTATTCTTGGGAAATAGTAAATTATGCTAGTTCGTTGGTTTTTCCCCTGCAACAAATTATTCATAAAAATGATAACCCACAAATCTGCCAATTATGTAGATCGTAAAAATGTACACTGGAACAAAAACTCACCATCAGTATAAAAGTAGTCCTGACATTGGGCAGCGAGAACTGTCGTAACCTGCAAGTAGGCAAAAAAGTAAACGAAATGAGTATTCAGTTTTCTGTATTCAATGGTATTCACAACAAAATTACGCTAGCTACTATAAATAAAGAGTTGAGTGTGATTCAAAGGAGAAACATTTGCATAAATCTTACAGATTATTATTAATGATTATTATTGGTTTTATTGATTTGTTTTCAACTTTATTCGTCTTGTTTTGTTTTTTGTTTCCCGAGACGAACTTCCGTCTTTAACAACAATTAAGTCATTTTACGGCCGATCGTGAGATCTTTAAAAAATGTATTTAAATAAAAAATACGAAACGTATCCATCGGATTTTCATGGAGAGCCCTTCCAGTGGCTCTGGGCTCAATGTCACCCCATCACAAGTGACCACAAGTGGCCACTCGGAAAACGCCAGAGAAAAATGTGTTTTATATTTTTTTTTATTTTTTTCCTTTTATTTTATCGATTTAGTCGAACAAGTCTTGCCATATTTTGTTGTACTTTCCGCACTGCATATTCTGTTTCACGACCAACTAATCCCCGGGCCCAAAAGGTCATTGATTTCAGCTTAGCACTGAACTGAACTGAACTACAAAAAAAAAGCCAGCGAACAAGAACAGAACTCAAGACCCAGAAGGGTAGTTTCTCAAAGACGAAGGTCTTTTCTGTTCGCCGCTTGAAAAGTGAAAACGCAAAGAATCAAGCTCGAGAAATCAATATGCAGCGAACGAGAGTCAAAAGTTAAAACAGCCCCAGGAGGAGGTGATTTTGCAAGGCCTTTAGTCCCGGATTCGAATCCCTAACCCTCTCAGTGGGCAGTCCCAAAAAATAAAATGCAAAAAAAAAACCTCAGCCAAATCAAATGCCTGGTGGCATGCGATTTTTATCATTTTTCAATTTCACAGCAGACAATAAAGTTCATTTGAAATGTGCAAACACACACGGGCATTCTAAATGAAATTTCACAATGCCCGCCGAAGGAACAACATTTTTTCAAACGTTTTTACATTTTTTTTTTTTTTTTTTTTTTTTTTTTACGGACAAGCATTTGCCTTGGCAAGCAATTATATCGACTTGAAGCTTTTGCAATTTATGCTTAGCTGACGTTCTCAGTAAATTATTGCACCGCTTTTCCAGCGAACAGAGAAGCTACTGCTGACTGATCAATAAAAGTAGCTTACGAAATTTCAGTTACCGAAGGTAGTTAGACAGAAAGTAAAGCCCTTTTGGGCTGGCAACCGCACAAAAACACCGAAATTGAAATTGAAACCGAAACTTCAAGAGTTCAGGAGTTCTCTAAGACCAGACAAAAGGTCCAACGCATGACCCGCGGTTTTACAGGCAGAAAAAAACGTCTATTAAAATTCAAACTATAATAAAAATTATTCAACTCATGAAATTAGTTTGTAATTTATGAAATAAAAAAGTGCTATGACACTGTTGGTTTTATATATATATTTATATAGTTGTCTGATAACTTTGTTGATAAAATTTTGTCAATATTATGATTAATGAAACTGATTTGTAAATGATGAAATTGGAGTTGCTTGTGCAGTAAATTATAAGTTATATTATCTTTAGTGGGTTTTTTTAAAAAAGAATTCAAATTTTTAATAGCAAGAAGATAGCGATCATTCATTTTAAAAATGATTTTAATTTCCTTGTATTTTTAAAGAGATTCTTATTTATTTTAATCAATTTTTTCCAATTTAAAAAATGTTTTTTTTTGCTGTGCATGAGCGGTTCCCATGTATGTAACTCGATATCGCTTCTATGGCCAGTCGCCTCTGTCTGTGCTTTACTTTTGTTCACTTCTGCGACTCATAATTACCTTATTTGGTATGCAGACAGGAGCTCAGAACGGAGCCACAAGGGTCTCTGAAAAGTCCCCAGTTTCCTCAGTCTGGCTTACGCAATATCGTAGGGCCTGGGCCCTCGATACCCCAAAATGTGCCCTGAATACTGAATAGCTATAGTTTTGGATTGAGAAGTTTTTCCTTTTGCTACGTGCTCAAATTTCTTTTTTTTTTCTTGATAGGAATAGGGATTGGGGACCACCCGAACGAGGAAGCTTTCATTCACAAAGCCCCAAAAAAAAAACAGTGGAACCTCCTTTCGTAATATCTACGTCACAGCGAACACATTTGAAATGTGCAATCTAATCGCTGGCGACATTTTCAGGCTTTTAATTAGTTTGTCCACTCGATTGTGCTGGCTCTTGGCTGGCCCCCACCGGCCAATACATATAAATCTGGAAATTAAAATTAAAATTAAACTCCAAGTGTTTCGCCCCGATCGCATCGATCGATAATATGCTAAGCACCAGGTCTTTTCAATTCGATTGGAATCGAATGCAAACTAGTTTGGGCCTCCAATCTCGAATCTCGAATCTCCTCTCGTCGATCGAATCTCGAGAACGGGCACGTGTTGGCATCTGGACTTTAACACTTTAATACTTCAGCACTTGTTGCTTCCAACTCATAGCTAACATAATTGTACCCCGTGCTTTGTATATTTATTTAAGCAAAATAAATATGGCATCTGCGGAATGCGCAACCGATTAGATTAGGCCGCATTTGTATTTGGACAGAAAAATGAATTGGCAGAAAGATTCGCCAGAGATAGGCCAAAGTAAAGAAAGTGATAGCATTGAACTCTGATTGCGGGCACGTGTGTTATTGGTAATCCATCATGTAATTAAGGTCCTGTAACTGCCCGATTTTCCCTGTCAACAGCCACGTGTTCTGGTGTGAAATTTTATGCTGTCAATTGTGCGTGTGATTCTGATTGTGATTGTTATGGTTATGGCCACCCTATATTTTGTATTTTTTTGTGTAGCATTTTTATTTTTTTTTTGGCCTACCCGGCTGCACTTAATGCAATTTTTTGTCCTTTTGTTTTAAGGGGTGGCTTGCTGGGAGTTGGCTTGGCTGTTACTTAATACTCTTACATCATCCACCTTGCGCTTTTCGCCGAGCCGAGCAACCCTAAGCCTCATCCCTCGGCAAAAACCCCTCGAAATCCCCCGATATTCTCCGGCTGCAACTGCAACTTTTTACGTGTTTGCTCTGTCCCGACTTAATGAAGTTCCAACTGAAAGGGATGGATACACATCGTACACCATACTATATGTACACAAGTACTCAACTGACTTTGACAGTTGCCAGTTTTGTGTGTTGCCATTGTTTTTGCAGCAGGGCGCCGAGCTGGTGGGCATTATATGAAAATATTTATATAATGTGCACAGCAGCGACTCCAATTGCAACTGCAACAGGCAGTGGGAGTTGGGATTGGATTCCGAATCGGATTCGGATTAGGATTGGGAATGTGAAGTATGCATTTCAATGCGACTTGAGAAGTAGAACAATATGCAAATCCGATCAAGAGTTGGGGTGGATAATAACAATAAGTTAGGCAGAAAATGTCACATGGTACAAAACAAAGCAAACAAATAATATGGAATATTACAGCTTCATTAATATATTTAAATTCTTTTATTATTGAATTGTAGCTTTAAGAAAATGTTGGCAAGCCTTGTTATAACCGTCTTTATTTTAAGTAATTTCCTTACACTTTCTTGGCCACTTTCCAGACTACTTTAATTAAAAGTTATGGCCTAAGATTGCTCTTTACCAAGCCAGAAACTTTGCATACTTTTGGCATCGCGAGGGCTCTTTCCCATCCATCCCTATCTCTCCTTTTCCCTCTCGTCCCGAAACCTCTTGAACTTGTAGCCACCAAAGCAACGCCCCAAATCAAATAGAATAGGGAGCACCACCAGCACCACCAACACCACAATGCCGCAAATGGGAATGGAAATCCGTGTGAGTTCAGTGTACCCCAGCGATAAGCTAATGTTGTTTTCAGACTGTTCAGTAGATATATATAGGAGAACGAATCATTTGATGTCAAGGCTGCGGGGGAGATGGCAGAAATACTGGAATGCTGAAAATGTTGACGTGCCGCCACACAAAACTCGCCTCATTAGCAAGCCGCCCTTCTCACCTTTAAAGGCACTGGGAAAAAATTTCTTTGACTATCGTCAAATATTTAAAACGTTTGCTAATCAGATTAGGAAGAAGGCTGGATTTATGTTTTTAAACAATTTAAATAGCTTTATAAAAGATTCAACCAAAATAATGTTTAACATTATCAACAGACATTTCAGAATGTTTGTCTAAAGATCGCAATTTGTCTATAAAACATTATATAATTCTTTAATTAGTTTTGATCTCAAAAGCAATTTGCCTGATTTGATGATTGATTGTTAATTTGGTATTGTACCCTCTAAAAAACCTACTCATTCTGAAAACGGGAGATTCGTAAATGATTATAAATAGCATATATTTTGCTCTGTGTGACCACCCCCTTTTTTCCCATTTTCCACTATAAAACCTCTATATAGAGGGGTTGTATCTAATGCGATTTTCGACGCCGGGGACAGCTGCACCGTCGGAGGTGATAAGCGGCTTTCGGCGGTGCTCTCAGCCCTTTTGATAAGTCCGGGCTACTTAAGTGGCAGCGAATATACTTTGTTAAGCATTCAGCAACTTTCCCAAAGTGTCAACACCGTCGCCCCAGACAGAGCGAAAGAGACGGGACTAGGGCTGCCGAAAGAGACAGACGATGGCGACGAAATCGATGGGAAGACGATGGCGAGTTTAAGGCAAACATGGCAAGTGCATCCATTGAATTTGTCTAGGGACTGTGTGCGGGCTACTCAAATATGACACCTTTTTTCTGGAAGTAAATAATAATTGCCTTGCACCTGAAACTGTGGGGCAAATGCGTGTTTCGATTTTCATTCCGGCTAAATAGCCGGCTCAAATGGCTAAGCAAATACATACATTTAATATGCTTTCAAAGGGAATCGCGATCAATATATATCGAAATCGGGCGCCTTATCAAGCTTTATGGTTCTATAAAAGCCAGTTTTACATTACTGTAAATATCTGATAACCGACGATAGTCTATTGCCAATAAATCACCGAGACAATAAAAGCGAAAAGATAAATCAAGCGCTAAGCTGATTAGTGTTTTGGGGATTCAAAGAAACAAAACTTTCTAATTCATCAAAATCTTCCATCAATGCGTTTTATCTTTGATGATTTTTCGAATTTTTCTTGGTACCTCTAAAAGTGGGTGTGTTTGTGGTGTTTTTTTTTTATTTTTTTTGTTTTTTTTTTACGAAACACTATGCCAACAATGACAACACCAATAAAACAACCAGCATTGTGGGTCAGGTGCAACGACAATCGTGTGCAGCCGTAATGCCCAATGCAAATATTTGGCATAAATCGAACAATTAATCAGCCGTCTCTGTTGCTCTGTGCAAATATTTCAAATTGCCTTTTAAAGAAAGCGAACTTGTCGACGTAGAAAACTCCATCGAGTTGTAAAAGCCTCCACAAAACGTAGTAAAAATTCAACGAGCCCTTCGAGGGGCCGAGCTTTGTGGTCTTTTCTGATAGGGTTTTTAGTGCCATGCAAAAAGCAAAACAAACTATAAACACTTGACGGTCGCATGGTTCTCTTTTTTTGGCGCATTGTTATTATTTTGTATGTATGTATATACATTTATACACATATGAAGATATAGACCAGTGTTTATGTACGTACTACGCGTAGTACGCCGTGGCGTATATTTTGAACGTGTTCTTTGCTGATAAGATAGTGACGAACTCGTTTCTATACTTTCAACTGGGGGAGAACTTGCCCGTCGGCTCAGATCAGGGGTTTATTGGGGTATTTGGGGTTGGCTTGGCCAGATCTTGGCCACTTAGTCACTGGCATTGAGCCGGTCATAAAGGCATAAAGCCTTATAGACCGAAAATCGATTGCAAATCGAAGATCGCCAAAAGTCAATCGTGATAACAGGGCTTATCGCACCAAGAACTTCACTCTCCTCAGGTTTAACCCACCATATTGCAGACAGATTTTTAAAACGAAAAGTGTGCCTTGACTGCTTGAACCGAATTCCTCACTCAGTACAGCGATAATAACAAACAAATGAGCGACTTTTTCACGCGTTTGCCGACGGCTTTTTTATTTATAAAACCCCTGATCCCAGCTGCCAATGTGACTAATCGTTTTGTATAGTCTATAAGCTCTACATCATCATCGTTATCTCTTTCAAATTACAGGGGCACCGAGGAACGTGCCTTTTGGGGTCGTTTCCTAATACTGAATTCTGATTTTCGGTCTGTGCCGTCATATGTTTGGGGGACCCAATTATTTAAGCCACTTTTTTGCAACTCACTTTTTGTGTATATACAGCTTTTTTCATCCGCGCGTAACCTAATTATAAACTTGGATGTGACATTTTTTTCATTTAGCGGCTTTAGACGCCAACAAACTTTTGTTGGCCTGTTAATACCCTCAAACTTTTCTACATTTTACATGAACGTACTCTGAACCCATACGATTAAACTAGGAACCTGACACGTTTATTGATAATTCAATATTTTGAATACTAATTAGCATAATTCTAGGAAATATACATATGTATGTATATAAATGAATAAATATAAATATATTTTCAATGAACTTGTTGATTTAACGACAAGTCATGCAATGAATAAAGTGCAGTTTAGTTGGCCAAGGTTGTCTTGCGTTCATTAACGGTAACAAATGAGGCGAGATTCGATTTCTGGGTGTCTCGATTGCATTAATCAAAGATTCACAAAAATATGTGCCAAGTCACAGATGTATTTATGATGTTTTGGCATTTGAGCTCGTGCCTCTGGCCAAATCATAAATCTCAATAAAACACTCGAGGTTCTAGATTAATTTGTGTGTATTTCGAGGGGTTCCATTCGAAGATCTTCTCCTAATGTATCTTTTTTTGGCCCTAGAAAATAACTCGTCTGTTCGTGTTTATCAAAATATTTTAGACCAAGCCCGTGAGCTCTGCTCTTGGGTGTTATCTGAACGTATTTCCGTTTAATTAATAAAAGAAGCGAACAAATTCGAATTTTTAAATCAAATATTGTCTATTTTTACAAGAAAACGCGTTTGACGCTTATCGTCTCGTTGAAAATACTTTTTGGTGGGGCGTGGCATTGTTTGCCTTATGAAATGTTGAACTTGTTTATGATTCCTAAATCGGGTGGGGACTGTGATTGAGATTAGGAACAATTATATTGAATTAGTTGGAATTAAAGGTTTTAGTTTGGTTTAGTTTTCTTTGCCAGTCTTGCAAGCGATTTTTAACCGAGGGTTGGCGCGTTTGCAATTGATTTATAACTCAGGTAAATGTCCTGAGATCAGAACACGCCACAAACCCTCGAAAGTTTTTTCGAAAAAGGGGTTGTACACACACAGTAGCACAAATGAATACACACAAGCTGATTTATCCTGACAGTTCGCATGTGTTTGTGCCATAACAAGTTATAAACGGCAATTATGGACCTGAACCTGAAACAGAAACACAAACTGAAACTGAAACTGAAACTCAGACTCAAACTTGGCCTTTGCACACATTTCATATTTCTTGTTTCGAACATATAATTGTGCTTTTGATGTGTGTTTGAAAATTGTTTTTTAAGTGAAATTGCGTTGCGCCTGATAAACAGCCCTCCATTTATTATATATATTATTTTTATAGTTGCGTCTGTGTTTGTGTGGGAATTGTGCGAAAAGTAAAAGGGAGCGAAGAACACAGGTCATGGTATTTGCGGATTATTCTTTTGATTGCGTATGGTTTGCCTTCGGTAAAATGTTCGGTTTGGGATATGGCGGTTCTTCCCTTTGCACGTGGTTTAAGGATTTGCCTTATTTAGTTAAAAATGCATCGAGGTAATTATTAACAATTCGAAACTACCGCTGAATGTTTTTTTTTTTTCTAAGCCATTGAACCTTGTTTTCCAAATAACCTTATATTTGCTCTTAACTATTTTATTTAAGTTAATAAAATAAAGGCCAACTTTAAAATTAATAATGTGTTGTCCATATTATTTTTCACTTAAAACCGGTGAATTGGTTTTTTCCATGAAATGATATTTTATTCGGCGGGTATTTTTATTAGTTTATCATTCCTATAAAAAAATTCTTCAGAAAACTCGTAAAAATTAATAAAGGACCAGCCCCAAAATAAAAGGCGATTATCGAAACTGTCTGGGGTTTTGGGAATTTAAGTTTTATCATTATGATGAATAACCCAAATATTCGAGTTATGCTTAAAATTAGGTTTCGAAACTTACATCGTATACTTCTGGCCGCATTGTAGCCCCCAAATTTAAGGGTGTAAATTATAATCCAACATGGGTTTGTGCGTAGTATCGTCGGGAGTCTATCATTTGACTGACGAAAGAGTTTTAGTTTTCTGCTGAGCACGGTGAACACGAGTCCGAGCGGAAATTCAGAAATCAGAATTCGTATAAACTCGAATATGCATATGGATGTTTACGGCGAGTCTGAATCTGATACTTCGGGGCAGAAAAGCAGCGTCAACAAATTTATAACTACACCGCAAAAAAATGCAATTAAATCCGGTCGTGTAGTGGTTTTCTGTTTATTTTATTTCGTATTTCTTGCATTTGTATTTTGTCAACCGCACTCTATGTTATGTACATGCAATATTTCGCCTTGATTTGCGTATTTTATTACTTTTGATTAACAATATGTAATTGGTTATTATTATTATCGGGTGTATATACTTGAATATTGCACTTTTGTCAGAAGCGACACGATATTTTTACTTGTATATTTTTTATTCGAATATATCTTTTGTGTATTTTCGCGTTGCACAAAAATTTTGATTTATTTTGCGGGTACTTGTTTTGCACTGGCACTGGGGCACTCGAAAATATATATTTCGCCTGTGTTTTTTTAACTGGTTTTGGGGTGTGCGATTTTTAAAACAAAATCAGTATCTCTGTGTAGCCGCAATGCACTTTTCACCTCTGGCTAATTAATCAAATTAATCAGGCTCATTTGAATTGGTTGGTTTAGTGATTTTGGGTTGTGGCTTAGAATTTTTCAAAAATATTTTCCAAGGCATTTGTTGCTGGGTATTGGCTTTGGTTATCCGTTGGTTTCGCTGGCGACGATCTACAGCCGACGAAAGGTGAAAAGAAACTGAATCTGAAACCGAGAGGCGGCGAACATAACATCGAGCGATAGCGTACCAGAGCCGAGTCCCACATAACAGACCGAACTCTGTTCGAACGCTGTTAAAATACTTATCGAACCGCCCCCGCCTCCGCACACGCCGCTCATTTACAGTTCGTCGTTATAAATTCTTGGAGTCGCAGACATGTCCATGTGGGTGATAGATGGTGCGCGGAAAAGCTGCTCCGGAATTCCTCGACCGCTTTTTGTTCCTTGCAGATCGCGAAGTGGTTACAATTTTTAGCCATTTTTAGATGGTTAAACTATATTATTCTTTTTAGATTAAGCATAATAATCCTAATGTTTAAATCATTTTATATTCGTGTACCATTCTAAAAGGAAAATTGTTAAGTTATTTTGTACATGTGACTTATTTCGTATGATTTTGATATGTACAAGACTTATTCAAATAAATACTTTTTGGATAAAACAAATAATGATACATGAAATACAAATTCAATTGTTATTATTTCATATGTTTATAAGAACTTACGAATTTTAAATTCTGTTGATGAAACACATAAATTAATAATTTGCATTTTAAAAAAGTGATGAATTCAAATTTTTGTTGACTTATTAAAACTTTATTAAATCAACAAATTATGTTTTACTTGTTTTTGTATTTTAGCTATCTTATATTTTTGAGAATTGGTTAGTTATATTGATAAATTATATTTTTAAATGAGAATCGCCACCTTTTTTTGCATTTGGCTTTCCGAATACATTTAAGCCGCCAACTAAGCCCACTTAACTTCAGTGATCATAAATAAGGAGACCGACAAGTTTGCGTTTGTCATTCCTTGAAATGTTTGCTCCATTTAGGAGAACTAGGTCTCCCGGCCAGATAATGATCTCTAGGTGGCATTCACCTGCTCCACTTAACAAAAAAAAAAAAATTACTAGTCACCCACCCAATTCCGAATACCAAATTCCGAATGCGCCAGGAAAATGCCAGACGATATTGGGCAAGGTCCAGTTGGCGAGCCATTAGCAAAGTTGCCCCTGCATTTTGATACTGATCGATTAGCCAGCCAGTTGTATCAGGCAGTTTTATTGATCATGCTGTAAATCAAATTGTGTGTTGGCAACGACCCAAAAACAAAGAACAACTTCCACAGAGATTAAATTAGGCAATATTAGTTTTGGTCACTGAAAGGAGAAAACTTAAAGAAGTGTGGTAAAAATATATCAGTATCATCATGAACTGAAAGAGATATCCCCAAAAAACCTTATCGCTGGAGGTTTCCAGAAAACTATTAGCCATAATTTTTTGATTAGTTATCAGGTTATGCAGAGATTAAAAACAAGAGGGTGATTTTAAACTAACAAAATTATTAGTTTGCATCACTTGGTTAATAATAAGTACGTCAGCATCCCCCTGATCTGTACACAGAATAACCCCAGAGACCCGATCTTATCAAAGGGGAACTTCCCCCGAAAACGAGAACAACAGCCCGTGTGGACTTTGCTCATGTTTCAATTTCCAATTAACTCGTTACCTAGATAACTGCACAAGTTTTGTGATAGGTTCAATTAGAGCACTAGACTCTTGAGAAAAGATCTGGCCATGAATGAAGTGAGACTGCTCCGAAAAAATCCGGTAGCATTGCTCCCATTTTATCAGGAATACCAAAGTGATCACGAATATTCGATGGTTGCCATCTATTTTGCTTACGTCTTCTAAGTTATGCCTAACATATATGACGCATAATTGGGGGCGAAATTTGAATGCCTTACAATTCCGATGATATGCGAGAACAATGATGAAATTGCAGATTAATCGAAGCGGATCGCTCTGATTGTTTATCACGTATTCTTTTTGACTTATTGCCGCCCATAAACCTGATGAAATTGATAAAAGAAATTAGCCATGCTTTTACATCTGACAAAGTCGTTGAAAAGTCAGTTGATATGGATTTTATGAGAAGTTTTGAATTTCAAATGATTTTAACAGTTCGAACTTGTTGCGGCTGCAACATGTTGCATGCTTTGCTAGACCAGCTGCGATTGCCAATTAACAGAGGTCTGTTTTCCAGCAAGCAGTGCGTTCTCTAACAAGGCTAAGCAGTGCGCGCCTAAGCCAGCTGTTACTTAGGGGCTTACTAACATAGCGGTTCGATGTCGAACATCAGACATGTTGTAAAACGTTATTTTAAGGGTGATTTTGAGGATGGTGTATTATTTTTTGTCGTTTAGAAACACTTTGCTTACCTCCTATATATTTAAACTTAAATTTATTTATATATTTTGCAAACCCATCAAAATAATACATGTACCTTTTCTGCATTAAAATAAAATAAAATGGTTATTCATCATTCTGTCAAAATAAACAATAATTTTTTTATTAATCTTTAACCTACATTGCACAACCCTCTTGACCCAACTCAAAAAAAAAATTGCCCAAAGTTTTAATGAAGATTTATGAGACAGTTTGACGATTACCAAAAACCATGAAAATAATGCAAAAAAACAAATTAGCAACTGATAATGACAATGATAAATTAATTAAATCAATGAATTGATTCGAAATTCCCGAAGTCAGTCTCAAGTGGCTAAGGAAATTAAAAGGCAGACTAATTGATAATTGATAAGCAACGAAGCGTGCGAAAAAATACTTTGTCTAATATTTGTAATTTTGCAGGTAAATTTTTGGGCTGGTCAAGGTAAGTCAACCGCCCAGATTGTGTTTATCGAATGAAAATAAAACCAACCGCACAGAAAATTCCAAGTAGCCATAACTGCATAATCACAGATAGGATTCTTATTGTGCCACTGCGGTCCTTATTTTATATATTTTTTTGGCCAACTCAGCGGGACATAAAAGGCAGTGAAATTTACTCTGGCGCCATGTCGCGTCACATTGAAAAAATGGCAAACGAGAAAAATGTGTGAAATCTTCACGACTGCGGAAAACAAAGAAAACGAATTCAAATATTTATGAGGATGTCAGGTGTCCTGACAAGTCAATTTTAGGTTTTTTTCCCTTCTTGTTTTTCCAAGCAAAACGCAGTCCACACTGATTTATAAGTCTGTGGGTGTCCTTCCGAGACGAGCTTGTCATATCTGATGCAAATGTGTCACACTCACGACCAAGAGATAATTCCCCCTTTTTGGGCCTAAGCTCCATCCGAGCTCAGTGAAAATAAAAACCCTGAGAAATATTTTAATTAAAATTCACTGCCCCGAAAAAAAGAAAAGAAACGAAACTACCAAAACCGCAGGCAGACAGGATAAACCTAAACCAAAAGCCGAACCACCGCCGCCTGATCTCAACTGATAAAAGCGAAAAAACCAACAACAAGAGCCTTCTAAAGGTAAAATAAAGCCAACGGTGGGCGTTGGTAAAAAACGATCTGCAAAAAATAAGTAAAGCACAAAAGGAGGCAAATGCGAAATATGTAGATATTGGATATGACATAATGGAATGCTCTATAAAATAAGATCAAGCTTTGTAAGATTGAGCTAGATGTAAATTAATTTAATATTTTAATCACCAACACTATTACAATATAACTTTAAGTGATTATTTAAATAATTATTTATTGAAATAATTGGAGGTTATTTTCAAAAAACTTATTCCATCTGCGTTGTAATAGCCTACATATATTTACTTAGCTTTTAAGAAAGTAAAGGTAAAAACTTTGTTTGCCTAAAACATAAAATAATAAATTATTAATTTTGAATGACTGATTTTTTCTATTTTTACGTTTGTAATTATTTTTAGACCTTGTCGAACCATGTTGTAAAATGTTTTAAAAATTCTAGTATGCCCCAAAAGTTAAAGGGTATCAAAAGCGCAGCAATCTCCGCTTTCCAGGGAACTGTAAGCGATTGTCTTTGGACGTGAAGTGGTGCAGACTTAACCTTTCAACGCCGATGGTGTTGCTGATGGGTTAAGGTTGCTGGACATTGCAGCTCCGCAGGATCACACTTGATCAATCGATGGAACTCTCTTTCGAGGCCCGAGGGTCCCCCAATTTACCGCTCCTCATATCGCACGCATCTCCTTTATTGTCCCCGGTTTTGTTTGCTTTCGTCTGCAGCAAATTCAATTAAACCCACAATGCGCAATGAATTTTTGTTTTCTGTTTTCGGCATGGGAACCCTTTTTAATTACCGACGAAGGGGCACCCGTATTTTGTCTTTTTTCAAAACTGGCCAACTGTCGAATCGAATTGGTCACTAACAAGCGTTTTGTTAATGAAAATGTAGACAACCCCCTTTTCCCAAAAATTTTCACTTACCCTAAAGATCATTTTCCGTTTAATTTATGCGTTGGGCATCATTGAATTTGTTTTTAAAGTGAAAGTGATCGGAACTTCTGTTGGCATTAACGCGTGGCTGACTTCTGTTTCAACTTCGAACAAGAGGGTTGAAAGAAAGCCCAAGATCTGTGGTAGTTCCTAGATCCTTAATTCCGATCAGAAATGCTTGGCAAATGAAGTGTACACAGTTAAGACCTCAAATAATTGTTGATCCCTTGAGATAACAAACGAGTTACCCTCATATAATGTAAAATTTCTAAGCCCAGGGGGTTGCTTTATTTCACTTTCCCTAAATTTCTAATCAAACAGGCTGTCAAATTTCGGAATTTGTCAGAGCCTGATGTTCCGCACCTGAAACACGTGTATTTGGGCAAATAATTAACAATCCTCCAACTGCGAAGTGAGAAGTCCCAATGTGAAAACAATGGTGATTTGAGATCTGTACAGATTTACATAAATATAAGTAGGTACAAATTTATGCGTGTCAATAACGGAAATATGCGTAAACATTATAAGACAAAAATAGCAATCAATTATCAAATATCAACTCGAAAATAATGTCAAAATATATGTGCTCATATTTGTCAATTGCCAAAAATAATATAAATTCTGGGATTATCCGAACAAAAAAAGAAGAGACGCGTGTGACCCAAAATTGGTAAAATCATATAGCCTCTTTAATTTGGAGCTGTCCGACTGGCGCCAGTCTATATACGTTATATTTATGACATTTTACGACTTCTGTGAATCAGCATCATCAAATCGAGATTTGCGTTTTTAATATTTTCGCTGCGAATTAACGCTCTTTTGGCAAAAGGTTAAGGACAAGGCGAAAAGGTTAATGTGTTTCTAAATGCCTTGCTAATTGGTATGCCGATTTCGCACTAACAAAGGGTCGCTCCTCCGACGAAATCACCAGGTATAATGATTTTAATAGACATTTATTAGAATAAACTTGGATTGGATCTACACCTTGTATCAAGTGTTGGCTAAGACGTATTCTCATAGCAAAATAAACTTAAGAGAGTCAGAAAGTGAAAGTATAAACCTAAACACATAAGAAAAAAAATTAAATGAAAATTAAATGTTTACTATAAATTTTTTTGAGCTGCAGAATATTATATTTTGTAACCAATTGTTTTTCTATTTCATAAAAAAAAAACCCATAATCACTGTTTATTCTAATTTATAGTTATTTTAGTCACCAGACCATTGACTTCTTGCTTGATTAACGACTATTTACCACATCTACAAGACACATGAATGTGGCTTCCAAATAGAAACCATTGAGATATCTCCGCCTGTCTAAAAATAAGACATTTCCTAGTTTGCATCTAAATATGTGGTAATATACACCTTCAACAAAAGTCATTAGCTTACTAGTCGCTTCATTACAAGGCCATTATGGCAGAGATGCCACTAGACCGTGATGATCATGCTGGGATGATACTGCTGATGCCCATGCAAATATTTTGATCGGCTCTTGTAATTTGATGCGCAATAAATCGGCGTTTCCCACCTACAAATAGAAAAAACAGAGGCGGGTGAAAATACACACAATAACACACCGAAAATAACAAAAAGCGAAGTTAGAGCCAAACATTTTCATTAAGCGGACAGCGCATGACACCCACAACTTCGATGCTGTTTGCTCGCTTATAAGAAGCGGGCTCATAATTCATTGAGCCAATAGCTACAAGCATTTGGCAGCTGCTGTGGCACAAAAAAAAAAAACAAAAAAATATATTAAAACGCTGAATGAAATATTCGGGGCTTTGCCTTACCAATTTTCGCACAAGTGCCAAGTGCCACAGCCATCGACACCGGATTATAAAATCTCTTCTCTCGCTTATAAATACCAATACCCCACTAACCGAAAGTCCAAAGCACCGAATTCCGAAAAAATCTCAAGCTGACGAATTTAGCGCTGTGACTCCTTCTGATATTTAACTCAAATTTGCATTTTGTCCCCGAACCGAGATATGCATTCCTCCTCTAATTAGTGGACTCTGATCACTACCATGGGAACTTGGCTCGAAACTTATTGGCATTAAAGCTAATTAGCACCGAAAACAAATATAGAGAACAGGTGTCCAACGGTTCGTGATTATAACCAAATCTAACGTGATTTTCACGTTCGTTTTGAGAAAAAGGATGTGGAGAGAAACGAAAGATGAGGTGAGATCAATCCGGATCCGAAAAAAACCCAAAATAAATAATCATCTAGTTCCGTTTTCGCAAAAATCTTTTGATTCAATTTGCATATTCTATATAATTAGTGTTTTAGTTCATAGCTACTGAAGTCTGAGTTAAAGAGGCTATTTTTAGAGCTCTGATAAATTACAGGGGTTTATTACTCTAAGCTTATTATAAAAACATCTTTAATATACCTATTAAACAAAATAAAATAACTTTTAACATAAAAAAAATTCTTTAAATGTGTTTTCCTACTAACATAATTATTTCTGAATCTAGATGGGTTAAGATACCATCTCTTCCAATTCCCACTCCAATGATAACTATGATCTTTCAGCAATGCAAACCGCCCCCGCCTGGCAAACTAATCAACTCAGCTTGAAGTGCAACTGCGTGTAGCATCTGGCCATCCTGTTGGCCAAGTTAACCAAGTTCAGGAGCCAATGGCCATATGAATGGCAATCGGCTGGCCAGTCTTTGCGGGGCAATCAAGTGAGAAAATTAAAATTACATGACCATGGTTTCGACTGCGGATCCAGGGATCCCACATTTAAAGGTTCATAACTTCCAAGTCAATTACGCGATGCGCCCGCTGCGCGACTCTCGACTGGATGTGGATACTGGATTCTACATTCTGGATACTGGGATTCCTGGGATGTGAATTAGAAAAATTGCACGCTCAAGTGGAAGAGAGGACCCCTTGGTCCAGTCTGGTCTGGACCCGATCAGGTCCGTTCTGTTCTGTCTGACTGACTGACATAACTCACGAGTGGCAGACGCAGAAGCAGACGTTCGAGCAGATACTGATGCAAACAAACACAGATACGGCCTCCGCATTTAACCGCTGCTCCGTTGCAGGTGAACTAGACAAGCAGGAGCAGATCCTCGAGAGCACTCCACAAATAAAAGGGACTACTGTGGGAATCATGCCGATCTTGCCACAAGAGCATAACCCAACAGGCTCGCCATCAGCGAATTAATTTGTGACGCGCGCTCTCCACGAAGCCCCGCCAGATATTCCCTCCTCCTCCGTCCACAAAATCCCAGAGACCCTATGGTCATACCCCAACCCAAGACCATCTTCATCTCCAGCCAACCCAGTCCAGTTCCAGGTTCCCAGTTGCAGTCGAGGAGCCATGGCCTGGAGGCAATTTACTCTCTTTGCTCTGTGGTGCACGCTGTGGTAGCCAAACTCGTGACTGCAACAATGCACAGTGGTTCGGGGTTTCTTAATAATTGGTCAACTCTGTCCTTTTACTAATGGAAAAAAGGAACTAATTTCCAAAAAGGTTTCAGCTATAACCACTCTGAAAAATTAAAAGAAAAGATGGTTTGTTACTTCAGAAGTGAATTTACCAGTGTTTAAAATAAAAAAATGTTAAGTGAAAATGAATATAACATTTCTTATTAATGTAATATAATATATGATATAAAATTATTTCTCAAGAAATTTTAATAAAGCTGAACCTTTTAAATGGTATATGATCCTTCAGTAGTATAGGTTATATATATTTAATACCTTTTTAAAAAAATTCAATTTTTAATATGATCCTTCAGTAGTTTAGTTTATATTGAAAAGCTATGAAATCCTTTTCAAAAAAATTAAATTTTTATTTAATATCATTTATAACTTATTCGGGGCAATTGGGTTACAAAAAAGCTCCGCAGATGTAGCAAATAAATAAATACTTTAAGTTTCATAATCATTAGTATTAAAATATTTTAATATATTTTCACCAATTTTTTGTGAGACTTTAATCACTGTGCAGCGCTCGTCTTCGTCATCGTCGTGTGGCAAGTGGCTGCTGCTTGACTGCAGTTGCAGTTTTGGCCTCTGCTCAAGCTTCATCTGCTCGAGCTTCTTCTGTTGGCGGTGGCTCCCTCTTCGGGGCCCTCGTCTTCTGGACCATGGACCCCCATCTCCTCCCGCCTCTTTTTGGGGGCATCATCTTGGCGGCTTTGGCGCTGGTGTCAAACGTTTTGTAATCTGTCACGTCGCATCGTTTTAATATTTGTGCGCTCATGGCCCAAGTACGAGGAAATGCACTCCGCTGCGTGTAAAAATAGGCGTAACCCTTTGGTATTTATGGTCTGCCTGGCTGGATGATCCGACTTTTGCCAGTCTCTACAGTCTGCACTGGAGCAGGAACACAGTGAAGCATCCGCGACGGCGCTCCCCGTTCGTTTTGTTTGGTTTTCAGCAGGAGAATCAGATGCCTTTGGTAGTAGCAACAGGTTCAAGTGCTTCGCATTGCAGTTGGTCTCGAGTCTTTGGGCCAGCTCCTTGGTTTCTGCCACTCTTTGATTATCTAAATCATTATTAGTTTGACCTTCAGCCCCAGGCTGGATCTGCGCTCGTGCAAGTGCTTTTGCTTATCTTATTAATTATTTGCTCTTTATTGCAAGGGGAATGGGTTGCGCGGACTACTGTGCGTATGAGTCATCTCAAGGGGATAGTGGGAAATTTAAAGGAATGTTGAGTGGTGCTAAATGGAGCCAAAGAAAGTTAAAGATGGGGCAGAAAAATTAATTAAAAACTAACAGATAAACACTATTAGTTTACTATTAGAGTAAACTAGTTATATCATATTACAAAAAGTAATAAAATCAACATTTCAGTTAAGAAATTAATCCTCAAAATACTATTATTTAAAGAAAAAGTAGATGAAGTTTATTGATGTGTTGAGGTGTTTTGGGAATTCAAATATTATATAATAGAACAAATAATATTATATCAAAAGTTGTATGGTACTTCAAAAACATCTTAAAATGTGGTTTCCAGAAATATTAGTGGTTCTCATTTTCAAAAACCTCTTTAAAATAGATTCTTATAAAAAGATTATATAATCTCTTTATATCAAAAACTCCAATTTTGTTAAACATACATGTAAAATAAAAAGATGTTAATTAAATGTGAAAATGAGGAAATAAATATTCCCATTTTTAACAAAGAACGAGAATCAGAACCCAGAAGATCACTCCGAAAAAATCTTGCTGACAGCTGAATCGCCTCAGAGATCCTTCACCCTGTTCCGTTATAATTAGCCAACGCTAATTACCACTTTCGCGAAGACCACCAGCACATTGACCCACTGAACGTGGCCAAAAACGAGAAGGCCGGCTTGCACATTCAAATTCGATTCCCACCAGCTGTCCGTGGGGCATTCATCACGCATCTCAGCGCGTAATTTGCCAACCCTACTCAAAAGATATAACCGTGTCGGTCATGTGGATGCCACAGATACAGTAGTTAGCCATTACAATTCCTGACAACCGTTAATCAGGCGCCACAAATCAGAAGAGGAGCAAGAATATATATGGGATTTTCACCTGCATTCTGATTTGATCTGCGCCAGAATGTATCTGCTATATTTAGATAGAGAGAAAATGGCGCTGCAGACTTTGTGATTTTCCATTCACTCGCTGGATTCGTGTTGGCATCCGCTTCCCATGACTGCTCCTTTGTCTCTGCGCGAAAATATTGACACGATCAGCCCCGATTTTGCACGCGTATGAGAATGGATAAGCTAAATATACCCTAAAGTACCCAGCAGTAAATCATTGTGTGTACCAGTCAAGTAAAGTGCCCCAATTGCCGCCGAGGATGCGTGGGTGGGATCGTGTTGGAGTGTTAATTGCCCCAGACTCAATCAGGTGGAATGGAATATTTATGAGGTTGGGCAATCGATTAGACAAAATCCAATCATGTATATTCATAACAATCTGCGGTGCTAATTGAGTACGATACTGCGAAAAGAACTGGACAAAGGCGGAAGTGATCGTGACTGCCGAAAAATGGAGTCCCCTCCACAGATGTAAGGGTGCCGATGGAGGTGTAACTTTATTTGGAGAATAATAATACGGCACAGCAAATACTTACTTTACTTGTTATATATTATGAAATCTGTCTGCTTACTCCTAAGAAAATATTTGATGTTCCGTTTGGATCCAAAAACCTCCAAAGATTATAACACCGTTGGTAATAAATAATGAGAAAAAGAAAACAACAACATTTATATATGACTATAAAAACCCTTTACCCAAAAATTTTATTTTTTTATGAATATTTTGGCTTTATCTATAATATAATAATAATAATAATATAATAATAAATATCCGAATTTCTAATCAAAAGATCAGAATCACAACGCATTCTAACTAACCACTATTTAATAACCTATCTTTCAGTTTTAAAATATATTTGTTCAACATCTTTTCATTCCACATCTTCATCTTCCAAATCAACACATCTCTTACCCAAACTTTTAAGATTCTTTGTCTTCCACATGTCTTTCAGATGATCCTTCAACAATCTTCCAAACTTCTGATGCATCTGCTATTTATTGCTATCCTTTTTATGAGCGCACAAAGTCTAAACAATATTATAAATGAGCTAAACAAGCGTCTACTTATCTCCACAAACTTTTTATACTGCAACCAACCCGATAAACTACATAAATATGAGTACAAGTATCTGCGACATATGCCACTTATTAACCTCATGATCTTCACTTCAACGGAATCCTTAAACGTCACCCAACTTGAATATAATTTAGGAGCTGACAACAAACTCTTTTTGATTTTGGGCAATGACGAACCGCCCTATGATTTATTTCACAATTTGGACTTACATTTTCAGACATCTGAATATATAATTGTTATAGATAACCATTTGGATTTGGAGAGGGAAACCGAGTGGTTGGATTTTGTCAAGCACCTTTGGCAGCTGGGTTATGTACATTTGCTGTTCTACACCTCTTATGATGAGAAGTTATATCACAAAATCATATTTCCTAAGATGCTGATAGAGGAGGCTTCCGTAGAGCACTATATATCGATTCGAGGATCGTTCAAGAACCTATATGGATATCCGGTTCGTGTGGCTGCCTATAATAATGTGCCACGTTCTATGATCTATGTGAATCGGTGGGGCAAAGAGGTATTTGCCGGTTTTTATATGCGATTTATTCGTGCTTTTATAGGCTCAAAAAATGGAAGCTTTGTGCCAGTTCTTACGCCAAGTGATTCTCCTGGAAATTGTACTTTAAACTTGTACAATGAAACTGTGGATGTGTGTGCAGATGCCCTGGCAGCCAATACAACTGCCTTTAGTTTGACCCATGGATTCAGGATAGCCGCGGCCAATGTTTTTGTGACCCATGCCAAACCAATGCACTCATATCGCTATCTAACCGCTCCATTTCAATGGAGTGTATGGCTCTGTTTGGCCGCCTATGTCGTCCTGGTTGTGGGTTTCCTCAGCTTTATTTACTGGCTAAAAAGTGGAAAATGGGACATCAGTCGCCATCTCCTCGAGGTCTTCAGCTCGCTTTTGTTCAGTGGATTTTATCTGAACAACATTCATGGAAGAGAGAGATACATAATCTTTGGGGTGATGTTCATAGCTGGATTCGTTTACTCCACGGAGTATTTGGGCCTACTGAAAAGTATGTTAATCTCCGAGGTTTTCGAGAAGCAGATCGATACTATTGAAGCGTTGGTAGAGAGCAATATAACCCTGATGGTGGATCCTTACGATCAGAAGTTGTTTGCCAAGTACAACATGCCCCAGTTACTATTTACCATAATGGAGAATGTGACTTTTGAGACGCTCTTGGAGCACAGGAATCGGTTCGATCAGGATTACGCATACATATTGTTCTCGGATCGAATGGCCTTGTACGATTATGCCCAGCAGTTTCTGAAGCATCCGAAATTGCTGAGAATACCCATTGACTTTTCGTTCCTCTACACCGGCATCCCGATGCGGAAGAAGTGGTTCCTGAAGCACCATTTGGGACAGGCCTGGTACTGGGCCTTCGAGAGCGGTCTTACGAGGAAACTGGCCTTGGATGCCGACTTCGAGGCGGTTCGCGTGGGCTATCTAAAATTCCTCATCACGGAGCACGTGGAGGCACAGCCCCTGGATGTGGATTATTTCGTCATGCCGGCAATTGCTCTGGTCATCGGCTACATCCTGGCCTTGCTAAGTTTTGTCATCGAGATGACGGCCTGGCGCATGAGCGGATTGTTCCTGGGATGCAGATCCCAGGCGCAGAGGAGCATCAAGATGAGGACAAGTGCCGGTTGATGTTGATTGAGTGACGGATTGATGTTGTCTGGTGTTGTGGTGCTTTACGTGTTTGTGTTTTTATTTTCTACATTCTGTCGTAAAGTCTTAACAAAAATAAAGCCGCCTGTCGCTGTAGAAATTAAAAAGGTTAGCAAAAAGTAAATTGCAAAAAATATTTTTAGGTTTTAGACTAACTTCTTAAAAGAGTAACAACATTTCTTAGATAACAATTAAATGTTCCACAACAATGAATAGTTGGTTCCTTTCAAAACAACACTATTTGTTAAGTCAGAATTTGTTGGTACTTAGAAAAATTAATACTTATTACTTTCTCAAAATTCTTTCAAACTCTTTTATCTTTCAGATGATTTCCTACTCAAGATGTGCAATTTTGATGTTTTTTGTGACCGTCCAAGTAGCTTCAATAATGGGGCAAGACTTAACACATATTATAAACGAGCTCAACGAACGCCTTAGAATCTCTACTAATATTATTTACTACAAAAATGTGGATTCATTTAAGCCATTCGAATCGTACATCTCCAGTATAATTTATACCTCTTTGGAAGCCTTAAATATTACCAGCTTACGATACCAATTGGGAAGTGATTATAAGCTTTTTATAATAATGGGAAATGACCCACCATATGAATTCTTACGAAAACTGGAATTGCGTTTTCAACAGGCCGATTTTCTGCTAGTGATCGACAATAAAATGCAAGAAGATAAATGGAAGCATTTTATAAACTTCGCTTGGCAGATTGGATATGTAAAAATATTGATTCACTCTACTTACAGCGGAAATTCCTATGATAAAATTCTATTTCCCAAGCTAAGGATAAAGGAAACTACTATTAAGGAGTATGCAAACTTCCGGGACTCCTTTCAAAATGTTGATGGCCATAAGGTTCGAGTGGCGGCCTACAATAATGTTCCCAGGACCTTAATATATTTTGATCGCAGCGGCAAGAAGATATATGCTGGGTACTTTATGCGATTTGCGAAACAGTTTTTGGACTTCAGGAATGCAACTTTTCAGCCAGTTCACACGCCCAATGATTCACCCCAAAATTGCACTGACTTTCTTCGAAATAACACGGTGGATTTATGCGCAGATGCCTTGGTTCGAAATCCAGATGTTTTTAGCCTAACCAGAGCGTTAAGGATTTCAGCCGCCAATGTGATTGTACCTCATTCAAAACCCTTACTTTCATATCGTTACTTAACAGCTCCATTTAAGACACAAGTTTGGATCTATTTGGCAATGTATATTATTCTGATTTCGGTATTTCTGTGCCTGATACACTGGAAACAGAGTGGAAGGTTTGACTTTAGTCAAACTCTTCTCGAGGTCTTCAGTTCACTTTTATACCTTGGTTTTCATCTGAAAGCGATTAAAGGATTAGAGCGGACAATACTCTTTGCAGTGTTGTTTATTTCAGGATTTGTGTACTCCACCATGTATTTGGGTTTGCTTAAAAGCATGCTGGTATCAGAAGTATTTGAAAAGCAAATTGAATCCTTTGAGGAACTGGCCGAAAGAAATATTCCCCTCCTAATTGATCCCTATGATCGGATGCTATTTATGAGGCATCATATACCAAAACCCCTTTGGAATGTCATAGAAACCGTATCGACAGAAACTCTAGTCCGTCATCGGAATAATTTTAATCAGGACTATGCCTACGTGTTGTTTGCTGATCGCATGGATATGTTTGTATATGCGCAGCAGTTCTCAAGACATCAAAAGTTTCGGCGGATACCCATAAACTTTTGTTTTTTGATTGCCGGATTTCCGATGAACAAGAAGTGGTTCCTTAAAAACCATCTAAGTAGAGCTTGGTTCCATGGATTCGAGAGTGGTCTATTGGACAAAATGGCTAGGGATGCACAAAGGGAAGCGGTCAGTCAGGGATATCTGAACTTCACCGTGACGAAACACTGGGAGTCGGGACCCTTGGGGATTGATTATTTCATAGTGCCGGCTATTTCTCTGGCTCTGGGGTATTCCTTCGCAATATTGACATTTGGAATTGAAATTACCATTTGGAAAATATACGGCTATAAAAAATAGAAATTAAGATTTAAGAAATTAATGTTGTTTAAATATCTGGATGTTGTGTTTACTTTAACTTTTTGAAAAATAAAGAACATTTTAATTGAAAGAGTTTTTTAAATATACGCAAAACTTTTAATTTTCAGAAAAGGTAAATTTCTAATCTCTGAAGGTGTTGTTAAAAATGACCTTTAAAAAATAAATCCAAAAAATCTCAAAATGTAAACATTATACAAAAAGAAGTAAGAAACATATATCTCTAGATCTTCAGAAGACAAAACAACCCAACCAAAAAAGGAGACAGGTAAGCCTTTGGGTCAAATTTTCATGTCTCTGCTTATCTGACCAATTTTGCACACAGCCTCGGGCAGTATCCAAAAAAAACCCACCCACAGACACCCCATAAAACCACGGGATGGAAACCACCCTGTGGTGTGGACCCCTTCAAAAATAAATAGCACTTGAAATATTTCCAAAACATTTGCCAGCCAAGTCTCTAAGCAATTTGCCCAGCCCATTGTATGCAGTCCGAATGATAACAGAGAAATAAGAAGTAAGGGGTGACTTGTCCCAAAATGGAGCTGACTTGCACAAATATTTGCCGAAAATGGAATTTTTGGAAAGTGGCGAGGGAGTGGCTATAATCTTGCCCCCTTGGGTGGGTGGATTTTTCTTCAGAGCAGAGCATTTTAAAGTTCGTTGACACTTTCGACTGGCACATTTTTCGTGTGTTTTGTAGCTGTGGCGCCATTAAGTATGCAGCAGCAATGTGGCGACAATAAAGTTTATGCCACGGCGCCATGGGCACAAAAAGAATAGAAAGGAGTTGTAATAGCCAAGGATAAATAGATGGCCCGGAATGCACTGAGTGGGGGTTACAGCTGGAGATAAGTCGGTTGATCTGGGACACTATCAACAACTCACCCAAATGATGGGCTATCCGTGCACTGCAAGAATAATTTTGTGAAAATGTTAAAAAATTCAAAATATTTTTTTTATAAAATTGGAATATGTCAATTATTAAATTTATATATTTTCTGCTTATTTCCTTGATATCAAAGTCTCTATTTTATAACATTAATTTACATATAAAGTAAATAGTTTTTGTTGATGCTTTCAGTTGATTAAAATTTAAATAGCTATAAATTAATACTTTTAACTCAAGAGAACAAGATGTATTTAATGGATATTTTATAAACGAAATGTTAAGAATGAAATATTTAATATAAAAATAACTGAACATTAAAATTGAGGTCATGTAAAAAATATATATAGGAAGTATAAATATTTACAAAATTATTTGAGTCACATTGTAGCTTTGTTTTCTCTGTGTGTGGCACAGTTTCAAGACAATGGAGCTGCGAACCAGTTTTTATCCCGGTTTGTAGGACTCCTCTTAATGAGTGGGAGGGTCATGTGCGTGCCTCGCATCCATATCGCAAAAATTGACGATAAACTCTCGCCCTTCAGCCGCTTTAATTGCCCAATTCGTGTGTTTTCAACGCGCTTCGAATCGAATCGAACTGAATCGATTTCGTGATTGCTCGATTCGTATCGGCTTTAAAGTAAACATTTGTTTTCATCTGGGGGCGGCTTTTAATTAAGATTGCGTACGGCGATAAATGGCAAGTGTTGCAGGAGTCCCCTGAATCGCGTTTCAATTGAGGGTAAGTAAAGGGAACATATTTTGCTTTGTACTTATTTTATTTTCGTGGGATTACTCATTAAAAAATATTTATTTTATTTGTTAAATGCATTTAAACGGACTTGAAAAGAAAGTTTAAGTATTTTAGAGCCATAAATATCAATTTAAAAATAATATGCAATTATTAAAAAAAATATCAAAACAATTTTTAGACCATACAAGAAATGCTATTATAGTTAAATAAATATAGAATTCATAAAGATCACACTAAATGTAGGTGATACATTGTAAAATAAACAATAGTTTGATATTTTAACAGTAAGGTTTTGATCTATAATATAAGATTAATTTAAGGGATCTGGAAATGTTGCTATGGTCACGTAATTAGGATTTGATCCTTTTAAAATCAAGTTTTTTGTTAAATAAAATATTCTTTTGCGTGCGTTATTTCTTAGCATTTATAGCTCATAATTTAATTTTAGATTATTCCCTACACTTTAAAAAGCTTTTCCCATACATTTCCTTGTATTCTTATAATTCCTCATACTCACTTTAATCCAGTTGGCACTGCATTTCCTCCTCGTCTCAACGGTTTCCACACTTTTCCGACTGGCAATTCAATGCGTCTGCTCCTGATCCGTCAACTCTTTTATCAGCCAGACAGGGCGACACCGTAAATCACCTGGGGAGCAGACAAAAGGCCATCGACAACAATTGAGAGCTCGGACTGGTGCGGCATTGATATCAATATCTGATTGACTCCATGGATTTCGCCGAAGCTTTTGTTCCCTTTTGCCGGCTAATTGAAATGGCCAGGTAATTGTCGCTGCTTTTTCAGCCTTTGCCACTTTTTCAGGGGGTTGGGTGCAAAGTTAAACACTATTATTTAAATCAATGCCGCACGCTTCCTTTTTTTTCGCCGCATCGCCACATATGAGATGGCAATTTATGGGCCATGCCTAATTGTCCGCACCGAACTTCAAAGTGGCCTCGCTCCTCGATCTTGGCCAAGTCCATGTGGAATGCAATTATCGCGCTCCAAGTTATGCTAAGATAAATGGCCCCAAGTCCGGCACAGTCGGTGGAAATTGGCAACACTTTCCAGTCGTCTTTCGCGGTCATAAACTAAACAAAACGAACGCGAGAAAAATATGAACAAAATTTGTGTGCCTTTTGGAGCGGGGGAAAAAAAAAGATAAACCGCACGCAACTGACAATTGGCAATTTTTGGTTGATTCAGCAATTTATGGCAGCAAAAGGGGCGGGGTGTGTCATTGAAATCATCGTCGGCATGACCAAAAGACCCACATAATTATCTGGGACATAAGCCTTAATAGAACGATAGGGGGTAAAGGATGTTTATTTTCATTGGTCCTTGGATTTGTTGGTGTAAAATGAGGAAGTTCATACCACATAAAAATATAATTTGAATCTGTAAAAACTTTTATTGATTTTCAACAAAAATAGTTTCAATTGGTTACTGCTCAAAAAATGTTGGTAATTTAAATGGTTTACAATCTTTTGATCTTTTTTAGGTATTAGTTTGAACTAATTAAAAAAACAATTTAATATTGATCATTCTTTTATATTACAGTGTTCTCTTAACTGTTTGTCTTCTTATTTCTGATGAATTCAAATAAACTAAATGCTTTGCTCAATAATTTTCATTCGTTTCCTTGAAAACGTAATTATCCTGTTTAATTTTACCCCGAAATATAATATTATTAACTAACAATACGACCAATAAAATGTATCCTGCAGTTATTTTCTTAAATTTTTTTGGTGACTTTCCCCTTTATTAAAATAAAATCCCATGTTGAATAGTTTTAATGTCACTCCATGTTTTAATGTCATCCGCTTCCACCTTTTGTTCCACCAAACTTTTAATATTACCAGGAAAGAGCCTCCTGTAGCCGTCGCTAATCGAATAAAGATCTTTGGCAGACATCACCCAAGGCATTTGATGGCACTTTCGCTGGATGCCATTTGGCCGTGTCTTTGGGTCAGTCAGATGCTAAAAATAACGAGTGAATAAAGGAAGCAAACTGTCCGAACAGCCGCGAAATGAAACGCTGTCCAATTAAGCGCAACAAACAACTTTACGCCACATGCCACACAACAGGCGTTTATCGGGCAGTCAGATCAGATCCCAACCGATCGATTCGATCCCTGTACCCAGGTCCCCCAACCACTTCCCGATCCTTCTCCATCTCCATCTCCATCTCCTCCAGCTCCATCACCCCACCATTGTAATGGCCAACGATTTGTCGCTGTCCGAGCCTCGGACCCTGGCCCATAATGACAATCGTTGATCGTGCGGTCCCGATAAGATTGCACAAAGATAAAGCGCCGATATCGGAACCCGAGGGTTAAAAAAAAAAGAGGCGATGGGCGGAGGCGACAGCAGCAACATTTATGCTAATAAGTTGACATTTGACCACCATGACGAAATAATGAAACGATCAGGAGCCGTCAACGTGACAGGTACTTCAAAATATATTACCATGGGGTTCATTTGGAGTTTATAGTTTATATATATTAAACTCATTCTAAACTTTTAAAATTTATTTCATTTTAGTTTAACTGTCTACTTATCTCTGTTTTCAATAGTTTATTAAAAAGTTTTTCATATAAAACATTTGGTTTCCTAAATTGGATTGATGTTGATAAAATGGATGGCTTTTTTAAAGTTCATTAAAATTTCTTAAAATGTAAATAATAATTTATCTCTAAGGTTTTTCATATACCCTTTTTAATATTATTGGTGATATTTTGTCTTTCCTCGAAGACCATTTAAATCCCATTTTGCAAAGAATTTCATAAATCTCTGGCACTGATTAGACCCACTGTACATATAAAGCACTTTGCCGGCCAATCCTGACTTTGGCTTTGACACAGGAGCAAACCCGGCGGCACCGCTGGCCATGATGATCACTAATTTCCTGGAATTTCACGCCGTCTTCTCGCTTATCGAAATGCAAATTTTTATCAGATTTTATTGTATCTTCACACGATCTGAGCCGACTGCTTGTTAACTAGCATTATGTGGTCTCAACTTAACCGTGTTGCAAATGAATTTTAATTGTTGTACTTGTTGTTGCAGTTAATTAGCAATAATTTACAAATTGCTTAACACGCCATTGGAAATTTATTTAAATCTAGTTCAGGATGTTTTTACAAAATAAAAATATCAAATATCAGGTGAAACTAAAGACAACTACTCCGCATCATCAGCATAGTAGTGGCGTCTGCTGGCCTGCCGATATTCTCGATCCTGGCGATATTTGCCGAAAGAAGACCAGTCATTTTTTTGATTATCATCTTCTCTTGAATAAACTTGGCTAGATCTCCGCCAATCTGAGCTGTAACCTCTGCTATTTTTGTTGTAGTTCTGATGATCCTGATGGTTCCAACGGTTGCCTTTTGAATGGTAGCGATCCTCGGATAATTTTTTCGGTATGTCACTGCGCCAATTATTTTGATAGGAATTTCTATTGGGTTGGTCTTCTGAAATTCAAGCAAATAAAGTATTTCAATTGTGCAAGGGTAAATCCGTTCTGGGAATTCTAATCTAAAGTACAAATTTAGACTTTAATTTAGAACAAGGAATCATAACAAAATTAGTTTGAATGATATAAAGAAGTGTTAAGTGGGTAATTTGTGTGTAATTTGGATTTTAAAATAAAATAAGATTCAAAAATATTAAATTTTCTATTGAACTGGAATCATTATTATGCGAAAGTTTTGACGGCAATGTTAAGTTACGTACTGTATGTATGGGATGTGTGATAATACCCTCCACCTCGTTGGTAATTTTGCTGCCGATAATTTCCATATTCTTTTCTGGGCTGGTTTCTGACGTTAGTGTATTTGCTGTTATACTCTAACCTTGACTGATTTGAACGAGAGCGCCCCTGATTATCGTTTCGATTCGAAAGTGTCTTCAAGGAGCTTAAGTAATTCTCGCGCTCGATTTCATGTCCACGTGCCGCAGAAAAGTCTGCGGATCATATATAGGGTATGAATAAATAAATTGTATTCCATGGGTCTACTCAGGATCCAACGCACTGTTTATCGCCTCCTCGGGGGACTTCTTCATAACGGAGATCATAAAGTAGCAGATCAAGTATCCGGTTCGATTCACACCATGCGTGCAGTGAACTCCAATCAATTTGTCTGTATGTTGCGGATAAGATATTTGAAATAACAAATTATTTAATTCTTAAACATACGATTGGAAAATGTAAATACTTAATAATATGAAGATGCTTTCGACGCTTTACATTTTAAACCAGTCTCTTTAGAATGAAGATTCCCAACCAATTTTGGTGATATTTCTATTCCGTTTAGAAGCAGTGCCACAGCCTTTCTGCAATGCCGCATGTTGCTGCAAATTGCTACAAATTTCATTGCAAACACGACCACAGGAATGTCCCTCTCCCCAGCTACAAATCCCGCTCCACGCCCATTTGGTAACACCCACGCGGCGAGACCGCAACAGAAAAAACCGGCCTGGCAATTTGGCATAAAAGCAGAAGCGACCTGAGCTAAATCTAGAAAACAGCGCGCTCTGCCAATAATAACATTGGCTATAAATTTCACAAAAACATGCCAGCAGGAGGGATTTGCGAGGGGCATCCAGGGGGGCATGGACATCCCACCAGGTCGCGGTGGCCTGCCTTTGTGCAATATGCGGGTGCTTTGGATTCGGGTTCGGGTTTTGGCTTTGGCTTTGGCCTGGTTGTTGGATTCCCTGGTCATTGGCAGCGGGCGAAGCTGCCAGTCAGTCAGTACGTCATGTTTGGCTTGCATTTAAGCCAACTTACAGGCAAAACGAAATTAAATTACGAGAACGCGCGGCGCATCCTTGTCGATATGCCAAGAACAGTGGGGCATGTTTTAAATATTTATCAAAAACTAAAAATACATAGTTATTTTACAAAATTTGTTTATATAATATATACTTTTCTTTAATAAGTTCCAGTGATTTGTTCTTTAACATTTGAATAAAAATAAAGTTTACGATACTTTCAATAGTATGTTGAAAAAATAGTTCTAACAAGTTTGTTGTTTGAGTCTTTTGAAATAACAATACAAATTAATATTCAACAATTCTTATACAAATGTCTTAAGTGAAAATTCTTCTTCTGTTTAGGAATTGTTAAATTAAAATAATTTTTAAAGTCATTAAATTATTTTTTAAAATGGAAAATAAAAATTAAAAATTTTCTTTCATAAATCATTTAAAATTTTCATCATATTATTCAGTAAAGGATTGATTTGTGGCTAAATAACTATATAGGCAATAGTAGTTAAATTAAATCTTCAGATGATCCCACTGTGCTGAGACAACGACTTTGCCTTGTTTTCGAGCCTATACTGCCTCATTGGTCGTTGACAAGTTGCGACCACCTCGTATTTGACTTATTTTCCTGATTTGTTTCGTTGTAAATATGTTGGCAGCCTTCGTGTATTTATTTATTGTTTGTTCTACGCGACTTTCCGCGGCGCCAGATCTTGTTTTAATTAAGCCCTAAGACGGCATCAGAAACTGCTAAGGCATTCTGGTCGGCATTTTTGCATATTGTAAGCCAAATGGGTTCGCACATACATTAGCGCAAGATGAAAGTGCCTGCGAAACATAAGGCGTATCCCGCGCCCACTTACACATAAAACTATCAAGCTGTGATTGAAGTTTGGATACTCTATTTATTTAAAAAAAAATTCTCTTTTCAAAAATAATTACTTTAAGATCAAACTAAACAAAAAAAATTGTATATCAATTAAGCAAATGGTTACTGATAAAATTTCGAGGAAATAATTCAAAATGAACTCTGATAAAACACATGCTTACAAGAAATCTAAGACATATATCAACGAAAAGGGTTTAAACGAGAAATGGATTTGTCGGCCTTGTCTTGCAATTTTCCTAGATTTGAAAACTAAAATGAAAAGCGGCCTGCGGATGGATAGCTTTGCATGCCTGGAAATGTGCATAATTGGAAAAGCCTTTTCCCACTCGCGGCATGACTAAGCTCCGTGCTTTGTAAGTGATTTGTTTGCCCGGCTCCCGACTGGCAGACAGATTTGGCCTGGGGCTCTCCTCAAAGGCTAACCAAAAAGCTGACTGGCTGACTGACTGATTGAGTGTGTGCGCCCACATCGGTGCGCCAGTTGGCTGTTAAAGGGTTAAATAGAGTATTTCTCTTTTGCGGCACTTGGCTGCGAGCACATTTCACCGCTTTGCGCCATGTTTGCTATGTGCTTGCCAGCTGATAGGAATCTCTGGAGGCAGTGCAGCCCGGAATTAGGATACGTGGTAATTGCAGGTGCCCCGCTTTTGATACGATTTGTTTGCATATTTTGCGGCTCTAATTGTGAGGACAGATATGCATCTGAATCTGCATTGTTGACGCGAAAGCGTTTCCCACGGCTGCGTGGCCCAAAGATCAAGACGTGTGGGATGAATTGTCAACACTCACCATTATCTGCATTGCTTTCAAGGAAATCGGCAACAAAACCGCAGAATCTATAATGATAAGAAAGGAATATTGATAAGTTAAAAACCTAAATTATCTTAAGCCAAATTCAAAGCAATTTTCGCGGTTAATCAACATTTTAAACGAGCTTAAGCGTAAAAAATTATTTTTTTCATTAACCGTAAAAATAGATATTTTACAGTATTGGGAGTAAGATTTATATTTTGTTTCTTTAAAATAAATTTGTTAATATCAATCAATTGGAACGAAATCACCAAAGTTTGATTAATTTCGAGATTTGAATACCATCTGTAGTTTAAGAGAATCATAAATGTATATTCTTTAGGTCTTTCTTTATCCCATTTTCAGGTATAGCTCTTATTTCTTTGAGAAAATTTTCTATAATTTAGGAGGTATTGAAAGTTATAATTACCGCTCTGCCAATGCCCTTGGAGGTGTCTGTTTTCCGGGGATCATCAGCTTCTGGTGGCGCACATCGCGGTTGGTCAAAGCACTGGGATGATAGTATCGGTTTGTGTTGGTCAAGTCGATGATGAGGCCCAGATCGGGGATGGACTCCAGCAGGGATTCGGGCGCCAGGCGAAGATTCTCCTGCACTCTGGCGTTGACATGCTGAAAAGGGAATGGGGAACAGGGCAAATACCCATGAGATCATTACAATGCGCCGCTAAAAATTACTCAATTTATGCAAAGTGCCCGTGGGGCAGGCAATTAATAAGGTCCGAGGAACCGTGGCGTTATTTAATTAAGCAAAAACAATTTAATTTAATATTCATGTGGGGTCCATGTTCCATGTCCAGTTGCCACTTTTATATACATATATGCATAATTACAATGCACAAATTTCGTCGTCGTCCGTTGTTATTTATTTTTAGAGGACCCCTCAATGTCGGTGGTCCTGGGTTTTCAACATCCATCAATATTAGCCTCCTGTCAACCGGTTTTAATGGAACTCGGGATCTGGTATTGGATGGGGGAACTACCTTAATCGTAAGCTCACCTTATGCAAGGGCACCTTGAATGCTATGAATCGAGTACCAGGAATACGCTTCCCGATCGGCGTGTAATCCAACCATCTGTAGTTTGTGAGCACAGGAAAACATAAACAAACAGTCAATCAAATAGATTTCTTCGGGACATCTTCGATGTAACATCCCAGAGTTGTACTCACCTATCTGGTATTGCTTTTGCCATTCTTTAGTCTGATTAGTCACTGAATTTAGTTACAAAACGGGAATTTACTTGTAATAATAAATATTTTTGGAGGGTTGTCAGATTATGCAAAGAAACCATATGCCTTAGAGATGACACTATTAACCCAAACAGTGACTGGTCATGGTTATTTTTAAGGAGCAGTTTTGTGACTTTGTGATAATAATTTATTAAATTGGAGTTGATATTTATTTCATTGAGTAAATATACATTATACATTAAAACGTTAGAATAAAAAAATTATTTTAAACTCTTTTGTAATAATAACAGTGCGCAAGAACTACAGTGGGAAATACTCGTTAGAGATGGAAAAACACAGTTGGCGCCCTGACAAACATCGATATTACCGATGCTTTGTAAATATCGATGTTGCCATCGATGGTTTTCCACCGCCAAGCGACAAACCTTTGGACTTTCTGTGATTTTGTAGCGAAGGTAAGTTATCAATTAAACATTAAAGTGTTTTAATTAATCAAACAACATTTTCTCTGCCCCCCAATAGCTCCTTCTACTATCTTATCCCGAAAATGTTTGCCAGCAACACGCGTAATTTGATGCGCAGCAGCATTGTAAGTGGAAAATATTAAGAAGATAAAAGAGCGCAGGCGCTGTTGTCTAATAATTAAATAACAAATTGATCAACTTTTTAATTTTCAGCTGCAGCGATGCAAGAGCACTTTGGTGGTGGCCGAGCACAATAATGAGGCCCTCAACCCGATCACCCTGAATACTATTTCCGCGGCCAAGAAGATCGGCGGTGACGTCACAGTACTGGTGGCAGGCACAAAATGCGGACCCGTAAGTCTCAAAAAGGCTCCATTGGGATGGTTCCATATGGAAAAATGTAAAAAAAAAAACGAGGGCGAAGAACTGTTAAAAGAAAACTAGGTCTATTATAACTCAGAAATCCTAACATTTTTGAAAATACTTTTATTTGCAATCGTATGTCGGCAACAAGTTATATAAATATTTTGCCTTTAAACACAATACGTTTGTATTCAAAATATGTATTTGCCCGTTTTCTAGGATATCTGTCATCCAACTTAGTTTAAAGCAAATACCCGATTATACTATCAGAGATATCTCTTATGTTATAGATTCAGTAAACTTGCCAACTTACCACCCAATTCTACGCTACCTTTTTAGAAGCTCTGCATATTTATAACATATCCACTCTCTCTTTCCCAGGCTTCCGAGGCTCTTTCCAAAGTAGAAGGCGTGACCAAAGTTCTGGTGGCCGAGAATGCCGCCTTCAAGGGATTCACCGCGGAATCACTGGCTCCTTTAGTCCTGGCCGCTCAATCTCAGTTCAAGTTCACCCACATCCTGGCCGGTGCGTCGGCTTTTGGCAAAAACGTGCTGCCCCGCGTGGCCGCCAAACTGGATGTGTCGCCCATTTCGGAGATCATTGATGTCAAGTCCGAGGATACATTTGTGCGGACTATTTACGCCGGAAATGCCATCCTCACTTTGAAATCCAAGGATGCCGTGAAGGTAATTACTGTGAGGAGCACCAACTTCCCACCGGCAGCTACCAGCGGAGGAAGTGGAGCTGTGGAGCAGGCTCCAGCTGGAGATTATGCGAGCAGCCTGTCGGAATTCGTCTCTCAGGAGCTGACCAAATCCGATCGCCCAGAGTTGGCCGGAGCCAAGGTGATCGTTTCCGGAGGAAGGGGTTTAAAGTCCGGAGATAACTTCAAGCTGCTGTACGATCTGGCCGATAAGTTTGGAGCCGCTGTGGGAGCCTCTCGTGCTGCCGTTGATGCTGGCTTTGTGCCCAACGATCTGCAGATCGGTCAGACCGGAAAGATTGTGGCTCCCGAGCTGTACATCGCCGTTGGCATCTCCGGCGCCATTCAACATTTGGCTGGCATGAAGGACTCCAAGACTATTGTGGCCATCAACAAGGATCCCGAGGCTCCCATCTTCCAAGTCGCCGATATCGGCATCGTGGCTGATCTTTTCAAGGCTGTGCCCGAGCTTACTGGAAAGTTGTAAGGCGAGAGATTGTCATATGTTGTAGTATAAAGTTACGATTGTGTACCGTTAAATTGATAACTGTTGCATTTATTTGAATTTTTACCTAAGTCCACGGAAGATTTTCCTCTCAAATTTTGTAATAAAACAAGCCGAAGACCTATTCTATGTGAAGATTGAACAGTCTTATCAGTTGAGAGGGATTGTGCAACTGCTCGTAGTGATTTTAATGTCCATAACACAAAAAAAGCTAATCAGGTATATATATAATGTAAATTTAAGATGGACTTAAAATATATTTATCATTGCTAACCCCATATAATTTTTATAGTTATCTTAACTTTTCCATTATCAAGATCATGTCGCATGTTTACTTTTTCGGAAGCTTTCATTAAAAGCTCTACTAATTAAACTAATAAGACTGAAAAGCTGTCCATCTAGAAGAAAATTAAAGCAGCAAACCATTAAAAGCTGATCTAAAATGTGTGGCACTTTATTCAAAAATATATAAGTTATCAAATATGAATTATCACTAACCCTGAGTGGACACCATTTTTTAAGTTCAGTTCGTAAATCGTTGATATATTTTCGGTACTATCGTGTTAATTATAAATCGCAAAACCATAAGAACTAAAATCAGGCCAAAAACTACGCCTATGACCAGAGTGGTCCACTCCAAGGGATTCAGGCTGTTGGTAGTGGGTAAAACATGTGTGTTAATCCCGCCCTGGAATAAAAAATGCTTGAATAAACATATGTTATAATAATGCTGTTCAGGGAGGCTCACCCAACCACCGTTCTCATTAATCCAAGGCACCAGCTCATCTTCGATCACCTCCGAGACGCTCTCCATCAACTTGGGCAGATATTCTGGATGTCCTTGGCGCACACAATCAACGGATAGACCTCCGGCAATGGCAAACAAAGAGATCACCTTGCTCCAGGTGATCTCCACTCGGAAAAGCTCCCGACCGACAGCTCCCAGTAGCACACTCACAGCATCCGGAGTGTTGAACTCACCGCCTGGATTTCGACAAATCTGACGAGCTACTCCATTGTAAACACGCGGATGCATGCGCTCCAGTTCGTCACCCAGCTGAGATAAGGTTTTATTTTATTAGAATTAAAGACTGTACCTAATAAAATATATATTTTATTTAAAGGATCCTTACCACTTGAACTGCTGGAAAAACGTCCCGCACAATGCCCATGGAGGTGGAACCAAGAATACTTCGTATCCGCTGTAGTCCAAGCTTTTTATTAAACAAACCCGATCTTCTCAGACGTCGCTTGATGTAGTGACCACATAGACAACGACCCTTGAGAAGGAAATATTAATATTAGGTTGTGAGGTTAATATTTAAAATAATTTGACTCTTAAGAAACCTGTGTGATGATGTCCACCGCTGGAATCTGGGCCGCCTTCCAGCCAATCGTGTAGGATAGCTTCCTGGTGACCGCATCGCTGACATTGCTCAACCTTCGCCGAGTGGTCTCCTTTTGGCCCCCACCCACTTCCAACAGAGAGGCGGAATGTAGAGTGGCAGGAAAACTGAATTTTCTTCTATTCTGAGCCTGCAACAGACGCTCACTTTGTGTGGTGGCCATCGGAAATCCGTTGCTGAAATTATCGTTATTCGTGGGATACGAGGTGCCGGGCATTTTTCGCTGGCGAGATCGTTCGAGATCCTGCGGGGAATCGCTTATAAGTATGGCAAGAGGTGGCAAGACTTAACTCATAAATCAACTTAGAGCTAGTTGAAGATCCAGTTATAGTTTTTAACGATCCCCCATGAAGTGTGGAACAGAGTGCCTTGTTAATTCAATTAATTGCATTCGATTTGGCAAATCTTCGCCGCTGGGAATAATAACCAGCTGCACGAAAAACCAGTCCCACAGTTATATTAAAAAATAATTGGCTTAACATATAAATGTCATGTTTAGCTGATTGAAAACCCATACATGTGGTTCAAAATCTAGCGAATGAACTCTGAAATCAGATTACAAGTAAAGAGAACTCTTCCCACGTGTGCAAGTGATTAAGATCGAAGGTGCACAGAGGAAAATAATAAGATATCTTTGAAAAACTAAATATTTATAATCACAAAGAATGAAATACTTTTGTATAATGACTTCATTTTAATCATTTTTTTAGCTCAAGAACTATTTGTAGATGAACATAGCTTTCAATATTATAAAATATTAAAATAACTATTTATAAAAAGCAAATAGTCTAATGCTCTTAAAAACAATATTCAATTTTTTTTAATTGGTTTAATACATGGATCTAATCTATTATATAAATAGATTATATGTATCTTTTTATTAGATCTCTTCTTATTTATTTAAAAATGATCTATGTTTTTCTCTGTTTAGTTTCCATTATGACGCTCCGCGATGACTGTTTGCTTGAGCCTACCCAAAATGGTCACATTAACATTAACGGACAGATTGTCGGCTCGTTAGGTTTGATTGGCTTCTGGCTAACAGCGATCAGAAATCCGCAATATGGCCAAAATGCTGCTGTGTCGCAGCTGTTGTCATTAGTTGTCCACAAGCGAGATGTCAAATGGCAAATGATTTGTGGGACGATGTGGCTGGTGCGGCAAGTGAATCGAAGATGGAACCGAACTTGGATCAGTGGCAACTGGTGGCTTATTCCCCAGAGAGCACTTCGCAATTAGCTTTACATAACCTGACCCACTCAACGCGTTCGTGACCAAGGAAAGTCTGTGGGTACAACCAAGTCGTGTGGAATTTTTGGTTATTTTTTTTCGGGGACTCTCGGCCATTAAAAGTGATAGCTGAGAAAGTGCGAGGTTCCAGAATAATTTGGTCTGAAATTAATCCAGGTCATAGGAGTCACGCCCAACCAAACCAAGTGGGAGCATATAAAAACACTATCACTTGGAGGCCCATCAGTCAGTTATTGGTCAAAATGTCAACCATGTGGATGTGTCTAGTCTTAGCCCTTTTGGGATCGCAAACTATTCGAGGATCTCTCGCGGATGTGTCCCATTTTTTTGCTCCTCAATTGGATCAATTTGAAAACTATCTTCATGGTCAAGTGCCCTTTCAAGTGGGACTATCTCCTCCGAATTTATATGGACCTCCAGCTCCAGCTCCGGTTCCTGTTACTCCTGCCCCTGTGGCTCCTGTTGCCACCACCGAATTTAGTTTGCCGGAGATTATAGAGAATCGCAGTGTCAAGTTTCAGGGAACTGGACACGGCAGTTTTATACCTCTAAGTCAGCATTATCTGCCACCTGCTATCGAGGAGCGCCCCAACTACGAAAGTCCTAAGCCAAGGTGGGTTTTATTCCTAAAAGATATCCTCTTACCTACCAAATATATTTAAATTAATTGGAAATTGGTTCAAAAAGTAGGTTATTAACCTCATGTAAATACATTTTCTTTTAAATAAATGTTTTAGATTAAATTGTTATTAAAACATATATATAAACATATATATAAATTTATATGCATTTATCTACCTATTTTTTAGTGAGGAGAGTTATCCGGCTTACTACTACCCCCAACCGCCTGCAGGCAGCATCATAACCACCTCCACACCCACAACTACCACTACTTCAAGACCCATAATTGTACAAGATCCTGGAGATGAAATCGAGACTATACACTCCCCAGGCTACGATTACCATGCCCCAGTGGCTCCAGTATTCCCCCAAAAACCTTCGACACCTGCTCCCGTTTATTTACCCCCCAGTGAAGGAGGAAATCAGGATCAAAACCAACTGAGACTCCGTCTCAAGGACATGCGTTGCCTTTCGTCGGGTTATTTTCGAGCTGTTCTCAAATTGGACAGCTTTTTGGGAGCAGCACCCACTGTAGATCAGGATAATGATGATCAGCCGGATAAACGCTGTGAAATGAAACTTTCCCGAAGTTTTCTGCTCTTGGATATTTCTGGCGAGGATTTCGAGCGTTGTGGTGTGAAGTCCTGTGGCCAGGATCTTTGTCTGCGTTTGCGCTTCCCCGCCATCAGAGGGTTAAGGACCAGTGGAGACTCGATCTTAACCCTGCATTGCAAAACCCAAGAGCGAGTGGCAGTCAAAACGCATGCCTTGAAAATGGGTGTGGCTAATGATGTGTAGGAAAAAGTTTTTTTTTTGGTAAAGATTTGGAGGTCTTTTTAATAAGTTTACTTTTTGTTTTTAAGGCAAGCACGCAGTGGAGGCAGCTACGCCCATGGTGGAAACCAAAATGCCTTTCGCACCCATGTGGAGTTATTGAGAAAAGGAAGTACTGGATATACCCGACATTTAGAGACAAATGGTGCAGTCCAGTTGGGCGAGGAACTTTTACTCAGAGCTCATGTTTTGGCGGGAGATGGTAAGTTATTTAATAAAGAATGATTATAAATGTTTAGAGATCACTTTCACCCTCATAAAAACCATCAAAACACAAAATCTAAAAAGCAGGGATCTATCATATCTATTTAAACTTTTATAACTGAATTACTCAGACTAATTGCCAATTAATCTTAGTACTTCCCATTTCATTTTGTTAGTATAACATGGCTTTATAGATCAGACTTTCTCCATTATATTGTATATTATTTTGAATTAAAGAATTTAAATCTTACATTGAGATTATCATTTAGGACTAAAATTATGACCAACACACTTAAGATACTTATATTTTTTTTATAAATCCTCTAATCTTTTAGGTTGGAACTACACCAAACTCAGTGATGTCCAATTGCAGAGGATTGCAACTGGAGGAGAAGTACTCAACACTGTTCAGTTGGTCAGTTCGAGGGGTTGTCTGAATCCCGCCATGCAGGCAATCTGCGCCCATCCCCCAATTTTGGAACCTCCTCTTGGCCAGAGACTCCATTTCAAGGCGGTCATGTTTCCGGGAATGCGGAGTGGAGAGGTTTTGGTCATTTCCATGCGAATTACAGGATGCCTGGAACGCGAAGATTGCCAAGTGACAAGCCAAGATTGTTTGCCTTCTGTGGGTCAAAGAAGACGACGGAATGTTTCGCATGGAAATAGTACAGAAGTATCGGAACTATCCCATTTAACATTCCGCGTGATAATGCCGACTGAAGAGGATATATCACCAAAAGATATTGATATGAAGAATGGAAATTCGGAGGTCAGAGAAGTCTCCAAGTCACTAGCTCTCTTTGGCAGCCTGGGATTTGTGGTGATGCTTTTGGGTGTTGCCATTGTGGCCTTATATAAATTTGGAAAGTGATATCGATAAAATATTAACTTTTTCTTATGGCTAAATAAATCTTACAAGCACCCCGGTTTTTAAGAAGTGAAATCTAATGAAATATTTTATGAATTAGTAATTTAGAATTAGAAATTTTAAATTTTAAGCTCAATAATTTTTGTGACTTCTATTAAAATTTATTAAATTCCTTAGCGAAAGTTTTTCTGATATAAAAAATAATTTTAACGTTGATCAAATTTTTTACCCATTTTCATGTTAGTTACTTCTAGTTTTCCGATGTTTTGTAATACAGTGACTCAAAATTGGACTTCGAGAGTCCATAACTTTGCCAAACTTAATCCGATTCCAAAGTGGCATACCTCTAAAGACTTGTGATTCGATTCTCTAAAAATCTGCATTCAAAATTTCCAATTTAACGTTGGTCAAAATTTTGACCCATTTTCATGTTAGTTATTTCTAGTTTTCCGATGTTTTGTAACAGAGTGACTCAAAATTGGACTTCGAGAGTCCATAACTTTGCCAAACTTAATCCGATTCCAAAGTGGCATACCTCTAAAGACTTGTGATTCAATTCTCTAAAAATCTGCATTCAAAATTTTCAATTTAACGTTGGTCAAAATTTTGACCCATTTTCATGTTAGTTATTTCTAGTTTTCCGATGTTTTGTAATAGAGTGACTCAAAATTGGACTTCGAGAGTCCATAACTTTGCCAAACTTAATCCGATTCCAAAGTGGCATACCTCTAAAGACTTGTGATTCGATTCTCTAAAAATCTGCATTCAAAATTTTCAATTTAACGTTGGTCAAAATTTTGACACATTTGCATGTTAGTTATTTCTAGTTTTCCGATGTTTTGTAACAGAGTGACTCCAAATTGGACTTCGAGAGTCCATAACTTTGCCAAACTTAATCCGATTCCAAAGTGGCATACCTCTAAAGACTTGTGATTTGATTCTCTAAAAATCTGCATTCAAAATTCAATCTGCAGGGGTAAATAAAAATTAAGCTTGCCGAAGTTGGCTTCCTTTCCTGTTTAGTTTAAAATTATCATTTGTTTTGTCTTTAAACCATATTTGGTTGGCTCTAATCTTCTTGTTTTCTTTTAATTTGAACCCTTTTAGACAAATTCTTTCACAAGCATACTCCGATTTTGATGCTGACCCACCCATCAAAAGCGGGCCACAAAAAACTCCATCAATTATATCAAAGGCGCCAATCTGAACCACTGAAACCACCTGTCTTTTATCCATCTGTCTGCCAAGCAAATTGACTTATCGCCCCTGTGGAATCGGAAAACGAGCCAATGTTTGCCCATTTCGAGCTTAAAACAGAAATTAGCACTTAATAAAATTTTATTTATGTTCGTGTCGCTTGTAATTGGACGGGCCTGAGAATGAAATCTCGAAAAAAAAGAGCTCTTAAAGCCAGTAAGCAAACCAAGTGACTGACTGATTTCCAAACTGCGCGCGCAATTCGCAAATTGCGATCTGCGATTTAGTTATGGCCAGATAGCTGAAACCGAAATTTTATCACGTTTTCACGCTTCGAGCGCGGCTAATGAAACCTCGCTCACAGCCGATTTTTGGCTTTGTTATTTGGTGCAATTTGTTGTCGGTTTTCGTATATGATAATCCATCTGGTGGCTGACAGTTAACGCTTAATGGGCATGAAAATCGCAGCCAATTAGCCGTTGATTTAAGCCGCTTTTGCTCGATGGGTGGTCGAAGTCAGTCTAGAGTTACAATTTAATTACTCTCTGGGGGCTATAAAAGATACATAGGTATTTCGGAATTTTGGTGCTTGTTTGGTAAATAAAATAATACAAATTAAATATGTAATTTTAACTTTTAGCTTAGTTTTATGTATCATCTATTGGTAACCATACATATTATACTTTATTTCTAAAGTATTTTGCCTATTCTCAACACGAAAACTGTTCCTTAAAACATGTTCCTTCTATGTATTATCCATTGGTAACCTTACATATTATACTTTATTTCTAAAGTATTTTGAATATTATCAACACGAAACCATTTTCTTTAAAGCTATTATTACTTAGTGAAATATTTCTAAAAATGCCAGTGCCAATGGAAAAAGTTTCCATAAATTTATCTGACCTCTTTGGATTTATCGCTGACCTAACCAAAGCGTAAAATGCATTCCCACAACTGAGATCATCAACAGCTCGGCGAGATGCCCTCAATTGCATCCCCATCTCCACTTGGGGAATGTGGCCCGATGTTTTGCAGGCTTCACCTGCGATGTTGGCTAATTAATAATCCCGACACGTTCCGGCTCGAACACAAACAGAATTGAGGGAAAAAAAGGGGTAAGTCGGAATGGGGGGTTTTGGCCAGCAGGCGAGGCTACTTTGTCTTTGTCGCCTAAATGGCAGGCAAAATGTTTGCCGAACATAAATTAATGTCGTCCCCAACTGGCGCTTAAGTTCGTGTTCGGTTTAGCTGCAATCCATGTACTCCGCGCTCTATAGAGTGAAGTAAATTAAAGTTAAGTCCCCTCATTCCAAGCGAAAAAGTGCACTTGCCGCTGCAATTTACACTTTTCATTCAGCAGCCAAATCGGCCACATAGACCAGTGGACCTGGCCTAAACAATTTTCATGTCTGCTTAAATTATCGACTACTTAGTGCCCGGTTTAGCAATGCCTAATAAATATTTATGAGCGCACTTCATTTTAGTCAATTTTCAATGGACAAGCAAAACGCGACTCTCTGTTTGTCTTGCGGTTCTATGAATGGATCGATGATCGATGTTCATGACTGCAATCGCCGATTTCGCTGATCATTAAAGGAGGTTGGCAACTTGAAAGGTTCAAAAAAGGGAACAGAGAGCTGGAGATTAATTAAAACATTATGTTTCTTTTACTCGATCAATGGAAATAAAACATTAATGGGTATATGATCCTAAATTTACCTTAAGACCAATATAGATTCAGAAAAAAAAGGATTTAAACTTATTACAAATTTTGGCACTATTTAATAGAATTTCTTTTAGGTATATTAAGCGATAATTTCTTTTAAATTCGTTACATTTTTAACAACTTTAAATATATCCGAGTGACTTGCAAATTTATAGTAACCATATATATTACTTTATAGACAATTACTTTAAGACAATCTCCAATCGAACATAGTTTAGTTTCTATATAAATTCTTGTAACTTAAATAATGGGATTATTCGAAACACTAGTTGATTTATTCACAATTAGTGGCACTGCCCACCCCTCTCAACACCCATTTATTTAATGCTCTCCTATTGGCCAGACTCTAAAAAAAATAACTAAATCAACATCTCGGAATCAGCGAGTTGCTCGCACTCATTAGCAACTTTTATTAACCAAAAGTGTCAAATGTTTTATCTCGGGTTTTGGATTGGCCCAAACCGCGTTGCCTTTAAAAAGCGTCGTTAGGCATTTGATTTCATTTTTTTTTGTTTTGCCAATTTTATTGGTTGTTCGACTCGTTTTTGTGGGTTGCGTTTTTAGCATTGTGAGCATGTTAACATTTGTGTTATTGATTTTTTACAACATTTGACAGTTACGCAGACTCAGATTGGAATTTGGTTTATTTTTACGTATTTTTCTTTTTGCCTCAAGTTCGGTGCGCATGACAAACAATTTGGAGCAATTTGACTTTCGATTGGTGATTGGTTAATCAAATCGGAGTTCATTAAATTGCCATTTTACATTATTTAATTGCATACTCGAACGCCGGACAGATGTGACAGCTCAGTGGTAATATTATATCATAAACGACACACAAAATGTTCGAAAATACGGCAGTTTATTTTAGCCGCAAGCTTGCGGTTTTACTGTTTTTTGCCGTATTATACTTTTTATTTTGTGGCCAACTCAGCTCGAATGAGAATGAAAATGGGAAGTAAGTAGCCGTAAAACGTCGCTGTTTGACATCGTTGGCAATTGGAAATTTACACCACCCCCAGACAAACATTGTTCAGATCATTAACTGTTGATTTTGCACTTTTGCAGCCACCAATTTGCGTCATTCAAATCGAACGTGAACAGCGTTAAAACACGGGGTTTTATGGGGTTAAGAGGGGTGGCAAGGTGTTACAGGTGCTTCTCGCCAGTTAATTGCATTATTTATACAGGCATAGTGGTATAGGGTATGGTCCGATCTTGTTTTATTGCCTTAAAACACTTGAGCTGACAGATTGCAAATGGGTTTCGAAATTGGCATTAGTATTCAAGCATGAAGTTAAAAACAAATGCATAAGTTTTGCATTTATGAAGAATATTGAGTTTTGGTACACAAAAAAAAACACTATTTAAAGAGAAGTAATAATATCTCGTTTTTTTTTCATTCTGCGCATATGACTTAAAAATTCAAGTATGCCAACTCAAAAATAATATAAATTATATAAATAAACTTCAACTAAAGATTGTAAAAATCATTTTATATAGTTTATCACCAAACAAAAGCTTTAAAAGGCTATTATTAATTTATAAATTGCAAGAATGCATAGCTATACGATATTATTCAAGGTTTAGTCAGCAAAATGTATACGATACACACCAGAAATCTCGAATTTCCCTGCCATAACTTTGAAATACAGCACCCCCATTTGATCGGTGGCACTGGCAATAATTTTCTCTTAAAATCGTAAATAATTTCCACCGAATAGACCGACCAAATCAAAGTGTCCAACGCCTTTGTCAATAAACATTTGTCGTTCCACTAATTGCCAACGTATTTTGCCGCTCGGCAAACAAACAAACAAACACACTTAAAAAACGAAGTCAAAAGTAAAAAAAAAACTGAAATCATTTATGGCAAAGTCAATTGCGATATTGCCATCTCTTTCTTCGATGTGGGTGGAAGCATTACGCTGATTATCCATCAAAAACAACAACAAAAGCAACAGCATATATACACATTAACCGAACACGCAGGCAAAACAACAAAATTTAATTAAATTAAAATTGCTGTTGGCCTGTTTCTCCTTCAGCTGTTGCTTCTTTATTCCGGTTAAAAAAGGGCGTTCAACTCTAGGGTTTTTATTTATATTTAATGGTATTTATTTTAGAATTTATCCATATTGACATGTAATTGTCATTATTATTTTGATAATAAATATTTGTTCACTTATTTATTTTTAATGTTTGTATTTTTCGTTTACCGAAAGAGGTCATAAAAAAAGTACAAACAATTTTTTGTTAAATATAATAGATTCACAAAACATTTTATTTTTTTATTTTTGTACATGTTTATTTAAGGGTAATATTTTTTAACATGTGACGGTTAGATACATATATGATTAGTTGTTTAAGCCACTTTGTATTAACTGTTGTAAATTTTTGTATCCAAAAGTAGATCATTGTAAAACTAAAAGGAACTTTCATATTTCCCTTAATTTTTTACATAATTAGATTTGTCAATACTTATATATTTTTCTTAATTTTTGTAGTGAAAATTAGTAACCACTTATTACTTTTAAAAATCGTTAAAGATTTTTAACACTTTTGTAACGCTTTTCATTTTATGACGATCATTTTTATTATCATTAAGAAAACACTATAATAGTTATTAATTTCTTAACATTTATTTGGTAATACCGCCTCTTTTATCGGCTTATCACGTATTTGGCAATGGATCGCATTGATACGGATGTTTATCTTTGATTGTCGGATGCGCAATTTGTGCTGATAATGATAATGGTTCGCTTGTTATTATCTATTTTCAATTTCAGTTTACGATGAGCGAATAATAAGGGAGAACTGTTAAATTCCGGCTGAGTGGCATGGAAATTACTTAATTATTTATGCGGGGCGCGTTCTGGTTGGAAATGGAATCTGAATCGGAATCAGGTTGCTGAATATTCACGGTCAGCTTTTGTCAGTTGAAGGTTTTTATTTTTTTTGGTAAATAATCACCGGAAACCACATATAATTTTTATTGTTATAAAAAACTAACCGTTTATTTTTCAACGAAAGCAGAAATTTGAGAAGCGTGGCCGAAAAACGCCGCCGCAACGTTCCGAACTCGCCGAAGACTAAACATAAAGTGAAGTCAAATCAAAAAAACTAAATGCGAAATACAAACTAACCGCCTTATCGACGGAAATTTAAAAGTTATCGAAACAGTGTGATATCTAAGTGTGACCTTATTTGCTGGGGCAGCACTGGTTACTGTTTCTTCGTGTTTTGGTGTGGCTACATTGGTTCTTGCCTCGCAATTGTTTACAATTACTTTTTTGCGAATATTTGCGAATTCCTGCAATAAATAAATATGGTTGATGATCCCGAAAACTCAGTGGATAGAACCACGGACGATGGAGATGCCAACAAGCCGGAAAAGATGTTCACTTTGAAGAAATGGAATGCAGTTGCAATGTGGAGTTGGGATGTAGAATGCGATATTTGTGCCATTTGCCGCGTTCAAGTTATGGGTGAGTCTGTAATTACTAATTTTTAAACTTTAATCACTGCTAATAACGCTAAATATAGTCGGATATATGTGATAGGTTGCAGTTTCTTCTTGGGCAGCAGCTGCAACGATTTCAAGTCTTGCTAAATCCATAAAGACAAAGGGAAAGGCAGATAACAACAATCAGCAGTTTATACACTTTCAAAAAGTATTGCCACTTTTACCAGCGATTTGGCACTTCCACCATATAAATCAAAGATCTTCAAAATAATTCATTAATATATATATGTTGTCTGGGAACTTTACTTTTAAATCCAGGTCCAAAAGGTCGTTAACCTTTCCAATTACATATGTATGTGCCTGTAAAATTTGAGCAGAATTTAAATCAAGTCCAATCATAAATATATACATCACAGAGATCCATACTTAACCAATAAAACGAGTATCGTTTTTTTCTTCAATCGATCTTTAAACATCAAATGAATGATATATTTATACTAGTAATTAGAGTGAAAAGTTTGTTACACTGAAAGAGACAACTCCGACCTAAAAAGTATATACATTCTTGATCAGCATCACCAGGAGAGTCAATTGTAACGCTTCACTATAGTATCCATATAGAGTTATTTTCTTAAATCGGTCGTAAAATTTTAAATCAGATGAAAACAAGAAAGGAAAGCTAACTTCGGGCGGAGTTAATATATCCTTGCAGAATATTCTGTAAATTATATTCTTCAAAATTTTTCATATGATGCATTCTTAATATCCCAACTTCCTAACTTTAAAAACACCAAAGTTATGGCATTTCAAATCGTTCAGTTATATGGCAGCTATAAGATATAGTCGGCCGATCCTTATGAAATTTGGTAGGTCGGATTGATTGGCCAAAAATAAAACTCATAGAAAATCCAAACTTATGGATTTATATTTGGTTTGAGGCTGTTTCAGCGAAAGTCGCCAGCTCGAGTGCAAAACTGCAACAGCCAAACATGCGGCAGAAGTTGCAAGTTCAGCTGTCAGAGTTTACCTCTCAGCACACACACAATCTATTCCGATCCAATACAATCCGATCCATCTATCCATCCATCAGGCAGCTAACGATATTTTTAGTCCGGCCATAACTAAATGCGTTAATTTCAATTAAGGCAAAAGCGTCGACTCAGACTCAAATGCGGCGGCATCGTGCGAAAAAATAGCTCAAATGGCCCACACGCTCGTAGCTCAATCTGGAGGCCCCTTAAATTGCTCAACGAGTGCTTTATGGTCGCATTAATGCCATTCATAATCTCCGGACCCGGGAGGCGCCAACGAGCTTAACGAGCGGACAATACATGTCCTCCACCGCCCCTTGCTGGATTTCACTATGCCGCCCCAGAGGAGTGCACTCAGAAAAGTTTAGAACAAAAAATTTAAAACTAAAAACTAAAGTTCTTGATTTAATAATTTACTTTATAGAGAAGAACCACTACGGAAATTAAAAAAAAAATGATCCGAAAGAAAAAAAAAAAATTTTGAAGTGACTGGCAACGAATAGTCCGAGTTCAAACCCATTAGTTGAGGAATAATTGTAAAATATATTTGTTCCTTCTAATTTTGTATGATTTGTAATTAATTATGTTAATTATTTTCACTAGCTTTTAAAAACTTGTTGAAAGTTATTAGGAATTTGGAAAACACTTTTGAGTTCCACATTAAATATCGATTTGTAACCAAAAAGTCTTTCTCAAATCCAGAACATCTCCTAAATCCACTAATTCCCTACTACTAAATACGAAATTATTAAGATCATGATCGATGAGTGCGATGTCTTTTCTGTGAGTGCATGTGTGGCCGACCTACCTGAGTCCATATGAAGATGGGATTCGTGGTGGGGCGGTAGACCTCCAGCTTGGGCTTGCCATCCTCGGTTATCTGGCGCACGAAGGGCACCGCATGACGGATGTTCTCGCCACGTTTGTTGCCCATCTCGTCCATCTCGTACAGTCGGCGGCTGCGGGAGGAGAAAGTTGCAAAATGCGTGTCAGTTTTGTATTGGAAGGCTAACAGTTGCCTTTAGCTAACAGTCATTTATTGTCCGGCTCATTGCGTAGGCGCGTGTACGGCGGATTAGCCCGAGCCGGAGATACTATGTGATCGCTCAAAATAGTCCAAGCAGCGTGGGCATACCAATTTGTATGCCACTTGGAGTAAATTGATCAACGAAAGTGCGCAAATAGCTTGAGAGCAATCTAACTATTCAATTATACAGATTGTTGTCTGCACTATTTACTAATATTTGCTTATATCTATTTAAGCTTTTCAAATAACATAACATGTTTCTGTACTTAATTTAATTTCACTTCTGAATTTAATCAATGTTAAAAGTATAGATCCCAAGAGTAGAAATTGAATTGAATTCTATAAATCAATATAAAATAATTGAGGAACTAAATTCAAAAAGAAATTTCATAATAGCACGAGTGAATTAAATGTTTAAACATTTTAATCTGTTAACCATTTATTCCCGATTCCGTCATCAGCTCAAATAATGCATATTATTTACTTCACTTGAAGAGAGAAACTATTTCGCCATTATATTTATTTTAAAACTCAATTAAAAATTCTATAATCTGATTGAGTTACCAGTTTTAACTGACGCTATCAATGAAAATATTGAGTATGTTTTAAGCAACCACATAAATACTATAGTACATTCCTGACAAGTAAACAATTCCTGTAATCAAGCAGCCGCTGCACAGATGCTTCTTTCGCAATTGTTTATTCGATTTTGAATTCGCTTAATTGCCAACCGATAAGATTCGAACCTGAAACGATCCGATCCTCGGCGAAACCATGTAATGCTCTCCTTATCGAGGCGATTCGGTTGAGTGTCAGCAGTGCGATTTTAGCAATGATTGCCGGTGCAAAATCGAGCAAATGCGTTTCTATTTTTGCATTTCATGTGCCTCTGGAATGGCCATCTAGTCGATTGGCCATCTAGACATTCAATATATATATGTATATTTAGACCCCAGTGCGGGGACATATTCGGAATGAAACTCACGTATCTGAGGCGCTGACATTGTTCGAACTGTAAACCGCATTCTGAAGGTCGTATGCAAAGCGATTTTTCCGCTCATTTTTAGCGATTTTTTCGACGAAAGTAAACGTAACTTTGGATTTGGTTTGATTTGTATTTTAAATTAGTCTACATATAGATACACTTACAGCTTAGGTATAGTACAATATATATTCGATATATAGCCAATTGGTGTATTTTTCAGGGAGATTTGGGTCTTTTTTGGGTTTTACTTTTCGCTACAACTAACTACGATTCATGTCATTTTTTTACACCGATAAATTCACGCAACATTCATAAAAAAATGTCAACAAATTAGTGCTAAAAATCATAATTTACATAATAAAACTATGCACTTAAGGATTATAAATAATAATAACAATTATGCGTGTAGAAAGGAAATTCTTTTGCTAAGCATTACAAGTTAGCTAGGACTAACAATATCAGAGCGCCTGGATGGGTTCCTTGAAGTATTCCTTTTGTTTTTTGCTCATGTCAGGATCACCCACTGCGTTTACACACACGCGTTTCTTAAGCACTAAAGGCACTAGTCTAGTATTTGGTTTGATCGCATATTCAGATCCTTGGCAACACGCCGTTTACATGTTGAAGGACAATGGCTTGATGTTGGCCACCGAGGACATGCGGCGCACACGGCCCATCATCTTTCGCTCGATGTCCTCCAGGGTTTTGCCCTGCGTTTCGGGCACGTAGAATATCACAAAGAACAGGCCGACGAAGCAGATGGAACCGAACAGCCAGAAGGCTCCATGGGCGCCCAAGGCAACTGTACATAAAAATTAAAACACAATTATTAAACAGCCCTTTTTTTTTACGTGTAGTAAGCAGTACTCACCAGTGAGGTCCGCGAAGGTCTTGGTCACCACAAACGTGCAGCTCCAGTTGAAAGCCGTGGCCACCGAGGCCGCAGATCCGCGAATCTTGGCCGGCAGAATCTCGCCCATCATCAGCCACGGAATGGGTCCGAAACCCAGAGAGAATCCGAGGATGTAGATGACGAAACAGCTCAAAGGCAGCCAGCCCAGATGGCTCACATCCGGACCATGGGCCTTGCAGTAGAAGAAGGCACCCAAAACGGCCAGGGTCAGGATCATGGCAATGTTGGACACATACAGAAGAATCTAAAGAAGAGATAAAAACAATTAGGTAACAAAGGGATGTCATATTTTGAGAGCTTGAAAACCCACCTTTCTGCCCGCCCGATCAATCAGCAGAATGCCAATAAAGGTGGCCAAGAAGTTAACCACACCGACGATGATCGTGCAGACATTGCCGTCGATGGTGGAGCCCGCGTCCTTGAAGATCTGCACCGTATAGAAGATCACCGCATTGATACCGCTCAACTGTTGGAAGAACATCAGGCCCAAGGAAATGGACAGAGGCTTCAGATTGTTGCGTTTGAGCAGCTCCAACATGGTGTTCTGCGTGGCCTGACGATCGGAATCGGCCTGGGATCGCATCAAGCCCTTCAGTTCCGGCTCCACATCCGCCGCCTTGCCGCGCAGCCAGGTCAAAGCCTTCCTGGCACGCTCCTCTCGTCCACGGCTCACAAACCAGCGCGGCGTTTCCGGGATCAGGAACATTAGCACCAGGAAAGGCACTGGTAGAGCTGCTCCCAAGAAGGCCAGCATCGACCAGTCCATAAAGGTGCCGGCCACAAAGCATAGGAGAATGCCTATGTTACCAAAAGCCGTCGGCAGCAGACCCAAAGTACCGCGCACTTCCGGCTGCACAGTTTCACCCAGGTAAACGGGCAGTGATAACGAGGCAATGCCCACACAGAATCCAGCCAGGAATCGACCACACAGCACCATCGCCACATTCACCGCACAGGCAATCAGCAGCGAGGATACAATAAAAGGCACTGCGGTGGCCAGGATGGTGTTTCGTCTGCCAAGATACTCAATTAGAGGTCCTCCAGCTATGCCACCTGCCAATCCAGCCAACGGCATTATGCCACCCACCCAGGAACCCTGCAATTAGAAGAGAATTTCGAGAGATTACTTAGGATTCAGTTTAGAAAATTAACTCATTAATGCACTACAAATCTTTAAAATTTGCAATTCCTTGGGAATTTGATTAAAATTAAAGGAATTTTCAGTCTTCAATTTAGAAAAAAAAAAAAAAATTTTATTCTGGTAGTTAATCTGTTTTTTCACTCATTTCTTTAGATTGGATATTTCTGCACTAAGAAGCTCTAAAATAATTTATTTTATTTGATTTCAATAAATATAAAAATAATATTCTTATTGATTACAAATTCTGAAGAAATTCTAGTTGATAACTCTGAAAACGTTTGGAATTACATATATTATTTATTTGGGTATTGCAAATTTTAAATGAACAATAATAGTTTTTTCATAGTTATTTTTCCAGTTTTCAATCTGCAGTTTTACATTTTCTTGTGAAATGCTTTAAGAACTCAACATTTTTCTACGAATTAGATTATCTTTGTGTACTGTACTTACAGCTTCCTTGGTGACCTCAAACGAGGTGATATTCCTATCGGTCATCGACACAAGAGCAGGAGAAGTATAGGCGCTGACAAATCCGACCACTAGGGAGCCCAACGAAACGCTCAAAGCGGCCAGGACCTGGAAATATACAAGATTATGATTTCGATTAGTAAGGGCTAAAGTTTTCGGAGGAGGAATTTGATGGGATTTTATGTGATGTATTGTGGACAGGCACCTGGGAGAAGGTACAAATGGCCTTGGGCTCCTCCACGGGAACGGAGAAGGACACATGGGTGTCCGCTCGCATTAGGATCTTCATTCCGCAGCTTTTTCTCTATCTGCGATTTCGAATTAAAACCGTTTTTGGTTGGCAACAAGGTTGCGGATTTAGCTGATTTAGCTTTGGCTGGCTGCCTTTCACTTTGCTCCTTGGAATTGGGAATGCTTTCGGCGCGTTCGCTCGTCAAAACTCAACTGAAACTTGTCATTTTGCCCGAGTGCAACGGCAGTTGCATTTTCGCTAGTTTTTAGTTTTTGAGAACAGTTTTTGCCGTGATTTTACTAGGCTCAGGCACGTACACGAAGCCACCGAGTGCTGATCGATATCGCTTATGTGAGAGAGATTCTGTTCCCAAGCGTTCGATCAAGACCCAGCTTATCAGTTTGTTTTTCCTTCGACAAAGACAAAGGCAAAGGCGTTACGCCGGATTTCGAAAAGCGGTTTGAGGCTGTTTCAGCGAAAGTCGCCAGCTCGAGTGCAAAACTGCAACTGCCAAACATGCGGCAGAAGTTGCAAGTTCAGCTGTCAGAGTTTACCTCTCAGCACACACACAATCTATTCCGATCCAATACAATCCGATCCATCCATCCATCCATCAGGCAGTTAGCGATATTTTTAGTCCGGCCATAACTAAATGCGTTAATTTCAATTAAGGCAAAAGCGTCGACTCAGACTCAAATGCGGCGGCATCGTGCGAAAAAATAGCTCAAATGGCCCACACGCTCGTAGCTCAATCTGGAGGCCCCTTAAATTGCTCAACGAGTGCTTTATGGTCGCATTAATGCCATTCATAATCTCGGGACCCGGGAGGCGCCAACGAGCTTAACGAGCGGACAATACATGTCCTCCACCGCCCCTTGCTGGATTTCACTATGCCGCCCCAGAGGAGTACACTTAGAAATGTTTAGAACAAACAATTTAAAACTAAAAACTAAAGTTCTTGATTTGAAAAATGTTGATTATGTTCTTTATAGAGAAAAACAACTCTGAAATTTTTAAAAGAAAATGATCAGGATAAAAAGAAAACAATTTTTAGGTGATGTAGTCAATTAGGCAACGAATAGGCCGAGTTCAAACCCACTAGTTGAGGAATAATTTGTTCCTTCTAACTTTGTATGATTTCTAGTTAATTTCATTCATTATTTTCACCACCTTGTTTGAAAGTCTTTGGGAATTTGGGAAACACTTTTGAGTTTCACTTAAAATTTATTTGATATTTGTAACCAATAAGTCTTTCTCAAATCCAGAACATCTCCTAAATCCTCTAAATCCCTACTACTAAATACGAAATTATTAAGATTATGATCGATGAAGCGATGTTTTTTCTGTGAGTGCATGAGTGGCCGACCTACCTGAGTCCATATGAAGATGGGATTCGTGGTGGGGCGGTAGACCTCCAGCTTGGGCTTGCCATCCTCGGTTATCTGGCGCACGAAGGGCACCGCATGACGGATGTTCTCGCCACGTTTGTTGCCCATCTCGTCCATCTCGTACAGTCGGCGGCTGCGGGAGGAGAAAGTTGCAAAATGCGTGTCAGTTTTGTATTGGAAGGCTAACAGTTGCCTGTAGCTAACAGTCATTTATTGTCCGGCTCATTGCGTAGGCGCGTGTACGGCGGATTAGCCCGAGCCGGAGATACTATGGGATCGCTCAAAATAGTCCAAGCAGCGTGGGCATACCAATTTGTATGCCACTTGGATTAAATTGATCAACGAAAGTGCGCAAATAGCTTGAGAGCAATCTTGGAAATGCGAAGAGCTAACTATTCAATTATACAGATTGTTGTCCGCACTATTTACTACGGTTTTATTTTGACGTGTGTACCATTTAATTATTTGTTTATTTTGAACACTGTTTGCAAGTCATAGTAGACTTGGGACCTACTTTTGTTATCAATTCTTTGAAATAACTACCGTAATTTGGTGATTCATGATCTGATTTCAAAGGCAGGTTTTTTATTTTTAGTGTTTCACTTTCATTTTCATGTTTCTTTTAAATTAATGTAATCTTATGCTTTTAAAACTATGTTGTATAATTCTTTTGATATATAATATATTTGATAACATTTCTTGGAATTTAATGGAAAGAACTTATCAGTTCCTGGAAATATTTGATTAATGACACCTTTTCTATGTCATAAATACTATATATGATAGCGCAAATCGTTAACTGATACGCTGATATCCAAAGTATTTATTACTTTAGAAATATATATCTCTTTATTTTACTTTCTTTTGAGATTTCATTTGATTTTTTAAATATATGTAGTTGCCAAGGCCCCCGTTGCGTTAATGTTAATTTCATTTAATTTTTGCTATATTCAAAGTCCATTTAAAGATAACCCTCGGCTTTGACCTATCGGGGATTTCCAACTCAGTGCTATTTGTCTACTTTTGGGGACGGACTCATGGGATTTTAAGAATAATATAATTAATGCCACTCACCTTTTGCGGGAGTCTGTGCTGATGGAACGCTGCTGCTGGAAGTGCTGACGTGACGTTAAGAAGTCCTCGTCGCTTTCGCTCTCCAGATCCTTGAGATCGATGATCACCGGCTTGGTGATGTCCTTGGGCCGATGAATCAACCTTTTGTGTTCGGGGTCGTCGCCTTCTTCGTCACTGTCGGTACTCGAACCCTGCAGAACCTTATCGAGCTTGAAGGTGACGCGTGGATCCAAACTCTGGTGCTTGCGTCCCTGGAACTCCCGACGTGTCTTGTGGAACTCCTCCTCCGAGGACGACTCCTTCAGTAGATCTTGCAAAAAGCGTGTACCCTTGACGTCCAAGGAGACGTGTTTCTTGGCCTGAAACTGCCGGCGATTGTCGTTGGCCAATATGTGCTTGAGGTCCTTTAAGATACCCTTGTGATCGACGCTCGTGGCCTTCTGTTGCTGGAAACCAGATCTCTTCTCCTCGAAACTGTCCTCGTCACTGCTCTCCGCTGCTTTGGTATTGGTATTGCTGTTTCCGGTATCCCTTCGCTCGAAGGACACTCTTGATCCCTTCAAGCTCTGCTTGCTGCGCTGCAGATCGTCACCTTGGGCACCTCTCTGCTGGCGATCGCGATGTTCACGGATCTCCAAGGATGTGGGCGGTGGTGGCAGAGGAGTTAATTCCAAACTACCACTGGCGCGCAGGGGAGTCCTTTGTTGCTGCTGTGTGGGTGGCTCGTTGATGTCGACGTCATCCAATAATGGGCGAAACGATAGCGGTGGTTCGTCCTCCAGCAAACGCTGTGTCCTTACCGTCTGCGGATGCCTTTGAGGTGATACTTGGGGGAAGGGGAACGGATCCTCGGGGAGAATTGTGTCCAAACTGGTGGCTGTATTCGAGGTGGACAGATTGCTCTCCACGCGATGATAGCCCAGCTCGTCCTGTGAATCGAATCGAATTGAATCGACAGACGGTCGCGAATTAATTAAATCGAATCATAAAGCGTGGCATTCCTATAAAGCCCAGCCCATCTTCCCTGACAAGAATCCGCTGTGAACCGCCCGAAATCATTGCGATTAAGTCGCGAGATCTGTTCTTGAACACCAATCCCAAAAGGTTGCAAGAGGTCCAGCATTATCGGTCATGTGCGCACTAGATGCTGCTTCTATAATTCTTGTTTTCGGCACTCAGCGAATTGTTTAATAAGTATGTATAACACATCACAACAATTAGTGTTCATTGTTTTACTTTTTATTGGCTGTACTTTTTAATTTCTTCCGGAAATAAACAACTTATAGTCATCAAAAGTTCAGAAAGACAATAAATTTTTTATATTTATTTGATGAAATGTTTTTAATGCATATTTAAATATTGTTTGATTGATTGATTTGCATCAGCTTATATTGTTGAAAAGAAATTTGAATATTTAAAAATTTCGAATTTTGGTTAATAATACATGTTTTAGTAAATGCAATTATTAAAAAAACAAAAAAAAATTTTAATTTAGGATATAAAAAATATCTACTTGATGATTTTTAAAACTTTCAAGCCTTTCTCACTTTCTATTCATTTTAGATTACCCATAGATTGGGGTTCGGGTTTCAGGCTTGTTGATTACCCCAATATAAATGTTATTGAGATACTTACACCTACTCGGGCTAGTTTTTCCTTGAGCTTGCCCATGGCGCTACTCAGCGGTTGATGACCGCCGCCTCCGCCGCCGGCTCCTCTATTGTCTCGTCCACTCATCTTATCAGCTCTATGGCTCTATAGGTGAACTTGAACTAGTGATTTGCTAGGGTTTTCCTTGAGGAAGTTTGTTGTTGTCACAGACTTTCACTTGTTTTGGTGTCTTCCACTTGGCGAAGTAATCAATGGGTTATCCTCTTGATTAATGCGACTTCTTTTGTCTTTGCTGTAACGAAAGAGAAAATCAAAAAGAGTTAAAAAAGTTAAATAATACTACTTTATATTTTCGGTTCAGCTATCAGTTGTATGTTAAGCACTTTCCTATTTTCGGATGTCTATCAATAACTCTTACAATATTGATAATGTTGCTCACCAATAGCTTCCCACTTTAGTTTTTTGTTATCAATAGTTTTAATTGGTTGATGTCTGGCAAAATTGCATTGCTTTTATAATTTTGTTTGATAATTATCGCCCACTTCAAATGCATAGATATAGCGCAACTATCTATAGTATTATTGTGTATTAATTGAAATGGTGTGATGTTTGAAAATTGCACAAACTGAATAAATAAGTTTGGTATTATAAAAGAATTACAGTATTACAGATAGCTTGTCTACTTAAAATCGTCTGATGTCTGAGCTGTTATCGCTAAGAATATATGGGTTGGCTTTTAGATAACGCTCGAGCCCCTTAGCACCCAACACACCCACTTTTTTATATCGGGTGTCCTTGATTTCCACATGTGACCAACTTTATAGCCACAATGGAGGCGGTGTTTTCCTCAACATATAGTTGTTTTTATTTACTTTTCTCACAAATTTTGTATGTGGGGGCTGATTTTCCCGGCAACGTGAAATTTATTTATGGCCTTTTAGATTTGGCATGCGGAGGTTTGTTAAAAAATATAAATGGAATACCTATTTCAAAAATTTTCCACCCACTTTTCTTTGTACATATATTAGCTGATTAATGACCACATCGCGGAAAAAAAGGAAAATATTGAAATATTTTTTATTTATTTGATTTCGGCAAGTTTTTAGCTGTCGTTTCTTTTTATTTGTTTTGACCATTGACTTTGCGTCATGTGATGCCAAACAAAATGTGTGGGCGCCATGACGTCGACGATTGTCTCTGTTTCTTTTGCTACCGCTTTTTCGCCCGCCACTCCCCCTTTCATTTTCATTCTCTCGGTGGAAAAGTGGGTGTCAGTTTTTTTTTGCGATTCTATTCTTTATTTGGAATTCCCTGCAAATATCAGCAGGCGTGACATAACGCTAGGTCTATCTCCCACCCGAAACTTTAATTGAAGGTACTGGGAAAAATATTAAGAATAATTAACATCATTTCCAAACATTTTTTTATAAATAATAGTTTTAAAAAAATTATTAATGCCATTCACAAAGATTTTTGTATGTGCCAAATTTGATGCACTTATTATTTGTACTATTTAGTTATATATCTGGTAACACGTATAAACACCAAATTAATTTAACGATTTTAGTTAATTGTGTAAACATTATATTTTTTCTGTATAATTTTTCTAGGTTTCGATTGTGTTATCTATAAAAACTGTATTTATTTTAGCAAAAAAAAAATATGAGAAATATGAAACATTTCTTATGAAATGTGAATACTCAGAAATATAAAAATTCTGTGTGGGTTTTCCTCTATAATTAGTTAATTTTAATGGGCAAACTAATAATATTTCGCCGCATGACGACTTTTTAGTTATCCATTAATTAATTCATTACCGTGTTGCGCTTTTCTTTTCGCGAGTCTAAAACGCAATTGCAACGGCTGTGTTTATATGCAAATTCTTTCGCGAAAGGCGCTAAAAGTTGCCATTGACCTTGAGGAGGCGTGTGTGGGCGGGTGGGCGTTTAATGACACATATTTTTGGGGGCCTGCGGGCGAAGAGATCGCAGCACGTTTCTTTTGCGCGGGCGCTCTTAAGACTGGCTTAAGCCAAAGCGCTCTTTAACCAGCTGTGTCGTTCTCTTAACAAAATCGACTCACGTGCCGAATGAACCCCGTTCTCTCACACACACACATCCAAACCTACAACCTACACAGGTGAAAAGCCTACGTCAACAGTGCAACGTTGCGATTTTGTATTTTGTATTTATTATTCGTCATGATCTTGCGGGCAATTTTATTTTTATAAAACGTTTTTCATGCTGACAGCAGATTAACAAGACCGTAATCGAAATTACAATTAACAAAAGGCAGCCGCCAGACGAGTATTATAAGTAAATTCGCTTCAATTAGCGCAAAAGAACGCCCACGCAGTCGAATTTGAAATTGCAATTTTTTTTTCGAACTTTGTTTTCACTTTTTGCGCGCCACACAGAAATTCACAATCGAAAATTAGCAGGAGATAAAAACCAAGTGTTCTTGTCTAAATTTAAGAATTTTCACGGTCGCCACTCTCCCAAAAGTTGTTTCTCGACTTTTCTTATTTCCTCGAAAATTGCATTTTACCCTTGGCAAAATAGTTTTTGTCATTTCTTTTTCGTTTGTTGCTGCTCTTTTACAACAATTTTTCGCACATTACGTAAAATAGTTTGCAGACCACAGGCAGGTTCATTAAAATTTGGTTCATAAATATTTCTTAGTTTGACGTAGTAGGCAAAAAATGCGCATAAATTGGCAAGTTTTTTATATGCCAGACAGCCTAGAGACTGTGCTTATTTTATTTTATTTTTGTATAGTTTGTTAAAAATTTCTTGAGTAACACGATAAAGTGGCGACCGGAACTGCTCGGAAACTAAAACTATAAATAAACCAACTGGAATGTAACACTGTGTTTTGGTCTTTTTCGCTTTTAGTTTTTAGATAAAATTTGCGGCGATTTTTATGGTCTCTTTACCTTTGGAACAAACTACTAAATGTGATATCCACTATTGTGGCACTGAAGTTCGAGATTCGAATGCGCAACGTTTATATAGCGCACACCGATTTCGTGGGGGAAGAAGAAGAGACATTCGCTCGAGCTTTTTGTTGTTTCCCCAACGGTAAAACAGGCACTCTCTTTGGGTCTCTCGCTCTTTTTGTCGTTTGTATGGGTGAGTGTTGGGGAGAGAGTTGGTTGTTAAAAGAGAAAGAGAGCCATCGAACGAAGGTCGAAAAGAAGGCATGAATGAATGGGGCCTGTCTGTGTTTGCGTGTGTGTGTGGGACGCCTCCTAGTTGTAGGTGTCTCAATTGTAGTTGTTGCTCCTGCAATTTGGAGGCTGCGAGAGAGGATGACGCGTGTTCTTGAAGAGAAGTCGCAACTCGCGACCCAGTGGCACCATCCAAAACCCATTTTTATACCCTTTTCGAGGAGAGGCCCTCCTGGCTTGGCCAACATCCTTAAAGCTAATGTGGACATGTAAACAAAATTAAAATACTTTAAAGAAGTTTTAAGCGCCAAAAAGTGTGCAATAATTTGTAAAACCCCATTTGAACACTTAATTTGTGTCATTGCATAGGATCCCTTACATTCTTATTTCTACGACAAAACTTTTAATTAAAAAAACATTTTTTTAAAATTTTGTTGTTATCAAAGTAATAAATTACTAAATAAAAAAAAATTGTATAATATATATATATATATATAAATCACGTTCTGTCACGAATAATAACATTAATCGATTTCATGGATTTATTAATAATTCTTCCTGTAAAATACAAAACTGTTTAAGATCTCTAATTCCATTCACTATTTTTCTTATCCCTATGACCAAATAATATAGTTATTCGGTTTAAAAAGATTTTGGTCTTAATAATGGTGTCCGTGTATAGTTTAATCACCTTTCTTATCAAAATTTACACAAATAACTTTCAAGTTTTTTTTCCTTTTAATCAAATAAAATTCTGATTATTAAATCTACAAAAAAAATTCGGCCAGAAGATATTTTGTATTTAAGTTCGTTTAATGGATAATGATGATAAGAGTATAATTTTTTGAAAAAAAAACAAAGTAATAGGATAAGTGTTATGTCGGTGTTCTCGCATTTTCTTAATAGTTTATATTTTTATTGATTTGTTTTGGCCGCTACGTGGTTATAGTTATGGTTATGTTATGCTCAATGACCAATTGGCCATTGCGGCCTGGATGCTGAGAGTTCCTCGGTGGCATTGTGTGAGTGCTTGCCAATTGATTTTTATTTACACACATATTTTCAATTGATTGTTATTAAATTGACTTTGAGGCGCGTGCAAATTTCTGGAAGCCTTGGGGAACATTTGCGTGTGGCTCCTTGTCCGCTATCCGCTGTCAATATCAATTCACTCACTTTAGTTTTTCGGGGGCCTGACGCAAGTGCAACCAAAACAAACAATGATGGATGATGCGATGTTGTATGGGGGGAAATAAGCATTAGGCAAATAATTAACCAGGACAAGTGCGTCGTGTCTCTGCGGCGAGCTCTCGATTATTTATTATTATTTTATTGATTTATTTATTTTCATTTCGGTTTAAAATGACAAACGCGCCTCCAAAAATCGCGGGGGGCTCGTCTCTCTATTTCATAACATGGCATAAACATTACGCGCAATGAGACGACACAATTTCTAGGTACCAGGCACGCCAGCCGGTTTCATTTTATTTGCAGATACAGATACGACTAAAAACAAAACAGATACGGACGCATTGCTCGAAACTGGCGGTCACAAGAGGTCACCATGACCAACAGAAATACCTAGAATTTGTATTTCAACAGTATGATTTATTAACTTACCAACCAAATAATCTGTCGATCGGTTTAACATCAGTTAATAGAGATTAACTTTCATTTTATTTGCGACGATTACGGGTATGTTGATTGTTTCTATTTCTCAAACGTCTTTCCGCTGCATATTTTTTCTGTAATCCCACAATAAAGAAAAGAGGATTTTCTGTAGGCAACATTTTTATGTGAACTTTAATCTTTATTAAACAATAAATAACTTATACTTTTTCCTCGCCAAGGTTATAAATCTAAATTAAGAATTATAACATTATCAGTGTACCCGTTATTACTCACGCGTTAGATTATATTTTAAATCAAACGCATTACCTAGCATTAAAAAACAGATATCATTATTATCAGAAAATAGGCCTCCAAATTCGTAAACTTTAAGACAAGCCTCTGCTTTGTAATCGGGACCCCCTGTTAATCTGCGCCTCTGATTAAATATTTTGTACAATTAACGGAAAGTTTTTTGATCACGATTTTTTGTAGCACGCGTACGATATTTCGGCATTTCCATTTCCATCGACCGTCATTTGCCCTCGAGTCGAAGTTTCGATCGGTTCACATTGGATCGGCAATCTGTTGTTTTTGGCATGACTCAAGGCTCAGCCGGTATCGAGCAAAAGTAATGACACAAACAATAGTTAAGGCTCACAAATTTTGATGGATTTGGTCGTTTCTCGATCTGTACGGGAAGGTCGAAAAAACCGAGAAGCAAAAAATGTTTGAATACAAAACTTGATTGACAGGAATCGAGAGAGGGAGTGAAAGATCTTTGGAGAGGGCAAAAAAGAGAGAAAATGAGCTGGCGAAATAGGAATTTAAAGTGGTTGAAAAAAACGAAAGTGCATTGAACTTCGAAATAATTGCACAAAAGAGGAGTACTGAAGGTTTGAATTTAAAACAGCACTAAAAAAAACGGATTGAACCTTAAAAAAAAAAATATTTTAAAAATCGATTCCTTATTTTAAAAAAGAGTATTCAAATAATTAATATAACCATTCCGGACACTAATTAACTTACGAAAAATAATCTGTTAATACACCTCTCGAAATTCCACAATGATATTTGTTTTTTTTGGTGATATTATCCATGAGGACGGCTCTTTTTAGATGATTCATTATAGCATAATGAGGTGTTAATATCTACAGGGTTTTCGCATTCAAGGCTTTTAACTTATCTTTCGGAAGATAGGCCTATCAGTTCTGTTTCCCAGCACATGACGTAATTGGCACGGAGCTTGCACGTAATTACCGAACTGTACTCGCAAATCACAGACCCACTTCCTATTTTATCTATTTTTAGTAGCTTCACCAGTGTAAAAAATAAGCGAAAACCACAACAGAAAAGCCGAGACAAGCGCAGAAAAATGCCAAAAGAGACGAGCCCCCAGCTGCACGTATTCACTAGAAGGAGAGGAGCATATATATATGTATGAAAAGAGATGGGGCTATAAAGCCATGCAAGGAGGAGGAGGGGTAGGAAAGAAGGTGGAGCACCTGGCAACAGCACGACCAAAAAAAGAGAAGCCCAAAGAGAGTGCATCAACCTATGAAATTTGTGAGGTGGCGCAGGCGCGCGATTCAAAAGCTGATGCAATTGCGCATTTATTGCATCAGACTTTTCCAATGAGGGTCCACTGTAAAAATAAAAATATAACAAACTGTTGTACGTGAGCGGAAATTTTCCAGGCGCTAATTAAAGAACTTCGACCAAGTCAAATTGAAACAAATGGCAAAAAGCATTAAATGCTTATTTATCTAATTGGTGTTGGAGTCACATCAATTTCAGCGAAAAGGAAGAGAGTGGGTAAAAGAGAGCTCGCCTTATGTGATCTCTTTTGTGTCTCTTTTCTTTTTTTGGCATCTAAAATTAGCGCTAAGATATCAAAATATGTAAACCAAAATGAGACCAATAAGTTAAGTTAAGCATGTGATGCCACCCTCTCGCTCTTTCCCTTATTTTATTCGTCACGCGCCCACCCAAAAAAGTATTTTGTTTTTATATATACACAGAAAAAAATAATCTATTTAACGATTTTTGATTTTATTTAACAAATTTATTAATGTCAGATTTATTTGGGATATCATTCAATTTGTATATTACAAATATATAAAAACTTAACCATTTGTTACAGATTTAGATAGAAAAATTGGCTTAATATAATTAATTTAATTAATTTTATGCTTTTCTCTATTATGTTAGACTTACAAATTCATTATATTTAAACTTTTGTTATCAGACGCAATGAAATTGAAATGAAAAATTGTTATATCTATTCCACATGCGCATTTAGATTCCATGGCGACCTGTTTTTTCTGTGCATATATCAACTATACTTTTCTTACATATATATTTAGCTGAATTTTTATTCGAGTGTCTGTGTGTGCGTGGTGACGTTGCTGCTTTTGGCAAACCAGACGAGCCTCCAACTAATACTACGAACATACCCAGCAAACACACACACGCAAAATTAAGCTCCACATGGTAACTTTGCTCTACTGGCTCCAATCAGACTTTGACTTGCAATTCCCCATTTGATTTGCTGATTAGATTCGATTATGACGATCATTTTGGTTTGTCAGCATTTTTACAATTGCATTGGCACATGTACTTTAAACTTAGTCCAAGTCGTTAATCCATCCAACAATAGATCGACCGATCGCTGCCCCCAAAGCAAAAGCTCTCGCGCTCTCCCAAAATAAAAAAGCTTTGTTCGCCAACTAATCATTAGAATTTGACTTTTGTTTTCTATTTATACACGGCTAATTTTTTTAATGGGAAGTGCTTACCTAGTACAACAGCTAACACGTGTGCACATGAGACCTGTTTTAGTTGTATACGGAAAAAAATTTAATAGTATCTCCCAGCTCTGATTATTTTTTAGTTATAAACATATTATTGCTTAATAAATTTAAAATCTTAATTTTTTTATTCCTATTTCTATAACTAAATAAACTATATACACTATTTTACTTATTTATGGTCTATTATATAGTATAACTCTAATGATATAGGAATATAGGAATTCTTAATTAAAGAAATATATAATATCAGGAAAAAGAAAGCTACCATATAAGAATTATCCACTATTCAAAAACGCTCAGAACATATGAACATTTCTACTTGAAAAATGGATCCACTAATATCCGGTGCAATATGATATTTTTTCCGTGTACTGACAGATATAGAGTGAGACAGCGAGAGGTACTCAGACATCCAGGTAATTAAGGTGAGCTAAATGGCAAGACCAGTGCCCTTCAACCAAGGTCAAAGTCGCACTGTCCGTCCGTCTGTCTATCTGAATGTCTGTCACCAACCGCCAGTGACCAGTTCAAAGTTGCAAAGTTGCGTCAGATCGCTAATAGAAATTCCAACTCTACATATATACACTATATCCACGAGATATGTAGATACATATGTATATGTAGGAATAAACCCACACAGAAAACGACGATCGGCGGCGTCTGGCTTGACTAGTTAGTCATACAGTTTTAGTCTGGCAGCGGGTATGCAAAGATTAAAATACTTAACAGAGTCTGGTTTTGGCGGCTTTAATTGATGCCGTTTATTTATAAATAATCCCATGAATATTTCACATTCGTTAGAGGGCAAAACAATATATATGCATACGTTCCATTTGGCAATACTAAAAAGGGGGGTAGAGGGTAGATCAACTATCGTACGATAGTCTGCTCTACTGGCACTAATCAAACTGTTTTCAAAGTGTTAATTAACTGTCGTATGCAAAAAAGGTTTTTCTGGAAGTTTACTCACATTCATCTATTAAGCACCAAACATTCCAAAGCATATCTATTTCTCATAAAAGTCAATAATTGAAGCACAAAAATGTCAATAGAACCTTTTATTGTGCAAATTAAACAATAATAAGGGCACATTATGTGCTAAGTAATAAATAGTAGCCTCGACTTACGTGCAAAAATGTTCAACGCGTTGTAAATAATTTCGATATCGTTTGTTTTCAAAATAAAAGCAAAAACAAATGCAATACCAAAGTCTATGGACTAAATCAGAATCCCCTCGAGAACCCGCCACGTGGCCAGTTTGAAGTTGCACTCCGACAGCGGGAAGAACATGGCCTCGGTGGCGCAGTTGGCAGCGCGTAAGTCTCATAATCTTAAGGTCGTGAGTTCGAGCCTCACCCGGGGCATGTAACTTTTTTTCCTTTTTTTTTATCTAAAATTTTTAATTTCTTTTCTTTGTTTACAACAAATTTATCTATAAATATTTTGAAGCCAAACATTGAAAGTATAAAACCAATAGTGTCATCTAAATATTTTTACTATATTAGGAACATTTTTGGAGCATTTATCTTTTACTTAGTTTTTTCCATTTATATTAATAATTCGGAAATAACCATTTTTTCTCAGTTTAACTATTTTGTAATATGAATTCTCTCTATTTGATCTTATTTGTAACAACTTTTTTATTTGGTTTAAATATTTTCACCAAACCCAGAGTGTGCAACTTAATTTATTTATTTTTCATTTTTTTTTATTTTGTTTAAATATTTTGAATGCGTGCAAAGCCTCTGAGAATCCCTTAATAAAATACGACTGCACTTAAATAATCCGTCACAAAATTACGTTGGCGTGCGGCCGGGATTATTACGGTTACAAAAGGCGATCCGGTAATTCAGTTACAGTTATCGTAAACTGGGTAATTACACGGCCATTACGGATGACATTAGATTCTTCCAGCTGGCAACGAGATCGAGACAAAGCAAATATTGTAAAACCCGTCCACGGGTGCTGCAATGATCAGCTCGGAGCGAAAAGACCCCGGACTGAACCCGGGATGATGGGAGATGTCAATATTTACCAAAAGTCCACACCCACGTCTGAATGTCACGCGGCTGTCTGTGGGTTAAGGCTGTTCTAACCAGATATTTGCCATAGGTCGGAGTTTAAGAATCTGCGAATTTTTTGCTGGGGAAACCCCTGCTTATCATCCGTATGCTTTTCGAAAGTGCCGAAAGTTCAAGCACCCCGCCTCAAAAATAAAAAAAGGTTTTTCAGAAGTTGAAATTACAATATTTAGAACAATTAAAAAAAAACTGTGGGATATAAACTATTTTTTTTTGACTTCGTTTATTTCCAGTGCAGTTCCTAATTTCGCGGAACTACAGCTGTACAGGATTAGATTTCAAACCCTCGGCTGTTTTGAATCGGCTGTTCCTTTCATATGACACCTTTTTGCACCTGTCTGAGACGCATGGCTTATGTAAAGCGTGCCAAAAAGCCAAAGCAAGGTCAGCAAGATCCGGTATTATTATGTTGGCTTATAAAGACAAATATACTGATAACGGGAGACAATGCAAGAGATCTGTTATAAACAGATGTTTGGGAGTGCGAGTACCAATTTTAAGGCTAGTGGAAAATTTCATGGAAAATTACCAGTGGCATTCACTCACAGCGGCAAGACCAAATGCAGGAGTACAGAGATTTCAAAAAAATTCCTCTGAAACAAAAACGAAAATCAAAATTTTCCATTCACCGACTTGCAAGTGATCTTTCAATGTGTGAGCGAGTGAGAAAGTGTCTCTGCCTCACAATACGAAATACTTCTCTTAATTTTGAGAAACCCCCACTGAGAAACCTCCATCCACCCATCGATTCGGTTCTTCGGTGATCGCCATAAATTTCAAGTTTGCACCGTATTCGCCTCGTTCTCCGATCTCTGCACATGTGATCGGTCATGTACGAATGATATCTGTATGTATATAGTATCTGAATGTGCCAGATATTGCCCACTCGTAAGTGGAACAAGCCAGAAAATGCTACGCTGCGTCTTTTCATTTGGTATCTGTGCAATTTTGTCGACTATATGCAATGCAGAAAGGTTCTCGAAATTTTTCTTAGCGGTTCGGGCTTTTTGGTTTCAGAATTCTCTACTTGGATGACCTTGAAAATGTTGCAATAAGTTCTATACAAATCTGAAAAGTAAAATAATAAATAATACAACTTCCATTAAAACATCATATGCTTGACTTTGAGAATTCTACTGAGAGTTAAATATTTTAAGGAAGTAATAAGCGAATCGTAAAGTTTATGAATAAGTTATTTGTCATCAAGTGATTGAGACTAAATCGTAGAATCTATTTGTCTATCCAATCAAAGATCACTTACTAATTGCCTGATCTTAGAACTATAACAAAATATTTATCTTCACTTTTGTAGTAATCTTCCAAGGCATTATCCCCTTGCTCTCAGCTTGTTTATTTATTCTAAATGCCTGAATTATTTTACTCACCGCCCGAACACTCTGCAAAAATTAACATTTGTCTACTAACATTCGCACCTTCAATTCGGTCACATGTGCGACTTTCCACGAAACGATATGGCAATGTGATCTAGCTGAAGATATAGCTGAAAACATCACCCGCACAACAAAGTTTCCACGGGGCAAGTGGATATTTCCATTATTTATTTATTTGACAGTCTTGTTTATATTATGAAAACTTCTCAAAACGGTATTTGTAATTGTGACAGAATTATATACATATATATCCTATTACTCAGAAGTAAAGTTCATGATAAAAACAGAAATATTCTTAATAAAAATTCTTATTCAACAATATTATTTATGGCTTGATCTCAAATTTATTTCAAAAGTTATGAAAAGCAGTATACAAATTGCTGATCCTAAAGCAAGTGCAATGATGTTTTTATTTCTGGTAAGGTATGGGATGCACTTAAGAGAAAATGTTTTGCTGCAAATCAAGAGCGAAACACTTAAAGAGCAGAGAACGAAGAGCAAGTTTGGGGGCACGTTCGTCGGTTGATTTTCATTTTTTTATTGTTATCGTATTTTTTGTTGCTGTTGTTTTGTTTGCTGGCTGCTGGGCGACAGGCCCCCGTGCATGACGTCACGTAAGCGAGACCGTTACAACAAATGCAAAACGAGTTGGGCGGTGGGGAAAGAGATGGAATAGTCTGAACGAAAGAGATAGCAGTACATGCAACGTGACACGCGCAACGAATCACAATTAAATAAAAAAAATAATATGAATAATAGAGTCGAGCATGTGACCAATTTGTCGGTAAATCGAGCGAATGCATCGATAAGGCGTAGATATTGAGACCCCGATAAAATAGCCATCGAGGTGTCGAAAACCCGGGTCGCAAGTGCGAAAATTCTCGAGCACTTGCTATATGCCACGAATTAAAGGCTATATTTAGGCCCGATCCCAGACGGATTCGCCGCTAGTGCAGTTGCCAACCTTGAACTTATACTTGCATAACGGCCAGACATATTGCATTTGCATATGCACTCGATTAAATCCAATTCCGATTCCGATCCGGTCCGATTCACCCAACTATATAGTCGGCGATCGGCTGGTCAGGTGCAGCAAACTGGAATTTTTAATCACTCGGCGGCTGTCGACTTGTATCGGCAGACCTGAACTCGAAGCAGTTACGATATTGTCAGGTATGTCGAACAGGTTTGCCGGCCATTCCATTGCCATACTTTACAGATAATGGGGTATATGGGTTATGCAGACGTTTATACAAATCTCTAGAAATCTTAAACTTTTAAAATAGTTATCCAGAAGTAAGTTGTAATAAATATAACTTCGTCTTTTCTTCTCTATCCAAAGGACTTCCCAACGCAAAATACCGATGCGAAATCGTAGCATACTTTTAGGCACATTTTTAGATGATTTAAACCTTTAGAGATTTCTATAAGATTTTTATTATTTTACAACAGAATAAAAGCTAAAGTGTACATATATAGAAACTTGAATTTCAGGCAACTGATTTATTATAAACCCGAAAAATATATATATTTTCTTCGAGCTTCCTAATGCTAACTATAAATATCAAAGATCAGGTGAATCTAGGGTAAATACAAAACTTGCTGTCGCAATAAGTTGCCTGAATGCCCTGCAATATTGTTGCATTCTTGGGCAAACATTATTATAGAGTGCCCTACGATCACTTGACTTAGGGAGCACAGGTAGCCAGACGATCAGCTTCCGACTGGCAAAGTCAGGTGAGCTTGGCTCAAATCGGCTGATGTGGGCACGTCATTGTCACGTTTCGTTTGTCTGCGATCTGACGGCAAGTACATATTGTGCAATTAACTCGTTTCGAGCTCAACTGTCGATTTGCCTAATGCATATGCATAGACCAATAAACGGAGTCAAATACCGATTCGCCCGACTTGATTTTCAGATTCTCAGACGAACCCCTCCCTTTTTCCAGCCCTGCTAAACGATCAATCGCAATTGAACTCGAAATGTACTATATAGATTGAAGAGCCGAGAACTTCGCAGATTTTCAATGACGCAGTTCGGTTCGGTGCGCATATTTTTCCACTAACTATACCGTGGGTATATTTCATATCGTTCTACCTAAATGAATCAATTTGCCTTATTGGTATTTATTTAAATGGAAACTGCCTCCGGACGGTGTTTTGATTGATTATGTATGAGCTGAGATAAAAAAAATGTAATTTTCACCGCCTGGGACACTTTATTTTTTCCACTGTGCCCGGGCCGAGCCCTCTAAAAAATTTTCCATTGCCTGTAATTGTTTATTGACTTGATTGACTTTAACTTGCCACACAGACTTTTATTACTGCTAGGAAATCAAATCGTTGGTGTATGTAAATTGAAAATAGAGATGCCATTTTATTGGCATGTATTTGGAAGCTTTTAATTTACGCAATCTAGGGCGCTTTGAAAAAAAACAAGGAACATGTTTGTGTCGCCAAGTTTTACTCGATTTTCTCGAAAAACACCTGTGTCAATGTGCGAGCGATGCCGTATGCATAAAAGGTGAAATCCAAGCGGTAGGTTCCAGCAGGTACTGGCATATTGATCTTAGTTAAATCCAGGGCGAACTTATCCACCGTCATGTGGTTCTGCAAAAATATAAGACAGGCGGTAAAAAAGTATTCAAAATTATATGAGTAATATTATTTATTAAAAAATATACCTAATCCGCTTAACGAATACCGGAAGTGCGTCCAAAATACATTTATTGGGCTTTTAATTTCTTCCAACCGAATTTTTTGGACTTTCGGTTGCAATTCGGATTGATTAATAATATTTAACTCACCTCTTTCCAAGGACAAGAATGATTAAAATTACTATGCTGCCGAATGGCACCGAAAATGAAGCGTTCAAAGGTTAATTCGTAATTACTACTGGACATCAGCTTGCAGAAATCAAAGAGCACATTGTACATAAATGGACGATAGCCATCCCGCCTTTGAAAGCATTGTAGTCTGGCGGTCAAATTACGGATAGGAAGCTGCAACAATCTGACCTTCAGAGAAAGTTCCACATGATTTCTGCGCACAACTTTTAAATTACAGTATTCGTATTTAGTAAAACCACGAGAAGTAGGTAGATCCATGCACTTGACATTAGTGAATTTCAAAAAGCGAGTGCCCTATAAGAGATTAAGGAATTAACTTAAGATCATTTAACCACATATATTACCATTGAATTCTGGAGTAAAGCGGCCAAGAAAATGCAACATTGAAGTGTATTCGACATAGTGAATAAATGAAACAATGGCATTTGTTTCAGGCAACAAAACCATTAATAATTATCAAAATATTATCGTTAACGCAACATTAGCTTTTGACAGATACTATATCAATTATTTATAAATTTAAAATCAATTAAATAAACATTTACCATAAACAACGCCATTTTGTTTAACTAAAGTAAACCCCTTACTAGTTCAAAGACCCAAGAAAAGAACAGTGAAGCAGTTTTTGCGGATAGAACGCATTTAAGCCCCGATTAGAGCCCTAGTTCGTGACCAATGGCTATTGACTTCTACTTCAATTACACAAAATCATGAAATTCTTGGAAGTATGTTAACAATTTCCTGTTGTCATGATCGTTTTTCGCTTACCCCAAAAGTGCTAAATCCAGGGGAAATTGTAAGGCGATTTTCACACCAAAAAAAAACATAATTCCTTGACTCACGCGGGGTGTACAATTCGCTTGTTCTTTTAATTTTTTTCTTAGCTATATTTATCGTTGTTTTTACTTTTCCCCGGCTCAGCAGAATTTGCAATGCAACGGCAGCCAAAGCGGCGTATACGTGATGCCTCACAAGCCGTCCGGCGACGACGCATTTACCTTACCTGCTTGTTCTGTTGATTGTCATTTTCGAAGGTGTATTGTAAATTTCTGCCGACGAGCTCATATTTCGAAATGTCAACACCAACACCTGCACCAGGTATCCCAAGCGGCTCAGGTGATGCCCGTTACACGGCAAAAAAAATGAGTGATGATTTGGGCATTTAATCACTAACATATTATTTTATTACTTATTCATATTAGCTATATTTTTAAAGAATAATAATAATACTATGCGTCATCAGCAATTAAGCTTTTTATAGATCTTAAATTGGTTTTATTTAAACTTCCAATAAAAATATTTTTCATACCAAATATTTTTTAAGTCTATATGGATACATTTGAAAACATGCAATATTCGAATATTCTTGTTTCTGATTATGTAATTATCAAATTCACATAGAAAAACTTACAATTCTCGCTCTGTACATATAATGAGCCACTGATTGAACCATTTTTGCATTGACTTGTCGAATTTCGGAGGCGGTTCTGAGAAAATTGTTTATCGCCAGTGAAAAACGATGCGTTCCAATTTGGGCCGACCAGTACAGTGACCTCTCCCACGAACAACAACCGAAATAAAATCGGGGTAAAGGCTCGCTGAATTGTGATTTACTTTGCACTTATTTTTTATGTGACCACCTTTTGTTGAATGAACGTTTTTGCCGATTTTGGTGTGAATATTTTCTGAATGAAGGCATTTCCGCTGGTGAAGAACATTAATATCGAATAACTGCAATCGGAGGACATTGTCAATAGCATTTGACCATAATCAATTCACAGGAAATGCTGCTGGTGTCACAGATTTATTTGCGTCACGGGCACGGAGATTTAAAACCGTTGCAATTTTCAGCTAATTGTGGCTCAATGTCGCAAGTGACGCGTTTTGCCAAGAGCACTTGTGAGATCACTTTTTGCACTTTTGTCCGTAAAGTTCTATTTTTAAAGTGTCTTTTAAGTCACTTGACCTTTTCACCCCTTCTCGTTGATTCAATTAAAACGATTTCCATAATACCTAGCGCTAGAGGAAAAATGAGCTGTCACCTGATGATGCACCAATCAAAATATGATTTTTTTATCACTTAAGATATTTAAAGATGTTTCTATAAAAAACCTACTTAACCGACTTAATTTTAACATTTAAAAATAAACAAATACTACTAATAACATTAGTAGAGTAAGCCGAAATCGTTTCAAGTCTAATCCCTTCTAATTTATACATTCCAATGATAAACTAATTATAAGCTGAAATAAAATCACTCAAAGAATTTATTTGTTCTTAAAATTATATTTTTGTATCTGTTAATGCCCAATTATTGATTGTTGCTTCATTATTTTTTCCAGATTCCTGCCTTCGTTGCCAGGCTGACAACAAGCGGGATGTAATGGGTCGCCAGGATTGTGTGGTGGTTTGGGGCGAGTGCAACCACTCGTTCCACCATTGTTGCATGTCCTTGTGGGTCAAGCAGAACAACCGCTGCCCGTTGTGCCAGCAAGAGTGGTCCATCCAGCGCATGGGCAAATAAATCTCTCCACCTGAATTTACTTTATGCTGTATTTAAAAAATAATAAATAAATAAAAAAGAGTAAAAAAAAATGTACATGCCCCGGGTGAGGCTCGAACTCACGACCTTAAGATTATGAGACTTACGCGCTGCCAACTGCGCCACCGAGGCTATGTTTGGCAATCGGCTAACAAGCAGCTCAACCTCCAAACGTTCTACATCGAGAACAGAAGTTGTTCTAAATTCTTAAATGATGCTCATATGGATTAATATTTAAATAATATGTACTTAGTAAATATTTAAAGACTCTCGAGAACTGTTTTGCAGCCGTAAAAACTCCCCTTATCTTGTATGAGTCATTTGAAAGCCGTCCACCACCTGTCCCTTTGGCGCAGAGGATAGCGCGTTGGACTTCTAATCCAAAGGTCGCGGGTTCGATCCCCGCAAGGGATGAAACTTTACAAGTTCATGTAATTTTTTTGGCGTATCTTTTTTTTTATTGATAACTTTCCTATACAGATAACTACTCAAGGTTGCTAATACCACTAGTTCTTAGGCTGCAGCGAGGGTGAAAGATTGCGTTCAAGTACAGGACTACTGAGTCGTAATTTCTCCACATTGGCGGCATTCGAGTTCAAACTTTCTTCGGTCAAGCGTTTGGCGCGTAACTCTTGTATGGATGCTGTGGGGGCATTACAAATATTTATTTTTATATTAACTAGAAAGTTCGGTTCGAAAACTTACGACTGTATGGGGTGTATTTATCGGATAGCCAACTCTCCAGATTATAACCAATGAAACCAACCACGCCTGCAATTGGTAATGTGACGAACACAGCATTGCGCTTAAGGAGAGCCATTACAATAGGCCACATCTTGTTTTCAGTCTTTGTTTTTGGTAGATTTAAAGCAATTTACTAGGAATAACACGAAATAAGCGGCGTGCAGAATTACAAAATCAGAAACAGCTGATGGGGCTGCCAGATCGTTAAAAAATAGTTCAAGAACCAGTTCAAAAAATATTTTTATAAAAAATTCTCAAACGATTTTAATAGATAAAAATTATATCATTTATCAAAAACTTTATAAACACTTAAGAAAAGATGATTCATATTACCAAATAAAAGTTCTTAACTGGCAACAAAACGTTATGATTCTCCCCTTCAGTATAGAATGTTCGGTCACACCAACGGCTGATTGTGCCGACCTCTGTACGATTTTTTGGCTTGTGCATAACGGTCACACATTTTTTTTTGTGTTTTTGTGCTCTCTCTTTTCTTCGGCAGTGCAATATTGCAATTACAAATCCGCAGCAAAAATCGCAATTACATAAAAACGGGAAAAAATCAAGCGAAACTAGAAAAGCGCGGCGAGCGGGCAAGCGAATATCTGCATAAAAAGGAACGGCGAAAAAGATGCAAGAACGGGAAAAACGTATTTACGCATTACGAAGCGAGTTGTTGTTTTGCCGTTTTTTGTTTTTATAATGCCAATATCGGGATAGCTGCAGTTTTTTGCAGTTAACACAGAGATCTCTTGTGATGTAGGGAAAACACCAATACCAGCAAAACACCGATACCATTACTCTCTCTCCGCAATAACAACAACTTAGTGCAATCAACAATTACAACGCAATCAGAAACAAAGAACTACCAGCAGCAGCAAAAACAACAACAAAAATAAACGGTGGACAGAGAAGAGAAGGAGTAAGAGGAAGAAGAACAACAATAGCAGCAGACGACGCATAATTTCCTGCTCACACACACACACACACCTACGCACATATAAAAAGAGCGGGGGCAACAAAGAATATCTGAAGAGCGTGGGAGAGGAAGAACTGAGAAACGACCGAAAGGGAAAGGAAAAATTGCATTTCTGGATTTGGATCTGGATCTCTAGATTTATCCACGAGTAAAATGACCAACTCGGGACGCAATCATCATCGATACGATGTAAGTAATCCAGAAGGTTTACAATGTGATCTTTAAACTTCGAAATTGCTTTGGTGAAAGATAGTACAATATCTAATTTAAATTGATGAATACTCCAATTTTGTATTAAATTGTGTAGACTTATTTTTTTCTTGGTTGCATTGCTAATATTTTTAGCCTCTTAAAAAATTTCGTTTCTAACTAGATTTGATTTTTATCGAAATCTTTTTTTCTTCAAAACAATGTTAACAAAGTGGTCCTGAAATATCTAGGTGTCAAAACTGACAATTAACACCCATACTTCCTGGTCATTTCTGTAGTCTTATTTGCCTTTAAATACGATCTTTATCATAAGTATTAAGAAATATAAAATTAAACTGGTTAACCTTCCCCTCATCTCGAAAATCTCAAGGGGTATTCAAGAGATTGATAAGTAATCAAGAAATAAATGTATATCATTGGTGCCTCCTTAAAATTTGAATTTTTTCATAAGAGAAAAAAAAATACATAGTGAGTAGTAAATGTATATAAAAATTACCATTTTTTCAATGACTGATGATACTTTGATTTTTATTTGTATTTAAAGTACTCAACTTATCTAGACCTCAAATGCGATAGACAATAACAAAAGAAAGTAATCAGATTGCTAGGTGGCTGACTAAGAAAATGTCTTTAAAACCTACGGTATTTCATCAAGAACCGAGCTATATTTGTTTAATTCTGGATTTTTGAAAGCGTGGGATTGCAAGAATTTATTTAGGTTTTGTTTGTTAGCCTGGGGTATTTTCTTCACTCTTTTTTTTTACAAGCTCAAGACGTGCTGTTGCTCTTTTGTTTGTTTGCCCACCCAGACAGTTAGTCAGCCGCTTCCACTTCCCCCGGCTCCCGTGAGCCCCACCACTAAAATAGACTGCATCTCGTTGATTTTTATGGCAAAGCGAGTTCTTTGTCCTGTCTTTGAAGTCAGGAATAAGGAATACGAACAGGAGTCATCGCCTTTGTCGGGGCGTCAGGGATTTTGCCGAGCTTGTAAAAGTGTAAGTGGCTAATGTCTCACACCCTCCCTCAAAAAATTATATGTTTGTCTTGCGACAAAAGTGCAATAAACTCGCTGACAACACACCCCCAAGCATTAACCCCCTAAGGCCCCCACAAAACACCCGCACCAAAGTCGGATAATGACCAGTTGCGAAGTGAGGACTTCTGACAAATTCGAAATTCTTCGCCAAGTGCAATGTGCACACAATGTAAAGTAAATAAGCAAACAGAAAATAAACTCTTAAGCGGAATTTACCAATTTCTTAGACACTGTAAGAAATTTTCATATTTATTGCAAAACTCCATTGTGATTAACATCTTAAGTCTTGTCTTAAGTAACTACATAGCATTGTGTACATTTTTTAAATTTAAGATTGAAAAGGATTAATACAATATTAAATTAGATGAAAGAAGACTTTGTAAAAATTCTTTATTCAAAGTTTTAAAATTAAATAGTGAATAGGGTACAGTAAAATATATATTATAAATTGTTCATAAAATCAGTTCCTAAACTTTCTAATTTTAATGGTATTAAATGTAAATGAAGTTAAAAATCTATGCATAATGATAGATAAAATGTTGATCCATACATATCAGTTTCAAATTTATAGATATTTCTTTCTGGTTGCTGGGAATGGAAAACGGAGGAAATGGAAACGAAGACTCATTTTAATTGCGTTCTCCTATGCTTTAATCGCAACGAATTGCTTATTTATTTTTCGGCTTACTGACTGTCCATTCTTGGTATTTTGTATTTAGAGTACTTAACTTATCTAGAGGCCAATGCGAAAGCCAATAACAAATGAAAGTAAACAGATTGCCCGATAAACAGCTGACGGGCACTACAAAAAAGTCTGGCAGCATTGCAACCCTTGCAGATTTACAAAAGAGAGTGTGGGAAGGATATGGGAAAATGAGAGAGGTGGTCTATAGTTTATACAGCTGTTATTGGAATTATCAATATACCCTTTAGTAAGAAGTATGCCCTTTTGTGCTATAATATGAATATATTAGTGAAACAAATATATTCGCTTTAAAATAAATTCCAAGTCTGCTGTCTCAACTCTTTGGAGTAATATGCTTTATAAAAACCTCGTCAAAAGTCATTTTCATTTTTTAGAAAATTCTGAAACTATTTTGTATTAATAATTTGTTTATTTTTCTGAACATATACTTTGAGCTACAAAAATGTTGATACCATTTTCCGATTGACCCTGCCTAAGTTCAAATAGTTCAGCAAGGGTATCTAGAGTTCTTAGATTTAGTTTCGACAGTAGCCCCCATTTGCACTCTCTCCTTTACTTCAAGACTTACTCTCATTGAGACCTTTTCAGCCAGCTTTTGTTTTTCGACCTTTGTGTGGGTGCATTGCCCCGCCTCCACCATATGCATTTTCACGAGAGAAATAAAGAGAGAGAGAGAGTGCTGTTGGGGGCCAGCTGTTTTTCGAGCTCTGGCAGCGTTCAGTTCTCGATTCTCCACTCAGTTCTCATTCTGCGCTCTGTTGTCATCGATGTTGTCTCGCGAAAATTGCAGCTCTCCTGCGTTTTTCGTGTCTCGCGTTTCTGCATTTACACGGTTTTTCATCGCAACTGAGGAAAAAGTGAAAGAAAAATCCATTACACGCCAGTCCAGCTAAAAATATAAACAAATGGTAGGGCGAACTTTATCTAAATGTGCCATAAAGAAGTGTGTTTTGTGCTGTGATGATTGCTTTTCCAGCTCTTTGGTTGCAGTTGTTATGGGCTTTTCCGCCTGTTTTTCCTTACTGGTGTGTCATCAGCTGTTTTTTTTGTTTTGTGTGTATTTTGTTTGCCTGCTTTGAGAATTTTTTTTAAGGTTTTTACAACACCCCACCTGTGTTATAAATGCTTTTTTGTGCTTACCCCTTATGAATTTCTATATTTATCGACAATAAAAAAGCATTGAGTGCAACCCAATTTGGATGCTGACCCAGTTTTCCCTATTCGCTGACCTTGCTCACATCCATACATATAGCTCGTTAGTATATAGTATACCAAAAATATATAGAACGGATGGCATGCTTGTCTGTCAGTGCTATCAACTTTCAACTGTTTTTGTGGGCCAGCTGACCCGGCCATGGCTTATATAAAATGCAGCCCAGATTTGTTGTCATGTGGGCTGTATATGCATACACATGCGATACATATATTGTATATGCATTTATTCCTCTTTTTTCACTCGAGGTCACTTGGAAAGTAAATGCCCGACTGGGAATTTTTAATTTGTTTACTTTTTTCCACACGCACCCACTTTTTCGCCCTGTTTTGCTCTTACTTTTTGTCAGCTGTTTTAGTTTAAGTTACGTATACGCCATGTGTTGCATGATCAAATAAATAATAAACTATGCAAAACGCAGCAATCAAGTGAAATGCCTTGCACTTGTCGCTTCCATCACTTAAAGTGAATTGAGTTGAAACTATTTGGGGTCTCAGCTGCACTTGAATTTGCATAAGTACGTGCGAAAGATATAGCGCCTTGCTTGCGATATAAAGCAGCGGTCAAAATAATAGTAGTGGGTGGCATGTAAACGTCTTAAACCCAAATATTTTTACACAAATACATTTTCGTGTTTATCTGTTAAAGAACCTTATTGAAGGTTTAATAATAATAAAATTACTATATTTTGTATTTTTATTTTAAAACAACCTTTAGGTGTAATTGTTAAAAGACTTCAAAGACTTTTTCCAAAGCAACAAGTTATTTTCTCTTTTGCGAAAGAAGAAAATAAACTCTGCTTGTGATTTTGAATGTATTAGTTTGTTTTGAAACATACAACTATTAATAATACTGCGTTAAATATGGCCTGGTTTCTTAAAAGAATGCGCATACAACTATTACTTTAACCTCCACTGTTGTAGATGTGTGATCCAATTGTTCGCCCTGATTGAATTCAGGCCACTTTAAGTGTTTTTCTCATAAATTGATAATAGTTTGTCATCCTTTGACGGACTAATTGAATACGAACCTATGAATATTACTATATATTTATTTCAACTCCTATTCTAGTTCAAAATCTTTTGCAATCAATAATTTAATAGACCATCAATCGCTTTATTTGTATCTCATACATATGAATGGCTTTTTACAATTGTGAAAACAGCAATTTTATAACTGACATGTATTGTGTTCATAGAGCTTCTGTAATTGTTGTGCCATTTACAGTACCGCTGACAAAGAAAGGAATTTGTATTGTTAAGTTAAATATGTGTATACCCTGCTCTGGGGAATTTCCAGTTTTAGTTGGTTCGTAATGGAATTACCTATTAACCGTCGGGTTTTCGAATGGTTATTCTTTTTAGTCAATATCACAACATATATATTTATTAAATATATATGTTCGATTTTAAATTACCTAAATTTAGTTGGAATTAAATTCAAAATATTTATAAAAGAATCTTGAACAAGATACAAAATTCGAAACATAAAAATTCAAATTGAGTCAGAAAACTTGGTTCGAATCTTGTAAAATTTACAATGTACCCCCCATGGATTTTAAGGTATTTCTTTCAGTTATCAATTCCATCTTGTGTTATTGTCATTATTATTTATACACACTTATTTCTTGTTCGCGCTTCACTCAAATTCGTCACACGTTCGATCGATTGCCTTTTTATACCCTTGCAGAGGGTATTATAATTTTGGTCAAAAGTGTGCAACGCAGTGAAGGAGACATCTCCGACCCTATAAAGTATATATATTCTTGATCAGGATCACCTCCTGAGTTGATATAGCCATGTCCGTCTGTCCGTCTGTCCGTCTGTCCGTCTGTCCGTCTGTCTGTTTCTACGCAAACTAGTCTCTCAGTTTTAAAGCTATCGGATTGAAACTTTGCACACACCCTTCTTTCCTTTGCACGCAGTATATAAGTCGGAACGGCCGGGATCGGCCGACTATATCCTATAGCTGCCATATAACTGATTGATCGGAAATGCCATAACTTTCGTGTTTGTAAAGTTAGGAAGTTGGGATTTTCTATGGCTTTTATATTTGGCCAATCAATCCGACCTACCAAATTTCATAAGGATCGGCCGACTATATCCTATAGCTGCCATATAACTGATTGATCGGAAATGCCATAACTTTGGTGTTTGTAAAGTTAGAAAGTTGGGATTTTCTATGGGTTTTATATTTGGCCAATCAATCCGACCTACCAAATTTCATAAGGATCGGCCGACTATATCCTATAGCTGCCATATAACTGATTGATCGGAAATGCCATAACTTTGGTGTTTGTAAAGTTAGAAAGTTGGGATTTTCTATGGGTTTTATATTTGGCCAATCAATCCGACCCACCAAATTTCATAAGGATCGGCCGACTATATCCTATAGCTGCCATATAACTGATTGATCGGAAATGCCATAACTTTGGTGTTTGTAAAGTTAGGAAGTTGGGATTTTCTACGGATTTTATTTTTGGCCAATCAATCCGACCTATCAAATTTCATAAGGATCGGCCGACTATATCCTATAGCTGCCATATAACTGAACGATTGGAAATGCCATAACTTTGTTGTTGTTAAAGTTAGGAAGTTCGGATTTTTTATGAGTATTAAGAATGCATCATATGAATAATTTTGGAGAATATAATTTACAAAGTATTCTGCAAGGGTATATCAACTTCGGCTCCGCCCGAAGTTAGCTTTCCTTTCTTGTTTAAATTGCCTCTGATGACTTTTCATTTAAGTTGAATGCCACGAAAGTGGGTGGTGGATGGGAGGGGAGGTAGCCCCCGAAGAGCTTAAAGTTGGGTGCGCATTTCAATTAAAGCACGCCCGCAACCTTGATGTCCGAAACTCTGTTTTTTATTTGTCTTATTTTGTCTCGTAATAAATTCCGCTGTTGTTCTATTTCACACGTGCAAAACAACAGCGTTTTTCGGACAACTTAGCCAGTTCCTGCTGCAGTAATTGATTTATAAATAATATAAATCGAAAACGAGCTGAGCCAAAAATAAGCAGAAGATCCGAGTGAGCAGGGAGCAACGTATTGAAGACGCAATTTGTGAATAATTTAATCGAGCGTTCACACGGCGCCGGCCAGCTGACAAAAAAGAAGAGAGTGCTGAAGAGTTAATTGAATCGGCAGAGGAGGGCAGCAGATAAGAACCGGGAATGTTTGCCAGCGCCGCGGAGACAGGCGTCGCCGACGTCGGCAGCGGCGGTACAAGCAACGCCGGCAGCGGAGGCAGCAGCGGCAACGCCAGCGGCAGCATCGAGTTGCTCTGCCCGCCCAGCGGCAGCAGCAGCATCAGCGCCAGCTTCAGCAGCAACAGCGGCACCAGCAGTCAGACGCACAGCACCGCCATCAGTAGTGCCACAGATCACAGTAATAACAACAACAATCACAATCCGAGCTTACAACTGAATGGTAATGCCAGCAGCAACACTAGGCAACACAGCAGCAACACCAGCAGCGGCAGCAACAGCAGTAACTCCAGCAACATTAGCCCTCCCATCAGCATCAGCAACAGCAACAATAATCACAACAGCAGCAGCAACATCATCAGCGGCTTTTGCAGCACCATTTGGCGTTCGGCCACATTTGGCAGTGCTACGCCCGTAATTAACCCATTACCAGGTGTACATATTAACCCGAAAAGTATGGAAAGCAGCAGCGATAGTTGCTCACTGAGTTCTTCGATAGCGCCCGAGGTTTGCCTAGCTGATCAACAGCAGCGACAAAGGATCACCAGCACTCAAGATCAGCAAGAGGATCAGTCCGTAAGAAACAAAATAAAAAATGAAAACAAAAATGTATAAAGGAAGATAAACCATGAACAAATTGCTCATCGTTACCCATCTTTGAAGACATTTTTTCCCACTTCAACGGTCGTTTATCATCTTGATCCAGCATTTTGTACATATTGCTCAAGAAATCCCCCTCAAATCGCTCTGTCTCTATTTCGCTTTTCCCTTATCTCTCTCTCTCGTCTTACAATTCCTCCATTAATTAATTTGTTTTGTTCCGGAATTCAATTCAACCTATTGGTTTTCATTAAAGTTTTTATTTTGGGACCACTTGAGGAATCAGTCAGTCAGTTGATTTTGTTTAGCCACCACATCTCCAATTGGGAACTTCACAGCCATAGAAATGAATTCATTTTAAATTGTATCACTCATCCGCCATGTTGTGTCCGTTTCAGCACACATTCCTAGGCGCCACCGAACTGGACGATGAGTTAATCAAACAACTGCCAAAGGAGGTACTGCTGCGCGTCTTCTCCTACCTGGATGTTGTCTCACTATGCCGCTGTGCACAGGTAAATGAACTGGCACAAGTTAAACGCCCAGTTGAGGTCGTCAGTTTTTCCCCCACTAATGAATTTTTCATGCTACAGGTATGCAAATATTGGAACGTGCTGGCCCTCGATGGTTCCAGCTGGCAGAAAATCAATCTATTCGACTTTCAACGTGATATCGAGGTGAGCTTTGGAGCATCTAATGGTTAACTAAAGCCATGGGCGATCAACTTCCTGAATTTTTATATTTTTATTTTGTTTATTTAAAAATTTAACAGAGAACGTGACTAATTTTTATTACATATTATTACTAATTATATACGTATTTACTAACATATTTCTCTTTTTAAAACAGGGTCCGGTGATTGAGAATATATCGCAGCGATGTCGCGGTTTCCTCAAATCACTGTCGCTTCGTGGCTGCCAATCGGTGGGAGATCAGTCCGTAAGGTAAGTATCCATGATAAAACCACTCCAAACCCACAACTTAAATAAATAATTTATATTTCAGAACTCTAGCGAATCACTGCCACAATATCGAACACTTGGATCTGTCAGAGTGCAAGAAGATAACCGATATATCCACACAGTCCATCAGCAGGTATTGCTCCAAATTAACGGCCATTAATTTGGACTCGTGCTCCAACATAACAGACAACAGCTTGAAGTATCTATCCGATGGCTGTCCAGTAGGTTTACTTGAATAACCCATACGAAATAAGCATACTTTATCGGGTTGTTCCCGCAGAATCTCATGGAGATCAACGTGTCCTGGTGCCACCTGATCTCCGAGAATGGCGTGGAGGCGCTGGCCCGCGGCTGCGTCAAACTGCGCAAGTTCAGCAGTAAAGGTTGTAAACAGATAAACGACAATGCCATATTGTGCCTGGCCAAATACTGTCCCGATTTAATGGTGCTAAATCTACACAGCTGTGAGGTGAGTATATAATATTAGATATAAATCTGAAGAATTATTTAATAATGGTATTTTAAATTTGAATTAATGTAGACCATCAGCGATTCATCGATCCGCCAACTGGCCGCCAATTGCCACAAGCTCCAAAAGCTGTGCGTGTCCAAGTGCGCAGACCTCACCGATCTCACGCTGCTGTCGCTCTCGCAGCACAATCACCTACTGAACACCCTGGAGGTGTCCGGCTGTCGCAACTTCACAGACATCGGCTTCCAGGCGCTGGGGCGAAACTGCAAATATCTGGAGCGGATGGATTTGGAGGAGTGCAGCCAAATTACTGACCTCACGCTGGCTCATCTTGCCACCGGTTGTCCTAGTTTGGAGAAATTGGTAGGCTTGATAACCCCCTAACCTTGATAACCGGTGATTATTTAATTTATTTGCTTTATAATAGACCCTTTCGCATTGTGAACTGATTACGGACGATGGTATACGACACCTCACCACTGGCAGCTGTGCCGCGGAAATACTGTCTGTGCTGGAGCTGGACAACTGCCCCCTGATCACGGACCGAACGCTAGAGCATTTGGTGTCCTGCCACAACCTACAGCGCATTGAGCTATTCGACTGTCAGCTTATCTCCCGCACCGCCATACGCAAGCTGAAGGTGGGATATTCCTTTATTAGTTAGAATTTAACTAATATTTATGTCCCTCGCAGAACCATCTACCAAATATCAAGGTGCACGCCTACTTTGCGCCCGGAACGCCGCCAGCTGTGACCAGCGGACACCGACCACGTTATTGCCGCTGCTGTGAGATTCTCTGAGATACGGCCATCGGCTTCGCCAGGAAGATAATGCGCAAGACGGCCACGGACTGATGCTGGCCCGTGTGCATCGTCATGTTCGCCATGGTGTTCAGCCTGACCCTCGTCTCGATGATCTGCATGTACTTGCTGGGCCTGCTCGACGCGGCGATGACCACATAGCCACCAGATACAGATCCAGATCAGGAACAGCAGCAACAACAGCAGCAGCAGCGGCTTAACCGAAACCTAACCCTAGTTTTAGTTTTGAGCAAGTTTCAAAAACTTGCAGAAACCAGCATCAAATTGTGATTATTTTATTTAATATTCTACGTTAACTAGACCCTCATTTGTGTAATCTGTATTAGCCTTCCCCACGCTCTATGTTTGTTATTAACTGCAGCCCGAAGAATTGCTAGCTTATATAAACCTGTATATATATGTATATGTAGACGTGCAGCCCGATCCGCGGCAGCTTCAGGTGGTTCCGCTGAATGTTCTGTGTCTAGCCTAGAAACTGCAATTATCTGCGATTAGTTTTAACTCTCATACACGCATGCCTGTATTAAATGGTTGCTAAATTATGATTAAATTATAAATCCATCTGGAGAATGCTAGGATTTTATCTCTCACTGGTCCCCCGAAAAAAGAAGCTGGAGTTTTCCAAAATTCCGAAACATGTCGATAGAACCACAAAGCGTTCAAAAATACACTCACACTATCCGAAGTACGATTAATTTAACTTTTGATTATCCACTCAAGTCTAGTGCCAGCTAAAACTGTTCAGCAATTAGCATTATCTATGTATAGCCATGTATATTACACAACGAACAAACGACTCACACTGGATCATCTTCCCTGAAACACAAAACAGTACACACATAAATAATTCAATAAATCTATATACACCGTCTGAACTCACACAGATATTTATACAGTATATTTTGTAATGTATTATCCACTGAAAAATGTATAAATGGGGCAGAAAAGTAATCGTTAAGCCTCGCGATAAGCTCACAACTTGGGCCACCACAATTAAGTAGATAATATATTATTTCCCCAACTCAAAAGGTTTCCCTCTCTTGCAGAACTTTGTATATCCAATCCTCGAAAGATCGATCAGTTGTAAGCTGGGGTATAGGATAAACAATGGTGTGACAGCCCCTTTAACCCATTATGTCCACACTTAACCCCTCGACACACAGAACAAGCACAATAAACGCAAAACGATGCCAGATGAGATATTTTCCTGATTCATTTTATTCTCTTTAAAGTTAAGCTAAGCAAATGGTGTCATACAAACATATACCTACCATATATTTTCCTAGAAAGAAAAACCAAAAAGAAGTCAAAATCATATTTACACGAAATAAATACAAAAATGCAAAAAGGATAAAACAAGAGTTGTAAGTTGCGTATTTTAACGGATCTTTCTGTCTGTCTCTTGTAGTGTGTTTCAACTTTGTTTTAAAACTGTTTAACAAAAAATCAACAAAAAAATCACAACTGATATGTATTAATTAGAGTTAGAGTTGAACAAAAAACCGGAAATATATATATGGAAAATTGCCGTAAAGCGCAATAAAGTTCCGTACCACACAAAAAATAACTTTTGGTTCAATAAAATTTACATTTAAAAGGAGAATTAAATATTATATACACCTCTATATATATGTATTACATAAAGGCTTTACAATGCAGACTTATATATTTACATCATATGTACGTGTGTAGTTTTGCAAACAAAAAGTAATAAGAAAATTTGAAAACACTCGAAAATTAACAAAAATTAATATGGCAAAACGGAAAATATGACATTTTAAACTGAGAAACGTTTAACATAAATAATATTTTAAATATCAAATGGCGAATGTGTTTTACTTTATGTTGGTTATAAAGTTTCCAAATATTTATTTGTTTTCACGTATCTTATACAAATATTTGAATTCGAAATCACTATGAGCTTTCGTTCATATTTGACAATAAAATATTTAATTAAGGTAAGTAATGCATTTCATTACATCCTCCAAATTTTGATTTCAACGAAAGGATTATTTTAGAATTCTACCTTAATAAAAGATTTAGAAAACTTATACATTTCAGTTATATGATTTAACAATTTATTTATAAGTTCAAACTAAACTATAAAGCTATTGGTATATCCATTTAAAAGTGAAGTTTTGTGGTTTTTTCATCGTTTTAGTTTTTATTTTGTCAATTTATAAATTTATTTCCTTCCATAACGGTCTGGTTTTGAACAACTTCCGTGTCATGCATCCTTAACAAGGCAGGTCAGCTTGATTTTCACAGCGATGCGATACGGCCACACTGACCCGCCCACAGCTGGTCTGGTCTCTCTCAAAATTACAGTTGTTTTGTTGGGAAAAAAATAAACAATAATTTTAGCTGGCCGTTGTGCGAAAAAGTGGAAATTATGCGAATCTCGACAGCGAAAGGGCAACGCGATGCTGGCAATGAAAGTGTAGGCGCGGCTTTTCCGGAATTTCCAGCTTATCGTCACCCGTGCACCTGTGCTGGCATTTCCACCGATTTTCTTTTCGCTCGTGGAGCTGCAATGGCGACCATGTTGAGAACGATCAATTCCGCTAAATAGAACGAGCAATCAAGGATAAAGAGCGGTGTAGAGAGTTAGGAGAGTGCAGGCGAAAATAGCGAAACAGAACCGTTTTTTCCCCGTCAAAAAAAGAGTTCATAAAAGGCGAATAAGAGTGTGAAAGGGCAATGAAAAGTGGCAAACCGTGAGTTATATAAAAAGTATGTATATTATTCAAGTGCCACGAAATGCAGTCTTGCAAAAATCGAAAATAAATCAATGATATAGACGCAAAATCGAGGAGAAAGAAGAAGAAGAAGCAGCAGCAGCACAGCTGAGTGCGTTTGAGTGAGCGCTGCAAGTGTGTGTTTGTGTGTGCAAGTGAAATCAATAATATTTGCAGCCAAAAATTAGAAACTGCAATAATGTCGAAAAATCGAATTGAGGCAACAAATTAGCAGAGCCATTAATCCAGTCTGCACTAAGCGAAAAATTGTGCCTTTTCTCGGGATCTTCTGATGCAAAGCAAAAGAAGGTAAGTCGGCCATTTTTGTTGCGTTCTTTTTCCATCTCTTATTTGCTTTTGGTTAATAAAATAAAGTCCGCAAATGACGCTTAATTGCCTTGAACTTTATGCGGGGTCCGGCATATTTCATCAGCTATACATAGACTTTCGTTAGAAGATTGCGTTTTGAAACCAAGCTTGAAACTGGAAATGCGGGGACATGTGTAAACAAAGCAGGCAAAGCAATACCTTATATACTTTCGCACACTGCAGGAAAAAAAGGAAAGTTAAATAAAGTAAAACATTAGAAAGTGACCACGCTCTTAAAATAATTTAAATCTTATTTGATTAAACAATTTGAAACGCAACATATTCTTTTTGGGAGACAAACGGTTCATTTGACCTATGTATGTATCTAATATTTATTTGAAAATAAAGCTTTGTTGTAATTTTGTTCTTAGTGTATTTACTTTTGTGTTCATATATGTGTGTGCGTTCTTCGTTGATTCTCTTTATGGTCAAAGTAAATGATTTCAATTCACGTTCCACTGCCTTTACTTAAATATTTATTTGCTGTCTCCTTCTCTTCCCCTACTGTCCCCTTCTACCCGCTCTCTTAATCAGCTGTGCTCATGTGTGTGTGTGTGTGCGAGAAAGAGCAGACAAAGAAACGGTTAGCGTCGACTTTGCTGTATCCTTGAATTCGTCTCGTTTCGCTTCCTATTCCTTTTTTGCGCAGAAGAAACCGAGACAACAAAGGAAATCACATTAAAAACGGTTGACAGTTGTCTTTTCTTATACATCCATATTGATTTAATATTTGCTTTGATTTGTTTAAATGATAGCCAAAAGCAGACTGCTTACATAAGCAATTAGCTGCTGGGATTTTGCTGCCAAGTGCGCATTACATCCGTAAAATCTTGGCAGACGGGTTAAAGATAGTGCACTGTAAGCGGTCTAACGGTTGTCGGGCGCCCCATCATTTCCCCTCATTCGATGGCGGCCATATTAAACTTGCAGATCAAAGGCAAAAATGAAGACGAAGAGGAAGTGGATATATAGGTACCCTGTAATTCTAGATATGTATGTACCTCATTGTAATTGTAAAATCATTTATTAGTCCAAAATAAACACCGAAAGATGGGCGATACTTTAAAATCATATTTTTCTAAAGTTATTTCAAAATATAAACTTCTAAAAGGTATCCTGTTAGAATTATTTTGTTTAGGAATACATTCGTAAACTGGTCAATTGTTCTTTTAAATTTTTTGAATTCAAAAGAAAAAGATTTCTATATAAGTCTTTAATATGAATAAGAGTTTACATGCATAAGTATGTACAAATGTATGTATGTATATATGTATGTACATTTAGTTGTTATTCAGACTACAAATAGTTCACAAAGACTCAAATTAATTTCACAATGTTCGGGGAATGCAAATTAGTACTCCCTACAGAACTAGATTCAGTATTGTATTTCACCACTCAATCGAAGAATGATTTTTTTAAAATTAAAATATGACAGCAAAAAAGCACATTCACCCAAGAAAAGGACAAAGTAAAGCCCCCTGCGTGTCTGGGATTTTTTATGGTTTTCCATACTGTTAATGGAAGCCATAAGTTTTATATGTGTGTTACGCTCTACTCCACCTCCACCTCCACGCAATTCTCCTGTTGAACTTTCGCCGATAAGGAAAACCTAGAAAAAACCGCAGTAGGCTTATCTCGAAGTCACCAAGACCCAAATTCGTTGTTTGCTTTTCTGTTTTGAAACTCCTTCCAATGTTTCATTTATTGGTATTTTTATATTTACGGTATGTGGTTATGCGGTGGCCTGAGATAACCCAACCCGTTCCAAAAAACGAAACCGAGACCCCTGATAAGGTCTATTTCAGTTGTTCAGCTTCCTGGGGTTATTGCATTACGATTCATGGTCGTATATCACTTCGGTCTTGGATTGATAACGAAAGAACGACAAGAACGGTTGGTTTACTTCACTGTTCCTTTGTTGACTTGCAGGTTCTTTAAATGTGTTTCAATTAATATATCCTGGTTCTTTTTCTGTGGGCGGAACAATAAAACACAAAGAAAAAATACAGTCTAAAACAACTATTCTTATGATTTGAAAATTACTCTTTAAATATACTGATAAAATAATATTTCCAAAAACAAATCCTTAACCCTTGTGACATTTTAATTACAAAATTGAAATTACAACTTTGCATAAAACAACATACGCATTATAAGCAAGGTTCAAGAAACCCAATGGTATATTCAGGATAAAAATTTAATTAAATTTAGTCTTTTGCTTAAGTCTTATAGAACCTGTTCTGGGCATTAGAACTCTTCTTTTCGCGTGATTTCTTTGCCGGACTCTCTACTACGCATTATAGGTATTTCCAAATTCGCTCGAAGAGAATCATGAAGAGGGGGCGGGATGTCAGTGAGAGTGGAAGAAAGAGAGAGAGAGTGGCTAACGCTCAGTGACCCCAACATTTCAGCCGTTGACTTTTTCCGTTCCCGTTCCGTTGTTTTTGCTACAGCTCCTTCCCCTCTTTTGCGTTTTACGTTATTTTGTTTGTCGGGTTGAATGACTTTGGGACAACAACAACAATAACAACATGTGCCAGCCAACAAAAAGCAAGAAAAATTAAAAAGTAACAACATTTTTGGGGGGCAGTCGTTACTCTCGAGAGAGAGAAAAGAAAAGAGAGATGTAAAGCCAACGAACCCACCAAAATTTTTAACAGCTGATGGGTTTTGGGAGGTCAAAATTCATGGGGGATGTAAGGAAGTCTCGTCTGAAAATCGTACCCCCACTTCCGATTTAATTTGCTTTGTGTTTAGAATAACCCTCTTCCATTTCCGAGGGTTGCTATAGATAAAAGAGGTGCAGAAATTTTGGAGGGGCAAACAAAAAACATTGTTTTGATTGATATTCGTGCAATGGCTTTGATGGAATTTGCATTTCTTTCAATTCGCCACTTTATCGTTTCAATCAAAGTAGAAAAAAAAACAAAAATTATTTTCCATATGAATTCTCTAAGTTGCCAACAAAAGCGCTTTGTTTAGATTTTTTTGCTTTCGCGAATTTACAAAAATAAACATCATGTAGTCATCGCATGATTTCGGGATTGGTGGCAGAGTTGGGGAATTTGGGTCTTGTGATTAGTTCCCATTTTTGTAAATATTCTATTCCCCTTGTATTTCTAATTGCGTCATAACACGCTTATTTCTATATGACTCAAAAAACGAAGCTGAGTTTTGATGGGTGTAGTGAGAAAAATATTATTATTTTTCCATCTATCTAAATTTTATATATTTTGTTTCTAACTTCTTAAAATATAGTGATGAAATATATAATAATATATAATAAATACATTTATTGTTTAGTAAGCGGGTGTTAATAGGGGCATATCTGAAAATGCTAAGTCCCTATCTCGACAAGGCAATTAACTACAACTAACTTGTATTGATAGCTTCAGTTATTCACGGGGCTTATTATTCAAAATGTCTGCCTGCTATCTGAGGCAGATTGTCAAAGTGCTGGGTCATCGGCCATCTATATATTGTTTTGGCCCCCTGTTTGTCACCCCTTTTCAATCACCTCCCAAAATGGCCGCCACACTTGGCTTTGATGTCACAGCTGTCTACGCTCTCAACCTTAAACTTTCCGCTTTTCCGTGGAAAGCTCATTACAGTGGCACCTCGTTCGCTAGTTTTCCTCTTGCCCCGGCCATTCTGTTTTCCCCTCGTCCACCTGACGAGTCAATCACAGTCACGTGTGGGCCAAAATACAAGAACAGCTGTGTTTGTGTGCCGGAAAACACGAAGGAAAACACGCGGCAGACACAAAGAGCTACAATAATCTGAAAGTAGACGGTGCCAAGGATTGAACAATTGCTATTGGTTAGGATGGACGTTGCAATTGCAGTTATTATTCTTCAAATATTAAAAAATATAAGTCGAACTTATATAAGTCCGCTTATAAAAAGCTACATTATAGAAGACTTAGAGCTGTGGAATTAAATATTATTAAAAATCTACTCTTTTTGGTCTATAAGTAGATAGTTAGTAAAAAAGTAAACAATATTTTTTGTAGCGACAAAAAAATTAGGGATCTCGTTGCTAAAATAATGAGCTTGAGGGACAGAGTGACTTTCTTAATATTTAAAAATTGTTTTAAATGTATAATGTTACAGACGTCATTGGTAACAAATATTTACTGTACAATACACACGCGTTACATGAGCTCCCCTCAGCCGTTCTTGTGTAAGCGGTTCGTCTGCCTTGAGTCTATATTTGCTCGCAATCAATCCAAGGTTTTTCCAAGGGTCTCAAAAACTCGAAACTGTTCAACTGCGTTCTTTGCGATTCACAATTGCTGGTGCGGCAAAACGCTCTATAATTTATAAGTTATGGTAAATAAACAAACACATGTGGACTTTTTAGATTGAAACAAAGTATTGAGATATGCAGTGAAATGCTTTGTATAAAACAGTAATGACTCGGTTAAATGAAGTTTTGTAATGTCATATATTATATCAACACGTAAAAAATTATCAATTACCACCGTTTTAAATTATTGGTGATTTATTATTTGGAGCAAAAACAAGTGACTAAATTATGGTTTTTAATTCAAAACCTTTTGATTTATTTATATTCCTTAATATATATGTTAATTATGTACTAACAAATTACCAATAGTGAAAATATATGAAGATACTTGTATGAAATAATTTATCAGCTTTAGCTTGCATTAGTTCACCAAACCAAGAGCTTACTGTATTTCTGTTGGTTAGGTTTGTTTTTCCTCTCTTGCAAGCTGCTTTGCTTTCATAAGGTTTTTAACCGTTTTATTATCAAAACAGCTGATCGACGCAATTAAGTGTGTGTTTGTATCTGTGTGTTGAAAACAACTGCGCATATAAAAAGCGGAAGAGAGAGAGCTGGCCCTTTTAGTGCAAGAGAGAGCGGAAAACAAGCTGTAGACAAATTTTAATTCGGTAAAAGTATTAGTGGAAAAACCATTAACTCAAACTATTTTACACATTTTTATTCGCACACTTGCACATTTCTCGAATTCCATCCTAATTAAAGTTAAGCGAAGAAAGCAAGCCGTCAATCAGTGGAACTTTTTAAGCTTTAAAACCAGAGAGCAGACAAAAAAAACCTAAAATAAAAAGCAAACAAAAAAACCACCGAAAAACATTTATGCTTAAGGGCTTTTGTGATCTCATCTTCATTTATGTAAAGCACTAGCTGGCGGTGTGTTTTGTGCATGGAAAATTTTTATTTTGAACATGACTTTTCAAAAAAAATAAGGGAATACCATCTACCTGTAACCGAAGTTCCCTTACTTTTATTTGTACTTCCACGAGGTAAAGATACGTGAAAAAGGAAACAGTAAATATTTGTCTCGAACTTGTTATCTGGGGTTTAAAAAAAATGGGAAATGTCTAGCTTACAGACGAAAAACCTATACAATCTGTTGATCGATAGAGCTCCATTAATTGTCAACGACACTTTTCAATCTATATACTTTAAAAACTAGACAAAAATGGTTGATTAACAATTATTTTTGTTAGTTATAAAAAAATGAAATACCTTAAGAAAAGTATATAGCTGGCATTAAAGATGTTTTATTATTGTTATTACTGGACAGAGGAGGGGTCATCAGCAGTTTCTTGTTTTCCTGTTTGGTCAGGATGGAGAGCGAAGAGAGTCCCAGACCCCAGACTTCTTGGGTCTCGTCTTCGCTTTCGCATTGGTCTTAACATTTCTTTGTCTGGCTGGCTGCTTCTTTGTTGTCGCCGTGTATCCGTGTATCTGAGTATCCTTCGGCTCCAGCAAGTTGGGTTACTCGAGTTCACTTCTTCGCTTTTTCTGCAGACGGACGCCTGACAAGTATCTGTGAATATAGATGTGTGATGTCTGTGATTGTGTCTGCTGCACCTACAGTGGCTAACGGTTAAGAGAAACTTTGCAAATGCAGCCAACTTTGCATACAATTTTGGTGTCAGAGATATCTCTTTTTACCGCATTCGAATTCAAGATCGAAACTTGGTTGTTTTAAAAGTATAATTGCTTCTGAAGTTATAAAAACCATATTTACCATATACCATCAATACCTTTATAAAAAGCCAATTTGGGATCCTTTTATTATGAACTAGTTTTCCAAATGAGCAAATGTGTCATCATAATATAAACTGTTTCTTTCTTTGTAGCTAATGATCTTCAAAACCATCATAAAGTATTAATAAGAATAATAATTTATTTTTAAAAGCAATTTGGTTCTGTGAAACACATTTTTTTGTATGGCAAAAAATACAAATTAAATGTTTAATTTTGCATAAGAATACTGTTTGTTGGGAATGTGACTATTCATCAGTAACTTTAAAAATATAATAATTCCTGTAAAACAACAACATTGGTTAATGTGTGGCAATTTTTTGTGAAATAAAATCAAGTACAAATCATATCAGCAAGTTGAGAAGAGCAGCAGCACAAATAAAGAATGTATGGGTGTGTTTTGTTGGGTTCTGCTGATAAGATTCGCATTGTAGAAGAACAGAGGAAATGAAAGACAAAGATAGGCAGAAAGCGAGAGAGGGAGAGAGCAGGCAAACATAAATTCTGAATGTTGTTGCTGTTGTCTGGGTCGCTGACGATTTTTGGGGCTTGCTATATACGGATATATAATCGCACATACTCATATACTTTGAAAGCGCATGCGTTGTTGTTGTTTTTTGGCGCTACTCCTCGTCTTCTTGTTCAAGAAATCCGCCAACAAGTACCCAAGTTGTATATATACTATATATAAAACGCTGTACATACACGAACCAACAGCTATTTTCGTACATAAGGCAAAACAACACTCGACAACATGGCATCTCGAACATATGGAAACGGGTTCTCTATCTCTGTCTTTTCCTCTTGTTTTTTTTCTGTTTTGTTTAATCTACGTGTGTGTGTATCTGTGTTTTCTGTATCTGTGAGTGGCTTTTGTTATTGAATCGCTATCGCAACAACAATTGCTCTTGCCCCACTAAAACGTAAAAGGTTCCGCAATTTAAACTTAAATTATGATAAAAAGTTTTATAACAAATAATTAATTAATGCCAAATGCGGGGAATGTTAAAAAGGAATCTTTGACGGATTTCAAGTCAAGAAAATGCTGATAAATGGAATGACAAAAACATATAGAAAGGTTCGTTATAATATCTTCAAAAATATTTATATATAAATTAATGTGCAGATTATTGGTTTCATCTTTTTATGAAAATCTAAAAATTTGTTATTATAATTATAAAACTTTAATCATTTAGTGACAGTCAGCATATATTGCATTTAAGAGTGTTTACTGTAATTTATAGTTGTGGTTTTGTGTGTTACCTATTTACTTGGCCTATCATATGTGATTATTTATTTTGTTCGAGGGTTCGCTTTGGTATAGGTGAGTTCCATATGATTTTTGTGTACATTTTTGGCCTGCGCAACAGCAACATGTTGCCATTGGGACAGAGCCAGCAACATGTTGCCACACAAATAAACCCACAAAAACTAGCCAAATGTACGACGTAGTTTTCCCCGCAACCGAGGGGTACCTACGTATATAGTATATACACATGCATATATACATAGTATATACATAAACAAAGCGCTGCTGGCTGCTCAGCTGTTTTAGAAAGTTGCCGTCAGCAGCAGCGAACGGTTCGCAGCGCTTGGCTCCTCCGCTCATTTTTTTCCATTCATTTCATTCGAGACGTCGAGGCGAACACACGCGTCACCACAATTCGCTAACCAAAATCGAGAATTGCAGGAATTATTATATCCCGTATATATTTTTTCTAAGTGTGCGCGTGTGAAGTGCAGAGACTGTCGGAAAGAAAGACGAAAAAAATAAAGGCCAAAAAATCTAAGCAAACAAGTTTGTTTGGCTAATATTGGAAACGCGTTTACCTGCGAAGCTCGGACTGTATAAAGCCCATTAAAAAATATATATACCTTAACCGCGCTGTTTAAAAGCGTTGAGAATTCAAATGCAGCTAAGCGAACGCCCAAAAAAATGTGGCCACTGCCATTTTTTGAACCTCAGGACTAGAAGCCAATTAATCCAACAAAATCAAAGGCGACAAAAATCCGCCACAGTGAATACTTAAAATTATGAACATTAAAAAATCAATAGATTGTTTTTCAATTTATAAATTCGTCTAAAATAAAGAAAAACACAATTAGGGAGTTTTCGAAAAGGTTTTACAGCAAAAAAGGTTGGTACAGAAAACAAAAATAATTGTATGGCTTTAAGTGCCAAGTGTATACGTGTGTGTGTTTGTGGTCACTCAGCTGGTTAGCTGCGCATGTGTTGGTGACGTAATGCCAAAGCACAGTCACTAACACAAATACAACGCAATTGCTGAAGCTCTACTCCCCCACCACCACACCACCCACACACAGTTGCCAATAATTGAAGATCGCTCACACAGACAGTAGAGTTTAGCTAAGAGCAAATTTTCAGGTGTAATATAAAACCGTAAAAATATAGAGCTTTGGAGACCTCGAAATATCTATTAAAATGTTCGTAAACTTTATACTATTTTTCAAGGCTTTGATTTAACTAAAGATTTGGAAAAGTAATACAGATATTTATCTCTTTTATAAAATGTTGTTAAAAAGTTGTATTTATGAAATTTGAAACAATTGTTATGGTTTCCTATAAGATTAATCAAGTTGAGAGCAATTGAGCTAAGTTTTTAATTTTTATACAATCAAAAGCAGTTTTTATCTTAAGAATTACTTTTCGAAAGAATTTGTTTTTAAAAATTTATCTTAGGACTTAAATATATTTAAGTGAGTTTTTTATTAAGTAAAAGTGAACTTGGGGAAGTTGTACTGTAATTGGTCAATTGTGTAGGTGAAGCACTTTGGGAGACTATGCGACGCCCCCTTCGGTGTTATTTGACACACACACACAGCTGCACACATAATTTACTGAAAAGGCAATTCAAATCATGCTCTCTGGCCCCTTCTCTCCCCCACTCTCTTCCCTCCCCCACCCTTTCGCTATCTCTATCTTTCCACTCCCTCAAATGTTGTTTTTGTGTTTGTGAAGTCAGGAAAACTACTCGAGTTTTTTTTAATATAATTGACACACATTTTCTAATTGTGGCGTTGCATTTGCTGTGTGTCAACACTTTTGTTGCTGCTTTGCATGGGGGCATTTATCATGTATCACAGGTCTGCTTTTGAACTTCTTTATTCGTATTTCTTTTGTAACCTGTTTGACTCAATCAGCTGTGAGGAAATACAAAGAGGAAGACAATAGGCAAGCATTCATGTAATAAAAAATGCCATAAGATCGGAAAGAATAAAATGCGCAATACTTTCAACCTCCCACGTGTCCGGATTGTAAGTTCAAAGGAAGAGACAATCTAAACATTGCGTAAAACTAAGTGTCTCAAGTTTTTGTAACAATAAAATATTATTAAAGAATTTTTTAATCGTGAAAGAAACTTATTAAAAACTATAATCAGAATCCATAGACTGAAGTTTCGTTAAAATCGAAGGTCACTGTAAATACAATTTAAAGAATTTATAAAAAGAACAATCAAAAAATAAAACTTTCACTATCTCTGAACCTGCTCTTTTTATATAAGTGAAAGTATATATTTTTTTGTTTTTGGCAGATAAGCAAAACAAAAAACGAAAATAGCAAAGCCAAAATTAAAGCAAAATAAATAGCAACAGCTGTTCTTGGCGAAAATTGAACTTTGGTTAAAGTTTTGCTGCGGTTTTTACACGTACACTCGACCAATTTATATCAATTCAGATAGCGAAAAAAATATAAATTAAATGTAACGAACTCGGACCCCCACACACACTAACTTACACATGCAGACATTTGTCGTAGTAATTTTATACGTGCGCAGTTGGAAATGTAAATGAAAGAGGGAGATGGAAAGTTATGGGTAGGGGTCGGCAGAAAGAGAGGGAGAATTAAGAATTGGAGTTGAAAAGTATCAACTGAAATAAACAAGAGAGGGAAGAGGAATGGGGTTAAAGGAAGGCATTAACACGTCTTGCGGTCATTTGCTTTTCGAGAGAATAAGTGCGTGTGTTCTTTTATTTTTTGCTCTCAATTTGCAAGACATATTTTGGCTAAAAATAAAAACGTGCTCGTCCTGTTCTCGCTGGCTCCCTATCTCGCTCTCTCTTTCGCCCACTCCAGTTGCTGGCCCCAACTCCCCATAAGTGCGAGCAAGACGCGCTCACGTGCTCTCACATTACACACACATACATTCGCTCGCCTCCCCCCTTACATACACGTGGAGGAAGAAGAAGAAGAGCACCATAACTGGACTGCTTTTGTTTACATTTTTGCTTTGCCTTTTTTTTTTGTTTTTGCTCGCTTTGATTTTGCCTCTGTTTTTTGTTTTTTGTTTTTATTTTTATTTTATTTTACTGCGCACATGTCAGCATCAGCAGGCGAATGTGGGTGAGAGAATGAGATTCAGAAAGAGGGGGAGGAGGAGAGACCTTGTTGTGTAAGAGAATCAGGGTGTCTCACTCTTTGTAAATAAAAACGAGGACGGAAGCTAACTTCGGCAAGCCGAAGTTTTAATACCCTTGCAGACTTTGACGAAATTGCTAAAAGTGAAAAAGTAGCGAAAGGAATAAGGTATACATAAGTAAACTAGATTTGCATCGTTTCAAGTCAATTGCTTTTATACTGCAAAAATGTCATATACAAAAGGGATACTTTCGCAGCCTTTAACAATTTTTACTATCTCCTTTAAGATATAGACTTCCGAGCGGCAAGCGCTTTTACCCTAATCAAGATATGCGTAAATAAATAAGAATTGGAAAATTTTATGTTAGTAGCTTACACACTGCGCGAAATATTCTGATAATCATCAAATTTGGACCGATTTCACCCTATTGTTCTTATGGGAGCTATAGGATATAGACGTATGTCAATAGCTTATACACTGCGCGAAATATTCTAAAAAACATGAAATTTTGACCGATTTCACCGTATTGTTCCTATGGGAGCTATAGGATATAGACGTCCGATCAGCACGCGCTTTTACCTTGATGAAGGAATGCATAAAAAAATACGATTTGAAAAAATGTACAGCAATAGCTTTTACACATCGCGAAATATTCTGAAAAACATCAAATTTGGACCGATTTTACCCTATTGTTCCTATGGGAGCTATAGGATATAGACGTCCGATCGTCACGCGCTTTTACCCTGATCAAGGTACGCATAAAAAAAATAAGATTTGGAAAGATTTATGTCAATAGATTTTACACTGCGCGAAATATCCTAAAAATCATTAAATTTTAACCGATTTTACCCTATTGTTCCTATGGGAGCTATAGGATATAGACGTCCGATCGCCACGCGCTTTTACCTTGATCAAGGTATGCATAAAAAAATACGATTTGTAAAGATTAATGTCAATAGCTTTTACACTGCGCGAAATATCATAAATTCTTGCAAGATATATCCAATTGTTCCTATGGGAGCTATAGGATATAGACGTCCGATCGGGGCGATTTTCAAACTTGATCTGCGTACACATGTTTTAGGACGATTGTGAAAGTTTCAGATCGCTAGCTTTTAAACTGAGCTCGCAAACGGTATTGAAACAGACGGACAGACGGACAGACGGACAGACGGACAGACGGACAGACGGACAGACGGACATGGCTATATCGACTCCCCTATTGATCCTGATCAAGAATATATATACTTTATGGGGTCGGAAACGTCTCCTTCACTGCGTTACAAACTTCTGACCAAAATTATAATACCCTCTGCAAGGGTATAAAAAGATTAGCTATACGTAATTAATTTAATTTTTAAATAGCGGATGTAGTATGTACTTGTCTGATTGGCAGCAACTTTTACCCTGAGCAAGGTGTACATAAATAAATTAGATAAATTGCATAGTTTCATGCCAATAGCTTTTATACTGCAAAATTGTCATATACAAATAGGGAAAAAAGGGATATTTTCGCAGCCTTTAACAATTTTTCCTACGGAAGCTATACGATATAGACGTCCAATCGGCAAGCGCTTTTACCCTGATCAAGGTATGCGTAAATAAATAAGACTTGGAAAAATGTGTGTCAATAGCTTATACACTGCGCGAAATATTCTAAAAAACATGAAATTTTGACCGATTTCACCGTATTGTTCCTATGGGAGCTATAGGATATAGACGTCCGATCAGCACGCGCCTTTACCTTGATGAATGAATGCATAAAAAATTACGATTTGAAAAAATGTACAGCAATAGCTTTTACACATCGCGAAATATTCTGAAAAGCATAAAATTTGGACCGATTTTACCCTATTGTTCCAATGGGAGCTATAGGATATAGACGTCCGATCGTCACGCGCTTTTAACCTGATCAAGGTACGCATAAAAAAATAAGATTTGGAAAGATTTATGTCAATAGCTTTTACACTGCGCGAAATATCCTAAAAATCATTAAATTTTAACCGATTTTACCCTATTGTTCCTATGGGAGCTATAGGATATAGACGTCCGATCGCCACGCGCTTTTACCCTGATCAAGGTATGCATAAAAAAATACGATTTGTAAAGATTAATGTCAATAGCTTTTACACTGCGCGAAATATCATAAATTCTTGCAAGATATATCCAATTGTTTCTATGGGAGCTATAGGATATAGACGTCCGATCGGGGCGATTTTCAAACTTGATCTGCGTACACATGTTTTAGGACGATTGTGAAAGTTTCAGATCGCTAGCTTTTAAACTGAGCTCGCAAACGGTATTGAAACAGACGGACAGACGGACAGACGGACAGACGGACAGACGGACAGACGGACAGACGGACATGGCTATATCGACTCCCCTATTGATCCTGATCAAGAATATATATACTTTATGGGGTCGGAAACGTCTCCTTCACTGCGTTACAAACTTCTGACCAAAATTATAATACCCTCTGCAAGGGTATAAAAAACTGATAATTACGCTTTAATTTAAACGTTACGTTATCCGATCAAATAATCTCTAGTTAATTACAAAGAATTCCTTTTCTAACCATAATTTTTTTTTCTTTTCATTTCAGCAAAAAGCAAAAAAAATGGAATTTTAACAAAGTTTTGAAAGGTAAGTTAATGAGGATTTCGTAGACCTTGACTAGTTTTGTTTTGGTATTAAATGCAGTGATGGTTAGTGTGTGAATAATTGTGCGATTATTATTTTTTGAGATTATTTTGTTATATTTTTAGATTTAGATTTTCAATTTATATCACAAACTCCAAACCACTATTTCTTATTAGAACTTGTATAAAAACAATTGTATTGCAGACAAATTTAGTAGGCACCCATTTTGAATAAAGGAAATACTCAGACTAACCTGAAATTTATATAGTGTACCAGTGTAACATGAAAAATCTAATATCGAATGTCCATGCTGATAAGTCATGTCACCCTACAATATGTTCTTTATTTTGTAAGAGAGAAATTCAGATATATGCATAGAGAGGATGGGTGATAAAAGGGGAGGGTACATGTAACCCATTGAAGGTGCGGCCCCCTAGAAACACAAACAAAAAAAAGCAAAGCTCGCTCAGCTGTGAAGGTTTATGATTGGGAGGGTCACCACCACATGGGTATTCAAACACGTACACAAACACAGGAATGGGCTTTTTGTAAGGTCGACAGCGAGGTCAATCAATGTTTGGAAAAACGATTGTTTTGTCGTCTTTCTTGGAAATGAAAATTTTATAAGACACAGAAAAATTTCTGACAGACGCATTGGTGCTTACGTTTCTCAAAACACCAACTTGTGTTGATCATGATATGATATGAAGTATAAATCTTTTTTTACCACTAAACCTTTTTAATTTAAAAATATATATTTTTACTCAAAACTTACATTCTCAAAAACAATCAAAATCAAACGCAAAAAAAATTCTGATCTTCCCACTCCAACTCAATAAACTCATACTGCTTCCGCTTTGATGACACATCCTTCACTTAACAAATTTCTTCAGCTAACGAGAATAAGTATAATTAAACTTCATCATGACGCATTCAGCGGGATGACTAAAGTGAAACACAATCATATAAGATGATGTTAAAGGCAAATAAAAAAGTTGTCTTTGTTTGTGGCTTTCGTTGCACTCACGTGTTAACTTTTTTTGTTTCATAATGCCGAAAAGGGGGACGCAGAAAAGGAAACCCCAAAACAAACGAAAGGCGAACGGAACTTGTTTTTTGAAAAGTTGCAACATAACAATTTTCCACTCGCGGTGTTTTTTCTTTTTTTTTAATCTGCTTTGAACAGGTTTTTTTTCTGTTTTTGCGCAGCGCCCCTGGCGGTGGTTTTCGTTACCTGCCTTTCACTCCGCTTGGCGCGCCTTTAAAAATTCGGTATTCGTGTTCGATTTTGTTACCCTTGTAAGGGGTATCAATGTGTTATATATATTTTATGACAATTTCTTTGCAATTTTGTTCGTCTCATTTAAAAAATAATCATTCAAAACTTTTTCAAATGATGAAGTTTGAGATTTGAAAGATTTTAGCTATCTGTGGCTTTAAAATAATTGTATAAGCTTTCTTAAAATAAAATGTCATAGTACGACTTTGGAATCCAAGGTATAATTAAAAAAAAAAATTAAATATAAATAATATAGACTCAACTTATACATGGTTTTAAAATAATTACAGTAATGAGTATAAAAGCATCAGTGTCAATTTTGCATTCCCGTTCGCATTCGTTTTCCTTTTACCATTCGCCTCGCCTGCATTTTCCGCTTGGTAATCAAATTTTGTAATGTGCGTCAAAAAAAGAGAAAAACACGTAATAATAAATGAGAAAAAATCAAATGAAACGAAAATGTGCAATAAATAAATAATTCAAGCAAGACAATCTACGAACACAAATGCAGCGTGTTGCAAAATCAAAAAGCATGCCAAGGACGGTGGCCGAGCTAAATGAAATTAGTCCAACAATGCGCCCCCTGCCCACCCCCTTTCCCGACCCCTCACCTCCTACCATTTTCAACCTGCTCGATCACATTGCCAAGAAGTGCAGAAAATAATCAACAAAGTGTGCCAATCGAGGAGGAAAAAGGTGGAAACACAGCCATATGACAAACTTTTTTCGATCAACTTAATTGCTGTTTCTTTAATTCGCTGCCAATTACTATTGCATCTGTTTTTACCTTAAAAAGCAATTATTTCAACGAGAATTAAAGATTTCCTAGTGCCAATTATTACACTACAATCTACCAATCAGCAACTAGCTAGCTTTTTCTAGCTTGCAAAACAAAAATAATCCAATTTAACAGTCGAAATATAAAAGTGTGTTTCTAAATTGCCGATAAGTGTGAAATTTTATAAAAAATGCTTAATTAATAAATAATTTGTTGTATATATTATATATTAGGTCAACTTTTCTTCAAAATATAATATTATACATATTACATTGTATAGCTCCTGATATATTAAATTTTCAACCAAAATCCAATGACGTATTTTGTGTCTGCCAAAAATATATTCGCCTAAAAGGTCGACTAAATCCAATATTTCTCAATGTGTCCCCAGCGATTTTCCATGTTCGTCATTTCCTTGAAAATCGTAGCGCGTTTCCACTGCGTCATCGAGTAAATTTTCAATTTTCGGGTGAAAAGCGAATTTTCCGCCTGCGAAGAAATGTAAATGATAATGGACAGCTGAAAGGGAGGGAAAGAAAAATTGGCCATAATGTAATCGAAATATTATTAAACTCTGGGGTTCCGTTCGCTTGTCCCCATTTTCATACGGGTTTTCTCGTCTGTATGTGGGAATGTGTCTATTGTGGGCCAAGAGTATTTTATATATATATACGTGAATGTGCCATAAACAAAACCCAACACATACGCTCGCACAGCAAACATTGCAAAGCAATACAAAAATCAGATGTTTTCTAATACAAACACAGATGGAAGGCAAAAGCTCTCTCGCTCTCTTCTTTTCGCCTTATGTATCTGTGTCTGTCTCGCGCGCGCTAGTTATATATTGTTATTGTGTATGCAGGTCAAGAAGAAACGCAAAAACAAAAGCAAAAGTAAAGACAAACATGTTTACCGAAGAGCGCGCTCTCTATCTTGCTCTTACTCTCCCTAGCAACATGTTGCACGCCACAGCCACACATGTTTGCCTCTTAATTTGGTTTTATTTTTTGATTTGAAATTTTACTGTTGCCAAGCAAAGTTTTAGCAAACAAATAAAAAAAAACAAGAAGAGCTTGCACAATAATTAGCTTTTGTGCTCTTCCCAAAGCTTTGCCAATAATTGCATTGATAACCAAAATTATATTAATTAAGGTCCATTATCTCCATTGGTTGGATAATTATAATAGAATTTACAAATAATTAAATTTAAGGAAGCGATGAATTCATTTTGTAGTTAAAGTTTTTTTGAGAGAGACTTTTATTATTTTTAATTTGTCTATCCAAATCCAATAATCCAATAAAAATAAAATAAAACAATCGAAGTATTCAAGAATTAGACGTTTTTTATATCTATCTTGAATTATGTTTTTAAATTCTAAAATAATATTAACTTGTCTTAAAACTTGTTAAGCTAAAACTAAAAACTCTCTTATAGAGTATTCTCATAGAAGGCGCCTCAAAACGACCTTCAAAACCTCAGATACACACTAATACCAATGCAATGCTTTTGCAAAGCTTGGCTCAATGACGTCACGTTGTTAGCAACATGTTGTTTGTATTTGTTAGCTGTCGGCCCGTGCGAATTTTAAGGGGGCGGAAGAGCAGGGGGTGGTGATGCATTGTGCATTGCCAAACGGCTGACATGTTGCTCTTAACTGGGTCTCCGGTTAAGTAACGACCTGGTTTCCAACTCTGCTTTTTTTTTCTCGGCTATTAGTATGTGTTCAGTGCTTAGTGCAGTTCACATGATGATTTCAGGCCAAAATGGGGCCGTGTCAGTGTGTCGCAGTTTAACAATTGGCCAAAAGAACTCTACTACTGGCCTTTTGTTGCTTCCGTATCGGAAGGATAAACTAAAGTAAACCATGTCAGCAGTACATAATGCCAAGTACATAGCGGTCGGACCTTGGGGATTCGATTCAAGTTGAGGGTGCTCTTCTCCTCGCCATTCGACCTTCACCAGTTGCAGTGGGTGGTGGGGCCGAAATCTGCCAGCTGCATCTGTTGCTGGGCTTATTTATAGAGCAGCCTTGCCGATTTCGTAATGAAGTCAAGGATATATAACTAGAAGTTGGAGGACAATTTAAGCTTCAATAGCTTTACTTTTCTTGACTGAAATTCAAATAGAGTTAATAGCAAAAATTATATAACACCAACTTTTTTCCTAGAATGATTATTATTTAACAACTTCGACTATTTTACATACCCATAACATTAAAATAAAAACAACTTTAGCTTTTAGTTCCAAGAGTGTTTATTATTATACAACTTCGACTATTTAGCATAACTATAGCTTCAAAATGGAAATTACTTTGAATCTTTAAATACAAGTCTTTTTAACTTCTCACGGGTTCATTGTGTATTTAACAAATCTACAATTATTTCCAACAATAAATACTTTCTTTCTTCTAAGATTCTTGCATTATCTCATTGCAATTATCATTGCATCATTATTAAAGTCACACAACAATACAGCTTTATTCTGTGTTAATAATGACAATTGTATTCGGTTGATTGTATCTTAGTATTACTTCAGATACAAATATGTTTCAACTAAATATGTAAAAGATCAAGTGTTTTAATTTGATGAGATATTTAATAAATATGTTGATTTAACGATTTCCTTCTTCAATTGCAGTGTACTTCTGGTGCAAGAAGCAGCAGCAATAGCTAGAGGAATCGGAATCGGAACCGGAAACAGATCCAGATCCATCGGACAGCAAGCAACCGACCGACCATGATACCCACCAGCGTCACCAACTCGCCCCCACCAGCGGGATTGGGCCAGAACGGAGCAGCTGCCTCCTTGGGCTCGGCAACGGCGGCGGGTGGAGGGATGTTGTCCGGCTTGGGAATGGGGATATCCGCTGTTGTGTCAAATGGGGGATCAGGAGCTCAGAACAACTACAGCTCCGTTGTGTTGGGCCTGGCATCGCTAATCCTAGAGGGCCGACCCATCGCAGACGATGAGTATCAGCAGCAGCAGCAGGTGGGAGTTGTAGCAACAGGATCTGGTGGAGTTTCAGCAGGCGGAGGACGACTCTCGCCACGACCCTCCACTTCCAGGGCGGCCATCAACATCACAACGAATCCCTATGGTTCCATGGGAGGATCGGAAAATAGATCGGGCAATGGAAGTGGATCGGCGGGGTCACCCAGCAGTTCCCTAACCCACCAGCGCTGGACGCAGAAACTCTGCCAGTTGCGTCAGATTTCCCCAGCTGCCCAGACAATGAGTGCCGAACCGGAGTTGGTTTCCCTGGCCATCAATGATCTCAACAAGGATCACGGCGACTACGAGATTGTGCGGCGAGTTATGCTCAATCGAGCTGGTGGAATGGGTTCGGTTAGCAGTACAAGTGTTGGTGGTGGTGGTGGTGGAACCAACAACTCCAGTGCCGCCAGCTCACCGGGCTCCAACTCATCGGACAACATCCTCCACTCGCTGCAATCGCTGGCCACCACATGTTTGAGAGGTGGACCCGCCTTGGCACCACCACCTGTTGAGCCACGTCCCCTGAATCTGGCCTTTCTATGGTCAGGATCGGGCGGATCCGGTGGCAGGGGAATGGGAATAGGAGGAGGAGGAGGAGGAGCAGCAGCAACAGCAGCAGCAGCATGCATCAGCAACACAACAACAACAACGGCAACTGCCACTGCCAGCAGCGGAGCAACTAGCTCCGCATCGCGGCCCAAACACGGGCCGCACTGTGATCAGTTCCTCAGGAAGATGGGTCTGGCCAAGGGCGAGATGCCATCGGAGGCTGAGGAGCACATCTGTGATATGTCCTACGTGAATATGACCGTAAGTCTTAAAGTTTCGAGAATATTTTTATAGTAATAAAAGAAACAACATTTATGAGATCAACTATAAGCATTTAAGATTTAAAGTTTAGAATGCAGTAAATTTAGATTCTTATAATTTCTACCCTTTTTAAGTTGAATAATTCATTAATAAATTATTTGACATTCTATGAGTTTCAAAAAGCTTGAAAAATCCACAGCAAATATATAATGTAGCACTTTATCTAGACATTGCTAAGTCTTAATCATTATTGTTTTGTTTCACAACCTTATTCATTTAACAATCAATCATCATTAAATAAATACATATTTCATAAAACAAATGAATAAAAGCTTGATAGCTTTAAAGTAATAATATTTAATGAATTAATAATTTGGATCTAGATACAATTTGTTCTTAACTGTACAAATAAATATCAACCAATGATTTATTAGACATCCACATCCATCAATTAACACAACATGTCTCACTTATTTCAGTGCAATCGTTGGCGGTCATACTGCATGAAGATGGAGGCCATCCTGGCCAGACGTGAACCCGTTTGCATAGAAGTCTATCTGGGTCCTGTGAGCCATAAGCTCTTGCTGGAGCAGTGGATCATCAGCGGCAAGGAGAAGTAAGTTGTGAAACCATGAAAGAACCACCTAATCCAGTTAACTAACGAGATCGTGCTTCTTTTACAGAGTTCCTCCACCCACGATGACGTTGCCTTCGCTGTGCAGCGCTATTCGGAGTCAGTTGTACTTCTCCCAGATCGTGGCCTGGTGTGATCTCCTCCGGAAATGCGATCCTTCGGTGTACGACAGTGGCCGCGTGATCTTCTCCAGCTGCGGAAACAATGCAGGAGATTTGGCCACCACATTTACACCAAGTGCTGGTCAAAAGAGACCGCGTCTCAACATCTTCTACAGGATCAAGCAGCACAACACCAACACCAGCAATAGTGGGCTACACCAGGAGGATGGCTTCAGTGCCAAGGCCAATGTGCACAATTTTCCCAACGTCAATGTGTCGGAGAGCTACAGCATCTCGGTGAGCGTGCGTAGTTTGCCGAGGATAAACGGTGGCTTGCCGCATGTAGAGCCACTGCCACCCACTCCAGCTCCCAGGAGCTTGCGATCCCGCGGCGGAGATACGGCTAGCACGCCCACTGGAGGCGGTGGACTACATGCCGCCACGCCGACTGGCCTGGGAGCCAGGATTAGTGCACTCACCCCAACGACAACGGCCGGCGGCTCCAACTGTGATAATGGAAAACCAGGAATGGGACAGGGATTGGACGAACTCGATGGGGATTCGAGTTTGAGCCACCGGGAGAGGCAGCTGCAGAAGTATCGCAAGCGAATGCAGCGAAGGGACAAGAAGAGGGAGAGGAAATCGACGCCAGAAAGGGGATTAAACCCACACCAAACCGAGGAACCCATGGAGGAGGGCGAGGACTCGCAATCGCAATCTCTGACGCCGTCGGAAACCCAATCCCTGGCCTTGACTTTGCAGCAACCAAGGCGCATTGCCATGATCTCCACAGGCACGCAGACTTCCTTGAGCAGCTGCCAACAATGTGGCAGTGAGAAGACTCTGCTATGTCTTAGCTGCACGGGAAGCGAAGGATCACCACATGGAGGTGCTAATGGATCAGCTAGCAGAGCGGCCAATGGATCAGGAAATAGAGCTGGAAATGGATCAGCCAATAGATCGGCAAATGGAGCAGGAGAAACAGACGAAGCCGATGATAGCGATACAACAGCCTCCGAAATGGAGGAGACCTCCACTTGTAGCCTTAGTAGCAGTGATCTCATCGTGGGCACACCTCGCAACAAGGCAGAGCTCCTACTCCAGGCCATTCAGCGCACGCCAAAGAACCGGAATCGAAAGCCCCACCAGGCGGTGGGACACGCTGCTCCAGGAGCAGCCTCCTGTCGCAATTCAGATCTCAATGGAGGGCAGAACAACAATCTGGCGAAGGCAACGCCCGCTAGCAGTGGCTGTCAGGTGTGCAAACGGCAGAAGACGCAGCACAACTTTGCGAATGGCAAGGACCACCAACCCACCAATGGAGAGCACTCGAGCAATGGTTTTGGCAGCATGCAGCAGGAGCCAGAGAAGCAAACGGAGGTTCAGGTGAGTTTTGCACTCTTTTCCAAAGAATCTTCCCTTCAAATAAAGTCATTTTTGCAGATTTCCTCCACCAAGCTGACGCCCAACATCGAACGCTGCTCCCTGAATTCCGCAGAGCGCTGCAAGACACCACCGCCCGGCGTGGCTGACCACATAGTGGTGCAGTTCAAGACGCCGCTGAGCCATGTGCCGGCGAAACCTCAACCGGATGCGATGGTGCCACTGCAGCAGCAACACCTGGGCAAATCCTCACCGAAGCCCAGTCAGCTTAGATTGAATTGTGGTAGTGGTTTGTTGGAGAGCGAAACCCCGCCACCAAATATCTCGCCACAAATGCGAAAGGCCTTGCCGAAAGTGAACCTTACGACGATCTTCTGCAGTTCGGCTCCCATTGCCATTGGATGTCCCGCCTTTAGTTTCGATCCAGCTGCCTTGAGTCACGCCCACTCGCAGTTGCTGGCTCCGGATGCGAGTGCCACACCCTCAGTGCAGAAATCCTTCTCTGCTCCAACATTGCCACATGCAGCCTCTCTGTCCGTGTCGCCTAGATTCGCCAAACAGGCGCTGGCCGCCCACAAGCGGCGTTCCCGCCATTTGAGCGATCGCAGCGATCGTAGTTCTCTGGGCTCCGATGAACAGTTGTCGGATGAGGACTTGGAATCTGGTCTATGCAGTCCAGCGGGTGGATCCCCATTGAAATGTCGCGCCAGATTGGCGGCTCATTTCGCCGGGCGTCCTTTGCTGGGAAATCTGGAGGAATCTCTGCTGCAGAGGAGGCTCATGCCCAAGATCGAGGTGATGGGCTTCAAGCTGCAGTTGGGAGCCTCTGGAGGATTCTGCCCCACCCAACTGACCATACCGGCGGTGTCCTACTTCTACGAGCTGCATGGCGAGACACTGAGCACGCCCTATTTGGTAAGTCCATTTAAAAAAGAAACGTTAGTAGGTTTAAAGGCCAACCAAATACCCTTTTACGGACTTTTTGAAGATGTATGGAAAGAAAAATTGATTTTCATGTTGAAATGTGTATCAGTTATTTAGATAAACATATATATAGTTTAAAAACGATTATGCTATAATATTCGTTGGTTTCAGTTTTGTACTTAAAAACTTTAAAGATGCAAAATTTAGTCCCATACGCCAAAAGGAAATATCCATTATCCGAGTTTAACGCTTTGTGTTTCCTTCAATTTAGTTAGGTTTTTCAGAAATCTGGAATTACGGAAGTTCAACTGTAATTCGAATATGGTAAAATCTCTTTTTCAGTGCGAGATTCGTCTGCCGCGCAAGGGCTATTCGGTTCCGAGGACGGGCACGGTGCAGGCCACACTGCTGAATCCGATGGGCACGGTGGTGCGGATGTTTGTGATACCCTACGACATGCGGGACATGCCACCGCTGCACCGCACCTTCATCCGGCAGCGCATCCTGGCCGAGGAGCTCAGTCAGGATCAGGACGCTGGACCGAAGATGCCCAGGAGTCCCACGGTTACTAGCACCACCAGCAAACTGGGTCACTTTATCAGTGCCGAGCAAATGAAGCGGCTGCGCTACTCCATACACCTGAGGTAATGATTTGTGTTTTTTAAGGGGTTGTAAACGATTAAGCTACTGCATATAAGGGCCTAAAGAAAACAAATAATATAAATGCATCCGCTGCATCGTTTACAACCAGCTTTACACGAACTTTTTAAAGATATTTTTCTTAACTAACACCACTTTTGTGATCCCCAGGTTCCAGACATCTCGCTCCGGACGATTGTGCCTGCACACGGACATTCGACTGCTGATCTCACGCCGCACCGATTGCGATACGGCGGCTGCCCATGCAAAGGGCGTTTTGGAGGCACCCAACGAGCTGGTGACGGACACCATGATGCCCGCCGAGCCGCGCTACAGTGCGCGACAGGAGAGTGCCGGCAGGATTTAGTAGCTACTGCGAGCCCTGGGCGGCACCTTCGAGCTGTTGCGCCGCCTGTGCAAGCAGCTCCAGGATAAATGGCAGCAGCATCGAGAGCCTCGGGATCTCTGGCAGTGGCCCAGATACCAATTGTAGGAGGTGGAGGAGAAGGATGAGGAGAAGGAGAAGGAGGAGGAGGAGCATGCGGTGGCGGAGGGCAGGAGACGAAACAAACTCCTGTGTGTGTGTTTGTGACAACCAACCAACTGCTTTACTAGTTATCGTTTAATCTATCCCTAAGCTTAGTTTTTTTTAAAATTCGTTTTTGGTATTCCACCTCGCAGGAGGTTCTATTATTCGTTTAGTTTGAATTTGAATTACTGGAAAATGTGTGTGAAAAAACATTACGAGAGTAAAAATGTTGAATATGAAAGCAATCGGAACCGGTCGGTCAGTCAGTCGGTCAGACGAGCGAAGCAAAACTATCTGTATCCGTTTTTGGAACTGCAATTGTATCTCCGAATCTATTTCTATATCTTTGGGGGTCCACATGATGGGGAGCAAGCGGAGCAATTAGCAATACTAAAAAAAACTATGCAATGTGTGAGTGTGAAAACGCAAGGGAGATAACTACGTATATAAGGCATGCATGCAGATATCACATACAATATATATATATTTAAATATATATTTATGTACCATATGTATAATCGTCGAGTAGCGTCAGCAATTTTAAATGCAATTTTGTGGAGAAGGTAGCGATTTGCAGTAGGGTTTTTGGGGCAGAATAAGGAGCATGGGTTGATGCGCGCTCATATCGATCGTTGTTGTTAGTGTGTAGAGTGTTTTAACCACAGAAATTTAAAAAATCCTTCATTGAGTGCAAGTTTGAAATGAATTAACCTTCTACTTTCGATTTTAATTTGGTATTTCCGTTCTGAGAGTGTCTATTAAGCGTGCCTGTGATACGATATGAGCTGCATGTGGGGGGGTATTTATAATAGAGTTTTTAGTTAAATACAATTGACGATTACATTTTGTCGTTTTCCTTTTTTTGTTTACAAACTACATATTAGTTTCCCTGTTGTGTTGTTTTCCATATGCAACAAGTGCTTGGAGTTTATTTGCACGCCATGCAATCGGGGGATTGTAGGAAAGTCCCTTGCTAACTTCAAGCACATCTGTACTTCAATAATACGACTACTATACTGATCTAGATGTGTTGAATTCTAACCAAATTCTTATTTTCCAATTGATACCTGACTATAACTATTGTATAACAACGTACTACACAGCTATTAACAAATTTTCAATCTAGGTGGTATGAAAAACAAATAAAACATTACATTTAGAAAACAAAAAAAAAAAGAGGAAAACTCGAAAAAAAAATCCAAGCGAAACAATAAAGCAAAGTCGATGGGAACATGCATTGAACCCATCGACTGGGAATCATACAATTTACTTTGTTCAATTTGTTTTAAGTAGAGAGCTTAATGTGCGCTGTCAATAGCAATTATATGTGTAACAATAACACCAATATACAATACAATGATTCAATAAAGGGAACGTGTGTTTTTCATTTGAATAATGGGGTATATTCAACTATAAGTTTCGCAATTAAAAATAATAAATAAATAGTTCTGATTAAATAATTGTTTTTTTTTTTGATTCATTGAAGTATAATTATATGAGCACATTTTTGAAAATTAATTAAATTGTTGAATCGCTAAATTTGTACCTAAATTCCTTTGCATATAGTGATTTAACTGTGATTTTTTAAAATGCACAATTATAAATGCTTTTTATATTTTGTATTCCTTTCGTTATTTAAAATACCAAATGGTCTGTTATAATTTTCAAATTTTTATAGCATATCGAACAGCTGAGCAATGCCTTAGGAGATTTATAGCAAGTACCGGTCATATGTTTTAGTATATATTTGCCCATCTTGACCTGGTCCCACTTTAAAATTACCTAATTTTTTGGTAAATATGCGATCCAATTTGTTTTCCGGCGCCTCGCGGCTCTTGAAATACGGCCGGAATGGAAAACTTCTGACTCGGGGAAGGAGCACCAAGGCGACCTCCAGCAGCTTGGACTCGCAGCACCAGGATGCGGCGACCACCGAGGGTGGAAAGACGGAATCCGTCGAGGAGTCGCCGGAACAGCAACAAAAACTGCCCACCAGGGAGCCGCTGGCCAAGAATTTCTTCATTGGAGTCGTTGACAAGGAGCTGCTGGCCTATCCGGAGGTGATTCCCCGCGAGGAGATGTCCCAGCTGCAGAATGCCCTGCTGCCGTTGAAGAATTACTTTGAGGAGCCCCGGGAAACGGAGGAGAAGACATCCACGGAGACTCTCCGGCAATTGGGACTCTATGGTCTGAATGTGCCCACGGATTTCGATGGCAGGGGTTACGGATGGAGTGCCAGTCTGATGGCCAGTGAACCAGATTCCACGCATACGGATTTAACCCTGGGCCTACAAGCTCACCGCGTGGTTGTGGATCTCCTGAAGGAAGTGGGTACTCCCCTGCAGCAGCAGCGATATCTGCAGGATTTAGCCCTTGGAAAACTGATAGCCACGGAAGCTATCTACGAGTATACCGCACCCGAGGAGGATTACTTTAGCACCAAGGCAGAGTTACTATCCGAAAGCGGAAAGTGGCTACTCAATGGCGAAAAAGCTTATGTGGTCTGCACTCCCGGAGAACGACAGCTCTTTCTGGTCCTCGCCCAAACGCAGCACCCAAATGTCCCGGGAGATCTGGGACGTGGCACCACCATCTTCCTGGTGGATTCCCAGCAGGAAGGTGTGCGTTTGGGTGAGAAACATGCCACCTTTGGTTGCCGCGAAGCAGAAATTCGACGTGTACACTTCGACAAGGTGCAATTGAGCGAGGAGCAGGTGGTGGGCATTCCACACGATGGCAATCGTTGTGCCGAGCAACTGGTCAGAGCATCCCGACTGAGGAGCAGCCTGGTGGGCGTGTCCCTGGCCAAGAAGCTGCTCAACGGACTGGCCCAGTACAGTGTGACAACCACTCAATGTGGAGTCCAATTAAAGTAAGTAGTGAAGTACTTAAGGGTTCCATGATCTCCAAATCTTAAGGAATGGGTTTCTATACTTGACTTTTTTATGACTCTAATTAAGCTTCAACCTTTTTTATATTATTGTTTTTTTTAGATTATATTAATACTGTTTAATTCCCTTAATCTTCCTTAAACATATTTTATGTGCGTAGTTAAAGTTAAGGTATACTTTATATAATATTTGACATATATATCCTAAACTTTCTAATTGTTGTCTTTCTTTCTTAAATATTTTGTAATACAAAGTCTTTTATACACCACAGAGACCTGGAGCTCACCCGTGTCCACCTTTCGCGAGCCATGTGCTCGGTATACGCAATGGAGAGCATGCTCTACATGACCGCCGGCCTGCTGGACGAGTTCCGTGTCCAGGATGTGACCTTGGAGAGTGCCATCACCAAGTACTTCACCCTGCGGCAGCTGTACGACATTGCCTCCCAGAATCTTGGACTCGTGGGACCCAAGAGTCTGCTCGGCGGAGAGGCCACAGAGCAGGGATTACGAGATGCAGCACAGCTGTGCACGCAGGGTGAATCTCTGGACACCCTGGGCATGTTCATCTCCCTCACAGGATTGCAGCATGCGGGGGTGAGTTTTGTGGTACTTGTAAAACACCAATTGATTCTTAAATCCTTAAATATTTTCCAGCAAGCCATGAACACAGGCGTGCGGAAGTCTAGAAATCCCCTCTTCCATCCTGGCCACATCTTCGGTAAATTCCTGGACACCAACAGCATCGACAACCCCAAGACAAAGATGCAGCTTTCGGAGCATGTGCATCCTACATTGGAGGCGGCGGCCCAGTGCATTGAGCATTCGGTGGCCCGTCTGCAAATGGCTGTGGAGCTGATGTTCACCCGACATGGAAATGCAGTGGTGGAGCGCCAGAGCGAAATGCAGCGACTGGCGGAGGTGGGCACCCTCATCTACGTCATGTGGGCCAGTGTGGCGAGAGCTTCGCGATCCTATTGCATTGGACTGCCCCTGGCGGATCACGAGCTGTTGACGGCCACGGCGATTTGCTCGGAAGGAAGGGATCGCGTCCGCACCCTCTGCACCGAAATCTATGCCGGTAATTTCGTCAACAATGACAACAACCTGGTGCGACTGTCCAAACAATTGAACAAGAGCAAGGGCTACTTCCCCGTCCACCCGCTCACGTTCAACTTCTAAGCCCGGCTCGTAGTTTAGCTTATTATTGCCTTTACCATTAAAGTAAATATTTGTTATTGATACCTCGCAGGTGTTTCTACTTGAATTAAAAGGGGGTTTCACATTAAAACAACATTCTATACGGCTTTTCTCCATTTTACCTTCACAGATGCTCTACTTTACTCTACGATCTCTTAAAAACCGATGGGTATCTTTAAATGCCATTTTTAAATTAAAACATTTATATTTTTTATTGTAATTATTTGAATGATCTAATGTATTTAGGCATTTTAGTAATTCATTTTTAATGAGTCGAAAGTTAAAGGTGTTCCATTTAATTGAATTCCGAAACGAACTAAAGATATTTTTTAATACTTTATTTCTTAAGTGCTGAAAGCGCAAGCGTGCTATAAGCAAAATTCGTAAATCATTTTATTTACAACATTTTCTCAATAATTTGTTTTTTCATATATCCACTCATTTTCAAAAGTTACCAAAAGAGTTCAGTAATAACTGTTGATGTGAGTCAAAGATATGTATATCTTGAAACCTAGATGGCGCTAACAAATCTGTTTGCAAATAGTTGCAAAAGAATCGAGTGAAGTTTTAGATTTATTTCAAAAAGCAAGAAATCATTACTTTATGATTGTTTAAAAACAAAATTAATAATTTTGTAATATTACAAATGACTAATTCAACAAAAAGGTCTGGTTTCCAAGATACCTAAAACAAAAAGGCATGGGTATAACCATAACCATCACTTAAGCCAGCAATTAAGGTGCATATTCTTAAGACACCGTGAAATGGCTTAATCCGTCGAGTTTACCACCTGTCCGCCTATTCCGCTGCACAGGAAATTGGATTTGCATTTCGTTTAAGTGGCTTGACTGGTCCAATTGATATAGAATTGACGATTTGGTAAGAGTCACAGGAAAACGGCCAAAAGCAGCATGAGTGTGTGAGTGACCCGTTTTATTAGGTATGTGTATGTGGACAGGTGGTGAAGTTACCTGGAAACTGTACCTTAAAAGAGAGCAGCTTGGCTACTTTTGGTATTTATTATTATCAGGTCAATTAAACGGCGGTTAATAATTGTATTAATGATTAAAGTGTATTTTGTTTGGTAAATAGTGCGCTGTAAATGTTGTAAAAACTAACAGAGTGCGCCATCTGAGGTTCCCAGCATGACCACCGTGTGTCCCGGCGTCGGTTGGGTACGTAAATTGTTTAAATAATAGGTAAATTGTCATAAGACTAGGTACCCACCCTAGTCAGGTGTATGACGTCTAGCATCAAGTAGAAACATCTGCCGTGATCCTTTAACCGTTTTAGGCCGTCCAGGTGCTTAAAAATCCCGCTTGGCCGGCACGGATCATCCACCTGTGGGAGGTGCTTGTCCACCTGGGTGCGCAGGTGCGGCATGGCAAAGAATTTAAGCCTCATGGTAACTTAAGAACTTTGAACGACGGAGCAAAAACTGTGTAACCACCTTGGACAAAACGCAGAAAGTACCGTAACGCCTTGCAAAAGTGGCCAGAAAGCGCCTATAATTGCGTTAAACCCAAAGGTGGTCACACTGCCTGGACCTGAAATCCGTGTGTCCGCCGCATTTTCCGCGAGAAAAAAGTGCTTTCGACGGGAGCCGGGGGTGGGGGGCAGGTCGCCTAGATCAGTTTTCCGTGAAAAGTGATCAAATACACCAGTTTTCCCACTTACCAGTTTACCCATGTGCAAAATACAGTGCTGCCAGACCGTCAAACTGAACTTTTCCGGTTTTCCCCCAATTTCTCAGTTTTGCGAACTCGGACCGCAGCGTCAGACCCCCCAAAAGTTTCGCCCCGCTTCCCCACATTCGCCACGACCCTGGGACCTCCTCAGAAAAGCGCAGGAAACGCTCCCAAGCCTCCCGACCGAAATCATGCCCTCAAGACTGCCAGCGTTGCCCCCCTCAAGCCCCTCCCCATCCCGGCGTTGCCAGCCTCCCAATGTAGTTCAAAAAATGTGCAGAATCCGTGTAGATAACAGGAGTGAAATCGTTAACAGTGCGTAAGAACTGGAGTGGGAAATAACAGAGACGTAAGAAATGGAGTGGACAATAACAGAGTGCGTAAGAAATGGAGTGGAATCGTTAACGTGAGTAGGAACTGGAGGGGAAAATAACAGAGAGTGTAAGAACTGAAATGGAATCGTTAACAGTGCGTAAGAACTGGAGTGGAAAATAACAGAGACGTAAGAACTGTAGTGGGAAATACATAGTGCGTAAGAAATGGAGTGAAATCGTTAACAGAGCGAAAGAACAGGAGTGAGATTATCGATGCCCATTAGAGATGGAAGAACATTGATTGTGTGTGGCCAAACATCGATATCACCGATAATTTGAAAACATCAGTGACATCGATGTTGGCATCGAGGTTTTTCCATCTCTATCTTGAAACGGTCGGACGCTAAATTTCGGTGCTAGAAGATAAAACGATAAACTTAATTCAAATCTAATCTATCAGCGAAGAAGTAAACAACAATTATGATTGATTTCTGAGCGTCGTCGCGTCTTTTGAATATGTTTCATTAATCAATTCAAAAACGTAGTAAAACAAACAACAAAGAAAACAAAAAAAATTGCAAACCTCGCGAAACGCTGGAAATTGCGCGTGTGCGGGTGGAACAGAGTGACAGTTGAGTGAAAATAATTGCCAAAGGAAAAGGCGGATAAATATAAAGGAATAACGCCCGCGGCGAAATTGTATGGGTGTGCGAAAAGAAAGGAGAAATATCAAAAGCAAATAGTTAAAAAAATGCAAAAAATAAGTGTGTGTTTGTGAGAGTGGGTGACAAATGATTGGGCAGCAATAAAGCAAAGAAGTCAATCAGCGATAAGCAGTTAAGCCAACTAAAGAACGGTGAGTTAGAATTAGAAACTGACCATTACTCATATTCAAATGTAATTAAAATTGTAATAATGATATGGCACCCCTAAATTGAGTTCAATATTACATCCCCTCTCCTTTTCATCACCCCACCCCATCGACTCCACCCCCACCCCTTTTAACCGCAAACAAATAAAATGGGCAGAAAAATCGAAGCGTATAAAGAGAATCTAAAGAAGTAGCGTCGCCGATTTCAGTCCTTCATTCCATTTCATTTCGTTCCACATGGTGCATAGACTTTTTGTTGTTGCTGGTTTTTTCGGCTTGACTTCGGTGACAGTGAGCAATGGAAAGCAGCGAACAGCGAACGGCGAACTCTGGAAAACGCCACAAGCAGTGGCACACGACGCGGCCAATACACCAACAAACAAACACACTGGCCAGAGCAAACATACAAAAATACAGTAAAAATTCTGTGGGGGAGAACTTGCATTCATTCAATTAAAAAATTAATGGTGATACAATTTTCATGCTGACCCAAATAATAGTTTCACTTCCAAATTTAAAATATTAGTGCAGAGAATTATAACGTACAGGTTCAAAGGGAATTGTTTTATAATGATCGCTTACAAGCTAACAAGTTATTTACGTTTTAAAGAAAACTCATCTAAAAGCGGCAAAGAAAAATTAAGATAAACAATTCCATGTCAGAAATTTCCACTGTACTCCCACAAATACAGTGACAAACGCAGGGGGCAGCGACTGAGCCAAAGACACCTCGAGGAGTCAACTCACCTCTCGAAACCGATTCCTCTGCTTTAATTTTTTTTTCTTTTATTTTTCTTTTTGCGCTCATATTGTGTTTTGTTTTTTGTGTTTTTGGCCCGCCCTGTCCGCATGTGTTATGCGTGTGTGTTGGGCTCATACAAATACAAATACAATTCATCAGCGGCAGAGAAGTCGGCGTCGTTTATTGTTGTTGCTGCTGATATTATTTGTTGTTGCTGGTTCTGCGCGCTTTTATTTGAGATTTGCGCACGAATGGCTTTTGCTTTTGCTCTTGGAGTTTGTATATAAATTGTAAAGGGTGTGGAGTAGGGGGGAGAAGGGGAAGGGGCAGGCTAGTTTCGTACTAGAGTTCGCGGACACACACACAATCGTTCATCAGAAATACGGGTATACAAAACATAGAGGAAAAAAGAAGTAAAAAAACGGCAAGTGGATTGGGGTTTGGATTTTATTTTATACGCTTTTCCCTTCGCCCTTTTCCCTCTTGTCCACCTTCTCCTCCCCCACTTCCTCCTTTTCTTCTCTTTTCTTGGCATATTTCGTTATTTTCCTTTGCATGTTAATTGCCGGCGTTGAACTTTTACTTGTTAATCAATTGGTTTAGGTGCTCTTTGCCTTTTTTGTCTTATTGCCTTGTTTTGTTTCTTTTTCAAACACATAAGCCGCTGGTTTTTTTTGTTGGCTGTATTTTAAAAATAGAAATTTGACGAACGACACTAATTGTGAGGATAACTTAAAGAGCTGCAATAAGATTTGTGTATTCTAAATGTTGTAGATAATCAGACAAAATTAAACCATTTCGGTCCATATAATTCATAGTAAAATTCTATTTTTGATTGCTTTGGTTAATAAACAACACACATAATACTTAATCAGACAAATAAGCAAACAATAAATATTATTAAAGATAAACATAATAACTTAATTTCCATTTTAATAATAGTATAGAAAACAATATATTTTGCCACTTTTTGTTTATATTTTAGAAACCTTATTAGCTTGTCTTATCAAACGGTTAACAATGTTGATTTAGGACTCAAATTTTGATTTAATTCCGATTTCCCGCTGTATTTCCGATTTCCTTTTGACCGCCAGATGCCGCCACTGTGGTTAAATCTGCTGCTTCTTCTTCTTCGCTCTGCTTTTCCTCTGCCCACAAATCGATTTCGATTTAATGCTCTCTCTGTCGCACACACCCTCGACTTCAGTTTGTGTGTGTGAGCAATAAGCTTAACATAAATCATTATAACGGCACATACAGGAGGGACCTTACATGCCACTCGTTCGGCCCCTTTATTCCACGCCCCCTTGACTAACCCAACCCCCCTTTTTCTGTATGTCTGGGTGTATTTGCTCGATTCGGCTGTCATTTCATATGGAATTCTATATGGGAACGCACAAAATCGATTTCTAATCGTGTAAATAAATGGCGACAAATGCTGCGACCTCTTCTTTCACTTCCCCTCTCTCTCTTCACCCACCTTTCTCTCCTCTCCTTTTGCATAGCAACAAAAAGCAGAAGGAAAGAGCGAAAGAGGGATATTTTGTGTGGGCAATTGTTTCAAAACCAAAAGTCGCACACTGAAAAAATTCGATATTTTTGGAAGTCATTATGAATATTATAGATCCAAAAGGTATGTAAAGGTTAATTACTATTATACGGACAATGATTTGATACCATTTATATATGTTTCTGAATGTGTCATTTATCATGGATCCTTAATACCTTAAACTCTAATGCCTTTTTACTCACAGTTAGTTAAATTTATTTACTCATTTTATAGATATACAGTTTTATTGCTTAAATATAATCAGTAAAAAGTATATGTATATAAATTATCCATTATCGATTATACATACTTTTCTCAGTGCAGTTAACAGATTTCTGGTTGCACCTTGAGCTTTTTTGGCAGAAAAGAATTGGGGAATCAGAGGCAGGCAAAAAACTGGAATCTAATCCAATAGGGGAAAATAAGATAAAGAGGAGGAGGGAAAGACGATGGGTAAAAGGAGGACAGAAAGAGGAGCAAACGGCAGCCACAGCACCGCTGTTTAAACACCAGAGATAAACGAAAGGACTTCGGAAGGAGAGCTACCCAAAATTCAGAACCTAAAAACAAAAAGAACCTACACAGCAACCAGTAGCCAACAGCAAAATCAGCAACATAGGCACCTACAAAAACAATATTTATAGCAAGGGGCCATAAGCAAATATGTATTGTAAATTCGTATTTAAAAACACCGAACATTATATACCCTGGCGATGACAAGTTAAAAAACTTTAATACAAATTAAAAGCAGGGTTTTAAAAAAATGGAAAAAAATCCTAAATGTTAGTCTATTTTATTATTTGTTTTATGTGTTTTAAATATTTGAAATGCATTGCGCTTCACGAGTGATCAAAATTGTAACACTCTCTATGCAAAAGAATACAAAACAAATATCAGAGATGGGCTTGACATTTTGTCAGTTGAAATTTGGGGAAGCATAAAGGTTGTGTTGCCGAATTGAAGAGGGGGTTTTTGGGTGGATGAGCTATTGCATTTTGTAATGCACACACATTTTATTTGTTTTGGCTCTGGTATCTGGCCTCTCGCTTCCCCAATAACAAACACAATTCAAAGTGCCAGCTAAAAGTGCAAAAAATCGCACGCCAAAAATTGGGTAGAAAAGGGGGGACTTAAGCCCCCTCTTTATCTCTTTCCCCTCCGTCTCTTAGCGATTCTCTGGGGAAACATCGATGGATAACACAAAATTGAATTTACTACTGTGTTGCTGTTGTTTTTCTTGTTGTCTTCGTTTGTGTGTTTGCACGCTTTGAAAATATTGGCAGTAATTGAATTTATGGGGGAAAGGGGAGGCAAAAGGCAGGTCAACACTATCCAAAATTGAAATACTAAAGATGAGTAAGCCACCTATACTTTCCGGCCCCACTTTTTCTCCCATTCCTCGTACTTTTCATTGTCCACTCATTTGCTGCGCTGCTATCTCACTCCCACACAATGTACGCCAATTTTCATTGCTATTTTCCTTGTGGTCGGAAATTCTCTTATTTCTGCTTGATTCCGTTTATTTGTGGAGCTTATTTCGTGTTACGAAATATATGTACATATATTTTTCAGTTTGGTTTTTAATTGAATCGGTTATTGGGGGTTGGGTGATATATTGGGGATTTTGAATGTTCGATGTCTGAAATTGTGTGGCACAATGTATTTGGATTTGCAAATGAGAATGCTTTGAATAAATTAGAATTTATTAGCATGTTATATTGAACTATTCCTTTTATGATATTTATATCTGTTCTATTATTATATTAAAAATATTAAAATTTGTTTTTTGCTCTCTTTTGTTCATAAGCATTTAATTGTTTCAATCATTATTGGGTTTTATATTAGTAATGTTTTTTGGTAGAAATATTGCTTTTTGTTACTAATCGATTGTTTAAAAATGGTTTCAAAAAGTTTTAAAGACTTTTATCTTACTTCAACTGATTTAGTAATGATTTATTATACATATTATACTAAACTTTATATATGACATATTTTTAATTTTTATTGGTTTTAAGAACAGATAAACTTAGTTTCGTGCCTCAACAAAAGATTTCTGTTGGCGGACGGGTGGATTTTTCTTGATAAACGCGAGCATTGCTATTTGCTTTTGATAAATGTATTTTTAATATTGGATTTAATAATATTATTTCCTTAGCAATCAGTGTGGCCGCTGATAAATAATCCTGTTATTAGCTAGCTTTTGGTTTGGTTTCGCGTATTCCACCGCTTCTCAAACAATTCCACCGTTGTCGGTTTGCTTTTCATTCGGCCATCTAAGCGAAACTCAAAGTGAACTTTTGTTGCCTGTTGGGCGATTGCCTGCAAAGGAGATCCAGGATAAAGAGGGTTTATAGAAAGGGGGAAGAGGAGGAGAAGGAGGAGTATGGTGGCAGAAGGACGAGGGTCGAGGTCTCGAGTGGGCAACTGTTTGGCTTTGGTTTTGGCCCATCATCCAGCCACCCCAAAGGCATTTGTGCTCTACTTCATTATGGCGATATATATATTTATATATGTATGTGTGCAGTACACACATGTGTGCATCTGTGTGTGTGCGTGTGTATCTATGGTTGGGCAAAAGGTATAGCTTCGCTTCGTTCATGTCCTCGGTTTCGTCGTCTATTGAATCCTGCTTATTTCTGAAAGGCAAGCGCAAGTGGCGGCATTTTCGTGGCTCTCGAAAGGGGGAGAGTGGGAAAACGGCAAGGACGAGGAGGAGGAGAACCAGGATATCCTCACCGGGCGGCGGCCTTTATGCAATGTAGTAATTATATGCTCGCTAGTTGGCATATGTGTCTATATTGCAGTCTATTTTCTATATACAAAGACACTAGGCAACAAGGTAATTGAAGTCTTAATCAATCAAATCAACGTTTTTAATTATATGTTGGGATATGTTTAGGAGTAAGTTGCTCTTTCTAAATACACAGAAAAAGGTAACTGGTGTTTAATCAAGTGTTTCAAAACTAGTAGGAGTTTAACATTGATTATAACTAAAAATTCATAATATCTCCGATAAACTTTTCTACAATACGAAATTTGGGATAAAAATCGGTTGTGAGATGTTTTTTGGCGCTGTAGCTATTGGTGTTTAACTTGTAAAAAAATTATGGAATCCTACATAACAACATTTTTCTTTGTGTACCTCTTTCGTTGTTTTAAATATTTATGAAGAAAATAGGGGCATGTTGACCAATGTAAAACCAGGCATCGCTGTTTGCATGAAACGCGAGCTCAGACGGAGCTCTTCTTCTGCTTGTTGTTCCTGCTGGAAACCTCCTTCTCCCACGCCCCCCTTCTCCACCCACTTTTCTGCAGCGAAAACTTTGCAATTTCGCTTTTGTGCTCCGCAAACTCATGTGTTTCTTCGTGTGTGAGTGTTGCAAGTATCCGCAACTGTTGTATCTGTATCTGCGCAGCGAGCATTTTCCTAGTGCCATTGTGCAAATTATACAAATGCCGAGATGCTGAGACGCTGGCGACGCTGTCACCACTGCCATCTCGCCATCCATGCATCTGCGAGATACATTAGACAGTTGAGTTTGCTGCGTGCCAAGCGGCCGCAGTCACAGTCACATCTACAGAAACAGATACAGATACATTTGGCTGGTCTGGTACAGCTGCAGATGCGGATACACATTCTGTATCTATTTCTGTGCGGCGTACGGGAAATTGTTGTAATTTGCATGGCTCAACTTTGGATGAGCTGTCGCCGACGGTAGTGCTCTTGCATCCGCAAATGTATCTCTGCAAATGTATCTATATATCTCTGGCAGATGCGTGGGCGTGGCACCCCGCTGCTCATTAGATTTACTTGAGATAGTTTCCACCTCTCCATAAAGATATCTCATCGATTTATATGTGCCATCGCTTCCGCTTAGTTCATTCTGCTAATTACGAACTAAGTTTAACTCTTTTGAGAATTACTTGCTTTTATAATTGACAGCCCAAAGGGTCAATTTAACAGGACGTAATACATAATCCTGTGTCTGCAAGCTCAACGTGTGCCACTTAAAATCAAATATCTTTTTCACAAGTCAAATGGGAATCAAATGGCTGGATGATTTATTGATTGTTTAAAGCATTGGGTGAGGGAAAGACAACACACTGAAAGGCATATAAAGCCTATTAAATGCAGGTTAAATTGTCGTGTTGTGAAGCTCAAACTAAAAGTTTTCGGTCATTGAATTCAATTTATTTTGAAAACCGTTTAGGGCTTAAAACCTTAAATCTTAAAGCTTTTAAGTTCATGCGGAATATGATTTAATCTGTAAAATACCTACATATATTTATGACATGGAATTTATGGAAGATATTTGTTGTTCTATTACGACCTGTTATCGTTCAATGCGTTAACTGTCTAATTGTAGAGTCATATCCTTTTGGAACCTAAACGTGTTTTCTCTTAATGGCAAAATAAAAGCCCGCTTTTGGGACTTTGTTGACCACTTTGTGGTCCCTTTGGCAGTCCGAATATAAAGCCCAACTAATCACAGTGAAACGTGCCGCGCTCTAACTTATGACTAAAATATAAAAAAAATAAAATGTATGGAGACATTGGGGACACACAATCACAATCAGCTGCAAAAAGCTGCGCGGTGCCAATTAAGCTGACTTTGAGGAACTTCGTGGTGTCCCTTTTTTCAGCCTTCCCCTGCGTATCTGTGCCCCACCATTCGTCCTTTTGCCCCACTCATTTGTGGCTCTGCTGATGAAAATTAACAAAAAGCTGAAACGTTGTTGGCTTTGCTTTTGGGCCCCTTGGCGCTCATTTCAACTGCAGTGCACGCTCGATATAGTGAACTTATACAAAAGCGGTTTTACTTATTATTAATCGTTATACATTTAATACAACTAAGCGATTAATCGCTATACATTTAATACAACTAAGCGATTAATCGCTATACATTTAATACATCTAGGCGATTTGTCGAAATAATAATTTGTTCTATGATAATTGTTTTATTTATAGGTGTTAGGTATCTAGGGATATTAGATCCAAAATAAAATCAAGTTTATACATATTTTAAAGGTACATATTTATGGCAAAACTGAACTTATTTGGAGGTAATGACCATTATTATTAATCTTATATTTACTGCATCACTATTAGTGGTCAATTTAAGTTTGTTAAAACTTAGTGTCCACTGTGTTTTCCCGCTGACCGCAGGTTCCTTTTCTCCTGTTTCCTCTTCTTAAAAAATGCTCTATTTCTTGCTCTTTCTGGCCGTGTTATTACCCTCTCTTTTCCGCACACACAAACACACACGCGTGTGCTTAAACATTTTTTCTTCCGCACATTTTTTATGCACGTGTGTGTGTATTCTTTTGCAAACTGCAGCTTCGCTGTTGGCTAGGGATATGGGTAAAGGGGAGTAAGCGCAGGGAGGGCTAAGGGGAAAAAGTCGCAAGGGGGATTTCAAAAACTTGGCCTGTGTGTTGTTGCCTCTGACTCTGGTGTTTTTCTCTGCACGACATCCCTGGCATTGCCTCTTCTTCCTCTTCCTCCTCCAGCGCCTCCTTTATTCCCTGCTCCCTCTGTCATTTCCTTTATTCCGCTGTCGTCCATCCCCCTTTGGCACCCCTCTTTTGGCCCACGGCTATGGCAGCCAGCCAGGCTGACGAGCAAGTTTGAATTGTAATCCTGGTTGTTGTAGTTGGCACACGCTCTTCGCCTCTCCTGGTCTCTCCTTTCTCCTTGTTGCTGCTGCAGCAAGTTTCTGCCCCCTCTTTGCGCCTCTTACCGCGCTACTTTTGAACCCCCCTCTTATCAAGCTGCGTTCGACAGCATCAGCCTCTGCTTTTGTCTGCTGCCGCCACGTCGCCGCTTCATGCACCTTCTCGTGCTCCCCTTTATCCTCCCCCTGCTCCTCTCTCTTCTGCTACTACTCCCCCCCACGCCCTCTTTAGCCTCTCCACCTTTGGCACCATGCACGTCCTTCTTGTCGTTGCCCTTTTACATTTCACTTCGCTTCGCAGGTCCCTACAAACTTCGTCTGAAAAGATTGCGAAAAATATGCAATATTATTGATTATGCTTGGTAAATCGATTATGTCCATAGGCAGGGCGGTAAACCACTCAATAGCATATAATGGCATTAGTTAAACAATAATGGTTTTTTTTTGAGAAAAATACAATTGCTTTTAAATTTTATCAATTCAGGAATTTTGGGTGGGCTGCTTTTTGTACGCTAGAAAGTATGCAAAGATTTCTACGAGAATGAAACCCAGGTATTTAATGGTCGACTACGGCCATCTAGTTATTTATTAATTACGCTCTACTTGCAGTTTTAGCACCTACGCCCCTTTGTCAATAAGTGCGAAGAGAGTGGGCGGAGCTGGAGCAAGAGAGATGGCAAGATTGCATGGAAAACACGTGTGCATGCAATTTTCCTTCATTTTGGCCCCGCACACTTTCCGCTTACAAAAACGCAATTTCACTTGACATTATTCAACAATTTGCATTTCTGTTTCCGCAACAGAAATAAAAACAACATCTACCGCCGCAAAGTTTTGGCAGCAACAACAGCACAACTACAAGAAGGAGACACCTTTTCATTGAGTTCACACACACAGTACAACTCCAGACACTTTTTCACCCACACAAGCACACATGGCGAAATTCGCTTGCTCACTTCCATTTCACAGTTTCCTGTTACCCTTTTCACTTTATTCCGCTTTCACTCCTTCCTTTTTTGCATAATGCATTGCTTAATTTCTCACTTGTTCTTTACACGCACACATTGGTACGCTGGCACATTAGGGTGGTCCTTCTAACGGTCCTACTTAAGATCTTAAGAAAATTACCTGGAATAACTGTCTGCAAAATAACATAATTAGCTTCCTTTTAACCTTAATCGTATTTCAGATTTTCACAGAAATCCTTACTTATTGATGTTTCTAAAATATGAAATCCTTTAATAAAACATTTAAAAACGAATCAGTTAGCAGTTAGCTCCCATTAACTATTTCTAACAAATTTTGTAATTCACTAGCACTTTAAAGTTTAAATTGACTCTCAAACAATATTTTTAGAAAAAATCGTTTAAGCTAAAGAATAAAAGTAGAAAACATTGAAAATCACCCCACTCCATTGTGCACAGATAAAAGGAAGTAATCATTATTTTCAAAATTTTGTGTCTTCCATCATACTGAAGATAACTCTTATTTTTGCAATTACAGTCCACAAATATTTAAAAGATATTGTAAGAGCATTCACTGTACTTTGAAGATTTCTTATTTTGTTTATTAATTTGTAGAGGCTTTTACTACTGAGGCCTTAAAATTGTTCCACTCTAACACCCACACACTAGTAAGGAAAGCCGTGTCATCTGATTTGGTTGTTGTAGTTTTAATTACCAGCTCTTGAATTGCTAAAATTACAGAAATTACAGCTGCAAAAATTAAAGGCGGAAGAAAAAAAATAAAGAAATTTAAACAATGCAAATGCTGGCTCTTTCCCTCTAATGTTTTCCTCTCTTTTGCACTTTTGGCCCCTAACAACGACACCTTCACCTGACTGACACCCTCTCCTTTTCTCCATCTTTCTGTCTCCCTTTCCCCCGCTCCATTATCCTCCCCCTCCCCTTTTCCTGTGGGCACGTTCGTTAAATGTTGAATAAATTTTCTCATATAATCGCAGTCGTCGCCCCGTTTCTCTCTGCGGCTCTCTTTGGCGCCCCCAACCTCCCGATTCTCCCCACTTTTGCTCCCTCTCCCAATCAGCAAAACAACAACAACAACTACCGCACAGTTGTCTCCGCAGCACTGCCGACATCGCTGCCGACGTCGCAGTCGCTGCCGCTGATGTTGAATGTTTGATGTTGAATGTTGATGGTGTTAGTTTGGTTCGGAAACTCGTCGGTCGCGCAAGTAAAAAGTAAAATTCCAAGCGAATTAACAACTAAAGTATAAAATACAGCTAAGGATAAAAAATAAAGCTAAATCAAATGCTTAGGTAAAAAATAAGTGTAATGAAATAATGTCTAAGCAAAGTAATTAGAAAAGTGTGTGTGTGCCAAACTTTTGTGATTGTGACAAAGTAAGAAATGCCTAAATAAAGTTATTGGATATCAAACAAATAAATAATGAAAGCCACCAAAAAAAAAGCAAAGGAAGTGCGACAGATACAGATACAAATACAAATACAGATACACAAAGCTAAAACGGAATTCGTTTGGGCCAAGTTCTGCTGCTTCTTCCTCCTTTGCTTCTTCTTCTATAAACGCAGCCAAGCGTAGCAGTGGATGTGTGTGTGTGTGTGTGTGAGCGCGCATTTTCTTTTGTCCATTCCGCCACCTTATTCTCCACGCTCTTCTTCTTTTCGTACAGCCGCCAAAGGAAACGGCTGAAAAAAAGGATTAAGAAAAAGGCAGCTTGCTGGATTATTTTTTTTCACTCTACAATTTGTCAAAAAGGTGCCCTCGAATGTCAACGTTTTTCTATTATTATAGAATCAATAAATACGTTGGAGAATATATATAAAAAAAAAATTTTAAATCTCTAAAAACAGACAGTTTGACATTTTCAAAATAATTGCTCGCCGGTTATACCTATCAAAAACTGAATAAGAAACTATCATGGGATTGGTCATGAATAACATAAGATATAAATATATGACAAAACACTTAATGCATAAAATAATAATAAATTAATTAGGATTAAGACTTTGAGTTTACTATAAGCTGATTATTTGGTATCACAGTCCAAGCTGTATAGCATTGTTTTTCTTTAAACTTACTGGGATTGATCTTCTTTGAACAATATGTATACAGAAGCGTGCGACTTTAATTGAAACACGATTTTCAGTTTTTAATTTTAATGTCAAACCGAACCAATAAAATGAGTTTTTATTTATTTGATATAAAAAAAAGTTTTAGCTTCAAAATGAGTCATTGTCACCATGGCTTATAAACGTTTATGGTGTTTAATATGTTGAAAAATCCTATTATATATTACAAAATATATTGCTTATCTAGAAAACTGAAGAAACTTAAATAAAGGAAAAAATGGTTATTTAATGAAGATTATTATTTAAAGGTTTTTGACTTTAATTAATTGATAAGGAAATGTGAAGATTTCTCACGTTATTCGTATTTTTTACGTTTTTTTTGTGCAGCTTGCAATAAGATTTATTATGACCACAAATGCAGTCCGGCATTTCAACTTGCTTTTGTTGTATTTTTATGTATCAATAATTACAAAGAGCAAGTGAGTTTGGGGAGGGGGCGTCGGGGTTGGAAAGAGAGGCACCAAGAGGCAACAACAACGACTCTTGGGTAACGAAATTGAAGCACACGGATGAATTGAGGGAGTGCGAGTGAGAGAAGGTGATGGAGTGGGCCAGTGAGTGGAAAAGGAAGAGGGAGAGGGGGATACGTAACGGCCAGTCACAGCAGAAAGCAACAACAATAACAATTGCAGCAACAACAGCGAAAGCAACAACAACGGCTGAACATTGGAGACATGTTTGTGCGGCGGCGCTCATTTATTTTATGTCTCGGCTTGGCTTTGTTGTTGCTGCTTTTGCGCTACTTTGGAGCTGCCTATCCTGCTCCCCCGCCCCTTTATACCCCCGCACCCCAAATCCATCTCCTCACATGTGTGTGTGCATGACTCGCTTGTTACTTTGTTCTTGTTTTTCTGTTTCATTTTCTGCCGACTCAACTTGACAACCAAACTGAACTCAAACTGAAAACTGCCGCAAAATCGAGAACTTGGCGGATTAAAACTGAAATACAGGCGTCGATGCCTAATCAAATTAAAAAATAACAAAAATTCAAAATAAAGCCTAAAAATCAGAAATACACCGGAAACCCCCAAAGCAAAACAAAATTGTTCAACTGGGGGAAGTCCTTATAAAATTATCTAAAGAGGGATTTAAAAAGTAAAACCGCAAACAAAAGGCTACTGCGGAAGCTTACAGTATTTATTGCAATATAATTGAATCTTTCTGCCAAAAATCTTAAAAGTATATTCCAGATACTTTTTGAGTTCTCATTTTTAAAAAGCAAATGGAAATATTAATTAATAAATAAAATAATTAATAAAATAATTCTTTTTTAAAGGTTGTATGACTAATGAACCATATTTTTCGTTGGTTATTATCTAGTATTTTCAGTCCAGGTTAAATCTAGCGAAGTTTCACTGTCAAATCATTAAAATATAAGAGATGAACATGTATTGCGTGGGACCAATGAATGAGTGAGTGAGTGGCTGATATGGCTGTGAAGTCATCTGTTCGTTATGGATATGGAAACATCTTTCCGGATCATCTCGACATATTAATGCTTAACCCTTTGGTGGCGAAAACCAATTAACTCGAGTTTTTAAAGCCTAACCACGCGCACATTTGGGCCGAAGTCCGGAATTTGTGTGTATTTACCACAGCGAATTGTTTTTGGTTTTGGCCAACTATAACCGTCGTCGCTGCCTCTGCCGACGTTCGCTGCTTGGTCAGGCCTCCATTCGTTGTTGCTGTTATTATTTCTTGTTGTTTTAGCTTTCGGCCATTCCTCTCCACTGTCCGATTCCCATTCGTTTCTAAAATACAATTTTGCGCTGGTTTTGGACGCTCTTTTATTATATACCCTTTTATAGGTTTTTTATAGTTTTGGTGGGAAATTTGTAATGAAGTTTTTTTTTTCATAAATTCCTACAGCTGTTATGGAAACATTTTTTTTTAAACATTCTTGGTACTTACATTTATCACTGTGTTTGAAGTGTCGTTATTTTAGGGATACTAACATAACTATAAGTTTCTTACTGTTCATAAGTTTCTTAAGTTTCAATCAAAAATTGGCCTACAAAATCTTGTTAGTAATGAACTACAAGTGTATAAAAACTTCGGTTCTCATATACATAGTTCTTTCCTTTTAGTTTTTTTTTTCGTGCTGTTGCGGATTTGTGATTTCGATATTTAGTTGGATTTCTGTCTGTCCCCCTCGCATTTGTTCCCCTTTTTGCTGCCCGTTTCGCCCGCTTGTCCATCTGTCAAGTTTTGTTTCGTCTGTTGTTTTGCCGTCGGTTTCGCTTCGCTCCTCGCTGATTGCTCTGTGCCCCCTGTCCTCCTGCCCCCTCCGCTTTTTTCGCTCCCTTCCCCTCTTTAGCGCTCCCCTTCTTCGTTTGTTTTTGGGTGTACGCCATCGTCTCTGCAGCGTGTTTCTTTTCATATTATTTAATTTATTTCGTTGGTTTTCATTGTGGCCATGCTCGTTGTTGCCCCCGCCTCCTCCTCTTCATCACCCTCTCCCTCTGCTCTTCCTTTTTCTGGGTTCATCTGTATCTACAATTCGTCATGTCGTTTGTACCTTTTTCTAAACAGTATTTCAGCTTCATCATCATCCCTTCAACGAATTTTTGAGGCATTTCAGTGATGAATTTGTTTTCTTGTTTAATTTTAGTCATTTGCCCAGCACCCTCTCCACCACCAATGCACTTTAAAACACATGCATGCACCCAAATAAATGCCCTTTGAAAAATGCATCTGCTCTTTGATCGTTTTCAATTTACAGTTTCCTTATGTGCATACATAGATGCATTTTTTCATTTCGGTATTTTCTCTGATGGACACTGAGAAAAGTACCAGTTCCGTCCCAAAATTTGAAGAAAACCAAGTAACTTTAACAACGACTTTAATTTCATATAAATATTAGAATTCTAGTTTTTAACTGTGCACCCTTTTTCTTTATGTCACCACTTTGAGCGAGAACTGCTATTCCATATAATCACTTGGGTTGTGCACTGAATGGAGCAATTAATGGGTTTTGCAAAACAGATTTCCAGTTTGCCGTGTGCACACGATAAACAAGTGAAGGGTTTATTTAGTTAACGAGAGAACTGTGATATCATTGGCGTACTCAAAACCCATTAGAAGCGAACGTTGAAATCCCAGGCAATCGGTTAATTAAATTACAAATGTTTTTACATTTCCCAAGCGGTGGAAAGCGCAAACTCAAAACCAAACGATAACAACACTTGGCCATTGAGCGATAATTTACGGTTAGGTTAGGTTCGTTCTGTTGGACGTTGCTATCTGATTGATTGCATTGCCACAGAAATACAGCAAAGCCTTTGTATATTGGATCATTACAATCAAACTTAAATTAAACTTTTTAAATACAATGAATTTATACATCATTTATTCAATTGTTGATTTCAAAAGAAAACAATAATATTTCTTTCTAAGTCTTAAATATTGAATTTTATTATCTACTACAGCAAGTCTAATAATAAAGATACCTGAAAATAAATGGAGCAACATACATATTGGTCTACTTTATCTAGTTTCTTGATAATCTCAAGCTAAGTTTTTTTTTGGTGGAACCTCTTATTGAAGTATTACTGTGAATAAACACATAGACGGCATTGCACAGTTCTTTCGATTTAAGGCGAGTTTCGTTCACCTCTGTAGCCCGGATTTATTGAAGCGCAGCGCACAGACAGGCCGAACTCGTCCCCCTCTCTCTGGCTATCTACCTCTCGCCTCCTCCAACGCACTGACTGACTGTCAATTGTTTTCTTGGCCTCTTTGGCCCCATCTCCATCTCTTTTTCGCCCACTTTTTCCGTCTCGTTCTGCCAACTGATTCAATTGAAAAATGTTGACTCTTTTATTTTTTTTCGTCTTGCTTTTTCGTTTTTCGAATCGGACGCTGTCGTTCATTAGCTTTCTTGGTACAGAATTTTAACCCCCCGTGTCTTAACCCCCTGACGCCCCCTTCTGCGAGAAGTGCTAAATGACCGGCAGCGTCGAAAAGTTGACCAAAAATGCGAACGCTATTATATAGAGTGACTCACATCCCTCTATGTATCTCTTTCCACTTTTTAGGAACCAAAATACAGAAAAAACCAATAGAAAATACATAATTGTTGTTGTTGTTTGTCTGTTTAGTATCAGCAGAAGGTGAGGGAAAATTGTAGGAAAATACCGAAATTATAATTGTGCATTTCATTCTGCTGGCCTCTTCAATTTCATTTTTCTCTGCTAGATTTTCGTTTGAGGTACGGCGTCCCATAAAGTTCAATAATCATTTCAAATTCATTGTGTGTTTGTGTTAACCAGGCCAGAAAAAAGGAGGCAAACGGAAATCGAGAAATAAAATCATAAAATCACAAGCAAATACAAAAATCACTAATTTATCTATCCCCCTGAAAAGTGAGTGAGAAAAATTAAGACAGATAGATTAAAAAAAAGAAATGAAAGCAAAACCGAAAGGCGACAAGAGTGAATAGATGAATAATAATGAAAGTAAACAAATCGGCAACAAAGCGGAACTGAAGGAACTAACATAAAGTTTGTCTTTAAGCTTTAATTCAATTTCAAGAGGTGAGTTTTTTAAACTAATTTGATATAAACTGGAATTATATTATAATTCACCAGTCCTAAATGAATGGGTTTTCATAAAAATTTCCTAATGTTCAAAGAAAAATCACTTATTCAACATGCTATTACCAGCTTATCTTATTGAATTTCTATCAAATTACTTATAAAGTTATTGAATAAAAAATTGAATAAATGACTTTAGAAATTGAATTGAATCTAAAGTGGATGCTAATTTCCCTTTTGTAAGTGGTTAATCCAGTGGTTCTTTAGAAATTAGAAAAAGTTACATAGGCTCTGAAGTAAATGTATATGAAAGTGTCCCATTTGCCAATATAACAAACTAAATCAATTTGAAGATTTCAAAAAGCTAATTGTGTTAAGAAAACGGTACTCAAGGTGGCAAAATTTATTTAAAATTGATTTGAAAGTGGTGTACTTAGAAAATTTGACTAGACCGTGGGCATACATCTATATAAAAGTTGTCCATCTGTTAATATAACAAAGTATCTACATTTGCTTTCCTCTTTCTCCTTCCCCCCTCAACTTATCCTTTTTCCCACCCCCGATTTTCACTCGCGTTTTGCCTTTTGTTGGGATAATCTGATTTAAGCATTAATTAAATGGCTGTGCGGACGGACGCATGTGTGTGAGTTTGTGTATCTTTTTATCCGTGTATCTATCGCCGTCACTCTGCGGCGGTGTGTACAAAATAAAACACAGATACAAATACAAATACAACTGTGCGCTGTCCATATTAGATTACGTGCAACAAGCTCTTTAATTGTATTTGCCGTCTAATGAAATCACCGCAGCGCAGAGCAACATTTAAAAGCTTTGGCCAACAAATGGCAAAATGCGTACAGTTGTGCAACGACGGCGATTCGATTGGATTGGATTGGATTGTAATCGCAGGAGTTGTGTAGGGCGGGGGGCCGAATGAAAGAATCGGGCATAAACCACATGTAGTTATCGAGATATTTTGGTAAATGCCTTGTGCCAAGTGTGGGAAATCAACGGAAACATTTGTGATTCAAGGCGGGGTGGTTGACTGGTGCTATAGAAACGGGGGTTAAAACTAATGACATTTAATACGCTACGTGTCATCTGGCTTAATTTAATTCGTATCCAGAAAGTAAAAATTTTGTATAAGGTCCCCAATATAGTACAATTTTTATTTAATAAATTGGTCTGCACCTTTAATTTGCTTATAACAAAGTCGACTTTAGTTTTAAAAAAATATCATATTTATGAATGTTTACCTTAACCTTAAAAACAATTTTATCCATAAAAAAAATTTTATTTTGGGAAGTAGTAACTAAATATGGCATTGCATTTTAAGGTTTTTACACATTTTAAATAAATGATATCTGGAAAGATCGTGAAGCACTATTAAGGTAGACAGATATGTATGATAATTTAAAGTTATCATCTTTTAAGATTATCTGTAAAGATGCCAAATCCGATTTAAGTATTTTACCGTTAACCTGTGTTTATCTTATATCGCCTTATTATACTACAATCATTTTCTCATCACCCAAAAAGTAATTTAAAGCTGATTTATGAGCCATTTTCTGGAAGAGGTTTAAGTTAAGTCCTTGAAGAAGTGAACATGTCCCCGATATCAGTTGATTGTCCAGCTAAAGAAGGATAGGAGAAGGAAGAGAGGGAAGAAAGGGAAGTAAAGAAGAGGGGGAGAAGGGACAGGTAGAAGCAGGTGGCTGGTATAAATTGGCAACTGCACATGGTCAACTGCACATGACTGGAAATTGCATCACGTTATCATCATTTTGCGAATGCCGAGGAGGAATGGTCAAGGAGAGGAGGAGGGAAAGCGAGGAAAGGATTGCACTGGGTGCAGCCACAAAATGCGCCCACTTCCTCCCACCGCAAAAGAGCGTGAGCGAGCAGGAAAGAGTTAGACAGAAAGAGAGAGAAAGAGTTTGTCTCTGCTCTTGCGTCTCCTTTTTGCACTCTTCTCCTGCTCTTCTTTGCTCCTCCTTGAAATTGCTCTTGCCCGTTGTTGTTGCTATTGTTGTTGTTGCTGTTGCAAATGGCAAATACGTCAATGTTGTTGCCTCCTCGTCCTTCTCCTCCTTAAAGAGCTCTCTCACTCGCACACGCTCGCCCTCTCACTCTAATTTATGGGTCGTGCGCGCTCTCTCGTTCCACTTTGAAGCTTTTGTCCCTTGTCCAATGCGCCACCTCCTCTTCCCCCTTTTCACCATATCCCACATCCCATGTCCCATGCATTCCTCTTACTTCTGCAATCCTGCAGCAGTTACAACACCAACCGCACCAACATCGTTACATAAATACCAACTACAGGCCAACCTGACTAAGTTGCAATCAGTGGTGCATCCTAAATTATAGACTCTACACAGTTAAACTACGAAGAGCTGAACTTCTTTCTTCTGGTTAACACATGACATTGAAAAATTGACCATCAAATTAAGAATCAATATTATTTTATTATGAAACTGTTGACGGTTATGGAAAGCTCTTGATGTCAAATCTAATAATTCTTTATTGTCTAAAAATAAGACTTTAATGTGCATTGCTGGCAGAAAGTATCTAGATTTCAGTTTTAAAATTAAATTTTTCAAACTAAAGTCAAAAGTAACCGTCCAAAATCTTTCACTGGCATTTGCTCGGGAATTCCACCTATTTTTTTGGTTTCACTTGAAGAATCTTGACTGTAACTGACTGCGGTTGTCATTGTTGTTGTTGTATCTAGCCTCGCTGCATAAATTCATTTGTTTGCTCCCGTTGCTGTTCTTGTTGTTGTTCCTGCAGTTGTTGTTATTGCTAGTTCTGTTTCGCTGCTTCTGTCTCTGCCGGCGTCGCAGTCGACGTTTGCGCTGACTTGGACTTCATTTGGTTTTGTTGTTGTTGTTGCTAGCCCTCCACCTTCTTCTTCTTCTCACTCCTCCCTCGCATTCGTTGCCATTTTCAATTTTAGTTTTGCTGTTCTGCTGATGCCGCTGCTCTTCTTCTTCTTCCCAGTTCGCAATTCACGATTCTCATTCGGTTCGTTTTACTGCCACTTCACTCCAGCTAACCCCTGCCACGCCCCCTTTTATGCACCCTTACCTCCCATACAACTCCCCCGTTTTTGCAGCACCACCCACACGCTAAAGTTGTGTGTCCTTGCACGCTCGTTTCCTGTTCGTTTTGTTGGCCTGTTCGTCCTGTGTGCGACAACCCACGATTTCTACGCCTCTCCTCCTCCTCATCCTTCTCCTCCTCTCCCTTTACGCCTGCCACACTCTTCCTCGCCCTCCCCTCTTTCATCGCCCTGTTCGTTACACGCCCCGTTTCGGTTCAGAGTTTACATTTTATGTGTGTCCTTTTTTTTTCGCACAGTTTTCTTGCCCAGGCGAGAGACCCAACACCTCCCAATTCTACCTCCCAAAATTTCCCACTCCCTCTGCCATTTTCCTCCCGAAAACTGGTTGGCAATATATCCTTCACGATAATGTATTCCAGCCTGAGAGAAGTGCAAAACAAGAATAACAGAATCGGCGCAGAGTTTTTGTTTCATTTCCAGGGGGCTTTCTTGTTACAAATATTATTTACAACCTTAAACAAAGAAAGTAATTACTTTAACATTGGTTATAAATATACAAAAGTACAAGTATCTTTAAACAAATACAATTTTGTTTCGGTATATATTTTTCCTTACGGTTAAAGAACAAAACCCTTACCAAATTAATTTAATGTACTATTATAGTTAAATGTACTATCAAACTTGTGGAAAATTTGGATAATTGAAAAATGTTTGGACAGTCTAATTGACTAAATGCACAAAAAAACCTTTATTGGGTTAATTTTTTTTAATGTTCTTAAGTGTTTGGGAACTATTTTGTTTGGTTATTTTTGTTCAGCCAAGTTGCTTGCCTACTTACTTATTAGTTAAATTTATGCAAACTAGTATATATAAGTGTGAAAATAACTTAATTGAGTTTGCAATTAATAGTTAAAAGTAAAAATAAATTACATATTGCCTGAGTACTTCCTTTTATAACTTCTTGCCAAGTAGTTTCCCTTTATTAAAAGCCTGTAAAGCAATCATTTTCCTTTGCAAAGCTCATTTTTAAAGTCTTTATTTCACACAATTTAAAAGTTAAGAAAATACTCCGTTTAAATAAATTCTGCGCTAAATCGTTTAATTGGACCATTTGATTAAATTAAACGATTATGCACATTTTATTGCCCAGTTTCAATAGGTGAAAATTCAATTCATGGTAAGAGCATTAAAGGCAGTTTGAAAATGGCAGTGAAAATGATCAAAATGAATGGAGAAAGATAACAAGGCAGATTAAAGTGCTGCATGACGATGACGAAAAACATTCACTCCTTGTTTAGAATTAAAGTTTAAGAAGAGGTATTAAAAGAGGAAACAAATATATGTTTTTCTTTCTACGAAAGTAGATTTTTATGTTTTTTAAGACATCAATGGAATTTAATTCTTAAATAATTGTTCTAAGTAATTTAAAACTTGGTTGAACTTTTAAATATAAAAAAATTCAGTAAATTGTTGATTTAATGCGGTAATTGATAGTTTAGTAATAAAAGGATCCAAAATTTTAGTTTATATAATTACTATTATTATATTGAACAGTATTCTATTAATATTTTGTGATTTAACGAGTAAGGCGCGCCAAAAATCTGAAAAGTCAATGGAAACTAAAACCCAGAGCAGTAATTGATTAATAAAAAAATGGAAAAAAAGAAGATGAACTGGAACTTGTTGCTGCAGCTGAAGTGGTTACTTTTTTGTTGTTGCTGCACTCGATCTGAAGGCGTTGCAGAAGCGTTGAAAGGGGAGAGGGGTTAAAGCACAGGGGATGGGGAAACGAGACTAAAGATCGCGCCAGACGATGACGCAGACTGCAGGCTTGCTGGACGCTGAAAAAAGTGGCCGGGGTATATGGCTTTTTGAGTCAATAACCTCACTCACTCTACAAGAAAGAAAACGAGTAAGAGTCAGAAGCACTCACGCCTCTCTTTCGCACACATTCCCACACTGGATGGGGCAAAAAAGCCGCCACCAACAATAGGGCAAAAAAGAACAAGAATCCAGAAGTAGAAGAATCCGCAGAAGTTAAGTCAGAAAGCCAGAAGAACCTATCTTGTACATAAAATCAAAAAACCCCTAGAATTCCGGAGCATGAGAAGCGATTCAAAAAAATACAACCAATCTTTTGTTTGTGATTGTGTGAAACTCAAAAATACTTAATATTAAACTTGACCTACAGCTCCAACAATTACTGCATTCTTAATTGAAAATATCTAGTAAAATAACCTGACTCATATTTGTTAATTACAGTTCAACTTTACTAAGTAACATTTCAAACTGCCAGATATAAAAAGACACAATTTTCAATGGCAAGGTGTTCTGATAAAAGATTATTGTTTAAAATTATAAGAACAATTTTTTTTTGTAGATTATTTTAAAGAAAAAAAAAACTCTTTTAGCTTTATAAATCCTTACCTTTTAGTTTACTAGTTATCTATTAGTTATTAAACTAACATTAAATTGGATTTTTAATCAATTGATTAGCTTTTCGAGCTTATTAAACAAAGAAAAAACAGACGTAAATTATTGTTTAACGACAAATCAAACGAATAGGCGGCGATATCTGAGTTTGTGTGGGTATTTAAGGTATAACATGGAGGCAAACACACACATGGGCACACAAATAAACCAAGAAAAAAGGCAGGGAAAAAATACAACAAATAAAAAAGAAATAGAGGCAACTCATGAGCGGTGGACAGACAGTCGGCCAATTGAGCTAGAGAGAGAAGATAATCAAGAGCAAACAACAATGGGTATTTCAGAGGGGTGGGTGATAAAGGGGATATGAAGGGGGTGGGGTGGGGTGGAGTGACGCCAGCACAATATGAGAAGAATTTCACATTTGTTCGCTGCTGTCACTCACAAATATTGATGTGAAAAGAGAGAGGTAGAGGGAGTGAGCAGAGACACAAACATACACAGTGCAAAAAGAAATAGAAACAACAAGAACAAGAACAACGCACACACCTTACCAATAGCCTGCGTCGACGTTGAATGCGCTGCCGCCCCGCGACGTCGGCAGAGGCAGCGAAGTGTGGCAGTGTCAAAGACAAATGCCCGAATCATATTGCTTACTCCCTTTCTCCACCTTTCACCCTCCCACTTGCGGTTTGGGTGAACCCAAAAGCAAAGCCCAAGTCGAAAAAAAGAAGAAGACAAAAGGCAAAGTTTTACAGTGCTACTTCCGATAAAGCCAATCTTACTTGAAAGTGCAAGTTAAGTGGGATTACAATTATTTAAGGTAGGAGACCATTCAGAAGCAATGTTTAAACTATAATTTGAATGTATTTACCTAGTCCATTACATACTATCTCAAAGATACCTATACAAGTTTGATTAGCTTATAAAATAATAGAGTAATTTTGAAGATAATAAAAGTCAATTTGTGTTTTAATCTTCTATTTAGTGAGATATATTGAACTTTGTTATAAACAATACATTTTCTTAATTACATTCCTTTTAATATTAGTCCCATAGCAAGTTTCACTGTATCAAGCCGCTAAGTCCGTTTGTTTTATTTTTTTCTTGTTATAAATTGGCAGCGCTCTTTCGCAGACTCCCCCCTCCCTGTCTCTCTTCGACTGCCACCCCATACCCTCTCCACTGTTAAGAGCGCACATCTGTCGCCTGCCGATGCGTAACAACAAAAAAACCAAAAGAAAGCATGAAAAAAAGAGTGCGCAATTACAGTTATTAGTATGCCACAGTGAGCCCCACCTTAGCGGGCTAAACGTTGGCTCATTAAAGTGATTAATACCGGTAGAACTAATAATAAGAAAAGTAATGACAAAAAGAAAAGTGCAATTATCAACCACTGTGCGTGGCAACAACAAAACGGAGTAGCGCCCTCTCTCTTCCGCCCGCGCTCTCCCTTTGCGTTCCATTTCCACTGGTCCGCCGCCGCTTGCGGTTCCACTGCTCTCCGCACTCTCCACACGCTCATTCGCCGCGAAATCACAAACACAGACGGACGCGTCGTTGAGCGGCGCTTGTAAATATTTTGTTAATTGTACATTTAAATCGAAATAAATCGCGCAAAATGCAAAAGCCAGTGTAAACAAATGCCATTAACTGCTGTCGCAGCACAAGTAATAAAAACAAAGGCAATTAACAGCCCAAAAAACAACAGCAGACAGCTTGTCTGTTAAATCTCCATAAGGAAAAAAAGCGAGAGAACTTTACAAATTTCATGAATGAATTGGCTTAAGTGGTGAAAAAACCCCCTACTTAAAAAAAAAAGTGCAAAATGCTGTGAACGGAATTTTTCTCTTTTTTCGCCTTGTGTATGCATTGCCTGCAGTCTACATGTGTGTGTGGGTGTCTCGGATTTTCCTTATATTATTTTTCTTCTTTTTTTGTGGCAGTGCTAAATGTTGCGCATGACTTGAAAAAGTTCAAGTTTTCTTCGCTTCGCAAGAGGGATTTTTTCTTTTATTGTTTAACAAAATGCAATTTTGTGCGTAAATTTCGAATTCGCCGGCGAGCTGCGCGATGAATTCGCCTCTCTGCCACCAAAGTGCAGGTGTATTAGTAAGAAGAGCAACTTCTGCTTCCGTTTTGTGCGTGTGTTTGTTTGTCTCTCTCACTGGCTTGTAGTTTTTTAGTTTTGTTTTGCTTTTCATATTTCGACCGATTCTGCTTTGTGCTCGAGTTTCGCCCAAGCGTAGCGGCATTGCCAACACAGAGAGTGGAGTAAAAGGCGAAGAGCGAAAGAAGTTAAAAATCGAAACCGATTGATGAATTGTATCTTTGGAATTGCAAGTGACTTTAATTACAATAAATCATAAATCAAACAAACAATAATTTGTTACTTTATTTTTAAATTTTTACCAGTAACATTGTTTTATTTTGAATTAATGAGCCATTTTTCAATTTAAAATAATCTCTTCAATAAATGTTTCTTAATTATTTTTTTTGCAGACTCCTAACGCATGTTACGCACAACTGTTTGTCCTAAAAACTAGGAGATTTTGAACATGAACAAAAATGCCGGCGATGGCAGCGATGGCAAAAACTCAAATAAAAACTCAAATGCGGGAGGGGGTGCTGGAGCCGGGGGGCCACATGACCCCACCGGCCTTCTAGATGCAGCTTCCCTATTTGGTAAGTCATTAAATAATACGGTATTTTAATGTGATTTTAATTGATATTTTCTCCTGTTTTAAGCTTACTGGGGACGTGATCCAACTGGAGCGGCAGCTGCAGCAGCCTCCAATCCACTGTTCAACTCGCAGTTTAATGCCGCCGCTGCTGCAGGATTGGGTTTATTGCCTCAAGCCGGAGGCGCTTCTGCCAATGACCGTTATTCGATGGCCGCTGCAGCCGCGGCGGCGGCGGGCGCCCATCATCACCAGAACACGATGGCAGTGGCCGCTTCCCAGGCCGCCAGTTTGGCCGGTTTGCATCCAGCAAGTGAGTAAAATGTCGGCACATTCCGTATTTTAGTAGTGCGCCCCAAGATGCTGAAATTACGATATAAATTAGCGACTGCTTTGGCGCAGAGCGTTAAAGCGCGGTCGTCCCATGAATCATCATAAAAATACACGCGAGTTCGATTTTCGCTTGGTTGCAAAAAAAACTTGTTATCTAAAAATTAGTTCATGTAATTTATATGGAGTTATAACAGCAAATGTCTTGTTTATCGTGCAAAGCATTTGAAGAAAACACTCCTAGAGCATTACGTTCAGTAGCTGGCTGTTAGCTTTACACTGGCCTTACCGCTTTTCCCTGAGCAGGGCAGTGAAAAATGGTTAGCACAAATATTTTGATATATTTCTTAATTTTTTTTCCACATAGCAAGTAAATGAAATTACTTTTTAAAAGTAAATATAGTTGATAAAAGTAGTTATGTAGTTATTGAAATGCTTATTAAAAACAAGACGACTCTGCGATCTATGAATATTTCTTTAAACTTTTAATTAAAAATAGATGAAACCTTAATTCAATTATGCGTCAAGTCGCTGAAAGATTAATTAATAATAATACAAACCCTTTTCCAACTTTCTTTTTAATCCATTTACAGGCTGGTGGTCGATGGCCCAGCTAGCTGCCCAGGACTATTTTAGTCGCCTGCAGGCCTCGGGTCTCTCGCCTTTTCCCCATCCCGATCTGGCGGCTGCCTTTGGACCAGCTGGAATGGGAATGGGTGGTGGTGGTGGAGGTGGGGGTGCCGGGGGCGGAGGAGCAGGTGTACTCGGACAAGGTGGCGGCGGAGGAAATGGTGGAGGAAGTGGCAATGGTGGCTCGTCATCCAGTTCCTCGGGCAGCAAGTCGAACAAGTCGCGAAAGGAGAAGCGAGCTGCCCAGCAGCAACAACAGCAACAGCAGAGCCTGGCCAATAGCCTGAATGCGGCAGCAGCGGCGGCAGCAGCAGCAGCGGCCAATAATCCTGCAGCGGCGCTGGCCAGTATGCACGGATTTGGAGTGGGAGTGCCGGGAACCAGCATTCCGTCGGTAAGCACTGGAAGCGGTTCGATATCCACCAACAGCGGAGGTCACGGGGGTTACAAGGTGAGATATACTACCATAATTACTAATGTAATCAATATAACTAAGACATTTATCTCATAGAGCACGGCCAGCGCCTATGGAAAACCGTCGACCATGACGAGTAGCAGCATGGCAAGCAATCCTGGCTCTGCCTACGATCCGGTGACCCTGCACAAGGAGCTCCTGGCCATGCAGGCCGTGGCAGCCGCCGCTTCAGGCTCGGGGTCAAGTGGTTCGTCCGGCAAAAAGTCCAGTGGAGGAGGTTCTTCCTCCTCGATGCATGGCCATGGTTTGGGAATGGGCAGCGGCGGTGGCCTGATGTCCAGTGGCAAGGCATCGACCAGTGTGAGCGCCAGCAATTCATCGTTGGGAGGTATGCATCCCAGTCTGGCTAGCAGCAATCCGCTGATGTCGCCACACGCGGGATTAGGCTCCTCGTCTTCTTCATCCGGCAAGGACCGGGACAAGAACAATCCCTCGCTGAACGCCCTTAATTCGCTGTCGCAGTTTGGAGCTTTGGGAATGACGCCACAGCAGAGCATGCAGGCGGCAATGAATGCGTTTGCGGCTAGCACAGGTGTATCACCATCCGCCACGGTCACCTCCTCGCCGCATCACTCCTCCCAGCAGCAGCAAATGGGCGGTAACACTTCAACGTCGGGATCCGGGGGCAAGTCCAACGCCAAGGATTACATGATGGGGTAAAAGAGATTTAATAGTTCAAATATATTTACAAAAACTAAATATATTATCCCTTAACAGCACTGGTAGTGAGCACCCTTCCCTGCTCGGAGTTCGTTTACCACCGGACACGGAGATTATCAAGTACACGTCCTCGATTGTGGGACCCAAAATACCTGGTACTACCTCGCGCGGTCGCAAAAAGACAATTTCCGAAACAGAACAGCAAACAACACAACAACAACAGAAACAACACCAAGCAGAACAACACCTACTCCAACAACAGCAACAAGCACAAGCACAAAAAGAGCTGGACAGCACCACAAATGCCATTTCCTCTCTGCTTGCATTTCCAGGGCTCAGTCCCGCGAAACGGGCCAGACTCGAAATGGAGTACGCGGCAATGGCGGCGGCCGCCCAGCATCAACATCAGCAGGCCCAACAGCAACACCAGGCGCAGCAGCAACTTCACGGTATGTTGGGGGCAGCCGGAATCCCAGGAATGGCTGGTCTGGTCGGCCTGCCGGGCATGAGCGGTAATCCCCTCGATCAGTTGACTGTAAGCAAGGCCAGCTCCTCGTCGGCGGCCACGACCAGCACCAGTTCCTCCTCGGCAGGAAGCAACCTGCTCAACCAGAGCTCCAGTGATCGCGTCGAGGTGATCAAACTGCCACCAACTATCACTTCCAACGGGGCCTACAACCTCTCGAGCAAGGGAAAAGAGGTGCACGACCTCACCACCGATCTGGCGCCCACTTCGGGAGGTGTGAATCTCAGCCTGAAGGCTAATGCCAACGCCTTGACACCCAGCGGAGCAGTTGGCTCAGCCTCGAATCCCATCACCATCGATGACTTTGATGCGCCACTTAATCTTTCCATGAAACCCTCGGATAAGAGCAACACTAGTTCCTCAACTCCGGCAGGAGGAGCCTCCTCCTCTTCTAGTGCAGCGTTGGCAGGGCTGGCCAGCGAATATCAGGCAGGCGCCAGTGGCCAAGGCGGGAATAGCCTGCAGAGCTTGAGTTCTATAACGGCTGCCTTGGGAGGAGCTGGAGGTATGCCAGGTGGCTCCATCTCGGGCAGTGGAGGAACGTCTCCGGCTCCAGCAGGAGCTGGCACAGGAGCCACTGGTGGCTCGGGATCTGGTTCCGGAGGAGGATCGTCATCTTACAAGGAGGGAAGACCTCGCAACCTTGGACGCGGTGTATCAAAGCCCAAGAAGAACACGGTGGCTTCGCTGCTGGCTCAATCCCGAGCTGTGGGCCTCAAACCCATGCTGGCAACCCAACAACTGCTTCAACAGGGTGCTGATATCGTAAGTTAATAGAGAAGTGACCAATAAAACTAGTTTTAATTCTTAACTCAATTTTCCAGGAGAAAATACGCTTGGCGTTGAGTGAGGCGAATGCCCACATGGAGACCTCCACGGATTCGGAGAGTGTGGCGGCCGAAAGTGGTCTCTCCGAATCGGAGAGTGAGGATGCCAATATCCTTAATGTGGCAGAGCTAAGGGTGCCACTGGAATTGGGCTGGAAGCGGGAGACCGTGATCCGTGGCCTGACCAAGCAGGGTCAGATCCGTGGCGAGGTCACCTATTATGCACCGGGCAGCACGGCGCCTTTGAAAAGCAACGGACAGGTTTTTGCTGTGAGTTTGTAGGGCGACTTTTTTGAATATTGTAACTCCTGAAACACAGAAACGATAAAAACAAAAACAAGAAATTAATAATCGGAGTTTAAAACCTTTTTTTTTAATTTAAACCTTAACCAAACAATTTAAAAATTGGCAACGATTGAAAACACATTCATTAAGCAATCATCGAGAACCCATCTAATTTGTTTAACTTTCCACAGATCCTGGAGCAGCAGCCATCGAATCTTAGTCGTGAGAACTTTAGTTTCTCCGCGCGAGCCATTGTTGGTTCATTCCTGCAGCCTGCACCTCCGCCGTATGCCAACGACGGCGAGTACATTCGGATGACGGACGAGGATGTGGCCAAGCGGCTAGAGGATCTGAAGGTTTTTACCCGCCAGACACTTAATGTGGAGCAGCGCATCGAGATTGCCAAGCAGCAACAGGCCATGCGTGATGCAAAAAAGCTACAGAAGGAGGAGTTGGCCAGAAATAAGGAGAAGGCGCGCCAGGAGAAGAACTCCAAGTTGGAGCAGCAGCGCAAGGACAAGGAGCTCAAGAACCAGCAAGCCGTCGAAGTAATTTAGAAAGTTAAACTCTTATGAAGCTTATCTTCTTATGCAAAAAACTATTTTTTAGGAGCGCAAAAAGCGTCAGGAGGAGCTAGATCGCCTTAAGCAAGAGGAGCTGCTGAAAAAGCAACAGGTCAGTCGAGTTCACTTCTGGTTGTCCACAATCAGTGCATAATTTGTGTTTTATTTTGCAATAGGAGAAAGAGAAGCGTCGTCAAGAGGCCATTTTAGCCAAGGAACAGGTACATAACGCCTTACCTTCTGTCCAGTTATTGATCCTATTCCGTTCCATATCCGTTTAAAATTGGGGTAGAAAATAGTATATCCTTGTTGAGGGGGCTTTCCGAATTTTTCTTAGTTTCTGGCCCCGCTATCCTATATTGTTGTGAAGAAATTTAAAGATACATCTTAGTATACTGATACAAGGCAGGTAATTTGGGCTGTTTAAAAAGGAATTTTCTAAATTTTGTATCTAAATTAATGGTTCTCAAAAATATGTTCATTGTTTCGTTCTAACTATATTCCTCATCATAGTTTGAGGGATTTTTTATGCTGTTTCGCTGATTTATTTATGTTTGCATTCATACTAGGGGTCATCAAAGCCCAACATTGCCTTCTTGGTATCAGTGAAACATTTTCATTTTATTAACATCAACCTTTTGCTTTATAAATTTAACTTAGGAACTGCAGAAGCAGAAAGAAATGCTGTTGGCTGCCGAAATGGTAAGAAAACTAGGAATAAAATTTTATAGAGTGTACCAAACTCATTGAAATTCGTTTTTTTTTTTTTCAAAAAGGAACGGGAGCGTCGTCGTCAGCACATGAGTCTCATCCGAATGCTAGAACTGCGGCGCAAATTTGAAGATCGCGAAAAGAAGAAGCACCAGCTGGTGCTGGATCGATTGCTTCTCCGTGAGCGTCGCATGGCGGAGCGGAAACGAGATGCAGAGATCCTGCAGTTGATTCGAAGACCCAACGAGGACTCGGAAATGCCGCAAGAATTGGACATCCCAGAGCTGGACAGGATTGCGGGCAACCGTCTGCCCGGCCAGGCGATGGCCGATTTGCTAATGGTCTTCGAATTCCTGCACAACTTCGGGGAGACTCTGGGCTTCGACATGGAGTCGCTGCCCTCGTTGCAGAATCTTCACGATGCTCTAATCAGCGATAGCAGTGCGGATGCTGAAGAGGAACTGCTGTCGGTAATGACGCATCTATTGGTTTGTGCCATTGAGGACCCGGGAGTTCCAAATCCCGGTCGCCACACCACTTTGCTGGGACAATCACTTCGCAATGCTGACATAACCAACTCGAATGTGTCGGAGATCCTGAGGATCTATCTGTATGCCACGGCCACAGGTGAAGTGCGCCAAATGCACGGCATTATTGTGGATCGCGAGCGGGAGAGGAGAGTGCCCGATCATCATCAACTAGATGCCGATTCCGCCACTCACTCGCATTCAGCGAAGAACCAGGAGTACTACAAGCTCCTTCACGAGAACGACACCTGGAAGCTGTCGCACTCGCTGAAGGATCGCCCCTTCGTGGCGTTGAATCCCACCCGGAAAGCCCAAATGCTCGCCCACCTTTGCAATGATCTGCTGATGAACAAGGCGGTGCTTCGCCAGATTGATGGCAGCCTGGAGACCTGCGCCCAGATGCGCAAGGAGAAGTACATGACGGACATGAAGGTGCGCAAGTACAAGGCACTCCACATGCGCAAGGCTCGCATTGAGGCCTATGAACGAGCCCAAGCGGAACGTGAGGCAGCGATGCAGGCGTTGATGGCGCAGCAGAAGCTGGATGCAGAGCGACTAAAGGCGGAGGAGGAAGCCAAGGCCGCGGCAGCCGAGGAAGCAGCAGCTGCAGCAGAAACAGATGGAGAGGCGACCAAGGGCGGCTCATCCAATGGCGAGAAGCCCGAAGAGGAGGATCAGGACGAGCAGGCGGTCACCAAGGAACCCCAGCAGCAGCAGCCTATGGAGGTGGATGGCGTGGTCGATGAGGAATCCCTCGTGAGCCCGGCCAAAAGCATCATCCAAGCGGACAACAGTCTCACGCCCAACAAACTGGATATGGCTACGCCCACCTATCAAATTAATGGATCCAGCACACCAACAACAAGTGGAACTGGAGGAGAGATGAATGCCCTGCTGCAGGCCAAGAAAAGCGGAGCACGCAATTCGATTAACGATGAACACCATCAAGATGTTAGCATTATCGACGATGATCTCTCCGACTTGGATTCGGAGATCACGAATGTCGAGGAGGACGAGGACAATCGCTTGAGTGCCGATGAGTTGCAGAAGAAGCTGGACAAAATTGTGCGAGCTTCGCTTAACTGCAAAGAGGCGCTGGAGAAGAGCACCAATCAGCTGAGAGCCGCCTGCTTTGGACAGGATCGCTTCTGGCGTCGCTACTGGAAGTTGCCCAAGGCGGGTGGTATCTTCATTGAAGCTCTTGAGTCGGCCCAGAATGATATTTGCGGTTATCATGAGGCATTGGAGGGCATGGATGACAAAAAGGATGCAGTTGGCGAGAAGGAGAGCTCACAGAAAGAGAAATCAGGAGTGGAGGAGTCCACTGAACAACCCATGGAGGTGGATGAATCTCTCACCCAAGTGGAAGATGGAGTTTCAGCTCAGAGTGTAGAGCCGACTGAAACTAATCAACAAAATGCCCATCAAGAAGAGGATGATGACGATGATGATGTGACAGAAATCAACAAGGTAGAACCGGAGATTGTTGACCTGGGCGATGATGATGATGATGCAGCACCGCCACTGCCCAAAGTAGAACCTCCCAGACCCGAGATCAAGGTTAAATCAGAGATGGAGCTAATGGGTCCGCCGCCCACGACGATGATAGCCACCAAGACGGACTTTGAGGCGGAGATCAAGATACCCGCCATGCCCGGCATCTTGATGCCGCCTACCCTCAACAATAATAACAACAGCAATAACAATAACAACAACAATGGAAGCGACAACTGTGATAAGTTGGAAACTGGCTTGAATCTGGGATTAGGACAGCAGCAACAGCCGCAGCAAAACTTTAATCAAGCAGTGATCAAGATGGAGGACATGAAGAAGGAGGATGACTGCATCATAGTCTCCACCTCCAGTGGTGACGATACGCCCAAGTGGTTCTCCATTGTCCGCCGCGAAGTGCCGCTGATCAGTGAACTGCCAGCGGAGGAGGGCGGCGTGGTGGGCCAGGAACTGCAAAACAGCTTTGCGAACCACAACTGCTCTGCCCAACTGCAGCTGCAGGGTCATCCCTGGGATCTTATCAACAACATGCAGTACTACTCGATTCCCATGGACGAATGCAAAGTGGACACCAGCAAACTGGGCAACGAGTGCATCTTCTCGCTTAGCGGCCTCGATGAAAAACAAATGCTGGCCAAGGTGGAGGAGTACAAGGCCCACAAGGTGGAGTCAAAAAACGGTCTGGGCTCTCCTCATCGCCACCATGAGACTGAAGATGATGAGGAGCAGGCCAAGCTGAAGTTGGATAAGGTGACCGACACCGAAATGGAAACGGATGCAGATGAGCTGGCTCGCAAGGAGAAGTTTTTTCGCTTGCGCTCTGATGCGCCCCCGGATACGGGAGGAGGGGCCAACGAGGGAGCCGATGTGAAGCCGAAGATTGAATTGCGTTTGGATGAGGCGCTCTCGCAGGCATATTACCACAATATAGCCAATATGTCACTGAGCAGTGTGCAAACTTATATACCCATCGACATACCGCTGCCTCTTTCCATGACCCCCGATGAGCATCGTCTGCTGGAGCAGGTCAAGTTGGCTGGTTTTCCTGAACGAGTTCATGGTGTTTATGTGCCCCGCAGACAGCGATACGGCTGGTGGCAATTGGACGACGAACAGAAGTTGCGACAGCTGCTCAAAACCCTTAATCCATCCGGCTTAAGGGAACGTGAACTGCAGGAGAATCTCCAGCGATTCCTTGGTTTGGAACAACCCTTGGGTGTAAGTTATCAGATGAAATCTGACACCGAGTTTGCGGAGGAATTTCTAATGCCGGACAAGAAGGGCGATTGGAATCCCAAGGTGGCAAAACGGGTGGAACTGGCCCTCATCGAGCAATTGGAATCACTGGAGGACAAGGTGGCCAGTGCTTCCATGCAATTGAAGAACTGGCAATTGCCCAACCGAGTGGAGAGTGAACTAACTTTGGACTCGCAGGAGGATGTCAGCGAAGAGGATTTCGTGAGCATTATACCCATGATTCGGGAGAGGATTATCGATTTGGAGGCCAATATCGAACGGCGTTACTTAAAGCCTCCGTTGGGCTCTCAGACAGGCGATGCCCATTTGGCGGTGATTGCCCAGAACCAGCATACTACAACCCAGACGCAGAATTCCGCATCTGCGGCAGCATATCTCCTGCAGATGCAACAGCAGCAGCAGCAACAGTTGGCCCAACAGCAGCAGCAACAGGGATCGGGAACGGGCAATAGCCTGAATCCCTCATCCTTCAATGAACGCACAATGGCTCTGGCTGCAGCAGCAGCATCGTCGGGAACAGGAACCGCAGCTGCAGGAGGCAACGCGGCACCCGGAGGAGGAGTAACCCCCTGTGAATCCGGCAGTGGAGAACCGAACTCCGGCAATGCATCACCGGCAAGCAATTGTGACAGCGATCGGGATGAGAAGGTGGAGCACATTCCCAAAGGATTGGTTCAGTGGCGCGATGCAGTTTCCCGATCGCACACCACCGCCCAGTTGGCCATGGCCCTGTACGTCCTGGAATCCTGCGTGGCCTGGGACAAAAGCATTATGAAAGCGGTAAGACCAGGAGAGATTTGGAATCCTTTGGAATCCTTTGAAATCCCCAGAAATAAAACCGAAAACCTGCTTGGCACCCGTCCCTTTTTTTTTGTGGTCCATTCATTGTTGTTTTGGCTGCACACACAATCTAACACCCACCAATTACACCCTCACATATTTATACACACAGGCATTGCATAATCATTTTAAATTTAACATACTAACCGTACTCACCACAACTGAAACCAAAGCGTTAAAAAAAGGGAGAGTTGAAATCACGATTGTTATTAATATTTTGTTAAACCAACCAACCTCAAAATGCTTTGTAACTATTATGTAAAAGGAATATCTATTTATTTATTTATATTCTTTTCGGCTGTTCAAAACAATATATTTTGAGATTCAACTTTTTCAGTTCAACAAAATGTTAAACTGTTTTTTAAATTTTAATTATTTGAACTAGTTTTTGTAATGTTCTCATTTAAACAATTTTTAGACTTGCTTTCTAATACTTTAATTATTTTGAGGCTTAGATGTAGTTGTTTTTTTCGTACAAAATGTTTATTAAAAAGTAGAAATTGAATGAATTTTGAATCGTATGTAATGTTTGAAGGCATATACAACATAGTTTAAAATATTTTCAAATAGATTTTTAAGTAGCAATCGTGATCGCGCCCTTTTTTTGTTTTGCTTTGTAGCTAATTAGTTTTTAAAGCCCCTCTGCATCTCAAAAAAAACTGGAAGTTGCCTGTGAAATTAATTTAAATTTTGTTCGTTTCTTCTTCCGATTTTATTTTTCTTTCTTAACTGTCTCTTGCTGAATGTTTGACTTGTTTGTTGCTTGTGGTGTTTTATGGTGTTCTGGTTAAAAAAATATACAAAAATTTAACGCTCTTGTACTCACACACACACATACATAATCCACACCCACATTCCTCACACACACATATACATGAATGCTTTTGTTGCCCGTTACCGTTTACCGATAACCGTTAAACCCCTTCCAAAAAAAATCCACCAAACCCACCACGACTGATTTCCCCACCCCTCAAAACGAGCCGTTTCGAACTGCCATCCGAAAAGTATGCAACAAAAAACAAGTCCAGCAGGAAGAAGAGCAGCTCCAAAAAGCAGGCGACACCCGTAAACAAAAAGCAGCAAAAGAAGAAAAAGGAGCAGCAATTGACCACCAATGGAAAAAAGAAAGAAACCCCAACCAAAAAGCAAGAGAACAAAGCACCGCTGAGCATCAAAATCAACCTCAAGGCTCTGGCGCAAAATGGACAGGACTCACAGCAACAAACCCAAACAACAAAAGCCCTTATCCAAACCATGTCCAAATCCAAATCCCTATCCCCATCCTCCACTTCAAACACAAGCGACTCCGACTCGGACTTTGGCAAACGGACGACGAAGAAGAGTGGCGGCGGCGGCAAACGTAGACGCTCCTCGGCCAACAATACAAACTCTAGCAAATATTCCAATTCCTTCCAGAATTGCCAGTTCTGCACGTCCGGCGAAAACGAGGACAAGTTGCTACTGTGCGACGGCTGCGACAAGGGCTATCACACCTATTGCTTCAAGCCCAAGATGGACAACATTCCCGATGGCGATTGGTGAGTACCTGTACCAGTCCCCTCAATCTCTCTATACATCCTCATTCCTCACATGTCACATGTCATAGACTCTAAAAAGAAAAACACATTAATCCGCGTTGTCTTGTTAAGCGTTGATCGTTAACCGTTGAGAAAAACTGTGGCACTGTTACTCTCTGTTCCCAAAACGATAACCTGAAAATTGAACTCTACCTTGGTCTACAATTGGTTAATCTTCCACATCTCCTCTTTGCAGGTACTGCTACGAGTGCGTGAACAAGGCCACCAATGAGCGCAAGTGCATCGTTTGCGGCGGCCATCGTCCCTCGCCGGTGGGCAAGATGATCTACTGCGACTTGTGTCCACGTGCCTACCATGCCGACTGCTATATTCCCCCGCTGCTGAAGGTGCCGCGTGGCAAGTGGTACTGCCATGGCTGCATCTCCCGGGCGCCTCCGCCCAAGAAACGCAGTGCTGGCGGAACGGCCAGCAGCAGCAGCAAATCCAGGCGGGACAGGGAACGGGACTCGGGCGGCTCAGCCAAGCGGCGCAGCGACAGCAGCAAGACACCACATCAGAGCATGGAGCACATACAGCAGCAGCAGCAACAGCAGATTCCACTGGCAGGCGGGGACACCCACCATCATCATCATCATCAGCAGCCGCCGTCGCTGAACTCCTCGCACGATGAGTCGATGAATTCGCTGCCGGCGGCGCCTCTGAGGTGAGTGTGGGGGCCTGAGGGCGGCTGAGGGGGCGGCGGAGATCACGGTCCGGGTTCCAGTTTATAATGCCTCTGCTCTCTGCAGTCCGGCGCACTCGGTTGCTTCGGCCACGACCTACGATGACCAGCATCATGCCAACAACTCGGTCGACGGCAGCAGCCGCTTCCAAGCGCATCTCATCCCCCCGCCCAATAATGGCACGGCGGCGCTGCTGGAAGATGTGTCAGCCAATGCCAGTGTGATGCCCAGCAGTTATCCGGCTTATCCGCCAGTTGCGGCGGGCAATTTCTCGGCTGGATTGATTAACCCGGTGCCGGTGCCGGTTCCGGTGCCACCAGCGATGCAGTTCGCCAATGTGGTCGCCATGTCACCACGGGCCGTCACGCCCACCCGCACCCGAACGCCCACACCGACGCCGGCGCCCACTCCGCCACCACCGCCGCCGACACCGCTGCTCATGCAGGCCTCGCCCACAGCCGCCCTCCACGTAACCGCCTGCCAGTCGCCGCCCCAACAGCATCCGCATCCGCTGATGACCATGCCCTCGCCACCGGCCATCGGAGTGGGAACGGGAACCAACCAAATGTCGCCACCACCCATTAACATACATGCCATTCAGGAGGCCAAGGAGAAGCTGAAGCAGGAGAAGAAGGAAAAGCACGCCACCAAAAAGCTCATGAAGGAGCTGGCCGTCTGCAAGACGCTATTAGGGGAAATGGAGGTGAGCATAGATTACTGAACCTTTAATAGGTAGCTATATATTGTTTCTCTATTCTCGCAGCTCCATGAGGACTCGTGGCCATTTCTATTGCCAGTAAACACCAAGCAGTTTCCCACATATCGCAAAATAATCAAATCGCCCATGGACTTGTCCACGATCAAAAAGAAACTGCTGGATTTGACGTGAGTACATCAGCTAAAATATATAAAAACCTATATATAACTGACAAATTGTACCCCTATTTAAATAGCTATAAAACCCGTGAGGACTTTTGCGTGGATGTGCGTCAGATCTTCGATAACTGTGAGATGTTTAACGAGGACGACTCGCCCGTTGGCAAAGCGGGGCACGGCATGCGCAAGTTCTTTGAGTCGCGTTGGGGCGAGCTGACCGACAAACACTCCTGATCCTGCACCACCATCGGCCCGCCACAGATCCAAATGGCTACCACCAACAGCAGCATAGCCACCGGCACCACAACTACCACCATCACCACCACCAACAACATGGCCGGCACAGCCACACATCCCATTGAGATGGTCACTCTGATTGCCACATCGCAAGAGGAGGACGAAGGAGCCGTGGAGACGACAACAGCATTAACTGAAGCAGCACAATTTTGGTCAAGAGATTAGAGTAGATTAAGCAGAGATTGTACATAATTAGGGTGGATAGAGACGGTTAGTTATAGTCTAGAAGCGCAGCATACACACATTAATATATATTTATATATAGTAGATATATAAACATACACGCGAGAGTATTCAACGTCCTACGTCGGTCAAGACCTTTGAAAGAGGTATCTTTGATTAAATTAAATCATCAGCCAAGGCGAACAACATCAACAAGTATGCAAGTGAAAAATTGTATTTAGTTTTTTAAGCATCCAAGGGCGCAAAAACAGCAGCAGTATAAACACTTACTATTAGCCGACATAAATTAGCAGTTAAAAATCGTATCGATTAAGAAGCCATCTACAGTAGGCGCCCGACAGAATGAACGCTGGCAAATGACAAATGAACACGTACAAAAACTGTCTACCAATTTCCGATCCGATTCGATCGATCGATCCATCGTTTGAACAGTATTTTGTGCACAAAGCTGCGTTGCTTTGTTTTCTACACTTATAATTCTAACTCTAATTTTAACGATTATTTTTAAAGCACCAACGAAGCGCTCATTTAAGTTTTAAAGTGTATTTTGTACTTATAGCAACTCCAACATCTGTATTTAAACGTATATTAACTAAAGCTAACAATTGCCCAGGCAAAATGCGAACAATTATACTCAAAAGGCGGTGCGAGGATGATTTGTAAATGTAAATGAAAGCAAATTAAAATTAAATGTATTAAATTATTTATTCTGTGTAAATTTTCCACACTGTAGTTGGTATTTTGAATCGTAACTTTTGGTAAATTGCAAATACAACTCAAAATCAAATCGAAATTGAAAATAAATTTAAATTTAATAATCGAAAAAAAAAACAAAACGAAGCGAAGCCATGGAAGAGAGAGGAGTGAAGTGAAGTAAGGTGGACATATCCTAGCGGGATCTAAGCGCAACTCCAGGACAGTATTAGAGGCAGTAGGATACGGAAAGCGAAGCATCTGACATTTCAGCTGTATATAGGAGATTACTCGCATACAAAACTCAAGCCGATGCAAGCAATACAGATTAGCCTATACAGACGGTGAAATTGTTGGGGGAATTACAAATGTTACATATACATTACTATATACACAGAATAACAATTAGCAAAGCAATGATATTTACACGAACTACATTTTTGAATAAATCGAAACTCATTTGCAGTGCAGCACAATAATTGAATGAAATTAAAAACAGAAACATAGAAACGAGGAACGATTTTAGAGGGAGCGAAGGCGGCCTGTCAATAGTTTTTGCAACAAGACGATAATAATTTAGAACACCAGACCAGAACTACCTACCTACAACTCACAGATAACAAAATAGCCAGCCGAACACAGAATTAGTTAAACGAGAGCATGTATTTTTTAGCACAGCCATTATAGTTTGTAAAGAGTTCAATATTAAAGTATATTATTTGGATCCGTGTTTACCAGACGACAGAGAGTGAGAAGTGACAGAAGGATGCATTCGCAATGAGTTGCTTGTGTAAATAGGATGCGAAAAAGCCCCTGACGAATCCATGCATGTACATTGTATATAAGATATAGATACGCATTAAGGCATTAGCTCCAAGTCCACTACCCTTCCCCGCATTACCGATCTGGTACGAGCATGTTATTGGCATTCATACAGTTGTGTCACTTCACTATGCAATAATTGAACAGCAAACAGCAAATATTTGCCCCGTTTGAAATGGCAATTACAATTGCAATTGCCCAAAATCGAAAATCGAAATTGCATGGGGACGATTCTGGAAGCTCCCCGCCATAACATTAACTGCATACATAATGGAATCTTGATTTGTATTTATGTGTGTTCGTGGTGATACAACAGATATATATACACATATAGAAATATATATATTTTAAAATTATATGTACCCAATCTATGCATATGTGAACATAACTTACTCATTAAAAAATATTAAACGATGGATATACTCGATAACCAAGCATCCATATTATGATTGTGAGGGGATAGCCGCCAGCTATAACCACATATGCTAAAACAAAACAAAACAAAACAAATACAGAAAAATTAAAAAAAAATTAATACATTTTGGTGGGGCATTTTCGACATTTGTGCACAAGGAAAATATAAGTAAATCATATAAAACTTAAAAAATAAAGAAGTATTTAATGGGGATGGCATAGATTTGTTTATTGGTAAGTAATATAAATCCTTTAAATCCTTGTATACTTTGGAGTAAGGGACTATTTTTTATTATACAAAAAAAAAATTGAGTCGTTGAGAAGATTTCAATGCTTATAAAAGGAATAAACACATTATAGTGCTTTTGTTTTTGGTAGACGGATTATTTAATAATGAAATCTCAAAATCTTATAGTTTTGGAAACGCTAATTCAATAATCGTATATATTATGATTTTCTTCTTATATGTAAATCATATACATTTTACTAAAACCTTACTGTTTTTTTAATGACCAAAATGACCAAGAAGCTGAGTGCAAGACACGTTCCATCGACAGCTGACTGAGCCGTTTCCGATTCGATCTGACCAATCCACATCATGAACACATGTTAACCACAAGCTTTTGAGTCTGGCCATTGGATTGAGTTTACCGTTCCATTAAAGCCATGCTTCGTTGGCTTTGACAGGCCACAATCATACAAATTAAACGGGCAGAAAACGGAACAATCTGCATTTTGAAAGCGCATTAAAAACTCACCGCAACTGTCGGATCGGCGGAGATCTTTCAAAGGCGGTCTTTTACGATCATTTTTTTTATTTTCCCATCCAATTCAGGCTTTAAAATCAATCGAGCAACAGCATAAATCATTTCCTTTGTTACTTGTGCAAAATTTGAATTGCTGACAGATTGGCAAGCATTTTTAGGGGCCCCTGTTTTACTGAGAAATCTTTCGGAAGCATAAAAATCAAATTTTGTTGTGGGAACTGCGGTAAGCTGAGGTGTTAATATCTGATTTTCTGATTTTAATCCCCAGCAATCAGCGTCCGAAAGCATGACAAAAGATGTGCTTAACTTTTTTCCAGCCTCGATCTCTGTTCGCCAGTATTGACAGTTGGAAACTCGAAACGCTTTAAAAATCGCTGATTTATGTAATTATTCGCGGCGACAAGAATTTCGTGCGCAGCCCAGCACTGAAAAAAATAAAAAAAAAACCCAAAAGTGGAAAGGGACAACTGCAGAGGAGGACCATGACTGGAGATTGGGTCCGCAGCTCCAGCCACATTATCAAAACATCATGGAAGATGACCAAATTAACTGGGACCCAACCGAAGAAGACAGACTGCAGAGCCACACTGCGAGGAAAGCTTTATCGATGTACTATTCTCAAAATGTGAATTAATTTTTTACATATGATTTAAAATGGTTGTTTTTATTGAGTTGATTTACATTTAAATCAATAGGCCAAGCGATTCTCAGAATTTCTTAAACTATCATTATCCCTATTTAAATAGGAATAATATACTTTCATTTGAAAGATAAATATGTTTAAACCACAATTTCCAAAATAGATTTAAAAAATATTTGTAAATTATTTAACTGATAGTAAGTGTTTATTTGACCTACTTCTTATATACCAACATTTGATTAGCTATTGGATTACACATTTTTAGTGACTAGTTAAGTTTTTCAATAATTTTTCCCTGTGCTGTTGATTCTTGAGCCCATCTTCACTGCAATGGCGACTACTTAGCGGGGCTACCTGGTCAGAACCACATCCCTGAACCCCTCTTCCCAATCCCTCTGTCTGCTGAGGGCAATAAAATTGACTCCATCGAAATTAAGAACGAACCAAACAAAATTGTATTGAAAAGTCTTTGTGGAACTGCAGTCGAGATGAGGAGGGGGGCAGCCAACTAATTTAGTGCCCTGCACCGAAACGAGTTTGCCGCCGCTGCATCCTCCCATTCCACTCCATCCCAGATATACCCATATCCCATATACATATGCATAAATACATATGGAAGCAGTCGTGGCTGTGGGTTCGCTGCCCAAAATGGAGATTTTCGAGCTTGCGGCCAGTCGTGGGTCTCATTTCTGATTTTGGCGGCCTCTTGATTGGGACATTAATTAAGACACAAATTGCTGTACCAAAATGTGCAGACCAAGAAAGACACAATATCATCCGTGCATACGAAAATAATTACACTCGATACCCCATGCATATTTATGCTGTTCTGAAAATTAATGACAGCTCAATGGGGGCCATGGTTTTATAATGGATTCCGGGATAGTAATGAGCTTAAGAAATCGGAAAAATGTGGGGAGAGCGACTAATTTAATTTAACCATGACCACGAATTCCGGGGGAGATAATAGAAAACAGATTTTCATTGAAGACTTCAAAGTCTTTCTTTCTAATTTTTATCACCTACAGTAATACTTTCCTTCAAAAAGTATTAAGTTTAAAGTTTTAAGAAAATCAAATGTAATTAGCTTATGCCTTGCTTGATATTATATGTTTTTTAAAACAATATTTAAGGAACAACAGCTGGTTTATTTCTCCGCATACCTAAATATACATCCTGTCTTAAAATTTCCCTTACAATTGTCAGTTGATGCAGAAATGTCTCTTATATGTATATGCGCATATAGAGGGCGGGGTAAGCTGAAGGCCAGGGATCGATGGCTACTGACGATGCTGATGATGCCATCTGTGCCGGGCAGCCTGACATGGCAGTTGCTTGTCCTCCTCCTTCCCAATCTTCTCCTCATTCTCCACTCGGCTCCTCTCTCTATTATCGCTGCTTCCCGATCGTCTTGGTAGTTTTCTTGGACTTGGACCTGAAGCTGGACTTGGACTTGGACTTGGGCATGGAGTTGGAGTTGGACAACATCATATTGGTGACACATGAACACGATTGCGGGCTTCCAGGCAGGAGTCAGTCTATAAAGTTGGCAAGCGGTTGCTGTGGATGTTGCTGCCGTGCTGTTGCTGTTGCCATGGATGTGCAGTTGCTGTTGCTGGTTTGTCTGCCAGTACAACGTGCAACATTTGCATTTTTTTAATTTGCTACAACTGCAACGTGCGGCGAGTGCACTCCATCTGCGTTTCCTGACATGGCAGTTGCTGGTCTTCAAAATGAAACATCTTTTATGATAGCTTTGTAGGATTGGTAAAGTTAGTTTAAGTTGATCACCCTATAGTTAAGTCAGGAATATCGGCAGAACCCATCACCTGAAAATCTTTTGTATTTATCACCTACAGTTCGCTTCAAATTTATTTAATGAATATCCCTTCTATGTTTTTGTTAAGTTTTAACCGATGCCATTCAAAGGTATCGAAGATTTAAACTTCTAATATAATATTCTAGAAGTGATTTCTTGGTCAAGTGCGATATCATAATGGGAAAAGCTTAGAGGCTTGTGTTTCTTCCTGTTTGTGTATGGCTTTCAAGCCATCTGCGTTTCTATCTCTCTTTCCATGTTGGCGTGCGCTCGGGTTAAGTTGGGTAAGGTCCGTGCCATTTAGGGACCTCCTTCATTGGGAAATGGAAACATCAGGGCCCAGCCCCGGAGTCGTTTTTTACGGCCCGAAAAGGAGCCACTCAGCCAACAGATGGCCGGGGGTCAGGTCGTCTTAAAGCTTGCACAGAAAATAATATAATCAGAGATCAAGTGCTCCATGTGATCTTGATCAAGGATATTTTTACAATTGTTACGTGCCTAAAGAGTTGAACATAATGCTTATGAATTTTCGATCTTGGCAACATCATGTTGATTTATGATAATATTGTATTTATTCAAGAAATTTAACTATCGTAGTGAGACTTTTGTAAGTCGTTAAAACAATTAAAAATTATTCATTTCAAATCATAAAATACTGATTATTATTAAAATGATTTTATTATTAAAAAATTATCATTAAGTAAAGTTTAAATATGTTACAGAATTTTAAAAACTAAATTTCAAATTTAATTTAAATCAACTAAATAAATATTAACGTGGGACTTTTTTTAGGCTATGAATTAAGACGAAATTGTCCATAATTTTATATAATTTTCCATATCAGAAGAAACGCCAAATTGCCGAGGGAAACGCTGGCTTTAATGGCCCGGCTAATCATGATTTCCGTTCGCACTATTTAAGCCGCTCACAAATCATGATGCGCTCGGTGTCAGATCTTCAATCTTGAATCTCCAATCCGAGAAATGAGCCAACAGCTCGGGCGTTGGCGGCTCCACGCGTTTCATGTGTAATTGTCTTCGTAATTCTAGAGAAATTGCAGCCGCTGACTTGGCCACTTGATTTATGCGTAGGGGAAAAGGAAATGGCAAGTTGGAGGGGAACAAAAAATAGTTTTTAATTAAAAATATTTTATGCTCGATTTCTGACGAAGCTGCATTAGTGCCTCTCTCTCCGTCTTTATCGCTCTTTTCATGTCGGCCATATTGTCGGCCATTAAAACAATTCTACACATTTTCCACAGCCCATCGCCAGCTGCCGGCCACTTGGCCCAGACCAGAAGACCAAGACCACGACCAAGACCAAGACCAAGACCAAGACCAAAACCAAGTCCAAGTCGCAGACCACGTCCAATCCAGTTGGCCGACACCCATTAGTGCTCAACATGGAAGCTTCGGCGCTCATTCGATTTTAATTGCCACCTTTTGCCGGGGCCCTTTTCGTGGGATTTTTCGGTTTGAGTTTGAGTTTTGGTTTGGTTGGGTTTTTCGTTTTTCGCTCCTCACATTTGGTCATTAGCTGGGCCTGCGTGTAAAATGGCAGCTCATTGCGGTTGTCCACTATAAACCACTCCACTGCACTCGGAAAAATATTTGTTATTAACTTTAAAAAAAACTTTATAGAAGATGCAGGCCATCTTAACAATATCCCTTAGTTCATCTTAGTATAAAGGCAATCCAAAAATTTATATCGTTTGATTATAAATATCTTGCAAAATAGGCACTTTATTTAGTTCACATAATAAGATATGTAATTTAATTTAATTTACAGTTTTCATTGATTTTGCTCTTTAGTTGTCACATTTATCTCAATTTACAAAGTATTTTGGGGTCCTAAAGGACCTTTTTGAATTTGTCAGAATAAAAATAGGTCTTCCCTGTTTTTTTCCCTGTGGTTCCTACAAAGTTGTCGACATATTCAGGTTGATTCGTTCGGTTCAGTTCAGTTCAGTTGGGTTCGGTTCGGTTTGGTTAGTTTTGTAACTAATCCGTGAGTGGAGGGATCGGGATCTCGTGTTTCTGCCGCCTCACATGTGCAAAGTCATCAAGCAGGGGAATGTGCTCAGCCCTGATAATGATGATATATGGCACATTATATACACCAATTCACGAACGACTAATGGAAATTATTTAAACTGCTTACCAAGAATCTCTCAAAATATTTATTTTGATTGCCTTATAGTTATGACTGCAACTTATTGGCCGCCTTTGCCTCGTCTTCGATTATTATAAGTGATTTTTGTTTTTTGCAGGTGTTCCAGTTGAAGGACAGGAAATGTCGTAATTGCTGCAAATTTCGTAGCTCTTTTGTAATTAGGATTGTTTGTGGTAATGATTTTGGTCATTCGACTTCTTGGCATGCAACGATTGGCCAAGAATCAATGAGTAATTGATTTCATTTGGCTACTGAAATATGAAATAATTATAGGAAATTATTAAAGTTCTTGACTTCTAGATAATTTATTTCTTAAGAATTGGAGGGGAATAAGGCATAAGTTAATTCTCATTTTCTGTTTTGAATATGGAAGAACACTTAAAGTCAAATTGATTTTATATAGGAGGACTTCTTTAAAATAAAAATATAATAGGAATGATGTAGTTTAATAATGAATTTCTTTTGGTATTGAATTATTAATGAATTAAGGAGCATTTACAAACCTTCATTCACTTGAAGTATTTAGTAAATAAAAAATTGCTCTAGAACAAGTCATTCCTTTTAATCGAGAACTAATACCCATTTATGATTAATTGTTAACTTTCACCCTCAGGAAAATATTAAACATGTATTAACTTCTACCCCAGATCATTGATATTTATGAGCCCCATTTGAATGGAGTTTTCCACCCTCATTTCCAAATTTTCAATGCTTGGAAACTACATACTTTCATGGGTTTCTCCTGTGTCAGTTATTAACTGCCGATTTCCGGCTGGCACTTAACAAACGTTAACTGCCTGTGAGCGGCCCCACTGGAAATGCAGAAATGCCATTGTTCCACCAACTAACTAACTAACCAACCACTAACTAACTAGCTAACTAACTAGCTAACTGCCTAACTAACTACAATTAAAAGCTTGGCGAACGGCGATAAATAAATATTTGTTTCTCAGCCAACGGGCATCAAAAGTGTTGAGAGCACGCAATAATCAGGCTGAAATGCCAGATACAGATGCAATTAATTAACGCTTGAAGCTGAGCGATTGCAAAATCTATTGCTAATACTAACACTAAACAATTCCCACTCGAGCTCGCACTCAATTGTTAATTGTAATTGGCTTTAATGATCTGTGAGAGTTGTTTTTTTTCGTTTTGATTTTCATTCGCTGCAATTTGAGTGACGCGAACGCATTTTCGCAATTCGCACAATTGTGTTAAATAGCGTTGGCCCACGGCGGCTCTGCAACTCCCACAAAAAACCCCCTTCTCCGCCCATGAAGAGGCCCCTGCTGGCCAGAAATAAGATATGGCCGCTAATAGGCTACAACTTTATTGGTCAGCCTCGGTTTTGGCTCCGACTCCAGTTGCAGTTCTGCAGCCTCCGTTCAATTAAGTTTTAATGACGATGCCAACTCCAATTGCGTCGTGTGGGTTTAATTAACTTAATGAACCTTGCTCACTCACACTTAACCACCGTTGCAGTTATGGCTTCTCTATATAGAAACTCTATTTGTGCACGGAAAATAATGCAGATCGATATCATTAGGGAATTTAAATTTAATTAAATAAGATTATCCCAGAATTAATTGTACATATTTATATTGTTTAATCGTTGGAGAAGTTGAGTGAAATGAATTTTGATTCTGACACTAAATTTATTAAAGTTTAAATATTCAACTGTTTCTGATAAATCTAACTGCATCGAACTTTAAATATTTTTAACATTGCCTGCAAGTAACTGAAAGCGGAATTCTTATTATAGCAATCGAAAGATAGTGTGATTCAATTATAATTCATATTTGAAAATAAGAAATCAGGAAATAAATCAATATTTATTTATTTCTCTGTGTATCTGTATCTGATGGATACGCCGCTTGAGACAATTAAGAGCTGCCATTTCTGCGTCAACTGATTGGCAACGACTTTGGCCTTGGTAATTGCCATCGGCCGACAATTTACACTCTGATTTCGATCAATTATTGTTTTCCGCTGCCCCAACCACATAGCCATCCACAGATCGACAGATCCACGGCGCTTCCTTATAGAGAGTGCTCCATGTGCGGGTTCATTAACAAATATTAGTCTCAATATTGTTTTATCATTTTCAATTTATGACGACTTTTTTCTCGACTTTGGCAAGCATTCTTCGGTGGAAAAATGCGGGTAGTCGCCTTTCCTAGTGGCTACATAATTATTGTATTATGAGAAATTCCATTAATTGGAGCATTGGTTAGTGGGCGGAGATGGCCGTTGACCTTTAGAAAGCAAAATATGAGTTTATTTCATTTTTAATAAGTGAATAGTAAATTATTGTGCACCAAAAACACAAAGTAAGCCTATTATAAAAGAAGTAATACTTATAACTATAAATATTTGCTTACAGATTAGATTCTATCCGAAATTGAAGTGTACATTTTAAAAATGTGTATCAGGCAAAAAATGTTCAAGAGTAAATTAACTTTTTTCTGTTTTCTTAGAAAATGTATTGGCTGTCCTGAAGGTCTAATCAAGTTGTATTTTTCTGTTTATTTTGTTTTCGGTTTCCCGATCTACCAAAAAAAATATCTGCGTGGGTTTTTAGCTGAAGACCCTGCATAATCTCAAGCTTACCTGAATAGTAGGATTCCCATCGTCTAATTGAGTATTTCTAACCATTTTTGGCGTATCCAATTATATTTCGCATATGATGCCCCTTTTTCCGCCGAAGGAGGGTTGCCAAGCTCAAAAGTAAGTTATTTCCTGGCGCTGGAGGACGCTGAGGTGCTGGCTGTGTGCGCCATTTGCGGAATCGTACTCGGAATCGAAACGCTCGCGGTCAGAACGTGAGACACGGGCAACGTGAATGGGCGGAGAATCGTCGGAGAATTGGAGAATTCACGAGTGGAGTTGGGATCCAGCCCCAAAGATGGTGCGATTACACTGGGGCAAATTGTGGTATTTCTTAGTGTTTGAAAACGAACAGTACTTCTACCACAAGGTGCAAAATGGATCAAAAATTTAAGACATACTGTATACTAAAAAACCAAGAGAGAACGCTATAGTCGGGTGCCCCGACTATCAGATACCCGTTACTCAGGTAAAGGGAGTGCGAGGGAGATGGAGATAGAAACTTTGATCACGCATAACTTTTTAACGAATGGTCCGATTTGAAAAATTTCTTCTACATTTCGATAGGTATTGATAAACACAATAAAACTGCATTTTAACTTTTCCGAAATTATTAAATTTTTAAAATCGTATATAAGCGATTGTGGGCGTTAAAGGGGGCGTGGCACCAGTTTGAAACAAACTTGCGCTGCGTAGGAACTCCTAAAATCTACATGCAAAATGCCAATCTTCTAGCTTTTATAGTTTCCGAGATCTCAGCGTTCATACGGACGGACAGACAGACGGACAGACGGACAGACGGACATGGCTATATCGACTCGGCTAGTGACCCTGATCAAGAATATATATACTTTATAGGGTCGGAAACGCTTCCTTCTAGCTGTTACATACTTTTGCACGAATACAATATACCCTTTTACTCTACGAGTAACGGGTATAAAAAGTATTAGAAGAAATGTATACTTTTTCAACTTGATAAAACATTTGATAAGAACTGTCAATATGATCTGATTTGATGTTAAATCAAGAAACGTAATAAATTTTCAAGGGACTCAAATATATATGTTTATTAAAGTGATCTGCAAAAGCATTTACAATACCTTTTCATAATCAATGTTTTATTGAAAATTAATGTAATGGTGATAAATGAAACATTAAATTTCTTTTCTAGCTGTGCACGAGTAGAATAACCATCTGGCAGAGGAAAAGGAAGAGCCAGCCAAAAGGCACGAAGGATGCTTTAAATGGAATGGCTAACTCTTCTTCTTTGGCCCTAAGTAAGTTATAAATAATAACTGGCATGTTGTAAATCAAAATTATCAGTTTGCGTTTGGCTTGCCCTTCTGCGAGTGGGTTTCTGCAGCTTTCCTGGCCAAAATGGCCATTGCAGACAAGCAAATTATGGCCATGGCCCGTAGCCCGTAGTCACCGGCTGGCTGTCCATTGTGATTACACGTCTGGTTGGTCCGATCGCTCTGGACGCGACTGTAATTATAAGAAGGGGGCTGGGGATTTGGAAATTGCAAGGGGGCTGGTCCAGCGTTTAACCGCATAATGTTTACCCTGCCAGCCAGTTCGCAAGTGCCATGGAAGTGGAACCGCAAATGGCCTATGAGCTCATCCCGGCGCGGTGGTGATCCGTGAGTCAGACATTGAGAAAATGTCACCCCTCCTTGGGGCAGCTTGCCATGTTCACTGGCAATTGAGCCATGTTCGATTAATCTCTTTGATTTATGCTCACGTGAGCCGCCATGCCGGCAAATACCGAACATTAACAAATGTCGCCTGTCTGCGCCCTGTTTTTTTTTGCCCCCCACTCGCCTCCATATTTGCCCATAAAGCCATGTGTTATGCGACTTTAATTGGCGTTTATTGTGAGGGACGAGACGCCTGGCTGTGAGCAGCCAAAGCGGCCCAAGTCGATGCCGATCCGGGCCAAGTAAAGTCGGATCGGGCCAAAACGGTCCAGGCCAGGCCCCTGAGTCAGGCCAAAGCCAGGCTAAAAGGAGTGCGAGCTGGCTGGGATCGGGAGCTGAAGCTGAAGCTGGAGCCTACTGCACACTTAGGAAAAATCACCTACTAAAACCTAGACTAGGAATCAGAAATCAATGCTAAAAGCAGGATTTAATATTTATTACGTTCCAAAAACCACTTTGAGCATCGAATAAATTTTGTTATTTTATTTAATGTTGGAAAGCGAATACTATTTCATTTTCTTAATGGATAAAAGTATAAAATCAGTGATATGATCAATATATAATATAAATTCTTGCTGACTTGGTTTTACCCTTAAATATTTTATTTTATCCCTGGTCTTGCTTTATAAAGATTTACTTCTCAGTGCAGTTTCTAGGATGGAACCTCACTGTTCCCCCGTGAACAAATGTTAGCGGCATTGGAGCCAACTTCTTGGGCTCCGCCATTTGTTGTTGTTGTGGAATTATGAAGCCATAAATATGAAATTCAGCACATTTATTAGCGTTGTCAAATGTCGTGGCCCAAAGTTGTAGTTGTTGCCGTGGTTGTTAGTGTTGTCAGTTGTGCGACTGCAGCGCTTCGGTTTGGCTAATGGCTGTGGTTTTTGGCTTTGGCCATAGCGTTTGCTTTTGGCCAATAGTCGGGCTTGTTTCTCGGCTTGTTTAAACAGCAGTTGGCTTCCTCCGCATCGCGCATATAGTTTTATTTTCGTTTTCGTTCCGTTGACACCAAATTTATTGCCAGTAATTTGTGCTGAGCTGTGAAAAATCTTTTGTAACCAAAAGTTAGGGGGGCTTACAGAGTTACAGATTGGGCAGATTACCGTCTTGGTTAAATGCGAACTTCTATACCACACTAAATATGTACTGCAACTAATCAGGGTTTCAGTGCATTCCGTTTAATAGCCACGACTGCAGCCAATTTGTTGATTTTCCACTTAACCAAAAGGTTAATAAGTTGAAATTCCCGAAAAAACAAGAGAAACTCAAGCGCTGATCGGGGCTTGTTATTAAGAAATGAAATTTTGTTGCTTTATTAGGTTTTCATAATCATGGTCTCCTCCACTATGTGGACCCCTCCACTCGATTGCAATTTCAACTTTAACTTTACTGTTTAAACATTTTTTATGGCGAGTGAGTTACGCCCCCTTTGGCTGGGGTGCAATATTTTTGATTGCCTTCGGACACGAAATGCCTTCAGAAAATTGCTTAAGTGAAAAAATGATGGAGTCGCCAGGTTCGGCCTGGTGGCCAGAAAATTGATTGGAAAAACATGCAAGACCTGCTGGGGGTAAGCCCTATTATTCGGGCTTCGGATGTGCTTCCTTTGCTCTAGGACTTTAATGGTAAATGCTAAAATTAAGGATTCGCTTTTTAGTTTAAATCATATCATTTTTAAGCTTAAAGCCCAAAAGGGAAGGAACGAATGGAAGTTTAATTCCAGGAATCGAATCTTCTCACGCTGTTTGGGTGGCAATCCTCGGGAGCAGCGGCTCCTTAGATCTCCACTTGGCCCATAAATAAGGCTCGAAGGATAGTTGACAAAGGGATGAGCCAGTGCCGGGCAATTTGTGAGTTGACAAAATATCTAAGGCGGCCGAAATCAAAGGACGGCAGGAATTGACCTGCTTTTCGTATCGGCATTTGTATCTCGGCCGGCTTGTGTGTAAATATTTGGACAGATATCCTGGCTGAAAAAGGACCTTTGACTGCTTCCTTTAAACCGATTTGTGTGAGCCGATCATTGTGCAATATCTGCTGTCTGTTGTTGCTGCCGTTCTGACTGCCATTGACTTTTATGGACAATTGGCGCTTTGGGTGGGCTAATCAGGGGAGTTGGAAATATGTTGGCACTTGTAAAACGCTTCGCCTCGAAATGGTCAACTGGCAGCAATGTGGCCAAGTTAACAAGTTGTTTGGCATCTTGTCCAGCCGCCGATTGGCCATAATAAAATAATTGTCATCAATTGCCAGTCGACAATGCCAGCTGACTGTCAATATTGACAGCTCATCAGATAGTTGGCGGCATACGTATAGATATACTGTATAGTCAATAGTCCACGGACTGCTTACATGATCATCGCACATGCGCATAATCATTCATAATTACACTGGATATCGGCCAATGTCTGCTTCCTCATCGCTCCTCATAACCCGATTTGGAGTGGGATTCAGTTGTTTACTTTTTCTCCGCTTGGCATCTTGGCATCTTGGAGCACTGGCACTGGAGCACTAACTGCTCTTAGCTGTTTGGAGCCGCATGCCGAGCGTGTTTGGGTTAATCGCTGATCTCTCCCCAGCGTAAAACTCCGACCAGAAGTCGGTCACTGCGCAGTTATGATAACGAGACACCCTATATAAGGCGGATCCGGCGAGTGCCGCTGGATTTATGAATTAACTCTGGGCAATCCTGTTATATATTTTGTATTTATCGTTTTTTAGAAGTCATAAAGAGATTAAAATAATAAATCTATCACCAATACAATTTGCAAAAAACATGTTAAATTAATTTTTATAAAATTTTAATTTGTTGATACTAAGATTGAAATATTATCTTTATTTAACCAATCTTTGACTTTTACTGGAATTCGATCTTAACCACCAATTCTGAAGTAATTGTTTAGTACTCCTAATACAATACTAACCGAAATTATGGCAATTTGATTAAGTTCAACTGCCTCTGGTTTTTATAGCTTATATTTTCTGCTCACAAACTGGTATTTTTTAACGAAAACAGATAAATATATTTCCTCTTTTGGATTTCAATTAAAATTCAATTGAATAAAGCGCTTTACAGTATTTTTATCCCCCTGTTTAGGGCACTTCTCCAAGCCATATTGTTAGGTCGCACAGCTCAACATCCAGTTATCCTTCACCATCCGGACGCATCCTTCAGCTGGGGGATGAAACAACCCTTGGCCACTTATGACCTCTAGCTATCTCGCTCGTTGCCATCCTCTTTCTCTCTCCCTCTGCCTGGCACCCCTACTGCTGTCTAAACGTTTCTAATTTGCTGATGGCTCACAAGGGAGTGTTCGTCCTGGGCTCGTCCATCTCCGTCTCCATCCCCATCTCAACTTCCTTCGCCCCTCTGTTCGACGATGGCGTAATGCGGCGTTTTCCATTTTCCACCCCTCGTCCTGGGTTTTCCCGCCTTCACTTCCTTCTGCTTTTGTGGCTGTTGTGCTGATGGAATAATAAAACCGCGCGTGTTTTTACTACAAATTGGCGCTGCTAAAGATCAAATGGCAAAAGCTTGGCCCCCATTTCCTCCTTTTTTTAATGCACGGTAAATAAAATATATGTATATCATTTATAAATTGGTTTAAAAGTGGCTGAAACAATTTTTCAATTTTTTCATTTGTTTATTAATAATTTAATAAATAAAAATATTGTGCTTCAGAACTGGAAACGAATGTTTTTATCTTGTAAGGTTCTTGTCTGAATTTTAGTGTTTTTTGTAAGAGTTGAATTAATATTTTTATTAAATTAGTTACTACCGCAAAGTTTTTCTTCTGTGTGCTTATATTTGTGTGTGAATGCTCCACGTGTAGATTGAATTGAATTGCTCGGGGGATTTTATGGCACGTTGCGGAAATCGTTTTATTATCCTTGTTGGCTGTTGTTCATTTCGGACTCGTTGGCAAAGTGCGTGGGTGGAACCGTAGCGAGGCAATTTATTATCTGACGCCAGCATGTGTAAATAAACTTGGTGAGCCACCATCATCCAGTCCACTCCCCCATTTTCGCCCGATTCTGCCACGACCCGAAAGAAAACCACAACACAAACACTGGTATACTGAAACAACAATTGCGTGGCAGTGTCACGGATTCGCTCGTAACGAGCTAAACAAGATCCTGCGAGGGCGATAAGGCCGTAATCAAATTATGCACAGGACCAAAGGGGATTCGGGTTGATTTTAAGTTAATTAAAAATCATGACAAAACAACGCCCTTCTGGGCAAGGTTGTTGGGTTTGCCATGGGATTTGTGGGGTTTGGGTATTCGGGTGCTGAGCTTTGGGATTGGGTGATAAGCGTGTAAGTGCACAGATTGAATTAATTACACCCTGGTGGGTGGTGGTATCTCCCTACTCTCAGGCAGCTCCAAAATGGAGGGAAACCCAACGTGTTGGTGACCCTAATCAAGCGTCATAAAAGTTGGGACGTTTAATTACGGGTCTTGTGGAGGGGCTTTTTCTCTGTTATTAGGGGTAAAATTAATTACCCAGCGAACCCCCGAAATGCTCAGTTTTCCCTTCGCCCTTCTACCCCCGCATAAATATGAGATTTTAATTAATTCAGTTATTAGTCTAAATATATGGTATTGCTCAGTTCGTGGATGGAAAGTTTTTTGGTCGGTGTAAAAACTACGTGTATATTAAACAATCATCATTATAGTCATCATCATCATCATTGCGGGCAGTAATCTATTAGATCTATTAGTGGCGGAAAAATATTCTAAAAATGTGGTTCATTTTTGGGCTCAGTTTAGCATAGATATGATCAAAACATTTGGTTAATTTGGGGCCTTTTGAATAAAATTGGGGGCTTTTTGGGGAATCATGCCGGATGGAAAACAAAGTTTTTAAATAAATTAGTTTTGGTGGTAAGATTAGTAAATGTTAGAAATGTGATACTTTTTACAAAATGTGCAGTTTAAAAGGGCTTTTCTTAAGTACTCTAGTTTAAAATAATTGGCATACAGGCATTGTGTGTTTGTATTCCAGAAAAAAAATAAATGAAATACTGTTGCCGAAAGATTAAGCCAATTGAAATAATTGTTTCTACTTCGACTTGATTTCTGTTTGTATTGCCTGAAAACTTTTCAACTGAAAACCATTTACATTTTCTCTTTTTTCACCTGTCAATGACTTCAACAGCTGCCAGGCTTTCCATTCAATTAAAGAAAATGAAAAGCAAATAGGCGTTTTCAGGGCGGCAGGAAAACGAAGGCGGAGTTTCCATCCACCACACGCTGAAAAGCTCAAAAGGTTAAGTTGAGAATTTAAACTTTTCAAACTGTGGCCAGTGCCACGCCCACTTCCACCCACAGATGGAGAGGTGGTGGCATTAAATCGAATGATAGTACAACTTCAAGAACCCTCTATGAATTCAAAGTGGCACGCAATATGCACAGCAGTCTACTGCGATTAATATTCACTTTTAGTGCACTGTAAGAAATTTAAGTATTAAACAAGCTGTAAACGATAAAACTAAATCATAAAATAAATCCTTATGTATGTAATAAATGTCGTATTTTGCCAACATGTTTTATTATTGAAATGGGAGAATTTAATGCAATAGCTACGGAAAAAAGTAAGTTTTAAAGAATATAAGATAATTATTTATAATACAACTCGAATAGAATAGTTCTTTCGATCTTCAGTTATATATTTTTCCTATGTAGAACTGCGGCACAACTCTTTGGTTATATTTTCATTAGCCACTTTTAATGGCTCGTTGCTGCACCTGGGAATCGAGCAGCCTGCTTGGGAATCGTTAAGTTCTTCCATCGGAATCGACGCCTAATTATTAGGGCACCTCCCGCTGTTTGTTCTCCATCTGAATTGCGAGTAATTAAAATAGCCGGAGGACTGCGAACCCGGTTCAGACTTGGCCTAATCAACATGGCCGGCGACACGAAACGGAAGCGCATGGCAGCGTTTAGCGAATGCCAACACCGACGCCATTTCCACAGGCATGTGAATGGGCTTTTGGGGGTTGATGTTGCCCAAAGGTGCGGTAGAGGGTTAACTAGGCCTATGGCAACCATTGAGGCCATGTAGTTAGCGTTAATTATGGCCAATATTCAGTGAAGGCATGGGTTTGATGGTTCTTGGGAAAAGTCGGTCGTAAAACAGTAAGTAATTAAGAGTGGAGACTTAATACGATATTTGTAGCTATTTGTATATAATAAAATTGTTTAAGGATACCCTAAAGCAACTTTCTAAAATTTAATTCTGCAAACTAAAAAACTGAAAAAGAAAAATGAAGTTATAAAAATGTCTTGATGATGAACAGAATATTTTTTATAATACCGAAATCCAAGTTTGTTAGCTCCAAAATTTCTGTTCACCCCACCAGTTTCATAGGATTAGTTTTTCTTGTTTGCGTGTCAAGAAAAAGCATGTCAAATTTGGACTGGTAATTTGGGCACGTGAAAAACTAATTACTAATTAGTTGTAATTTCAGTTAATTGGCCAAGTTCTGCACTCTGTTAATTATGGCCTATCGAGGGAGTTCATCTATCGGACGGAAACATTTACAACTTTATCATAATGCGGCCATAAAATGCAACAAAATCTGATTGGAAACTCGAAACCGGCAACCAGTTTTTTATTCCGCCAGCGGACCAGCGGCACTTCATTAGCAGAAAGGGGGGTCCACCAAGGGGGAGGGAAACATAGAACCAGGCAATACATTAGCATTAAAAGCCACTTAAGAGGCGACAGGAGCAGCGTCCTCTGCGCCCCGGTCTCAATTATAATACGCCATTAGGCTCGGACTTCAGAAATGGGTACGACCACAGCACTCAGCAAATCAAAGAGCGGCCTAAGACCACTGCCTAAATGAGGCAAAAAATTAAATAATTTAATCTTGTTATTGCTGGAAAATCAAGTTGTTGACTTAAAAATCAACTCGCGTGAAGATCGTGCAGGCTGCTCTTCCATCCAAACTCCCCTCTTTTTTTTATGGAGAGAACTCGGATAAAACTGGTTCCAGGAGTTGGACAGAAGGATCCACTTTCGCACACACCGACATACGGCGAACTCACACTCGTGCACTTCTTATGACTTCATAATCTTAATTAACGTTTTCGCGTTTTGCTTGCCCAGACTCTGGGATCCCGCGATCTGGCGGTCCAGCTCCCATGGAACCATGGGTCCCCAATCAAGTGAAGTTGTAGCCCGAAAATAAGAGAGAAAAAGAAAAAAAAAAGGGAACGTGTTCGTGGGGTGTTGTGCTGCCTTTTGCCTTGGTGCTTAATAAATGCAAGGCAGGTAGAAGAGGATCCCCGATTCCGATTCCAATTCCGAGATCCCGACTCCAGACCCAGTCCAACCAGTTCGTGTCAGAGGAGGAGAGATGGAGACCCTTATGTATCTGCTGGTTTGCTTTGGGTTTTACCTAATGATGCCTGGAATTCAGCATGGCCGAAACCCAACCGACGATCGTTCTTCTGAGCATTTTGCAATAAAGATATTTGCTGCAGAATTCCGCTGTTCAATTTCAAATGGAGCAATTTGCCGGGCTCCCAAAAGTTCTGTCTCCTCAACGGAATAAAAAAAGGTGCACTGGGTGGAGAGCAGCGCGTTCGTGTGTTATTGAAAAACATTTATCATGTCCTGTCAATGGGCATGTAACCGATACTTAACCACAAATGTTGCCACATCCTCATAAATCCACTTAACACACACGCTTACAAAATGGCCGGGCAGCATCTGTGTGGCAAGTGCAGGATGTGCGGGATGTTCTGGATGTTCTCTTTTAGGATGTCCCAGAATGCCATGCCCTGCTAACGAGGGGTTGAGGCTTATGGCTTATAGCTTAGCCCCCAGGAGGGTGACTCCTGACATCCTGCTCATCCTCATTTTCGTCCTCATGTAACTTGTAACAACTGACGATGACATGTATGTGTCTGCGGTTTGGATTTGTGTGCCTCCCATTCCCATTGGCCATTTGATTGCTCTTAATGGGTTTTTCCCTTCCTAGAATCCCAATTTCTTGGCCATACTCGCAGCTCGGTGAAAGTGCAGCAGCTGGTTGAGCAAGTAAGTGGATCTGTCGGCTCCGATTCGCTTAATTGCTTATGAATACTTAGCTCTCTGGCTACCAGGAATGTACTAATCACCGATGTTGATAGCTGAGACCGATGAGATGGCGGCTAGAAATCTGCAAATTAAATTGCATCAGCTCTGGTATAGTTTTTCTCACAAGCGGGTAACTCGCGGGGGAATTGGGTCAAATTAAGAAAGAATTTCGCAACTTTCTAATGCGAATGCGAGTGATCAAAGTGCGAAGAGGAAGGAGAAGAAAAAGTTCAGGCCCAACTTATTATGCACTCTGAAAAAAGTTATTTTATATCCCGGACCTTTTGTCAGAAAACCAATACATAATAATTTACAGATAATTATTTAAGAACTTTCGAAATGTTTAGTTTAAGAATATTCTTTATAAATAAGTAAATATAATAAATAAATAAGTAAATACTTTATATATATGTACTTTATTTATATGAAATCAGTTTCATTTAGTATTAAATGAATATTTAGCGATTATGAGAGACTTATTTTAATAAAAGAACTACCCACCGTAATACACTATAAAGGCATTTTCTTTGGCACTATTTTTTTGAAAGTTTTAATTAATTATATTGTCCGAGTGCAGATGGGATGTCAAAGCTGATCGCTCTTGTTTATCGAAAACTAATGATACACAGACGCCCGTTTAAGCACGATTTAGTGAATTGATTGAAAAATTGTTAGCATTTGACACGCCATTTTGTGGCCATTAAAAGATAAAGTCAAAAATCAACAGACAGCCATCAAAAGCCGCGGAGGAGTGACAGGGGGAGGACAGACCGAATAAGCTGAAAAACTGAAGTTGGCTATGAAAAAACCAACCGCAGGCAACGTTTTGCATTTGAAATCAGTTTATAAGAAAGGAAAATATGTAGCCGCCAGGCAAATGGCACGCAAAAAACACAAAACACGGGAAAAAGTGGCAGGAGAGATTCTTTTGTGGCAGCAGATTACATTAATGCGACGATTACAAGCGGCAACGGGCATTATAAATGGATAATGCTGGAAAATACGCTTTTCAATTTCCACAGGGGGATTGGCGGGAGACATGTCTGGGATCTGTTTATATTGATTGTTTGCCCAGAACTATGAGATTATTAGCACTTGGCTGCAGCTGCCGCTTCATACACAGAGTGTTGTGCATAGATACGGATACTTATAGGGGCTGATTGGAACGCCCCTCACAAATACCCAGACACCGAGATACAGACATGGGATGTTGCGTGTTCTGCGTCCATTTTCAAAATTTTGCTGCTTCATCATCGCATCTCATCCACGTTGTAATCCCCCTCCCTAAATGTATCTCCCTCTGACTGGCTGATGATACGAAAGTAAGTATAGGGTTTTACATCCCTCCCCCACCTCCACAGCATATCGCCATTCCTGCACGGAAATAAATTTAGTAAGTAGTTTAAGATTTAAGATTTTATTTATTTCCACCTATAAAGTAATTCCTTTATTTTCGTTTTAAATAACATATGATAAAAGAAGCAACGAAACCTTTTGTTCTATATTAAATTCTATAACATATTCTACACAATTTTTATTTATAATTGGCAATCTAAAAACCAAATATTTTGGTTTCTGTGTATTCGAATATTGCTGCCGGCATCATCAACAACGGGGGCAACATTCGGGAAAATTTATGACCCGCTGGGCAGTAGGAGAACATCGATTTAGTTTTTCCCCCTCCCACCATCAATGGCCACATTATCAATTTCAATTTTTTGTTTGATTTGGCCCTAATGTGTTTTCCAATTGTGCGCACATGACGATGTTCGATGTTCAGTGCTCGCTATCCAATATGTTGTAATTTGTTACTGATGACCAGGATGCAGTGCATCATTTGTAGGGAGAAGCAATCGCGTCACGGCCAAAAATGGAGGCGCTAACGCACATTTGCCAAAAGAATGGATGAAATAAGAGCTAAGCATGCGATTGCGTTTATCTCAAGGCAGACGGCAAATTATTCCTTATTTATAAAGCTCCATTTTATCGCTTTTACCATGGCAGCTGGCTTCGTTTGGCATTAAAGGCTTTGCCTAATGGAGAGGTACAATGGGAACAAATCAAGAAGAATAAAGTAATAAATGGGGATAAATTGGTACCATCATGGAAAGCTAAAATACAGTTCTCCTTTGTATATCATTCCGTTTGTAAAATGTTGTTCCTCAGAGTTATTTTAGATACTTATCAATAATATGTATAAATAATAAAATACAATAATAAAATAAACAATTCTCATATATGTTTTGGTATCGTGAATTTTTTGGCACCAAATAATTAAGTTAATCAAAGAACTTTATTTGAAACTCATTTGACTTCACATATTGCTTGCTTTTAAACATTTATTGGGAATACCACCCAGACTTTATTTCTAAATGGCTTGTTTATGGAGTTGAATGGAATTTACGGGGCCATATTCCTTGCCAAGTTAAAAGCCCTCTCAGACCGCATTGAATTTAACCCAATCGTCCCATTGTTCGTGCTGCTCCTGTCCATTTGTGGCCTCTCCTTAAGTCCGATCCGGCTTAGAAGTTCGATTCGAGACTTGCTTGAATATTCATAAACTCAGGCTTGGCTTGAGGATTTCCCCCAACTCCCTGCATCTCAATATCTCCCTTTTTATGGACTGCTCACATTTCGTTTTTGGCCAACTGGGAGCAGCCAAAGCCAAGTTGGCCACTTCAGAGAGACGTCTCTATAGCAAAATTAGGATCAGGCCCAGCATATGGTCAGTCGCCATATTTAAAGATGCCTGGGTTACAGGGGGGGGGAAGGGGGTTTGTCTGTGGACTGGCGCCGTTTTTTGTTGTTTTAGCTTCGGGTTCCTCAACTTAATTGCCAGAAACAGGCACTTATTTGGAGGGGATCCGGGGGCAGTCTACCTCTAATTTGTTATTGTCCCAATATCAACAACAAATCAATCAATCGATCATTTACAAAGCGTTCAGCGATCAAATTTGATCGGTTTTCGTTCGTTTCGTTCGCTGGGAAAAACATCATAAATTATAAATTTACACAAAAAAAAAAAAGAATAAAAAACCATATACACACATTTTATGTAGATGTATGTGCATACATACCGCGATCGTTTGGACTGAGGCCACATAAAAGATATTGTATTATTATTTATGTTTTATGTTTATGCTTTTCCATGCGGCTGGCTGCCCGGGGCAACTCCATTTTTTCGTGGGCATCTGCAGCTCACCACCACTGTTTCAATATGGCTGTCGTCGATTTGGTGGTTCCCCCCGTCCATTCCACCCATCCCCACTTTTTTTTTTTTTTTTTTTTTTTGATCCCCAGCTGCTGCAGCTCTTCGAATTTCGGTTCGATTTCTTTTCTTTTCCATCGAAAAAATCACGTTGCGCTCATAAAATATTGTTGACAAGTTTCTTTCGGCCTCTCGTTGTTCTGCTTTTGGCCAGGCCTTTGTATTGAAATGAGCTTTTGATTTTATACCCGAGAATTTGCTGTTAACTGTTACCAATTGCGCATAAAATTTTATAATATACACGTCTCCCGCCATCCGATTTTTTTATGGTTTCGTTTTGGTCCCCGATTCGGTTTCGGATTGGGATACGGATACGGCTTCGGTTTTTATTAAATGAGCAGAAAACAAAAGCAGTCAATGCCAAAAATATAAAAGAACAGCGAATGGGGAGCAGATAAAACGAAACAACGTTTATAAGGCGGATCGTAAAATTAGTGAACATGTTAATGGTTGATTGGGCGTCATATATCTTTCATCTTATGGCGCTTGGTTATATGCATATGCCAGATGACTTTTCGGCCAGAGCTTTGATCGCAATCAAAATCGGTACAATATACTATATATGAGGGGGCCGTAAACTTGATTGGTGTGTGTTGAAAATGTCATAAATCGAGTTTATTTTTGCCATTAGATTGGAGTGTTTCCGGGGCAGCTTTTTTTGTGGAATTCTATGAAGTGTGGGAACTGTTTTCGTGGGCATCTTTTTAAGAAATTCTAGGAAGAGCTTAGATTTCAATTGTGAGAAGATATTGTTTTGTTATTTGAGAAAGGTTATTTGTGAAATTGTAACCTTTTACACTAGCACACGCCAACTCTCCAGCTCCGTAGACCTCATCCCCATTTTATTTTTAATAGAAAAGATACTAAGGAAGATGGCCTAATGACAGTCGACAGCTGCACAAAACTAAACCAATAAACAGGGGAAAATTGAGAAAATGGCAGCCGTAGGAAACGTAGCAAACAGCACGCGCACAAAGTTTTTATATGAAAGAAAATTAACTTTTTTTTTGGAGACGAGAAGAAAGGCAATAGAAAAATGTATATATGACAAAGAAGGCTGGACAATGTGAGGAAAAACCAAGGCAGGAAAAGTCAACAGCAATAAAATTACAGCCTGCAGAACACGAGCTGACAATGGCCAGAAAAATAGAAGAAATCAGGAACAGGAGCAGGAGCTGAGGCAATAAAACCGAAATCAGGATAATAGCAGGCAGCCACAGCCGCTGAATGCGGCTTGATGTCAGCAAATTAAATAAATCCCCTGGGCGGCAGATGTCCACAGATCGTACGCGGTGATGGGGGAAGATATCTGCCCGCAAAAGGACATTTTGGGCTATAAAAATCAATTACATAATGAACGAGTAAGGGGAGAGGGAATGACCGTCACAAAACAGCTAAGCTGATTTGGCCCATACGCATTTTGCAGTAGCCCCTGAAGAGATCGGGCCAACAAAGGAGCCTCAGCCTTCTTTTGACTTCTGTGCGGTTGGCAAAATAAAAACAAACAATGTCGTGTATATGCATCCTGTTGCCAAAAACTGCAAACAAAGGTGTAGGGCTGGCACAGGATGCGCAGCGGGACGCGTGTTTGTTGTCTTTCCGATGTTGTTTTGGCCCAGACAAATTCCATTGAGCAAAACGGGTCGCACAAAAAAAAAAATAAGCAGGAAACACAGCAGCGGTTGGGTGACACTTGCCAAATAAAACTGGAGTGAGGCAATAAAGGGGAAAGTAGCTATCCTTCTTACAGTTGTTAACCAACATATGTGGAAGTATTATTTATTAGCAATAATACATTCAAAACACCTTAAAACAAGTCTTAAAAATATACAAAATCTTAGAAAACCAAAATAAGAAGATTTTTTCACTGTGCAGAAAAACCGTTCTGTGCGGTTATGTGACAATTGGCAAAAAAAAGGGATCCCTTAATCGAAGGGGAAGGAAAAAAAGGGATACAAACTTCCATGCTTTTTGCTGCTCCTGCTCATTTAGCAAATTGAGTTTTTCTACGCAAAATATATACAGGCCAAAAACACAACAAATGCCCCTACAGGATTGCGTGACTCAAATGTTTTCATCATTTTGGTAAAAATATAATTTACCATATAATGGGCTGAAGGTATAAATTATATTGCCGGGAATAGCAATAACAACAAGGACTAAGTCCTTTGTGAGTAATGTACTGCTACACCGATTTCCACCCACTTTTTTTTTGAGGGTGTGTGGGAGCTTGGGTGTTGCCAACCGTCATGAAAAACTGAAATGTCAAGAATTGTGACAGCTAAATGATTGTTGGGCCAATATGGATTACAAGTCCCTGGAGGGGGAAAAATCAGGTAATTTGTTGTAACTGGTGGGGAAAGGGGGTTATGCAGTTTACCAGCTGCACGTAATTGAAGTCTCGTTTGCCAGACAATTGCCGGACAAGTGATTGAGACAGACGCCCCAATGGAAATGAAGTTTCAATCACAGGGTTCCGGAAAAACAATTGTTAAAGAAAATCAATGGTTAAAAGCTTTGTTTTCTGTAATCGAGGGACTGCTCTAGTTTCAATTTTGCTAAAAGATTGATATGCAATATGGGAGGCCAATTTTCTTGACTTTCTTGGGAGCCTACCATTTGGTGGAGATTATGATTATGATTGCAGTAATATTACTTATTACTCAGAATAGAGCTTTACTTTACATTTTGAAAATAATTTGTGATTTCTGTTAAAAATTATTTATAAAGCTTACATTTAAACTTACCAGTTTGTTTATGGAAGCCCGTTTGCGGTTTGCTGTTCTTGTATGTTTTATCAAAAAAAAATTAACAAATATTTCACAAATGATTCACAAGAAAAAAATTAACAAATTTGGATGCTTTTCATTATTTACAATTTAAATTAATTTAATACCCGCCGAAGAGTATTCGGTGCAAATCAACATTGACATTAATTTCCTCTATTCCTCTTTGTAATCACAATCGCGGCGAATTAAGATTCCCCACAAGCGAAATGAAAAACACGGTGTATTTGCAAACAAAAGCACACACTTACACTATCACAAACGCGTTACACCTGTGTGAATGTATAATTGCGAGTAGAATTGTTAAAACACTAAAATTTAATTGTTTTTTGATTTCACAGGTTGCACAACATGGTTAAACGATTATTGACCGATCATGCTTTGATTTGTAGTAGTTGAAGTTTATTTTTAACGTGGAAATGAATGACATTGAACATGTGGTGACACACAAGTAAAAGAGACGCCTTGGTTTTTGTTCTGTAGTCGCAGGTTATATTATAACATAATTATGCAAGTATTATTTAGCTCACAGGATTTTAAGCTTTTACTACTTTTTCGTAATAACAAATTAAAACTTGTTGGATGTTTAATTGGTGAAAATTAATTACAAACGCGCTTAGAACCAAAAGGCGTCCATCGGGAAAAAAACGTGGTGGGGAACTGGCAGATGGCGGCCATTTGTATGAAGGAGAGAGGAGAAGGATTCGCCGTGGATCTAGGGAAATTTTGGATCTCTCTTTCGAAAACAATTCTAAGTTTAAAGTTAAAGAGAGGCTTTCAGGTACATAAATTGAGCACGAGCCATTTTTTAAAAACTAATAATTTCAAACCCAACTTAATTATAATATATCAACATGTTCGAGTATTGTCTATTTATAAGATAAGATACAACAACAATAAAATTTTATAATATTTCAAATCAAAACATAATGGTATTATTTAGATAGACAAACATATTGAGACTAGTTAAAGCATTTGATATTTGGAATACTATAATATAGCACGAAACTAGTCCAAAACGGGTTGACTTTCTGCATGGATGTTATACATTGTTCTTCAAAATGATAACATCCCCTGTCCATCCCTTAAAAACACTTCAATGGAAGTAATTACCCAGGGTGAAGTGGTCTGCTTATCGTGCCTGAGCCAGTTCTCCACCCCTTTTTATTTACCCCGGTCTAATCTCGTCCAAATCAAAAGTCAAATTGAACCAGCTGCTTGGCAATTTGCGTGAGTCAAAATATTTGCTTAATAAACGTCGTTTGGAGACGGTGTTTTGATTTGGATTCGGACTGCGCGCCACATGAAAAGGTGCGAAAAGCAATCTTTAAGTGGAGAGATGACGATGACTTGCCTTGAGATCCGATTTGATCAGAGGTTGAGCCAAAAGCTGGCCGGTTGTTAGCGGCATCATTAAAATGCTTTAATTAATTTTTTATTTATTTGCTTTTCCCCGCAGTTCTTTCTTTTGCGTCCAGGTTTTCGGATTCTTTCTGCTATATTTTGGCAGAACCCATCCTTCAAATGAGCCCTGCATTTTGGGTGGTCCAAGGCGGAGGAGGCGGCGCCTGTGAACTTGGGCCTGTAAGTGGGATATGGACAGCGGTACTCCGACACCAACGCCGACACCCATGGCTAATTGATCAGCGCTCAGCGGGCAGCCGCCTGATTTGGGTATGGGTATGGCCAGCAAATTGGCCAAATTAATTTTGTTTTCGCCCGAGCTGTGGCCGGTGATCTCTGTTTTGACTGGCGGCAACGCGTGCGAGGAATTCCACGACCAAGAAAATTAATTAAAATAACAATTTACGCCAGAAACATGTAAATTTCCAGCTAAACGGAAAGCTGAGTTAGTAGATGCACGGGAAACAATTATGGGAGTTGGTTATTCATCTTATGTTATTTATTAACCAAAAGAATACTCAATTGAATTTGAAAACCAAATTAACATAAAATATGCAATGTTATATAATATAAGCAAATATAAATATGCACTTAATAATTCAATAAATGTACATAACATTTTATAAACGTTACCCTTAATTATTTAATTGTATAAAGTGTGAATAAAATATTTTACAATTCTTAGGAAGGTTAAATTTATAACTGGACCTTTAAATATCCCTGTGATCCAATTTCTCGCCGTGTACCTATTCTTTTTCGGGTTTTACGAACTGTCAGCCCTGTCAGTCATAAAAAGGTAGTTTATGTGCACCTTCATTCCCATTTCCATATCCACATTCACATTCACATCCACATCCCCCTCCCACATCCACTCCCCCAATGCCCGATCTAAGCCATTAGTTCTGCGTCAGCTGGTGGCCCTGCTGCCATTGGGCCATTGATAAGCATCGTCTTGGCCTTTCTCGTCGGTTTCTGGGCCTCCAATAAAATGTCACGATGCAGGGCGATAAGCACCTGTTAGCCCCCTCTTCACCTGTGCGATTGAGTGTCTTCTTTGGGTTCCGCTTCCAGCCAGATGCCATACCATTTACGAATCCGTAGGCATATAAAACGCACTATTTTATATACAGCTCGGCCATAAATTCTGATGGCCATGTTTGACTCGCTCACTTTCCCCTTCCTCGATCGCTTCTTGTGGTTGGTTTTATTATCCTATTTAAGCCACATTAAAATCAACGGGGTGCGCGACATTTGACAAAAACAATTTATTGGACATTAATGCCTGCCGACAGTTGCAGTCCGAGGGAGAGTCGGGGTTTCCGAGTGGCAGGATGGTTGTGGGGCAGGAGGCTCCTGGCGGGGGGCACGTCCATGAGTCTGTGGGAAGCAGGAGAGGCCTCAAGGAATTCCGAGTTCCAAATGGGAGCGGTGGCTTCAAATGGAGCGACTTGCCCGATTTGTGCCTGTGATTCAGCCATTTGTTAAAATTTCAAGGGGGAAAACAGGAGTGTCCTGAGAGGTATAGAAACCAAAATTAAACAAAAATCAATATTTGTAGTTTTAAAATGAACACTACATTTGGAGCAATAATAAAACAAAAATCTTTTCGCACGCTTTAAGACTTTAAATAGGTAAAGATACAAAATATCTTTGTTAGAACTCCATGAGTTTAAGATTAATTTTATAAGTCAATCATTTTAAATAACCGACTTATAATTTTCCTAAGCTTTAGTTCTCAGCTTAGAATTTAGAAGTAAAAGAAATAAAACATTTATAAATGGTTGCATTAGAAATGAATTTATATGCAAATTAGAAACAATGTTGTACTGTTCTATAATGATGAAAAATTTTAAAAAACACAAAAAATGTATTGTTTAAAAATAAAAGATTAATACCATATACATCAGTCATTTTCAAATCTTATTCAAAAGCATAAAATCCGAGTAATTTTTAGTGTTTGTATATCAGCTTGTTGCAAGCTCCACCCTTTTTTTTAAAGCCTCATAAATGGATAATGTAAATAATCTTAATTATATTTGCAGTCCTCGAGGGTTAGTTCATTAAATGTAAAGCACTCGCAGCCGGAACCACCCAAAATCCTTTCTCACCCACTCGAGTCGCGTTCGTCATGGCCACTCAAACCACATCCATCGCGTATTTATCGCCCGCACGGCTTTCAATTCCCGGAATTATGCGATGGGGGTATATGATATGGAATAGAACCATGTTTGGAAAACCCAAACCCAAACCCGAACCCAAACCGGAACCGTGACCAGAACCGCAACCATAACGATACGACGCCATTTTGTTGGTTGGCCAAAGCAAACACAATTTCTAATTGCCACCCTTAGTTTTCCGAGGGGTTGAAATTGAAATTCATACACGTTAGAGGACGCAGACAGTCGACTGTCTATGATTATGATTATGTCATTTGGCTGAGAAATCCACAGCACACATCCACACACAGAGGCTTACAAAACAGGAAGCAGGATATTTCTGGGTGGTTCCTGGAACATAATTTAGTTTTCTGTTCGGGCTTATTAGCGTGCACAAATCAATTCTCAAAGGATTTGCACAACAAATCCCTTTGTGGCCTGTGCTCGGCTTTTCATCCATGATTTATGTCACGCGTCCTGGGAAAGTCCTGCGACGCGGTTTATTGTGTAACAGATAGCAAAAGGGGAAGGGTTCTGTTTCGGTTTGACTGTTGTCTGTCCCGATAATGGCCTTGCCACAAATATAAAAAGGGGGAAACGAGATCGAGATTTGTCAGGACTCGAGTGGCGGGTGAAAGGCGCAAAATTGTCAGCGGGGCACGTACTGCCCGAAAACCTGGGAAACGTAAAGGACCTTCGAAATGGATAGCCACTTTAACCAGTAGCTTTAAAATTCAATTAAATATAATTAACTAAATTATGCGGGTCGATCGGAATCGGAATCATAGCAAAGGGCGGCAAAAAGCGAAACTTGAAACACGCATAATAGCTTACTTAGCCCGGCTGAAAGACACGCACTTAATCAGCGATCTACGCAGCGAACAAAAGCAATCTGGCCGAAAGCAAACTCGAGTGACCCAACCTGAAAAGTGGGCTGCACAGGAAAAAATTGAACATAGATGGTGAATTTTTATTGAAAATATCTTGAAATCTTCAAGCAAAATTGCATTAAATCCAAAAAAGTATAAAATTTAACTTTCAGGTTTAGCTGTAGTTGGAAAAGTCATGTGCACAAAAGTATAGGTCACTGTTAACTTGCGACTAAACTTAATAAACTTATCTCTCTAACTTAATACTTTCCGGTTATCATCTCTTTGAGCACTTGGTCTTGTTCTTAAACATCTTGATATAACCTGTAACCTAATATTACCTACAGATCTGGAGATTTCTTATTAAGAAAATAGCTTTCTACTATGTGCTTAGTTTTAAGGATATACTAAAAGTTTTTAATGATCACTGCCTTACTCAGAACGAGTTCAAGTGTTCTAATACACTTAAGAAATATCATTGATTATAATATTTCTGACAGTTTCAAGCTACAAGTGATCGAAATTTGTTTACTGTGTGGAAAAAAGCATTTAAAAATGTTGTGGCTGCTGCTGCCGTTGCTGCTGATCATTATGCGATCAATGTTGATCATTTTATCCCGCAGGCTGTTGACAGCCCCAGCGCATGGACATGACAGCGAAGAGGCCAAGTCGAAGCCCAGGAACCCAGTGCCCAGATCCACAGATCCACAGACTAAACCAAAACCAAAACCATACCGAACCGATCTTCGTCTTCATCATGGTGTATATGTGTACAATAATTACCAGGGCGAACACACGCACAGGGCAGCCAGAAAAAGGGCCTACAAAACTCAGCTTAATTTTCTCGTCTCCCCAGTCGAAAGAAGTCTTTAAATGGCCCTGGTCCGTAACCGACATTTTGTTTCGCCGGAGAAGGGTTCTGCAGCAGGCTGCTGCCTTATAAAAATGCAAAATTATGTACAAGCCCGAAACGACGTTGTTGTATATTGATCCTGTCTGTCGGGTCGTCGGGAACCTGGAACTGGGTTCCTCCCGGTCTGCTTTATATAGTTGTAGCTATCGCTGGCATGGCTGCACTTCGTGGTAGCCTCATCCTCTGGCCTTCCTGCCTCTCCAGCTGCCCCTTTTTATTCCTCATATATTTTGTAGTTTTTTTTTTTTGTTGTTTTGGGATACTTAAGCACGATCGTCGTTTGCCTGCTTTTTAAATGATTTCTGTAGGTTTTTTGTGTGCTGCTCGGCTGCTGCTCCTTTTCTTATGAACCAATCAACGCACACACTCGCACTTCGGGCTCCTTGTACGGCGATCTTCCGCAAATTGGCGGCCATAAGCATTGCAAAATTATCTCGTCGCTGTCTCTGTTCGATTTGGACAGACGACGACCGGGGCGACCGACGTCCAATGTCTGAGTGTCCAAATGTCCAGTGTCCACTGTCCAACGTCCAACGTCCGACATCCGACGTCCAGTAACAACAATAACAAGGGACAACAACCGATGTCGGGTCCCCAGAAATATTCCGCAAAATGTCTCTCTGCTCTCGAAGGCCTCGAATCCGCAAACCCCAATCCGCATCCCAAAGAAACAGACCTCGATCGAAGCCTGTTTGCTTACTTCTTTTGCCTTTGGCTCTCGATTGCTTATTTTTGTTTCAAATGTTGGGAGAAGGAAACAAGGGTTAAGTTCCAGTGAATTTTCGGATTCAGGGGATTCGAGTAACTGCTTAAGAAATTAAGTTTGTATTCAAAATAGTGAAGAAATAAAATGTGGAATTTAACATTTTAAGAAGCTGTTTTAGGCATTGGAAAAGTGCTTTTCTTCATATTATTTAAAGCATAAAATTCTTTGATTTTTTATTTTCAATGAATCCGGTATTAAAATGAGTTTTCCGACATTTCGCCACTTCTGGCATTACTCAATATACTGTCTTTCTATCACTCCAGCCCAACTTCTTGATTAGCTTTTCCCCATTAGCTTCGTGTTCTATCACCATTTCCTTGGTCTTGCCCAAATGTCCCACCCATTTCCATTCGATGTGCTGAAAACTCATTTCGATATTTATGGCTGGACATTACATGAGCCGCATACAAAGTTTCGCCAATATTTCACGCAAATTGCAATGAGTTTGCTGCGCGGATGCCATTAGCATTAATGGGGCTTCGAAATAGTTCCGGTGGATCGGTGGAGAGTGGCTTGGAGTTGTCCGAGTCCGAGTCCGGTTGTCATAAGAGGCTTAGTGGGCGCGGAGGTCATAAAAAGACTTAGGAAGCCGCGGAGTTGTAAGCGGAGACAAATGGAATTGCCGCGCTTAGTGTCAAAATATTTTGTGCGGCGCAGCAAGACTTCCTGGCGGATCCATCGATTGATCGACCTTCGATGACTAAACGTTTTGTTTTGGGGTTGTATATCGAAGGTATCTTTGTGCATCGCACTCGTTTGATGCAATTCATCGGTGCCGACAAAACACTTTCTCCCCCAAGGGAATTCTTCGAGGGATTCTCCTCTCTCCTCGCTTCTTGCCTCATTGGCCGCTTACCGCATTGAGGTCCTGTGCCCATTAATTTCGGCCATTGTCAGGCCATATAGTATATATAATCTGCTTGGGCCTGTGTCCTTTTCCCCCCTACCCCTCCTCTACTCCGCTTGTGTTTTTGTGTGTGCGTCTGGCTGTCACAACAATTATGTCGGCATTTGGTCAAACGATGGAGGAAGGACAAGAAATGTCAAAAGGATTTTTATTGACTTTTTATGTTGTTAACTGACCGACATAATGCCCAGTTTTGTGGGTGATTACCGAGCTCTAGTCTGGGTGGTCCTTTTGGACCTGGCATCCCCGAAAACAAGTGCAGTCTCCGATTTCGGTCGGCATTCGACGACTTTGCTCTGATGTTGCAGCACATTGCACCCAGCACATGTGTCCTGCGTCCTGTTTTAATGATATATGACTTGTAATTGCTGAGTCAGTGGGTGACCATCGAGGCTGCCCCCCTCCCCATATTTTTGTCTTGGTTTTCTTGAGGAGCCGGCGAAAGTGTCACGGCGACAACAACTGAAGAAAATGCTTGCAGCAACAGCAACACCAACATTGCCGCAGAACAACGAGTTTCTCCCCTTCGAGTTTCCTTCGATCATTAATCGATCGATCGCGCGTTGAAAGGCGATCGCGAGGAACATCGACGACAACGACAATCAGCAGCAACAAACAACTGAGGCAGTCGAAACAACAGCAATGGCCACGTCAACAGCAGCCAAAGTAGCAGCAAACAAATGCAACAATACAATAAATATCCCCAAACGGACGACAGCAGAACAAGGTGGCTAAGCTTTCAGATTATGGCCATGAATTTAGAATACTCTTTAAATACTAATATTCTTTTTAGCTAAAAGGTGTTTTTTCGCTGTTCTTATTTTGCAATACTTTTTCTCGCCGGCAACTTTGTTTATAAAAGTTTTTATTTGGTTTATCTCTGACTATAATTGAAAGAAACTTTATTCCATTAAATTTCAAGAGTTTCTATAAGCATATTAAATTATTCAAAGATATAGTCCGTTTTATATTTGCTTAATTTTTGTAAAAATGCCAGACTTTACATATTACTAAAATTTAGTTATTGTTGACCAAATTGGATTGAATGTAGAAACTCTCCAATTTTATTATAAGTTTGTTGATCTGACATTTTTTTCTTGACCAAAGTTAATGCTGCTCCCAAATAATCTAATTAAGTACTAAGCTAAATGTTTTAAAGGCAAATGTTTTTAAATTGAATAAATTCTTAAAGGAAACCAAATTTGTATTCCAAATCATGAAGCTTTTCAGGCAGCTCCACAAAGCAAAGAGTATAGCCATATTGAGGACACCAAACGGCAGACGAAGGCTGATCGTCTCCGATCGTTTTCTCCTCTGGACTGTGGGTCTTCTCTGCTACCAGTGACAGTGCGATCCGGCTTCTGGGACAATCCGCTGGCGAAGGGTTCCAGAGACTCTGTATTTTTCACCGACTTTCTGGGCGATGCTATCAACGCATTGAGCATTGAATTACAGTCACACATAAACTGCAGGAGTGGCTGGCCAGTGGAGTTCGTATACGGATTCGTATTCGTATCGAGATCGGTGTCTTCGCTTTGCTTAAATGCTCATTTAAAGAGATTTACAATGTATGCCACTTAAGTACAAGCCGAGTTCTCGGCTCTTTGGCCCGATAAGAACGGATTGTTGCATTAATTTTGCTGTCCATACAGCAACACGTATGTGTCTGCACAGAGAGAAAATAACACATTTTTTGTGGGACATCCTGTGTCCATCGAGAATCTAAGCTACGGGAATAAGACCATATTTTTTAAGGTTTTAATTGTAAATATGTTTTAAAAAATCCAATTAAAGTTCGTTCATTGAATATATATTTTAATAAGATTACATTTGGTAAGTTTGGTATTTTATTGAAAAGTTAGTTGGGTCTTAAGTTACCAAATTACTAAGTGTTATACTATACACTAAAATTGTTATCTTGGACATTTTTAAAGTAACTTAAGATAAATAAATCAAAGGAACGTTTATCTCTGTGTATGTACGTGCTGCAGAGGAGGCGGCCGAGACTCTTAGATTAATTGCTGTAGTCATTAAAAGCGGCCACCAGGCGATGGCATCTAATGCACGATCCGTCGATCGAACATACATCAACATCAACATTGGTCCTCCCCAGGCCGTATTTCTCATCCCCTTCCCTGTCCCCGTCCCCATCCCTTTTCCCCTGTTTCGATCCTAGCTACGATCCTGGCTGAAGTTCCCGTTCCCTAGTTTTGTGTGTGCACCTTTCGAGGGCGTCGGCAAATACCTTGTTATCCCGATTGCTCTCAATACAAAGGCATAAATCGTCTTGTTTTGACAGCGAAGTCGACCGCAGGCAGGCCAAAAAGGCAGGGCCGAAAGGCCGAAACTCCTGTTTATAAGCCTGGCCCACACACATACACATACTCTACACTCTCGACTCTCGACTTCTTTGACTTTGACCGAAACTAATCATTGTTGCGCCAACAAGAAGTCAACTGCATTCCGCATTGTGAGTCCTCCGATATCCTGCTGTGTCCTGCTGGCCATGTGTTCCCTGGGTCCGCCTGCTTAACTAATTTTTTGTTCTCTTCAGTCTGGAGGAAAAGGTGTCCTGATCCTGATAGCCATATAGCCAGAGCCTATAGCCCTGTGCCAAATTAAATTCTCTGCGGTTTGCAACATGCGGCGCTGGCAATTGCGGTTTGCCAAATGTTTAGTACGAGCCACAAAAACTCTCACGATTTTTTCTTTTCTTTTTTTTTTTTGTTTTTGGCAGCATCTCAGCTACTCTAATTGCCTGGCTGGCTTTAATTAAAAAGCCAAATCCACAGCCACCGCAAACTTAACACTAATTAGATTGCCAACTTCGAGCCCTGTCTATATAAGGCAACTTGCCAGCATTTCCCATTCGCATCGTTTGTTTAATGGTGTAGATTGTTGCACGCTGACAATTTGCAGCAGCAGCAGCAATAGCAGTAGCAGTAGCAAATGTTGCTGCAGTAACAGCAACAGCAACAGCAATTGCAACTGCAATTGGCAGCTGCATTTGGTTCACAGAATGTCGCGCCTATATTAAGTAGATGGTAAATTGTGCTCTGCGACTGCTGCATTCTTCTGTCAGCTCTCGATTCAATTCGATTTGGCTTAGTTTGGTTTTTTCTCTAAAGGTTAGAAGGCGCCAAAGTGAAACTTTGAAAGGCTCTTTGGAATGTGAAGCTCTATGTTTTGGGCAAAATGTAGCAGAGCCGCGCAGTTCCTGCTTATATGGTTAATCGGAGTCAAGTTTCGGTTTAATTTGATAGTTGCCTCAGATACGGAAAACAGAAAAAAGCATGTGTTTAAGTTTAAGATACATTTTTCGATAAGGAAAGAATTTTTGTTGGACATTAAATTGTGGTAAAAATATAGAGGGGCTTATTAAAACAAAATGAAGAGGTGCAAGCGTCAATGTCGATTTTTGGTTAATATCAATATTTAAGTAACACACAAAAGTTATGATTATTTTATTAATATTTAAATTCAAATTTGGGATGCTGTTGAAAAAATGATCTTTTAATTAAACTAGATTTCGTATCTAATTTCAATCAAATGCCACATTTGAAGAAAGATCAAATAAAATGTATTACTATGAGAGCATTTTAATTAGTTTTAACTTACCTTAGTTTTTAATTATTCAAATAATTACGTAATGAAGCTAATAATGTCTGATATAATCAACTGTTTTGATATTTGAGTTTTATTTTACAAAGATTCTCTGTAATGTATACTGTTACCAATTAGAATTTTCTATGTGAATCTTACTTATTACCAAGTATACCAATTTTGGTGTAATTTCCCCTTTGCAGCACACCAAAGATATAGTAATTAGACGGGGCTCCGGACGAAGATGCATCTTGCACATGTGCCAGGAGTCACTCAACTCCAATCCACTCATCTTTACGCGTCTCCACTTTGTACCAAGTGGATGTGGCTTTATTTTCCGCCCGAGGGGCAAAAGGGGCAGCTGTTATTTTTTTCCTCGTTGTGCTGCTGCTGCAATGGACACCATTGATGGGGATCACTTAATCGATTTTAAGCGCCTGCAAACATAATTTCCATTTCAGAACCCCGACAACAACAGCAATTGCACGGCTATCAGCGGCAATCAAACTGAGCTTAAGACGCATGGCCCGCTCATCTTGTTCTTCCTTTCATCCCTTCACCCCCCTTCACCCCCCAATTCTCCACCGATTCTCCAGATTCACCGCCATATTCTGCAGCATCTTCCTCTTCCTCAGATGGCCAGTAAATGCAAAATTAAAACATAAATCGTGCGCGCCATTATGGTTATTACAAAGCAGCATGCCACAGCTGTGAAAGGGGGCAGAGGGCGTGGCCGGAGGGGGCTGGTCGAGAATGGGGAGGGGGGTGTTTCAGGCGTGATTGAGTGGGGCACACACACATAGCCATTCGAGAAAAAAATTGCACTGAAAGTACGCGCAAAATGATCGTTCGATCAAGTGAAAGATTACCAAGTACACTAAAACAAATGTAACCAAAAATATCTTGAGTATTTTATAAATATACGTTACTTCTTGAAAAATCAGACAGCCACAAAAAGTATTATGATTTTTTAAAGTAGCTATTTAAAATATAATAAAATTCCACACATTGCTGTAAGATCTTGGAGAATCTTGAACATTTTAAGAAGGTTCTGAACCCCTAACCTGATTATTTAACTTCGTAAATATTAAATTACCAAATATTAAAAAGTTCCTTATCTTGGCGCGTTTGTTTTTTTATTTTCAGAATTTTTTAAAGTTAACATTTTAAGCCAACCAAGTTGTGAATATTCATTAAAAAATATTTTGCAGTGCCGGCAGGAGGAGTTGCCGCTTGCATCTTGCAATTCAGCCATAAAGTGGAGAATTATATTTGAGGAGCTGGCCAGCACTCTTGGCCATGTAACAGCTAGGCCGCAAAAAATGGTTAACTCGGCCCTGGCCAAATTGCAATGATTTAATAATGCTGCCAGATGAAGACTCACTTGCTGAGCCGCTGAACCGCTAAAACCACCAAAACCACCGAACCACTCCACTTCAAAGGGGCGGGACCAGCAATTGGCCCTTGGCCCTGGAATAAAATATGGAAAATAAAACAACTCGTCTGCGGAGCTGCAGTTGAAATTGCTTAAGCGGACAAAAAACCTGCGTAGATCACGTGCTTATTAAATAATTTATTTAAGCACCCAATTCAATTTAATAATAAAAATGTAGCTGCAGCAACGAGAGCCGCACAACATGGCCACAACAAGTGCCACTTACCGAAGGCCGAGAGCCAACCACGGATCCCCAGAACCACTCTTTATAGACGGACATGGACACCATGGCAGCCACCATCAAAGTGGTTAATTGCCAGGCGATTTTGCTCTTGTCCATATGCAATTTCCTTGTCGACTTCGTCTGCTTCGCTTTTCCACGTTACCCCCTTCTTACACAGAGAAAATGGGTGTTTTACGACTTAACGTTAATGGATTAAAGATAAAATATTCAATAACAAATTTATTTAAAGAGCAATATTCTTAAACAATTTAATGGTGTATTGTTTTCATATAACGTAAACGGTTTAAAGTATTTACTTATATAAATAGGTTTCATAAATTCTTAAGTAAATAAATACAGGGGGTTTTAATAATTGAAATATTGTTTCTTAATATTTTGTTTTTCTTTATTTAATTTTAACCACCAAAGTAAATATTTATCGCAATGAAACATTCGACACCAAAACCTAAAACAGTTAAGTACTTGTAATTTCTTATTGTCTTTATTGTTTTCTGTGTACACTTCTCTTCTTGGCTGCTTTGCAATTAAATGGGTGGCAGCCAAAAGTGGGCGTGTCCGGCTGCATACGCGCTTTTCATTTAACTCTCGACTGGCTGCCAGTCCTGCACTTGTCTCTCGTTACTTCTTCTCTTGGCCAGCTAGCTCATTAATTTAATGGTTTAATTGCAGGTTTTTTCCCCGCCCAGCGACACCCATCCCACTTCCACCCCCTTCCCCTGCCTTTAAGTGCCCTCGTGGTAATGAGTTTTAATATTAAGCTGGATCAGGTTCCCAGTCGCCATCATCGTCCCATCATCTTGCGGATGATGTTCATTAGGTTTGGCTCTTCAATTTGCAAATTTATGTCTTCATAAGCCAACATTGGCTATTGTTGTTGCCGTCATAGCTATAAGTCCAGCAGCTGGCTAACTGATTCATGTCGCGATCCTTTTTTGGTCTGCAGATCGTACGTGACTCAGTTGCTAAAATTTCGGGACCGGGAATTCCATTATAAAGAGTTTGAAAAGGTTATAAATGTAAGAGATTTAAACAGGATTTGATGTGGATTGAGAGAGGAGGATAATTAGTTAGATAGGACAAAAAAGGAAATACCTTTAAATTATAAAAAGATTAATAAATTTAAACCTAACACAGCGAATTCTGGGAACGTAAAAACAAACGTAAAATGTAGTTCAATAAAAAAATGATTAAAAATGAGACCAATCTAATATAAGATTAAACATATTTTCAAATTTAGAATTCAATACTGACCAACCAATGGTTAAGAACTCCCATCCAATATTCAAGATGGGTAAAATACCAAAGGATCCCACATAAACCGTAGATGGTAAGATACCTTATGCAATTAATTTTTTTCCAAAATGCCCCTTCCCACACTCGGTCCATTCGACCTTTTGAGTGTGAATTGTGCAAACAAAAAGCAATCGAATGCGAGAAAACTCGACGGACAACCCCATAATTCAGTGATATTTAATCTCAAACAAATAATAATAATAATAATTTCCTGCCAAAGCAAACAACGAGGGCCCAGAGCGAAAAGCTAACGAAAAACTGGCCGCGGAAAAGCCAGTGAGCAGTGGAGGTTTGGGCCAAAAAAACAACAAACAACAAACGCCTCGAAACACGCCCACACCGACAACAGCATTTTGGTCAATCAATATCGTAAAATGCAATTTATGATTTGTAGCTTCGATTGGCCAAAACAAATAGCGAAGGAGAAACAAAAGCCGGGGCCAAAGCACGAGAGGATTGAGCAACAACGGCAACAAACAAGCAACATGCCACATGCAACACCAAGGAGACAGCGGCAACTTGCAGCAAGCAGCTAGCAGCAACTTGCGGCAGCAGCAACCCAAAAGTTATGGCACAATTTTCACATCATTTTCCCCCGCTCACCACCATCCCCCCCGCCCCCCTCGCCGATCGCTGAGTTATGGGATGCGATCTCCGTCTCCAGTCTTGAGAGGCACGTAAAATAATTTAACCAGCGTTTAACCTTAGTTTTTCGCCACTCGCCAGCGTCTGGGGATCGGGATCGCAGGCCATTGTTGTTGCAAGTTGCAAGTTGCTGCGGTGCTGCGATGTTGCTGCGGTGCTGCGATGTTGCAGCTGTCCGAGCGTTGATTATGATGAAGTTGTGCGCAATTTGTTGGCCGTCTGTTGCCCACCAGGCACAACGGAAATTGGAGATGCGAGATGGAAGATGCGAGATGCAAGATGCAAGATGGTTTTTTTGTTGTTGTTGTGTTTTTCGAGGGGAGGGTGGCTAAACTTTGGCCATGGCCAGATCGCTTAATTGGCCACAACTGGAACCGAACCGAAGTGGAACCGAAAAGCCTGCCAAACTGAGCCATGAGGAGTTTCCTCATTCTTTTAACAGTTTTCGTTTCGCCCCGACACACGAGACTAATTAAATTGCGAGCGTTTTTAAGCCAGGGTCATAAATAGTCGGGCATCCTCGAGATAAACAGATGGGTTCTACATATGACTCCGCCCCAGAATTTCGACTCCTTGGACTCCTTGTGGAGAGTGGAGATTGGAGAGTCTCCTGCTCTCCCTCTAACAGATCCTCCCATCTCGCTCTAGAAAGCTTGCCGTCTTTGTCTGCTTTGGGAAACTGGTTTTCGAAGTTTCGAATTTCGAGTTTCCCCAACTTCGAAATGTATCTGACAGATACAAATGCCGCCACAGTCGCAATTATGACTTAATGTCTGGCCATTCGATCAAGAGCGGAATTAAAACAAAGGGGTATTTAGAGGGGGTATACAGAGGTGGTTTTTTTTAAGAGGTATGTAGAGGTTTTTTTTTATAGAGAGGCAGAATGCGCAATTTCCTGTTAAATGATACGTGCTATGAACGTTTAATTTATGCCACCTCTGGTTTAATATTAGCTTTGTTCTGCCTCGCTGGCCCGCTCTTCCATAACCCCCTTCCTCATCCCCCTCCCACCACCGACCAAAATGGCCTGATAATTCCCCCCTTTTGGAGGGAATTTTTAATTCCATAGCGAGGGCCACGCATGCGCAGACCATAAATTATGTGCAACGTTTTCATTTCCCCATGTGCAGTCCAAATGGGATCATGATTAGAGCGGCTTCATTTTCCCACCCCCTTTTTAGGGGCATAAGTACAAGATCCATCCGAACCTCGTAAGATCCATGAAAACCTTTGCGGAACGTTGAGCACTGAAATTGCCGTCTCAATCTCACTGCAGTAGGATACCAATTGAGGTGGGTGGTTTGGGGTTAAGAAGGGGCGGAGAAGGGGGAAGGGAAAACCAGGTGGAAAAGCCTCTGAACGCTTAGCGCTTTTTAGCCGCTCGTTGGACGCCGGTTGTCGGGTTCTCTGGCAATTTAAGCGATAAAACAAATAATACATTGCACCTACTTATTTGCCCAGACTTCTCCCCTTTTCCCTCTGTTTCTCGCATTGTTCTCGGCCCTCTGTGTTTGTTTTCCCTTCTTCATTGTTGCTGTTCTTGATTTGTTTGCCAGTTTGCAAGCGATAATGAAAAGGTGTAAAATGTCAGTTTTGTTTGCAGTGCCCCCATTTTGTAATTGTTTGCTTGTTGTTTTATTTGCAGTGGCGCCTAGTGCTGACAAAATATGCACAGGTGTGCAAAGGTGTGTTTGATATGGCAAATTGAAGAATCACTGAAGAGGAGTGGAAAATTAATTATGGAAAAATGCAAATAGATATCTGATATATGGGTTCATCTTAGTCACCGACATGGCATTTATTATTATTAACTTAAAACTAGGGCTTATTACTAAAAATCAATCAACTGCTTACTTTTAAAAAAACTTATATTTAAAATTGTATAATTTTTAGGTAGGCATGGAAAACGAATCTAAAAGAAATCAAAAATATTTATACTAAAAGAAGTTGTAAAACTATTTAGAAAAATTAATTTATTTCCTATTAAACGAATGCAGTGCAATTAAAGCACTTAAGAAACTAAATATCAATTAAATGTTACAAAGTTGCCTGATAAACACCTTTCTCTCAACCATAAAATTTCTTACTTCTCTTGTTTTTCCATAGATTTCTTCTACTTCCTAATGCATATTAATTTCTTTGGATCTTCCGACTCCTCGACTGACTCTACGTGCCGTCACGGAGTAGCTGGAAATCAGCCATGCTTACAAAAAATAAAAGAGATGAAATATGCCACAAGGCTTCCGAGTGAGTTATGTCAGAAGGGGAGATAATTCCCCATTCAGGTGGCTATGTTATTTATAGAGAGCTCTCAGTCTAATCTACGCAAATCGCACCTTTCAAACTGTTAATTTAATCTGAATCTGTTCACACTTTGCATTAATATTCAATTGTCAGGTTACTTTTGATGAGTTTTAATAAGTGATGGATCTAGTATGGGCACTATTATTAGACAGGCACGTTTCACAGTCGTGTGTGAAAGGTTTTTCAAAAACCAAGCTGTATAAATATAAATTTCAACTAGTGTAGATTCAAAAAATCTATTTAAATTGGTTGGTACCTTTTGAATCAGCTGATTGTCGGTTGTTTATAATTTATCCTTTCATTTCTTGTAAGTTTTCTAATTGAAAACATGGGATTTTCCAATATATAAGGTCATTTTATTTACTGATCTTTAAAATATATTTAAATTTGTTTTTCTGTGTAAAATTCCCCAGCTGTCGAACGAAATGAAAGTCGAGGCGACAAGGCCATTAATTTGAGCCCCAAATCGGCAGTCAAAATCGAGCGTGCCACACGCTTTAGCCTTTGGGCTTCTTTAGTCTTTAGTCTTTGGTCTCCATTTTCCCTACCATGCTCCTAATTAGTTTTTGGCCCAACATGGCCCAGCTCTTTGGTCAGCGAAAGTTGCAAATTCGCGAAATTGATTTATGTTGAAAATCGAACAGGAATCGGAGTCCATCAATCAAGGGGGAAATCTATTTGTGGACCCTCCAACCAAACGGCCGGGTTGATTAATTTCAATAAATTCGAACAAGCCGCCTAGGAAAGATCGCGAAATGGGTCATGGACTTGGATTCGGAGACCCAGAGTCAGGGAGTCTGGTCTTTTATGCTCTGGGGGATTACAACGTCTCCCAAATGTCTCTGAGAATTTATTATTTGCACTGGATTCAAAGTCAGCCCCGAGAACGAATAGAGAGGGTGGGCGGTGGTGGTGGTGGTGGTGGTTGTTCTGCTGCTCGATCCTCGGCGAACGAACACAACTCATTTGCAAATTCCAACGAAACACTGTTCCCCAGAATTTTCAACGATCATTTAGAATTCAGTTTGGGTGCAGAATCGCTGCTGCCTCGAAGTCTCAGCCTTTGAGTTGCGGTTGCATGCCCCACAGCCCCAGCATTCAAACTGCCAACTGCACTGTAAATAGTATAATAAAGTGTGCTTAATAATTTTATTGACCATTTTTATGCGCGGTTTTTACTGTAAAGATCATTTTTAGTGTATTGATGTCTTAAAACTGATTTGATGCTTAGGTAATTATACTCGTACAGGTTAGTTACATGTGATTTTAAATTTAACTTAACAGCATCTGCTTTATGAATCTGTATTTTATTTTCGAATCATAAATATTCTTATAAAAAAATAATATTTAAAAAGCAACATTAATAAGTTTTTAATAAGATTGAAATACTATGTATATTTTAAATGGCGTTTGATACGTTACCATTATATATTATATTTGGGTGTCTAGATCTTAATTAATGTATTATAACAATACCATTTAAACTATATTTATATGAATCATACTTACCTGATTGATGGAATTAATTTTGCCACAAAAACTATCCAATTAATGGTGATATTTTTGGGTTATATTTTCTCTCTGTGTACCGGGCATCGCTGCCCCCGTCTCGTTCTCAATCGCATTCTGCTCCCCCTTCCCCCGCCGCGGTTTCAGTTCAGGTTCAGTTTTAGTTTCAGGTTCAGGTTGAGCCGGAGCTTGAGCCCGAGCTTGAGGTTCGGTGCATGTTCAGGTTCGAGACGCGGCTTTGAAGATGCGCCGCGAGTTGTTCGAGACCACCCAAGTGGACGCAGCGCTAAGGATGCTGGATGCTGTATGCTGTATGCTGGATACTGGATGTTGGGATGCTGGATGTTGAATGCTTTAAACTGCTGCAAAGGGCGCTGTGTGAGTGTGTGTAAGTGTGTATCTGTGTCTTGGGCCGCAATAAATGCGCAAATAAAGTCACAATTAGAGTTGAACTGGTGGGAACGTCGAGCAGCCGCGACAACGGTGATCTCGGGCAGAAGGGGCAAGTTGCTTTTGGCATACACTTTTGGTTAATATTTTCGACTCGCCAATGGACCCGGTCTTCAAGCCTACGTCCTCCACCCCCTCCACCCCACCCCCATCGCCCTCCACCAGCTTCTGTGGCACATTTTGAGATGCGTGAAGAATGCCTCCATCTGCGGATGCAGCTGCATCTCAACTCCAACTGCCAACTCCGTGGTGCTAAAGTAGAAATTCTTGTACTGTCCATGGCTCGTATTGTTAGTCGGGGTCCTTGTCTTCATCTTAGGACTCTGTTGGGCTCCTTGGGCGGGGTCATTGATTTGTTACGAATTTATTAGTCAGAAGCTGCATTGGTGGAGTAGAAAACATTGATATTCGAAAAAAAGGTTTAAGGAAATCGGTAATGCGAGGGGAACACATATTTGTTTAGTTAATAAACCTTTGGTTCTTATTCCGGTAAGAACTGTCATATCCTGTAAATGTTTTTGAAAAAGTGGTGACAAAGTTTCATTCTTAAAGGAAATTGAATCGGGTTACTATTTTTTTAATTACAAATTTAAACTTCAAAATGGTAACACTTTGCACTTTATGAAGTAAGAACTTCCATTTTTATTAAGTTAAAAGTAAAAATTCCAAATTATTATTTGTGAGGAACATTTTTGAGTTCTATCATTTGAAAGTCTAGTTGTAAAAATAGGGTAAGTCTTTGGGAAATAAAGTATCAGTGGCACCAATAAAATGCAATTAATTAGGTAACAAAAGTTACACAGTATTGATATTTTTCTAAATTTCTAGAATAATAAAATAGTTTTCAGGCATTTGTCATTCCCACTTGTTCGTCAGCAAATTCCTTAAAAACAAATTTTTGTTTTGAGCAGATTTTGAACCAATATCCAGACTGGTAATCTCTAAATACAATGTCTACTCCCATTGCTCGAAAGCAATCCAATCGCATCTGCTTCACACGCTCCTCGGTTGTTCCGCAATTAAGCCAAATGTATCTGGATAATTGCGGCGATGTTCTCTCACTATCGCCACCTTGCGGATCCATGGCTGCTCCTCGGATGGACGCTCTTGGATCCGAGAAGCAATTAACCGGGCTCATCCGTCCCATGGCGAGTGGCTGTGGTGCATTGATTGCGGATCGAGGGGGTCCGTTATCGGGCGCACTGGCGATAATTGCGCCAACCAATTTGTAAGATACTCTTATGACAGATACAGATACAGACGGGGCAGTATAATGCAAGATCTATGGCCCATACCGCAACGGCGAGGCAGAAATGAATAATGCAGTCTGGAAAATGGCCAACGCATTTATTTCACTTAATGCGATTTTTATCGATGGCAGGCCATGAAACTCTGGGAACTCCCATTGCAAATCACCGTTAATGAAGTCCAGCTCGTTGTAATCTGGCGAAGCATGGAAGCACTGCTGGAGCCAAAGGAATTTGCGAGTGCTGAGTTGGGAAAAAAGTTGTTGATTGGCCGAAGAAAGTGTGCAATCCAAGGCTGCTCCGAAGGCTGACAGCGCAATTAACCCGGAAAGATGGGCCATTACAAGGAGATCGCAGTTAGCTGACACGCGCTCGAAACTCTCACAATGACCGATGACACAAAGGACACACGACCTGCGACCTGCGACACACGACCTTAAGACCTGCTTCTTGATTTTCTGGAATCCGTGGCACGCGCATCAGGCCCAAGGACTAACAGTAGGCAGGCATCCTTGAGCTCGAGATCCTTGCAAGTTTTACGATTATATTCTGCGACCTTGCATTTCCTTTGGGGGGTCCAAAGTCAATCGGAGCATCGCTCCCGGCATAACCTTCGTCTCAAACAAATCAATCAGTCACAGTAGCTGCTGTCTTCCACGGAACACTTTGTATAATGTATCCCCCGCATTTCAAAATATTTCAGATCTTCTTTTCTACACTTCATACAGAGAAATAATATACAAGTATGAAAGCATTTCCTAATTCTAAAAGATTTTTATATTACAATTAGAATAAACAAAATCCTTGTTAATTTCATGTATATACTTTATTTAAAAAATACTTTCAGAATTAAAAAAAAACCTGATAAGTTAAGAAGAAAGAAAGTCACTTTTTGATTCACAAAATATATAACCTAATTAAAAGATTATTTTTGAAACGTATATACATTTTTCTTCATGGTCTCATTGATGTTTAGAAACAACTTTAATTATAAAGCAAGAATATTTACTATATTATTTAATATTGTGATAAATTATCGAACAGATATTTAAATATTTTCCCTCTCTGCATTCTCAGTTTGCTTGCTGCTGTCATTGTTTGTCCGGGATGACACTAATCCAGCTTATAATTTTATTGGGCTTACGAACACCACTTGGCGTGGGTGTTTATAGCCCCCGGGACCCCCTTTATACCCCCCCACCCCTCCCAACTCCATAAAACACTCACGGTAGCGAAATATTCTGACACTCGGCTTTTGACAAACCCAATTCATCATCGCCGCAAACTTGAAGAGGGAACAAGTCCAAGCGGCTTAGTGTCCATGGCTGTGATGCATGATCGTTTAATTGGATGTGGACTATACAGGAATCCACTACAGTAGAGCCCCTGATGGACGGCAAAATCATACACACAACTCAATTGCTGGCAACTCCCCCACGGTTCAAATTAAGTTTTCATGGGCCGGCCGAGACTTTTCCAAATTGAATTTTTCAGCGATTTCATGGGAAATGCGCCGCTCAGGTGTTCAACCCAAAGCCTTTTTATCTGGCCATGCGATATACTTTATGACTCAACAATCGATGGAGCGCTGGTGGAGTTCATTCCTTTTCCAAAAGGAACTGCTGCTTTTGGTCGTTCGTGTTAATAATTTAGTTGCTTATCGCCAGTGTTGACGTTCAAAATGGTTACTGTTTGCGGGGAGGGGAGGGGAGGGGGAGTTATGCCCCTTACTACCATATCATATCCTATTCCATATCCCCTGTCTGTCAGCGAGTGGATAGTGGAATAGTTTGCCCCCATCCCTGGCCAATTAGTGGGTTCTTGGCACTTGGCATTAGATACCGAGCACTAGGCCTAATTGGCAGGCGTTGAGTTTGGCTTATCAACGCAGCCACTCGATAACTTGCCGCCAGACAATGGCCAAAAAGGGTGGGCCAGGGAGGGGAAGGAGGAGGGGAAGGGGGGTTCTCGAGACAAACTGGAATCCTGAACACGAAGACCACACACGACGCATGCGCAAACGAGATTTAAATGAGTCGCAACTCTCTCACGATTCTGAATTTCAGCGAAATCCGCAAGGGCGCTGAATATTTTCCATCTCCCTCGTTTGGGTGCCCAGAATGCCACGCATTTCAGAGATACTTTTGGCACCTCAGCAGCGATTAAATGCACACGCACGAACCAGATACTTAGAGAAAACACAGAGATAGTTTTTCACTAGATGGTAAGAAATGAAAATGAGCTAACGAAATTGTACATAATTTCAATGAAAATCATATTCTATTTTTTACTTTCTAATATTTTATAATTAATATCCAAAAGAAGCTCCTTCTCAAAAAATATCTTTGTTAGCTATCTTATAATAAAGATGGACGCAACAAGTTTTATTCCATTTATAATAAGTTAAATTTGAAAATTTAGTTTAAACGGATTTAAATTATGGGTTATGGAATCATAAAAATAACACATTTGCTTTTCAGTGATTTTTAAATCGCCAAATTGTAGACTCTTTTTTCATACATTTTTAGGTGGTTGATTTAAAGTCTCTTAGATTGGAAATACCCATAATTTTTCTCCCTGTGCAGCTAACGAAGTCGAACGCCGAGAACCTCGGTAAGCGGCTTTTGGGCCGACTCTCCCTTTTAATTGCCAAGTACAAGGACCACACACGCGGTCCGCTGGAGAGGCGATTAGAGGGCATTTTAAATGTAAATCGACAGCCGGCAGCCCAACAGTCGCACTGCCCATTTGTTGTCACAACAAAGGGGCAATGAGAAATGAGGCAACCAACAGGTTGCATTCACCATCACCATCGCCATCGCCCCTAAGACCCTGATAAGATGCCGATGACCTGACCGCAAAGTGCCCCCAAAGTGCAACCGCAGCAGCATCCCAAGCCCCTGGATTTCCATCTCCCTTGTTGCATGTGACACTAATGTCCTGTACGGCATTTGTCGGCATCTCGTTTGTCCACCGCCGCTTATCGGATTGCCCCGAAAACAAATGGAATGGAGAAGAATAGGCGGTGGAAAACCCCTTACCATTCTTCGGTTTTTCTGATTTTCTCACTTTTCCCACTCTTCTGATTTTCTGACCCCTCGCCACTCGCCTCATAATTTACGATCAGCCGAAGAAAAGCCTGTAAGTGCTTTCCTCTGATTGTAATAACAATATTTTGCTTTCGGCTTTCGCCGCATGATTAACCGAAAAGCCAAGAAAACCCGATCGGTGGCTTGTCAGCTTGTTAAGTCGAAGTGGATCGCAGATTGGCTTAGAAACGAAAGCGCGAAATGCGTTAATTTCGCAGCCAATTGACGTGTTCGATGCTCTGTGCCAAGCCTTCCGGCGGTCTGCACTGGGAAAAATAGTTTATAATGCGAATGATGGCTTTAGTAATGATGGTGCTCTGTGCGCTTACTTTTTAGTTAACAAATCAATCAATTTTTAATCACTAATTTAGGACTTGAGCAATACTAAATGAGATAAAAATGTATTTTATAAAAAAATTTTTTAAAACAGTATCATTATTTTTAATATGGTGCAGTCGGCTGCTGTTACTTGTTCATAATATTTTCATGATTTTAATGATCCTTAGAGAAAAGAATAAAATAAGTTTACCATATACTTTATATATATTTCATATCCCGCTCTGTAATAATGCCTTCCATTAGGTATTTATTTTTATATATTTTTGAATTTATTTCTCATCGGTACCAATCTATTGATTGATTTTTTTGTGCTTAGGATGTGTTTGTAAAGTATTTCCAATGTTGTGCTCTTTTAAAATCTGGTTGTATTGAGTTTTTATCTAAGATAATATAATATGAAATACTAATATTACAAATTTGATTAGAGTTGGTAATAAGAGACGGATATCTATTATTTTTTTCTGTGTATCTGTCCGTTTTTCTGTCCGCTGATTGAGCAAAGTGCGCCGCGTGGACGTGCCAGGTTCGCTTGTCCAGCTTCTCCAGCTTGTTGCCGATGTTTCTACGGCGGCTGCTGTTGATTTTAGCCGCTAATCAGCGTTTGCCGCTTGACTGATTCAATTGACTTGGCCGTCGAGTGGGGAGTGGAGCGTGGAGGGGCGGGAGTGGGGGTATGGCGGATGATCGGAGGTAGTGCACCTCCCATGTGGCCCCCAACCTGCTGCTCACTTTACGCTTGATTTGATAAATGAATAGTGGCGATGGCGGGGAAAAAAAGGCAGCAGAAACCGAAGCTCAGCTGGCTGCCTGCAAATATTTGCACTGCACTTAGCACTCAGCCCCCTTTCTCCACCCCCCATCCCCCCGTTTAGACGGCATTTTGAAAGCTTCAATCAAGCAAAAGCCACTGCAAACGCAAAAGCAAATGCGGTAGCAACCAGCAGGTTGAGCTCGAGCCGCCTCAGCAGTTGCAATTATGTGGAATGAGGTGCTAATTTATGGATTTGAAAAAAAAACGAAGAAAAACTGTTTCCCCCAGCTGAGCAATTTTCGTGTCCATAATTTACACTACTCCTCTGATTGCTCAGTTAGCTAACGGTTTTCGTCTGCATTATGCATTTAAGTGGAACTAAACGCTTCGCTTGGGGGGCGTTGGTGGGGGGTGGCGGAAAATTAAAGTGGGGATGGTGGGTGGAAAACTCATGCCACCAGAAAAATCATATCCAGGTTGAAGATGATGTCATGTGTGTTTTTATGAAGATGATTCAAAGTAGTGACTATGCCACCATGGAATTTATTTTTTCCTATTAATTAAACATCAATTGATGTGCTAAATGGATAACGAGCAGTGCATTTTTGCATAATGACGTGCCTATTCATTTTTAATATTCTAAAAAAACAAAATAGCTTTACAATTACAAAATGTCGTTTCTAGTGAAAATTATACATAATTGTTTATTTGTTTATTTATGAGTTTTTGAATCATTGAGGAATGTTAAGAAAATATATTATCTATATTTTTCTAAAGGCAAGAAGTGAATTTGTATATATTTATTTCTTACTTCAATCAATCTTAAATGGATATACTTTACTATTCTCCTTTTACCAAATGACTATAACAACTTATGCATACGAATATCTTGATTTAAATTAATATGCAGGCTCATTTCATAATGATAAGTAAATATCCATTTCAAGTTACTCATGCCCCACTAATTGATCCTACGTGATCCGAACTCGGAATAGAGAACTATGTAGAGCCGAACCAAAGAGATATCATCCTCGAATCGTCCAATGGCAGAGACGCATTAATTTTATGTGAGTTTCAGGTCATTGGTAGGAAAACCGAAATTGATTGCCCCAATCTGGGCGAACAATCTCTCAGTTCTCTCCGTTTCGAGTGTGTAAGTGAGAAACCTTGTAGATATAACCGGCCATGTGTATCTGTATCTCGCCGTTGATGGGTCCATATCTAAGGCATCTTTCATGGGTTCGTAGGTAAGGTAGGGTTATTTCGGTTTTTCGGCATTTTTGAGGGCGTGTTTGCTGTTGTTGTTACCGCAATCATTCTCCCCACTAATTATTTATTACGCTTTAGCGTCCGCGCAGCAAGATATAGATACATTTTCGTTGGGGGCTCCATTCTCAGGAAATTTGTTTATTTATGGCCGATGGTGGCTTTGTTATTAAAATGTTATTGGATTTCTCTCGCTTTCCAGCTGGGCAAGTCCAAGATTGGGCCGAGATCATTAGGCTGTATACGAGTATGTGGTGTGGGGTGTCGTGATAAATGATTTTCATTCGGGCCGACAGTTTCCCTGTCTGCCATTTGCTGTTCTCCGTTTTATGTTCCCTTTATGTTTTTCTGTGGCCCATAAATTGGCTTTATTTTTCATTTCGGGCATTTTCAGGTGTCAGCCCCGATAAAATGGCCGCCTTGGAGTGTTCTCGATCCTTTGAACTCGCGCCGAACTTCGGGGAGTGGTGGAAAATGACTTTTCCAGTCAAGGACAAGCCACCCAGAAGGTTTGGCTGCTGGTCGTGTGACTCTAGTGGCCTTGATTAAAAAACAAAAAGAGGAAAAACATCATTAGAGCGCAGGCGAAAGCACCTTAATTAGTCGAGCAGCAAGGACGAGTCAAGGTCGCCGATGGGAACTCATTTGCAGTTGCTGCCGTTCGCAGCTTCCGTAGCCTTCGTCCTGTTTTCAACATTTTTTTTGGAACTCCGACCTCGTCCTGCCAACCGCACAATTATTTGCAGCCGGAAAAAGGACCTCATGTTGAGAAGGTGCGTTACAAATCGCCTGCACTTGTCCTTGTCCTTGGCCAGCATCTGTGAGCCTCCGTCTGAGCCTGTCTAATATCCTTAGAGCATATCCTATCCGACTTTCATGCTTTGCGGTTTAATCGAATTTACAGATTTGCCGAGAGTTATTCCTGGGTCTGTTTGCAAACACCAGTCCGCTTAGGTTTTTATTGGATTAGCCACACACAAAACAAACAAAAGTGTCTTAAGTCGCTCAAACTCTTATCCCTTGGCTTATGCAATTTTGTTTAGGCGATTTCCGGGAAAAATGTGTTGCCAATCGCCAATTAAATGGGCGGCGAACAAGGGATTTAGGACACCAACAAAGGCCAAGATTGCGATCGAAATGATTTCTGCTACTTTCTCTTCTCGCAAAGGGAACATTCCAATGTAATCACCCAAAAACCAACCAAAGCGAAACTACTAACCAACGAAATTACCATTTAAACAATAAAATAAGATATTAAACACTTAAGACCAATTAGCGCCCCAAAGAGAAGAGCAAACATCAATAGCAAATGGCAGAAAGCGGCTAACAAGCTTGGTCAAAACTGACAAATTAGCTGAGAAAACAATTTGCGGCGAGTGGCAAATTAAACAAATTACAGCTTTGCTGGCAACTTGCAGCGGAAATTAGCCAGCTAAAAGCGAATGGGTTAATTGATCGAAAACACGTTGAAGTCGAATGCAAATCTTGGCAGATGAAGTCATAAAATTCTTACGACTCTCGAATCTTTTTAGCTCGATTCTGGGCTTATGAAATGCCAATCGACTTAATAAAATTAATAAAAAATCGCCAAACAGCGGCCAGACAAATAGCAATAAATAAGAAACACGTTTTGCTCTTCTGACCAATCTGCCCGATCTATTAGCTGGCTATTTTCCCTGGGCAAATAAAGTAGTCAAATTTATAATCAACAAGTTCATTAACATTTAACCCTAAACGAAAGACAGCGAAACAACAACAGCCACGATAAAAACAACCGAAGGCGACAACTCAACGGATGAACAGCAACCTAAAAAAATGTATTTTTAACAAATTAAAAATTGTTTTAAAGCCTGAGGCATTGTGCGTATTAAGCGAGGAAAAGGGGGGAAGGGTGGGGAATGTTGGGTCAACAGGAGGTGGAAGTGATGGGAGTTGGTCCGAAGTGAAGTGAAGGCAGCCAGCTCACTGACAAACGATTTACGAACAGAGTTAAATTTTAATTAAAGCCAGCCCAGAATGCTGGAAGGGAAACACAATACAACTGCGATATACCCTAATTAAACTATGTTTGTAATCCCACATTGTTACAATAATGTAAAAAAGAAATTTTAGTTTACCCGGCCTTTTTTTTATATATTAAATTAACCTGATTATTTATCTAAGAAAGCTTTAGGTGCTTCTAAATATTGTATGTAAAGTAAATTTTAACTACTTTTCTCATGAAATAGAACTCTTGAAAAAAAACTTCCGTTTAATGTTACCTAATATTAACTAATAAATCACCACTAAAAGTATAAACAATAATTTACCCAACATTTTCTATCTAGATAACTATGTTGTACCCTCAGTAAATCATGCTTACCATATCAAATATCACACGGAAACCTTTTATCTTCCTAAATGGCGCACTTTCCCCATTAATTCCTGTGTTACTTTCGGCATATCGGTGCAGCAGATCGGAGGCTCCAATTACATAGGGTAACTCTATATCCGAATAGTTCCCAAAAGGAAGAGTACCTCTCCAAAATCGTAGGGTATGCAAATGACAGTCGGACGGACCGCTCATTTGTACCGAGGGGAGTGGGGGGGAAAAAACGTCGGATTCGTGTGTACGTACGAGTATATTATGACTCGCATGTGTGGCCATTAATAACTCCCGATCGCCACTCGCCGGCACTCAGCACAGCGGACGGATTTACGCATTTGGCTGCGTAAAATATGAATTTTAAATTACTCAGCCTCAGTTTAAGTTCCCCGATTTCAGTTCCCATTTCCAGTTTCAGTTTTTAAACTGAAGAGAAATTATTGGGTTCGACGGCGAGGGGAAATCGGCAGTTGGAGCCCTACAAGGCGTTCATTTAATTCCGACCCGTTTTCGTTCCAGTTTTAATTTCGATTCCAGTTTGACAATTGAGTTGTTGCCTGCGATTAAGACCCTCATGTATTTCTGATTGTTATTTACCTGTAATTTCAGATAATAATATCATTTTAATTGTGATTTTAAGGCAAAATAAACTTGAGATGCTTGGGAAATTTAAATATTATATTGTGATCATCTTTAACAATTTTTTGGATATTTTTACGACCCTATCTTAATAAATGTATTATTATTTACTTGTCTTAACAGAAATGCCATTTGTTATTTTGAATTCTCAATATTCTGTGTCACATTGATAAGATCTCAAGTATAAATTAAATTTGAAAATGCAAATGATATAGGAATAAAAACATCCATATGTTGTTATTGGTTTTTTTTGGTATGTTTTGGCACTCTGACAAGTTCTTTGTTTGAGTCTTTTGTTTGGCCGGCAGCAACGAAGCTGAGAAAAAGCCATTAGAGGTGGAAAAGTAATCGAAAGAAGAAAAAAGAAATAGAAACAGTAGCCGAAGTGGTGGAAAGGCAAAGCTCATTAGCAGTTACCATTTTATCCAAACATACGCATCATTATCATTAAGGGCAAACGGGAAAGCAACAACAGCGGCAGCAGCCGCATCAGAAACAAGTTGAAAACTTTAATTAACGCATTTTTACGCAACTGTCGGCGGCAGTTTAACCCTTTTTGTGGCTAAAACACTGAGCAAACACGACAACGGTAATAATTGAAAATCATGGCAATCAAAGCGGAAAGTGTGGAATGGTAATGGAATGGAAAGGAAGGGTGGAAGTTGAGTGGAAAAATCAACAGCTGCCGACGGCAACAACACACAGTGTGAGCGAGAGGGAGAGGGGGAGTGCGAGAGAGAGGCAGCAGCCATTGTTGTCATGCGTGAGAGAGCGGGGCAGGGGAAGCGAGACAGCAACAGGGAGCAAGCGAGACAACCATTTACGCGAGTTCGAATTTCGAAGGGGAAAAGAGCAAACGGTTTCCAGTTTTTCCAACTTCGACTTTTAATGGCTGACCGCAGACTGGAAGGTGCGTTCGAACCGGTTAAGACCGAACCGAAACGGTTAAGGCCTCTCAACGGCATTTCAATTCATGCATATGCTGTTAAAATATTTATTAATTTATATTCGATTCAAGTCCATTTGATGCTAATAAAAATGCGCATAAAAATTGCATAAATTTTAGCCCATTGATTGGGGAACAGGTTACCCACGAATTGTGCTCTAAATATGGATTATGGCTTATTGTCTGGGCGGTAGTATATTGGCCCGTATTGCTTATGTCACAATTGGCAACAGGAAATAGGTGGGAGTGGTGCCAATATTACTCTCTAATTAAATCCTTTGGCCCATAAATCAGAAGCCCACATGACACATTGATCGCTTTTATTATGCAAAAATTAACACAACAAATACCGCTGGGCATAAGGCAATTCATTAGCGATTTCGTTATTTGATTTCGGTTTTATTCAGCTCGAACAGATTCGTTGATTTATGTGCCATATATCAGTGGCTATATGTTCGGATTCCCTCATCTATTCGCTATTTGCAGCACATGTTTCACATTTGTAGATCTTCGTTTGATTAGAGCCCTCCTAAAAAAGCTCTATTGTTAATTTCCAATGCCAAATGGCGTTCATTTTTAACACCTTCTCAAGTTTATTTTGACAGTTAGCGTTGGTTTTTTTTCTGACTTGACGGCAAATCGATATTCGATGGGCAAATAAATAAATTAAAAGTCAATTAAATATCAATCAATTGCGTCAGCTGTTTTTCAAGGCACATTTAACTGGTTAATTGGGGGCCTAGCAGAAAAAATTGTCATTGTGTAATTAGCGTGTTTTTGTGAAAAATCGCATATTATTCTAGAAGGGGTGGGGGTGATAAAAAGGCACCCCCACCCCATCCCCATTTAAATTAAAACAATTAGCTTTGCGGTCGCCCCTCTTTTCCTGGCTTAAAGGTGGTGTCGATAAAGTTGTAGGCTGTAGAAAACGCAGATTGAAACGTCGCGGCCAAAAACAAAATCAACAAAAACTAAATGCTTATGAAAAGTGTCTGAAGAAAGGGATGGCAGTAGGCTCTCCCCCTTCGGCAAGCAGGCAGCCATTTTCCTGGCTTACCATATGCAAGAGGGAGCAGTGCAGCTAGGGTAACTCAACTAAGGAACGCCCCGTGAGAGAGGGAGAGCTTGCGCCTGCGCAGTTCGCTGGGGACACAGTTGTCAACCGACTGACAGCTCCAGCATGCGCATAATAAAGTCATATTGCCGCCTAACAAGCCCCCCCCTCCCCCTACTCAAAATTGGCAACAGAGAGAGACAGTGAGAGAAGGAGACAGAAAGAGCGAAAGAGAGTGGGTGTCTTAGGAGGAGTGAGTGAGCCAGCGAAACCGGTTAGCCGGGGGCAGGTGACAGGGCCTAAAGAGAGAGCGAAAATCGATCAGTGTAGTACCACTCTCATCATCTGTCACCAACTGCTGTCACTCACTCACTCGCTGACCCGCTCGCACTCGTAGGCCTACACACTTGTGTCCTGTTCGTCTCTCTCCCTTCCACACTTAGACCTCTCGCTCCCGCATGACAGTTCAATCGGCTCTCGCGTTAACTCTCCCCGACGTCGTCGCTGCGATGCCGAAGTAGTCAACTAATTCAGTCGTTGCGCTCGACGTGAACAGACGTGCGTGTCGGAACAAGCAACCGAAAGTCAAACACGAAAACAGAAATCATAAAACAGAAATCAGAGAAAAACAGAGAATCTGAGCAATCAGAAGAATCAGTAGCGAAGTGACAAGTGACCCAGTGACAAGTGTCTTTAGCGAGTTAACAAAAAAAATCAATGGCCCTGGAGGATCGCTGCAGTCCACAATCAGCGCCCAGTCCCGTTACCCTACAAATGCAGCATCTCCACCATCAACAGCAACAGCAGCAGCAGCAAATGCAGCACCTCCACCAGCTGCAGCAACTGCAGCAGTTGCATCAGCAGCAGTTGGCCGCCGGTGTGTTCCATCATCCGGCCATGGCCTTTGATGCTGCAACGGCGGCTGCTGCAGCAGCTGCTGCGGCCGCCCACGCCCATGCTGCTGCACTGCAGCAGCGACTAAGTGGTAGTGGCTCTCCAGCCTCCTGCTCCACTCCTGCCTCCTCGACCCCGCTGACCATCAAGGAGGAGGAGAGCGACTCCGTGATCGGGGACATGAGTTTCCACAACCAGACGCACACCACCAACGAGGAGGAGGATGTGGAGGAGGAGGACGACGACATCGACGTGGATGTGGATGACACGTCGGCCGGAGGACGCCTGCCACCACCCGCCCACCAGCAGCAGTCGACGGCCAAGCCCTCGCTGGCCTTCTCCATCTCAAATATCCTGAGCGATCGTTTCGGGGATGTCCAGAAGCCAGGAAAGCCCTTGGAAAACCAGGCCAGCATTTTCCGGCCCTTCGAGGCGAATCGCTCCCAGACAGCCACGCCCTCCGCCTTCACAAGAGTGGATCTCCTGGAGTTCAGCCGGCAACAGCAGGCCGCCGCAGCAGCAGCCACTGCAGCCATGATGCTGGAAAGGGCCAACTTCCTGAACTGCTTCAATCCCGCTGCCTATCCCAGGATTCACGAGGAGATCGTGCAGAGTCGCCTGCGAAGGAACGCGGCCAATGCCGTCATCCCACCACCCATGAGCTCCAAGATGAGCGATGTGAATCCGGAGAAGTCCGCGTTGGGATCTCTGTGCAAGGCTGTCTCGCAGATTGGCCAGCCGGCTGCTCCCTCGATGACCCAACCACCTTTGGGCAGCAGTGCCAGCAGCTTGGCCAGTCCGCCACCCGCCTCCAATGCCTCCACCATCAGCAGCTCGTCCTCCGTGGCCACCAGCTCGAGCTCCTCCTCCTCGGGATGCTCCTCCGCCGCCAGCTCGCTGAACTCCTCGCCCAGCAGCCGACTGGGAGCCAGTGGATCGGGAGTTAATGCCAGCAGTCCCCAGCCGCAGCCCATTCCTCCGCCATCCGCCGTTAGCCGGGACTCCGGCATGGAGTCCTCGGACGACACGCGATCCGAAACGGGATCCACAACTACCGAGGGAGGCAAGAACGAGATGTGGCCTGCCTGGGTCTACTGCACCCGCTACAGCGATCGTCCAAGCTCAGGTTAGTATTCTTAATTATACATAGGTTAAGGTTAAGCTGGTTCAAACGTTTGGTTTATAAGAAGTACATCTCGATATGTAAATTAGATCATTCGGTTTATAGGATTTTCTTTTAGTAAAATCAACTAAGCTTTGTCTGGATTAAAATCACATATTTTAATTCCTAACTTATTATCCAAGAGTGGCAAGTACTAGCTTTTTCTTTTTGCCCATACAACATACATTTAACATGGTCAAAGCAAAGGTTCTACATCAAGAAACCCAGTAATATATGCTACATGACACATGAAAATGGTATATGCTTGCTGGGGACCACCCTTGGGGAGCGTAATAGTGGCGGCAGCCTTTCAAGCAGCTCTGTTTTGTGTCATAAATCCCAAGGACACTGCCACAATTAGGCGACACGCGGACAATGGCAATGAGCCCGAATCTGACTCCCATTTCTATAACCATTCCCATTCTGAATCGGAATCCGATTTTTGGCCCTCACGCAGCGCTGCGCTCCTTTTGAAGAGCGACACTTTATGTGACAACATGTAGCGCAGGCAGTGTTTGGCTATCATATCGGAACTGTTAGATCCTCGGGTCTGAGGACGGAGGTCGAAGGTCACAAGTCACGCACACACGCCAAGCAGAAGCAAAGACAGCGACAGCGACCCTAAAACGCGCTGACGATTGACGAGGAAAAGCGGGGGAGAAATCAAAGGGGGAAAACCCCGAAAGGAAATCTTTTCTCCTCTCCGAAATTTTCCTTATAGCTCCTCTTTAGACGGTGTGTTAATTGACGAGTTAAGTGCTTTTTTATGGCTGGCAATGGTTTTTTAATTTGGTGTCGATGCAATCGATGGCAGCCCATAAGCTAGGCGTTGATAGCCCCACCGATTACAGCCCCTCACTTGGCGGCTGGAAATTAATCAAACGATCTCCACTTACTGGTGGTCAATTAAATTATAATTTACAATGTGTGGAAATCTAATAAGCACTTGGCTCTCGAGGTCTCGCGGGTTGCCAATTAGCCGGCGACTCGGACTTAGTCGCTAATTAGAAAGCCGGCTAGCTGGGAAATCATTTGCCTAAAATATGCCCGCCACATTCTGCGACCTTTGGGTTCGTTAGAGTTCTTCTTTTCCGCTGACAGCTGACAAATTGAACACTTCCCCGCCAGCACGCGAAAGGGAGCGCGAGCTCAGGAATTCCGACCAGACATATGCTAATTAAATCATTAATATTATTAATAGTATGTGTGTGCCGCTTTTATGCAAATAGAACTAACGCATTTCTTGTGTTTCTTCATATTCCAGGACCCCGCTACCGCCGCCCCAAACAGCCAAAGGACAAGACCAACGACGAGAAGCGGCCAAGGACCGCCTTCTCCAGCGAGCAGTTGGCCCGCCTCAAGGTGAGATTCGATATCCTTTCCTTTAGAACATACCCTATATCCCATATCCTATTTCCCATATCCCTACCATATCCACATTCATTTTCCGTCCGTTTGTTGTGTCATATTTGCACCAAAATATTGACACCGCCCGCTGTTAATGCATCCTGGCCACCACATCCCGTCCGTACTTAACCAATTAGACACGCACGGCCCAAACCGCAAATAATTGATTTGTCCTACCTGCCTAGGAGTATATCTGTGCCATCCGAAACTCATCCAGTATTTCCATTCTTCCACTTACAGCGGGAGTTCAACGAGAATCGCTATCTGACCGAGCGGAGACGCCAGCAGCTGAGCGGCGAACTGGGCCTGAATGAGGCCCAAATCAAGATCTGGTTCCAGAACAAACGGGCCAAGATCAAGAAGTCGACGGGCTCCAAGAATCCGCTGGCCCTGCAGCTGATGGCCCAGGGATTGTACAACCACACCACCGTGCCGCTGACCAAGGAGGAGGAGGAGCTCGAGATGCGGATGAACGGGCAGATCCCCTAAGCGGTATCCTCACCGGATTTCAAGGAGAGCTTCTTCATCCTTCAAAAGGGCGCGTGCAATATTCGAGGGCGTACAAACGGTTTTTCATGTGATATAATTGTAGCGTACATATGTTTTTTGTATATATATATAAATATTTGATAACCCTAGCTAAGCGTAAGATCTATCCGTAGCGAATTCGAGCTGTAAGTTGTTGGCGTATTTATTTAACCACCCTTGGATAGCCGAAAGTATTATGCCGCATCCAACCAACTCGTAATCCTCTAACACATGGCTTGTCGCATTTTAAAAGCTTCGACTTTTAGACGTTTATTCCTACACAAAATCATCTATAGTTATTATTCTCTATAAATTATGTGCTTACGAACCACTCTGTAAATTAAGTAACTTAATAGTTCCCCCTAGCTTAATTTCTAGTTTACACACATAAGGATTGCTATGAATGAGTATTTTTAGTTTCTAAGCGAAATGTTAACGAGCAAGTAATAGCTGACAAATGCACCTAAGAAAATAACAATGAAATGTTTATGCTAAAGCAAGTTCAAGAAAAGAAAAACTAAAAAAAGAAATAAAACAATTATTGAAAAAATTAAAAAGCAAAGTTTGTGTACTTTTTTTGGGGGGGGGTGGGGATTTTAAATATTTAAATAGTTCTTTAAAGAAGACCTAAAAGGTTTTTGATTATTTAATTCTAGTTCAAGAAAAACGGTAATAAAAATCGGAAAAATAAGAAAAGGATTTATTTAGAAGATTTTTTGTTTTTCTATAATTAATTTAAAATCGTAACGTGCTGTTTTAGGATTCAGATATTAAAGGGAATATACCACCCATATTACAAATCACATGTGGGTTAATCGGTGGCATTATTAGTTGTAAGGGGCGCCCAGATCCTTTGTTTTTCCGCCCTATTTTCAACTGTCACATCAAAGGCTGAGGAACTTTAAATCATGAACACTTGTCGCCGGGCGAGGGTGCCGCTAATTGCACAATCACATTCCGAATCAAAATCGGAGGCCGCCGCCGAGTGAAGGCAGCATCTTGGTCTTCGATTCCATTCCGTTTAATTAAAGGCGAATCCGCGAAAACTATAAACAAATATCTGTGACGAGACAGAAGACAAAATAGAGGCAGGGAGCAGTCAGTTGTGAGTCGGCATCAAATGATTTATTGGCACAGATCTTGCGGCGAGCGGCGTTAATTTGCTGAAAATAAATGCAAACGCGAAATGCAATGCAAAATTAGGAGGGGGCGAGATGGGCAGCTGACATTTACTGGCAAGCGTTGATGTGCACTGCAGTAGTACGCGTATACCTACATATATATAAACGAGTGTATAAAACGAATATAAATTGATGCCAAACGCTAATTGCACAGCTTGAGGCTCAAATCCGTTCGCATGTCTCGCGGCGTTTTAGCCAAGGCGGATTCAAATCGTCCGAATTATAGAGGCGCAAATCCATTTGTGCACGTAATGAACCAATTAGACAATTTGCCCATTAGCAATACACACAAACATCGCCGCAATCTGTCTTGCCATCTGTCTGTCGATTTGTCGATCTGTCTGTATCTGCAAATCGAGTTAAATGAAAGCGGAAATCGAATTAACTTTTTTATCATTGGTACTCCATTAGTTCGGTGGGTATATTTAGCTGGAGTAGAAACTTTACTGTAACTTTGTACTTTTCACAAATGATATTTTAGCACTCAATTTACCTGTGCTTAATAATATATATATATTATATAGATATATTAGTGCAAGTTGTCTTTAATTTTAGGTATGACTCCAGATTATTAAAACTTCTTCTTGCCAAAGGTACCATTTGTTATAACATAGCCAAAATAGGGCGCACAGCCTAAAAAATGACTGTTTTGTGCAGCTGAGAACCTATACAATCAATTTCAGGTTTTGTGCAGCTGAGAACCAAAAAAAACTATTCCAGACTGATTTGGAAAAAAAATTTTTTTACGCAAAACGGGGCGACTTTTTCCTGCAAAAATTGGGTTTATATTTTGGCCAACTTTCTCATTTTGTGGCCAAAATAAGACGCACAGCCAAAAGAATTACTTTCCCGTGCAGCTGGGGACCTAAGCTTTCAATTTTAGGTGGATTTGGAAAATTTTATTTTTTGACCGATTTTCACATTTTTTATAAGGGGTAACACTTGATTTTTTGCGAAAATTGGGTCAAAATATAAAATTTTAGTTGAGAATACCATGAGATTGGAAATTTTGTAACGAATTCAACGAAGTATGACATTCCAAGATCTGCCCATTATTTCCAAGTGTTTTGATCAAAAAACCGGAAATTCAGTTGATTTTTTCGGACTTTTGGCATAACATATATTTATAAACACATTTTTTAAGGGTTTTTTGTTGTAATTTTGCCAAAATAGGCCGCACAGCCAAAAGAATGACTGTTTTGTGCAGCTGAGAACCTATACAATCAATTTCAGGTGGTTTTGGAAAATTTTACTTTTTGACCGATTTTCACATTTTTCATAAGGGGTAACACTTGATTTTTTGCGAAAATTGGGCCAAAATAAAAAAATTTAGCTGAGAATACCATAATATTGGAAATTTTGTAACGAATTCAACGAGGTATGACATTCCAAGATCTGCCCATTATTTCCAAGGGTTTAGATCAAAAAACCGAAAATTTTGTTGACTTTTTCGGACTTTTGGAATAACATACATATATTTATAAGCACATTTTTTAAGGGTTTTTTGTTGTTATTTTGCCAAAATAGGCCGCACAGCCAAAAGAATGACTGTTTTGTGCAGCTGAGAACCTATACAATTAATTTCAGGTGGATTTGGTAAATTTTATTTTTTGACCAATTTTCGCTTTTTTATAAGGGGTAACACTTAATTTTTTGCCAAAATCGGACAAAAATAAAATTTTTCAACTGTGAATGCCAAGTTTTAGAGAATTTTATGACGAATTCAGCAAGGTATGACATTCCACTATTTGGCAATTATTTTCACGGGTTTTGATCTAAAAACCGAAACTTTAGTTGATTTTTTCTGACTTTTGGACATAAAAAACTATTTTTTTAATGGTTTTTGTTCTAACTTCTCCAAAATAAGACTCATAGGTAAAAGAATGACTGTTTCCTGCAGCTGAGGACCAAAACTATCAATATTTATAATTTATATTTTCACCAATTATTGCTTTTTCCTTATGAAGTCATGATTTAAGATTTAAAACGTACAAAAAACTTTCAAAATCGATTAAAATGGTTTATGTTATTGGTTATGAATAGTTAAATGTTCCCCTTAAGTATTTATATATTTAATAATCCCTTCCTCTTTTACGACCCATTACTTTGCACCATTTAATTTAAATCGTGCTAAAGCTGCAATCTATTCCTAATGAATCACTTTCAATAACAGTATTGATTCATCGATTTGATTGTTACTGCCGCACGACTCTATCAATTTTGTAACGATGGGGTCACCTGTAATTGATTACCTGCAGCTAGCGTGTGCAGTGTGTGAGTAATTTGTTGTTTAATAGTTGGGCCAACTAAACGAAGGCAAATTATATAATCCAGCAATCGATTACCGAAGGGGATTATAGAGATATCATCAAATCATGTCGGGGTCACCAAAATGTCAAGTAGATACAAATTATATTTAATAGTGGTAGGGTGCTCCGCGAAATCGGTCTTTTAACAGCGCTTTTTTGTTAGCTTCGATATCAAAGCAAACACTTTCAACACTTCTAATTAGCAGAAATTGCCAAGTGACACACTAAATTTCACTTTCAGACAGCTCAAGGAATGGAATTTCAATTGCGCATACAATGTAAGGGGTATTTAGTTGGGGATGCTGATGCATATAAAGACGGAGTTTGGGGGAGCGACGATGCGATCCATCGAGCGAGCTATTAAAAAGCCACAAAAACACATATGCCGACTCCATAAGTCAGTCGTCTGTGTGGGCGCAGCATCCCCTCTTAACCCGATCCCCATTTCCATACCGACTGTGATTTATGCCCCTTTGACGTGGCTACAAATACAAAATGCAAACTACAAAAACTACACGGCGAAAAAATCATAACCATAAATCATAATAAATTATAAGTAATAAAAATCTGGTTGTTTTAACAAGCAAATATCAAAGACAATTCAATCAAGTTTGTCTATTTCGAATTTCGTTACTGAATTATTTTTCAAACTTAAACTATAGTTCTTAAGCTAAGAAATTCGGGCATTCCTATTTGTAAGTTCAATATAAATGGCTTGAAATTGTTTGATATTATTTATATATATATGACTTTAATAAAGAAATGCGAAATATAAAGTCTATAGAAATCTGTGAAGAAATTAAATCACTTAAAAGTTGTTTGCAAATTCGCAATCTTATTTCTATATTTACTTTTATTTTTAATCATGTTACTTTGAGACATTTTCTATATGCTTACAACTTCTTTGAATATTTGAGAAACAATTATTAGTACTAATAAAAATCTAAATATTTCGAGAAAATATGATTTGTAACTCTCAAGATTTCATGATATTTTTCTCTGTGTGAAGATGCTGCTCAAGATGCTGGAGTGAATACTAATGCCCCCTTTTGATTTGGGCACTACCGACACGTGTCTGCCACTGCCACCCCTCTAACATCATATCCCGCATTGCCACAGCCTCGGAGATCGCTAATTGTGCTTTTTGGGTGGTGCATTTTGCAGTTTTGTTGCCTTAATTGCCGCGATGCCAGGGCATCTAGTAAACGTCGAAATGGGCGACGGCAGATTTATTTGGCCCATCGCAGCGCCACTTGTTTCCGCTTCGCTTTATCAATTGATTTACGAGACTTACTCCCTGATGGAATGGAAAAGCATATGAAATGCGAAATACGGGACTACGAAATACGAAATACGAAACAGTCGCACTTAAACGTTACGATTACGAGCGCCTGATGTTCGCCATTTGCCGGCAGAGTTGTCAGTGAAACTAAAGCTGAAGCTGGAGCTGTTGGCATTTCATAATCGCTGGCTGCTGCCAGAGTTCCGTGGAAAGTGCACTCAATTATGGCCAACAGACAGGCGCTCTCCCGCTTATATATTTTTTTTCTTTCATATATTTTTGCCGCGGCGCTACCAATGGCATGAGGAGTATCTCATGAGTATCTCACATTATGGGCTGCCAAGTTTCAGCTTCAGCTCCAGCCTAAACAAACATTCAAATGCCCGGTGAGGCGGGCTCTCACACACTTGGCTTGGATTTTCAGCAGAAGTCAACGCCAACTTGGCCAGAAAGGCTGAGTATTCAAGCCCTGGCATCATCATCATCATCATCACCACCATCATCTCCTTCAACTCGAGACGTCAATGCTCTGTGTTGACTCAACGCATTTGATCGGCTGTGTATCTTTGTATCTCAGTATCTTTCTATATCCCAGCCCCTTTGAGCCCTTTCCCCGCGATGGCGCTTAGCACTGGCCAAATATTTGAGCCGCGCTTTGTTAACCCATTGTAATTGATTGTCTTTCGTTAGGCGCATTCTGCATTCGGTATTTTGGTATCGAAGTCCGTGAGCGGGTACAATTTGCTGCCTGCTAATTGCTCAGCTGCTTGCGCCTTTGTTTGGCCGGCGATTTGCACCTCCTTAGCTGCTAACTGCTCTCAATGCCCAGCTAATTGAGTTGGTCAACACATGCGCCTCGTTCGGACATCAATGGCTCGGAACTGGGCGCCCAAGTAACGAGGTCTCATACTCCTACTTTACTACAAATTATCAAAAGTAACAGTATCTGGAAAAGTATCTTAAAGGGTTCCAATTTATCTGTGCGCTCACAAAAATGGAGCACGATCTCAATTCAAAAGTAAATTTAGAGCGGGAAGAGTCTTGAAGTTATCCTTAAATAATGTTTAAAATATTTCAAATGATTTCCATTCTGTAAGCATCACAAAAATAATGGAAATAGACAAAAAAGAAAGCTATGAAAATGCATCTTTTAGAATAAGTATTAAAATAGATTGCAAGATTCTTTTTCTCGCCTTTTAAGATTAGACCACTAAAAGCTTAGAGCTGTTAATTCTTAAGCTCTTACTTCAATTAACCCAGGGATTGGGAAGATAACTGATGGGAAAACTATTACAATAACGACAAAACTCTGCTCTTTCAGCGGCGCCTTTTGCTCCTTTTGCGGTGGGTCGCCGGATGTAATTGCCGCCATCAAACAGCCAAATTAATTGAACATTTCGTTTATGTGCACTGTCAAATGGCCATAAATATATTATGAATAAATATATGTCGATGGGTGAGAGCCAGGATTGCCGTTTATTACCCGACAACAACGACCCATGTTCGAATGGCTTTCTGGTTTTCACCTCAGCGGTGGGTCTGCGTTGCAATGATGACATTATTAACATTATTTTGTGCTTATTAATGCCTAATGGCAAAACGTAAAACGAACATTATTTTGAGTCTGGGTAAATTTCATTGAGGTGTCTGCCGCCATGTGGGTCGCCAGGTGACAGAGGAGAAAACAATTATTAATTTGAACCGTAGGTCAAGACGCCAACAAGCCAAAGACTCCGCCTAATTGAAATGCACCAACAGCCTAGCAACTGGGGGAATGACTGACTGACTGACTGGCTGACTGAATGACTGACTGAATAAATGACCAGCTCACTAACTGGCCAGAAATGCATTAGCCAAAAGATACGACAACGCTGAGGTGGTCAATGTGGTCAATGCCAGGGAGACAAATGATCCCCAACAATGGGGATACGCAAAAAAAACAACACAACCTCTCCGATAATGACAATATTTTGGCATTTGAATATGACAAACAATAAGCCTCGAAAGTCGCTCCTTTTCGATCGCAGCGAGTGCAGCGGAAGTCCCTCATTTATCATGCGATGAAATTCGCGTTATGCGAAATGTTTTTACGTTTTGATTCAGCCAGCATTGCACCATTACGGATCGCCAAGGTTTTTGGGCCTTACAATCATATATCAAAATCTCACGTACATATGCGTGTTAGGTTTGTGGGTGGCCGAAAAGTCGCCGTTTAATTAATCAAGCCCGGCAAACACACAGAGCTCGTCCCGGCTGCAAAGTAAATATTTGCCCAAAAAAACACGGCAATTAAAAGGAAATTGTTTGCGCAGCGAAACGACATTTGTTGCGCATTCGATTTTAGAATTTATGCAAAGAATTTTTGGGTAATGATAGGTCAGCACATATACATTTTTATCAAAAAAGCATATGAAATACTAATATAAAACAAGAAAAATTCGACTTACAATATGACCCTTAAGCAAACTAAAAAAAAACATAAACATTAACAAATACAATTTTTGAAACTTATACACTATTTCAAAGATCCATAGAATAAATCAAGTTCCTGAAAGTATTTTAAGACTAATTATCCGTTTATTTGAACATAAATTAGTCAGATAGACCAGAAACCAAATTAATATAATAATTCTTTTGCAAAAAAGGCGATTCTAAATCACAAACCTAGCATCAAAAAGAATTGGTTTGCTTTTACAAATCCGGTGACCATTACTACCAAGAAACTGATTTAAAGTATTGACTTAAGGTATTTTACTAAGTCTTTTTCACCTAAGAGTATTTCAAGGTCTAAACTACCCTTTTTAGCGTTCAAAAACTTGTTGTAAAAGTTACCAAACAGCAAAACAAATTGTTTTCCGTATGCAAAGTGAGCAAACGACAGAAAAAGCAAGGCACACACCAGGGTTAATTGGTAGCAGAGCGGGCTTCATAAACAAATTCAGCGCTGATTCCCGATTAGGGGAGTAAAATCCGCAGCACTTGGAATTGAATTCACACCCGGAAAAAAAAACAACACACACTTTTCACATCCCACACCCCAATTTTTCGGTGGCTGTGTAAAAATAAACATTGTTCGCTTCGCGCAAGTTGTAAAATTTTCAAATTAAAAACGTGATCTCAGCGCGAATTGGAAAGTAAATTATTTGATTCTGCACTTTTCAGCCAGCGGCGCCACCCTAAAAGCCAAAAAGAAGCAAGCCAAACAAAAAGAGAGAAAAGCCAAGCGAAAGTGCTGAAAGCTCAATAAGGCAAACAAAAAACAGGAGAAAAATGGCGAGGAAAACCGGGCGAAACTGCAGCCTGAACATTGGCGCAATAAAACGAATGAAAAGCGTGGAAAAGTGGTGGGAAAGTGGGGCGCTGTGGGGGAGGGGGGAAAATAACCCTGCCAACGCAGCAGAAAAAGGATGTATATGTATCCTGGCAAATGTGTTGAAAATCGCGCGCCGCCGTTGGTTATCTCTCCATTCAGGAGTCAGGACGACGTTTCGGCGGAACATTTCGGCCAAACAGTTTTTATCTGACTCCGTGCAGCGCCTCTGAGCACGAAACTTGGCCATAATTCATGGGCATGGGGTTGGCGGGGGGTTGGAGGGGGCTGCCAGCCACCCCTCCCCACCGGAAACGGAAATGCGCCACAAGCAGCGGAGCTTTTTTGCTCCACTGTGCCATGGTCGACGCCTTAATTGAGGTACAAATTGAGCTTTTGTTGGCCTCTTCTTTTCGCCCAAGAAGAATTGCCTTGCAAAAAAAAAAAAGGGACAAGAATAGAAAAACGAGGAAAATTCACCTTTTCGGGTGGGTGGTGAGGCGAGATTTAATGCGCGTTTCTTTCGGACTCTGGCCCCTTTTTTTTAAGGGCCTTTTTCTGTTGGCCATAAATCCGAGTGCTGCGAACTGAGCGTTTTAGTGCATGCCGGGTAATTGCAGTTTTATAGCAACTAGTTTTCGAAACGGACGCGACTTTGATGTGATTTTTATGGGCCCAACTCCAAAGACCCTAAATCCCCGAGTCACTAGCAATCCCAGTGTAATTAGCGCGATAAAAGGCAGAAGTGGTGTAATTGAGCTGATCTCCGCGTCAAATTAATGGCGGAAGACATCTAATTCGCTGGAAAGATATAGCCTGCCCTTATTCGTTCGCTATAACCAAATTGATTTAATTGACTTTAAAACAATTAAGTGGGTGAGTCGTTGTCGGGGGAAATCCACTCTTGAAAGTTGGTCTTCGCTGGTTCAATGGCGACTTTAACTGTTTTTACTTAGGCTATTTTATTTAAAAACAAATACGAAATGCGAATTTGTAAAAGACATATAAAGTTTTTTTCTGTTTAAAATCACTTAAAGAAATGTAATATTCGAAAAAGGTTTCTGAAAAGCACTTTTAAAAAATGTAGAACGCATTAAAACAAAGTCGTCAAAATGTTATACTTTCCTTAAATTTTTTGGATAACACACCTTAGCTGTTCTTTATTTTATCAAGTCAAGGTGTCAAATTATTAATTATAAATTTACCTATCTTAAAGAGGTTTTTAAATACTCATAAGCCCAGTCACAACTTATAGCAAATAAACTCGTTTAGAGATATAGCAAAGTAAATTAACTTAAAGCTTTAAATGTATATTAAATTACCCAAGTATCTAAACCGCACAGTTACCCTTGAAAGATAGAGACGTATCTAAAAGCTCAACATATTTCATTAGCTTCATTAAAAAGTATCTCAAAAGCACTTATCAATTATAAGGCAAACCCGAGGTCCAGCCGCAAAAACCTTCGGTCTAATCAAAATACATAAATTATTACACTTTTTTCAAGGCGCTAACTTGGCGAACGAGTTCTCTTAAGTCGGATGGGGAATGTGGGGAGCTCTCTTCGTGTTCCTTAGTTCTCTGGTAGATTTGTGGATGGAGGATCCTCGGATTGCCTGACCAAGATCATTACAAGCACAATGCTAAACGCTGTTTTACTTTGCTGCAATTTGGCGCCGCGTTCAGGAGGAGTTGAATGAAGATGAAGAGCTCGACAATGATGAGGTTTCGCAGGCCCCACGAATATGATGATCATGATCATGATCATGATCGTTGCAATGATCATGGGGATCGGTGAGGAGTCAACGCAGCAAACGAGCCGCAAAACTACTGTCGATGTTGCCGCCTTCCGTTGCCCAGAGCAGCCTGTGGCACAGCCTCGATCGTCGTGTGTGGTCCCAAGTTGCAGTGCCGTCTTCAGGATCCGGATCCCCAGTCTTCGTCTTCTGTTGCGCAGACAGTCTTCAGTCTTCTGGCTGGATTCTTCTGCCCTTTTTGCGCTCTCTTAAACGTTCTCTTTTGTGGCAGTCTAAAAGCCGGCATCACAGTAGCCGCCTCACGTAGCCACAGCGATCGCCAAAGTGTCAATAATTTTAAGTGCAGTGCATTTTTCGAGGATCTCTTCGCCCGGCGATCCTCGCTCTTAGTTTCCGCACAAGATACTTCTGCTTCGACTGCCGCCGAATCGCATACATATTAATCACTCCTAATGGACTGCAATTGAATTTCAAGTAATCATCGAGTGGCCCGGCTTGGGGCTGGCTTAATAGCCACTCGCTCGCCAATGGGGCAACTCGTACAGTCCGAGTCCAAGCCGGCAACTTGGGTGGTCCAGATGCCGTGTCTGCGACGAGTCGGGTATGCGCACTGAGCGAAAAAAGTGTGAGTTGCAATTTAAGATATAAGTTTTATTTCTGAATTGTACAAAAGAATTCAAATTAGATTAAAGAAGATTGGGTATAGTAAAAAAAAGTTTTCTTTATTGAGAAAATAAAATTATTATTATTAACTTCCATATTCCATTTCCGTAACGAAATACCATTTAATTTCTAAAGAAAATATAATATTAAAATACCTTATTTATGCTAGATTAGAGAATGATTTTAAATGAGTTATAGTTATTTATTTCTACTCATTCTATTTAAATCGATTTTCTTTACAAAACAATAATAATATCAAAAGAATGTAATTTAATAATAAGAGTAGAGTTGTTAAATAAAGTTTTTTGAAAAGAACGTAGGCAGACATATTTATTATTATTATGCTATTATTGTACAGTTAGTTGCCTACGTTTTTTTTTCAGTGTAGAAAATCGTTGTTGTTCCGGCCGCTGCCCTCCTCCTTTTGAGCTTTTTCAGTTGTTGTGGCTGCCGCATTTTGCAACAGGGCCAAAGGTTTCTGCGAGTCGGAGACGCGGAAAAGCATTTTACACGCTCCACGCTGCTGCTTCAGATGAGTACGATGACGATGATGATGATCATCACGGTGAATGGTGATCCTCATACTCCCCATTCTTTTTTTTATTGTTTTATTTGGAAAAACTGATTTTGATAGGCAACCGAAAACATTAACGACTGCAATTTTTCATAATGGGTAATTAAGCGCGGTTTGAAAATTGATTTTCGTTTGGCGTCGCGTCGCGTCGATCTTCCATGGAAACACACTGGCCACCGGAGATCGAAGATCGCCCCCCTCGATACGGTAGCCGGGGATTGGTATTGGGATTGGGATTGGTATTGGGATTGGGTCCATTGAGCAACGGCAGTCGCAGCCTGATGAGCATCATTAGTTAAGCGTCGAATTCCAGGTAAATCGGACCAGAGTCACCTGCGCACCGCATCTTCTCTGGGGACAACTCTCAACTGGCTGGACAACATGTACTGCTCACTGTTTTTTTTTTGTTGGTTTTTGTTTGTTTTTCGGGGTTTTGAGAAATTGAAAAATTTGAATCGACCGCGCCACAGCAGCTATATAATTTCTCCCGATCCGTGTATTCGCATCGATCAAGCCGACCAAGAAAAAATTAACACAGGCCCGAACACAATTTCGGTAAAAACTCCAGAGACAACATGACATGGTTTGGGGTTTGAGTTTGAGTTTAGCCCACCTTCCTCATTTCCTTTCCCCGGTGGCCAGTTGGCTGGCTAATTGACAAGATCGTTTCTAATTAGACCACCGGGCTGGTTGGCTGGCTGGCTAATTCACTCCCAGCCTTTGGAGTTTTCCTCTGTTTTCTAGAGTGCACATTTTAGCCAGCACTTTACATATGGCCAAAAGTGTCGCGCGGAGCAACTTGGGCCGCTTTGTTGGGTAATTTACACGGGCAGGTGTCGGCCAAGTGGGTAGAAAATGCATATGTATGTACATAATACAGGTGAGCAGAGGAGACCGCGACGAGTGTGGCCCTTTTTTCGAGGTCTGCGTGTCCGCGTGCTGTTGGCGATAAATTATGGCTTAATTAAAGTAAAAATGAAAAGCCAAGAAGTATACATACCACTGCAGGGCATACATATATTAATACAGTTGAGCGAGCATAATTAAAATACCTATGGCCGCACATTTTTCACTCATTGAACATATTCATCAGCGGCTTATCCGCAGCTAGATCTCCAAAGTCCGGCCACTTAGCCCTTTTCAATCCGAAGCCAAATCGGGATCAAGTCGAATGAGTCAATGTGGACAACAATTCATCAGACGGCGCTCGGTGATTAATCTGAAGGGCGGGGTAGACGAAAAGTGTTGAGCTGGATCCGAGATGGATGGATGTCCAGGGGAAATTAATCTGCGGACAATGATCTTGTGACTCATGCAATTACTATGGCTTATTCTTATCGCGGGGAAAAGAGTGCTGAGCGACGGTTGACAACCACTCAGATGAGTGTTTTGTCACTGACAAATGGGCGACAACAAATCACTTTCGTTGATTGGCATCTAAGCAGATCAATTGAGAAATATAGAAATGCTGAAGGATGGGGCAAGAAATTCAAATAACTGATAAAGATTATAATTTTGACGATTGTTTTCTATTACTTGCTATTATCCAGTTGTGATAGTAGTTTGAGTTTTTTTATTTTTAATACCATTGTAATTTAAAAACAGTTGAGACGATGTCAAAGAAACAATCTACATTAAAATTTGTCATTTTAAACCATTTTAATGTTAATTTTGTCAAGTTTCCAAAGACTTGTCAAAATGTCACCTGCGATTAAAATTCTAGAAACCTAGGTTTATGGTTAAATTTAACCTGGTTTCAAATTGGCATACCTCTGAAGACTTGTTGCTTGATTCTCTAAAAATCTGTATTCAAATTTTGTATTTTAACATTAAACAATTTTTTGACCCATTTTCATGTTAGTTATTTCTAGTTTTCCGATGTCTTGTAATACAGTGACACAAAATTGGACTTCGAGAGTCCATAACTTTACCAAACTTAATCCGATTCCAAAGTGGCATACTTCTAAAGACTTGTGGTTTGATACCCCTGAAAACTAGTTCCTTGATTCTCTAAAAATCTGTATTAAAATTTCTTATTTTAACGTTTTACAATTTTTTGACCCATTTTCATGTAAGTTTTTTCTAAGTTTCCGATACCAAATTCACGGATAGGATCATCTTATTATTCTTTATAAAAAATAAATACATTGTTTCTTTTTTTTTTTTAGATATTGACAAGATAACTAAAGAACTAACTTTACCCTACCAATTTAATCCTCAAAATTCGCTGACGGGATGGGCGATCATTGCACACTCTCCACTTGAGGGATCACCCACCTGGAAAAGAGCCTTCCTTATCGCCCGATCGCATGTGTGCCGTACTGCTGCTGGCCAAATGGATCAAGATCTCGGTGGTCCTGCGATCTGTCATCTGCATATGAGCCGACACACAAAGATCATCCAGAGAAGCCCTTGAGTCGGCGGCAACAGGTTTGCTCCAGATTTCGGGCAACTGCTCGTGTGGTCCCTCGATTGAGCCATCAGACATCGGACACACGAAAAAACCGAAATAAGAAAAAAGCAGTGAAGACACCGAGATGGGGACCAATCTACCCTCCGTGCCAACTGGCAACTGCCAACTGCCAACTTTTATTAACCGAAGCCACCAGGGCGTGGAGTGGCACTCGAGTGCCAAATCATGACAACGCAGATACAGATACATTTCGAATCGAGGCGCAGATTCAGATTCAGATTGATCCTGCTGCAGTACGTGTGGCCCGATGAAGCGCCCCCAAAGTACCAGGAATCAAGCACTCAACGGCTTAAGTGTGGGCCCCGAAAAAAGGTCGCACGATCATCATACTGTATCAGCAGCATCCCGACTTCGCCGCGCCAGCTGCAGCCTCTTAATTTGACACAAAACAAGATCAAATGTCACTCATCATAACTGCGAGCACGTATGCATATGAGCATAATACTAATGAGCAACATCGATCTGCCCTGTCTGGGCTTGAGTTTCGGCTTGAGGATCGGGATCGGCATCGGGATCGGAATTGGGATCCCCACTCCTTCCATCGACCTTCTGCTTTTAATATGCAGGCGCGCATGCGCTGACCGACTTAAGATTGCCAAGTGGCAACCACAAGAGCGACAACAACCTCGTTGCGACAACTTGTGCAACTGCACCGAGAAAAGTTAGTACTATATTAGGGATAACTAACTATTGTATCAATTTTTTGGATTGCATAAAAATATATCCCATCAACTATAACTTTTACAACAACCGCTTTGCCCATGATCTAAATTTTGATCGTTGACTTTTACGTTTAATTAAAAAATATATGTTAAAAACACATTTAATAGAATATTTTCACAAAGTTCTGACAAATAAGAAATATTAAAGTTAGTGAATAATAAGGTATGTAAACACCTATTTTTATTGACAAAATTTCAGAATTCAAAACTGTTTAAAGCAACTTAAATGCATAGAGGTAAATGATTTTTGTACTTAAAAATATCTTTTATTTATTTTCTGTACAGCAAAACAGTTTTAGTTAGTTTTACTGATACAAAAACCTCCAAAATAACCTCCTATTTTCCTATGTGTATCTTACAGTTCGAGGACCCCCAACTGCAGTGCAACCGCTTCCCGTTTTTTGGCCTGGTCTAATGCGCACGTTTGGTGCATAATGAATCGAGGGTTGCCTCAAACCTTCATAATTTTCGGTGACATTTCCTTCGTTTCCGCGGGGCACTTTCAACAACAACCTCAACGTGGATTTATGACCTTTAATTTGTATGTCCGACTCGGCACTCGATTAATTGGACCTCCCCGAAGCCTGGCTACTGTGCATATCATTTAGGGTTTTGGGTTCTCAAAATGGGTTCCTATTTTCGATTCGGGGAGGGAACTTTCACTGTTCTTTTTCGTTTTGATGAACATTGATGGTTGATGGTTGACTGACCCACCTGCTGCTTTTCGATCAACCCTTTTTTCCCAGAGGAGCCCCGTACTAGTCGTAATTGTATGCACTGTGAGTCGTGGACGTGGTGTCTGGTTTTCCCGGGGAGTGTACTATTAAATGGGCTTCTGGGAATGTGCGACCTTGCCACCGTTTGTCATTTGCCAATTGTGAATTCTCACAGTTGCGGTTGTCCACCGCTTTGTCCATCAATTTATGCAAGTAATGTTTTGATTTGTACCCTTCAGGTGCGGATACACACCCACGATTCTCCAAGTCCCAATCCCAGACTCGATCAATTTCTGTTTTGACAGCTCTCCGGCTGTCATGGGAGTTGAAGTGTGTCTAATTGACGGTGGTTGGTGGCCAGGTCACAGATGTTTAGCCACGTTTTAATCGAAAAACCAATATCAAAGGCGTCGCTGGCACTCGAGTGACATCTGCCGGTTGTCCTGGCGACAGTTTTATAACACTTTAAATATTATTTAGGCTTTGGGTTACGTGTTTATTGCCTTCACATCCCAATCCCAATCCCAATCCTAGTCCTTTTCTCAAGCACACGGACATGCGTGACCAATCGCGTTTAGGCCAGTGAAAAAAAGGGTTGCCGGGTTGCCCATTGATACAATTAAAATTGCGCTGCAAATGTGCCATGAAAATGCAATGCCAGGGTGGGGCCCACATCGTTAGATTTTACGATGCGGCTTTCAATTTCACCCCCCCAAAGGAATTGCCCCATCTCCATTTCCCAGTTCCGATTGCCCTTGGTATTTCCTAATTGAATTGAAGAGGTGGGATCGCAAGTCGGGCCAACTAAGCAACTTTCGGTGAGTCAGTATTTGTATCCGTATCCACAGCTCCACACTTTTGGCGGGTTCATAAACAGCTCGGGCCCCCTCCCCCCTTCCCCCCTTTTCTTCGGCTCGGAATGGCTTGTTTTGCATGTTAACAAGATACTTCCGCTCGAATGGCACTTCGAGTACGCTCCCGTTTGCCGGCTGGGCACGAATGAAAACGTAATGTAATTTCCCCATTTTCATATGTCACAGGCAGCTATGAGGCATTTTCATTGCATAATTAACCCAGCCCACCCATATTTTGGTCTTTACCTGTTTTGCAGGTGGGAAAGGCGCTTTTCTTCCTCTTGTTTTGCTTAGGAAAACTTTGAGAATTACTTCATTGAAAATAATTAGTTATAATTTGCCCCCTATTCGCTTGTTTAAGTATTAAACATATTGCATTTATTTATTTTTTGTTTTCAATCTCAAGGTTAACTTTTTGGTTAACATATATTTTTAAAGTTTCTTCACTTAAGCTTAGCTAAATACAAATTAATAAGCAAATGGATAAGATTGAGTAAAGCTTAACTCTTAATTCCCAATTTAAGCACACACTTTTTGGATTTTAATCCTAAAATTATAGTGTTAATATAATCAGCTTCGTAGCTGATTCCAAATTCTTTATGGAAAGATTATCTTTATTAAGTTTTAGTGACTCACTCCATTTCCACTTAAAATTAAGCTTTTCCAGAACTATTACCTATTTATATCTTCCAGGACCAATCCACTTAGCTTTGTCTTTCGCAGATTACCTTCTTAAAACAGACCATCTTATGATGGCTATAAAGATTCGTCTCTTGTTTCACACCAACCCAGAGATTTTATTAAATTTGCCATTATAAAATGACTACAGCTCAATAATCGACCTGAGCTGATACTCATTTGCTCAATCGAAGACCGCGCTGAAATTATCGCAGATATTTCGTTTGCAGCTCCCACGCCGTATCTTAAAGATACTTTTATTGTGGTTCTTCTTCTCCCCTTTTATTTATTTACTTTTTTTTTTGTATTTAGCTTGATCTTGGCGATTGTCTGCGCGCAGGCGTAATGAGGCAACTCCACTCGCTGAGCAGCAATGTCAAATACGCAGATCTCTTCAACCGATTGGCGCTACGTGGGTGGTCCCTCGTCTTTTCCCCTTTTGATCTGTCTCATGGGACGAGCCACACCCACACATGTGTGTGCGGATCAATAAAGTCGACTAAAAGCCAGGCTCTGGGGAGGGGAGGGGGGATAAGCCCTTCAAGGGAGAGTTGGATTTGCATGCGCCAGCCCCAAAAACTCATTAAGTCCAAGGGAATTAGAAGCGCCGCCAAATGGTTAAATGCTCGTAAATCTCCAGCTAGTTTTGCCCGCCAAACAGACACTCATCCAGTTTTCCAGCATTTCGCTGTAAGTTGGTGTTTCATTAATAATCCCAAGCTGAAAGGGCTGAGATGGCCGGCCAACTTGGCTGGCGGACTCTTCATAAATCTTGTGTCGCATAATTACAGTTAAAATTTATAAGCTTATCTCCTTAGCCGCAAATTTATTGGCGAGTCCAGCGACCAAGTAACGCTCAACGTGGAGTGTCCGTCAACTCGCAGAATGTCGTTCACCATGCACAGAAAAAAATGTTGTTAAGATTAAGCATCGACTTGCTTTTATCTTATAAAAAATCGTTGTGCTTCATTAGTAAGTTTATGTAAGAAATCTGTTAATATTTCCATATTCTTTCTTCTTGAGAAGAATTTAGAGAATATATAATTAGTGAATTAAAAGTTGTCTATTTTGGGTTTGAGATATTTGAAAATGTATAATATAATCCCCAGAACTTTTAGAGATTTTAAAAAAATCATTGGTTCTTCAACGAAATCTAAAAATATAATAGATTTGTTTGATTGGAGAACCATCGAAAATTATACTTCCATTTAATTTGCCATTTGAGAATCTTCGTTTTTAATAAAGCCTTCAAAGCAGTGATTAATATATGGATAAAAGGATAACAATCTCAAAAGTATAGCAAATTTTCTTCCAGTATATTTCTTAGTTCCCGTTCTCGTTCCGGTCACCCGGTTCGGTTTTGCGTTGGTTCCTTTTGGTTTCGCTCATTAAACGGTCTCCAAGTATCGGCTAAAAAATGTGTATTTAAAACGGCGTGAAAACAATTTGTTGCCAATTTTATGACGCCTCGCCACTCAACAGCCCCCGCCACGCCCCTCGACCCCACCAAGTCGCCCATGGAACTGCAAAACAAATTCATTTGAAGTCTGTGGTCTTTGGGTACTAAGTGTCAACCCCATAGATTTATGCGTATTGTCTTTTTTTCGGGTTACTTGCGCTGGCATTCCGGGAAGACTCGGACTGTGGACCCGGGATTCTGGATTCTGGATGCTGCATACTGGATGCTGAATGCTGGGATGTTGGCTCTGTTTTCTGGCCTTAACTCTCGCCAAGGCTGCGAGCTGCCAGACATTAATCATTTGGCGCAGGGGGTTAAAGGAGCCGAGCTGGGGGTTTCCAGCAGTTT